>NC_079881.1:22794950-25322401 GCF_029227915.1 Hydractinia symbiolongicarpus
TATTTAGCAATATTTATCTGATATTACTAGGTTGCATCGCTTTTAGCAGTGAAACGGTTGACTGTGGGACTTAAGTGAACTAATTTTGGACTGTGACCTGATAAATGTGATAAATGAACAAAATTGGACTCTAAGAAATAACATTCTTCTTAATTTGACATGATTGCCGGAACTCAGCGATTTCACTAGGCGCTGTGGTAGCGCTTCTTTTAAAAATTTAGATTAATGAGTCATTTCTTACTGTAGGACCAATGCTAGCCGTTAGCGCGTGCTAAAGTAATAGAGACAGTTTTAAATACTACATTTCACTGATTTTCTAACGGTGTCAGTCCGTTTGAGTTTCAACGGTTGGGTCACATATTCGTACCAACATGTATTTAGCGATATTTTTCTGATATTACTAGGTTGCATCGCTTTTAACAATGAAACGATTGACTGTGGGACTTAATTGAACTAACTTTGGACTGCGACCTGATAAATATGATAAATGAGACAATTGGACTCCAAGAAATAACATTCTTCTTAATTTGACATGATTGCCGGAACTCAGCGATTACACTGGGCACTGTGGTAGCGCTTCTTTTAGAAATTTAAATTAATGAGTCATTTCTTACTGTGGGACCAATCCTAGCCGTTAGCGCGCGCTGAAGTAATAGAGACAGTTTCAAAAACTACATTTCAATGAATTTCTAATGGTGTCAGTCCGTTTGAGTTACAACGGTTGGGTCACCTATTCGTACCAACATGTATTTAGCGAAATTTGTCTGATATTACTAAGTTGCATCGCTTTTAGCAGTGAAACGATTGACTGTGGGACTTAATTGAACTAACTTTGGACTGCGACCTAATAAATATGATAAATGAGACAATTGGACTCCAAGAAATAACATTCTTCTTAATTTGACATGATTGCCAGAACTCTGCGATTACACTGCTCGCTGTGGTAGCGCTTCTTTTAGAAATTTAGATTAATAAGTCATTTCTTACTGTGGGACAAATCCTAGCCGTTAGCGCGCGCTGAAGTAATAGAGACAGTTTCAAATACTACATTTCACTGACTTTATAACGGTGTCAGTCCGTTTGAGTTTCAACGGTTGGGTCACATATTCGTACCAACATGTATTTAGCGATATTTATCTGATATTACTAGGTTGCATCGCTTTTAACAGTGACAAGATTGACTGTGGGACTTAATTTAACTAACTTTGGACTGTGAACTGATAAATGTGATAAATGAAAAAAATTGGACTCCAAGAAATAACATTCTTCTTAATTTGACATAATTCCCGGAACTCAGCGATTACACTGGTCGCTGTGGTAGCGCTTCATTTAAAAATTTAGATTAATAAGTCATTTTTTACTGTGGCACCAATCCTAGCCGTTATCGCGCGCTGAAGAAATACCGACAGTTTCAAAAACTACATTTCAATGAATTTCTAATGGTGTCAGTCCGTTTGAGTTACAACGGTTGGGTCACCTATTCGTACCAACATGTATTTAACGATATTTTTCTCATTTTACTAGGTTGCATCGCTTTTAGCAGTGAAACCATTGACTGTGGGACTTAATTGAACTAATTTTGGACTGTGACCTGATAAATGTGATAAATGAAAAAAATTGGACTCCAAGAAATAACATTCTTCTTAATTGGATATGAATGCCGGAACTCAGCGATTTCACTGGGCGCTGTGGCAGCGCTTCTTTTAAAAATTTAGATTAATGAGTCATTTCCTACTGTGGGACCAATCCTAGCTGTTAGCGCGCGCTGAAGTAATAGAGACAGTTTCAAATACTACATTTCACTGATTTTCTAACGGTGTCAGTCCGTTTGAGTTTCAACGGTTGGGTCACATATTCGTACCAACATGTATTTAGCGATATTTTCTGATATTACTAGGTTGCATAACTTTAAACAATGAAACGATTGACTGTGGGACTTAATTGAACTAACGTTGGACTGCGACCTGATAAATATGATAAATGAGACAATTGGACTCCAAGAAATAACATTCTTCTTAATTTGACATGATTGCCGGAACTCAGCGATTACACTGGGCGGTGTGGTAGCGCTTCTTTCAGAAATTTAGATTAATGAGTCATTTCTTACTGTGGGACCAATCCAGCCGTTAGCGCGCGCTAAAGTAATAGAGACAGTTTCAAGTACCACATTTTAATGAATTTCTAACGGTTTCAGTCCGTTTGAGTTACAACGGTTGGGTCACTTATTCGTACCAACATGTATTTAACGATATTTTTCTCATATTACTAGGTTGCATCGCTTTTAACAGTGACACGATTGACTGTGGGACTTAATTTAACTAACTTTGGACTGTGAACTGATAAATGTGATAAATGAAAAAAATTGGACTCCAAGAAATAACATTCTTCTTAATTTGACATAATTCCCGGAACTCAGCGATTACACTGGGCGCTGTGGTAGCGCTTCATTTAAAAATTTAGATTAATAAGTCATTTTTTACTGTGGCACCAATCCTAGCCGTTATCGCGCGCTGAAGAAATACCGACAGTTTCAAAAACTACATTTCAATGAATTTCTAATGGTGTCAGTCCGTTTGAGTTACAACGGTTGGGTCACCTATTCGTACCAACATGTATTTAACGATATTTTTCTCATATTACTAGGTTGCATCGCTTTTAGCAGTGAAACCATTGACTGTGAGACTTAATTGAACTAATTTTGGACTGTGACCTGATAAATGTGATAAATGAAAAAAATTGGACTCCAAGAAATAACATTCTTCTTAATTGGATATGAATACCGGAACTCAGCGATTTCACTGGGCGCTGTGGCTGCGCTTCTTTTAAAAATTTAGATTAATGAGTCATTTCCTACTGTGGGACCAATCCTAGCTGTTAGCGCGCGTTGAAGTAATAGAGACAGTTTCAAATACTACATTTCACTGATTTTCTAACGGTGTCAGTCCGTTTGAGTTTCAACGGTTGGGTCACATATTCGTACCAACATGTATTTAGCGATATTTTCTGATATTACTAGGTTGCATCACTTTTAATAATGAAACGATTGACTGTGGGACTTAATTGAACTAACTTTGGACTGCGACCTGATAAATATGATAAATGAGACAATTGGTCTCCAAGAAATAACATTCTTCTTAATTTGACATGATTGCCGGAACTCAGCGATTACACTGGGCGGTGTGGTAGCGCTTCTTTCAGAAATTTAGATTAATGAGTCATTTCTTACTGTGGGACCAATCCAGCCGTTAGCGCGCGCTAAAGTAATAGAGACAGTTTCAAGTACCACATTTTAATGAATTTCTAACGGTGTCAGTCCGTTTGAGTTACAACGGTTGGGTCACTTATTCGTACCAACATGTATTTAACGATATTTTTCTCATATTACTAGGTTGCATCGCTTTTAACAGTGAAACGATTGACTGTGGCACATAATGGAACTGATTTTGGACTGTGACCTTATAAATGTGATAAGTGAGACAATTGGACTCCAAGAAATAACATTCTTCTTAAATTGACATGATTGCCGAAATTCAGCGATTACACTGTGCGCTGTGGTAGCGCTTCATTTAAAAATTTAGATAAATAAGTCAATTTTTACTGTGGGACCAATCCTAGCCGTTATCGCGCGCTGAAGAAACAGCGACAGTTTCAAAAACTACATTTCACTTACTTTCTAACGGTGTCAGTCCGTTTGAGTTACAACGGTTGGGTCACCTATTCGTACCAACATGTATTTAACGATATTTTTCTCATATTACTAGGTTGCATCGCCTTTAACAGTGAAACGATTGACTGTGGCACATAATTGAACTGATTATGGACTGTGACCTTAAAAATGTGAAAGTGAGACAATTGAACTCAAAGAAATAACATTCTTCTTAATTTGATATGACCGCCGAAACTCAGGGATTACACTAGGCGCTGTGGTAGCGCTTCAATTAAAAATTAAGATAAAAAAGTCATTTTTTACTGTGGGACCAATCCTAGCCGTTAGCGCGCTGAAGTAATAGAGACAGTTTCAAATACTACATTTCACTGACTTTCTAACTGCGTCAGTCCGTTTGAGTTTCAACGGTTGGGTCACATATTCGTACCAACATGTATTTAGCGATATTTATCTGATATTACTAGGTTGCATCGCTTTTAGCAGTGAAACGGTTGACTGTGGGACTTAAGTGAACTAATTTTGGACTGTGACCTGATAAATGTGACAAATGAACAAAATTGGACTCTAAGAAATAACATTCTTCTTAATTTGACATGATTGCCGGAACTCAGCGATTTCACTAGGCGCTGTGGTAGCGCTTCTTTTAAAAATTTAGATTAATGAGTCATTTCTTACTGTAGGACCAAGGCTAGCCGTTAGGGCGCGCTAAAGTAATAGAGACAGTTTCAAATACTACATTTCACTGATTTTCTAACGGTGTCAGTCCGTTTGAGTTTCAACGGTTGGGTCACATATTCGTACCAACATGTATTTAGCGATATTTTTCCGATATTACTAGGTTGCATCGCTTTTAACAATGAAACGATTGACTGTGGGACTTAATTGAACTAACTTTGGACTGCGACCTGATAAATATGATAAATGAGACAATTGGACTCCAAGAAATAACATTCTTCTTAATTTGACATGATTGCCGGAACTCAGCGATTACACTGGGCACTGTGGTAGCGCTTCTTTTAGAATTTTAGATTAATGAGCCATTTCTTACTGTGGGACCAATCCTAGCCGTTAGCGCGCGCTGAAGTAATAGAGACAGTTTCAAAAACTACATTTCAATGAATTTCCAATGGTGTCAGTCCGTTTGAGTTACAACGGTTGGGTCACCTATTCGTACCAACATGTACTTAGCGAAATTTATCTGATATTACTAGGTTGCACCGCTTTTAGCAGCGAAACAATTGACTGTGGGACTTAATTGAACTAATTTTGGACTGTGACCTGATAAATGTGATAAATGAAGAAAATTGGACTCCAAGAAATAACATTCTTCTTAATTTGACATGATTGCCGGAACTCAGCCATTACACTGGGCGCTGTGGTAGCGCTTCATTAAAAAATTTAGATTAATAAGTCATTTTTTACTGTGGGACCAATCCTAGCCGTTATCGCGCGCTAAAGAAATTCCGACAGTTTCAAAAACTACATTTCAATGAATTTCTAACGGTGCCAGTCCGTTTGAGTTACAACGGTTGGGTCACCTATTCGTCCCAACATGTATTTAACGATATTTTTCTCATATTACTAGGTTGCATCGATTTTAACAGTGAATCGATTGACTGTGGCACATAATTGAACTGATTTTGGACTGTGACCTTATAAATGTGAAAGTGAGACAATTGGACTCCAAGAAATAACATTCTTCTTAATTTGATATGACTGCCGAAACTCAGCGGTTACACTAGGCGCTGTGGTAGCGCTTCAATTAAAAATTAAGACAAAAAAAGTCATTTTTTACTGGGGGACCAATCCTAGCCGTTATCGCGCGCGGAAGAAATAGCGACAGTTTGAAAAACTACATTTCATTGACTTTCTAACGGTGTCAGTCCGTTTGAGTTACAACGATTGGATCACCTATTCGTACCAACATGTATTTAGCGATATTTTTCTGATATTACTAGGTTTCATCGCTTTTAACAATGAAACGAGTGACTGTAGGACTTAATTGAACTAACATTGGACTGCGACCTGATAAATGTGATAAATAAAAAAAATTGGACTCCAAGAAATAACATTCTTCTTAATTTGACATAATTGCCGGAACTCAGCGATTACACTAGGCGCTGTGGTAGCGCTTCATTTAAAAATTTAGATAAATAAGTCAATTTTTACTGTAGGACCAATCCTAGCCGTTATCGCGCACTGAAGAAACAGCGACAGTTTCAAAAATTACGTTTCATTGACTTTCTAACGGTGTCAGTCCGTTTGAGTTATAACGGTTGGGTCACATATTCGTACCAACATGTATTTAGCGATTTTTTTCTGATATTACAAGGTTACATCGCCTTTAACAATGAAACTATTGACTGTGGGACTTAATTGAACTGATTATGGACTGTGACCTTAAATATGTGAAAGTGAGACAATTGGAGTAGCTCTCCAATTAAAAATTAAGATAAAAAAGTCATTTTTTACTGTGGGACCAATCCTAGCCGTTAGGGCGGTGAAGTAATAGAGGCAGTTTCAAATACTACATTTCACTGACTTTTTAACGGTATCAGTCCGTTTGAGTTATAACGGTTGGGTCACATATTCGTACCAACATGTATTTAGCGATTTTTTTCTGATATTACTAGGTTGCACCGCTTTTAGCAGTGAAACGATTTACTGTGGGACTTAATTGAACTAATTCTGGACTGTGACCTGATAAATGTGATAAGTGAAAGAAATTGGACACCAAGAAATAACATTCTTCTTAATTTGACATGATTGTCGGAACTCAGGCATTACACTGGGCGCTGTGGTAGCGCTTCATTAAAAAATTTAGATTAATAAGTCATTTTTTACTGTGGGACCAATCCTAGCCGTTATCGCGCGCGGAAAAAATAGCGACAGTTTCAAAAACTACATTTCATTGACTTTCTAACGGTGTCAGTCCGTTTGAGTTACAACGATTGGATCACCTATTCGTACCAACATGTATTTAGCGATATTTTCCTGATATTACTAGGTTGGATCGCTTTTAACAATGAAACGATTGACTGTAGGACTTAATTGAACTAACTTTGGACTGCGACCTGATAAATATGATAAATGAGACAATTGGACTCCAAGAAATAACATTCTTCTTAATTTGACGTGATTGCCGGAACTCAGCGATTATACTGGGCGCTGTGGTAGCGCTTCAATTAAAAATTAGGATAAAAAAGTCATTTTTTACTGTGGGACCAATCCTAGCCGTTAGCGCGCTGAAGTAATAGAGACAGTTTCAAATACTACATTTCACTGACTTTCTAACGGCGTCAGTCCGTTTGAGTTTCAACGGTTGGGTCACATATTCGTACCAACATGTTTTTTGCGATATTTTTCTGATATTACTAGGTTGCATCGCTTTTAACAATGAAACAATTGACTGTGGGACTTACTTGAACTAACTTAGGACTGCGACATGATAAATATGATAATTGAGACAATTGGACTGCCAGAAATAACATTCTTCCTATTATGACGTGATTGCCGGAACTCAGCGATCATACTGGTCGTTGTGGTAGTGCTTCATTTAAAAATTTAGAGAAATAAGTCATTCTTTACTGTGGGACCAATCCTATCCGTTATTGCGCGTTGAAGAAATAGCGATTTGTTTCAAAAACTACATTTCATTGACTTTGTAGCGTTGTCTGTCCGTTTGAGTTACAACTGTTGGGTCACATATTCGAACCAACATGTATTTAGCGATATTTATCCGTTATTACTAAGTTGCATCGTTTTTAACAGTGAAACGATTTACTGTGGGACTTAACTGAACTAACTTTGGACTGTGACCTGATGAATGTGATAAATGAGAAAATTGGACTCCAAAAAATAACATTCTTCTTAATTTGACATGATTGCTGAAATTCAGCGATTACACTGGGCGGTGTGGTAGCGCTTCATTTAAAGATTTAGATAAATAAGTCAATTTTTACTGTAGGACCAATCCTAGCCGTTATCGCGCGCTGAAGAAACAGCAACAGTTTCAAGAACTACATTTCACTGACTTTCTAACGGCGTCAGTCCGTTTGAGTTTCAACGGTTGGGTCACATATTCGTACCAACATGTTTTTTGCGATATTTTTCTGATATTACTAGGTTTCATCGCTTTTAACAATGAAACAATTGACTGTGGGACTTACTTGAACTAACTTAGGACTGCGACATGATAAATATGATAATTGAGACAATTGGACTCCCAGAAATAACATTCTTCCTATTATGACGTGATTGCCGGAACTCAGCGATCATACTGGTCGTTGTGGTAGCGCTTCATTTAAAAATTTAGAGAAATAAGTCATTCTTTACTGTGGGACCAATCCTATCCGTTATTGTGCGTTGAAGAAATAGCGATTTGTTTCAAAAACTACATTTCATTGACTTTGTAGCGTTGTCTGTCCGTTTGAGTTACAACTGTTGGGTCACATATTCGAACCAACATGTATTTAGCGATATTTATCCGTTATTACTAAGTTGCATCGTTTTTAACAGTGAAACGATTTACTGTGGGACTTAACTGAACTAACTTTGGACTGTGACCTGATGAATGTGATAAATGAGAAAATTGGACTCCAAGAAATAACATTCTTCTTAATTTGACATGATTGCTGAAATTCAGCGATTACACTGGGCGGTGTGGTAGCGCTTCATTTAAAGATTTAGATAAATAAGTCAATTTTTACTGTAGGACCAATCCTAGCCGTTATCGCGCGCTGAAGAAACAGCAACAGTTTCAAGAACTACGTTTCATTGACTTTCTAACGATGTCAGTCCGTTTGAGTTATAACAGTTGGGTCACATATTCGTACCAACATGTATTTAGCGATTTTTTTCTGATATTACAAGGTTGCATCGCCTTTAACAATGAAACTATTGACTGTGGGATTTAATTGGACTGATTATGGACTGTGACCTTAAATATGTGAAAGTGAGACAATTGTACTCCAAGAAATAACATTCTTTTTAATTTGACATGACAGCAGAAACTCAGCGATTACACTAGGCGCTGTGGTAACGTTTCAATTAAAAATTAAGATAAAAAAGTTATTTTTTACTATGGGATTAATCCTAGCCGTTAGAGCGCGTTGAAGTAATAGCGACAGTTTCAAAAACTACATTTCATTTACTTTCTAACGGTGTCAGTCCGTTTGAGTTACAACGGCTGTGTCATATATTCGTACCAACATGTACTTAGCGATATTTTTCTCATATTACTAGGTTGCATTGCTTTTAACAGTGAAAGGATTGACTGTGGCACATAATTGAACTGATTTTGGACTGCGACCTTATAAATGTTATAAGTGAGACAACTGGACTCGAAGAAGTAACATTCTTCTTAATTTGACACGATTGCCGAAACTCAGCGATTACACTTGGCCCTGTGGTAGCGCTTCATTTAAAAACGTAGATTATTAAGTCATTTTTTACTGTGGGACCAATCCTAGCCATTATCGCGCGCTGAAGAAATAGCGACAGTTTCAAATACTACATTTCACTGACTTTCTAACGGTATCAGTCCGTTTGAGTTATAACGGTTGGGTCAAGTATTCGTACCAACATGTATTTAGCGATCTTTTCCTGATATTACTAGGTTGCACCGCTTTTAGCAGTGAAACGATTGACTGTGGGACTTAATTGAACTAATTTTGGACTGTGACCTGATAAATGTGATAAATGAAGAAAATTGAACTCCAAGAAATAACATTCTTCTTAATTTGACATAATTGCCGGAACTCAGCGATTACACTAGGCGCTGTGGTAACGTTTCAATTAAAAATTAAGATAAAAAAGTTATTTTTTACTATGGGATTAATCCTAGCCGTTAGAGCGCGTTGAAGTAATAGCGACAGTTTCAAAAACTACATTTCATTTACTTTCTAACGGTGTCAGTCCGTTTGAGTTACAACGGCTGTGTTACATATTCGTACCAACATGTACGTAGCGATATTTTTCTCATATTACTAGGTTGCATTGCTTTTAACAGTGAAAGGATTGACTGTGGCACATAATTGAACTGATTTTGGACTGCGACCTTATAAATGTTATAAGTGAGACAACTGGACTCCAAGAAGTAACATTCTTCTTAATTTGACACGATTGCCAAAACTCAGCGATTACACTTGGCCCTGTGGTAGCGCTTCATTTAAAAACGTAGATTATTAAGTCATTTTTTACTGTGGGACCAATCCTAGCCGTTATCGCGCGCTGAAGAAATAGCGACAGTTTCAAATACTACATTTCACTGACTTTCTAACGGTATCAGTCCGTTTGAGTTATAACGGTTGGGTCAAGTATTCGTACCAACATGTATTTAGCGATCTTTTCCTGATATTACTAGGTTGCACCGCTTTTAGCAGTGAAACGATTGACTGTGGGACTTAATTGAACTAATTTTGGACTGTGACCTGATAAATGTGATAAATGAAGAAAATTGAACTCCAAGAAATAACATTCTTCTTAATTTGACATAATTGCCGGAACTCAGCGATTACACTAGGCGCTGTGGTAGCGCTTTATTTAAAAATTTAGATAAATAAGTCAATTTTTACTGTAGGACCAATCCTAGCCGTTATCGCGCGCTGAAGAAACAGCGACAGTTTCAAAAACTACGTTTCATTGACTTTCTAACGGTGTCAGTCCGTTTGAGTTATAACGGTTGGGTCACATATTCGTACCAACATGTATTTAGCGATATTTATCCGTTATTACTAAGTTGCATCGTTTTTAACAGTGAAACGATTTACTGTGGGATTTAACTGAACTAACTTTGGACTGTGACCTGATGAATGTGATAAATGAGAAAATTGGACTCCAAGAAATAACATTCTTCTTAATTTGACATGATTGCTGAAATTCAGCGATTACACTGGGCGGTGTGGTAGCGCTTCATTTAAAGATTTAGATAAATAAGTCAATTTTTACTGTAGGACCAATCCTAGCCGTTATCGCGCGCTGAAGAAACAGCAACAGTTTCAAGAACTACGTTTCATTGACTTTCTAACGGTGTCAGTCCGTTTGAGTTATAACAGTTGGGTCACATATTCGTACCAACATGTATTTAGCGATTTTTTTCTGATATTACAAGGTTGCATCGCCTTTAACAATGAAACTATTGACTGTGGGATTTAATTGGACTGATTATGGACTGTGACTTTAAATATGTGAAAGTGAGACAATTGTACTCCAAGAAATAACATTCTTTTTAATTTGACATGACAGCAGAAACTCAGCGATTACACTAGGCGCTGTGGTAACGTTTCAATTAAAAATTAAGATAAAAAAGTTATTTTTTACTATGGGATTAATCCTAGCCGTTAGAGCGCGTTGAAGTAATAGCGACAGTTTCAAAAACTACATTTCATTTACTTTCTAACGGTGTCAGTCCGTTTGAGTTACAACGGCTGTGTCATATATTCGTACCAACATGTACTTAGCGATATTTTTCTCATATTACTAGGTTGCATTGCTTTTAACAGTGAAAGGATTGACTGTGGCACATAATTGAACTGATTTTGGACTGCGACCTTATAAATGTTATAAGTGAGACAACTGGACTCCAAGAAGTAACATTCTTCTTAATTTGACACGATTGCCGAAACTCAGCGATTACACTTGGCCCTGTGGTAGCGCTTCATTTAAAAACGTAGATTATTAAGTCATTTTTTACTGTGGGACCAATCCTAGCCATTATCGCGCGCTGAAGAAATAGCGACAGTTTCAAATACTACATTTCACTGACTTTCTAACGGTATCAGTTCGTTTGAGTTATAACGGTTGGGTCAAGTATTCGTACCAACATGTATTTAGCGATCTTTTCCTGATATTACTAGGTTGCACCGCTTTTAGCAGTGAAACGATTGACTGTGGGACTTAATTGAACTAATTTTGGACTGTGACCTGATAAATGTGATAAATGAAGAAAATTGAACTCCAAGAAATAACATTCTTCTTAATTTGACATAATTGCCGGAACTTAGCGATTACACTACTCGGGCAACTTACGGAACGTCTGGAATTATTTCGGGTAAAGCACGTATATAACGCGTTTTTACAATTTTATACCGCGTTTTGCTATCTGACGTATTTGTTTTGACGTGGTGTTTTTGTGTATGACTACATCGATGATGAGCCAATTTTTTAAGTTTGTGAAGGAAGGCGCCGCCATCTTCAGGAAAGTGATGTTGACAAAGGTACCCGTAGTGATTACACAGAAAATCAAGGTTTGTTAAATTATTACTGATATATATTTAAACTACTAGTAAAAGCATAATTAAAATTATATATATATTTAATTAAGAATACCTGGAAATGTCGTAGATCACAGCGGATTAGCTAGCTAAAATAGTTGTGGGTGCAAGTCCCACCTCTGTACAAAAAGAGTAGCTTAATTAGAAAAGCAATTTAGCTAGTATTCTCTTAGATTAAATATAGCCAGTATGTAAATACATTAAAGGTTCCCTCCAACGTTTTAATGATGCTACCTAATTAAGTTCTATTCATATAAGTATTTAAGAAAATAACATTCGTTTTTTACAGAAAAGTTTAGTACAGCAAAAAATTGTAAATAAACTTTCAAATTTTGAGCTACCTCACTTCATGCGGCTTTATCATGCTCCAATTCTTCTCGAACTTTGAAATTCATAATGGCTGCATAATTGACGTCACAAGGACCATTTACATGAGCTTATCTTTGCTGTACTGAATGATTAAAACTGCAAAAACGTAAAAAACATTTCCAGTGCAAATTTCTATTTTATTAATTAAATTAAAAAATTTCTTCCTGGAAAAGTACACAACTGCATGCACATATATACCTTGGATCCTTTTTCCATGTTATTTACTTCTTCCAATAACGCAGCTTTATCAAAATTTATTTTATTAGGGTCTGGGCTATGCCGCTTCTTTTTACCTAGTGCTGCATCTACTTCTCCACATTGATGTTTTTTTCCTAAAAATGTGAATATAAGTAATTAGTTTTTACAAAGAAAATTTGATATGAAAGAGAAAGAAAAGGAATGAGTAATGATTACCTATGATTCTCTGGAGTGCTTCATCCTTTATCTCAAAATACTGGATTGATCGTGATTTTCTGTATGAAGATGCAGACTGTCTGATCCTGAAAACAGTTTCTATTGCCTTGCCACTTCTGTAACATTTGCTTTCCAAGGACTTTTTTATTCTGCTGTTCCGCTGTCTAATTCCTTTTTTTTCTGCAAATCAGACTTGGCCTCAACTAAATTTACAGATCTAATTAAATGTGAGGACTTTAGTGTGTCATATATGCTATCCCACTTCGAATTTATTGATTTAAGTGCTCCTTCTGCATTAATTTTCATATATTTCATGTCATTTTTTGTTGACTGTATTTCAAATGAGATGGTGAAAGAGCTGTCTCCTGTTTTTTTCTTATTCTTAGGTGTGTTCATTTTATTAGGTGTTAGCACTCACCAATTCTGTCCTGATGGGTGTCTTTATATCTATTGACTTGTTTGTATTTAAAGGTGTATTTATGTTCACTGCTTCTGGTGTATTTTGCTTGCACACAATTGGTGTGTTTATAGACATATTTTTATTTAACGGTGTGTTTGTATTGATAGCTGTATTTGTAATACTGTCTAATGTGTTTGTTATGTCCAAGAAAACTTTTTTTGATGTTTTATATTTTTTATTTCGGCGTCCAGTTGCAGTAGGAAACGTATTTTTTCCTCTAGTAGTAAAAAAGAACCATCCTTCACAATTATGATTGTGTGTGTATTTTTTTCTACATTGCTGAATTTGTTCCAAACATCTCTGAAATAGTCCTTTAAGTACTTCACCCTGATATTGCCATGCATTTTCTTTTTCTAACAAAGAAACAAGCTCTTTAGCCTTCCTGTTAAAGTGAGATTTCTTCAAGTTTACACAAGAAGGGAACATAGAAATGAAGGCTTTGTATCTGACACCTTCATGGTGGTAACTTACACTCTGGATCTCACGTAAAACCTCTCCTCGCATAAAGGCGCATTAAAAATAATTTGCCATGCAACCATGGAATGAATTTCTCTGCCTCCAATTCCCGCTAAATATCCGCCACTTCCATTAAAAATTCTCCCGCGCGTTTTACATCTGCTGGCATCACGGAAAAGTTCCGACGCAGGCACGGCAATAATGTCAAAACCGTGAATTTTTGCCGACACATTCTATTTCTGACAAATATTCTTGTGATAGTGACGGAAAAGCATGATCGCACTATGCGCGTAGGACTTACGACATATTTTGTTGACGTAATTCATCCACAAAATGATTACGAACGGTAAAAAAGCCGTTCAAAGATTGTCGTATTTATATTTTTCCAGATATTCGCGAAAAGAGGATTGTTCAAAAACCTTCAAATCGAGGCTGTGACGTCATAATATTTAATTTACATTTAAAACACCTTTTTTCAGGAAGCCCTAAAGTCATGTTAACTATTGGACATTCATCTGTTATTGTGACTAGTACCCTTAAAGTGCGCCGATGAATTTAACAAATCCCAGACGTTCCGTAAGTTGCCCGAGTAGGCGCTGTGGTAACGTTTCAATTAAAAATTAAGATAAAAAAGTTATTTTTTACTATGGGATTAATCCTAGCCGTTAGAGCGCGTTGAAGTAATAGCGACAGTTTCAAAAACTACATTTCATTTACTTTCTAACGGTGTCAGTCCGTTTGAGTTACAACGGCTGTGTTACATATTCGTACCAACATGTACTTAGCGATATTTTTCTCATATTACTAGGTTGCATTGCTTTTAACAGTGAAAGGATTGACTGTGGCACATAATTGAACTGATTTTGGACTGCGACCTTATAAATGTTATAAGTGAGACAACTGGACTCCAAGAAGTAACATTCTTCTTAATTTGACACGATTGCCAAAACTCAGCGATTACACTTGGCCCTGTGGTAGCGCTTCATTTAAAGACGTAGATTATTAAGTCATTTTTTACTGTGGGACCAATCCTAGCCATTATCGCGCGCTGAAGAAATAGCGACAGTTTCAAATACTACATTTCACTGACTTTCTAACGGTATCAGTCCGTTTGAGTTATAACGGTTGGGTCAAGTATTCGTACCAACATGTATTTAGCGATCTTTTCCTGATATTACTAGGTTGCACCGCTTTTAGCAGTGAAACGATTGACTGTGGGACTTAATTGAACTAATTTTGGACTGTGACCTGATAAATGTGATAAATGAAGAAAATTGAACTCCAAGAAATAACATTCTTCTTAATTTGACATAATTGCCGGAACTCAGCGATTACACTAGGCGCTGTGGTAGCGCTTCATTTAAAAATTTAGATAAATAAGTCAATTTTTACTGTAGGACCAATCCTAGCCGTTATCGCGCGCTGAAGAAACAGCGACAGTTTCAAAAACTACGTTTCATTGACTTTCTAACGGTGTCAGTCCGTTTGAGTTATAACGGTTGGGTCACATATTCGTACCAACATGTATTTAGCGATTTTTTTCTGATATTACAAGGTTGCATCGCCTTTAACAATGAAACTATTGACTGTGGGACTTAATTGAACTGATTATGGACTGTGACCTTAAATATGTGAAAGTGAGACAATTGTACTCCAAGAAATAACATTCTTCTTAATTTGACTTGATTGCCGGAACTCAGCGATGATACTAGGCGCTGTGGCATCGCTTCATTTAAAAATTTAGATAAATAAGTCAATTTTTACTGTGGGACCAATCCTAGGCGTTATCGCGCGCTGAAGAAATAGCGACAGTTTCAAAAACTGCATTTCATTGACTTTCTAACAGTGTCAGTCCGCTTGAGTTATAACGGTTGGGTCACATATTCGTACCAACATTTATTTAGCGATATTTTTCTGATATTACTAGGTTGCATCGCTTTTAACAGTGAAACGATTGACTGCGGGACTTAATTGAACTGATTATGAGCTGTGACCTTTAAAATGTGAAAGTGAGACAATTGGAGTAGCGCTCCAATTAAAAATTAAGATAAAAAAGTCATTTTTTAATGTGGGACCAATCCTAGCCGTTATCGCGCGCGGAAGAAATAGCGACAGTTTCAAAAACTACATTTCATTGACTTTCTAACGGTGTCAGTCCGTTTGAGTTACAACGATTGGATCACCTATTCGTACCAACATGTATTTAGCGATATTTTTCTGATATTACTAGGTTGGATCGCTTTTAACAATGAAACTATTGACTGTAGGACTTAATTGAACTAACTTTGGACTGCGACCTGATAAATATGATAAATGAGACAATTGGACTCCAAGAAATAACATTCTTCTTAATTTGACGTGATTGCCGGAACTCAGCGATCATACTGGTCGCTGTGGTAGCGCTTCATTTAAAAATTTAGAGAAGTAAGTCATTCTTTACTGTGGGACCAATCCTATCCGTTATTGCGCGTTGAAGAAATAGCGATAGTTTCAAAAACTACATTTCATTGACTTTGTAGCGTTGTCTGTCCGTTTGAGTTACAACTGTTGGGTCACATACTCGAACCAACATGTCTTTAGCGATATTTATCTGATATTACTAAGTTGCATCGTTTTTAACAGTGAAACGATTTACTGTGGGACTTAACTGAACTAACTTTGGACTGTGACCTGATGAATGTGATAAATGAGAAAATTGGACTCCAAGAAATAACATTCTTCTTAATTTGACATGATTGCTGAAATTCAGCGATTACACTGGGCGGTGTGGTAGCGCTTCATTTAAAGATTTAGATAAATAAGTCAATTTTTACTGTAGGACCAATCCTAGCCGTTATCGCGCGCTGAAGAAACAGCAACAGTTTCAAGAACTACGTTTCATTGACTTTCTAACGGTGTCAGTCCGTTTGAGTTATAACGGTTGGGTCACATATTCGTACCAACATGTATTTAGCAATTTTTTTCTGATATTACAAGGTTGCATCGCCTTTAACAATGAAACTATTGACTGTGGGATTAAATTGAACTGATTATGGACTGTGACCTTAAATATGTGAAAGTGAGACAATTGTACTCCAAGAAATAACATTCTTTTTAATTTGACATGACAGCAGAAACTCAGCGATTACACTAGGCGCTGTGGTAACGTTTCAATTAAAAATTAGGATAAAAAAGTTATTTTTTACTTTGGGATTAATCCTAGCGGTTAGAGCGCGTTGAAGTAATAGCGACAGTTTCAATAACTACATTTCATTTACTTTCTAACGGTGTCAGTCCGTTTGAGTTACAACGGCTGTGTCACATATTCGTACCAACATGTACTTAGCGATATTTTTCTCATATTACTAGGTTGCATTGCTTTTAACAGTGAAAGGATTGACTGTGGCACATAATTGAACTGATTTTGGACTGCGACCTTATAAATGTTATAAGTGAGACAACTGGAATCCAAGAAGTAACATTCTTCTTAATTTGACACGATTGCCGAAACTCAGCGATTACACTTGGCCCTGTGGTAGCGCTTCATTTAAAAACGTAGATTATTAAGTCATTTTTTACTGTGGGACCAATCCTAGCCGTTATCGCGCGCTGAAGAAATAGCGAGAGTTTCAAAAACTACATTTCATTGACTTTCTAACGGTGTCAGTCCATTTGAGTTACAACGGTTTGGTCACCTATTCGTACCAACATGTACTTAGCGATATTTATCTGATATTACTAGGTTGCATCACCTTTAACAACGAAACGATTGACTGTGGGACTTAATTGAACTAACTTTGGACTGTGACCTGATAAATGTGATAAATGAAAAAAATTGGACTCCAAGAAATAACATTCTTCTTAATTTGACATGATTGCCGGAACTCAGCGATTACACTGGGCGCCGTGGTAGCGCTTCATTTAAAAATTTAGATTAATAAGTAATTTTTACTGGGGGACCAATCCTAGCCGTTATCGCGCGCTGAAGAAATAGCGACAGTTTCAAAAACTACATTTCATTGACTTTCTAACGGTGTCAGTCCGTTTGAGTTACAACGGTTGGGTCACCTATTCGTACCAACATGTATTTAGCGATATTGTTCTGATATTACTAGGTTGCATCGCTTTTAACAATGAAACGATTGACTGTGGGACTTAATTGAACTAACTTTGGACTGCGACATGATAAATATGATGAATGAGACAATTGGACTCCAAGAAATAACATTCTTCTTATTTTGACGTGATTGCCGGAACTCAGCGATTATACTGGGCGCTGTGGTAGCCCTTCATTTAAAAATTTAGAGAAAAAAGTCATTTTTTACTGTGGGACCAATCCTATCCGTTATTGCGCGTTGAAGAAATAGCGATAGTTTCAAAAACTACATTTCATTGACTTTGTAGCGTTGTCAGTCCGTTTGAGTTACAACGGTTGGGTCACATATTCGTACCAACATGTATTTAGCGATATATATCTGATATTACTAAGTTGCATCGTTTTTAACAGTGAAACGATTTACTGTGGGACTTGACTGAACTAACTTTGGACTGAGACCTCAAATATGTGAAAGTGAGACAATTGTACTCGAAGAAATAACATTCTTCTTAATTTGACATGACAGCAGAAACTCAGCGATTACACTAGGCGCTGTGGTAACGCTTCAATTAAAAATTAAGATAAAAAATCATTTTTTACTGTGGGATCAATCCCAGCCGTTATCGCGCGTTGAAGTAATAGCGACAGTTTCAAAAACTACATTTCATTTACTTTCTAACGGTGTCAGTCCGTTTGAGTTACAACGGTTGTGTCACATATTCGTACCAGCATGTATTTAGCGATATTTTTCTCATATTACTAGGTTGCATTGCTTTTAACAGTGAAAGGATTGACTTTGGCACATAATTGAACTGATTTTGGACTGCGACCTTATAAATGTTATAAGTGAGACAATTGGACTCCAAGAAGTAACATTCTTCTTAATTTGACATGATTGCCGAAACTCAGCGATTACACTTGGCCCTGTGGTAGCGATTCATATAAAAATTTCGATAAATAAGTCAATTTTTACTGTGGGACCAATCCTAGCCGTTATTGCGCGCTGAAGAAATAGCGACAGTTTCAAAAACTACATTTCATTGACATTCTAATGGTGTCAGTCCGTGTGAGTTATAACGGTTGGGTCACATATTCGTACCAATATGAATTTAGCGATTTTTTTCTGATATTGCTAGGTTGCATCGCTTTTAACAATGAAACGATTGACTGTGGGACTTAATTGAACTGATTATGGACTGTGACCTTAAAAATGTGAAAGTGAGACAATTGGACTCCATGAAATAACATTCTTCTTAATTTGACATGACTGCCGAAACTCAGCGATTACACTAGTCGTTGTGGTAGCGCTTCAATTAAAAATTAAGATAAAAAAGTCATTTTTTACTGTGGGACCAATCCTAGCCGTTAGCACGCGTTGAAGTAATAGAGACATATTTCAAATACTACATTTCAGTGACTTTCTAACTGTTTCAGTCCGTTTGAGTTTCAACGGTTGGGTCACCTAATCGTACCAACATGTATTTAGCGATATTTATCTGATATTACTAGGTTGCATCGCTTTTAGCAGTGAAACGATTGACTGTGGGACTTATTTGAACTAACTTTGGACTGTGACCTGATAAATGTGATAAATGAAAAAAATGGACTCCAAGAAATAATATTCTTCTTAATTTGACATGATGGCCGGAACTCAGTGAATACACTGGGCGCTGTGGTAGCGCTTCATTTAAAAACGTAGATTATTAAGTCATTTTTTACTGTGGGACCAATCCTAGCCGTTATCGCGCGCTGAAGAAATAGCGACAGTTTCAAAAACTACATTTCATTGACTTTCTAACGGTGTCAGTCCGTTTGAGTTACAACGGTTGGGTCACCTATTCGTACCAACATGTACTTAGCGATATTTATCTGATATTACTAGGTTGCATCACTTTTAACAATGAAACGATTGACTGTGGGACTTAATTGAACTAACTTTGGCCTGTGACCTGATAAATGTGATAAATGAAAAAAATTGGACTCCAAGAAATAACATTCTTCTTAATTTGACATGATTGCCGGAGCTCAGCGATTACACTGGGCGCCGTGGTAGCGCTTCATTTAAAAATTTAGATTAATAAGTCAGTTTTTATTGGGGGACCAATCCTAGCCGTTATCGCGCGCTGAAGAAATAGCGACAGTTTCAAAATTTCAATGAAAAAAAATGGACTCCAAGAAATAATATTCTTCTTAATTTGACATGATGGCCGGAACTCAGCAAATACACTGGGCGCTGTGGTAGCGCTTCATTTAAAAACGTAGATTATTAAGTCATTTTTTACTGTGGGACCAATCCTAGCCGTTATTGCGCGCTGAAGAAATAGCGACAGTTTCAAAAACTACATTTCATTGACTTTCTAACGGTGTCAGTCCGTTTGAGTTACAACGGTTGGGTCACCTATTCGTACCAACATGTACTTAGCGATATATATCTGATATTACTAGGTTGCATCACTTTTAACAATGAAACGATTGACTGTGGGACTTAATTGAACTAACTTTGGCCTGTGACCTGATAAATGTGATAAATGAAAAAAATTGGACTCCAAGAAATAACACTCTTCTTAATTTGACATGATTGCCGGAGCTCAGCGATTACACAGGGCGCCGTGGTAGCGCTTCATTTAAAAATTTAGATTAATAAGTCAGTTTTTATTGGGGGACCAATCCTAGCCGTTATCGCGCGCTGAAGAAATAGCGACAGTTTCAAAAACTACATTTCATTGACTTTCTAACGGTGTCAGTCCGTTTGAGTTACAATGGTTGGGTCACTTATTCGTACCAACATGTGTTTAGCGATATTTTTCTGATATTACTAGGTTGCATCGCTTTTAACAATGAAACGATTGACTGTGGGACTTAATTGAACTAACTTTGGACTGTGACCTGATAAATGTGATAAATGAATAAAATTGGACTCCAAGAAATAACATTCTTCATAATTTGACATGATTGCCGGAACTCAGCGATTACACTGGGCGCCGTGGTAGCGCTTCATTTAAAAATTTAGATTAATAAGTCATTTTTTACTGGGGGACCGATCCTAGCCGTTATCGCCCGCTGAAGAAATAGCGACAGTTTCAAAAACTACATTTCATTGACTTTCTAACGGTGTCAGTCCGTTTGAGTTACAACGGTTGGGTCACATATTCGTACCAACATGTGTTTGGCGACATTTTTTTTGATATTACTAGGTTGCATCACTTTTAACAATGAAACGATTGACTGTGGGACTTAATTGAACTAACTTTGGCCTGTGACCTGATAAATGTGATAAATGCGAAAATTGGACTCCAAGAAATAACATTCTTCTTAATTTGACATGACTGCCGAAACTCAGCGATTACACTAGGCGCTGTGGTAGCGCTTCAATTAAAAATTAAGATTAATAAGTCATTTTTTACTGGGGGACCGATCCTAGCCGTTATCGCCCGCTGAAGAAATAGCGACAGTTTCAAAAACTACATTTCATTGACTTTCTAACGGTGTCAGTCCGTTTGAGTTACAACGGTTGGGTCACATATTCGTACCAACATGTATTTAGCGATATTTTTCTGATATTACTAGGTTGCATCGCTATTAACAATGAAACGATTGACTGTGGGACTTAATTAAACTAACTTTGGTCTGCGACGTGATAAATATGATAAATGAGGCAATTGGACTCCAAGAAATAACATTCTTCTTAATTTGACATGATTGCCGGAACTCAGCGATAACACTGGGCGCTGTGGTAGCACTTCATTTAAAAATTTAGATTAATAAGTCATTTTTTACTGTGGAACCAATCCTAGCCGTTATCGCGCGCTGAAGAAATATCGACAGTTTCAAAACTACATTTCATTGACTTTCTAACGGTGTCAGTCCGTTTGAGTTACAACGGTTGGGTCACATATTCGTACCAACATGTGTTTGGCGACATTTTTTTTGATATTACTAGGTTGCATCTTTTTTACCAATGAAACGAATGACTGTGGGACTTAATTGAACTAACTTTGGACTGCGACATGATAAATATGATAAATGAAAAAAGTGGACTCCAAGAAATAACATTCTTCTTATTTTGACGTGATTGCCGGAACTCAGCGATTATACTGGGCGCTGTGGTAGCGTTTCATTTAAAAATTTAGAGAAATAAGTCATTCTTTACTGTGGGACCAAACCTATCCGTTATTGCGCGTTAAAGAAATAGCGATAGTTTCAAAAACTACATTTCATTGACTTTGTAGCGTTGTCTGTCCGTTTGAGTTACAACGGTTGGGTCACATATTCGTACCAACATGTATTTAGCGATATTTATTTGATATTACTAAGTTGCATCGTTTTTAACAGTGAAACGATTTACTGTGGGACTTAACTGAACTAACTTTGGACTTTGACCTGATAAATGTGATAAATGCGAAAATTGGACTCCAAGAAATAACATTCTTCTTAATTTGACATGACTGCCGAAACTCAGCGATTACACTAGGCGCTGTGGTAGCGCTTCAATTAAAAATTAAAATAAAAAAGTCATTTTTCACTGTGGATCAAATCCTAGCCGTTAGTGCGCGTTGAAGTAATAGAGACAGATTTCAAATACTACATGTCAGTGACTTTCTAACGGTGTCAGTCCATTTGAGTTACAACGGTTGGGTCACCTATTCGTACCAACATGTACTTAGCGATATTTATCTAATATTACTAGGTTGCATCATTTTTAACAATGAAACGATTGACTGTGGGACTTAATTGAACTAACTTTGGACTGTGAGCTGATAAATGTGATAAATGAAAAAAGTTGGCCTCCAAGAAATAACATTCTTCTTAAATTGACATGATTGCCGGAACTAAGCGATTACACTATGCGCCGTGGTAGCGCTTCATTTAAAAATTTAGATTAATAAGTCATTTTTTACTGGGGGACCAATCCTAGCCGTTATCGCGCGCTGAAGAAATAGCGACAGTTTCAAAAACTACATTTCGTTGACTTTCTAACGGTGTCAGTCCGTTTGAGTTACAACGGTTGGGTCACCTATTCGTACCAACATGTATTTAGCGATATTTTTCTGATATTACTAGGTTGCATCGCTTTTAACAATGAAACGATTGACTGTGGGACTTAATTGAACTAACTTTGGACTGCGACATAATAAATATGATAAATGAGACAATTGGACTCCAAGAAATAATATTCTTCTTATTTTGACGTGGTTGCCGGAACTCAGCGATTATACTGGGCGCTGTGGTAGCGCTTCATTTAAAAATTTAGAGAAATAAGTCATTCTCTACTGTGGGACCGATCCTATCCGTTATTGCGCGTTGAAGAAATAGCGACAGTTACAAAAACTACATTTTATTGAATTTCTAATGGTGTCAGTCCGTTTGAGTTACAAAGGGTGGGTCAAATATTTGTACCAACATGTATTTAGCGATATTTTTTTTTGATATTACTAGGTAGCATCGCTTTCAACAATGAAACGATTGACTGTGGGACTTAATTGAACTAACTTTGGACCGTGACCTAATAAATGTGATAAATGAGAAAATCTGACTCAAAGAAATAAAATTCTTCTTATTTTGACGTGGTTGCCGGAACTTACCGATTATACTGGGCGCTGTGGTAGCGCTTCATTTAAAAATTTAGAGAAATAAGTCATTCTCTACTGTGGGACCAATCCTATCCGTTATTGCGCGTTGAAGAAATAGCGATAGTTTCAAAAACTACATTTCATTGACTTTCTAACGGTGTCAGTCCGTTTGAGTTATAACGGTTGGGTCACATATTCGTACCAACATGTATTTAGCGATTTTTTTCTGATATTACAAGGTTGCATCGCCTATAACAATGAAACTATTGACTGTGGGACTTAATTAAACTGATTATGGACTGAGACCTTAAATATGTGAAAGTGAGACAATTGTACTCCAAGAAATAACATTCTTCTTAATTTGACATGACAGCAGAAACTCAGCGTTTACACTAGGCGCTGTGGTAACGCTTCAATTAAAAATTAAGATAAAAAAGTCATTTTTTACTGTGGGACAAATCCCAGCCGTTATCGCGCGTTGAAGTAATAGCGACAGTTTCAAAAACTACATTTCATTTACTTTCTAACGGTGTCAGTCCGTTTGAGTTACAACGGTTGTGTCACATATTCGTACCAGCATGTATTTAGCGATATTTTTTAATATTACTAGGTTGCATTGCTTTTAACAGTGAAAGGATTGACTGTGGCACATAATTCAACTGATTTTGGACTGCGACCTTATAAATGTTATAAGTGAGACAATTGGACTCCAAGAAGTAACATTCTTCTTAATTTGACATGATTGCCGAAACTCAGCGATTACACTTGGCCCTGTGGTAGCGATTCATTTAAAAATTTCGATAAATAAGTCAATTTTTACTGTGGGACCAATCCTAGCCGTTATCGCGCGCTGAAGAAATAGCGACAGTTTCAAAAACTACATTTCATTGACATTCTAACGGTGTCAGTCCGTTTGAGTTACAACGGTAGGATCACATATTCGTACCAACATGAATTTAGCGATTTTTTTTTTATATTACTAGGTTGCATCGCTTTTAACAATGAAACGATTGACTGTGGGACTTAATTGAACTGATTATGGACTGTGACCTTAAAAATGTGAAAGTGAGATAATTGGACTCCAAAAAATAACATTCTTCTTAATTTGAAATGACTGCCGAAACTCAGCGATTACACTAGGCACTGCGGTAGCGCTTTAATTAATAATTAAGATAAAAAAGTCATTTTTTACTGTGGGACCAATCCTAGCCGTTAGCGCGCGTTGAAGTAATAGAGACAGATTTCAAATACTACATTTCAGTGACTTTCTAACTGTTTCAGTCCGTTTGAGTTTCAACGGTTGGGTCACATAATCGTACCAACATGTATTTAGCGATATTTATCTGATGTTACTAGGTTGCATCGCTTTTAGCAGTGAAACGATTGACTGTGGGACTTATTTGAACAAACTTTGGACTGTGACCTGATAAATGTGATAAATGAAAAAAATTGGACTCCAAGAAATAACATTCTTCTTAATTTGACATGATGGCCGGAACTCAGCGAATACACTGGGCGCTGTGGTAGCGCTTCATTTAAAAACGTAGATTATTAAATCATTTTTTACTGTGGGACCAATCCTAGCCGTTATCGCGCGCTGAAGAAATAGCGACAGGTTCAAAAACTACATTTCATTGACTTTCTAACGGTGTCAGTCCGTTTGAGTTACAACGGTTGGGTCACCTATTCGTACCAACATGTACTTAGCGATATTTATCTGATATTACTAGGTTGCATCATTTTTAACAATGAAACGATTGACTGTGGGACTTAATTGAACTAACTTTGGACTGTGACCCGATAAATGTGATAAATGAAAAAAATTGGACTCCAAGAAATAACATTCTTCTTAATTTGACATGATTGCCGGAACTCAGCGATTACACTGGGCGCCGTGGTAGCGCTTCATTTAAAAATTTAGATTAATAAGTCATTTTTTACTGTGGGACCAATCCTAGCCGTTAGCGCGCGTTGAAGTAATAGAGACAGATTTCAAATACTACATTTCAGAGACTTTCTAACTGTTTCAGTCCGTTTGAGTTTCAACGGTTGGGTCACATAATCGTACCAACATGTATTTAGCGATATTTATCTGATGTTACTAGGTTGCATCGCTTTTAGCAGTGAAACGATTGACTGTGGGACTTATTTGAACAAACTTTGGACTGTGACCTGATAAATGTGTTAAATGAAAAAAATTGGACTCCAAGAAATAACATTCTTCTTAATTTGATATGATGGCCGGAATTGAGCGAATACACTGGGTGCTGTGGTAGCGCTTCATTTAAAAACGTAGATTATTAAATCATTTTTTACTGTAGGACCAATCCTAGCCGTTATCGCGCGCTGAAGAAATAGCGACAGGTTCAAAAACTACATTTCATTGACTTTCTAACGGTGTCAGTCCGTTTGAGTTACAACGGTTGGGTCACCTATTCGTACCAACATGTACTTAGCGATATTTATCTGATATTACTAGGTTGCATCACTTTTAACAATGAAACGATTGACTGTGGGACTTAATTGAACTAACTTTGGACTGTGACCCGATAAATGTGATAAATGAAAAAATTGGACTCCAAGAAATAACATTCTTCTTATTTTGACGTGGTTGCCGGAACTCAGCGATTATAGTGGGCGCTGTGGTAGCGCTTCATTTAAAAATTTAGAGAAATAAGTCATTCTCTACTGTGGGACCAATCCTATCCGTTATTGCGCGTTGAAGAAATAGCGATAGTTTCAAAAACTGCATTTCATTGACTTTGTAGCGTTGTCAGTCCGTTTGAGTTACAACGGTTGGGTCACATATTCGTACCAACATGTATTTAGCGATATTTATCTGATATTACTAGGTTGCATCGCTTTTAACAGTGAAACGATTGACTGTGGGACTTAATTGAACTAACTTTGGACTGTGACCTAATAAGAGTGATAAATGAGAAAATTGGACTCCAAGAAAAAACATTCTTCCTAATTTGACGTGATTGCCGGAACTCAGCGATTACACTGGGCGCTGTGGTAACGCTTCATTTAAAAATTTAGATTAATAAGTCATTTTTTACTGTGGGACCAATCCTAGCCGTTATCGCGCGCTGAAGAAATAGCGACAGTTTCAAAAACTACATTTCATTGACTTTCTAACGGTGTCAGTCCGTTTGAGTTACAACGGTTGGCTCACCTATTCGTACCGACATGTACTTAGCGATATTTATCTGATATTACTAGGTTGCATCACTTTTAACAATGAAAGGATTGACTGTGGGACTTAATTGAACTGATTATGGACTGTGACCTTAAAAATGTGAAAGTGAGATAATTGGACTCCAAAAAATAACATTCTTCTTAATTTGACATGACTGCCGAAACTCAGCGATTACACTAGGCGCTGTGGTAGCGCTTCAATTAAAAATTAAGATAAAAAAGTCATTTTTTACTGTGGGACCAATCCTAGCCGTTAGCGCGCGTTGAAGTAATAGAGACAGATTTCAAATACTACATTTCAGTGACTTTCTAACTGTTTCAGTCCGTTTGAGTTTCAACGGTTGGGTCACATAATTGTACCAACATGTATTTAGCGATATTTATCTGATGTTTTTAGGTTGCATCGCTTTTAGCAGTGAAACGATTGACTGTGGGACTTATTTGAACAAACTTTGGACTGTGACCTGATAAATGTGATAAATGAAAACAATTGGACTCCAAGAAATAACATTCTTCTTAATTTGACATGATGGCCGGAACTCAGCGAATACACTGGGCGCTGTGGTAGCGCTTCATTTAAAAACGTAGATTATTAAATCATTTTTTACTGTGGGACCAATCCTAGCCGTTATCGCGCGCTGAAGAAATAGCGACAGGTTCAAAAACTACATTTCATTGACTTTGTAGCATTGTCAGTCCGTTTGAGTTACAACGGTTGGGTCACCTATTCGTACCAACATGTACTTAGCGATATTTATCTGATATTACTAGGTTGCATCACTTTTAACAATGAAACGATTGACTGTGGGACTTAATTGAACTAACTTTGGACTGTGACCCGATAAATGTGATAAATGAAAAAAATTGGACTCCAAGAAATAACATTCTTCTTAATTTGACATGATTACCGGAACTCAGCGATTACACTGGGCGCCATGGTAGTGCTTCATTTAAAAATTTAGATTAATAAGTCATTTTTTACTGGGGGACCAATCCTAGCCGTTATCGCGGGCTGAAGAAATAGCGACAGTTTCAAAAACTACATTTCATTGACTTTCTAACGGTGTCAGTCCGTTTGAGTTACAACGGTTGCATCACACACTCGTACCAACATGTATTTAGTGATTTTTATCCGATATTAGTAAGTTGTATCGCTTTCAACAGTGCAACGATTGACTGTGGGACTTAATTGAATTGATTTTGGACTTTGAACATATAAATGTTATAAAGGAGTCATTTTGACTACAAGAAGTAACATTCTTCTTAATTTGAAATGATTACTGGAACTCAGTGATTACACTGGGTGCTGTGGTAGCGCTTCATTTAAAAACTAAGATAAATAAGTCATTTTGCACTCTGGGACCAATACTAGCCGTTATCGCGCGCTGAAGAAACAGAGACAGTTTTAAAAACTACATATCAATGAATTTCTAACGGTATCAGTCCGTTTGAATTACATCGGTTGCGTGACATATTCGTCCCCACATGTATTTAGCGATATTTTTCTGATATTACTAGGTTGCATCGCTTTTAACAATGAAACGATTGACTGTGGGACTTAATTGAACTGATTATGGACTGTGACCTTAAAAATGTGAAAGTGAGATAATTGGACTCCAAAAAATAACATTCTTCTTAATTTGACATGACTGCCGAAACTCAGCGATTACACTAGGCACTGCGGTAGCGCTTTAATTAATAATTAAGATAAAAAAGTCATTTTTTACTGTGGGACCAATCCTAGCCGTTAGCGCGCGTTGAAGTAATAGAGACAGATTTCAAATACTACATTTCAGTGACTTTCTAACTGTTTCAGTCCGTTTGAGTTTCAACGGTTGGGTCATTGTGACCTGATAAATGTGATAAATGAAAAAAATTGGACTCCAAGAAATAACATTCTTCTTAATTTGACATGATGGCCGGAACTCAGCGAATACACTGGGCGCTGTGGTAGCGCTTCATTTAAAAACGTAGATTATTAAATCATTTTTTACTGTGGGACCAATCCTAGCCGTTATCGCGCGCTGAAGAAATAGCGACAGGTTCAAAAACTACATTTCATTGACTTTCTAACGGTGTCAGTCCGTTTGAGTTACAACGGTTGGGTCACCTATTCGTACCAACATGTACTTAGCGATATTTATCTGATATTACTAGGTTGCATCACTTTTAACAATGAAACGATTGACTGTGGGACTTAATTGAACTAACTTTGGACTGTGACCCGATAAATGTGATAAATGAAAAAAATTGGACTCCAAGAAATAACATTCTTCTTAATTTGATATGATGGCCGGAATTGAGCGAATACACTGGGTGCTGTGGTAGCGCTTCATTTAAAAACGTAGATTATTAAATCATTTTTTACTGTAGGACCAATCCTAGCCGTTATCGCGCGCTGAAGAAATAGCGACAGGTTCAAAAACTACATTTCATTGACTTTCTAACGGTGTCAGTCCGTTTGAGTTACAACGGTTGGGTCACCTATTCGTACCAACATGTACTTAGCGATATTTATCTGATATTACTAGGTTGCATCACTTTTAACAATGAAACGATTGACTGTGGGACTTAATTGAACTAACTTTGGACTGTGACCCGATAAATGTGATAAATGAAAAAATTGGACTCCAAGAAATAACATTCTTCTTATTTTGACGTGGTTGCCGGAACTCAGCGATTATAGTGGGCGCTGTGGTAGCGCTTCATTTAAAAATTTAGAGAAATAAGTCATTCTCTACTGTGGGACCAATCCTATCCGTTATTGCGCGTTGAAGAAATAGCGATAGTTTCAAAAACTGCATTTCATTGACTTTGTAGCGTTGTCAGTCCGTTTGAGTTACAACGGTTGGGTCACATATTCGTACCAACATGTATTTAGCGATATTTATCTGATATTACTAGGTTGCATCGCTTTTAACAGTGAAACGATTGACTGTGGGACTTAATTGAACTAACTTTGGACTGTGACCTAATAAGAGTGATAAATGAGAAAATTGGACTCCAAGAAAAAACATTCTTCCTAATTTGACGTGATTGCCGGAACTCAGCGATTACACTGGGCGCTGTGGTAACGGCTCATTTAAAAATTTAGATTAATAAGTCATTTTTTACTGTGGGACCAATCCTAGCCGTTATCGCGCGCTGAAGAAATAGCGACAGTTTCAAAAACTACATTTCATTGACTTTCTAACGGTGTCAGTCCGTTTGAGTTACAACGGTTGGCTCACCTATTCGTACCGACATGTACTTAGCGATATTTATCTGATATTACTAGGTTGCATCACTTTAAACAATGAAAGGATTGACTGTGGGACTTAATTGAACTGATTATGGACTGTGACCTTAAAAATGTGAAAGTGAGATAATTGGACTCCAAAAAATAACATTCTTCTTAATTTGACATGACTGCCGAAACTCAGCGATTACACTAGGCGCTGTGGTAGCGCTTCAATTAAAAATTAAGATAAAAAAGTCATTTTTTACTGTGGGACCAATCCTAGCCGTTAGCGCGCGTTGAAGTAATAGAGACAGATTTCAAATACTACATTTCAGTGACTTTCTAACTGTTTCAGTCCGTTTGAGTTTCAACGGTTGGGTCACATAATTGTACCAACATGTATTTAGCGATATTTATCTGATGTTTTTAGGTTGCATCGCTTTTAGCAGTGAAACGATTGACTGTGGGACTTATTTGAACAAACTTTGGACTGTGACCTGATAAATGTGATAAATGAAAAAAATTGGACTCCAAGAAATAACATTCTTCTTAATTTGACATGATGGCCGGAACTCAGCGAATACACTGGGCGCTGTGGTAGCGCTTCATTTAAAAACGTAGATTATTAAATCATTTTTTACTGTGGGACCAATCCTAGCCGTTATCGCGCGCTGAAGAAATAGCGACAGGTTCAAAAACTACATTTCATTGACTTTGTAGCATTGTCAGTCCGTTTGAGTTACAACGGTTGGGTCACATATTCGTACCAACATGTATTTAGCGATAATTATCTGATATTACTAGGTTGCATCGCTTTAAACAGTGAAACGATTGACTGTGGGACTTAACTGAACTAACTTTAAACTGTGACCTGATAAGAGTGATAAATGAGAAAATTGGACTCCAAGAAAAAACATTCTTCCTAATTTGACGTGATTGCCGGAACTCAGCGATTACACTGGGCGCTGTGGTAACGCTTCATTTAAAAATTTAGATTAATAAGTCATTTTTTACTGTGGGACCAATCCTAGCCGTTATCGCGCGCTGAAGAAATAGCGACAGTTTCAAAAACTACATTTCATTGACTTTCTAACGGTGTCAGTCCGTTTGAGTTACAACGGTTGGCTCACCTATTCGTACCGACATGTACTTAGCGATATTTATCTGATATTACTAGGTTGCATCACTTTTAACAATGAAAGGATTGACTGTGGGACTTAATTGAACTGATTATGGACTGTGACCTTAAAAATGTGAAAGTGAGATAATTGGACTCCAAAAAATAACATTCTTCTTAATTTGACATGACTGCCGAAACTCAGCGATTACACTAGGCGCTGTGGTAGCGCTTCAATTAAAAATTAAGATAAAAAAGTCATTTTTTACTGTGGGACCAATCCTAGCCGTTAGCGCGCGTTGAAGTAATAGAGACAGATTTCAAATACTACATTTCAGTGACTTTCTAACTGTTTCAGTCCGTTTGAGTTTCAACGGTTGGGTCACATAATTGTACCAACATGTATTTAGCGATATTTATCTGATGTTTTTAGGTTGCATCGCTTTTAGCAGTGAAACGATTGACTGTGGGACTTATTTGAACAAACTTTGGACTGTGACCTGATAAATGTGATAAATGAAAAAAATTGGACTCCAAGAAATAACATTCTTCTTAATTTGACATGATGGCCGGAACTCAGCGAATACACTGGGCGCTGTGGTAGCGCTTCATTTAAAAACGTAGATTATTAAATCATTTTTTACTGTGGGACCAATCCTAGCCGTTATCGCGCGCTGAAGAAATAGCGACAGGTTCAAAAACTACATTTCATTAACTTTCTAACGGTGTCAGTCCGTTTGAGTTACAACGGTTGGGTCACCTATTCGTACCAACATGTACTTAGCGATATTTATCTGATATTACTAGGTTGCATCACTTTTAACAATGAAACGATTGACTGTGGGACTTAATTGAACTAACTTTGGACTGTGACCCGATAAATGTGATAAATGAAAAAAATTGGACTCCAAGAAATAACATTCTTCTTAATTTGACATGATTGCCGGAACTCAGCGATTACACTGGGCGCCGTGGTAGTGCTTCATTTAAAAATTTAGATTAATAAGTCATTTTTTACTGGGGGACCAATCCTAGCCGTTATCGCGGGCTGAAGAAATAGCGACAGTTTCAAAAACTACATTTCATTGACTTTCTAACGGTGTCAGTCCGTTTGAGTTACAACGGTTGGGTCACCTATTCGTACCAACATGTATTTAGCGATATTTTTCTGATATTACTAGGTTGCATCGCTTTTAACAATGAAACTATTGACTGTGGGACTCAATTGAACTAACTTTGGACTGCAACATAATAAATATGATAAATGAGACAATTGGACTCCAAGAAATAACATTCTTCTTATTTTGACGTGGTTGCCGGAACTCAGCAATTATAGTGGGCGCTGTGGTAGCGCTTTATTTAAAAATTTAGAGAAATAAGTCATTCTCTACTGTGGGACCAATCTTATCCGTTATTGCGCGTTGAAGAAATAGCGATAGTTTCAAAAACTGCATTTCATTGACTTTGTAGCGTTGTCAGTCTGTTTGAGTTACAACGGTTGGGTCACCTATTCGTACCAACATGTACTTAGCGATATTTATCTGATATTACTAGGTTGCATCACTTTTAACAATGAAACGATTGACTGTGGGACTTAATTGAACTAACTTTGGACTGTGACCCGATAAATGTGATAAATGAAAAAAATTGGACTCCAAGAAATAACATTCTTCTTAATTTGACATGATTGCCGGAACTCAGCGATTACACTGGGCGCCGTGGTAGTGCTTCATTTAAAAATTTAGATTAATAAGTCATTTTTTACTGAGGGACCAATCCTAGCCGTTATCGCGGGCTGAAGAAATAGCGACAGTTTCAAAAACTACATTTCATTGACTTTCTAACGGTGTCAGTCCGTTTGAGTTACAACGGTTGGGTCACCTATTCGTACCAACATGTATTTAGCGATATTTTTCTGATATTACTAGGTTGCATCGCTTTTTACAATGAAACTATTGACTGTGGGACTCAATTGAACTAACTTTGGACTGCGACATAATAAATATGATAAATGAGACAATTGGACTCCAAGAAATAACATTCTTCTTATTTTGACGTGGTTGCCGGAACTCAGCAATTATAGTGGGCGCTGTGGTAGCGCTTTATTTAAAAATTTAGAGAAATAAGTCATTCTCTACTGTGGGACCAATCTTATCCGTTATTGCGCGTTGAAGAAATAGCGATAGTTTCAAAAACTGCATTTCATTGACTTTGTAGCGTTGTCAGTCTGTTTGAGTTACAACGGTTGGGTCACATATTCGTACCAACATGTATTTAGCGATATTTATCTGATATTACTAGGTTGCATCGCTTTTAACAGTGAAACGATTGACTGTGGGACTTAATTGAACTAACTTTGGACTGTGACCTAATAAGAGTGATAAATGAGAAAATTGTACTCCAAGAAAAAACATTCTTCCTAATTTGACATGATTTCCGGAACTCAGCGATTACACTGGGCGCTGTGGTAACGCTTCATTTAAAAATTTAGATTAAAAAGTCATTTTTTACTGTGGGACCAATCCTATCCGTTATCGCGCGCTGAAGAAATAGCGACAGTTTCAAAAACTACATTTCATTGACTTTCTAACGGTGTCAGTCCGTTTGAGTTACAACGGTTGGGTCACCTGTTCGTACCAACATGTATTTAGCAAAATTTTTCTGATATTACTAGGTCGCATCGCTATTAACAAGGAAACGATTGACTGTGGGACTTAATTGAACTAACTTTGGACTGCGACATGATAAATATGATAAATGAGACAATGGGACTCCAAGAAATAACATTCTTCTTAATTTGACATGATTGCCGGAACTCAGCGATTACACTGGGCGCTGTGGTAGCGCTTCATTTAAAATTTAGAATAATAAGTCATTTTTTACTGTGGGAGCAATCCTAGCTGTTATCGCGCTCTGAAGAAATAGCGACAGTTTCAAAAACTACATTTCATTGACTTTCTAACGGTGTCAGTCCGTTTGAGTTACAACGGTTGGATCACCTATCCGTACCAACTTGTATTTAGCGATAATTATCTGATATTACTAGGTTGCATCGCTTTTAACAGTGAAACGATTGACTGTGGGACTTAACTGAACTAACTTTAAACTGTGACCTGATAAATATGATAAATGAGAAAATTGGACTCCAAGAAATAACATTCTTCTTAATTTGACATGATTGCCGGAACTCAGTGATTACACTGGGCGCTGTGGTAGCGCTTCATTTAAAATTTAGAATAATAAATCATTTTTTACTGTGGGAGCAATCCTAGCCGTTATCGCGCTCTGAAGAAATAGCGACAGTTTCAAAAACTACATTTCATTGACTTTCTAACGGTGTCAGTCCGTTTGAGTTACAACGGTTGGATCACCTATCCGTACCAACTTGTATTTAGCGATATTTTTCTGATATTACTAGGTTGCATCGCTTTTAGCAATGAAACGATTGACTGTGGGACTTAATTGAACTAACTTTGGACTGTGACCTGATAAATGTGATAAATGAGACAATTGGACTCCAAGAAATAACATTCTTCTTAATTTGACATGATTGCCGGAACTCAGCGTTTACACTGGGCGCTGTGGTAGCGCTTCTTTTAAAAATTTAGACTAATAAGTCATTTTTTACTGTGGGACCAGTCCTGGCCGTTATTGCGCGCTGAAGAAATAGCGACAGTTTCAAAAACTACATTTTATTGAATTTATAATGGTGACAGTCCGTTTGAGTTACAAAGGGTGGGCCAAATATTCATACCAACATGTATTTAGCGATATTTTTTTTGATATTACTAGGTTGCATCGCTTTTAACAATGAAACGATTGACTGTGGGACTTAATTGAACTAACTTTGGACCGTGACCTAATAAATGTGATAAATGAGAAAATTTTACTCCAAGAAATAACATTCTTTTCGATTTTACATGATTGCCGGAACTCAGCGATAACACTGGGCGCTGTGGTAGCACTTCATTTAAAAATTTAGATTATTAAGTCATTTTTTACTGTGGAACAAACCCTAGCCGTTATCGCGCGCTGAAGAAATATCGACAGTTTCAAAACTACATTTCATTGACTTTCTAATGGTGTCAGTCCGTTTGAGTTACAACGGTTGGGTCACATATTCGTACCAACATGTGTTTAGCGACATTTTTTTGATATTACTAGGTTGCATCGATTTTAACAATGAAACGAATGACTGTGGGACTTAAATGAACTAACCTTGCACTGTGACCTGATAAATGTGATAAATGAGACAATTGGACTCCAAGAAATAACATTGTTCTTAATTTGACATGATTGCCAAACTTCAGCGATTACACTGGGCGCTGTGGTAGCGCTTCATTCAAGAATTAAGCTAAAAAAAGTCATTTTTTTACTGTGGGACTAATCCTAGCCGTTATCGCGCGCTGAAGAAATAGCGACAGTTTCAAAAACTACATTTCATTGTCTTTCTAACGGTGTCAGTCCGTTCGAGTTACAACGGTTGGGTCACCTATTCGTACCAACATGTATTTAGCGATGTTTTTCTGATATTACTAGGTTGCATCGCTTTTAACAATGAAACGATTGACCGTGGGACTCAATTGAACTAACTTTGGACTGCGACATAATAAATATGATAAATGAGACAATTGGACTCCAAGAAATAACATTCTTCTTATTTTGACGTGGTTGCCGGAACTCAGCGATTATACTGGGCGCTGTGGTAGCGCTTCATTTAAAAATTTCAGAGAAATAAGTCATTCTCTACTGTGGGACCAATCCTATCCGTTATTGCGCGTCGAAAAAATAGCGATAGTTTCAAAAACTACATTTCATTGACTTTGTAGCGTTGTCAGTCCGTTTGAGTTACAACGGTTGTGTCACATATTCGTACCAACATGTATTTAGCGATATTTATCTGATATTACTAGGTTGCATCGCTTTTAACAGTGAAACGATTGACTGTGGGACTTAATTGAACTAACTTTGGACTGTGACCTAATAAGAGTGATAAATGAGAGAATTGGACTCCAAGAAAAAACATTCTTCCTAATTTGACATGATTGCCGGAACTCAGCGATTACACTGGGCGCTGTGGTAACGCTTCATTTAAAAATTAAGATTAATAAGTCATTTTTTACTGTGGGACCAATCCTAGCCGTTATCGCGCGCTGAAGAAATAGCGACAGTTTCAAAAACTACATTTCATTGACTTTCTAACGGTGTCAGTCCGTTTGAGTTACAACGGTTGTGTCACCTATTCGTACCAAAATGTACTTAGCAATATTTATCTGATATTACTAGGTTGCATCGCTTTTAACAATGAAACGATTGACTGTGGTACTTAATTGAACTAACTTTGGACTGTGACCTGATAAATGTGATAAATGAAAAAAATTGGACTCCAAGAAATAACATTCTTCTTAATTTGACATGATTGCCGGAACTCAGCGATTACACTGGGCGCCGTGGTAGCGCTTCATTTAAAAATTTAGATTAATGAGTCATTTTTTACTGGGGGACCAATCCTAGCCGTTATCGGTCGCTGAAGAAATAGCGACAGTTTCAAAAACTACATTTCATTGACTTTCTAACGGTGTCAGTCCGTTTGAGTTGCAACGGTTGGGTCACCTATTCGTACCAAAAATGTATTTAGCGATATTTTTCTGATATTACTAGGTTGCATCGCTATTAACAATGAAACGATTGACTGTGGGACTTAATTGAACTAACTTTGGACTGCGACATAATAAATATGATAAACGAGACAATTGGACTCCAAGAAATAACATTCTTCTTATTTTGACGTGTTTGCCGGAACTCAGCGATTATTCTGGGCGCTGTGGTAGCGCTTCATTTAAAAATTGAGAGAAATAAGTCATTCTCTACTGTGGGACCAATCCTATCCGTTATTGCGCGTAGAAGAAATAGCGATAGTTTCAAAAACTACATTTCATTGACTTTGTAGCGTTGTCAGTCCGTTTGAGTTACAACGGTTGGGTCACCTATTCGTACCAACATGTACTTAGCGATATTTATCTGATATTACTAGGTTGCATCACTTTTAACAATGAAACGATTGACTGTGGGACATAATTGAACTAACTTTGGACTGTGACCTGATAAATGTGATAAATGAAAAAAAATGGACTCCAAGAAATAACATTGTTCTTAATTTGACATGATTGCCGAACTTCAGCGATTACACTGGGCGCTGTGGTAGCGCTTCATTCAAGAATTAAGCTAAAAAAAGTCATTTTTTTACTGCGGGACCAATCCTAGCCGTTAGTGCGCGCTGAAGAAATAGAGACAGTTTCAAATGCTACATTTCACTGACTTTCTAACGACGTCAGTCCGTTTGAGTTTCAACCGTTGGGTCACATATTCGTACCAACATGCATTTAACGATATTTTTCTCACATTTCTAGGTTGCATCGCTTTTAACAGTGAAACGATTGACTGTGGGACTTAATTGAACTAACTTTGGACTGTGACCTGATAAATGTGATAAATGAAAAAAATTGGACTCCAAGAAATAACATTCTTTTTAATTTGACATGATTGCCGGAACTCAGCGATTACAATGGGCGCCGTGGTAGCGCTTCATTTTAAAATTTAGATTAATAAGTCATTTTTTACTGGGGGACCAATCCTAGCCGTTATCGCGCGCTGAAGAAATAGCGACAGTTTCAAAAACTACATTTCATTGACTTTCTAACGGTGTCAGTCCGTTTGAGTTACAACGGTTGGGTCACCTATTCGTACCAACATGTATTTACCGATGTTTTTCTGATATTACTAGGTTGCATCGCTTTTAACAATGAAACGATTGACCGTGGGACTCAATTGAACTAACTTTGGACTGCGACATAATAAATATGATAAATGAGACAATTGGACTCCAAGAAATAACATTCTTCTTATTTTGACGTGGTTGCCGGAACTCAGCGATTACACTGGGCGCTGTGGTAGCGCTTCATTTAAAAATTTAGATTAATAAGTCTTTTTTTACTGTGGGACCAATCCTAGCCGTTATCGCGCGCTGAAGAAATAGCGATAGTTTCAAAAACTACATTTCATTGACTTTGTAGCGGTGTCAGTCCGTTTGAGTTACAACGGTTGGGTCACATATTCGTACCAACATGTATTTAGCGATATTTTTTTTGATATTACTAGGTTGCATCGATTTTAACAATGAAACGAATGACTGTGGGACTTAACTGAACTAACTTTAAACTGTGACCTGATAAATGTGATAAATGAGAAAATTGGACTCCAAGAAATAACATTCTTCTTAATTTGACATGATTGCCGGAACTCAGCGATTACACTGGGCGCTGTGGTAGCGCTTCATTTAAAATTTAGAATAATTAATCATTTTTTACTGTGGGAGCAATCCTAGCCGTTATCGCGCTCTGAAGAAATAGCGACAGTTTCAAAAACTACATTTCATTGACTTTCTAACGGTGTCAGTCCGTTTGAGTTGCAACGGTTGGATCACCTATCCGTACCAACTTTTATTTAGCGATATTTTTTTTGATATTACTAGGTTGCAACGATTTTAACAATGAAACGAATGACTGTGGGACTTAATTGAACTAACCTTGCACTGTGACCTGATAAATGTGATAAATGAAACAATTGGACTCCAAGAAATAACATTGTTCTTAATTTGACATGATTGCCGAACTTCAGCGATTACACTGGGCGCTGTGGTGGCGCTTCATTCAAGAATCAAGCTAAAAAAAGTCATTTTTTTACTGTGGGACCAATCCTAGCCGTTATCGCGCGCTGAAGAAATAGCGACAGTTTCAAAAACTACATTTCATTGACTTTCTAACGGTGTCAGTCCGTTTGAGTTACAACGGTTGGGTCACCTATTCGTACCAACATGTATTTAGCGATGTTTTTCTGATATTACTAGGTTGCATCGCTTTTAACAATGAAACGATTGACTGTGGGACTCAATTGAACTAACTTTGGACTGCAACATAATAAATATGATAAATGAGACAATTGGACTCCAAGAAATAACATTCTTCTTATTTTGACGTGGTTGCCGGAACTCAGCGATTTTACTGGGCGCTGTGGTAGCGCTTCATTTAAAAATTTAGAGAAATAAGTCATTCTCTACTGTGAGACCAATCCTAGCCGTTATCGCGCGCTGAAGAAATAGCGACAGTTTCAAAAACTACATTTCATTGACTTTCTAACGGTGGCAGTCCGTTTGAGTTACAACGGTTGGGTCACCTATTCGTACCAACATGTACTTAGCGATATTTATCTGATATTACTAGGCTGCATCACTTTTACCAATAAAACGATTGACTGTGGGACTTAATTGAACTAACTTTGGACTGCGACATAATAAATATGATAAATGAGACAATTGGACTCCAAGAAATAACATTCTTCTTATTTTGACGTGGTTGCCGGAACTCAGCGATTATACTGGGCGCTGTGGTAGCGCTTCATTTAAAAATTTAGAGAAATAAGTCATTCTCTACTGTGGGACCAATCCTATCCGTTATTGCGCGTTGAAGAAATAGCGATAGTTTCAAAAACTACATTTCATTGACTTTTTAGCGTTGTCAGTCCGTTTGAGTTGCAACGGTTGGGTCACATATTCGTACCAACATGTATTTAGCGATATTTATCTGATATTACTAGGTTGCATCGCTTTTAACAGTGAAACGATTGACTGTGGGACTTAATTGAACTAACTTTGGACTATGACCTAATAAGAGTGATAAATGAGAAATTTGGACTCCAAGAAAAAACATTCTTCCTAATTTGACATGATTGCCAGAACTCCGCGATTACACTGGGCGCTGTGGTAACGCTTCATTTTCAAATTTAGATTAATAAGTCATTTTTTACTGTGGGACCAATCCTAGCCGTTATCGCGCGTTGAAGAAATAGCGACAGTTTCAAAAACTACATTTCATTGACTTTCTAACGGTGTCAGTCCGTTTGAGTTACAACAGTTGGGTCACCTATTCGTACCAAAAATGTATTTAGCGATATTTTTCCGATATTACTAGGTTGCATCGCTATTAACAATGAAACGATTGACTGTGGGACTTAATTGAACTAACTTTGGACTGCGACATAATAAATATGATAAATGAGACAATTGGACTTCAAGAAATAACATTCTTCTTATTTTGACGTGGTTGCCGGAACTCAGCGATTATACTGGGCGCTGTGGTAGCGCTTCATTTAAAAATTTAGAGAAATAAGTCATTCTCTACTGTGGGACCAATCCTAGCCGTTATCGCGCGCTGAATAAATAGCGACAGTTTCAAAAACTACATTTCATTGACTTTCTAACGGTGTCAGTCCGTTTGAGTTACAACGGTTGGGTCACCTATTCGTACCAACATGTATTTAGCGATGTTTTTCTGATATTACTAGGTTGCATCGCTTTTAACAATGAAACGATTGACTGTGGGACTCAATTGAACTAACTTTGGACTGCGACATAATAAATATGATAAATGAGACAATTGGACTCCAAGAAATAACATTCTTCTTATTTTGACGCGGTTGCCGGAACTCAGCGATTATACTGGGCGCTGTGGTAGCGCTTCATTTAAAAATTTAGAGAAATAAGTCATTCTCTACTGTGGGACCAATCCTATCCGTTATTGCGCGTTGAAGAAATAGCAACAGTTTCAAAAACTACATTTCATTGACTTTGTAGCGTTGTCAGTCTGTTTGAGTTACAACGGTTGGGTCACATATTCGTACCAACATGTATTTAGCGATAATTATCTGATATTACTAGGTTGCATCGCTTTTAACAGTGAAACGATTGACTGTGGGACTTAATTGAACTAACTTTGGACTGTGACCTAATAAGAGTGATAAATGAGAAAATTGGACTCCAAGAAAAAACATTCTTCCTAATTTGACATGATTACCGGAACTCAGCGATTACACTGGGCGCTGTGGTAAAGCTTCATTTAAAAATTTAGATTAATAAGTCATTTTTTACTGTGGGACCAATCCTAGCCGTTATCGCGCGCTGAAGAAATAGCGACAGTTTCAAAAACTACATTTCATTGACTTTCTAACGGTGTCAGTCCGTTTGAGTTACAACGGTTGGCTCACCTATTCGTACCAACATGTATTTAGCGATATTTATCTGATATTACTAGGTTGCATCGCTTTTAACAGTGAAACGATTGACTGTGGGACTTAATTGAACTAACTTTGGACTATGACCTAATAAGAGTGATAAATGAGAAATTTGGACTCCAAGAAAAAACATTCTTCCTAATTTGACATGATTGCCAGAACTCCGCGATTACACTGGGCGCTGTGGTAACGCTTCATTTTCAAATTTAGATTAATAAGTCATTTTTTACTGTGGGACCAATCCTAGCCGTTATCGCGCGTTGAAGAAATAGCGACAGTTTCAAAAACTACATTTCATTGACTTTCTAACGGTGTCAGTCCGTTTGAGTTACAACAGTTGGGTCACCTATTCGTACCAAAAATGTATTTAGCGATATTTTTCCGATATTACTAGGTTGCATCGCTATTAACAATGAAACGATTGACTGTGGGACTTAATTGAACTAACTTTGGACTGCGACATAATAAATATGATAAATGAGACAATTGGACTTCAAGAAATAACATTCTTCTTATTTTGACGTGGTTGCCGGAACTCAGCGATTATACTGGGCGCTGTGGTAGCGCTTCATTTAAAAATTTAGAGAAATAAGTCATTCTCTACTGTGGGACCAATCCTAGCCGTTATCGCGCGCTGAATAAATAGCGACAGTTTCAAAAACTACATTTCATTGACTTTCTAACGGTGTCAGTCTGTTTGAGTTACAACGGTTGGGTCACCTATTCGTACCAACATGTATTTAGCGATGTTTTTCTGATATTACTAGGTTGCATCGCTTTTAACAATGAAACGATTGACTGTGGGACTCAATTGAACTAACTTTGGACTGCGACATAATAAATATGATAAATGAGACAATTGGACTCCAAGAAATAACATTCTTCTTATTTTGACGCGGTTGCCGGAACTCAGCGATTATACTGGGCGCTGTGGTAGCGCTTCATTTAAAAATTTAGAGAAATAAGTCATTCTCTACTGTGGGACCAATCCTATCCGTTATTGCGCGTTGAAGAAATAGCAACAGTTTCAAAAACTACATTTCATTGACTTTGTAGCGTTGTCAGTCTGTTTGAGTTACAACGGTTGGGTCACATATTCGTACCAACATGTATTTAGCGATATTTATCTGATATTACTAGGTTGCATCGCTTTTAACAGTGAAACGATTGACTGTGGGACTTAATTGAACTAACTTTGGACTGTGACCTAATAAGAGTGATAAATGAGAAAATTGGACTCCAAGAAAAAACATTCTTCCTAATTTGACATGATTGCCGGAACTCAGCGATTACACTGGGCGCTGTGGTAAAGCTTCATTTAAAAATTTAGATTAATAAGTCATTTTTTACTGTGGGACCAATCCTAGCCGTTATCGCGCGCTGAAGAAATAGCGACAGTTTCAAAAACTACATTTCATTGACTTTCTAACGGTGTCAGTCCGTTTGAGTTACAACGGTTGGCTCACCTATTCGTACCAACATGTACTTAGCGATATTTATCTGATATTACTAGGTTGCATCACTTTTAACAATGAAACGATTGACTGTGGGACTTAATTGAACTAACTTTGGACTGTGACCTGATAAATGTGATAAATGAAAAAAATTGGACTCCAAGAAATAACATTCTTCCTAATTTGACATGATTGCCGGAACTCAGCGATTACACTGGGCGCCGTGGTAGCGGTTCATTTAAAAATTTAGATTAATAAGTCATTTTTTACTGGGGGACCAATCCTATCCGTTATTGCGCGTTGAAGAAATAGCGATAGTTTCAAAAACTACATTTCATTGACTTTGTAGCGTTGTCAGTCCGTTTGAGTTACAACGGTTGGGTCACATATTCGCACCAACATGTATTTAGCGATATTTATCTGATATTACCAGGTTGCATCGCTTTTAACAGTGAAACGATTGACTGTGGGACTTAATTGAACTAACTTTGGACTGTGACCTAATAAGAGTAATAAATGAGAAAATTGGACTCCAAGAAAAAACATTCTTCTTAATTTGACATAATTACCGGAACTCAGCGATTACACTGGGCGCTGTGGTAGCGCTTGATTTAAAAATTTAGATTAATAAGTCTTTTTTTACTGTGGGACCAATCCTAGCCGTTATCGCGCGCTGAAGAAATAGCGATAGTTTCACAAACTACATTTCAGTGATTTTGTAACGGTGTCAGTCCGTTTGAGTTACAACGGTTGGGTCACATATTCGTACCAACATGTATTTAACGATAATTATCTGATATTACTAGGTTGCATCGCTTTTAACAGTGAAACGATTGACTGTGGGACTTAACTGAACTAACTTTAAACTGTGACCTGATAAATGTGATAAATGAGAAAATTGGACTCCAAGAAATAACATTCTTCTTAATTTGACATGATTGCCGGAACTCAGCGATTACACTGGGCGCTGTGGTAGCGCTTCATTTAAAATTTAGAATAATAAGTCATTTTTTACTGTGGGAGCAATCCTAGCCGTTATCGCGCTCTGAAGAAATAGCGACAGTTTCAAAACTACATTTCATTGACTTTCTAACGGTGTCAGTCCGTTTGAGTTACAACGGTTGGGTCACATATTCGTACCAACATGTATTTAGCGATAATTATCTGATATTACTAGGTTGCATCGCTTTTAACAGTGAAACGATTGACTGTGGGACTTAACTGAACTAACTTTAAACTGTGACCTGATAAATGTGATAAATGAGAAAATTGGACTCCAAGAAATAACATTCTTCTTAATTTGACATGATTGCCGGAACTCAGCGATTACACTGGGCGCTGTGGTAGCGCTTCATTTAAAATTTAGAATAATAAGTCATTTTTTACTGTGGGAGCAATCCTAGCCGTTATCGCGCTCTGAAGAAATAGCGACAGTTTCAAAACTACATTTCATTGACTTTCTAACGGTGTCAGTCCGTTTGAGTTACAACGGTTGGATCACCTGTCCGTACCAACTTGAATTTAGCGATATTTTTCTGATATTACTAGGTTGCATCGCTTTTAACAATGAAACGATTGACTGTGGGACTTAATTGAACTAACTTTGGACTGTGACCTGATAAATGTGATAAATGAGACAATTGGACTCCAAGAAATAACATTCTTCGTATTTTGACGTGATTGCCAGAACTCAGCGATTATACTGGGCGCTGTGGTAGCGCTTCATTTAAAAATTTAGAGAAATAAGTCATTCTTTACTGTGATACCAATCCTATCCGTTATTGCGCGTTGAAGAAATAGCGATAGTTTCAAAAACTACATTTCATTGACTTTGTAGCGTTGTCAGTCCGTTTGAGTTACAACGGTTGGGTCACATATTCGTACCAACATGTATTTAGCGATAATTATCTGATATTACTAGGTTGCATCGCTTTTAACAGTGAAACGATTGACTGTGGGACTTAACTGAACTAACTTTAAACTGTGACCTGACAAATGTGATAAATGAGAAAATTGGACTCCAAGAAATAACATTCTTCTTAATTTGACATGATTGCCGGAACTCAGCGATTACACTGGGCGCTGTGGTAGCGCTTCATTTTAAATTTAGAATAATAAGTCATTTTTTACTGTGGGAGCAATCCTAGCCGTTATCGCGCTCTGAAGAAATAGCGACAGTTTCAAAAACTACATTTCATTGACTTTCTAACGGTGTTAGTCCGTTTGAGTTACAACGGTTGGATCACCTGTCCGTACCAACTTGTATTTAGCGATATTTTTCTGATATTACTAGGTTGCATCGCTTTTAACAATGAAACGATTGACTGTGGGACTTAATTGAACTAACTTTGGACTGTGACCTGATAAAATGTGATAAATGAGACAATTGGACTCCAAGAAATAACATTCTTCGTATTTTGACGTGATTTCCGGAACTCAGCGATTATACTGGGCGCTGTGGTAGCGCTTCATTTAAAAATTTAGAGAAATAAGTCATTCTTTACTGTGATACCAATCCTATCCGTTATTGCGCGTTGAAGAAATAGCGATAGTTTCAAAATCTACATTTCATTGACTTTGTAGCATTGTCAGTCCGTTTGAGTTACAACGGTTGGGTCACATATTCGTACCAACATGTATTTAGCGATAATTATCTGATATTACTAGGTTGCATCGCTTTAAACAGTGAAACGATTGACTGTGGGACTTAACTGAACTAACTTTAAACTGTGACCTGATAAATGTGATAAATGAGAAAATTGGACTCCAAGAAAAAACATTCTTCTTAATTTGACATGATTGCCGGAACTCAGCGATTACACTGGGCGCTGTGGTAGCGCTTCATTTTAAATTTAGAATAATAAGTCATTTTTTACTGTGGGAGCAATCCTAGCCGTTATCGCGCTCTGAAGAAATAGCGACAGTTTCAAAAACTACATTTCATTGACTTTCTAACGGTGTTAGTCCGTTTGAGTTACAACGGTTGGATCACCTGTCCGTACCAACTTGTATTTAGCGATATTTTTCTGATATTACTAGGTTGCATCGCTTTTAACAATGAAACGATTGACTGTGGGACTTAATTGAACTAACTTTGGACTGTGACCTGATAAAATGTGATAAATGAGACAATTGGACTCCAAGAAATAACATTCTTCGTATTTTGACGTGATTTCCGGAACTCAGCGATTATACTGGGCGCTGTGGTAGCGCTTCATTTAAAAATTTAGAGAAATAAGTCATTCTTTACTGTGATACCAATCCTATCCGTTATTGCGCGTTGAAGAAATAGCGATAGTTTCAAAATCTACATTTCATTGACTTTGTAGCATTGTCAGTCCGTTTGAGTTACAACGGTTGGGTCACATATTCGTACCAACATGTATTTAGCGATAATTATCTGATATTACTAGGTTGCATCGCTTTAAACAGTGAAACGATTGACTGTGGGACTTAACTGAACTAACTTTAAACTGTGACCTGATAAATGTGATAAATGAGAAAATTGGACTCCAAGAAAAAACATTCTTCTTAATTTGACATGATTGCCGGAACTCAGCGATTACACTGGGCGCTGTGGTAGCGCTTCATTTAAAATTTAGAATAATAAGTCATTTTTTACTGTGGGAGCAATCCTAGCCGTTATCGCGCTCTGAAGAAATAGCGACAGTTTCAAAAACTACATTTCATTGACTTTCTAACCGTGTCAGTCCGTTTGAGTTACAACGGTTGGATCACCTGTCCGTACCGACTTGTATTTAGCGATATTTTTCTGATATTACTAGGTTGCATCGCTTTTAACAATGAAACGATTGACTGTGGGACTTAATTGAACTAACTTTGGACTGTGACCTGATAAATATGATAAATGAGACAATTGGACTCCAAGAAATAACATTCTTCTTAATTTGACATGATTGCCGGAACTCAGCGTTTACACTGGGCGCTGTGGTAGCGCTTCTTTTAAAAATTTAGATTAATAAGTCATTTTTTACTGTGGAACCAATCCTAGCCGTTATTGCGCGCTGAAGAAATAGCGACAGTTTTAAAAACTACATTTTATTGAATTTCTAATGGTGTCAGTCCGTTTGAGTTACAAAGGGTGGGCCAAATATTCGTACCAACATGTATTTAGCGATATTTTTTTTTGATATTACTAGGTTGCATCGCTTTTAACAATGAAACGATTAACTGTGGGACTTAATTGAACTAACTTTGGACTGTGACCTGATAAAATGTGATAAATGAGACAATTGGACTCCAAGAAATAACATTCTTCGTATTTTGACGTGATTGCCGGAACTCAGCGATTATACTGGGCGCTGTGGTAGCGCTTCATTTAAAAATTTAGAGAAATAAGTCATTCTTTACTGTGATACCAATCCTATCCGTTATTGCGCGTTGAAGAAATAGCGATAGTTTCAAAATCTACATTTCATTGACTTTGTAGCATTGTCAGTCCGTTTGAGTTACAACGGTTGGGTCACATATTCGTACCAACATGTATTTAGCGATAATTATCTGATATTACTAGGTTGCATCGCTTTAAACAGTGAAACGATTGACTGTGGGACTTAACTGAACTAACTTGAACCTGTGACCTGATAAATGTGATAAATGAGAAAATTGGACTCCAAGAAAAAACATTCTTCTTAATTTGACATGATTGCCGGAACTCATCGATTACACTGGGCGCTGTGGTAGCGCTTCATTTAAAATTTAGAATAATAAGTCATTTTTTACTGTGGGAGCAATCCTAGCCGTTATCGCGCTCTGAAGAAATAGCGACAGTTTCAAAAACTACATTTCATTGACTTTCTAACCGTGTCAGTCCGTTTGAGTTACAACGGTTGGATCACCTGTCCGTACCAACTTGTATTTAGCGATATTTTTCTGATATTACTAGGTTGCATCGCTTTTAACAATGAAACGATTGACTGTGGGACTTAATTGAACTAACTTTGGACTGTGACCTGATGAATATGATAAATGAGACAATTGGACTCCAAGAAATAACATTCTTCTTAATTTGACATGATTGCCGGAACTCAGCGTTTACACTGGGCGCTGTGGTAGCGCTTCTTTTAAAAATTTAGATTAATAAGTCATTTTTTACTGTGGAACCAATCCTAGCCGTTATTGCGCGCTGAAGAAATAGCGACAGTTTTAAAAACTACATTTTATTGAATTTCTAATGGTGTCAGTCCGTTTGAGTTACAAAGGGTGGGCCAAATATTCGTACCAACATGTATTTAGCGATATTTTTTTTTGATATTACTAGGTTGCATCGCTTTTAACAATGAAACGATTAACTGTGGGACTTAATTGAACTAACTTTGGACTGTGGCCTGATAAAATGTGATAAATGAGACAATTGGACTCCAAGAAATAACATTCTTCGTATTTTGACGTGATTGCCGGAACTCAGCGATTATACTGGGCGCTGTGGTAGCGCTTCATTTAAAAATTTAGAGAAATAAGTCATTCTTTACTGTGATACCAATCCTATCCGTTATTGCGCGTTGAAGAAATAGCGATAGTTTCAAAATCTACATTTCATTGACTTTGTAGCATTGTCAGTCCGTTTGAGTTACAACGGTTGGGTCACATATTCGTACCAACATGTATTTAGCGATAATTATCTGATATTACTAGGTTGCATCGCTTTAAACAGTGAAACGATTGACTGTGGGACTTAACTGAACTAACTTTAAACTGTGACCTGATAAATGTGATAAATGAGAAAATTGGACTCCAAGAAAAAACATTCTTCTTAATTTGACATGATTGCCGGAACTCAGCGATTACACTGGGCGCTGTGGTAGCGCTTCATTTAAAATTTAGAATAATAAGTCATTTTTTACTGTGGGAGCAATCCTAGCCGTTATCGCGCTCTGAAGAAATAGCGACAGTTTCAAAAACTACATTTCATTGACTTTCTAACCGTGTCAGTCCGTTTGAGTTACAACGGTTGGATCACCTGTCCGTACCAACTTGTATTTAGCGATATTTTTCTGATATTACTAGGTTGCATCGCTTTTAACAATGAAACGATTGACTGTGGGACTTAATTGAACTAACTTTGGACTGTGACCTGATAAATATGATAAATGAGACAATTGGACTCCAAGAAATAACATTCTTCTTAATTTGACATGATTGCCGGAACTCAGCGTTTACACTGGGCGCTGTGGTAGCGCTTCTTTTAAAAATTTAGATTAATAAGTCATTTTTTACTGTGGAACCAATCCTAGCCGTTATTGCGCGCTGAAGAAATAGCGACAGTTTTAAAAACTACATTTAATTGAATTTCTAATGGTGTCAGTCCGTTTGAGTTACAAAGGGTGGTTCAAATATTCGTACCAACATGTATTTAGCGATATTTTTTTTTGATATTACTAGGTTGCATCGCTTTTAACAATGAAACGATTAACTGTGGGACTTAATTGAACTAACTTTGGACCGTGACCTAATAAATGTGATAAATGAGAAAATTTTACTCCAAGAAATAACATTCTTTTCAATTTTACATGATTGCCGGAACTCAGCATTAACACTGGGCGCTGTGGTAGCACTTCATTTAAAAATTTAGATTAATAAGTCATTTTTTACTGTGGAACCAACCCTAGCCGTTATCGCGCGCTGAAGAAATATCGACAGTTTCAAAACTACATTTCATTGACTTTCTAACGGTGTCAGTCCGTTTGAGTTACAACGGTTGGGTCCCATATTCGTACCAACATGTGTTTAGCGACATTTTTTTTTATATTACTAGGTTGCATCGATTTTAACAATGAAACAAATGACTGTGGGACTTAATTGAACTAACTTTGGACTGTGACCTGATAAATGTGATAAATGAGACAATTGGACTCCAAGAAATAACATTTTTCTTAACTTGACGTGATTGCCGGAACACAGCGATTACACTGGACGCTGGTGTAGCGCTTCATTCAAAAATTTAGATTAATATGTCATTCTTTACTGTGGGACCAATGCTAGCCGTTATCGCGCGCTGAAGAAATAGCGACAGTTTCAAAAACTAAATTTTATTGACTTTCTAACGGTGTCAGTCCGTTTGAGTTACTTCAGTTGCGTCACATATTCGTACCAACATGTATTTAGCAATATTTTTTTTCATATGACTAGGTTGCATCGCTTTTAACAATGAAAAGAATGACTGTGGGACTAAATTGAACTGATTTTGGACTGTAACCTTATAAATGCTATAAGTGAGCCGACTGGACTCCAACAAATAACATTCTTCTTAATTTGACGTGATTGCCGGAACTCAGCGATTACACTGGGCGCTGTGGTAGCGCTTCATTTAAAGGTTTTGATAAATAAGTCATTTTTTACTGTGGGACCAATCCTAGCCGTTAGCGCGCGCTGAAGAAATAGAGACAGTTTCAAATGCTACATTTCACTGACTTTCTAACGATGTCTGTCCGTTTGAGTTTCAACGGTTGGGTCACATATTCGTACTAACATGTATTTAACGATGTTTTTCTCATATTACTAGGTTGCATCGCTTTTAACAGTGAAACGATTGACTGTGGGACTTAATTGAACTAACCTTGGACTGTGACCTGATAAATGTGATAAATGAGACAATTAGACTCCAAAAAATAACATTCTTCTTAATTTGACATGATTGCCGTACTTCAGCGAATACACTGGGCGCTGTGGTAGGGCTTCATTTAAGAATTAAGCTAAAAAAAAGTCATTTTTTTACTATGGGACCAATCCTAGCCGTTAGTGCGCGCTGAAGAAATAGAGACAGTTTCAAATGCTACATTTCACTGACTTTCTAACGATGTCTGTCCGTTTGAGTTTCAACGGTTGGGTCACATATTCGTACCAACATGTATTTAACGATGTTTTTCTCATATTACTAGGTTGCATCGCTTTTAACAGTGAAACGATTGACTGTGGGACTTAATTGAACTAACCTTGGACTGTGACCTGATAAATGTGATAAATGAGACAATTGGACTCCAAAAAATAACATTCTTCTTAATTTGACATGATTGCCGAACTTCAGCGAATACACTGGGCGCTGTGGTAGCGCTTCATTTAAGAATTAAGCTAAAAAAAGTCATTTTTTTACTATGGGACCAATCCTAGCCGTTAGCGCGCGCTGAAGAAATAGAGACAGTTTCAAATGCTACATTTCACTGACTTTCTAATGATGTCAGTCCGTTTGAGTTTCAACGGTTGGGTCACATATTCGTACCAACATGTATTTAGCGATGTTTTTCTCGTATTACTAGGTTGCATCGCTTTTAACAGTGAAACGATTGACTGTGGGACTAAATTGAACTGATTTTGGACTGTGACCTTATAAATGCTATAAGTGAGCCGACTGGACTCCAACAAATAACATTCTTCTTAATTTGACATGATTGCCGGATCTCAGCGATTACACTGGGCGCTGTGGTAACGCTTTATTTAAACATTTAGATAAATAAGTCATTTTTTACTGTGAGACCAATCCTAGCCCTTATCGCGCGCTGAAGAAATATCAGCAGTTTCATAAACTACATTTCATTGACTTTCTAACGGTGTCAGTCCGTTTGAGTTTCAACGGTTGGGTCACATATTCGTACCAACATGTATTTAACGATGTTTTTCTCATATTACTAGGTTGCATCGCTTTTAACAGTGAAACGATTGACTGTGGGACTTAATTGAACTAACCTTGGACTGTGACCTGATAAATGTGATAAATGAGACAATTAGACTCCATAAAATAATATTCTTCTTAATTTGACATGATTGCCGAACTTCAGCGAATACAGTGGGCGCTGTGGTAGCGCTTCATTTAAGAATTAAGCTAAACAAAGTCTTTTTTTTACTATGGGACCAATCCTAGCCGTTAGCGCGCGCTGAAGAAATAGAGACAGTTTCAAATGCTACATTTCACTGACTTTCTAATGATGTCAGTCTGTTTGAGTTTCAACGGTTGGGTCACATATTCGTACCAACATGTATTTAGCGATGTTTTTCTCGTATTACTAGGTTGCATCGCTTTTAACAGTGAAACGATTGACTGTGGGACTAAATTGAACTGATTTTGGACTGTGACCTTATAAATGCTATAAGTGAGCCGACTGGACTCCAACAAATAACATTCTTCTTAATTTGACATGATTGCCGGATCTCAGCGATTACACTGGGCGCTGTGGTAACGCTTTATTTAAAAATTTAGATAAATAAGTCATTCTTTACTGTGAGACCAAACCTAGCCCTTATCGCGCGCTGAAGAAATATCAGCAGTTTCATAAACTACATTTCATTGACTTTCTAACGGTGTCAGTCCGTTTGAGTTACAACGGTTGGGTCACATATTCGTACCAACATGTATTTAGCGATATTTGTTTTGATATTATTATGTTGCATCGCTTTAAACAATGAAACGATTGACTGTGGGATTTAATTGAACTAACTTTGGACTGTGACCTGATAAATGTGATAAATGAGACAATTGGACTCCAAGAAATAACATTCTTCTTAATTTGACAAGATTGCCGAAACTCAGCGATTACAATAGGCGCTGTGGTACCGCTTCATTTAAGAATTAAGATAAAAAAGTCATTTTTTTACTGTGGGACCAATCCTAGCCGTTATCGCGCGCTGAAGAAGTAGCAACAGTTTCAAAAACTACATTTCATTGAATTTCTAACGGTGTCACTTCGTTTGAGTTACAACGGTTGGGTCACATATTCGTAGCAACATGTATTTAGCGATATTTTTCTGATATTACTAGGTTGCATCGCTTTTAAAAATGAAACAAATGACTGTGGGACTTAATTGAACTAACTTTGGACTGTGACCTGATAAATGTGATAAATGAGACAATTGGACTGCAAGAAATAACATTCTTCTTAATTTGACGTGATTGCCGGAACACAGCGATTACACTGGACGCTGGTGTAGCGCTTCATTCAAAAATTTAGATAAATAAGTAATTTTTACTGTGGGAAATATCCTAGTCGTTATCGCGCGCTGAAGAAATATCGGCAGTTTCAAAAACTACATTTCTTTGACTTTCTAACGGTGTCAGTCCGTTTGAGTTAAAACGGTTGGGTCACATATTCGTACCAACATGTATTAAGCGACATTTTTTTGATATTACTAGGTTGCATCGCTTTTAACAATGAAACGAATGACTGTGGGACTTAATTGAACTAACTTTGGACTGCGACCTGATAAATGTGATAAATGAGACAATTGGACTCCAAGAAATAACATTCTTCTTAATTTGACATGATTGCCGGAACTCAGCGATTACCATGGGCGCTGTGGTATCGCTTCATTTAAAAATTTAGATAATTAAGTCATTCTTTACTGTGAGACCAATCCTAGCCCTTATCGCGCGTTGAAGAAATATCAACAGTTTTATAAACTACATTTCATTGATTTTCCAACGGTGTCAGTCCGTTTGAGTTACAACAGTTGGGTCACATATTCGTACCAACATGTATCTAGCGATGTTTTTCTCGTATTACTAGGTTGCATCGCTTTTAACAGTGAAACGATTGACTGTTGGACTAAATTGAACTGATTTTGGACTGTGACCTTATAAATGCTATAAGTGAGCCGACTGGACTCCAACAAATAACATTCTTCTTAATTTGACATGATTGCCGGATCTCAGCGATTACACTGGGCGCTGTGGTAACGCTTTATTTAAAAATTTAGATAAATAAGTCATTCTTTACTGTGAAACCAATCCTAGCCCTTATCGCGCGCTGAAGAAATATCAGCAGTTTCATAAACTACATTTCATTGACTTTCTAACGGTGTCAGTCCGTTTGAGTTATAACGGTTGGGTCACATATTCGTACCAACATGTATTTAGCGATATTTGTTTTGATATTATTATGTTGCATCGCTTTAAACAATGAAACGATTGACTGTGGGATTTAATTGAACTAACTTTGGACTGTGACCTGATAAATGTGATAAATGATTCAATTGGACTCCAAGAAATAACATTCTTCTTAATTTGACAAGATTGCCGAAACTCAGCGATTACAATAGGCGCTGTGGTACCGCTTCATTTAAGAATTAAGATAAAAAAGTCATTTTTTTACTGTGGGACCAATCCTAGCCGTTATTGCGCGCTGAAGAAGTAGCAACAGTTTCAAAAACTACATTTCATTGAATTTCTAACGGTGTCACTTCGTTTGAGTTACAACGGTTGGGTCACATATTCGTAGCAACATGTATTTAGCGATATTTTTCTGATATTACTAGGTTGCATCGCTTTTAACAACGAAACAAATGACTGTGGGACTTAATTGAACTAACTTTGGACTGTGACCTGATAAATGTGATAAATGAGACAATTGGACTCCAAGAAATAACATTCTTCTTAATTTGACATGATTGCCGGAACTCAGCGATTACCATGGGCGCTGTGGTATCGTTTCATTTAAAAATTTAGATAATTAAGTCATTCTTTACTGTGAGACCAATCCTAGCCCTTATCGCGCGTTGAAGAAATATCAACAGTTTTATAAACTACATTTCATTGATTTTCTAACGTTGTCAGTCCGTTTGAGTTACAACAGTTGGGTCACATATTCGTACCAACATGTATTTAGCGATACTTGTTTTGATATTACTAGGTTGCATCGCTTTTAACAATGAAACGATTGACTGTGGGACTTAATTGAACTAACATTGAACTGTGACCAGATAAATGTGATAAATGAGACAATTGGACTCTAAGAAATAACATTCTTCTCAATTTGACATGTTTGCCAGATCTCCGTGATTACACTGGGCGCTGTGGTAGCACTTCATTTAAAAACTTAGATTAATATGTCATTCTTTACTGTGGGACCAATGCTAGCCGTTATCGCGCGCTGTAGAAATAGCAACAGTTTCAAAAACTAAATTTTATTGACTTTCTAACGGTGTCAGTCCGTTTGAGTTACAACAGTTGCGTCACATATTTGTACCAACATGTATTTAGCGATATTTTTTTTCATATTACTAGGTTGCATCGCTTTTAACAATAAAACGATTGACCGTGGGATTTAATTGAACTAACTTTGGACTGCGACCTGATAAATGTGATAAATGAGACAATTGGACTCCAAGAAATAACATTCTTCTTAATTTGACATGATTGCCGGAACTCAGAGATTACCATGGGCGCTGTGGTATCGCTTCATTTAAAAATTTAGATAATTAAGTCATTCTTTACTGTGAGACCAATCCTAGCCCTTATCGCGCGTTGAAGAAATATCAACAGTTTTATAAACTACATTTCATTGATTTTCTAACGGTGTCAGTCCGTTTGAGTTACAACGGTTGGGTCACATATTCGTACCAACATGTATTTAGCGATACTTGTTTTGATATTACTAGGTTGCATCGCTTTTAACAATGAAACGATTGACTGTGGGACTTAATTGAACTAACATTGGACTGTGACCAGATAAATGTGATAAATGAGACAATTGGACTCTAAGAAATAACATTCTTCTCAATTTGACATGATTGCCGGATCTCCGTGATTACACTGGGCGCTGTGGTAGCACTTCATTTAAAAACTTAGATTAATATGTCATTCTTTACTGTGGGACCAATGCTAGCCGTTGTCGCGCGCTGTAGAAATAGCGACAGTTTCAAAACTACATTTTATTGACTTTCTAACGGTGTCAGTCCGTTTGAGTTACAACAGTTGCGTCACATATTTGTACCAACATGTATTTAGCGATATTTTTTTTCATATTACTAGGTTGCATCGCTTTTAACAATGAAACGAATGACTGTGGGACTTAATTGAACTAACATTGGACTGTGACCTGATAAATGTGATAAATAAGACAATTGGACTCTAAGAACTAACATTCTTCTTAATTTGACGGGATTGCCGGACTTCAGCGATTACACTGGGCGCTGTGGTAGCGCTTCATTTAAGAATTAGGCTAAAAAAGTCATTTTTTTACTGCAGGACCAATCCTATCCCTTAACGCACGCTGAAGAAATAGAGACAGTTTCAAAAACTACATTTCATTGACTTTCTAACGGCGTCACTCCGTTTGAGTTACAAGGGTTGGGTCACATATTCGTACCAACATGTATTTAGCGATATTTTTCTGATATTACTAGGTTGCATCGCTTTTAACAATGAAACGATTGACTGTGGGACTTAATTGAACTAACTTTGGACTGCGACCTGATAAATGTGATAAATGAGACAATTGGACTGCAAGAAATAACATTCTTCTTAATTTGACGTGATTGCCGGAACACAGCGATTACACTGGACGCTGGTGTAGCGCTTCATTCAAAAATTTAAATAAATAAGTAATTTTTACTGTGGGAAATATCCTAGTCGTTATCGTGCACTGAAGAAATATCGGCAGTTTCAAAAACTACATTTCTTTGACTTTCTAACGGTGTCAGTCCGTTTGAGTTAAAACGGTTGGGTCACATATTCGTACCAACATGTATTAAGCGACATTTTTTTGATATTACTAGGTTGCATCACTTTTAACAATGAAACGAATGACTGTGGGACTTAATTGAACTAACTTTGGACTGCGACCTGATAAATGTGATAAATGAGACAATTGGACTCCAAGAAATAACATTCTTCTTAATTTGACATGATTGCCGGAACTCAGCGATTACCATAGGCGCTGTGGTATCGCTTCATTTAAAAATTTAGATAATTAAGTCATTCTTTACTGTGAGACCAATCCTAGCCCTTATCGCGCGTTGAAGAAATATCAACAGTTTTATAAACTACATTTCATTGATTTTCTAACGGTGTCAGTCCGTTTGAGTTACAACAGTTGGGTCACATATTCGTACCAACATGTATTTAGCGATACTTGTTTTGATATTACTAGGTTGCATCGCCTTTAACAATGAAACGATTGACTGTGGGACTTAATTGAACTAACATTGAACTGTGACCAGATAAATGTGATAAATGAGACAATTGGACTCTAAGAAATAACATTCTTCTCAATTTGACATGTTTGCCAGATCTCCGTGATTACACTGGGCGCTGTGGTAGCACTTCATTTAAAAACTTAGATTAATATGTCATTCTTTACTGTGGGACCAATGCTAGCCGTTATCGCGCGCTGTAGAAATAGCGACAGTTTCAAAAACTAAATTTTATTGACTTTCTAACGGTGTCAGTCCGTTTGAGTTACAACAGTTGCGTCACATATTTGTACCAACATGTATTTAGCGATATTTTTTTTCATATTACTAGGTTGCATCGCTTTTAACAATAAAACGATTGACCGTGGGATTTAATTGAACTAACTTTGGACTGCGACCTGATAAATGTGATAAATGAGACAATTGGACTCCAAGAAATAACATTCTTCTTAATTTGATATGATTGCCGGAACTCAGAGATTACCATGGGCGCTGTGGTATCGCTTCATTTAAAAATTTAGATAATTAAGTCATTCTTTACTGTGAGACCAATCCTAGCCCTTATCACGCGTTGAAGAAATATCAACAGTTTTGTAAACTACATTTCATTGATTTTCTAACGGTGTCAGTCCGTTTGAGTTACAACGGTTGGGTCACATATTCGTACCAACATGTATTTAGCGATACTTGTTTTGATATTACTAGGTTACATCGCTTTTAACAATGAAACGATTGACTGTGGGACTTAATTGAACTAACATTGGACTGTGACCAGATAAATGTGATAAATGAGACAATTGGACTCTAAGAAATAACATTCTTCTCAATTTGACATGATTGCCGGATCTCCGTGATTACACTGGGCGCTGTGGTAGCACTTCATTTAAAAACTTAGATTAATATGTCATTCTTTACTGTGGGACCAATGCTAGCCGTTGCCGCGCGCTGTAGAAATAGCGACAGTTTCAAAAACTAAATTTTATTGACTTTCTAACGGTGTCAGTCCGTTTGAGTTACAACAGTTGCGTCACATATTTGTACCAACATGTATTTAGCGATATTTTTTTTCATATTACTAGGTTGCATCGCTTTTAACAATGAAACGAATGACTGTGGGACTTAATTGAACTAACATTGGACTGTGACCTGATAAATGTGATAAATGAGACAATTGGACTCTAAGAACTAACATTCTTCTTAATTTGACGGGATTGCCGGACTTCAGCGATTACACTGGGCGCTGTGGTAGCGCTTCATTTAAGAATTAGGCTAAAAAAGTCATTTTTTTACTGCAGGACCAATCCTATCCGTTAACGCACGCTGAAGAAATAGAGACAGTTTCAAAAACTACATTTCATTGACTTTCTAACGGCGTCACTCCGTTTGAGTTACAACGGTTGGGTCACATATTCGTACCAACATGTATTTAGCGATATTTTTCTGATATTACTAGGTTGCATCGCTTTTAACAATGAAACGATTGACTGTGGGACTTAATTGAACTAACTTTGGACTGCGACCTGATAAATGTGATAAATGAGACAATTGGACTCCAAGAAATAACATTCTTCTTAATTTGACATGATTGCCGGAACTCAGTGTTTACACTGGGCGCTGTGGTAGCGCTTCTTTTAAAAATTTACATTAATAAGTCATTTTTTACTGTGGGACCAATCCTAGCCGTTATTGCGCGCTGAAGAAATAGCGACAGTTTCAAAAACTACATTTGATTGACTTTTTAATGGTGTCAGTCCGTTTTAGTTACAACGGTTGGGTCAAATATTCGTACCAACATGTATTTAGCGATATTTTTTTTGATATTACTAGGTTGCATCGCTTTTAACAATGAAACGATTGACTGTGGGACTTAATTGAACTAACTTTGGACTGTGACCTAATAAATGTGATAAATGAGAAAATTGTACTCCAAGAAATAACATTCTTCTCAATTTGACATGATTGCCGGAACTCCGCGATAACACTGGGCGCTGTGGTAGCACTTCATTTCTATTAAAAATTTAGATTAATAAGTCATTTTTTACTGTGGGACCAATCCTAGCCGTTATCGCGCACTGAAGAAATATCGACAGTTTCAAAAACTACATTTATTGACTTTCTAACGGTGTCAGTCCGTTTGAGTTACAACGGTTGGGTCACATATTCGTACCAACATATATTTAGCGACATTTTTTTGATATTACTAGGTTGCATCGCTTTTAACAATGAAACGATTGATTGTGGGACTAAATTAAACTGATTTTGGACTGTGACCTTATATATGCTATAAGTGAGCCAACTGGACTCCAACAAATAACATTCTTCTAAATTTGACGTGATTGCCGAAACTAAGCGATTACACTGGGCGCTGTGGTAGCGCTTAATTTAAAAATTTGGATAAATAAGTCATTCTTTACTGTGGGACCAATCCTATGCGTTATCGCGCGCTGTAGAAATATAGACAGTTTCAAAAACTACATTGCATTGACTTTCTAACGGTGTCAGTCCGTTTGAGTTAGAACGGTTGGGTCACATATTCTTACCAACATGTATTTAGCGACATTTTTTTGATATTACTAGGTTGCATCGCTTTTAACAATGAAACGAATGACTGTGGGACTTATTAGAACTAACCTTGGACTGTGACCTGATAAATCTAATAAATAAGACAATTGGACTCCAAGAAATAACATTCTTCTTAATTTGACGTGATTGCCGGAACTCAGCGATTACCATGGGCGCTGTGGTATCGCTTCATTTAAGAATTAGGCTAAAAAAAGTCATTTTTTTACTGTGGGACCAATCCTATCCGTTTACGCACGCTGAAGAAATAGATACAGTTTCAAAAACTACATTTCATTGACTTTCTAACGGCGTCACTCCGTTTGAGTTACAACGGTTGGGTCACATATTCGTACCAACATGTATTTAGCGATATTTTTCTGATATTACTAGGTTGCATCGCTTTTAACAATGAAACGGTTGACTGTGGGACTTAATTGAACTAACTTTGGACTGCGACCTGATAAATGTGATAAATGAGACAATTGGACTCCAAGAAATAACATTCTTCTTAATTTGACATGATTGCCGGAACTCAGCGTTTACACTGGGCGCTGTGGTAGCGCTTCTTTTAAAAATTTACATTAATAAGTCATTTTTTACTGTGGGACCAATCCTAGCCGTTATTGCGCGCTGAAGAAATAGCGACAGTTTCAAAAACTACATTTGATTGACTTTTTAATGGTGTCAGTCCGTTTGAGTTACAACGGTTGGGTCAAATATTCGTACCAACATGTATTTAGCGATATTTTTTTTGATATTACTAGGTTGCATCGCTTTTAACAATGAAACGATTGACAGTGGGACTTAATTGAACTAACTTTGGACTGTGACCTAATAAATGTGATAAATGAGAAAATTGGACTCCAAGAAATAACATTCTTCTCAATTTGACATGATTGCCGGAACTCCGCGATAACACTGGGCGCTGTGGTAGCACTTCATTTCTATTAAAAATTTAGATTAATAAGTCATTTTTTACTGTGGGACCAATCCTAGCCGTTATTGCGCGCTGAAGAAATAGCGACAGTTTCAAAAACTACATTTGATTGACTTTTTAATGGTGGCAGTCCGTTTGAGTTACAACGGTTGGGTCAAATATTCGTACCAACATGTATTTAGCGATATGTTTTTTGATATTACTAGGTTGCATCGCTTTTAACAATGAAACGATTGACTGTGGGACTTAATTGAACTAACTTTGGACTGTGACCTAATAAATGTGATAAATGAGAAAATTGGACTCCAAGAAATAACATTCTTCTCAATTTGACATGATTGCCGGAACTCCGCGATAAAACTGGGCGCTGTGGTAGCACTTCATTTCTATTAAAAATTTAGATTAATAAGTCATTTTTTACTGTGGGACCAATCCTAGCCGTTATCGCGCACTGAAGAAATATCGACAGTTTCAAAAACTACTATTATTGACTATCTAACGGTGTCAGTCCGTTTGAGTTACAACGGTTGGGTCACATATTCGTACCAACATGTATTTAGCGACATTTTTTTGATATTACTAGGTTGCATCGCTTTTAACAATGAAACGATTGACTGTGGGACTAAATTGAACTGATTTTGGACTGTGACCTTATATATGCTATAAGTGAGCCAACTGGACTCCAACAAATAACATTCTTCTAAATTTGACGTGATTGCCGAAACTAAGCGATTACACTGGGCGCTGTGGTAGCACTTAATTTAAAAATTTAGATAAATAAGTCATTCTTTACTGTGGGACCAATCCTATGCGTTATCGTGCGCTGTAGAAATATCGACAGTTTCAAAAACTTTATTGCATTGACTTTCTAACGGTGTCAGTCCGTTTGAGTTAGAACGGTTGGGTCACATATTCGTACCAACATGTATTTAGCGACATTTTTTTGATATTACTAGGTTGCATCGCTTTTAACAATGAAACGAATGAATGTGGGACTTAATAGAACTAACCTTGGACTGTGACCTGATAAATCTAATAAATAAGACAATTGGACTCCAAGAAATAACATTCTTCTTAATTAGACGTGATTGCCGGAACTCAGCGTTTACACTGGGCGCTGTGGTAGCGCTTCTTTTAAAAATTTACATTAATAAGTCATTTTTTACTGTGGGACCAATCCTAGCCGTTATTGCGCGCTGAAGAAATAGCGACAGTTTCAAAAACTACATTTGATTGACTTTTTAATGGTGTCAGTCCGTTTGAGTTACAACGGTTGGGTCAAATATTCGTACCAACATGTATTTAGCGATATGTTTTTTGATATTACTAGGTTGCATCGCTTTTAACAATAAAACGATTGACTGTGGGACTTAATTGAACTAACTTTGGACTGTGACCTAATAAATGTAATAAATGAGAAAATTGGACTCCAAGAAATAACATTCTTTTCGATTTGACATGATTGCCGGAACTCCGCGATAACACTGGGCGCTGTGGTAGCACTTCATTTCTATTAAAAATTTAGATTAATAAGTCATTTTTTACTGTGGGACCAATCCTAGCCGTTATCGCGCACAGAAGAAATATCGACAGTTTCAAAAACTACATTTATTGACTTTCTAACGGTGTCAGTCCGTTTGAGTTACAACGGTTGGGTCACATATTCGTACCAACATGTATTTAGCGACATTTTTTTGATATTACTAGGTTGCATCGCTTTTAACAATAAAACGATTGACTGTGGGACTAATTTGAACTGATTTTGGACTGTGACCTTATATATGCTATAAGTGAGCCAACTGGACTCCAACAAATAACATTCTTCTAAATTTGACGTGATTGCCAAAACTAAGCGATTACACTGGGCGCTGTGGTAGCTCTTAATTTAAAAATTTACATTAATAAGTCATTTTTTACTGTGGGACCAATCCTAGCCGTTATTGCGCGCTGAAGAAATAGCGACAGTTTCAAAAACTACATTTGATTGACTTTTTAATGGTGTCAGTCCGTTTGAGTTACAACGGTTGGGTCAAATATTCGTACCAACATGTATTTAGCGATATGTTTTTTGATATTACTAGGTTGCATCGCTTTTAACAATGAAACGATTGACTGTGGGACTTAATTGAACTAACTTTGGACTGTGACCTAATAAATGTGATAAATGAGAAAATTGGACTCCAAGAAATAACATTCTTCTCAATTTGACATGATTGCCGGAACTCCGCGATAACACCGGGCGCTGTGGTAGCACTTCATTTCTATTAAAAATTTAGATTAATAAGTCATTTTTTACTGTGGGACCAATCCTAGCCGTTATCGCGCACTGAAGAAATATCGACAGTTTCAAAAACTACTATTATTGACTTTCTAACGGTGTCAGTCCGTTTGAGTTACAACGGTTGGGTCACATATTCGTACCAACATGTATTTAGCGACATTTTTTTGATATTACTAGGTTGCATCGCTTTTAACAATGAAACGATTGACTGTGGGACTAAATTGAACTGATTTTGGACTGTGACCTTATATATGCTATAAGTGAGCCAACTGGACTCCAACAAATAACATTCTTCTAAATTTGACGTGATTGCCGAAACTAAGCGATTACACTGGGCGCTGTGGTAGCACTTAATTTAAAAATTTAGATAAATAAGTCATTCTTTACTGTGGGACCAATCCTATGCGTTATCGTGCGCTGTAGAAATATCGACAGTTTCAAAAACTTTATTGCATTGACTTTCTAACGGTGTCAGTCCGTTTGAGTTAGAACGGTTGGGTCACATATTCGTACCAACATGTATTTAGCGACATTTTTTTGATATTACTAGGTTGCATCGCTTTTAACAATGAAACGAATGAATGTGGGACTTAATAGAACTAACCTTGGACTGTGACCTGATAAATCTAATAAATAAGACAATTGGACTCCAAGAAATAACATTCTTCTTAATTAGACGTGATTGCCGGAACTCAGCGATTACACTGGGCGCTGTGGTAGCACTTCATTTCTATTAAAAATTTAGATTAATAAGTCATTTTTTACTGTGGGACCAATCCTAGCCGTTATCGCGCACTGAAGAAATATCGACAGTTTCAAAAACTACTATTATTGACTTTCTAACGGTGTCAGTCCGTTTGAGTTACAACGGTTGGGTCACATATTCGTACCAACATGTATTTAGCGACATTTTTTTGATATTACTAGGTTGCATTGCTTTTAACAATGAAACGATTGACTGTGGGACTAAATTGAACTGATTTTGGACTGTGACCTTATATATGCTATAAGTGAGCCAACTGGACTCCAACAAATAACATTCTTCTAAATTTGACGTGATTGCCGAAACTAAGCGATTACACTGGGCGCTGTGGTAGCACTTAATTTAAAAATTTAGATAAATAAGTCATTCTTTACTGTGGGACCAATCCTATGCGTTATCGTGCGCTGTAGAAATATCGACAGTTTCAAAAACTTTATTGCATTGACTTTCTAACGGTGTCAGTCCGTTTGAGTTAGAACGGTTGGGTCACATATTCGTACCAACATGTATTTAGCGACATTTTTTTGATATTACTAGGTTGCATCGCTTTTAACAATGAAACGAATGAATGTGGGACTTAATAGAACTAACCTTGGACTGTGACCTGATAAATCTAATAAATAAGACAATTGGACTCCAAGAAATAACATTCTTCTTAATTAGACGTGATTGCCGGAACTCAGCGTTTACACTGGGCGCTGTGGTAGCGCTTCTTTTAAAAATTTACATTAATAAGTCATTTTTTACTGTGGGACCAATCCTAGCCGTTATTGCGCGCTGAAGAAATAGCGACAGTTTCAAAAACTACATTTGATTGACTTTTTAATGGTGTCAGTCCGTTTGAGTTACAACGGTTGGGTCAAATATTCGTACCAACATGTATTTAGCGATATGTTTTTTGATATTACTAGGTTGCATCGCTTTTAACAATAAAACGATTGACTGTGGGACTTAATTGAACTAACTTTGGACTGTGACCTAATAAATGTAATAAATGAGAAAATTGGACTCCAAGAAATAACATTCTTTTCGATTTGACATGATTGCCGGAACTCCGCGATAACACTGGGCGCTGTGGTAGCACTTCATTTCTATTAAAAATTTAGATTAATAAGTCATTTTTTACTGTGGGACCAATCCTAGCCGTTATCGCGCACAGAAGAAATATCGACAGTTTCAAAAACTACATTTATTGACTTTCTAACGGTGTCAGTCCGTTTGAGTTACAACGGTTGGGTCACATATTCGTACCAACATGTATTTAGCGACATTTTTTTGATATTACTAGGTTGCATCGCTTTTAACAATAAAACGATTGACTGTGGGACTAATTTGAACTGATTTTGGACTGTGACCTTATATATGCTATAAGTGAGCCAACTGGACTCCAACAAATAACATTCTTCTAAATTTGACGTGATTGCCAAAACTAAGCGATTACACTGGGCGCTGTGGTAGCTCTTAATTTAAAAATTTACATTAATAAGTCATTTTTTACTGTGGGACCAATCCTAGCCGTTATTGCGCGCTGAAGAAATAGCGACAGTTTCAAAAACTACATTTGATTGACTTTTTAATGGTGTCAGTCCGTTTGAGTTACAACGGTTGGGTCAAATATTCGTACCAACATGTATTTAGCGATATGTTTTTTGATATTACTAGGTTGCATCGCTTTTAACAATGAAACGATTGACTGTGGGACTTAATTGAACTAACTTTGGACTGTGACCTAATAAATGTGATAAATGAGAAAATTGGACTCCAAGAAATAACATTCTTCTCAATTTGACATGATTGCCGGAACTCCGCGATAACACCGGGCGCTGTGGTAGCACTTCATTTCTATTAAAAATTTAGATTAATAAGTCATTTTTTACTGTGGGACCAATCCTAGCCGTTATCGCGCACTGAAGAAATATCGACAGTTTCAAAAACTACTATTATTGACTTTCTAACGGTGTCAGTCCGTTTGAGTTACAACGGTTGGGTCACATATTCGTACCAACATGTATTTAGCGACATTTTTTTGATATTACTAGGTTGCATCGCTTTTAACAATGAAACGATTGACTGTGGGACTAAATTGAACTGATTTTGGACTGTGACCTTATATATGCTATAAGTGAGCCAACTGGACTCCAACAAATAACATTCTTCTAAATTTGACGTGATTGCCGAAACTAAGCGATTACACTGGGCGCTGTGGTAGCACTTAATTTAAAAATTTAGATAAATAAGTCATTCTTTACTGTGGGACCAATCCTATGCGTTATCGTGCGCTGTAGAAATATCGACAGTTTCAAAAACTTTATTGCATTGACTTTCTAACGGTGTCAGTCCGTTTGAGTTAGAACGGTTGGGTCACATATTCGTACCAACATGTATTTAGCGACATTTTTTTGATATTACTAGGTTGCATCGCTTTTAACAATGAAACGAATGAATGTGGGACTTAATAGAACTAACCTTGGACTGTGACCTGATAAATCTAATAAATAAGACAATTGGACTCCAAGAAATAACATTCTTCTTAATTAGACGTGATTGCCGGAACTCAGCGTTTACACTGGGCGCTGTGGTAGCGCTTCTTTTAAAAATTTACATTAATAAGTCATTTTTTACTGTGGGACCAATCCTAGCCGTTATTGCGCGCTGAAGAAATAGCGACAGTTTCAAAAACTACATTTGATTGACTTTTTAATGGTGTCAGTCCGTTTGAGTTACAACGGTTGGGTCAAATATTCGTACCAACATGTATTTAGCGATATGTTTTTTGATATTACTAGGTTGCATCGCTTTTAACAATAAAACGATTGACTGTGGGACTTAATTGAACTAACTTTGGACTGTGACCTAATAAATGTAATAAATGAGAAAATTGGACTCTAAGAAATAACATTCTTCTCGATTTGACATGATTGCCGGAACTCCGCGATAACACTGGGCGCTGTGGTAGCACTTCATTTCTATTAAAAATTGAGATTAATAAGTAATTTTTTACTGTGGGACCAATCCTAGCCGTTATCGCGCACAGAAGAAATATCGACAGTTTCAAAAACTACATTTATTGACTTTCTAACGGTGTCAGTCCGTTTGAGTTACAACGGTTGGGTCACATATTCGTACCAACATGTATTTAGCGACATTTTTTTGATATTACTAGGTTGCATCGCTTTTAACAATAAAACGATTGACTGTGGGACTAATTTGAACTGATTTTGGACTGTGACCTTATATATGCTATAAGTGAGCCAACTGGACTCCAACAAATAACATTCTTCTAAATTTGACGTGATTGCCAAAACTAAGCGATTACACTGGGCGCTGTGGTAGCTCTTAATTTAAAAATTTAGATAAATAAGTCATTCTTTACTGTGGGACCAATCCTATACGTTATCGCGCGCTGTAGAAATATCGACAGTTTCAAAAACTATATTGCATTGACTTTCTAACGGTGTCAGTCCGTTTGAGTTAAAACGGTTGGGTCACATATTTGTGCCAACATGTATTTAGCGATACTTGTTTTGATATTACTAGGTTGCATCGCTTTTAACAATGAAACGACTGACTGTGGGACTTAATTGAACTAACATTGAACTGTGACTAGATAAATGTGATAAATGAGACAATTGGACTCTAAGAAATAACATTCTTCTCAATTTGACATGATTGCCGGATCTCCGTGATTACACTGGGCGCTGTGGTAGCACTTCATTTAAAAACTTAGATTAATATGTCATTCTTTACTGTGGGACCAATGCTAGCCGTTATCCCGCGCTGTAGAAATAGCGACAGTTTCAAAAACTAAATTTTATTGACTTTCTAACGGTGTCAGTCCGTTTGAGTTAAAACGGTTGGGTCACATATTCGTACCAACATGTATTTAGCGACATTTTTTTTGATAATACTCGGTTGCATCACTTTTAACAATGAAACGATTGACTGTGGGACTAAATTGAACTGATTTTGGACTGTGACCTTATACATGCTATAAGTGAGCCAACTGGACTTCAACAAATAACATTCTTCTAAATTTGACGTGATTGCCGAAACTAAGCGATTACACTGGGCGCTGTGGTAGCGCTTAATTTAAAAATTTAGATAAATAAGTCATTCTTTACTGTGGGACCAATCCTATGCGTTATCGCGCGCTGTAGAAATATCAACAGTTTTTAAAGCTACATTGCATTGACTTTCTAACGGTGTCAGTCCGTTTGAGTTAGAACGGTTGGGTCACATATTCGTACCAACATGTATTTAGCGACATTTTTTTGATATTACTAGGTTGCATCGCTTTTAACAATGAAACGAATGACTGTGGGACTTAATTGAACTAACATTGGACTGTGACCTGATAAATGTGATAAATGAGACAATTGGACTCTAAGAACTAACATTCTTCTTAATTTCACGGGATTGCCGGACTTCAGCGATTACACTGGGCGCTGTGGTAGCACTTCATTTAAAAACTTAGATTAATATGTCATTCTTTACTGTGGGACCAATGCTAGCCGTTATCCCGCGCTGTAGAAATAGCGACAGTTTCAAAAACTAAATTTTATTGACTTTCTAACGGTGTCAGTCCGTTTGAGTTACAACGGTTGGGTCACATATTCGTACCAACATGTATTTAGCGACATTTTTTTTGATATTACTCGGTTGCATCACTTTTAACAATGAAACGATTGACTGTGGGACTAAATTGAACTGATTTTGGACTGTGACCTGATGAATGTGATAAATGAGACAATTGGACTCTAAGAAATAACATTCTTCTCAATTTGACATGATTGCCGGATCTCCGTGATTACACTGGGCGCTGTGGTAGCACTTCATTTAAAAACTTAGATTAATATGTCATTCTTTACTGTGGGACCAATGCTAGCCGTTATCGCGCGCTGTAGAAATAGCGACAATTTCAAAAACTGCATTTGATTGACTTTTTAATGGTGTCAGTCCGTTTGAGTTACAACGGTTGGGTCAAATATTCGTACCAACATGTATTTAGCGATATTTTTTTTGATATTACTAGGTTGCATCGCTTTTAACAATGAAACGATTGACTGTGGGATTTAATTGAACTAACTTTGGACTGTGACCTAATAAATGTGATAAATGAGAAAATTGAACTCCAAGAAATAACATTCTTCTCAATTTGACATGACTGTTGGAACTCAGCGACTACACTGGTCGCTGTAGTAGCGCTTTGTTAAAAAAATTAAGATAAATAAGTCATTCTTTACTGTGGGACTAATCCTAGCCGTTAGTTCGCGCTGAAGAAATAGAGAAAGTTTCAAAAACTACATTTATTGACTTTCTAACGGTGTCAGTCCGTTTGAGTTACAACGGTTGGGTCACATATTCGTACCAACATGTATTTAGCGACATTTTTTTGATATTACTAGGTTGCATCGCTTTTAACAATGAAACGATTGACTGTGGGACTAAATTGAACTGATTTTGGACTGTGACCTTATATATGCTATAAGTGAGCCAACTGGACTCCAACAAATAACATTCTTCTAAATTTTACGTGATTGCCGAAACTAAGCGATTACACCGGGCGCTGTGGTAGCGCTTAATTTAAAAATTTAGATAAATAAGTCATTCTTTACTGTGGGACCAATCCTAGCCGTTATTGCGCGCTGAAGAAATAGCGACAGTTTCAAAAACTACATATGATTGACTTTTTAATGGTGTCAGTCCGTTTGAGTTACAACGGTTGGGTCAAATATTCGTACCAACATGTATTTAGCGATATGTTTTTTGATATTACTAGGTTGCATCGCTTTTAACAATGAAACGATTGACTGTGGGACTTAATTGAACTAACTTTGGACTGTGACCTAATAAATGTGATAAATGAGAAAATTGGACTCCAAGAAATAACATTCTTCTCAATTTGACATGATTGCCGGAACTCCGCGATAACACTGGGCGCTGTGGTAGCACTTCATTTCTATTAAAAATTTAGATTAATAAGTCATTTTTTACTGTGGGACCAATCCTAGCCGTTATTGCGCACTGAAGAAATATCGACAGTTTCAAAAACTACATTTATTGACTTTCTAACGGTGTCAGTCCGTTTGAGTTAGAACGGTTGGGTCACATATTCGTACCAACATGTATTTAGCGATACTTGTTTTGATATTACTAGGTTGCATCGCTTTTAACAATGAAACGACTGACTGTGGGACTTAATTGAACTAACATTGAACTGTGACTAGATAAATGTGATAAATGAGACAATTGGACTATAAGAAATAACATTCTTCTCAATTTGACATGATTGCCGGATCTCCGTGATTACACTGGGCGCTGTGGTAGCACTTCATTTAAAAACTTAGATTAATATGTCATTCTTTACTGTGGGACCAATGCTAGCCGTTATCCCGCGCTGTAGAAATAGCGACAGTTTCAAAAACTAAATTTTATTGACTTTCTAACGGTGTCAGTCCGTTTGAGTTACAACGGTTGGGTCACATATTCGTACCAACATGTATTTAGCGACATTTTTTTTGATATTACTCGGTTGCATCACTTTTAACAATGAAACGATTGACTGTGGGACTAAATTGAACTGACTTTGGACTGTGACCTTATACATGCTATAAGTGAGCCAACTGGACTTCAACAAATAACATTCTTCTAAATTTGACGTGATTGCCGAAACTAAGCGATTACACTGGGCGCTGTGGTAGCGCTTAATTTAAAAATTTAGATAAATGAGTCATTCTTTACTGTGGGACCAATCCTATGCGTTATTACGCGCTGTAGAAATATCGACAGTTTCAAAAACTACATTGCATTGACTTTCTAACGGTGTCAGTCCGTTAGAGTTAGAACGGTTGGGTCACATATTCGTACCAACATGTATTTAGCGACATTTTTTTGATATTACTAGGTTGCATCGCTTTTAACAATGAAACGAATGACTGTGGGACTTAATTGAACTAACATTGGACTGTGACCTGATAAATGTGATAAATGAGACAATTGGACTCTAAGAACTAACATTCTTCTTAATTTCACGGGATTGCCGGACTTCAGCGATTACACTGGGCGCTGTGGTAGCACTTCATTTAAAAACTTAGATTAATATGTCATTCTTTACTGTGGGACCAATGCTAGCCGTTATCCCGCGCTGTAGAAATAGCGACAGTTTCAAAAACTAAATTTTATTGACTTTCTAACGGTGTCAGTCCGTTTGAGTTACAACGGTTGGGTCACATATTCGTACCAACATGTATTTAGCGACATTTTTTTTGATATTGCTCGGTTGCATCACTTTTAACAATGAAACGATTGACTGTGGGACTAAATTGAACTGATTTTGGACTGTGACCTGATAAATGTGATAAATGAGACAATTGGACTCTAAGAAATAACATTCTTCTCAATTTGACATGATTGCCGGATCTCCGTGATTACACTGGGCGCTGTGGTAGCACTTCATTTAAAAACTTAGATTAATATGTCATTCTTTACTGTATGACCAATGCTAGCCGTTATCGCGCGCTGTAGAAATAGCGACAGTTTCAAAAACTAAATTTTATTGACTTTCTAACGGTGTCAGTCCGTTTGAGTTACATCAGTTGCGTCACATATTCGTACCAACATGTATTTAGCGATATTTTTTTTCATATTACTAGGTTGCATCGCTTTTAACAATGAAACGATTGACCGTGGGACTTAGTTGAACTAACTTTGGACTGTGACCTGATAAATGTGATAAATGAGACAATTGGACTCCAGGAAATAACATTCTTCTTAATTTGACATGATTGCCGGAACTCAGCGTTTACACTGGGCGCTGTGGTAACGCTTCTTTTAAAAATTTACATTAATAAGTCATTTTTTACTGTGGGACCAATCCTAGCCGTTATTGCGCGCTGAAGAAATAGCGACAGTTTCAAAAACTACATTTGATTGACTTTTTAATGGTGTCAGTCCGTTTGAGTTACAACGGTTGGGTCAAATATTCGTACCAACATGTATTTAGCGATATTTTTTTTGATATTACTAGGTTGCATCGCTTTTAACAATGAAACGATTGACTGTGGGACTTAATTGAACTAACTTTGGACTGTGACCTAATAAATGTGATAAATGAGAAAATTGAATCCCAAGAAATAACATTCTTCTCAATTTGACATGATTACCGGAACTCCGCGATAACACTGGGCGCTGTGGTAGCACTTCATTTCTTTTAAAAATTTAGATTAATAAGTCATTTTTTACTGTGGGACCAATCCTAGCCGTTATCGCGCGCTGAAGAAATATCGACAGTTTCAAAAACTACATTTATTGACTTTCTAACGATGTCAGTCCGTTTGAGTTACAACGGTTGGGTCACATATTCGTACCAACATGTATTTAGCGATAATTATCTGATATTACTAGGTTGCATCGCTTTTAACAGTGAAACGATTGACTGTGGGACTTAACTGAACTAACTTTAAACTGTGACCTGATAAATGTGATAAATGAGAAAATTGGACTCCAAGAAATAACATTCTTCTTAATTTGACATGATTGCCGGAACTCAGCGTTTACACTGGGCGCTGTGGTAGCGCTTCTTTTAAAAATTTACATTAATAAGTCATTTTTTACTGTGGGACCAATCCTAGCCGTTATTGCGCGCTGAAGAAATAGCGACAGTTTCAAAAACTACATTTGATTGACTTTTTAATGGTGTCAGTCCGTTTGAGTTACAACGGTTGGGTCAAATATTCGTACCAACATGTAATTAGCGATATTTTTTTTGATATTACTAGGTTGCATCGCTTTTAACAATGAAACGATTGACTGTGGAACTTAGTTGAACTAACTTTGGACTGCGACCTGATAAATGTGATAAATGAGACAATTGGACTCCAAGAAATAACATTCTTCTTAATTTGACATGATTGCCGGAACTCAGCGTTTACACTGGGCGCTGTGGTAGCGCTTCTTTTAAAAATTTACATTAATAAGTCATTTTTTACTGTGGGACCAATCCTAGCCGTTATCGCGCACTGAAGAAATATCGACAGTTTCAAAAACTACATTTATTGACTTTCTAACGGTGTCAGTCCGTTTGAGTTACAACGGTTGTGTCACATATTCGTACCAACATGTATTTAGCGACATTTTTTTGATATTACTAGGTTGCATCGCTTTTAACAATGAAACGATTGACTGTGGGACTAAATTGAACTGATTTTGGACTGTGACCTTATATATGCTATAAGTGAGCGAACTTGACTCCAACAAATAACATTCTTCTAAATTTGACGTGATTGCCGAAACTAAGCGATTACACTGGGCGCTGTGGTAGCGCTTAATTTAAAAATTTAGATAAATAAGTCATTCTTTACTGTGGGACCAATCCTATGCGTTATCGCGCGCTGTAGAAATATCGACAGTTTCAAAAACTATATTGCATTGACTTTCTAACGGTGTCAGTCCGTTTGAGTTAGAACGGTTGGGTCACATATTCGTACCAACATGTATTTAGCGACATTTTTTTGATATTACTAGGTTGCATCGCTTTTAACAATGAAACGAATGAATGTGGGACTTAATAGAACTAACCTTGGATTGTGACCTGATAAATCTAATAAATAAGACAATTGGACTCCAAGAAATAACATTCTTCTTAATTAGACGTGATTGCCGGAACTCAGCGATTACCATGGGCGCTGTGGTATCGCTTCATTTAAAAATTTAGATAATTAAGTCATTCTTTACTGTGAGACCAAACCTAGCCCTTATCGCGCGTTGAGGAAATATCAACAGTTTTATAAACTACATTTCATTGATTTTCTAACGGTGTCAGTGCGTTTGAGTTACAACGGTTGGGTCACATATTCGTACCAACATGTATTTAGCGATACTTGTTTTGATATTACTAGGTTGCATCGCTTTTAACAATGAAACGACTGACTGTGGGACTTAATTGAACTAACATTGGACTGTGACCAGATAAATGTGATAAATGAGACAATTGGACTCTAAGAAATAACATTCTTCTCAATTTGACATGATTGCCGGATCTCCGTGATTACACTGGGCGCTGTGGTAGCACTTCGTTTAAAAACTTAGATTAATATGTCATTCTTTACTGTGGGACCAATGCTAGCCGTTATCGCGCGCTGTAGAAATAGTGACAGTTTCAAAAACTAAATTTTATTGACTTTTTAACGGTGTCAGTCCGTTTGATTTACATCAGTTGCGTCACATATTCGTACCAACATGTATTTAGCGATATTTTTTTTTCATATTACTAGGTTGCATCGCTTTTAACAATGAAACGATTGACTGTGGGACTAAATTGAACTGATTTTGGACTGTGACATTATATATGCTATAAGTGAGCCAACTGGACTCCAACAAATAACATTCTTCTAAATTTGACGTGATTGCCGAAACTAAGCGATTACACTGGGCGCTGTGGTAGCGCTTAATTTAAAAATTTAGATAAATAAGTCATTCTTTACTGTGGGACCAATCCTATGCGTTATCGCGCGCTGTAGATATATCGACAGTTTCAAAAACTACATTGCATTGACTTTCTAACGGTGTCAGTCCGTTTGAGTTAGAACGGTTGGGTCACATATTCTTACCAACATGTATTTAGCGACATTTTTTTGATATTACTAGGTTGCATCGCTTTTAACAATGAAACAAATGACTGTGGGACTTAATAGAACTAACCTTGGACTGTGACCTGATAAATCTAATAAATAAGACAATTGGACTCCAAGAAATAAAATTCTTCTTAATTTGACGTGATTGCCGGAACTCAGCGATTACCATGGGCGCTGTGGTATCGCTTCATTTACGAATTAGGCTAAAAAAAGTCATTTTTTTACTGTGGGACCAATCCTATCCGTTTACGCACGCTGAAGAAATAGAGACAGTTTCAAAAACTACATTTCATTGACTTTCTAACGGCGTCACTCCGTTTGAGTTACAACGGTTGGGTCACATATTCGTACCAACATGTATTTAACGATATTTTTCTGATATTACTAGGTTGCATCGCTTTTAACAATGAAACGATTGACTGTGGGACTTAATTGAACTAACTTTGGACTGCGACCTGATAAATGTGATAAATGAGACAATTGGACTCCAAGAAATAACATTCTTCTTAATTTGACATGATTGCCGGAACTCAGCGTTTACACTGGGCGCTGTGGTAGCGCTTCTTTTAAAAATTTACATTAATAAGTCATTTTTTACTGTGGGACCAATCCTAGCCGTTATCGCGCGCTGTAGAAATATCGACAGTTTCAAAAACTACATTTATTGACTTTCTAACGGTGTCAGTCCGTTTGAGTTACAACGGTTGGGTCACATATTCGTACCAACATGTATTTAGCGACATTTTTTTGATATTACTAGGTTGCATCGCTTTTAACAATGAAACGATTGACTGTGGGACTAAATTGAACTGATTTTGGACTGTGACCTTATATATGCTATAAGTGAGCGAACTGGACTCCAACAAATAACATTCTTCTAAATTTGACGTGATTGCCGAAACTAAGCGATTACACTGGGCGCTGTGGTAGCGCTTAATTTAAAAATTTAGATAAATAAGTCATTCTTTACTGTGGGACCAATCCTATGTGTTATCGCGCGCTGTAGAAATATCGACAGTTTCAAAAACTATATTGCATTGACTTTCTAACGGTGTCAGTCCGTTTGAGTTAGAACGGTTGGGTCACATATTCGTACCAACATGTATTTAGCGACATTTTTTTGATATTACTAGGTTGCATCGCTTTTAACAATGAAACGAATGACTGTGGGACTTAATAGAACTAACCTTGGACTGTGACCTGATAAATCTAATAAATAAGACAATTGGACTCCAAGAAATAACATTCTTCTTAATTAGACGTGATTGCCGGAACTCAGCGATTACCATGGGCGCTGTGGTATCGCTTCATTTAAAAATTTAGATAATTAAGTCATTCTTTACTGTGAGACCAAACCTAGCCCTTATCGCGCGTTGAGGAAATATCAACAGTTTTATAAACTACATTTCATTGATTTTCTAACGGTGTCAGTGCGTTTGAGTTACAACGGTTGGGTCACATATTCGTACCAACATGTATTTAGCGATACTTGTTTTGATATTACTAGGTTGCATCGCTTTTAACAATGAAACGACTGACTGTGGGACTTAATTGAACTAACATTGGACTGTGACCAGATAAATGTGATAAATGAGACAATTGGACTCTAAGAAATAACATTCTTCTCAATTTGACATGATTGCCGGATCTCCGTGATTACACTGGGCGCTGTGGTAGCACTTCGTTTAAAAACTTAGATTAATATGTCATTCTTTACTGTGGGACCAATGCTAGCCGTTATCGCGCGCTGTAGAAATAGTGACAGTTTCAAAAACTAAATTTTATTGACTTTTTAACGGTGTCAGTCCGTTTGATTTACATCAGTTGCGTCACATATTCGTACCAACATGTATTTAGCGATATTTTTTTTTCATATTACTAGGTTGCATCGCTTTTAACAATGAAACGATTGACCGTGGGACTTAGTTGAACTAACTTTGGACTGTGACCTGATAAATGTGATAAATGAGACAATTGGACTCCAAGAAATAACATTCTTCTTAATTTGACATGATTGCCGGAACTCAGCGTTTACACTGGGCGCTGTGGTAACGCTTCTTTTAAAAATTTACATTAATAAGTCATTTTTTACTGTGGGACCAATCCTAGCCGTTATTGCGCGCTGAAGAAATAGCGAGAATTTCAAAAACTACATTTGATTGACTTTTTAATGGTGTCAGTCCGTTTGAGTTACAACGGTTGGGTCAAATATTCGTACCAACATGTATTTAGCGATATTTTTTTTGATATTACTAGGTTGCATCGCTTTTAACAATGAAACGATTGACTGTGTGACTTAATTGAACTAACTTTGGACTGTGACCTAATAAATGTGATAAATGAGAAAATTGAACTCCAAGAAATAACATTCTTCTCAATTTGACATGATTGCCGGAACTCCGCGATAACACTGGGCGCTGTGGTAGCACTTCATTTCTTTTAAAAATTTAGATTAATAAGTCATTTTTTACTGTGGGACCAATCCTAGCCGTTATCGCGCGCTGAAGAAATATCGACAGTTTCAAAAACTACATTTATTGACTTTCTAACGATGTCAGTCCGTTTGAGTTTAAACGGTTGTGTTACATATTCGTACCAACATGTATTTAGCGATATTTTTCTCATATTACTAGGTTGCATCTGTTTTAACAGTGAAACAATTGACTGTGGGACTAAATTGAACTGATTTTGGACTGTGACCTTATATATGCTATAAGTGAGCCAACTGGACTCCAACAAATAACATTCTTCTAAATTTGACGTGATTGCCGAAACTAATCGATTACACTGGGCGCTGTGGTAGCGCTTCATTCAAAAATTTAGATAAATAAGTCATTCTTTACTGTGGGACCAATCCTATTCGTTATCGCGCGCTGTAGAAATATCGACAGTTTCAAAAACTACATTGCATTGACTTTCTAACGGTGTCAGTCCGTTTGAGTTAGAACGGTTGGATCACATATTCGTACCAACATGTATTTAGCGACATTCTTTTTGATATTACTAGGTTGCATCGCTTTTAACAATGCAACGAATGACTGTGGGACTTAATAGAACTAACCTTGGACTGTGACCTGATAAATCTGATAAATGAGACAATTGGACTCCAAGAAATAACATTCTTCTTAATTTGACGTGATTGCCGGAACTCAGCGATTACCATGGGCGCTGTGGTATCGCTTCATTTAAAAATTTAGATAATTAAGTCATTTTTTACTGTGAGACCAATCCTAGCCCTTATCGCGCGTTGAAGAAATATCAACAGTTTTATAAACTACATTTCATTGATTTTCTAACGGTGTCAGTCCGTTTGAGTTACAACGGTTGGGTCACATATTCGTACCAACATATATTTAGCGATACTTGTTTTGATATTACTAGGTTGCATCGCTTTTAACAATGAAACGAATGACTGTGGGACTTAATTGAACTAACTTTGGACTGTGACCTGATAAATGTGATAAAAAAGACAATTGGACTCCAAGAAACAACATTCTTCTTAATTTGACATGATTGCCGGAACTTAGCGATTACACTGGACGCTGGTGTAGCGCTTCATTTAAAAATTTAGATAAATAAGTCATTCTTTACTGTGGGACCAATCCTATCCGTTATCGCGCGCTGAAGAAATATTGACAGTTTCAAAAACTACATTTCATTGACTTTCTAACGGTGTCAGTCTGTTTGAGTTAGAACGGTTGGGTCACATATTCGCACCAACATGTGTTTAGCGACATTTTTTTTAATATTACTAGGTTGTATCGCTTTTAACAATGAAACGAATGACTGTGGGACTTAATAGAACTAACCTTGGACTGTGACCTGATAAATCTGATAAATGAGACAATTGGACTCCAAGAAATAACATTCTTCTTAATTTGACATGATTGCCGGAACTCAGCGTTTACACTGGGCGCTGTGGTAGCGCTTCTTTTAAAAATTTACATTAATAAGTCATTTTTTACTGTGGGACCAATCTTAGCCGTTATTGCGCGCTTAAGAAATAGCGACAGTCTCAAAAACTACATTTGATTGACTTTTTAATGGTGTCAGTCCGTTTGAGTTACAACGGTTGGGTCAAATATTCGTACCAACATGTATTTAGCGATATTTTTTTTGATATTACTAGGTTGCATCGCTTTTAACAATGACACGATTGACTGTGGGACTTAATTGAACTAACTTTGGACTGTGACCTAATAAATGTGATAAATGAGAAAATTGGACTCCAAGAAATAACATTCTTCTCAATTTGACATGATTGCCGGAACTCCGCGATAACACTGGGCGCTGTGGTAGCACTTCATTTCTTTTAAAAATTTAGATTAACAAGTCATTTTTTACTGTGGGACCAATCCTAGCCATTATCGCGCGCTGAAGAAATATCGACAGTGTCAAAAGCTACATTTCATTGATTTTTTAACGGTGTCAATCCGTTTGAGTTTTAACGGTTGCGTCAGACATTCGTACCAACATGTATTTAGTGATTTTTTTCCGATATTACTAAGTTGTATCGCTTTTAACAGTGAAACGATTGACTGTGGGACCTAATTGAACTGATTTTGGACTTTGACCTTATAAATCTGATAAATGAGCCAATTGGTCTCCAAGCAATAACATTCTTCTTAATTTGACTTGAGTGCTGGAATTCAGCGATTGCATTAGGCTCTGTTGTAGCGCTTTATTTAAAAACTTAGATAAATAAGTCTTTTCTTACTGTGGGACTAATCCTGGCCGTTAGCACGCGCTGAATAAATAGGAACAGTTTCAAAGACTACATTTCATTGACTTTCTAGCGGTATAAATCCGTTTGAGTTACAAGGGTTGCGTCACATATTCGTACCAACATGTATTTAGCGACATTTTTTTTCATATTACTAGTTTGCATCGATTTTAACAGTGAAACGTTTGACTGTGGGACATAATTGAACTGATTTTGGACTTTGACCTTATAAATGTGATAAATGAGCCAGTTTGAATACAAGAAATAACATTCTTCTTAATTTGACATGATTGTGGGAACTCAACGGTTGCACAGGACCCTGTGGTAGCGATTCATTTAAAAATTTAGATAAATAAGTCATTTCTACTGTGGGAACAATCCTAGCCGTTTGCGGGCGCTGAAGATATAGAGACAGTTTCAAAAACTTCATTTCATTGACTTTCTAACGGTGTCATTCCGTTTGAGTTACATCGGTTGCGTCACACATTCGTACCAACATGTATTTTGTGATTTTTTCCGATATTACTAAGTTGTATCACTTTCAACAGTGCAACGATTGACTTGGGGACTTAATTGAACTGATTTTGGACTTTGACCTTATAAATGTTATAAATGAGTCAATTTGACTACAAGAAATAACATTCTTCTTAATTTGACATGATTGCTGGAACTCAGCAATTACACTGGGCGCTGTGGTAACGCTTTATTTAAAAATTATGATAAATAAATCATTTTTTACTGTGGGACCAATCCTAGCCGTTAGCGCGCGCTGAAGATATAGAGACAGTTTCAAAATCTCCATTTCATTGACTTTCTAACGGTCTAAATTCGTTTGAGTTACAACGGTTGCATCACACATTCGTACCAACATGTATTGTGTGATTTTCTTCCGATATTACTAAGTTGTATCGCTTTCAACAGTGAAACGATTGACTGTGGGACCTAATTGAAGTGATTTTGGACTTAGACCTTATAAATGTGATAAATGAGCCAATTGGTCTCCAAGGAATAACTTTCTTCTTAATTTGACGTGAGTGAATTCAGCGATTACATTAGGCTCTGTCGTAGCGCTTTATTTAAAAACTTAGATAAATAAGTCATTTCTTACTGTGGGACCAATCCTAGCCGTTAGCGAGCGCTGAAGATATAGAGACAGTTTTAAAAACTCCATTTCATTGACTTTCTAACGGTGTCATTCCGTTTGAGTTACAACGGTTGCGTCACACATTCGTACCAACATGTATTTAGTGATTTTTTTCGGATATTCCTCAGTTGTGTCGCTTTCAACAGTCAAACAATTGACTGTGGGACTTAATTGAACTGATTTTGGACTTTGGCCTTATAAATGTTATAAATGAGTCATTTTGACTACAAGAAATAACATTCTTCTTAATTTGACATGATTGCTGGAACTCAGCGATTACACTGGGCGCTGTGGTAACGCTTTATTAAAAAATTATGATAAATAAGTCATTTTTTACTGTGGGACCAATTCTAGCCGTTATCGCGCGCTGAAGATATAGAGACAGTTTCAAAAACTCCATTTCATTGACTTTCTAACGGTGTCAATCCGTTAGAGTTACAATGGTTGCGTCACACATTCGTACCAACATGTATTTAGTGATTTTTTTCCGATAATCCTACGTTGTATCGCTTTGAACAGTGAAACGATTGACTGTGGGACTTAATTGAACTGATTTTGGACTTAGACCTTATAAATGTGATAAATGAGCCAATTGGTCTCCAAGGAATAACTTTCTTCTTAATTTGACGTGAGTGAATTCAGCGATTACATTAGGCTCTGTCGTAGCGCTTTATTTAAAAACTTAGATAAATAAGTCTTTTCTTACTGTGGGACCAATCCTAGCCGTTAGCGAGCGCTGAAGATATAGAGACAGTTTCAAAAACTCCATTTCATTGACTTTCTAACGGTGTCATTCCGTTTGAGTTACAACGGTTGCGTCACACATTCGTACCAACATGTATTTAGTGATTTTTTTCGGATATTCCTCAGTTGTGTCGCTTTCAACAGTGAAACGATTGACTGTGGGACTTAATTGAACTGATTTTGGACTTTGACCTTATAAATGTGATAAATGAGTCATTTTGACTACAAGAAATAACATTCTTCGTAATTTGACATGATTCCTGGAACTCAGCGATTACACTGGGCGCTGTGGTAACGCTTTATTTAAAAATTAAGATAAATAAGTCATTTTATACTGTGGGACCAATCCTAGCCATTATCGCGCGCTGAAGAAGTAAAGACAGTTTCAAAAACTACATTTCATTGATTTTCTAACAGGGTCAATCCGCTTGAGTTACAAGGGTTGCGTCACATATTCGTACCAAGATGTATTTAGTGATTTTATTCCGATATTACTAAGTTGCATCGCTTTTAACAGTGAAACGATTGACTGTGGGACTTAATTGAAGTTATTTTGGACCTTCACCTTATAAATGTTATAAGTGAGGCAATTGGACTCCAAGAAATAACATTCTTCTTAATTTGACATGATTGTGGGAACTCAGCTGTTGCACAGGACCCTGTGGTAGCGATTCATTTAAAAATTTAGATAAATAAGTCATTTTTACTGTGGGACCAATCCTAGCCGTTACGCCCGCTGAAGACATAGAGACAGTTTCAAAAACTACATTTCATTGATTTTCAAACGGGGTCAAACCGTTTGAGTTACAATGGTTGCGTCACATATTTTTACCAACATGTATTTAGTGATTTTCTTCCGATATTACTAAGTTGCATCGCTTTTAACAGTGAAACGATTGACTGTGGGACTTAAGTGAACTGATTTTGGACCTTGACTTTATAAATGTTATAAGTGAGACAATTGGACTCCAAGAAATAACATTCTTCTTAATTTGACATGATTGCTTGAACTCAGCGATTATACTGGGCGCTGTGTAAACGCTTTATTTAAAAATTAAGATAAATAAGTCATTTTATACTGTGGGACCAATCCTAGCCGTTATCGCGCGCTGAAGAAGTAAACACAGTTTCAAAAACTATATTTCATTGATTTTCTAACAGGGTCAATCCGTTTGAGCTACAAGGGTTGCGTCACACATTCGTACGAACATGTATTTAGTGATTTTTTTTGGATATTCCTAAGTTGTATCGCTTTGAACAGTGAAACGATTGACTGTGGGACTTAATTGAACTGATTTTGGACTTTGACCTTATAAATGTGATAAATGAGTCATTTTAACTACAAGAAATAACATTCTTCTTAATTTGACATAATTGCTGGAACTCAGCGATTACACTGGGCGCTGTGGTAACGCTTTATTTAAAAATTAAGATAAATAAGTCATTTTATACTGTGGGACCAATCCTAGCCGTTATCGTGCGCTGAAGAAGTAGAGACAGTTTCAAAGACTACATTTCATTGACTTTCTAGCGGTATAAATCCGTTTGAGTTACAACGGTTGCGTCACATATTCGTACCAACATGTATTTAGCGATAGTATTCGGATATTACTAGTTTGCATCGATTTTAACAGTGAAACGTTTGACTGTGGGACATAATTGAACTGATTTTGGACTTTGACCTTATAAAAGTGATAAATGAGCCAGTTTGAATACAAGAAATAACATTCTTCTTAATTTGACATGATTGTGGGAACTCAACGGTTGCACAGGATCCTGTGGTAGCGATTCATTTGAAAATTTAGATAAATAAGTCATTTCTACTGTGGGACCAATCCTAGCCGTTAGCGCGCGCTGAAGATATAGAGACAGTTTCAAAATCTCCATTTCATTGACTTTCTAACAGTCTAAATTCGTTTGAGTTACAACGGTTGCGTCACACATTCGTACCAACATGTATTTAGTGATTTTTTTCGGATATTCCTAAGTTGCACCGCTTTCAACAGTCAAACGATTGACTGTGGGACTTAATTGAACTGATTTTGGACTTTGACCTTATAAATGTTATAAATGAGTCATTTTGACTACAAGAAATAACATTCTTCTTAATTTGACATGATTGCTGGAACTCAGCGATTACACTGGGCGCTGTGGTAACGCTTTATTTAAAAATTATGATAAATAAATCATTTTTTACTGTAGGACCAATCCTAGCCGTTATCTTGCGCTGAAAAAGTAGAGACAGTTTCAAAAGCTATATTTCATTGATTTTTTAACGGTGTCAATCCGTTTGAGTTACAACGGTTGCGTCACACATTCGTACCAACATGTATTTCGTGATTTTTTTTCGATATTACTAAGTTGTATCGTTTCAACAGTGAAACGATTGACTGTGGGACCTAATTGAACTGATTTTGGATTTTGACCATGTAAATGTGATAAATGAGCCAATTGGTCTCCAAGGAATAACTTTCTTCTTAATTTGACGTGAGTGCTGGAATTCAGCGATTACATTAGGCTCTGTCGTAGCGCTTTATTTAAAAACTTAGATAAATAAGTCTTTTCTTACTGTGGGACCAATCCTGGCCGTTAGCACGCGCTGAATAAATAGGAACAGTTTCAAAGACTACATTTCATTGACCTTCTAGCGGTATAAATCCGTTTGAGTTACAACGGTTTCGTCACATATTCGTACCAACATGTATTTAGCGATAGTGTTCGGATATTACTAGTTTGCATCGATTTTAACAGTGAAACGTTTGACTGTGGGACATAATTGAACTGATTTTGGACTTTGACCTTATAAATGTGATAAATGAGCCAGTTTGAATACAAGAAATAACATTCTTCTTAATTTGACATGATTGTGGGAACTCAACGGTTGCACAGGCCCCTGTGGTAGCGATTCATTTGAAAATTTAGATAAATAAGTCATTTGTACTGTGGGACCAATCCTAGCTGTTAGCGCGCGCTGAAGATATAGAGACAGTTTCAAAATCTCCATTTCATTGACTTTCTAACAGTCTAAATTCGTTTGAGTTACAACGGTTGCGTCACACATTCGTACCAACATGTATTTAGTGATTTTTTTCGGATATTCCTAAGTTGCACCGCTTTCAACAGTCAAACGATTGACTGTGGGACTTAATTGAACTGATTTTGGACTTTGACCTTATAAATGTTATAAATGAGTCATTTTGTCTACAAGAAATAACATTCTTCTTAATTTGACATGATTGCTGGAACTCAGCGATTACACTGGGCGCTGTGGTAACGCTTTATTTAAAAATTATGATAAATAAATCATTTTTTACTGTAGGACCAATCCTAGCCGTTATCTCGCGCTGAAAAAGTAGAGACAGTTTCAAAAGCTATATTTCATTGATTTTTTAACGGTGTCAATCCGTTTGAGTTACAACGGTTGCGTCACACATTCGTACCAACATGTATTTCGTGATTTTTTTTCGATATTACTAAGTTGTATCGTTTCAACAGTGAAACGATTGACTGTGGGACCTAATTGAACTGATTTTGGACTTTGACCATGTAAATGTGATAAATGAGCCAATTGGTCTCCAAGGAATAACTTTCTTCTTAATTTGACGTAAGTGCTGGAATTCAGCGATTACATTAGGCTCTGTCGTAGCGCTTTATTTAAAAACTTAGATAAATAAGTCTTTTCTTACTGTGGGACCAATCCTGGCCGTTAGCACGCGCTGAATAAATAGGAACAGTTTCAAAGACTATATTTCATTGACTTTCTAGCGGTATAAATCCGTTTGAGTTACAACGGTTTCGTCACATATTCGTACCAACATGTATTTAGCGATAGTGTTCGGATATTACTAGTTTGCATTGATTTTAACAGTGAAACGTTTGACTGTGGGACATAATTGAACTGATTTTGAACTTTGATCTTATAAATGTGATAAATGAGCCAGTTTGAATACAAGAAATAACATTCTTCTTAATTTGACATGATTGTGGGAACTCAACGGTTGCACAGGACCCTGTGGTAGCGATTCATTTAAAAATTTAGATAAATAAGTCATTTTTACTGTGGGACCAATCCTAGCCGTTAGCGCGCGCTGAAGATATAGAGACAGTTTCAAAAACTCCATTTCATTGACTTTCTAACGGTGTCAATCCGTTTGAGTTACAACGGTTGCGTCACACATTCGTACCAACATGTATTTAGTGATTTTTTTCGGATATTCCTAAGTTGTGTCGCTTTCAACAGTGAAACGATTGACTGTGGGACTTAATTGAACTGATTTTGGACTTTGAACTTACAAATGTTATAAATGAGTCATTTTGACTACAAGAAATAACATTCTTCTTAATTTGACATGATTCCTGGAACTCAGCGATTACACTGGGCGCTGTGGTAACGCTTTATTTAAAAATTAAGATAAATAAGTCATTTTTTACTGTGGGACCAATCCTAGCCGTTATCGCGAGCTGAAGAAGTAGAGACAGTTTCAAAAACTACATTTCATTGATTTTCAAACGGGGTCAATCCGTTTGAGTTACAAGGGTTGCGTCACATATTCGTACCAACATGTATTTAGTGATTTCCTTCCGATATTACTAAGTTGCATCACTTTTAACAGTAAAACGATTGACTGTGGGACTTAAGTGAACTGATTTTGGACCTTGACCTTATAAATGTGATAAATGAGCCAGTTTGAATACAAGAAATAACATTCTTCTTAATTTGACATGATTGTGGGAACTCAACGGTTGCACAGGACCCTGTGGTAGCGATTCATTTAAAAATTTAGATAAATAAGTCATTTTTACTGTGGGACCAATCCTAGCCGTTAGCGCGCGCTGAAGATATAGAGACAGTTTCAAAACTCCATTTCATTGACTTTCTAACGGTGTCAATCCGTTTGAGTTACAACGGTTGCGTCACACATTCGTACCAACATGTATTTAGTGATTTTTTTCGGATATTCCTAAGTTGTGTCGCTTTCAACAGTGAAACGATTGACTGTGGGACTTAATTGAACTGATTTTGGACTTTGAACTTACAAATGTTATAAATGAGTCATTCTGACTACAAAAAATAACATTCTTCTTAATTTGACATGATTCCTGGAACTCAGCGATTACACTGGGCGCTGTGGTAACGCTTTATTTAAAAATTAAGATAAATAAGTCATTTTTTACTGTGGGACCAATCCTAGCCGTTATCGCGAGCTGAAGAAGTAGAGACAGTTTCAAAAACTACATTTCATTGATTTTCAAACGGGGTCAATCCGTTTGAGTTACAACGGTTGCGTCACATATTCGTACCAACATGTATTTAGTGATTTCCTTCCGATATTACTAAGTTGCATCACTTTTAACAATAAAACGATTGACTGTGGGACTTAAGTGAACTGATTTTGGACCTTGACCTTATAAATGTTATAAGTGAGACAATTGGACTCCAAGAAATAACATTCTTCTTAATTTGACATGATTGCTGGAACTCAGCGATTACACTGGGCGCTGTGGTAACGCTTTATTTAAAAATTAAGATAAATAAGTCATTTTATACTGTGGGACCAATCCTAGTCGTTATCGCGCGCTGAAGAAGTAGAGACAGTTTCAAAAACTCCATTTCATTGACTTTCTAACGGTGTCAATCCGTTTTAGTTACAACGGTTGCGTCACACATTCGTACCAACATGTATTTAGTGATTTTTTTCGGATATTCCTAAGTTGCACCGCTTTCAACAGTCAAACGATTGACTGTGGGACTTAATTGAACTGATTTTGGACTTTGACCTTATAAATGTTATAAATGAGTCATTTTGACTACAAGAAATAACATTCTTCTTAATTTGACATGATTGCTGGAACTCAGCGATTACACTGGGCGCTGTGGTAACGCTTTATTTAAAAATTATGATAAATAAATCATTTTTTACTGTAGGACCAATCCTAGCCGTTATCTCGCGCTGAAAAAGTAGAGACAGTTTCAAAAGCTATATTTCATTGATTTTTTAACGGTGTCAATCCGTTTGAGTTACAACGGTTGCGTCACACATTCGTACCAACATGTATTTCGTGATTTTTTTTCGATATTGCTAAGTTGTATCGTTTCAACAGTGACACGATTGACTGTGGGACCTAATTGAACTGATTTTGGATTTTGACCATGTAAATGTGATAAATGAGCCAATTGGTCTCCAAGGAATAACTTTCTTCTTAATTTGACGTGAGTGCTGGAATTCAGCGATTACATTAGGCTCTGTCGTAGCGCTTTATTTAAAAACTTAGATAAATAAGTCTTTTCTTACTGTGGGACCAATCCTGGCCGTTAGCACGCGCTGAATAAATAGGAACAGTTTCAAAGACTACATTTCATTGACTTTCTAGCGGTATAAATCCGTTTGAGTTACAACGGTTTCGTCACATATTCGTACCAACATGTATTTAGCGATAGTGTTCGGATATTACTAGTTTGCATCGATTTTAACAGTGAAACGTTTGACTGTGGGACATAATTGAACTGATTTTGGACTTTGACCTTATAAATGTGATAAATGAGCCAGTTTGAATACAAGAAATAACATTCTTCTTAATTTGACATGATTGTGGGAACTCAACGGTTGCACAGGCCCCTGTGGTAGCGATTCATTTGAAAATTTAGATAAATAGGTCATTTGTACTGTGGGACCAATCCTAGCTGTTAGCGCGCGCTGAAGATATAGAGACAGTTTCAAAATCTCCATTTCATTGACTTTCTAACAGTCTAAATTCGTTTGAGTTACAACGGTTGCGTCACACATTCGTACCAACATGTATTTAGTGATTTTTTTCGGATATTCCTAAGTTGCACCGCTTTCAACAGTCAAACGATTGACTGTGGGACTTAATTGAACTGATTTTGGACTTTGACCTTATAAATGTTATAAATGAGTCATTTTGTCTACAAGAAATAACATTCTTCTTAATTTGACATGATTGCTGGAACTCAGCGATTACACTGGGCGCTGTGGTAACGCTTTATTTAAAAATTATGATAAATAAATCATTTTTTACTGTAGGACCAATCCTAGCCGTTATCTCGCGCTGAAAAAGTAGAGACAGTTTCAAAAGCTATATTTCATTGATTTTTTAACGGTGTCAATCCGTTTGAGTTACAACGGTTGCGTCACACATTCGTACCAACATGTATTTCATGATTTTTTTTCGATATTACTAAGTTGTATCGTTTCAACAGTGAAACGATTGACTGTGGGACCTAATTGAACTGATTTTGGACTTTGACCATGTAAATGTGATAAATGAGCCAATTGGTCTCCAAGGAATAACTTTCTTCTTAATTTGACGTAAGTGCTGGAATTCAGCGATTACATTAGGCTCTGTCGTAGCGCTTTATTTAAAAACTTAGATAAATAAGTCTTTTCTTACTGTGGGACCAATCCTGGCCGTTAGCACGCTCTGAATAAATAGGAACAGTTTCAAAGACTACATTTCATTGACTTTCTAGCGGTATAAATCCGTTTGAGTTACAACGGTTTCGTCACATATTCGTACCAACATGTATTTAGCGATAGTGTTCGGATATTACTAGTTTGCATCGATTTTAACAGTGAAACGTTTGACTGTGGGACATAATTGAACTGATTTTGAACTTTGATCTTATAAATGTGATAAATGAGCCAGTTTGAATACAAGAAATAACATTCTTCTTAATTTGACATGATTGTGGGAACTCAACGGTTGCACAGGACCCTGTGGTAGCGATTCATTTAAAAATTTAGATAAATAAGTCATTTTTACTGTGGGACCAATCCTAGCCGTTAGCGCGCGCTGAAGATATAGAGACAGTTTCAAAAACTCCATTTCATTGACTTTCTAACGGTGTCAATCCGTTTGAGTTACAACGGTTGCGTCACACATTCGTACCAACATGTATTTAGTGATTTTTTTCGGATATTCCTAAGTTGTGTCGCTTTCAACAGTGAAACGATTGACTGTGGGACTTAATTGAACTGATTTTGGACTTTGAACTTACAAATGTTATAAATGAGTCATTTTGACTACAAGAAATAACATTCTTCTTAATTTGACATGATTCCTGGAACTCAGCGATTACACTGGGCGCTGTGGTAACGCTTTATTTAAAAATTAAGATAAATAAGTCATTTTTTACTGTGGGACCAATCCTAGCCGTTATCGCGAGCTGAAGAAGTAGAGACAGTTTCAAAAACTACATTTCATTGATTTTCAAACGGGGTCAATCCGTTTGAGTTACAAGGGTTGCGTCACATATTCGTACCAACATGTATTTAGTGATTTCCTTCCGATATTACTAAGTTGCATCACTTTTAACAGTAAAACGATTGACTGTGGGACTTAAGTGAACTGATTTTGGACCTTGACCTTATAAATGTGATAAATGAGCCAGTTTGAATACAAGAAATAACATTCTTCTTAATTTGACATGATTGTGGGAACTCAACGGTTGCACAGGACCCTGTGGTAGCGATTCATTTAAAAATTTAGATAAATAAGTCATTTTTACTGTGGGACCAATCCTAGCCGTTAGCGCGCGCTGAAGATATAGAGACAGTTTCAAAACTCCATTTCATTGACTTTCTAACGGTGTCAATCCGTTTGAGTTACAACGGTTGCGTCACACATTCGTACCAACATGTATTTAGTGATTTTTTTCGGATATTCCTAAGTTGTGTCGCTTTCAACAGTGAAACGATTGACTGTGGGACTTAATTGAACTGATTTTGGACTTTGAACTTACAAATGTTATAAATGAGTCATTCTGACTACAAAAAATAACATTCTTCTTAATTTGACATGATTCCTGGAACTCAGCGATTACACTGGGCGCTGTGGTAACGCTTTATTTAAAAATTAAGATAAATAAGTCATTTTTTACTGTGGGACCAATCCTAGCCGTTATCGCGAGCTGAAGAAGTAGAGACAGTTTCAAAAACTACATTTCATTGATTTTCAAACGGGGTCAATCCGTTTGAGTTACAACGGTTGCGTCACATATTCGTACCAACATGTATTTAGTGATTTCCTTCCGATATTACTAAGTTGCATCACTTTTAACAATAAAACGATTGACTGTGGGACTTAAGTGAACTGATTTTGGACCTTGACCTTATAAATGTTATAAGTGAGACAATTGGACTCCAAGAAATAACATTCTTCTTAATTTGACATGATTGCTGGAACTCAGCGATTACACTGGGCGCTGTGGTAACGCTTTATTTAAAAATTAAGATAAATAAGTCATTTTATACTGTGGGACCAATCCTAGTCGTTATCGCGCGCTGAAGAAGTAGAGACAGTTTCAAAAACTCCATTTCATTGACTTTCTAACGGTGTCAATCCGTTTTAGTTACAACGGTTGCGTCACACATTCGTACCAACATGTATTTAGTGATTTTTTTCGGATATTCCTAAGTTGTGTCGCTTTCAACAGTGAAACGATTGACTGTGGGACTTAATTGAACTGATTTTGGACTTTGAACTTACAAATGTTATAAATGAGTCATTTTGACTACAAGAAATAACATTCTTCTTAATTTGACATGATTCCTGGAACTCAGCGATTACACTGGGCGCTGTGGTAACGCTTTATTTAAAAATTAAGATAAATAAGTCATTTTTTACTGTGGGACCAATCCTAGCCGTTATCGCGAGCTGAAGAAGTAGAGACAGTTTCAAAAACTACATTTCATTGATTTTCAAACGGGGTCAATCCGTTTGAGTTACAACGGTTGCGTCACATATTCGTACCAACATGTATTTAGTGATTTCCTTCCGATATTACTAAGTTGCATCACTTTTAACAGTAAAACGATTGACTGTGGGACTTAAGTGAACTGATTTTGGACCTTGACCTTATAAATGTTATAAGTGAGACAATTGGACTCCAAGAAATAACATTCTTCTTAATTTGACATGATTGCTGGAACTCAGCGATTACACTGGGCGCTGTGGTAACGCTTTATTTAAAAATTAAGATAAATAAGTCATTTTATACTGTGGGACCAATCCTAGTCGTTATCGCGCGCTGAAGAAGTAGAGACAGTTTCAAAAACTACATTTCATTGATTTTCTAACGGGGTCAATCCGTTTGAGTTACAAGGATTGCGTCACATATTCGTACCAAGATGTATTTAGTGATTTTCTTCCGATATTACTAAGTTGCATCGCTTTTAACAGTGAAACGATTGACTGTGGGACTGGATTGAAGTGATTTTGGACCTTGACCTTATAAATGTTATAAGTGAGACAATTGGACTCCAAGAAATAACATTCTTCTTAATTTGACATGATTGTGGGAACTCAGCTGTTGCACAGGACCCTGTGGTAGAGATTCATTTAAAAATTTAGATAAATAAGTCATTTTTACTGTGGGACCAATCCTAGCCGTTACGCGCACTGTAGACATAGAGACAGTTTCAAAAAATCCATTTCATTGACTTTCTAACGGTGTCAATCCGTTTGAGTTGCAACGGTTGCGTCACACATTCGTACGAACATGTATTTAGTGATTTTTTTCGGATATTCCTAAGTTGTATCGCTTTGAACAGTGAAACGATTGACTGTGGGACTTAGTTGAACTGATTTTGGACTTTGACCTTATAACTGTGATAAATGAGACAATTGGACTCCAAGAAATAACATTCTTCTTAATTAGACAAGATTGTGGGAACTCAGCGATTAAACTGGGCGCTGTGGTAACGCTTTATTTAAAAATTAAGATAAATAAGTCATTTTATACTGTGGGACCAATCCTAGCAGTTATCGCGCGCTGAAGAAGTAGAGACAGTTTCAAAAACTACATTTCATTGATTTTCTAACGGGGTCAATCCGTTGGAGTTACAAGGGTTGCGTCACATATTTGTACCAAGATGTATTTAGTGATTTTCTTCCGATATTACTAAGTTGCATCGCTTTTAACAGTGAAACGATTGACTGTGGGACTTAATTGAAGTGATTTTGGACCTTGATCTTATAAATGTTATAAGTGAGACAATTGGACTCCAAGAAATAACATTCTTCTTAATTTGACATGATTGTGGGAACTCAGCTGTTGCACAGGACCCTGTGGTAGCGATTCATTTAAAAATTTAGATAAATAAGTCATTTTTACTGTGGGACCAATCCTAGCCGTTACGCGCACTGTAGACATAGAGACAGTTTCAAAAAATCCATTTCATTGACTTTCTAACGTTGTCAATCCGTTTGTGTTGCAACGGTTGCGTCACACATTCGTACGAACATGTATTTAGTGATTTTTTTCGGATATTCCTAAGTTGTATCGCTTTGAACAGTGAAACGATTGACTGTGGGACTTAATTGAAGTGATTTTGGACTTATTTTGACATGATTGCTGGAACTCAGCGATTACACTGGGCGCTGTGGTAACGCTTTATTTAAAAATTAAGATAAGTAAGTCATTTTTTACTGTGGGACCAATCCTAGCCGTTATCGCGAGGTGAAGAAGTAGAGACAGTTTCAAAAATTACATTTCATTGATTTTCAAAGGGGGGTCAATCCGTTTGAGTTACAACGGTTGCGTCACATATTCGTACCAGCATGTATTTAGTGATTTTCTTCCGATATTACTAAGTTGCATCGCTTTTAACAGTGAAACGATTGACTGTGGGACTTAATTGAACTGATTTTGGACTTTGACCTTACAAATGTTATAAATGAGACAATTGGACTCCAAGAAATAACATTCTTCTTAATTAGACATGATTGTGGGAACTTAGCTGTTGCACAGGACCCTGTGGTAGCGATTTATTTAAAAATTTAGATAAATAAGTCATTTTTACTGTGGGACCAGTCCTAGCCGTTAGCGCGTGCTGAAGATTTATAAACAGTTTCAAAAACTCCATTTCATTGACTTTCTAACGGTTTCAATCCGTTTGAGTTACAAGGGTTGCGTCACACATTCGTACCAACATGTATTTAGTGATTTTTTTCGGACATTCCTATATCGTTTTGAACAGTGAAACGATTGACTGTGGGACTTAATTGAACTAACTTTGGACTGTGACCTGATAAATGTTATAAGTGAGACAATTGGACTCCAAGAAATAACATTCTTCTTAATTTGACATGATTGTGGGAACTCAGCTGTTGCACAGGGTCCTGTGGTAGCGATTCAATTAAAAATTTAGATAAATAAGTCATTTTTACTTTGGGACCAATCCTAGCCGTTAGGGCGCGCTGAAGATTTAGAGACAGTTTCAAAAACTCCATTTCATTGACTTTCTAACGGTATCAATCCGCTTCAGTTACAACAGTTGCGTCACATATTCGTACCAGCATGTATTTAGCGATATTTATCTCATATTACTAGGTTGCATCGGTTTTACCAGTGAAACGATTCACTGTGGGACTTAATTGAACTGATTTTGGACTGTGACCTTATAAATGTTATAAGTGAGACAATTGGACTCCAAGAAATAACATTCTTTTTAATTTGACATGATTGTGGGAACTCAGCGAATACACTGCACCCTGTGGTAGCGCTTCATTTAACAATTTAGATAAATAAGTCATTTCTACTTTGGGATCAATCCTAGCCGTTAGAGCGCGGTGAAGATATAGAGACAGTTTCAAAATCTCCATTTCATTGACTTTCCAACGGTGTCAATCCGTTTGAGTTACATCACACATTCGTACCAACATGTATTTAGTGATTTTTTTCCGATATTACTAAGTTGTATCGCTTCCAGCAGTGAATCGATTGACTGTGGGACTTAATTGAACTGATTTTGGACTTTGACCTTATAAGTGTGATAAATGAGACATTTTGACTACAAGAAGTAACATTCTTCTTAATTTGACATGATTGCTGGAACTCAGTGATTACACTGGGCGCTGTGGTAGCGATTCATTTGAAAATTTAGATAAATAAGTCATTTTTACTGTGGGACCAGTCCTAGCCGTTACGCGCGCTGTAGACATAGAGACAGTTTCAAAAACTCCATTTCAATGACTTTCTAACGGTGTCAATCCGTTTGAATTACAACGGTTGCGTCACACATTCGTATCAACATGTATTTAGTGATTATTTTTGGATACTCCTAAGTTGTATCGTTTTGAACAGTGAAACGATTGACTGTGGGACTTAATTGAACTGATTTTGGACTTTGACCTTATAAATGTGAAAAATGAGTCATTTTGACTTCAAGAAATAACATTCTTCTTAATTTGACATGATTGCTGGAACTCAGTGATTACACTGGGCGCTGTGGTAACGCTTTATTTAAAAATTAAGATAAATAAGTCATTTTTTACTGTGGGACCAATCCTAGCCCTTATCGCGAGCTGAAGAAGTAGAGACAGTTTTAAAAACTACATTTTATTGATTTTCAAACGGGGTCAATCCGTTTGAGTTACAACGGTTGCGTCACATATTCGTACCAACATGTATTTAGTGATTTTCTTCCGATATTACTAAGTTGTATTGCTTCTAACAGTGAAACGATTGACTGTGGTACTTAGTTGAACTAAATTTGGACTGTGATCTGATAAATGTGATAAATGAGACAATTTGACTCGAAGAAATAACATTCTTCTTAATTTGACATAATTGCCGAAACTCAGCGATTACACTGGACCCTGTGGTCGCGCTTCATTTAAATATTTAGATAAATAAGTCATTTCTACTGTTGAACCAATCCTAGCCGTTAGCGCGCGCTGAAGATATAGAGACAGTTTCAAAATCTCCATTTCATTGACTTTCTAACGGTCTAAATTCGTTTGAGTTACAACGGTTGCATCACACATTCGTACCAACATGTATTTAGTGATTTTTTTCCGATATTACTAAGTTGTATCGCTTTCAACAGTGCAACGATTGACTGTGGGACTTAATTGAATTGATTTTGGACTTTGACAATATAAATGTTATAAAGGAGACATTTTGACTACAAGAAGTAACATTCTTCTTAATTTGAAATGATTGCTGGAACTCAGTGATTACACTGCGTGCTGTGGTAGCGCTTCATTTCAAAAGTTAGATAAATAAGTCATTTCTACTGTGGGACCAATCCTTGCCGTTAGCGCGCGCTGAAGATATACAGACAGTTTCAAAATCTCCATTTTATTGACTTTCTAACGGTGTCAATACGTTTGAGTTACAACGGTTGCATCACATATTCGTACCAACATGTATTTAGTGATGTTTTTCCGATATCACTAAGTTGTATCGCTTTCAACAGTGCAACGATTGACTGTGGGACTTAATTGAACTGATTTTGGACTTTGACCTTATAAATGTTATAAAGGAGACATTTTAACTACAAGAAGTAACATTCTTCTTAATTTGACATGATTGCTGGAACTCAGTGATTATACTGGGCGCTGTGGTAGCGCTTTATTTAAAAATTAAGTTAAGTAAGTCATTTTTTATTGTGGGACCAATCCTAGCCGTTTTCGCGCGCTGAAGAAATAGAGACAGTTTCAAAAAGTACATTTCATTGACTTTCTAACGGCGTCATACCGTTTGAGTTACAACGGTTGCGTCACATATTCGTACCAACATGTATTTAGTGATTTTCTTCCGATATTACTAAGTTGTATTGCTTTTAACATTGAAACGATTGACTGTGGGAATTAATTGAGCTGTCTTTGGACTGTGACCTTTTTAATGGGATAAATGAGCCATTTGGTCTCCAAGGAATAACATTCTTCTTAATTTGACATGATTGCTAAAATTCAGCGATTACACTGGACCCTGTGGTCGCGCTTCATTTAAATATTTAGATAAATAAGTCATTTCTACTGTGGGACCAATCCTTGCCGTTAGCGCGCGCAGAAGATATACAGACAGTTTCAAAATCTCCATTTCATTGACTTTCTAACGGTGTCAATACGTTTGAGTTACAACGGTTGCATCACATATTCGTACCAATATGTATTTAGTGATGTTTTTCCGATATCACTAAGTTGTATCGCTTTCAACAGTGCAACGATTGACTGTGGGACTTAATTGAACTGATTTTGGACTTTGACCTTATAAATGTTATAAAGGAGACATTTTGACTACAAGAAGTAACATTCTTCTTAATTTGACATGATTGCTGGAACTCAGTGATTACACTGGGCGCTGTGGTAGCGCTTTATTTAAAAATTAAGTTAAGTAAGTCATTTTTTACTGTGGGACCATTGCTAGCCGTTTTCGCGCGCTGAAGAAATAGAGACAGTTTCAAAAACTACATTTCATTGACTTTCTAACGGCGTCATACCGTTTGAGTTACAACGGTTGCGTCACATATTCGTACCAACATGTATTTAGTGATTTTCTTCCGATATTACTAAGTTGTATTGCTTTTAACATTGAAACGATTGACTGTGGGAATTAATTGAGCTGTCTTTGGACTGTGACCTTTTTAATGGGATAAATGAGCCATTTGGTCTCCAAGGAATAACATTCTTCTTAATTTGACATGATTGCTGGAATTCAGCGATTACATTAGGCTATGTCGTAGCGCTTTATTTAAAAACTTAGATAAATAAGTCGCGCAGAATATATAGGAACAGTTTCAATGACTACATTTCATTGACTTTTTAGCGGTATAATTCCGTTTGAGTTACAACGGTTGCGTCACATATTCGTACCAACATGTATTTAGCGATAGTATTTGGATATTACTAGGTTGCATCGTTTTTAACAGTGAAACGTTTGACTGGGGGATTTAATTGAACTGATTTTGAACTTTGAACTTCTAAATGTGATAAATGAGCCATTTTGACGACAAGAAATAACATTCTTCCTAATTTGACATGATTGTGGGAACTCAGCTGTTGCACAGGACTCTGTGGTAGCGATTCATTTAAAAATTTAGATAAATAAGTCATTTTTACTGTGGGACTAATCCTAGCCGTTAGCGCGCGCTGTAAACAAAGAGACAGTTTCAAAAACTCCATTTCATTGACTTTCTAACGGTTTCGATCCGTTTGAGTTACAACGGTTGCGTCACACATTCGTACGAACATGTATTTAGTGATTTTTTTCGGACATTCCTAAGTTGTATCGTTTTGAACAGTGAAACGATTGACTGTGGGACTTAATTGAACTGATTTTGGCCTTTGACCTTATAAATGTGATAAATGAGTCATTTTGACTAGAAGAGATAACATTCTTCTTAATTTGACATGATTGCTGGAACTCAGCGATTACACTGGGCGCTGTGGTAACGCTTTATTTAAAAATTAAGATAAGTAAGTCATTTTTTACTGTGAGACCAATCCTAGCCGTTATCGCGAGGTGAAGAAGTAGAGACAGTTTCAAAAATTACATTTCATTGATTTTCAAAGGGGGTCAATCCTTTTGAGTTACAACGGTTGCGTCACATATTCGTACCAGCATGTATTTAGTGATTTTCTTCCGATATTACTAAGTTGCATCGCTTTTAACAGTGAAACGATTGACTGTGGGACTTAATTGAACTGATTTTAGACTTTGACCTTATAAATGTTATAAGTGAGACAATTGGACTCCAAGAAATAACATTCTTCTTAATTTGACATGATTGTGGGAACTTAGCTGTTGCACAGGACCCTGTGGTAGCGATTCATTTAAAAATTTAGATAAATAAGTCATTTTTACTGTGGGACCAGTCCTAGCCGTTAGCGCGCGCTGAAGATTTAGAGACAGTTTCAAAAACTCCATTTCATTGACTTTCCAACGGTGTCAATCCGTTTGAGTTACAACGGTTGCGTCACATATTCGTACCAACATGTATTTAGTGATTTTCTTCCGATATTACTAAGTTGTATCGCTTTGAACAGTGAAACGATTTACTGTGGGACTTAATTGCACTGATTTTGGACTTTGACCTTATAAATGTGATAAATGAGTCATTTTGACTCCAAGAAATAACATTCTTCTTAATTTGACATGATTGTGGGAACTCAGCTGTTGCACAGGACCCTGTGGTAGCGATTTATTTAAAAATTTAGATAAATAAGTCATTTTTACTGTGGGACTAATCCTAGCCGTTAGCGCGCGCTGTAAACAAAGAGACAGTTTCAAAAACTCCATTTCATTGACTTTCTAACGGTTTCGATCCGTTTGAGTTACAACGGTTGCGTCACACATTCGTACGAACATGTATTTAGTGATTTTTTTCGGACATTCCTAAGTTGTATCGTTTTGAACAGTGAAACGATTGACTGTGGGACTTAATTGAACTGATTTTGGCCTTTGACCTTATAAATGTGATAAATGAGTCATTTTGACTAGAAGAGATAACATTCTTCTTAATTTGACATGATTGCTGGAACTCAGCGATTACACTGGGCGCTGTGGTAACGCTTTATTTAAAAATTAAGATAAGTAAGTCATTTTTTACTGTGAGACCAATCCTAGCCGTTATCGCGAGGTGAAGAAGTAGAGACAGTTTCAAAAATTACATTTCATTGATTTTCAAAGGGGGTCAATCCGTTTGAGTTACAACGGTTGCGTCACATATTCGTACCAGCATGTATTTAGTGATTTTCTTCCGATATTACTAAGTTGCATCGCTTTTAACAGTGAAACGATTGACTGTGGGACTTAATTGAACTGATTTTGGACTTTGACCTTATAAATGTTATAAGTGAGACAATTGGACTCCAAGAAATAACATTCTTCTTAATTTGACATGATTGTGGGAACTTAGCTGTTGCACAGGACCCTGTGGTAGCGATTCATTTAAAAATTTAGATAAATAAGTCATTTTTACTGTGGGACCAGTCCTAGCCGTTAGCGCGCGCTGAAGATTTAGAGACAGTTTCAAAAACTCCATTTCATTGACTTTCCAACGGTGTCAATCCGTTTGAGTTACAACGGTTGCGTCACATATTCGTACCAACATGTATTTAGTGATTTTCTTCCGATATTACTAAGTTGTATCGCTTTGAACAGTGAAACGATTTACTGTGGGACTTAATTGCACTGATTTTGGACTTTGACCTTATAAATGTGATAAATGAGTCATTTTGACTCCAAGAAATAACATTCTTCTTAATTTGACATGATTGCTGGAACTCAGCGATTACACTGGGCGCTGTGGTAACGCTTTATTTAAAAATTAAGATAACTAAGTCATTTTTTACTGTGGGACCAATCCTAGCCGTTAGCGCGCGCTGAAGATATAGAGACAGTTTCAAAAACTCCATTTCATTGACTTTCTAACGGTGTCAATCCGTTTGAGTTACAAGGGTTGCGTCACACATTCGTACCAACATATATTTAGTGATTTTTTTCGGCTATTCCTTTGTTGTATCGCCCTCAACAGTGAAACGATTGACTGTGGGACTTAATTGAACTGATTTTGAACTTTGACCTTCTAAATGTGATAAATGAGCCATTTTGACTACAAGAAAATAACATTCTTTTTAATTTGACATGATTGTGGGAACTCAGCGGTTGCACAGGACCCTGTGGTAGCGATTCAATTAAAAATTTAGATAAATAAGTCATTTTTACTTTGATACCAATCCTAGCCGTTAGCGCGCGCTGAAGATATAGAGACAGTTTCAAAAACTTCATTTCATTGACTTTCTAACGGTATCAATCCGCTTCAGTTACAACAGTTGCGTCACATATTCGTACCAGCATGTATTTAGCGATATTTATCTCATATTACTATGTTGCATCGCTTTTACCAGTGAAACGATTGACTGTGGGACTTAATTGAACTGAGTTTGAACTTTGACCTTCTAAATGTGATAAATGAGCCATTTTGACTACAAGAAAATAACATTCTTTTTAATTTGACATGATTCTGGGAACTCAGCGAATACACTGGACCCTGTCGTAGCGCTTCACATAACAATTTAGATAAATAAGTCATTTCTACTTTGGGACCAATCCTAGCCGTTAGCGCGCGGTGAAGATATAGAGACAGTTTCAAAATCTCCATTTCATTGACTTTCTAACGGTGTCAGTCCGTTTGAGTTACAACGGTTGCATCACACATTCGTACCAACATGTATTTAGTGATTTTTTTCCGATATTACTAAGTTGTATCGCTTTCAGCAGTGAATCGATTGACTGTGGGACAAAATTGAACTGATTTTGGACTTTGACCTTATAAGTGTGATAAATGAGACATTTTGACTACAAGAAGTAACATTCTTCTTAATTTGACATGATTGCTGGAACTCAGTGATTACAATGGGCGCTGTGGTAGCGCTTTATTTAAAAATTAAGATAAATAAGTCATTTTTTACTGTGGGACCAATCCTAGCCGTTATCGCGCGCTGAAGAAATAGAGACAGTTTCAAAAACTACATTTCATTGACTTTCTAACGGTGTCAATCCATTTGAGTTACAACGGTTGCGTCACATATTCGTACCAACATGTATTTAGTGATTTTTTCCAATATTACTAAGTTGTATTGATTTCAACAGTGAAACGATTGACTGTGGGAATTAATTGAACTGATTCTGGACTGTGACTTTATGAATGTGATAAATGAGCCAATTGGTCTCCAAGGAATAACTTTCTTCTTAATTTGACGTGAGTGCTGGAATTCAGCGATTACATTAGGCTCTGTTGTAGCGCTTTATTTAAAAACTTAGATAAATAAGTCGCGCAGAATAAATAAGAACAGTTTCAAAGACTACATTTCATTGACTTTTTAGCGTAATAAATCCGTTTGAGTTACAACGGTTGCGTCACATATTCGTACCAACATGTATTTAGCGATAGTATTCGGATATTACTAGGTTGCATCGCTTTTAACAGTGAAACGTTTGACTGGGGGATTTAATTGAACTGCTCTTGGACTTTGACCTTATAAAGGTGATGAATGAGCCAGTTTGACTACAAGAAATAACAGTCTTCTTAATTTGACATCATTGCTGGAACTCAGCGATTACACTGGGCGCTGTGGTAGCGCTTTGTTAAAAAAATTAAGATAAATAAGTCATTCTTTACTGTGGGACCAGTCCTAGCCGTTAGTTCGCGCTGAAGAAATAGAGACAGTTGCAAAAACTGCATTTCATTGACTTTCTAACGGTGTCAATCCGTTTGAGTTACAACGGTTTCGTCACATATTCGTACCAACATGTATTTAGTGATTTTCTTCCGATATTACTAAGTTGTATTGCTTTCAACATTGAAACGATTGACTGTGGGAATTAATTGAGCTGTCTTTGGACTGTGACCTTTTTAATGGGATAAATGAGCCATTTGGTCTCCAAGGAATAACATTCTTCTTAATTTGACATGATTGCTGGAATTCAGCGATTACATTAGGCTATGTCGTAGCGCTTTATTTAAAAACTTAGATAAATAAGTCGCGCAGAATATATAGGAACAGTTTCAATGACTACATTTCATTGACTTTTTAGCGGTATAATTCCGTTTGAGTTACAACGGTTGCGTCACATAGTCGTACCAACATGTATTTAGCGATAGTATTTGGATATTACTAGGTTGCATCGTTTTTAACAGTGAAATGTTTGACTGGGGGATTTAATTGAACTGATTTTGAACTTTGACCTACTAAATGTGATAAATGAGCCATTTTGACGACAAGAAATAACATTCTTCCTAATTTGACATAATTGTGGGAACTCAGCGGTTGCACAGGACCCCGTGGTAGCGATCCAATTAAAAATTTAGATAAATAAGTCATTTTTACTTTTGGACCAATCCTAGCCGTTAGCGCGCGCTGAAGATATAGAGACAGTTTCAAGAACTCCATTTTATTGACTTTCTAACGGTATCAATCCGCTTCAGTTACAACAGTTGCGTCACATATTCGTACCAGCATGTATTTAGCGATATTTATCTCTTATTACTAGGTTGCATCGCTTTTACCAGTGAAACGATTCACTGTGGGACTTAATTGAACTGATTTTGGACTGTGACCTTATAAATGTTATAAGTGAGACAATTGGACTCCAAGAAATAACATTCTTCTTAATTTGACATGATTGTGGGAACTCAGCTGTTGCACAGGACCCTGTGGTAGCGATTCATTTAAAAATTTTGATAAATAAGTCATTTTTACTGTGGGACTAATCCTAGCCGTTAGCGCGCGCTGTAAACAAAGAGACAGTTTCAAAAACTCCATTTCATTGACTTTCTAACGGTTTCGATCCGTTTGAGTTACAACGGTTGCGTCACACATTCGTACGAACATGTATTTAGTGATTTTTTTCGGACATTCCTAAGTTGTATCGTTTTGAACAGTGAAACGATTGACTGTGGGACTTAATTGAACTGATTTTGGCCTTTGACCTTATAAATGTGATAAATGAGTCATTTTGACTAGAAGAGATAACATTCTTCTTAATTTGACATGATTGCTGGAACTCAGCGATTACACTGGGCGCTGTGGTAACGCTTTATTTAAAAATTAAGATAAGTAAGTCATTTTTTACTGTGAGACCAATCCTAGCCGTTATCGCGAGGTGAAGAAGTAGAGACAGTTTCAAAAATTACATTTCATTGATTTTCAAAGGGGGTCAATCCGTTTGAGTTACAACGGTTGCGTCACATATTCGTACCAGCATGTATTTAGTGATTTTCTTCCGATATTACTAAGTTGCATCGCTTTTAACAGTGAAACGATTGACTGTGGGACTTAATTGAACTGATTTTGGCCTTTGACCTTATAAATGTGATAAATGAGTCATTTTGACTAGAAGAGATAACATTCTTCTTAATTTGACATGATTGTGGGAACTTAGCTGTTGCACAGGACCCTGTGGTAGCGATTCGTTTAAAAATTTAGATAAATAAGTCATTTTTACTGTGGGACCAGTCCTAGCCGTTAGCGCGCGCTGAAGATTTAGAGACAGTTTCAAAAACTCCATTTCATTGACTTTCCAACGGTGTCAATCCGTTTGAGTTACAACGGTTGCGTCACATATTCGTACCAACATGTATTTAGTGATTTTCTTCCGATATTACTAAGTTGTATCGCTTTGAACAGTGAAACGATTGACTGTGGGACTTAATTGCACTGATTTTGGACTTTGACCTTATAAATGTGATAAATGAGTCATTTTGACTCCAAGAAATAACATTCTTCTTAATTTGACATGATTGTGGGAACTCAGCTGTTGCACAGGACCCTGTGGTAGCGATTTATTTAAAAATTTAGATAAATAAGTCATTTTTACTGTGGGACCAATCCTAGCCGTTAGCGCGCGCTGTAGACATAGAGACAGTTTCAAAAACTCCATTTCATTGACTTTCTAACGGTGTCAATCCGTTTGAGTTACAACGGTTGCGTCACACATTCGTACGAACATGTATTTAGTGATTTTTTTCGGACATTCCTAAGTTGTATCGCTTTGAACAGTGAAACGATTGACTGTGGGACTTAATTGAACTGATTTTGGACTTTGACCTTATAAATGTGATAAATGAGTCATTTTGACTACAAGAAATAACATTCTTCTTAATTTGACATGATTGCTGGAACTCAGCGATTACACTGGGCGCTGTGGTAACGCTTTATTTAAAAATTAAGATAAGTAAGTCATTTTTTAGTGTGGGACCAATCCTAGCCGTTAGCGCGCGCTGAAGATATAGAGACAGTTTCAAAAACTCCATTTCATTGACTTTCTAACGGTGTCAATCCGTTTGAGTTACAAGGGTTGCGTCACACATTCGTACCAACATATATTTAGTGATTTTTTTCGGCTATTCCTTAGTTGTATCGCCCTCAACAGTGAAACGATTGACTGTGGGACTTAATTGAACTGATTTTGAACTTTGACCTTCTAAATGTGATAAATGAGCCATTTTGACTACAAGAAAATAACATTCTTTTTAATTTGACATGATTGTGGGAACTCAGCGGTTGCACAGGACCCTGTGGTAGCGATTCAATTAAAAATTTAGATAAATAAGTCATTTTTACTTTGGGACCAATCCTAGCCGTTAGCGCGCGCTGAAGGTATAGAGACAGTTTCAAAAACTCCATTTCATTGACTTTCTAACGGTATCAATCCGCTTCAGTTGCAACAGTTGCGTCACATATTCGTACCAGCATGTATTTAGCGATATTTATCTCATATTACTAGGTTGCATCGCTTTTACCAGTGAAACGATTGACTGTGGGACTTAATTGAACTGATTTTGAACTTTGACCTTCTAAATGTGATAAATGAGCCATTTTGACTACAAGAAAATAACATTCTTTTTAATTTGACATGATTGTGGGAACTCAGCGAATACACTGGACCCTGTCGTATCGCTTCATTTAACAATTTAGATAAATAAGTCATTTCTACTTTGGGACCAATCCTAGCCGTTAGCGCGCGGTGAAGATATAGAGACAGTTTCAAAATCTCCATTTCATTGACATTCTAACGGTGTCAGTCCGTTTGAGTTACAACGGTTGCATCACACATTCGTACCAACATGTATTTAGTGATTTTTTTCCGATATTACTAAGTTGTATCGCTTTCAGCAGTGAATCGATTGACTGTGGGACAAAATTGAACTGATTTTGGACTTTGACCTTATAAGTGTGATAAATGAGACATTTTGACTACAAGAAGTAACATTCTTCTTAATTTGACATGATTGCTGGAACTCAGTGATTACAATGGGCGCTGTGGTAGCGCTTTATTTAAAAATTAAGATAAATAAGTCATTTTTTACTGTGGGACCAATCCTAGCCGTTATCGCGCGCTGAAGAAATAGAGACAGTTTCAAAAACTACATTTCATTGACTTTCTAACGGTGTCAATCCGTTTGAGTTCCAACGGTTGCGTCACATATTCGTACCAACATGTATTTAGTGATTTTTTCCAATATTACTAAGTTGTATTGATTTCAACAGTGAAACGATTGACTGTGGGAATTAATTGAACTGATTCTGGACTGTGACTTTATGAATGTGATAAATGAGCCAATTGGTCTCCAAAGAATAACTTTCTTCTTAATTTGACGTGAGTGCTGGAATTCAGCGATTACATTAGGCTCTGTTGTAGCGCTTTATTTAAAAACTTAGATAAATAAGTCGCGCAGAATAAATAAGAACAGTTTCAAAGACTACATTTCATTGACTTTTTAGCGTTATAAATCCGTTTGAGTTACAACGGTTGCGTCACATATTCGTACCAACATGTATTTAGCGATAGTATTCGGATATTACTAGGTTGCATCGCTTTTAACAGTGAAACGTTTGACTGGGGGATTTAATTGAACTGCTCTTGGACTTTGACCTTATAAAGGTGATGAATGAGCCAGTTTGACGACAAGAAATAACAGTCTTCTTAATTTGACATCATTGCTGGAACTCAGCGATTTGGGCACTGTGGTAGCGCTTTGTTAAAAAAATTAAGATAAATAAGTCATTCTTTACTGTGGGACCAGTCCTAGCCGTTAGTTCGCGCTGAAGAAATAGAGACAGTTGCAAAAACTGCATTTCATTGACTTTCTAACGGTGTCAATCCGTTTGAGTTACAAGGGTTGCGTCACACATTCGTACCAACATGTACTTAGTGATTATTTTCGGCTATTCCTTAGTTGTATCGATTTCAACAGTGAAACGATTGACTGTGGGACTTAATTGAACTGATTTTGGCCTTTGACCTTATAAATGTGATAAATGAGTCATTTTGACTACAAGAGATAACATTCTTCTTAATTTGACATGATTGTTGGAACTCAGCGATTACACTGGGCGCTGTGGTAACGCTTTATTTAAAAATTAAGATAAGTAAGTCATTTTTTACTGTGAGACCAATCCTAGCCGTTATCGCGAGGTGAAGAATTAGAGACAATTTCAAAAATTAAATTTCATTGATTTTCAAAGGGGTTCAATCCGTTTGAGTTACAACGGTTGCGTCACATATTCGTACCAGCATGTATTTAGTAATTTTCTTCCGATATTACTAAGTTGCATCGCTTTTAACAGTGAAACGATTGACTGTGGGAGTTAATTGAACTGATTTTGGACTTTGACCTTATAAATGTTATAAGTGAGACAATTGGACTCCAACAAATAACATTCTTCTTAATTTGACATGATTGTGGGAACTTAGCTGTTGCACAGGACCCTGTGGTAGCGATTCATTTAAAAATTTAGATAAGTAAGTCATTTTTACTGTGGGACCAGTCGTAGCCGTTAGCGCGCGCTGAAGATTTAGAGACAGTTTCAAAAACTCCATTTCATTGACTTTCTAACGCTGTCAATCCGTTTGTGTTACAAGGGTTGCGTCACACATTCGTACCAACATGTACTTAGTGATTATTTTCGGCTATTCCTTAGTTGTATCGCTTTCAACAGTGAAACGATTGACTGTGGGACTTAATTGAACTGATTTTGAACTTTGACTTTCTAAATGTGATAAATGAGCCATTTTGACGACAAGAAATAACATTCTTCTTAATTTGACATGATTGTGGGAACTCAGTGGTTGCACAGGACCCTGTGGTAGCGGTTCAATTAAAAATTTAGATAAATAAGTCATTTTTACTTTGGGACCAATCCTAGCCGTTAGGGCGCGCTGAAGATATAGAGACAGTTTCAAAAACTCCATTTCATTGACTTTCTAACGGTATTAATCCGCTTCAGTTACAACAGTTGCGTCACATATTCGTACCAGCATGTATTTAGCGATATTTATCTCATATTACTAGGTTGCATCGGTTTTACCAGTGAAACGATTCACTGTGGGACTTAATTAAACTGATTTTGGACTGTGACCTTATAAATTTTATAAGTGAGACAATTGGACTCCAAGAAATGACATTCTTTTTAATTTGACATGATTGTGGGAACTCAGCGAATACACTGGACCCTGTGGTAGAACTTCATTTAACAATTTAGATAAATAAGTCATTTCTACTTTGGGACCAATCCTAGCCGTTAGCGCGCGGTGAAGATATAGAGACAGTTTCAAAATCTCCATTTCATTGACTTTCTAACGGTGTCAATCCGTTTGAGTTACAACGGTTGCATCACATATTCGTACGAACATGTATTTAGTGATTTTTTTCGGACATTCCTAAGTTGTATCGTTTTGAACAGTGAAACGATTGACTGTGGGACTTAATTGAACTGATTTTGGCCTTTGACCTTATAAATGTGATAAATGAGTCATTTTGACTAGAAGAGATAACATTCTTCTTAATTTGACATGATTGCTGGAACTCAGCGATTACACTGGGCGCTGTGGTAACGCTTTATTTAAGAATTAAGATAATTAAGTCATTTTTTACTGTGAGACCAATCCTAGCCGTTATCGCGAGGTGAAGAAGTAGAGACAGTTTCAAAAATTACATTTCATTGATTTTCAAAGGGGGTCAATCCGTTTGAGTTACAACGGTTGCGTCACATATTCGTACCAGCATGTATTTAGTGATTTTCTTCCGATATTACTAAGTTGCATCGCTTTTAACAGTGAAACGATTGACTGTGGGACTTAATTGAACTGATTTTGGCCTTTGACCTTATAAATGTGATAAATGAGTCATTTTGACTAGAAGAGATAACATTCTTCTTAATTTGACATGATTGTGGGAACTTAGCTGTTGCACAGGACCCTGTGGTAGCGATTCATTTAAAAATTTAGATAAATAAGTCATTTTTACTGTGGGACCAGTCCTAGCCGTTAACGCGCGCTGAAGATTTAGAGACAGTTTCAAAAACTCCATTTCATTGACTTTCCAACGGTGTCAATCCGTTTGAGTTACAACGGTTGCGTCACATATTCGTACCAACATGTATTTAGTGATTTTCTTCCGATATTACTAAGTTGTATCGCTTTGAACAGTGAAACGACTGACTGTGGGACTTAATTGCACTGATTTTGGACTTTGACCTTATAAATGTGATAAATGAGTCATTTTGACTCCAAGAAATAACATTCTTCTTAATTTGACATGATTGTGGGAACTCAGCTGTTGCACAGGACCCTGTGGTAGCGATTTATTTAAAAATTTAGATAAATAAGTCATTTTTACTGTGGGACCAATCCTAGCCGTTAGCGCGCGCTGTAGACATAGAGACAGTTTCAAAAACTCCATTTCATTGACTTTTTAACGGTGTCAATCCGTTTGAGTTACAACGGTTGCGTCACACATTCGCACGAACATGTATTTAGTGATTTTTTTCGGACATTCCTAAGTTGTATCGCTTTGAACAGTGAAACGATTGACTGTGGGACTTAATTGAACTGATTTTGGACTTTGACCTTATAAATGTGATAAATGAGTCATTTTGACTACAAGAAATAACATTCTTCTTAATTTGACATGATTGCTGGAACTCAGCGATTACACTGGGCGCTGTGGTAACGCTTTATTTAAAAATTAAGATAAGTAAGTCATTTTTTACTGTGGGACAATTCCTAGCCGTTAGCGCGCGCTGAAGATATAGAGACAGTTTCAAAAACTCCATTTCATTGACTTTCTAACGGTGTCAATCCGTTTGAGTTACAACGGTTGCGTCACACATTCGTACGAACATGTATTTAGTGATTTTTTTCGGACATTCCTAAGTTGTATCGCTTTGAACAGTGAAACGATTGACTGTGGGACTTAATTGAACTGATTTTGGACTTTGACCTTATAAATGTGATAAATGAGTCATTTTGACTATAAGAAATAACATTCTTCTTAATTTGACATGATTGCTGGAACTCAGCGATTACACTGGGCGCTGTGGTAACGCTTTATTTAAAAATTAAGATAAGTTAGTCATTTTTTACTGTGGGACCAATCCTAGCCGTTAGCGCGCGCTGAAGATATAGAGACAGTTTCAAAAACTCCATTTCATTGACTTTCTAACGGTGTCAATCCGTTTGAGTTACAAGGGTTGCGTCACACATTCGTACCAACATATATTTAGTGATTTTTTTCGGCTATTCCTTAGTTGTATTGCCCTCAACAGTGAAACGATTGACTGTGGGACTTAATTGAACTGATTTTGAACTTTGACCTTCTAAATGTGATAAATGAGCCATTTTGACTACAAGAAAATAACATTCTTTTTAATTTGACATGATTGTGGGAACTCAGCGGTTGCACAGGACCCTGTGGTAGCGATTCAATTAAAAATTTAGATAAATAAGTCATTTTTACTTTGGGACCAATCCTAGCCGTTAGCGCGCGCTGAAGATATAGAGAAAGTTTCAAAAACTCCATTTCATTGACTTTCTAACGGTATCAATCCGTTTCAGTTACAACAGTTGCGTCACATATTCGTACCAGCATGTATTTAGCGATATTTATCTCATATTACTAGGTTGCATCGCTTTTACCAGTGAAACGATTGACTGTGGGACTTAATTGAACTGATTTTGAACTTTGACCTTCTAAATGTGATAAATGAGCCATTTTGACTACAAGAAAATAACATTCTTTTTAATTTGACATGATTGTGGGAACTCAGCGAATACACTGGACCCTGTCGTAGCGCTTCATTTAACAATTTAGATAAATAAGTCATTTCTACTTTGGGACCAATCCTAGCCGTTAGCGCGCGGTGAAGATATAGAGACAGTTTCAAAATCTCCATTTCATTGACTTTCTAACGGTGTCAGTCCGTTTGAGTTACAACGGTTGCATCACACATTCGTACCAACATGTATTTAGTGATTTTTTTCCGATATTACTAAGTTGTATCGCTTTCAGCAGTGAATCGATTGACTGTGGGACAAAATTGAACTGATTTTGGACTTTGACCTTATAAGTGTGATAAATGAGACATTTTGACTACAAGAAGTAACATTCTTCTTAATTTGACATGATTGCTGGAACTCAGTGATTACACTGGGCGCTGTGGTAGCGCTTTATTTAAAAACTAAGATAAATAAGTCATTTTATACTGTGAGACCAATCCTAGCCGTTATCGCGCGCTGAAGAAATAGAGACAGTTTCAAAAACTACATTTCATTGAATTTCTAACGGTGTCAATCCGTTTGAGTTACAACGGTTGCGTCACATATTCGTACCAACATGTATTTAGTGATTTTTTCCAATATTACTAAGTTGTATTGATTTCAACAGTGAAACGATTGACTGTGGGAATTAATTGAACTGATTCTGGACTGTGACTTTATGAATGTGATAAATGAGCCAATTGGTCTCCAAAGAATAACTTTCTTCTTAATTTGACGTGAGTGCTGGAATTCAGCGATTACATTAGGCTCTGTTGTAGCGCTTTATTTAAAAACTTAGATAAATAAGTCGCGCAGAATAAATAAGAACAGTTTCAAAGACTACATTTCATTGACTTTTTAGCGTTATAAATCCGTTTGAGTTACAACGGTTGCGTCACATATTCGTACCAACATGTATTTAGCGATAGTATTCGGATATTACTAGGTTGCATCGCTTTTAACAGTGAAACGTTTGACTGGGGGATTTAATTGAACTGCTCTTGGACTTTGACCTTATAAAGGTGATGAATGAGCCACTTTGACGACAAGAAATAACAGTCTTCTTAATTTGACATCATTGCTGGAACTCAGCGATTACACTGGGCGCTGTGGTAGCGCTTTGTTAAAAAAATTAAGATAAATAAGTCATTCTTTACTGTGGGACCAGTCCTAGCCGTTAGTTCGCGCTGAAGAAATAGAGACAGTTGCAAAAACTGCATTTCATTGACTTTCTAACGGTGTCAATCCATTTGAGTTACAAGGGTTGCGTCACACATTCGTACCAACATGTACTTAGTGATTTTTTTCGGACATTCCTAAGTTGTATCGCTTTGAACAGTGAAACGATTGACTGTGGGACTTAATTGAACTGATTTTGGACTTTGACCTTATAAATGTGATAAATGAGTCATTTTGACTACAAGAAATAACATTCTTCTTAATTTGACATGATTGCTGGAACTCAGCGATTACACTGGGCGCTGTGGTAACGCTTCATTTAAAAATTAAGATAAGTTAGTCATTTTTTACTGTGGGACCAATCCTAGCCGTTAGCGCGCGCTGAAGATATAGAGACAGTTTCAAAAACTCCATTTCATTGACTTTCTAACGGTGTCAATCCGTTTGAGTTACAAGGGTTGCGTCACACATTCGTACCAACATATATTTAGTGATTTTTTTCGGCTATTCCTTAGTTGTATTGCCCTCAACAGTGAAATGATTAACTGTGGGACTTAATTGAACTGATTTTGAACTTTGACCTTCTAAATGTGTTAAATGAGCCATTTTGACTACAAGAAAATAACATTCTTTTTAATTTGACATGATTGTGGGAACTCAGCGGTTGCACAGGACCCTGTGGTAGCGATTCAATTAAAAATTTAGATAAATAAGTCATTTTTACTTTGGGACCAATCCTAGCCGTTAGCGCGCGCTGAAGATATAGAGAAAGTTTCAAAAACTCCATTTCATTGACTTTCTAACGGTATCAATCCGTTTCAGTTACAACAGTTGCGTCACATATTCGTACCAGCATGTATTTAGCGATATTTATCTCATATTACTAGGTTGCATCGCTTTTACCAGTGAAACGATTGACTGTGGGACTTAATTGAACTGATTTTGAACTTTGACCTTCTAAATGTGATAAATGAGCCATTTTGACTACAAGAAAATAACATTCTTTTTAATTTGACATGATTGTGGGAACTCAGCGAATACACTGGACCCTGTCGTAGCGCTTCATTTAACAATTTAGATAAATAAGTCATTTCTACTTTGGGACCAATCCTAGCCGTGAGCGCGCGGTGAAGATATAGAGACAGTTTCAAAATCTCCATTTCATTGACTTTCTAACGGTGTCAGTCCGTTTGAGTTACAACGGTTGCATCACACATTCGTACCAACATGTATTTAGTGATTTTTTTCCGATATTACTAAGTTGTATCGCTTTCAGCAGTGAATCGATTGACTGTGGGACAAAATTGAACTGATTTTGGACTTTGACCTTATAAGTGTGATAAATGAGACATTTTGACTACAAGAAGTAATATTCTTCTTAATTTGACATGATTGCTGGAACTCAGTGATTACAATGGGCGCTGTGGTAGCGCTTTATTTAAAAATTAAGATAAATAAGTCATTTTATACTGTGGGACCAATCCTAGCCGTTATCGCGCGCTGAAGAAATAGAGACAGTTTCAAAAACTACATTTCATTGAATTTCTAACGGTGTCAATCCGTTTGAGTTACAACGGTTGCGTCACATATTCGTACCAACATGTATTTAGTGATTTTTTCCAATATTACTAAGTTGTATTGATTTCAACAGTGAAACGATTGACTGTGGGAATTAATTGAACTGATTCTGGACTGTGACTTTATGAATGTGATAAATGAGCCAAGTGGTCTCCAAAGAATAACTTTCTTCTTAATTTGACGTGAGTGCTGGAATTCAGCGATTACATTAGGCTCTGTTGTAGCGCTTTATTTAAAAACTTAGATAAATAAGTCGCGCAGAATAAATAAGAACAGTTTCAAAGACTACATTTCATTGACTTTTTAGCGTTATAAATCCGTTTGAGTTACAACGGTTGCGTCACATATTCGTACCAACATGTATTTAGCGATAGTATTCGGATATTACTAGGTTGCATCGCTTTTAACAGTGAAACGTTTGACTGGGGGATTTAATTGAACTGCTCTTGGACTTTGACCTTATAAAGGTGATGAATGAGCCAGTTTGACGACAAGAAATAACAGTCTTCTTAATTTGACATCATTGCTGGAACTCAGCGATTACACTGGGCGCTGTGGTAGCGCTTTGTTAAAAAAATTAAGATAAATAAGTCATTCTTTACTGTGGGACCAGTCCTAGCCGTTAGTTCGCGCTGATGAAATAGAGACAGTTGCAAAAACTGCATTTCATTGACTTTCTAACGGTGTCAATCCGTTTGAGTTACAAGGGTTGCGTCACACATTCGTACCAACATGTACTTATTGATTATTTTCGGCTATTCCTTAGTTGTATCGCTTTCAACAGTGAAACGATTGACTGTGGGACTTAATTGAACTGATTTTGGCCTTTGACCTTATAAATGTGATAAATGAGTCATTTTGACTACAAGAGATAACATTCTTCTTAATTTGACATGATTGTGGGAACTCAGCGGTTGCACAGGACCCTGTGGTAGCGATTCAATTAAAAATTTAGATAAATAAGTCATTTTTACTTTGGGACCAATCCTAGCCGTTAGCGCGCGCTGAAGATATAGAGAAAGTTTCAAAAACTCCATTTCATTGACTTTCTAACGGTATCAATCCGTTTCAGTTACAACAGTTGCGTCACATATTCGTACCAGCATGTATTTAGCGATATTTATCTCATATTACTAGGTTGCATCGCTTTTACCAGTGAAACGATTGACTGTGGGACTTAATTGAACTGATTTTGAACTTTGACCTTCTAAATGTGATAAATGAGCCATTTTGACTACAAGAAAATAACATTCTTTTTAATTTGACATGATTGTGGGAACTCAGCGAATACACTGGACCCTGTCGTAGCGCTTCATTTAACAATTTAGATAAATAAGTCATTTCTACTTTGGGACCAATCCTAGCCGTGAGCGCGCGGTGAAGATATAGAGACAGTTTCAAAATCTCCATTTCATTGACTTTCTAACGGTGTCAGTCCGTTTGAGTTACAACGGTTGCATCACACATTCGTACCAACATGTATTTAGTGATTTTTTTCCGATATTACTAAGTTGTATCGTTTTCAGCAGTGAATCGATTGACTGTGGGACAAAATTGAACTGATTTTGGACTTTGACCTTATAAGTGTGATAAATGAGACATTTTGACTACAAGAAGTAACATTCTTCTTAATTTGACATGATTGCTGGAACTCAGTGATTACAATGGGCGCTGTGGTAGCGCTTTATTTAAAAATTAAGATAAATAAGTCATTTTATACTGTGGGACCAATCCTAGCCGTTATCGCGCGCTGAAGAAATAGAGACAGTTTCAAAAACTACATTTCATTGAATTTCTAACGGTGTCAATCCGTTTGAGTTACAACGGTTGCGTCACATATTCGTACCAACATGTATTTAGTGATTTTTTCCAATATTACTAAGTTGTATTGATTTCAACAGTGAAACGATTGACTGTGGGAATTAATTGAACTGATTCTGGACTGTGACTTTATGAATGTGATAAATGAGCCAAGTGGTCTCCAAAGAATAACTTTCTTCTTAATTTGACGTGAGTGCTGGAATTCAGCGATTACATTAGGCTCTGTTGTAGCGCTTTATTTAAAAACTTAGATAAATAAGTCGCGCAGAATAAATAAGAACAGTTTCAAAGACTACATTTCATTGACTTTTTAGCGTTATAAATCCGTTTGAGTTACAACGGTTGCGTCACATATTCGTACCAACATGTATTTAGCGATAGTATTCGGATATTACTAGGTTGCATCGCTTTTAACAGTGAAACGTTTGACTGGGGGATTTAATTGAACTGCTCTTGGACTTTGACCTTATAAAGGTGATGAATGAGCCAGTTTGACGACAAGAAATAACAGTCTTCTTAATTTGACATCATTGCTGGAACTCAGCGATTAGACTGGGCGCTGTGGTAGCGCTTTGTTAAAAAAATTAAGATAAATAAGTCATTCTTTACTGTGGGACCAGTCCTAGCCGTTAGTTCGCGCTGATGAAATAGAGACAGTTGCAAAAACTGCATTTCATTGACTTTCTAACGGTGTCAATCCGTTTGAGTTACAAGGGTTGCGTCACACATTCGTACCAACATGTACTTAGTGATTATTTTCGGCTATTCCTTAGTTGTATCGCTTTCAACAGTGAAACGATTGACTGTGGGACTTAATTGAACTGATTTTGGCCTTTGACCTTATAAATGTGATAAATGAGTCATTTTGACTACAAGAGATAACATTCTTCTTAATTTGACATGATTGCTGGAACTCAGCGATTACACTGGGCGCTGTGGTAACGCTTTATTTAAAAATTAAGATAAGTAAGTCATTTTTTACTGTGAGACCAATCCTAGCCGTTATCGCGAGGTGAAGAATTAGAGACAGTTTCAAAAATTACATTTCATTGATTTTCAAAGGGGTTCAATCTGTTTGAGTTACAACGGTTGCGTCACATATTCGTACCAGCATGTATTTAGTGATTTTCTTCCGATATTACTAAGTTGCATCGCTTTTAACAGTGAAACGATTGACTGTGGGACTTAATTGAACTGATTTTGGACTTTGACCTTATAAATGTTATAAGTGAGACAATTGGACTCCAACAAATAACATTCTTCTTAATTTGACATGATTGTGGGAACTTAGCTGTTGCACAGGACCCTGTTGTAGCGATTCATTTAAAAATTTAGATAAGTAAGTCATTTTTACTGTGGGACCAGTCCTAGCCGTTAGCGCGCGCTGAAGATTTAGAGACAGTTTCAAAAACTCCATTTCATTGACTTTCTAACGGTGTCAATCCGTTTGAGTTACAAGGGTTGCGTCACACATTCGTACCAACATGTACTTAGTGATTATTTTCGGCTATTCCTTAGTTGTATCGCTTTCAACAGTGAAACGATTGACTGTGGGACTTAATTGAACTGATTTTGAACTTTGACCTTCTAAATGTGATAAATGAGCCATTTTGACGACAAGAAATAACATTCTTCTTAATTTGACATGAATGTGGGAACTCAGTGGTTGCACAGGACCCTGTGGTAGCGGTTCAATTAAAAATTTAGATAAATAAGTCATTTTTACTTTGGGACCAATCCTAGCCGTTAGGGCGCGCTGAAGATATAGAGACAGTTTCAAAAACTCCATTTCATTGACTTTCTAACGGTATTAATCCGCTTCAGTTACAACAGTTGCGTCACATATTCGTACCAGCATGTATTTAGCGATATTTATCTCATATTACTAGGTTGCATCGGTTTTACCAGTGAAACGATTCACTGTGGGACTTAATTAAACTGATTTTGGACTGTGACCTTATAAATTTTATAAGTGAGACAATTGGACTCCAAGAAATAACATTCTTTTTAATTTGACATGATTGTGGGAACTCAGCGAATACACTGGACCCTGTGGTAGCGCATCATTTAACAATTTAGATAAATAAGTCATTTCTACTTTGGGACCAATCCTAGCCGTTAGCGCGCGGTGAAGATATAGAGACAGTTTCAAAATCTCCATTTCATTGACTTTCTAACGGTGTCAATCCGTTTGAGTTACAACGGTTGCATCACACATTCGTACCAACATGTATTTAGTGATTTTTTTCCGATATTACTAAGTTGTATCGCTTTCAGCAGTGAATCGATTGACTGTGGGACTTAATTGAACTGATTTTGGACTTTGACCTTATAAGTGTGATAAATGAGACATTTTGACTACAAAAAGTAACATTCTTCTTAATTTGACATGATTGCTGGAACTCAGTGATTACACTGGGCGCTGTGGTAGCGCTTTATTTAAAAATTAGGATAAATAAGTTATTTTTTACTGTGGGACCAATCCTAGCAGTTATCGCGCGCTGAAGAAATAGAGACAGTTTCAAAAACTACATTTCATTAACTTTCTGACGGTGTCAATCCGTTTGAGGTACAACGGTTGCGTCACATATTCGTACCAACATGTATTTAATGATTTTCTTCCGATATTACTAAGTTGATTGCTTTTAACAGTGAAGCGATTGACTGTGGGAATTAATTGAACTGATTTTGGACTGTGACCTAATAAATGTGATAAATGAGCCGATTGGACTCCAAGAAATAACATTCTTCTTAACTTGACATGATTGTGGGAACTCAGCTGTTGCACAGGACCCTGTGGTAGCGATTCATTTGAAAATTTAGATAAATAAGTCATTTTTACTGTGGGACCAGTCCTAGCCGTTACGCGCGCTGTAGACATAGAGACAGTTTCAAAAACTCCATTTCAATGACTTTCTAACGGTGTCAATCCGTTTGAATTACAACGGTTGCGTCACACATTCGTATCAACATGTATTTAGTGATTATTTTTGGATACTCCTAAATTGTATCACTTTGAACAGTGAAACGATTGACTGTGGGACTTAATTGAACTGATTTTGGACTTTGACCTTATAAATGTGATAAATGAGTCATTTTGACTTCAAGAAATAACATTCTTCTTAATTTGACATGATTACTGGAACTCAGCGATTACACTGGGCGCTGTGGTAACGCTTTATTTAAAAATTAAGATAAATAAGTCATTTTTTACTGTGGGACCAATCCTAGCCCTTATCGCGAGCTGAAGAAGTAGAGACAGTTTTAAAAACTACATTTCATTGATTTTGAAACGGGGTCAATCCGTTTGAGTTACAACGGTTGCGTCACATCTTCGTACCAACATGTATTTAGTGATTTTCTTCCGATATTACTAAGTTGCATCGCTTTTAACAGTGAAACGATTGACTGTGGGACTTAAGTAAACTGATTTTGGACCTTGACCTTATAAATGTTATAAGTGAGACAATTGGACTCCAAGAAATAACATTCTTCTTAATTTGACATGATTGTGGGAACTCAGCTGTTGTACAGGACCCGGTGGTAGCGATTCATATAAAAATTTAGATAAATAAGTCATTTTTACTGTTGGACCAATCCTAGCCGTTAGCGCGCGCTGTAGACATAGAGACAGTTTCAAAAACTCCATTTCATTGACTTTCTAACGGTGTCAATTCGTTTGAGCTACAACGGTTTCGTCACACATTCGTACGAACATGTATTTAGTGATTTTTTTCGGACATTCCTAAGTTGTATTGCTTTGAACAGTGAAACGATTGACTGTGGGACTTAATTGCACTGATTTTGGACTTTGACCTTATAAATGTGATAAATGAGTCATTTTGACTCCAAGAAAATAACATTCTTTTTAATTTGACATGATTGTGGGAACTCAGCGAATACACTGGACCCTGTCGTAGCGCTTCATTTAACAATTTAGATAAATAAGTCATTTCTACTTTGGGACCAATCCTAGCCGTGAGCGCGCGGTGAAGATATAGAGACAGTTTCAAAATCTCCATTTCATTGACTTTCTAACGGTGTCAGTCCGTTTGAGTTACAACGGTTGCATCACACATTCGTACCAACATGTATTTAGTGATTTTTTTCCGATATTACTAAGTTGTATCGCTTTCAGCAGTGAATCGATTGACTGTGGGACAAAATTGAACTGATTTTGGACTTTGACCTTATAAATGTTATAAGTGAGACAATTGGACTCCAAGAAATAACATTCTTCTTAATTTGACATGATTGTGGGAACTCAGCTGTTGTACAGGACCCGGTGGTAGCGATTCATATAAAAATTTAGATAAATAAGTCATTTTTACTGTTGGACCAATCCTAGCCGTTAGCGCGCGCTGTAGACATAGAGACAGTTTCAAAAACTCCATTTCATTGACTTTCTAACGGTGTCAATTCGTTTGAGCTACAACGGTTTCGTCACACATTCGTACGAACATGTATTTAGTGATTTTTTTCGGACATTCCTAAGTTGTATTGCTTTGAACAGTGAAACGATTGACTGTGGGACTTAATTGCACTGATTTTGGACTTTGACCTTATAAATGTGATAAATGAGTCATTTTGACTCCAAGAAAATAACATTCTTTTTAATTTGACATGATTGTGGGAACTCAGCGAATACACTGGACCCTGTCGTAGCGCTTCATTTAACAATTTAGATAAATAAGTCATTTCTACTTTGGGACCAATCCTAGCCGTGAGCGCGCGGTGAAGATATAGAGACAGTTTCAAAATCTCCATTTCATTGACTTTCTAACGGTGTCAGTCCGTTTGAGTTACAACGGTTGCATCACACATTCGTACCAACATGTATTTAGTGATTTTTTTCCGATATTACTAAGTTGTATCGCTTTCAGCAGTGAATCGATTGACTGTGGGACAAAATTGAACTGATTTTGGACTTTGACCTTATAAGTGTGATAAATGAGACATTTTGACTACAAGAAGTAACATTCTTCTTAATTTGACATGATTGCTGGAACTCAGTGATTACAATGGGCGCTGTGGTAGCGCTTTATTTAAAAATTAAGATAAATAAGTCATTTTATACTGTGGGACCAATCCTAGCCGTTATCGCGCGCTGAAGAAATAGAGACAGTTTCAAAAACTACATTTCATTGAATTTCTAACGGTGTCAATCCGTTTGAGTTACAACGGTTGCGTCACATATTCGTACCAACATGTATTTAGTGATTTTTTCCAATATTACTAAGTTGTATTGATTTCAACAGTGAAACGATTGACTGTGGGAATTAATTGAACTGATTCTGGACTGTGACTTTATGAATGTGATAAATGAGCCAAGTGGTCTCCAAAGAATAACTTTCTTCTTAATTTGACGTGAGTGCTGGAATTCAGCGATTACATTAGGCTCTGTTGTAGCGCTTTATTTAAAAACTTAGATAAATAAGTCGCGCAGAATAAATAAGAACAGTTTCAAAGACTACATTTCATTGACTTTTTAGCGTTATAAATCCGTTTGAGTTACAACGGTTGCGTCACATATTCGTACCAACATGTATTTAGCGATAGTATTCGGATATTACTAGGTTGCATCGCTTTTAACAGTGAAACGTTTGACTGGGGGATTTAATTGAACTGCTCTTGGACTTTGACCTTATAAAGGTGATGAATGAGCCAGTTTGACGACAAGAAATAACAGTCTTCTTAATTTGACATCATTGCTGGAACTCAGCGATTACACTGGGCGCTGTGGTAGCGCTTTGTTAAAAAAATTAAGATAAATAAGTCATTCTTTACTGTGGGACCAGTCCTAGCCGTTAGTTCGCGCTGATGAAATAGAGACAGTTGCAAAAACTGCATTTCATTGACTTTCTAACGGTGTCAATCCGTTTGAGTTACAAGGGTTGCGTCACACATTCGTACCAACATGTACTTAGTGATTATTTTCGGCTATTCCTTAGTTGTATCGCTTTCAACAGTGAAACGATTGACTGTGGGACTTAATTGAACTGATTTTGGCCTTTGACCTTATAAATGTGATAAATGAGTCATTTTGACTACAAGAGATAACATTCTTCTTAATTTGACATGATTGCTGGAACTCAGCGATTACACTGGGCGCTGTGGTAACGCTTTATTTAAAAATTAAGATAAGTAAGTCATTTTTTACTGTGAGACCAATCCTAGCCGTTATCGCGAGGTGAAGAATTAGAGACAGTTTCAAAAATTACATTTCATTGATTTTCAAAGGGGTTCAATCCGTTTGAGTTACAACGGTTGCGTCACATATTCGTACCAGCATGTATTTAGTGATTTTCTTCCGATATTACTAAGTTGCATCGCTTTTAACAGTGAAACGATTGACTGTGGGACTTAATTGAACTGATTTTGGACTTTGACCTTATAAATGTTATAAGTGAGACAATTGGACTCCAACAAATAACATTCTTCTTAATTTGACATGATTGTGGGAACTTAGCTGTTGCACAGGACCCTGTTGTAGCGATTCATTTAAAAATTTAGATAAGTAAGTCATTTTTACTGTGGGACCAGTCCTAGCCGTTAGCGCGCGCTGAAGATTTAGAGACAGTTTCAAAAACTCCATTTCATTGACTTTCTAACGGTGTCAATCCGTTTGAGTTACAAGGGTTGCGTCACACATTCGTACCAACATGTACTTAGTGATTATTTTCGGCTATTCCTTAGTTGTATCGCTTTCAACAGTGAAACGATTGACTGTGGGACTTAATTGAACTGATTTTGAACTTTGACCTTCTAAATGTGATAAATGAGCCATTTTGACGACAAGAAATAACATTCTTCTTAATTTGACATGAATGTGGGAACTCAGTGGTTGCACAGGACCCTGTGGTAGCGGTTCAATTAAAAATTTAGATAAATAAGTCATTTTTACTTTGGGACCAATCCTAGCCGTTAGGGCGCGCTGAAGATATAGAGACAGTTTCAAAAACTCCATTTCATTGACTTTCTAACGGTATTAATCCGCTTCAGTTACAACAGTTGCGTCACATATTCGTACCAGCATGTATTTAGCGATATTTATCTCATATTACTAGGTTGCATCGGTTTTACCAGTGAAACGATTCACTGTGGGACTTAATTAAACTGATTTTGGACTGTGACCTTATAAATTTTATAAGTGAGACAATTGGACTCCAAGAAATAACATTCTTTTTAATTTGACATGATTGTGGGAACTCAGCGAATACACTGGACCCTGTGGTAGCGCATCATTTAACAATTTAGATAAATAAGTCATTTCTACTTTGGGACCAATCCTAGCCGTTAGCGCGCGGTGAAGATATAGAGACAGTTTCAAAATCTCCATTTCATTGACTTTCTAACGGTGTCAATCCGTTTGAGTTACAACGGTTGCATCACACATTCGTACCAACATGTATTTAGTGATTTTTTTCCGATATTACTAAGTTGTATCGCTTTCAGCAGTGAATCGATTGACTGTGGGACTTAATTGAACTGATTTTGGACTTTGACCTTATAAGTGTGATAAATGAGACATTTTGACTACAAAAAGTAACATTCTTCTTAATTTGACATGATTGCTGGAACTCAGTGATTACACTGGGCGCTGTGGTAGCGCTTTATTTAAAAATTAGGATAAATAAGTTATTTTTTACTGTGGGACCAATCCTAGCAGTTATCGCGCGCTGAAGAAATAGAGACAGTTTCAAAAACTACATTTCATTAACTTTCTGACGGTGTCAATCCGTTTGAGGTACAACGGTTGCGTCACATATTCGTACCAACATGTATTTAATGATTTTCTTCCGATATTACTAAGTTGATTGCTTTTAACAGTGAAGCGATTGACTGTGGGAATTAATTGAACTGATTTTGGACTGTGACCTAATAAATGTGATAAATGAGCCGATTGGACTCCAAGAAATAACATTCTTCTTAACTTGACATGATTGTGGGAACTCAGCTGTTGCACAGGACCCTGTGGTAGCGATTCATTTGAAAATTTAGATAAATAAGTCATTTTTACTGTGGGACCAGTCCTAGCCGTTACGCGCGCTGTAGACATAGAGACAGTTTCAAAAACTCCATTTCAATGACTTTCTAACGGTGTCAATCCGTTTGAATTACAACGGTTGCGTCACACATTCGTATCAACATGTATTTAGTGATTATTTTTGGATACTCCTAAATTGTATCACTTTGAACAGTGAAACGATTGACTGTGGGACTTAATTGAACTGATTTTGGACTTTGACCTTATAAATGTGATAAATGAGTCATTTTGACTTCAAGAAATAACATTCTTCTTAATTTGACATGATTACTGGAACTCAGCGATTACACTGGGCGCTGTGGTAACGCTTTATTTAAAAATTAAGATAAATAAGTCATTTTTTACTGTGGGACCAATCCTAGCCCTTATCGCGAGCTGAAGAAGTAGAGACAGTTTTAAAAACTACATTTCATTGATTTTGAAACGGGGTCAATCCGTTTGAGTTACAACGGTTGCGTCACATCTTCGTACCAACATGTATTTAGTGATTTTCTTCCGATATTACTAAGTTGCATCGCTTTTAACAGTGAAACGATTGACTGTGGGACTTAAGTAAACTGATTTTGGACCTTGACCTTATAAATGTTATAAGTGAGACAATTGGACTCCAAGAAATAACATTCTTCTTAATTTGACATGATTGTGGGAACTCAGCTGTTGTACAGGACCCGGTGGTAGCGATTCATATAAAAATTTAGATAAATAAGTCATTTTTACTGTTGGACCAATCCTAGCCGTTAGCGCGCGCTGTAGACATAGAGACAGTTTCAAAAACTCCATTTCATTGACTTTCTAACGGTGTCAATTCGTTTGAGCTACAACGGTTTCGTCACACATTCGTACGAACATGTATTTAGTGATTTTTTTCGGACATTCCTAAGTTGTATTGCTTTGAACAGTGAAACGATTGACTGTGGGACTTAATTGCACTGATTTTGGACTTTGACCTTATAAATGTGATAAATGAGTCATTTTGACTCCAAGAAATAACAATCTTCTTAATTTGACATGATTTTGGGAACTCGGCTGTTGCACAGGACCCTGTGGTAGCGATTCATTTAAAAATTTAGATAAATAAGTCATTTTTACTGTGGGACCAATCCTAGCCGTTAGCGCGCGCTCTAGACATAGAGACAGTTTCAAAAACTCCATTTCATTGACTTTCTAACGATGTCAATCCGTTTGAGATACAAAGGTTGCGTCACACATTCGTACCAACATATATTTAGTGATTTTTTTCGGCTATTCCTTAGTTGTATCGCCCTCAACAGTGAAACGATTGACTGTGGGACTTAATTGAACTGATTTTGAACTTTGACCTTCTAAATGTGATAAATGAGCCATTTTTAATTACAAGAAAATAACATTATTTTTAATTTGACATGATTGTGGGAACTCAGCGGTTGCACAGGACCCTGTGGTAGCGATTCAATTAAAAATTTAGACAAATAAGTCATTTTTACTTTGGGACCAATCCTAGCCGTTAGCGCGCGCTGAAGATATAGAGACAGTTTCAAAAACTCCATTTCATTGACTTTCTAACGGTATCAATCCGCTTCAGTTACAACAGTTGCGTCACATAATCGTACCAGCATGTATTTAGCGATATTTATCTCATATTACTAGGTTGCATCGCTTTTACCAGTGAATCGATTGACTGTGGGACTTAATTGAACTGATTTTGAACTTTGACCTTCTAAATGTGATAAATGAGCAATTTTGACTACAAGAAAATAACATTCTTTTTAATTTGACATGATTGTGGGAACTCAGCGAATACACTGGACCCTGTGGTAGCGCTTCATTTAACAATTTAGATAAATAAGTCATTTCTACTTAGGGACCAATCCTAGCCGTTAGCGCGCGGTGAAGATATAGAGACAGTTTCAAAATCTCCATTTCATTGACTTTCTAACGGTGTCAGTCCGTTTGAGTTACAACGGTTGCATCACACATTCGTACCAACATGTATTTAGTGATTTTTTTCCGATATTACTAAGTTGTATCGCTTTCAGCAGTGAATCGATTGACTGTGGGACAAAATTGAACTGATTTTGGACTTTGACCTTATAAGTGTGATAAATGAGACATTTTGACTACAAGAAGTAACATTCTTCTTAATTTGACATGATTGCTGGAACTCAGTGATTACAATGGGCGCTGTGGTAGCGCTTTATTTAAAAATTAAGATAAATAAGTCATTTTTTACTGTGGGACCAATCCTAGCCGTTATCGCGCGCTGAAGAAATAGAGACAGTTTCAAAAACTACATTTCATTAACTTTCTAACGGTGTCAATCCGTTTGAGGTACAACGATTGCGTCACATATTCGTACCAACATGTAATTAATGATTTTCTTCCGATATTACTAAGTTGTATTGCTTTTACCAGTGAAGCGATTGACCGTGGGAATTAATTGAAGTGATTTTGGACTGTGACCTTATAAATGTGATAAATGAGCCGATTGGTCTCCAAGGAATAACATTCTTTTTTATTTGACATGATTGATTCTTTATTTAAAAATTAAGATAAATAAGTCATTTTTTACTGTGGGACCAATCCTAGCTGTAAGCGCGCGCTGAAGATATAAAGATAGTTTCAAAATCTCCATTTCATTGACTTTCTAACGGTCTAAATCCGTTTGAGTTACAACGGTTGCATCACACACTCGTACCAACATGTATTTAGTGATTTTTATCCGATATTACTAAGTTGTATCGCTTTCAACAGTGCAACGATTGACTGTGGGACTTAATTGAATTGATTTTGGACTTTGAACATATAAATGTTATAAAGGAGTCATTTTGACTACAAGAAGTAACATTCTTCTTAATTTGAAATGATTGCTGGAACTCAGTGATTACACTGGGTGCTGTGGTAGCGCTTCATTTAAAAACTAAGATAAATAAGTCATTTTGCACTCTGGGACCAATACTAGCCGTTATCGCGCGCTGAAGAAACAGAGACAGTTTTAAAAACTACATATCAATGAATTTCTAACGGTATCAGTCCGTTTGAATTACATCGGTTGCGTGACATATTCGTCCCCACATGTATTTAGCGATATTTTTCTGATATTACTAGGTTGCATCGCTTTTAACAGTGAAACGATTGACTGTGGTACTTAATTGAACTAAATTTGGACTGTGATCTGATAAATGTGATAAATGAGACAATTTGACTCGAAGAAATAACATTCTTCTTAATTTGACAAAATTGCCGGAACTCAGCGATTACACTGGACCCTGTGGTCGCGCATCATTTAAATATTTAGATAAATAAGTCATTTCTACTGTGGGACAAATCCTTGCCGTTAGCGCGCGCTGAAGATATACAGACAGTTTCAAAATCTCCATTTCATTGACTTTCTAACGCTGTCAATACGTTTGAGTTACAACGGTTGCATCACATATTCGTACCAACATGTATTTAGTGATGTTTTTCCGATATTACTAAGTTGTATCGCTTTCAACAGTGCAACGATTGACTGTGGGACTTAATTGAACTGATTTTGGACTTTAAACTTATAAATGTTATAAAGGAGACATTTTGATTACAAGATGTAACATTCTTCTTAATTTGACATGTTTGCTGGAACTCAGTGATTACACTGGGCGCTGTGGTAGCGATTCATTTAAAAATTTAGATAAATAAGTCATTTTTACTGTGGGACCAATCCTAGCCGTTAGCGCGCGCTGTAGACATAGAGACAGTTTCAAAAACTCCATTTCATTGACTTTCTAACGGTGTCAATCCGTTTGAGTTACAACGGTTGCGTCACACATTCGTACGAACATGTATTTAGTGATTGTTTTCGGACATTCCTAAGTTGTATCGCTTTGAACAGTGAAACGATTGACTGTGGGACTTAATTGAACTGATTTTGGACTTTGACCTTATAAATGTGATAAATGAGTCATTTTGACTACAAGAAATAACATTCTTCTTAATTTGACATGATTGCTGGAACTCAGCGATTACAGTGGGCGCTGTGGTAACGCTTTATTTAAAAATTAAGATAAGTAAGTCATTTTTTACTGTGGGACCAATCCTAGCTGTTAGCGCGCACTGAAGATATAGAGACAGTTTCAAAAACTCCATTTCATTGACTTTCTAACGGTGTCAATCCGTTTGAGATACAAGGGTTGCGTCACACATTCCTACCAACATATATTTAGTGATTTTTTTCGGCTATTCCTTAGTTGTATCGCCCTCAACAGTGAAACGATTGACTGTGGGACTTAATTGAACTGATTTTGAACTTTGACCTTCTAAATGTGATAAATGAGCCATTTTGACTACAAGAAAATAACATTATTTTTAATTTGACATGATTGTGGGAACTCAGCGGTTGCACAGGACCCTGTGGTAGCGATTCAATTAAAAATTTAGACAAATAAGTCATTTTTACTTTGGGACCAATCCTAGCCGTTAGCGCGCGCTGAAGATATAGAGACAGTTTCAAAAACTCCATTTCATTGACTTTCTAACGGTGTCAATCCGTTTGAGATACAAGGGTTGCGTCACACATTCGTACCAACATATATTTAGTGATTTTTTTCGGCTATTCCTTAGTTGTATCGCCCTCAACAGTGAAACGATTGACTGTGGGACTTAATTGAACTGATTTTGAACTTTGACCTTCTAAATGTGATAAATGAGCCATTTTGACTACAAGAAAATAACATTATTTTTAATTTGACATGATTGTGGGAACTCAGCGGTTGCACAGGACCCTGTGGTAGCGATTCAATTAAAAATTTAGACAAATAAGTCATTTTTACTTTGGGACCAATCCTAGCCGTTAGCGCGCGCTGAAGATATAGAGACAGTTTCAAAAACTCCATTTCATTGACTTTCTAACGGTATCAATCCGCTTCAGTTACAACAGTTGCGTCACATATTCGTACCAGCATGTCTTTAGCGATATTTATCTCATATTACTAGGTTGCATCGCTTTTACCAGTGAATCGATTGACTGTGGGACTTAATTGAACTGATTTTGAACTTTGACCTTCTAAATGTGATAAATGAGCAATTTTGACTACAAGAAAATAACATTCTTTTTAATTTGACATGATTGTGGGAACTCAGCGAATACACTGGACCCTGTGGTAGCGCTTCATTTAACAATTTAGATAAATAAGTCATTTCTACTTAGGGACCAATCCTAGCCGTTAGCGCGCGGTGAAGATATAGAGACAGTTTCAAAATCTCCATTTCATTGACTTTCTAACGGTGTCAGTCCGTTTGAGTTACAACGGTTGCATCACACATTCGTACCAACATGTATTTAGTGATTTTTTTCCGATATTACTAAGTTGTATCGCTTTCAGCAGTGAATCGATTGACTGTGGGACAAAATTGAACTGATTTTGGACTTTGACCTTATAAGTGTGATAAATGAGACATTTTGACTACAAGAAGTAACATTCTTCTTAATTTGACATGATTGCTGGAACTCAGTGATTACAATGGGCGCTGTGGTAGCGCTTTATTTAAAAATTAAGATAAATAAGTCATTTTTTACTGTGGGACCAATCCTAGCCGTTATCGCGCGCTGAAGAAATAGAGACAGTTTCAAAAACTACATTTCATTAACTTTCTAACGGTGTCAATCCGTTTGAGGTACAACGATTGCGTCACATATTCGTACCAACATGTAATTAATGATTTTCTTCCGATATTACTAAGTTGTATTGCTTTTACCAGTGAAGCGATTGACCGTGGGAATTAATTGAAGTGATTTTGGACTGTGACCTTATAAATGTGATAAATGAGCCGATTGGTCTCCAAGGAATAACATTCTTTTTTATTTGACATGATTGATTCTTTATTTAAAAATTAAGATAAATAAGTCATTTTTTACTGTGGGACCAATCCTAGCTGTTAGCGCGCGCTGAAGATATAAAGATAGTTTCAAAATCTCCATTTCATTGACTTTCTAACGGTCTAAATCCGTTTGAGTGACAACGGTTGCATCACACACTCGTACCAACATGTATTTAGTGATTTTTTTCCGATATTACTATTTTGTATCGCTTTCAACAGTGCAACGATTGACTGTGGGACTTAATTGAATTGATTTTGGACTTTGACAATATAAATGTTATAAACGAGACATTTTGACTACAAAAAGTAACATTCTTCTTAATTTGAAATTATTGCTGGAACTCAGTGATTACACTGGGTGCTGTGGTAGCGCTTCATTTCAAAAGTTAGATAAATAAGTCATTTCTACTGTGGGACCAATCCTTGCCGTTAGCGCGCGCTGAAGATATACAGACAGTTTCAAAATCTCCATTTCATTGACTTTCTAACGGTGTCAATACGTTTGAGTTACAACGGTTGCATCACATATTCGTACCAACATGTATTTAGTGATTTTCTTCCGATATTACTAAGTTGTATTGCTTTTAACATTGAAACGATTGACTGTGGGAATTAATTGAGCTGTCTTTGGACTGTGACCTTTTTAATGGGATAAATGAGCCATTTGGTCTCCAAGGAATAACATTCTTCTTAATTTGACATGATTGCTGGAATTCAGCGATTACATTAGACTATGTCGTAGCGCTTTATTTAAAAACTTAGATAAATAAGTCGCGCAGAATATGTAGGAACAGTTTCAAAGACTACATTTCATTGACTTTTTAGCGGTATAATTCCGTTTGAGTTACAACGGTTGCGTCACATATTCGTACCAACATGTATTTAGCGATAGTATTTGGATATTACTAGGTTGCATCGTTTTTAACAGTGAAACGTTTCACTGGGGGATTTAATTGAACTGCTCTTAAACTTTGACCTTATAAAGGTGACAAATGAGCCAGTTTGACTACAATAAATAACAGTCTTTTTAATTTGACATGACTGTTGGAACTCAGCGACTACACTGGTCGCTGTAGTAGCGCTTTGTTAAAAAATTAAGGTAAATAAGTCATTCTTTACTGTGGGACCAATCCTAGCCGTTAGTTCGCGCTGAAGAAATAGAGAAAGTTTCAAAAACTACATTTCATTGACTTTCTAACGGTGTCAATCCGTTTGAGTTACAACGGTTGCGTCACATATTCGTACCAACATGTATTTAGTGATTTTTTCCAATATTACTAAGTTGTATTGCTTTCAACAGTGAAACGATTGACTGTGGGAATTAGTTGAACTGATTCTGGACTGTGACTTTATGAATGTGATAAATGAGCCAATTGGTCTCCAAGGAGTAACTTTCTTCTTAATTTGACGTGAGTGCTGGAATTCAGCGATTACATTAAACTCTGTTGTAACGCTTTATTTAAAAACTTAGATAAATAAGTCGCGCAGAATAAATAAGAACAGTTTCAAAGACTACATTTCATTGACTTTTTAGCGGTATAAATCCGTTTGAGTTACAACGGTTGCGTCATATATTCGTACCAACATGTATTTAGCGATAGTATTCGGATATTACTAGGTTGCATCGCTTTTAACAGTGAAACGTTTGACTGGAGGATTTAATTGAACTGCTCTTGGACTTTGACAATATAAATGTTATAAACGAGACATTTTGACTACAAAAAGTAACATTCTTCTTAATTTGAAATTATTGCTGGAACTCAGTGATTACACTGGGTGCTGTGGTAGCGCTTCATTTCAAAAGTTAGATAAATAAGTCATTTCTACTGTGGGACCAATCCTTGCCGTTAGCGCGCGCTGAAGATATACAGACAGTTTCAAAATCTCCATTTCATTGACTTTCTAACGGTGTCAATACGTTTGAGTTACAACGGTTGCATCACATATTCGTACCAACATGTATTTAGTGATTTTCTTCCGATATTACTAAGTTGTATTGCTTTTAACATTGAAACGATTGACTGTGGGAATTAATTGAGCTGTCTTTGGACTGTGACCTTTTTAATGGGATAAATGAGCCATTTGGTCTCCAAGGAATAACATTCTTCTTAATTTGACATGATTGCTGGAATTCAGCGATTACATTAGACTATGTCGTAGCGCTTTATTTAAAAACTTAGATAAATAAGTCGCGCAGAATATGTAGGAACAGTTTCAAAGACTACATTTCATTGACTTTTTAGCGGTATAATTCCGTTTGAGTTACAACGGTTGCGTCACATATTCGTACCAACATGTATTTAGCGATAGTATTTGGATATTACTAGGTTGCATCGTTTTTAACAGTGAAACGTTTCACTGGGGGATTTAATTGAACTGCTCTTAAACTTTGACCTTATAAAGGTGACAAATGAGCCAGTTTGACTACAATAAATAACAGTCTTTTTAATTTGACATGACTGTTGGAACTCAGCGACTACACTGGTCGCTGTAGTAGCGCTTTGTTAAAAAATTAAGGTAAATAAGTCATTCTTTACTGTGGGACCAATCCTAGCCGTTAGTTCGCGCTGAAGAAATAGAGAAAGTTTCAAAAACTACATTTCATTGACTTTCTAACGGTGTCAATCCGTTTGAGTTACAACGGTTGCGTCACATATTCGTACCAACATGTATTTAGTGATTTTTTCCAATATTACTAAGTTGTATTGCTTTCAACAGTGAAACGATTGACTGTGGGAATTAGTTGAACTGATTCTGGACTGTGACTTTATGAATGTGATAAATGAGCCAATTGGTCTCCAAGGAGTAACTTTCTTCTTAATTTGACGTGAGTGCTGGAATTCAGCGATTACATTAAACTCTGTTGTAACGCTTTATTTAAAAACTTAGATAAATAAGTCGCGCAGAATAAATAAGAACAGTTTCAAAGACTACATTTCATTGACTTTTTAGCGGTATAAATCCGTTTGAGTTACAACGGTTGCGTCATATATTCGTACCAACATGTATTTAGCGATAGTATTCGGATATTACTAGGTTGCATCGCTTTTAACAGTGAAACGTTTGACTGGAGGATTTAATTGAACTGCTCTTGGACTTTGACCTTATAAAGGTGATAAATGAGCCAGTTTGACTACAAGAAATAACAGTCTTCTTAATTTGACATCATTGCTGGAACTCAGCGATTACACTGGGCGCTGTGGTAGCGCTTTGTTAAAAAAATTAAGATAAATAAGTCATTCTTTACTGTTGGACCAATCCTAGCCCTTAGTTTGCGCTGAAGAAATAGAGGCAGTTGCAAAAACTGCATTTCATTGACTTTCTAACGGTGTCAATCCGTTTGAGTTACAACGGTTGCGTCACATATTCGTACCAACATGTATTTAGTGATTTTTTCCAATATTACTAAGTTGTATTGCTGTTAACAGTGAAACGATTGACTGTGGGAATAAATTGAACTGATTCTGGACTGTGACTTTATAAATGTCAGAAATGAGCCAATTGGTATCCAAGGAATAACTTTCTTCTTAATTTGACGTGAGTGCTGGAATTCAGCGATTACATTAGGCTCTGTTGTAGCGCTTTATTTAAAAACTTAGATAAATAAGTCGCGCAGAATAAATAAGAACAGTTTCAAAGACTACATTTCATTGACTTTCTAACGGTGTCATACCGTTTGAGTTACAACGGTTGCGTCACATATTCGTACCAACATGTATTTAGTGATTTTCTTCCGATATTACTAAGTTGTATTGCTTTTAACATTGAAACAATTGACTGTGGGAATTAATTGAGCTGTCTTTGGACTGTGACCTTTTTAATGGGATAAATGAGCCATTTGGTCTCCAAGGAATAACATTCTTCTTAATTTGACATGATTGCTGGAATTCAGCGATTACATTAGGCTATGTCGTAGCGCTTTATTTAAAAACTTAGATAAATAAGTCGCGCAGAATATGTAGGAACAGTTTCAAAGACTACATTTCATTGACTTTTTAGCGGTATAATTCCGTTTGAGTTACAACGGTTGCGTCACATATTCGTACCAACATGTATTTAGCGATAGTATTTGGATATTACTAGGTTGCATCGTTTTTAACAGTGAAACGTTTGACTGGGGGATTTAATTGATCTGCTCTTAAACTTTCACCTTATAAAGGTGACAAATGAGCCAGTTTGACTACAATAAATAACAGTCTTCTTAATTTGACATCATTGCTGGAACTCAGCGATTACACTGGGCGCTGTGGTAGCGCTTTATTTAAAAATTAAGATAAATAAGTCATTCTTTACTGTGGGACCAATCCTAGCCGTTAGTTCGCGCTGAAGAAATAGAGACAGTTTCAAAAACTACATTTCATTGACTTTCTAACGGTGTCATACCGTTTGAGTTACAACGGTTGCGTCACATTTTCGTACCAACATGTATTTAGTGATTTTCTTCCGATATTACTAAGTTGTATTGCTTTTAACATTGAAACAATTGACTGTGGGAATTAATTGAGCTGTCTTTGGACTGTGACCTTTTTAATGGGATAAATGAGCCATTTGGTCTCCAAGGAATAACATTCTTCTTAATTTGACATGATTGCTGGAATTCAGCGATTACATTAGGCTATGTCGTAGCGCTTTATTTAAAAACTTAGATAAATAAGTCGCGCAGAATATGTAGGAACAGTTTCAAAGACTACATTTCATTGACTTTTTAGCGGTATAATTCCGTTTGAGTTACAACGGTTGCGTCACATATTCGTACCAACATGTATTTAGCGATAGTATTTGGATATTACTAGGTTGCATCGTTTTTAACAGTGAAACGTTTGACTGGGGGATTTAATTGATCTGCTCTTAAACTTTGACCTTATAAAGGTGACAAATGAGCCAGTTTGACTACAATAAATAACAGTCTTTTTAATTTGACATGACTGTTGGAACTCAGCGACTACACTGGTCGCTGTAGTAGCGCTTTGTTAAAAAAATTAAGATAAATAAGTCATTCTTTACTGTGGGACCAATCCTAGCCGTTAGTTCGCGCTGAAGAAATAGAGAAAGTTTCAAAAACTACATTTCATTGACTTTCTAACGGTGTCAATCCGTTTGAGTTACAACGGTTGCGTCACATATTCGTACCAACATGTATTTAGTGATTTTTTCCAATATTACTAAGTTGTATTGCTTTCAACAGTGAAACGATTGACTGTGGGAATTAATTGAACTTATTCTGGACTGTGACGTTATGAATGTGATAAATGAGCCAATGGGTCTCCAAGGAATAACTTTCTTCTTAATTTGACGTGAGTGCTGGAAATCAGCGATTACATTAAACTCTGTTGTAGCGCTTTATTTAAAAACTTAGATAAATAAGTCGCGCAGAATAAATAAGAACAGTTTCAAAGACTACATTTCATTGACTTTTTAGCGTTATAAATCCGTTTGAGTTACAACGGTTGCGTCACATATTCGTACCAACATGTATTTAGCGATAGTATTCGGATATTACTAGGTTGCATCGCTTTTAACAGTGAAACGTTTGACTGGGGGATTTAATTGAACTGCTCTTGGACTTTGACCTTATAAAGGTGATAAATGAGCCAGTTTGACTACAAGAAATAACAGTCTTCTTAATTTGACATCATTGCTGGAACTCAGCGATTACACTGGGCGCTGTGGTAGCGCTTTGTTAAAAAAATTAAGATAAATAAGTCATTCTTTACTGTGGGACCAATCCTAGCCGTTAGTTCGCGCTGAAGAAATAGAGACAGTTGCGAAAACTGCATTTCATTGACTTTCTAACGGTGTCAATCCGTTTGAGTTACAACAGTTGCGTCACATATTCGTACCAACATGTATTTAGTGATTTTTTCCAATATTACTAAGTTGTATTGCTTTTAACAGTGAAACGATTGACTGTGGGAATAAATTGAACTGATTCTGGACTGTGACTTTATAAATGTCATAAATGAGCCAATTGGTATCCAAGGAATAACTTTCTTCTTAATTTGACGTGAGTGCTGGAATTCAGCGATTACATTAGGCTCTGTTGTAGCGCTTTATTTAAAAACTTAGATAAATAAGTCGCGCAGAATAAATAAGAACAGTTTCAAAGACTACATTTCATTGACTTTTTAGCGTTATAAATCCGTTTGAGTTACAACGGTTACGTCACATATTCGCACCAACATGTATTTAGCGATAGTATTCGGATATCACTAGATTGCATCGCTTTTAACAGTGAAACGATTGACTGGGGGATTTAATTGAACTGTTTTTGGACTTTGACCTTATAAAGGTGATAAATGAGCCAGTTTAACTACAAGAAATAACAGTCTTCTTAATTTGACATCATTGCTGGAACTCAGCGATTACACTGGGCGCTGTGGTAGCGCTTTGTTAAAAAAATTAAGATAAATAAGTCATTCTTTACTGTGGGACCAATCCTAGCCGTTAGTTCGCGCTGAAGAAATAGAGACAGTTTCAAAAACTACATTTCATTGACTTTCTAACGGTGTCATACCGTTTGAGTTACAACGGTTGCGTCACATATTCGTACCAACATGTATTTAGTGATTTTCTTCCGTTATTACTAAGTTGTATTGCTTTTAACATTGAAACGATTGACTGTGGGAATTAATTGAGCTGTCTTTGGACTGTGACCTTTTTAATGGGATAAATGAGCCATTTGGTCTCCAAGGAATAACATTCTTCTTAACTAGTCGATTAGGCCCGTGGAAAAATCCACTTAGGCAGAAAAACAATTGAAAAGTTCTGTCATTTAAATTTTGATGACATCAGCAAATATTTCAGTATATTGAATATGCCTTTTACTAAAAAAAATAATCTGAAAATGCATAAAAAGAAAGTATATAAGTCATAATTTAACAAAAAAGTTCTTAAAATCTAACACAAAATATCAAATGTCAAATCGCATGAAATCCTCCCAACAAAACTTCAGGCAAAATATGAAAAACAACGGCGTGCAAGGTGTAAAATCTAGTTAGTAGAAAGTTACAACATTGACAGTCACAACCCAGACAGTTACGACAACAATAATAATAATGTCAGAAATAACACATATCTCAAATATGTATACATCTTATTATGTGATTATGTTGAAAACCTTCAATATTTTAATCTAAAGTGTCGAAAAGAAAGGCTTGCAACAGTAAGCACAGATCTATGAAATAAGTTCTTTACGCATTTTAAACAATTTCAAAAAGCCAAACTTAAACAAACACAAAACACCTAAAAACAAAAAGTTAAACTTTGAAAAATCATTTATTCGGTTGCATACCATCCTCTCCCGCAAAAATATGCACAAAATGTAAAAATTAACCGGTTAACAAAACAATTTTTTGTCTAATGATCCGTACTGACTTTACCAAACATTTTAACCTGAAATGTCGAAAAAGCAATATGCAAGGAGTAAATTTCAAATCAACAAAAATCATTATTTTGAAAACATTATATATATATATGGTCCTTCCTCACAAAAGTTTACAATAAATGTAGAACACAAAGGTTTATGAGGAGCAAATCAAAATATGAACAAAAATCAGTTCAATTGGCATGTTCTATATTGTCTTCAGCCATAAAATCTTCCACAAAATTGATATGAAACCTATCAAATTCAACTCAGAAAAAGCAGTCATTTAAGTGCATACAAAAATACAACTTGTAGAATATCAAATTATTATTTTTAGTATATATAATTGCATATGGTCCTCCCTCACCTCAAATTTTTGCACTAAATTTGCAACACAAAATACAAATTCTAAATAATTCCTATGGTTTTCCTCAAAAGTTTAATCAAAATATAAAAGATGAGAGGTGAACGACAAAATCAAAGTTTGCAGAATTTAATTATTTTGGTATATATGCCCTTTATAACAATATTTCAATCCAAAATGTGAAAAAGAAAAACAGTTTGCAACAAAATCAGTTATTCTGATGACATTGCATACACTTTTTCTCCACAAAAGTGTAAAAAAAGAATGGTTGTAGGAAATACTTCTGATTCAACAAAAATCAGTATTTGCATCTTGTACTTATTAAATATTACCCAAAATTTCAAAAAACTGTGATTTGGAACGCATCAAATTTATAAATAGAGAGAGATCAGTCATTTCGGTATGTTGTACAGAGTCCTGCCCGGTAAGAATTTATACAAAATATAAAAAAAACACAAGTTTTTTCGGTGTTGTACTCCCTCAAAAAAGTTGAAACTTTTCTTAATTGAGACAAAATGCCATAAACAAAAACATTTTAGTCAGAACATCTAGAACAACAAAAATCACTACACTTAAGGTACCAGAATTACTACATGTTAAATAAAAATCGTTTCGTCATATTGCATGTAACCGATGTATATAAGTTTAGTTACACAAAATGTGAAAAATACATTATTTGCATACACAAATTGTGAAAAATACATTATTTGCTTAAAAACAGTCCTTAAACTCTTCTTAAATATTATGTAATACTTTTTTAAAAGTTGTTGTGGCTTGTTAATTTAAGCTTAAAATGTCAATTAAAATAAGTTACAGTCACATTCTTAGCAAAGACCACCAAGATTAGCTTACATGTAAAAAGCAACATAAAACTGAAGTTAACATAAGGTAGCTACAGCAGCTAATAGCTGGTCACTTAAATATAAACTGGAGACTTAGCTAGGTATAAAGAACATGGCTACATATTTATAAATTCCTAGCTACCTAGCTAGTCGTTGTTGGTGTGGTTGATGCTAGCTAACAAACATGTCTCGCATATCATCAAAACTTTAAAAAACATAAACAAACCTTACAGAAACCTTTCTATACTTCATTTATATACCATGCCCCTTTTTAAATGCTTTTGTAAAGATTTATTTTGAAGGCAAGAGAAGACAAATGCTTAAAAAGGACAGCCATCTTTTTTGCAAACACAATTTCCGTTACTTTGTGCTAGAACTTCATTTAACAAACCACACAAAACTCGCGGCTTTTCACGACAAAGAAGACATATTTTTTTCGGCAACATCAAAGATTTTTTTCGGCAACATCAAAGGAAAATGACGATATCAACTTTGCCTGTTACAGACACACGGAACTGGCGTATTATTTTATAGATTTGACATGATTGCTGGAATTCAGCGATTACATTAGGCTATGTCGTAGCGCTTTATTTAAAAACTTAGATAAATAAGTCGCGCAGAATATATAGGAACATTTTCAAAGACTACATTTCATTGACGTTTTAGCGGTATAATTCCGTTTGAGTTACAACGGTTGCGTCACATATTCGTACCAACATGTATTTAGCGATAGTATTTGGATATTACTAGGTTGCATCGTTTTTAACAGTGAAACGTTTGACTGGGGGATTTAATTGAACTGCTCTTAAACTTTGACCTTATAAAGGTGACAAATGAGCCAGTTTGACTACAATAAATAACAGTCTTCTTAATTTGACATGACTGTTGGAACTCAGCGACTACACTGGTCGCTGTAGTAGCGCTTTGTTAAAAAAATTAAGATAAATAAGTCATTCTTTACTGTGGGACCAATCCTAGCCGTTAGTTCGCGCTGAAGAAATAGAGACAGTTGCAAAAACTGCATTTCATTGACTTTCTAACGGTGTCAATCCGTTTGAGTTACAACGGTTGCGTCACATATTCATACCAACATGTATTTAGTGATTTTTTCAAATATTACTAAGTTGTATTGCTTTCAACAGTGAAACGATTGACTGTGGGAATTAATTGAACTGATTCTGGACTGTGACTTTATAAATGTGATAAATGAACCAATTGGTCTCCAAGGAATAACTTTCTTCTTAATTTGGCGTGAGTGCTGGAATTCAGCGATTACATTAGGCTCTGTCGTGGCCCTTTATTTAAAAACTTAAATAAATAAGTCGCGCAGAATAAATAAGAACAGTTTCAAAGACTACATTTCATTGACTTTTTAGCGTTATAAATCCGTTTGAGTTACAACGGTTGCGTCACATATTCGTACCAATATGTTTTTAGCGATAGTATTCGGATATTACTAGGTTGCATCGCTTTTAACAGTTAAACGTTTGACTGTGGGACATAATTGAACTGATTTTGGACTTTGACCTTATAAATGTGATAAATGAGCCAGATTGACTACAAGAAATAACATTCTTCTTAATTTGACATGACTGTTGGAACTCAGCGACTACACTGGTCGCTGTAGTAGCGCTTTGTTAAAGAAATTAAGATAAATAAGTCATTCTTTACTGTGGGACCAATCCTAGCCGTTAGTTCGCGCTGAAGAAATAAAGAAAGTTTCAAAAACTACATTTCATTGACTTTCTAACGGTGTCAATCCGTTTGAGTTACAACGGTTGCGTCACATATTCGTACCAACATGTATTTAGTGATTTTTTCCAATATTACTAAGTTGTATTGCTTTCAACAGTGAAACGATTGACTGTGGGAAATAATTGAACTGATTCTGGACTGTGACTTTATGAATGTGATAAATGAGCCAATTGGTCTCCAAGGAATGACTTTCTTCTTAATGTGACGTGAGTGCTGGAATTCAGCGATTACATTAGGCTCTGTTGTAGCGCTTTATTTAAAAACTTAGATAAATAAGTCGCGCAGAATAAATAAGAACAGTTTCAAAGACTGCATTTCATTGACTTTTTAGCGTTATAAATCCGTTTGACTTACAACGGTTGCGTCACATATTCGTACCAACATGTATTTAGCGATAGTATTCGGATATTACTAGGTTGCATCGCTTTTAACAGTGAAACGTTTGACTGGGGGATTTAATTGAACTGATTTTGGTCTTTGACCTTATAAATGTGATAAATGAGCCAGATTGACTACAAGAAATAACATTCTTCTTAATTTGACATGATTGCTGGAACTCAGCGATTACACTGGGCGCTATGGTAGCCCTTTCTTAAAAAATTCAGATAAATAAGTCATTTTTTACTGTGGGACCAATCCTAGCCGTTATCGCGCATTGAGGAAATAGAGACAGTTTCAAAAACTACATTTCATTGACTTTCTAACGGTGTCAATCCGTTTAGTTACAACGGTTGCGTCACATATTTATACTAACATGTATTTAGTGATTTTTTCCAATATTACTAAGTTGTATTGCTTTCAACAGTGAAACGATTGACTGTGGGAATTAATTGAACTGATTCTGGACTGTGACTTTATAAATGTGATAAATGAGCCAATTGGTCTCCAAGGAATAACTTTCTTCTTAATTTGACGTGAGTGCTGGAATTCAGCGATTACATTAGGCTCTGTCGTAGCCCTTTATTTAAAATCTTAGATAAATAAGTCGCGCAGAATAAATAAGAACAGTTTCAAAGACTACAATTCATTGACTTTTTAGCGTTATAAATCCGTTTGAGTTACAACGGTTGCGTCACATATTCGTACCAATATGTTTTTAGCGATAGTATTCGGATATTGCTAGGTTGCATCGCTTTTAACAGTTAAACGTTTGACTGGGGGATTTAATTGAACTGCTCTTGGACTTTGACCTTATACAGCTGATAAATGAGCCAGTTTGACTACAAGAAATAACAGTCTTCTTAATTTGACATGATTGCTGGAAGTCAGCGATTACACTGGGCGCTGTGGTAGAGCTTTGTTAAATAATTAAGATAAATAAGTCATTCTTTACTGTGGGACCAATCCTAGCCGTTAGTTCGCGCTGAAAAGATAGAGACAGTTTCAAAAACTACATTTCATTGACTTTCTAACGGTGTCAATCCGTTTGAGTTACAACGGTTGCGTCACATATTCGTACCAACATGTATTTAGTGATTTTTTCCAATATTACTAAGTTGTATTGCTTTCAACAGTGAAACGATTGACTGTGGGAATTAATTGAACTGATTCTGGACTGTGACTTTATGAATGTGATAAATGAGCCAATTGGTCTCCAAGGAATAACTTTCTTCTTAATTTGACGTGAATGCTGGAATTCAGCGATTACATTAGGCTCTGTTGTAGCGCTTTATTTAAAAACTGAGATAAATAAGTCGCGCAGAATAAATAAGAACAGTTTCAAAGACTACATTTCATTGACTTTTTAGCGTTATAAATCCGTTTGAGTTACAACGGTTGCGTCACATATTCGTACCAACATGTATTTAGCGATAGTATTCGGATATTACTAGGTTGCATCCCTTTTAACAGTGAAACGTTTGACTGTGGGACTTAATTTAACTGATTTTGGACTTTGACATTATAAATGTGATAAATGAGCCAATTTGACTACAAGAAATAACAGTCTTCTTAATTTGACATCATTGCTGGAACTCAGCGATTACACTGGGCGCTGTGGTAGCGCTTTGTTAAAATAATTAAGATAAATAAGTCATTCTTTACTGTGGGACCAATCCTAGCCGTTAGTTCGCGCTGAAAAAATAGAGACAGTTTCAAAAACTACATTTCATTGACTTTCTAACGGTGTCAATCCGTTTGAGTTACAACGGTTGCGTCACATATTCGTACCAACATGTATTTAGTCATTTTTTCCAATTTTACTAAGTTGTATTGCTTTCAACAGTGAAACGATTGACTGTGGGAATTAATTGAACTGATCCTGGACTGTGACTTTATGAATGTGATAAATGAGCCAATTGGTCTCCAAGGAATAACTTTCTTCTTAATTTGACGTGAGTGCTGGAATTCAGCGATTACATTAGGCTCTGTTGTAGCGCTTTATTTAAAAACTTAGATAAATAAGTCGCGCAGAATAAATAAGAACAGTTTCAAAGACTACATTTCATTGACTTTTTAGCGTTATAAATCCGTTTGAGTTACAACGGTTGCGTCACATATTCGTACCAACATGTATTTAGCGATAGTATTCGGATATTACTAGGTTGCATCCCTTTTAACAGTGAAACGTTTGACTGTGGGACTTAATTTAACTGATTTTGGACTTTGACATTATAAATGTGATAAATGAGCCAATTTGACTACAAGAAATAACAGTCTTCTTAATTTGACATCATTGCTGGAACTCAGCGATTACACTGGGCGCTGTGGTAGCGCTTTGTTAAAATAATTAAGATAAATAAGTCATTCTTTACTGTGGGACCAATCCTAGCCGTTAGTTCGCGCTGAAAAAATAGAGACAGTTTCAAAAACTACATTTCATTGACTTTCTAACGGTGTCAATCCGTTTGAGTTACAACGGTTGCGTCACATATTCGTACCAACATGTATTTAGTCATTTTTTCCAATTTTACTAAGTTGTATTGCTTTCAACAGTGAAACGATTGACTGTGGGAATTAATTGAACTGATCCTGGACTGTGACTTTATGAATGTGATAAATGAGCCAATTGGTCTCCAAGGAATAACTTTCTTCTTAATTTGACGTGAGTGCTGGAATTCAGCGATTACATTAGGCTCTGTTGTAGCGCTTTATTTAAAAACTTAGATAAATAAGTCGCGCAGAATAAATAAGAACAGTTTCAAAGACTACATTTCATTGACTTTTTAGCGTTATAAATCCGTTTGAGTTACAACGGTTGCGTCACATATTCGTACCAACATGTATTTAGCGATAGTATTCGGATATTACTAGGTTGCATCCCTTTTAACAGTGAAACGTTTGACTGTGGGACTTAATTTAACTGATTTTAGACTTTGACATTATAAATGTGATAAATGAGCCAATTTGACTACAAGAAATAACAGTCTTCTTAATTTGACATCATTGCTGGAACTCAGCGATTACACTGGGCGCTGTGGTAGCGCTTTGTTAAAATAATTAAGATAAATAAGTCATTCTTTACTGTGGGACCAATCCTAGCCGTTAGTTCGCGCTGAAAAAATAGAGACAGTTTCAAAAACTACATTTCATTGACTTTCTAACGGTGTCAATCCGTTTGAGTTACAACAGTTGCGTCACATATTCGTACCAACATGTATTTAGTCATTTTTTCCAATTTTACTAAGTTGTATTGCTTTCAACAGTGAAACGATTGACTGTGGGAATTAATTGAACTGATCCTGGACTGTGACTTTATGAATGTGATAAATGAGCCAATTGGTCTCCAAGGAATAACTTTCTTCTTAATTTGACGTGAGTGCTGGAATTCAGCGATTACATTAGGCTCTGTTGTAGCGCTTTATTTAAAAACTTAGATAAATAAGTCGCGCAGAATAAATAAGAACAGTTTCAAAGACTACATTTCATTGACTTTTTAGCGTTATAAATCCGTTTGAGTTACAACGGTTGCGTCACATATTCGTACCAACATGTATTTAGCGATAGTATTCGGATATTACTAGGTTGCATCCCTTTTAACAGTGAAACGTTTGACTGTGGGACTTAATTTAACTGATTTTGGACTTTGACATTATAAATGTGATAAATGAGCCAATTTGACTACAAGAAATAACAGTCTTCTTAATTTGACATCAATGCTGGAACTCAGCGATTACACTGGGCGCTGTGGTAGCGCTTTGTTAAAAAAATTAAGATAAATAAGTCATTCTTTACTGTGGGACCAATCCTAGCCCTTAGTTCGCGCTGAAGAAATAGAGACAGTTGCAAAAACTGCATTTCATTGACTTTCTAACGGTGTCAATCCGTTTGAGTTACAACGGTTGCGTCACATATTCGTACCAACATGTATTTAGTCATTTTTTCCAATTTTACTAAGTTGTATTGCTTTCAACAGTGAAACGATTGACTGTGGGAATTAATTGAACTGATCCTGGACTGTGACTTTATGAATGTGATAAATGAGACAATTGGTCTCCAAGGAATAACTTTCTTCTTAATTTGACGTGAGTGCTGGAATTCAGCGATTACATTAGGCTCTGTTGTAGCGCTTTATTTAAAAACTTAGATAAATAAGTAGCGCAGAATAAATAAGAACAGTTTCAAAGACTACATTTCATTGACTTTTTAGCGTTATAAATCCGTTTGAGTTACAACGGTTGCGTCACATATTCGTACCAACATGTATTTAGCGATAGTATTCGGATATTACTAGGTTGCATCCCTTTTAACAGTGAAACGTTTGACTGTGGGACTTAATTTAACTGATTTTAGACTTTGACATTATAAATGTGATAAATGAGCCAATTTGACTACAAGAAATAACAGTCTTCTTAATTTGACATCATTGCTGGAACTCAGCGATTACACTGGGCGCTGTGGTAGCGCTTTGTTAAAATAATTAAGATAAATAAGTCATTCTTTACTGTGGGACCAATCCTAGCCGTTAGTTCGCGCTGAAAAAATAGAGACAGTTTCAAAAACTACATTTCATTGACTTTCTAACGGTGTCAATCCGTTTGAGTTACAACAGTTGCGTCACATATTCGTACCAACATGTATTTAGTCATTTTTTCCAATTTTACTAAGTTGTATTGCTTTCAACAGTGAAACGATTGACTGTGGGAATTAATTGAACTGATCCTGGACTGTGACTTTATGAATGTGATAAATGAGCCAATTGGTCTCCAAGGAATAACTTTCTTCTTAATTTGACGTGAGTGCTGGAATTCAGCGATTACATTAGGCTCTGTTGTAGCGCTTTATTTAAAAACTTAGATAAATAAGTCGCGCAGAATAAATAAGAACAGTTTCAAAGACTACATTTCATTGACTTTTTAGCGTTATAAATCCGTTTGAGTTACAACGGTTGCGTCACATATTCGTACCAACATGTATTTAGCGATAGTATTCGGATATTACTAGGTTGCATCCCTTTTAACAGTGAAACGTTTGACTGTGGGACTTAATTTAACTGATTTTGGACTTTGACATTATAAATGTGATAAATGAGCCAATTTGACTACAAGAAATAACAGTCTTCTTAATTTGACATCAATGCTGGAACTCAGCGATTACACTGGGCGCTGTGGTAGCGCTTTGTTAAAAAAATTAAGATAAATAAGTCATTCTTTACTGTGGGACCAATCCTAGCCCTTAGTTCGCGCTGAAGAAATAGAGACAGTTGCAAAAACTGCATTTCATTGACTTTCTAACGGTGTCAATCCGTTTGAGTTACAAGGGTTGCGTCACATATTCGTACCAACATGTACTTAGTGATTTTTTCCAATATTTCTAAGTTGTATTGCTTTTAACAGTGAAACGATTGACTGTGGGAATTAGTTGTACTGATTCTGGACTGTGACTTTATAAATGTGATAAATGAGCCGATTGGTCTCCAAGGAATAACATTCTTCTTTATTTGACATGATTGATTCTTTATTTAAAAATTAAGATAAATAAGTCATTTTTTACTGTGGGACCAATCCTAGCCGTAAGCGCGCGCTGAAGATATAAAGACAGTTTCAAAATCTCTATTTCATTGACTTTCTAACGGTCTAAATCCGTTTGAGTTACAACGGTTGCATCACACATTCGTACCAACATGTATTTAGTGATTTTTTTCCGATATTACTAAGTTGTATCGCTTTCAACAGTGCAACGATTGACTGTGGGACTTAATTGAATTGATTTTGGACTTTGAACATATAAATGTTATAAAGGAGTCATTTTGACTACAAGAAGTAACATTCTTCTTAATTTGAAATGATTGCTGGAACTCAGTGATTACACTGGGTGCTGTGGTAGCGCTTCATTTAAAAACTAAGATAAATAAGTTATTTTGCACTCTGGGACCAATACTAGCCGTTATCGCGCGCTGAAGAAATAGAGACAGTTTTAAAAACTACATATCAATGAATTTCTAACGGTATCAGTCCGTTTGAATTACAACGGTTGCGTGAAATATTCGTCCCCACATGTATTTAGTGATTTTTTCCAATATTACTAAGTTGTATTGCTTTTAACAGTGAAACGATTGACTGTGGGAATAAATTGAACTGATTCTGGACTGTGACTTTATAAATGTCATAAATGAGCCAATTGGTATCCAAGGAATAACTTTCTTCTTAATTTGACGTGAGTGCTGGAATTCAGCGATTACATTAGGCTCTGTCGTAGCGCTTTATTTAAAAACTTAGATAAATAAGTCTTTTCTTACTGTGGGACCAATCCTGGCCGTTAGCACGCGCTGAATAAATAGGAACAGTTTCAAAGGCTACATTTCATTGACATTCTAGCAGTATAAATCCGTTTGAGTTACAACGGTTGCGTCACATATTCGTACCAACATGTATTTAGCGATAGTATTCGGATATTACCAGTTTGCATCGATTTTAACATTGAAACGTTTGACTGTGGGACATAATTGAACTGATTTTGGACTTTGACCTTATAAATGTGATAAATGAGCCAGATTGACTACAAGAAATAACATTCTTCTTAATTTGACATGATTGCTGGAACTCAGCGATTACACTGGGCGCTATGGTAGCGCTTTATTAAAAAATTCAGATAAATAAGTCATTTTTTACTGTGGGACCAATCCTAGCCGTTATCGCGCATTGAAGAAATAGAGACAGTTTCAAAAACTACATTTCATTGACTTTCTAACGGTGTCAATCCGTTTGAGTTACAACGGTTGCGTCACATATTCATACCAACATGTATTTAGTGATTTTTTTCCAATATTACTAAGTTGTATTGCTTTTAACAGTGAAACGATTGACTGTGGGAATTAATTGAACTGATTCTGGACTGTGACTTTATAAATGTGATAAATGAGCCAATTGGTCTCCAAGGAATAACTTTCTTCTTAATTTGACGTGAGTGCTGGAATTCAGCGATTACATTAGGCTCTGTCGTAGCCCTTTATTTAAGAACTTAGATAAATAATTCGCGCAGAATAAATAAGAACAGTTTCAAAGACTACATTTCATTGACTTTTTAGCGTTATAAATCCGTTTGAGTTACAACGGTTGCGTCACATATTCGTACCAATATGTTTTTAGCGATAGTATTCGGATATTACTAGGTTGCATCGCTTTTAACAATTTAACGTTTGACTGGGGGATTTAACTGAACTGCTCTTGGACTTTGACCTTATAAAGGTGATAAATGAGCCAGTTTGACTACAAGAAATAACAGTCTTCTTAATTTGACATGATTGCTGGAAGTCAGCGATTACACTGGGCGCTGTGGTAGAGCTTTGTTAAAATAATTAAGATAAATAAGTCATTCTTTACTGTGGGACCAATCCTAGCCGTTAGTTCCCGCTGAAAAAATAGAGACAGTTTCAAAAACTACATTTCATTGACTTTCTAACGGTGTCAATCCGTTTGAGTTACAACGGTTGCGTCACATATTCGTACCAACATGTATTTAGTGATTTTTTCCAATATTACTAAGTTGTATTGCTTTTAACAGTGAAACGATTGACTGTGGGAATAAATTGAACTGATTCTGGACTGTGACTTTATAAATGTCATAAATGAGCCAATTGGTATCCAAGGAATAACTTTCTTCTTAATTTGACGTGAGTGCTGGAATTCTGCGATTACATTAGGCTCTGTTGTAGCGCTTTTTTTAAAAACTTAGATAAATAAGTCGCGCAGAATAAAAAAGAAAAGTTTCAAAGACTACATTTCATTGACTTTTTAGCGTTATAAATCCGTTTGAGTTACAACGGTTGCGTCACATATTCGTACCAACATGTATTTAGCGATACTATTCGGATATTACTAGGTTCCATCGCTTTTAACAGTGAAACGTTTGACTGTGGGACTTAATTTAACTGATTTTGGACTTTGACAATTTAAATGTGATAAATGAGCCAATTTGACTACAAGAAATAACAGTCTTCTTAATTTGACATCATTGCTGGAACTCAGCGATTACACTGGGCGCTGTGGTAGCGCTTTGTTAAAAAAATTAGGATAAATAAGTCATTCTTTACTGTGGGACCAATCCTAGCCGTTAGTTTGCGCTGAAGAAATAGAGACAGTTGCAAAAACTGCATTTCATTGACTTTCTAACGGTGTCAATCCGTTTGAGTTACAAGGGTTGCGTCACATTTTCGTACCAACATGTATTTAGTGATTTTTTCCAATATTTCTAAGTTGTATTGCTTTTAACAGTGAAACCATTGACTGTGGGAATTAGTTGAACTGATTCTGGACTGTGACTTTATAAATGTGATAAATTGGTATCCGAGGAATAACTTTCTTCTTAATTTGACGTGAGCGCTGGAATTCAGCGATTACATTAGGCTCTGTCGTAGCGCCTTATTTAAAAACTTAGAAAAATAAGTCTTTTCTTACTGTGGGACCAATCCTGGCCGTTAGCACGCGCTGAATAAATAGGAACAGTTTCAAAGACTACATTTCATTGACATTCTAGCGGTATAAATCCGTTTGAGTTACAACGGTTGCGTCACATATTCGTACCAACATGTATTTAGCGATAGTATTCGGATATTACCAGTTTGCATCGATTTTAACATTGAAACGTTTGACTGTGGGACATAATTGAACTGATTTTGGACTTTGACCTTATAAATGTGATAAATGAGCCAGATTGACTACAAGAAATAACATTCTTCTTAATTTGACATGATTGCTGGAACTCAGCGATTACACTGGGCGCTATGGTAGCGCTTTATTAAAAAATTCAGATAAATAAGTCATTTTTTACTGTGGGACCAATCCTAGCCGTTATCGCGCATTGAAGAAATAGAGACAGTTTCAAAAACTACATTTCATTGACTTTCTAACGGTGTCAATCCGTTTGAGTTACAACGGTTGCGTCACATATTCATACCAACATGTATTTAGTGATTTTTTTCCAATATTACTAAGTTGTATTGCTTTTAACAGTGAAACGATTGACTGTGGGAATTAATTGAACTGATTCTGGACTGTGACTTTATAAATGTGATAAATGAGCCAATTGGTCTCCAAGGAATAACTTTCTTCTTAATTTGACGTGAGTGCTGGAATTCAGCGATTACATTAGGCTCTGTCGTAGCCCTTTATTTAAGAACTTAGATAAATAATTCGCGCAGAATAAATAAGAACAGTTTCAAAGACTACATTTCATTGACTTTTTAGCGTTATAAATCCGTTTGAGTTACAACGGTTGCGTCACATATTCGTACCAATATGTTTTTAGCGATAGTATTCGGATATTACTAGGTTGCATCGCTTTTAACAATTTAACGTTTGACTGAGGGATTTAACTGAACTGCTCTTGGACTTTGACCTTATAAAGGTGATAAATGAGCCAGTTTGACTACAAGAAATAACAGTCTTCTTAATTTGACATGATTGCTGGAAGTCAGCGATTACACTGGGCGCTGTGGTAGAGCTTTGTTAAAATAATTAAGATAAATAAGTCATTCTTTACTGTGGGACCAATCCTAGCCGTTAGTTCCCGCTGAAAAAATAGAGACAGTTTCAAAAACTACATTTCATTGACTTTCTAACGGTGTCAATCCGTTTGAGTTACAACGGTTGCGTCACATATTCGTACCAACATGTATTTAGTGATTTTTTCCAATATTACTAAGTTGTATTGCTTTTAACAGTGAAACGATTGACTGTGGGAATAAATTGAACTGATTCTGGACTGTGACTTTATAAATGTCATAAATGAGCCAATTGGTATCCAAGGAATAACTTTCTTCTTAATTTGACGTGAGTGCTGGAATTCTGCAATTACATTAGGCTCTGTTGTAGCGCTTTTTTTAAAAACTTAGATAAATAAGTCGCGCAGAATAAAAAAGAAAAGTTTCAAAGACTACATTTCATTGACTTTTTAGCGTTATAAATCCGTTTGAGTTACAACGGTTGCGTCACATATTCGTACCAACATGTATTTAGCGATACTATTCGGATATTACTAGGTTCCATCGCTTTTAACAGTGAAACGTTTGACTGTGGGACTTAATTTAACTGATTTTGGACTTTGACAATTTAAATGTGATAAATGAGCCAATTTGACTACAAGAAATAACAGTCTTCTTAATTTGACATCATTGCTGGAACTCAGCGATTACACTGGGCGCTGTGGTAGCGCTTTGTTAAAAAAATTAGGATAAATAAGTCATTCTTTACTGTGGGACCAATCCTAGCCGTTAGTTTGCGCTGAAGAAATAGAGACAGTTGCAAAAACTGCATTTCATTGACTTTCTAACGGTGTCAATCCGTTTGAGTTACAAGGGTTGCGTCACATTTTCGTACCAACATGTATTTAGTGATTTTTTCCAATATTTCTAAGTTGTATTGCTTTTAACAGTGAAACCATTGACTGTGGGAATTAGTTGAACTGATTCTGGACTGTGACTTTATAAATGTGATAAATTGGTATCCGAGGAATAACTTTCTTCTTAATTAGACGTGAGTGCTGGAATTCAGCGATTACATTAGGCTCTGTCGTAGCGCCTTATTTAAAAACTTAGAAAAATAAGTCTTTTCTTACTGTGGGACCAATCCTGGCCGTTAGCACGCGCTGAATAAATAGGAACAGTTTCAAAGACTACATTTCATTGACATTCTAGCGGTATAAATCCGTTTGAGTTACAACGGTTGCGTCACATATTCGTACCAACATGTATTTAGCGATAGCATTCGGATATTACCAGTTTGCATCGATTTTAACATTGAAACGTTTGACTGTGGGACAAAATTGAACTGATTTTGGACTTTGACCTTATAAATGTGATAAATGAGCCAGTTTGACTACAAGAAATAACATTCTTCTTAATTTGACATGATTGCTGGAACTCAGCGATTACACTGGGCGCTATGGTAGCGCTTTATTAAAAAATTCAGATAAATAAGTCATTTTTTACTGTGGGACCAATCCTAGCCGTTAGCACTCGCTGAATAAATCAGAACAGTTTCAAGGACTAAATTTCGTTGACTTTTTAGCGTTATAAATCCGTTTGAGTTACAACGGTTGCGTCACATATTCGTACCAACATGTATTTAGTGATTTTCTTCCAATATTACTATGTTGTATCGCTTTTAACAGTGAAACGTTTGACTGTTGGACTTAATTTAACTGATTTTGGACTTTGACAATTTAAATGTGATAAATGAGCCAATTTGACTACAAGAAATAACAGTCTTCTTAATTTGACATCATTGCTGGAACTCAGCGATTACACTGGGCGCTGTGGTAGCGCTTTGTTAAAAAAATTAAGATAAATAAGTCATTCTTTACTGTGGGACCAATCCTAGCCGTTAGTTTGCGCTGAAGAAATAGAGACAGTTGCAAAAACTGCATTTCATTGACTTTCTAACGGTGTCAATCCGTTTGAGTTACAAGGGTTGCGTCACATATTCGTACCAACATGTATTTAGTGATTTTTTCCAATATTTCTAAGTTGTATTGCTTTTAACAGTGAAACCATTGACTGTGCGAATTAGTTGAACTGATTCTGGACTGTGACTTTATAAATGTGATAAATGAGCCAATTGGTATCCGAGGAAAAACTTTCTTCTTAATTTGACGTGAGTGCTGGAATTCAGCGATTACATTAGGCTCTGTCGTAGCGCCTTATTTAAAAACTTAGAAAAATAAGTCTTTTCTTACTGTGGGACCAATCCTGGCCGTTAGCACGCGCTGAATAAATAGGAACAGTTTCAAAGACTACATTTCATTGACATTCTAGCGGTATAAATCCGTTTGAGTTACAACGGTTGCGTCACATATTCGTACCAACATGTATTTAGCGATAGCATTCAGATATTACCAGTTTGCATCGATTTTAACATTGAAACGTTTGACTGTGGGACAAAATTGAACTGATTTTGGACTTTGACCTTATAAATGTGATAAATGAGCCAGTTTGACTACAAGAAATAACATTCTTCTTAATTTGACATGATTGCTGGAACTCAGCGATTACACTGGGCGCTATGGTAGCGCTTTATTAAAAAATTCAGATAAATAAGTCATTTTTTACTGTGGGACAAATCCTAGCCGTTAGCACTCGCTGAATAAATCAGAACAGTTTCAAGGACTAAATTTCGTTGACTTTTTAGCGTTATAAATCCGTTTGAGTTACAACGGTTGCCTCACATATTCGTACCAACATGTATTTAGTGATTTTCTTCCAATATTACTATGTTTTATTGCTTTTAACAGTGAAACGATTGACTGTGGGAATTAATTGAACTGATTCTCGACTGTGACCTCATAAATGTGATAAATGAGCCAATTGGTCTCCAAGCAATAACATTCTTCTTAATTTGACATGATTGCTGGAATTTAGCGATTACATTAGGCTCTGTCGTAGCGCTTTATTTAAAAACTTAGATAAATAAGTCTTTTCTTACTGTGGGACCAATCCTGGCCGTTAGCACGCGCTGAATAAATAGGAACAGTTTCAAAGACTACATTTCATTGACATTCTAGCGGTATAAATCCGTTCGAGTTACAACGGTTGCGTCACATATTCGTACCAACATGTATTTAGCGATAGCATTCGGATATTACCAGTTTGCATCGATTTTAACATTGAAACGTTTGACTGTGGGACAAAATTGAACTGATTTTGAACTTTGACCTTATAAATGTGATAAATAAGCCAGTTTCACTACAAGAAATAACATTCTTCTTAATTTGACATGATTGCTGGAACTCAGCGATTACACTGGGCGCTATGGTAGCGCTTTATTAAAAAATTCAGATAAATAAGTCATTTTTTACTGTGGGACCAATCCTAGCCGTTATCGCGCATTGAAGAAATAGAGACTGTTTCAAAAACTACATTTCATTGACTTTCTAGCGGCATTAATCCGTTTGAGTTACAACGAATGCGTCACATATTCGTACCAACATGTATTTAGTGATTTTCTTCCAATATTACTAAGTTGTATTGCTTTTAACAGTGAAACGATTGACTGTGGGAATTAATTAAACTGATTCTCGACTGTGACCTCATAAATGTGATAAATGAGCCAATTGGTCTCCAAGCAATAACATTCTTCTTAATTTGACATGATTGCTGGAATTCAGCGATTACATTAGGCTCTGTCGTAGCGCTTTATTTAAAAACTTAGATAAATAAGTGTTTTCTTACTGTGGGACCAATCCTGGCCGTTAGCACGCGCTGAATAAATAGGAACAGTTTCAAAGACTACATTTCATTGACATTCTAGCGGTATAAATCCGTTCGAGTTACAACGGTTGCGTCACATATTCGTACCAACATGTATTTAGCGATAGCATTCGGATATTACCAGTTTGCATCGATTTTAACATTGAAACGTTTGACTGTGGGACAAAATTGAACTGATTTTGAATTTTGACCTTATAAATGTGATAAATGAGCCAGTTTGACTACAAGAAATAACATTCTTCTTAATTTGACATGATTGCTGGAACTCAGCGATTACACTGGGCGCTGTGGTAGAGCTTTGTTAAAATAATTAAGATAAATAAGTCATTCTTTACTGTGGGACCAATCCTAGCCGTTAGTTCCCGCTGAAAAAATAGAGACAGTTTCAAAAACTACATTTCATTGACTTTCTAACGGTGTCAATCCGTTTGAGTTACAACGGTTGCGTCACATATTCGTACCAACATGTATTTAGTGATTTTTTCCAATATTACTAAGTTGTATTGCTTCTAACAGTGAAACGATTGACTGTGGGAATAAATTGAACTGATTCTGGACTGTGACTTTATAATTGTCATAAATGAGCCAATTGGTATCCAAGGAATAACTTTCTTCTTAATTTGACGTGAGTGCTGGAATTCTGCGATTACATTAGGCTCTGTTGTAGCGCTTTATTTAAGAACTTAGATAAATAAGTCGCGCAGAATAAAAAAGAAAAGTTTCAAAGACTACATTTCATTGACTTTTTAGCGTTATAAATCCGTTTGAGTTACAACGGTTGCGTCACATATTCGTACCAACATGTATTTAGCGATACTATTCGGATATTACTAGGTTGCATCGCTTTTAACAGTTAAACGTTTGAGTGGGGGATTTAATTGAACTGCTCTTGGACTTTGACCTTATAAAGGTGATAAATGAGCCAGTTTGACTACAAGAAATAACATTCTTCTTAATTTGACATGATTGCTGGAACTCAGCGATTACACTGGGCGCTATGGTAGCGCTTTATTAAAAAATTCAGATAAATAAGTCATTTTTTACTGTGGGACCAATCCTAGCCGTTAGCACTCGCTGAATAAATCAGAACAGTTTCAAGGACTAAATTTCGTTGACTTTTTAGCGTTATAAATCCGTTTGAGTTACAACGGTTGCGTCACATATTCGTACCAACATGTATTTAGTGATTTTCTTCCAATATTACTAAGTTGTATTGCTTTTAACAGTGAAACGATTGACTGTGGGAATTAATTGAACTGATTCTCGACTGTGACCTCATAAATGTGATAAATGAGCCAATTGGTCTCCAAGCAATAACATTCTTCTTAATTTGACATGATTGCTGAAATTCAGCGATTACATTAGGCTCTGTCGTAGCGCTTTATTTAAAATTTTAGATAAATAAGTCTTTTCTTACTGTGGGACCAATCCTGGCCGTTAGCACGCGCTGAATAAATAGGAACAGTTTCAAAGACTACATTTCATTGACATTCTAGCGGCATAAATCCGTTTGAGTTACAACGGTTGCGTCACATATTCGTACCAACATGTATTTAGCGATAGCATTCGGATATTACCAGTTTGCATCGATTTTAACATTGAAACGTTTGACTGTGGGACAAAATTGAACTGATTTTGGACTTTGACCTTATAAATGTGGTAAATGAGCCAGTTTGACTACAAGAAATAACATTCTTCTTAATTTGACATGATTGCTGGAACTCAGCGATTACACTGGGCGCTATGGTAGCGCTTTATTAAAAAATTCAGATAAATAAGTCATTTTTTACTGTGGGACTAATCCTAGCCGTTATCGCGCATTGAAGAAATAGAGACTGTTTCAAAAACTACATTTCATTGACTTTCTAGCGGCATAAATCCGTTTGAGTTACAACGGTTGTGTCACATATTCGTACCAACATGTATTTAGTGATTTTCTTCCAATATTACTAAGTTGTATTGCTTTTAACAGTGAAACGATTGGGAATTAATTGAACTGATTCTCGACTGTGACCTCATAAATGTGATAAATGAGCCAATTGGTCTCCAAGCAATAACATTCTTCTTAATTTGACATGATTGCTGGAATTCAGCGATTACATTAGGCTCTGTCGTACCGCTTTATTAAAAAACTTAGATAAATAAGTCTTTTCTTACTGTGGGACCAATCCTGGCCGTTAGCACGCGCTGAATAAATAGGAACAGTTTCAAAGACTACATTTCATTGACATTCTACCGGTATAAATCCGTTTGAGTTACAACGGTTGCGTCACATATTCGTACCAACATGTATTTAGCGATATCATTCGGATATTACCAGTTTGCATCGATCTTAACATTGAAACGTTTGACTGTGGGACAAAATTGAACTGATTTTGGACTTTGACCTTATAAATGTGATAAATGAGCCAGTTTGACTACAAGAAATAACATTCTTCTTAATTTGACATGATTGCTGGAACTCAGCGATTACACTGGGCGCTATGGTAGCGCTTTATTAAAAAATTCAGATAAATAAGTCATTTTTTACTGTGGGACCAATCCTAGCCGTTAGCACTCGCTGAATAAAACAGAACAGTTTCAAGGACTAAATTTCGTTGACTTTTTAGCGTTATAAATCCGTTTGAGTTACAACGGTTGCGTCACATATTCGTACCAACATGTATTTAGTGATTTTCTTCCAATATTACTAAGTTGTATTGCTTTTAACAGTGAAACGATTGACTGTGGGAATTAATTGAACTGATTCTCGACTGTGACCTCATAAATGTGATAAATGAGACAATTGGTCTCCAAGCAATAACATTCTTCTTAATTTGACATGATTGCTGGAATTCAGCGATTACATTAGGCTCTGTCGTAGCGCTTTATTTAAAAACTTAGATAAATAAGTCGCGCAGAATAAATAGGAACTGTTTCAAAGACTACATTTCATTGACTTTCTAGCGGTATAAATGACTACAAGAAATAACATTCTCCTTAATTTGACATGATTGCTGGAACTCAACGATTACACTGGGCGCTATGGTAGCGCTTTATTAAAAAATTCAGATAAATAAGTCATTTTTTACTGTGGGACCAATCCTAGCCGTTGTCGCGCATTGAAGAATTAGAGACTGTTTCAAAAACTACATTTCATTGACTTTCTAGCGGCAAAAATCCGTTTGAGTTTCAACGGTTGCCTCACATATTCGTTCCAACATGTATTTAGTGATTTTCTTCCAATATTACTAAGTTGCATTGCTTTTAACAGTGAAGCGATTGACTGTGGGAATTAATTGAACTGATTCTGGACTGTGACTTTATAAATGTGATCAATGAGCCAATTGGTCTCCAAGGAATAAATTTCTTCTTAATTTGACGTGAGTGCTGGAATTCAGCGATTACCTTAAGCTCTGTGGTAGCGCTTTATTAAAAAATTTAGATAAATAAGTCTTTTCTTACTGTGGGACCAATCCTGGCCGTTAGCACGCGCTGAATAAATAGGAACAGTTTCAAAGACTACATTTCATTGACATTCTAGCGGTATAAATCCGTTCGAGTTACAACGGTTGCGTCACATATTCGTACCAACATGTAATTAGCGATAGCATTCGGATATTACCAGTTTGCATCGATTTTAACATTGAAACGTTTGACTGTGGGACAAATTTGAACTGATTTTGGACTTTGACCTTATAAATGTTATAAAGGAGACATTTTGACTACAAGAAGTAACATTCTTCTTAATTTGACATGATTGCTGGAACTCAGTGATTACACTGGGCGCTGTGGTAGCGCTTTATTTAAAAAATAAGTTAAGTAAGTCATTTTTTACTGTGGGACCAATCCTAGCCGTTTTCGCGCGCTGAAGAAATAGAGACAGTTTCAAAAACTACATTTCATTGACTTTCTAACGGTGTCATACCGTTTGAGTTACAACGGTTGCGTCACATATTCGTACCAACATGTATTTAGTGATTTTCTTCCGATATTACTAAGTTGTATTGCTTTTAACATTGAAACGATTGACTGTGGGAATTAATTGAGCTGTCTTTGGACTGTGACCTTTTTAATGGGATAAATGAGCCATTTGGTCTCCGAGGAATAACATTCTTCTTAATTTGACATGATTGATTCTTTATTTAAAAATTAAGATAAATAAGTCATTTTTTACTGTGGGACTAATCCTGGCCGTTAGCACGCGCTGATTAAATAGGAACAGTTTCAAAGACTACATTTCATTAACATTCTAGCGGTATAAATCCGTTTGAGTTACAACGGTTGCGTCACATATTCGTACCAACATGTATTTAGCGATAGTATTCGGATATTACCAGTTTGCATCGATTTTAACATTGAAACGTTTGACTGTGGGACATAATTGAACTGATTTTGGACTTTGACCTTATAAATGTGATGAATGAGCCAGATTGACTACAAGAAATAACATTCTTCTTAATTTGACATGATTGCTGGAACTCAGCGATTACACTGGGCGCTATGGTAGCGCTTTATTAAAAAATTCAGATAAATAAGTCATTTTTTGCTGTGGGACCAATCCTAGCCGTTATCGCGCATTGAAGAAATAGAGACAGTTTCAAAAACTACATTTCATTGACTTTCTCACGGTGTCAATCCGTTTGAGTTACAACGGTTGCGTCACATATTCATACCAACATGTATTTAGTGATTTTTTTCCAATATTACTAAGTTGTATTGCTTTCAACAGTGAAACGATTGACTGTGGGAATTAATTGAACTGATCCTGGACTGTGACTTTATAAATGTGATAAATGAGGCAATTGGTCACCAAGGAATAACTTTCTTCTTAATTTGACGTGAGTGCTGGAATTCAGCGATTACATTAGGCTCTGTCGTAGCCCTTTATTTAAAAACTTAGATAAATAAGTCGCGCAGAATAAATAAGAACAGTTTCAAAGAATACATTTCATTGACTTTTTAGCGTTATAAATCGTTTGAGTTACAACGGTTGCGTCACATATTCGTACCAATATGTTTTTAGCGATAGTATTCGGATATTACTAGGTTGCATCGCTTTTAACAGTTAAACGTTTGACTGGGATATTAAATTGAACTGCTCTTGGACTTTGACCTTATAAAGGTGATAAATGAGCCAGTTTGACTACAAGAAATAACAGTCTTCTTAATTTGACATGATTGCTGGAAGTCAGCGATTACACTGGGTGCTGTGGTAGAGCTTTGTTAAAATAATTAAGATAAATAAGTCATTCTTTACTGTGGGACCAATCCTAGCCGTTAGTTCCCGCTGAAAAAATAGAGACAGTTTCAAAAACTACATTTCATTGACTTTCTAACGGTGTCAATCCGTTTAAGTTACAACGGTTGCGTCACATATTCGTACCAACATGTATTTAGTGATTTTTTCCAATATTACTAAGTTGTATTGCTTTTAACAGTGAAACGATTGACTGTGGGAATAAATTGAACTGATTCTGGACTGTGACTTTAGAAATGTCATAAATGAGCCAATTGGTATTTAAGGAATAACTTTCTTCTTAATTTGACGTGAGTGCTGGAATTCAGCGATTACATTAGGCTCTGTTGTAGCGCTTTATTTAAAAACTTAGATATATAATTCGCGCAGAATAAATAAGAACAGTTTCAAAGACTACATTTCATTGACTTTTTAGCGTTATAAATCCGTTTGAGTTACAACGGTTGCGTCACATATTCGTACCAACATGTATTTAGCGATAGTATTCGGATATTACTAGGTTGCATCGCTTTTAACAGTGAAACGTTTGACTGTGGGACTTAATTTAACTGATTTTGGACTTTAACATTGTAAATGTGATAAATGAGCCAATTTGACTACAAGAAATAACAGTCTTCTTAATTTGACATCATTGCTGGAACTCAGCGATTACACTGGGCGCTGTGGTAGCGCTTTGTTAAAAAAATTAAGATAAATAAGTCATTCTTTACTGTGGGACCAATCCTAGCCGTTAGTTTGCGCTGAAGAAATAGAGACAGTTGCAAAAACTGCATTTCATTGACTTTCTAACGGTGTCAATCCGTTTGAGTTACAAGGGTTGCGTCACATATTCGTACCAACATGTATTTAGTGATTTTTTCCAATATTTCTAAGTTGTATTGCTTTTAACAGTGAAACGATTGACTGTGAGAATTAGTTGAGCTGTCTTTGGACTGTGACCTTTTTAATGGGATAAATGAGCCATTTGGTCTCCGAGGAAAAACATTCTTCTTAATTTGACATGATTGATTCTTTATTTAAAAATTAAGATAAATAAGTCATTTTTTACTGTGGGACTAATCCTAGCCGTAAGCGCGCGCTGAAGATATAAAGACAGTTTCAAAATCTCCATTTCATTGACTTTCTAACGGTCTAAATCCGTTTGAGTTACAACGGTTGCATCACACATTCGTACCAACATGTATTTAGTGATTTTTTTCCGATATTACTAAGTTGTATCGCTTTCAACAGTGCAACAATTGACTGTGGGACTTAATTAATTGATTTTGGACTTTGAACATATAAATGTTATAAAGGAGTCATTTTGACTACAAGAAGTAACATTCTTCTTAATTTGAAATGATTGCTGGAACTCAGTGATTACACTGGGTGCTGTGTTAGCGCTTCATTTAAAAACTAAGATAAATAAGTCATTTTGCACTCTGGGACCAATACTAGCCGTTATCGCGCGTTGAAGAAACAGAGACAGTTTTAAAAACTACATATCAATGAATTTCTAACGGTATCAGTCCGTTTGAATTAAAACGGTTGCGCGACATATTCGTCCCCACATGTATTTAGTGATTTTTTCCAATATTACTAAGTTGTATTGCTTTTAACAGTGAAACGATTGACTGTGGGAATAAATTGAACTGATTCTGGACTGTGACTTTATAAATGTCATAAATGAGCCAATTGGTATCCAAGGAATAACTTTCTTCTTAATTTGACGTGAGTGCTGGAATTCAGCGATTACATTAGGCTCTGTCGTAGCGCTTTTTTTAAAAACTTAGATAAATAAGTCTTTTCTTACTGTGGGACCAATCCTGGCCGTTAGCAAGCGCTGAATAAATAGGAACAGTTTCAAAGACTACATTTCATTGACATTCTAGCGGTGTAAATCCGTTTGAGTTACAACGGTTGCGTCACATATTCGTACCAACATGTATTTAGCGATAGCATTCGGATATTACCAGTTTGCATCGATTTTAACATTGAAACGTTTGACTGTGGGACAAAATTGAACTGATTTTGGACTTTGACCTTATAAATGTGATAAATGAGCCAGTTTGACTACAAGAAATAACATTCTTCTTAATTTGACATGATTGCTGGAACTTAGCGATTACACTGGGCGCTATGGTAGCGCTTTATTAAAAAATTCAGATAAATAAGTCAATTTTTACTGTGGGACCAATCCTAGCCGTTAGCACTCGCTGAATAAATCAGAACAGTTTCAAGGACTAAATTTCGTTGACTTTTTAGCGTTATAAATCCGTTTGAGTTACAACGGTTGCGTCACATATTCGTACCAACATGTATTTAGCGATAGTATTCGGATATTACCAGTTTGCATCGATTTTAACATTGAAACGTTTGACTGTGGGACATAATTGAACTGATTTTGGACTTTGACCTTATAAATGTGATGAATGAGCCAGATTGACTCCAAGAAATAACATTCTTCTTAATTTGACATGATTGCTGGAACTCAGCGATTACACTGGGCGCTATGGTAGCGCTTTATTAAAAAATTCAGATAAATAAGTCATTTTTTACAGTGGGACCAATCCTAGCCGTTATCGCGCATTGAAGAAATAGAGACAGTTTCAAAAACTACATTTCATTGACTTTCTCACGGTGTCAATCCGTTTGACGGTTGCGTCACATATTCATACCAACATGTATTTAGTGATTTTTTTCCAATATTACTAAGTTGTATTGCTTTCAACAGTGAAACGATTGACTGTGGGAATTAATTGAACTGATTCTGGACTGTGACTTTATAAATGTGATAAATGAGCCAATTGGTCTCCAAGGAATAACTTTCTTCTTAATTTGACGTGAGTGCTGGAATTCAGCGATTACATTAGGCTCTGTCGTAGCCCTTTATTTAAAAACTTAGATAAATAAGTCGCGCAGAATAAATAAGAACAGTTTCAAAGACTACATTTCATTGACTTTTTAGCGTTATAAATCCGTTTGAGTTACAACGGTTGCGTCACATATTCGTACCAACATGTATTTAGCAATAGCATTCGGATATTACCAGTTTGCATCGATTTTAACATTGAAACGTTTGACTGTGGGACAAAATTGAACTGATTTTGGACTTTGACCTTATAAATGTGATAAATGAGCCAGTTTGACTACAAGAAATAACATTCTTCTTAATTTGACATGATTGCTGGAACTTAGCGATTACACTGGGCGCTATGGTAGCGCTTTATTAAAAAATTCAGATAAATAAGTCATTTTTTACTGTGGGACCAATCCTAGCCGTTAGCACTCGCTGAATAAATCAGAACAGTTTCAAGGACTAAATTTCGTTGACTTTTTAGCGTTATAAATCCGTTTGAGTTGCAACGGTTGCGTCACATATTCGTACCAACATGTATTTAGTGATTTTCTTGCAATATTACTAAGTTGTATTGCTTTTAACAGTGAAACGATTGACTGTGGGAATTAATTGAACTGATTCTCGACTGTGACCTCATAAATGTGATAAATGAGCCAATTGGTCTCCAAGCAATAACATTCTTCTTAATTTGACATGATTGCTGGAATTCAGCGATTACATTAGGCTCTGTCGTAGCGCTTTACTTAAAAACTTAGATAAATAAGTCATTTTTTACTGTGGGACCAATCGTAGCCGTTATCGCGCATTGAAGAAATAGAGACTGTTTTAAAAACTACATTTCATTGACTTTCTAGCGGCATAAATCCGTTTGAGTTACAACGGTTGCGTCACATATTCGTACCAACATGTATTTAGTGATTTTTTTCCAATATTACTAAGTTGTATTGCTTTTAACAGTGAAGCGATTGACTGTGGGAATTAATTGAACTGATTCTGGACTGTGACTTTATAAATGTGATCAATGAGCCAATTGGTCTCCAAGGAATAAATTTCTTCTTAATTTGACGTGAGTGCTGGAATTCAGCGATTACCTTAAGCTCTGTGGTAGCGCTTTATTAAAAAATTTAGATAAATAAGTCTTTTCTTACTGTGGGACCAATCCTGGCCGTTAGCACTCGCTGAATAAATCAGAACAGTTTCAAGGACTAAATTTCATTGACTTTTTAGCGTTATAAATCCGTTTGAGTTACAACGGTTGCGTCACATATTCGTACCAACATGTATTTAGCGATAGTATTCGGATATTACTAGGTTGCATCGCTTTTAACAGTGAAACGTTTGACTGGGGGATTTAATTGAACTGCTCTTGGACTTTGACCTTATAAAGGTGATAAATGAGCCAGTTTGACTACAAGAAATAACAGTCTTCTTAATTTGACATCATTGCTGGAACTCAGCGATTACACTGGGCGCTGTGGTAGCGCTTTGTTAAAAAAATTAAGATAAATAAGTCATTCTTTACTGTGGGACCAATCCTAGCCGTTAGTTCGCGCTGAAGAAATAGAGACAGTTGCAAAAACTGCATTTCATTGACTTTCTAACGGTGTCAATCCGTTTGAGTTACAACGGTTGCGTCACATATTCGTACCAACATGTATTTAGTGATTTTTTCCAATATTACTAAGTTGTATTGCTTTTAACAGTGAAGCGATTGACTGTGGGAATAAATTGAACTGATTCTGGACTGTGACTTTATAAATGTCATAAATGAGCCAATTGGTATCCAAGGAATAACTTTCTTCTTAATTTGACGTGAGTGCTGGAATTCAGCGATTACATTAGGCTCTGTTGTAGCGCTTTATTTAAAAACTTAGATAAATAAGTCGCGCAGAATAAATAAGAATAGTTTCAAAGACTACATTTCATTGACTTTTTAGCGTTATAAATCCGTTTGAGTTACAACGGTTGCGGCACATATTCGTACCAACATGTATTTAGCGATAGTATTCGGATATTACTAGGTTGCATCGCTTTTAACAGTGAAACGTTTGACTGTGGGACTTATTTTAACTGATTTTGGACTTTGACATTATAAATGTGATAAATGAGCCAATTTGACTACAAGAAATAACAGTCTTCTTAATTTGACATCATTGCTGGAACTCAGCGATTACACTGGGCGCTGTGGTAGCGCTTTGTTAAAAAAATTAAGATAAATAAGTCATTCTTTACTGTGGGACCAATCCTAGCCGTTAGTTTGCGCTGAAGAAATAGAGACAGTTGCAAAAACTGCATTTCATTGACTTTCTAACGGTGTCAATCCGTTTGAGTTACAAGGGTTGCGTAAAATATTCGTACCAACATGTATTTAGTGATTTTTTCCAATATTTCTAAGTTGTATTGCTTTTAACAGTGAAACGATTGACTGTGGGAATTAGTTGAACTGATTCTGGACTGTGACTTTAAAAATGTGATAAATGAGCCAATTGGTATCCGTGGAATAACTTTCTTCTTAATTTGACGTGAGTGCTGGAATTCAGCGATTACATTAGGCTCTGTCGTAGCGCTTTATTTAAAAACTTAGATAAATAAGTCTTTTCTTACTGTGGGACCAATCCTGGCCGTTAGCAAGCGCTGAATAAATAGGAACAGTTTCAAAGACTACATTTCATTGACATTCTAGCGGTGTAAATCTGTTTGAGTTACAACGGTTGCGTCACATATTCGTACCAACATGTATTTAGCGATAGCATTCGGATATTACCAGTTTGCATCGATTTTACATTGAAACGTTTGACTGTGGGACAAAATTGAACTGATTTTGGACTTTGACCTTATAAATGTGATAAATGAGCCAGTTTGACTACAAGAAATAACATTCTTCTTAATTTGACATGATTGCTGGAACTTAGCGATTATACTGGGCGCTATGGTAGCGCTTTATTAAAAAATTCAGATAAATAAGTCATTTTTTACTGTGGGACCAATCCTAGCCGTTAGCACTCGCTGAATAAATCAGAACAGTTTCAAGGACTAAATTTCGTTGACTTTTTAGCGTTATAAATCCGTTTGAGTTGCAACGGTTGCGTCACATATTCGTACCAACATGTATTTAGTGATTTTCTTCCAATATTACTAAGTTGTATTGCTTTTAACAGTGAAACGATTGACTGTGGGAATTAATTGAACTGATTCTCGACTGTGACCTCATAAATGTGATAAATGAGCCAATTGGTCTCCAAGCAATAACATTCTTCTTAATTTGACATGATTGCTGGAATTCAGCGATTACATTAGGCTCTGTCGTAGCGCTTTATTTAAAAACTTAGATAAACAAGTCTTTTCTTACTGTGGGACCAATCCTGGCCGTTAGCACGCGCTGAATAAATAGAAACAGTTTCAAAGACTACATTTCATTGACATTCTAGCGGTATAAATCCGTTTGAGTTACAACGGTTGCGTCACATATACGTACCAACATGTATTTAGCGATAGCATTCGGATATTACCAGTTTGCATCGATTTTAACATTGAAACGTTTGACTGTGGGACAAAATTGAACTGATTTTTGACTTTGACCTTATAAATGTGATAAATGAGCCAGTTTGACTACAAGAAATAACATTCTTCTTAATTTGACATGATTGCTGGAACTCAGCGATTACACTGGGCGCTATGGTAGCGCTTTATTAAAAAATTCAGATAAATAAGTCATTTTTTACTGTGGGACCAATCCTAGCCGTTATCGCGCATTGAAAAAATAGAGACTGTTTCAAAAACTACATTTCATTGACTTTCTAGCGGCATAAATCCGTTTGAGTTACAACGGTTGCGTCACATATTCGTACCAACATGTATTTAGCGATAGCATTCGGATATTACCAGTTTGCATCGATTTTAACATTGAAACGTTTGACTGTGGGACAAAATTGAACTGATTTTGGACTTTGACCTTATAAATGTGATAAATGAGCCAGTTTGACTACAAGAAATAACATTCTTCTTAATTTGACATGATTGCTGGAATTCAGCGATTACACTGGGCGCTATGGTAGCGCTTTATTAAAAAATTCAGATAAATAAGTCATTTTTTACTGTGGGACCAATCCTAGCCGTTATCGCGCATTGAAGAAATAGAGACTGTTTCAAAAACTACATTTCATTGACTTTCTAGTGGCATAAATCCGTTTGAGTTACAACGGTTGCGTCACATATTCGTACCAACATGTATTTAGCGATAGTATTCGGATATTACTAGGTTGCATCGCTTTTAACAGTGAAACGTTTGACTGTGGGACTTAATTTAACTGATTTTGGACTTTGACATTATAAATGTAATAAATGAGCCAATTTGACTACAAGAAATAACAGTCTTCTTAATTTGACATCATTGCTGGAACTCAGCGATTACACTGGGCGCTGTGGTAGCGCTTTGTTAAAAAAATTAAGATAAATAAGTCATTCTTTACTGTGGGACCAATCCTAGCCGTTAGTTTGCGCTGAAGAAATAGAGACAGTTGCAAAAACTGCATTTCATTGACTTTCTAGCGGTATAAATCCGTTTGAGTTACAACGGTTGCGTCACATATTCGTACCAACATGTATTTAGCGATAGCATTCGGATATTACCAGTTTGCATCGATTTTAACATTGAAACGTTTGACTGTGGGACAAAATTGAACTGATTTTGGACTTTGACCTTATAAATGTGATAAATGAGCCAGTTTGACTACAAGAAATAACATTCTTCTTAATTTGACATGATTGCTGGAACTCAGCGATTACACTGGGCGCTATGGTAGCGCTTTATTAAAAAATTCAGATAAATAAGTCATTTTTTACTGTGGGACCAATCCTAGCCGTTATCGCGCATTGAAGAAATAGAGACTGTTTCAAAAACTACATTTCATTGACTTTCTAGCGGCATAAATCCGTTTGAGTTACAACAGTTGCGTCACATATTCGTACCAACATGTATTTAGTGATTTTCTTCCAATATTACTAAGTTGTATTGCTTTTAACAGTGAAACGATTGACTGTGGGAATTAATTGAAATGATTCTCGACTGTGACCTCATAAATGTGATAAATGAGCCAATTTGTCTCCAAGCAATAACATTCTTCTTAATTTGACATGATTGCTGGAATTCAGCGATTACATTAGGCTCTGTCGTAGCGCTTTATTTAAAAACTTAGATAAATAAGTCTTTTCTTACTGTGGGACCAATCCTGGCCGTTAGCACGCGCTGAAAAAATAGGAACAGTTTCAAAGACTACATTTCATTGACATTCTAGCGGCATAAATCCGTTTGAGTTTCAACGGTTGCGTCACATATTCGTACCAACATGTATTTAGCGATAGCATTCGGATATTACCAGTTTGCATCGATTTTAACATTGAAACGTTTGACTGTGGGACAAAATTGAACTGATTTTGGACTTTGACCTTATAAATGTGATAAATGAGCCAGTTTGACTACAAGAAATAACATTCTTCTTAATTTGACATGATTGCTGGAATTCAGCGATTACACTGGGCGCTATGGTAGCGCTTTATTAAAAAATTCAGATAAATAAGTCATTTTTTACTGTGGGACCAATCCTAGCCGTTATCGCGCATTGAAGAAATAGAGACTGTTTCAAAAACTACATTTCATTGACTTTCTAGCGGCATAAATCCGTTTGAGTTACAACGGTTGCGTCACATATTCGTACCAACATGTATTTAGCGATAGTATTCGGATATTACTAGGTTGCATCGCTTTTAACAGTGAAACGTTTGACTGTGGGACTTAATTTAACTGATTTTGGACTTTGACATTATAAATGTAATAAATGAGCCAATTTGACTACAAGAAATAACAGTCTTCTTAATTTGACATCATTGCTGGAACTCAGCGATTACACTGGGCGCTGTGGTAGCGCTTTGTTAAAAAAATTAAGATAAATAAGTCATTCTTTACTGTGGGACCAATCCTAGCCGTTAGTTTGCGCTGAAGAAATAGAGACAGTTGCAAAAACTGCATTTCATTGACTTTCTAGCGGTATAAATCCGTTTGAGTTACAACGGTTGCGTCACATATTCGTACCAACATGTATTTAGCGATAGCATTCGGATATTACCAGTTTGCATCGATTTTAACATTGAAACGTTTGACTGTGGGACAAAATTGAACTGATTTTGGACTTTGACCTTATAAATGTGATAAATGAGCCAGTTTGACTACAAGAAATAACATTCTTCTTAATTTGACATGATTGCTGGAACTCAGCGATTACACTGGGCGCTATGGTAGCGCTTTATTAAAAAATTCAGATAAATAAGTCATTTTTTACTGTGGGACCAATCCTAGCCGTTATCGCGCATTGAAGAAATAGAGACTGTTTCAAAAACTACATTTCATTGACTTTCTAGCGGCATAAATCCGTTTAAGTTACAACAGTTGCGTCACATATTCGTACCAACATGTATTTAGTGATTTTCTTCCAATATTACTAAGTTGTATTGCTTTTAACAGTGAAACGATTGACTGTGGGAATTAATTGAACTGATTCTCGACTGTGACCTCATAAATGTGATAAATGAGCCAATTTGTCTCCAAGCAATAACATTCTTCTTAATTTGACATGATTGCTGGAATTCAGCGATTACATTAGGCTCTGTCGTAGCGCTTTATTTAAAAACTTAGATAAATAAGTCTTTTCTTACTGTGGGACCAATCCTGGCCGTTAGCACGCGCTGAAAAAATAGGAACAGTTTCAAAGACTACATTTCATTGACATTCTAGCGGCATAAATCCGTTTGAGTTTCAACGGTTGCGTCACATATTCGTACCAACATGTATTTAGCGATAGCATTCGGATATTACCAGTTTGCATCGATTTTAACATTGAAACGTTTGACTGTGGGACAAAATTGAACTGATTTTGGACTTTGACCTTATAAATGTGATAAATGAGCCAGTTTGACTACAAGAAATAACATTCTTCTTAATTTGACATGATTGCTGGAATTCAGCGATTACACTGGGCGCTATGGTAGCGCTTTATTAAAAAATTCAGATAAATAAGTCATTTTTTACTGTGGGACCAATCCTAGCCGTTATCGCGCATTGAAGAAATAGAGACTGTTTCAAAAACTACATTTCATTGACTTTCTAGCGGCATAAATCCGTTTGAGTTACAACGGTTGCGTCACATATTCGTACCAACATGTATTTAGCGATAGTATTCGGATATTACTAGGTTGCATCGCTTTTAACAGTGAAACGTTTGACTGTGGGACTTAATTTAACTGATTTTGGACTTTGACATTATAAATGTAATAAATGAGCCAATTTGACTACAAGAAATAACAGTCTTCTTAATTTGACATCATTGCTGGAACTCAGCGATTACACTGGGCGCTGTGGTAGCGCTTTGTTAAAAAAATTAAGATAAATAAGTCATTCTTTACTGTGGGACCAATCCTAGCCGTTAGTTTGCGCTGAAGAAATAGAGACAGTTGCAAAAACTGCATTTCATTGACTTTCTAGCGGTATAAATCCGTTTGAGTTACAACGGTTGCGTCACATATTCGTACCAACATGTATTTAGCGATAGCATTCGGATATTACCAGTTTGCATCGATTTTAACATTGAAACGTTTGACTGTGGGACAAAATTGAACTGATTTTGGACTTTGACCTTATAAATGTGATAAATGAGCCAGTTTGACTACAAGAAATAACATTCTTCTTAATTTGACATGATTGCTGGAACTCAGCGATTACACTGGGCGCTATGGTAGCGCTTTATTAAAAAATTCAGATAAATAAGTCATTTTTTACTGTGGGACCAATCCTAGCCGTTATCGCGCATTGAAGAAATAGAGACTGTTTCAAAAACTACATTTCATTGACTTTCTAGCGGCATAAATCCGTTTGAGTTACAACAGTTGCGTCACATATTCGTACCAACATGTATTTAGTGATTTTCTTCCAATATTACTAAGTTGTATTGCTTTTAACAGTGAAACGATTGACTGTGGGAATTAATTGAACTGATTCTCGACTGTGACCTCATAAATGTGATAAATGAGCCAATTTGTCTCCAAGCAATAACATTCTTCTTAATTTGACATGATTGCTGGAATTCAGCGATTACATTAGGCTCTGTCGTAGCGCTTTATTTAAAAACTTAGATAAATAAGTCTTTTCTTACTGTGGGACCAATCCTGGCCGTTAGCACGCGCTGAAAAAATAGGAACAGTTTCAAAGACTACATTTCATTGACATTCTAGCGGCATAAATCCGTTTGAGTTTCAACGGTTGCGTCACATATTCGTACCAACATGTATTTAGTGATTTTCTTCCAATATTACTAAGTTGTATTGCTTTTAACAGTGAAACGATTGATTGTGGGAATAAATTGAACTGATTCTGGACTGTGACTTTATAAATGTCATAAATGAGCCAATTGGTATCCAAGGAATAACTTTCTTCTTAATTTGACGTGAGTGCTGGAATTCAGCGATTACATTAGGCTCTGTTGCAGCGCTTTATTTAAAAACTTAGATAAATAAGTCGCGCAGAATAAATAAGAACAGTTTCAACGACTACATTTCATTGACTTTTTAGCGTTATAAATCCGTTTGAGTTACAACGGTTGCGTCACATATTCGTACCAACATGTATTTAGCGATAGTATTCGGATATTACTAGGTTGCATCGCTTTTAACAGTGAAACGTTTGACTGTGGGACTTAATTTAACTGATTTTGGACTTTGACATTATAAATGTGATAAATGAGCCAATTTGACTACAAGAAATAACAGTCTTCTTAATTTAACATCATTGCTGGAACTCAGCGATTACATTGGGCACTGTGGTAGCGCTTTGTTAAAAAAATTAAGATAAATAAGTCATTCTTTACTGTGGGACCAATCCTAGCCGTTAGTTTGCGCTGAAGAAATAGAGACAGTTGCAAAAACTGCATTTCATTGACTTTCTAACGGTGTCAATCCGTCTGAGTTACAAGGGTTGCGTCACATATTCGTACCAACATGTATTTAGTGATTTTTTCCAATATTTCTAAGTTGTATTGCTTTTAACAGTGAAACGATTGACTGTGGGAATTAGTTGAACTGATTCTGGACTGTGACTTTATAAATGTGATAAATGAGCCAATTGGTATCCGAGGAATAACTTTCTTCTTAATTTGACGTGAATGCTGGAATTCAGCGATTACATTAGGCTCTGTCGTAGCGCTTTATTTAAAAACTTAGATAAATAAATCTTTTCTTACTGTGGGACCAATCCTGGCCGTTAGCACGCGCTGAATAAATAGGAACAGTTTCAAAGACTACATTTCATTGACATTCTAGCGGTATAAATCCGTTCGAGTTACAACGGTTGCGTCACATATTCGTACCAACATGTATTTAGCGATAGCATTCGGATATTACCAGTTTGCATCGATTTTAACATTGAAACGTTTGACTGTGGGACAAAATTGAACTGATTTTGGAATTTCACCTTATAAATGTGATCAATGAGCCAGTTTGACTACAAGAAATAACATTCTTCTTAATTTGACATGATTGCTGGAACTCAGCGATTACACTGGGCGCTATGGTAGCGCTTTATTAAAAAATTCGGATAAATAAGTCATTTTTTACTGTGGGACCAATCCTAGCCGTTATCGCGCATTGAAGAAATAGAGACTGTTTCAAAAACTACATTTCATTGACTTTCTAGCGGCATAAATACGTTTGAGTTACAACGGTTGCGTCACATATTCGTACCAACATGTATTTAGTGATTTTCTTCCAATATTACTAAGTTGTATTGCTTTTAACAATGAAACGATTGACTGTGGGAATTAATTGAACTGATTCTCGACTGTGCCCTCATAAATGTGATAAATGAGCCAATTGGTCTCCCAGCAATAACATTCTTCTTATTTTGACATGATTGCTGGAATTCAGCGATTACATTAGGCTCTGTCGTAGCGCTTTATTTAAAAACTTAGATAAATAAGTCTTTTCTTACTGTGGGACCAATCCTGCCCGTTAGCACGCGCTGAATAAATAGGAACAGTTTCAAAGACTACATTTCATTGACATTCTTGCGGTATAAATCCGTTCGAGTTACAACGGTTGCGTCACATATTCGTACCAACATGTATTTAGCGATAGCATTCGGATATTACCAGTTTGCATCGATTTTAACATTGAAACGTTTGACTGTGGGACAAAATTGAACTGATTTTGGACTTTGACCTTATAAATGTGATAAATGAGCCAGTTTGACTACAAGAAATAACATTCTTCTTAATTTGACATGATTGCTGGAACTCAGCGATTACACTGGGCGCTATGGTAGCGCTTTATTTAAAAATTCAGATAAATAAGTCATTTTTTACTGTCGGACCAATCCTAGCCGTTATCGCGCATTGAAGAAATAGAGACTGTTTCAAAAACTACATTTCATTGACTTTCTAGCGGCATAAATACGTTTGAGTTACAACGGTTGCGTCACATATTCGTACCAACATGTATTTAGCGATAGCATTCGGATATTACCAGTTTGCATCGATTTTAACATTGAAACGTTTGACTGTGGGACAAAATTGAACTGATTTTGGACTTTGACCTTATAAATGTGATAAATGAGCCAGTTTGACTACAAGAAATAACATTCTTCTTAATTTGACATGATTGCTGGAACTCAGCGATTACACTGGGCGCTATGGTAGCGCTTTATTAAAATATTCAGATAAATAAGTCATTTTTTACTGTGGGACCAATCCTAGCCGTTATCGCGCATTGAAGAAATAGAAACTGTTTCAAAAACTACATTTCATTGACTTTCTAGCGGCATAAATACGTTTGAGTTACAACGGTTGCGTCACATATTCGTACCAACATGTATTTAGTGATTTTCTTCCAATATTACTAAGTTGTATTGCTTTTAACAGTGAAACGATTGACTGTGGGAATTAATTGAACTGATTCTCGACTGTGACCTCATAAATGTGATAAATGAGCCAATTGGTCTCCAAGCAATAACATTCTTCTTAATTTGACATGATTGCTGGAATTCAGCGATTACATTAGGCTCTGTCGTAGCGCTTTATTCAAAAACTTAGATAAATAAGTCGCGCAGAATAAATAGGAACTGTTTCAAAGACTACATTTCATTGACTTTCTAGCGGTATAAATGACTATAAGAAATAACATTCTTCTTAATTTGACATGATTGCTGGAACTCAGCGATTACACTGGGCGCTATGGTAGCGCTTTATTAAAAAATTCAGATAAATAAGTCATTTTTTACTGTGGGACCAATCCTAGCCGTTATCGCGCATTGAAGAATTAGAGACTGTTTCAAAAACTACATTTCATTGACTTTCTAGCAGCAAAAATCCGTTTGAGTTTCAACGGTTGCCTCACATATTCGTACCAACATGTATTTAGTGATTTTCTTCAAATATTACTAAGTTGTATTGCTTTTAACAGTGAAGCGATTGACTGTGGGAATTAATTGAACTGAATCTGGACTGTGACTTTATAAATGTGATCAATGAGCCAATTGGTCTCCAAGGAATAAATTTCTTCTTAATTTGACGTGAGTGCTGGAATTCAGCGATTACCTTAAGCTCTGTGGTAGCGCTTTATTAAAAAATTTAGATAAATCAGTCTTTTCTTACTGTGGGACCAATTCTGGCCGTTAGCACTCGCTGAATAAATCAGAACAGTTTCAAGGACTAAATTTCATTGACTTTTTAGCGTTATAAATCCGTTTGAGTTACAACGGTTGCGTCACATATTCGTACCAACATGTATTTAGTGATTTTTTCCAATATTACTAAGTTGTATCGCTTTCAACAGTGCAACAATTGACTGTGGGACTTAATTGAACTGATTTTGGACTTTGACCTTATAAATGTTATAAAGGAGACATTTTGACTACAAGAAGTAACATTCTTCTTATTTTGATATGATTGCTGGAACTCAGTGATTACACTGGGCGCTGTGGTAGCGCTTTATTTAAAAATTAAGTTAAGTAAGTCATTTTTTACTGTGGGACCAATCCTAGCCGTTTTCGCGCACTGAAGAAATAGAGACAGTTTCAAAAACTACATTTCATTGACTTTCTAACGGTGTCATACCGTTTGAGTTACAACGGTTGCGTCACATATTCGTACCAACATGTATTTAGTGATTTTCTTTCGATATTACTAAGTTGTATTGCTTTTAACAGTGAAACGATTGACTGTGGGAATTAATTGAGCTGATTCTGGACTGTGACTTTATAAATGTCATAAATGAGCCAATTGGTCTCCAAGGAATAACTTTCTTCTTAATCTGACGTGAGTGCTGGAATTCAGCGATTATATTAGGCTCTGTGGTAGCGCCTTATTAAAAAATTATATAAATAAGTCTTTTCTTACTGTGGGACCAATCCTGGCCGTTAGCACGCGCTGAATAAATAGGAACAGTTTCAAAGACTACATTTTATTGACTTTCTAGCGGTATAAATCCGCTTGAGTTATAACGGTTGCGTCACATATTCGTACCAACATGTATTTAGCGATAGTATTCGGATATTACTAGGTTGCATCGCTTCTAACAGTGAAACGATTGACTGTGGGACTTAATTGAACTAACTTTGGATTGTGACCTGATACATGTGATAAATGAGACAATTGGACTCCAAGAAATAACATTCTTCTTAATTTGACATAATTGCTGGAACTCAGTGATTACACTGGGCGCTGTGGTAGCGCTTTATTTAAAAATTAAGTTAAGTATGTCATTTTTTACTGTGGGACTAATCCTAGCCGTTATCGCCCGCTGAAGAAATAGAGACAGCATCAAAAACTACATTTCATTGACTTTCTAACGGTGTCAATCCGTTTGAGTTACAACGGTTGCGTCACATATTCGTACTAACATGTAATTAGTGATTTTCTTCCGATATTACTAAGTTGTATTGCTTTTAACAGTGAAACGATTGACTGTGGGTATTAATTGAACTGATTTTGGACTGTGACCTTTTAACTGTGATAAATGAGCCAATTGGTCTCCAAGAAATAAAATTCTTCTTAATTTGACATGATTGCTGGAATTCAGCGATTACGTTAGGCTATGTCGTAGCGCTTTATTTACAAACTTAGATAAATAAGTCGCGCAGAATAAATAGGAACTATTTCAAAGACTACATTTCATTGACTTTCTAGCGGCAAAAATCCGTTTGAGTTTCAACGGTTGCCTCACATATTCGTACCAACATGTATTTAGTGATTTTCTTCCAATATTACTAAGTTGTATAGCTTTTAACAGTGAAGCGATTGACTGTGGGAATTAATTGAACTGATTCTGGACTGTGACTTTATAAATGTGATCAATGAGCCAATTGGTCTCCAAGGAATAAATTTCTTCTTAATTTGACGTGAGTGCTGGAATTCAGCGATTACCTTAAGTTCTGTGGTAGCGCTTTATTAAAAAATTTAGATAAATAAGTCTTTTCTTACTGTGGGACCAATCCTGGCCGTTAGCACTCGCTGAATAAATCAGAACAGTTTCAAGGACTAAATTTCATTGACTTTTTAGCGTTATAAATCCGTTTGAGTTACAACGGTTGCGTCACATATTCGTACCAACATGTATTTAGTGATTTTTTCCAATATTACTAAGTTGTATCGCTTTCAACAGTGCAACAATTGACTGTGGGACTTAATTGAACTGATTTTGGACTTTGACCTTATAAATGTTATAAAGGAGACATTTTGACTACAAGAAGTAACATTCTTCTTATTTTGACATGATTGCTGGAACTCAGTGATTACACTGGGCGCTGTGGTAGCGCTTTATTTAAAAATTAAGTTAAGTAAGTCATTTTTTACTGTGGGACCAATCCTAGCCGTTTTCGCGCACTGAAGAAATAGAGACAGTTTCAAAAACTACATTTCATTGACTTTCTAACGGTGTCATACCGTTTGAGTTACAACGGTTGCGTCACATATTCGTACCAACATGTATTTAGTGATTTTCTTTCGATATTACTAAGTTGTATTGCTTTTAACAGTGAAACGATTGACTGTGGGAATTAATTGAGCTGATTCTGGACTGTGACTTTATAAATGTCATAAATGAGCCAATTGGTCTCCAAGGAATAACTTTCTTCTTAATCTGACGTGAGTGCTGGAATTCAGCGATTATATTAGGCTCTGTGGTAGCGCCTTATTAAAAAATTATATAAATAAGTCTTTTCTTACTGTGGGACCAATCCTGGCCGTTAGCACGCGCTGAATAAATAGGAACAGTTTCAAAGACTACATTTTATTGACTTTCTAGCGGTATAAATCCGCTTGAGTTATAACGGTTGCGTCACATATTCGTACCAACATGTATTTAGCGATAGTATTCGGATATTACTAGGTTGCATCGCTTCTAACAGTGAAACGATTGACTGTGGGACTTAATTGAACTAACTTTGGATTGTGACCTGATACATGTGATAAATGAGACAATTGGACTCCAAGAAATAACATTCTTCTTAATTTGACATAATTGCTGGAACTCAGTGATTACACTGGGCGCTGTGGTAGCGCTTTATTTAAAAATTAAGTTAAGTATGTCATTTTTTACTGTGGGACTAATCCTAGCCGTTATCGCCCGCTGAAGAAATAGAGACAGCATCAAAAACTACATTTCATTGACTTTCTAACGGTGTCAATCCGTTTGAGTTACAACGGTTGCGTCACATATTCGTACTAACATGTAATTAGTGATTTTCTTCCGATATTACTAAGTTGTATTGCTTTTAACAGTGAAACGATTGACTGTGGGTATTAATTGAACTGATTTTGGACTGTGACCTTTTAACTGTGATAAATGAGCCAATTGGTCTCCAAGAAATAACATTCTTCTTAATTTGACATGATTGCTGGAATTCAGCGATTACGTTAGGCTATGTCGTAGCGCTTTATTTACAAACTTAGATAAATAAGTCGCGCAGAATAAATAGGAACTATTTCAAAGACTACATTTCATTGACTTTTTAGCGGCATAAATCCGTTTGAGTTACAACGGTTGCGTCACATATTCGTACCAACATGTATTTAGCGATAGTATTCGGATATTACTAGGTTGCATCGCTTTCAACAGTGAAACGTTTGACTGGGGGATTTAACTGAACTGCTCTTAGACTTTGACCTTATAAATGTGATTAATGAGCCAATTGGTCTCCAAGCAATAACATTCTTCTTAATTTGACATGATTGCTGGAATTCAGCGATTACATTAGGCTCTGTCGTAGCGCTTTATTTAGAAACTTAGATAAATAAGTCGCGCAGAATAAATAAGAACAGTTTCCAAGACTACATTTCATTGACTTTTTAGCGTTATAAATCCGTTTGAGTTACAACGGTTGCGTCACATATTCGTACCAACATGTATTTAGCGATAGTATTCGGATATTACTAAGTTGTATTGCTTTTAACAGTGAAACGATTGACTGTGGGAATTAATTGAACTGATTCTGGACTGTGACTTTATAAATGTGATAAATGAGCCAATTGGTCTCCAAGGAATAACTTTCTTCTTAATTTGACGTGAGTGCTGGAATTCAGCGATTACATTAGGCTCTGTGGTAGCGCTTTATTAAAAAATTTAGATAAATGAGTCTTTTCTTACTGTGGGACCAATCCTGGCCGTTATCGCGCATTGAAGAATTAGAGACTGTTTCGAAAACTACATTTCATTGACTTTCTAGCGGCATAAATCCGTTTGAGTTTCAACAGTTGCCTCACATATTCGTACCAACATGTATTTAGTGATTTTCTTCCAATATTACTAAGTTGTATTGCTTTTAACAGTGAAACGATTGACTGTGGGAATTAATTGAATTGATTCTGGACTGTGACCTCATAAATGTGATAAATGAGCCAATTGGTCTCCAAGCAATAACATTCTTCTTAATTTGACATGATTGCTGGAATTCAGCGATTGCATTAGGCTCTGTTGTTTGAGTTACAAGGGTTGCGTCACATATTCGTACCAACATGTATTTAGTGATTTTTTCCAATATTTCTAAGTTGTATTGCTTTTAACAGTGAAACGATTGACTGTGGAAATTAGTTGAACTGATTCTGGACTGTGACTTTATAAAGGTGATAAATGAGCCAATTGGTATCCAAGGAATAACTTTCTTCTTAATTTGACGTGAGTGCTGGAATTCAGGGATTACATTAGGCTCTGTCGTAGCGCTTTATTTAAAAACTTAGATAAATAAGTCTTTTCTTACTGTGGGACCAATCCTGGCCGTTAGCACGCGCTGAATAAATAGGAACAGTTTCAAAGACTACATTTCATTGACATTCTAGCGGTATAAATCCGTTTGAGTTACAACTGTTGCGTCACATATTCGTACCAACATGTATTTAGCGATAGCATTCGGATATCACCAGTTTGCATCGATTTTAACATTGAAACGTTTGACTGTGGGACTTAATTGAACTGATTTTGGACTTTGACGTTATAAATGTTATAAAGGAGACATTTTGACTACAAGAAGTAACATTCTTCTTAATTTGAAATAATTGCTGGAACTCAGTGATTACACTGGGCGCTGTGGTAGCGCTTTATTTAAAAATTAAGTCAAGTAAGTCATTTTTCTCTGTGGGACCAATCCTAGCCGTTTTCGCGCAATGAAGAAATAGAGACAGTTTCAAAAACTACATTTCATTGACTTTCTAACGGTGTCATACCGTTTGAGTTACAACGGTTGCGTCACATATTCGTACCAACATGTATTTAGTGATTTTCTTTCGATATTACTAAGTTGTATTGCTTTTAACAGTGAAACGATTGACTGTGGGAATTAATTGAGCTGATTCTGGACTGTGACTTTATAAATGTCATAAATGAGCCAATTGGTCTCCAAGGAATAACTTTCTTCTTAATTTGACGTGAGTGCTGGAATTCAGCGATTACATTAGGCTCTGTGGAAGCGCTTTATTAAAAAATTATATAAATAAGTCTTTTCTTACTGTGGGACCAATCCTGGCCGTTAGCACGCGCTGAATAAATAGGAACAGTTTCAAAGACTACATTTCATTGACTTTCTAACGGTGTCAATCCGTTTGAGTTACAACGGTTGCCTCACATCTTCGTACCAACATGTATTTAGTGATTTTCTTCCAATATTACTAAGTTGTATTGCTTTTAACAGTGAAGCGATTGACTGTGGGAATTAATTGAACTGATTTTGGACTGTGACTTTATAAATGTGATCAATGAGCCAATTGATCTGCAAGGAATAAATTTCTTCTTAATTTGACGTGAGTGCTGGAATTCAGCGATTACCTTAAGCTCTGTGGTAGCGCTTTATTAAAAAATTTAGATGAATAAGTCTTTTCTTACTGTGGGACCAATCCTGGCCGTTAGCACTCGCTGAATAAATAAGAACAGTTTCAAGGACTAAATTTCATTGACTTTCTAACGGTGTCAATCCGTTTGAGTTACAACGGTTGCGTCACATATTCGTACCAACATGTATTTAGTGATTTTTTCCAATATTACTAAGTTGTATCGCTTTCAACAGTGCAACAATTGACTGTGGGACTTAATTGAACTGATTTTGGACTTTGACCTTATAAATGTTATAAAGGAGACATTTTGACTACAAGAAGTAACATTCTTCTTAATTTGAAATAATTGCTGGAACTCAGTGATTACACTGGGCGTTGTGGTAGCGCTTTATTTAAAAATTAAGTTAAGTAAGTCATTTTTTACTGTGGGACCAATCCTAGCCGTTTTCGCGCAATGAAGAAATAGAGACAGTTTCAAAAACTACATTTCATTGACTTTCTAACGGTGTCATACCGTTTGAGTTACAAAAGTTGCGTCACATATTCGTACCAACATGTATTTAGTGATTTTCTTTCGATATTACTAAGTGTTACTGCTTTTAACAGTGAAACGATTGACTGTGGGAATTAATTGAGCTGATTCTGGACTGTGACTTTATAAATGTCATAAATGAGCCAATTGGTCTCCAAGGAATAACTTTCTTCTTAAATCGACGTGAGTGCTGGAATTCAGCGATTACATTAGGCTCTGTGGTAGCGCTTTATTAAAAAATTATATAAATAAGTCTTTTCTTACTGTGGGACCAATCCTGGCCGTTAGCACGCGCTGAATAAATAGGAACAGTTTCAAAGACTACATTTCATTGACTTTCTAACGGTGTCAATCCGTTTGAGTTACAACGGTTGCGTCACATATTCGTACCAACATGTAATTAGTGATTTTCTTCCGATATTACTAAGTTGTATTGCTTTTAACAGTGAAACGATTGACTGTGGGTATTAATTGAACTGATTTTGGACTGTGACCTTTTAACTGTGATAAATGAGCCAATTGGTCTCCAAGAAATAACATTCTTCTTAATTTGACATGATTGCTGGAATTCAGCGATTACATTAGGCTATGTCGTAGCGCTTTATTTACAAACTTAGATAAATAAGTCGCGCAAAATAAATAGGAACTGTTTCAAAGACTACATTTCATTGACTTTTTAGCGGCATAAATCCGTTTGAGTTACAACGGTTGCGTCACATACTCGTACCAACATGTATTTAGCGATAGTATTCGGATATTACTAGGTTGCATCGCTTTTAACAGTGAAACGATTGACTGGGGGATTTAACTGAACTGCTCTTGGACTTTGACCTTATAAATGTGATAAATAAGCCAATTGGTCTCCAAGCAATAACATTCTTCTTAATTTGACATGATTGCTGGAATTCAGCGATTACTTTAGGCTCTGTCGTAGCGCTTTATTTAGAAACTTAGATAAATAAGTCGCGCAGAATAAATAAGAACAGTTTCAAAGACTACATTTCATTGACTTTTTAGCGTTATAAATCCGTTTGAGTTACAACGGTTGCGTCACATATTCGTACCAACATGTATTTAGTGATTTTTTCAAATATTACTAAGTTGTATTGCTTTTAACAGTGAAACGATTGACTGTGGGAATTAATTGAACTGATTCTGGACTGTGACTTTATAAATGTGATAAATGAGCCAATTGGTCTCCAAGGAATAACTTTCTTCTTAATTTGACGTGAGTGCTGGAATTCAGCAATTATATTAGGCTCTGTTGTAGCGCTTTATTAAAAAATTTAGATAAATAAGTCTTTTCTTACTGTGGGACCAATCCTGGCCGTTATCGCGCATTGAAGAATTAGAGACTGTTTCAAAAACTACATTTCATTTACTTTCTAGCGGCATAAATCCGTTTGAGTTTCAACATTTGCCTCACATATTCGTACCAACATGTATTTAGTGATTTTTTTCCGATATTACTAAGTTTTATGGGTTTTAACAGTGAAACGATTGACTGTGGGAATTAATTGAAGTGATTCTGGACTGTGACCTCATAAATGTGATAAATGAGCCAATTGGTCTCCAAGCAATAACATTCTTCTTAATTTGACATGATTGCTGGAATTCAGCGATTGCATTAGGCTCTGTGGTAGCGCTTTAATAAAAAATTTAGATAAATAAGTCTTTTCTTACTGTGGGACCAATCCTGGCCGTTAGCACGCGCTGACGAGATAGAGACAGTTGCAAAAACTGCATTTCATTGAATTTCTAACGGTGTCAATCCGTTTGAGTTACAACAGTTGCGTCACATATTCGTACCAACATGTACTTAGTGATTTTTTCCAATATTACTAAGTTGTATTGCTTTTAACAGTGAAACGATTGACTGTGGGAATTAATTGAACTGATTCTGGACTGTGACTTTATAAATGTGATAAATGAGCCAATTGGTCTCCAAGGAATAACTTTCTTCTTAATTTGACGTGAGTGCTGGAATTCAGCGATTACTTTAGGCTCTGTGGTAGCGCTTTAATAAAAAATTTAGATAAATAAGTCTTTTCTTACTGTGGGAATAATCCTGGCCGTTAGCACTCGCTGAATAAATAAGAACTGTTTCAAAGACTACATTTCATTGACTTTTTAGCGTTATAAATCCGTGTAAGTTACAACGGTTGCGTCACATATTCGTACTAACATGTATTTAGCGATAGTATTCGGATATTTGACGTGAGTGCTGGAATTCAGCGATTACATTAGGCTCTGCGGTAGCGCTTTAATAAAAAATTTAGATAAATAAGTCTTTTCTTACTGTGGGACCAATCCTGGCCGTTAGCACGCGCTGACGAAATAGAGACAGTTGCAAAAACTGCATTTCATTGACTTTCTAACGGTGTCAATCCGTTTGAGTTACAACGGTTGCGTCACATATTCGTACCAACATGTATTTAGTGATTTTTTCCAATATTACTAAGTTGTATTGCTTTTAACAGTGAAACGATTGACTGTGGGAATTAATTGAACTGATTCTGGACTGTGACTTTATAAATGTGATAAATGAGCCAATTGGTCTCCAAGGAATAACTTTCTTCTTAATTTGACGTGAGTGCTGGAATTCAGCGATTACTTTAGGCTCTGGGGTAGTGCTTTAATAAAAAAATTTAGATAAATAAGTCTTTTCTTACTGTGGGAATAATCCTGGCCGTTAGCACGCGCTGAAAAAATAGGAACAGTTTCAAAGACTACATTTCATTGACTTTCTAGCGGTATAAATCCGTTTCAGTTACAACGGTTGCGTCACATACTCGTATCAACATGTATTTAGCGATAGTATTCGGATATTACTAGGTTGCATCGCTTTTAACAGTGAAACGATTGACTGGGGGATTTAACTGAACTGCTCTTGGACTTTGACCTTATAAATGTGATAAATAAGCCAATTGGTCTCCAAGCAATAACATTCTTCTTAATTTGACATGATTGCTGGAATTCAGCGATTACATTAGGCTCTGTCGTAGCGCTTTATTTAGAAACTTAGATAAATAAGTCGCGCAGAATAAATAAGAACAGTTTCAAAGACTACATTTCATTGACTTTTTAGCGTTATAAATCCGTTTGAGTTACAACGGTTGCGTCACATATTCGTACCAACATGTATTTAGTGATTTTTTCAAATATTACTAAGTTGTATTGCTTTTAACAGTGAAACGATTGACTGTGGGAATTAATTGAACTGATTCTGGACTGTGACTTTATAAATGTGATAAATGAGCCAATTGGTCTCCAAGGAATAACTTTCTTCTTAATTTGACGTGAGTGCTGGAATTCAGCGATTATATTAGGCTCTGTTGTAGCGCTTTATTAAAAAATTTAGATAAATAAGTCTTTTCTTACTGTGGGACCAATCCTGGCCGTTATCGCGCATTGAAGAATTAGAGACTGTTTCAAAAACTACATTTCATTTACTTTCTAGCGGCATAAATCCGTTTGAGTTTCAACATTTACCTCACATATTCGTACCAACATGTATTTAGTGATTTTTTTCCGATATTACTAAGTTTTATGGGTTTTAACAGTGAAACGATTGACTGTGGGAATTAATTGAAGTGATTCTGGACTGTGACCTCATAAATGTGATAAATGAGCCAATTGGTCTCCAAGTAATAACATTCTTCTTAATTTGACATGATTGCTGGAATTCAGCGATTGCATTAGGCTCTGTGGTAGCGCTTTAATAAAAAATTTAGATAAATAAGTCTTTTCTTACTGTGGGACCAATCCTGGCCGTTAGCACGCGCTGACGAGATAGAGACAGTTGCAAAAACTGCATTTCATTGAATTTCTAACGGTGTCAATCCGTTTGAGTTACAACAGTTGCGTCACATATTCGTACCAACATGTACTTAGTGATTTTTTCCAATATTACTAAGTTGTATTGCTTTTAACAGTGAAACGATTGACTGTGGGAATTAATTGAACTGATTCTGGACTGTGACTTTATAAATGTGATAAATGAGCCAATTGGTCTCCAAGGAATAACTTTCTTCTTAATTTGACGTGAGTGCTGGAATTCAGCGATTACTTTAGGCTCTGTGGTAGCGCTTTAATAAAAAATTTAGATAAATAAGTCTTTTCTTACTGTGGGAATAATCCTGGCCGTTAGCACTCGCTGAATAAATAAGAACTGTTTCAAAGACTACATTTCATTGACTTTTTAGCGTTATAAATCCGTTTAAGTTACAACGGTTGCGTCACATATTCGTACTAACATGTATTTAGCGATAGTATTCGGATATTTGACGTGAGTGCTGGAATTCAGCGATTACATTAGGCTCTGCGGTAGCGCTTTAATAAAAAATTTAGATAAATAAGTCTTTTCTTACTGTGGGACCAATCCTGGCCGTTAGCACGCGCTGACGAAATAGAGACAGTTGCAAAAACTGCATTTCATTGACTTTCTAACGGTGTCAATCCGTTTGAGTTACAACGGTTGCGTCACATATTCGTACCAACATGTATTTAGTGATTTTTTCCAATATTACTAAGTTGTATTGCTTTTAACAGTGAAACGATTGACTGTGGGAATTAATTGAACTGATTCTGGACTGTGACTTTATAAATGTGATAAATGAGCCAATTGGTCTCCAAGGAATAACTTTCTTCTTAATTTGACGTGAGTGCTGGAATTCAGCGATTACTTTAGGCTCTGGGGTAGTGCTTTAATAAAAAATTTAGATAAGTAAGTCTTTTCTTACTGTGGGAATAATCCTGGCCGTTAGCACGCGCTGAAAAAATAGGAACAGTTTCAAAGACTACATTTCATTGACTTTCTAGCGGTATAAATCCGTTTGAGTTACAACGGTTGCGTCACATATTCGTACGAACATGTATTTAGCGATAGTATTCGGATATTTGACGTGAGTGCTGGAATTCAGCGATTACATTAGGCTCTGCGGTAGCGCTTTAATAAAAAATTTAGATAAATAAGTCTTTTCTTACTGTGGGACCAATCCTGGCCGTTAGCACGCGCTGACGAAATAGAGACAGTTGCAAAAACTGCATTTCATTGACTTTCTAACGGTGTCAATCCGTTTGAGTTACAACGGTTGCGTCACATATTCGTACCAACATGTATTTAGTGATTTTTTCCAATATTACTAAGTTGTATTGCTTTTAACAGTGAAACGATTGACTGTGGGAATTAATTGAACTGATTCTGGACTGTGACTTTATAAATGTGATAAATGAGCCAATTGGTCTCCAAGGAATAACTTTCTTCTTAATTTGACGTGAGTGCTGGAATTCAGCGATTACTTTAGGCTCTGGGGTAGTGCTTTAATAAAAAATTTAGATAAGTAAGTCTTTTCTTACTGTGGGAATAATCCTGGCCGTTAGCACGCGCTGAAAAAATAGGAACAGTTTCAAAGACTACATTTCATTGACTTTCTAGCGGTATAAATCCGTTTGAGTTACAACGGTTGCGTCACATATTCGTACGAACATGTATTTAGCGATAGTATTCGGATATTACTAGTTTGCATCGATTTTAACAGTGAAACGTTTGACTGTGGGACATAATTGAACTGATTTTGGACTTTGACCTTATAAATGTGATAAATGAGCCAATTGGTCTCCAAGCAATAACATTCTTCTTAATTTGACATGATTGCTGGAATTCAGCGATTACATTAGGCTCTGTCGTAGCGCTTTATTTAGAAACTTAGATAAATAAGTCGCGCAGAATAAATAAGAACAGTTTCAAAGACTGCATTTCATTGACTTTTTAGCGTTATAAATCCGTTTGAGTTACAACGGTTGCGTCACATATTCGTACCAACATGTATTTAGTGATTTTTTCCAATATTACTAAGTTGTATTGCTTTTAACAGTGAAACGATTGACTGTGGGAATTAATTGAACTGATTCTGGACTGTGACCTCATAAATGTGATAAATGAGCCAATTGGTCTCCAAGCAATAAAATTCTTCTTAATTTGACATGATTGCTGGAATTCAGCGATTGCATTAGGCTCTGTTGTAGCGCTTTATTTAAAATTTTAGATAAATGAGACTTTTCTTACTGTGGGACCAATCCTGGCCGTTAGTTCGCGCTGAAGATATAGAGACAGTTGCGAAAACTGCATTTCATTGACTTTCTAACGGTGTCAATCCGTTTGAGTTACAACGTTTGCGTCACATATTCGTACCAACATGTATTTAGTGATTTTTTCCAATATTACTATGTTGTATTGCTTTTAACAGTGAAACGATTGACTGTGGGAATTAATTGAACTGATTCTGGACTGTGACTTTATAAATGTGATAAATGAGCCAATTGGTCTCCAAGGAACAACTTTCTTCTTAATTTGACGTGAGTGCTGGAATTCAGCGATTACATTAGGCTCTGTGGTAGCGCTTTAATAAAAAATTTAGATAAATAAGTCTTTTCTTACTGTGGGACCAATCCTGGCCGTTATCGCGCATTGAAGAATTAGAGACTGTTTCAAAAACTACATTTCATTTACTTTCTAGCGGCATAAATCCGTTTGAGTTTCAACATTTGCCTCACATATTCGTACCAACATGTATTTAGTGATTTTTTTCCGATATTACTAAGTTTTATGGGTTTTAACAGTGAAACGATTGACTGTGGGAATTAATTGAAGTGATTCTGGACTGTGACCTCATAAATGTGATAAATGAGCCAATTGGTCTCCAAGCAATAACATTCTTCTTAATTTGACATGATTGCTGGAATTCAGCGATTGCATTAGGCTCTGTGGTAGCGCTTTAATAAAAAATTTAGATAAATAAGTCTTTTCTTACTGTGGGACCAATCCTGGCCGTTAGCACGCGCTGACGAGATAGAGACAGTTGCAAAAACTGCATTTCATTGAATTTCTAACGGTGTCAATCCGTTTGAGTTACAACGGTTGCGTCACATATTCGTACCAACATGTACTTAGTGATTTTTTCCAATATTACTAAGTTGTATTGCTTTTAACAGTGAAACGATTGACTGTGGGAATTAATTGAACTGATTCTGGACTGTGACTTTATAAATGTGATAAATGAGCCAATTGGTCTCCAAGGAATAACTTTCTTCTTAATTTGACGTGAGTGCTGGAATTCAGCGATTACTTTAGGCTCTGTGGTAGCGCTTTAATAAAAAATTTAGATAAATAAGTCTTTTCTTACTGTGGGAATAATCCTGGCCGTTAGCACTCGCTGAATAAATAAGAACTGTTTCAAAGACTACATTTCATTGACTTTTTAGCGTTATAAATCCGTTTAAGTTACAACGGTTGCTTCACATATTCGTACTAACATGTATTTAGCGATAGTATTCGGATATTTGACGTGAGTGCTGGAATTCAGCGATTACATTAGGCTCTGCGGTAGCGCTTTAATAAAAAATTTAGATAAATAAGTCTTTTCTTACTGTGGGACCAATCGTGGCCGTTAGCACGCGCTGACGAAATAGAGACAGTTGCAAAAACTGCATTTCATTGACTTTCTAACGGTGTCAATCCGTTTGAGTTACAACGGTTGCGTCACATATTCGTACCAACATGTATTTAGTGATTTTTTCCAATATTACTAAGTTGTATTGCTTTTAACAGTGAAACGATTGACTGTGGGAATTAATTGAACTGATTCTGGACTGTGACCTTATAAATGTGATAAATGAGCCAATTGGTCTCCAAGGAATAACTTTCTTCTTAATTTGACGTGAGTGCTGGAATTCAGCGATTACTTTAGGCTCTGGGGTAGTGCTTTAATAAAAAATTTAGATAAATAAGTCTTTTCTTACTGTGGGAATAATCCTGGCCGTTAGCACGCGCTGAAAAAATAGGAACAGTTTCAAAGACTACATTTCATTGACTTTCTAGCGGTATAAATCCGTTTGAGTTACAACGGTTGCGTCACATATTCGTACGAATATGGATTTAGCGATAGTATTCGGATATTACTAGTTTGCATCGATTTTAACAGTGAAACGTTTGACTGTGGGACATAATTGAACTGATTTTGGACTTTGACCTTATAAATGTGATAAATGAGCCAATTGGTCTCCAAGCAATAACATTCTTCTTAATTTGACATGATTGCTGGAATTCAGCGATTACATTAGGCTCTGTCGTAGCGCTTTATTTAGAAACTTAGATAAATAAGTCGCGCAGAATAAATAAGAACAGTTTCAAAGACTGCATTTCATTGACTTTTTAGCGTTATAAATCCGTTTGAGTTACAACGGTTGCCTCACATATTCGTACCAACATGTATTTAGTGATTTTTTCAAATATTACTAAGTTGTATTGCTTTTAACAGTGAAACTATTGACTGTGGGAATTAATTGAACTGATTCTGGACTGTGACTTTATAAATGTGATAAATGAGCCAATTGGTCTCCAAGGAATAACTTTCTTCTTAATTTGCCGTGAGTGCTGGAATTCAGCGATTACATTAGGCTCTGTGGTAGCGCTTTATTAAAAAATTTAGATAAATAAGTCTTTTCTTACTGTGGGACCAATCCTGGCCGTTATCGCGCATTGAAGAATTAGAGACTGTTTCGAAAACTACATTTCATTGACTTTCTAGCGGCATAAATCCGTTTGAGTTTCAACAGTTGCCTCACATATTCGTACCAACATGTATTTAGTGATTTTCTTCCAATATTACTAAGTTGTATTGCTTTTAACAGTGAAACGATTGACTGTGGGAATTAATTGAAGTGATTCTGGACTGTGACCTCATAAATGTGATAAATGAGCCAATTGGTCTCCAAGCAATAAAATTCTTCTTAATTTGACATGATTGCTGGAATTCAGCGATTGCATTAGGCTCTGTTGTAGCGCTTTATTTAAAATTTTAGATAAATGAGACTTTTCTTACTGTGGGACCAATCCTGGCCGTTAGTTCGCGCTGAAGATATAGAGACAGTTGCAAAAACTGCATTTCATTGACTTTCTAACGGTGTCAATCCGTTTGAGTTACAACGTTTGCGTCACATATTCGTACCAACATGTATTTAGTGATTTTTTCCAATATTACTATGTTGTACTGCTTTTAACAGTGAAACGATTGACTGTGGGAATTAATTGAACTGATTCTGGACTGTGACTTTATAAATGTGATAAATGAGCCAATTGGTCTCCAAGGAACAACTTTCTTCTTAATTTGACGTGAGTGCTGGAATTCAGCGATTACATTAGGCTCTGTGGTAGCGCTTTAATAAAAAATTTAGATAAATAAGTCTTTTCTTACTGTGGGACCAATCCTGGCCGTTAGCACGCGCTGACGAAATAGAGACAGTTGCAAAAACAACATTTCATTGACTTTCTAACGGTGTCAATCCGTTTGAGTTACAACGGTTGCGTCACAAATTCGTACCAACATGTATTTAGTGATTTTTTCCAATATTACTAAGTTGTATTTCTTTTAACAGTGAAACGATTGACTGTGGGAATTAATTGAACTGATTCTGGACTGTGTCTTTATAAATGTGATAAATGAGCCAATTGGTCTCCAAGGAATAACTTTCTTCTTAATTTGACGTGAGTGCTGGAATTCAGCGATTACTTTAGTCTCTGTGGTAGCGCTTTAATAAAAAATTTAGATAAATAAGTCTTTTCTTACTGTGGGAATAATCCTGGCCGTTAGCACGCGCTGAAAAAATAGGAACAGTTTCAAAGACTACATTTCATTGACTTTCTAGCGGTATAAATCCGTTTGAGTTACAACGGTTGCGTCACATATTCGTACCAACATGTATTTAGCGATAGTATTCGGATATTACTAGTTTGCATCGATTTTAACAGTAAAACGTTTGACTGTGGGACATAATTGAACTGATTTTGGACTTTGACCTTATAAATGTGATAAATGAGCCAATTGGTCTCCAAGCAATAACATTCTTCTTAATTTGACATGATTGCTGGAATTCAGCGATTACATTAGTCTCTGTCGTAGCGCTTTATTTAGAAACTTAGATAAATAAGTCGCGCAGAATAAATAAGAACAGTTTCAAAGACTACATTTCATTGACTTTTTAGCGTTATAAATCCGTTTGAGTTACAACGGTTGCGTCACATATTCGTACCAACATGTATTTAGTGAGTTTTTCCAATATTACTAAGTTGTATTGCTTTTAACAGTGAAACGATTGACTGTGGGAATTAATTGAACTGATTCTGGACTGTGACTTTATAAATGTGATAAATTAGCCAATTGGTCTACAAGGAATAACTTTCTTCTTAATTTGACGTGAGTGCTGGAATTCAGCGATTACATTAGGCTCTGTGGTAGCGCTTTATCAAAAAATTTAGATAAATAAGTCTTTTCTTACTGTGGGACCAATCCTCGCCGTTAGTTCGCGCTGAAGAAATAGAGACAGTTGCAAAAACTGCATTTCATTGACTTTCTAACGGTGTCAATCCGTTTGAGTTACAACGTTTGCGTCACATATTCGTACCAACATGTATTTAGTGATTTTTTCCAATATTACTATGTTGTATTGCTTTTAACAGTGAAACGATTGACTGTGGGAATTAATTGAACTGATTCTGGACTGTGGCTTTATAAATGTGATAAATGAGCCAATTGGTCTCCAAGGAATAACTTTCTTCTTAATTTGACGTGAGTGCTGGAATTCAGCGATTACATTAGGCTCTGTGGTAGCGCTTTAATAAAAAATTTAGATAAATAAGTCTTTTTTTACTGTGGGACCAATCCTGGCCGTTAGCACGCGCTGACGAAATAGAGACAGTTGCAAAAACTACATTTCATTGACTTTCTAACAGTGTCAATCCGTTTGAGTTACAACGGTTGCGTCACAAATTCGTACCAACATGTATTTAGTGATTTTTTCCAATATTACTAAGTTGTATTGCTTTTAACAGTGAAACGATTGACTGTGGGAATTAATTGAACTGATTCTGGACTGTGACTTTATAAATGTGATAAATGAGCCAATTGGTCTCCAAGGAATAACTTTCTTCTTAATTTGACGTGAGTGCTTGAATTCAGCGATTACTTTAGTCTCTGTGGTAGCGCTTTATTAAAAAAATTAGATAAATAAGTCTTTTCTTACTGTGGGACCAATCCTGGCCGTTAGCACTCGCTGAATAAATAAGAACAGTTTCATAGACTACATTTCATTGACTTTCTAGCGGCATAAATCCGTTTGAGTTTCAACGGTTGCCTCACATATTCGTACCAACATGTATTTAGTGATTTTCTTCCAATATTACTAAGTTGTATTGCTTTTAACAGTGAAACGATTGACTGTGGGAATTAATTGAACTGATTCTGGACTGTGACTTTATAAATGTGATAAATTAGCCAATTGGTCTCCAAGGAATAACTTTCTTCTTAATTTGACGTGAGTGCTGGAATTCAGCGATTACATTAGGCTCTGTGGTAGCGCTTTATTAAAAAATGGAGATAAATAAGTCTTCTCTTACCGTGGGACCAATCCTGCCCGTTAGCAAGCGCTGAATAAATAGGAACAGTTTCAAAGACTACATTTCATTGAATTTCTAGCGGTATAAATCCGTTTGAGTTACAACGGTTGCGTCACATATTCGTACCAACATGTATTTAGCGATAGTATTCGGATATTACTAGTTTGCATCGATTTTAACAGTGAAACGTTTGACTGTGGGACATAAATGAACTGATTTTGGACTTTGACCTTATAATTGTGATAAATGAGCCAATTGTTCTCCAAGCAATAACATTCTTCTTAATTTGACATGATTGCTGGAATTCAGCGATTACATTAGGCTCTGTCGTAGCGCTTTATTTAGAAACTTAGATAAATAAGTCGCGCAGAATAAATAAGAACAGTTTCAAAGACTACATTTCATTGACTTTTTAGCGTTATAAATCCGTTTGAGTTACAACGGTTGCGTCACATATTCGTACCAACATGTATTTAGTGATTTTTTCAAATATTACTAAGTTGTATTGCTTTTAACAGTGAAACGATTGACTGTGAGAATTCATTGAACTGATTCTGGACTGTGACTTTATAAATGTGATACATGAGCCAATTGGTCTCCAAGGAATAACTTTCTTCTTAATTTGACGTGAGTGCTGGAATTCAGCGATTACATTAGGCTCTGTGGTAGCGCTTTATTAAAAAATTTAGATAAATAAGTCTTTTCTTACTGCGGGACCAATCCTGGCCGTTATCGCGCATTGAAGAATTAGAGACTGCTTCGAAAACTACATTTCATTGACTTTCTAGCGGCATAAATCCGTTTGAGTTTCAACAGTTGCCTCACATATTCGTACCAACATGTATTTAGTGATTTTCTTCCAATATTACTAAGTTGTATTGCTTTTAACAGTGAAACGATTGACTGTGGGAATTAATTGAACTGATTCTGGACTGTGACTTTATAAATGTGATAAATGAGCCAATTGGTCTCCAAGGAATAACTTTCTTCTTAATTTGACGTGAGTGCTGGAATTCAGCGATTACATTAGGCTCTGTGGTAGCGCTTTATTAAAAAAATTAGATAAATAAGTCTTTTCTTACTGTGGGACCAATCCTGGCCGTTAGCACTCGCTGAATAAATAAGAACAGTTTCATAGACTACATTTCATTGACTTTCTAGCGGCATAAATCCGTTTGAGTTTCAACGGTTGCCTCACATATTCGTACCAACATGTATTTAGTGATTTTCTTCCAATATTACTAAGTTGTATTGCTTTTAACAGTGAAACGATTGACTGTGGGAATTAATTGAACTGATTCTGGACTGTGACTTTATAAGTGTCATAAATGAGCCAATTGGTCTCCAAGCAATAACATTCTTCTTAATTTGACATGATTGCTGGAATTCAGCGATTACATTAGGCTCGGTGGTAGCGCTTTATTAAAAAATGGAGATAAATAAGTCTTCTCTTACCGTGGGACCAATCCTGCCCGTTAGCACGCGCTAAATAAATAGGAACAGTTTCAAAAACTACATTTCATTGACTTTCTAGCGGCATAAATCCGTTTGAGTTTCAACGGTTGCCTCACATATTCGTACCAACATGTATTTAGTGATTTTCTTCCAATATTACTAAGTTGTATTGCTTTTAACAGTGAAACGATTGACTGTGGGAATTAATTGAACTGATTCTGGACTGTGACCTCATAAATGTGATAAATGAGCCAATTGGTCTCAAACCAATAACATTCTTCTTAATTTGACATGATTGCTGGAATTCAGCGATTACATTAGGCTCTGTTGTAGCGCTTTATTAAAAAATTTAGTTAAATAAGTCTTTTCTTACTGTGGGACCAATCCTGGCCGTTAGCACGCGCTGAATAAATAGGAACAGTTTCAAAGACTACATTTCATTGACTTTCTAGCGGCATAAATCCGTTTGAGTTTCAACGGTTGCCTCACATATTCGTACCAACATGTATTTAGTGATTTTCTTCCAATATTACTAAGTTGTATTGCTTTTAACAGTGAAACGATTGACTGTGGGAATTAATTGAACTGATTCTGGACTGTGACTTTATAAATGTGATAAATTAGCCAATTGGTCTCCAAGGAATAACTTTCTTCTTAATTTGACGTAAGTGCTGGAATTCAGCGATTACATTAGACTCTGTGGTAGCGCTTTATTAAAAAATTTAGATAAATAAGTCTTTTCTTACTGTGGGACCAATCCTGGCCGTTAGCACGCGCTGAATAAATAGGAACAGTTTCAAAGACTACATTTCATTAACTTTCTAGCGGTATAAATCCGTTTGAGTTACAACGGTTGCGTCACATATTCGTACCAACATGTATTTAGTGATTTTTTCAAATATTACTAAGTTGTATTGCTTTTAACAGTGAAACGATTGACTGTGGGAATTAATTGAACTGATTCTGGACTGTGACTTAATAAATGTGATAAATGAGCCAATTGGTCTCCAAGGAATAACTTTCTTCTTAATTTGACGTGTGTGCTGGAATTCAGCGATTACATTAGGCTCTGTGGTAGCGCTTTGTTAAAAAATTTAGATAAATAAGTCTTTTCTAACTGTGGGACCAATCCTGGCCGTTATCGCGCATTGAAGAATTAGAGACTGCTTCGAAAACTACATTTCATTGACTTTCTAGCGGCATAAATCCGTTTGAGTTTCAATAGTGGCCTCACATATTCGTACCAACATGTATTTAGTGATTTTCTTCCAATATTACTAAGTTGTATTGCTTTTAACAGTGAAACGATTGACTGTGGGAATTAATTGAACTGATTCTGGACTGTGACCTCATAAATTTCATAAATGAGCCAATTGGTCTCCAAGCAATAACATTCTTCTTAATTTGACATGATTGCTGGATTTCAGCGATTACATTAGGCTCGGTGGTAGCGCTTTATTAAAAAATGTAGATAAATAAGTCTTCTGTTTCCGTGGGACCAATCCTGCCCGTTAGCACGCGCTAAATAAATAGGAACAGTTTCAAAAACTACATTTCATTGACTTTCTAGCGGCATAAATCCGTTTGAGTTTCAACGGTTGCCTCACATATTCGTACCAACATGTATTTAGTGATTTTCTTCCAATATTACTAAGTTGTATTGCTTTTAACAGTGAAACGATTGACTGTGGGAATTAATTGAACTGATTCTGGACTGTGACCTCATAAATGTGATAAATGAGCCAATTGGTCTCAAAGCAATAACATTCTTCTTAATTTGACATGATTGCTGGAATTCAGCGATTTCATTAGGCTCTGTTGTAGCTCTTCATTTAAAATTTTAGATAAATAAGACTTTTCTTACTGTGGGACCAATCCTGGCCGTTAGTTCGCGCTGAAGAAATAGAGACAGTTGCAAAAACTGCATATCATTGACTTTCTAACGGTGTCAATCCGTTTGAGTTACAACGGTTGCGTCACATATTCGTACCAACCTGTATTTAATGATTTTTTCCAATATTACTAAGTTGTATTGCTTTTAACAGTGAAACGATTGACTGGGGAAATTAATTGAACTGATTCTGGACTGTGACTTTATAAATGTGATAAATTAGCCAATTGGTCTCCAAGGAATAACTTTCTTCTTAATTTGACGTAAGTGCTGGAATTCAGCGATTACATTAGTCTCTGTGGTAGCGCTTTATTAAAAAATTTAGATAAATAAGTCTTTTTTTACTGTGGGACCAATCCTGGCCGTTAGCACGCGCTGAATAAATAGGAACAGTTTCAAAGACTACATTTCATTGACTTTCTAGCGGTATAAATCCGTTTGAGTTACAACGGTTGCGTCACATATTCGTACCAACATGTATTTAACGATAGTATTCGGATATTACTAGTTTGCATCGATTTTAACAGTGGAACGTTTGACTGTGGGACAAAATTGAACTGATTTGGGACTTTGACCTCATAAATGTGATAAATGAGCCAGTTTGACTACAAGAAATAACATTCTTCTTAATTTGACATGATTGCTGGAACTCAGCGATTACACTGGGCGCAATGGTAGCGCTTTATTAAAAAATTCAGATAAATAAGTCATTTTTTACTGTGGAACCAATCCTAGCCGTTATCGCGCATTGAAGAATTAGAGACTGTTTCAAAAACTACATTTCATTGACTTTCTAGCGGCATAAATCCGTTTGAGTTTCAACGGTTGCCTCACATATTCGTACCAACATGTATTTAGTGATTTTTTCCAATATTACTAAGTTGTATTGCTTTTAACAGTAAAACGATTGACGGTGGGAATTAATTGAACTGATGCTGGACTGTGACTTTATAAATGTGATAAATGAGCCAATTGGTCTCCAAGGAATAACTTTCTTCTTAATTTGACGTGAGTGCTGGAATTCACCGATTACATTAGGCTCTGTGGTAGCGCTTTATTAAAAAATTTAGATAAATAAGTCTTTTCTTACTGTGGGACCAATCCTGGCCGTTAGCACTCGCTGAATAAATAAGAACAGTTTCAAAGACTACATTTCATTGACTTTTTAGCGTTATAAATCCGTTTGAGTTACAACGGTTGCGTCACATATTCGTACCAACATGTATTTAGCGATAGTATTCGGATATTACTAGGTTGCATCGCTTTTAACAGTGAAACCTTTTACTGTGGGACTTAATTGAACTGATTTTGGAGATTGACATTATAAATGTGATAAAAAAGCCAATTTGACTACAAGAAATAACAGTCTTCTTAATTTGACATCATTACTGGAACTCAGCGATTACACTGGGCGCTGAGGTAGCGCTTTGTTAAAAAAATTAAGATAAATAAGTCATTCTTTACTGTGGGACCAATCCTGGCCGTTATCGCGCATTGAAGAATTAGAGACTGTTTTGAAAACTACATTTCATTGACTTTCTAGCGGCATAAATCCGTTTGAGTTTCAACAGTTGCCTCACATATTCGTACCAACATGTATTTAGTGATTTTCTTCCAATATTACTAAGTTGTATTGCTTTTAACAGTGAAACGATTGACTGTGGGAATTAATTGAATTGATTCTGGACTGTGACCTCATAAATGTGATAAATGAGCCAATTGGTCTCCAAGCAATAACATTCTTCTTAATTTGACATGATTGCTGGAATTCAGCGATTACATTAGGCTCTGTCGTAGCGGTTTATTTAGAAACTTAGATAAATAAGTCGCGCAGAATAAATAAGAACAGTTTCAAAGACTACATTTCATTGACTTTTTAGCGTTATAAATCCGTTTGAGTTACAACGGTTGCGTCACATATTCGTACCAACATGTATTTAGAGATTTTTTCAAATATTACTAAGTTGCATTGCTTTTAACAGTGAAACGATTGACTGTGGGAATTAATTGAACTGATTCTGGACTGTGACTTTATAAATGTGATAAATGAGCCAATTGGTCTCCAAGGAATAACTTTCTTCTTAATTTGACGTGAGTGCTGGAATTCAGCGATTACATTAGGCTCTGTGGTAGCGCTTTATTAAAAAATTTAGATAAATAAGTCTTTTCTTACTGTGGGACCAATCCTGGCCGTTATCGTGCATTGAAGAATTAGAGACTGTTTCGAAAACTACATTTCATTGACTTTCCAGCGGCATAAATCCGTTTGAGTTTCAACAGTTGCCTCACATATTCGTACCAACATGTATTTAGTGATTTCCTTCCAATATTACTAAGTTGTATTGCTTTTAACAGTGAAACGATTGACTGTGGGAATTAATTGAAGTGATTCTGGACTGTGACCTCATAAATGTGATAAATGAGCCAATTGGTCTCCAAGCAATAACATTCTTCTTAATTTGACATGATTGCTGGAATTCAGCGATTTCATTAGGCTCTGTTGTTTAAGTTACAAGGGTTGCGTCACATATTCGTACCAACATGTATTTAGTGATTTTTTCCAATATTTCTAAGTTGTATTGCTTTTAACAGTAAAACGATTGACTGTGGGAATTAGTTGAACTGATTCTGGACTGTGACTTTATAAATGTGATAAATGAGCCAATTGGTATCCAAGGAATAACTTTCTTCTTAATTTGACGTGAGTGCTGGAATTCAGCGATTACATTAGGCTCTGTCGTAGCGCTTTATTTAAAAACTTAGATAAATAAGTCTTTTCTTACTGTGGGACCAATCCTGGCCGTTAGCACGCGCTGAATAAATAGGAACAGTTTCAAAGACTACATTTCATTGACATTCTAGCGGTATAAATCCGTTTGAGTTACAACTGTTGCGTCACATATTCGTACCAACATGTATTTAGCGATAGCATTCGGATATCACCAGTTTGCATCGATTTTAACATTGAAACGTTTGACTGTGGGACAAAATTGAACTGATTTTGGACTTTGACCTTATAAATGTGATAAATGAGCCAGTTTGACTACAAGAAATAACATTCTTCTTAATTTGACTTATTTTGATTTGATTTGGCAAAAATCCGTTTGAGTTTCAACGGTTGCCTCACATATTCGTACCAACATGTATTTAGTGATTTTTTCCAATATTACTAAGTTGTATTGCTTTTAACAGTGAAACGATTGACTGTGGGAATTAATTGAACTGATTCTGGACTGTGACTTTATAAATGTGATAAATGAGCCAATTGGTCTCCAAGGAATAACTTTCTTCTTAATTTGACGTGAGTGCTTGAATTCAGCGATTACTTTAGTCTCTGTGGTAGCGCTTTATTAAAAAAATTAGATAAATAAGTCTTTTCTTACTGTGGGACCAATCCTGGCCGTTAGCACTCGCTGAATAAATAAGAACAGTTTCATAGACTACATTTCATTGACTTTCTAGCGGCATAAATCCGTTTGAGTTTCAACGGTTGCCTCACATATTCGTACCAACATGTATTTAGTGATTTTCTTCCAATATTACTAAGTTGTATTGCTTTTAACAGTGAAACGATTGACTGTGGGAATTAATTGAACTGATTCTGGACTGTGACTTTATAAATGTGATAAATTAGCCAATTGGTCTCCAAGGAATAACTTTCTTCTTAATTTGACGTGAGTGCTGGAATTCAGCGATTACATTAGGCTCTGTGGTAGCGCTTTATTAAAAAATGGAGATAAATAAGTCTTCTCTTACCGTGGGACCAATCCTGCCCGTTAGCAAGCGCTGAATAAATAGGAACAGTTTCAAAGACTACATTTCATTGAATTTCTAGCGGTATAAATCCGTTTGAGTTACAACGGTTGCGTCACATATTCGTACCAACATGTATTTAGCGATAGTATTCGGATATTACTAGTTTGCATCGATTTTAACAGTGAAACGTTTGACTGTGGGACATAAATGAACTGATTTTGGACTTTGACCTTATAATTGTGATAAATGAGCCAATTGTTCTCCAAGCAATAACATTCTTCTTAATTTGACATGATTGCTGGAATTCAGCGATTACATTAGGCTCTGTCGTAGCGCTTTATTTAGAAACTTAGATAAATAAGTCGCGCAGAATAAATAAGAACAGTTTCAAAGACTACATTTCATTGACTTTTTAGCGTTATAAATCCGTTTGAGTTACAACGGTTGCGTCACATATTCGTACCAACATGTATTTAGTGATTTTTTCAAATATTACTAAGTTGTATTGCTTTTAACAGTGAAACGATTGACTGTGAGAATTCATTGAACTGATTCTGGACTGTGACTTTATAAATGTGATACATGAGCCAATTGGTCTCCAAGGAATAACTTTCTTCTTAATTTGACGTGAGTGCTGGAATTCAGCGATTACATTAGGCTCTGTGGTAGCGCTTTATTAAAAAATTTAGATAAATAAGTCTTTTCTTACTGTGGGACCAATCCTGGCCGTTATCGCGCATTGAAGAATTAGAGACTGCTTCGAAAACTACATTTCATTGACTTTCTAGCGGCATAAATCCGTTTGAGTTTCAACAGTTGCCTCACATATTCGTACCAACATGTATTTAGTGATTTTCTTCCAATATTACTAAGTTGTATTGCTTTTAACAGTGAAACGATTGACTGTGGGAATTAATTGAACTGATTCTGGACTGTGACTTTATAAATGTGATAAATGAGCCAATTGGTCTCCAAGGAATAACTTTCTTCTTAATTTGACGTGAGTGCTGGAATTCAGCGATTACATTAGGCTCTGTGGTAGCGCTTTATTAAAAAAATTAGATAAATAAGTCTTTTCTTACTGTGGGACCAATCCTGGCCGTTAGCACTCGCTGAATAAATAAGAACAGTTTCATAGACTACATTTCATTGACTTTCTAGCGGCATAAATCCGTTTGAGTTTCAACGGTTGCCTCACATATTCGTACCAACATGTATTTAGTGATTTTCTTCCAATATTACTAAGTTGTATTGCTTTTAACAGTGAAACGATTGACTGTGGGAATTAATTGAACTGATTCTGGACTGTGACTTTATAAATGTCATAAATGAGCCAATTGGTCTCCAAGCAATAACATTCTTCTTAATTTGACATGATTGCTGGAATTCAGCGATTACATTAGGCTCGGTGGTAGCGCTTTATTAAAAAATGGAGATAAATAAGTCTTCTCTTACCGTGGGACCAATCCTGCCCGTTAGCACGCGCTAAATAAATAGGAACAGTTTCAAAAACTACATTTCATTGACTTTCTAGCGGCATAAATCCGTTTGAGTTTCAACGGTTGCCTCACATATTCGTACCAACATGTATTTAGTGATTTTCTTCCAATATTACTAAGTTGTATTGCTTTTAACAGTGAAACGATTGACTGTGGGAATTAATTGAACTGATTCTGGACTGTGACCTCATAAATGTGATAAATGAGCCAATTGGTCTCAAACCAATAACATTCTTCTTAATTTGACATGATTGCTGGAATTCAGCGATTACATTAGGCTCTGTTGTAGCGCTTTATTAAAAAATTTAGATAAATAAGTCTTTTCTTACTGTGGGACCAATCCTGGCCGTTAGCACGCGCTGAATAAATAGGAACAGTTTCAAAGACTACATTTCATTGACTTTCTAGCGGCATAAATCCGTTTGAGTTTCAACGGTTGCCTCACATATTCGTACCAACATGTATTTAGTGATTTTCTTCCAATATTACTAAGTTGTATTGCTTTTAACAGTGAAACGATTGACTGTGGGAATTAATTGAACTGATTCTGGACTGTGACTTTATAAATGTGATAAATTAGCCAATTGGTCTCCAAGGAATAACTTTCTTCTTAATTTGACGTAAGTGCTGGAATTCAGCGATTACATTAGACTCTGTGGTAGCGCTTTATTAAAAAATTTAGATAAATAAGTCTTTTCTTACTGTGGGACCAATCCTGGCCGTTAGCACGCGCTGAATAAATAGGAACAGTTTCAAAGACTACATTTCATTAACTTTCTAGCGGTATAAATCCGTTTGAGTTACAACGGTTGCGTCACATATTCGTACCAACATGTATTTAGTGATTTTTTCAAATATTACTAAGTTGTATTGCTTTTAACAGTGAAACGATTGACTGTGGGAATTAATTGAACTGATTCTGGACTGTGACTTAATAAATGTGATAAATGAGCCAATTGGTCTCCAAGGAATAACTTTCTTCTTAATTTGACGTGTGTGCTGGAATTCAGCGATTACATTAGGCTCTGTGGTAGCGCTTTGTTAAAAAATTTAGATAAATAAGTCTTTTCTAACTGTGGGACCAATCCTGGCCGTTATCGCGCATTGAAGAATTAGAGACTGCTTCGAAAACTACATTTCATTGACTTTCTAGCGGCATAAATCCGTTTGAGTTTCAATAGTGGCCTCACATATTCGTACCAACATGTATTTAGTGATTTTCTTCCAATATTACTAAGTTGTATTGCTTTTAACAGTGAAACGATTGACTGTGGGAATTAATTGAACTGATTCTGGACTGTGACCTCATAAATTTCATAAATGAGCCAATTGGTCTCCAAGCAATAACATTCTTCTTAATTTGACATGATTGCTGGATTTCAGCGATTACATTAGGCTCGGTGGTAGCGCTTTATTAAAAAATGTAGATAAATAAGTCTTCTCTTTCCGTGGGACCAATCCTGCCCGTTAGCACGCGCTAAATAAATAGGAACAGTTTCAAAAACTACATTTCATTGACTTTCTAGCGGCATAAATCCGTTTGAGTTTCAACGGTTGCCTCACATATTCGTACCAACATGTATTTAGTGATTTTCTTCCAATATTACTAAGTTGTATTGCTTTTAACAGTGAAACGATTGACTGTGGGAATTAATTGAACTGATTCTGGACTGTGACCTCATAAATGTGATAAATGAGCCAATTGGTCTCAAAGCAATAACATTCTTCTTAATTTGACATGATTGCTGGAATTCAGCGATTTCATTAGGCTCTGTTGTAGCTCTTCATTTAAAATTTTAGATAAATAAGACTTTTCTTACTGTGGGACCAATCCTGGCCGTTAGTTCGCGCTGAAGAAATAGAGACAGTTGCAAAAACTGCATTTCATTGACTTTCTAAGGGTGTCAATCCGTTTGAGTTACAACGGTTGCGTCACATATTCGTACCAACCTGTATTTAATGATTTTTTCCAATATTACTAAGTTGTATTGCTTTTAACAGTGAAACGATTGACTGGGGGAATTAATTGAACTGATTCTGGACTGTGACTTTATAAATGTGATAAATTAGCCAATTGGTCTCCAAGGAATAACTTTCTTCTTAATTTGACGTAAGTGCTGGAATTCAGCGATTACATTAGTCTCTGTGGTAGCGCTTTATTAAAAAATTTAGATAAATAAGTCTTTTTTTACTGTGGGACCAATCCTGGCCGTTAGCACGCGCTGAATAAATAGGAACAGTTTCAAAGACTACATTTCATTGACTTTCTAGCGGTATAAATCCGTTTGAGTTACAACGGTTGCGTCACATATTCGTACCAACATGTATTTAACGATAGTATTCGGATATTACTAGTTTGCATCGATTTTAACAGTGGAACGTTTGACTGTGGGACAAAATTGAACTGATTTGGGACTTTGACCTCATAAATGTGATAAATGAGCCAGTTTGACTACAAGAAATAACATTCTTCTTAATTTGACATGATTGCTGGAACTCAGCGATTACACTGGGCGCAATGGTAGCGCTTTATTAAAAAATTCAGATAAATAAGTCATTTTTTACTGTGGAACCAATCCTAGCCGTTATCGCGCATTGAAGAATTAGAGACTGTTTCAAAAACTACATTTCATTGACTTTCTAGCGGCATAAATCCGTTTGAGTTTCAACGGTTGCCTCACATATTCGTACCAACATGTATTTAGTGATTTTTTCCAATATTACTAAGTTGTATTGCTTTTAACAGTAAAACGATTGACGGTGGGAATTAATTGAACTGATGCTGGACTGTGACTTTATAAATGTGATAAATGAGCCAATTGGTCTCCAAGGAATAACTTTCTTCTTAATTTGACGTGAGTGCTGGAATTCACCGATTACATTAGGCTCTGTGGTAGCGCTTTATTAAAAAATTTAGATAAATAAGTCTTTTCTTACTGTGGGACCAATCCTGGCCGTTAGCACTCGCTGAATAAATAAGAACAGTTTCAAAGACTACATTTCATTGACTTTTTAGCGTTATAAATCCGTTTGAGTTACAACGGTTGCGTCACATATTCGTACCAACATGTATTTAGCGATAGTATTCGGATATTACTAGGTTGCATCGCTTTTAACAGTGAAACGTTTTACTGTGGGACTTAATTGAACTGATTTTGGAGATTGACATTATAAATGTGATAAAAAAGCCAATTTGACTACAAGAAATAACAGTCTTCTTAATTTGACATCATTACTGGAACTCAGCGATTACACTGGGCGCTGAGGTAGCGCTGTGTTAAAAAAATTAAGATAAATAAGTCATTCTTTACTGTGGGACCAATCCTGGCCGTTATCGCGCATTGAAGAATTAGAGACTGTTTTGAAAACTACATTTCATTGACTTTCTAGCGGCATAAATCCGTTTGAGTTTCAACAGTTGCCTCACATATTCGTACCAACATGTATTTAGTGATTTTCTTCCAATATTACTAAGTTGTATTGCTTTTAACAGTGAAACGATTGACTGTGGGAATTAATTGAATTGATTCTGGACTGTGACCTCATAAATGTGATAAATGAGCCAATTGGTCTCCAAGCAATAACATTCTTCTTAATTTGACATGATTGCTGGAATTCAGCGATTACATTAGGCTCTGTCGTAGCGGTTTATTTAGAAACTTAGATAAATAAGTCGCGCAGAATAAATAAGAACAGTTTCAAAGACTACATTTCATTGACTTTTTAGCGTTATAAATCCGTTTGAGTTACAACGGTTGCGTCACATATTCGTACCAACATGTATTTAGAGATTTTTTCAAATATTACTAAGTTGCATTGCTTTTAACAGTGAAACGATTGACTGTGGGAATTAATTGAACTGATTCTGGACTGTGACTTTATAAATGTGATAAATGAGCCAATTGGTCTCCAAGGAATAACTTTCTTCTTAATTTGACGTGAGTGCTGGAATTCAGCGATTACATTAGGCTCTGTGGTAGCGCTTTATTAAAAAATTTAGATAAATAAGTCTTTTCTTACTGTGGGACCAATCCTGGCCGTTATCGTGCATTGAAGAATTAGAGACTGTTTCGAAAACTACATTTCATTGACTTTCCAGCGGCATAAATCCGTTTGAGTTTCAACAGTTGCCTCACATATTCGTACCAACATGTATTTAGTGATTTCCTTCCAATATTACTAAGTTGTATTGCTTTTAACAGTGAAACGATTGACTGTGGGAATTAATTGAAGTGATTCTGGACTGTGACCTCATAAATGTGATAAATGAGCCAATTGGTCTCCAAGCAATAACATTCTTCTTAATTTGACATGATTGCTGGAATTCAGCGATTTCATTAGGCTCTGTTGTTTAAGTTACAAGGGTTGCGTCACATATTCGTACCAACATGTATTTAGTGATTTTTTCCAATATTTCTAAGTTGTATTGCTTTTAACAGTAAAACGATTGACTGTGGGAATTAGTTGAACTGATTCTGGACTGTGACTTTATAAATGTGATAAATGAGCCAATTCCCCGTTCCCTCTATACGGCTAATTCGCAATGCATTATGGTAGTTGTATTCTACAGTTTTCCCTCCCAGAAGCGAGAGTTTGTAAATAAATAACAGCATTCTTTTTATTGTGGCGATAATAACAAAAAGCCGTTATTGTTTGTGATAATTTTCAAATCTCCTCAAGAAAATCATTATCTCCCTTATCCAAAACCCGTGTTATTGATGTAAACATTTAAATATTGTTAGTTAGTGAGGTTTTAGGAGTGAAAGAAGTCGAAATGGAAGTAATAAATAAGGATACAGATTTAGATATAATTTTAAGCTCTACAGATCTTGGGCCTAGCTTTTCTCAAAGCTCTTGTGTGGTACCAAGACCTGTTTTTAAAGAATTAACAAATGCCGAGAGGGACGAAGAAGTGGAGGAAAGAACACACGAAGATATAAGTCAATGGTCAACTGATCTTGCAGCTATGCCTTCGATCACCCAGGAGAAAATTCACCAATATTTAGTTCTTGGAAATAGCTGTGATAGCAAGCCGAAGGGTGCTACAAAGCATAAAATTCTTGGATACCAACTATTCAAGGAGAGCTACGTGAAGAAAGTGAGAGTTAAAAGTAATGTTATGGCTGAAAAATTAACTTTTCTTGTGAAATGTTTTGTAGCTGCTTCCATGAAAAGAGAAAAATATTCTGTTTATGTCCACCTGTGTCAAAGAAGTGGTGATATTTTGTATGCGAAATGTTTATGTAAAGCTGGAGCAGGAGGATGCTGTAAGCATGTCGCAGCAGTTCTATTTCAATTGGTTGAATACAAACAGTTGGACTTAAAAATTGTCCCTGATGACAAGACATGCACAGATTTGTTACAAAAATGGCATGTACCTGGAGAAAGTGCAAATTCTGCACCAATAAAATTTTCTGCAATGGCATTCGAGAAAGCAGACCTTACGAAAGACACAAATGAAAGTCGCAAAAGACCGTTGGTCACAGGAAATAGAAAATTTTGTTCTACACCACTGTTTGCGAAATGGAACAGAATTACTTTGCCTGAGCTAACACACTTTTATTTCACTTTCATGCACAGCAACATTACAGAACAACAGTGTGAGTAAATAAAATTGTTTCCTCACAATATTGTTTTGTCTTTATATTTCATGATCTAGTATATATATATATATATAGTGTACGAAAGTTTATAATTTTTAGTCATTCGTATTTACATCTGGTACCAACTGTGGTAAAAAATTAACTAAATAACAACAAATAACCCATATCTTATTGAGTTCAGCAGCCATTGATAGTTTGAAAACTGTTTGTAAAATTCTGTAATTTTTTATACGTTCGATTGCTCGTTCGACATGTACACGTACAGATGCTATTCTTCTAGTTTCGTTTTCCTCTAATAAACTTAGCTGAGGTTTTCCATCTAAAAATGGTGGAATATTTAATGTTACTCCATCAGGTAAATCTTCCTCGAGCTCAAATCCTCTATCAGCCATCACAGAATCCCCAGGCTCTAGCAAATCGTATATACCACTATCTTTTGTTATTCGTTTATCCGAAAAGCGTCCACCATACAAATCAGAGACAAATGTCACTGATCCATCAGGAGCTATTCCGACTAATCCTTTTGCTGTATTATGGTGTTTGTAATTTGAAAAGGTACTGGACTGTGTGCGATATGACGTAGGCATTTCCACAAATACTTCTGTACAATCTAATATGACACGGGTATTTGGGTAACTTTTTTGAAAACATTTCGGCATTCTATTTTGTACTGTTTCTTTTGAAGCCCATATTGGAAGCATACGGAATTGTGAATGTAAAAAATCTGTCCATGTAATCAATATTCTGCTTATGTGACTTGTCGACATATTAAATCGAACAGCCATATCTTCTAACAAAAGTCCACATCGAATTCGAACCAGTATCATAAAGAATTCTTCTTCTGCGCTCAATGATCGTGATCGGCCTCGTTTTGTAGAGTTTATATTTTTTGTATTTTCAGTGTTAGTATTTGAACCCCAATATATTAGTTTATTTGCAGCTGGTTGTAAATATTCTAAAACTGCTTTGAATAATTTATAAGATTCGAATCCGGTATAAAACTTAAAGTGTGCTTCATTGTGTTTAAACCGGTCAATTGAAAATGCTATGTCACTTATAGTGGCTTGTTGTTTTTCAATAGTTTGATCAAGTTCCTTTTCATGAATTCTCATACAACTAATTTCGGCTCTCAATTTTTCCAACTCTTGTTTTAACTCTTCCTCCACAGATAATTCTGCAGCAATGTCATTTGTCGTAGCCCTCACAGGAGAAAATAGTTGCAATTTACAGTTTGTACTGTTGAGAGTTTTTCTTGGTTTGCTAGCTGTTGGTTTGATAGTTTTTGGGACTATTGTGGGAACATTGTTCATATATGTCTTCTTTCCACCAGTGAAATGAACAGAGCAAACTCTATGCGATGTAGAAGGTACAAAATCCTTTCTACTGATCATAAAAAGCCATTTCTTTCGAAGCTCTGAGTCTTTAGGAATGACATAAAAAGATAAGTCTGGATTCTTCTTTGAGTTGTTTTGACAGAGAGGTACACAGCAAGTTATCCCTCCTCCTTTACTTTTAGCTTGCAATAAAAAGCTTGAACTTGATGAAAAGTTTGAGCCAATGCTTGCAGGAGAGCCCAAGTTTTGAAAAAAACTGTTGTCTTGATTAGAATTTTGTATATCGCTTTGGTTTTGAGTAGAATTAAGGATGAAGTGTACTTGTTCGGCCATTTTTGTTACTACGAATGGTTTGTTTACGTTTTCGCGGAATACAACTACCATAATGCATTGCGAATTAGCCGTATAGAGGGAACGGGGAATTGGTATCCAAGGAATAACTTTCTTCTTAATTTGACGTGAGTGCTGGAATTCAGCGATTACATTAGGCTCTGTCGTAGCGCTTTATTTAAAAACTTAGATAAATAAGTCTTTTCTTACTGTGGGACCAATCCTGGCCGTTAGCACGCGCTGAATAAATAGGAACAGTTTCAAAGACTACATTTCATTGACATTCTAGCGGTATAAATCCGTTTGAGTTACAACTGTTGCGTCACATATTCGTACCAACATGTATTTAGCGATAGCATTCGGATATCACCAGTTTGCATCGATTTTAACATTGAAACGTTTGACTGTGGGACAAAATTGAACTGATTTTGGACTTTGACCTTATAAATGTGATAAATGAGCCAGTTTGACTACAAGAAATAACATTCTTCTTAATTTGACTTATTTTGATTTGATTTGGCAAAAATCCGTTTGAGTTTCAACGGTTGCCTCACATATTCGTACCAACATGTATTTAGTGATTTTCTTCCAATATTACTAAGTTGTATTGCTTGTAACAGTGAAGCGATTGACTGTGGGAATTAATTGAACTGATTCTGGACTGTGACTTTATAAATGTGATCAATGAGCCAATTGGTCTCCAAGGAATAAATTTCTTCTTAATTTGACGTGAGTGCTGGAATTCAGCGATTACCTTAAGCTCTGTGGTAGCGCTTTATTAAAAAATTTAGATAAATAAGTCTTTTCTTACTGTGGGACCAATCCTGGCCGTTAGCACTCGCTAAATAAATAAGAACAGTTTCAAGGACTAAATTTCATTGACTTTTTAGCGTTATAAATCCGTTTGAGTTACAACGGTTGCGTCACATATTCGTACCAACATGTATTTAGTGATTTTTTCCAATATTACTAAGTTGTATCGCTTTCAACAGTGCAACAATTGACTGTGGGACTTAATTGAACTGATTTTGGACTTTGACCTTATAAATGTTATAAAGGAGACATTTTGACTACAAGAAGTAACATTCTTCTTAATTTGAAATAATTGCTGGAACTCAGTGATTACACTGGGCGCTGTGGTAGCGCTTTATTTAAAAATTAAGTTAAGTAAGTCATTTTTCTCTGTGGGACCAATCCTAGCCGTTTTCGCGCAATGAAGAAATAGATACAGTTTCAAAAACTACATTTCATTGACTTTCTAACGGTGTCATACCGTTTGAGTTACAACGGTTGCGTCACATATTCGTACCAACATGTATTTAGTGATTTTCTTTCGATATTACTAAGTTGTATTGCTTTTAACAGTGAAACGATTGACTGTGGGAATTAATTGAGCTGATTCTGGACTGTGACTTTATAAATGTCATAAATGAGCCAATTGGTCTCCAAGGAATAACTTTCTTCTTAATTTGACGTGAGTGCTGGAATTCAGCGATTACATTAGGCTCTGTGGTAGCGCTTTATTAAAAAATTATATAAATAAGTCTTTTCTTACTGTGGGACCAATCCTGGCCGTTAGCACGCGCTGAATAAATAGGAACAGTTTCAAAGACTACATTTCATTGACTTTCTAACGGTGTCAATCCGTTTGAGTTACAACGGTTGCCTCATATCTTCGTACCAACATGTATTTAGTGATTTTCTTCCAATATTACTAAGTTGTATTGCTTTTAACAGTGAAGCGATTGACTGTGGGAATTAATTGAACTGATTCTGGACTGTGACTTTATAAATGTGATCAATAAGCCAATTGGTCTGCAAGGAATAAATTTCTTCTTAATTTGACGTGAGTGCTGGAATTCAGCGATTACCTTAAGCTCTGTGGTAGCGCTTTATTAAAAAATTTAGATGAATAAGTCTTTTCTTACTGTGGGACCAATCCTGGCCGTTAGCACTCGCTGAATAAATAAGAACAGTTTCAAGGACTAAATTTCATTGACTTTCTAACGGTGTCAATCCGTTTGAGTTACAACGGTTGCGTCACATATTCGTACCAACATGTATTTAGTGATTTTTTCCAATATTACTAAGTTGTATCGCTTTCAACAGTGCAACAATTGACTGTGGGACTTAATTGAACTGATTTTGGACTTTGACCTTATAAATGTTATAAAGGAGACATTTTGACTACAAGAAGTAACATTCTTCTTAATTTGAAATAATTGCTGGAACTCAGTGATTACACTGGGCGCTGTGGTAGCGCTTTATTTAAAAATTAAGTTAAGTAAGTCATTTTTTACTGTGGGACCAATCCTAGCCGTTTTCGCGCAATGAAGAAATAGAGACAGTTTCAAAAACTACATTTCATTGACTTTCTAACGGTGTCATACCGTTTGAGTTACAACGGTTGCGTCACATATTCGTACCAACATGTATTTAGTGATTTTCTTTCGATATTACTAAGTTGTACTGCTTTTAACAGTGAAACGATTGACTGTGGGAATTAATTGAGCTGATTCTGGACTGTGACTTTATAAATGTCATAAATGAGCCAATTGGTCTCCAAGGAATAACTTTCTTCTTAATTTGACGTGAGTGCTGGAATTCAGCGATTACATTAGGCTCTGTGGTAGCGCTTTATTAAAAAATTATATAAATAAGTCTTTTCTTACTGTGGGACCAATCCTGGCCGTTAGCACGCGCTGAATAAATAGGAACAGTTTCAAAGACTACATTTCATTGACTTTCTAACGGTGTCAATCCGTTTGAGTTACAACGGTTGCGTCACATATTCGTACCAACATGTAATTAGTGATTTTCTTCCGATATTACTAAGTTGTATTGCTTTTAACAGTGAAACGATTGACTGTGGGTATTAATTGAACTGATTTTGGACTGTGACCTTTTAACTGTGATAAATGAGCCAATTGGTCTCCAAGAAATAACATTCTTCTTAATTTGACATGATTGCTGGAATTCAGCGATTACATTAGGCTATGTCGTAGCGCTTTATTTACAAACTTAGATAAATAAGTCGCGCAAAATAAATAGGAACTGTTTCAAAGACTACATTTCATTGACTTTTTAGCGGCATAAATCCGTTTGAGTTACAACGGTTGCGTCACATACTCGTACCAACATGTATTTAGCGATAGTATTCGGATATTACTAGGTTGCATCGCTTTTAACAGTGAAACGATTGACTGGGGGATTTAACTGAACTGCTCTTGGACTTTGACCTTATAAATGTGATAAATAAGCCAATTGGTCTCCAAGCAATAACATTCTTCTTAATTTGACATGATTGCTGGAATTCAGCGATTACATTAGGCTCTGTCGTAGCGCTTTATTTAGAAACTTAGATAAATAAGTCGCGCAGAATAAATAAGAACAGTTTCAAAGACTACATTTCATTGACTTTTTAGCGTTATAAATCCGTTTGAGTTACAACGGTTGCGTCACATATTCGTACCAGCATTTATTTAGTGATTTTTTCAAATATTACTAAGTTGTATTGCTTTTAACAGTGAAACGATTGACTGTGGGAATTAATTGAACTGATTCTGGACTGTGACTTTATAAATGTGATAAATGAGCCAATTGGTCTCCAAGGAATAACTTTCTTCTTAATTTGACGTGAGTGCTGGAATTCAGCGATTATATTAGGCTCTGTTGTAGCGCTTTATTAAAAAATTTAGATAAATAAGTCTATTCTTACTGTGGGACCAATCCTGGCCGTTATCGCGCATTGAAGAATTAGAGACTGTTTCAAAAACTACATTTCATTTACTTTCTAGCGGCATAAATCCGTTTGAGTTTCAACAGTTGCCTCACATATTCGTACCAACATGTATTTAGTGATTTTTTTCCGATATTACTAAGTTGTATTGCTTTTAACAGTGAAACGATTGACTGTGGGAATTAATTGAACTGATTCTGGACTGTGACTTTATAAATGTGATAAATGAGCCAATTGGTCTCCAAGGAATAACTTTCTTCTTAATTTGACGTGAGTGCTGGAATTCAGCGATTACTTTAGGCTCTGTGGTAGCGCTTTAATAAAAAATTTAGATAAATAAGTCTTTTCTTACTGTGGGAATAATCCTGGCCGTTTGCACTCGCTGAATAAATAAGAACTGTTTCAAAGACTACATTTCATTGACTTTTTAGCGTTATAAATCCGTTTAAGTTACAACGGTTGCGTCACATATTCGTACCAACATGTACTTAGTGATTTTTTCCAATATTACTAAGTTGTATTGCTTTTAACAGTGAAACGATTGACTGTGGGAATTAATTGAACTGATTCTGGACTGTGACTTTATAAATGTGATAAATGAGCCAATTGGTCTCCAAGGAATAACTTTCTTCTTAATTTGACGTGAGTGCTGGAATTCAGCGATTACTTTAGGCTCTGTGGTAGCGCTTTAATAAAAAATTTAGATAAATAAGTCTTTTCTTACTGTGGGAATAATCCTGGCCGTTAGCACTCGCTGAATAAATAAGAACTGTTTCAAAGACTACATTTCATTGACTTTTTAGCGTTATAAATCCGTTTAAGTTACAACGGTTGCGTCACATATTCGTACTAACATGTATTTAGCGATAGTATTCGGATATTTGACGTGAGTGCTGGAATTCAGCGATTACATTAGGCTCTGCGGTAGCGCTTTAATAAAAAATTTAGATAAATAAGTCTTTTCTTACTGTGGGACCAATCCTGGCCGTTAGTTCGCGCTGAAGAAATAGAGACAGTTGCAAAAACTGCATTTCATTGACTTTCTAACGGTGTCAATCCGTTTGAGTTACAACGTTTGCGTCACATATTCGTACCAACATGTATTTAGTGATTTTTTCCAATATTACTATGTTGTATTGCTTTTAACAGTGAAACGATTGACTGTGGGAATTAATTGAACTGATTCTGGACTGTGACTTTATAAATGTGATAAATGAGCCAATTGGTCTCCAAGGAACAACTTTCTTCTTAATTTGACGTGAGTGCTGGAATTCAGCGATTACATTAGGCTCTGTGGTAGCCCTTTAATAAAAAATTTAGATAAATAAGTCTTTTCTTACTGTGGGACCAATCCTGGCCGTTAGCACGCGCTGACGAAATAGAGACAGTTGCAAAAACTGCATTTCATTGACTTTCTAACGGTGTCAATCCGTTTGAGTTACAACGGTTGCGTCACATATTCGTACCAACATGTATTTAGTGATTTTTTCCAATATTACTAAGTTGTATTGCTTTTAACAGTGAAACGATTGACTGTGGGAATTAATTGAACTGATTCTGGACTGTGACTTTATAAATGTGATAAATGAGCCAATTGGTCTCCAAGGAATAACTTTCTTCTTAATTTGACGTGAGTGCTGGAATTCAGCGATTACTTTAGGCTCTGGGGTAGTGCTTTAATAAAAAATTTAGATAAATAAGTCTTTTCTTACTGTGGGAATAATCCTGGCCGTTAGCACGCGCTGAAAAAATAGGAACAGTTTCAAAGACTACATTTCATTGACTTTCTAGCGGCATAAATCCGTTTGAGTTACAACGGTTGCGTCACATATTCGTACCAACATGTATTTAGCGATAGTATTCGGATATTACCAGTTTGCATCGATTTTAACAGTGAAACGTTTGACTGTGGGACATAATTGAACTGATTTTGGACTTTGACCTTATAAATGTGATAAATGAGCCAATTGGTCTCCAAGCAATAACATTTTTCTTAATTTGACATGATTGCTGGAATTCAGCGATTACATTAGGCTCTGTCGTAGCGCTTTATTTGGAAACTTAGATAAATAAGTCGCGCAGAATAAATAAGAACAGTTTCAAAGACTACATTTCATTGACTTTTTAGCGTTATAAATCCGTTTGAGTTACAACGGTTGCGTCACATATTCGTACCAACATGTATTTAGTGATTTTTTCAAATATTACTAAGTTGTATTGCTTTTAACAGTGAAACGATTGACTGTGGGAATTAATTGAACTGATTCTGGACTGTGACTTTATAAATGTGATAAATGAGCCAATTGGTCTCCAAGGAATAACTTTCTTCTTAATTTGACGTGAGTGCTGGAATTCAGCGATTACATTAGGCTCTGTGGTAGCGCTTTATTAAAAAATTTAGATAAATAAGTCTTTTCTTACTGTGGGACCAATCCTGGCCGTTATTGCGCATTGAAGAATTAGAGACTGTTTCGAAAACTACATTTCATTGACTTTCTAGCGGCATAAATCCGTTTGAGTTTCAACAGTTGCCTCACATATTCGTACCAACATGTATTTAGTGATTTTCTTCCAATATTACTAAGTTGTATTGCTTTTAACAGTGAAACGATTGACTGTGGTAATTAATTGAAGTGATTCTGGACTGTGACCTCATAAATGTGATAAATGAGCCAATTGGTCTCCAAGCAATAACATTCTTCTTAATTTGACATGATTGCTGGAATTCAGCGATTGCATTAGGCTCTGTTGTAGCGCTTTATTTTAAATTTTAGATAAATGAGACTTTTCTTACTGTGGGACCAATCCTGGCCGTTAGTTCGCGCTGAAGAAATAGAGACAGTTGCAAAAACTGCATTTCATTGACTTTCTAACGGTGTCAATCCGTTTGAGTTACAACGTTTGCGTCACATATTCGTACCAACATGTATTTAGTGATTTTTTCCAATATTACTATGTTGTATTGCTTTTAACAGTGAAACGATTGACTGTGGGAATTAATTGAACTGATGCTGGACTGTGGCTTTATAAATGTGATAAATGAGCCAATTGGTCTCCAAGGAATAACTTTCTTCTTAATTTGACGTGAGTGCTTGAATTCAGCGATTACTTTAGTCTCTGTGGTAGCGCTTTAATAAAAAATTTAGATAAATAAGTCTTTTCTTACTGTGGGAATAATCCTGGCCGTTAGCACGCGCTGAAAAAATAGGAACAGTTTCAAAGACTACATTTAATTGAATTTCTAGCGGTATAAATCCGTTTGAGTTACAACGGTTGCGTCACATATTCGTACCAACATGTATTTAGCGATAGTATTCGGATATTACTAGTTTGCATCGATTTTAACAGTGAAACGTTTGACTGTCGGACATAATTGAACTGATTTTGGACTTTGACCTTATAAATGTGATAAATGAGCCAATTGGTCTCCAAGCAATAACATTCTTCTTAATTTGACATGATTGCTGGAATTCAGCGATTACATTAGGCTCTGTCGTAGCGCTTTATTTAGAAACTTAGATAAATAAGTCGCGCAGAATAAATAAGAACAGTTTCAAAGACTACATTTCATTGACTTTTTAGCGTTATAAATCCGTTTGAGTTACAACGGTTGCGTCACATATTCGTACCAACATGTATTTAGTGATTTTTTCAAATATTACTAAGTTGTATTGCTTTTAACAGTGAAACGATTGACTGTGGGAATTAATTGAACTGATTCTGGACTGTGACTTTATAAATGTGATAAATGAGCCAATTGGTCTCCAAGGAATAACTTTCTTCTTAATTTGACGTGAGTCCTGGAATTCAGCGATTACATTAGGCTCTGTGGTAGCGCTTTATTAAAAAATTTAGATAAATAAGTCTTTTCTTACTGTGGGACCAATCCTGGCCGTTATCGCGCATTGAAGAATTAGAGACTGCTTCGAAAACTACATTTCATTGACTTTCTAGCGGCATAAATCCGTTTGAGTTTCAACAGTTGCCTTACATATTCGTACCAACATGTATTTAGTGATTTTTATCCAATATTACTAAGTTGTATTGCTTTTAACAGTGAAACGATTGACTGTGGGAATTAATTGAACTGATTCTGGACTGTGACTTTATAAATGTGATAAATGAGCCAATTGGTCTCCAAGGAATAACTTTCTTCTTAATTTGACGTGAGTGCTGGAATTCAGCGATTACATTAGGCTCTGTGGTAGCGCTTTATTAAAAAAATTAGATAAATAAGTCTTTTCTTACTGTGGGACCAATCCTGGCCGTTAGCACTCGCTGAATAAATAAGACCAGTTTCAAAGACTACATTTCATTGACTTTCTAGCAGCATAAATCCGTTTGAGTTTCAACGGTTGCCTCACATATTCGTACCAACATGTATTTAGTGATTTTCTTCCAATATTACTAAGTTGTATTGCTTTTAACAGTGAAACGATTGACTGTGGGAATTAATTGAACTGATTCTGGACTGTGACCTCATAAATGTCATAAATGAGCCAATTGGTCTCCAAGCAATAACATTTTTCTTAATTTGAGATGATTGCTGGAATTCAGCGATTACATTAGGCTCGGTGGTAGCGCTTTATTAAAAAATGGAGATAAATAAGTCTTCTCTTACCGTGGGACCAATCCTGCCCGTTAGCACGCGCTAAATAAATAGGAACAGTTTCAAAAACTACATTTCATTGACTTTCTAACGGCATAAATCCGTTTGAGTTTCAACGGTTGCCTCACATATTCGTACCAACATGTATTTAGTGATTTTCTTCCGATATTACTAAGTTGTATTGCTTTTAACAGTGAAACGATTGACTGTGGGAATTAATTGAACTGATTCTGGACTGTGACCTCATAAATGTGATAAATGAGCCAATTGGTCTCAAACCAATAACATTCTTCTTAATTTGACATGATTGCTGGAATTCAGCGATTACATTAGGCTCTGTTGTAGCGCTTCATTTAAAATTTTAGATAAATAAGACTTTTCTTACTGTGGGACCAATCCTGGCCGTTAGTTCGCGCTGAAGAAATAGAGACAGTTGCAAAAACTGCATTTCATTGACTTTCTAAGGGTGTCAATCCGTTTGAGTTACAACGGTTGCGTCACATATTCGTACCAACATGTATTTAGTGAGTTTTTCCAATATTACTAAGTTGTATTGCTTTTAACAGTGAAACGATTGACTGTGGGAATTAATTGAACTGATTCTGGACTGTGACTTTATAAATGTGATAAATTAGCCAATTGGTCTCCAAGGAATAACTTTCTTCTTAATTTGACGTGTGTGCTGGAATTCAGCGATTACATTAGGCTCTGTGGTAGCGCTTTATTAAAAAATTTAGATAAATAAGTCTTTTCTAACTGTGGGACCAATCCTGGCCGTTATTGCGCATTGAAGAATTAGAGACTGCTTCGAAAACTACATTTCATTGACTTTCTAGCGGCATAAATCCGTTTGAGTTTCAACAGTTGCCTCACATATTCGTACCAACATGTATTTAGTGATTTTCTTCCAATATTACTAAGTTGTATTGCTTTTAACAGTGAAACGATTGACTGTGGGAATCAATTGAACTGATTCTGGACTGTGACCTCATAAATGTCATAAATGAGCCAATCGGTCTCCAAGCAATAACATTCTTCTTAATTTGACATGATTGCTGGAATTCAGCGATTACATTAGCCTCGGTGGTAGCGCTTTATTAAAAAATGTAGATAAATAAGTCTTCTCTTACCGTGGGACCAATCCTGCCCGTTAGCACGCGCTAAATAAATAGGAACAGTTTCAAAAACTACATTTCATTGACTTTCTAGCGGCATAAATCCGTTTGAGTTTCAACGGTTGCCTCACATATTCGTACCAACATGTATTTAGTGATTTTCTTCCAATATTACTAAGTTGTATTGCTTTTAACAGTGAAACGATTGACTGTGGGAATTAATTTAACTGATTCTGGACTGTGACCTCATAAATGTGATAAATGAGCCAATTGGTCTCAAAGCAATAACATTCTTCTTAATTTGACATGATTGCTGGAATTCAGCGATTTCATTAGGCTCTGTTGTAGCGCTTCATTTAAAATTTTAGATAAATAAGACTTTTCTTACTGTGGGACCAATCCTGGCCGTTAGTTCGCGCTGAAGAAATAGAGACAGTTGCAAAAACTGCATTTCATTGACTTTCTAAGGGTGTCAATCCGTTTGAGTTACAACGGTTGCGTCACATATTCGTACCAACATGTATTTAATGATTTTTTCCAATATTACTAAGTTGTAATGCTTTTAACAGTGAAACGATTGACTGTGGAAATTAATTGAACTGATTCTGGACTGTGACTTTATAAATGTGATAAATTAGCCAATTGGTCTCCAAGGAATAACTTTCTTCTTAATTTGACGTAAGTGCTGGAATTCAGCGATTACATTAGTCTCTGTGGTAGCGCTTTATTAAAAAATTTAGATAAATAAGTCTTTTTTTACTGTGGGACCAATCCTGGCCGTTAGCACGCGCTGAATAAATAGGAACAGTTTCAAAGACTACATTTCATTGACTTTCTAGCGGTATAAATCCGTTTGAGTTACAACGGTTGCGTCACATATTCGTACCAACATGTATTTAACGATAGTATTCGGATATTACTAGTTTGCATCGATTTTAACAGTGGAACGTTTGACTGTGGGACATAATTGAACTGATTTTGGACTTTGACCTTATAAATGTGATAAATGAGCCAATTTGACTACAAGAAATAACATTCTTGTTAATTTGACATGATTGCTGGAACTCAGCGATTACACTGGGCGCTATGGTAGCGCTTTATTAAAAAATTCAGATAAATAAGTCATTTTTTACTGTGGAACCAATCCTAGCCGTTATCGCGCATTGAAGAATTAGAGACTGTTTCAAAAACTACATTTCATTGACTTTCTAGCGGCATAAATCCGTTTGAGTTTCAACGGTTGCCTCACATATTCGTACCAACATGTATTTAGTGATTTTTTCCAATATTACTAAGTTGTATTGCTTTTAACAGTAAAACGATTGACTGCGGGAATTAATTGAACTGATACTGGACTGTGACTTTATAAATGTGATAAATGAGCCAATTGGTCTCCAAGGAATAACTTTCTTCTTAATTTGACGTGAGTGCTGGAATTCACCGATTACATTAGGCTCTGTGGTAGCGCTTTATTAAAAAATTTAGATAAATAAGTCTTTTCTTACTGTGGGACCAATCCTGGCCGTTAGCACTCGCTGAATAAATAAGAACAGTTTCAAAGACTACATTTCATTGACTTTTTAGCGTTATAAATCCGTTTGAGTTACAACGGTTGCGTCACATATTCGTACCAACATGTATTTAGCGATAGTATTCGGATATTACTAGGTTGCATCGCTTTTAACAGTGAAACGTTTGACTGTGGGACTTAATTGAACTGATTTTGGACATTGACATTATAAATGTGATAAATAAGCCAACTTGACTACAAGAAATAACAGTCTTCTTAATTTGACATCATTGCTGGAACTCAGCGATTACACTGGGCGCTGAGGTAGCGCTTTGTTAAAAAAATTAAGATAAATAAGTCATTCTTTACTGTGGGACCAATCCTAGCTGCATTTCATTGACTTTCTAACGGTGTCAATCCGTTTGAGTTACAACGGTTGCGTCACATATTCGTACCAACATGTATTTAGTGATTTTTTCCAATATTACTAAGTTGTATTGCTTTTAACAGTGAAACGATTGACTGTGGGAATTAATTGAACTGATACTGGACTGTGACTTTATAAATGTGATAAATGAGCCAATTGGTCTCCAAGGAATAACTTTCTTCTTAAATTGACGTGAGTGCTGGAATTCACCGATTACATTAGGCTCTGTGGTAGCGCTTTATTAAAATATTTAGATAAAAAAGTCTATTCTTACTTTGGGACCAATCCTGGCCGTTAGCACGCGCTGAAAAAATAGGAACAGTTTCAAAGACTACATTTCATTGACTTTCTAGCGGTATAAATCCGCTTGAGTTACAACGGTTGCGTCACATATTCGTACCAACATGTATTTAGCGATAGTATTCGGATATTACTAGTTTGCATCGATTTTAACAGTGAAACGTTTGACTGTGGGACATAATTGAACTGATTTTGGACTTTGACCTTATAAATGTGATAAATGAGCCAGTTTGACTACAAGAAATAACATTCATCTTAATTTGACATGATTGCTGGAACTCAGCGATTACACTGGTCGCTATGGTAGCGCTTTATTTAAAATTTTAGATAAATAAGACTTTTCTTACTGTGGGACCAGTCCTGGCCGTTAGCACGCGCTGAATAAATAAGATCTGTTTCAAAGACTACATTTCATTGACTTTCTAGCGGCATAATACGTTTGAGTTACAACAGTTGCGTCACATATTCGTACCGACATGTATTTAGTGATTTTTTCCAATATTACTAAGTTGTATTGCTTTTAACAGTGAAACGATTGACTGTGGGAATTAAATGAACTGATTCTGGACTGTGACTTTATAAATGTGATAAATGAGCCAATTGGTCTACAAGGAATAACTTTCTTCTTAATTTGACGTGAGTGCTGGAATTCAGCGATTACATTAGGCTCGGTGGTAGCGCTTTATTAAAAAATTAGATAAATAATCTTTTCTTACTGTGGGACCAATCCTGGCCGTTAGCACGCGCTGAATAAATAGGAACAGTTTCAAAGACTACATTTCATTGACTTTCTAGCGGTATAAATCCGTTTGAGTTACAACGGTTGCGTCACATATTCGTACCAACATGTATTTAACGATAGTATTCGGATATTACTAGTTTGCATCGATTTTAACAGTGGAACGTTTGACTGTGGGACATAATTGAACTGATTTTGGACTTTGACCTTATAAATGTGATAAATGAGCCAATTTGACTACAAGAAATAACATTCTTGTTAATTTGACATGATTGCTGGAACTCAGCGATTACACTGGGCGCTATGGTAGCGCTTTATTAAAAAATTCAGATAAATAAGTCATTTTTTACTGTGGAACCAATCCTAGCCGTTATCGCGCATTGAAGAATTAGAGACTGTTTCAAAAACTACATTTCATTGACTTTCTAGCGGCATAAATCCGTTTGAGTTTCAACGGTTGCCTCACATATTCGTACCAACATGTATTTAGTGATTTTTTCCAATATTACTAAGTTGTATTGCTTTTAACAGTAAAACGATTGACTGCGGGAATTAATTGAACTGATACTGGACTGTGACTTTATAAATGTGATAAATGAGCCAATTGGTCTCCAAGGAATAACTTTCTTCTTAATTTGACGTGAGTGCTGGAATTCACCGATTACATTAGGCTCTGTGGTAGCGCTTTATTAAAAAATTTAGATAAATAAGTCTTTTCTTACTGTGGGACCAATCCTGGCCGTTAGCACTCGCTGAATAAATAAGAACAGTTTCAAAGACTACATTTCATTGACTTTTTAGCGTTATAAATCCGTTTGAGTTACAACGGTTGCGTCACATATTCGTACCAACATGTATTTAGCGATAGTATTCGGATATTACTAGGTTGCATCGCTTTTAACAGTGAAACGTTTGACTGTGGGACTTAATTGAACTGATTTTGGACATTGACATTATAAATGTGATAAATAAGCCAACTTGACTACAAGAAATAACAGTCTTCTTAATTTGACATCATTGCTGGAACTCAGCGATTACACTGGGCGCTGAGGTAGCGCTTTGTTAAAAAAATTAAGATAAATAAGTCATTCTTTACTGTGGGACCAATCCTAGCCGTTAGTTTGCGCTGAAGAAATAGAGACAGTTGCAAAAACTGCATTTCATTGACTTTCTAACGGTGTCAATCCGTTTGAGTTACAACGGTTGCGTCACATATTCGTACCAACATGTATTTAGTGATTTTTTCCAATATTACTAAGTTGTATTGCTTTTAACAGTGAAACGATTGACTGTGGGAATTAATTGAACTGATACTGGACTGTGACTTTATAAATGTGATAAATGAGCCAATTGGTCTCCAAGGAATAACTTTCTTCTTAAATTGACGTGAGTGCTGGAATTCACCGATTACATTAGGCTCTGTGGTAGCGCTTTATTAAAATATTTAGATAAAAAAGTCTATTCTTACTTTGGGACCAATCCTGGCCGTTAGCACGCGCTGAAAAAATAGGAACAGTTTCAAAGACTACATTTCATTGACTTTCTAGCGGTATAAATCCGCTTGAGTTACAACGGTTGCGTCACATATTCGTACCAACATGTATTTAGCGATAGTATTCGGATATTACTAGTTTGCATCGATTTTAACAGTGAAACGTTTGACTGTGGGACATAATTGAACTGATTTTGGACTTTGACCTTATAAATGTGATAAATGAGCCAGTTTGACTACAAGAAATAACATTCATCTTAATTTGACATGATTGCTGGAACTCAGCGATTACACTGGTCGCTATGGTAGCGCTTTATTTAAAATTTTAGATAAATAAGACTTTTCTTACTGTGGGACCAGTCCTGGCCGTTAGCACGCGCTGAATAAATAAGATCTGTTTCAAAGACTACATTTCATTGACTTTCTAGCGGCATAATACGTTTGAGTTACAACAGTTGCGTCACATATTCGTACCGACATGTATTTAGTGATTTTTTCCAATATTACTAAGTTGTATTGCTTTTAACAGTGAAACGATTGACTGTGGGAATTAAATGAACTGATTCTGGACTGTGACTTTATAAATGTGATAAATGAGCCAATTGGTCTACAAGGAATAACTTTCTTCTTAATTTGACGTGAGTGCTGGAATTCAGCGATTACATTAGGCTCGGTGGTAGCGCTTTATTAAAAAATTAGATAAATAATCTTTTCTTACTGTGGGACCAATCCTGGCCGTTAGCACGCGCTGAATAAATAGGAACAGTTTCAAAGACTACATTTCATTGACTTTCTAGCGGTATAAATCCGTTTGAGTTACAACGGTTGCGTCACATATTCATACCAACATGTATTTAGCGATAGTATTCGGATAACACTAGTTTGCATCGATTTTAACAGTAAAACGTTTAACTGTGGGACATAATTGAACTGATTTTAGACTTTGACGTTATAAATGTGATAAATGAGCCAATTGGTATCCAAGGAATAACATTCTTCTTAATTTTACATGATTGCTGGAACTCAGCGATTACACTGGGCGCTATGGTGGCGCTTTATTAAAAAATTCAGATAAATAAGTCATTTTTTACTGTGGGACCAATCCTAGCCGTTATTACGCATTGAAAAAATAGATACTGTATCAAAAACTACATTTCATTGACTTTCTAGCGGTATAAATCCGTTTGAGTTACAACGGTTGCGTCACATATTCGTACCAACATGTATTTAGTGATTTTCTTCCAATATTACTAAGTTATATTGCTTCTAACAGTAAAACGATTGACTCTAGGAATTAATTGAACTGATTCTGGACTGTGACCTCATAAATGTGATAAATGAGCCAATTGGTCTCCAAGGAATAACTTTCTTCTTAATTTGACGTAAGTGCTGGAATTCAGCGATTACATTAGTCTCTGTGGTGGCGCTTTATTAAAAAATTTAGATAAATAAGTCTTTTTTTACTGTGGGACCAATCCTGGCCGTTAGCACGCGCTGAATAAATAGGAACAGTTTCAAAGACTACATTTCATTGACTTTCTAGCGGTATAAATCCGTTTGAGTTACAACGGTTGCGTCACATATTTGTACCAACATGTATTTAACGATAGTATTCGGATATTACTAGTTTGCATCGATTTTAACAGTGGAACGTTTGACTGTGGGACATAATTGAACTGATTTTGGACTTTGACCTTATAAATGTGATAAATGAGCCAATTTGACTACAAGAAATAACATTCTTCTTAATTTGACATGATTGCTGGAACTCAGCGATTACACTGGGCGCTATGGTAGCGCTTTATTAAAAAATTCAGATAAATAAGTCATTTTTTACTGTGGAACCAATCCTAGCCGTTATCGCGCATTGAAGAATTAGAGACTGTTTCAAAAACTACATTTCATTGACTTTCTAGCGGCATAAATCCGTTTGAGTTTCAACGGTTGCCTCACATATTCGTACCAACATGTATTTAGTGATTTTTTCCAATATTACTAAGTTGTATTGCTTTTAACAGTAAAACGATTGACTGTGGGAATTAATTGAACTGATACTGGACTGTGACTTTATAAATGTGATAAATGAGCCAATTGGTCTCCAAGGAATAACTTTCTTCTTAATTTGACGTGAGTGCTGGAATTCACCGATTACATTAGGCTCTGTGGTAGCGCTTTATTAAAAAATTTAGATAAATAAGTCTTTTCTTACTGTGGGACCAATCCTGGCCGTTAGCACTCGCTGAATAAATAAGAACAGTTTCAAAGACTACATTTCATTGACTTTTTAGCGTTATAAATCCGTTTGAGTTACAACGGTTGCGTCACATATTCGTACCAACATGTATTTAGCGATAGTATTCGGATATTACTAGGTTGCATCGCTTTTAACAGTGAAACGTTTGACTGTGGGACTTAATTGAACTGATTTTGGACATTGACATTATAAATGTGATAAATAAGCCAATTTGACTACAAGAAATAACAGTCTTCTTAATTTGACACCATTGCTGGAACTCAGCGATTACACTGGGCGCTGAGGTAGCGCTTTGTTAAAAAAATTAAGATAAATAAGTCATTCTTTACTGTGGGACCAATCCTAGCCGTTAGTTTGCGCTGAAGAAATAGAGACAGTTGCAAAAACTGCATTTCATTGACTTTCTAACGGTGTCAATCCGTTTGAGTTACAACGGTTGCGTCACATATTCGTACCAACATGTATTTAGTGATTTTTTCCAATATTACTAAGTTGTATTGCTTTTAACAGTGAAACGATTGACTGTGGGAATTAATTGAACTGATACTGGACTGTGACTTTATAAATGTGATAAATGAGCCAATTGGTCTCCAAGGAATAACTTTCTTCTTAAATTGACGTGAGTGCTGGAATTCAGCGATTACATTAGGCTCTGTGGTAGCGCTTTATTAAAATATTTAGATAAAGAAGTCTATTCTTACTTTGGGACCAATCCTGGCCGTTAGCACGCGCTGAATAAATAGGAACAGTTTCAAAGACTACATTTCATTGACTTTCTAGCGGTATAAATCCGCTTGAGTTACAACGGTTGCGTCACATATTCATACCAACATGTATTTAGCGATAGTATTCGGATATTACTAGTTTGCATCGATTTTAACAGTGAAACCTTTGACTGTGGGACATAATTGAACTGATTTTGGACTTTGACCTTATAAATGTGATAAATGAGCCAGTTTGACTACAAGAAATAACATTCATCTTAATTTGACATGATTGCTGGAACTCAGCGATTACACTGGTCGCTATGGTAGCGCTTTATTTAAAATTTTAGATAAATAAGTCATTCTTTACTGTGGGACCAATCCTAGCCGTTAGTTTGCGCTGAAGAAATAGAGACAGTTGCAAAAACTGCATTTCATTGACTTTCTAACGGTGTCAATCCGTTTGAGTTACAACGGTTGCGTCACATATTCGTACCAACATGTATTTAGTGATTTTTTCCAATATTACTAAGTTGTATTGCTTTTAACAGTGAAACGATTGACTGTGGGAATTAATTGAACTGATACTGGACTGTGACTTTATAAATGTCATAAATGAGCCAATTGGTCTCCAAGGAATAACTTTCTTCTTAAATTGACGTGAGTGCTGGAATTCAGCGATTACATTAGGCTCTGTGGTAGCGCTTTATTAAAATATTTAGATAAAGAAGTCTATTCTTACTTTGGGACCAATCCTGGCCGTTAGCACGCGCTGAATAAATAGGAACAGTTTCAAAGACTACATTTCATTGACTTTCTAGCGGTATAAATCCGCTTGAGTTACAACGGTTGCGTCACATATTCATACCAACATGTATTTAGCGATAGTATTCGGATATTACTAGTTTGCATCGATTTTAACAGTGAAACCTTTGACTGTGGGACATAATTGAACTGATTTTGGACTTTGACCTTATAAATGTGATAAATGAGCCAGTTTGACTACAAGAAATAACATTCATCTTAATTTGACATGATTGCTGGAACTCAGCGATTACACTGGTCGCTATGGTAGCGCTTTATTTAAAATTTTAGATAAATAAGACTTTTCTTACTGTGGGACCAGTCCTGGCCGTTAGCACGCACTGAATAAATAAGATCTGTTTCAAAGACTACATTTCATTGACTTTCTAGCGGCATAATACGTTTGAGTTACAACAGTTGCGTCACATATTCGTACCGACATGTATTTAGTGATTTTTTCCAATATTACTAAGTTGTATTGCTTTTAACAGTGAAACGATTGACTGTGGGAATTAATTGAACTGATTCTGGACTGTGACTTTATAAATGTGATAAATGAGCCAATTGGTCTACAAGGAATAACTTTCTTCTTAATTTGACGTGAGTGCTGGAATTCAGCGATTACTTTAGGCTCTGGGGTAGTGCTTTAATAAAAAATTTAGATAAATAAGTCTTTTCTTACTGTGGGAATAATCCTGGCCGTTAGCACGCGCTGAAAAAATAGGAACAGTTTCAAAGACTACATTTCATTGACTTTCTAGCGGTATAAATCCGTTTGAGTTACAACGGTTGCGTCACATATTCGTACAAACATGTATTTAGCGATAGTATTCGGATATTACTAGTTTGCATCGATTTTAACAGTGAAACGTTTGACTGTGGGACATAATTGAACTGATTTTGGACTTTGACCTTATAAATGTGATAAATGAGCCAATTGGTCTCCAAGCAATAACATTCTTCTTAATTTGACATGATTGCTGGAATTCAGCGATTACATTAGGCTCTGTCGTAGCGCTTTATTTAGAAACTTAGATAAATAAGTCGCGCAGAATAAATAAGAACAGTTTCAAAGACTACATTTCATTGACTTTCTAGCGGCATAATACGTTTGAGTTACAACGGTTGCGTCACATATTCGTACCAACATGTATTTAGTGATTTTTTCCAACATTACTAAGTTGTATTGCTTTTAACAGTGAAACGATTGACTGTGGGAATTAATTGAACTGATTCTGGACTTTGACCTTATAAATGTGATAAATGAGCCAATTGGTCTCCAAGCAATAACATTTTTCTTAATTTGACATGATTGCTGGAATTCAGCGATTACATTAGGCTCTGTGGTAGTGCTTTATTAAAAAATTTAGATAAACAAATCTTTGCTTACTGTGGGACCAATCCTGGCCGTTAGCACGCGCTGAATAAATAGGAACAGTTTCAAAGACTACATTTCATTGACTTTCTAGCGGTATAAATCCGTTTGAATTACAACGGTTGCGTCACATATTCGTACCAACATGAATTTAGCGATAGTATTCGGATATTACTAGTTTGCATCGATTTCAACAGTGAAACGTTTGACTGTGGGACATAATTGAACTGATTATGGACTTTTACCTTATAAATGTGATAAATGAGCCAGTTTGACTACAAGAAATAACATTCTTCTTAATTTGACATGATTGCTGGAACTCAGCGATTACACTGGGCGCAATGGTAGCGCTTTGTTAAAAAATTCAGATAAATAAGTCATTTTTTACTGTGGGACAAATCCTAGCTCTTATCGCGCATTGAAGAAATAGAGACTGTTTCAAAAACTACATTTCATTGACTTTCTAGCGGCATAAATCTGTTTGAGTTACAACGGTTGCGTCACATATTCGTACCAACATGTATTTAGTGATTTTCTTCCAATATTACTAAGTTGTATTTCTTTTAACAGTGAAACGATTGACTGTGGGAATTAATTGAACTGATTCTGGACTGTGACCTCATAAATGTGATAAATGACCCAATTGGTGTCCAAGCAATTACATTCTTCTTAATTTGACATGATTGCTGGAATTCAGCGATTACATTAGGCTCTGTGGTAGTTATTTAAAATTTTAGATAAATAAGACTTTTCTTACTGTGGGACCAATCCTGGCCGTTAGCACGCGCTGAATAAATGGGAACAGTTTCAAAGACTACATTTCACTGACTTTCTAGCGGTATAAATCCGTTTGAGTTACAACGGTTGCGTCACATATTTAAAACAACATGTATTTAGCGATAGTATTCGGATATTACTAGTTTGCATCGATTTTGACAGTGAAACGTTTGCCTGTGGGACATAATTGTACTGATTTTGGACTTTGACCTTATAAATGTGATAAATGAGCCAGTTTGACTACAAGAAATAACATTCTTCTTAATTTGACATGATTGCTGGAACTCAGCGATTACACTGGGCGCTATGGTGGCGCTTTATTAAAAAATTCAGATAAATAAGTCATTTTTTACTGTGGGACCAATCCTAGCCGTTATTGTGCATTGAAGAAATAGAGACTGTATCAAAAACTACATTTCATTGACTTTCTAGCGGCATAAATCCGTTTGAGTTGCAACAGTTGCGTCACATATTCGTACCAACATGTATTTAGTGGTTTTCTTCCAATATTACTAAGTTATATTGCTTTTAACAGGGAAACGATTGACTGTGGGAATTAATTGAACTGATTGTGGACTGTGACCTCATAAATGTGATAAATGAGACAATTGGTCTCCAAGCAATAACATTTTTCTTAATTTGACATGATTGCTGGAATTCAGCGATTACATTAGGCTCTGTTGTAGCGCTTTATTTAAAATTTTCGATAAATAAGACTTTTCTTACTGTGGGACCAATCCTGGCCGTTAGCACGCGCTGAATAAATAGAAACAGTTTCAAAGACTACATTTCCTTGACTTTCTAGCGGTATAAATCGGTTTGAGTTACAACGGTTGCGTCACATATTCGTACCAACATGTATTTAGCGATAGTATTCGGATATTACTAGTTTGCATCGCTTTTAACAGTGAAACGTTTGACTGTGGGATTTAATTGAACTGCTCCTGGACTTTGACCTTATAAAGGTGATAAATGAGCCAGTTTGACTACAAGAAATAACAGTCTTCTTAATTTGACATGATTGGTGGAACTCAGCGATTACGCTGGGCGCTGTGGTAGCGCTTTGTTAAAAAAATTATGATAAATAAGTCAATCTTTACTGTGGGACCAATCCTAGCAGTTAGTTCGCGCTGAATAAATAGAGACAGTTGCAAAAACTGCATTTCATTGACTTTCTAACGGTGTCAATCCGATTGGGTTTCAACGGTTGCGTCACATATTCGTACCAACATGTATTTAGTGATTTTTTCCAATATTACTAAGTTGTATTGCTTTTAACAGTGAAACGATTGACTGTGGGAATTAATTGAACTGATTCTGGACTGTGACTTTATAAATGTGATAAATGAGCCAATTGGTCTCCAAGGAGTAACTTTCTTCTTAATTTGACGTGAGTGCTGGAATTCAGCGATTACATTAGGCTCTGTGGTAGCGCTTTATTAAAAAATTTAGATAAATAAGTATTTTCTAACTGTGGGACCAATCCTGACCGTTAGCACGCGCTGAATAAATAGAAACAGTTTCAAAGACTACATTTCCTTGACTTTCTAGCGGTATAAATCCGTTTGAGTTACAACGGTTGCGTCACATATTCGTACCAACATGTATTTAGCGATAGTATTCGGATATTACTAGTTTGCATCGCTTTTAACAGTGAAACGTTTGACTGTGGGATTTAATTGAACTGCTCTTGGACTTTGACCTTATAAAGGTGATAAATGAGCCAGTTTGACTACAAGACATAACAGTCTTCTTAATGTGACATGATTGCTGGAACTCAGCGATTACATTAGGCTCTGTGGTAGCGCTTTATTAAATAATTTAGATAAATAAGTCTTTTCTTACTGTGGGACCAATCCTGGCCGTTAGCACGTGCTGAATAAATAGGAACAGTTTCAAAGACTACATTTCATTGACTTTGTAGCGGTATAAATCCGTTTGAGTTACAACGGTTGCGTCACATATTTAAAACAACATGTATTTAGCGATAGTATTCGGATATTACTAGTTTGCATCGATTTTAACAGTGAAACGTTTGACTGTGGGACATAATTGAACTGATTTTGGACTTTGACCTTATAAATAGGATAAATGAGCCAGTTTGACTACAAGAAATAACATTCTTCTTAATTTGACATGATTGCTGGAACTCAGCGATTACACTGGGCGCTTTGGTAGCGCTTTGTTAAAAAAATTAATATAAATAAGTCATTCTTTACTGTGGGACCAATCCTAGCCGTTGGTTCGCGCTGAAGAAATGGAGACAGTTGCAAAAACTGCATTTCATTGACTTTCTAACGGTGTCAATCCGTTTGAGCTACAACGGTTGCGTCACATATTCGTACCAACATGTATTTAGTGATTTTTTCCAATATTACTAAGTTGTATTGCTTTTAACAGTGAAACGATTGACTGTGAGAATTAATTGAACTGATTCTGGACTGTGACTTTATAAATGTGATAAATGAGCCAATTGGTCTCCAAGGAGTAACTTTCTTCTTAATTTGACGTGAGTGCTGGAATTCAGCGATTACATTAGGCTCTGTGGTAGCGCTTTATTAAAAAATTTAGATAAATATGTAATTTCTAACTGTGGGACCAATCCTGACCGTTAGCACGCGCTGAATAAATAGAAACAGTTTCAAAGACTACATTTCCTTGACTTTCTAGCGGTATAAATCCGTTTGAGTTACAACGGTTGCGTCACATATTCGTACCAACATGTAATTAGCGATAGTATTCGGATATTACTAGTTTGCATCGCTTTTAACAGTGAAACGTTTGACTGTGGGATTTAATTGAACTGATTCTGGACTGTGACTTTATAAATGTGATAAATGAGCCAATTGGTCTCCAAGGAGTAACTTTCTTCTTAATTTGACATGATTGCTGGAACTCAGCGATTACACCGGGCGCTGTGGTAGCGCTTTGTTAAAAAAATTATGATAAATAAGTCAATTTTTACTGTGGGACCAATCCTAGCCGTTAGTTCGCGCTGAAGAAATAGAGACAGTTGCAAAATTTGCATTTCATTGACTTTCTAACGGTGTCAATCCGTTTGAGCTACAACGGTTGCGTCACATATTCGTACCAACATGTATTTATTGATTTTTTCTAATATTACTAAGTTGTATTGCTTTTAACAGTGAATCGATTGACTGTGAGAATTAATTGAACTGATTCTGGACTGTGACTTTTAAAAATGTGATAAATGAGCCAATTGGTCTCCAAGGAGTAACTTTCTTCTTAATTTGACGTGAGTGCTGGAATTCAACGATTACAATAGGCTCTGTGGTAGCGCTTTATTAAAAAATTTAGATAAATATGTAATTTCTAACTTTGGGACCAATCCTGACCGTTAGCACGCGCTGAATAAATAGAAACAGTTTCAAAGACTACATTTCCTTGACTTTCTAGCGGTATAAATCCGTTTGAGTTACAACGGTTGCGTCACATATTCGTACCAACATGTAATTAGCGATAGTATTCGGATATTACTAGTTTGCATCGCTTTTAACAGTGAAACGTTTGACTGTGGGATTTAATTGAACTGCTCTTGGACTTTGACCTTATAAAGGTGATAAATGAGCCAGTTTGACTACAAGACATAACAGTCTTCTTAATTTGACATGATTGCTGGAACTCAGCGATTACACTGGGCGCTGTGGTAGCGCTTTGTTAAAAAAATTATGATAAATAAGTCAATCTTTACTGTGGGACCAATCCTAGCCGTTAGTTCGCGCTGAAGAAATAGAGACAGTTGCAAAAACTGCATATCATTGACTTTCTAACGGTGTCAATCCGTTTGAGCTACAACGGTTGCGTCACATATTCGTACCAACATGTATTTAGTGATTTTTTCCAATATTACTAAGTTGTATTGGTTTTAACAGTGAAACGATTGACTGTGAGAATTAATTGAACTGATTCTGGACTGTGACTTTATAAATGTGATAAATGAGCCAATTGGTCTCCAAGGAGTAACTTTCTTCTTAATTTGACGTGAGTGCTGGAATTCAGCGATTACATTAGGCTCTGTGGTAGCGCTTTATTAAAAAATTTAGATAAATATGTAATTTCTAACTTTGGGACCAATCCTGACCGTTAGCACGCGCTGAATAAATAGAAACAGTTTCAAAGACTACATTTCCTTGACTTTCTAGCGGTATAAATCCGTTTGAGTTACAACGGTTGCGTCACATATTCGTACCAACATGTATTTAGCGATAGTATTCGGATACTACTAGCTTGCATCGCTTTTAACAGTGAAACGTTTGACTGTGGGATTTAATTGAACTGCTCTTGGACTTTGACCTTATAAAGGTGATAAATGAGCCAGTTTGACTACAAGACATAACAGTCTTCTTAATTTGACATGATTGCTGGAACTCAGCGATTACACTGGGCGCTGTGGTAGCGCTTTGTTAAAAAAATTATGATAAATAAGTCAATCTTTACTGTGGGACCAATCCTAGCCGTTAGTTCGCGCTGAAGAAATAGAGACAGTTGCAAAAACTGCATATCATTGACTTTCTAACGGTGTCAATCCGTTTGAGCTACAACGGTTGCGTCACATATTCGTACCAACATGTATTTAGTGATTTTTTCCAATATTACTAAGTTGTATTGCTTTTAACAGTGAAACGATTGACTGTGAGAATTAATTGAACTGATTCTGGACTGTGACTTTATAAATGTGATAAATGAGCCAATTGGTCTCCAAGGAGTAACTTTCTTCTTAATTTGACGTGAGTGCTGGAATTCAGCGATTACATTAGGCTCTGTGGTAGCGCTTTATTAAAAAATTTAGATAAATATGTAATTTCTAACTTTGGGACCAATCCTGACCGTTAGCACGCGCTGAATAAATAGAAACAGTTTCAAAGACTACATTTCCTTGACTTTCTAGCGGTATAAATCCGTTTGAGTTACAACGGTTGCGTCACATATTCGTACCAACATGTAATTAGCGATAGTATTCGGATATTACTAGTTTGCATCGCTTTTAACAGTGAAACGTTTGACTGTGGGATTTAATTGAACTGCTCTTGGACTTTGACCTTATAAAGGTGATAAATGAGCCAGTTTGACTACAAGACATAACAGTCTTCTTAATTTGACATGATTGCTGGAACTCAGCGATTACACTGGGCGCTGTGGTAGCGCTTTGTTAAAAAAATTATGATAAATAAGTCAATCTTTACTGTGGGACCAATCCTAGCCGTTAGTTCGCGCTGAAGAAATAGAGACAGTTGCAAAAACTGCATATCATTGACTTTCTAACGGTGTCAATCCGTTTGAGCTACAACGGTTGCGTCACATATTCGTACCAACATGTATTTAGTGATTTTTTCCAATATTACTAAGTTGTATTGCTTTTAACAGTGAAACGATTGACTGTGAGAATTAATTGAACTGATTCTGGACTGTAACTTTATAAATGTGATAAATGAGCCAATTGGTCTCCAAGGAGTAACTTTCTTCTTAATTTGACGTGAGTGCTGGAATTCAGCGATTACATTAGGCTCTGTGGTAGCGCTTTATTAAAAAATTTAGATAAATATGTAATTTCTAACTTTGGGACCAATCCTGACCGTTAGCACGCGCTGAATAAATAGAAACAGTTTCAAAGACTACATTTCCTTGACTTTCTAGCGGTATAAATCCGTTTGAGTTACAACGGTTGCGTCACATATTCGTACCAACATGTAATTAGCGATAGTATTCGGATATTACTAGTTTGCATCGCTTTTAACAGTGAAACGTTTGACTGTGGGATTTAATTGAACTGATTCTGGACTGTGACTTTATAAATGTGATAAATGAGCCAATTGGTCTCCAAGGAGTAACTTTCTTCTTAATTTGACATGATTGCTGGAACTCAGCGATTACACCGGGCGCTGTGGTAGCGCTTTGTTAAAAAAATTATGATAAATAAGTCAATCTTTACTGTGGGACCAATCCTAGCCGTTAGTTCGCGCTGAAGAAATAGAGACAGTTGCAAAAACTGCATTTCATTGACTTTCTAACGGTGTCAATCCGTTTGAGTTACAACGGTTGCGTCACATATTCGTACCAACATGTATTTATTGATTTTTTCCAATATTACTAAGTTGTATTGCTTTTAACAGTGAATCGATTGACTGTCGGAATTAATTGAACTGATTCTGGACTGTGACTTTATAAATGTGATAAATGAGCCAATTGGTCTCCAAGGAATAACTTTCTTCTTAATTTGATGTGAGTGCTGGAATTCAGCGATTACATTAGGCTCTGTGGAAGCATTTTATTAAAAAAATTAGATAAATAAGTCTTTTTTTACTGTGGGACCAATCCTGGCCGTTAACACCCGCTGAATAAATAAGAACAGTTTCAAAGACTACATTTCATTAACTTTCTAACGGTGTCAATCCGTTTGAGTTACAACGGTTGCGTCACATCTTCGTACCAACATGTATTTAGTGATTTTTTCCAATATTACTAAGTTGTATTGCTTTCAACAGTGAAACGATTGACTGTGGGAGTTAATTGAACTGATTTTGGACTGTGACTTTATAAATGTGATAAATGAGCCAATTCGTCTCCAAGGAATAACTTTCTTCTTAATTTGACGTGGGTGCTGGAATTCAGCGATTACATTAGGCTCTGTGGTAGCGCTTTATTTAAAAATTTAGATAAATAAGACTTTTCTTATTGTGGGACCAATCCTGGCCGTTAGCACGCGCTGAATAAATAGGATCAGTTCCAAAGACTACATTACATTGACTTTCAGGCGGCATAAATCCGTTTGCGTTACAACGGTTGCGTCACATATTCGTACCAACATGTATTTAGCGATAGTATTCGGATACTACTAGCTTGCATCGCTTTTAACAGTGAAACGCTTGACTGTGGGATTTAATTGAACTGCTCTTGGACTTTGACCTTATAAAGGTGATAAATGAGCCAGTTTGACTACAAGACATAACAGTCTTCTTAATTTGACATGATTGCTGGAACTCAGCGATTACACTGGGCGCTGTGGTAGCGCTTTGTTAAAAAAATTATGATAAATAAGTCAATCTTTACTGTGGGACCAATCCTAGCCGTTAGTTCGCGCTGAAGAAATAGAGACAGTTGCAAAAACTGCATTTCATTGACTTTCTAACGGTGTCAATCCGTTTGAGTTACAACGGTTGCGTCACATATTCGTACCAACATGTATTTATTGATTTTTTCCAATATTACTAAGTTGTATTGCTTTTAACAGTGAATCGATTGACTGTGGGAATTAATTGAACTGATTCTGGACTGTGACTTTATAAATGTGATAAATGAGCCAATTGGTCTCCAAGGAATAACTTTCTTTTTAATTTGACGTGAGTGCTGGAATTCAGCGATTACATTAGGCTCTGTGGAAGCGTTTTATTAAAAAAATTAGATAAATAAGACTTTTTTTACTGTGGGACCAATCCTGGCCGTTAACACCCGCTGAATAAATAAGAACAGTTTCAAAGACTACATTTCATTGACTTTCTAACGGTGTCAATCCGTTTGAGTTACAACGGTTGCGTCACATATTCGTACCAACATATATTTAGTGATTTTTTCCAATATTACTAAGTTGTATTGCTTTCAACAGTGAAACGATTGACTGTGAGAATTAATTGAACTGATTCTGGACTGTGACTTTATAAATGTGATAAATGAGCCAATTGGTCTCCAAGGAATAACTTTCTTCTTAATTTGACGTGAGTGCTGGAATTCAGCGATTACATTAGGCTCTGTGGTAGCGCTTTATTTAAAAATTTAGATAAATAAGACTTTTCTTATTGTGGGACCAATCCTGGCCGTTAGCACGCGCTGAATAAATAGGATCAGTTCCAAAGACTACATTACATTGACTTTCAGGCGGCATAAATCCGTTTGCATTACAACGGTTGCGTCACATATTCGTACCAACATTTATTTAGCGATAGTATTCGGATACTACTAGCTTGCATCGCTTTTAACAGTGAAACGTTTGACTGTGGGACTTAATTGAACTGATTTTGGACTTTGACCTTATAAATGTGATAAATGAGCCAGTTTGACTACAAGAACTAACATTCTTCTTAATTTGACATGATTGCTGGAACTTAGCGATTACACTGGGCGCTGTGGTAGCGCTTTATTAAAAAATTAAGATAAATAAGTCATTTTTTATTGTGGGACAAATCCTAGCCGTTAGTTCGCGTTGAACAAATAGAGACAGATTCAAAAACTACATTTCATTGATTTTCTAACGGTGTCAATCCGTTTGAGTTACAACGTTTGCGTCACATATTCGAACCAACATGTATTTAGTGTTCTTTTTCCGATATTACCAAGTTGTAACGCTTTTAATAGTGAAACGATTGACTGTGGGAATTAATTGAACTGATTCTGGACTGTGACCTCATAAATGTGATAAATGAGCCAATTGGTGTCCAAGCAATTACATTCTTCTTAATTTGACATGATTGCTGGAATTCAGCGATTACATTAGGCTCTGTGGTAGTTATTTAAAATTTTAGATAAATAAGACTTTTCTTACTGTGGGACCAATCCTGGCCGTTAGCACTCGCTGAATAAATAAGAACAGTTTCAAAGACTACATTTCATTGACTTTTTAGTGTTATAAATCCGTTTGAGTTACAACGGTTGCGTCACATATTCGTACCAACATGTATTTACCGATAATATTCGGCTATTACTAGGTTGGATCGCTTTTAACAGTGAAACGTTTGACTGTGGGATTTAATTGATCTGCTCTTGGACTTTGACCTTATAAATGTGATAATTGAGCCAATTGGACTCCAAGGAATATCTTTCTTCTTAATTTGACGTGAGTGCTGGAATTCAGCGATTACACTGCGCGCTGTGGTAGCGCTTTATTAAAAAATTAAGATAAATAAGTCATTTTTTACTGTGGGACTAATCCTAGCCGTTAGTTCGCGTTGAACAAATAGAGACAGTTTCAAAGACTACATTACATTGACTTTCTAACGGTGTCAATCCGTTTGAGTTACAACGGTTGCGTCACATATTCGTACCAACATGTATTTAGTGATTTTTTCCAATATTACTAAGTTGTATTGCTTTCAACAGTGAAACGATTGACTGTGGGAATTAATTGAACTGATTCTGGACTGTGACTTTATAAATGTGATAAATGAGCCAATTGGTCTCCAACGAATAACTTTCTTCTTACTTTGACGTGAGTACTGGAATTCATCGATTACATTAGGCTCTGTCGTAGCGCTTTATTTAAAAATTTAGATAAATAAGACTTTTCTTATTGTGGGACCAATCCTGGCCGTTAGCACGCGCTGAATAAATAAGAACAGTTTCAAAGACTACATTTCATTGACTTTTTAGTGTTATAAATCCGTTTGAGTTACAACGGTTGCGTCACATATTCGTACCAACATGTATTTACCGATAATATTCGGCTATTACTAGGTTGGATCGCTTTTAACAGTGAAACGTTTGACTGTGGGATTTAATTGAACTGCTCTTGGACTTTGACCTTATAAATGTGATAATTGAGCCAATTGGACTCCAAGGAATATCTTTCTTCTTAATTTGACGTGAGTGCTGGAATTCAGCGATTACACTGCGCGCTGTGGTAGCGCTTTATTAAAAAATTAAGATAAATAAGTCATTTTTTACTGTGGGACTAATCCTAGCCGTTAGTTCGCGTTGAACAAATAGAGACAGATTCAAAAACTAAATTTCATTGATTTTCTAACGGTGTCAATCTGTTTGAGTTACAACGTTTGCGTCACATATTCGAACCAACATGTATTTAGTGTTCTTTTTCCGATATTACTAAGTTGTATCGCTTTTAACAGTGAAACGATTGACTGTGGGACTTAATTGAACTGATTCTGGACTGTGACCTTATAAATCTGATAAGTGAGCCAATTGGTCTCCAAGGAATATCTTTCTTCTTAATTTGACGTGAGTGCTGGAATTCAGCGATTACATTAGGCTCTGTGGAAGCGTTTTATTAAAAAATTTTGATAGATAAGTCTTTTTTTACTGTGGGACCAATCCTGGACGTTAACACCCGCTGAATAAATAAGAACAGTTTCAAAGACTACATTACATTGACTTTCTAACGGTGTCAATCCGTTTGAGTTACAACGGTTGCGTCACATATTCGTACCAACATGTATTTAGTGATTTTTTCCAATATTACTAAGTTGTATTGCTTTCAACAGTGAAACGATTGACTGTGGGAATTAATTGAACTGATTCTGGACTGTGACTTTATAAATGTGATAAATGAGCCAATTGGTCTCCAACGAATAACTTTCTTCTTACTTTGACGTGAGTACTGGAATTCATCGATTACATTAGGCTCTGTCGTAGCGCTTTATTTAAAAATTTAGATAAATAAGACTTTTCTTATTGTGGGACCAATCCTGGCCGTTAGCACGCGCTGAATAAATAGGATCAGTTCCAAAGACTACATTACATTGACTTTCAGGCTGCATAAATCCGTTTGCGTTACAACGGTTGCGTCACATATTCGTACCAACATGTATTTAGCGATAGTATTCGGATATTACTAGCTTGCATCGCTTTTAACAGTGAAACGTTTGACTGTGGGACTTAATTGAACTGATTTTGGACTTTGACCTTATAAATGTGATAAATGAGCCAGTTTGACTACAAGAACTAACATTCTTCTTAATTTGACATGATTGCTGGAACTTAGCGATTACACTGGGCGCTGCGATAGCGCTTTATTAAAAAATTAAGATCAATATGTCATTTTTCACTGTGGGACCAATCCTAGCCGTTAGTTCGCGTTGAACAAATAGAGACAAATTCAAAAACTACATTTCATTGATTTTCTAACGGTGTCAATCCGTTTGAGTTACAACGTTTGCGTCATATATTCGAACCAACATGTATTTAGTGTTCTTTTTCCGATATTACCAAGTTGTATCGCTTTTAACAGTGAAACGATTGACTGTGGGAATTAATTGAACTGATTCTGGACTGTGACCTCATAAATGTGATAAATGAGCCAATTGGTCTCCAAGCAATTAAATTCTTCTTAATTTGACATGATTGCTGGAATTCAGCGATTACATTAGGCTCTGTGGTAGTTATTTAAAATTTTAGATAAATAAGACATTTCTTACTGTGGGACCAATCCTAGCCGTTAGCACTCGCTGAATAAATTAGAACAGTTTCAAAGACTACATTTCATTGACTTTTTAGTGTTATAAATCCGTTTGAGTTACAACGTTTGCGTCACATATTCGTACCAACATGTATTTAGCGATAGTATTCGGATATTACTAGGTTGCATCGCTTTTAACAGTGAATCGATTGACTGTGGGAATTAATTGAACTGATTCTGGACTGTGACTTTATAAATGTGATAATTGAGCCAATTGGACTCCAAGGAATAAGATTCTTCTTAATTTGACATGATTGCTGGAACTCAGCGATTACACTGGGCGCTGTGGTAGCGCTTTATTAAAAAACTAGATTAATAAGTCATTTTTTACTGTGGGACCAATCCTAGCCGTTAGTTCGCGTTGAACAAATAGAGACAGTTTCAAAAACTACATTTCATTGATTTTCTAACGGTGTCAATCCGTTTGAGTTACAACGTTTGCGTCACATATTCGTACCAACATGTGTTTAGTGTTTTTTTTCCGATATTACTAAGTTGTATCGCTTTTAACAGTGAAACGATTGACTGTGGGACTTAATTGAACTGATTCTGGACTGTGACCTTATAAATGTGATAAATAAGCCAATTGGACTCCAAGGAATAACATTCTTCTTAATTTGACATGATTGCTGGAATTCAGCGATTACACTGGGCGCTGTGGTAGCGCTTTATTTAAAAACTAAGATAAATAAGACTTTTCTTATTGTGGGACCAATCCTGGCCGTTAGCACGCGCTGAATAAATAGGATCAGTTCCAAGGAGTACATTACATGGAATTTCTAGCGGCATAAATCCGTTTGCGTTACAACAGTTGCGTCACATATTCGTACCAACATGTATTTAGCGATAGTATTCGGATATTACTAGCTTGCATCGCTTTTAACAGTGAAACGTTTGACTGTGGGACTTAATTGAACTGATTTTGGACTTTGACCTTATAAATGTGATAAATGAGCCAGTTTGACTACAAGAACTAACATTCTTCTTAATTTGACATGATTGCTGGAACTCAGCGATTACACTGGGCGCTGTGGTAGCGCTTTATTAAAAAATTAAGTTAAATAAGCCATTTTTTACTGTGGGACCAATCCTAGCCGTTAGTTCGCGTTGAACAAATAGAGACAGATTCAAAAACTAAATTTCATTGATTTTCTAACGGTGTCAATCCGTTTGAGTTACAACGTTTGCGTCACATATTCGAACCAACATGTATTTAGTGTTCTTTTTCCGATATTACTAAGTTGTATCGATTTTAACAGTTAAACGATTGACTGTGGGACTTAATTGAACTGATTCTGGACTGTGACCTTATAAATGTGATAAATAAGCCAATTGGTCTCCAAGGAATAACATTCTTCTTAATTTGACATGATTACTGGAATTCAGCCATTACATTAGCCTCTGTGGTAGCGCTTTATTTAAAAATTTAGATAAATAAGACTTTTCTTACTGTGGGACCAATCCTGGCCGTTAGCACGCGCTGAATAAATAGGATCAGTTCCAAAGACTACAATACATTGACTTTCTAGCGGCATTAATCCGTTTAAGTTACAACGATTGCGTCACATATTCGTACCAACATGTATTTAGCGATAGTATTCGGATATTACTAGGTTGCATCGCTTTTAACAGTGAAACGTTTGACTGTGGGACTTAATTGAACTGATTTTGGTCTTTGACCTTATAAATGTGATAAATGAGCCAGTTTGAGTACAAGAACTAACATTCTTCTTAATTTGACATGATTGCTGGAACTCAGCGATTACACTGGGCGCTGTGGTAGCGCTTTATTAAAAAATTAAGATAAATAAGTCATTTTTTACTGTGGGACCAATCCTAGCCGTTAGTTCTCGTTGAAGAAATAGAGACAGTTTCAAAAACTACATTTCATTGATTTTCTAACGGTGTCAATCCGTTTGAATTACAACGTTTGCGTCACATATTCGTACCAACATGTATTTAGTGATTTTTTTCCGATATTACTAAGTTGTATCACTTTTAACAGTAAAACGGTTGACAGTGGGACTTAATTGAACTGATTCTGGACTGTGACCTTATAAATGTGATAAATGAGCCAATTGGACTCCAAGGAATAACATTTTTCTTAAGTCGACATGATTGCTGGAATTCAGCGAGTACACTAGGCCCTGTGGTAGCGCTTTATTAAAAAATTTAGATAAATAAGTCTTTGCTTACTGTGGGACTAATCCTGGCCGTTAGCACGCGCTGAATAAATAGGAACAGTTTCAAAGACTACATTTCATTGACTTTCTAGCGGTATAAATCCGTTTGAGTTACAACGGTTGCGTCACATATTCGTACCAACATGTATTTACTGATTTTTTCCAATATTACTAAGTTGTATTGCTTTTAACAGTGAAACGATTGACTGTGGGAAGTAATTGAACTGATTTTGGACTTTGACTTTATAAATGTGATAAATGAGCCAATTGGTCTCCAAGGAATAACTTTCTTCTTAATTTGACGTGAGTGCTTGAATTCAGCGATTACATTAGGCTCTGTTGTAGCGCTTTATTAAAAAATTTAGATAAATAAGTCTTTGCTTACTGTGGGACCAATCCTGGCCGTTAGCACGCGCTGAATAAATAGGAACAGTTTCAAAGACTACATTTCATTGACTTTCTAGCGGTATAAATCCGTTTGAGTAACAACGGTTGCGTCACACATTCGTACCAACATGTATTTAGCAATAGTATTCGGATATTACTAGTTTGCATCGATTTTAACAGTGAAACGTTTGACTGTGGGACTTAATTAAATTGATTATGGATTTTACCTTATAAATGTGATAAATGAGCCAGTTTGACTACAAGAAATAACAGTCTTCTTAATTTGACATGATTGCTGGAACTCAGCGATTACACTGGGCGCTGTGGTAGCGCTTTGTTAAAAAAATTAAGATAAATAAGTCATTCTTTACTGTGGGACCAATCCTAGCCGTTAGTTCGCGCTGAATAAATAGAGACAGTTGCAAAAACTGCATTTCATTGACTTTCTAACGGTGTCAATCCGTCTGAGTTACAACGGTTGCGTCACATATTCGTACCAACATGTATTTAGTGATTTTTTCCAATATTACTAAGTTGTATTGCTTTTAACAGTGAAACGATTGACTGTGGGAATTAATTGAACTGATTCTGGACTGTGACTTTATAAATGTGATAAATGAGCCAATTGGTCTCCAAGGAGTAACTTTCTTCTTAATTTGACGTGAGTGCTGGAATTCAGCGATTACATTAGGCTCTGTGGTAGCGCTTTATTAAAAAATTTAGATAAATATGTATTTTCTAACTGTGGGACCAATCCTGACCGTTAGCACGCGCTGAATAAATAGAAACAGTTTCAAAGACTACATTTCCTTGACTTTCTAGCGGTATAAATCCGTTTGAGTTACAACGGTTGCGTCACATATTCGTACCAACATGTAATTAGCGATAGTATTCGGATATTACTAGTTTGCATCGCTTTTAACAGTGGAACGTTTGACTGTGGGATTTAATTGAACTGCTCTTGGACTTTGACCTTATAAAGGTGATAAATGAGCCAGTTTGACTACAAGAAATAACAGTCTTCTTAATTTGACATGATTGCTGGAACTCAGCGATTACACCGGGCGCTGTGGTAGCGCTTTGTTAAAAAATTATGATAAATAAGTCAATCTTTACTGTGGGACCAATCCTAGCCGTTACTTCGCGCTGAAGAAATAGAGACAGTTGCAAAAACTGCATTTCATTGACTTTCTAACGGTGTCAATCCGTTTGAGTTACAACGGTTGCGCCACATATTCGTACCAACATGTATTTATTGGTTTTTTCCAATATTACTAAGTTGTATTGCTTTTAACACTACATCGATTGACTGTGGGAATTAATTGAACTGATTCTGGACTGTGACTTTATAAATGTGATAAATGAGCCAATTGGTCTCTATGGAATAACTTTCTTCTTAATTTGATGTGAGTGCTGGAATTCAGCGATTACATTAGGCTCTGTGGAAGCGTTTTATTAAAAAAATTAGATAAATAAGTCTTTTTTTACTGTGGGACCAATCCTGGCCGTTAACAGCCGCTGAATAAATAAGAACAGTTTCAAAGACTACATTTCATTAACTTTCTAACGGTGTCAATCCGTTTGAGTTACAACGGTTGCGTCACATATTCGTACCAACATTTATTTAGTGATTTTTTCCAATATTACTAAGTTGTATTGCTTTCAGCAGTGAAACGATTGACTGTGGGAATTAATTGAACTGATTCTGGACTGTGACTTTATAAATGTGATAAATGAGCCAATTGGTCTCCAAGGAATAACTTTCTTCTTAATTTGACGTGGGTGCTGGAATTCAGCGATTACATTAGGCTCTGTGGTAGCGCTTTATTTAAAAATTTAGATCAATAAGACTTTTCTTATTGTGGGGCCAATCCTGGCCGTTAGCACGCGCTGAATAAATAGGATCAGTTCCAAAGACTACATTACATTGACTTTCAGGCGGCATAAATCCGTTTGCGTTACAACGGTTGCGTCACATATTCGTACCAACATGTATTTAGCGATAGTATTCGGATACTACTAGCTTGCATCGCTTTTAACAGTGAAACGTTTGACTGTGGGATTTAATTGAACTGCTCTTGGACTTTGACCTTATAAAGGTGATAAATGAGCCAGTTTGACTACAAGACATAACAGTCTTCTTAATTTGACATGATTGCTGGAACTCAGCGATTACACTGGGCGCTGTGGTAGCGCTTTGTTAAAAAAATTAGGATAAATAAGTCAATCTTTACTGTGGGACCAATCCTAGCCGTTAGTTCGCGCTGAAGAAATAGAGACAGTTGCAAAAACTGCATTTCATTGACTTTCTAACGGTGTCAATCCGTTTGAGTTACAACGGTTGCATCACATATTCGTACCAACATGTATTTATTGATTTTTTCCAATATTACTAAGTTGTATTGCTTTTAACAGTGAATCGATTGACTGTGGGAATTAATTGAACTGATTCTGGACTGTGACTTTATAAATGTGATAAATGAGCCAATTGGTCTCCAAGGAATAACTTTCTTCTTAATTTGACGTGAGTGCTGGAATTCAGCGATTACATTAGGCTCTTTGGAAGCGTTTTATTAAAAAATTTAGATAAATAAGTCTTTTTTTACTGTGGGACCAATCCTGGCCGTTAACACCCGCTGAATAAATAAGAACAGTTTCAAAGACTACATTTCATTGACTTTCTAACGGTGTCAATCCGTTTGAGTTACAACGGTTGCGTCACATATTCGTACCAACATATATTTAGTGATTTTTTCCAATATTACTAAGTTGTATTGCTTTCAACAGTGAAACGATTGACTGTGGGAATTAATTGAACTGATTCTGGACTGTGACTTTATAAATGTGATAAATGAGCCAATTGGTCTCCAAGGAATAACTTTCTTCTTAATTTGACGTGAGTGCTGGAATTCAGTGTTTACATTAGGCTCTGTGGTAGCGCTTTATTTAAAAATTTAGATAAATAAGACTTTTCTTATTGTGGGACCAATCCTGGCCGTTAGCACGCGCTGAATAAATAGGATCAGTTCCAAAGACTACATTACATTGACTTGCAGGCGGCATAAATCCGTTTGCGTTACAACGGTTGCGTCACATATTCGTACCAACATGTATTTAGCGATAGTATTCGGATACTACTAGCTTGCATCGCTTTTAACAGTGAAACGTTTGACTGTGGGACTTAATTGAACTGATTTTGGACTTTGACCTTATAAATGTGATAAATGAGCCAGTTTGACTACAAGAACTAACATTCTTCTTAAATTGACATGATTGCTGGAACTTAGCGATTACACTGGGCGCTGTGGTAGCGCTTTAATAAAAAATTAAGATAAATAAGTCACTTTTTATTGTGGGACAAATCCTAGCCGTTAGTTCGCGTTGAACAAATAGAGACAGATTCAAAAACTACATTTCACTGATTTTCTAAGGGTGTCAATCCGTTTGAGTTACAACGTTTGCGTAACACATTCGAACCAACATGTATTTAGTGTTCTTTTTCCGATATTACCAAGTTGTATCGCTTTTAACAGTGAAACGATTGACTGTGGGAATTAATTGAACTGATTCTGGACTGTGACCTCATAAATGTGATAAATGAGCCAATTGGTGTCCAAGCAATTACATTCTTCTTAATTTGACATGATTGCTGGAATTCAGCGATTACATTAGGCTCTGTGGTAGTTATTTAAAATTTTAGATAAATAAGACTTTTCTTACTGTGGGACCAATCCTGGCCGTTAGCACTCGCTGAATAAATAAGAACAGTTTCAAAGACTACATTTTATTGACTTTTTAGTGTTATAAATCCGTTTGAGTTACAACGGTTGCGTCACATATTCGTACCAACATGTGTTTAGTGTTTTTTTTCCGATATTACTAAGTTGTATCGCTTTTAACAGTGAAACGATTGACTGTGGGACATAATTGAACTGATTCTGGACTGTGACCTCATAAATGTGATAAATGAGCCAATTGGACTCCAAGGAATAACATTCTTCCTAATTTGACATGATTGCTGGAACTCAGCGATTACACTGCGCGCTGTGGTAGCGCTTTATTAAAAAATTAAGATAAATAAGTCATTTTTTACTGTGGGACCAATCCTAGCCGTTAGTTCGCGTTGAACAAATAGAGACAGATTCAAAAACTAAATTTCATTGATTTTCTAACGGTGTCAATCTGTTTGAGTTACAACGTTTGCGTCACATATTCGAACCAACATGTATTTAGTGTTCTTTTTCCGATATTACTAAGTTGTATCGCTTTTAACAGTGAAACGATTGACTGTGGGACTTAATTGAACTGATTCTGGACTGTGACCTTATAAATGTGATAAGTGAGCCAATTGGTCTCCAAGGAGTATCTTTCTTCTTAATTTGACGTGAGTGCTGGAATTCAGCGATTACATTAGGCTCTGTGGAAGCGTTTTATTAAAAAATGTTGATAAATAAGTCTTTTTTTACTGTGGGACCAATCCTGGCCGTTAGCACTCGCTGAATAAATAAGAACAGTTTCAAAGACTACATTTTATTGACTTTTTAGTGTTATAAATCCGTTTGAGTTACAACGGTTGCGTCACATATTCGTACCAACATGTATTTACCGATAATATTCGGATATTACTAGGTTGGATCGCTTTTAACAGTGAAACGTTTGACTGTGGGATTTAATTGAACTGCTCTTGGACTTTGACCTTATAAATGTGATAATTGAGCCAATTGGACGCCAAGGAATAACATTCTTCTTAATTTGACATGATTGCTGGAACTCAGCGATTACACTGGGCGCTGTGGTAGCGCTTAATTAAAAAATTAAGATTAATGAGTCATTTTTTACTGTGGGACCAATCGTGGCCGTTAGTTCGCGTTGAACAAATAGAGACAGTTTCAAAAACTACATTTCATTGATTTTCTAACGGTGTCAATCCGTTTGAGTTACAACGTTTGCGTCACATATTCGTACCAACATGTGTTTAGTGTTTTTTTTCCGATATTACTAAGTTGTATCGCTTTTAACAGTGAAACGATTGACTGTGGGACATAATTGAACTGATTCTGGACTGTGACCTCATAAATGTGATAAATGAGCCAATTGGACTCCAAGGAATAACATTCTTCCTAATTTGACATGATTGCTGGAACTCAGCGATTACACTGCGCGCTGTGGTAGCGCTTTATTAAAAAATTAAGATAAATAAGTCATTTTTTACTGTGGGACCAATCCTAGCCGTTAGTTCGCGTTGAACAAATAGAGACAGATTCAAACACTAAATTTCATTGATTTTCTAACGGTGTCAATCTGTTTGAGTTACAACGTTTGCGTCACATATTCGAACCAACATGTATTTAGTGTTCTTTTTCCGATATTACTAAGTTGTATCGCTTTTAACAGTGAAACGATTGACTGTGGGACTTAATTGAACTGATTCTGGACTGTGACCTTATAAATGTGATAAGTGAGCCAATTGGTCTCCAAGGAGTATCTTTCTTCTTAATTTGACGTGAGTGCTGGAATTCAGCGATTACATTAGGCTCTGTGGAAGCGTTTTATTAAAAAATTTTGATAAATAAGTCTTTTTTTACTGTGGGACCAATCCTGGCCGTTAACACCCGCTGAATAAATAAGAACAGTTTCAAACACTACATTTCATTGACTTTATAACGGTGTCAATCCGTTTGAGTTACAACGGTTGCGTCACATATTCGTACCAACATGTATTTAGTGATTTTTTCCAATATTACTAAGTTGTATTGCTTTCAACAGTGAAACGATTGACTGTGGGAATTAATTGAACTGATTCTGGACTGTGACTTTATAAATGTGATAAATGAGCCAATTGGTCTCCAGCGAATAACTTTCTTCTTACTTTGACATGAGTACTGGAATTCATCGATTACATTAGGCTCTGTCGTAGCGCTTTATTTAAAAATTGAGATAAATAAGACTTTTCTTATTGTGGGACCAATCCTGGCCGTTAGCACGCGCTGAATAAATAGGATCAGTTCCAAAGACTACATTACATTGACTTTCAGGCTGCATAAATCCGTTTGCGTTACAACGGTTGCGTCACATATTCGTACCAACATGTATTTAGCGATAGTATTCGGATATTACTAGCTTGCATCGCTTTTAACAGTGAAACGTTTGACTGTGGGACTTAATTGAACTGATTTTGGACTTTGACCTTATAAATGTGATAAATGAGCCAGTTTGACTACAAGAACTAACATTCTTCTTAATTTGACATGATTGCTGGAACTTAGCGATTACACTGGGCGCTGCGATAGCGCTTTATTAAAAAATTAAGATCAATATGTCATTTTTCACTGTGGGACCAATCTTAGCCGTTAGTTCGCGTTGAACAAATAGAGACAAATTCAAAAACTACATTTCATTGATTTTCTAACGGTGTCAATCCGTTTGAGTTACAACGTTTGCGTCACATATTCGAACCAACATGTATTTAGTGTTCTTTTTCCGATATTACCAAGTTGTATCGCTTTTAACAGTGAAACGATTGACTGTGGGAATTAATTGAACTGATTTTGGACTGTGACCTCATAAATGTGATAAATGAGCCAATTGGTCTCCAAGCGATTAAATTCTTCTTAATTTGACATGGTTGCTGGAATTCAGGGATTACATTAGGCTCTGTGGTAGCGCTTTATTTAAAAATTTAGATAAATAAGGCTTTTCTTATTGTGGGACCAATCCTGGCCGTTAGCACGCGCTGAATATGTAGGATCAGTTCCAAAGACTACATTACATTGACTTTCAGGCGGCATAAATCCGTTTGCGTTACAACAGTTGCGTCACATATTCGTACCAACATGTATTTAGCGATAGTATTCGGATACTACTAGCTTGCATCGCTTTTAACAGTGAAACGTTTGACTGTGGGATTTAATTGAACTGCTCTTGGACTTTGACCTTATAAAGGTGATAAATGAGCCAGTTTGACTACAAGAAATAACAGTCTTCTTAATTTGACATCATTGCTGGAACTCAGCGATTACACTGGGCGCTGTGGTAGCGCTTTGTTAAAAAAATTATGATAAATAAGTCAATCTTTACTGTGGGACCAATCCTAGCCGTTAGTTCGCGCTGAAGAAATAGAGACAGTTGCAAAAACTGCATTTCATTGACTTTCTAACGGTGTCAATCCGTTTGAGTTACAACGGTTGCGTCACATATTCGTACCAACATGTATTTATTGATTTTTTCCAATATTACTAAGTTGTATTGCTTTTAACAGTGAATCGATTGACTGTGGGAATTAATTGAACTGATTCTGGACTGTGACTTTATAAATGTGATAAATGAGCCAATTGGTCTCCAAGGAATAACTTTCTTCTTAATTTGACGTGAGTGCTGGAATTCAGCGATTACATTAGGCTCTGTGGAAGCGTTTTATTAAAAAATTTAGATAAATAAGTCTTTTTTTACTGTGGGACCAATCCTGGCCGTTAACACCCGCTGAATAAATAAGAACTGTTTCAAAGACTACATTTCATTGACTTTCTAACGGTGTCAATCCGTTTGAGTTACAACGGTTGCGTCACATATTCGTACCAACATATATTTAGTGATTTTTTCCAATATTACTAAGTTGTATTGCTTTCAACAGTGAAACGATTGACTGTGGGAATTAATTGAACGGATTCTGGACTGTGACTTTATAAATGTGATAAATGAGCCAATTGGTCTCCAAGGAATAACTTTCTTCTTAATTTGACGTGAGTGCTGGAATTCAGAGATTACATTAGGCTCTGTGGTAGCGCTTTATTAAATAATTTAGATAAATAAGTCTTTTCTTACTGTGGGACCAATCCTGGCCGTTAGCACGCGCTGAATAAATAGGATCAGTTCCAAAGACTACATTACATTGACTTTCAGGCTGCATAAATCCGTTTGCGTTACAACGGTTGCGTCACATATTCGTACCAACATGTATTTAGCGATAGTATTCGGATATTAGTAGCTTGCATCGCTTTTAACAGTGAAACGTTTGACTGTGGGACTTAATTGAACTGATTTTGGACTTTGACCTTATAAATGTGATAAATGAGCCAGTTTGACTACAAGAACTAACATTCTTCTTAATTTGACATGATTGCTGGAACTTAGCGATTACACTGGGCGCTGCGATAGCGCTTTATTAAAAAATTAAGATCAATATGTCATTTTTCACTGCGGGACCAATCCTAGCCGTTAGTTCGCGTTGAACAAATAGAGACAAATTCAAAAACTACATTTCATTGATTTTCTAACGGTGTCAATCCGTTTGAGTTACAACGTTTGCGTCACATATTCGAACCAACATGTATTTAGTGTTCTTTTTCCGATATTACCAAGTTGTATCGCTTTTAACAGTGAAACGATTGACTGTGGGAATTAATTGAACTGATTTTGGACTGTGACCTCATAAATGTGATAAATGAGCCAATTGGTCTCCAAGCGATTAAATTCTTCTTAATTTGACATGGTTGCTGGAATTCAGGGATTACATTAGGCTCTGTGGTAGCGCTTTATTTAAAAATTTAGATAAATAAGGCTTTTCTTATTGTGGGACCAATCCTGGCCGTTAGCACGCGCTGAATATGTAGGATCAGTTCCAAAGACTACATTACATTGACTTTCAGGCGGCATAAATCCGTTTGCGTTACAACAGTTGCGTCACATATTCGTACCAACATGTATTTAGCGATAGTATTCGGATACTACTAGCTTGCATCGCTTTTAACAGTGAAACGTTTGACTGTGGGATTTAATTGAACTGCTCTTGGACTTTGACCTTATAAAGGTGATAAATGAGCCAGTTTGACTACAAGACATAACAGTCTTCTTAATTTGACATGATTGCTGGAACTCAGCGATTACACTGGGCGCTGTGGTAGCGCTTTGTTAAAAAAATTATGATAAATAAGTCAATCTTTACTGTGGGACCAATCCTAGCCGTTAGTTCGCGCTGAAGAAATAGAGACAGTTGCAAAAACTGCATTTCATTGACTTTCTAACGGTGTCAATCCGTTTGAGTTACAACGGTTGCGTCACATATTCGTACCAACATGTATTTATTGATTTTTTTCCAATATTACTAAGTTGTATTGCTTTTAACAGTGAATCGATTGACTGTGGGAATTAATTGAACTGATTCTGGACTGTGACTTTATAAATGTGATAAATGAGCCAATTGGTCTCCAAGGAATAACTTTCTTCTTAATTTGACGTGAGTGCTGGAATTCAGCGATTACATTAGGCTCTGTGAAAGCGTTTTATAAAAAAATTTAGATAAATAAGTCTTTTTTTACTGTGGGACCAATCCTGGCCGTTAACACCCGCTGAATAAATAAGAACTGTTTCAAAGACTACATTTCATTGACTTTCTAACGGTGTCAATCCGTTTGAGTTACAACGGTTGCGTCACATATTCGTACCAACATATATTTAGTGATTTTTTCCAATATTACTAAGTTGTATTGCTTTCAACAGTGAAACGATTGACTGTGGGAATTAATTGAACTGATTCTGGACTGTGACTTTATAAATGTGATAAATGAGCCAATTGGTCTCCAAGGAATAACTTTCTTCTTAATTTGACGTGAGTGCTGGAATTCAGAGATTACATTAGGCTCTGTGGTAGCGCTTTATTAAATAATTTAGATAAATAAGTCTTTTCTTACTGTGGGACCAATCCTGGCCGTTAGCACGCGCTGAATAAATAGGAATAGTTTCAAAGACTACATTTCATTGACTTTGTAGCGGTATAAATCCGTTTGAGTTACAACGGTTGCGTCACATATTTAAAACAACATGTATTTAGCAATAGTATTCGGATATTACTAGTTTGCATCGATTTTAACAGTGAAACGTTTGACTGTGGGACATAATTGAACTGATTTTGGACTTTGACCTTATAAATATGATAAATGAGCCAGTTTGACTACAAGAAATAACATTCTTCTTAATTTGAAATGATTGCTGGAACTCAGCGATTACACTGGGCGCTTTGGTAGCGCTTTGTTAAAAAAATTAAGATAAATAAGTCATTCTTTACTGTGGGACCAATCCTAGCCGTTGGTTTGCGCTGAAGAAATGGAGACAGTTGCAAAAACTGCATTTCATTGACTTTCTAACGGTGTCAATCTGTTTGAGCTACAACGGTTGCGTCACATATTCGTACCAACATGTACTTAGTGATTTTTTTCAATATTACTAAGTTGTATTGCTTTTAACAGTGAAACGATTGACTGTGGGAATTAATTGAACTGATTCTGGACTGTGACTTTATAAATGTGATAAATGAGCCAATTGGTCTCCAAGGAGTAACTTTCTTCTTAATTTGACGTGAGTGCTGGAATTCAGCGATTACATTAGGCTCTGTGGTAGCGCTTTATTAAAAAATTTAGATAAATATGTATTTTCTAACTGTGGGACCAATCCTGACCGTTAGCACGCGCTGAATAAATAGAAACAGTTTCAAAGACTACATTTCCTTGACTTTCTAGCGGTATAAATCCGTTTGAGTTACAACGGTTGCGTCACATATTCGTACCAACATGCAATTAGCGATAGTATTCGGATATTACTAGTTTGCATCGCTTTTAACAGTGAAACGTTTGACTGTGGGATTTAATTGAACTGCTCTTGGACTTTGACCTTATAAAGGTGATAAATGAGCCAGTTTGACTACAAGAAATAACAGTCTTCTTAATTTGACATGATTGCTGGAACTCAGCGATTACACCGGGCGCTGTGGTAGCGCTTTGTTAAAAAAATTATGATAAATAAGTCAATCTTTACTGTGGGACCAATCCTAGCCGTTAGTTCGCGCTGAAGAAATAGATACAGTTGCAAAAACTGCATTTCATTGACTTTCTAACGGTGTCAATCCGTTTGAGATACAACGGTTGCGTCACATATTCGTACCAACATGTATTTATTGATTTTTTCCAATATTACTAAGTTGTATTGCTTTTAACAGTGAATCGATTGACTGTCGGAATTAATTGAACTGATTCTGGACTGTGACTTTATAAATGTGATAAATGAGCCAATTGGTCTCCAAGGAATAACTTTCTTCTTAATTTGATGTGAGTGCTGGAATTCAGCGATTACATTAGGCTCTGTGGAAGCGTTTTATTAAAAAAATTAGATAAATAAGTCTTTTTTTACTGTGGGACCAATCGTGGCCGTTAAAACCCGCTGAATAAATAAGAACAGTTTTAAAGACTACATTTCATTAACTTTCTAACGGTGTCAATCCGTTTGAGTTACAACGGTTGCGTCACATATTCGTACCAACATGTATTTAGTGATTTTTTCCAATATTACTAAGTTGTATTGCTTTCAACAGTGAAACGATTGACTGTGGGAATTAATTGAACTGATTCTGGACTGTGACTTTATAAATGTGATAAATGAGCCAATTCGTCTCCAAGGAATAACTTTCTTCTTAATTTGACGTGGGTGCTGGAATTCAGCGATTACATTAGGCTCTGTGGTAGCGCTTTATTTAAAAATTTAGATAAATAAGACTTTTCTTATTGTGGGACCAATCCTGGCCGTTAGCACGCGCTGAATAAATAGGATCAGTTCCAAAGACTACATTACATTGACTTTCAGGCGGCATAAATCCGTTTGCGTTACAACGGTTGCGTCACATATTCGTACCAACATGTATTTAGCGATAGTATTCGGATACTACTAGCTTGCATCGCTTTTAACAGTGAAACGTTTGACTGTGGGATTTAATTGAACTGCTCTTGGACTTTAACCTTATAAAGGTGATAAATGAGCCAGTTTGACTACAAGACATAACAGTCTTCTTAATTTGACATGATTGCTGGAACTCAGCGATTACACTGGGCGCTGTGGTAGCGCTTTGTTAAAAAAATTATGATAAATAAGTCAATCTTTACTGTGGGACCAATCCTAGCCGTTAGTTCGCGCTGAAGAAATAGAGACAGTTGCAAAAACTGCATTTCATTGACTTTCTAACGGTGTCAATCCGTTTGAGTTACAACGGTTGCGTCACATATTCGTACCAACATGTATTTATTGATTTTTTCCAATATTACTAAGTTGTATTGCTTTTAACAGTGAATCGATTGACTGTGGGATTTAATTGAACTGATTCTGGACTGTGACCTCATAAATGTGATAAATGAGCCAATTGGTGTCCAAGCAATTACATTCTTCTTAATTTGACATGATTGCTGGAATTCAGCGATTACATTAGGCTGTGTGGTAGTTATTTAAAATTTTAGATAAATAAGACTTTTCTTACTGTGGGACCAATCCTGGCCGTTAGCACTCGCTGAATAAATAAGAACAGTTTCAAAGACTACATTTCATTGACTTTTTAGTGTTATAAATCCGTTTGAGTTACAACGGTTGCGTCACATATTCGTACCAACATGTATTTACCGATAATATTCGGATATTACTAGGTTGGATCGCTTTTAACAGTGAAACGTTTGACTGTGGGATTTAATTGAACTGCTCTTGGACTTTGACCTTATAAATGTGATAATTGAGCCAATTGGACTCCAAGGAATAACATTCTTCTTAATTTGACATGATTGCTGGAACTCAGCGATTACACTGGGCGCTGTGGTAGCGCTTTATTAAAAAATTAAGATTAATGAGTCATTTTTTACTGTGGGACCAATCCTAGCCGTTAGTTCGCGTTGAACAAATAGAGACAGTTTCAAAAACTACATTTCATTGATTTTCTAACGGTGTCAATCCGTTTGAGTTACAACGTTTGCGTCACATAATCGTACCAACATGTGTTTAGTGTTTTTTTCCCGATATTACTAAGTTGTATCGCTTTTAACAGTGAAACGATTGACTGTGGGACATAATTGAACTGATTCTGGACTGTGACCTCATAAATGTGATAAATGAGCCCATTGGACTCCAAGGAATAACATTCTTCCTAATTTGACATGATTGCTGGAACTCAGCGATTACACTGCGCGCTGTGGTAGCGCTTTATTAAAAAATTAAGATAAATAAGTCATTTTTTACTGTGGGACTAATCCTAGCCGTTAGTTCGCGTTGAACAAATAGAGACAGATTCAAAAACTAAATTTCATTGATTTTCTAACGGTGTCAATCTGTTTGAGTTACAACGTTTGCGTCACATATTCGAACCAACATGTATTTAGTGTTCTTTTTCCGCTATTACTAATTTGTATCGCTTTTAACAGTGAAACGATTGACTGTGGGACTTAATTGAACTGATTCTGGACTGTGACCTTATAAATGTGATAAGTGAGCCAATTGGTCTCCAAGGAATATCTTTCTTCTTAATTTGACGTGAGTGCTGGAATTCAGCGATTACATTAGGCTCTGTGTAAGCGTTTTATTAAAAAATTTTGATAGATAAGTCTTTTTTTACTGTGGGACCAATCCTGGCCGTTAACACCCGCTGAATAAATAAGAACAGTTTCAAAGACTACATTTCATTGACTTTCTAACGGTGTCAATCCGTTTGAGTTACAACGGTTGCGTCACATATTCGTACCAACATGTATTTAGTGATTTTTTCCAATATTACTAAGTTGTATTGCTTTCAACAGTGAAACGATTGACTGTGAGAATTAATTGAACTGATTCTGGACTGTGACTTTATAAATGTGATAAATGAGCCAATTGGTCTCCAACGAATAACTTTCTTCTTACTTTGACGTGAGTACTGGAATTCATCGATTACATTAGGCTCTGTCGTAGCGCTTTATTTAAAAACTTAGATAAATAAGACTTTTCTTATTGTGGGACAAATCCTGGCCGTTAGCACGCGCTGAATAAATAGGATCAGTTCCAAAGACTACATTACATTGACTTTCAGGCTGCATAAATCCGTTTGCGTTACAACGGTTGCGTCACATATTCGTACCAACATGTATTTAGCGATAGTATTCGGATATTACTAGCTTGCATCGCTTTTAACAGTGAAACGTTTGACTGTGGGACTTAATTGAACTGATTTTGGACTTTGACCTTATAAATGTGATAAATGAGCCAGTTTGACTACAAGAACTAACATTCTTCTTAATTTGACATGATTGCTGGAACTTAGCGATTACACTGGGCGCTGCGATAGCGCTTTATTAAAAAATTAAGATCAATATGTCATTTTTCACTGTGGGACCAATCCTAGCCGTTAGTTCGCGTTGAACAAATAGAGACAAATTCAAAAACTACATTTCATTGATTTTCTAACGGTGTCAATCCGTTTGAGTTACAACGTTTGCGTCACATATTCGAACCAACATGTATTTAGTGTTCTTTTTCCGATATTACCAAGTTGTATCGCTTTTAACAGTGAAACGATTGACTGTGGGAATTAATTGAACTGATTCTGGACTGTGACCTCATAAATGTGATAAATGAGCCAATTGGTGTCCAAGCAATTACATTCTTCTTAATTTGACATGATTGCTGGAATTCAGCGATTACATTAGGCTCTGTGGTAGTTATTTAAAATTTTAGATAAATAAGACTTTTCTTACTGTGGGACCAATCCTGGCCGTTAGCACTCGCTGAATAAATTAGAACAGTTTCAAAGACTACATTTCATTGACTTTTTAGTGTTATAAATCCGTTTGAGTTACAACGGTTGCGTCACATATTCGTACCAACATGTATTTAGTGATTTTCTTCCGATATTACTAAGTTGTATTGCATTTAACAGTGAAACGCTTCACTGTGGGACTTAATTGAACTGATTTTGGACTTTGACCTTATAAATGTGATAAATGAGCCAGTTTGACTACAAGAAATAACACGCGCTGAATAAATAGGATCAGTTCCAAAGACTACATTACATTGACTTTCTAGCGGCATAAAGCCGTTTGAGTTACAACGGTTGCGTCACATATTCGTACCAACATGTATTTAGCGATAGTATTCGGATATTACTAGGTTGCATCGCTTTTAACAGTGAACCGTTTGACTGTGGGATTTAATTGAACTGCTCTTAGACTTTGACCTTATAAATGTGATAATTGAGCCAATTGGACTCCAAGGAATAAGATTCTTCTTAATTTGACATGATTGCTGGAACTCAGCGATTACACTGGGCGCTGTGGTAGCACTTTATTAAAAAACTAGATTAATAAGTCATTTTTTACTGTGGGACCAATCCTAGCCGTTAGTTCGCGTTGAACAAATAGAGACAGTTTCAAAAACTACATTTCATTGATTTTCTAACGGTGTCAATCCGTTTGAGTTACAACGTTTGCGTCACATATTCGTACCAACATGTGTTTAGTGTTTTTTTTCCGATATTACTAAGTTGTATCGCTTTTAACAGTGAAACGATTGACTGTGGGACTGAATTGAACTGATTCTGGACTGTGACCTTATAAATGTGATAAATAAGCCAATTGGACTCCAAGGAATAACATTCTTCTTAATTTGACAAGATTGCTGGAATTCAGCGATTACACTGGGCGCTGTGGTAGCGCTTTATTTAAAAACTAAGATAAATAAGACTTTTCTTATTGTGGGACCAATCCTGGCCGTTAGCACGCGCTGAATAAATAGGATCAGTTCCAAAGAGTACATTACATGGAATTTCTAGCGGCATAAATCCGTTTGCGTTACAACGGTTGCGTCACATATTCGTACCAACATGTATTTAGCGATAGTATTCGGATATTACTAGCTTGCATCGCTTTTAACAGTGAAACGTTTGACTGTGGGACTTAATTGAACTGATTTTGGACTTTGACCTTATAAATGTGATAAATGAGCCAGTTTGACTACAAGAACTAACATTCTTCTTAATTTGACATGATTGCTGGAACTCAGCGATTACACTGGGCGCTGTGGTAGCGCTTTATTAAAAAATTAAGTTAAATAAACCATTTTTTACTGTGGGACCAATCCTAGCCGTTAGTTCGCGTTGAACAAATAGAGACAGATTCAAAAACTAAATTTCATTGATTTTCTAACGGTGTCAATCCGTTTGAGTTACAACGTTTGCGTCACATATTCGAACCAACATGTATTTAGTGTTCTTTTTCCGATATTACTAAGTTGTATCGATTTTAACAGTTAAACGATTGACTGTGGGACTTAATTGAACTGATTCTGGACTGTGACCTTATAAATGTGATAAATAAGCCAATTGGTCTCCAAGGAATAACATTCTTCTTAATTTGACATGATTACTGGAATTCAGCCATTACATTAGCCTCTGTGGTAGCGCTTTATTTAAAAATTTAGATAAATAAGACTTTTCTTACTGTGGGACCAATCCTGGCCGTTAGCACGCGCTGAATAAATAGGATCAGTTCCAAAGACTACAATACATTGACTTTCTAGCGGCATTAATCCGTTTAAGTTACAACGATTGCGTCACATATTCGTACCAACATGTATTTAGCGATAGTATTCGGATATTACTAGGTTGCATCGCTTTTAACAGTGAAACGTTTGACTGTGGGACTGAATTGAACTGATTCTGGACTGTGACCTTATAAATGTGATAAATAAGCCAATTGGACTCCAAGGAATAACATTCTTCTTAATTTGACAAGATTGCTGGAATTCAGCGATTACACTGGGCGCTGTGGTAGCGCTTTATTTAAAAACTAAGATAAATAAGACTTTTCTTATTGTGGGACCAATCCTGGCCGTTAGCACGCGCTGAATAAATAGGATCAGTTCCAAAGAGTACATTACATGGAATTTCTAGCGGCATAAATCCGTTTGCGTTACAACGGTTGCGTCACATATTCGTACCAACATGTATTTAGCGATAGTATTCGGATATTACTAGCTTGCATCGCTTTTAACAGTGAAACGTTTGACTGTGGGACTTAATTGAACTGATTTTGGACTTTGACCTTATAAATGTGATAAATGAGCCAGTTTGACTACAAGAACTAACATTCTTCTTAATTTGACATGATTGCTGGAACTTAGCGATTACACTGGGCGCTGCGATAGCGCTTTATTAAAAAATTAAGATCAATATGTCATTTTTCACTGTGGGACCAATCCTAGCCGTTAGTTCGCGTTGAACAAATAGAGACAAATTCAAAAACTACATTTCATTGATTTTCTAACGGTGTCAATCCGTTTGAGTTACAACGTTTGCGTCACATATTCGAACCAACATGTATTTAGTGTTCTTTTTCCGATATTACCAAGTTGTATCGCTTTTAACAGTGAAACGATTGACTGTGGGAATTAATTGAACTGATTCTGGACTGTGACCTTATAAATGTGATAAATGAGCCAATTGGTGTCCAAGCAATTACATTCTTCTTAATTTGACATGATTGCTGGAATTCAGCGATTACATTAGGCTCTGTGGTAGTTATTTAAAATTTTAGATAAATAAGACTTTTCTTACTGTGGGACCAATCCTGGCCGTTAGCACTCGCTGAATAAATTAGAACAGTTTCAAAGACTACATTTCATTGACTTTTTAGTGTTATAAATCCGTTTGAGTTACAACGGTTGCGTCACATATTCGTACCAACATGTATTTAGTGATTTTCTTCCGATATTACTAAGTTGTATTGCATTTAACAGTGAAACGCTTCACTGTGGGACTTAATTGAACTGATTTTGGACTTTGACCTTATAAATGTGATAAATGAGCCAGTTTGACTACAAGAAATAACACGCGCTGAATAAATAGGATCAGTTCCAAAGACTACATTACATTGACTTTCTAGCGGCATAAAGCCGTTTGAGTTACAAAGGTTGCGTCACATATTCGTACCAACATGTATTTAGCGATAGTATTCGGATATTACTAGGTTGCATCGCTTTTAACAGTGAATCGTTTGACTGTGGGATTTAATTGAACTGCTCTTAGACTTTGACCTTATAAATGTGATAATTGAGCCAATTGGACTCCAAGGAATAAGATTCTTCTTAATTTGACATGATTGCTGGAACTCAGCGATTACACTGGGCGCTGTGGTAGCACTTTATTAAAAAACTAGATTAATAAGTCATTTTTTACTGTGGGACCAATCCTAGCCGTTAGTTCGCGTTGAACAAATAGAGACAGTTTCAAAAACTACATTTCATTGATTTTCTAACGGTGTCAATCCGTTTGAGTTACAACGTTTGCGTCACATATTCGTACCAACATGTGTTTAGTGTTTTTTTTCCGATATTACTAAGTTGTATCGCTTTTAACAGTGAAACGATTGACTGTGGGACTGAATTGAACTGATTCTGGACTGTGACCTTATAAATGTGATAAATAAGCCAATTGGACTCCAAGGAATAACATTCTTCTTAATTTGACAAGATTGCTGGAATTCAGCGATTACACTGGGCGCTGTGGTAGCGCTTTATTTAAAAACTAAGATAAATAAGACTTTTCTTATTGTGGGACCAATCCTGGCCGTTAGCACGCGCTGAATAAATAGGATCAGTTCCAAAGAGTACATTACATGGAATTTCTAGCGGCATAAATCCGTTTGCGTTACAACGGTTGCGTCACATATTCGTACCAACATGTATTTAGCGATAGTATTCGGATATTACTAGCTTGCATCGCTTTTAACAGTGAAACGTTTGACTGTGGGACTTAATTGAACTGATTTTGGACTTTGACCTTATAAATGTGATAAATGAGCCAGTTTGACTACAAGAACTAACATTCTTCTTAATTTGACATGATTGCTGGAACTCAGCGATTACACTGGGCGCTGTGGTAGCGCTTTATTAAAAAATTAAGTTAAATAAACCATTTTTTACTGTGGGACCAATCCTAGCCGTTAGTTCGCGTTGAACAAATAGAGACAGATTCAAAAACTAAATTTCATTGATTTTCTAACGGTGTCAATCCGTTTGAGTTACAACGTTTGCGTCACATATTCGAACCAACATGTATTTAGTGTTCTTTTTCCGATATTACTAAGTTGTATCGATTTTAACAGTTAAACGATTGACTGTGGGACTTAATTGAACTGATTCTGGACTGTGACCTTATAAATGTGATAAATAAGCCAATTGGTCTCCAAGGAATAACATTCTTCTTAATTTGACATGATTACTGGAATTCAGCCATTACATTAGCCTCTGTGGTAGCGCTTTATTTAAAAATTTAGATAAATAAGACTTTTCTTACTGTGGGACCAATCCTGGCCGTTAGCACGCGCTGAATAAATAGGATCAGTTCCAAAGACTACAATACATTGACTTTCTAGCGGCATTAATCCGTTTAAGTTACAACGATTGCGTCACATATTCGTACCAACATGTATTTAGCGATAGTATTCGGATATTACTAGGTTGCATCGCTTTTAACAGTGAAACGTTTGACTGTGGGACTTAATTGAACTGATTTTGGTCTTTGACCTTATAAATGTGATAAATGAGCCAGTTTGAGTACAAGAACTAACATTCTTCTTAATTTGACATGATTGCTGGAACTCATCGATTACACTGGGCGCTGTGGTAGCGCTTTATTAAAAAATTAAGATAAATAAGTCAATTTTTACTTTGGGACCAATCCTAGCCGTTAGTTCTCGTTGAAGAAATAGAGACAGTTTCAAAAACTACATTTCATTGACTTTCTAACGGTGTCAATCCGTTTGAATTACAACGTTTGCGTCAGATATTCGTACCAACATGTATTTAGTGATTTTTTTCCGATATTACTAAGTTGTATCACTTTTAACAGTAAAACGGTTGACAGTGGGACTTAATTGAACTGATTCTGGACTGTGACCTTATAAATGTGATAAATGAGCCAATTGGACTCCAAGGAATAACATTTTTCTTAAGTCGACATGATTGCTGGAATTCAGCGAGTACACTAGGCCCTGTGGTAGCGCTTTATTTAAAAACTCAGATAAATAAATCATTTTTTACTGTGGGACCAATCCTAGCCGTTAGTTCGCGCTGAAGAAATGGAGACAGTTGCAAAAACTGCATTTCATTGACTTTCTAATGGTGTCGATCCGTTTGAGTTACAACGGTTGCGTCACATATTCGTACCAACATGTATTTACTGATTTTTTCCAATATTACTAAGTTGTATTGCTTTTAACAGTGAAACGATTGACTGTGGGAAGTAATTGAACTGATTTTGGACTGTGACTTTATAAATGTGGTAAATGAGCCAATTGGTCTCCAAGGAATAACTTTCTTCTTATTTTGACGTGAGTGCTGGAATTCAGCGATTACATTAGGCTCTGTTGTAGCGCTTTATTAAAAAATTTAGATAAATAAGTCTTTGCTTACTGTGGGACCAATCCTGGCCGTTAGCACGCGCTGAGTAAATAGGAACAGTTTCAAAGACTACATTTCATTGACTTTCTAGCGGTATAAATCCGTTTGAGTAACAACGGTTGCGTCACACATTCGTACCAACATGTATTTAGCAATAGTATTCGGATATTACTAGTTTGCATCGATTTTAACAGTGAAACGTTTGACTGTGGGACATAATTGAACTGATTATGGATTTTACCTTATAAATGTGATAAATGAGCCAGTTTGACTACAAGAAATAACAGTCTTCTTAATTTGACATGATTGCTGGAACTCAGCGATTACACTGGGCGCTGTGGTAGCGCTTTGTTAAAAAAATTAAGATAAATAAGTCATTCTTTACTGTGGGACCAATCCTAGCCGTTAGTTCGCGCTGAATAAATAGAGACAGTTGCAAAAACTGCATTTCATTGACCTTCTAACGGTGTCAATCCGTCTGAGTTACAACGGTTGCGTCACATATTCGTACCAACATGTATTTAGTGATTTTTTCCAATATTACTAAGTTGTATTGCTTTTAACAGTGAAACGATTGACTGTGGGAATTAATTGAACTGATTCTGGACTGTGACTTTATAAATGTGATAAATGAGCCAATTGGTCTCCAAGGAGTAACTTTCTTCTTAATTTGACGTGAGTGCTGGAATTGAGCGATTACATTAGGCTCTGTGGTAGCGCTTTATTAAAAAATTTAGATAAATAAGTATTTTCTAACTGTGGGACCAATCCTGACCGTTAGCACGCGCCGAATAAATAGAAACAGTTTCACAGACTACATTTCCTTGACTTTCTAGCGGTATAAATCCGTTTGAGTTACAACGGTTGCGTCACATATTCGTACCAACATGTATTTAGCGATAGTATCAGGATATTACTAGTTTGCATCGCTTTTAACAGTGAAACGTTTGACTGTGGGATTTAATTGAACTGCTTTTGGACTTTGACCTTATAAAGGTGATAAATGAGCCAGTTTGACTACAAGAAATAACAGTCTTCTTAATTTGACATGATTGCTGGAACTCAGCGATTACACTGGGCGCTTTGGTAGCGCTTTGTTAAAAAAATTAAGATAAATAAGTCATTCTTTACTGTGGGACCAATCCTAGCCATTGGTTCGCGCTGAAGAAATGGAGACAGTTGCAAAAACTGCATTTCATTGACTTTCTAACGGTGTCAATCCGTTTGAGCTACAACGATTGCGTCACATGTTCGTACCAACATGTATTTAGTGATTTTTTCCAATATTACTAAGTTGTATTGCTTTTAACAGTGAAACGATTGACTGTGGGAATTAATTGAACTGATTCTGGACTGTGACTTTATAAATGTGATAAATGAGCCAATTGGTCTCCCAGGAGTAACTTTCTTCTTAATTTGACGTGAGTGCTGGAATTCAGCGATTACATTAGGCTCTGTGGTAGCGCTTTATTAAAAAATTTAGATAAATATGTATTTTCTAACTGTGGGACCAATCCTGACCGTTAGCACGCGCTGAATAAATAGAAACAGTTTCAAAGACTACATTTCCTTGACTTTCTAGCGGTATAAATCCGTTTGAGTTACAACGGTTGCGTCACATATTCGTACCAACATGTAATTAGCGATAGTATTCGGATATTACTAGTTTGCATCGCTTTTAACAGTGAAACGTTTGACTGTGGGATTTAATTGAACTGCTCTTGGACTTTGACCTTATAAAGGTGATAAATGAGCCAGTTTGACTACAAGAAATAACAGTCTTCTTAATTTGACATGGTTGCTGGAACTCAGCGATTACACCGGGCGCTGTGGTAGCGCTTTGTTAAAAAAATTATGATAAATAAGTCAATCTTTACTGTGGGACCAATCCTAGCCGTTAGTTCGCGCTGAAGAAATAGAGACAGTTGCAAAAACTGCATTTCATTGACTTTCTAACGGTGTCAATCCGTTTGAGTTACAACGGTTGCGCCACATGTTCGTACCAACATGTATTTATTGATTTTTTCCAATATTACTAAGTTGCATTGCTTTTAACAGTGAATCGATTGACTGTGGGAATTAATTGAACTGATTCTGGACTGTGACTTTATAAATGTGATAAATGAGCCAATTGGTCTCCAAGGAATAACTTTCTTCTTAATTTGATGTGAGTGCTGGAATTCAGCGATTACATTAGGCTCTGTGGAAGCGTTTTATTAAAAAAATTAGATAAATAATTCTTTTTTTACTGTGGGACCAATCCTGGCCGTTAACACCCGCTGAATAAATAAGAACAGTTTCAAAGACTACATTTCATTAACTTTCTAACGGTGTCAATCCGTTTGAGTTACAACGGTTGCGTCACATATTCGTACCAACATGTATTTAGTGATTTTTTCCAATATTACTAAGTTGTATTGCTTTCAACAGTGAAACGATTGACTGTGGGAATTAATTGAACTGATTCTGGACTGTGACTTTATAAATGTGATAAATGAGCCAATTGGTCTCCAAGGAATAACTTTCTTCTTAATTTGACGTGGGTGCTGGAATTCAGCGATTACATTAGGCTCTGTGGTAGCGCTTTATTTAAAAATTTAGATAAATAAGACTTTTCTTATTGTGGGGCCAATCCTGGCCGTTAGCACGCGCTGAATAAATAGAATCAGTTCCAAAGACTACATTACATTGACTTTCAGGCGGCATAAATCCGTTTGCGTTACAACGGTTGCGTCACATATTCGTACCAACATGTATTTAGCGATAGTATTCGGATACTACTAGCTTGCATCGCTTTTAACAGTGAAACGTTTGACTGTGGGATTTAATTCAACTGCTCTTGGACTTTGACCTTGTAAAGGTGATAAATGAGCCAGTTTGACTACAAGACATAACAGTCTTCTTAATTTGACATGATTGCTGGAACTCAGCGATTACACTGGGCGCTGTGGTAGCGCTTTGTTAAAAAAATTAGGATAAATAAGTCAATCTTTACTGTGGGACCAATCCTAGCCGTTAGTTCGCGCTGAAGAAATAGAGACAGTTGCAAAAACTGCATTTCATTGACTTTCTAACGGTGTCAATCCGTTTGAGTTACAACGGTTGCGTCACATATTCGTACCAACATGTATTTATTGATTTTTTCCAATATTACTAAGTTGTATTGCTTTTAACAGTGAATCGATTGACTGTGGGAATTAATTGAACTGATTCTGGACTGTGACTTTATAAATGTGATAAATGAGCCAATTGGTCTCCAAGGAATAACTTTCTTCTTAATTTGACGTGAGTGCTGGAATTCAGCGATTACATTAGGCTCTGAAGAACTAACATTCTTCTTAATTTGACATGATTGCTGGAACTCAGCGATTACACTGGGCGCCGTGGTAGCGCTTTATTAAAAAATTAAGAAAAATAAGTCATTCTTTACTGTGGGACCAATCCTAGCCGTTAGTTCGCGCTAAAGAAATAGAGACAGTTTCAAAAACTACATTTCATTGATTTTCTAACGGTGTCAATCCGTTTGAGTTACAACGGTTGCGTCACATATTCGTACCAACATGTATTTAGTGATTTTTTTCCGATATTACTAAGTTGTATCGCTTTTAACAGTGAAACGATTGACTTTGGGACTTAATTGAACTGATTCTCGACTGTGACCTTACAAATGTTATAAATGAGCCAATTGGACTCCAAGGTATAACATTCTTCTTAATTTGACATGATTGCTGGAATTCAGCGACTACATTAGGCTCTGTGGTAGCGCTTTATTTAAAAATTTAGATAAATAAGACTTTTCTTACTGTAGGACCAATCCTGGCCGTTAGCACGCGCTGAATAAGTAGGATCAGTTCCAAAGACTAAATTTCATTGACTTTCTAACGGCATAAATCCGTTTCAGTTACAACGGTTGCGTCACATATTCGTACCAACATGTACTTTGCGATAGTATTCGGATATTACTAGGTTGCACCGTTTTTAACAGTGACACGATTGACTGTGGGACTTAATTGAACTGATTCTGGACTGTGACCTTATAAATGTGATAAATGCCACATTGGACTCCAAGGAATAACATTCTTCTTAATTCGACATGATTGCTGGAATTCAGCGAGTACACTAGGCCCTGTGGTAGCGCTTTATTCAAAAATTTAGATAAATAAATCATTTTTTACTGTGGGAACAATCCTAGCCGTTAGTTCGCGCTGAAGAAATACAGACAGTTTCAAAAACTACATTTCAATGACTTTCTAACGGGGTCAATCCGTTTGAGTTACAACGGTTGCGTCACATATTCGTACCAACATGTATTTAGTGATTTTCTTCCGATATTACTAAGTTGTATTGCTTTTAACAGTGAAACGATTGACTGTGGGAATTAATTGAACTGATTCTGAACTGTGACCTCATAAATGTGATAAATGAGCCAATTGGTCTCCAAGCAATTACATTCTTCTTAATTTGACATGATTGCTGGAAATCAGCGATTACATTAGGCTCTGTGGTAGCGCTTTATTTAAAATTTTAGATAAATAAGTCTTTTCTCACTGTGGGACCAATCCTGGCCGTTAGCACTCGCTGAATAAATAGGATCTGTTCCAAAGACTACATTTCATTGACTTTCTAGCGGCAAAAATCCGTTTGAGTTACAACGGTTGCGTCACATATTCGTACCAACATGTATTTAGCGATAGTATTCGGATAATACTAGGTTGCATCACTTTAAACAGTGAAACGTTTGACTGTGGGACTTAATTGAACTGATTTTGGACTTTGACCTTATAAATGTGATAAATGAGCCAGTTTGACTACAAGAACTAACATTCTTCTTAATTTGACATGATTGCTGGAACTCAGCGATTACACTGGGCGCCGTGGTAGCGCTTTATTAAAAAATTAAGAAAAATAAGTCATTCTTTACTGTGGGACCAATCCTAGCCGTTAGTTCGCGCTAAAGAAATAGAGACAGTTTCAAAAACTACATTTCATTGATTTTCTAACGGTGTCAATCCGTTTGAGTTACAACGGTTGCGTCACATATTCGTACCAACATGTAATTAGCGATAGTATTCGGATATTACTAGGTTGCACCGTTTTTAACAGTGACACGATTGACTGTGGGACTTAATTGAACTGATTCTGGACTGTGACCTTATAAATGTGATAAATGCCCCATTGGACTCCAAGGAATAACATTCTTCTTAATTCGACATGATTGCTGGAATTCAGCGAGTACACTAGGCCCTGTGGTAGCGCTTTATTCAAAAATTTAGATAAATAAATCATTTTTTACTGTGGGAACAATCCTGGCCGTTAGCACTCGCTGAATAAATAGGATCTGTTCCAAAGACTACATTTCATTGACTTTCTAGCGGCATAAATCCGTTTGAGTTACAACGGTTGCGTCACATATTCGTACCAACATGTATTTAGCGATAGTATTCGGATAATACTAGGTTGCATCACTTTAAACAGTGAAACGTTTGACTGTGGGACTTAATTGAACTGATTTTGGACTTTGACCTTATAAATGTGATAAATGAGCCAGTTTGACTACAAGAACTAACATTCTTCTTAATTTGACATGATTGCTGGAACTCAGCGATTACACTGGGCGCCGTGGTAGCGCTTTATTAAAAAATTAAGAAAAATAAGTCATTCTTTACTGTGGGACCAATCCTAGTCGTTAGTTCGCGCTAAAGAAATAGAGACAGTTTCAAAAACTACATTTCATTGATTTTCTAACGGTGTCAATCCGTTTGAGTTACAACGGTTGCGTCACATATTCGTACCAACATGTATTTAGTGATTTTTTTCCGATATTACTAAGTTGTATCGCTTTTAACAGTGAAACGATTGACTTTGGGACTTAATTGAACTGATTCTGGACTGTGACCTTACAAATGTTAAAAATGAGGCAATTGGACTCCAAGGTATAACATTCTTCTTAATTTGACATGATTGCTGGAATTCAGCGATTACATTAGGCTCTGTGGTAGCGCTTTATTTAAAATTTAGATAAATAAGACTTTTCTTACTTTAGGACCAATCCTGGCCGTTAGCACGCGCTGAATAAATAGGATCAGTTCCAAAGACTAAATTTCATTGACTTTCTAACGGCATAAATCCGTTTGAGTTACAACAGTTGCGTCACATATTCGTACCAACAAGTTCTTAGCGATAGTATTCGGATATTACTAGGTTGCACCGTTTTTAACAGTGAAACGTTTGACTGTGGGACTTAATTGAACTGATTTTGGACTTTGACCTTATAAATGTGATAAATGAGCCAGTTTGACTACAAGAACTAACATTCTTCTTAATTTGACATGATTGCTGGAACTCAGAGATTACACTGGGCGCCGTGGTAGCATTTTATTAAAAAATTAAGAAAAATAAGTCTTTCTTTACTGTGGGACCAATCATATATTCGTACCAACATGTACTTAGCAATAGTATTCGGATATTACTAGGTTGCACCGTTTTTAACATTGACACGATTGACTGTGGGACTTAATTGAACTGATTCTGGACTGTGACCTTATAAATGTGATAAATGCGCCCATTGGACTCCAAGGAATAACATTCCTCCTAATTCGACATGATTGCTGGAATTCAACGAGTACACTAGGCACTGTGGTAGCGCTTTATTCAAAAATTTAGATAAATAAATCATTTTTTACTGTGGGACCAATCCTAGCCGTTAGTTCGCGCTGAAGAAATACAGACAGTTTCAAAAACTACATTTCAATGACTTTCTAACGGGGTCAATCCGTTTGAGTTACAACGGTTGCGTCACATATTCGTACCAACATGTATTTAGTGATTTTCTTCCGATATTACTAAGTTGTATTGCTTTTAACAGTGAAACGATTGACTGTGGGAATTAATTGAACTGATTCTGGACTGTGACCTCATAAATGTGATAAATGAGCCAATTGGTCTCCAAGCAATTACATTCTTCTTAATTTGACATGATTGCTGGAAATCAGCGATTACATTAGGCTCTGTGGTAGCGCTTTATTTAAAACTTTAGATAAATAAGACTTTTCTTACTGTGGGACCAATCCTGGCCGTTAGCACTCGCTGAATAAATAGGATCTGTTCCAAAGACTACATTTCATTGACTTTCTAACGGCATAAATCCGTTTGAGTTACAACAGTTGCGTCACATATTCGTACCAACATGTTCTTAGCGATAGTATTCGGATATTACTAGGTTGCACCGTTTTTAGCAGTGACACGATTGACTGTGGGACTTAATTGAACTGATTCTGGACTGTGACCTTATAAATGTGATAAATGCGCCCATTGGACTCCAAGGAATAACATTCCTCCTAATTCGACATGATTGCTGGAATTCAACGAGTACACTAGGCCCTGTGGTAGCGCTTTATTCAAAAATTTAGATAAATAAATCATTTTTTACTGTGGGACCAATCCTAGCCGTTAGTTCGCGCTGAAGAAATACAGACAGTTTCAAAAACTACATTTCAATGACTTTCTAACGGGGTCAATCCATTTGAGTTACAACGGTTGCGTCACATATTCGTACCAACATGTATTTAGTGATTTTCTTCCGATATTACTAAGTTGTATTGCTTTTAACAGTGAAATGATTGACTGTGGGAATTAATTGAACTGATTCTGGACTGTGACCTCATAAATGTGATAAATGAGCCAATTGGTCTCCAAGCAATTACATTCTTCTTAATTTGACATGATTGCTGGAAATCAGCGATTACATTAGGCTCTGTGGTAGCGCTTTATTTAAAACTTTAGATAAATAAGACTTTTCTTACTGTGGGACCAATCCTGGCCGTTAGCACTCGCTGAATAAATAGGATCTGTTCCGAAGACTACATTTCATTGACTTTCTAGCGGCATAAATCCGTTTGAGTTACAACGGTTGCGTCACATATTCGTACCAACATGTATTTAGCGATAGCATTCGGATAATACTAGGTTGCATCACTTTAAACAGTGAAACGTTTGACTGTGGGACTTAATTGAACTGATTTTGGACTTTGACCTTATAAATGTGATAAATGAGCCAGTTTGACTACAAGAACTAACATTCTTCTTAATTTGACATGATTGCTGGAACTCAGCGATTACACTGGGCGCCGTCGTAGCGCTTTATTATAAAATTAAGAAAAATAAGTCATTCTTTACTGTGGGACCAATCCTAGCCGTTAGTTCGCGCTGAAGAAATAGAGACAGTTTCAAAAACTACATTTCATTAATTTTCTAACGGTGTCAATCCGTTTGAGTTACAACAGTTTCGTCACATATTCGTACCAACATGTATTTAGCGATAGTATTCGGATAATACTAGGTTGCATCACTTTAAACAGTGAAACGTTTGACTGTGGGACTTAATTGAACTGATTTTGGACTTTGACCTTATAAATGTGATAAATGAGCCAGTTTGACTACAAGAACTAACATTCTTCTTAATTTGACATGATTGCTGGAACTCAGCGATTACACTGGGCGCCGTGGTAGCGTTTTATTAAAAAATTAAGAAAAATAAGTCTTTCCTTACTGTGGGACCAATCATATATTCGTACCAACATGTACTTAGCGATAGTATTCGGATATTACTAGGTTGCACCGTTTTTAACAGTGACACGATTGACTGTGGGACTTAATTGAACTGATTCTGGACTGTGACCTTATAAATGTGATAAATGCCCCATTGGACTCCAAGGAATAACATTCTTCTTAATTCGACATGATTGCTGGAATTCAGCGAGTACACTAGGTCCTGTGGTAGCGCTTTATTCAAAAATTTAGATAAATAAATCATTTTTTAATGTGGGAACAATCCTAGCCGTTAGTTCGCGCTGAAGAAATACAGACAGTTTCAAAAACTACATTTCAATGACTTTCTAACGGGGTCAATCCGCTTGAGTTACAACGGTTGCGTCACATATTCGTACCAACATGTATTTAGTGATTTTCTTCCGATATTACTAAGTTGTATTGCTTTTAACAGTGAAACGATTGACTGTGGGAATTAATTGAACTGATTCTGGACTGTGACCTCATAAATGTGATAAATGAGCCAATTGGTCTCCAAGCAATTACATTCTTCTTAATTTGACATGATTGCTGAAAATCAGCGATTACATTAGGCTCTGTGGTAGCGCTTTATTTAAAACTTTAGATAAATAAGACTTTTCTTACTGTGGGACCAATCCTGGCCGTTAGCACTCGCTGAATAAATAGGATCTGTTCCAAAGACTACATTTCATTGACTTTCTAACGGCATAAATCCGTTTGAGTTACAACAGTTGCGTCACATATTCGTACCAACATGTTCTTAGCGATAGTATTCGGATATTACTAGGTTGCACCGTTTTTAACAGTGACACGATTGACTGTGGGACTTAATTGAACTGATTCTGGACTGTGACCTTATAAATGTGATAAATGCGCCCATTGGACTCCAAGGAATAACATTCCTCCTAATTCGACATGATTGCTGGAATTCAACGAGTACACTAGGCCCTGTGGTAGCGCTTTATTCAAAAATTTAGATAAATAAATCATTTTTTACTGTGGGACCAATCCTAGCCGTTAGTTCGCGCTGAAGAAATACAGACAGTTTCAAAAACTACATTTCAATGACTTTCTAACGGGGTCAATCCATTTGAGTTACAACGGTTGCGTCACATATTCGTACCAACATGTATTTAGTGATTTTCTTCCGATATTACTAAGTTGTATTGCTTTTAACAGTGAAATGATTGACTGTGGGAATTAATTGAACTGATTCTGGACTGTGACCTCATAAATGTGATAAATGAGCCAATTGTTCTCCAAGCAATTACATTCTTCTTAATTTGACATGATTGCTGGAAATCAGCGATTACATTAGGCTCTGTGGTAGCGCTTTATTTAAAACTTTAGATAAATAAGACTTTTCTTACTGTGGGACCAATCCTGGCCGTTAGCACTCGCTGAATAAATAGGATCTGTTCCGAAGACTACATTTCATTGACTTTCTAGCGGCATAAATCCGTTTGAGTTACAACGGTTGCGTCACATATTCGTACCAACATGTATTTAGCGATAGCATTCGGATAATACTAGGTTGCATCACTTTAAACAGTGAAACGTTTGACTGTGGGACTTAATTGAACTGATTTTGGACTTTGACCTTATAAATGTGATAAATGAGCCAGTTTGACTACAAGAACTAACATTCTTCTTAATTTGACATGATTGCTGGAACTCAGCGATTACACTGGGCGCCGTCGTAGCGCTTTATTAAAAAATTAAGAAAAATAAGTCATTCTTTACTGTGGGACCAATCCTAGCCGTTAGTTCGCGCTGAAGAAATAGAGACAGTTTCAAAAACTACATTTCATTAATTTTCTAACGGTGTCAATCCGTTTGAGTTACAACAGTTGCGTCACATATTCGTACCAACATGTATTTAGCGATAGTATTCGGATAATACTAGGTTGCATCACTTTAAACAGTGAAACGTTTGACTGTGGGACTTAATTGAACTGATTTTGGACTTTGACCTTATAAATGTGATAAATGAGCCAGTTTGACTACAAGAACTAACATTCTTCTTAATTTGACATGATTGCTGGAACTCAGCGATTACACTGGGCGCCGTGGTAGCGTTTTATTAAAAAATTAAGAAAAATAAGTCTTTCCTTACTGTGGGACCAATCATATATTCGTACCAACATGTACTTAGCGATAGTATTCGGATATTACTAGGTTGCACCGTTTTTAACAGTGACACGATTGACTGTGGGACTTAATTGAACTGATTCTGGACTGTGACCTTATAACTGTGATAAATGCGCCCATTGGACTCCAAGGAATAACATTCCTCCTAATTCGACATGATTGCTGGAATTCAACGAGTACACTAGGCCCTGTGGTAGCGCTTTATTCAAAAATTTAGATAAATAAATCATTTTTTACTGTGGGACCAATCCTAGCCGTTAGTTCGCGCTGAAGAAATACAGACAGTTTCAAAAACTACATTTCAATGACTTTCTAACGGGGTCAATCCGTTTGAGTTACAACGGTTGCGTCACATATTCGTACCAACATGTATTTAGTGATTTTCTTCCGATAATACTAAGTTGTATTGCTTTTAACAGTGAAACGATTGACTGTGGGAATTAATTGAACTGATTCTGGACTGTGACCTCATAAATGTGATAAATGAGCCAATTGGTCTCCAAGCAATAACATTCTTCTTAATTTGACATGATTGCTGGTATTCAGCGATTACATTAGGCTCTGTGGTAGCGCTTTGTTTAAAACTTTAGATAAATAAGACTTTTCTTACTGTGGGACCAATCCTGGCCGTTAGCACTCGCTGAATAAATAGGATTTGTTCCAAAGACTACATTTCATTGACTTTCTAGCGGCATAAATCCGTTTGAGTTACAACGGTTGCGTCACATATTCGTACCAACATGTATTTAGCGATAGCATTCGGATAATACTAGGTTGCATCACTTTAAACAGTGAAACGTTTGACTGTGGGACTTAATTGAACTGATTTTGGACTTTGACCTTATAAATGTGATAAATGAGCCAGTTTGACTACAAGAACTAACATTCTTCTTAATTTGACATGATTGCTGGAACTCAGCGATTACACTGGGCGCCGTCGTAGCGCTTTATTAAAAAATTAAGAAAAATAAGTCATTCTTTACTGTGGGACCAATCCTAGCCGTTAGTTCGCGCTGAAGAAATAGAGACAGCTTCAAAAACTACATTTCATTAATTTTCTAACGGTGTCAATACGTTTGAGTTACAACAGTTGCGTCACATATTCGTACCAACATGTATTTAGCGATAGTATTCGGATAATACTAGGTTGCATCACTTTAAACAGTGAAACGTTTGACTGTGGGACTTAATTGAACTGATTTTGGACTTTGACCTTATAAATGTGATAAATGAGCCAGTTTGACTAAAAGAACTAACATTCTTCTTAATTTGACATGATTGCTGGAACTCAGCGATTACACTGGGCGCCGTGGTAGCGTTTTATTAAAAAATTAAGAAAAATAAGTCTTTCTTTACTGTGGGACCAATCATATATTCGTACCAACATGTACTTAGCGATAGTATTCGGATATTACTAGGTTGCACCGTTTTTAACAGTGACACGATTGACTGTGGGACTTAATTGAACTGATTCTGGACTGTGACCTTATAAATGTGATAAATGCCCCATTGGACTCCAAGGAATAACATTCTTCTTATTTCGACATGATTGCTGGAATTCAGCGAGTACACTAGGCCCTGTGGTAGCGCTTTATTCAAAAATTTAGATAAATAAATCATTTTTTACTGTGGGAACAATCCTAGCCGTTAGTTCGCGCTGAAGAAATACAGACAGTTTCAAAAACTACATTTCAATGACTTTCTAACGGGGTCAATCCGTTTGAGTTACAACGGTTGCGTCACATATTCGTACCAACATGTATTTAGTGATTTTCTTCCGATATTACTAAGTTGTATTGCTTTTAACAGTGAAACGATTGACTGTGGGAATTAATTGAACTGATTCTGAACTGTGACCTCATAAATGTGATAAATGAGCCAATTGGTCTCCAAGCAATTACATTCTTCTTAATTTGACATGATTGCTGGAAATCAGCGATTACATTAGGCTCTGTGGTAGCGCTTTATTTAAAATTTTAGATAAATAAGACTTTTCTTACTGTGGGACCAATCCTGGCCGTTAGCACTCGCTGAATAAATAGGATCTGTTCCAAAGACTACATTTCATTGACTTTCTAGCGGCATAAATCCGTTTGAGTTACAACGGTTGCGTCACATATTCGTACCAACATGTATTTAGCGATAGTATTCGGATAATACTAGGTTGCATCACTTTAAACAGTAAAACGTTTGACTGTGGGACTTAATTGAACTGATTTTGGACTTTGACCTTATAAATGTGATAAATGAGCCAGCTTGACTACAAGAACTAACATTCTTCTTAATTTGACATGATTGCTGGATCTCAGCGATTACACTGGGCGCCGTGGTAGCGCTTTATTAAAAAATTAAGAAAAATAAGTCATTCTTTACTGTGGGTCCAATCCTAGCCGTTAGTTCGCGCAAAAGAAATAGAGACAGTTTCAAAAACTACATTTCATTAATTTTCTAACGGTGTCAATCCGTTTGAATTACAACGGTTGCGTCACATATTCGTACCAACATGTATTTAGTGATTTCTTTCCGATATTACTAAGTTGTATCGCTTTTAACAGTGAAACGATTGACTGTGGGACTTAATTTAACTGATTCTGGACTGTGACCTTATAAATGTGATAAATGCGCCCATTGGCCTCCAAGGAATAACATTCTTCTTAATTTGACGTGATTGCTGGAATTCAGCGAGTACATTAGGCCCTGTGGTAGCGCTTTATTTAAAAATTTAGATAAATAAGACTTCTCTTACTTTAGGACCAATCCTGGCCGTTAGCACGCGCTGAATAAATAGGATCAGTTCCAAAGACTAAATTTCATTGACTTTCTAACGGCATAAATCCGTTTGAGTTACAACAGTTGCGTCACATATTCGTACCAACATGTTCTTAGCGATAGTATTCGAATATTACTAGGTTGCACCGTTTTTAACAGTGACACGATTGACTGTGGGACTTAATTGAACTGATTCTGGACTGTGACCTTATAAATGTGATAAATGCGCCCATTGGACTCCAAGGAATAACATTCCTCCTAATTCGACATGATTGCTGGAATTCAACGAGTACACTAGGCCCTGTGGTAGCGCTTTATTCAAAAATTTAGATAAATAAATCATTTTTTACTGTGGGACCAATCCTAGCCGTTAGTTCGCGCTGAAGAAATACAGACAGTTTCAAAAACTACATTTCAATAACTTTCTAACGGGGTCAATCCGTTTGAGTTACAACGGTTGCGTCACATATTCGTACCAACATGTATTTAGTGATTTTCTTCCGATATTACTAAGTTGTATTACTTTTAACAGTGAAACGATTGACTGTGGGAATTAATTGAACTGATTCTGGACTGTGACCTCATAAATGTGATAAATGAGCCAATTGGTCTCCAAGCAATTACATTCTTCTTAATTTGACATGATTGCTGGAAATCAGCGATTACATTAGGCTCTGTGGTAGCGCTTTATTTAAAACTTTAGATAAATAAGACTTTTCTTACTGTGGGACCAATCCTGGCCGTTAGCACTCGCTGAATAAATAGGATCTGTTCCAAAGACTACATTTCATTGACTTTCTAGCGGCATAAATCCGTTTGAGTTACAACGGTTGCGTCACATATTCGTACCAACATGTATTTAGCGATAGCATTCGGATAATACTAGGTTGCGTCACTTTAAACAGTGAAACGTTTGACTGTGGGACTTAATTGAACTGATTTTGGACTTTGACCTTATAAATGTGATAAATGAGCCAGTTTGACTACAAGAACTAACATTCTTCTTAATTTGACATGATTGCTGGAACTCAGCGATTACACTGGGCGCCGTCGTAGCGCTTTATTAAAAAATTAAGAAAAATAAGTCATTCTTTACTGTGGGACCAATCCTAGCCGTTAGTTCGCGCTAAAGAAATAGAGACAGTTTCAAAAACTACATTTCATTGATTTTCTAACGGCGTCAATCCGTTTGAGTTACAACAGTTGCCTCACATATTCGTACCAACATGTACTTAGCGATAGTATTCGGATATTACTAGGTTGCACCGTTTTTAACAGTTACACGATTGACTGTGGGACTTAATTTAACTGATTCTGGACTGTGACCTTATAAATGTGATAAATGCGCCCATTGGACTCCAAGGAATAACATTCTTCTTAATTTGACGTGATTGCTGGAATTCAGCGAGTACATTAGGCCCTGTGGTAGCGCTTTATTTAAAAATTTAGATAAATAAGACTTCTCTTACTTTAGGACCAATCCTGGCCGTTAGCACGCGCTGAATAAATAGGATCAGTTCCAAAGACTAAATTTCATTGACTTTCTAACGGCATAAATCCGTTTGAGTTACAAGAGTTGCGTCACATATTCGTACCAACATGTTCTTAGCGATAGTATTCGAATATTACTAGGTTGCACCGTTTTTAACAGTGACACGATTGACTGTGGGACTTAATTGAACTGATTCTGGACTGTGACCTTATAAATGTGATAAATGCGCCCATTGGACTCCAAGGAATAACATTCCTCCTAATTCGACATGATTGCTGGAATTCAACGAGTACACTAGGCCCTGTGGTAGCGCTTTATTCAAAAATTTAGATAAATAAATCATTTTTTACTGTGGGACCAATCCTAGCCGTTAGTTCGCGCTGAAGAAATACAGTCAGTTTCAAAAACTACATTTCAATGACTTTCTAACGGGGTCAATCCGTTTGAGTTACAACGGTTGCGTCACATATTCGTACCAACATGTATTTAGTGATTTTCTTCCGATATTACTAAGTTGTATTACTTTTAACAGTGAAACGATTGACTGTGGGATTTAATTGAACTGATTCTGGACTGTGACCTCATAAATGTGATAAATGAGCCAATTGGTCTCCAAGGAATTACATTCTTCTTAATTTGACATGATTGCTGGAAATCAGCGATTACATTCGGCTCTGTGGTAGCGCTTTATTTAAAATTTTAGATAAATAAGACTTTTCTTACTGTGGGACCAATCCTGGCCGTTAGCACTCGCTGAATAAATAGGATCTGTTCCAAAGACTACATTTCATTGACTTTCTAGCGGCATAAATCCGTTTGAGTTACAACGGTTGCGTCACATATTCGTACCAACATGTGTTTAGCGATAGCATTCGGATAATACTAGGTTGCATCACTTTAAACAGTGAAACGTTTGACTGTGGGACTTAATTGAACTGATTTTGGACTTTGACCTTATAAATGTGATAAATGAGCCAGTTTGACTACAAGAACTAACATTCTTCTTAATTTGACATGATTGCTGGAACTCAGCGATTACACTGGGCGCCGTCGTAGCGCTTTATTAAAAAATTAATAAAAATAAGTCATTCTTTACTGTGGGACCAATCCTAGCCGTTAGTTCGCGCTAAAGAAATAGAGACAGTTTCAAAAACTACATTTCATTGATTTTCTAACGGCGTCAATCCGTTTGAGTTACAACAGTTGCCTCACATATTCGTACCAACATGTACTTAGCGATAGTATTCGGATATTACTAGGTTGCACCGTTTTTAACAGTTACACGATTGACTGTGGGACTTAATTTAACTGATTCTGGACTGTGACCTTATAAATGTGATAAATGCGCCCATTGGACCCCAAGGAATAACATTCTTCTTAATTTGACGTGATTGCTGGAATTCAGCGAGTACATTAGGCCCTGTGGTAGCGCTTTATTCAAAAAGTTAGATGAATAAATCATTTCTTACTGTGGGACCAATCCTAGCCGTTAGTTCGCGCTGAAGAAATACAGACAGTTTCAAAAACTACATTTCAATGACTTTCTAGTGGTATAAATTCGTTTGAGTTAAAACGGTTGCGTCACATATTCGTACCAACATGTATTTAGTGATTTTCTTCCGATATTACTAAGTTGTATTGCTTTTAACAGTGAAACGATTGACTGTGGGAATTAATTGAACTGATTCTGGACTGTGACCTCATAAATGTGATAAATGAGCCAATTGGTCTCCAAGCAATTACATTCTTCTTAATTTGACATCATTGCTGGAAATCAGCGATTACATTAGGCTCTGTGGTAGCGCTTTATTTAAAATTTTAGATAAATAAGACTTTTCTTACTGTGGGACTAATCCTGGCCGTTAGCACTCGCTGGATAAATAGGATCTGTTCCAAAGACTACATTTCATTGACTTTCTAGCAGCATAAATCCGTTTGAGTTACAACGGTTGCGTCACATATTCCTACCAACATGTATTTAGCGATAGTATTCGGATATTACTAGGTTGCATCGCTTTTAACAGTGAAACCCTTGACTGTGGGACTTAATTGAACTGATTTTAGACTTTGACATTATAAATGTGATAAATGAGGCAGTTTGACTACAAGAACTAACATTCTTCTTAATTTGACATGATTGCTGGAACTCAGCGATTACACTGGGCGCCGTGGTAGCGCTTTATTCAAAAATTAAGAAAAATAAGTCATTCTTTATTGTGGGACCAATCCTAGCCGTTAGTTCGCGCTGAAGAAATTGAGACAGTTTCAAAAACTACATTTCATTGATTTTCTAACGGTGTCAATTCGTTTGAGTTACAACGGTTGCGTCACATATTCGTACCAACATGTATTTAGCGATAGTATTCGGATAATACTAGGTTGCATCACTTTAAACAGTGAAACGTTTGACTGTGGGACTTAATTGAACTGATTTTGGACTTTGACCTTATAAATGTGATAAATGAGCCAGTTTGACTACAAGAACTAACATTCTTCTTAATTTGACATGATTGCTGGAACTCAGCGATTACACTGGGCGCCGTGGTAACGCTTTATTAAAAAATTAAGAAAAATAAGTCATTCTTTACTGTGGGACCAATGCTAGCCGTTAGTTCGCGCTAAAGAAATAGAGACAGTTTCAAAAACTACATTTCATTGATTTTCTAACGGTGTCAATCCGTTTGAATTACAACGGTTGCGTCACATATTCGTACCAACATGTATTTAGCGATTTTTTTCCGATATTACTAAGTTGTATCGCTTTTAACAGTGAAACGATTGACTTTGGGACTTAATTGAACTGATTCTGGACTGTGACCTTACAAATGTTATAAATGAGCCAATTGGACTCCAAGGTATAACATTCTTCTTAATTTGACATGATTGCTGGAATTCAGCGATTACATTAGGCTCTGTGGTGGCGCTTTATTTAAAAATTTAGATAAATAAGACTTTTCTTACTGTAGGAACAATCCTGGCTGTTAGCACGCGCTGAATAAGTAGGATCAGTTCCAAAGACTAAATTTCATTGACTTTCTAACGGCATTAATCCGTTTGAGTTACAACGGTTGCATCACATATTCGTACCAACATGTACTTAGCGATAGTATTCGGATATTACTAGTTGTACCGTTTTTAACAGTGACACGATTGACTGTGGGACTTAATTGAACTGATTCTGGACTGTGACCTTATAAATGTGATAAATGCGCCCATTGGACTCCAAGGAATAACATTCTTCTTAATTTGACGTGATTGCTGGAATTCAGCGAGTACACTAGGCCCTGTGGTAGCGCTTTATTCAAAAATTTAGATAAATAAATCATTTCTTACTGTGGGACCAATCCTAGCCGTTAGTTCGCGCTGAAGAAATACAGACAGTTTCAAAAACTACATTTCAATGACTTTCTAACGGGGTCAATCCGTTTGAGTTACAACGGTTGCGTCACATATTCGTACCAACATGTATTTAGTGATTTTCTTCCGATATTACTAAGTTGTATTGCTTTTAACAGTGAAACGATTGACTGTGGGAATTAATTGAACTGATTCTGGACTGTGACCTCATAAATGTGATAAATGAGCCAATTGGTCTCCAAGCATTTACATTCTTCTTAATTTGACATGATTGCTGGAAATCAGCGATTACATTAGGCTCTGTGGTAGCGCTTTATTTAAAATTTTAGATAAATAAGACTTTTCTTACTGTGGGACCAATCCTGGCCGTTAGCACTCGCTGAATAAATAGGATCTGTTCCAAAGACTACATTTCATTGACTTTCTAGCGGCATAAATCCGTTTGAGTTACAACGGTTGCGTCACATATTCGTACCAACATGTATTTAGCGATAGTATTCGGATAATACTAGGTTGCATCACTTTAAACAGTGAAACGTTTGACTGTGGGACTTAATTGAACTGATTTTGGACTTTGACCTTATAACTGTGATAAATGAGCCAGTTTGACTACAAGAACTAACATTCTTCTTAATTTGACATGATTGCTGGAACTCAGCGATTACACTGGGCGCCGTGGTAGCGCTTTATTAAAAAATTAAGAAAAATAAGTCATTTTTTTACTGTGGGACCAATCCTAGCCGTTAGTTCGCGCTGAAGAAAAAGAGACAGTTTCAGAAACTACATTTCATTGATTTTCTAACGGTGTCAATCCGTTCGAGTTACAACGGTTGCGTCACATATTCGTACCAACATGTATTTAGTGATTTTTTTCCGATATTACTAAGTTGTATCGCTTTTAACAGTGAAACGATTGACTTTGGGACTTAATTGAACTGATTCTGGACTGTGACCTTACAAATGTTATAAATGAGCCAATTGGATTCCAAGGTATAACATTCTTCTTAATTTGACGTGATTGCTGGAATTCAGCGAGTACATTACGCTCTGTGGTAGCGCTTTATTAAAAACTTTAGATAAATAAGACTTTTCTTACTGTAGGACCAATCCTGGCCGTTAGCACGCGCCGAATAAATAGGATCAGTTCCAAAGACTAAATTTCATTGACTTTCTAACGGCATAAATCCGTTTGAGTTACAACGGTTGCGTCACATATTCTTACCAACATGTACTTTGCGATAGTATTCGGATATTACTAGGTGGCACCGTTTTTAACAGTGACACGATTGACTGTGGGACTTAATTGAACTGATTCTGGACTGTGACCTTATAAATGTGATAAATGCGCCCATTGGACTCCAAGGAATAACATTCTTCTTAATTCGACATGATTGCTATAATTCAGCGAGTACACTAGGCCCTGTGGTAGCGCTTTATTCAAAAATTTAGATAAATAAATCATTTTTTACTGTGGGACCAATCCTAGCCGTTAGTTCGCGCTGAAGAAATACAGACAGTTTCAAAAACTACATTTCAATGACTTTCTAACGGGGTCAATCCGTTTGAGTTACAACGGTTGCGTCACATATTCGTACCAACATGTATTTAGTGATTTTGTTCCGATATTACTAAGTTGTATTGCTTTTAACAGTGAAACGATTGACTGTGGAATTAATTGAAATGATTCTGGAATGTGACCTCATAAATGTGATAAATGAGCCAATTGGTCCCAAGGTATAACATTCTTCTTAATTTGACATGATTGCTGGAATTCAGCGATTACATTAGGCTCTGTGGTAGCGCTTTATTTAAAAATTTAGATAAATAAGACTTTTCTTACTGTAGGACCAATCCTGGCCGTTAGCACGCGGAATAAATAGGATCAGTTCCAAAGACTAAATTTCATTGACTTTCTAACGGCATAAATCCGTTTGAGTTACAACGGTTGCGTCACATATTCTTACCAACATGTACTTTGCGATAGTATTCGGATATTACTAGGTGGCACCGTTTTTAACAGTGACACGATTGACTGTGGGACTTAATTGAACTGATTCTGGACTGTGACCTTATAAATGTGATAAATGCGCCCATTGGACTCCAAGGAATAACATTCTTCTTAATTCGACATGATTGCTGGAATTCAGCGAGTACACTAGGCCCTGTGGTAGCGCTTTATTCAAAAATTTAGATAAATAAATCATTTTTTACTGTGGGACCAATCCTAGCCGTTAGTTCGCGCTGAAGAAATACAGACAGTTTCAAAAACTACATTTCAATGACTTTCTAACGGGGTCAATCCGTTTGAGTTACAACGGTTGCGTCACATATTCGTACCAACATGTATTTAGTGATTTTGTTCCGATATTACTAAGTTGTATTGCTTTTAACAGTGAAACGATTGACTGTGGGAATTAATTGAAATGATTCTGGAATGTGACCTCATAAATGTGATAAATGAGCCAATTGGTCCCAAGGTATAACATTCTTCTTAATTTGACATGATTGCTGGAATTCAGCGATTACATTAGGCTCTGTGGTAGCGCTTTATTTAAAAATTTAGATAAATAAGACTTTTCTTACTGTAGGACCAATCCTGGCCGTTAGCACGCGGAATAAATAGGATCAGTTCCAAAGATTCATTGATCAGTTCCAAAGATTCATTGACTTTCTAGCGGCATAAATCCGTTTGAGTTACAACGGTTGCGTCACATATTCCTACCAACATGTATTTAGCGATAGTATTCGGATATTACTAGGTTGCATCGCTTTTAACAGTGAAACCCTTGACTGTGGGACTTAATTGAACTGATTTTGGACTTTGACCTTATAAATGTGATAAATGAGCCAGTTTGACTACAAGAACTAACATTCTTCTTAATTTGACATGATTGCTGGAACTCAGCGATTACACTGGGCGCCGTGGTAGCGCTTTATTAAAAAATTAATATAAATAAGTCATTCTTTACTGTGGGACCAACCCTAGCCGTTAGTTCGCGCTGAAGAAATAGAGACAGTTTCAAAAACTACATTTCATTGATTTTCTAACGGTGTCAATCCGTTTGAGTTACAACGGTTGCGTCACTTATTCGTACCAACATGTAATTAGTGATTTTGTTCCGATATTACTAAGTTGTATTGCTTTTAACAGTGAAACGATTGACTGTGGGAATTAATTGATCTGATTCTGGAATGTGACCTTATAAATGTGATAAATGAGCCAATAGGTCTCCAGGGAATAACATTCTTCCTAATTTGACATAATTGCTGGAATTCAGCGATTACATTAGGCTCCGTGGTAGCGCTTTACTTAAAAATTTAGATAAATAAGACTTTCTTACTGTGGGACCAATCCTGGCCGTTAGCACGGGCTGAATAAATAGGGTCAGTTCCAAAGACTACATTACATTGACTTTCTAGCGGCATAAATCCGTTTGAGTTACAATGGTTGCGTCACATATTCGTACCAACATGTATTTAGTGATTTTCTTCCGATATTACTAAGTTGCATTGCTTTTAATAGTGAAACGATTGACTGTCGGATTTAATTGAACTGATTCTGGAATGTGACCTTATATATGTGATAAATGAGCCAATTGGACTCCAAGGAATAACATTCTTCTTAATTTGATATGATTGCTGGAATTCAGCGAGTACACTAGGCCCTGTGGTAGCGCTTTATTTAAAAATTTAGATAAATAAATCATTTTTTACTCTGGGACCAATCCTAGCCGTTAGTTCGTGCTGAAGAAATAGAGACAGTTTCAAAAACTACATTTCAATGACTTTCTAACGGGGTCAATCCGTTTGAGTTACAACGGTTGCGTAACTTATTCATACCAACATGTATTTAGTGATTTTGTTCCGATATTACTAAGTTGTATTGCTTTTACCAGTGAAACGATTGACTGTGGGAATTAATTGATCTGATTCTGGAATGTGACCTTATGAATGTGATAAATGAGCCAATTGGTCTCCAAGGAATAACATTCTTCTTAATTTGACATGATTGCTGGAATTCACCGATTACATTAGGCTCTGTGGTAGCGCTTTATTTAAAAATTTAGATCAATAAGACTTTTCTTACTGTGGGACCAATCCTGGCCGTTAGTTTGCGCTGAAGAAATAGAGACAGTTTCTAAAACTACATTTCATTGATTTTCTAACGGTGTCCATCTGTTTGAGTTACAACGGTTGCGTCACTTATTCGTACCAACATGTATTAAGTGATTTTGTTCCGATATTACTAAGTTGTATTGCTTTTAACAGTGAAACGATTGACTGTGGGAATTAATTGATCTGATTCTGGAATGCGACCTTATAAATGTGATAAATGAGCCAATTGGTCTCCAAGGAATAACATTCTTCCTAATTTGACATGATTGCTGGAATTCAGCGATTACATTAGGCTCTGTGGTAGCGCTTTATTTAAACATTTAGATAAATAAGACTTTTCTTACTGTGGGACCAATCCTGGCCGTTAGCACGGGCTGAATAAATAGGATCAGTTCCAAAGACTACATTACATTGACTTTCTAGCGGCATAAATTTGTTTGAGTTACAACGGTTGCGTCACATATTCGTACCAACATGTATTTAGTGATTTTGTTCCGATATTACTAAGTTGTATTGCTTTTAACAGTGAAACGATTGACTGTGGGAATTAATTGATCTGATTCTGGAATGTGACCTTATAAATGTGATAAATGAGACAATTGATCTCCAAGGAATAACATTCTTCTTAATTTGACATGATTGCTGGAATTCAGCGATTACATTAGGCTCTGTGGTAGCGCTTTAATTAAAAATTTAGATAAATAAATCATTTTTTACTGTGGGACCAATCCTAGCCGTTAGTTCGCGCTGATGAATTCAGACAGTTTCAAAAACTACATTTCAATGACTTTCTAACGGGTTCAATCCGTTTGAGTTACAACGGTTGCGTCACATATTCGTACCAACATGTATTTAGTGTATTTTTTCGGATATTACTAAGGTGTATTGCTTTTTACAGTGAAACGATTGACTGTGGGAATTAATTGAACTGATTCTGGACTGTGACCTCATAAATGTGATAAATGAGCCAATTGGTCTCCAAGCAATTACATTCTTCTTAATTTGACATGATTGCTGGAATTCAGCGATTACATTAGGCTCTGTGGTAGCGCTTTATTTAAAATTTTAGATAAATAAGAATTTTCTTACTGTGGGACCAATCCTGGCCGTTAGCACTCGCTGAATAAATAGGATCTGTTCCAAAGACTACATTTCATTGACTTTCTAGCGGCATAAATCCGTTTGAGTTACAACGGTTGCGTCACATATTCGTACCAACATATATTTAGCGATAGTATTCGGATATTACTAGGTTGCATCGCTTTTAACAGTGAATCGTTTGACTGTGGGACTTAATTGAACTGATTTTGGTCTTTGACCTTATAAATGTGATAAATGAGCCAGTTTGACTACAAAAACTAACATTCTTCTTAATTTGACATGATTGCTGGAACTCAGCGATTACACTGGGCGCCGTGGTAGCGCTTTATTAAAAATTAAGATGAATAAGTCATTTTTTACTGTGGGACCAATCCTAGCCGTTAGTTCGCGCTAAAGAAGTAGAGACAGTTTCAAAAACTACATTTCATTGATTTTCTAACGGTGTCAATCCGTTTGAGTTACAACGGTTGCGTCACTTATTCGTACCAACATGTATTTAGTGATTTTGTTCCGATATTACTAAGTTGTATTGCTTTTAACAGTGAAACGATTGACTGTGGGAATTAATTGATCTGATTCTGAAATGTGACCTTATAAATGTGATAAATGAGCCAATTGGTCTCCAAGGAATAACATTCTTCTTAATTTGACATGATTGCTGGAATTCAGCGATTACATTAGGCTCTGTGGTAGCGCTTTATTCAAAAATTTAGATAAATAAGACCTTTCTTACTGTGGGACCAATCCTGGCCGTTAGCACGGGCTGAATAAATAGGATCAGTTCAAAAAGACTACATTACATTGACTTTCTAGCGGCATAAATCCGTTTGAGTTACAATGGTTGCGTCACATATTCGTACCAACATGTATTTAGTGATTTTCTTCCGATATTACTAAGTTGCATTGCTTTTAACAGTGAAACGATTGACTGTGGGATTTGATTGGTTTGATTCTGGAATGTAACCTTATAAATGTGATAAATGAGCCAATTGGACTCCAAGGAATAACATTCTTCTTAATATGATTTGATTGCTGGAATTCAGCGATTACATTTGTGGTAGCGCTTTATTTAAAAATTAAGATAAATAAGTCATTTTTTACTGTGGGACCAATCCTAGCCGTTAGTTCGCGTTGAAGGCATAGAGACAGTTTCAAAAAGACTTCATTACATTGACTTTCTAGCGGCATAAATCCGTTTGAGTTACAACGGTTGCGTCACATATTCGTACCAACATGTATTTAGTGATTTTCTTCCGATATTACTAAGTTGCATTGCTTTTAACAGTGAAACGATTGACTGTGGGATTTGATTGAACTGATTCTGGAATGTGACCTTATAAATGTGATAAATGAGCCAATTGGACTCCAAGGAATAACATTCTTCTTAATTTGATATGATTCCTGGAATTCAGCGATTACATTAGACTCTGTGGTAGCGCTTTATTTAAAAATTTAGATAAATAAATCATTTTTTACTGTGGGACCAATCCTAGCCGTTAGTTTGCGCTGAAGAAATACAGACAGTTTCAAAAACTAAGTTTCATTGACTTTCTAGCGGCATAAATCCGTTTGAGTTACAACGGTTGCGTCACATATTTGTACCAACATGTACTTAGCGATAGTAATCGGATATTACTAGGTTGCACCGCTTTTAACAGTGAAACGATTGACTGTGGGACTTAATTGAACTGATTCTGGACTGTGACCTTATAAATGTGATAAATGAGCCAATTGGACTCCAAGGAATAACATTCTTCTTAATTCGACATGATTGCTTGAATTCAGCGAGTACACTAGGCCCTGTGGTAGCGCTTTATTTAAAAATTTAGATAAATAAATCATTTTTTACTGTGGGACCAATCCTAGCCGTTAGTTCGCGCTGAAGAAATAGAGACAGTTTCAAAAATTACATTTCAATGACTTTCTAACGGGGTCAATCCGTTTGAGTTACAACGGTTGCGTCACATATTCGTACCAACATGTATTTACTGATTTTCTTCCGATATTACTAAGTTGTATTGCTTTTAACAGTGAAACGATTGACTGTGGGAATTAATTAAACTGATTCTGGACTGTGACCTCATAAATGTGATAAATGAGCCAATTGGTCTCCAAGCAATTACATTCTTCTTAATTTGACATGATTGCTGGAATTCAGCGATTACATTAGGCTCTGTGGTAGCGCTTTATTTAGAATTTTTGATAAATAAGAATTTTCTTACTGTGGGACCAATCCTGGCCGTTAGCACTCGCTGAATAAATAGGATCTGTTCCAAAGACTACATTTCATTGACTTTCTAGCGGCATAAATCCGTTTGAGTTACAACGGTTGCGTCACATATTCGTACCAACATGTATTTAGTGATTTTCTTCCGATATTACTAAGTTGCATTGCTTCTAACAGTGAAACGATTGACTGTGGGATTTGATTGAACTGATTCTGGAATGTGACCTTATAAATGTGATAAATAAGCCAATTGGACTCCAAGGAATAACATTCTTCCTAATTTGATATGATTGCTGGAATTCAGCGATTACATTAGACTCTGTGGTAGCGCTTTATTTAAAAATTTAGATAAATAAATCATTTTTTACTGTGGGACCAATCCTAGCCGTTAGTTCGCGCTGAAGAAATACAGACAGTTTCAAAAACTAAATTTCATTGACTTTCTAGCGGCATAAATCCGTTTGAGTTACAACGGTTGCGTCACATATTCGTACCAACATGTACTTAGCGATAGTAATCGGATATTACTAAGTTGCACCGCTTTTAACAGTGAAACGATTGACTGTGGGACTTAATTGAACTGATTCTGGACTGTGACCTTATAAATGTGATAAATGAGCCAATTGGACTCCAAGGAATAACATTCTTCTTAATTCGACATGATTGCTGGAATTCAGCGAGTACACTAGGCCCTGTGGTAGCGCTTTACTTAAAAATTTAGATAAATAAATCATTTTTTACTGTGGGACCTATCCTAGCCGTTAGTTCGCGCTGAGGAAATAGAGACAGTTTCAAAAACTACATTTCAATAACTTTCTAACGGGGTCAATCCGTTTGAGTTACAACGGTTGCGTCACATATTCGTACCAACATGTATTTAGTGATTTTCTTCTGATATTACTAAGTTGTATTGCTTTTAACAGTGAAACGATTGACTGTGGGAATTAATTGAACTGATTCTGGACTGTGACCTCATAAATGTGATAAATGAGCCAATTGGTCTCCAAGCAATTACATTCTTCTTAATTTGACATGATTGCTAGAATTCAGCGATTACATTAGGCTCTGTGGTAGCGCTTTATTTAAAAATTTAGATAAATAAGACTTTTCTTACTGTGGGACCAATCCTGGCCGTTAGCACGGGCTGAATAAATGGGATCAGTTCCAAAGACTACATTACATTGACTTTCTAGTGGCATAAATCCGTTTGAGTTACAACGGTTGCGTCACATATTCGTACCAACATGTATTTAGCGATAGTATTCGGATATTACTAGGTTGCATCGCTTTCAACAGTGAAACGTTTGACTGTGGGACTTAATTGAACTGATTTTGGTCTTTGACCTTATAACTGTGATAAATGAGCCAGTTTGACTACAAGAACTAACATTCTTCTGAATTTGACATGATTGCTGGAACTCAGCGATTACACTGGGCGCTGTGGTAGCGCTTTATTAAAAAATTAAGATAAATAATTCATTTTTTACTGTGGGACCCATCCTAGCCGTTAGTTCGCGTTGAAGAAATAGAGACAGTTTCAAAAACTACATTTCATTGATTTTCTAACGGTGTCAATCCGTTTGAGTTACAACGGTTGCGTCACATATTCGTAACAACATGTATTTAGTGATTTTTTTCCGATATTACTAAGTTGTATTGGTTTTAACAGTGAAGCGATTGACTGTGGGACTTAATTGAACTAACTTTGGACTGTGACCTGATAAATGTGATAAATGAGACAATTGGACTCCAAGGAATAACATTCTTCTTAATTTGATATGATTGCTGGAATTCAACGATTACATTAGGCTCTGTGGTAGCGCTTTATTTAAAAATTTAGATAAAAAAATCATTTTTTACTGTGGGACCAATCCTAGCCGTTAGTTAGCGCTGAAGAAATACAGACAGTTTCGAAAACTAAATTTCATTGACTTTCTATCGGGGCCAATCCGTTTGAGTTACAACGGTTGCGTCACATATTCGTACCAACATGTATTTAGTGATTTTCTTCCGATATTACTAAGTTGCATTGCTTTTAACAGTGAAACGATTGACTGTGGGATTTAATTGAACTGATTCTGGAATGTGACCTTATAAATGTGATAAATGAGCCAATTGGACTCCAAGGAATAACATTCTTCCTAATTTGATATGATTGCTGGAATTCAGCGATTACATTAGACTCTGTGGTAGCGCTTTATTTAAAAATTTAGATAAATAAATCATTTTTTACTGTGGGACCAATCCTAGCCGTTAGTTTGCGCTGAAGAAATACAGACAGTTTCAAAAACTAAATTTCATTGATTTTCTAGCGGCATAAATCCGTTTGAGTTGCAACGGTTGCGTCACATATTCGTACCAACATGTACTTAGCGATAGTAATCGGATATTACTAGGTTGCACCGCTTTTAACAGTGAAATGATTGACTGTGGGACTTAATAGAACTGATTCTGGACTGTGACCTTATAAATGTGATAAATGTGCCAATTGGACTCCAAGGAATAACATTCTTCTTAATTCGACATGATTGCTGGAATTCAGCGAGTACACTAGGCCCTGTGGTAGCGCTTTATTTAAAAATTTAGATAAATAAATCATTTTTTACTGTGGGACCAATCCTAGCCGTTAGTTTGCGCTGAAGAAATACAGACAGTTTCAAAAACTAAATTTCATTGATTTTCTAGCGGCATAAATCCGTTTGAGTTACAACGGTTGCGTCACATATTCGTACCAACATGTATTTAGTGATTTTCTTCCGATATTACTAAGTTGTATTGCTTTTAACAGTGAAACGATTGACTGTGGGAATTAATTGAACTGATTCTGGACTGTGACCTCATAAATGTGATAAATGAGCCAATTGGTCTCCAAGCAATTACATTCTTCTTAATTTGACATGATTGCTGGAATTCATCGATTACATTAGGCTCTGTGGTAGCGCTTTATTTAAAATTTTAGATAAATAAGAATTTTCTTACTGTGGGACCAATCCTGGCCGTTAGCACTCGCTGAATAAATAGGATCTGTTCCAAAGACTACATTTCATTGACTTTCTAGCGGCATAAATCCGTTTAAGTTACAACGGTTGCGTCACATATTCGTACCAACATGTATTTAGCGATGGTATTCGGATATTACTAGGTTGCATCAACTTTAACAGTGAAAAGTTTCACTGTGGGACTTAATTGAACTGATTTTTGACTTTGACCTTATAAATGTGATAAATGAGCCAGTTTGACTACAAGAACTAACATTCTTCTTAATTTGACATGATTGCTGGAACTCAGCGATTACACTGGGCGCCGTGGTAGCGCTTTATTAAAAAATTAAGATAAATAAGTCATTTTTTACTGTGGGACCAATCCTAGCCGTTAGTTCGCGCTAAAGAAATAGAGACAGTTTCAAAAACTACATTTCATTGATTTTCTAACGGTGTCCATCCGTTTGAGTTACAACGGTTTCGTCACTTATTCGTACCAACATGTATTTAGTGATTTTGTTCCGATATTACTAAGTTGTATTGCCTTTAACAGTGAAACGATTGACTGTGGGAATTAATTGATCTGATTCTGGAATGTGACCTTATAAATGTGATAAATGAACCAATTGGTCTCCAAGGAATAACATTCTTCTTAATTTGACATGATTGCTGGAATTCAGCGATTACATTAGGCTCTGTGGTAGCGCTTTTTTTAAAAATTTAGATAAATAAGACTTTTCTGACTGTGGGACCAATCCTGGCCGTTAGCACGGCCTGAATAAATAGGATGAGTTCCAAAGACTACATTACATTGACTTTCTAGCGGCATAAATCCGTTTGAGTTACAACGGTTGCGTCACATATTCGTACCAACATGTATTTAGCGATAGTATTCGGATATTACTAAGTTGCATCCCTTTTAACAGTGAAACGTTTGAATGTGGGACTTAATTGAACTGATTTTGGTCTTTGACCTTATAAAAGTGATAAATGAGCCAGTTTGACTACAAGAACTAACATTCTTCTTAATTTGACATGATTGCTAGAACTCAGCGATTACACTGGGCGCCGTGGTAGCGCTTTATTAAAAAATTAAGATAGATAAGTCATTTTTTACTGTGGGAACAATCCTAGGCGTTAGTTCGCGCTGAAGAAATAGAGACAGTTTTAAAAACTACATTTCATTGATTTCCTAACGGTGTCACTCCGTTTGAGTTACAACGGTTGCGTCACTTATTCGTGCCAACATGTATTTAGTAATTTTATTCCGATATTACTAAGTTGTATTGCCTTTAACAGTGAAACGATTGACTGTGGGAATTAATTGATCTGATTCTGGAATGTGACCTTATAAATGAGATAAATGAGCCAATTGGTCTCCAAGGAATAACATTCTTCTTAATTTGACATGATTGCTGGAATTCAGCGATTACATTAGGATCTGTGGTAGCGCTTTATTTAACAGTTTAGATAAATAAATCATTTTTTACTGTGGGACCAATCCTAGCCGTTAGTTCGCGCTGAAGAAATACAGACAGTTTCAAAAACTACATTTCAATGACTTTCTAACGGGTTCAATCCGTTTGAGTTACAACGGTTGCGTCACATATTCGTACCAACATGTATTTATTGATTTTCTTCCGATATTACTAAGTTGTATTGCTTTTAACAGTGAAACGATTGACTGTGGGAATTAATTGAACTGATTCTGGACTGTGACCTCATAAATGTGATAAATGAGCCAATTGGTCTCCAAGCAATTACATTCTTCTTAATTTGACATGATTGCTGGAATTCAGCGATTACATTAGGCTCTGTGGTAGCGCTTTATTTAAAATTTTAGATAAATAAGACTTTTCTTACTGTGGGACCAATCCTGACCGTTTGCGCTCGCTGAATAAATAGGATCTGTTCCAAAGACTACATTTCATTGACTTTCTAGCGGCATAAATCCGTTTGAGTTACAACGGTTGCGTCTCATAATCGTACCAACATGTATTTAGCGATTTTGTTCCGATATTACTAAGTTGTATTGCTTTTAACAGTGAAACGATTGACTGTGGGAATTAATGAGCCTGTTTGACTACAAGAACTAACATTTTTCTGAATTTGACATGATTGCTGGAACTCAGCGATTACACTGGGCGCTGTGGTAGCGCTTTATTAAAAAATTGAGATAAATAAGTCATTTTTTACTGTGGGACCAATCCTAGCCGTTAGTTCGCGTTGAAGAAATAGAGACAGTTTCAAAAACTACATTTCATTGATTTTCTAACGGTGTCAATCCGTTTGGGTTACAACGGTTGCGTCACATATTCGTAACAACATGTATTTAGTGATTTTTTTCCGATATTACTAAGTTGTATCGGTTTTAACAACGAAGCGATTGACTGTGGGAATTAATTGAACTAACTTTGGACTGTGACCTGATAAATGTGATAAATGAGACAATTGGACTCCAAGGAATAACATTCTTCTTAATTTGACATTGCTGATGGAATTCAGCGATTACATTAGGCTCTGTGGTAGCGCTTTATTTAAAAATTCAGATAAATAAGACTTTTCTTACTGTGGGACCAATCCTGGCCGTTAGCACGGGCTGAATAAATAGGATCAGTTCAAAAGACTACATTACATTGACTTTCTAGCGGCATAAATCCGTTTGAGTTACAACGGTTGCGTCATATATTCGTACCAACATGTATTTAGCGATAGTATTCGGATATTACTAGGTTGCATCGCTTTTAACAGTGAAACGTTTGAATGTGGGACTTAATTGAACTGATTTTGGTCTTTGACCTCATAAATGTGATAAATGAGCCAATTGGTCTCCAAGCAATTACATTCTTCTTAATTTGACATGATTGCTGGAATTCAGCGATTACATTATGCTCTATGGTAGCGCTTTATTTAAAATTTTAGATAAATAAGACTTTTCTTACTGTGGGACCAATCCTGACCGTTAGCGCTCGCTGAATAAATAGGATCTGTTCCAAAGACTACATTTCATTGACTTTCTAGCGGCATAAATCCGTTTGAGTTACAACGGTTGCGTCTCATAATCGTACCAACATGTATTTAGCGATTTTGTTCCGATATTACTAAGTTGTATTGCTTTTAACAGTGAAACGATTGACTGTGGGAATTAATGAGCCTGTTTGACTACAAGAACTAACATTCTTCTGAATTTGACATGATTGCTGGAACTCAGCGATTACACTGGGCGCTGTGGTAGCGCTTTATTAAAAAATTGAGATAAATAAGTCATTTTTTACTGTGGGACCAATCCTAGCCGATAGTTCGCGTTGAAGAAATAGAGACAGTTTCAAAAACTACATTTCCTTGATTTTCTAACGGTGTCAATCCGTTTGGGTTACAACGGTTGCGTCACATATTCGTAACAACATGTATTTAGCGATAGTATTCGGATATTACTAGGTTGCATCGCTTTTAACAGTGAAACGTTTGAATGTGGGACTTAATTAAACTGATTTTGGTCTTTGACCTTATAAATGTGATAAATGAGCCAGTTTGACTACAAGAACTAACATTCTTCTTAATTTGACATGATTGCTGGAACTCAGCGATTACACTGGGCGCCGTGGTAGCGCTTTATTAAAAAATTAGGATAAATAAGTCATTTTTTACTGTGGGAACAATCCTAGGCGTTAGTTCGCGCTGAAGAAATAGAGACAGTTTCAAAAACTACATTTCATTGATTTCCTAACGGTGTCAATCCGTTTGAGTTACAACGGTTGCGTCACTTATTCGTACCAACATGTATTTAGTGATTTTATTCCGATATTACTAAGTTGTATTGCCTTTAACAGTGAAACGATTGACTGTGGGAATTAATTGAACTGATTCTGGACTGTGACCTCATAAATGTGATAAATGAGCCAATTGGTCTCCAAGCAATTACATTCTTCTTAATTTGACATGATTGCTGGAATTCAGCGATTACATTAGGCTCTGTGGTAGCGCTTTATTTAAAATTTTAGATAAATAAGACTTTTCTTACTGTGGGACCAATCCTGGCCGTTAGCACGGGCTGAATAAATAGGATCAGTTCAAAAGACTACATTACATTGACTTTCTAGCGGCATAAATCCGTTTGAGTTACAACGGTTGCGTCATATATTCGTACCAACATGTATTTAGCGATAGTATTCGGATCTTATTAGGTTGCATCGCTTTTAACAGTGAAACGTTTGAATGTGGGACTTAATTGAACTGATTTTGGTCTTTGACCTCATAAATGTGATAAATGAGCCAATTGGTCTCCAAGCAATTACATTCTTCTTAATTTGACATGATTGCTGGAATTCAGCGATTACATTAGGCTCTGTGGTAGCGCTTTATTTAAAATTTTAGATAAATAAGACTTTTCTTACTGTGGGACCAATCCTGACCGTTAGCGCTCGCTGAATAAATAGGATCTGTTCCAAAGACTACATTTCATTGACTTTCTAGCGGCATAAATCCGTTTGAGTTACAACGGTTGCGTCTCATAATCGTACCAACATGTATTTAGCGATTTTGTTCCGATATTACTAAGTTGTATTGCTTTTAACAGTGAAACGATTGACTGTGGGAATTAATGAGCCTGTTTGACTACAAGAACTAACATTCTTCTGAATTTGACATGATTGCTGGAACTCAGCGATTACACTGGGCGCTGTGGTAGCGCTTTATTAAAAAATTGAGATAAATAAGTCATTTTTTACTGTGGGACCAATCCTAGCCGTTAGTTCGCGTTGAAGAAATAGAGACAGTTTCAAAAACTACATTTCCTTGATTTTCTAACGGTGTCAATCCGTTTGGGTTACAACGGTCGCGTCACATATTCGTAACAACATGTATTTAGTGATTTTTTTCCGATATTACTGAGTTGTATCGGTTTTAACAGTGAAGCGATTGACTGTGGGAATTAATTGAACTAACTTTGGACTGTGACCTGATAAATGTGATAAATGAGACAATTGGACTCCAAGGAATAACATTCTTCTTAATTTGACATTGCTGCTGGAATTCAGCGATTACATTAGGCTCTGTGGTAGCGCTTTATTTAAAAATTCAGATAAATAAGACTTTTCTTACTGTGGGACCAATCCTGGCCGTTAGCACGGGCTGAATAAATAGGATCAGTTCAAAAGACTACATTACATTGACTTTCTAGCGGCATAAATCCGTTTGAGTTACAACGGTTGCGTCATATATTCGTACCAACATGTATTTAGCGATAGTATTCGGATATTACTAGGTTGCATCGCTTTTAACAGTGAAACGTTTGAATGTGGGACTTAATTGAACTGATTTTGGTCTTTGACCTTATAAATGTGATAAATGAGCCAGTTTGACTACAAGAACTAACATTCTTCTTAATTTGACATGATTGCTGGAACTCAGCGATTACACTGGGCGCGGTGGTAGCGCTTTATTAAAAAATTAGGATAAATAAGTCATTTTTTACTGTGGGAACAATCCTAGGCGTTAGTTCGCGCTGAAGAAATAGAGACAGTTTCAAAAACTACATTTCATTGATTTCCTAACGGTGTCAATCCGTTTGAGTTACAACGGTTGCGTCACTTATTCGTACCAACATGTATTTAGTGATTTTATTCCGATATTACTAAGTTGTATTGCCTTTAACAGTGAAACGATTGACTGTGGGAATCAATCGATCTGATTCTGGAATGTGACCTTATAAATGTGATAAATGAGCCAATTGGTCTCCAAGGAATAACATTCTTCTTAATTTGACATGATTGCTGGAACTCAGCGATTACATTAGGCTCTGTGGTAGCGCTTTATTTAAAAATTTAGATAAATAAATCATTTTTTACTGTGGGACCAATCCTAGCCGTTAGTTCGCGGTGAAGAAATACAGACAGTTTCAAAAACTACATTTCAATGACTTTCTAACGGGTTCAATCCGTTTGAGTTACAACGGTTGCGTCACATATTCGTACCAACATGTATTTATTGATTTTCTTCCGATATTACTAAGTTGTATTGCTTTTAACAGTGAAACGATTGACTGTGGGAATTAATTGAACTGATTCTGGACTGTGACCTCATAAATGTGATAAATGAGCCAATTGGTCTCCAAGGAATAACATTCTTCTTAATTTGACATGATTGCTGGAATTCAGCTATTACATTAGGCTCTGTGGTAGCGCTTTATTTAAAAATTTAGATAAATAAGACTTTTCTTACTGTGGGACCAATCCTGTCCGTTAGCACGGGCTGAATAAATAGGATCAGTTCCAAGGACTACATTACATTGACTTTCTAGCGGCATAAATCCGTTTGAGTTACAACGGTTGCGTCACATATTCGTACCAACATGTACTTAGCGATAGTAATCGGATATTACTAGGTTGCATCGCTTTTAACAGTGAAACGTTTGACTGTGGGACTTAATTGAACTGATTATGTTCTTCGACCTTATAAATGTGATAAATGAGCCAGTTTGACTACAAGAACTAATATTCTTCTGACTTTAACATGATTGCTGGATTTCAGCGATTACACTGAGCGCTGTGGTAGCGCTTTATTAAAAAATTAAGATAAATAAGTCATTTTTTACTGTGGGACCAATCCTAGCCGTTAGTTAGCGTTGAAGAAATAGAGACAGTTTCAAAAACTACATTTCATTGATTTTCTAACGGTGTCAATCCGTTTGAGTTACAACGGTTGCGTCACATATTCGTACCAACATGTATTTAGTGATTTTTTCCGATATTACTAAGTTGTATCGGTTTTAACAGTGAAGCGATTGACTGTGGGACTTAATTGAACTAACTTTGGACTGTGACCTGATAAATGTGATAAATGAGACAATTGGACTCCAAGGAATAACATTCTTCTTAATTTGATATGATTGCTGGAATTCAACGATTACATTAGGCTCTGTGGTAGCGCTTTATTTAAAAATTTAGATAAATAAATCATTTTTTGCTGTGGGACCAATCCTAGCCGTTAGATCGCGCTGAAGAAATAGAGACAGTTTCAAAAACTACATTTCATTGACTTTCTATCGGGGCCAATCCGTTTGAGATACAACGGTTGCGTCACATATTCGTACCATTATGTATTTAGTGATTTTCTTCCGATATTACTAAGTTGCATTGCTTTTAACAGTGAAACGATTGACTGTGGGATTTAATTGAACTGATTCTGGAATGTGACCTTATAAATGTGATAATTGAGCCAATTGGACTCCAAGGAATAACATTCTTCTTAATTTGATATGATTGCTGGAATTCAGCGATCACATTAGGCTCTGTGGTAGCGCTTTATTTAAAAATTTAGATAAATAAATCATTTTTTACTGTGGGACCAATCCTAGCCGTTAGTTCGCACTGAAGAAATACAGACAGTTTAAAAAACTACATTTCATTGACTTTCTATCGGGGTCAATCCGTTTGAGTTACAACGGTTGCGTCACATATTCGTACCAACGTGTATTTAGTGATTTTCTTCCGATATTACTAAGTTGCATTGCTTTTAACAGTGAAACGATTGACTGTGGGATTTAATTGAACTGATTCTGGAATGTGACCTTATAAATGTCATAAATGAGCCAATTGGACTCTAAGGAATAACATTCTTCTTAATTTGATATGATTGCTGGAATTCAGCGATTACATTAGGCTCTGTGGTAGCGCTTTATTAAAAAATTAAGATAAATAAGTCATTTTTTACTGTGGGACCAATCCTAGCCGTTAGTTAGCGTTGAAGAAATAGAGACAGTTTCAAAAACTACATTTCATTGATTTTCTAACGGTGTCAATCCGTTTGAGTTACAACGGTTGCGTCACATATTCGTACCAACATGTATTTAGTGATTTTTTCCGATATTACTAAGTTGTATCGGTTTTAACAGTGAAGGGATTGACTGTGGGACTTAATTGAACTAACTTTGGACTGTGACCTGATAAATGTGATAAATGAGACAATTGGACTCCAAGGAATAACATTCTTCTTATTTGATATGATTGCTGGAATTCAACGATTACATTAGGGTCTGTGGTAGCGCTTTATTTAAAAATTTAGATAAATAAATCATTTTTTGCTGTGGGACCAATCCTAGCCGTTAGATCGCGCTGATGAAATAGAGACAGTTTCAAAAACTACATTTCATTGACTTTCTATCGGGGCCAATCCGTTTGAGATACAACGGTTGCGTCACATATTCGTACCATTATGTATTTAGTGATTTTCTTCCGATATTACTAAGTTGCATTGCTTTTAACAGTGAAACGATTGACTGTGGGATTTAATTGAACTGATTCTGGAATGTGACCTTATAAATGTGATAATTGAGCCAATTGGACTCCAAGGAATAACATTCTTCTTAATTTAATATGATTGCTGGAATTCAGCGATCACATTAGGCTCTGTGGTAGCGCTTTATTTAAAATTTAGATAAATAAATCATTTTTTACTGTGTTACCAATCCTAGCCGTTAGTTCGCGCTGAAGAAATACAGACAGTTTCAAAAACTACATTTCATTGTCTCTCTATCGGGGCCAATCCGTTGGAGTTACAACGGTTGCGTCACATATTCGTAGCAACATGTATTTAGTGATTTTCTTCCGATATTAATAAGTTGCATTGCTTTTAACAGTGAAACGATTGACTGTGGGATTTAATTGAACTGATTCTGGAATGTGACCTTATAAATGTGATAATTGAGCCAATTGGACTCCAAGGAATAACATTCTTCTTAATTTGATATGATTGCTGGAATTCAGCGATTACATTAGGCTCTGTGGTAGCGCTTTATTTAAAAATTAAGATAAATAAATCATTTTTTTCTGTGGGAACAATCCTAGCCGTTAATTCGCGTTGAAGAAATAGAGACAGTTTCAAAAACTACATTTCATTGATTTTCTAACGGTGTCAATCCGTTTGGGTTACAACGGTTGCGTCACATATTCGTACCAACATGTATTTAGTGATTTTTTTCCGATATTACTAAGTTGTGTCGGTTTTAACAGTGAAGCCATTGACTGTGGGACTTAGTTAAACTAACTTTGGACTGTGACCTGATAAATATGATAATTAAGCCAATTGGACTCCAAGGAATAACATTCTTCTTAATTTGATATGATTGCTGGAATTCAGCGATTACATTAGGCTCTGTGGTAGCGCTTTATTTAAAAATTTAGATAAATAAATCATTCTTTATTGTGGGACCAATCCTAGCCGTTAGTTCGCGCTAAAGAAATACAGACAGTTTCAAAAACTACATTTCATTGATTTTTTAACGGTGTCAATCCGTTTGAGTTACAACGGTTGCGTCACATATTTGTACCAACATGTATTTAGTGATTTTTTTCCGATATTACTAAGTTGTATCGGTTTTAACAGTGAAGCGATTGACTGTGGGACTTAATTGAACTAACTTTGGACTGTGACCTGATAAATGTGATAAGTGAGACAATTGGACTCCAAGGAATAACATTCTTCTTAATTTGATATGATTGCTGGAATTCAACGATTACATTAGGCTATGTGGTAGCGCTTTATTTAAAAATTTAGATAAATAAATCATTTTTTGCTGTGGGACAAATCCTAGCCCTTAGATCGCGCTGAAGAAATAGAGACAGTTGCAAAAACTACATTTCATTGACTTTCTATCGGGGTCAATCCGTTTGAGTTACACCGGTTGCGTCACATATTCGTACCAACATGTATTTAGTGATTTTCTTCCGATATTACTAAGTTGCATTGCTTTTAACAGTGAAACGATTGACTGTGGGATTTAATTGAACTGATTCTGGAATGTGACCTTATAAATGTGGTAAATGAGCCAATTGGACTCTAAGGAATAACATTCTTCTTAATTTGATATGATTGCTGGAATTCAGCGATTACATTAGGCTCTGTGTTAGCGCTTTATTTAAAAATTTAGATAAATAAATCATTTTTTACTGTGGGACCAATCCTAGCCGTTAGTTCCCGTTGAAGAAATACAGACAGTTTCAAAAACTACATTTCATTGACTTTCTATCGGGGTCAATCCGTTTAAGTTACAACGGTTGCATCACATATTCGTACCAACATGTATTTAGTGATTTTCTTCCGATATTACTAAGTTGCATTGCTTTTAACAGTGAAACGATTGACTGTGGGATTTAATTGAACTGATTGTGAAATGTGACCTTATAAATGTGATAAATCTGCCAATTGGACTCCGAGGAATAACATTCTTCTTAATTTGATATGATTGCTGGAATTCAGCGATTACATTAGGCTCTGTGGTAGCGCTTTATTTAAAAATTTAGATAAATAAATCATTTTTTACTGTGGGACCAATCCTAGCCGTTAGTTCAACTGAAGAAATACAGACAGTTTCAAAAACTAAATTTCATTGACTTTCTAGCGGCATAAATACGTTTGAGTTACAACGGTTGCGTCACATATTCGTACCAACATGTACTTAGCGATAGTAATCGGATATTACTAGGTTGCACCGCTTTTAACAGTGAAACGATTGACTGTGGGACTTAATTGAACGAATTCTGGACTGTGACCTTATAAATGTGATAAATGAGCCAAATGGACTCCAAGGAATAACATTCTTCTTAAATCGACATGATTGTTGGAATTCAGCGAGTACACTAGGCTCTGTTGTAGCGCTTTATTTAAAAATTTAGATAAATAAGTCTTTTTTTGCTGCGGGACCAATCCTGGCCGCTACCACGCGCTGAATAAATAGAAACAGTTTCAAAGACTACATTTCATTGACTTTCTAGCGGCATAAGTCTGTTTGAGTTGCAACGGTTGCGTCACATATTCATACCAACATGTATTTAGCGATAGTATTCGGATATTATTAGGTTGCATCGCCTTTAACAGTGAAACGCTTGACTGTGGGACTTAATTGAACTGATTCTGGAATGTGACCTTATAAATGTGATAATTGAGCCAATTGGACTCCAAGGAATAACATTCTTCTTAATTTGATATGATTGCTGGAATTCAGCGATTACATTAGGCTCTGTGGTAGCGCTTTATTTAGAAATTTAGATAAATAAATCATTTTTTACTGTGGGACCAATCCTAGCCGTTAGTTCGCACTGAAGAAATACAGACAGTTTCAAAAACTACATTTCATTGACTTTCTATCGGGGTCAATCCGTTTGAGTTACAACGGTTGCGCCACATATTCGTACCAACATGTATTTAGTGATTTTCTTTCGATATTACTAAGTTGCATTGCTTTTAACAGTGAAACGATTGACTGTGGGATTTAATTGAACTGATTCTGGAATGTGACCTTATAAATGTGATAAATAAGCCAATTGGACTCTAAGGAATAACATTCTTCTTAATTTGATATGATTGCTGGAATTCAGCGATTACATTAGGCTCTGTAGCAGCGCTTTATTTAAAAATTTAGATAAATAAATCATTTTTTACTGTGGGACCAATCCTAGCCGTTAGTTCGCGCTGAAGAAATACAGACAGTTTCAAAAACTAAACTTCATTGACTTTCTAGCGGCATAAATCCGTTTGAGTTACAATGGTTGCGTCACATATTCGTACCAACATGTACTTAGCGATAGTACTCGGATATTATTAGGTTGCATCGCCTTTAACAGTGAAACGCTTGACTGTGGGACTTAATTGAACTGATTCTGGAATGTGACCTTATAAATGTGATAATTGAGCCAATTGGACTCCAAGGAATAACATTCTTCTTAATTTGATATGATTGCTGGAATTCAGCGATTACATTAGGCTCTGTGGTAGCGTTTTATTTAGAAATTTAGATAAATAAATCATTTTTTACTGTGGGACCAATCCTAGCCGTTAGTTCGCGCTGAAGAAATACAGACAGTTTCAAAAACTAAACTTCATTGACTTTCTAGCGGCATAAATCCGTTTGAGTTACAACGGTTGCGCCACATATTCGTACCAACATGTATTTAGTGATTTTCTTTCGATATTACTAAGTTGCATTGCTTTTAACAGTGAAACGATTGACTGTGGGATTTAATTGAATTGATTCTGGAATGTGACCTTATAAATGTGATAAATAATCCAATTGGACTCTAAGGAATAACATTCTTCTTAATTTGATATGATTGCTGGAATTCAGCGATTACATTAGGCTCTGTGGTAGCGCTTTATTTAAAAATTTAGATAAATAAATCATTTTTTACTGTGGGACCAATCCTAGCCGTTAGTTCGCGCTGAAGAAATACAGACAGTTTCAAAAACTAAACTTCATTGACTTTCTAGCGGCATAAATCCGTTTGAGTTACAACGGTTGCGTCACATATTCGTATCAACATGTACTTAGCGATAGTGCTCGGATATTATTAGGTTGCATCGCCTTTAACAGTGAAACGCTTGACTGTGGGACTTAATTGAACTGATTCTGGAATGTGACCTTATAAATGTGATAAATGAGCCAATTGGACTCTAAGGAATAACATTCTTCTTAATTTGATATGATTGCTGGAATTCAGCGATTACATTAGGCTCTGTGGTAGCGCTTTATTTAAAAATTTAGATAATTAAATCATTTTTTACTGTGGGACCAATCCTAGCCGTTAGTTCGCGTTGAAGAAATACAGACAGTTTCAAAAACTACATTTCATTGACTTTCTATCGGGGTCAATCCGTTTAAGTTACAACGGTTGCATCACATATTCGTACCAACATGTATTTAGTGATTTTCTTCCGATATTACTAAGTTGCATTGCTTTTAACAGTGAAACGATTGACTGTGGGATTTAATTGAACTGATTCTGGAATGTGACCTTATAAATGAGATAAATGAGCCAATTGTACTCTAAGGAATAACATTCTTCTTAATTTGATATGATTGCTGGAATTCAGCGATTATATTAGGCTCTGTGGTAGCGCTTTATTTAAAAATTTAGATAAATAAATCATTTTTTACTGTGGGACCAATCCTAGCCGTTAGTTCGCGTTGAAGAAATACAGACAGTTTCAAAAACTACATTTCATTGACTTTCTATCGGGGTCAATCCGTTTAAGTTACAACAGTTGCATCACATATTCGTACCAACATGTATTTAGTGATTTTCCTCCGATATTACTAAGTTGCATTGCTTTTAACAGTGAAACGATTGACTGTGGGATTTAATTGAACTGATTCTGAAATGTGACCTTATAAATGTGATAAATCTGCCAATTGGACTCCGAGGAATAACATTCTTCTTAATTTGATATGATTGCTGGAATTCAGCGATTACATTGGGCTCTGTGGTAGCGCTTTATTTAAAAATTTAGATAAATAAATCATTTTTTACTGTGGGACCAATCCTAGCCGTTAGTTCGCGCTGAAGAAATACAGACAGTTTCAAAAACTAAATTTCATTGACTTTCTAGCGGCATAAATCCGTTTGAGTTACAACGGTTGCGTCACATATTCGTACCAACATGTACTTAGCGATAGTAATCGGATATTACTAGGTTGCACCGCTTTTAACAGTGAAACGATTGACTGTGGGACTTAATTGAACGAATTCTGGACTGTGACCTTATAAATGTGATAAATAAGCCAATTGGACTCTAAGGAATAACATTCTTCTTAATTTGATATGATTGCTGGAATTCAGCGATTACATTAGGCTCTGTGGTAGCGCTTTATTTAAAAATTTAGATAAATAAATCATTTTTTACTGTGGGACCAATCCTAGCCGTTAGTTCGCGCTGAAGAAATACAGACAGTTTCAAAAACTAAACTTCATTGACTTTCTAGCGGCATAAATCCGTTTGAGTTACAACGGTTGCGTCACATATTCGTACCAACATGTACTTAGCGATAGTATTCGGATATTATTAGGTTGCATCGCCTTTAACAGTGAAACGCTTGACTGTGGGACTTAATTGAACTGATTCTGGAATGTGACCTTATAAATGTGATAATTGAGCCAATTGGACTCCAAGGAATAACATTCTTCTTAATTTGATATGATTGCTGGAATTCAGCGATTACATTAGGCTCTGTGGTAGCGCTTTATTTAGAAATTTAGATAAATAAATCATTTTTTACTGTGGGACCAATCCTAGCCGTTAGTTCGCACTGAAGAAATACAGACAGTTTCAAAAATTACATTTCATTGACTTTCTATCGGGGTCAATCCGTTTGAGTTACAACGGTTGCGCCACATATTCGTACCAACATGTATTTAGTGATTTTCTTTCGATATTACTAAGTTGCATTGCTTTTAACAGTGAAACGATTGACTGTGGGATTTAATTGAACTGATTCTGGAATGTGACCTTATAAATGTGATAAATAAGCCAATTGGACTCTAAGGAATAACATTCTTCTTAATTTGATATGATTGCTGTAATTCAGCGATTACATTAGGCTCTGTGGTAGCGCTTTATTTAAAAATTTAGATAAATAAATCATTTTTTACTGTGGGACCAATCCTAGCCGTTAGTTCGCGCTGAAGAAATACAGACAGTTTCAAAAACTAAACTTCATTGACTTTCTAGCGGCATAAATCCGTTTGAGTTACAACGGTTGCGACACATATTCGTACCAACATGTACTTAGCGATAGTACTCGGATATTATTAGGTTGCATCGCCTTTAACAGTGAAACACTTGACTGTGGGACTTAATTGAACTGATTCTGGAATGTGACCTTATAAATGTGATAATTGAGCCAATTGGACTCCAAGGAATAACATTCTTCTTAATTTGATATGATTGCTGGAATTCAGCGATTACATTAGGCTCTGTGGTAGCGCTTTATTTAGAAATTTAGATAAATAAATCATTTTTTACTGTGGGACCAATCCTAGCCGTTAGTTCGCGCTGAAGAAATACAGACAGTTTCAAAAACTAAATTTCATTGACTTTCTAGCGGCATAAATCCGTTTGAGTTACAACGGTTGCGTCACATATTCGTACCAACATGTACTTAGCGATAGTAATCGGATATTACTAGGTTGCACCGCTTTTAACAGTGAAACGATTGACTGTGGGACTTAATTGAACGAATTCTGGACTGTGACCTTATAAATGTGATAAATAAGCCAATTGGACTCTAAGGAATAACATTCTTCTTAATTTGATATGATTGCTGGAATTCAGCGATTACATTAGGCTCTGTGGTAGCGCTTTATTTAAAAATTTAGATAAATAAATCATTTTTTACTGTGGGACCAATCCTAGCCGTTAGTTCGCGCTGAAGAAATACAGACAGTTTCAAAAACTAAACTTCATTGACTTTCTAGCGGCATAAATCCGTTTGAGTTACAACGGTTGCATCACATATTCGTACCAACATGTACTTAGCGATAGTATTCGGATATTATTAGGTTGCATCGCCTTTAACAGTGAAACGCTTGACTGTGGGACTTAATTGAACTGATTCTGGAATGTGACCTTATAAATGTGATAATTGAGCCAATTGGACTCCAAGGAATAACATTCTTCTTAATTTGATATGATTGCTGGAATTCAGCGATTACATTAGGCTCTGTGGTAGCGCTTTATTTAGAAATTTAGATAAATAAATCATTTTTTACTGTGGGACCAATCCTAGCCGTTAGTTCGCACTGAAGAAATACAGACAGTTTCAAAAATTACATTTCATTGACTTTCTAGCGGCATAAATCCGTTTGAGTTACAACGGTTGCGTCACATATTCGTACCAACATGTACTTAGCGATAGTAATCGGATATTACTAGGTTGCACCGCTTTTAACAGTGAAACGATTGACTGTGGGACTTAATTGAACGAATTCTGGACTGTGACCTTATAAATGTGATAAATAAGCCAATTGGACTCTAAGGAATAACATTCTTCTTAATTTGATATGATTGCTGGAATTCAGCGATTACATTAGGCTCTGTGGTAGCGCTTTATTTAAAAATTTAGATAAATAAATCATTTTTTACTGTGGGACCAATCCTAGCCGTTAGTTCGCGCTGAAGAAATACAGACAGTTTCAAAAACTAAACTTCATTGACTTTCTAGCGGCATAAATCCGTTTGAGTTACAACGGTTGCGTCACATATTCGTACCAACATGTACTTAGCGATAGTATTCGGATATTATTAGGTTGCATCGCCTTTAACAGTGAAACGCTTGACTGTGGGACTTAATTGAACTGATTCTGGAATGTGACCTTATAAATGTGATAATTGAGCCAATTGGACTCCAAGGAATAACATTCTTCTTAATTTGATATGATTGCTGGAATTCAGCGATTACATTAGGCTCTGTGGTAGCGCTTTATTTAGAAATTTAGATAAATAAATCATTTTTTACTGTGGGACCAATCCTAGCCGTTAGTTCGCACTGAAGAAATACAGACAGTTTCAAAAATTACATTTCATTGACTTTCTATCGGGGTCAATCCGTTTGAGTTACAACGGTTGCGCCACATATTCGTACCAACATGTATTTAGTGATTTTCTTTCGATATTACTAAGTTGCATTGCTTTTAACAGTGAAACGATTGACTGTGGGATTTAATTGAACTGATTCTGGAATGTGACCTTATAAATGTGATAAATAAGCCAATTGGACTCTAAGGAATAACATTCTTCTTAATTTGATATGATTGCTGTAATTCAGCGATTACATTAGGCTCTGTGGTAGCGCTTTATTTAAAAATTTAGATAAATAAATCATTTTTTACTGTGGGACCAATCCTAGCCGTTAGTTCGCGCTGAAGAAATACAGACAGTTTCAAAAACTAAACTTCATTGACTTTCTAGCGGCATAAATCCGTTTGAGTTACAACGGTTGCGTCACATATTCGTACCAACATGTACTTAGCGATAGTACTCGGATATTATTAGGTTGCATCGCCTTTAACAGTGAAACACTTGACTGTGGGACTTAATTGAACTGATTCTGGAATGTGACCTTATAAATGTGATAATTGAGCCAATTGGACTCCAAGGAATAACATTCTTCTTAATTTGATATGATTGCTGGAATTCAGCGATTACATTAGGCTCTGTGGTAGCGCTTTATTTAGAAATTTAGATAAATAAATCATTTTTTACTGTGGGACCAATCCTAGCCGTTAGTTCGCGCTGAAGAAATACAGACAGTTTCAAAAACTAAATTTCATTGACTTTCTAGCGGCATAAATCCGTTTGAGTTACAACGGTTGCGTCACATATTCGTACCAACATGTACTTAGCGATAGTAATCGGATATTACTAGGTTGCACCGCTTTTAACAGTGAAACGATTGACTGTGGGACTTAATTGAACGAATTCTGGACTGTGACCTTATAAATGTGATAAATAAGCCAATTGGACTCTAAGGAATAACATTCTTCTTAATTTGATATGATTGCTGGAATTCAGCGATTACATTAGGCTCTGTGGTAGCGCTTTATTTAAAAATTTAGATAAATAAATCATTTTTTACTGTGGGACCAATCCTAGCCGTTAGTTCGCGCTGAAGAAATACAGACAGTTTCAAAAACTAAACTTCATTGACTTTCTAGCGGCATAAATCCGTTTGAGTTACAACGGTTGCATCACATATTCGTACCAACATGTACTTAGCGATAGTATTCGGATATTATTAGGTTGCATCGCCTTTAACAGTGAAACGCTTGACTGTGGGACTTAATTGAACTGATTCTGGAATGTGACCTTATAAATGTGATAATTGAGCCAATTGGACTCCAAGGAATAACATTCTTCTTAATTTGATATGATTGCTGGAATTCAGCGATTACATTAGGCTCTGTGGTAGCGCTTTATTTAGAAATTTAGATAAATAAATCATTTTTTACTGTGGGACCAATCCTAGCCGTTAGTTCGCACTGAAGAAATACAGACAGTTTCAAAAATTACATTTCATTGACTTTCTATCGGGGTCAATCCGTTTGAGTTACAACGGTTGCGCCACATATTCGTACCAACATGTATTTAGTGATTTTCTTTCGATATTACTAAGTTGCATTGCTTTTAACAGTGAAACGATTGACTGTGGGATTTAATTGAACTGATTCTGGAATGTGACCTTATAAATGTGATAAATAAGCCAATTGGACTCTAAGGAATAACATTCTTCTTAATTTGATATGATTGCTGGAATTCAGCGATTACATTAGGCTCTGTGGTAGCGCTTTATTTAAAAATTTAGATAAATAAATCATTTTTTACTGTGGGACCAATCCTAGCCGTTAGTTCGCGCTGAAGAAATACAGACAGTTTCAAAAACTAAACTTCATTGACTTTCTAGCGGCATAAATCCGTTTGAGTTACAACGGTTGCGTCACATATTCGTACCAACATGTACTTAGCGATAGTACTCGGATATTATTAGGTTGCATCGCCTTTAACAGTGAAACACTTGACTGTGGGACTTAATTGAACTGATTCTGGAATGTGACCTTATAAATGTGATAATTGAGCCAATTGGACTCCAAGGAATAACATTCTTCTTAATTTGATATGATTGCTGGAATTCAGCGATTACATTAGGCTCTGTGGTAGCGCTTTATTTAGAAATTTAGATAAATAAATCATTTTTTACTGTGGGACCAATCCTAGCCGTTAGTTCGCGCTGAAGAAATACAGACAGTTTCAAAAACTAAACTTCATTGACTTTCTAGCGGCATAAATCCGTTTGAGTTACAACGGTTGCGTCACATATTCGTACCAACATGTACTTAGCGATAGTACTCGGATATTATTAGGTTGCATCGCCTTTAACAGTGAAACGCTTGACTGTGGGACTTAATTGAACTGATTCTGGAATGTGACCTTATAAATGTGATAATTGAGCCAATTGGACTCCAAGGAATAACATTCTTCTTAATTTGATATGATTGCTGGAATTCAGCGATTACATTAGGCTCTGTGGTAGCGTATTTAGTGATTTTCTTTCGATATTACTAAGTTGCATTGCTTTTAACAGTGAAACGACTGACTGTGGTATTTAATTGAACTGATTCTGGAATGTGACCTTATAAATGTGATAAATAAGCCAATTGGACTCTAAGGAATAACATTCTTCTTAATTTGATATGATTGCTGGAATTCAGCGATTACATTAGGCTCTGTGGTAGCGCTTTATTTAAAAATTTGGATAAATAAATCATTTTTTACTGTGGGACCAATCCTAGCCGTTATTTCGCGCTGAAGAAATACAGACAGTTTCAAAAACTAAACTTCATTGACTTTCTAGCGGCATAAATCCGTTTGAGTTACAACGGTTGCGTCACATATTCGTACCAACATGTACTTAGCGATAGTACTCGGATATTACTAGGTTGCACCGCTTTTAACAGTGAAATGATTGACTGTGGGATTTAATTGAACTGATTCTGGACTTTGACCTTATAAATGTGATAAATGAGCCAATTGGACTCCAAGGAATAACATTCTTCTTCATTTGATATGATTGCTGGAATTCAACGATTACATTAGGCTCTGTGGTAGCGCTTTATTTAAAAATTTAGATAAAAAAATCATTTTTTACTGTGGGACCAATCCTAGCCGTTAGATCGCGCTGAAGAAATAGAGACAGTTTCAAAAACTACATTTCATTGACTTTCTATCGGGGCCAATCCGTTTGAGTTACAACGGTTGCGTCACATATTCGCTTTATTTAAAATTTTAGATAAATAAGACTTTTCTTACTGTGGGACCAATCCTGGCCGTTAGCACTCGCTGAATAAATAGGATCTGTTCCAAAGACAACATTTCATTGACTTTCTAGCGGCATAAATCCGCTTGAGTTACAACGGTTGCGTCACATATTCGTACCAACATGTATTTAGCGATGGTATTCGGATATTACTAGGTTGCATCGCTTTTAACAGTGAAACGTTTGACTGTGGGACTTAATTGAACTGATTTTGGACTTTGACCTTATAAATGTGATAAATGAGCCAATTTGACTACAAGAACTAACATTCTTCTTAATTTGACATGATTGCTGGAAATCAGCAATTACACTGGGCGCCGTGGTAGCGCTTTATTAAAAAATTAAGATAAATAAGTCATTTTTTACTGTGGGACCAATCCTAGCCGTTAGTTCGCGTTGAAGAAATAGAGACAGTTTCAAAAACTACATTTCATTGATTTTCTAACGGTGTCAATCCGTTTGAGTTACAACGGTTGCGTCACATTTTCGTTCCAACATGTATTTAGTGATTTTTTTTCCGATATTACTAAGTTGTATCGGTTTTAACAGTGAAGCGATTGACTGTGGGACTTAATTAAACTAACTTTTGACTGTGACCTGATAAATGTGATAAATGAGACAATTGGACTCCAAGGAATAACATTCTTCTTAATTTGATATGATTGCTGGAATTCAGCGATTACATTAGGCTCTATTGTAGCGCTTTATTTAAAAATTTAGATAAATAAATCATTTTTTACTGTGTTACCAATCCTAGCCGTTAGTTCGCGCTGAAGAAATACAGACAGTTTCAAAAACTACATTTCATTGTCTTTCTATCGGGGCCAATCCGTTGGAGTTACAACGGTTGCGTCACATATTCGTACCAACATGTATTTAGTGATTTTCTTCCGATATTACTAAGTTGCATTGCTTTTAACAGTGAAACGATTGACTGTGGGATTTAATTGAACTGATTCTGGAATGTGACCTTATAAATGTGATAAATCTGCCAATTGGAGTCCAAGGAATAACATTCTTCTTAATGTGATATGATTGCTGGAATTCAGCGATTACATTAGGCTCTGTGGTAGTGCTTTATTAAAAAATTTAGAAAAATAAATCATTTTTTACTGTGGGACCAATCCTAGCCTGTAGTTCGCGTTGAAGAAATAGAGACAGTTTCAAAAACTACATTTCATTGATTTTCTAACGGTGTCAATCCGTTTGAGTTACAACGGTTGCGTCACATATTCGTACCAACATGTATTTAGTGATTTTTTTCCGATATTACTAAGTTGTATCGGTTTTAACAGTGAAGCGATTGACTGTGGGACTTAATTAAACTAACTTTGGACTGTGACCTAATAAATGTGATAAATGAGCCAATTGGACTCCAAGGAATAACATTCTTCTTAATGTGATATGATTGCTGGAATTCAGCGATTACATTAGGCTCTGTGGTAGTGCTTTATTTAAAAATTTAGATAAATAAATCATTTTTTACTGTGGGACCAATCCTAGCCGTTAGTTCGCGTTGAAGAAATAGAGACAGTTTCAAAAACTACATTTCATTGATTTTCTAACGGTGTCAATCCGTTTGAGTTACAACGGTTGCGTCACATTTTCGTACTAACATGTATTTAGTGATTTTTTTCCGATATTACTAAGTTGTATCGGTTTTAACACTGAAGCGATTGACTGTGGGACTTAATTAAACTAACTTTGGACTGTGACCTGATAAATGTGATAAATGAGACAATTGGACTCCAAGGAATAACATTCTTCTTAATTTGATATGATTGCTGGAATTCAGCGATTACATTAGGCTCTGTTGTAGCACTTTATTTAAAAATTTAGATAAATAAATCATTTTTTACTGTGTTACCAATCCTAGCCGTTAGTTCGCGCTGAAGAAATACAGACAGTTTCAAAAACTACATTTCATTGTCTTTCTATCGGGGCCAATCCGTTGGAGTTACAACGGTTGCGTCACATATTCGTACCAACATGTATTTAGCGATTTTCTTCCGATATTACTAAGTTGCATTGCTTTTAACAGTGAAACGATTGACTGTGGGATTTAATTGAACTGATTCTGGAATGTGACCTTATAAATGTGATAATTGAGCCAATTGGACTCCAAGGAATAACATTCTTCTTAATTTGATATGATTGCTGGAATTCAGCGATTACATTAGGCTCTGTGGTAGCGCTTTATTTAAAAATTTAGATAAATAAATCATTTTTTACTGTGGGACCAATCCTAGCCGTTAGTTCGCGGTGAAGAAATACAGACAGTTTCAAAAACTACATTTCATTGACTTTCTGTCGGGGTCAATCCGTTTGAGTTACAACGGTTGCATCACATATTCGTACCAACATGTATTTAGTGATTTTCTTCCGATATTACTAAGTTGCATTGCTTTTAACAGTAAAACGATTGACTGTGGGATTTAATTGAACTGATTCTGGAATGTGACCTTATAAATGTGATAAATCTGCCAATTGGACTGCAAGGAATAACATTCTTCTTAATGTGATATGATTGCTGGAATTCAGCGATTACATTAGGCTCTGTGGTAGTGCTTTATTTAAAAATTTAGATAAATAAATCATTTTTTACTGTGGGACCAATCCTAGCCGTTAGTTCGCGTTGAAGAAATAGAGACAGTTTCAAAAACTACATTTCATTGATTTTCTAACGGTGTCAATCCGTTTGAGTTACAACGGTTGCGTCACATTTTCGTACTAACATGTATTTAGTGATTTTTTTCCGATATTACTAAGTTGTATCGGTTTTAACACTGAAGCGATTGACTGTGGGACTTAATTAAACTAACTTTGGACTGTGACCTGATAAATGTGATAAATGAGACAATTGGACTCCAAGAAATAACATTCTTCTTAATTTGATATGATTGCTGGAATTCAGCGATTACATTAGGCTCTGTTGTAGCACTTTATTTAAAAATTTAGATAAATAAATCATTTTTTACTGTGTTACCAATCCTAGCCGTTAGTTCGCGCTGAAGAAATACAGACAGTTTCAAAAACTACATTTCATTGACTTTCTGTCGGGGTCAATCCGTTTGAGTTACAACGGTTGCATCACATATTCGTACCAACATGTATTTAGTGATTTTCTTCCGATATTACTAAGTTGCATTGCTTTTAACAGTGAAACGATTGACTGTGGGATTTAATTGAACTGATTCTGGAATGTGACCTTATAAATGTGATAAATCTGCCAATTGGACTGCAAGGAATAACATTCTTCTTAATGTGATATGATTGCTGGAATTCAGCGATTACATTAGGCTCTGTGGTAGTGCTTTATTTAAAAATTTAGATAAATAAATCATTTTTTACTGTGGGACCAATCCTAGCCGTTAGTTCGCGTTGAAGAAATAGAGACAGTTTCAAAAACTACATTTCATTGATTTTCTAACGGTGTCAATCCGTTTGAGTTACAACGGTTGCGTCACATATTCGTACCAACATGTATTTAGTGACTTTTTTCCGATATTACTAAGTTGTATCGGTTTTAACAGTGAAGCGATTGACTGTGGGACTTAATTAAACTAACTTTGGACTGTGACCTGATAAATGTGATAAATGAGACAATTGGACTCCAAGGAATAACATTCTTCTTAATTTGATATGATTGCTGGAATTCAACGATTACATTAGGCTCTGTGGTAGCGCTTTATTTAAAAATTTAGATAAATAAATCATTTTTTACTGTGTTACCAATCCTAGCCGTTAGTTCGCGCTGAAGAAATACAGACAGTTTCAAAAACTACATTTCATTGTCTTTCTATCGGAGCCAATCCGTTGGAGTTGCAACAGTTGCGTCACATATTCGTACCAACATGTATTTAGTGATTTTCTTCCGATATTACTAAGTTGCATTGCTTTTAACAGTGAAACGATTAACTGTGGGATTTAATTGAACTGATTCTGGAATGTGACCTTATAAATGTGATAATTGAGCCCATTGGACTCCAAGGAATAACATTCTTCTTAATTTGATATGATTGCTGGAATTCAGCGATTACATTAGGCTCTGTGGTAGCGCTTTATTTAAAAATTTAGATAAATAAATCATTTTTTACTGTGGGACCAATCCTAGCCGTTAGTTCGCGGTGAAGAAATACAGACAGTTTCAAAAATTACATTTCATTGACTTTCTGTCGGGGTCAATCCGTTTGAGTTACAACGGTTGCATCACATTTTCGTACCAACATGTATTTAGTGATTTTCTTCCGATATTACTAAGTTGCATTGCTTTTAACAGTGAAACGATTGACTGTGGGATTTAATTGAACTGATTCTGGAATGTGACCTTATAAATGTGATAAATCTGCCAATTGGACTGCAAGGAATAACATTCTTCTTAATGTGATATGATTGCTGGAATTCAGCGATTACATTAGGCTCTGTGGTAGTGCTTTATTTAAAAATTTAGATAAATAAATCATTTTTTACTGTGGGACCAATCCTAGCCGATAGTTTGCGTTGAAGAAATAGAGACAGTTTCAAAAACTACATTTCATTGATTTTCTAACGGTGTCAATCCGTTTGAGTTACAACGGTTGCGTCACATATTCGTACCAACATGTATTTAGTGATTTTTTTCCGATATTACTAAGTTGTATCGGTTTTAACAGTGAAGCGATTGACTGTGGGACTTAATTAAACTAACTTTGGACTGTGACCTGATAAATGTGATAAATGAGACAATTGGACTCCAAGGAATAACATTCTTCTTAATCTGATATGATTGCTGGAATTCAACGATTACATTAGGCTCTGTGGTAGCGCTTTATTTAAAAATTTAGATAAATAAATCATTTTTTACTGTGTTACCAATCCTAGCCGTTAGTTCGCGCTGAAGAAATACAGACAGTTTCAAAAACTACATTTCATTGTCTTTCTAACGGTGTCAATCCGTTTGAGTTACAACGGTTGCGTCACATATTCGTACCAACATGTATTTAGTGATTTTTTTCCGATATTACTAAGTTGTATCGGTTTTAACAGTGAAGCGATTGACTGTGGGACTTAATTAAACTAACTTTGGACTGTGACCTAATAAATGTGATAAATGAGCCAATTGGACTCCAAGGAATAACATTCTTCTTAATGTGATATGATTGCTGGAATTCAGCGATTTCATTAGGCTCTGTGGTAGTGCTTTATTTAAAAATTTAGATAAATAAATCATTTTTTACTGTGGGACCAATCCTAGCCGTTAGTTCGCGTTGAAGAAATAGAGACAGTTTCAAAAACTACATTTCATTGATTTTCTAACGGTGTCAATCCGTTTGAGTTACAACGGTTGCGTCACATATTCCTACCAACATGTATTTAGTGATTTTCTTCCGATATTACTAAGTTGCATTGCTTTTAACAGTGAAACGATTGACTGTGGGATTTAATTGAACTGATTCTGGAATGTGACCTTATAAATGTGATAATTGAGCCAATTGGACTCCAAGGAATAACATTCTTCTTAATTTGATATGATTGCTGGAATTCAGCGATTACATTAGGCTCTGTGGTAGCGCTTTATTTAAAAATTTAGATAAATAAATCATTTTTTACTGTGGGACCAATCCTAGCCGTTAGTTCGCGGTGAAGAAATACAGACAGTTTCAAAAACTACATTTCATTGACTTTCTGTCGGGGTCAATCCGTTTGAGTTACAACGGTTGCATCACATATTTGTACCAACATGTATTTAGTGATTTTCTTCCGATATTACTAAGTTGCATTGCTTTTAACAGTGAAACGATTGACTGTGGGATTTAATTGAACTGATTCTGGAATGTGACCTTATAAATGTGATAAATCTGCCAATTGGACTGCAAGGAATAACATTCTTCTTAATGTGATATGATTGCTGGAATTCAGCGATTACATTAGGCTCTTAGGTAGTGCTTTATTTAAAAATTTAGATAAATAAATCATTTTTTACTGTGGGACCAATCCTAGCCGTTAGTTCGCGTTGAAGAAATAGAGACAGTTTCAAAAACTACATTTCATTGATTTTCTAACGGTGTCAATCCGTTTGAGTTACAACGGTTGCGTCACATTTTCGTACTAACATGTATTTAGTGATTTTTTTCCGATATTACTAAGTTGTATCGGTTTTAACACTGAAGCGATTGACTGTGGGACTTAATTAAACTAACTTTGGACTGTGACCTGATAAATGTGATAAATGAGACAATTGGACTCCAAGGAATAACATTCTTCTTAATTTGATATGATTGCTGGAATTCAGCGATTACATTAGGCTCTGTTGTAGCACTTTATTTAAAAATTTAGATAAATAAATCATTTTTTACTGTGTTACCAATCCTAGCCGTTAGTTCGCGCTGAAGAAATACAGACAGTTTCAAAAACTACATTTCATTGTCTTTCTATCGGGGCCAATCTGTTGGAGTTACAACGGTTGCGTCACATATTCGTACCAACATGTATTTAGTGACTTTTTTCCGATATTACTAAGTTGTATCGGTTTTAACAGTGAAGCGATTGACTGTGGGACTTAATTAAACTAACTTTGGACTGTGACCTGATAAATGTGATAAATGAGACAATTGGACTCCAAGGAATAACATTCTTCTTAATTTGATATGATTGCTGGAATTCAACGATTACATTAGGCTCTGTGGTAGCGCTTTATTTAAAAATTTAGATAAATAAATCATTTTTTACTGTGTTACCAATCCTAGCCGTTAGTTCGCGCTGAAGAAATACAGACAGTTTCAAAAACTACATTTCATTGTCTTTCTATCGGAGCCAATCCGTTGGAGTTGCAACAGTTGCGTCACATATTCGTACCAACATGTATTTAGTGATTTTCTTCCGATATTACTAAGTTGCATTGCTTTTAACAGTGAAACGATTAACTGTGGGATTTAATTGAACTGATTCTGGAATGTGACCTTATAAATGTGATAATTGAGCCCATTGGACTCCAAGGAATAACATTCTTCTTAATTTGATATGATTGCTGGAATTCAGCGATTACATTAGGCTCTGTGGTAGCGCTTTATTTAAAAATTTAGATAAATAAATCATTTTTTACTGTGGGACCAATCCTAGCCGTTAGTTCGCGGTGAAGAAATACAGACAGTTTCAAAAATTACATTTCATTGACTTTCTGTCGGGGTCAATCCGTTTGAGTTACAACGGTTGCATCACATTTTCGTACCAACATGTATTTAGTGATTTTCTTCCGATATTACTAAGTTGCATTGCTTTTAACAGTGAAACGATTGACTGTGGGATTTAATTGAACTGATTCTGGAATGTGACCTTATAAATGTGATAATTGAGCCAATTGGACTCCAAGGAATAACATTCTTCTTAATTTGATATGATTGCTGGAATTCAGCGATTACATTAGGCTCTGTGGTAGCGCTTTATTTAAAAATTTAGATAAATAAATCATTTTTTACTGTGGGACCAATCCTAGCCGTTAGTTCGCGGTGAAGAAATACAGACAGTTTCAAAAACTACATTTCATTGACTTTCTGTCGGGGTCAATCCGTTTGAGTTACAACGGTTGCATCACATATTCGTACCAACATGTATTTAGTGATTTTCTTCCGATATTACTAAGTTGCATTGCTTTTAACAGTGAAACGATTGACTGTGGGATTTAATTGAACTGATTCTGGAATGTGACCTTATAAATGTGATAAATCTGCCAATTGGACTGCAAGGAATAACATTCTTCTTAATGTGATATGATTGCTGGAATTCAGCGATTACATTAGGCTCTGTGGTAATGCTTTATTTAAAAATTTAGATAAATAAATAATTTTTTACTGTGGGACCAATCCTAGCCGTTAGTTCGCGTTGAAGAAATAGAGACAGTTTCAAAAACTAAATTTCATTGATTTTCTAACGGTGTCAATCCGTTTGAGTTACAACGGTTGCGTCACATATTCGTACCAACATGTATTTAGTGACTTTTTTCCGATATTACTAAGTTGTATCGGTTTTAACAGTGAAGCGATTGACTGTGGGACTTAATTAAACTAACTTTGGACTGTGACCTGATAAATGTGATAAATGAGACAATTGGACTCCAAGGAATAACATTCTTCTTAATTTGATATGATTGCTGGAATTCAACGATTACATTAGGCTCTGTGGTAACGCTTTATTTAAAAATTTAGATAAATAAATCATTTTTTACTGTGTTACCAATCCTAGCCGTTAGTTCGCGCTGAAGAAATACAGACAGTTTCAAAAACTACATTTCATTGTCTTTCTATCGGAGCCAATCCGTTGGAGTTGCAACAGTTGCGTCACATATTCGTACCAACATGTATTTAGTGATTTTCTTCCGATATTACTAAGTTGCATTGCTTTTAACAGTGAAACGATTAACTGTGGGATTTAATTGAACTGATTCTGGAATGTGACCTTATAAATGTGATAATTGAGCCCATTGGACTCCAAGGAATAACATTCTTCTTAATTTGATATGATTGCTGGAATTCAGCGATTACATTAGGCTCTGTGGTAGCGCTTTATTTAAAAATTTAGATAAATAAATCATTTTTTACTGTGGGACCAATCCTAGCCGTTAGTTCGCGGTGAAGAAATACAGACAGTTTCAAAAATTACATTTCATTGACTTTCTGTCGGGGTCAATCCGTTTGAGTTACAACGGTTGCATCACATTTTCGTACCAACATGTATTTAGTGATTTTCTTCCGATATTACTAAGTTGCATTGCTTTTAACAGTGAAACGATTGACTGTGGGATTTAATTGAACTGATTCTGGAATGTGACCTTATAAATGTGATAAATCTGCCAATTGGACTGCAAGGAATAACATTCTTCTTAATGTGATATGATTGCTGGAATTCAGCGATTACATTAGGCTCTGTGGTAGTGCTTTATTTAAAAATTTAGATAAATAAATCATTTTTTACTGTGGGACCAATCCTAGCCGTTAGTTTGCGTTGAAGAAATAGAGACAGTTTCAAAAACTACATTTCATTGATTTTCTAACGGTGTCAATCCGTTTGAGTTACAACGGTTGCGTCACATATTCGTACCAACATGTATTTAGTGATTTTTTTCCGATATTACTAAGTTGTATCGGTTTTAACACTGAAGCGATTGACTGTGGGACTTAATTAAACTAACTTTGGACTGTGACCTGATAAATGTGATAAATGAGACAATTGGACTCCAAGGAATAACATTCTTCTTAATTTGATATGATTGCTGGAATTCAGCGATTACATTAGGCTCTGTGGTAGCACTTTATTTAAAAATTTAGATAAATAAATCATTTTTTACTGTGTTACCAATCCTAGCCGTTAGTTCGCGCTGAAGAAATACAGACAGTTTCAAATTCTACATTTCATTGTCTTTCTATCGGGGCCAATCTGTTGGAGTTACAACGGTTGCGTCACATATTCGTACCAACATGTATTTAGTGATTTTCTTCCGATATTACTAAGTTGCATTGCTTTTAACAGTGAAACGATTGACTGTGGGATTTAATTGAACTGATTCTGGAATGTGACCTTATAAATGTGATAATTGAGCCAATTGGACTCCAAGGAATAACATTCTTCTTAATTTGATATGATTGCTGGAATTCAGCGATTACATTAGGCTCTGTGGTAGCGCTTTATTTAAAAATTTAGATAAATAAATCATTTTTTACTGTGGGACCAATCCTAGCCGTTAGTTCGCGGTGAAGAAATACAGACAGTTTCAAAAACTACATTTCATTGACTTTCTGTCGGGGTCAATCCGTTTGAGTTACAACGGTTGCATCACATATTCGTACCAACATGTATTTAGTGATTTTCTTCCGATATTACTAAGTTGCATTGCTTTTAACAGTGAAACGATTGACTGTGGGATTTAATTGAACTGATTCTGGAATGTGACCTTATAAATGTGATAAATCTGCCAATTGGACTGCAAGGAATAACATTCTTCTTAATGTGATATGATTGCTGGAATTCAGCGATTACATTAGGCTCTGTGGTAGTGCTTTATTTTAAAATTTAGATAAATAAATAATTTTTTACTGTGGGACCAATCCTAGCCGTTAGTTCGCGTTGAAGAAATAGAGACAGTTTCAAAAACTACATTTCATTGATTTTCTTACGGTGTCAATCCGTTTGAGTTACAACGGTTGCGTCACATATTCGTACCAACATGTATTTAGTGACTTTTTTCCGATATTACTAAGTTGTATCGGTTTTAACAGTGAAGCGATTGACTGTGGGACTTAATTAAACTAACTTTGGACTGTGACCTGATAAATGTGATAAATGAGACAATTGGACTCCAAGGAATAACATTCTTCTTAATTTGATATGATTGCTGGAATTCAACGATTACATTAGGCTCTGTGGTAGCGCTTTATTTAAAAATTTAGATAAATAAATCATTTTTTACTGTGTTACCAATCCTAGCCGTTAGTTCGCGCTGAAGAAATACAGACAGTTTCAAAAACTACATTTCATTGTCTTTCTATCGGAGCCAATCCGTTGGAGTTGCAACAGTTGCGTCACATATTCGTACCAACATGTATTTAGTGATTTTCTTCCGATATTAATAAGTTGCATTGCTTTTAACAGTGAAACGATTAACTGTGGGATTTAATTGAACTGATTCTGGAATGTGACCTTATAAATGTGATAATTGAGCCCATTGGACTCCAAGGAATAACATTCTTCTTAATTTGATATGATTGCTGGAATTCAGCGATTACATTAGGCTCTGTGGTAGCGCTTTATTTAAAAATTTAGATAAATAAATCATTTTTTACTGTGGGACCAATCCTAGCCGTTAGTTCGCGGTGAAGAAATACAGACAGTTTCAAAAATTACATTTCATTGACTTTCTGTCGGGGTCAATCCGTTTGAGTTACAACGGTTGCATCACATTTTCGTACCAACATGTATTTAGTGATTTTCTTCCGATATTACTAAGTTGCATTGCTTTTAACAGTGAAACGATTGACTGTGGGATTTAATTGAACTGATTCTGGAATGTGACCTTATAAATGTGATAAATCTGCCAATTGGACTGCAAGGAATAACATTCTTCTTAATGTGATATGATTGCTGGAATTCAGCGATTACATTAGGCTCTGTGGTAGTGCTTTATTTAAAAATTTAGATAAATAAATCATTTTTTACTGTGGGACCAATCCTAGCCGTTAGTTTGCGTTGAAGAAATAGAGACAGTTTCAAAAACTACATTTCATTGATTTTCTAACGGTGTCAATCCGTTTGAGTTACAACGGTTGCGTCACATATTCGTACCAACATGTATTTAGTGATTTTTTTCCGATATTACTAAGTTGTATCGGTTTTAACAGTGAAGCGATTGACTGTGGGACTTAATTAAACTAACTTTGGACTGTGACCTGATAAATGTGATAATTGAGCCAATTGCACTCCAAGGAATAACATTCTTCTTAATTTGATATGATTGCTGGAATTCAGCGATTACATTAGGGTCTGTGGTAGCGCTTTATTTAAAAATTTAGATAAATAAATCATTTTTTACTGTGGGACCAATCCTAGCCGTTAGTTCGCGCTGAAGAAATACAGACAGTTTCAAAAACTACATTTCATTGACTTTCTATCGGGGTCAAGCCGTTTGAGTTAGAACGGTTGCATCACATATTCGTACCAACATGTATTTAGTGATTTTCTTCCGATATTACTAAGTTGCATTGCTTTTAACAGTGAAACGATTGACTGTGGGATTTAATTGAACTGATTCTGGAATGTGACCTTATAAATGTGATAAATATGCCAATTGGACTCCCAGGAAAAACATTCTTCTTAATTTGATATGATTGCTGGAATTCAGCGATTACATTAGGCTCTGTGGTAGCGCTTTATTTAAAAATTTAGATGAATAAATCATTTTTTACTGTGGGACCAATCCTAGCGGTTAGTTCGCGTTGAAGGAATAGAGACAGTTTCAAAAACTACATTTCATTGATTTTCTAACGGTGTCAATCCGTTTGAGTTACAACGGTTGCATCACATATTCGTACCAACATGTATTTAGTGATTTTCTTCCGATATTACTAAGTTGCATTGCTTTTAACAGTGAACGATTGACTGTGGGATTTAATTGAACTGATTCTGGAATGTGACCTGATAAATGTGATAAATTTGCCAATTGGACTCCGAGGAATAACATTCTTCTTAATTTGATATGATTGCTGGAATTCAGCGATTACATTAGGCATTGCGGTAGCGCTTTATTTAAAAATTTAGATAAATAAATCATTTTTTACTGTGGGAACAATCCTAGCCGTTAGTTCGCGCTGAAGAAATACAGACAGTTTCAAAAACTAAATTTCATTGATTTTCTAGCGGCATAAATCCGTTTGAGTTACAACGGTTGCGTCACATATTCTTACCAACATGTACTTAGCGATAGTAATCGGATATTACTAGGTTGCACCGCTTTTAACAGTGAAACGATTGACTGTGGGACTTAATTGAACGAATTCTGGACTGTGACCTTATAAATGTGATAAATGAGCCAAATGGACTCCAAGGAATAACATTCTTCTTAAATCGACATGATTGTTGGAATTCAGCGAGTACACTAGGCTCTGTTGTAGCGCTTTATTTAAAAATTTAGATAAATAAGTCTTTTTTTGCTGTGGGACCAATCCTGGCCGTTACCATGCGCTGAATAAATAAGAACAGTTTCGAAGACTACATTTCATTGACTTTCTAGCGGTATAACTCTGTTTGAGTTGCAACGGTTGCGTCACATATTCATACCAACATGTATTTAACGATAGTATTCGGATATTATTAGGTTGCATCGCCTTTAACAGTGAAACGCTTGACTGTGGGACTTAATTGAACTAACTTTGGACTGTGACCTGATAAATGTGATAAATGAGACAATTGGACTCCAAGGAATAACATTCTTCTTAATTTGATATTATTGCTGGAATTCAACGATTACATTAGGCTCTGTGGTAGCGCTTTATTTAAAAATTTAGATAAATAAATCATTTTTTACTGTGGGACCAATCCTAGCCGTTAGATCGCGCTGAAGAAATAGAGACAGTTTCAAAAACTACATTTCATTGACTTTCTATCGGGGCCAATCCGTTTGAGTTACAACGGTTGCGTCACATATTCGTACCAACATGTATTTAGTGATTTTCTTCCGATATTACTAAGTTGCATTGCTCTTAACAGTGAAACGATTGACTGTGGGATTTAATTGAACTGATTCTGGAATGTGACCTTATAAATGTGATAATTGAGACAATTGGACTCCAAGGAATATCATTCTTCTTAATTTGATATGATTGCTGGAATTCAGCGATTACATTAGGCTCTGTTGTAGCGCTTTATTTAAAAATTTAGATAAATAAATCATTTTTTACTGTGGGACCAATCCTAGCCGTTAGTTCGCGCTGAAGAAATACAGACAGTTTCAAAAACTAAACTTCATTGACTTTCTAGCGGCATAAATCCGTTTGAGTTACAACGGTTGCGTCACATATTCGTACCAACATGTACTTAGCGATAGTACTCGGACATTACTAGGTTGCACCGCTTTTAACAGTGAAATGATTGACTGTGGGATTTAATTGAACTGATTCTGGACTGTGACCTTATAAATGTGATAAATGAGCCAATTGGACTCCAAGGAATAACATTCTTCTTAATTTGATATGATTGCTGGAATTCAGCGATTACATTAGGCTCTGTGGTAGCGCTTTACTTAAAAATTTAGATTAATAAATCATTTTTTACTGTGGGAACAATCCTAGCGGTTAGTTCGCGTTGAAGAAATAGAGACAGTTTCAAAAACTACATTTCATTGATTTTCTAACGATGTCAATCCGTTTGAGTTACAACGGTTGCGTCACATATTCGTACCAACATGTATTTAGTGATTTTTTTCCGATATTACTAAGTTGTATCGGTTTTAACAGTGAAGCGATTGACTGTGGGACTTAATTAAACTAACTTTAGACTGTGACCTGATAAATGTGATAATTGAGCCAATTGGACTCCAAGGAATAACATTCTTCTTAATTTGATATGATTGCTGGAATTCAGCGATTACATTAGGGTCTGTGGTAGCGCTTTATTTAAAAATTTAGATAAATAAATCATTTTTTACTGTGGGACCAATCCTAGCCGTTAGTTCGCGCTGAAGAAATACAGACAGTTTCAAAAACTACATTTCATTGACTTTCTATCGGGGTCAAGCCGTTTGAGTTACAACGGTTGCGTCACATATTCGTACCAACATGTATTTAGTGATTTTCTTCCGATATTACTAAGTTGCATTGCTCTTAACAGTGAAACGATTGACTGTGGGATTTAATTGAACTGATTCTGGAATGTGACCTTATAAATGTGATAATTGAGACAATTGGACTCCAAGGAATAACATTCTTCTTAATTTGATATGATTGCTGGAATTCAGCGATTACATTAGGCTCTGTGGTAGCGCTTTATTTAAAAATTTAGATAAATAAATCATTTTTTACTGTGGGACCAATCCTAGCCGTTAGTTCGCGCTGAAGAAATACAGACAGTTTCAAAAACTAAACTTCATTGACTTTCTAGCGGCATAAATTCGTTTGAGTTACAACGGTTGCGTCACATATTCGTACCAACATGTACTTAGCGATAGTACTCGGACATTACTAGGTTGCACCGCTTTTAACAGTGAAATGATTGACTGTGGGATTTAATTGAACTGATTCTGGAATGTGACCTTATAAATGTGATAATTGAGACAATTGGACTCCAAGGAATAACATTCTTCTTAATTTGATATGATTGCTGGAATTCAGCGATTACATTAGGCTCTGTGGTAGCGCTTTATTTAAAAATTTAGATAAATAAATCATTTTTTACTGTGGGACCAATCCTAGCCGTTAGTTCGCGCTGAAGAAATACAGACAGTTTCAAAAACTAAACTTCATTGACTTTCTAGCGGCATAAATTCGTTTGAGTTACAACGGTTGCGTCACATATTCGTACCAACATGTACTTAGCGATAGTACTCGGACATTACTAGGTTGCACCGCTTTTAACAGTGAAATGATTGACTGTGGGATTTAATTGAACTGATTCTGGACTGTGACCTTATAACTGTGATAAATGAGCCAATTGGACTCCAAGGAATAACATTCTTCTTAATTCGACATGATTGCTGGAATTCAGCGAGTACACTAGGCCCTGTGGTAGCGCTTTATTTAAAAATTTAGATAAATAAATCATTTTTTACTCCGGGACCAATCCTAGCCGTTAGTTCGCGCTGAAGAAATAGAGACAGTTTCAAAAACTACATTTCAATGACTTTCTAACGGGGTCAATCCGTTTGAGTTACAACGGTTGCGTCACATATTCGTACCAACATGTATTTAGTGATTTTCTTCCGATATTACTAAGTTGCATCGCCTTTAACAGTAAAACGCTTGACTGTGGGATTTAATTGAACTGATTCTGGACTGTGACCTTATAAATGTGATAAATGAGCCAATTGGACTCCAAGGAATAACATTCTTCTTAATTTGATATGATTGCTGGAATTCAGCGATTACATTAGGCTCTGTGGTAGCGCTTTACTTAAAAATTTAGATTAATAAATCATTTTTTACTGTGGGAACAATCCTAGCGGTTAGTTCGCGTTGAAGAAATAGAGACAGTTTCAAAAACTACATTTCATTGATTTTCTAACGATGTCAATCCGTTTGAGTTACAACGGTTGCGTCACATATTCGTACCAACATGTATTTAGTGATTTTTTTCCGATATTACTAAGTTGTATCGGTTTTAACAGTGAAGCGATTGACTGTGGGACTTAATTAAACTAACTTTGGACTGTGACCTGATAAATGTGATAATTGAGCCAATTGGACTCCAAGGAATAACATTCTTCTTAATTTGATATGATTGCTGGAATTCAGCGATTACATTAGGGTCTGTGGTAGCGCTTTATTTAAAAATTTAGATAAATAAATCATTTTTTACTGTGGGACCAATCCTAGCCGTTAGTTCGCGCTGAAGAAATACAGACAGTTTCAAAAACTACATTTCATTGACTTTCTATCGGGGTCAAGCCGTTTGAGTTACAACGGTTGCGTCACATATTCGTACCAACATGTATTTAGTGATTTTCTTCCGATATTACTAAGTTGCATTGCTCTTAACAGTGAAACGATTGACTGTGGGATTTAATTGAACTGATTCTGGAATGTGACCTTATAAATGTGATAATTGAGACAATTGGACTCCAAGGAATAACATTCTTCTTAATTTGATATGATTGCTGGAATTCAGCGATTACATTAGGCTCTGTGGTAGCGCTTTATTTAAAAATTTAGATAAATAAATCATTTTTTACTGTGGGACCAATCCTAGCCGTTAGTTCGCGCTGAAGAAATACAGACAGTTTCAAAAACTAAACTTCATTGACTTTCTAGCGGCATAAATTCGTTTGAGTTACAACGGTTGCGTCACATATTCGTACCAACATGTACTTAGCGATAGTACTCGGACATTACTAGGTTGCACCGCTTTTAACAGTGAAATGATTGACTGTGGGATTTAATTGAACTGATTCTGGAATGTGACCTTATAAATGTGATAATTGAGACAATTGGACTCCAAGGAATAACATTCTTCTTAATTTGATATGATTGCTGGAATTCAGCGATTACATTAGGCTCTGTGGTAGCGCTTTATTTAAAAATTTAGATAAATAAATCATTTTTTACTGTGGGACCAATCCTAGCCGTTAGTTCGCGCTGAAGAAATACAGACAGTTTCAAAAACTAAACTTCATTGACTTTCTAGCGGCATAAATTCGTTTGAGTTACAACGGTTGCGTCACATATTCGTACCAACATGTACTTAGCGATAGTACTCGGACATTACTAGGTTGCACCGCTTTTAACAGTGAAATGATTGACTGTGGGATTTAATTGAACTGATTCTGGACTGTGACCTTATAACTGTGATAAATGAGCCAATTGGACTCCAAGGAATAACATTCTTCTTAATTCGACATGATTGCTGGAATTCAGCGAGTACACTAGGCCCTGTGGTAGCGCTTTATTTAAAAATTTAGATAAATAAATCATTTTTTACTCCGGGACCAATCCTAGCCGTTAGTTCGCGCTGAAGAAATAGAGACAGTTTCAAAAACTACATTTCAATGACTTTCTAACGGGGTCAATCCGTTTGAGTTACAACGGTTGCGTCACATATTCGTACCAACATGTATTTAGTGATTTTCTTCCGATATTACTAAGTTGCATCGCCTTTAACAGTAAAACGCTTGACTGTGGGATTTAATTGAACTGATTCTGGACTGTGACCTTATAAATGTGATAAATGAGCCAATTGGACTCCAAGGAATAACATTCTTCTTAATTTGATATGATTGCTGGAATTCAGCGATTACATTAGGCTCTGTGGTAGCGCTTTATTTAAAAATTTAGATAAATAAATCATTTTTTACTGTGGGACCAATCCTAGCCGTTAGTTCGCGCTGAAGAAATACAGACAATTTCAAAAACTAAACTTCATTGACTTTCTAGCGGCATAAATCCGTTTGAGTTACAACGGTTGCGTCACATATTCGTACCAACATGTACTTAGCGATAGTACTCGGAAATTACTAGTTTGCACCGCTTTTAACAGTGAAATGATTGACTGTGGGATTTAATTGAACTGATTCTGGACTGTGACCTTATAAATGTGATAAATGAGCCAATTGGACTCCAAGGAATAACATTCTTCTTAATTTGATATGATTGCTGGAATTCAGCGATTACATTAGGCTCTGTGGTAGCGCTTTACTTAAAAATTTAGATAAATAAATCATTTTTTACTGTGGGACCAATCCTAGCGGTTAGTTCGCGTTGAAGAAATAGAGACAGTTTCAAAAACTACATTTCATTGATTTTCTAACGATGTCAATCTGTTTGAGTTACAACGGTTGCGTCACATATTCGTACCAACATGTATTTAGTGATTTTTTTCCGATATCACTAAGTTGTATCGGTTTTAACAGTGAAGCGATTGACTGTGGGACTTAATTAAACTAACTTTGGACTGTGACCTGATAAATGTGATAATTGAGCCAATTGGACTCCAAGGAATAACATTCTTCTTAATTTGATATGAATGCTGGAATTCAGCGATTACATTAGGGTCTGTGGTAGCGCTTTATTTAAAAATTTAGATAAATAAATCATTTTTTACTGTGGGACCAATCCTAGCCGTTAGTTCGCGCTGAAGAAATACAGACAGTTTCAAAAACTACATTTCATTGACTTTCTATCAGGGTCAAGCCGTTTGAGTTAGAACGGTTGCATCACATATTCGTACCAACATGTATTTAGTGATTTTCTTCCGATATTACTAAGTTGCATTGCTTTTAACAGTGAAACGATTGACTGTGGGATTTAATTGAACTGATTCTGGAATGTGACCTTATAAATGTGATAAATATGCCAATTGGACTCCCAGGAAATACATTCTTCTTAATTTGATATGATTGCTGGAATTCAGCGATTACATTAGGCTCTGTGGTAGCGCTTTATTTAAAAATTTAGATGAATAAATCATTTTTTACTGTGGGACCAATCCTAGCGGTTAGTTCGCGTTGAAGGAATAGAGACAGTTTCAAAAACTACATTTCATTGATTTTCTAACGGTGTCAATCCGTTTGAGTTACAACGGTTGCATCACATATTCGTACCAACATGTATTTAGTGATTTTCTTCCGATATTACTAAGTTGCATTGCTTTTAACAGTGAAACGATTGACTGTGGGATTTAATTGAACTGATTCTGGAATGTGACCTTATAAATGTGATAAATCTGCCAATTGGACTCCGAGGAATAACATTCTTCTTAATTTGATATGATTGCTGGAATTCAGCGATTACATTAGGCATTGCGGTAGGGCTTTATTTAAAAATTTAGATAAATAAATCATTTTTTACTGTGGGAACAATCCTAGCCGTTAGTTCGCGCTGAAGAAATACAGACAGTTTCAAAAACTAAATTTCATTGATTTTCTAGCGGCATAAATCCGTTTGAGTTACAACGGTTGCGTCACATATTCGTACCAACATGTACTTAGCGATAGTAATCGGATATTACTAGGTTGCACCGCTTTTAACAGTGAAACGATTGACTGTGGGACTTAATTGAACGAATTCTGGACTGTGACCTTATAAATGTGATAAATGAGCCAAATGGACTCCAAGGAATAACATTCTTCTTAAATCGACATGATTGTTGGAATTCAGCGAGTACACTAGGCTCTGTTGTAGCGCTTTATTTAAAAATTTAGATAAAAAGTCTTTTTTTGCTGTGGGACCAAGCCTGGCCGTTACCACGCGCTGAATAAATAGGAACAGTTTCGAAGACTACATTTCATTGACTTTCTAGCGGTATAACTCTGTTTGAGTTGCAACGGTTGCGTCACATATTCATACCAACATGTATTTAACAATAGTATTCGGATATTATTAGGTTGCATCGCCTTTAACAGTGAAACGCTTGACTGTGGGACTTAATTGAACTAACTTTGGACTGTGACCTGATAAATGTGATAAATGAGACAATTGGACTCCAAGGAATAACATTCTTCTTAATTTGATATTATTGCTGGAATTCAACGATTACATTAGGCTCTGTGGTAGCGCTTTATTTAAAAATTTAGATAAATAAATCATTTTTTACTGTGGGACCAATCCTAGCCGTTAGATCGCGCTGAAGAAATAGAGACAGTTTCAAAAACTACATTTCATTGACTTTCTATCGGGGCCAATCCGTTTGAGTTACAACGGTTGCGGCACATATTCGTACCAACATGTATTTAGTGATTTTCTTCCGATATTACTAAGTTGCATTGCTCTTAACAGTGAAACGATTGACTGTGGGATTTAATTGAACTGATTCTGGAATGTGACCTTATAAATGTGATAATTGAGACAATTGGACTCCAAGGAATAACATTCTTCTTAATTTGATATGATTGCTGGAATTCAGTGATTACATTAGGCTCTGTGGTAGCGCTTTATTTAAAAATTTAGATAAATAAATCATTTTTTACTGTGGGACCAATCCTAGCCGTTAGTTCGCGCTGAAGAAATACAGACAGTTTCAAAAACTAAACTTCATTGCCTTTCTAGCGGCATAAATCCGTTTGAGCTACAACGGTTGCGTCACATATTCGTACCAACATGTACTTAGCGATAGTACTCGGACATTACTAGGTTGCACCGCTTTTAACAGTGAAATGATTGACTGTGGGATTTAATTGAACTGATTCTGGACTGTGACCTTATAAATGTGATAAATGAGCCAATTGGACTCCAAGGAATAACATTCTTCTTAATTCGACATGATTGCTGGAATTCAGCGAGTACACTAGGCCCTGTGGTAGCGCTTTATTTAAAAATTTAGATAAATAAATCATTTTTTACTCCGGGACCAATCCTAGCCGTTAGTTCGCGCTGAAGAAATAGAGACAGTTTCAAAAACTACATTTCAATGACTTTCTAACGGGGTCAATCCGTTTGAGTTACAACGGTTGCGTCACATATTCGTACCAACATGTATTTAGTGATTTTCTTCCGATATTACTAAGTTGCATCGCCTTTAACAGTAAAACGCTTGACTGTGGGATTTAATTGAACTGATTCTGGACTGTGACCTTATAAATGTGATAAATGAGCCAATTGGACTCCAAGGAATAACATTCTTCTTAATTCGACATGATTGCTGGAATTCAGCGAGTACACTAGTCCCTGTGGTAACGCTTTATTTAAAAATTTAGATAAATAAATCATTTTTTACTCTGGGACGAATCCTAGCCGTTAGTTTGCGCTGAAGAAATAGAGACAGTTTCAAAAACTACATTTCAATGACTTTCTAACGGGGACGATCCGTTTGAGCTACAACGGTTGCGTCACATATTCGTACCAACATGTATTTAGTGATTTTCTTCCGATATTACTAAGTTGCATCGCCTTTAACAGTGAAACGCTTGACTGTGGGATTTAATTGAACTGATTCTGGACTGTGACCTTATAAATGTGATAAATGAGCCAATTGGACTTCGAGGAATAACATTCTTCTTAATTCGACATGATTGCTGGAATTCAGCGAGTACACTAGGCCCTGTGGTAGCTCTTTATTTAAAAATTTAGATAAATAAATCATTTTTTACTCTGGGACCAATCCTAGCCGTTAGTTCGCGCTGAAAAAATAAAGACAGTTTCAAAAACTACATTTCAATGACTCTCTAATGGGGTCAATCCGTTTGAGTTACAACGGTTGCGTCACATATTCGTACCAACATGTATTTAGTGATTTTCTTCCGATATTACTAAGTTGCATCGCCTTTAACAGTGAAACGCTTGACTGTGGGACTTAATTGAACTAACTTTGGACTGTGACCTGATAAATGTGATAAATGAGACAATTGGACTCCAAGAAATAACATTCTTTTTAATTTGATATGATTGCTGGAATTCAACGATTACATTAGGCTCTGTGGTAGCGCTTTATTTAAAAATTTAGATAAATAAATCATTTTTTACTCTGGGACCAATCCTAGCCGTTAGTTCGCGCTGAAGAAATAGAGACAGTTTCAAAAACTACATTTCAATGACTTTCTAACGGGGACGATCCGTTTGAGTTACAACGGTTGCGTCACATATTCGTACCAACATGTATTTAGTGATTTTCTTCCGATATTACTAAGTTGCATCGCCTTTAACAGTGAAACGCTTGACTGTGGGATTTAATTGAACTGATTCTGGACTGTGACCTTATAAATGTGATAAATGAGCCAATTGGACTCCGAGGAATAACATTCTTCTTAATTCGACATGATTGCTGGAATTCAGCAAGTACACTAGGCCCTGTGGTAGCGCTTTATTTAAAAATTTAGATAAATAAATCATTTTTTACTCTGGGACCAATCCTAGCCGTTAGTTCGCGCTGAAAAAAAAAAGACAGTTTCAAAAACTACATTTCAATGACTCTCTAACGGGGTCAATCCGTTTGAGTTACAACGGTTGCGTCACATATTCGTACCAACATGTATTTAGTGATTTTCTTCCGATATTACTAAGTTGCATCGCCTTTAACAGTGAAACGCTTGACTGTGGGACTTAATTGAACTAACTTTGGACTGTGACCTGATAAATGTGATAAATGAGACAATTGGACTCCAAGGAATAACATTCTTCTTAATTTGATATGATTGCTGGAATTCAATGATTACATTAGGCTCTGTGGTAGCGCTTTATTTAAAATTTTAGATAAATAAATCATTTTTTACTGTGGGACCAATCCTAGCCGTTAGATCGCGCTGAAGAAATAGAGACCGATTCAAAAACTACATTTCATTGACTTTCTATCGGGGCCAATCCGTTTGAGTTACAACGGTTGAGTCACATATTCGTACCAACATGTATTTAGTGATTTTCTTCCGACATTACTAAGTTGCATTGCTTTTAACAGTGAAACGCTTGACTGTGGGACTTAATTGAACTAACTTTGGACTGTGACCTGATAAATGTGATAAATGAGACAATTGGACTCCAAGGAATAACATTCTTCTTAATTTGATATGATTGCTGGAAATCAACGATTACATTAGGCTCTGTGGTAGCGCTTTATTTAAAAATTTAGATAAATAAATCATTTTTTACTCTGGGACGAATCCTAGCCGTTAGTTCGCGCTGAAGAAATAGAGACAGTTTCAAAAACTACATTTCAATGACTTTCTAACGGGGACGATCCGTTTGGGTTACAACGGTTGCGTCACATATTCGTACCAACATGTATTTAGTGATTTTCTTCCGATATTACTAAGTTGCATCGCCTTTAACAGTGAAACGCTTGACTGTGGGATTTAATTGAACTGATTCTGGACTGTGACCTTATAAATGTGATAAATGAGCCAATTGGACTCCGAGGAATAACATTCTTCTTAATTCGACATGATTGCTGGAATTCAGCGAGTACACTAGGCCCTGTGGTAGCTCTTTATTTAAAAATTTAGATAAATAAATCATTTTTTACTCTGGGACCAATCCTAGCCGTTAGTTCGCGCTGAAAAAATAAAGACAGTTTCCAAAACTACATTTCAATGACTCTCTAACGGGGTCAATCCGTTTGAGTTACAACGGTTGCGTAACATATTCGTACCAACATGTATTTAGTGATTTTCTTCCGATATTACTAAGTTGCATCGCCTTTAACAGTAAAACGCTTGACTGTGGGATTTAATTGAACTGATTCTGGACTGTGACCTTATAAATGTGATAAATGAGCCAATTGGACTCCAAGGAATAACATTCTTCTTAATTCGACATGATTGCTGGAATTCAGCGAGTATACTAGGCCCTGTGGTAACGCTTTATTTAAAAATTTAGATAAATAAATCATTTTTTACTCTGGGACGAATCCTAGCCGTTAGTTTGCGCTGAAGAAATAGAGACAGTTTCAAAAACTACATTTCAATGACTTTCTAACGGGGACGATCCGTTTGAGCTACAACGGTTGCGTCACATATTCGTACCAACATGGATTTAGTGATTTTCTTCCGATATTACTAAGTTGCATCGCCTTTAACAGTGAAACGCTTGACTGTGGGATTTAATTGAACTGATTCTGGACTGTGACCTTATAAATGTGATAAATGAGCCAATTGGACTTCGAGGAATAACATTCTTCTTAATTCGACATGATTGCTGGAATTCAGCGAGTACACTAGGCCCTGTGGTAGCTCTTTATTTAAAAATTTAGATAAATAATTTATTTTTTACTCTGGGACCAATCCTAGCCGTTAGTTCGCGCTGAAAAAATAAAGACAGTTTCAAAAACTACATTTCAATGACTCTCTAATGGGGTCAATCCGTTTGAGTTACAACGGTTGCGTCACATATTCGTACCAACATGTATTTAGTGATTTTCTTTCGATATTACTAAGTTGCATCGCCTTTAACAGTGAAACGCTTGACTGTGGGACTTAATTGAACTAACTTTGGACTGTGACCTGATAAATGTGATAAATGAGACAATTGGACTCAAAGGAATAACATTCTTTTTAATTTGATATGATTGCTGGAATTCAACGATTACATTAGGCTCTGTGGTAGCGCTTTATTTAAAAATTTAGATAAATAAATCATTTTTTACTGTGGGACCAATCTTAGCCGTTAGATCGCGCTGAAGAAATAGAGACCGTTTCAAAAACTACATTTCATTGACTTTTTATCGGGGCCAATCCGTTTGGGTTACAACGGTTGCGTCACATATTCGTACCAACATGTATTTAGTGATTTTCTTCCGATATTACTAAGTTGCATCGCCTTTAACAGTGATACGCTTGACTGTGGGACTTAATTGAACTAACTTTGGACTGTGACCTGATAAATGTGATAAATGAGACAATTGGACTCCAAGGAATAACATTCTTCTTAATTTGATATGATTGCTGGAATTCAACGATTACATTAGGCTCTGTGGTACCGCTTTATTTAAAAATTTACATAAATCAATCATTTTTTACTGTGGGACCAATCCTAGCCGTTAGAACGCGCTGAAGAAATAGAGACCGTTTCAAAAACTACATTTCATTGAATTTCTATCTGGGCCAATCCGTTTGGGTTACAACGGTTGCGTCACATATTCGTACCAACATGTATTTAGTGATTTTCTTCCGATATTACTAAGTTGCATCGCCTTTAACAGTGAAACGCTTGACTGTGGGATTTAATTGAACTGATTCTGGACTGTGACCTTATAAATGTGATAAATGAGCCAATTGGACTCCAAGGAATAACATTCTTCTTAATTCGACATGATTGCTGGAATTCAGCGAGTACACTAGGCCCTGTGGTAACGCTTTATTTAAAAATTTAGATAAATAAATCATTTTTTACTCTGGGACCAATCCTAGCCGTTAGTTCGCGCTGAAGAAATAGAGACAGTTTCAAAAACTACATTTCAATGACTCTCTAATGGGGTCAATCCGTTTGAGTTACAACGGTTGCGTCACATATTCGTACCAACATGTATTTAGTGATTTTCTTCCGATATTACTAAGTTGCATCGCCTTTAACAGTGATACGCTTGACTGTGGGACTTAATTGAACTAACTTTGGACTGTGACCTGATAAATGTGATAAATGAGACAATTGGACTCCAAGGAATAACATTCTTCTTAATTTGATATGATTGCTGGAATTCAACGATTACATTAGGCTCTGTGGTAGCGCTTTATTTAAAAATTTAGATAAATAAATCATTTTTTACTGTGGGACCAATCCTAGCCGTTAGAACGCGCTGAAGAAATAGAGACCGTTTCAAAAACTACATTTCATTGAATTTCTATCGGGGCCAATCCGTTTGGGTTACAACGGTTGCGTCACATATTCGTACCAACATGTATTTAGTGATTTTCTTCCGATATTACTAAGTTGCATCGCCTTTAACAGTGAAACGCTTGACTGTGGGATTTAATTGAACTGATTCTGGACTGTGACCTTATAAATGTGATAAATGAGCCAATTGGACTCCAAGGAATAACATTCTTCTTAATTCGACATGATTGCTGGAATTCAGCGAGTACACAAGGCCCTGTGGTAACGCTTTATTTAAAAATTTAGATAAATAAATCATTTTTTACTCTGGGACCAATCCTAGCCGTTAGTTCGCGCTGAAGAAATAGAGACAGTTTCAAAAACTACATTTCAATGAGTTTCTAACGGGGACGATCCGTTTGAGTTACAACGGTTGCGTCACATATTCTTACCAACATGTATTTAGTGATTTTCTTCCGATATTACTAAGTTGCATCGCCTTTAACAGTGAAACGCTTGACTGTGGGATTTAATTGAACTGATTCTAGACTGTGACCTTACAAATGTGATAAATGAGCCAATTGGACTCCGAGGAATAACATTCTTCTTAATTCGACATGATTGCTGGAATTCAGCGAGTACACTAGGCCCTGTGGTAACGCTTTATTTAAAAATTTAGATAAATAAATCATTTTTTACTCTGGGACCAATCCTAGCCGTTAGTTCGCGCTGAAGAAATAGAGACAGTTTCAAAAACTACATTTCAATGAGTTTCTAACGGGGACGATCCGTTTGAGTTACAACGGTTGCGTCACATATTCTTACCAACATGTATTTAGTGATTTTCTTCCGATATTACTAAGTTGCATCGCCTTTAACAGTGAAACGCTTGACTGTGGGATTTAATTGAACTGATTCTAGACTGTGACCTTACAAATGTGATAAATGAGCCAATTGGACTCCGAGGAATAACATTCTTCTTAATTCGACATGATTGCTGGAATTCAGCGAGTACACTAGGCCCTGTGGTAGCGCTTTATTTAAAAATTTAGATAAATAAATCATTTTTTACTCTTGGACCAATCCTAGCCGTTAGTTCGCGCTGAAAAAATAAAGACAGTTTCAAAAACTACATTTCAATGACTCTCTAACGGGGTCAATCCGTTTGAGTTACAATGGTTGCGTCACATATTCGTACCAACATGTATTTAGTGATTTTCTTCCGATATTACTAAGTTGCATCGCCTTTAACAGTGAAACGCTTGACTGTGGGACTTAATTGAACTAACTTTGGACTGTGACCTGATAAATGTGATAAATGAGACAATTGGACTCCAAGGAATAACATTCTTCTTAATTTGATATGATTGCTGGAATTCAACGATTACATTAGGCTCTGTGGTAGCGCTTTATTTAAAAATTTAGATAAATAAATCATTTTTTACTGTGGGACCAATCCTAGCCGTTAGATCGCGCTGAAGAAATAGAGACAGTTTCAAAAACTACATTTCAATGACTTTCTAACGGGGACGATCCGTTTGAGTTACAACGGTTGCGTCACATATTCGTACCAACATGTATTTAGTGATTTTCTTCCGATATTACTAAGTTGCATCGCCTTTAACAGGGAAACGCTTGACTGTGGGATTTAATTGAACTGATTCTGGACTTTCACCTTATGAATGTGATAAATGAGGCAGCTTGACTACAAGGAGTAACATTCTTCTTAATTCCACATGATTGCTGGAATTCAGCGAGTACACTAGGCCCTGTGGTAACGCTTTATTTAAAAATTTAGATAAATAAATCATTTTTTACTCTGGGACGAATCCTAGCCGTTAGTTCGCGCTGAAGAAATAGAGACAGTTTCAAAAACTACATTTCAATGACTTTCTATCGGGGCCAATCTGTTTGGGTTACAACGGTTGCGTCACATATTCTTACCAACATGTACTTAGCGATAGTAATCGGATATTACTAGGTTGCACCGCTTTTAACAGTGAAACGATTGACTGTGGGACTTAATTGAACGAATTCTGGACTGTGACCTTATAAATGTGATAAATGAGCCGAATGGACTCCAAGGAATAACATTCTTCTTAAATCGACATGATTGTTGGAATTCAGCGAGTACACTAGGCTCTGTTGTAGCGCTTTATTTAAAAATTTAGATAAATAAGTCTTTTTTTGCTGTGGGACCAATCCTGGCCGTTACCACGCGCTGAATAAATAGGAACAGTTTCGAAGACTACATTTCATTGACTTTCTAGCGGTATAACTGTGTTTGAGTTGCAACGGTTGCGTCACATATTCATACCAACATGTATTTAACGATAGTATTCGGATATTATTAGGTTGCATCGCCTTTAACAGTGAAACGCTTGACTGTGGGATTTAATTGAACTGATTCTGGACTGTGACCTTATAAATGTGATAAATGAGCCAATTGGACTCCAAGGAATAACATTCTTCTTAATTCGACATGATTGCTGGAATTCAGCGAGTACACTAGGCCCTGTGGTAACGCTTTATTTAAAAATTTAGATAAATAAATCATTTTTTACTCTGGGACCAATCCTAGCCGTTAGTTCGCGCTGAAGAAATAGAGACAGTTTCAAAAACTACATTTCAATGACTTTCTAACGGGGACGATCCGTTTGAGTTACAACGGTTGCGTCACATATTCGTACCAACATGTATTTAGTGATTTTCTTCCGATATTACTAAGTTGCATCGCCTTTAACAGTGAAACGCTTGACTGTGGGATTTAATTGAACTGATTCTGGACTGTGACCTTATAAATGTGATAAATGAGCCAATTGGACTCCGAGGAATAACATGCTTCTTAATTCGACATGATTGCTGGAATTCAGCGAGTACACTAGGCCCTGTGGTAGCGCTTTATTTAAAAATTTAGATAAATAAATCATTTTTTACTCTGGGACCAATCCTAGCCGTTAGTTCGCGCTGAAAAAATAAAGACAGTTTCAAAAACTACATTTCAATGACTCTCTAACGGGGTCAATCCGTTTGAGTTACAACGGTTGCGTCACATATTCGTACCAACATGTATTTAGTGATTTTCTTCCGATATTACTAAGTTGCATCGCCTTTAACAGTGAAACGCTTGACTGTGGGACTTAATTGAACTAACTTTGGACTGTGACCTGATAAATGTGATAAATGAGACAATTGGACTCCAAGGAATAACATTCTTCTTAATTTGATATGATTGCTGGAATTCAACGATTACATTAGGCTCTGTGGTAGCGCTTTATTTAAAAATGTAGATAAATAAATCATTTTTTACTGTGGGACCAATCCTAGCCGTTAGATCGCGCTGAAGAAATAGAGACCGATTCAAAAACTACATTTCATTGACTTTCTATCGGGGCCAATCCGTTTGAGTTACAACGGTTGCGTCACATATTCGTACCAACATGTATTTAGTGATTTTCTTCCGATATTACTAAGTTGCATTGCTTTTAACAGTGAAACGATTGCCTGTGGGATTTAATTGAACTGATTCTGGACTTTGACCTTATGAATGTGATAAATGAGGCAGCTTGACTACAAGAAGTAACATTCTTCTTAATTCGACATGATTGCTGGAATTCAGCGAGTACACTAGGCCCTGTGGTAACGCTTTATTTAAAAATTTAGATAAATAAATCATTTTTTACTCTGGGACGAATCCTAGCCGTTAGTTCGCGCTGAAGAAATAGAGACAGTTTCAAAAACTACATTTCAATGACTTTCTAACGGGGACGATCCGTTTGAGTTACAACGGTTGCGTCACATATTCGTACCAACATGTATTTAGTGATTTTCTTCCGATATTACTAAGTTGCATCGCCTTTAACAGTGAAACGCTTGACTGTGGGATTTAATTGAACTGATTCTGGACTGTGACCTTATAAATGTGATAAATGAGCCAATTGGACTCCAAGGAATAACATTCTTCTTAAATCGACATGATTGTTGGAATTCAGCGAGTACACTAGGCTCTGTTGTAGCGCTTTATTTAAAAATTTAGATAAATAAGTCTTTTTTTGCTGTGGGACCAATCCTGGCCGTTACCACGCGCTGAATAAATAGGAACAGTTTCGAAGACTACATTTCATTGACTTTCTAGCGGTATAACTGTGTTTGAGTTGCAACGGTTGCGTCACATATTCATACCAACATGTATTTAACGATAGTATTCGGATATTATTAGGTTGCATCGCCTTTAACAGTGAAACGCTTGACTGTGGGATTTAATTGAACTGATTCTGGACTGTGACCTTATAAATGTGATAAATGAGCCAATTGGACTCCAAGGAATAACATTCTTCTTAATTCGACATGATTGCTGGAATTCAGCGAGTACACTAGGCCCTGTGGTAACGCTTTATTTAAAAATTTAGATAAATAAATCATTTTTTACTCTGGGACCAATCCTAGCCGTTAGTTCGCGCTGAAGAAATAGAGACAGTTTCAAAAACTACATTTCAATGACTTTCTAACGGGGACGATCCGTTTGAGTTACAACGGTTGCGTCACATATTCGTACCAACATGTATTTAGTGATTTTCTTCCGATATTACTAAGTTGCATCGCCTTTAACAGTGAAACGCTTGACTGTGGGATTTAATTGAACTGATTTTGGACTGTGACCTTATAAATGTGATAAATGAGCCAATTGGACTCCGAGGAATAACATTCTTCTTAATTCGACATGATTGCTGGAATTCAGCGAGTACACTAGGCCCTGTGGTAGCGCTTTATTTAAAAATTTAGATAAATAAATCATTTTTTACTCTGGGACCAATCCTAGCCGTTAGTTCGCGCTGAAAAAATAAAGACAGTTTCAAAAACTACATTTCAATGACTCTCTAACGGGGTCAATCCGTTTGAGTTACAACGGTTGCGTCACATATTCGTACCAACATGTATTTAGTGATTTTCTTCCGATATTACTAAGTTGCATCGCCTTTAACAGTGAAACGCTTGACTGTGGGACTTAATTGAACTAACTTTGGACTGTGACCTGATAAATGTGATAAATGAGACAATTGGACTCCAAGGAATAACATTCTTCTTAATTTGATATGATTGCTGGAATTCAACGATTACATTAGGCTCTGTGGTAGCGCTTTATTTAAAAATGTAGATAAATAAATCATTTTTTACTGTGGGACCAATCCTAGCCGTTAGATCGCGCTGAAGAAATAGAGACCGATTCAAAAACTACATTTCATTGACTTTCTATCGGGGCCAATCCGTTTGAGTTACAACGGTTGCGTCACATATTCGTACCAACATGTATTTAGTGATTTTCTTCCGATATTACTAAGTTGCATTGCTTTTAACAGTGAAACGATTGCCTGTGGGATTTAATTGAACTGATTCTGGACTTTGACCTTATGAATGTGATAAATGAGGCAGCTTGACTACAAGAAGTAACATTCTTCTTAATTCGACATGATTGCTGGAATTCAGCGAGTACACTAGGCCCTGTGGTAACGCTTTATTTAAAAATTTAGATAAATAAATCATTTTTTACTCTGGGACGAATCCTAGCCGTTAGTTCGCGCTGAAGAAATAGAGACAGTTTCAAAAACTACATTTCAATGACTTTCTAACGGGGACGATCCGTTTGAGTTACAACGGTTGCGTCACATATTCGTACCAACATGTATTTAGTGATTTTCTTCCGATATTACTAAGTTGCATCGCCTTTAACAGTGAAACGCTTGACTGTGGGATTTAATTGAACTGATTCTGGACTGTGACCTTATAAATGTGATAAATGAGCCAATTGGACTCCGAGGAATAACATTCTTCTTAATTCGACAGGATTGCTGGAATTCAGAGAGTACACTAGGCCCTGTGGTAGCTCTTTATTTAAAAATTTAGATAAATAAATCATTTTTTACTCTGGGACCAATCCTAGCCGTTAGTTCGCGCTGAAAAAATAAAGACAGTTTCCAAAACTACATTTCAATGACTCTCTAACGGGGTCAATCAGTTTGAGTTACAACGGTTGCGTAACATATTCGTACCAACATGTATTTAGTGATTTTCTTCCGATATTACTAAGTTGCATTGCTTTTAACAGTGAAACGATTGACTGTGGGATTTAATTGAACTGATTCTGGACTTTGACCTTATGAATGTGATAAATGAGGCAGCTTGACTACAAGGAGTAACATTCTTCTTAATTCCACATGATTGCTGGAATTCAGCGAGTACACTAGGCCCTGTGGTAACGCTTTATTTAAAAATTTAGATAAATAAATCATTTTTTACTCTAGGACGAATCCTAGCCGTTAGTTTGCGCTGAAGAAATAGAGACAGTTTCAAAAACTACATTTCAATGACTTTCTAACGGGGACGATCCGTTTGAGTTACAACGGTTGCGTCACATATTCGTACCAACATGTATTTAGTGATTTTCTTCCGATATTACTAAGTTGCATCGCCTTTAACAGTGAAACGCTTGACTGTGGGATTTAATTGAACTGATTCTGGACTGTGACCTTATAAATGTGATAAATGAGCCAATTGGACTCCGAGGAATAACATTCTTCTTAATTCGACATGATTACTGGAATTCAGCGAGTACACTAGGCCCTGTGGTAGCTCTTTATTTAAAAATTTAGATAAATAAATCATTTTTTACTCTGAGACCAATCCTAGCCGTTAGTTCGCGCTGAAAAAATAAAGACAGTTTCCAAAACTACATTTCAATGACTCTCTAACGGGGTCAATCCGTTTGAATTACAACGGTTGCGTAACATATTTGTACCAACATGTATTTAGTGATTTTCTTCCGATATTACTAAGTTGCATCGCCTTTAACAGTGAAACGCTTGACTGTGGGATTTAATTGAACTAACTTTGGACTGTGACCTGATAAATGTGATAAATGAGACAATTGGACTCCAAGGAATAACATTATTCTTAATTTGATATGATTGCTGGAATTCAACGATTACATTAGGCTCTGTGGTAGCGCTTTATTTAAAAATTTAGATAAATAAATCATTTTTTACTGTGGGACCAATCCTAGCCGTTAGATCACGCTGAAGAAATAGAGACCGTTTCAAAAACTACATTTCATTGACTTTCTATCGGGGCCAATCCGTTTGGGTTACAACGGTTGCGTCACATATTCGTACCAACATGTATTTAGTGATTTTCTTCCGATATTACTAAGTTGCATCGCCTTTAACAGTGAAACGCTTGACTGTGGGATTTAATTGAACTGATTCTGGACTGTGACCTTATAAATGTGATAAATGAGCCAATTGGACTCCGAGGAATAACATTCTTCTTAATTCGACAGGATTGCTGGAATTCAGAGAGTACACTAGGCCCTGTGGTAGCTCTTTATTTAAAAATTTAGATAAATAAATCATTTTTTACTCTGGGACCAATCCTAGCCGTTAGTTCGCGCTGAAAAAATAAAGACAGTTTCCAAAACTACATTTCAATGACTCTCTAACGGGGTCAATCAGTTTGAGTTACAACGGTTGCGTAACATATTCGTACCAACATGTATTTAGTGATTTTCTTCCGATATTACTAAGTTGCATTGCTTTTAACAGTGAAACGATTGACTGTGGGATTTAATTGAACTGATTCTGGACTTTGACCTTATGAATGTGATAAATGAGGCAGCTTGACTACTTAATTCCACATGATTGCTGGAATTCAGCGAGTACAGTAGGCCCTGTGGTAACGCTTTATTTAAAAATTTAGATAAATAAATCATTTTTTACTCTGGGACGAATCCTAGCCGTTAGTTTGCGCTGAAGAAATAGAGACAGTTTCAAAAACTACATTTCAATGACTTTCTAACGGGGACGATCCGTTTGAGTTACAACGGTTGCGTCACATATTCGTACCAACATGTATTTAGTGATTTTCTTCCGATATTACTAAGTTGCATCGCCTTTAACAGTGAAACGCTTGACTGTGGGATTTAATTGAACTGATTCTGGACTGTGACCTTATAAATGTGATAAATGAGCCAATTGGACTCCGAGGAATAACATTCTTCTTAATTCGACATGATTACTGGAATTCAGCGAGTACACTAGGCCCTGTGGTAGCTCTTTATTTAAAAATTTAGATAAATAAATCATTTTTTACTCTGGGACCAATCCTAGCCGTTAGTTCGCGCTGAAAAAATAAAGACAGTTTCCAAAACTACATTTCAATGACTCTCTAACGGGGTCAATCCGTTTGAGTTACAACGGTTGCGTAACATATTTGTACCAACATGTATTTAGTGATTTTCTTCCGATATTACTAAGTTGCATCGCCTTTAACAGTGAAACGCTTGACTGTGGGACTTAATTGAACTAACTTTGGACTGTGACCTGATAAATGTGATAAATGAGACAATTGGACTCCAAGGAATAACATTATTCTTAATTTGATATGATTGCTGGAATTCAACGATTACATTAGGCTCTGTGGTAGCGCTTTATTTAAAAATTTAGATAAATAAATCATTTTTTACTGTGGGACCAATCCTAGCCGTTAGATCACGCTGAAGAAATAGAGACCGTTTCAAAAACTACATTTCATTGACTTTCTATCGGGGCCAATCCGTTTGGGTTACAACGGTTGCGTCACATATTCGTACCAACATGTATTTAGTGATTTTCTTCCGATATTACTAAGTTGCATCGCCTTTAACAGTGAAACGCTTGACTGTGGGACTTAATTGAACTAACTTTGGACTGTGACCTGATAAATGTGATAAATGAGACAATTGGACTTCAAGGAATAACATTCTTCTTAATTTGATATGATTGCTGGAATTCAACGATTACATTAGGCTCTGTGGTAGCGCTTTATTTAAAAATTTAGATAAATAAATCATTTTTTACTGTGGGACCAATCCTAGCCGTTAGATGGCGCTGAAGAAATAGAGACCGTTTCAAAAACGACATTTCATTGACTTTCTATCGGGGCCAATCCGTTGGGTTACAACGGTTGCGTCACATATTCGTACCAACATGTATTTAGTGATTTTCTTCCGATATTACTAAGTTGCATCGCCTTTAACAGTGAAACGCTTGACTGTGGGATTTAATTGAACTGATTCTGGACTGTGATCTTATAAATGTGATAAATGAGCCAATTGGACTCCAAAGAATAACATTCTTCTTAATTCGACATGATTGCTGGAATTCAGCGTGTACACTAGGCCCTGTGGTAACGCTTTATTTAAAAATTTAGATAAATTAATCATTTTTTACTCTGGGACCAATCCTAGCCGTTAGTTCGCGCTGAAGAAATAGAGACAGTTTCAAAAACTACATTTCAATGACTTTCTAACGGGGACGATCCGTTTGAGTTACAACGGTTGCGTCACATATTCGTACCAACATGTATTTAGTGATTTTCTTCCGATATTACTAAGTTGAATCGCCTTTAACAGTGAAACGCTTGACTGTGGGATTTAATTGAACTGATTCTGGACTGTGACCTTATAAATGTGATAAATGAGCCAATTGGACTCCGAGGAATAACATTCTTCTTAATTCGACATGATTGCTGGAATTCAGCGAGTACACTAGGCCCTGTGGTAGCGCTTTATTTAAAAATTTAGATAAATCAATCATTTTTTACTCTGGGACCAATCCTAGCCGTTAGTTCGCGCTGAAAAAATAAAGACAGTTTCAAAAACTACATTTCAATGACTCTCTAACGGGGTCAATCCGTTTGAGTTACAACGGTTGCGTCACATATTTGTACCAACATGTATTTAGTGATTTTCTTCCGATATTACTAAGTTGCATCGCCTTTAACAGTGAAACGCTTGACTGTGGGACTTAATTGAACTAACTTTGGACTGTGACCTGATAAATGTGATAAATGAGACAATTGGACTCCAAAGAATAACATTCTTCTTAATTTGATATGATTGCTGGAATTCAACGATTACATTAGGCTCTGTGGTAGCGCTTTATTTAAAAATTTAGAGAAATAAATCATTTTTTACTGTGGGACCAATCCTAGCCGTTAGATGGCGCTGAAGAAATAGAGACCGATTCAAAAACTACATTTCATTGACTTTCTATCGGGGCCAATCCGTTTGAGTTACAACGGTTGCGTCACATATTCGTACCAACATGTATTTAGTGATTTTCTTCCGCTATTACTAAGTTGCATTGCTGTTAACAGTGAAACGATTGACTGTGGGATTTAATTGAACTGATTCTGGAATGTGACCTTATAAATGTGATAATTGAGCCAATTGGACTCCAAGGAATAACATTCTTCTTAATTTGATATGATTGCTGGAATTCAGCGATTACATTAGTCTCTGTGGTAGCGCTTTATTTAAAAATTTAGATAAATAAATCATTTTTTACTGTGGGACCAATCCTAGCCGTTAGTTCGCACTGAAGAAATAGAGACCGTTTCAAAAAATACATTTCATTGACTTTCTATCGTGCCAATCCGTTTGAGTTACAACGGTTGCGTCACATATTCGTACCAACATGTACTTAGCGATAGTACTCGGACATTACTAGGTTGCACCGCTTTTAACAGTGAAATGATTGACTGTGGGATTTAATTGAACTGATTCTGGACTGTGACCTTATAAATGTGATAAATGAGCCAATTGGACTCCGAGGAATAACATTCTTCTTAATTCGACATGATTGCTGGAATACAGCGAGTACACTAGGCCCTGTGGTAGCGCTTTATTTAAAAATTTAGATAAATAAATCATTTTTTACTCTGGGACCAATCCTAGCCGTTAGTTCGCGCTGAAAAAATAAAGACAGTTTCAAAAACTACATTTCAATGACTCTCTAACGGGGTCAATCAGTTTGAGTTACAACGGTTGCGTAACATATTCGTACCAACATGTATTTAGTGATTTTCTTCCGATATTACTAAGTTGCATTGCTTTTAACAGTGAAACGATTGACTGTGGGATTTAATTGAACTGATTCTGGACTTTGACCTTATGAATGTGATAAATGAGGCAGCTTGACTACAAGGAGTAACATTCTTCTTAATTCCACATGATTGCTGGAATTCAGCGAGTACACTAGGCCCTGTGGTAACGCTTCATTTAAAAATTTAGATAAATAAATCATTTTTTACTCTGGGACGAATCCTAGCCGTTAGTTCGCGCTGAAGAAATAGAGACAGTTTCAAAAACTACATTTCAATGACTTTCTAACTGGGACGATCCGTTTGAGTTACAACGGTTGCGTAACATATTCGTACCAACATGTATTTAGTGATTTTCTTCCGATATTACTAAGTTGCATCGCCTTTAACAGTGAAACGCTTGACTGTGGGACTTAATTGAACTAACTTTGGACTGTGACCTGATAAATGTGATAAATGAGACAATTGGACTCCAAGGAATAACATTATTCTTAATTTGATATGATTGCTGGAATTCAACGATTACATTAGGCTCTGTGGTAGCGCTTTATTTAAAAATTTAGATAAATAAATCATTTTTTACTGTGGGACCAATCCTAGCCGTTAGATCACGCTGAAGAAATAGAGACCGTTTCAAAAACTACATTTCATTGACTTTCTATCGGGGCCAATCCGTTTGGGTTACAACGGTTGCGTCACATATTCGTACCAACATGTATTTAGTGATTTTCTTCCGATATTACTAAGTTGCATCGCCTTTAACAGTGAAACGCTTGACTGTGGGACTTAATTGAACTAACTTTGGACTGTGACCTGATAAATGTGATAAATGAGACAATTGGACTTCAAGGAATAACATTCTTCTTAATTTGATATGATTGCTGGAATTCAACGATTACATTAGGCTCTGTGGTAGCGCTTTATTTAAAAATTTAGATAAATAAATCATTTTTTACTGTGGGACCAATCCTAGCCGTTAGATGGCGCTGAAGAAATAGAGACCGTTTCAAAAACTACATTTCATTGACTTTCTATCGGGGCCAATCCGTTTGGGTTACAACGGTTGCGTCACATATTCGTACCAACATGTATTTAGTGATTTTCTTCCGATATTACTAAGTTGCATCGCCTTTAACAGTGAAACGCTTGACTGTGGGATTTAATTGAACTGATTCTGGACTGTGATCTTATAAATGTGATAAATGAGCCAATTGGACTCCAAAGAATAACATTCTTCTTAATTCGACATGATTGCTGGAATTCAGCGTGTACACTAGGCCCTGTGGTAACGCTTTATTTAAAAATTTAGATAAATAAATCATTTTTTACTCTGGGACCAATCCTAGCCGTTAGTTCGCGCTGAAGAAATAGAGACAGTTTCAAAAACTACATTTCAATGACTTTCTAACGGGGACGATCCGTTTGAGTTACAACGGTTGCGTCACATATTCGTACCAACATGTATTTAGTGATTTTCTTCCGATATTACTAAGTTGAATCGCCTTTAACAGTGAAACGCTTGACTGTGGGATTTAATTGAACTGATTCTGGACTGTGACCTTATAAATGTGATAAATGAGCCAATTGGACTCCGAGGAATAACATTCTTCTTAATTCGACATGATTGCTGGAATTCAGCGAGTACACTAGGCCCTGTGGTAGCGCTTTATTTAAAAATTTAGATAAATCAATCATTTTTTACTCTGGGACCAATCCTAGCCGTTAGTTCGCGCTGAAAAAATAAAGACAGTTTCAAAAACTACATTTCAATGACTCTCTAACGGGGTCAATCCGTTTGAGTTACAACGGTTGCGTCACATATTTGTACCAACATGTATTTAGTGATTTTCTTTCGATATTACTAAGTTGCATCGCCTTTAACAGTGAAACGCTTGACTGTGGGACTTAATTGAACTAACTTTGGACTGTGACCTGATAAATGTGATAAATGAGACAATTGGACTCCAAGGAATAACATTCTTCTTAATTTGATATGATTGCTGGAATTCAACGATTACATTAGGCTCTGTGGTAGCGCTTTATTTAAAAATTTGGATAAATAAATCATTTTTTACTGTGGGACCAATCCTAGCCGTTAGATCGCGCTGAAGAAATAGAGACAGTTTCAAAAACTACATTTCATTGACTTTCTAACGGTGTCAATCCGGTTGAGTTACAACGGTTGCGTCACATATTCGTACCAACATGTATTTAGTGATTTTCTTCCGATATTACTAAGTTGCATTGCTTTTAACAGTGAAACGATTGACTGTGGGACTTAATTGAACTAACTTTGGACTGTGACCTGATAAATGTGATAAATGAGACAATTGGACTCCAAGGAATAACATTCTTCTTAATTTGATATTATTGCTGGAATTCAACGATTACATTAGGCTCTGTGGTAGCGCTTTATTTAAAAATTTAGATAAATAAATCATTTTTTACTGTGGGACCAATCCTAGCCGTTAGATCGCGCTGAAGAAATAGAGACAGTTTCAAAAACTACATTTCATTGACTTTCTAACGGTGTCAATCCGCTTGAGTTACAACGGTTGCGTCACATATTCGTACCAACATGTGTTTAGTGATTTTCTTCCGATATTACTAAGTTGCATTGCTTTTAACAGTGAAACGATTGACTGTGGGACTTAATTGAACTAACTTTGGACTGTGACCTGATAAATGTGATAAATGAGACAATTGGACTCCAAGGAATAACATTCTTCTTAATTTGATATTATTGCTTGAATTCAACGATTACATTAGGCTCTGTGGTAGCGCTTTATTTAAAAATTTAGATAAATAAATCATTTTTTACTGTGGGACCAATCCTAGCCGTTAGATCGCGCTGAAGAAATAGAGACAGTTTCAAAAACTACATTTCATTGACTTTCTATCGGGGCCAATCCGGTTGAGTTACAACGGTTGCGTCACATATTCGTACCGACATGTATTTAGCAATAGTATTCGGATATTACTAGGTTGCATTGCTTTTAACAGTGAAACGATTGACTGTGGGACTTAATTGAACTAACTTTGGACTGTGACCTGATAAATGTGATAAATGAGACAATTGGACTCCAAGGAATAACATTCTTCTTAATTTGATATTATTGCTTGAATTCAACGATTACATTAGGCTCTGTGGTAGCGCTTTATTTAAAAATTTAGATAAATAAATCATTTTTTACTGTGGGACCAATCCTAGCCGTTAGATCGCGCTGAAGAAATAGAGACAGTTTCAAAAACTACATTTCATTGACTTTCTATCGGGGCCAATCCGGTTGAGTTACAACGGTTGCGTCACATATTCGTACCAACATGTATTTAGTGATTTTCTTCCGATATTACTAAGTTGCATTGCTTTTAACAGTGAAACGATTGACTGTGGGATTTAATTGAACTGATTCTGGAATGTGACCTTATAAATGTGATAATTGAGCCAATTGGACTCCAAGGAATAACATTCTTCTTAATTTGATATGATTGCTGGAATTCAGCGATTACATTAGTCTCTGTGGTAGCGCTTTATTTAAAAATTTAGATAAATAAATCATTTTTTACTGTGGGACCAATCCTAGCCGTTAGTTCGCACTGAAGAAATAGAGACCGTTTCAAAAAATACATTTCATTGACTTTCTATCGTGCCAATCCGTTTGAGTTACAACGGTTGCGTCACATATTCGTACCAACATGTACTTAGCGATAGTACTCGGACATTACTAGGTTGCACCGCTTTTAACAGTGAAATGATTGACTGTGGGATTTAATTGAACTGATTCTGGACTGTGACCTTATAAATGTGATAAATGAGCCAATTGGACTCCGAGGAATAACATTCTTCTTAATTCGACATGATTGCTGGAATACAGCGAGTACACTAGGCCCTGTGGTAGCGCTTTATTTAAAAATTTAGATAAATAAATCATTTTTTACTCTGGGACCAATCCTAGCCGTTAGATCGCGCTGAAGAAATAGAGACAGTTTCAAAAACTACATTTCATTGACTTTCTAACGGTGTCAATCCGCTTGAGTTACAACGGTTGCGTCACATATTCGTACCAACATGTGTTTAGTGATTTTCTTCCGATATTACTAAGTTGCATTGCTTTTAACAGTGAAACGATTGACTGTGGGACTTAATTGAACTAACTTTGGACTGTGACCTGATAAATGTGATAAATGAGACAATTGGACTCCAAGGAATAACATTCTTCTTAATTTGATATTATTGCTTGAATTCAACGATTACATTAGGCTCTGTGGTAGCGCTTTATTTAAAAATTTAGATAAATAAATCATTTTTTACTGTGGGACCAATCCTAGCCGTTAGATCGCGCTGAAGAAATAGAGACAGTTTCAAAAACTACATTTCATTGACTTTCTATCGGGGCCAATCCGGTTGAGTTACAACGGTTGCGTCACATATTCGTACCGACATGTATTTAGCAATAGTATTCGGATATTACTAGGTTGCATTGCTTTTAACAGTGAAACGATTGACTGTGGGACTTAATTGAACTAACTTTGGACTGTGACCTGATAAATGTGATAAATGAGACAATTGGACTCCAAGGAATAACATTCTTCTTAATTTGATATTATTGCTTGAATTCAACGATTACATTAGGCTCTGTGGTAGCGCTTTATTTAAAAATTTAGATAAATAAATCATTTTTTACTGTGGGACCAATCCTAGCCGTTAGATCGCGCTGAAGAAATAGAGACAGTTTCAAAAACTACATTTCATTGACTTTCTATCGGGGCCAATCCGGTTGAGTTACAACGGTTGCGTCACATATTCGTACCAACATGTATTTAGTGATTTTCTTCCGATATTACTAAGTTGCATTGCTTTTAACAGTGAAACGATTGACTGTGGGATTTAATTGAACTGATTCTGGAATGTGACCTTATAAATGTGATAATTGAGCCAATTGGACTCCAAGGAATAACATTCTTCTTAATTTGATATGATTGCTGGAATTCAGCGATTACATTAGTCTCTGTGGTAGCGCTTTATTTAAAAATTTAGATAAATAAATCATTCTTTACTGTGGGACCAATCCTAGCCGTTAGTTCGCACTGAAGAAATAGAGACCGTTTCAAAAAATACATTTCATTGACTTTCTATCGTGCCAATCCGTTTGAGTTACAACGGTTGCGTCACATATTCGTACCAACATGTACTTAGCGATAGTACTCGGACATTACTAGGTTGCACCGCTTTTAACAGTGAAATGATTGACTGTGGGATTTAATTGAACTGATTCTGGACTGTGACCTTATAAATGTGATAAATGAGCCAATTGGACTCCGAGGAATAACATTCTTCTTAATTCGACATGATTGCTGGAATACAGCGAGTACACTAGGCCCTGTGGTAGCGCTTTATTTAAAAATTTAGATAAATAAATCATTTTTTACTCTGGGACCAATCCTAGCCGTTAGTTCGCGCTGAAAAAATAAAGACAGTTTCAAAAACTACATTTCAATGACTCTCTAACGGGGTCAATCCGTTTGAGTTACAACTGTTGCGTCACATATTCGTACCAACATGTATTTAGTGATTTTCTTCCGATATTACTAAGTTGCATCGCATTTAACAGTGAAACGCTTGACTGTGGGACTTAATTGAACTAACTTTGGACTGTGACCTTAAATGTGATAAATGAGCCAATTGGACTCCAAGGAATAACGTTCTTCTTAATTCGACATGATTGCTGGAATTCAGCGAGTACACTAGGCCCTGTGGTAGCTCTTTATTTAAAAATTTAGATAAATAAATCATTTTTTACTCTGGGACCAATCCTAGCCGTTAGTTCGCGCTGAAGAAATAGAGACAGTTTCAAAAACTACATTTCATTGATTTTCTAACGGTGTCAATCCGTTTGAGTTACAACGGTTGCGTCACATATTTGTACCAACATGTATTTAGTGATTTTTTTCCGATATTACTAAGTTGTATCGGTTTTAACAGTGAAGCGATTGACTGTGGGACTTAATTGAACTAACTTTGGACTGTGACCTGATAAATGTGATAAATGAGACAATTGGACTCCAAGGAATAACATTCTTCTTAATTTGATATTATTGCTGGAATTTAACGATTACATTAGGCTCTGTGGTAGCGCTTTATTTAAAAATTTAGATAAATAAATCATTTTTTACTGTGGGACCAATCCTAGCCGTTAGATCGCGCTGAAGAAATAGAGACAGTTTCAAAAACTACATTTCATTGACTTTCTAACGGTGTCAATCCGGTTGAGTTACAACGGTTGCGTCACATATTCGTACCAACATGTATTTAGTGATTTTCTTCCGATATTACTAAGTTGCATTGCTTTTAACAGTGAAACGATTGACTGTGGGACTTAATTGAACTAACTTTGGACTGTGACCTGATAAATGTGATAAATGAGACAATTGGACTCCAAGGAATAACATTCTTCTTAATTTGATATTATTGCTGGAATTCAACGATTACATTAGGCTCTGTGGTAGCGCTTTATTTAAAAATTTAGATAAATAAATCATTTTTTACTGTGGGACCAATCCTAGCCGTTAGATCGCGCTGAAGAAATAGAGACAGTTTCAAAAACTACATTTCATTGACTTTCTAACGGTGTCAATCCGCTTGAGTTACAACGGTTGCGTCACATATTCGTACCAACATGTGTTTAGTGATTTTCTTCCGATATTACTAAGTTGCATTGCTTTTAACAGTGAAACGATTGACTGTGGGACTTAATTGAACTAACTTTGGACTGTGACCTGATAAATGTGATAAATGAGACAATTGGACTCCAAGGAATAACATTCTTCTTAATTTGATATTATTGCTTGAATTCAACGATTACATTAGGCTCTGTGGTAGCGCTTTATTTAAAAATTTAGATAAATAAATCATTTTTTACTGTGGGACCAATCCTAGCCGTTAGATCGCGCTGAAGAAATAGAGACAGTTTCAAAAACTACATTTCATTGACTTTCTATCGGGGCCAATCCGGTTGAGTTACAACGGTTGCGTCACATATTCGTACCATCATGTATTTAGTGATTTTCTTCCGATATTACTAAGTTGCATTGCTTTTAACAGTGAAACGATTGACTGTGGGATTTAATTAAACTGATTCTGGAATGTGACCTTATAAATGTGATAAATCTGCCAATTGGACTCCGAGGAATAACATTCTTCTAAATTGATATGATTGCTGGAATTCAGCGATTACATTAGGCTCTGCGGTATCGCTTTATTTAAAAATTTAGATAAATAAATCATTTTTTACTGTGGGACCAATCCTAGCCGTTAGTTCGCGCTGAAGAAATACAGACAGTTTCAAAAACTAAATTTCATTGACTCTCTAGCGGCATAAATCCGTTTGAGTTACAACGGTTGCGTCACATGTAATTCGGGGCAAGACGAGTCACTTAAGGGAACAAACGTAAAAAAAACTAAGAAGACAATGGTTTTTTGAAAAAATATTAATACAGGCTGAAACAATGATACAAAACCTGAAAACAAACCAAAAAAAATTTACAGAAAAAAATAAACATAGCTGCCATTTTATTTGATATACTGCAATAGTGTGGTGACTCATCTTACCCCAACAGTTGGGGCAAGATGGGTCACTATAGAAATCCAGGAACAAAGGAGAAAATATCGAGTTTTTAAACTTCTATTAGATGTCTGACAAAAGTAAAATTTAGTACCACTACTTAGTAGCAACAAGTTAGCAGGTTAAATGAAAATAAAGTACTAAAATATAGCTATAAAAATCCAAACCGTATATAAATTGTATATTAAATAATTAAAATAAAAAACATACAAATAAAATTAGTCACAGAAGTCACAAATAGGTTTATCTGAAGAACAACATAGTTCATGAAGCCATACTGAACATTTTATACACTGTATCCAGTTTTCTCCTGGCAATGACTCGTGCCACCAATCACCGCAAAATAAACATTCGCAATCTTCTACAACCGGTGGTATCGTTTTTGTTTTAGTCGTTTTTTTCTTTTTTAATGTTTCTTTTTTCGCCTTTGATAGTTTCTTTGTCTCAGTCTCAGATTTCTCTAAAGATAACTTATATGGTGATCCTGTAATAATTTCTGATTCTTCACTTCGCTTTGTTTTTTTCTTTTCAACAATATCGGGAACTTTTAAAATTTCCCTAAAACTCACCGGCGTTGAATGAACAATCATGTCAATGGCATCAACACTGGATCCAGCTTGCGATGAAGATGCAATAGGCTCTTCTGTAATGCTGCTAACATCTGGGGTAGCAAGTGGTTCTCTCGGATCTGACAAAAATTCTTTTTCTGGCAAAATTGATGCATCGTAAGGAAAAATTCCAGTGCATCGAAAACCGGATATCGCGTTTTCAATTGTGGCTGCCTTAAGATATGCAGTGTTAAACAAGGCACCAATTTTGTCAATAGTGATTCTTCGGGCAGGATGTAGTCGCATCCAAGAAGTACAAGCTGCATTAAAAGCAACTTTAAGCGGTTTAAAAAATGTCCGATCAAGAGGCTGCAATTTATGCGAGGTGTGTGGTGGAAGGGAGACAATCTCAATGCCATTATCTCGTGCAAAGTCTATAAGTCCAATATTTTTTGTATGGCTTCTGTGCCCATCTAAAATTAAAAGGACACGATCATCCTTTGTCGGCTTAGTATGCTCAGCAAAATGCTTAAGGTAGGTCATAAACAATTCCGTATTTATCCACCCACTATCAGAAACTTCATTTAGTGTTCCAACTGGAGCACCTTCTGTTAGATCTTGCCTTTTTCTTTTACGTTTGAAAATCATCATTGGTGGAACATAACTGCCCGTAGCACTGCAACAAACAACAATGGTAGTCGTTACACCTCTTTCGCCACTTGTTGCGGTGGCTACAACACGCTTGCCCTTTGGTGCCAACACCTTTATTGGTTTATGAACACATGTTAAACCAGATTCATCAACATTAAATATTCGGTGTGGCCTAATGTTAAATTTCTCTAAGACTGTTTTAAGATTTTCGAAATATCGGTCGATGGAGGTTTTGTTTAGTCCGAACACTCTATTTAATGAAACAGCCTCTGGTTTTCGTAATGACAATGTCTGCCGACGTTTAAGAAAACCTGACACAAAATCACGTCCTGCCATTTGATGAACTTTATTAAAAGGGTGCTTAATTTTATTCCTTTCACAATATTCATATATAACCCTTCTTAGTTCATTTATGGATAATCCATAAAAAGAATTGTCTAGAGCAAGTATATATGACTCTAGATCAGTCTCTTGTTCTTCAGTCAGGACAGTACGGATAGGACGCAATTGTTTTTTATGCATATTTTCTCCCGAAAGTTGCTTTAGCTGTCCATTACAACGTCGACGTAGAGACTCCAAAGGAACATTGAAAGATGAAGCAGCTTTTCGTATCGACATTTCTTTTCTTTTTACACATTCAATTGCTGTTTTCATTTGATCCTCGTTCCAATTTCCTCGATTTGTCTTTCGTACATAGTTTCGCATCTTAAAGAAACAAATGAGAAATAAGAGCCACATATTAGCAGCTACATAGTAGGAGGTCACAGGCCTTGGTGGTGTATATATATTGGAAATGAAAAGGAGCTCATCACAGTCAGGTAGCTATACACATAGCCAAACAAGGTAAAATTATCAAATTTTCTTGAACAGTTCGCATTAAACACAAACTTAATAAAGGAGTTTGCTAATTTAATAAACAAAATTTCTTGGTACATGGTGGCTAGTAGGTATTAGCTACCTAACAAGCCTTTCTTTAGTGACTGGACTAGGTAAACTACAGTGTAAAATGTAAGCATGAGAAGAGCAGATATTTACTAATTTTTATTCATTGTGTGACCCATCTTACCCCAAGTACCCCTTTGGAGAAAACCCTAAATTATTTTCATATTGGAAAAAGTTTGACATTTTGTGTTGATATGTTTAGGTATAGCTAGGATTAAAGTTTTTAAAACATATAGCTATGCTGTGCTTACTACAGTATTTGAGGAGCATAGAGAAATTTCCTAACATGTGTTTCATATAACAAAAATAAAAAAATAGTTAAAAAATTACGGTACCTTTATTTTTTCTTTGTAATATCTCAATCGTTGGTTACAGTAAAGTTTCAGCTGTTGAATGGCGCTCAGAGATGATGTAACTTAAACAATAGCCCTTTAGATAACTATTTTACCGAATCAATCTCGGCCAAACAAGAGATTTTAAAAACTGACTCGTCTTACCCCGCCGACCCGTCTTGCCCCGAATTACATGTACTTAGCGATAGTAATCGGATATTACTAGGTTGCACCGCTTTTAACAGTGAAACGATTGACTGTGGGACTTAATTGAACGAATTCTGGACTGTGACCTTATAAATGTGATAAATGAGCCAAATGGACTCCAAGGAATAACATTCTTCTTAAATCGACATGATTGTTGGAATTCAGCGAGTACACTAGGCTCTGTTGTAGCGCTTTATTTAAAAATTTAGATAAATAAGTCTTTTTTTGCTGTGGGACCAATACTGGCCGTTACCACGCGCTGAATAAATAGGAACAGTTTCGAAGACTACATTTCATTGACTTTCTAGCGTTATAACTCTGTTTGAGTTGCAACGGTTGCGTCACATATTCATACCAACATGTATTTAGCGATAGTATTCGGATATTATTAGGTTGCATCGCCTTTAACAGTGAAACGCTTGACTGTGGGACTTAATTGAACTAACTTTGGACTGTGACCTGATAAATGTGATAAATGAGACAATTGGACTCCAAGGAATAACATTCTTCTTAATTCGACATGATTGCTGGAATTCAGCGAGTACACTAGGCCCTGTGGTAGCGCTTTATTTAAAAATTTAGATAAATAAATCATTTTTTACTCTGGGACCAATCCTAGCCGTTAGTTCGCGCTGAAGAAATAGAGACAGTTTCAAAAACTACATTTCAATGACTTTCTAACGGGGTCAATCCGTTTGAATTACAATGGTTGCGTCACATATTCGTACCAACATGTATTTAGTGATTTTCTTCCGATAATACTAAGTTGAATTGCTTTTAACAGTGAAACGATTGACTGTGGGATTTAATTGAACTGATTCTGGAATGTGACCTTATAAATGTGATAAATCTGCCAATTGGACTCCGAGGAATAACATTCTTCTAAATTGATATGATTGCTGGAATTCAGCGATTACATTAGGCTCTGCGGTATCGCTTTATTTAAAAATTTAGATAAATAAATCATTTTTTACTGTGGGACCAATCCTAGCCGTTAGTTCGCGCTGAAGAAATACAGACAGTTTCAAAAACTAAATTTCATTGACTTTTTAGCGGCATAAATCCGTTTGAGTTACAACGGTTGCGTCACATATTCGTACCAACATGTACTTAGCGATAGTAATCGGATATTACTAGGTTGCACCGCTTTTAACAGTGAAACAATTGACTGTGGGACTTAATTGAACGAATTCTGGACTGTGACCTTATAAATGAGATAAATGAGCCAAATGGACTCCAAGGAATAACATTCTTCTTAAATCGACATGATTGTTGGAATTCAGCGAGTACACTAGGCTCTCTTGTAGCGCTTTATTTAAAAATTTAGATAAATAAGTCTTTTTTTGCTGTGGGACCAATCCTGGCCGTTACCACGCGCTGAATAAATAGGAACAGTTTCGAAGACTACATTTAATTGACTTTCTAGCGTTATAACTCTGTTTGAGTTGCAACAGTTGCGTCACATATTCATACCAACATGTATTTAGTGATTTTCTTCCGATATTACTAAGTTGCATCGCCTTTAACAGTGAAACGCTTGACTGTGGGATTTAGTTGAACTGATTCTGGACTGTGACCTTATAAATGTGATAAATGAGCCAATTGGACTCCAAGGAATAACATTCTTCTTAATTCGACATGATTGCTGGAAGTCAGCAAGTACACTAGGCCCTGTGGTAGCGCTTTCTTTAAAAATTTAGATAAATAAATCATTTTTTACTCTAGGACCAATCCTAGCCGTTAGTTCGCGCTGAAGAAATAGAGACAGTTTCAAAAACTACATTTCAATGACTTTCTAACGGGGTCAATCCGTTTGAGTTACAACGGTTGCGTCACATATTCGTACCAACATGTATTTAGTGATTTTCTTCCGATATTACTAAGTTGCATCGCCTTTAACAGTGAAACGCTTGACTGTGGGATTTAATTGAACTGATTCTGGACTGTGGCCTTATAAATGTGATAAATGAGCCAATTGGACTCCAAGGAATAACATTCTTCTTAATTCGACATAATTGCTGGAATTCAGCGAGTACACTAGGCCCTGTGGTAGCGCTTTATTTAAAAATTTAGATAAATAAATCATTTTTTACTCTGGGACCAATCCTAGCCGTTAGTTTGCGCTGAAAAAATAGAGACAGTTTCAAAAACTACATTTCAATTACTTTCTAACGGGGTCAATCCGTTTGAGTTACAACGGTTGCGTCACATATTCGTACCAACATGTATTTAGTGATTTTCTTCCGATATTACAAAGCTGCATCGCCTTTAACAGTGAAACGCTTGACTGTGGGACTTAATTGAACTAACTTTGGACTGTGACCTGATAAATGTGATAAATGAGACAATTGGACTCCAAGGAATAACATTCTTCTTAATTTGATATGATTGCTGGAATTCAACGATTACATTAGGCTCTGTGATAGCGCTTTATTTAAAAATTTAGATAAATAAATCATTTTTTACTGTGGGACCAATCCTAGCCGTTAGTTCGCGCTGAAGAAATACAGACAGTTTCAAAAGCTACATTTCAATGACTTTCTAACGGGGTCAATCCGTTTGAGTTACAACCGTTGCGTCACATATTCGTACCAACATGTATTTAGTGATTTTCTTCCGATATTACTAAGTTGCATTGCCTTTAACAGTGAAACGCTTGACTGTGGGACTTAATTGAACTAACTTTGGACTGTGACCTGATAAATGTGATAAATAAGACAATTGGACTCCAAGGAATAACATTCTTCTTATTTTGATATGATTGCTGGAATTCAGCGATTACATTAGGCTCTGTGGTAGCGCTTTATTTAAAAATTTAGATAAATAAATCATTTTTTACTGTGGTACCAATCATAGCCGTTACCACGCGCTGAATAAATAGGAACAGTTTCGAAGACTACATTTCATTGAATTTCTAGCGGTATATCTCTGTTTGAGTTGCAACGGTTGCGTCACAAATTCGTACCAACATGTATTTAGTGATTTTCTTCCGATATTACTAGGTTGCACCGCTTTTAACAGTGAAACGATTGACTGTGGGACTTAATTGAACGAATTCTGGACTGTGACCTTATAAATGTGATAAATGAGCCAAATGGACTCCAAGGAATAACATTCTTCTTAAATCGACATGATTGTTGGAATTCAGCGAGTACACTAGGCTCTGTTGTAGCGCTTTATTTAAAAATTTAGATAAATAAGTCTTTTTTTTGCTGTGGGACCAATCCTGGCCGTTACCACGCGCTGAATAAATAGGAACAGTTCCGAAGACTACATTTCATTGACTTTCTAGCGGTATAACTCTGTTTGAGTTGCAACGGTTGCGTCACATATTCATACCAACATGTATTTAGCGATAGTATTCGGATATTATTAGGTTGCATCGCCTTTAACAGTGAAACGCTTGACTGTGGGACTAAATTGAACTAACTTTGAACTGTGACCTGATAAATGTGATAAATGAGACATTTGGACTCCAAGGAATAACATTCTTGTTAATTTGATATTATTGCTGGAATTCAACGATTACATTAGGCTCTGTGGTAGCGCTTTATTTAAAAATTTAGATAAATAAATCATTTTTTACTGTGGGACCAATCCTAGCCGTTAGATCGCGCTGAAGAAATAGAGACAGTTTCAAAACCTACATTTCATTGACTTTCTATCGGGGCCAATCCGTTTGAGTTACAACGGTTGCGTCACATATTCGTACCAATATGTATTTAGTGATTTTCTTCCGATATTACTAAGTTGCATTGCTTTTAACAGTGAAACGATTGACTGTGGGATTTAATTGAACTAACTTTGGACTGTGACCTGATAAATGTGATAAATGAGACAATTGGACTCCAAGGAATAACATTCTTCTTAATTTGATATGATTGTTGGAATTCAGCGATTACATTAGGCTCTGTGATAGCGCTTTATTTAAAAATTTAGATAAATAAATCATTTTTTACTGTGGGACCAATCCTAGCCGTTAGTTCGCGCTGAAGAAATACAGACAGTTTCAAAAACTAAATTTCATTGGCTTTGTAGCGGCATAAATCCGTTTGAGTTACAACGGTTGCGTCACATATTCGTACCAACATGTACTTAGCGATAGTAATCGGATATTACTAGGTTGCACCGCTTTTAACAGTGAAACGATTGACTGTGGGATTTAATTGAACGAATTCTGGACTGTGACCTTATAAATGTGATAAATGAGCCAAATGGACTCCAAGGAATAACATTCTTCTTAAATCGACATGATTGTTGGAATTCAGCGAGTACACTAGGCTCTGTTGTAGCGCTTTATTTAAAAATTTAGATAAATAAGTCTTTTTTTGCTGTGGGACCAATCCTGGCCGTTACCACGCGCTGAATAAATAGGAACAGTTTCGAAGACTACATTTCATTGACTTTCTAGCGGTATAACTCTGTTTGAGTTGCAACGGTTGCGTCACATATTCATACCAACATGTATTTAGCGATAGTATTCGGATATTATTAGGTTGCATCGCCTTTAACAGTGAAACGCTTGACTGTGGGACTTAATTGAACTAACTTTGGACTGTGACCTGATAAATGTGATAAATGAGACATTTGGACTCCAAGGAATAACATTCTTCTTAATTTGATATTATTGCTGGAATTCAACGATTACATTAGGCTCTGTGGTAGCGCTTTATTTAAAAAGTTAGATAAATAAATCATTTTTTACTGTGGGACCAATCCTAGCCGTGAGATCGCGCTGAAGAAATAGAGACAGTTTCAAAAACTACATTTCATTGACTTTCTATCGGGGCCAATCCGTTTGAGTTACAACGGTTGCGTCACATATTCGTACCAATATGTATTTAGTGATTTTCTTCCGATATTACTAAGTTGCATTGCTTTTAACAGTGAAACGATTGACTGTGGGATTTAATTGAACTGATTCTGGAATGTGACCTTATAAATGTGATAATTGAGGCAATTGGACTCCAAGGAATAACATTCTTCTTAATTTGATATGATTGCTGGAATTCAGCGATTACATTAGGCTCTGTGGTAGCGCTTTATTTAAAAATTTAGATAAATAAATCATTTTTTACTGTGGGACCAATCCTAGCCGTTAGTTCGCGCTGAAGAAATACAGACAGTTTCAAAAACTAAACTTCATTGACTTTCTAGCGGCATAAATCCGTTTGAGTTACAACGGTTGCGTCACATATTCGTACCAATATGTATTTAGTGATTTTCTTCCGATATTACTAAGTTGCATTGCTTTTAACAGTGAAACGATTGACTGTGGGATTTAATTGAACTGATTCTGGAATGTGACCTTAGAAATGTGATAATTGAGGCAATTGGACTCCAAGGAATAACATTCTTCTTAATTTGATATGATTGCTGGAATTCAGCGATTACATTAGGCTCTGTGGTAGCGCTTTATTTAAAAATTTAGATAAATAAATCATTTTTTACTGTGGGACCAATCCTAGCCGTTAGTTCGCGCTGAAGAAATACAGACAGTTTCAAAAACTAAACTTCATTGACTTTCTAGCGGCATAAATCCGTTTGAGTTACAACGGTTGCGTCACATATTCGTACCAATATGTATTTAGTGATTTTCTTCCGATATTACTAAGTTGCATTGCTTTTAACAGTGAAACGATTGACTGTGGGATTTAATTGAACTGATTCTGGAATGTGACCTTAGAAATGTGATAATTGAGGCAATTGGACTCCAAGGAATAACATTCTTCTTAATTTGATATGATTGCTGGAATTCAGCGATTACATTAGGCTCTGTGGTAGCGCTTTATTTAAAAATTTAGATAAATAAATCATTTTTTACTGTGGGACCAATCCTAGCCGTTAGTTCGCGCTGAAGAAATACAGACAGTTTCAAAAACTAAACTTCATTGACTTTCTAGCGGGGCCAATCCGTTTGAGTTACAACGGTTGCGTCACATATTCGTACCAACATGTATTTAGCGATAGTATTCGGATATTATTAGGTTGCATCGCCTTTAACAGTGAAACGCTTGACTGTGGGACTTAATTGAACTAACTTTGGACTGTGACCTGATAAATCTGATAAATGAGACATTTGGACTCCAAGGAATAACATTCTTCTTAATTTGATATTATTGCTGGAATTCAACGATTACATTAGGCTCTGTGGTAGCGCTTTATTTAAAAAGTTAGATAAATAAATCATTTTTTACTGTGGGACCAATCCTAGCCGTTAGTTCGCGCTGAAGAAATACAGACAGTTTCAAAAACTAAACTTCATTGACTTTCTAGCGGCATAAATCCGTTTGAGTTACAACGGTTGCGTCACATATTCGTACCAATATGTATTTAGTGATTTTCTTCCGATATTACTAAGTTGCATTGCTTTTAACAGTGAAACGATTGACTGTGGGATTTAATTGAACTGATTCTGGAATGTGACCTTAGAAATGTGATAATTGAGGCAATTGGACTCCAAGGAATAACATTCTTCTTAATTTGATATGATTGCTGGAATTCAGCGATTACATTAGGCTCTGTGGTAGCGCTTTATTTAAAAATTTAGATAAATAAATCATTTTTTACTGTGGGACCAATCCTAGCCGTTAGTTCGCGCTGAAGAAATACAGACAGTTTCAAAAACTAAATTTCATTGGCTTTGTAGCGGCATAAATCCGTTTGAGTTACAACGGTTGCGTCACATATTCGTACCAACATGTACTTAGCGATAGTAATCGGATATTACTAGGTTGCACCGCTTTTAACAGTGAAACGATTGACTGTGGGACTTAATTGAACGAATTCTGGACTGTGACCTTATAAATGTGATAAATGAGCCAAATGGACTCCAAGGAATAACATTCTTCTTAAATCGACATGATTGTTGGAATTCAGCGAGTACACTAGGCTCTGTTGTAGCGCTTTATTTAAAAATTTAGATAAATAAGTCTTTTTTTGCTGTGGGACCAATCCTGGCCGTTACCACGCGCTGAATAAATAGGAACAGTTTCGAAGACTACATTTCATTGACTTTCTAGCGGTATAACTCTGTTTGAGTTGCAACGGTTGCGTCACATATTCATACCAACATGTATTTAGCGATAGTATTCGGATATTATTAGGTTGCATCGCCTTTAACAGTGAAACGCTTGACTGTGGGACTTAATTGAACTAACTTTGCACTGTGACCTGATAAATGTGATAAATGAGACATTTGGACTCCAAGGAATAACATTCTTCTTAATTTGATATTATTGCTGGAATTCAACGATTACATTAGGCTCTGTGGTAGCGCTTTATTTAAAGATTTAGATAAATAAATCATTTTTTACTGTGGGACCAATCCTAGCCGTTAGATCGCGCTGAAGAAATAGAGACAGTTTCAAAAACTACATTTCATTGACTTTCTATGGGGGCCCATCCGTTTGAGTTACAACGGTTGCGTCACATATTCGTACCAATATGTATTTAGTGATTTTCTTCCTATATTACTAAGTTGCATTGCTTTTAACAGTGAAACGATTGACTGTGGGATTTTTTTGAACTGATTCTGGAATGTGACCTTATAAATGTGATAATTGAGGCAATTGGACTCCAAGGAATAACATTCTTCTTAATTTGATATGATTGCTGGAATTCAGCGATTACATTAGGCTCTGTGGTAGCGCTTTATTTAAAAATTTAGATAAATAAATCATTTTTTACTGTGGGACCAATCCTAGCCGTTAGTTCGCGCTGAAGAAATACAGACAGTTTCAAAAACTAAACTTCATTGACTTTCTAGCGGCATAAATCCGTTTGAGTTACAACGGTTGCGTCACATATTCGTACCAACATGTACTTAGCGATAGTACTCGGACATTACTAGGTTGCACCGCTTTTAACAGTGAAATGATTGACTGTGGGATTTAATTGAACTGATTCTGGACTGTGACCTTATAAATGTGATAAATGAGCCAATTGGACTCCAAGGAATAACATTCTTCTTAATTCGACATGATTGCTGGAATTGAGCGAGTACACTAGGCCCTGTGGTAGCGCTTTATTTAAAAATTTAGATAAAAAAATCATTTTTTACTCTGGGACCAATCCTAGCCGTTAGTTCGCGCTGAAAAAATAGAGACAGTTTAAAAAACTACATTTCAATGACTTTCTAACGGGGTCAATCCGTTTGAGTTACAACGGTTGCGTCACATATTCGTACCAACATGTATTTAGTGATTTTCTTCCGATATTACTAAGTTGTATTGCTTTTAACAGTGAAACGCTTGACTGTGGGACTTAATTGAACTAACTTTGGACTGTGACCTGATAAATGTGATAAATGAGACAATTGGACTCCAAGGAATAACATTCTTCTTAATTTGATATGATTGCTGAAATTCAACGATTACATTAGGCTCTGTGGTAGCGCTTTATTTAAAAATTTAGATAAATAAATCATTTTTTACTGTGGGACTAATCCTAGCCGTTAGTTCGCACTGAAGAAATACAGACAGTTTCAAAAACTACATTTCATTGACTTTCTATCGGGGTCAATCCGTTTGAGTTACAACGGTTGCGTCACATATTCGTACCAACATGTATTTAGTGATTTTCTTCCGATATTACTAAGTTGCATCGCCTTTAACAGTGAAACGCTTGACTGTGGGACTTAATTGAACTAACTTTGGACTGTGACCTGATAAGTGTGATAAATGAGACAATTGGACACCAAGGAATAACATTCTTCTTAATTTGATATGATTGCTGGAATTCAACGATTACATTAGGCTCTGTGGTAGCGCTTTATTTAAAAATTTAGATAAATAAATCATTTTTTACTGTGGGACCAATCCTAGCCGTTAGATAGCGCTGAAGAAATAGAGACAGTTTCAAAAACTACATTTCATTGACTTTCTATCGGGTCCAATCCGTTTGAGTTACAACGGTTGCGTCACATATTCGTACCAACATGTATTTAGTGATTTTCTTCCGATATTACTAAGTTGCATTGCTTTTAACAGTGAAACGATTGACTGTGGGATTTAATTGAACTGATTCTGGAATGTGACCTTATAAATGTGATAATTGAGCCAATTGGACTCCAAGGAATAACATTCTTCTTAATTTGATATGATTGCTGGAATTCAGCGATTACATTAGGCTCTGTGGTAGCGCTTTATTTAAAAATTTAGATAAATAAATCATTTTTTACTGTGGGACCAATCCTAGCCGTTAGTTCGCACTGAAGAAATACAGACAGTTTCAAAATCTAAACTTCTTTGACTTTCTAGCGGCATAAATCCGTTTGAGTTACAACGGTTGCGTCACATATTCGTACCAACATGTACTTAGCGATAGTACTCGGATAGTACTAGGTTGCACCGCTTTTAACAGTGAAATGATTGACTGTGGGATTTAATTGAACTGATTCTGGACTTTGATCTTATAAATGTGATAAATGAGCAAATTGGACTCCAAGGAATAACATTCTTCTTAATTCGACATGATTGCTGGAATTCAGCGAGTACACTAGGCCCTGTGGTAGCGCTTTATTTAAAAATTTAGATAAATAAATTATTTTTTACTGTGGGACCAATCCTAGCCGTTAGTTTGCGCTGAAGAAATAGAGACAGTTTCAAAAACTACATTTCAATGACTTTCTCACAGGGTCAATCCGTTTGAGTTACAACGGTTGCTTCACATATTCGTACCAACATATATTTAGTGATTTTCTTGCGATATTACTAAGTTGTATTGCTTTTAACAGTGATACGATTGAGTGTGGGAATTAATTGAACTGATTCTGGACTGTGACCTCATAAATGTGATAAATGAGTCAATTGGTCTCCAAGCATGTACATTCTTCTTAATTTGACATGATTGCTGGAATTCAGCGATTACATTAGGCTCTGTGGTAGCGCTTTATTTAAAATTTTAGATAAACAAGACTTTTCATACTGTGGGACCAATCCTGGCAGTTAGCACGGGCTGAATAAATAGGATCTGTTCCAAAGACTACATTACATTGACTTTCTAGAGGCATAAATCCGTTTGAGTTACAACGGTTGCGTCACATATTCGAACCAACATGTATTTAACGATAGTATTCGGATATTACTAGGTTGCATCGCTTTTAACAGTGAAACGTTTGACTGTGGGACTTAATTGAACTGATTTTGGTCTTTGACCTTAAAAATGTGATAAATGAGCCAATTGGACTCCAAGGAATAACATTCTTCTTAATTTGATATGATTGCTGGAATTCAGCGATTACATTAGGCTCTGTGGTAGCGCTTTATTTAAAAATTTAGATAAATAAATCATTTTTTACTGTGGGACCAATCCTAGCCGTTAGTTCGCGCTGATGAAATAGAGACAGTTTCAAAAACTACATTTCATTGATTTTCTAACGGTGTCAATCCGTTTGAGTTACAACGGTTGCGTCACTTATTGGTACCAACATGTATTTAGTGATTTTGTTCCGATATTACTAAGTTGTATTGCTTTTAACAGTGAAAAGATTGACTGTGGGAATTAATTGATCTGATTCTGGAATGTGACCTTATAAATGTGATAAATGAGCCAATTGGTCTCCAAGAAATAACATTCTTCTTAATTTGACATGATTGCTGGAATTCAGCGATTACATTAGGCTCTGTGGTAGCGCTTTATTTAAAAATTTAGATAAAAAAGACTTTTCTTACTGTGGGACCAATCCTGGCCGTTAGCACGGGCTGAATAAATAGGATCAGTTCCAAAGACTACATTACATTTACTTTCTAGCGGCATAAATCCGTTTGAGTTACAACGGTTGCGTCACATATTCGTACCAACATGTATTTAGCGATAGTATTCGGATATTACTAGGTTGCATCGCTTTTAACAGTGAAACGTTTGACTGTGGGACTTAATTGAACTGATTTTGGTCTTTGACCTTAAAAATATGATAAATGAGCCAATTGGACTCCAAGGAATAACATTCTTCTTAATTTGATATGATTGCTGGAATTCAGCGGTTACATTAGGCTCTGTGGTAGCGCTTTATTTAAAAATTTAGATAAATAAATCATTTTTTACTGTGGGACCAATCCTAGCCGTTAGTTCGCGCTGAAGAAATAGAGACAGTTTCAAAAACTACATTTCATTGATTTTCTAACGGTGTCAATCCGTTTGAGTTACAACGGTTGTGTCACTTATTGGTACCAACATGTATTTAGTGATTTTGTTCCGATATTACTAAGTTGTATTGCTTTTAACAGTGAAACGATTGACTGTGGGAATTAATTGATCTGATTCTGGAATGTGACCTTATAAATGTGATAAATGAGCCAATTGGTCTCCAAGGAATAACATTCTTCTTAATTTGACATGATTGCTGGAATTCAGCGATTACATTAGGCTCTGTGGTAGCGCTTTATTTAAAAATTTAGATAAATAAGACTTTTCTGACTGTGGGACCAATCCTGGCCGTTAGCACGGGCTGAATAAATAGGATCAGTTCCAAAGACTACATTACATTTACTTTCTAGCGGCATAAATCCGTTTGAGTTGCAACGGTTGCGACACATATTCATACCAACATGTATTTAGCGATAGTATTCGGATATTATTAGGTTGCATCGCCTTTTACAGTGAAACGCTTGACTGTGGGACTTAGTTGAACTGATTTTGGCCTTTGACCTTATAAATGTGATAAATGAGCCAGTTTGACTACAAGAAATAACATTCTTCTTAATTTGACATGATTGCTGAAACTCAGCGATTACACTGGGCGCTGTGGTAGCGCTTTATTAAAAAAATAAGATAAATAAGTCATATTTTCTGTGGGATTAATCCTAGCCGTTAGCTCGCGCTGAAAAAGTTGAGACAGTTTCAAAAACTACCTTTCATTGACTTTCTAACGGTGTCAATCCGTTTGAGTTACAACTGTAGCGTCACATATTAGTGCAACATGTATTTAGTGATTTTCTTCCGATATTACTAAAATGTATTGCTTTTAACAGTGAAACGATTCACTGTGGGAATTAATAGAACGGATTCTGGACTGTGACCTCATAAATGTGATAAATGAGCCAATTGGTGTCCAAAGAATAAAATTCTTCTTAATTTGACATGATTGATGGAATTAAGCGATTACATTAGGCTCTGTGGTAGCACTTTATTTAAAAATTTAGATAAATAAGTCTTTTCTTACTGTGGGACCAATCCTGGCCGTTAGCACGCGCTAAATAAATAGGAACAGTTCCAAAGTCTACATTTCATTGACTTTCTAGCTGTATAAGTCCGTTTGAGTTACAACGGTTCTGTCACAAATTCATACCAACATGTATTTAGCGACAATATTCAGATATTACTAGGTTGCATCACTTTTAACAATGAAAGGCTTGACTGTGGGACGTAATTGAACTGTTTTTGGACTTTGACCTTGTAAATGTGATAAATGAGACAGTTTGACTACAAGAAATAACATTCTTCTTAATTTGACATGATTGCTGGAACTCAGCGATTACACTGGGCACTGTGGTAGCGCTTTATTAAAAAATTAAGATAAACAAGTCATTTTTTACTGTGGGACCAATCCTAGCCGTTAGCTCGCGCTGAAGAAGTGGAGACTGTTTCAAAAACTACATTTCACTGAATTTCTAACGGTGTCAGTCCGTTTAATTTACAACGGTTGGGTCACATATTCGTACCAACATGTATTTAGCGATATTTTTCTGATATTACTAGGCTGCATCGCTTTTAACAGTGAAACGATTGTCTGTGGGACTTAATTGAACTAACTTTGCACTGTGACCTGATAATTGTAATAAATGAGACAATTGGTCTCCAAGAAATAACATTTTTCTTAAATTGACGTAATTGCTGGAACTTAGCGATTACATTGAGCGCTGTGGTAGCGCTTCATTTAAAAATTTAGATAAATAACTCATCTTTACTGTGGGACCAATCCTGGCCGCTATCGCGCGCTTAAGAAATAGCGACAGTTTTAAAAACTAAATTTCATTGACTTTCTAACGCTATCAATCCGCTTTAATTACAACGGTTGCGTCACATATTCGTACCAACATGTATTTAGCTATACTTTTCTCATATTACTAGGTTGCATCACTTTTAACAGTGAAACGATTGACTCTAGGACTTAATTGAACTGATTTTGGACTGTGACCTTATAAATGTTACAAGTGAGACAATTGGTCTCCATGGAATAACATTCTTCTTAATTTGACATGATTGCTGGAATTCAACTATTACATTAGGCTCTGTGGTAGCGCTTTATTTAAAAATATAGATAAGTAAGACTTTTCTTACTGTAGGACCAATCCTGGCCGTTAGCACGCGCTGTTTAAATAGGATCAGTTCCAAAGACTACATTTCATTAACTTTCTAGCGGCATAAATCCGTTTGAATTACAACGGTTGCGTCACATATTCGTACCAACATGTACTTAGCGATAGTATTCGGATATTACTAGGTTGCATCGCTTTTAACAGTGAAACGATTGACCGTGGGACTTAATTGAACTGATTCTGGACTGTGACCTTATATATGTGATAAATGAGCCAGTTGGACTGCAAGGAATAACATTCTTCTTAATTCGACATGATTTCTGGAATTCAGCGAGTACACTACGCCCTGTGGTAGCGCTTTATTTAAAAATATAGATAAATAAGTCATCTTTACTGTGGGACCAATACCGGCCGCTATCGCGCGCTGAATAAATAGCGACAGCTTCAAAAACTAAATTTCATTGACTTTCTAACGCTATCAATCCGCTTCAGTTACAACGGTTGCGTCACATATTCGTACCAACATGTATTTAGCGATTCTTTTCTCATATTACTAGGTTGCATCACTTTTAACAGTGAAACGATTGACTCTGGGAGTTAATTGAACTGATTTTGGACTGTGACCTTATAAATGTTACAAGTGAGACAATTGGTCTCCATGGAATAACATTCTTCTTAATTTGACATGATTGCTGGAATTCAACTATTACATTAGGCTCTGTGGTAGCGCTTTATTTAAAAATATAGATAAGTAAGACTTTTCTTACTGTAGGACCAATCCTGGCCGTTAGCACGCGCTGTATAAATAGGATCAGTTCGAAAGACTACATTTCATTGACTTTCTAGCGGCATAAATCCGTTTGAATTACAACGGTTGCGTCACATATTCGTACCAACATGTACTTAGCGATAGTATTCGGATATTACTAGGTTGCATCGCTTTTAACAGTGAAACGATTGACCGTGGGACTTAATTGAACTGATTCAGGACTGTGACCTTATATATGTGATAAATGAGCCAGTTGGACTGCAAGGAATAACCTTCTTCTTAATTCGACATGATTTCTGGAATTCAGCGAGTACACTACGCCCTGTGGTAGCGCTTTATTTAAAAATATAGATAAATAAGTCATCTTTACTGTGGGACCAATACCGGCCGCTATCGCGCGCTGAAGAAATAGCGACAGCTTCAAAAACTAAATTTCATTGACTTTCTAACGCTATCAATCCGCTTCAATTACAACGGTTGCGTCACATATTCGTACCAACATGTATTTAGCGATTCTTTTCTCATATTACTAGGTTGCATCACTTTTAACAGTGAAACGATTGACTCTGGGACTTAATTGAACTGATTTTGGACTGTGACCTTATAAATGTTACAAGTGAGACAATTGGTCTCCAAGGAATAACATTCTTCTTAATTTGACATGATTGCTGGAATTAAGCGATTACATTAGGCTCTGTGGTAGCGCTTTATTTAAAATTTTAGATAAATAAGACTTTTCTTACTGTGGGACCAATCCTGGCCGTTAGCACTCGCTGAATAAATAGTATCTGTTCCAAAGACTACATTTCATTGACTTTCTAGCGGCATAAATCCGTTTGAGTTACAACGGTTGCGTCACATATTCGTACCAACATGTATTTTGCGATATTATTCGGGAATTACTAGGTTGCATCGCTTTTACCAGTGAAACGATTGACTCTGGGATTTAAATGAAGTAACTTTGAACTGTGACTTATAAGCGTGATAAATGAGCCAATTGGACTCCAAGGAATAACATTCTTCTTAATTCGACATGATTTTTGGAATTTAGCAATTACATTAGGCTCTGTGGTAGCGCTTTATTTGAAAACTTAGATAAATAAATCATTTTTTACTGTGGGACCAATCCTAGCCGTTAGTTTGCGCTGAAGAAATACAGACAGTTTCAAAAACTCAATTTCATTGACTTTCTAGCGGCATAAATCCGTTTGAGTTACAACGGTTGCGTCACATATTCGTACCAACATGTACTTAGGGATGGTAATCGCATATTACTAGGTTGCACCGCTTTTAACAGTAAAACGATTGACTGTGGGACTTAATTGAACTGATTCTGGAATGTGACCTTATAAATGTGATAAACCTGCCAATTGGACTCCGAGGAATAACATTCTTCTTAATTTGATATGATTGCTGGAATTCAGCGAATACATTAGGCTCTGTGGTAGCGCTTTATTTAAAAATTTAGATAAATAAGTCTTTTTTGCTGTGGGACCAATCCTGGCCGTTACCACGCGCTGAATAAATAGGAACAGTTTCGAAGACTACATTTCATTGACTTTCTAGCGGTATAACTCTGTTTGAGTTGCAACGGTTGCGTCACATATTCATACCAACATGTATTTAGCGATAGTATTCGGATATTATTAGGTTGCATCGCCTTTTACAGTGAAACGCTTGACTGTGGGACTTAGTTGAACTGATTTTGGCCTTTGACCTTATAAATGTGATAAATGAGCCAGTTTGACTACAAGAAATAACATTCTTCTTAATTTGACATGATTGCTGAAACTCAGCGATTACACTGGGCGCTGTGGTAGCGCTTTATTAAAAAAATAAGATAAATAAGTCATATTTTTCTGTGGGATTAATCCTAGCCGTTAGCTCGCGCTGAAGAAGTAGAGACAGTTTCAAAAACTACCTTTCATTGACTTTCTAACGGTGTCAATCCGTTTGAGTTACAACTGTAGCGTCACATATTCGTGCAACATGTATTTAGTGATTTTCTTCCGATATTACTAAAATGTATTGCTTTTAACAGTGAAACGATTCACTGTGGGAATTAATAGAACGGATTCTGGACTGTGACCTCATAAATGTGATAAATGAGCCAATTGGTGTCCAAAGAATAAAATTCTTCTTAATTTGACATGATTGATGGAATTAAGCAATTACATTAGGCTCTGTGGTAGCACTTTATTTAAAAATTTAGATAAATTAGTCTTTTCTTACTGTGGGACCAATCCTGGCCGTTAGCACGCGCTAAATAAATAGGAACAGTTCCAAAGTCTACATTTCATTGACTTTCTAGCTGTATAAGTCCGTTTGAGTTACAACGGTTCTGTCACAAATTCGTACCAACATGTATTTAGCGACAATATTCAGATATTACTAGTTTGCATCACTTTTAACAATGAAAGGCTTGACTGTGGGACTTAATTGAACTGTTTTTGGACTTTGACCTTGTAAATGTGATAAATGAGACAGTTTGACTACAAGAAATAACATTCTTCTGAATTTGACATGACTGTTGGAACTCAGCGATCACACTGGGCACTGTGGTAGCGCTTTATTAAAAAATTAAGATAAACAAGTCATTTTTTACTGTGGGACCAATCCTAGCCGTAAGCTCGCGCTGAAGAAATAGAGACTGTTTCAAAAACTACATTTCACTGACTTTCTAACGGTGTCAGTCCGTTTAATTTACAACGGTTGGGTCACATATTCGTACCAACATGTATTTAGCGATATTTTTCTGATATTACTAGGCTGCATCGCTTTTAACAGTGAAACGATTGTCTGTGGGACTTAATTGAACTAACTTTGGACTGTGACCTGATAATTGTAATAAATGAGACAATTGGTCTCCAAGAAATAACATTCTTCTTAAATTGACATGATTGCTGGAATTCAACTATTACATTAGGCTCTGTGGTAGCGCTTTATTTAAAAATATAGATAAGTAAGACTTTTCTTACTGTAGGACCAATCCTGGCCGTTAGCATGCGCTGTATAAATAGGATCAGTTCCAAAGACTACATTTCATTGACTTTCTAGCGGCATAAATCCGTTTGAATTACAACGGTTGCGTCACATATTCGTACCAACATGTACTTAGCGATAGTATTCGGATATTACTAGGTTGCATCGCTTTTAACAGTGAAACGATTGACCGTGGGACTTAATTGAACTGATTCTGGACTGTGACCTTATATATGTGATAAATGAGCCAGTTGGACTGCAAGGAATAACATTCTTCTTAATTCGACATGATTTCTGGAATTCAGCGAGTACACTACGCCCTGTGGTAGCGCTTTATTTAAAAATATAGATAAATAAGTCATCTTTACTGTGGGACCAATACCGGCCGCTATCGCGCGCTGAAGAAATAGCGACAGCTTCAAAAACTAAATTTCATTGACTTTCTAACGCTATCAATCCGCTTCAGTTACAACGGTTGCGTCACATATTCGTACCAACATGTATTTAGCGATTCTTTGCTCATATTACTAGGTTGCATCACTTTTAACAGTGAAACGATTGACTCTGGGACTTAATTGAACTGATTTTGGACTGTGACCTTATAAATGTTCCAAGTGAGACAATTGGTCTCCAAGGAATAACATTCTTCTTAATTTGACATGATTGCTGGAATTAAGCGATTACATTAGGCTCTGTGGTAGCGCTTTATTTAAAATTTTAGATAAATAAGACTTTTCTTACTGTGGGACCAATCCTGGCCGTTAGCACTCGCTGAATAAATAGTATCTGTTCCAAAGACTACATTTCATTGACTTTCTAGCGGCATAAATCCGTTTGAGTTCCAACGGTTGCGTCACATATTCGTACCAACATGTATTTTGCGATATTATTCGGGAATTACTAGGTTGCATCGCTTTTAACAGTGAAACGATTGACTGTGGGAATTAATTGATCTGATTCTGGAATGTGACCTTATAAATGTGATAAATGAGCCAATTGGTCTCCAAGGAATAACATTCTTCTTAATTTGACATGATTGCTGGAATTCAGCGATTACATTAGGCTCTGTGGTAGCGCTTTATTTAAAAATTTAGATAAATAAGACTTTTCTTACTGTGGGGCCAATCCTGGCCGTTAGCACGGGCTGAATAAATAGGATCAGTTCCAAAGAATACATTACATTTACTTTCTAGCGGCATAAATCCGTTTGAGTTACAACGGTTGCGTCACATATTCGTACCAACATGTATTTAGCGATAGTATTCGGATATTACTAGGTTGCATCGCTTTTAACAGTGAAACGTTTGACTGTGGGACTTAATTGAACTGATTTTGGTCTTTGACCTTATAAATGTGATAAATGAGGCAATTGGACTCCAAGGAATGACATGCTTCCTAATTTGATATAATTGCTGGAATTCAGCGATTACATTACGCTCTGTGGTAGCGCTTTATTTAAAAATTAAGATAAATAAATCATTTTTTACTGTGGGACCAATCCTAGCCGTTAGTTCGCGTTGAAGAAATAGAGACAGTTTCAAAATCTACATTTCATTGATTTTCTACCGGTGTCAATCCGTTTGAGTTACAACGGTTGTGTCACATATTCGTACCAACATGTATTTAGTGATTTTTTTCCGATATTACTAAGTTGTATCGGTTTTAACAGTGAAGCGATTGACTGTGGGACGTAATTAAACTAACTTTGGACTGTGACCTGATAAATGTGATAAATGAGACAATTGGACTCCAAGGAATAACATTCTTCTTAATTTGATATGATTGCTGGAATTCAACGATTACATTAGGCTCTGTGGTAGCGCTTTATTTAAAAATTTAGATAAATAAATCATTTTTTACTGTGGGACCAACCCTAGCCGTTAGTTCGCGCTGAAGAAATACAGACAGTTTCAAAAACTACATTTCATTGACATTCTATCGGGGCCAATCCGTTGGAGTTACAACGGTTGCGTCACATATTCGTACCAACATGTATTTAGTGATTTTTTTCCGATATTACTAAGTTGCATTGCTTTTAACAGTGAAACGATTGACTGTGGGATTTAATTGAACTGATTCTGGAATGTGACCTTATAAATGTGATAATTGAGCCAATTGGACTCCAAAGAATAACATTCTTCTTAATTTGATATGATTGCTGGAATTCAGCGATTGCATTAGGCTCTGTGGTAGCGCTTTATTTTAAAATTTAGATAAATAAGTCTTTTTTGCTGTGGGACCAATCCTGGCCGTTACCACGCGCTGAATAAATAGGAACAGTTTCGAAGTCTACATTTCATTGACTTTCTAGCGGTATAACTCTGTTTGAGTTGCAACGGTTGCGTCACATATTCATACCAACATGTATTTAGCGATAGTATTCGGATATTATTAGGTTGCATCGCCTTTTACAGTGAAACGCTTGACTGTGGGACTTAGTTGAACTGATTTTGGCCTTTGACCTTATAAATGTGATAAATGAGCCAGTTTGACTACAAGAAATAACATTCTTCTTAATTTGACATGATTGCTGAAACTCAGCGATTACACTGGGCGCTGTGGTAGCGCTTTATTAAAAAAATAAGATAAATAAGTCATATTTTCTGTGGGATTAATCCTAGCCGTTAGCTCGCGCTGAAGAAGTAGAGACAGTTTTAAAAACTACCTTTCATTGACTTTCTAACGGTGTCAATCCGTTTGAGTTACAACTGTAGCGTCACATATTCGTGCAACATGTATTTAGTAATTTTCTTCCGATATTACTAAAATGTATTGCTTTTAACAGTGAAACGATTCACTGTGGGAATTAATAGAACGGATTCTGGACTGTGACCTCATAAATGTGATAAATGAGCCAATTGGTGTCCAAAGAATAAAATTCTTTTTAATTTGACATGATTGATGGAATTAAGCGATTACATTAGGCTCTGTGGTAGCACTTTATTTAAAAATTTAGATAAATAAGTCTTTTCTTACTGTGGGACCAATCCTGGCCGATAGCACGCGCTAAATAAATAGGAACAGTTCCAAAGTCTACATTTCAATGACTTTCTAGCTGTATAAGTCCGTTTGAGTTACAAAGGTTCTGTCACAAATTCATACCAACATGTATTTAGCGACAATATTCAGATATTACTAGGTTGCATCACTTTTAACAATGAAAGGCTTGACTGTGGGACGTAATTGAACTGTTTTTGGACTGTGACCTTATAAATGTTACAAGTGAGACAAGTGGTCTCCAAGGAATAAAATTCTTCTTAATTTGACATGATTGCTGGAACTCAGCGATTACACTGGGCACTGTGGTAGCGCTTTATTAAAAAATTAAGATAAACAAGTCATTTTTTACTGTGGGACCAATCCTAGCCGTTAGCTCGCGCTGAAGAAATAGAGACTGTTTTAAAAAACTACATTTCACTGAATTTCTAACGGTGTCAGTCCGTTTAATTTACAACGGTTGGGTCACATATTCGTACCAACATGTATTTAGCGATATTTTTCTGATATTACTAGGCTGCATCGCTTTTAACAGTGAAACGATTGTCTGTGGGACTTAATTGAACTAACTTTGGACTGTGACCTGATAATTGTAATAAATGAGACAATTGGTCTCCAAGAAATAACATTCTTCTTAAATTGACATAATTGCTGGAACTTAGCGATTACATTGAGCGCTGTGGTAGCGCTTCATTTAAAAATTTAGATAAATAACTCATCTTTACTGTGGGACCAATCCTGGCCGCTATCGCGCGCTTAAGAAATAGCGACAGTTTTAAAAACTAAATTTCATTGACTTTCTAACGCTATCAATCCGCTTCAATTACAACGGTTGCGTCACATATTCGTACCAACATGTATTTAGCTATACTTTTCTCATATTACTAGGTTGCATCACTTTTAACAGTGAAACGATTGACTCTAGGACTTAATTGAACTGATTTTGGACTGTGACCTTATAAATGTTACAAGTGAGACAATTGGTCTCCATGGAATAACATTCTTCTTAATTTGACATGATTGCTGGAATTCAACTATTACATTAGGCTCTGTGGTAGCGCTTTATTTTAAAATATAGATAAATAAGACTTTTCTTACTGTAGGACCAATCCTGGCCGTTAGCACGCGCTGTATAAATAGGATCAGTTCCAAAGACTACATTTCATTGACTTTCTAGCGGCATAAATCCGTTTGAATTACAACGGTTGCGTCACATATTCGTACCAACATGTACTTAGCGATAGTATTCGGATATTACTAGGTTGCATCGCTTTTAACAGTGAAACGATTGACCGTGGGACTTAATTGAACTGATTCTGGACTGTGACCTTATATATGTGATAAATGAGCCAGTTGGACTGCAAGGAATAACATTCTTATTAATTCGACATGATTTCTGGAATTCAGCGAGTACACTACGCCCTGTGGTAGCGCTTTATTTAAAAATATAGATAAATAAGTCATCTTTACTGTGGGACCAATACCGGCCGCTATCGCGGGCTGAAGAAATAGCGACAGCTTCAAAAACTAAATTTCATTGACTTTCTAACGCTATCAATCCGCTTCAGTTACAACGGTTGCGTCACATATTCGTACCAACATGTATTTAGCGATTCTTTTCTCATATTACTAGGTTGCATCACTTTTAACAGTGAAACGATTGACTCTGGGACTTAATTGAACTAATTTTGGACTGTGACCTTATAAATGTTACAAGTGAGACAATTGGTCTCCAAGGAATAACATTCTTCGTAATTTGACATGATTGCTGGAATTAAGCGATTACATTAGGCTCTGTGGTAGCGCTTTATTTAAAATTTTAGATAAATAAGACTTTTCTTACTGTGGGACCAATCCTGGCCGTTAGCACTCGCTGAATAAATAGTATCTGTTCCAAAGACTACATTTCATTGACTTTCTAGCGGCATAAATCCGTTTGAGTTACAACGGTTGCGTCACATATTCGTACCAACATGTATTTTGCGATATTATTCGGGAATTACTAGGTTGCATCGGTTTACCAGTGAAACGATTGACTCTGGGATTTAAATGAAGTAACTTTGAACTGTGACTTATAAGCGTGATAAATGAGCCAATTGGACTCCAAGGAATAACATTCTTCTTAATTCGACATGATTTTTGGAATTTAGCAATTACATTAGGCTCTGTGGTAGCGCTTTATTTGAAAACTTAGATAAATAAATCATTTTTTACTGTGGGACCAATCCTAGCCGTTAGTTCGCGCTGAAGAAATTCAGACAGTTTCAAAAACTCAATTTCATTGACTTTCTAGCGGCATAAATCCGTTTGAGTTACAACGGTTGCGTCACATATTCGTACCAACATGTACTTAGGGATGGTAATCGCATATTACTAGGTTGCACCGCTTTTAACAGTAAAACGATTGACTGTGGGACTTAATTGAACTGATTCTGGAATGTGACCTGATAAATGTGATAAACCTGCCAATTGGACTCCGAGGAATAACATTCTTCTTAATTTGATATGATTGCTGGAATTCAGCGATTACATTAGGCTCTGTGGTAGCGCTTTATTTAAAAATTTAGATAAATAAGTCTTTTTTGCTGTGGGACCAATCCTGGCCGTTACCACGCGCTGAATAAATAGGAACAGTTTCGAAGACTACATTTCATTGACTTTCTAGCGGTATAACTCTGTTTGAGTTGCAACGGTTGCGTCACATATTCATACCAACATGTATTTAGCGATAGTATTCGGATATTATTAGGTTGCATCGCCTTTTACAGTGAAACGCTTGACTGTGGGACTTAGTTGAACTGATTTTGGCCTTTGACCTTATAAATGTGATAAATGAGCCAGTTTGACTACAAGAAATAACATTCTTCTTAATTTGACATGATTGCTGAAACTCAGCGATTACACTGGGCGCTGTGGTAGCGCTTTATTAAAAAAATAAGATAAATAAGTCATATTTTTCTGTGGGATTAATCCTAGCCGTTAGCTCGCGCTGAAGAAGTAGAGACAGTTTCAAAAACTACCTTTCATTGACTTTCTAACGGTGTCAATCCGTTTGAGTTACAACTGTAGCGTCACATATTCGTGCAACATGTATTTAGTGATTTTCTTCCGATATTACTAAAATGTATTGCTTTTAACAGTGAAACGATTCACTGTGGGAATTAATAGAACGGATTCTGGACTGTGACCTCATAAATGTGATAAATGAGCCAGTTGGTGTCCAAAGAATAAAATTCTTCTTAATTTGACATGATTGATGGAATTAAGCGATTACATTAGGCTCTGTGGTAGCACTTTATTTAAAAATTTAGATAAATTAGTCTTTTCTTACTGTGGGACCAATCCTGGCCGTTAGCACGCGCTAAATAAATAGGAACAGTTCCAAAGTCTACATTTCATTGACTTTCTAGCTGTATAAGTCCGTTTGAGTTACAACGGTTCTGTCACAAATTCGTACCAACATGTATTTAGCGACAATTTTTAGATATTACTAGGTTGCATCACTTTTAACAATGAAAGGCTTGACTGTGGGACTTAATTGAACTGTTTTTGGACTTTGACCTTGTAAATGTGATAAATGAGACAATTTGACTACAAGAAATAACATTCTTCTTAATTTGACATGACTGTTGGAACTCAGCGATTACACTGGGCACTGTGGTAGCGCTTTATTAAAAAATTAAGATAAACAAGTCATTTTTTACTGTGGGACCAATCCTAGCCGTAAGCTCGCGCTGAAGAAATAGAGACTGTTTCAAAAACTACATTTCACTGACTTTCTAATGGTGTCAGTCCGTTTAATTTACAACGGTTGGGTCACATATTCGTACCAAGATGTATTTAGCGATATTTTTCTGATATTACTAGGCTGCATCGCTTTTAACAGTGAAACGATTGTCTGTGGGACTTAATTGAACTAACTTTGGACTGTGACCTGATAATTGTAATAAATGAGACAATTGGTCTCCAAGAAATAACATTCTTCTTAAATTGACGTAATTGCCGGAACTTAGCGATTACATTGAGCGCTGTGGTAGCGCTTCATTTAAAAATTTAGATAAATAACTCATCTTTACTGTGGGACCAATCCTGGCCGCTATCGCGCGCTTAAGAAATAGCGACAGTTTTAAAAACTAAATTTCATTGACTTTCTAACGCTATCAATCCGCTTCAATTACAACGGTTGCGTCACATATTCGTACCAACATGTATTTAGCTATACTTTTCTCATATTACTAGGTTGCATCACTTTTAACAGTGAAACGATTGACTATAGGACTTAATTGAACTGATTTTGGACTGTGACCTTATAAATGTTACAAGTGAGACAATTGGTCTCCATGGAATAACATTCTTCTTAATTTGACATGATTGCTGGAATTCAGCGATTACATTAGGCTCTGTGGTAGCACTTTATTTAAAAATATAGATAAAAAAGACTTTTTTTACTGTAGGACCAATCCTGGCCGTTAGCACGCGCTGTATAAATAGTATCAGTTCCAAAGACTACATTTCATTGACTTTCTAGCGGCATAAATCCGTTTGAATTACAACGGTTGCGTCACATATTCGTACCAACATGTACTTAGCGATAGTATTCGGATATTACTAGGTTGCATCGCTTTTAACAGTGAAACGATTGACCGTGGGACTTAATTGAACTGATTCTGGACTGTGACCTTATAAATGTGATAAATGAGCCAGTTGGACTGCAAGGAATAACATTCTTCTTAATTCGACATGATTTCTGGAATTCAGCGAGTACACTACGCCCTGTGGTAGCGCTTTATTTAAAAATATAGATAAATAAGTCATCTTTACTGTGGGACCAATACCGGCCGCTATCGCGCGCTGAAGAAATAGCGACAGCTTCAAAAACTAAATTTCATTGACTTTCTAACGCTATCAATCCGCTTCAGTTACAACGGTTGCGTCACATATTCGTACCAACATGTATTTAGCGATACTTTTCTCATATTACTAGGTTGCATCACTTTTAACAGTGAAACGATTGACTCTGGGACTTAATTGAACTGATTCTGGAATGTGACCTGATAAATGTGATAAACCTGCCAATTGGACTCCGAGGAATAACATTCTTCTTAATTTGATATGATTGCTGGAATTCAGCGATTACATTAGGCTCTGTGGTAGCGCTTTATTTAAAAATTTAGATAAATAAGTCTTTTTTGCTGTGGGACCAATCCTGGCCGTTACCACGCGCTGAATAAATAGGAACAGTTTCGAAGACTACATTTCATTGACTTTCTAGCGGTATAACTCTGTTTGAGTTGCAACGGTTGCGTCACATATTCATACCAACATGTATTTAGCGATAGTATTCGGATATTATTAGGTTGCATCGCCTTTTACAGTGAAACGCTTGACTGTGGGACTTAGTTGAACTGATTTTGGCCTTTGACCTTATAAATGTGATAAATGAGCCAGTTTGACTACAAGAAATAACATTCTTCTTAATTTGACATGATTGCTGAAACTCAGCGATTACACTGGGCGCTGTGGTAGCGCTTTATTAAAAAAATAAGATAAATAAGTCATATTTTTCTGTGGGATTAATCCTAGCCGTTAGCTCGCGCTGAAGAAGTAGAGACAGTTTCAAAAACTACCTTTCATTGACTTTCTAACGGTGTCAATCCGTTTGAGTTACAACTGTAGCGTCACATATTCGTGCAACATGTATTTAGTGATTTTCTTCCGATATTACTAAAATGTATTGCTTTTAACAGTGAAACGATTCACTGTGGGAATTAATAGAACGGATTCTGGACTGTGACCTCATAAATGTGATAAATGAGCCAGTTGGTGTCCAAAGAATAAAATTCTTCTTAATTTGACATGATTGATGGAATTAAGCGATTACATTAGGCTCTGTGGTAGCACTTTATTTAAAAATTTAGATAAATTAGTCTTTTCTTACTGTGGGACCAATCCTGGCCGTTAGCACGCGCTAAATAAATAGGAACAGTTCCAAAGTCTACATTTCATTGACTTTCTAGCTGTATAAGTCCGTTTGAGTTACAACGGTTCTGTCACAAATTCGTACCAACATGTATTTAGCGACAATTTTTAGATATTACTAGGTTGCATCACTTTTAACAATGAAAGGCTTGACTGTGGGACTTAATTGAACTGTTTTTGGACTTTGACCTTGTAAATGTGATAAATGAGACAATTTGACTACAAGAAATAACATTCTTCTTAATTTGACATGACTGTTGGAACTCAGCGATTACACTGGGCACTGTGGTAGCGCTTTATTAAAAAATTAAGATAAACAAGTCATTTTTTACTGTGGGACCAATCCTAGCCGTAAGCTCGCGCTGAAGAAATAGAGACTGTTTCAAAAACTACATTTCACTGACTTTCTAATGGTGTCAGTCCGTTTAATTTACAACGGTTGGGTCACATATTCGTACCAAGATGTATTTAGCGATATTTTTCTGATATTACTAGGCTGCATCGCTTTTAACAGTGAAACGATTGTCTGTGGGACTTAATTGAACTAACTTTGGACTGTGACCTGATAATTGTAATAAATGAGACAATTGGTCTCCAAGAAATAACATTCTTCTTAAATTGACGTAATTGCCGGAACTTAGCGATTACATTGAGCGCTGTGGTAGCGCTTCATTTAAAAATTTAGATAAATAACTCATCTTTACTGTGGGACCAATCCTGGCCGCTATCGCGCGCTTAAGAAATAGCGACAGTTTTAAAAACTAAATTTCATTGACTTTCTAACGCTATCAATCCGCTTCAATTACAACGGTTGCGTCACATATTCGTACCAACATGTATTTAGCTATACTTTTCTCATATTACTAGGTTGCATCACTTTTAACAGTGAAACGATTGACTATAGGACTTAATTGAACTGATTTTGGACTGTGACCTTATAAATGTTACAAGTGAGACAATTGGTCTCCATGGAATAACATTCTTCTTAATTTGACATGATTGCTGGAATTCAGCGATTACATTAGGCTCTGTGGTAGCGCTTTATTTAAAAATATAGATAAATAAGACTTTTTTTACTGTAGGACCAATCCTGGCCGTTAGCACGCGCTGTATAAATAGGATCAGTTCCAAAGACTACATTTCATTGACTTTCTAGCGGCATAAATCCGTTTGAATTACAACGGTTGCGTCACATATTCGTACCAACATGTACTTAGCGATAGTATTCGGATATTACTAGGTTGCATCGCTTTTAACAGTGAAACGATTGACCGTGGGACTTAATTGAACTGATTCTGGACTGTGACCTTATAAATGTGATAAATGAGCCAGTTGGACTGCAAGGAATAACATTCTTCTTAATTCGACATGATTTCTGGAATTCAGCGAGTACACTACGCCCTGTGGTAGCGCTTTATTTAAAAATATAGATAAATAAGTCATCTTTACTGTGGGACCAATACCGGCCGCTATCGCGCGCTGAAGAAATAGCGACAGCTTCAAAAACTAAATTTCATTGACTTTCTAACGCTATCAATCCGCTTCAGTTACAACGGTTGCGTCACATATTCGTACCAACATGTATTTAGCGATACTTTTCTCATATTACTAGGTTGCATCACTTTTAACAGTGAAACGATTGACTCTGGGACTTAATTGAACTGATTTTGGACTGTGACCTTATAAATGTTACAAGTGAGACAATTGGTCTCCAAGGAATAACATTCTTCTTAATTTGACATGATTGCTGGAATTAAGCGATTACATTAAGCTCTGTGGTAGCGCTTTATTTAAAATTTTAGATAAATAAGACTTTTCTTACTGTGGGACCAATCCTGGCCGTTAGCACTCGCTGAATAAATAGTATCTGTTCCAAAGACTACATTTCATTGACTTTCTAGCGGCATAAATCCGTTTGAGTTACAACGGTTGCGTCACATATTCGTACCAACATGTATTTTGCGATATTATTCGGGAATTACTAGGTTGCATCGCTTTTACCAGTGAAACGATTGACTCTGGGATTTAAATGAAGTAACTTTGAACTGTGACTTATAAGCGTGATAAATGAGCCAATTGGACTCCAAGGAATAACATTCTTCTTAATTCGACATGATTTTTGGAATTTAGCAATTACATTAGGCTCTGTGGTAGCGCTTTATTTGAAAACTTAGATAAATAAATCATTTTTTACTGTGGGACCAATCCTAGACGGTTATGGCTACATCAGACACAACAATATCAGAGAAGAACACCTGGAAAGATGGCATACATTTACGAGAGAATGGTAAGATAATGTTAGCACGAAATTTTATAGCTTTTATAAATAATTTTTTAGATCAGCAAGGGTATTCAATAGGCTTGGACTAGTTTGCGATGATAATAAATCTGATATTCCTGATGAATGTGTTGGGAGTCAAAATAGAAATAATCAAAATCCGACACATAATTCTTACCAAAGTTCTTTAGATGAAATATATAATTTACGAATTAAGTACCCTTCCAATCCTCTTTTAGGCTATTTAAACATTAATAGTCTCAGAAACAAAATAATTGATGCAAGAGAAATTCTGACAAAATTTTCAACCTGATTATTTTGTATTTGCTGAAACCAAACTAGATGAGAGTTTTCCAAACGAACAATTCTATATTGATAACTATGAAATTAGAACTAAAAAAGATAGGAACAAAAATGGAGGAGGGTTAATTGAATATGTTAAGAAAGGAATAGCCTGTAGACAAGTTAATGATTTGGGTATAACAAATAATGAAATCATTTGCCCAGAATTAACGATAAGAAATAAAAAATGGACAGTTATCAGTATTTATAGACCACCTCATTATTCATACTTAAACAACTTTTTTAAGGAATTAGAGATAGCTTTAAATAAAGCTCTATCTAAAGTCGAAAACATAATAATTATGGGTGATATAAATATCGATCGCCATAACTCGAACGATTCTGGTTTCGAAACCTTAAATAATTTCTGTGATATTTTTAGTCTTGAAAATCTTGTCAAAAACAAAACTTGTTTTGCTAGTCCTAACGGAACAGCTATAGATGTCATTCTTACAAATAGACCCAGATGTTTTCAACACACACTAACATGTGAAACAGGATTAAGTGATCATCATCAAATGGTAACAACATTTTTGAAATCTCATTTAGCACGCTTAGCATCCAAGAAAATTGTTTACAGAAGTTACAAAAATTTTAATGAAGCCAACTTTTTACGTGATGTTGAGAACGCAAATTTTATTTGTAATAGTAAAGATCCTGAACTGAATTATGAAAACCTCATCAATGTTTTCACATCTATCATAGAAAAGCATGCCCCACAGAAGCAAAAAACTCTGCGTGGAAACGAGGCACCATTTATGACAAAAGAGTTAAAAAAGGCAATATATACAAGGTCTAGGTTCAAAAATAAATACAATAAAAATCCTACTTCTGAAAACAAAATCACGTACAAGAAACAGAGAAACAAGTGTGTAAATTTACGCAAAAAGGCTAGCAAAAACAATTTCAAAAGGGTAACAGAATCAGGTTTTATTTCCAAAAAAAAATTTTGGGAAACTGTTAAACCCTTGATATCAAATAAAAGTGTAATAAGCAAAGGAGATATAGCGATCGTTCTAAATGAAAGTTTAGTTACTGATAAAAAACAGCTAACCAAACTTTTCAACGACTACTACATCAATATTTTAGAAAATTCTTGTGGCATGAAACCAAATTCTATAAAATATAAGAATGTAAATGATAAGTCAAAAATGATTGAAAAAATTGTTGATAGTTTTGAAAATCATCCAAGTATCATTAAAATAAAGGAAATCAATGATTCTAACAACAATGAGAACTTTACATTCCAAGAAGTTGATGAAGATACGATTTCTAAACTGTTTAATGATTTAAACACCAAAGTATCAACAGGTGAAGATACAATACCATCAAAGCTGACAAAATTAGCAAAAAGGCACCTAGTAACGCCACTAACAGATGTTATAAATAGTAGCATAGTTTCAAACAAATTTTCAAGCAAAGCTAAGCGAGCTGCTGTAACGCCATTGAATAAGGGAGGAAAAGATAAAACTAAAATATCAAACTACAGGCCTGTCAGTGTTTTAAATGTTTTTTCTAAATTTTACGAAAGGGTTATGAAAGAACAAATAACCGCTTATATGGAATCAAAATTGTCGACCTTTCTCTCCGCCTATAGGAAATGCTATAGTACCCAAAAAGTACTAATTCGCTTAATAGAGGAATGGAAGAGTAAACTTGATAAGAATTATGTGGTGGGTGCGATCTTGATGGATCTTTCAAAAGCTTTTGACTGTGTACCACATGACTTACTAATTGCGAAATTAGCTGCTTATGGATTTGACAATAAGTCTCTTCAATTCATTCTATCTTATCTTACTGATAGAGAGCAAGCCACTCAAATAAATGGGATCTATAGTCTATTTCAAATTATCGTATCTGGTGTACCACAAGGTTCTATTTTGGGACCTATCATATTCAATATATTTATAAATGATTTGTTTCTTTTTATAGAAAAGTATAAGCTACATAATTACGCTGATGATAACACAATATCCAACTTCTCAAATTCTATTCCTAATTTGATAAATACTTTAGAAAACGAAGCTAAAACTGCCCTCTCCTGGTTAAAAGAGAATAAAATGATTGCAAACCCTGAAAATTTTCACTCGATAATTCTGACAAAGAATAAGGCAGATAATTTAGGTCTAAAATTTAACATAGGAAATAAAACTATTGAAAGTGAAAATAACGTGAAATTACTAGGTGTGACTATAGACAATAAATTAAATTTTGACAGACACGTTAGTGATTTGTGTCGCAAAGCATCAGCCCAACTAAATGCCTTATTTCGATTTAGAAGTTTCTTATCCTTTCAAGCAAAATATATTTTAGTTCAAAGTTTTATCTACGCAAATTTCAATTATTGTTCCCTTATATGGCATTTTTCTTCTTCTAAATCTTTATCTAAAGTCGAAATAATACAAAAACGATCATTAAGATTTCTGTAAAATGATACGGTAAGTACATACGAAAATTTACTTAAAAATTCCAGCAAGAGTCACATGAATGTAAATCGCTTACGGTCATTGTGTATAGAAATCTCAAAAACTATAAATAACAACAGCCCTCTTTTTATGAAAGATATATTTTGTTTAAATGATAACGGTAGGACAGTCAGAGAACAAAATACAAATAATTTGGTAGTCTCAAGGAAAAGGACCGCGACTTTTGGAACTAATAGCTTATCAGCCCTGGGACCAAAGATTTGGAATAACCTACCATCACATTTGAAACGATGTAACAACCTTAAAGTTTTTTAAAGCATGATAAAAATGTCGGACGGATCTAAATGTAACTGTGATGAATGTAAGGTCCCTTTATAGAACTTTGTTGTTATTATTGTTTATATATATAAAAAAATAACTTTATTTAATTGTAAACATAAAAAATTTAGTCGATTTAGATTAGTTTTCTTAATTACTTTTTTTTTTTGAAAACTATTGTAAATATGTGAATAATCGACTTTAAATAAATTGAAAATAAAAGAAAAAAAGAATAGATAAATAAGTCTTTTCTTACTGCGGGACCAATCCTGGCCGTTAGCACGCGCTGAATAAATAGGATCAGTTCCAAGGACTACATTTCATTGACTTTCTAGCGGTATAAATCCGTTTGAGTTACAACGGTTGCGTCACATACTCGTACCAACATGTATTAAGCGATAGTATTCGGATATTACTAGGTTGCATCGCTTTTAACAGTGAAACGCTTGACTGTGGCACTTAATTGAACTGATTTTGGACTTTGACCTTATAAATGTGATAAATGAGCCAGTTTGACTGCAAGAAATAACATTCTTCTTCATTTGTCATGATTGCTGGAACTCAGCGATTACACTGGGCGCTGTGGTAGCGCTTTATTAAAAAATTAAGATAAATAAGTCATTTTTTACTGTGGGACCAATCCTAGCCGTTAGCTCGTGCTGAAGAAATAGAGAGTTTCAAATACTACATTCCACTGACTTTCTAACGGTGTCAGTCCGTTTAAGTTACAACGGTTGGGTCACATATTCGTACCAACATGTATTGAGCGATATTTTTCTGATATTACAAGGTTGCATCGCTTTTAACAGTGAAACGATTGTCTGTGGGACTTAATTAAACAAACTTTGGACTGTGACCTGATAATTGTAATAAACGAGACAATTGGTCTCCAAGAAATAACATTCTTCTTAAATTGATGGGATTGCCGGAATTCAGCGATTACAGTAGGCTCTGTGGTAGCGCTTTATTTAAAAATTTAGATAAATAAGTCTTTTCTTACTGTGTGACCAATCCTTGCCGTTAGCACGCGCTGAATAAATAGGAACAGTTCCAAGGACTACATTTTATTGACTTTCTAGCGGTATAAATCCGTTTGAGTTACAACGGTTGCGTCAAATATTCGTACCAACATGTATTAAGCGATAGTATTCGGATATTACTAGGTTGCATCGCTTTTAACAGTGAAACGCTTGACTGTGGCACTTAATTGAACTGATTTTGGACTTTGACCTTATAAATGTGACAAATGAGCCAATTGGTTTCCAAGGAATAACGTTTTTCTTAATTTGACATGATTGCTGGTATTCAGGGATTACATTAGCCTCGCTGGTAGCGCTTTATTTAAAAATTTAGATAAATAAGCCTTTCCTTACTGTGGGACCAATCCTAGCCGGTAGTTCGCGCTGAAGAAATACAGACAGTTTCAAAAACTATATTTCATTGACTTTCTAACGGGGTCAATCCGTTTGAATTACAACGGTTGCGTCACAAATTCGTACCAACATGTATTTAGTGGATTTCTTCCGATATTACTAAGTTGTATTGCTTTTAACAGTGAAACGATTGACTGTGGGAATTAATTGAACTGATTCTAGAATGTGACCGTATAAATGTGATAAATGAGCCAATTGGTTTCCAAGGAATAACTTAATTTGACATGATTGCTGGAATTCAGGGATTACATTAGCCTCGCTGGTAGCGCTTTATTTAAAAATTTAGATAAATAAGTCTTTCCTTACTGTGTGACCAATCCTGGCCGTTAGCACGCGCTGAATGAATAGGAACAGTTCCAAAGACTACATTTCATTGACTTTCTAACGGTGTCAATCGGCTTGGGTAACAACGGTTGCGTTACATATTCGTACCAACCTGTATTTAGTGATTTTCTTCCGATATTACTAAGTTGTATCGCTTTTAAGAGTGAAACGATTGACTGTGGGACTTAATTGAACTGATTCTGGACTGTGACCTTATAAATGTGATAAATGAGAAAATTGGACTCCAATGAATAACATTCTTCTTAAATCGGCATGATTGTGGGAATTCAGCGACTACACTAGGCTCTGTGGTAGCGCTTTATTTAAAAATTTAGATAAATAAGCCTTTTTTTGCTGTGGGACCAATCCTGGCCGTTAGCACGCGCTGAATAAATAGGATCAGTTCCAAAGACTACATTTCATTGACTTTCTAGCGGCATAAATCCGTTTGAATTACAACGGTTGCGTCAATTATTCGTGCCAACATGTTTTTAGCGATATTATTCGGATATTACTGGGATGCATCGCTTTTAACAGTGAAACGATTGACCGTGCTACTTAATTGGACTGATTCTGGACTGTGACCTCATAAATGTAATAAATGAGCCAATTGGACTCCAAGGAATAGCATTCTTCTTAATTCGACATGATTTCTGGATTTCAGCGAGTACACTAGGCCCTGTGGTAGTTCTTTTTTTAAAAATTTAGATAAATAAATCATTTTTTACTGTGGGAACAATCCTAGTCGTTAGTTCGCGCTGAAGAAATACAGACAGTTTCAAAAACTACATTTCATTGACTTTCTAACGGGGTCAATCCGTTTGAATTACAACGGTTGCGTCACAAATTCGTACCAACATGTATTTAGTGGATTTCTTCCGATATTACTAAGTTGTATTGCTTTTAACAGTGAAACGATTGACTGTGGGAATTAATTGAACTGATTCTAGAATGTAACCGTATAAATGTGATAAATGAGCCAATTGGTTTCCAAGGAATAACTTTATTTGACATGATTGCTGGAATTCAGGGATTACATTAGCCTCGCTGGTAGTGCTTTATTTAAAAATTTAGATAAATAAGTCTTTCCTTACTGTGTGACCAATCCTGGCCGTTAGCACGCGCTGAATAAATAGGAACAGTTCCAAAGACTACATTTCATTGACTTTCTAACGGTGTAAATCCGTTTGCGTAACAACGGTTGCGTTACATATTCGTACCAACATGTATTTAGTGATTTTCTTCCGATATTACTAAGTTGTATTGCTTCTAACAGTGAAAGAATTGACTGTGTGAATAAATAGAACTGATTCTGGACTGTGACCTTAAAAATGTGATAAATGAGCCAATTGATCTCCAAGGAATTACATTCTTCTTAATTTGACATGATTGCCGGAATTCATCGATTACATTAAGCTCTGTGGTAGCGCTTTATTTAAAAATTTAGATAAATAAGTCTTTTCTTATTGTGGGACCAATCCTGGCCGTTAGCACGCGCTGAATAAATAGGAACAGTTTCAAATACTACATTTCATTGACTTTCTAGCGGCATAATTTCGTTTGAATTACAACGGTTGCGTCACATATTCGTACCAACATGTACTTAGCGATAATATTCGGATATTACTAGGTTGCATCGCTTTTAACAGTGAAAAGATTGACCGTGGGACTTAATTGAACTGATTCTGGACTGTGACCTTATAAATGTGATAAATGAGACAATTGGACTACAAGGAATAACATTATTCTTAATTCGACATGATTTCTGGAATTCAGCGAGTACACTAGGCGCTGTGGTAGCTCTTTTTTTAAAAATTTAGATAAATAAATCATTTTTTACTGTGGGACCAATCCTAGCTGTTAGCTCGCGCTGAAGAAATAGAGAGTTTCAAATACTACATTTCACTGACTTTCTAACGGTGTCAGTCCGTTTAAGTTACAACGGTTGGGTCACATATTGGTACGAACATGTATTTAGCGATACTTTTCTGATATTACAAGGTTGCATCACTTTTAACAGTGAAACGATTGTCTGTGGGACTTAATTAAACTAACTTTGGACTGTGACCTGATAATTGTAATAAACGAGAAAATTGGTCTCCAAGAAATAACATTCTTCTTAAATTGATGGGATTGCCGGAACTTAGCAATTACATTGGGCGCTGTGGTAGCTCTTCATTTAAAAATTTAGATAAAAAAGTCATCTTTACTGTGGGACCAATCCTGGCCGCTATCGCGCGCTGAAGAAATAGCGACATTTTCAAAAACTAAATTTCATTGACTTTCTAACGCTATCAATCGGCTTCAGTTACAACGGTTGCGTCACATATTCGTACCAACATGTATTTAGCGATACTTTTCTCATATTACTAGATTGCATCGCTTTTAACAGTGAAACGATTGACTCTGGAACTTAATTGAACTGATTTTGGACTGTGACCTTATAAATGTTACAAGTGAGACAATTGGTCTCCAAGGAATAACATTCTTCTTAATTTGACATGATTGCTAAAATTCAGCGATTACATTAGGCTCTGTGGTAGAGCTTTATTTAAAAATTTAGATAAATAACACTTTTCTTACTGTGGGACCAATCCTGGCCGTTAGCACGCGCTGAATAAATAGGAACAGTTCCAAAGACTACATTTCATTGACTTTCTAGCGGAATAAATCCGTTTGAATTACAACGGTTGCGTCACATATTCGTACCAACATGTTATTAGCGATAGTATTCGGATATTACTAGGTTGCATCGCCTTTAACAGTGAAACGCTTGACTGTGGGACTTAATTGAACTGATTTTGGACTTTGACCTTGTAAATGTGATAAATGAGCCAGTTTGACTACAAGAAATACCATTTTTCTTAATTTTACATGATTGCTGGAAGTCAGCGATTACACTGGGCACTGTGGTAGCGCTTTAATAAAAAATTAAGATAAACAAACCATTTTTTACTGTGGGACCAATCCTGGCCGTTAGCACGCGCTGAATAAATAGGATCAGTTCCAAAGACTACATTTCATTGACTTTCTAGCGGCATAAATCCGTTTGAATTACAACTGTTGCGTCAATTATTCGTGCCAACATGTACTTAGCGATATTATTCGGATATTACTAGGTTGCATCGCTTTTAACAGTGAAACGATTGACCGTGGTACTTAATTGGACTGATTCTGGACTGTGACCTCATCAATGTAATAAATGAGCCAATTGGACTCCAAGGAATAACATTTTTCTTAATTCCACATGATTTCTCGATTTCAGCGAGTACACTAGGCCCTCTGGTAGCTCTTTTTTTAAAAATTTAGATAAATAAATGATTTTTTACTGTGGGAACAATCCTAGTCGTTAGTTCGCGCTGAAGAAATACAGACAGTTTCAAAAACTACATTTCATTGACTTTCTAACGGGGTCAATCCGTTTGAATTACAACGGTTGCGTCACAAATTCGTACCAACATGTATTTAGTGGATTTCTTCCGATATTACTAAGTTGTATTGCTTTTAACAGTGAAACGATTGACTGTGGGAATTAATTGAACTGATTCTAGAATGTGACCGTATAAATGTGATAAATGAGCCAATTGGTTTCCAAGGAATAACTTAATTTGACATGATTGCTGGAATTCAGGGATTACATTAGCCTCGCTGGTAGCGCTTTATTTAAAAATTTAGATAAATAAGTCTTTCCTTACTGTGTGACCAATCCTGGCCGTTAGCACGCGCTGAATAAATAGGAACAGTTCCAAAGACTACATTTCATTGACTTTCTAACGGTGTCAATCCGTTTGCGTAACAACGGTTGCGTTACATATTCGTACCAACATGTATTTAGTGATTTTCTTCCGATATTACTAAGTTGTATTGCTTCTAACAGTGAAAGGATTGACTGTGTGAATAAATAGAACTGATTCTGGACTGTGACCTTATAAATGTGATAAATGAGCCAATTGGTCACCAAGGAATTACATTCTTCTTAATTTGACATGATTGCCGGAATTCATCGATTACATTAGGCTCTGTGGTAGCGCTTTATTTAAAAATTTAGATAAATAAGACTTTTCTTACTGTGGGACCAATCCTGGCCGTTAGCACGCGCTGAATAAATAGGAACAGTTTCAAATACTACATTTCATTGACTTTCTAGCGGCATAATTTCGTTTGAATTACAACGGTGGCGTCACATATTCGTACCAACATGCACTTAGCGATAGTATTCGGATATTACTAGGTTGCATCGCTTTTAACAGTGAAACGATTGACCGTGGGACTTAATTGAACTGATTCTGGATTGTGACCTTATAAATGTGATAAATGAGCCAATTGGACTCCAAGGAATAACATTCTTCTTAATTCGACATGATTTCTGGAATTTAGCGAGTACACTATGCCCTGTGGTAGCTCTTTTTTTAAAAATTTAGATAAATAAATCATTTTTTACTGTGGGACCAATCCTAGTCGTTAGTTCGCTCTGAAGAAATACAGACAGTTACAAAAACTACATTTCATTGACTTTCTAACGGGGTCAATCTGTTTGAGTTACAACGGTTGCGTCACATATTCGTACCAACATGTATTTAGAGGATTTCTTCCGATATTACTAAGTTGTATTGCTTTTAACAGTGAAACGATTGACTGTGGGACTTAACTGAACTGATTCTGGACTGTGACATTATAAATGTCATAAATGAGCAAATTGGACTCCAAGAAATACCATTTTTCTTAATTTTACATGATTGCTGGAAGTCAGCGATTACACTGGGCACTGTGGTAGCGCTTTATTAAAAAATTAAGATAAACAAACCATTTTTTACTGTGGGACCAATCCTGGCCGTTAGCACGCTCGGAATAAATAGGATCAGTTCCAAAGACTACATTTCATTGACTTTCTAGTGGCATAAATCCGTTTGAATTACAACGGTTGCGTCAATTATTCGTGCCAACATGTACTTAGCGATATTATTCGGATTTTACTAGGTTGCATTGCTTTTAACAGTGAAACGATTGACCGTGGTACTTAATTGGACTGATTCTGGACTGTGACCTCATAAATGTAATAAATGAGCCAATTGGACTCCAAGGAATAACATTCTTCTTAATTCGACATGATTTCTGGATTTCAGCGAGTACACTAGGCCCTGTGGTAGCTCTTTTTTTAAAAATTTAGATAAATAAATGATTTTTTACTGTGGGAACAATCCTAGTCGTTAGTTCGCGCTGAAGAAATACAGACAGTTTCAAAAACTACATTTCATTGACTTTCTAACGGGGTCAATCCGTTTGAATTACAACGGTTGCGTCACAAATTCGTACCACCATGTATTTAGTGGATTTCTTCCGATATTACTAAGTTGTATTGCTTTTAACAGTGAAACGATTGACTGTGGGAATTAATTGAACTGATTCTAGAATGTGACCGTATAAATGTGATAAATGAGCCAATTGGTTTCCAAGGAATAACTTAATTTGACATGATTGCTGGAATTCAGGGATTACATTAGCCTCGCTGGTAGCGCTTTATTTAAAAATTTAGATAAATAAGTCTTTCCTTACTGTGTGACCAATCCTGGCCGTTAGCACACGCTGAATAAATAGGAACAGTTCCAAAGAATACATTTCATTGACTTTCTAACGGTGTCAATCCGTTTGCGTAACAACGGTTGCGTTACATATTCGTACCAACATGTATTTAGTGATTTTCTTCCGATATTACTAAGTTGTATTGCTTCTAACAGTGAAAGGATTGACTGTGTGAATAAATAGAACTGATTCTGGACTGTGACATTATAAATGTCATAAATGAGCTTATTGGACTCCAAGAAATACCATTTTTCTTAATTTTACATGATTGCTGGAAGTCAGCGATTACACTGGGCACTGTGGTAGCGCTTTATTAAAAAATTAAGATAAACAAACCATTTTTTACTGTGGGACCAATCCTGGTCGTTAGCACGCTCGGAATAAATAGGATCAGTTCCAAAGACTACATTTCATTGACTTTCTTGCGGCATAAATCCGTTTGAATTACAACGGTTGCGTCAATTGTTCGTGCCAACATGTACTTAGCGATATTATTCGGATATTACTAGGTTGCATCGCTTTTAACAGTGAAACGATTGGCCGTGGTACTTAATTGGACTGATTCTGGACTGTGACTTCATAAATGTAATAAATGAGCCAATTGGACTCCAAGGAATAACATTCTTCTTAATTCGACATGATATCTGGATTTCAGCGAGTACACTAGGCCCTGTGGTAGCTCTTTTTTTAAAAATTTAGATAAATAAATCATTTTTTACTGTGGGACCAATCCTAGTCGTTAGTTCGCGCTGAAGAAATACAGACATTTACAAAAACTACATTTCATTGACTTTCTAACGGGGTCTATCTGTTTGAGTTACAACGGTTGCGTCACATATTCGTACCAACATGTATTTAGAGGATTTCTTCCGATATTACTAAGTTGTATTGCTTTTAACAGTGAAACGATTGACTGTTGGAATTAATTGAACTGATTCTAGAATGTGACCGTATAAATGTAATAAATGAGCCAATTGGTTTCCAAGGAATAACTTAATTTGACATGATTGCTGGAATTCAGGGATTACATTAGCCTCGCTGGTAGCGCTTTATTTAAAAATTTAGATAAAGAAGTCTTTCCTTACTGTGTGACCAATCCTGGCCGTTAGCACGCGCTGAATAAATAGGAACAGTTCCAAAGACTACATTTCATTGACTTTCTAACGGTGTCAATCCGTTTGCGTAACAACGGTTGCGTTACATATTCGTACCAACATGTATTTAGTGATTTTCTTCCGATATTACTAAGTTGTATTGCTTCTAACAGTGAAAGGATTGACTGTGTGAATAAATAGAACTGATTCTGGACTGTGACCTTATAAATGTGATAAATGAGCCAATTGGTCTCCAAGGAATTACATTCTTCTTAATTTGACATGATTGCCGGAATTCATCGATTACATTAGGCTCTGTGGTAGCGCTTTATTTAAAAATTTAGATAAATAAGTCTTTTCTTACTGTGGGACCAATCCTGGCCGTTAGCACGCGCTGAACAAATAGGAACAGTTTCAAATACTACATTTCATTGACTTTCTAGCGGCATAATTTCGTTTGAATTACAACGGTTGCGTCACATATTCGTACCAACATGTACATAGCGATAGTATTCGGATATTACTAGGTTGCATTGCTTTTAACAGTGAAACGATTGACCGTGGGACTTAATTGAACTGATTCTGGACTGTGACGTTATAAATGTGATAAATGAGCCAATTGGACTCCAAGGAATAACATTCTTCTTAATTCGACATGATTTCTGGAATTCAGCGAGTACACTAGGCCCTGTGGTAGCTCTTTTTTTAAAAATTTAGATAAATAAATCATTTTTTACTGTGGGACCAATCCTAGTCGTTAGTTCGCGCTGAAGAAATACAGGCAGTTACAAAAACTACATTTCATTGACTTTCTAACGGGGTCAATCTGTTTGAGTTACAACGGTTGCGTCACATATTCGTACCAACATGTATTTAGAGGATTTCTTCCGATATTACGAAGTTGTATTGCTTTTAACAGTGAAACGATTGACTGTGGGAATTAATTGAACTGATTCTAGAATGTGACCGTATAAATGTGATAACTGAGCCAATTGGTTTCCAAGGAATAACATTTTTCTTAATATGACATGATTGCTGGAATTCAGGGATTACATTAGCCTCGCTGGTAGCGCTTTATTTAAAAATTTAGATAAATAAGTTTTTCCTTACTGTGGGACCAATCCTAGCCGTTAGCACGCGCTGAATAAATAGGAACAGTTCCAAAGACTACATTTTATTGACTTTCTAACGGTGTCAATCCGTTTGGGTAACAACGGTTGCGTTACATGTTCGTACCAACATGTATTTAGTGATTTTCTTCCGATATTACTAAGTTGTATTGCTTCAAACAGGGAAAGGATTGACTGTGTGAATAAATAGAACTGTTTCTTGACTGTGACCTTATAAATGTGATAAATGAGCCAATTGGTCTCCAAGGAATTACATTCTTCTTAATTTGACATGATTGCCGGAATTCATCGATTACATTAGGCTCTGTGGTAGCGCTTTATTTAAAAAGTTAGATAAATAAGTCTTTTCTTACTGTGGGACCAATCCTGGCCGTTAGCACGCGCTGAATAAATAGGAACAGTTTCAAATACTACATTTCATTGACTTTCTAGCGGTATAAATCTGTTTGAGTTACAACGGTTGCGTCACATATTCGTAACAACATGTATTTAGCGATAGTATTCGGATATTACTAGGTTGCATCGCCTTTAACAGTAAAACTCTTGACTGTGGGACTTAATTGAACTGATTTTGGACTTTGACCTTGTAAATGTGATAAATGAGCCAGTTTGACTACAAGAAATACCATTTTTCTTAATTTTACATGATTGCTGGAAGTCAGCGATTACACTGGGCACTGTAGTAGCGCTTTATTAAAAAATTAAGATAAACAAACCATTTTTTACTGTGGGACCAATCCTGGCCGTTAGCACGCGCTGAATAAATAGGATCAGTTCCAAAGACTACATTTCATTGACTTTCTAGCGGCATAAATCCGTTTGAATTACAACGGTTGCGTCAATTATTCGTGCCAACATGTACTTAGCGATATTATTCGGATATTACTAGGTTGCATCGCTTTTAACAGTGAAACGATTGACCGTGGTACTTAATTGGACTGATTCTGGACTGTGACCTCATCAATGTAATAAATGAGCCAATTGGACTCCAAGGAATAACATTCTTCTTAATTCCACATGATTTCTGGATTTCAGCGAGTACACTAGGCCCTGTGGTAGCTCTTTTTTAAAAAATTTAGATAAATAAATCATTTTTTACTGTTGGAACAATCCTAGTCGTTAGTTCGCGCTGAAGAAATACAGACAGTTTCAAAAACTACATTTCATTGACTTTCTAACGGGGTCAATCCGTTTGAATTACAACGGTTGCGTCACAAATTCGTACCAACATGTATTTAGTGGATTTCTTCCGATATTACTAAGTTGTATTGCTTTTAACAGTGAAACGATTGACTGTGGGAATTAATTGAACTGATTCTAGAATGTGACCGTATAAATGTGATAAATGAGCCAATTGGTTTCCAAGGAATAACTTAATTTGACATGATTGCTGGAATTCAGGGATTACATTAGCCTCGCTGGTAGCGCTTTATTTAAAAATTTAGATAAATAAGTCTTTCCTTACTGTGTGACCAATCCTGGCCGTTAGCACGCGCTGAATAAATAGGAACAGTTCTAAAGACTACATTTCATTGACTTTCTAACGGTGTCAATCCGTTTGCGTAACAACGGTTGCGTTACATATTCGTACCAACATGTATTTAGTGATTTTCTTCCGATATTACTAAGTTGTATTGCTTCTAACAGTGAAAGGATTGACTGTGTGAATAAATAGAACTGATTCTGGACTGTGACCTTATAAATGTGATAAATGAGCCAATTGGTCACCAAGGAATTACATTCTTCTTAATTTGACATGATTGCCGGAATTCATCGATTACATTAGGCTCTGTGGTAGCGCTTTATTTAAAAATTTAGATAAATAAGTCTTTTCTTACTGTGGGACTAATCCTGGCCGTTAGCACGCGCTGAATAAATAGGAACAGTTTCAAATACTACATTTCATTGACTTTCTAGCGGCATAATTTCGTTTGAATTACAACGGTGGCGTTACATATTCGTATCAACATGCACTTAGCGATAGTATTCGGATATTACTAGGTTGCATCGCTTTTAACAGTGAAACGATTTACCGTGGGACTTAATTGAACTGATTCTGGATTGTGACCTTATAAATGTGATAAATGAGCCAATTGGACTCCAAGGAATAACATTCTTCTTTATTCGACATGATTTCTGGAATTTAGCGAGTACACTATGCCCTGTGGTAGCGCTTTATTAAAAAATTAAGATAAACAAACCATTTTTTACTGTGGGACCAATCCTGGCCGTTAGCACGCACTGAATAAATAGGATCAGTTCCAAAGACTACATTTCATTGACTTTCTAGCGGGATAATTTCGTTTGAATTACAACGGTTGCGTCACATATTCGTACCAACATGTATTTAGAGGATTTCTTCCGATATTACTAAGTTGTATTGCTTTTTACAGTGAAACGATTGACTGTGGGACTTAACTGAACTGATTCTGGACTGTGACATTATAAATGTCATAAATGAGCCAATTGGACTCCAAGGAATAACATTCTTCTTAATTCGACATGATTTCTGGATTTCAGCGAGTACACTAGGCCCTGTGGTAGCTCTTTTTTTAAAAATTTAGATAAATAAATCATTTTTTACTGTGGGACCAATTCTAGTCGTTAGTTCGCGCTGAAGAAATACAGACATTTACGAAAACTACATTTCATTGACTTTCTAACGGGGTCAATCTGTTTGAGTTACAACGGTTGCGTCACATATTCATACCAACATGTATTTAAAGGATTTCTTCCGATATTACTAAGTTGTATTGCTTTTAACAGTGAAACGATTGACTGTGGGAATTAATTGAACTGATTCTAGAATGTGACCGTATAAATGTGATAACTGAGCCAATTGGTTTCCAAGGAATAACACTTTTCTTAATATGACATGATTGCTGGAATTCAGGGATTACATTAGCCTCGCTGGTAGCGCTTTATTTAAAAATTTAGATAAATAAGTCTTTCCTTACTGTGGGACCAATCCTGGCCGTTAGCACGCGCTGAATAAATAGGAACAGTTCCAAAGACTACATTTCATTGACTTTCTAACGGTGTCAATCCGTTTGCGTAACAACGGTTGCGTTACATATTCGTACCAACATGTATTTAGTGATTTTCTTCCGATATTACTAAGTTGTATTGCTTCAAACAGTGAAAGGATTGACTGTGTGAATAAATAGAACTGATTCTGGACTGTGACCTTATAAATGTGATAAATGAGCCAATTGGTCTCCAAGGAATTACATTCTTCTTAATTTGACATGATTGCCGGAATTCATCGATTACATTAGGCTCTGTGGTAGCGCTTTATTTAAAAATTTAGATAAATAAGTCTTTTCTTACTGTGCGACCAATCCTGGCCGTTAGCACGCGCTGAATAAATAGGAACAGTTTCAAATACTACATTTCATTGACTTTCTAGCGGCATAATTTCGTTTGAATTACAACGGTTGCGTCACATATTCGTACCAACATGTACTTAGCGATAGTATTCGGATATTACTAGGTTGCATCGCTTTTAACAGTGAAACGATTGACCGTGGGACTTAATTGAACTGATTCAGGACTGTGACGTTATAAATGTGATAAATGAGCCAATTGGACTCCAAGGAATAACATTCTTCTTAATTCGACATGATTTCTGGAATTCAGCGAGTACACTAGGCCCTGTGGTAGCGCTTTATTTAAAAATTTAGATAAAAAAGTCTTTCCTTGCTGTGGGACCAATCCTGGCCGTTAGCACGCGCTGAATAAACAGGAACAGTTCCAAAGACTGCATTTCATTGACTTTCTAGCGGTATATGTCCGTTTGAGTTACAACGGTTCTGTCTTATATTCGTACCAACATGTATTTAGCGATAGTATTCGGATATTACTAGGTTGTATTGCATTTAACATTGAAACGATTGACTGTGGGAATTAATAGAACTGATTATGGACTGTGACCTTTTAAATGTGATAAATGAGCCAATTGATGTCCAAAGAATAACATTCTTCTTAATTTGACATGATTGCTGGAATTCAGCGATTACATTAGGCTCTGTAGTAGCGCTTTATTTAAAAATTTAGATAAAAAAGTCTTTCCTTGCTGTGGGACCAATCCTGGCCGTTAGCACGCGCTGAATAAACAGGAACAGTTCCAAAGACTGCATTTCATTGACTTTCTAGCGGTATAAGTCCGTTTGAGTTAAACGGTTCTGTCTTATATTCGTACCAACATGTATTTAGCGATAGTATTCGGATATTACTAGGTTGCATCGCTTTTAACAGTGAAACGCTTGACTGTGAGACTTAATTGAACTGATTATGGACTTTGACCTTGTAAATGTGATAAATGAGCCAGTTTGACTACAAGAAATAACATTTTTCTTAATTTGACATGATTGCTGGAACTCAGCGATTACACTGTGCACTGTGGTAGCGCTTTATTAAAAAATTAAGATAAACAAGTCATTTTTTACTGTGGGACCAATCCTGGCCGTTAGCACGCGCTGAATAAATAGGAACAGTTCCAAAGACTACATTTCAATGACTTTCTAACGGTGTCAATCCGTTTGCGTAACAACGGTTCGCGCTACATATTCGTACCAACATGTATTTAGTGATTTTCTTCCGATATTAGTAAGTTGTATTGCTTCTAACAGTGAAAGGATTGACTGTGTGAATAAATAGAATTGTTTCTGGACTGTGACCTTATAAATGTGATAAATGAGCCAATTGGTTTCCAAGGAATTTCATTCTTCTTAATTTGACATGATTGCCGGAATTCATCGATTACATTAGGCTCTGTGGTAGCGCTTTATTTAAAAATTTAGACAAATAAGTCTTTTCTTACTGTGGGACAAATCCTGGCCGTTAGCACGCGCTGAATAAATAGGAACAGTTTCAAATACTACATTTCATTGACTTTCTAGCGGCATAATTCCGTTTGAATTACAACGGTTGCGTCACATATTCGTACCAACATGTACTGAGCGATAGTATTCGGATATTACTAGGTTGCATCGCTTTTAACAGTGAAACGATTGACCGTGGGACTTAATTGAACTGATTCTGGACTGTGACCTTATAAATGTGATAAATGAGCCAATTGGACTCCAAGGAATAACATTCTTCTTTATTCGACATGATTTCTGGAATTCAGCGGGTACACTATGCCCTGTGGTAGCTGTTTTTTTTAAAAATTTAGATAAATAAATCATTTTTTACAGTGGGAACAATCCTAGTCGTTAGTTCGCGCTGAAGAAATACAGACAGTTGCAAAAACTACATTTCATTGACTTACTAACGGGGTCAATCCGTTTGAGTTACAACGGTTGCGTCACATATTCGTACCAACATGTATTTAGTGGATTTCTTCCGATATTACTAAGTTGTATTGCTTTTAACAGTGAAACGATTGACTGTGGGAATTAATTGAATTGATTCTAGAATGTGACCGTATAAATGTGATAAATGAGCCAATTGGTTTTGAAGGAATAACATTTTTCTTAATTTGACATGATTGCTGGAATTCAGGGATTACATTAGCCTCGCTGGTAGCGCTTTATTTAAAAATTTAGATAAATAAGTCTTTCCTTACTGTGGGACCAATCCTGGCCGTTAGCACGCGCTGAATAAATAGGAACAGTTCCAAAGACTACATTTCATTGACTTTCTAGCGGTATAAATCCGTTTGAGTTGCAACGGTTGCGTCACATATTCGTAGCAACATGTATTTAGCGATAGTATTCGGATATTACTAGGTTGTATTGCTTTTAACATTGAAACGATTGACTGTGGGAATTAATAGCACTGATTCTGGACTGTGACCTTATAAATGTGATAAATGAGCCAATTGGTCTCCAAGGAATTACATTCTTCTTAATTTGACATGATTGCCGGAATTCATCGATTACATTAGGCTCTGTGGTAGCGCTTTATTTAAAAATTTAGACAAATAAGTCTTTTCTTACTGTGGGACCAATCCTGGCCGTTAGCACGCCCTGAATAAATAGGAACAGTTTCAAATACTACATTTCATTGACTTTCTAGCGGCATAATTCCGATTGAATTACAACGGTTGCGTCACATATTCGTACCAACATGTACTCAGCGATAGTATTCGGATATTGCTAGGTTGTATTGCTTTTAACATTAAAACGATTGACTGTGGGAATTAATAGAACTGATTCTGGACTTTGACTTTATGAATGTGATAAATGAGCCAGTTTGACTACATGAAATAACATTTTTCTTTATTTGACATGATTGCTGGAACTCAGCGATTACACTGGGCGCTGTGGTAGCGCTTTATTTAAAAATTTAGATAAAAAAGTCTGTCCTTGCTGTGGGACCAATCCTGGCCGTTAGCACGCGCTGAATAAATAGGAACAGTTCCAAAGACTGCATTTCATTGACTTTCTAGCGGTATAAGTCCGTTTGACTTACATCGGTTCTGGCTTATATTCGTACCAACATGTATTTAGCGATAGTATTCGGATATTACTAGGTTGTATTGCTTTTAACATTGAAACGATTGACTGTGGGAATTAATAGAACTGATTATGGACTGTGACCTTATAAATGTGATAAATGAGCCAATTGATGTCCAAAGAATAACTTTCTTCTTAATTTGACATGATTGCTGGAAGTCAGCGATTACATTAGGCTCTGTGGTAGCGCTTTATTTAAAAATTTAGATAAAAAAGTCTGTCCTTGCTGTGGGACCAATCCTGGCCGTTAGCACGCGCTGAATATATAGGAACAGTTCCAAAGACTGCATTTCATTGACTTTCTAGCGGTATAAGTCCGTTTGAGTTACAGCGGTTCTGGCTTATATTCGTACAAACATGTTTTTAGCGATAGTATTCGGATATTACTAGGTTGCATAGCTTTTAACAGTGAAACGATTGACCGTGGGACTTAATTGAACTGATTCTGGACTGTGACCTTATAAATGTGATAAATGAGCCAATTGGACTCCAAGGAATAACATTCTTCTTTATTCGACATGACTTCTGGAATTCAGCGAGTACACTAGGCCCTGTGGTAGCTGTTTTTTTTAAAAATTTAGATAAATAAATAATTTTTTACTGTGGGAACAATCCTAGTCGTTAGTTCGCGCTGAAGAAATACAGACAGTTGCAAAAACTACATTTCATTGACTTTCTAACGGGGTCAATCCGTTTGAGTTACAACGGTTGCGTCACATATTCGTACCAGCATGTATTTAGTGGATTTCTTCCGATATTACTAAGTTGTATTGCTTTTAACAGTGAAACGATTGACTGTGGGAATTAATTGAACTGATTCTAGAATGTGACCTTATAAATGTGATAAATGAGCCAATTGGTTTTCAAGGAATAACATTTTTCTTAATTTGACATGATTGCTGGAATTCAGGGATTACATTAGCCTCGCTGGTAGCGCTTTATTTAAAAATTTTGATAAATAAGTCTTTCCTTACTGTGGGACCAATCCTGGCCGTTATCACGTGCTGAATAAATAGGAACAGTTCCAAAGACTACATTTCATTGACTTTCTAGCGGTATAAATCCGTTTTAGTTACAACGGTTGCGTCACATATTCGTAGCAACATGTATTTAGCGATAGCATTCGAATATTACTAGGTTGTATTGCTTTTAACATTGAAACGATTGACTGTGGGAATAAATAGAACTGATTCTGGACTGTGACCTCATAAATGTGATATATGAGTCAATTGGTGTCCAAAGAATAACATTCTTCTTAATTTGACATGATTGCTGGAATTCAGCGATTACATTAGAATCTGTGGTAGCGCTTTATTTAAAAATTTAGATAAAAAAGTCTTTCCTTGCTGTGGGACCAATCCTGGCCGTTAGCACGCGCTGAATAAATAGGAACAGTTCCAAAGACTGCATTTCATTGACTTTCTAGCGGTATAAGTCCGTTTGAGTTACAACGGTTCTGTATTATATTCGTACCAACATGTATTTAGCGATAGTATTCGGATATTACTAGGTTGCATCGCTTTTAACAGTGAAACGCTTGACTGTGGGACTTAATTGAACTGATTTTGGACTTTGACCTTGTAAATGAGATAAATGAGCCAGTTTGACTACAAGAAATAACATTTTTCCTAATTTGACATGATTGCTGGAACTCAGCGATTACACTGGGCACTGTGGTAGCGCTTTATTAAAAAATTAAGGTAAACAAGTCATTTTTTACTGTGGGACCAATCCTAGCCGTTAGCTCGCGCTGAAGAAATAGAGACAGTTTCAAATAATAAATTTCATTGACTTTCTAACGGTGTCAATCCGTTTGAGTTACAACGGTTGCGTTACATATTCGTACCAACATGTATTTAGTGATTTTGTTCCGATATTACTAAGTTGTATTGCTTTTAACAGTGAAATGATTGACTGTGGGAATTAATTGAACTGATTTTGGACTTTGACTTTATGAATGTGATAAATGAGCCAGTTTGACTACATGAAATAACATTTTTCTTAATTTGACATGATTGCCGGAACTCAGCGATTACACTGGGCGCTGTGGTAGCGATTCATTTAAAAATTAAGATAAAAAATTCAGTTTTTACAGTGGGACCAATCTTAGCCGTTAGCTCGCACTGAAGAAATAGAGACAGTTTCAAAAACTACATTTCATTTACTTTCTAACGGTGTCAATCCGTTTGAGTTACAACGGTGGCGTCACATATTCGTACCAACATGTATTTAGCGATATTTTTCCGCTATTACTAGGCTGCATCGCTTTTAACAGTGAAACGATTGACTGTGTGAATAAATAGAACTGATTCTGGACTGTGAACTTTTAAATGTGATAAATGAGCCAATTGGACTCCAAGGAATAACATTCTTCTTAATTCGACATGATTTCTGGAATTCAGCGAGTACACTAGGCCCTGTGGTAGCTCTTTTTTTAAAAATTTAGATAAATAAATCATTTTTTACTGTGGGACCAATCCTAGTCGTTAGTTCGCGCTGAAGAAATACAGACAGTTGCAAAAACTACATTTCATTGACTTTCTAACGGGGTCAATCTGTTTGAGTTACAACGGTTGTGTCACATATTCGTACCAACATGTATTTAGCGATAGTATTCGGATATTACTAGGTTGTATTGCTTTTAACATTGAAACGATTGACTGTGGGAATTAATGGAACTGATTATGGACTGTGACCTTATAAATGTGATAAATGAGCCAATTGATGTCCAAAGAATAACTTTCTTCCTAATTTGACATGATTGCTGGATTTCAGCGATTACATTAGGCTCTGTGGTAGCGCTTTATTTAAAAATTTAGATAAAAAAGTCTGTCCTTGCTGTGGGACCAATCCTGGCCGTTAGCACGCGTTGAATAAATAGGAACAGTTCCAAAGACTGCATTTCATTGACTTTCTAACGGGGTCAATCTGTTTGAGTTACAACGTTTGCGTCACATATTCGTACCAACATGTATTTAGAGGATTTCTTCCGATATTACTAAGTTGTATTGCTTTTAACAGTGAAACGATTGACTGTGAGAATTAATTGAACTGATTCTAGAATGTGACCATATAAATGTGATAAATGAGCCAATTGGTTTCCAAGGAATAACATTTTTTTTAATTTGACATGATTGCTCGAATTCAGGGATTACATTAGCCTCGCTGGTAGCGCTTTATTTTAAAATTTAGATAAATAAGTCTTTCCTTACTGTGGGACCAATCCTGGCCGTTAACACGCGCTTAATGAATAGGAACAGTTCCAAAGACTACATTTCATTGACTTTCTAGCGGTATAAATCCGTTTGAGTTACAACGGTTGCGTCACATATTTGTACCAACATGTATTTAGCGATAGTATTCGGATATTACTAGGTTGCATCGCTTTTAACAGTGAAACGCTTGACTGTGGGACTTAATTGAACTGATTTTGGACTTTGACCTTGTAAATGTGATAAATGAGCCAGTTTGACTACAAGAAATAACATTTTTCTTAATTTGACATGATTGCTGGAACTCAGCGATTACACTGGGCACGGTGGTAGCGCTTTATTAAAAAATTAAGATAAACAAGTCATTTTTTACTGTGGGACCAATCCTAGCCGTTAGCTCGCGCTGAAGAAATAGAGACAGTTTCAAATACTAAATTTCTTTGACTTTCTAACGCTGTCAATCCGTTTGAGTTACAAGGGTTGCGTTACATATTCGTACCAACATGTATTCAGTGATTTTCTTTTGATATTACTAAGTTGTATTGCTTTTAACAGTGAAATGATTGACTGTGGGAATTAATAGAACTGATTCTGGACTTTGACCTTATAAATGTGATAAATGAGCCAATTGGTTTCCAAGGAATAACTTAATTTGACATGATTGCTGGAATTCAGGGACTACAATAGCCTCGCTGGTAGCGCTTTATTTAAAAATTTAGATAAATAAGTCTTTCCTAACTGTGGGACCAATCCTGGCCGTTAGCACGCGCTGAATAAATAGGCACAGTTCCAAAGACTACATTTCATTGACTTTCTAACGGTGTCAATCCGTTTGCGTAACAACGGTTGCGTTACATATTCGTACCAACATGTATTTAGTGATTTTCTTCCGATATTACTAAGTTGTATTGCTTCTAACATTGAAAGGATTGACTGTGTGAATAAATAGAACTGTTTCTGGACTGTGACCTTATAAATGTGATAAATAAGCCAATTGGACTCCAAGGAATAACATTCTTCTTAATTCGACATGATTTCTGGAATTCAGCGAGTACACTAGGCCCTGTGGTAGCTCTTTTTTTAAAATATTAGATAAATAAATCATTTTATACTGTGGGACCAATCCTAGTCGTTAGTTGGCGCTGAAGAAATACAGACAGTTGCAAAAACTACATTTCATTGACTTTCTAACGGGGTCAATCCGTTTGAGTTACAACGGTTGCGTCACATATTCGTACCAACATGTATTTAGTGGATTTCTTTCGATATTACTAAGTTGTATTGCTTTCAACAGTGAAACGATTGACTGTGGGAATTAATTGAACTGATTCTAGAATGTGACCGTAAAAATGTGATAAATGAGCCAATTGGTTTCCAAGGAATAACATTTTTCTTAATTTGACATGATTGCTGGAATTCAGGGATTACATTAGCCTCGCTGGTAGCGATTTATTTAAAAATTTAGATAAATAAGTCTTTCCTTACTGTGGGACCAATCCTGGCCGTTAGCACGCGCAGAATAAATAGGAACAGTTCCAAAGACTACATTTCATTGACTTTCTAGCGGTATAAATCCGTTTGAGTTACAACGGTTGCGTCACATATTCGTACCAACATGTATTTAGCGATAGTATTCGGATATTACTAGGTTGTATTGCTTTTAACATTGAAACGATTGACTGTGGGAATTAATAGAACTGATTCTGGACTGTGACCTTATAAATGTGATAAATGAGCCAATTGGTGTCCAAAGAATAACATTCTTCTTAATTTGACATGATTGCTGGAATTCAGCGATTACATTAGGCTCTGTGGTAGCGCTTTATTTAAAAATTTAGATAAAAAAGTCTTTCCTTGCTGTGGGACCAATCCTGGCCGTTAGCACGCGCTGAATAAATAGGAACAGTTCCAAAGACTGCATTTCATTGACTTTCTAGCGGTATAAGTCCGTTTGAGTTACAACGGTTGCGTCACACATTCGTACCAACATGTATTTAGCGATAGTATTCGGATATTACTAGGTTGCATCGCTTTTAACAGTGAAACGCTTGACTGTGGGACTTAGTTGAACTGATTTTGGACTTTGACTTTATGAATGTGATAAATGAGCCAGTTTGACTACATGAAATAACATTTTTCTTAATTTGACATGATTGCTGGAACTCAGCGAATACAATGGTCACTGTGGTAGCGATTCATTTAAAAATTAAGATAAAAAATTCAGTTTTTACAGTGGGACCAATCTTAGCCGTTAGCTCGCGCTGAAGAAATAGAGACAGTTTCAAAAACTACATTTCATTTACTTTCTAACGGTGTCTTCCGTTTGCGTAACAACGGTTGCGTTACATATTCGTACCAACATGTATTTAGTGATTTTCTTCCGATATTACTAAGTTGTATTGCTTCTAACAGTGAAAGGATTGACTGTGTGAATAAATAGAACTGTTTCTGGACTGTGACCTTATAAATGTGATAAATGAGCCAATTGGTCTCCAAGGAATTACATTCTTCTTAATTTGACATGATTGCCGGAAATCATCGATTACATTAGGCTCTGTGGTAGCGCTTTATTTAAAAATTTAGACAAATAAGTCTTTTCTTACTGTGGGACCAATCCTGGCCGTTAGCACGCGCTGAATAAATAGGAACAGTTTCAAATACTACATTTTATTGACTTTCTAGCGGCATAATTCCGTTTGAATTACAACGGTTGCGTCACATATTCGTACCAACATGTACTTAGCGATAGTATTCGGATATTACTAGGTTGTATCGCTTTTAACAGTGAAACGATTGACCGGGGGACTTAATTGAACTGATTCTGGACTGTGACCTTATAAATGTGATAAATGAGCCAATTGGACTCCAAGGAATAACGTTCTTCTTAATTCGACATGATTTCTGGAATTCAGCGAGTACACTAGGCCCTGTGGTAGCTCTTTTTTTTAAAAATTTAGATAAATAAATCATTTTTTACTGTGGGACCAATCCTAGTCGTTAGTTCGCGCTTAAGAAATACAGACAGTTGCAAAAACTACATTTCATTGACTTTCTAACGGGGTCAATCAGTTTGAGTTACAACGGTTGTGTCACGTATTCGTACCAACATGTATTTAGTGTATTTCTTCCGATATTACTAAGTTGTATTGCTTTTAACAGTGAAACGATTGACTGTGGGAATTAATTGAACTGATTCTAGAATGTGACCGTATAAATGTGATAAATGAGCCAATTGGTTTCCAAGGCATAACATTTTTCTTAATTTGACATGATTGCTGGAATTCAGGGATTACATTAGCCTCGCTGGTAGCGCTTTATTTAAAAATTTAGATAAATAAGTCTTTCCTTACTGTGGGACCAATCCTGGCAGTTAGCACGCGCTGAATAAATAGGAACAGTTCCAAAGACTACATTTCATTGACTTTCTAGCGGTATAAATCCGTTTGAGTTACAAAGGTTGCGTCACATATTCGTACCAACATGTATTTAGCGATAGTATTCGGATATTACTAGGTTGTATTGCTTTTAACATTGAAACGATTGACTGTGGGAATTAATAGAACTGATTCTGGACTGTGACCTTATAAATGTGATAAATGAGCCAATTGGACTCCAAGGAATAACGTTCTTCTTAATTCGACATGATTTCTGGAATTCAGCGAGTACACTAGGCCCTGTGGTAGCTCTTTTTTTTAAAAATTTAGATAAATAAATCATTTTTTACTGTGGGACCAATCCTAGTCGTTAGTTCGCGCTTAAGAAATACAGACAGTTGCAAAAACTACATTTCATTGACTTTCTAACGGGGTCAATCAGTTTGAGTTACAACGTTTGCGTCACATATTCGTACCAACATGTATTTAGAGGATTTCTTCCGATATTACTAAGTTGTATTGCTTTTAACAGTGAAACGATTGACTGTGAGAATTAATTGAACTGATTCTAGAATGTGACCATATAAATGTGATAAATGAGCCAATTGGTTTCCAAGGAATAACATTTTTTTTAATTTGACATGATTGCTCGAATTCAGGGATTACATTAGCCTCGCTGGTAGCGCTTTATTTTAAAATTTAGATAAATAAGTCTTTCCTTACTGTGGGACCAATCCTGGCCGTTAACACGCGCTTAATGAATAGGAACAGTTCCAAAGACTACATTTCATTGACTTTCTAGCGGTATAAATCCGTTTGAGTTACAACGGTTGCGTCACATATTTGTACCAACATGTATTTAGCGATAGTATTCGGATATTACTAGGTTGTATTGCTTTTAACATTGAAACGATTGACTGTGGGAATTAATGGAACTGATTATGGACTGTGACCTTATAAATGTGATAAATGAGCCAATTGATGTCCAAAGAATAACTTTCTTCTTAATTTAACATGATTGCTGGAATTCAGCGATTACATTAGGCTCTGTGGTAGCGCTTTATTTAACAATTTAGATAAAAAAGTCTGTCCTTGCTGTGGGACCAATCCTGGCCGTTAGCACGCGCTGAATAAATAGGAACAGTTCCAAAGACTGCATTTCATTGACTTTCTAGCGGTATAAGTCCGTTTGAGTTACAGCGGTTCTGGCTTATATTCGTACCAACATGTATTTAGCGATAGTATTCGGATATTACTAGGTTGCATCGCTTTTAACAGTGAAACGCTTGACTGTGGGACTTAATTGAACTGATTTTGGACTTTGACCTTGTAAATGTGATAAATGAGCCAGTTTGACTACAAGAAATAACATTTTTCTTAATTTGACATGATTGCTGGAACTCAGCGATTACACTGGGCACGGTGGTAGCGCTTTATTAAAAAATTAAGATAAACAAGTCATTTTTCACTGTGGGACCAATCCTAGCCGTTAGCTCGCGCTGAAGAAATAGAGACAGTTTCAAATACTAAATTTCTTTGACTTTCTAACGCTGTCAATCCGTTTGAGTTGCAAGGGTTGCGTTACATATTCGTACCAACATGTATTCAGTGATTTTCTTCCGATATTACTAAGTTGTATTGCTTTTAACAGTGAAATGATTGACTGTGGGAATTAATAGAACTGATTCTGGACTTTGACCTTATAAATGTGATAAATGAGCCAATTGGTTTCCAAGGAATAACTTAATTTGACATGATTGCTGGAATTCAGGGACTACAATAGCCTCGCTGGTAGCGCTTTATTTAAAAATTTAGATAAATAAGTCTTTCCTAACTGTGGGAACAATCCTGGCCGTTAGCACGCGCAGAATAAATAGGAACAGTTCCAAAGACTACATTTCATTGACTTTCTAGCGGTATAAATCCGTTTGAGTTACAACGGTTGCGTTACATATTCGTACCAACATGTATTTAGTGATTTTCTTCCGATATTACTAAGTTGTATTGCTTCTAACATTGAAAGGATTGACTGTGTGAATAAATAGAACTGTTTCTGGACTGTGACCTTATAAATGTGATAAATAAGCCAATTGGACTCCAAGGAATAACATTCTTCTTAATTCGACATGATTTCTGGAATTCAGCGAGTACACTAGGCCCTGTGGTAGCTCTTTTTTTAAAAATTTAGATAAATAAATTATTTTTTACTGTGGGACCAATCCTAGTCGTTAGTTCGCGCTGAAGAAATACAGACAGTTGCAAAAACTACATTTCATTGACTTTCTAGCGGTATAAGTCCGTTTGAGTTACAACGGTTGCGTCACACATTCGTACCAACATGTATTTAGCGATAGTATTCGGATATTACTAGGTTGCATCGCTTTTAACAGTGAAACGCTTGACTGTGGGACTTAGTTGAACTGATTTTGGACTTTGACTTTATGAATGTGATAAATGAGCCAGTTTGACTACATGAAAAAACATTTTTCTTAATTTGACATGATTGCTGGAACTCAGCGAATACACTGGGCGCTGTGGTAGCGATTCATTTAAAAATTAAGATAAAAAATTCAGTTTTTACAGTGGGACCAATCTTAGCCGTTAGCTCGCGCTGAAGAAATAGAGACAGTTTCAAAAACTACATTTCATTTACTTTCTAACGGTGTCTTCCGTTTGCGTAACAACGGTTGCGTTACATATTTGTACCAACATATATTTAGTGATTTTCTTCCGATATTACTAAGTTGTATTGCTTCTAACAGTGAAAGGATTGACTGTGTGAATAAATAGAACTGTTTCTGGACTGTGACCTTATAAATGTGATAAATGAGCCAATTGGTCTCCAAGGAATTACATTCTTCTTAATTTGACATGATTGCCGGAAATCATCGATTACATTAGGCTCTGTGGTAGCGCTTTATTTAAAAATTTAGACAAATAAGTCTTTTCTTACTGTGGGACCAATCTTGGCCGGTAGCACGCGCTGAATAAATAGGAACAGTGTTTAATACTACATTTCATTGACTTTCTAGCGGCATAATTCCGTTTGAATTACAACGGTTGCGTCACATATTCGTACCAACATGTACTTAGCGATAGTATTCGGATATTACTAGGTTGTATCGCTTTTAACAGTGAAACGATTGACCGTGGGACTTAATTGAACTGATTCTGGACTGTGACCTTATAAATGTGATAAATGAGCCAATTGGACTCCAAGGAATAACGTTCTTCTTAATTCGACATGATTTCTGGAATTCAGCGAGTACACTAGGCCCTGTGGTAGCTCTTTTTTTAAAAAATTTAGATAAATAAATCATTTTTTACTGTGGGACCAATCCTAGTCGTTAGTTCGCGCTTAAGAAATACAGACAGTTGCAAAAACTACATTTCATTGACTTTCTAACGGGGTCAATCAGTTTGAGTTACAACGGTTGTGTCACATATTCGTACCAACATGTATTTAGTGGATTTCTTCCGATATTACTAAGTTGTATTGCTTTTAACAGTGAAACGATTGACTGTGGGAATTAATTGAACTGATTCTAGAATGTGACCGTATAAATGTGATAAATGAGCCGATTGGTTTCCAAGGAATAACATTTTTCTTAATTTGACATGATTGCTGGAATTCAGGGATTACATTAGCCTCGCTGGTAGCGCTTTATTTAAAAATTTAGATAAATAAGTCTTTCCTTACTGTGGGACCAATCCTGGCAGTTAGCACGCGCTGAATAAATAGGAACAGTTCCAAAGACTACATTTCATTGACTTTCTAGCGGTATAAATCCGTTTGAGTTACAAAGGTTGCGTCACATATTCGTACCAACATGTATTTAGCGATAGTATTCGGATATTACTAGGTTGTATTGCTTTTAACATTGAAACGATTGACTGTGGGAATTAATAGAACTGATTCTGGACTGTGACCTTATAAATGTGATAAATGAGCCAATTGGACTCCAAGCCAATTGGACATGATTGCTGGAATTCAGGGATTACATTAGCCTCGCTGGTAGCGCTTTATTTAAAAATTTAGATAAATAAGTCTTTCCTTACTGTGGGACCAATCCTGGCAGTTAGCACGCGCTGAATAAATAGGAACAGTTCCAAAGACTACATTTCATTGACTTTCTAGCGGTATAAATCCGTTTGAGTTACAAAGGTTGCGTCACATATTCGTACCAACATGTATTTAGCGATAGTATTCGGATATTACTAGGTTGTATTGCTTTTAACATTGAAACGATTGACTGTGGGAATTAATAGAACTGATTCTGGACTGTGACCTTATAAATGTGATAAATGAGCCAATTGGACTCCAAGGAATAACGTTCTTCTTAATTCGACATGATTTCTGGAATTCAGCGAGTACACTAGGCCCTGTGGTAGCTCTTTTTTTTAAAAATTTAGATAAATAAATCATTTTTTACTGTGGGACCAATCCTAGTCGTTAGTTCGCGCTTAAGAAATACAGACAGTTGCAAAAACTACATTTCATTGACTTTCTAACGGGGTCAATCAGTTTGAGTTACAACGGTTGTGTCACATATTCGTACCAACATGTATTTAGTGGATTTCTTCCGATATTACTAAGTTGTATTGCTTTTAACAGTGAAACGATTGACTGTGGGAATTAATTGAACTGATTCTAGAATGTGACCGTATAAATGTGATAAATGAGCCAATTGGTGTCCGAGGAATAACATTTTTCTTAATTTGACATGATTGCTGGAATTCAGGGATTACATTAGCCTCGCTGGTAGCGCTTTATTTAAAAATTTAGATAAATAAGTCTTTCCTTACTGTGGGACCAATCCTGGCAGTTAGCACGCGCTGAATAAATAGGAACAGTTCCAAAGACTACATTTCATCGACTTTCTAGCGGTATAAATCCGTTTGAGTTACAAAGGTTGCGTCACATATTCGTACCAACATGTATTTAGCGATAGTATTCGGATATTACTAGGTTGTATTGCTTTTAACATTGAAACGATTGACTGTGGGAATTAATAGAACTGATTCTGGACTGTGACCTGATAAATGTAATAAATGAGCCAATTGGTGTCCAAAGAATAACATTCTTCTTAATTTGACATGATTGCTAGAATTCAGCGATTACATTAGGCTCTGTGGTAGCGCTTTATTTAAAAATTTAGAGAAAAAAGTCTTTCCTTGCTGTGGGACCAATCCTGATTGGTCCTTGCTGTGGGACCAATCTTGATTTTTTTTTTTTCTTAATTTGACATGATTGCTGGAACTCAGCGATTACACTGGGCGTTGTGGTAGCGATTCATTTAAAAATTAAGATAAAAAATTCAGTTTTTACAGTGGGACCAATCTTAGCCGTTAGCTCGCCCTGAAGAAAGAGAGACAGTTTCAAAAACTACATTTCATTTACTTTCTAACGGTATAAATCCGTTTGAGGTACAACGGTTGCGTCACATATTTGTACCAACATGTATTTAGCGATAGTATTCGGATATTACTAGGTTGTATTGCTTTTAACATTGAAACAATTGACTGTGGGAATTAATGGAACTGATTATGGACTGTGACCTTATAAATGTGATAAATGAGCCGATTGATGTCCAAAGAATAACTTTCTTCTTAATTTGACATGATTGCTGGAATTCAGCGATTACATTAGGCTCTGTGGTAGCGCTTTATTTAAAAATTTAGATAAAAAAGTCTGTCCTTGCTGTGGGGCCAATCCTGGCCGTTAGCACGCGCTGAATAAATAGGAACAGTTCCAAAGACTGCATTTCATTGACTTTCTAACGGGGTCAATCTGTTTGAGTTACAACGTTTGCGTCACATATTCGTACCAACATGTATTTAGAGGTTTTCTTCCGATATTACTAAGTTGTATTGCTTTTATCAGTGAAACGATTGACTGTGAGAATTAATTGAACTGATTCTAGAATGTGACCATATAAATGTGATAAATGAGCCAATTGGTTTCCAAGGAATAACATTTTTTTTAATTTGACATGATTGCTGGAATTCAGGGATTACATTAGCCTCGCTGGTAGCGCTTTATTTTAAAATTTAGATAAATAAGTCTTTCCTTACTGTGGGACCAATCCTGGCCGTTAACACGCGCTTAATAAATAGGAACAGTTCCAAAGACTACATTTCATTGACTTTCTAGCGGTATAAATCCGTTTGAGTTACAACGGTTGCGTCACATATTTGTACCAACATGTATTAAGCGATAGTATTCGGATATTACTAGGTTGTATTGCTTTTAACATTGAAACGATTGACTGTGGGAATTAATGAAACTGATTATGGACTGTGACCTTATAAATGTGATAAATGAGCCAATTGATGTCCAAGGAATAACTTTCTTCTTAATTTGACATGATTGCTGGAATTCGGCGATTACATTAGGCTCTGTGGTAGCGCTTTATTTAAAAATTTAGATAAAGAAGTCTGTCCTTGCTGTGGGACCAATCCTGGCCGTTAGCACGCGCTGAATAAATAGGAACAGTTCCAAAGACTACATTTCATCGACTTTCTAGCGGTATAAATCCGTTTGAGTTACAAAGGTTGCGTCACATATTCGTACCAACATGTATTTAGCGATAGTATTCGGATATTACTAGGTTGTATTGCTTTTAACATTGAAACGATTGACTGTGGGAATTAATAGAACTGATTCTGGACTGTGACCTGATAAATGTAATAAATGAGCCAATTGGTGTCCAAAGAATAACATTCTTCTTAATTTGACATGATTGCTAGAATTCAGCGATTACATTAGGCTCTGTGGTAGCGCTTTATTTAAAAATTTAGAAAAAAAAGTCTTTCCTTGCTGTGGGACCAATCCTGATTGGTCCTTGCTGTGGGACCAATCTTGATTTTTTTTTTCTTAATTTGACATGATTGCTGGAACTCAGCGATTACACTGGGCGTTGTGGTAGCGATTCATTTAAAAATTAAGATAAAAAATTCAGTTTTTACAGTGGGACCAATCTTAGCCGTTAGCTCGCCCTGAAGAAAGAGAGACAGTTTCAAAAACTACATTTCATTTACTTTCTAACGGTATAAATCCGTTTGAGGTACAACGGTTGCGTCACATATTTGTACCAACATGTATTTAGCGATAGTATTCGGATATTACTAGGTTGTATTGCTTTTAACATTGAAACGATTGACTGTGGGAATTAATGGAACTGATTATGGACTGTGACCTTATAAATGTGATAAATGAGCCGATTGATGTCCAAAGAATAACTTTCTTCTTAATTTGACATGATTGCTGGAATTCAGCGATTACATTAGGCTCTGTGGTAGCGCTTTATTTAAAAATTTAGATAAAAAAGTCTGTCCTTGCTGTGGGACCAATCCTGGCCGTTAGCACGCGCTGAATAAATAGGAACAGTTCCAAAGACTGCATTTCATTGACTTTCTAACGGGGTCAATCTGTTTGAGTTACAACGTTTGCGTCACATATTCGTACCAACATGTACTTAGAGGTTTTCTTCCGATATTACTAAGTTGTATTGCTTTTAACAGTGAAACGATTGACTGTGAGAATTAATTGAACTGATTCTAGAATGTGACCATATAAATGAGATAAATGAGCCAATTGGTTTCCAAGGAATAACATTTTTTTAAATTTGACATGATTGCTGGAATTCAGGGATTACATTAGCCTCGCTGGTAGCGCTTTATTTTAAAATTTAGATAAATAAGTCTTTCCTTACTGTGGGACCAATCCTGGCCGTTAACACGCGCTTAATAAATAGGAACAGTTCCAAAGACTACATTTCATTGACTTTCTAGCGGTATAAATCCGTTTGAGTTACAACGGTTGCGTCACATATTTGTACCAACATGTATTAAGCGATAGTATTCGGATATTACTAGGTTGTATTGCTTTTAACATTGAAACGATTGACTGTGGGAATTAATGAAACTGATTATGGACTGTGACCTTATAAATGTAATAAATGAGCCAATTGATGTCCAAGGAATAACTTTCTTCTTAATTTGACATGATTGCTGGAATTCGGCGATTACATTAGGCTCTGTGGTAGCGCTTTATTTAAAAATTTAGATAAAGAAGTCTGTCCTTGCTGTGGGACCAATCCTGGCCGTTAGCACGCGCTGAATAAATAGGAACAGTTCCAAAGACTGCATTTCATTGACTTTCTAGCGGTATAAGTCCGTTTGAGTTACAGTGGTTCTGGCTTATATTCGTACCAACATGTATTTGGCGATAGTATTCGGATATTACTAGGTTGCATCGCTTTTAACAGTGAAACGCTTGACTGTGGGACTTAATTGAACTGATTTTGGACTTTGACCTTGTAAATGTGATAAATGAGCCAGTTTGACTACAAGAAATAACATTTTTCTTAATTTGACATGATTGCTGGAACTCAGCGATTACACTGGGCGTTGTGGTAGCGATTCATTTAAAAATTAAGATAAAAAATTCAGTTTTTACAGTGGGACCAATCTTAGCCGTTAGCTTGCCCTGAAGAAAGAGAGACAGTTTCAAAAACTACATTTCATTTACTTTCTAACGGTTTCAAACCGTTTGAGTTACAACGGTTGCGTCACATATTCGTACCAACATGTATTTAGCGATATTTTTCCGCTATTACTAGGCTGCATCGCTTTTAACAGTGAAACGATTGACTGTGTGAATAAATAGAACTGATTCTGGACTGTGATCTTTTAAATGTGATAAATGAGCCAATTGGACTCCAAGGAATAACATTCTTCTTAATTCGACATGATTTCTGGAATTCAGCGAGTACACTAGGCCCTGTGGTAGCTCTTTTTTTAAAAATTTAGATAAATAAATCATTTTTTACTGTGGGACCAATCCTAGTCGTTAGTTCGCGCTGAAGAAATACAGACAGTTGCAAAAACTACATTTCATTGGCTTTCTAACGGGGTCAATCTGTTTGAGTTACAACGGTTGCGTCACATATTCGTACCAACATGTATTTAGAGGATTTCTTCCGATATTACTAAGTTGTATTGCTTTTAACAGTGAAACGATTGACTGTGAGAATTAATTGAACTGATTCTAGAATGTGACCATATAAATGTGATAAATGAGCCAATTGGTTTCCAAGGAATAACATTTTTCTTAATTTGACATGATTGCTGGAATTCAAGGATTACATTAGCCTCGCTGGTAGCGCTTTATTTTAAAATTTAGATATATAAGTCTTTCCTTACTGTGGGACCAATTCTTGCCGTTAACACGCGCTTAATAAATAGGAACAGTTCCAAAGACTACATTTCATTGACTATCTAGCGGCATAAATCCGTTTGAGTTACAACGGTTGCGTCACATATTTGTACCAACATGTATTTAGCGATAGTATTCGGATATTACTAGGTTGTATTGCTTTTAACATTGAAACGATTGACTGTGGGAATTAATGGAACTGATTATGGACTGTGACCTTATAAATGTGATAAATGAGCCAATTGATGTCCAAAGAATAACTTTCTTCTTAATTTGACATGATTGCTGGAATTCAGCGATTAACTTAGGCTCTGTGGTAGCGCTTTATTTAAAAATTTAGATAAAAAAGTCTGTCCTTGCTGTGGGACCAATCCTGGCCGTTAGCACGCGCTGAATAAATAGGAACAGTTCCAAAGACTGCATTTCATTGACTTTCTAACGGGGTCAATCTGTTTGAGTTACAACGTTTGCGTCACATATTCGTACCAACATGTATTTAGAGGTTTTCTTCCGATATTAATAAGTTGTATTGCTTTTAACAGTGAAACGATTGACTGTGAGAATTAATTGAACTGATTCTAGAATGTGACCATATAAATGTGATAAATGAGCCAATTGGTTTCCAAGGAATAACATTATTTTTAATTTGACATGATTGCTGGAATTCAGGGATTACATTAGCCTCGCTGGTAGCGCTTTATTTAAAAATTTAGATAAAAAAGTCTGTCCTTGCTGTGGGACCAATCCTGGCCGTTAGCACGCGCTGAATAAATAGGAACAGTTCCAAAGACTGCATTTCATTGACTTTCTAGCGGTATAAGTCCGTTTGAGTTACAGCGGTTCTGGCTTATATTCGTACCAACATGTATTTAGCGATAGTATTCGGATATTACTAGGTTGCATCGCTTTTAACAGTGAAACGCTTGACTGTGGGACTTAATTGAACTGATTTTGGACTTTGACCTTGTAAATGTGATAAATGAGCCAGTTTGACTACAAGAAATAACATTTTTATTAAATTGACATGATTGCTGGAACTCAGCGATTACACTGGGCACTGTGGTAGCGCTTTATTAAAAAATTAAGGTAAACAAGTCATTTTTTACTGTGGGACCAATCCTAGCCGTTACCTCGCGCTGAAGAAATAGAGACAGTTTCAAATACTAAATTTCTTTGACTTTCTAACGCTGTCAATCCGTTTGAGTTACAAGGGTTGCGTTACATATTCGTACCAACATGTATTCAGTGATTTTCTTCCGATATTACTAAGTTGTATTCCTTTTAACAGTGAAATGATTGACTGTGGGAATTAATAGAACTGATTCTGGACTTTGACCTTATAAATGTGGTAAATGAGCCAATTGGTTTCCAAGGAATAACTTAATTTGACATGATCGCTGGAATTCAGGGACTACATTAGCCTCGCTGGTAGCGCTTTATTTAAAAATTTAGATAAATAAGTCTTTCCTAACTGTGGGACCAATCCTGGCCGTTAACACGCGCTGAATAAATAGGAACAGTTCCAAAGACTACATTTCATTGACTTTCTAACGGTGTCAATCCGTTTGCGTAACAACGGTTGCGTTACATATTCGTACCAACATGTATTTAGTGATTTTCTTCCGATATTACTAAGTTGTATAGCTTCTAACATTGAAAGGATTGACTGTGTGAATAAATAGAACTGTTTCTGGACTGTGACCTTATAAATGTGATAAATGAGCCAATTGATGTCCAAAGAATAACTTTCTTCTTAATTTGACATGATTGCTGGAATTCAGCGATTACATTAGGCTCTGTGGTAGCGCTTTATTTAAAAATTTAGATAAAAAAGTCTGTCCTTGCTGTGGGACCAATCCTGGCCGTTAGCACGCGCTGAATAAATAGGAACAGTTCCAAAGACTGCATTTCATTGACTTTCTAGCGGTATAAGTCCGTTTGAGTTACAGCGGTTCTGGCTTATATTCGTACCAACATGTATTTAGCGATAGTATTCGGATATTAATAGGTTGCATCGCTTTTAACAGTGAAACGCTTGACTGTGGGACTTAATTGAACTGATTTTGGACTTTGACCTTGTAAATGTGATAAATGAGCCAGTTTGACTACAAGAAATAACATTTTTATTAAATTGACATGATTGCTGGAACTCAGCGATTACACTGGGCACTGTGGTAGCGCTTTATTAAAAAATTAAGATAAACAAGTCATTTTTTACTGTGGGACCAATCCTAGCCGTTAGCTCGCGCTGAAGAAATAGAGACAGTTTCAAATACTAAATTTCTTTGACTTTCTAACGCTGTCAATCCGTTTGAGTTACAAGGGTTGCGTTACATATTCGTACCAACATGTATTCAGTGATTTTCTTCCGATATTACTAAGTTGTATTGCTTTTAACAGTGAAATGATTGACTGTGGGAATTAATAGAACTGATTCTGGACTTTGACCTTATAAATGTGATAAATGAGCCAATTGGTTTCCAAGGAATAACTTAATTTGACATGATTGCTGGAATTCAGGGACTACATTAGCCTCGCTGGTAGCGCTTTATTTAAAAATTTAGATAAATAAGTCTTTCCTAACTGTGGGACCAATCCTGGCCGTTAGCACGCGCTGAATAAATAGGAACAGTTCCAAAGACTACATTTCCTTGACTTTCTAACGGTGTCAATCCGTTTGCGTAACAACGGTTGCGTTACATATTCGTACCAACATGTATTTAGTGATTTTCTTCCGATATTACTAAGTTGTATTGCTTCTAACATTGAAAGGATTGACTGTGGGAATAAATAGAACTGTTTCTGGACTGTGACCTTATAAATGTGATAAATAAGCCAATTGGACTCCAAGGAATAACATTCTTCTTAATTCGACATGATTTCTGGAATTCAGCGAGTACACTAGGCCCTGTGGTAGCTCTTTTTTTAAAAATTTAGATAAATAAATCATTTTTTACTGTGGGACCAATCCTAGTCGTTAGTTCGCGATGAAGAAATACAGACAGTTGCAAAAACTACATTTCATTGACTTTCTAACGGGGTCAATCCGTTTGAGTTACAACGGTTGCGTCACATATTTGTACCAACATGTATTTAGTGGATTTCTTTCGATATTACTAAGTTGTATTGCTTTCAACAGTGAAACGATTGACTGTGGGAATTAATTGAACTGATTCTAGAATGTGACCGTAAAAATGTGACAAATGAGCCAATTGGTTTCCAAGGAATAACATTTTTCTTAATTTGACATGATTGCTGGAATTCAGGGATTACATTAGCCTCGCTGGTAGCGATTTATTTAAAAAGTTAGATAAATAAGTCTTTCCTTACTGTGGGACCAATCCTGGCCGTTAGCACGCGCTGAATAAATAGGAACAGTTCCAAAGACTACATTTCATTGACTTTCTAGCGGTATAAATCCGTTTGAGTTACAACGGTTGCGTCACATATTCGTACCAACATGTATTTAGCGATAGTATTCGGATATTACTAGGTTGTATTGCTTTTAACATTGAAACGATTGACTGTGGGAATTAATAGAACTGATTCTGGAATGTGACCTTATAAATGTGATAAATGAGCCAATTGGTGTCCAAAGAATAACATTCTTCTTAATTTGACATGATTGCTGGAATTCAGCGATTACATTAGGCTCTGTGGTAGCGCTTTATTTAAAAATTTAGATAAAAAAGTCTTTCCTTGCTGTGGGACCAATCCTGGCCGTTAGCACGCGCTGAATAAATAGGAACAGTTCCAAAGACTGCATTTCATTGATTTTCTAGCGGTATAAGTCCGTTTGAGTTACAACGGTTGCGTCACACATTCGTACCAACATGTATTTAGCGATAGTATTCGGATATTACTAGGTTGCATCGCTTTTAACAGTGAAACGCTTGACTGTGGGACTTAGTTGAACTGATTTTGGACTTTGACTTTATGAATGTGATAAATGAGCCAGTTTGACTACATGAAATAACATTTTTCTTAATTTGACATGATTGCTGGAACTCAGCGAATACACTGGGCGCTGTGGTAGCGATTCATTTAAAAATTAAGATAAAAAATTCAGTTTTTACAGTGGGATCAATCTTAGCCGTTAGCTCGCGCTGAAGAAATAGAGACAGTTTCAAAAACTACATTTCATTTACTTTCTAACGGTGTCTTCCGTTTGCGTAACAACGGTTGCGTTACATATTCGTACCAACATGTATTTAGTGATTTTCTTCCGATATTACTAAGTTGTATTGCTTCTAACAGTGAAAGGATTGACTGTGTGAATAAATAGAACTGTTTCTGCACTGTGACCTTATAAATGTGATAAATGAGCCAATTGGTCTCCAAGGAATTACATTGTTCTTAATTTGACATGATTGCCGGAATTCATCGTGTACACTAGGCCCTGTGGTAGCTCTTTTTTTTAAAAATTTAGATAAGTAAATCATTTTTACTGTGGGACCAATCCTAGTCGTTAGTTCGCGCTTAAGAAATACAGACAGTTGCAAAAACTACATTTCATTGACTTTCTAACGGGGTCAATCAGTTTGAGTTACAACGGTTGTGTCACATATTCGTACCAACATGTATTTAGTGGATTTCTTCCGATATTACTAAGTTGTATTGCTTTTAACAGTGAAACGATTGACTGTGGGAATTAATTGAACTGATTCTAGAATGTGACCGTATAAATGTGATAAATGAGCCAATTGGTTTCCAAGGAATAACATTTTTCTTAATTTGACATGATTGCTGGAATTCAGGGATTACATTAGCCTCGCTGGTAGCGCTTTATTTAAAAATTTAGATAAATAAGTCTTTCCTTACTGTGGGACCAATCCTGGCAGTTAGCACGCGCTGAATAAATAGGAACAGTTCCAAAGACTACATTTCATTGACTTTCTAGCGGTATAAATCCGTTTGAGTTACAAAGGTTGCGTCACATATTCGTACCAACATGTATTTAGCGATAGTATTCGGATATTACTAGGTTGTATTGCTTTTAACATTGAAACGATTGACTGTGGGAATTAATAGAACTGATTCTGGACTGTGACCTTATAAATGTGATAAATGAGCCAATTGGACTCCAAGGAATAACGTTCTTCTTAATTCGACATGATTTCTGGAATTCAGCGAGTACACTAGGCCCTGTGGTAGCTCTTTTTTTTAAAAATTTAGATAAATAAATCATTTTTTACTGTGGGACCAATCCTAGTCGTTAGTTCGCGCTTAAAAAATACAGACAGTTGCAAAAACTACATTTCATTGACTTTCTAACGGGGTCAATCAGTTTGAGTTACAACGGTTGTGTCACATATTCGTACCAACATGTATTTAGTGGATTTCTTCCGATATTACTAAGTTGTATTGCTTTTAACAGTGAAACGATTGACTGTGGGAATTAATTGAACTGATTCTAGAATGTGACCGTATAAATGTGATAAATGAGCCAATTGGTGTCCAAGGAATAACATTTTTCTTAATTTGACATGATTGCTGGAATTCAGGGATTACATTAGCCTCGCTGGTAGCGCTTTATTTAAAAATTTAGATAAATAAGTCTTTCCTTACTGTGGGACCAATCCTGGCAGTTAGCACGCGCTGAATAAATAGGAACAGTTCCAAAGACTACATTTCATTGACTTTCTAGCGGTATAAATCCGTTTGAGTTACAAAGGTTGCGTCACATATTCGTACCAACATGTATTTAGCGATAGTATTCGGATATTACTAGGTTGTATTGCTTTTAACATTGAAACGATTGACTGTGGGAATTAATAGAACTGATTCTGGACTGTGACCTTATAAATGTGATAAATGAGCCAATTGGACTCCAAGGAATAACGTTCTTCTTAATTCGACATGATTTCTGGAATTCAGCGAGTACACTAGGCCCTGTGGTAGCTCTTTTTTTTAAAAATTTAGATAAATAAATCATTTTTTACTGTGGGACCAATCCTAGTCGTTAGTTCGCGCTTAAGAAATACAGACAGTTGCAAAAACTACATTTCATTGACTTTCTAACGGGGTCAATCAGTTTGAGTTACAACGGTTGTGTCACATATTCGTACCAACATGTATTTAGTGGATTTCTTCCGATATTACTAAGTTGTATTGCTTTTAACAGTGAAACGATTGACTGTGGGAATTAATTGAACTGATTCTAGAATGTGACCGTATAAATGTGATAAATGAGCCAATTGGTGTCCAAGGAATAACATTTTTCTTAATTTGACATGATTGCTGGAATTCAGGGATTACATTAGCCTCGCTGGTAGCGCTTTATTTAAAAATTTAGATAAATAAGTCTTTCCTTACTGTGGGACCAATCCTGGCAGTTAGTACGCGCTGAATAAATAGGAACAGTTCCAAAGACTACATTTCATTGACTTTCTAGCGGTATAAATCCGTTTGAGTTACAAAGGTTGCGTCACATATTCGTACCAACATGTATTTAGCGATAGTATTCGGATATTACTAGGTTGTATTGCTTTTAACATTGAAACGATTGACTGTGGGAATTAATAGAACTGATTCTGGACTGTGACCTTATAAATGTGATAAATGAGCCAATTGGACTCCAAGGAATAACGTTCTTCTTAATTCGACATGATTTCTGGAATTCAGCGAGTACACTAGGCCCTGTGGTAGCTCTTTTTTTTAAAAATTTAGATAAATAAATCATTTTTTACTGTGGGACCAATCCTAGTCGTTAGTTCGCGCTTAAGAAATACAGACAGTTACAAAAACTACATTTCATTGACTTTCTAACGGGGTCAATCAGTTTGAGTTACAACGGTTGTGTCACATATTCGTACCAACATGTATTTAGTGGATTTCTTCCGATATTACTAAGTTGTATTGCTTTTAACAGTGAAACGATTGACTGTGGGAATTAATTGAACTGATTCTAGAATGTGACCGTATAAATGTGATAAATGAGCCAATTGGTGTCCTAGGAAAAACATTTTTCTTAATTTGACCTGATTGCTGGAAATCAGGGATTACATTAGCCTCGCTGGTAGCGCTTTGTTTAAAAATTTAGATAAATAAGTCTTTCCTTACTGTGGGACCAATCCTGGCAGTTAGCACGCGCTGAGTAAATAGGAACAGTTCCAAAGACTACATTTCATTGACTTTCTAGCGGTATAAATCCGTTTGAGTTACAAAGGTTGCGTCACATATTCGTACCAACATGTATTTAGCGATAGTATTCGGATATTACTAGGTTGTATTGCTTTTAACATTGAAACGATTGACTGTGGGAATTAATAGAACTGATTCTGGACTGTGACCTGATAAATGTGATAAATGAGCCAATTGGTGTCCAAAGAATAACATTCTTCTTAATTTGACATGATTGCTAGAATTCAGCGATTACATTAGGCTCTGTGGTAGCGCTTTATTTAAAAATTTAGAAAAAAAAGTCTTTCCTTGCTGTGGGACCAATCCTGATTGTTAGCACGCGCTGAATAAATAGGAACAGTTTCAAATTCTACATTTCATTGACTTTCTAGCGGCATAATTCCGTTTGAATTACAACGGTTGCGTCACATATTCGTACCAACATGTACTTAGCGATAGTATTCTGATATTACTAGGTTGCATCGCTTTTAACAGTGAAACGATTGACCGTGGGACTAAATTGAACTGATTCTGGACTGTGACCTTATAAATGTGATAAATGAGCCAATTGGACTCCAAGGAATAACGTTCTTCTTAATTCGACATGATTTCTGGAATTCAGCGAGTACACTAGGCCCTGTGGTAGCTCTTTTTTTAAAAAATTTAGATAAATAAATCATTTTTTACTGTGGGACCAATCCTAGTCGTTAGTTCGCGCTTAAGAAATACAGACAGTTGCAAAAACTACATTTCATTGACTTTCTAAGGGGGTCAATCAGTTTGAGTTACAACGGTTGTGTCACATATTCGTACCAACAAGTATTTAGTGGATTTCTTCCGATATTACTAAGTTGTATTGCTTTTAACAGTGAAACGATTGACTGTGGGAATTAATTAAACTGATTCTAGAATGTGACCGTATAAATGTGATAAATGAGCCAATTGGTTTCCAAGGAATAACATTTTTCTTAATTTGACATGATTGCTGGAATTCAGGGATTACATTAGCCTCGCTGGTAGCGCTTTGTTTAAAAATTTAGATAAATAAGTCTTTCCTTACTGTGGGACCAATCCTGGCAGTTAGCACGCGCTGAGTAAATAGGAACAGTTCCAAAGACTACATTTCATTGACTTTCTAGCGGTATAAATCCGTTTGAGTTACAAAGGTTGCGTCACATATTCGTACCAACATGTATTTAGCGATAGTATTCGGATATTACTAGGTTGTATTGCTTTTAACATTGAAACGATTGACTGTGGGAATTAATAGAACTGATTCTGGACTGTGACCTGATAAATGTGATAAATGAGCCAATTGGTGTCCAAAGAATAACATTCTCCTTAATTTGACATGATTGCTAGAATTCAGCGATTACATTAGGCTCTGTGGTAGCGCTTTATTTAAAAATTTAGAAAAAAAAGTCTTTCCTTGCTGTGGGACCAATCCTGATTGTTAGCACGCGCTGAATAAATAGGAACAGTTTCAAATACTACATTTCATTGACTTTCTAACGGCATAATTCCGTTTGAATTACAACGGTTGCGTCACATATTCGTACCAACATGTACTTAGCGATAGTATTCTGATATTACTAGGTTGCATCGCTTTTAACAGTGAAACGATTGACCGTGGGACTAAATTGAACTGATTCTGGACTGTGACCTTATAAATGTGATAAATGAGCCAATTGGACTCCAAGGAATAACGTTCTTCTTAATTCGACATGATTTCTGGAATTCAGCGAGTACACTAGGCCCTGTGGTAGCTCTTTTTTTAAAAAATTTAGATAAATAAATCATTTTTTACTGTGGGACCAATCCTAGTCGTTAGTTCGCGCTTAAGAAATACAGACAGTTGCAAAAACTACATTTCATTGACTTTCTAACGGGGTCAATCAGTTTGAGTTACAACGGTTGTGTCACATATTCGTACCAACATGTATTTAGTGGATTTCTTCCGATATTACTAAGTTGTATTGCTTTTAACAGTGAAACGATTGACTGTGGGAATTAATTGAACTGATTCTAGAATGTGACCGTATAAATGTGATAAATGAGCCAATTGGTTTCCAAGGAATAACATTTTTCTTAATTTGACATGATTGCTGGAATTCAGGGATTACATTAGCCTCGCTGGTAGCGCTTTATTTAAAAATTTAGATAAATAAGTCTTTCCTTACTGTGGGACCAATCCTGGCAGTTAGCACGCGCTGAATAAATAGGAACAGTTCCAAAGACTACATTTCATTGACTTTCTAGCGGTATAAATCCATTTGAGTTACAACGGTTGCGTCACATATTCGTACCAACATGTATTTAGCGATAGTATTCGGATATTACTAGGTTGTATTGCTTTTAACATTGAAACGATTGACTGTGGGAATTAATAGAACTGATTCTGGACTGTGACCTGATAAATGTGATAAATGAGCCAATTGGTGTCCAAAGAATAACATTCTTCTTAATTTGACATGATTGCTAGAATTCAGCGATTACATTAGGCTCTGTGGTAGCGCTTTATTTAAAAATTTAGAAAAAAACGTCTTTCCTTGCTGTGGGACCAATCCTGATTGTTAGCACGCGCTGAATAAATAGGAACAGTTCCAAAGACTGCATTTCATTGACTTTCTAGCGGTATAAGTCCGTTTAAGTTACAACGGTTCTGTCTTGTATTCGTACCAACATGTATTTAGCGATAGTATTCGGATATTACTAGGTTGCATCGCTTTTAACAGTGAAACGCCGGACTGTGGGACTTAATTGAACTGATTTTGGACTCTGACCTTGTAAATGTGATAAATGAGCCAGTTTGACTACAAGAAATAACATTTTTCTTAATTTGACATGATTGCTGGAACTCAGAGATTACACTGGGCACTGTGGTAGCGCTTTATTAAAAAATTAAGATAAACAAGTCATTTTTTACTGTGGGACCAATCCTAGCCGTTAGCTCGCGCTGAAGAAATAGAGACAGTTTCAAATAAAAAATTTCATTGACTTTCTAACGGTGTCAATCCGTTTGAGTTACAACGGTTGCGTTACATATTCGTACCAACATGTATTTAGTGATTTTCTTCCGATATTACTAAGTTGTATTGCTTCTAACAGTGAAACGATTGGCTGTGGGACTTAATTGAACTAACTTTTGACTGTGACCTGATAAATGTAATAAATGAGACAATTGGTCTCCAAGAAATAACATTCTTCTTAATTTGACATGATTGCCGGTCTCAGCCATTACACTGGGTGATGTGGTAGCGCTTCATTTAAAAATTAAAATAAATAAGTCATTTTTACTGTGGGACCAATCCTAGCCGTTAGCGCGCGCTGAAAATATAGAGACAGTTTCAAAAATTACATTTCATTGATTTTCTAACGGTGTCAATCCGTTTGAGTTACAACGGTTGCGACACATATTCGTACCAACATGTATTTAGTGATTTTTTTCCGATATTACTAAGTTGTATCGGTTTTAATAGTGAAGTGATTGACTGTGGGATTAATTGAACTAACTTTGGACTGTGACCTGATAAATGTGATAAATGAGACAATTGGACTCCAAGGAATAACATTCTTCTAAATTTGATATGATTGCTGGAATTCAGCGATTACATTAGGCTCTGTGGTAGCGCTTTATTTACAAATTTAGATAAATAAGACTTTTCGTACTGTGGGACCAATCCTGACCATTAGCACGCGCTGAATAAATAGGATCGGTTCCAAAGACTACATTACATTGATTTTCTAGCGGCATAAATCCGTTTGAGTTACAACGGTTGCGTCACATATTCGTACCAACATGTATTTAGTGATTTTTTTCCGGTATTACTAGGTTGTATCGCTTTTAACAGTCAAACGATTGACAGTGGGACTTAATTGAACTGATTCTGGACTGTGACTTTATAAATGTGATAAATGAGCCAATTGGACTCCAAGGAATAACATTCTTCTTAATTCCACATGATTGCTGGAAGTCAGCGTTATACTGGGCGCTGCAGTAGAGCTTAATTTAAAAATTAAGATAAATAAGTCATTTTTTACTGTGGGAGCAATCCTAGCCTTTAGTTCGCGTTGAAGAAATAGAGACAGTTTCAAAAATTACATTTCATTGATTTTCTTACGGTGTCAATCCGTTTGAGTTACAACGGTTGCGTCACATATTCTTACCAACATGTATTTAGTGATTTTTTTCCGATATTACTAAGTTGTATCGGTTTTAACAGTGAAGCGATTGACTGTGGGACTTAATTGAACTAACTTTGGACTGTGACCTGATAAATGTGATAAATGAGACAATTGGACTCCAAGGAATAACATTCTTCTTAATTTGATATGATTGCTGGAATTCAGCGATTACATTAGGCTCTGTGGTAGCGCTTTATTTAAAAATTTAGATGAATAAGACTTTTCTTACTGTGGGACCAATCCTGACCGTTAGCACGCGCTGAATAAATAGGATCGGTTCCAAAGACTACATTACATTGACTTTCTAGCGGCATAAATCCGTTTGAGTTACGACGGTTGCGTCACATATTCGTACCAACATGCATTTAGTGATTTTTTTCCGATATTACTAAGTTGTATCGGTTTTAACAGTGAAGTGATTGACTGTGGGACTTAATTGAACTAACTTTGGACTGTGACCTGATAAATGTGATAAATGAGACAATTGGACTCCAAGGAATAACATTCTTCTTAATTTGGTATGATTGCTGGAATTCAGCGATTACATTAGGCTCTGTGGTAGCGCTTTATTTAAAAATTTAGATGAATAAGACTTTTCTTACTGTGGGACCAATCCTGACCGTTAGCACGCGCTGAATAAATAGGATCGGTTCCAAAGACTACATTACATTGACTGTCTAGCGGCATAAATCCGTTTGAGTTACGACGGTTGCGTCACATATTCGTACCAACATGCATTTAGTGATTTTTTTCCGATATTACTAAGTTGTATCGCATTTAACAGTGAAACGATTGACTGTGGGACTTAATTGAACTGATTCTGGGCAGTGACCTTATAAATGTGATAAATGAGCCAATTGGACTACAAGAACTAAAAGTCTTCTTAATTTGACATGATTGCTGGAACTCAGCGATTACATTGGGAGCTGTGGTAGAGCTTTATTTAAAAATTAAGATAAATAAGACATTTTTTACTGTGGGACCAATCCTAGCCGTTAGTTCGCGTTGAAGAAATAGAGACAGTTTCAAAAACTACATTTCATTGATTTTCTAATGGTGTCAATCCGTTTGAGTTACAACGGTTGCGTCACATATTCTAACCAACATGTATTTAGTGATTTTTTTCAGATACTACTAAGTTGTATCGTTTTTAAAAGTGAAACGATTGACTGTGGGACTTAATTGAACTGATTCTGGGCTGTGACCTTATAAATGTGATAAATGAGCCAATTGGACTCCAAGGAATAACATTCTTCTTAATTTGACATGATTGCTGGAATTAAGCGATTACATTATGCTCTGTGGTAGCGCTTTATTTAAAAATTTAAATAAATAAGTCTTTTCTTACTGTGGGACCAATCCTGGCTGTTAGCACGCGCTGAATAAATAGGAACAGTTCCAAAGACTACATTTCATTGACTTTCTAGCGGCATAAATCCGTTTGAGTTACAACGGTTGCGTCACATATTCGTACCAACATGTATTTAGCGATAGTATTCGGATATTACTAGGTTGCATCGCTTTTAACAGTGAAACGCTTGACTGTGGGACTTAATTGAACTGATTTTGGACTTTGACCTTATAAATGTGATAAATGAGTCAGTTTTACTACAAGAAATAACATTCTTCTTAATTTGACATGATTCCTGGAACTCCTCGATTACACTGGGCGCTGTGGTAGCGCTTTATTAAAAAATTAAGATAAATAAGTCATTTTTTACTGCGGGACCAATCCTAGCCGTTAGCTCGCGCTGAAGAAATAGAGACAGTTTCAAATACTACATTTCACTGACTTTCTTACGGTGTCAGTCCGTTTAAGTTACAACGGTTGGGTCACATATTCGTACCAACATGTATTTAGCGATATTTTTCTGATATTACTAGGTTGCATCGCTTTTAACAGTGAAACGATTGACTGTGGGAATTAATAGAACTGATTCTGGACTGTGACCTTATAAATGTGATAAATGAGCCAATTGGTCTCCAAGGAATAACATTCTTCTTAATTTGTCATGATTGCCGGAATTCATCGATTACATTATGCTCTGTGGTAGCGCTTTATTTAAAAATTTAGATAAATAAGTCTTTTCTTACTGTGGGACCAATCCTGGCCGTTAGCACGCGCTGAAGAAATAGGAACAGTTTTAAGGACTACATTTCATTGACTTTCTAGCGGTATAAATCCGTTTGAGTTACAACGGTTGCGTCACATATTCGTACCAACATGTATTTAGTGATTTTTTTCAGATACTACTAAGTTGTATCGTTTTTAACAGTGAAACGATTGACTGTGGGACTTAATTGAACTGATTCTGGGCTGTGACCTTATAAATGTGATAAATGAGCCAATTGGACTACAAGGAATAACATTCTTCTTAATTTGACATGATTGCTGGAATTAAGCGATTACCTTATGCTCTGTGGTAGCGCTTTATTTAAAAATTTAAATAAATAAGTCTTTTCTTACCGTGGGACCAATCCTGGCTGTTAGCACGCGCTGAATAAATAGGAACAGTTCCAAAGACTACATTTCATTGACTTTCTAGCGGTATAAATCTGTTTGAGTTACAACGGTTGCGTCACATATTCATACCAACATGTATTTAGCGATAGTATTCGGATATTATTAGGTTGCATCGCCTTTAACAGTGAAACGCTTGACTGTGGGACTTAATTGAACTGATTCCGGACTGTGACCTTATAAATGTGATAAATGAGCCAATTTGACTCCAAGGAATAACATTCTTCTTAATTCGACATGATTGCTGGAACTCAGCGATTACACTGGGCGCTGTGGTAGAGCTTTATTTAAAAATTAAGATAAATAACTCATGTTTTACTGTGGGACCAATCCTAGCCGTTAGTTCGCGTTAAAGAAATAGAGACAGTTTCAAAAACTACATTTCATTGATTTTCGAACGGTGTCAATCCGTTTGAGTTACAACGGTTGCGTCACATGTTCGTACCAACATGTATTTAGTGATTTTTTTCCAATATTACTAAGTCGTATCGCTTTTAACAGTGAAACGATTGACTGTGGGACTTAATTGAACTGATTCTGGGCTGTGACCTTATAAATGTGATAAATGAGCCAATTGGACTCCAAGGAATAACATTCTTCTTAATTTGACATGATTGCTGGAATTCAGCGATTACATTAGGACCTGTGGTAGCACTTTATTTAAAAATTTAGATAAATAAGACTTTTCTTACTGTGGGACAAATCCTGGCCGTTAGCGCGCGCTGAATAAATAGGATCAGTTCCGAAGACTACATTTCATTGACTTTCTAGCGGCATAAATCCGTTTGAGTTACAACGGTTGCGTCACATATTCGTACCAACATGTATTTAGCGATAGTATTCGGATATTACTAGGTTGCATCGCTTTTAACAGTGAAACGTTTGACTGTGGGACTTAATTGAACTGATTTTGGACTTTGACCTTATAAATGTGATAAATGAGTCAGTTTTACTACAAGAAATAACATTCTTCTTAATTTGACATGATTCCTGGAACTCCTCGATTACACTGGGCGCTGTGGTAGCGCTTTATTAAAATATTAAGATAAATAAGTCATTTTTTACTGCGGGACCAATCCTAGCCGTTAGCTCGCGCTGAAGAAATAGAGACAGTTTCAAATACTACATTTCACTGACTTTCTTACGGAGTCAGTCCGGTTAAGTTACAACGGTTGGGTCACATATTCGTACCAAAATGTATTTAGCGATATTTTTCTGATATTACTAGGTTGCATCGCTTTTAACAGTGAAACGATTGACTGTGGGAATTAATAGAACTGATTCTGGACTGTGACCTTATAAATGTGATAAATGAGCCAATTGGTCTCCAAGGAATAACATTCTTCTTAATTTGTCATGATTGCCGGAATTCATCGATTACATTATGCTCTGTGGTAGCGCTTTATTTAAAAATTTAGATAAATAAGTCTTTCCTTACTGTGGGACCAATCCTGGCCGTTAGCACGCGCTGAAGAAATAGGAACAGTTTTAAGGACTACATTTCATTGAATTTCTAGCGGTATAAATCTGTTTGAGTTACAACGGTTGCGTCATATATTCATACCAACATGTATTTAGCGATAGTATTCGGATATTATTAGGTTGCATCGCTTTTAACAGTGAAACGCTAGACTGTGGGACTTAATTCAACTGATCTTGGACTTGACCTTGTAAATGTGATAAATGAGCCAGTTTGAAAACAAGAAATAACATTCTTCTTAATTTGACATGATTGCTGGAACTCAGCGATTACACTGGGCACTGTGGTTGCGCTTTATTAAAAAATTAAGATAAACAAGTCATTTTTTACTGAGGGACCAATCCTAGACGTTAGCTCGCGCTGAAAAAATAGAGACAGTATCAAAATCTACGTTTCATTTACTTTCTAACGGTGTCCATTCGTTTGAGTTACAACGGTTGCGTCACATATTCGTAACAACATGTATTTAGTGATTTTCTTCCGATATTACTAAGTTGTATTGCTTTTAACAGTGAAACGATTGACTGTGGGATTTAATTGAACTGATTATGGACTGTGACCTTATAAATGTGATAAATGAGCCAATTGGACTCCAAGGAATAACATTCTTCTTAATTCGACATGATTGCTGTAATTCATCGATTACATTAGGCTCTGCGGTAGAGCCTAATTAAAAAATTAGGTAAATAAGTCTTTTCTTACTGTGGGACCAATCCTGGCCGTTAGCACGCGCTGAATAAATAGGAACAGTTCCAAAGACTACATTTCATTGACTTTCTAGCGGCATAAATCCGTTTGAGTTACAACGGTTGCGTCACATATTCGTACCAACATGTATTTAGCGATAGTATTCGGATATAACTAGGTTGCATCGCTTTTAACAGTGAAACGCTTGACTGTGAGACTTAATTGAACTGATTTTGGACTTTGACCTTATAAATGTGATAAATGAGTCAGTTTTACTACAAGAAATAGCATTCTTCTTAATTTGACATGATTCCTGGAACTCCTCGATTACACTGGGCGCTGTGGTAGCGCTTTATTAAAAAATTAAGATAAATAAGTCATTTTTTACTGTGGGACCAATCCTAGCCGTTAGCTCGCGCTGAAGAAATAGAGACAGTTTCAAATACTACATTTCACTGACTTTCTAACGGTGTCAGTCCGTTTAAGTTACAACGGTTGGGTCACATATTCGTACCAACATGTATTTAGCGATATTTTTCTGATATTACTAGGTTGCATCGCTTTTAACAGTGAAACGATTGACTGTGGGATTTAATAGAACTGATTCTGGACTGTGACCTTATAAATGTGATAAATGAGCCAATTGGTCTCCAAGGAATAACATTCTTCTTAATTTGTCATGATTGCCGGAATTCATCGATTACATTATGCTCTGTGGTAGCACTTTATTTAAAAATTTAGATAAATAAGTCTTTTCTTACTGTGGGACCAATCCTGGCCGTTAGCACGCGCTGAAGAAATAGGAACAGTTTTAAGGACGACATTTCATTGACTTTCTAGCGGTATAAATCTGTTTGAGTTACAACGGTTGCGTCATATAATCATACCAACATGTATTTAGCGATAGTATTCGGATATTATTAGGTTGCATCGCCTTTAACAGTGAAACGCTTGACTGTGGGACTTAATTGAACTGATTTTGGACTTTGACCTTGTAAATGTGATAAATGAGCCAGTTGACAACAAGAAATAACATTCTTCTTAGTTTGACATGATTGCTGGAACTCAGCGATTACACTGGGCACTGTGGTTGCGCTTTATTAAAAAATTTAGATAAACAAGTCATTTTTTACTGAGGGACCAATCCTAGACGTTAGCTCGCGCTGAAGAAATAGAGACAGTATCATAATCTACATTTCATTTACTTTCTAACGGTGTCAATCCGTTTGAGTTACAACGGTTGCGTCACATATTCGTAACAACATGTATTTAGTGATTCTCTTCCGATATTACTAAGTTGTATTGCGATTGACTGTGGGATTTAATTGAACTGATTCTTGGCTGTGACCTTATAAATTTGATAAATGAGCCGATTGGACTCCAAGGAATAACATTCTTCTTAAATCGACATGATTGTTGGAACTCAGCGAGTACACTAGGTTCTGAGGTAGCGCTTTATTTAAAAATTTAGATAAATAAGTCTTTTTTTGCTGTGGGACCAATCCTGGCTGTTAGCACGTGCTGAACAAATAGGAACAGTTTTAAGGACTACATTTCATTGACTTTCTAGCGGTATAAATCTGTTTGAGTTACAACGGTTGCGTCACATATTCATACCAACATGTATTTAGCGATAGTATTCGGATATTATTAGGTTGCATCGCCTTTAACAGTGAAACGCTTGACTGTGGGACTTAATTGAACTGATTTTGGACTTTGACCTTGTAAATGTGATAAATGAGCCAGTTTGACTACAAGAAATAACATTCTTCTTAATTTGACATGATTGCTGGAACTCAGCGATTACACTGGGCACTGTGGTTGCGCTTTATTAAAAAATTAAGATAAACAAGTCATTTTTTACTGAGGGACCAATCCTAGACGTTAGCTCGCGCTGAAAAAATAGAGACAGTATCAAAATCTACGTTTCATTTACTTTCTAACGGTGTCCATTCGTTTGAGTTACAACGGTTGCGTCACATATTCGTAACAACATGTATTTAGTGATTTTCTTCCGATATTACTAAGTTGTATTGCTTTTAACAGTGAAACGATTGACTGTGGGATTTAATTGAACTGATTATGGACTGTGACCTTATAAATGTGATAAATGAGCCAATTGGACTCCAAGGAATAACATTCTTCTTAATTCGACATGATTGCTGTAATTCATCGATTACATTAGGCTCTGCGGTAGAGCCTAATTAAAAAATTAGGTAAATAAGTCTTTTCTTACTGTGGGACCAATCCTGGCCGTTAGCACGCGCTGAATAAATAGGAACAGTTCCAAAGACTACATTTCATTGACTTTCTAGCGGCATAAATCCGTTTGAGTTACAACGGTTGCGTCACATATTCGTACCAACATGTATTTAGCGATAGTATTCGGATATAACTAGGTTGCATCGCTTTTAACAGTGAAACGCTTGACTGTGGGACTTAATTGAACTGATTTTGGACTTTGACCTTATAAATGTGATAAATGAGTCAGTTTTACTACAAGAAATAGCATTCTTCTTAATTTGACATGATTCCTGGAACTCCTCGATTACACTGGGCGCTGTGGTAGCGCTTTATTAAAAAATTAAGATAAATAAGTCATTTTTTACTGTGGGACCAATCCTAGCCGTTAGCTCGCGCTGAAGAAATAGAGACAGTTTCAAATACTACATTTCACTGACTTTCTAACGGTGTCAGTCCGTTTAAGTTACAACGGTTGGGTCACATATTCGTACCAACATGTATTTAGCGATATTTTTCTGATATTACTAGGTTGCATCGCTTTTAACAGTGAAACGATTGACTGTGGGATTTAATAGAACTGATTCTGGACTGTGACCTTATAAATGTGATAAATGAGCCAATTGGTCTCCAAGGAATAACATTCTTCTTAATTTGTCATGATTGCCGGAATTCATCGATTACATTATGCTCTGTGGTAGCGCTTTATTTAAAAATTTAGATAAATAAGTCTTTTCTTACTGTGGGACCAATCCTGGCCGTTAGCACGCGCTGAAGAAATAGGAACAGTTTTAAGGACTACATTTCATTGACTTTCTAGCGGTATAAATCTGTTTGAGTTACAACGGTTGCGTCATATAATCATACCAACATGTATTTAGCGATAGTATTCGGATATTATTAGGTTGCATCGCCTTTAACAGTGAAACGCTTGACTGTGGGACTTAATTGAACTGATTTTGGACTTTGACCTTGTAAATGTGATAAATGAGCCAGTTTGACAACAAGAAATAACATTCTTCTTAGTTTGACATGATTGCTGGAAATCAGCGATTACACTGGGCACTGTGGTTGCGCTTTATTAAAAAATTTAGATAAACAAGTCATTTTTTACTGAGGGACCAATCCTAGACGTTAGCTCGCGCTGAAGAAATAGAGTCAGTATCAAAATCTACATTTCATTTACTTTCTAACGGTGTCAATCCGTTTGAGTTACAACGGTTGCGTCACATATTCGTAACAACATGTATTTAGTGATTCTCTTCCGATATTACTAAGTTGTATTGCGATTGACTGTGGGATTTAATTGAACTGATTCTTGGCTGTGACCTTATAAATTTGATAAATGAGCCGATTGGACTCCAAGGAATAACATTCTTCTTAAATCGACATGATTGTTGGAATTCAGCGAGTACACTAGGTTCTGAGGTAGCGCTTTATTTAAAAATTTAGATAAATAAGTCTTTTTTTGCTGTGGGACCAATCCTGGCTGTTAGCACGTGCTGAACAAATAGGAACAGTTTTAAGGACTACATTTCATTGACTTTCTAGCGGTATAAATCTGTTTGAGTTACAACGGTTGCGTCACATATTCATACCAACATGTATTTAGCGATAGTATTCGGATATTATTAGGTTGCATCGCCTTTAACAGTGAAACGCTTGACTGTGGGACTTAATTGAACTGATTTTGGACTTTGACCTTGTAAATGTGATAAATGAGCCAGTTTGACTACAAGAAATAACATTCTTCTTAATTTGACATGATTGCTGGAACTCAGCGATTACACTGGGCACTGTGGTTGCGCTTTATTAAAAAATTGAGATAAACAAGACATTTTTTACTGTGGGACCAATCCTAGCCGTTAGCTCGCGCTGAAGAAATAGAGACAGTATCAAAATCTACATTTCATTTCCTTTCTAACGGTGTCAATCCGTTTGAGTTACAACGGTTGCGTCACATATTCGTACCAACATGTATTTAGTGATTTTCTTCCCATATTACTAAGTTGTATTGCTTTTAACAGTGAATTGATTGACTGGGGAATTAATAGAACTGATTCTGGACTGTGACCTTATAAATGTGATAAATGAGCCAATTGGTCTCCAAGGAATAACATTCTTCTTAATTTGTCATGATTGCCGGAATTCATCGATTACATTATGCTCTGTGGTAGCGCTTTATTTAAAAATTTAGATAAATAAGTCTTTTCTTACTGTGGGACCAATCCTGGCCGTTAGCACGCGCTGAAGAAATAGGAACAGTTTTAAGGACTACATTTCATTGAATTTCTAGCGGTATAAATCTGTTTGAGTTACAACGGTTGCGTCATATATTCATACCAACATGTATTTAGCGATAGTATTCGGATATTATTAGGTTGCATCGCTTTTAACAGTGAAACGCTAGACTGTGGGACTTAATTCAACTGATTTTGGACTTTGACCTTGTAAATGTGATAAATGAGCCAGTTTGAAAACAAGAAATAACATTCTTCTTAATTTGACATGATTGCTGGAACTCAGCGATTACACTGGGCACTGTGGTTGCGCTTTATTAAAAAATTAAGATAAACAAGTCATTTTTTACTGAGGGACCAATCCTAGACGTTAGCTTGCGCTGAAGAAATAGAGACAGTATCAAAATCTACATTTCATTTACTTTCTAACGGTGTCCATTCGTTTGAGTTACAACGGTTGCGTCACATATTCGTAACAACATGTATTTAGTGATTTTCTTCTGATATTACTAAGTTGTATTGCTTTTAACAGTGAAACGATTGACTGTGGGATTTAATTGAACTGATTCTTGGCTGTGACCTTATAAATGTGATAAATGAGCCAATTGGACTCCAAGGAATAACATTCTTCTTAATTCGACATGATTGCTGTAATTCATCGATTACATTAGGCTCTGCGGTAGAGCCTAATTAAAAAATTAGGTAAATAAGTCTTTTCTTACTGTGGGACCAATCCTGGCCGTTAGCACGCGCTGAATAAATAGGAACAGTTCCAAAGACTACATTTCATTGACTTTCTAGCGGCATAAATCCGTTTGAGTTACAACGGTTGCGTCACATATTCGTACCAACATGTATTTAGCGATAGTATTCGGATATTACTAGGTTGCATCGCTTTTAACAGTGAAACGCTTGACTGTGGGACTTAATTGAACTGATTTTGGACTTTGACCTTATAAATGTGATAAATGAGTCAGTTTTACTACAAGAAATAGCATTCTTCTTAATTTGACATGATTCCTGGAACTCCTCGATTACACTGGGCGCTGTGGTAGCGCTTTATTAAAAAATTAAGATAAATAAGTCATTTTTTACTGTGGGACCAATCCTAGCCGTTAGCTCGCGCTGAAGAAATAGAGACAGTTTCAAATACTACATTTCACTAACTTTCTAACGGTGTCAGTCCGTTTAAGTTACAACGGTTGGGTCACATATTCGTACCAACATGTATTTAGCGATATTTTTCTGATATTACTAGGTTGCATCGCTTTTAACAGTGAAACGATTGACTGTGGGATTTAATGGAACTGATTCTGGACTGTGACCTTATAAATGTGATAAATGAGCCAATTGGTCTCCAAGGAATAACATTCTTCTTAATTTGTCATGATTGCCGGAATTCATCGATTACATTATGCTCTGTGGTAGCGCTTTATTTAAAAATTTAGATAAATAAGTCTTTTCTTACTGTGGGACCAATCCTGGCCGTTAGCACGCGCTGAAGAAATAGGAACAGTTTTAAGGACTACATTTCATTGACTTTCTAGCGGTATAAATCTGTTTGAGTTACAACGGTTGCGTCATATAATCATACCAACATGTATTTAGCGATAGTATTCGGATATTATTAGGTTGCATCGCCTTTAACAGTGAAACGCTTGACTGTGGGACTTAATTGAACTGATTTTGGACTTTGACCTTGTAAATGTGATAAATGAGCCAGTTTGACAACAAGAAATAACATTCTTCTTAATTTGACATGATTGCTGGAACTCAGCGATTACACTGGGCACTGTGGTTGCGCTTTATTAAAAAATTAAGATAAACAAGTCATTTTTTACTGAGGGACCAATCCTAGACGTTAGCTCGCGCTGAAGAAATAGAGACAGTATCAAAATCTATATTTCATTTACTTTCTAACGGTGTCAATCCGTTTGAGTTACAACGGTTGCGTCACATATTCGTAACAACATGTATTTAGTGATTTTCTTCCGATCTTACTAAGTTGTATTGCTTTTAACAGTGAAACGATTGACTGTGGGATTTAATTGAACTGATTCTTGGCTGTGACCTTATGAATTTGATAAATGAGCCGATTGGACTCCAAGGAATAACATTCTTCTTAAATCGACATGATTGTTGGAATTCAGCGAGTACACTAGGTTCTGAGGTAGCGCTTTATTTAAAAATTTAGATAAATAAATCTTTTTTTGCTGTGGGTCCAATCCTGGCTGTTAGCACGTGCTGAACAAATAGGAACAGTTTTAAGGACTACATTTCATTGACTTTCTAGCGGTATAAATCTGTTTGAGTTACAACGGTTGCGTCACATATTCATACCAACATGTATTTAGCGATAGTATTCGGATATTATTAGGTTGCATCGCCTTTAACAGTGAAACGCTTGACTGTGGGACTTAATTGAACTGATTTTGGACTTTGACCTTGTAAATGTGATAAATGAGCCAGTTTGACTACAAGAAATAACATTCTTCTTAATTTGACATGATTGCTGGAACTCAGCGATTACACTGGGCACTGTGGTTGCGCTTTATTAAAAAATTGAGATAAACAAGACATTTTTTACTGTGGGACCAATCCTAGCCGTTAGCTCGCGCTGAAGAAATAGAGACAGTATCAAAATCTACATTTCATTTCCTTTCTAACGGTGTCAATCCGTTTGAGTTACAACGGTTGCGTCACATATTCGTACCAACATGTATTTAGTGATTTTCTTCCGATATTACTAAGTTGTATTGCTTTTAACAGTGAATTGATTGACTGTGGGAATTAATAGAGCTGATTCTGGACTGTGACCTTATAAATGTGATAAATGAGCCAATTGGTGTCCAAAGAATAACATTCTTCTTAATTTGACATGATTTCCGGAATTGACTTTCTAGCGGTATAAATCTGTTTGAGTTACAACGGTTGCGTCATATAATCATACCAACATGTATTTAGCGATAGTATTCGGATATTATTAGGTTGCATCGCCTTTAACAGTGAAACGCTTGACTGTGGGACTTAATTGAACTGATTTTGGACTTTGACCTTGTAAATGTGATAAATGAGCCAGTTTGACAACAAGAAATAACATTCTTCTTAATTTGACATGATTGCTGGAACTCAGCGATTACACTGGGCACTGTGGTTGCGCTTTATTAAAAAATTAAGATAAACAAGTCATTTTTTACTGAGGGACCAATCCTAGACGTTAGCTCGCGCTGAAGAAATAGAGACAGTATCAAAATCTATATTTCATTTACTTTCTAACGGTGTCAATCCGTTTGAGTTACAACGGTTGCGTCACATATTCGTAACAACATGTATTTAGTGATTTTCTTCCGATCTTACTAAGTTGTATTGCTTTTAACAGTGAAACGATTGACTGTGGGATTTAATTGAACTGATTCTTGGCTGTGACCTTATGAATTTGATAAATGAGCCGATTGGACTCCAAGGAATAACATTCTTCTTAAATCGACATGATTGTTGGAATTCAGCGAGTACACTAGGTTCTGAGGTAGCGCTTTATTTAAAAATTTAGATAAATAAATCTTTTTTTGCTGTGGGTCCAATCCTGGCTGTTAGCACGTGCTGAACAAATAGGAACAGTTTTAAGGACTACATTTCATTGACTTTCTAGCGGTATAAATCTGTTTGAGTTACAACGGTTGCGTCACATATTCATACCAACATGTATTTAGCGATAGTATTCGGATATTATTAGGTTGCATCGCCTTTAACAGTGAAACGCTTGACTGTGGGACTTAATTGAACTGATTTTGGACTTTGACCTTGTAAATGTGATAAATGAGCCAGTTTGACTACAAGAAATAACATTCTTCTTAATTTGACATGATTGCTGGAACTCAGCGATTACACTGGGCACTGTGGTTGCGCTTTATTAAAAAATTGAGATAAACAAGACATTTTTTACTGTGGGACCAATCCTAGCCGTTAGCTCGCGCTGAAGAAATAGAGACAGTATCAAAATCTACATTTCATTTCCTTTCTAACGGTGTCAATCCGTTTGAGTTACAACGGTTGCGTCACATATTCGTACCAACATGTATTTAGTGATTTTCTTCCGATATTACTAAGTTGTATTGCTTTTAACAGTGAATTGATTGACTGTGGGAATTAATAGAGCTGATTCTGGACTGTGACCTTATAAATGTGATAAATGAGCCAATTGGTGTCCAAAGAATAACATTCTTCTTAATTTGACATGATTTCCGGAATTCATCGATTACATTAGGCTCTGCGGTAGCGCCTAATTAAAAAATTAGGTAAATAAGTCTTTTCTTTACTGTGGGACCAATCCTGGCCGTTAGCACGCGCTGAATAAATAGGAACAGTTCCAAAGACTACATTTCATTGACTTTCTAGCGGCATAAATCCGTTTGAGTTACAACGGTTGCGTCACATATTCGTACCAACATGTATTTAGCGATAGTATTCGGATATTACTAGGTTGCATCGCTTTTAACAGTGAAACGCTTGACTGTGGGACTTAATTGAACTGATTTTGGACTTTGACCTTATAAATGGGATAAATGAGTCAGTTTTACTACAAGAAATAACATTCTTCTTAGTTTGACATGATTCCTGGAACTCCTCGATTACACTGGGCGCTGTGGTAGCGCTTTATTAAAAAATTAAGATAAATAAGTCATTTTTTACTGTGGGACCAATCCTGGCCGTTAGCACGCGCTGAAGAAATAGGAACAGTTTTAAGGACTACATTTCATTGACTTTCTAGCAGTAATAAATCTGTTTGACTTACAACGGTTGCTTCACATATTCATACCAACATGTATTTAGCGATAGTATTCGGATATTATTAGGTTGCATCGCCTTTAACAGTGAAACGCTTGACTGTGGGACTTAATTGAACTGATTTTGGACTTTGACCTTGTTAATGTGATAAATGAGCCAGTTTGACAACAAGAAATAACATTCTTCTTAATTTGACATGATTGCTGGAACTCAGCGATTACACTGGGCACTGTGGTTGCGCTTTATTAAAAAATTAAGATAAACAAGTCATTTTTTACTGTGGGACCAATCCTAGACGTTAGCTCGCGCTGAAGAAATAGAGACAGTATCAAAATCTACATTTCATTTACTTTCTAACGGTGTCAATCCGTTTGAGTTACAACGGTTGCGTCACATATTCGTACCAACATGTATTTAGTGATTTTCTTCCGATATTACTAAGTTGTATTGCTTTTAACAGTGAATTGATTGACAGTGGGAATTAATAGAACTGGTTCTGACTGTGACCTTATAAATGTGATAAATGAGCCAATTGGTGTCCAAAGAATAACATTCTTCTTAATTTGAAATGATTTCCGGAATTCATCGATTACATTAGGCTGTGTGGTAGCGCCTAATTAAAAAATTAGGTAAATAAGTCTTTTCTTACTGTGGGACCAATCCTGGCCGTTAGCACGCGCTGAATAAATAGGAACAGTTCCAAAGACTACATTTCATTGACTTTCTGGCGGTATATATCCGTTTGAGTTACAACGGTTGCGTCACATATTCGTGCCAACATGTATTTAGCGATAGTATTCGGATATTACTAGGTTGCATCGCTTTTAACAGTGAAACGCTTGACTGTGGGACTTAATTGAACTGATTTTGAACTGTGACCTTATAAATGTTACAAGTGAGACAATTGGTCTCCAAGGAATAACATTCTTATTAATTTGACATGATTGCTTGGTTTCAGGGATTACATTAGCCTCGATGGTAGCGCTTTATTTAAAAATTTAGATAAATAAGTCTTTCCTTACTGTGGGACCAATCCTGGCCGTTAGCACGCGCTGAATAAATAGGAACAGCTACAAAGACTACATTCCATTGACCTTCTAACGCTGTCAATCCGCTTCAGTAACAACGGTTGCGTCACATATTCGTACCAACATGTACTTAGCGATAGTATTCGGATATTACTAGGTTGCATCGCTTTTAACAGTGAAACGATTGACTGTGGGACTTAATTGAACTGATTTTGGACTTTGACCCTATAAATGTGATAAATGAGGCAGTTTGACTACAAGAAGTAACATTCTTCTTAATTTGACATGATTGCGGGAACTCAGCGATTACACTGAGCGCTGTGTTAGCGCTTTATTAAAAAATTAAAATAAATAAGTCATTTTTAACTGTGGCACCAATCCTAGCCGGTAGTTCGCGCTGAAGAAATAGAGACGGTTTCAAAAACTACATTTCATTTACTTTCTAACGGTGTCAATCCGTTTGAGTTACAACAGTTGCGTCACATATTCGTACCAACATGTACTTAGCGATTTTCTACCGATATTACTTGGTTGCATCGCTTTTAACAGTGAAACGATTGACTGTGGGACTTAATTGAACTAACTTTGGACTGTGCAATGATAAATGTAATAAATGAGACAATTGGTCTCCAAGAAATAACATTCTTCTTAACTTGACATCATTGTTGGAACTCAGCGATTACATTAGACCCCGTGGTAGCGCTTTATTTAAAAATTTAGATAAATAAGTCTTTTTTTGCTGTGGGACCAATCCTGGCCGTTAGCAGGCGCTGAATAAATAGGAACCGTTTCAAAGACTACATTTCATTGACTTTCTAGCGGTATAAATCTGTTTGAGTTACAACGGTTGCGTCACATATTCATAAAAACATGTATTGAGCGATAGTATTCGGATTTTACTATGTTGCATCGCCTTTAACAGTGAAACGCTTGACTTAATTGAATTGATTTTGGACATTGACCTTGTAAATGTGATAAATGAGCCAGTTTGACTACAAGAAATAACATTTTTCTTAATTTGACATGATTGCTGGAACTCAGCGATTACACTGGGCACCGTGGTAGCGCTTTATTAAAAAATTGGGATAAACAAGTCATTTTTTACTGTGGGACCAATCCTAGCCCTTAGCTCGCGCTGAAGAAACAGAGACAGTTTAAAAAACTAATTTTCATTGACTTTCTAACGCTATCAATCCGCTTCAGTTACAACGGTTGCGTCACATATTCGTACCAACATGTATTTAATGATTTTCTTCCGATATTACTAAAATGTATTGCTTTTAACAGTGAAACGATTCACTGTGGGAATTAATAGAACTGATTCTGGACTGTGACCTTATAAATGTGATAAATGAGCCAATTGGTGTCCAAAGAATATCATTCTTCTTAATTTGACATGATTCCTGGAATTAAGTGATTACATTATGCTCTGTGGTAGCGCTTTATTTAAAAATTTAAATAAATAAGTCTTTTCTTACTGTGGGACCAATCCTGGCCGTTAGCACGCGCTGAATAAACAGGAACAGTTCCAAAGACTACATTTCATTGATTTTCTAGCGGTATAAGTCCGTTTGAGTTACAACGGTTCTGTCACATATTCGTACCAACATGTATTTAGCGATATTTTTCTGATATTACTAGGTTGCATCGCTTTTAACAGTGAAACGATTGACTGTGGAAATTAATAGAACTGATTCTGGACTGTGACCTTATAAATGCGATAAAAGAGCCAATTGGTCTCCAAGGAATATCATTCTTCTTAATTTGTCATGATTGCCGAAACTCAGCGATTACAATGGGCGCTGTGGTAGCGTTTTGTTAAAAAAATTAAGATAAATAAGTCATTTTTTACTGTGGGACCAATCCTAGCCGTTATCTCGCGCTGAAGAAATAGAGAAAGTTTCAAATACTACATTTCACTGACTTTCTAACGGTGTCAGTCCGTTTAAGTTACATAGGTTGGGTCACATATTCGTACCAACATGTATTTAGCGATATTTTTCTGATATTACTAGGTTGCATCGCTTTTAACAGTGAAACGATTGACTCTGGGACTTAATTGAACTAACTTTGGACTGTGACCTGATAATTCTAATAAGTGAGACAATTGGTTTCCAAGAAATGACATTCTTCTTAAATTCACGTGATTGCCGGGACTTAGCGATTACATTGGGCGCTGTGGTAGCGCTTCATTTAAAATTTAGATAAATAAGTCATCTTTACTGTGGGATCAATCTTGGCCGTTATCGCGAGCTGAAGAAGTAGCGACAGTTTCAAAAACTAATTTTCATTGAGTTTCTAACGCTATCAATCCGCTTCAGTTACAACGGTTGCGTCACATATTCGTACCAACATGTTATTAACGATACTTTTCTCATATTACTAGGTTGCATCGCTTTTAACAGTGAAACGATTGACTCTGGGACTTAATTGAACTGATTTTGGCCTTTGAGATTATAAATGTGATAAATGAGCCAGTTTGACTACAAGAAATAACATTCTTCTTAATTTGACATGATTGCTGAAACTCAGCGATTACACTGGGCGCTGTGGTAGCGCTTTAATAAAAAAATAATATAAATAAGTCATTTTTTACTGTGGGACCAATCCTGCCGTTAGCTCGCGCTGAAGAAGTAGAGACATTTTGAAAAACTACCTTTCATTGACTTTCTAACGGTGTCAATCCGTTTGAGTTACAACGGTTGCGTCACATATTCGTACCAACATGTATTTAGTGATTTTCTTCCGATATTACTAAAATGTATTGCTTTTAACAGTGAAACGATTCACTGTGGGAATTATTAGAACTGATTCTGGACTGTGACCTTATAAATGTGATAAATGAGCCAATTGGTGTCCAAAGAATAACATTCTTCTTAATTTGACATGATTCCTGGAATTAAGCGATTACATTATGCTCTGTGGTAGCACTTTATTTAGAAATTTAAATAAATAAGTCTTTTCTTACTGTGGGACCAATCCTGGCCGTTAGCACGCGCTGAATAAACAGGAACAGTTCCAAAGTCTGCATTTCATTAACTTTCTAGTGGTATAAGTCTGTTTGAGTTACAACGGTTCTGTCACATATTCGTACCAACATGTATTTAGCGATATTTTTCTGATATTACTAGGTTGCATCGCTTTTAACAGTGAAACGATTGACTGTGGGAATTAATAGAACTGATTCTGGACTGTGACCTTATAAATGTGATAAATGAGCCAATTGGTCTCCAAGGAATAACATTCTTCTTAATTTGTCATGATTGCCGGAATTCATCGATTACATTAGGCTCTGTGGTAGCGCTTCATTTAAAAATTTAGATAAAGAAGTCTTTTCTTACTGCGGGACCAATCCTGTTCCTTCGTACGCGCTGAATAAATAGGAACAGTTCCAGACACTACATTTCATTGACTTTCTAGCGGTATAAATCCGTTTGAGTTAGAACGGTTGCGTCACATATTCGTACCAACATGTATTTAGCGATATTTTTCTAATATTACTAGGTTGCATCGCTTTTAACAGTGAAACGATTGACTGTGGGAATTAATAGAACTGATTCTGGACTGTGACCTTATAAATGTGATAAATGTGCCAGTTTGACTACAAGAAATAACATTTTTTTCAATTTGACATGATTCCTGGAACTCAGCGATTACACTGGGCGCTGTGGTAGCGCTTTATTAAAAAATTTAGATAAATAAGTCATTTTTTACTGTCGGACCAATCCTAGCCGTTAGTTCGCGCTGAAGAAATAGAGACAGTTTCAAATACTACATTTCACTGACTTTCTAACGGTGTCAGTCCGTTTAAGTCACAACGGTTGGGTCACATATTCGTACCAACATGTATTTAGCGATATTTTTCTGATATTACTAGGTTGCATCGCTTTTATCAGTGAAACGATTGACTGTGGGACTTAATTAAACTAACTTTGGACTGTGACCTGATAATTGTAATAAATCAGACAATTGATCTCCAAGAAATAACATTCTTCTTAAATTGACGTGATTGCCGGAACTTAGCGATTACATTGGGCGCTGTGGTAGCGCTTCATTTAAAAATTTAGATAAATAAGTCATCTTTAATGTGGGACCAATCCTGGCCGTTATCGCGCGCTGAAGAAGTAGCGACAGTTTCAAAAACTAATTTTCATTGAATTTCTAACGCTATCAATCCGCTTCAGTTACAACGGTTGCGTCACATATTCGTACCAACATGTTATTAACGATACTTTTCTCATATTACTAGGTTGCATCGCTTTTAACAGTGAAACGATTGACTCTGGGACTTAATTGAACTGATTTTGGCCTTTGAGATTATAAATGTGATAAATGAGCCAGTTTGACTACAAGAAATAACATTCTTCTTAATTTGACATGATTGCTGAAACTCAGCGATTACACTGGGCGCTGTGGTAGCGCTTTATTAAAAAAATAATATAAATAAGTCATTTTTTACTGTGGGACCAATCCTGCCGTTAGCTCGCGCTGAAGAAGTAGAGACATTTTGAAAAACTACCTTTCATTGACTTTCTAACGGTGTCAATCCGTTTGAGTTACAACGGTTGCGTCACATATTCGTACCAACATGTATTTAGTGATTTTCGTCCGATATTACTAAAATGTATTGCTTTTAACAGTGAAACGATTCACTGTGGGAATTATTAGAACTGATTCTGGACTGTGACCTTATAAATGTGATAAATGAGCCAATTGGTGTCCAAAGAATAACATTCTTCTTAATTTGACATGATTCCTGGAATTAAGCGATTACATTATGCTCTGTGGTAGCACTTTATTTAGAAATTTAAATAAATAAGTCTTTTCTTACTGCGGGACCAATCCTGTTCCTTCGTACGCGCTGAATAAATAGGAACAGTTCCAGACACTACATTTCATTGACTTTCTAGCGGTATAAATCCGTTTGAGTTAGAACGGTTGCGTCACATATTCGTACCAACATGTATTTAGCGATATTTTTCTAATATTACTAGGTTGCATCGCTTTTAACAGTGAAACGATTGACTGTGGGAATTAATAGAACTGATTCTGGACTGTGACCTTATAAATGTGATAAATGTGCCAGTTTGACTACAAGAAATAACATTCTTTTCAATTTGACATGATTCCTGGAACTCAGCGATTACACTGAGCGCTGTGGTAGCGCTTTATTAAAAAATTTAGATAAATAAGTCATTTTTTACTGTCGGACCAATCCTAGCCGTTAGTTCGCGCTGAAGAAATAGAGACAGTTTCAAATACTACATTTCACTGACTTTCTAACGGTGTCAGTCCGTTTAAGTCACAACGGTTGGGTCACATATTCGTACCAACATGTATTTAGCGATATTTTTCTGATATTACTAGGTTGCATCGCTTTTATCAGTGAAACGATTGACTGTGGGACTTAATTAAACTAACTTTGGACTGTGACCTGATAATTGTAATAAATCAGACAATTGATCTCCAAGAAATAACATTCTTCTTAAATTGACGTGATTGCCGGAACTTAGCGATTACATTGGGCGCTGTGGTAGCGCTTCATTTAAAAATTTAGATAAATAAGTCATCTTTAATGTGGGACCAATCCTGGCCGTTATCGCGCGCTGAAGAAATAGCGACATTTTCAAAAACTAAATTTCATTGACTTTCTAAAGCTATCAATCCGCTTCAGTTACAACGGTTGCGTCACATGTTCGTACCAACATGTATTTTGTGATTTTCTTCCGATATTACTAAGTTGTTTTGCTTTTAACAATGAAACGATTGACTGTGGGAATTAATTGAACTGATTTTGGACTGTGACCTTATAAATGTTATAAGTGAGAAAATTGGACTCCAAGAAATAACATTCTTCTTAATTTGACATGATTGCTGGATTTCAAGGATTACATTAGCCTCGATGGTAGCGCTTTATTTAAAAATTTAGATAAATAAGTCTTTCCTTACTGTGGGACCAATCCTGGCCGTTAGCACGCGCTGAATAAATGGGAACAGTTACAAAGACTACATTCCATTGACCTTCTAACGCTGTCAATCCGCTTCAGTAACAACGGATGCGTCACATATTCGTACCAACATATATTTAGCGATACGTTTCTCATATTACTAGGTTGCATCGCTTTTAGCAGTGAAACGATTGACTCTGGGACTTAATTGAACTGATTTTGGACTGTCACCTTATAAATGTTACAAGTGAGACAATTAGTCTCCAAGGAATAACATTCTTCTTAATTTGACATGATTGCTGGGATTCAGCGATTACATTATGCTCTGTGGTAGCGCTTTATTTAAAAATTTAGATAAACAGGAATTTTCTTACTGTGGGACCAATCCTGGCCGTTAGCACGCGCTGAATAAATAGGATCAGTTCCAAAGACTACATTTCATTGACTTTCTAGCAGCATAAATCCGTTTGAATTACAACGGTTGCGTCACATATTCGTACCAACATGTACTTAGCGATAGTATTCGGATATTACTAAGTTGCATCGCTTTTAACAGTGAAACGATTGACCGTGGGACTTAATTGAACTAATTCTGGACTATGACTTTATAAATGTGATAAATGAGCCAATTTGACTCCAAGGAATAACATTGTTCTTAATTTAATGTGATTTCTGGAATTCAGCGAGTACACTAGGCCATGTTATAGCGCTTTATTTAAAAATTTAGATAAATAAATCATTTTTTACTGTGGGATTAATCCTAGCCCTTAGCTCGCGCTGAAGAAATAGAGACAGTTTCAAAAACTACATTTCATTGACTTTCTAACGGTGCCAATCCGTTTGAGTTACAGCGGTTGCGTTACATATTCGTACCAACATGTATTTTGTGATTTTCTTCCGATATTACTAAGTTGTTTTGCTTTTAACAATGAAACGATTGACTGTGGGAATTAATTGAACTGATTTTGGACTGTGACCTTATAAATGTTATAACTGAGAAAATTGGACTCCAAAAAATAACATTCTTATTAATCTGACATGATTGCTGGAACTCAGCGATTACACTGGGCGCTGTGGTAACGTTTTATTTAAAAATTAAGTTAAATAAGTCTTTTTTTACTGTGGCACCAATCCTAGCCGTTTGTTTGCGCAGAAGAAATAGGAACAGTTTCAAAGACTTAATTTCATCGACTTTCTAACAGTGTCAATCCGTTTGAGTTACAACGGTTGCGTCACATATTCGTACCAACATGTATTTAGCGATAGTATTCGGATATTACTAGGTTACATCGCTTTTTACAGTGAAACGTTTGCCTGTGGGACTTAATTGAACTGACTTTGGACTTTGACCTTATAAATGTGAGAAATGAGCCAGCTTGACTACAACAAATAACATTCTTATTAATCTGACATGATTGCTGGAACTCAGCGATTACACTGGGCGCTGTGGTAGCGTTTTATTTAAAAATTTAGATAAATAAGTCTTTCTTTACTGTGGCACCAATCCTAGCCGTTAGTTCGCGCTGAAGAAATAGGAACAGTTCTAAAGACTACATTTCATTGACTTTCTAGCGTTATAAATCCGCTTCAGTTACAACGGTTGCGTCACATATTCGTACCAACATGTTATTAACGATACTTTTCTCATATTACTAGGTTGCATCACTTTTAACAGTGAAACGATTGACTCTGGGACTTAATTGAACTGATTTTGGCCTTTGACATTATAAATGTGATAAATGAGCGAGTTTGACTACAAGAAATAACATTCTTCTTAATTTGACATGGTTGCTGAAACTCAGCGATTACACTGGGCGCTGTGGTAGCGCTTTATTAAAAAAATAATATAAATAAGTCATTTTTTACTGTGGGACCAATCCTGCCGTTTGCTCGCGCTGAAGAAGTAGAGACATTTTGAAAACCTACCTTTCATTGACTTTCTAACGGTGTCAATCCGTTTGAGTTACAACGGTTGCGTCACATATTCGTACCAACATGTACTTAGTGATTTTCTTCCGATATTACTAAAATGTATTGCTTGTAACAGTGAAACGATTCACTGTGGGAATTATTAGAACTGATTCTGGACTGTGACCTTATAAATGTGAGAAATGAGCCAATTGGTGTCCAAAGAATAACATTCTTCTTAATTTGACATGATTCCTGGAATTAAGCGATTACATTATGCTCTGTGGTAGCACTTTATTTAAAAATTTAAATAAATAAGTCTTTTCTTACTGTGGGACAAATCCTGGCCCTTAGCACGCGCTGAATAAACAGGAACAGTTCCAAAGACTGCATTTCATTGACTTTCTAGCGGTATAAGTCTGTTTGAGTTACAACAGTTCTGTCACATATTTGTACCAACATGTATTTAGCGATATTTTTCTGATATTACTAGGTTGCATCGCTTTTAACAGTGAAACGATTGACTGTGGGAATTAATAGAACTGATTCTGGACTGTGACCTTATAAATGTTACAAGTGAGACAATTGGTCTCCAAGGAATAACATTCTTCTTAATTTGACATGATTGCTGGATTTTAGGGATTACATTAGCCTCGATGGTAGCGCTTTATTTAAAAATTTAGATAAATAAGTCTTTCCTTACTGTGGGACCAATCCTGGCCGTTAGCACGCGCTGAATAAATAGGAACAGTTACAAAGACTACATTCCATTGACCTTCTAACGCTGTCAATCCGCTTCAGTAACAACGGTTGCGTCACATATTCGTACCAACATGTATTTAGCGATACGTTTCTCATATTACTAGGTTGCATCGCTTTTAGCAGTGAAACGATTGACTCTGGGACTTAATTGAACTGATTTTGGACTGTCACCTTATAAATGTTACAAGTGAGACAATTGGTCTCCAAGGAATAACATTCTTCTTAATTTGACATGATTGCTGGGATTCAGCGATTACATTATGCTCTGTGGTAGCGCTTTATTTAAAAATTTAGATAAACAGGAATTTTCTTACTGTGGGACCAATCCTGGCCGTTAGCACGCGCTGAATAAATAGGATCAGTTCCAAAGACTACATTTCATTGACTTTCTAGCAGCATAAATCCGTTTGAATTACAACGGTTGCGTCACATATTCGTACCAACATGTACTTAGCGATAGTATTCGGATATTACTAAGTTGAATCGCTTTTAACAGTGAAACGATTGACCGTGGGACTTAATTGAACTAATTCTGGACTATGACCTTATAAATGTGATAAATGAGCCAATTTGACTCCAAAGAATAACATTGTTCTTAATTCAATATGATTTCTGGAATTCAGCGAGTACACTAGGTCATGTTATAGCGCTCCATTTAAAAATTTAGATAAATAAGTCATTTTTACTGTGGGACCAATCCTAGCCGTTAGCGCGCGCTGAAGATATAGAGATAGTTTCAAAAACTCCATTTCATTGACTTTCTAACAGTGTCAATCTGTTTGAGTTACAACGGTTGCGTCACATATTCGTACCAACATGTATTTAGCGATAGTCATCGGATATTACTAGGTTACATCGCTTTTAATAGTGAAACGTTTGACTGTGGGACTTAATTGAACTGACTTTGGACTTTGACCTTAGAAATGTGATAAATGAGCCCGCTTGACTACAACAAATAACATTCTTATTAATCTGACATGATTGCTGGAACTCAGCGATTACACTGGGCGCTGTGGTAACGTTTTATTTAAAAATTAAGTTAAATAAGTCTTTTTTTAATGTGGCACCAATCCTAGCCGTTTGTTTGCGCAGAAGAAATAGGAACAGTTCCAAAGACTACATTTCATTGACTTTCTAGCGTTATAAATCCGTTTGAGTTACAACGGTTGCGTCACATATTCGTACCAACATGTATTTAGCGATAGTATTCGGATGTTACTAGGTTGCATCGCTTTTAACAGTGAAACGATTGACTGTGGGACTTAATTGAACTGATTTTGGACTTTGACCTTATAAATGTGATAAATGAGGCAGTTTGACAACAAGAAGTAACATTCTTCTTAATTTGACATGATTGCTGGAACTCAGCGATTACACTGGGCGCTGTGGTAGCGCTTTATTACAAAATTAAGATAAATAAGTCATTTTTAACTGTGGCACCAATCCTAGCCGTTAGTTCGCGCTGAAGAAATAGGAACAGTTCTAAAGACTACATTTCATTGACTTTCTAGCGTTATAAATCCGTTTGAGTTACAACGGTTGCGTCACATATTCGTACCAACATGTATTTAGCGATAGTATTCGGATGTTACTAGGTTGCATCGCTTTTAACAGTGAAACGATTGACTGTGGGACTTAATTGAACTAATTTTTGACTTTGACCTTATAAATGTGATAAATGAGGCAGTTTGACTATAAGAAGTAACATTCTTCTTAATTTGACATGATTGCTGGAACTCAGCGATTACACTGGGCGCTGTGGTAGCGCTTTATTACAAAATTAAGATAATAAGTCATTTTTAACTGTGGGACCAATCCTGCTGTTTGCTCGCGCTGAAGAAGTAGAGACATTTTGAAAAACTACCTTTCATTGACTTTCTAACGGTGTCAATCCGTTTGAGTTACAACGGTTGCGTCACATATTCGTACCAACATGTATTTAGTGATTTTCTTCCGATATTACTAAAATGTATTGCTTTTAACAGTGAAGCGATTCACTGTGGGAATTATTAGAACTGATTCTGGACTGTGACCTTATAAATGTGATAAATGAGCCAATTGGTCTCCAAGGAATAACATTCTTCTTAATTTGTCATGATTGCCGGAATTCATCGATTACATTAGGCTCTGTGGTAGCGCTTTATTTAAAAATTTAGATAAAGAAGTCTTTTCTTACTGTGGGACCAATCCTGTTCCTTCGTACGCGCTGAATAAATAGGAACAGTTCCACAGACTACATTTCATTGACTTTCTAGCGGTATAAATCCGTTTGAGTTAGAACGGTTGCGTCACATATTCGTACCAACATGTATTTAGCGATATTTTTCTGATATTACTAGGTTGCATCGCTTTTAACAGTGAAACGATTGACTGTGGGACTTAATTGAACTAACTTTGGACTGTGACCTGATAATTGTAATAAATCAGACAACTGATCTCCAAGAAATAACATTCTTCTTAAATTGACGTGATTGCCGGAACTTAGCGATTACATTGGGCGCTGTGGTAGCGCTTCATTTAAAAATTTAGATAAATAAGTCATCTTTAATGTGGGACCAATCCTGGCCGTTATCGCGCGCTGAAGAAATAGCGACAGTTTCAAAAACTAAATTTCATTGACTTTCTAACGCTATCAATCCGCTTCAGGTACAACGGTTGCGTCACATATTCGTACCAACATGTATTTAGCGATACCTTTCTCATATTACTAGGTTGCATCGCTTTTAACAGTGAAACGATTGACTCTGGGACTTAATTGAACTGATTTTTAACTGTGACCCTATAAATGTTACAAGTGAGACAATTGGTCTCCAAGGAATAACATTCTTCTTAATTTGACATGATTGCTGGATTTTAGGGATTACATTAGCCTCGATGGTAGCGCTTTATTTAAAAATTTAGATAAATAAGTCTTTCCTTACTGTGGGACCAATCCTGGCCGTTAGCACGCGCTGAATAAATAGGAACAGTTACAAAGACTACATTCCATTGACCTTCTAACGCTGTCAATCCGCTTCAGTAACAACGGTTGCGTCACATATTCGTACCAACATGTATTTAGCGATACGTTTCTCATATTACTAGGTTGCATCGCTTTTAGCAGTGAAACGATTGACTCTGGGACTTAATTGAACTGATTTTGGACTGTCACCTTATAAATGTTACAAGTGAGACAATTGGTCTCCAAGGAATAACATTCTTCTTAATTTGACATGATTGCTGGGATTCAGCGATTACATTATGCTCTGTGGTAGCGCTTTATTTAAAAATTTAGATAAACAGGAATTTTCTTACTGTGGGACCAATCCTGGCCGTTAGCACGCGCTGAATAAATAGGATCAGTTCCAAAGACTACATTTCATTGACTTTCTAGCAGCATAAATCCGTTTGAATTACAACGGTTGCGTCACATATTCGTACCAACATGTACTTAGCGATAGTATTCGGATATTACTAAGTTGAATCGCTTTTAACAGTGAAACGATTGACCGTGGGACTTAATTGAACTAATTCTGGACTATGACCTTATAAATGTGATAAATGAGCCAATTTGACTCCAAGGAATAACATTGTTCTTAATTCAATATGATTTCTGGAATTCAGCGAGTACACTAGGCCATGTTATAGCGCTTTATTTAAAAATTTAGATAAATAAATCATTTTTTACTGTGGGATTAATCCTAGCCCTTAGCTCGCGCTGAAGAAATAGAGAAAGTTTCAAAAACTCCATTTCATTGACTTTCTAACAGTGTCAATCCGTTTGAGTTACAACGGTTGCGTCACATATTCGTACCAACATGTATTTAGCGATAGTATTCGGATATTACTAGGTTACATCGCTTTTAACAGTGAAACGTTTGACTGTGGGACTTAATTGAACTGACTTTGGACTTTGACCTTAGAAATGTGATAAATGAGCCAGCTTGACTACAACAAATAACATTCTTATTAATCTGACATGATTGCTGGAACTCAGCGATTACACTGGGCGCTGTGGTAACGTTTCATTTAAAATTTAAGTTAAATAAGTCTTTTTTTAATGTGGCACCAATCCTAGCCGTTTGTTTGCGCAGAAGAAATAGGAACAGTTCCAAAGACTACATTTCATTGTGTTTCTAGCGTTATAAATCCGTTTGAGTTACAACGGTTGCGTCACATATTCGTACCAACATATATTTAGCGATAGTATTCGGATGTTACTAGGTTGCATCGCTTTTAACAGTGAAACGATTGACTGTGGGACTTAATTGAACTAATTTTTGACTTTGACCTTATAAATGTGATAAATGAGGCAGTTTGACTATAAGAAGTAACATTCTTCTTAATTTGACATGATTGCTGGAACTCAGCGATTACACTGGGCGCTGTGGTAGCGATTTATTACAAAATTAAGATAATAAGTCATTTTTAACTGTGGCACCAATCCTAGCCGGTAGTTCGCGTTGAAGAAATAGAGACAGTTTCAAAAACTACATTTTATTGATTCTCTAACTTTGTCAATCCGTTTGAGTTACAACGGTTGCGTCACATATTCGTACCAACATGTATTTAGTGATTTTTTTCCGCTAATACTATGTTGCATCGCTTTTAACAGTGAAACGATTGATTCTGGGACTTAATTGAACTGATTTTGGACTGTGACCTTATAAATGTTATAAGTGAGACAATTGGACTCCAAGAAATAACATTCTTCTTAACTTGACATGATTGTGGAAACTCAGCGATTACATTGGACCCCGTGATAGCGCTCCATTTAAAAATTTAGATAAATAAGACATTTTTACTGTGGGACCAATCCTAGCCGTTAGTTCGCGCTGAAGAAATAGGAACAGTTCCAAAGACTACATTTCATTGACATTCTAGCGGTATAAATCCGTTTGAGTTACAACGTTTGCGTCACATATTCGTAACAACATGTATTTAGCCATAGTATTCGGATATTACTAGGTTACATCGCTTTTAACAGTGAAAGGTTTGACTGTGGGACTTAATTGAACTGATTTTAGACTTTGACCTTATAAATGTGATAAATGAGGCAGTTTGACTACAAGAATCTTAATTTGACATGATTGCGGGAACTGAGCGATTACACTGAGCGCTGTGGTAGCGCTTTAATAAAAAATTAAGATAACTAAGTCATTTTTAACTGTGGCAGCAATCCTAGCCCGTAGTTCGCGCTGAAGAAATAGAGACAGTTTCAAAAACTACATTTCATTTACTTTCTAATGGTGTCAATCCGTTTGAGTTACAACGGTTGCGTCACATATTCGTACCAACATGTATTTAGTGATTTTTTTCCGCTAATACTATGTTGCATCGCTTTTAACAGTGAAACGATTGATTCTGGGACTTAATTGAACTGATTTTGGACTGTGACCTTATAAATGTTATAAGTGAGACAATTGGACTCCAAGAAATAACATTCTTCTTAACTTGACATGATTGTGGAAACTCAGCGATTACATTGGACCCCGTGGTAGCGCTCCATTTAAAAATTTAGATAAATAAGACATTTTTACTGTGGGACCAATCCTAGCCGTTAGTTCGCGCTGAAGAAATAGGAACAGTTCCAAAGACTACATTTCATTGACATTCTAGCGGTATAAATCCGTTTGAGTTACAACGTTTGCGTCACATATTCGTAACAACATGTATTTAGCCATAGTATTCGGATATTACTAGGTTACATCGCTTTTAACAGTGAAACGTTTGACTGTGGGACTTAATTGAACTGATTTTAGACTTTGACCTTATAAATGTGATAAATGAGGCAGTTGGACTACAAGAAGTAACATTCTTCTTAATTTGACATGATTGCTGGAACTGAGCGATTACACTGAGCGCTGTGGTAGCGCTTCAATAAAAAATTAAGATAACTAAGTCATTTCTAACTGTGGCACCAATCCTAGCCCGTAGTTCGCGCTGAAGAAATAGAGACAGTTTCAAAAACTACATTTCATTTACTTTCTAATGGTGTCAATCCGTTTGAGTTACAACGGTTGCGTCACATATTCGTACCAACATGTATTTAGCGATATTTTTCCTCTATTACTAGGTTGCATCTCTTTTAACAGTGAAACGATTGACTGTGGGACTTAATTGAACTGATTTTGGACTTTGACCTTATAAATGTGATAAATGAGGCAGTTTGACTACAAGAATCTTAATTTGACATGATTGCGGGAACTGAGCGATTACACTGAGCGCTGTGGTAGCGCTTTAATAAAAAATTAAGATAACTAAGTCATTTTTAACTGTGGCAGCAATCCTAGCCCGTAGTTCGCGCTGAAGAAATAGAGACAGTTTCAAAAACTACATTTCATTTACTTTCTAATGGTGTCAATCCGTTTGAGTTACAACGGTTGCGTCACATATTCGTACCAACATGTATTTAGTGATTTTTTTCCGCTAATACTATGTTGCATCGCTTTTAACAGTGAAACGATTGATTCTGGGACTTAATTGAACTGATTTTGGACTGTGACCTTATAAATGTTATAAGTGAGACAATTGGACTCCAAGAAATAACATTCTTCTTAACTTGACATGATTGTGGAAACTCAGCGATTACATTGGACCCCGTGGTAGCGCTCCATTTAAAAATTTAGATAAATAAGACATTTTTACTGTGGGACCAATCCTAGCCGTTAGTTCGCGCTGAAGAAATAGGAACAGTTCCAAAGACTACATTTCATTGACATTCTAGCGGTATAAATCCGTTTGAGTTACAACGTTTGCGTCACATATTCGTAACAACATGTATTTAGCCATAGTATTCGGATATTACTAGGTTACATCGCTTTTAACAGTGAAACGTTTGACTGTGGGACTTAATTGAACTGATTTTAGACTTTGACCTTATAAATGTGATAAATGAGGCAGTTGGACTACAAGAAGTAACATTCTTCTTAATTTGACATGATTGCTGGAACTGAGCGATTACACTGAGCGCTGTGGTAGCGCTTTAATAAAAAATTAAGATAACTAAGTCATTTTTAACTGTGGCACCAATCCTAGCCCGTAGTTCGTGCTGAAGAAATAGAGACAGTTTCAAAAACTACATTTCATTTACTTTCTAATGGTGTCAATCCGTTTGAGTTACAACGGTTGCGTCACATATTCGTACCAACATGTATTTAGCGATATTTTTCCTCTATTACTAGGTTGCATCTCTTTTAACAGTGAAACGATTGACTGTGGGACTTAATTGAACTGATTTTGGACTTTGACCTTATGAATGTGATAAATGAGGCAGCTTGACTACAAGAAGTAACATTCTTCTTAATTTGACATGATTGCTGGAACTCAGCGATTACACTGAGCGCTGTGGTAGTGCTTTATTAAAAAATTAAGATAAATAAGTCATTTTTAACTGTGGTACCAATCCTAGCCGGTAGTTCGCGCTGAAGAAATAGAGACAGTTTCAAAAACTGCATTTCATTTACTTTCTAACGGTGTCAATCCATTTGAGTTACAACGGTTGCGTCACATATTCGTACCAACATGTATTTAGCGATATTTCTCCTCTATTACTAAGTTGCATCGCTTCTAACAGTGAAACAATTGACTGTGGGACTTAATTGAACTAACTTTGGACTGTGACATGATAAATGTACTAAATGAGACAATTCGTCTTAATTTGACATGATTACCGGACTCAGGCATTGCACTGGGTGCTGTAGTAGCGCTTCATTTAAAAATTTAGATAAATAAGTCATTTTTACTGTGGGACCAATCCTAGCCGTTAGCCCGCGCTGAAGATATACAGACTGTTTCAAAAACTACATTTCATTTACTTTCTAACGGTGTCAATCTGTTTGAGTTGCAACGGTTGCGTCACATATTCGTACCAACATGTATTTAGCGATATTTTTCCTCTATTACTAGGTTGCATCGCTTTTAACAGTGAAACGATTGACTGTGAGACTTAATTGAACTGATTTTGGACTGTAACCTTTTAAATGTGAAAGTGAGACAATTGGACTTCAAGAAATAAAATTATTTTTACATTGACATGATTGCCGAAACTCAGAGATTACACTGGGCACTGTGGTAGCGATTCATTTAAAAATTAAGATAAAAAATTCAGGTTTTACTGTGGGACCAATCCTAGCAGTTAGCTTGCGCTGAAGAAATAGAGACAGTTTCAAAAACTACATTTCATTTACTTTCTAACGGTGTCAGTCCGTTGAAGTTACAACGGTTCTGTCACATATTCGTACCAACATGTATTTAGTGATTTTCTTCCGATATTACTAGGTTGCAACGCTTTTAACAGTGAAACGATTGATTCTGGGACTTAATTGAACTGATTTTGGACTGTGACCTTATAAATGTTATAAGTGAGACAATTGGACTCCAAGAAATAACATTCTTCTTAACTTGACATGATTGTGGGAACTCAGCGATTACACTGGACCCCGTGGTAGCGCTGCATTTAAAAATTTAGATAAATAAGTCATTTTTACTGTGGGACCAATCCTAGGCGTTAGTTCGCGCTGAAGAAATAGGAACAGTTCCAAAGACTACATTTCATTGACATTCTAGCGGTATAAATCCGTTTGAGTTACAACGGTGGCGTCACATATTCGTACCAACATGTATTTAGCCATAGTATTCGGATATTACTAGGTTGCATCGCTTTTAACAGTGAAACGATTGACTGTGGGACTTAATTGAACTGATTTTGGACTTTTACCTTATAAATGTGATAAATGAGGCAGTTTGACTACAAGAAGTAACATTCTTCTTAATTTGACATGATTGCTGGAACTCAGCGATTACACTGAGCGCTGTGGTAGCGCTTTATTAAAAAATTAAGATAAATAAGTCATTTTTAACTGTGGCACCAATCCTAGCCGGTAGTTCGCGCTGAAGAAATAGAGACAGTTTCAAAAACTACATTTCATTTACTTTCTAACGGTGTCAATCCATTTGAGTTACAACGGTTGCGTCACATATTCGTACCAACATGTATTTAGCGATATTTTTCCTCTATTACTAGGTTGCATCGCTTTTAACAGTGAAACGATTGACTGTGGGACTTAATTGAACTGATTTTGGAATTTGACCTTATGAATGTGATAAATGAGGCAGTTTGACTACAAGAAGTAACATTCTTCTTAATTTGACATGATTGCTGGAACTCAGCGATTACACTGACCGCTGTGGTAGCGCTTAATTAAAAAATTAAGATAAATAAGTCATTTTTAACTGTGGCACCAATCCTAGCCGGTAGTTCGCGCTGAAGAAATAGAGACAGTTTAAAAAACTACATTTCATTAACTTTCTAACGGTGTCAGTCTGTTTAAATTACAACGGTTCTGTCACATATTCGTACCAACATGTATTTAGTGATTTTCTTCCGATATTACTAGGTTGCATCGCTTTTAACAGTGAAACGATTGACTGTGGGACTTAATTGAACTAACTTTGGACTGTGACCTGATAAATGTAATAAATGAGACAATTGGTCTCCAAGAAATAACATTCTTCTTAATTTGAAATGATTGCCGGACTCAGGCATTACACTGGGCGCTGTAGTAGCGCTTCATTTAAAAATTAAGATAAATAAGTCATTTTTAACTGTGGCACCAATCCTAGCCGGTAGTTCGCGCTGAAGAAATAGAGACAGTTTCAAAAACTACATTTCATTTACTTTCTAACGGTGTCAATCCGTTTGAGTTACAACGGTTACGTCACATATTCGTACCAACATGTATTTAGCGATATTTTTCCTCTATTACTAGGTTGCATCGCTTTTAACAGTGAAACGATTGACTGGGGGACTTAATTGAACTAACTTTGGACTGTGACCTGATAGATGTAATAAATGAGACAATTGGTCTCCAAGAAATAACATTCTTCTTAATTTGACATGATTGCCGGACTCAGGCATTGCACTGGGTGCTGTAGTAGCGCTTCATTTAGAAATTTAGATAAATAAGTCATTTTTACTGTGGGACCAATCCTAGCCGTTAGCCCGCGCTGAAGATATACCGACTGTTTCAAAAACTACATTTCATTTACTTTCTAACGGTGTCAATCTGTTTGAGTTGCAACGGTTGCGTCACATATTCGTACCAACATGTATTTAGTGATTTTCTTCCGATATTACTAGGTTGCATCGCTTTTAACAGTGAAACGATTGACTGTGGGACTTAATTGAACTGATTTTGGACTTTGACCTTATAAATGTGATAAATGAGGCAGTTTGACTACAAGAAGTAACATTCTTCTTAATTTGACATGATTGCTGGAACTCAGCGATTACACTGAGCGCTGTGGTAGCGCTTTATTAAAAAATTAAGATAAATAAGTCATTTTTAACTGTGGCACCAATCCTAGCCGGTAGTTCGCGCTGAAGAAATAGAGACAGTTTCAAAAACTACATTTCATTTACTTTCTAACGGTGTCAATCCTTTTGAGTTACAACGGTTGCGTCACATATTCGTACCAACATGTATTTAGCCATAGTATTCGGATATTACTAGGTTGCATCGCTTTTAACAGTGAAACGATTGTGTGGGGGACTTAATTGAACTAACTTTGGACTGTGACCTGATAAATGTAATAAATGAGACAATTGGTCTCCAAGAAATAACATTCTTCTTAATTTGACATGATTGCCGGACTCAGGCATTGCACTGGGTGCTGTAGTAGCGCTTCATTTAAAAATTTAGATAAATAAGTCATTTTTACTGTGGGACCAATCCTAGCCGTTAGCCCGCGCTGAAGATATACCGACTGTTTCAAAAACTACATTTCGTTTACTTTCTAACGGTGTCAATCTGTTTGAGTTGCAACGGTTGCGTCACATATTCGTACCAACATGTATTTAGTGATTTTCTTCCGATATTACTAGGTTGCATCGCTTTTAACAGTGAAACGATTGACTGTGGGACTTAATTGAACTGATTTTGGACTTTGACCTTATAAATGTGATAAATGAGGCAGTTGGACTACAAGAAGTAACATTCTTCTTAATTTGACATGATTGCTGGAACTCAGCGATTACACTGAGCGCTGTGGTAGCGCTTTATTAAAAAATTAAGATAAATAAGTCATTTTTAACTGTGGCACCAATCCTAGCCGGTAGTTCGCGCTGAAGAAATAGAGACAGTTTCAAAAACTACATTTCATTTACTTTCTAACGGTGTCAATCCTTTTCAGTTACAACGGTTGCGTCACATATTCGCACCAACATGTATTTAGCCATAGTATTCGGATATTACTAGGTTGCATCGTTTTTAACAGTGAAACGATTGACAGTGGGACTTAATTGAACTGATTTTGGACTTTGACCTTATAAATGTGATAAATGAGGCAGTTTGACTACAAGAAGTAACATTCTTCTTAATTTGACATGATTGCGGGAACTCAGTGATTACACTGAGCGCTGTGGTAGCGCTTTATTAAAAAATTAAGATAAATAAGTCATTTTTAACTGTGGCACCAATCCTAGCCGGTAGTTCGCGCTGAAGAAATAGAGACAGTTTCAAAAACTACATTTCATTTACTTTCGAACGGTGTCAATCCTTTTGAGTTACAACGGTTGCGTCACATATTCGTACCAACATGTATTTAGCGATATTTCTCCTCTATTACTAGGTTGCATCGCTTTTAACAGTGAAACGATTGACTGTGGGACTTAATTGAACTGATTTTGGACTGTAACCTTGTAAATGTGAAATTGAGACAATTGGACTTCAAAAAATAACATTCTTCTTACTTTGACACGATTGCCGAAACTCAGCGATTACACTGGGCGCTGTGGTAGCGATTCATTTAAAAATTAAGATAAAAAATTCAGTTTCTACTGTGGGACCAATCCTAGCCGTTAGCTCGCGCTGAAGAATTAGAGACAGTTTAAAAAACTACATTTCATTTACTTTCTAACGGTGTCAGTCCGTTTAAGTTACAACGGTTCTGTCACATATTCATACCAACATGTATTTAGTGATTTTCTTCCGATATTACTAGGTTGCATCGCTTTTAACAGTGAAACGATTGACTGTGGGACTTAATTGAACTAACTTTGGACTGTGACCTGATAAATGTAATAATTGAGACAATTGGTCTCCAAGAAATAACATTCTTCTTAATTTGAAATGATTGCCGGACTCAGGCATTACACTGGGCGCTGTAGTAGCGCTTCATTTAAAAATTAAGATAAATAAGTCATTTTTAACTGTGGCACCAATCCTAGCCGGTAGTTCGCGCTGAAGAAATAGAGACAGTTTCGAAAACTACATTTCATTTACTTTCTAACGGTGTCAATCCGTTTGAGTTACAACGGTTACGTCACATATTCGTACCAACATGTATTTAGCGATATTTTTCCTCTATTACTAGGTTGCATCGCTTTTAACAGTGAAACGATTGACTGTGGGACTTAATTGAACTAACTTTGGACTGTGACCTGATAAATGTAATAAATGAGACAATTGGTCTCCAAGAAATAACATTCTTCTTAATTTGAAATAATTGCCGGACTCATGCATTACACTGGGCGCTGTAGTAGCGCTTCATTTAAAAATTTAGATAAATAAGTCATTTTTACTGTGGGACCAATCCTAGCCGTTAGCGCGCGCTGAAAATATAGAGATAGTTTCAAAAACTACATTTTATTGACTTTATAACGGTGTCAATCTGTTTGAGTTACAACGGTTGCGTCACATATTCGTACCAACATGTATTTAGCGATATTTTTCCTCTATTACTAGGTTGCATCGCTTTTAACAGTGAAACGATTGACTGTGGGACTTAATTGAACTGATTTTGGACTGTAACCTTTTAAATGTGAAAGTGAGACAATTGGACTTTAAGAAATAACATTCTTCTTACATTGACATGATTGCCGAAACTCAGCGATTACACTGGGCGCTGTGGTAGCGATTCATTTAAAAATTAAGATAAAAAATTCAGTTTTTACTGTGGGATTAATCCTAGCAGTTAGCTCGCGCTGAAGAAATAGACACAGTTTCAAAAACTACATTTTATTTACTTTTTAACGGTGTCAGTCCGTTTAAGTTACAACGGTTGTGTCACATATTCGTACCAACATGTATTTAGTGATTTTCTTCCGATATTACTAGGTTGCATCGCTTTTAACAGTGAAACGATTGACTGTGGGACTTAATTGAACTGACTTTGGACTGTGACCTGATAAATGTAATAAATGAGACAATTGGTCTCCAAGAAATAACATTCTTCTTAACTTGACATGATTGTGGGAACTCAGCGATTACACTGGACCCCGTGGTAGCGCTGCATTTAAAAATTTAGATAAATAAGTCATTTTTACTGTGGGACCAATCCTAGCCGTTAGTTCGCGCTGAAGAAATAGGAACAGTTCCAAAGACTACATTTCATTGACATTCTAGCAGTATAAATCCGTTTGAGTTACAACGGTTGAGTCACATATTCGTACCAACATGTATTTAGCGATAGTATTCGGATATTACTAGGTTGCATCGCTTTTAACAGTGAAACGATTGATTCTGGGACTTAATTGAACTGATTTTGGACTTTGACCTTATAAATGTGATAAATGAGGCAGTTTGACTGCAAGAAGTAACATTCTTCTCAATTTGACATGATTGCGGGAACTCAGCGATTACACTGAGCGCTGTGGTAGTGCTTTATTATAAAATTAAGATAAATAAGTCATTTTTAACTGTGGCACCAATCCTAGCCGGTAGTTCGCGCTGAAGAAATAGAGACAGTTTCAAAAACTACATTTCATTTACTTTCGAACGGTGTCAATCCTTTTGAGTTACAACGGTTGCGTCACATATTCGTACCAACATGTATTTAGCGATATTTCTCCTCTATTACTAGGTTGCATCGCTTTTAACAGTGAAACGATTGACTGTGGGACTTAATTGAACTGATTTTGGACTGTAACCTTGTAAATGTGAAATTGAGACAATTGGACTTCAAAAAATAACATTCTTCTTACTTTGACACGATTGCCGAAACTCAGCGATTACACTGGGCGCTGTGGTAGCGATTCATTTAAAAATTAAGATAAAAAATTCAGTTTCTACTGTGGGACCAATCCTAGCCGTTAGCTCGCGCTGAAGAATTAGAGACAGTTTAAAAAACTACATTTCATTTACTTTCTAACGGTGTCAGTCCGTTTAAGTTACAACGGTTCTGTCACATATTCATACCAACATGTATTTAGTGATTTTCTTCCGATATTACTAGGTTGCATCGCTTTTAACAGTGAAACGATTGACTGTGGGACTTAATTGAACTAACTTTGGACTGTGACCTGATAAATGTAATAAATGAGACAATTGGTCTCCAAGAAATAACATTCTTCTTAATTTGAAATGATTGCCGGACTCAGGCATTACACTGGGCGCTGTAGTAGCGCTTCATTTAAAAATTAAGATAAATAAGTCATTTTTAACTGTGGCACCAATCCTAGCCGGTAGTTCGCACTGAAGAAATAGAGACAGTTTCGAAAAACACATTTCATTTACTTTCTAACGGTGTCTATCCGTTTGAGTTACAACGGTTACGTCACATATCCGTACCAACATGTATTTAGCGATATTTTTCCTCTATTACTAGGTTGCATCGCTTTTAACAGTGAAACGATTGACTGTGGGACTTAATTGAACTAACTTTGGACTGTGACCTGATAAATGTAATAAATGAGACAATTGGTCTCCAAGAAATAACATTCTTCTTAATTTGAAATAATTGCCGGACTCAAGCATTACACTGGGCGCTGTAGTAGCGCTTCATTTAAAAATTTAGATAAATAAGTCATTTTTACTGTGGGACCAATCCTAGCCGTTAGCGCGCGCTGAAAATATAGAGATAGTTTCAAAAACTACATTTTATTGACTTTATAACGGTGTCAATCTGTTTGAGTTACAACGGTTGCGTCACATATTCGTACCAACATGTATTTAGCGATATTTTTCCTCTATTACTAGGTTGCATCGCTTTTAACAGTGAAACGATTGACTGTGGGACTTAATTGAACTGATTTTGGACTGTAACCTTTTAAATGTGAAAGTGAGACAATTGGACTTTAAGAAATAACATTCTTCTTACATTGACATGATTGCCGAAACTCAGCGATTACACTGGGCGCTGTGGTAGCGATTCATTTAAAAATTAAGATAAAAAATTTAGTTTTTACTGTGGGATTAATCCTAGCAGTTAGCTCGCGCTGAAGAAATAGACACAGTTTCAAAAACTACATTTTATTTACTTTTTAACGGTGTCAGTCCGTTTAAGTTACAACGGTTGTGTCACATATTCGTACCAACATGTATTTAGTGATTTTCTTCCGATATTACTAGGTTGCATCGCTTTTAACAGTGAAACGATTGACTGTGGGACTTAATTAAACTGACTTTGGACTGTGACCTGATAAATGTAATAAATGAGACAATTGGTCTCCAAGAAATAACATTCTTCTTAACTTGACATGATTGTGGGAACTCAGCGATTACACTGGACCCCGTGGTAGCGCTGCATTTAAAAATTTAGATAAATAAGTCATTTTTACTGTGGGACCAATCCTAGCCGTTAGTTCGCGCTGAAGAAATAGGAACAGTTCCAAAGACTACATTTCATTGACATTCTAGCAGTATAAATCCGTTTGAGTTACAACGGTTGAGTCACATATTCGTACCAACATGTATTTAGCGATAGTATTCGGATATTACTAGGTTGCATCGCTTTTAACAGTGAAACGATTGATTCTGGGACTTAATTGAACTGATTTTGGACTTTGACCTTATAAATGTGATAAATGAGGCAGTTTGACTACAAGAAGTAACATTCTTCTCAATTTGACATGATTGCGGGAACTCAGCGATTACACTGAGCGCTGTGGTAGTGCTTTATTATAAAATTAAGATAAATAAGTCATTTTTAACTGTGGCACCAATCCTAGCCGGTAGTTCGCGCTGAAGAAATAGAGACAGTTTCAAAAACTACCTTTCATTTACTTTCTAACAGTGTCAATCCGTTTGAGTTACAACGGTTGCGTCATATATTCGTACCAACATGTATTTAGCGATATTTTTCCTCTATTACTAGGTGGCATCGCTTTTAACAGTGAAACGATTGACTGTGGGACTTAATTGAACTGACTTTGGACTTTGACCTTATGAATGTGATAAATGAGGCAGTTTGACTACAAGAAGTAACATTCTTCTTAATTTGAAATGATTGCTGGAACTCAGCGATTACACTGAGCGCTGTGGTAGCGCTTTATTAAAAGATTAAGATAAATAAGTCATTTTTAACTGTGGCACCAATCCTAGCCGGTAGTTCGCGCTGAAGAATTAGAGACAGTTTCAAAAACTACATTTCATTTACTTTCTAACGGTGTCAATCCGTTTAAGTTACAACGGTTGCGTCACATATTCGTACCAACATGTATTTAGCAATATTTCTCCTCTATTACTAGGTTTCATCGCTTTTAACAGTGAAACGATTAACTGTGGGACTTAATTGAACTGATTTTGGACTGTAACCTTATAAATGTGAAATTGAGACAATTGGACTTCAAGAAATAACATTCTTCTTACTTTGACATGATTGCCGAAACTCAGCGATTACACTGGGCGCTGTGGTAGCGATTCATTTAAAAATTAAGATAAAAAATTCAGTTTTTACTGAGGGACCAATCCTAGCCGTTAGCTCGCGCTGAAGAAATAGAGACAGTTTCAAAAAACTACATTTCATTTACTTTCTAACGGTGTCAGTCCGTTAAAGTTACAACGGTTCTGTCACATATTCGTACCAACATGTATTTAGTGATTTTCTTCCGATATTACTAGGTTGCATCGCTTTTAACAGTGAAACGATTGACTGTGGGACTTAATTGAATTAACTTTCGACTGTGACCTGATAAATGTAATAAATGAGACAATTGGTCTCCAAGAAATAACATTCTTCTTAATTTGACATGATTACCGGACTCAGGCATTACACTGGGCGCTGTAGTAGCGCTGCATATAAAAATTTAGATAAATAAGTCATTTTTACTGTGGGAACAATCCTAGCCGTTAGCGCGCGCAGAAAATATAGAGACAGTTTCAAAAACTACATTTCATTCAATTTATAACGGTGTCAATCTGTTTGAGTTAAAACGGTTGCGTCAAATATTCGCACCAACATGTATTTAGCGATATTTTTCCTCTATTTCTAGGTTGCATCGCTTTTAACAGTAAAACGATTGACTGTGGGACTTAATTGAACTGATTTTGGACTGTAACCTTTTAAATGTGAAAGTGAGACAATTGTACTTCAAGAAATAACATTCTTCTTACATTGACATGATTGTCAAAACTCAGCGATTACACTGGGCGCTGTGGTAGCGATTCATTTAAAAATTAAGATAAAAAATTCAGTTTTTACTGTGGGACCAATCCTAGCAGTTAGCTCGCGCTGAAGAAATAGAGACAGTTTCAAAAACTACATTTCATTTACATTCTAACGGTGTCAGTCCGTTTAAGTTACAACGGTTCTGTCACATATTCGTACCAACATGTATTTAGTGATTTTCTTGCGATATTACTTAGTTGTATCGCTTTTAACAGTGAAACGATTGACTGTGGGACTTAATTGAACTAACTTTGGACTGTGACCTGATAAATGTAATAAATGAGACAATTGGTCTCCAAGAAATAACATTCTTCTTAATTTGAAATGATTGCCGGACTCAGGCATTACACTGGGCGCTGTAGTAGCGCTTCATTTAAAAATTTAGATAAATAAGTCATTTTTACTGTGGGACCAATCCTAGCCGTTAGCGCGCGCTGAATAAATAGGAACAGTTACACAGACTACATTCCATTGACCTTCTAACGCTGTCAATCCGCTTCAGTAACAACGGTTGCGTCACATATTCGTACCAACATGTATTTAGCGATACGTTTCTCATATTACTAGGTTGCATCGCTTTTAGCAGTGAAACGATTGACTCTGGGACTTAATTGAACTGATTTTGGACTGTGACCTTATAAATGTTACAAGTGAGACAATTGGTCTCCAAGGAATAACATTCTTCTTAATTTGACATGATTGCTGGGATTCAGCGATTACATTAGACTCTGTGGTAGCGCTTTATTTAAAAATTTAGATAAACAGGAATTTTCTTACTGTGGGACCAATCCTGGCCGTTAGCACGCGCTGAATGAATAGGATCAGTTCCAAGGACTATATTTCATTGACTTTCTAGCGGCATAAATTCGTTTGAATTACAACGGTTGCGTCACATATTCGTACCAACATGTACTTAGCGATAGTATTCGGATAATACTAGGTTGCATCGCTTTTAACAGTGAAACGATTGACCGTGGGACTTAATTGAACTAATTCTGGACTATGACCTTATAAATGTGATAAATGAGCCAATTTGACTCCAAGGAATAACATTGTTCTTAATTCAACATGATTTCTGGAATTCAGCGAGTACACTAGGCCATGTGGTAGCGCTTTATTTAAAAATTTAGATAAATAAATCATTTTTTACTGTGAGACCAATCCTAGCCGTTAGTTCGCGCTAAAGAAATACAGACAGTTTTAATAACTACATTTCATTGACTTTCTAACGGTGTCAGTCCGTTTAAGTTACAACGGTTGAGTCACATATTCGTACCAACATGTATTTAGCGATACGTTTCTCATATTAATAGGTTGCATCGATTTTAACAGTGAAACGATTGACTCTGGGACTTAATTGAACTGATTTTGAACTGTGACCTTATTAATGTTACAAGTGAGACAATTGGTCTCCAAGGAATAACAATCTTCTTAATTTGACATGATTGCTGGATTTCAGGGATTACATTAGCCTCGATGGCAGCGCTTTATTTAAAAATTTAGATAAATAAGTCTTTCCTTACTGTGGGACCAATCCTGGCCGTTAGCACGCGCTGAATAAATAGGAACAGTTACAAAGACTACATTCCATTGACCTTCTAACGCTGTCAATCCGCTTCAGTAACAACGGTTGCGTCACATATTTGTACCAACATGTATTTAGCGATACGTCTCTCATATTACTAGGTTGCATCGCTTTTAGCAGTGAAACGATTGACTCTGGGACTTAATTGAACTGATTTTGGACTGTGACCTTTTTAATGTGAAAGTGAGACAATTGGACTTTAAGAAATAACATTCTTCTTACATTGACATGATTGCCGAAACTCAGCGATTACACTGGGCACTGTGGTTGCGCTTTATTAAAAAATTAAGATAAACAAGTCATTTTTTACTGTGGGACCAATCCTAGACGTTAGCTCGCGCTGAAGAAATAGAGACAGTATTAAAATCTACATTTCATTTACTTTCTAACGGTGTCAATCCGTTTGAGTTACAACGGTTGCGTCACATGTTCGTACCAACATGTATTTAGTGATTTTCTTCCGATATTACTAAGATGTATTGCTTTTAACAGTGAAACGATTGACTCTGGGACTTAATTGAACTGATTTTGGACTGTGACCTTATAAATGTTACAAGTGAGACAATTGGTCTCCAAGGAATAACATTCTTCTTAATTTGACATGATTGCTGGGATTCAGCGATTACATTATGCTCTGTGGTAGCGCTTTATTTAAAAATTTAGATAAACAGGAATTTTCTTACTGTGGGACCAATCCTGGCCGTTAGCATGCGCTGAATAAATAGGATCAGTTCCAAAGACTACATTTCATTGACTTTCTAGCGGCATAAATCCGTTTGAATTACAACGGTTGCGTCACATATTCGTACCAACATGTACTTAGCGATAGTATTCGGATATTACTAGGTTGCATCGCTTTTAACAGTGAAACGATTGACCGTGGGACTTAATTGAACTAATTCTGGACTATGACCTTATAAATGTGATAAATGAGCCAATTTGACTCCAAGGAATAACATTGTTCTTAATTTGACATGATTGCCGGAACTCAGCGATTACACAGAGCGCTGTGGTAGCGCTTTATTAAAAGATTAAAATAAATAAGTCATTTTTAACTGTGGCACCAATCCTAGCCGGTAGTTCGCGCTGAAGAATTAGAGACAGTTTCAAAAACTACATTTCATTTACTTTCTAACGGTGTCAATCCGTTTAAGTTACAACGGTTGCGTCACATATTCGTACCAACATGTATTTAGCAATATTCTCCTCTATTACTAGGTTTCATCGCTTTTAACAGTGAAACGATTAACTGTGGGACTTAATTGAACTGATTTTGGACTGTAACCTTATAAATGTGAAATTGAGACAATTGGACTTCAAGAAATAACATTCTTCTTACTTTGACATGATTGCCGAAACTCAGCGATTACACTGGGCGCTGTGGTAGCGATTCATTTAAAAATTAAGATAAAAAATTCAGTTTTTACTGAGGGACCAATCCTAGCCGTTAGCTCGCGCTGAAGAAATAGAGACAGTTTAAAAAACTACATTTCATTTACTTTTTAACGGTGTCAGTCCGTTAAAGTTACAACGGTTCTGTCACATATTCGTAGCAACATGTATTTAGTGATTTTCTTCCGATATTACTAGGTTGCATCGCTTTTAACAGTGAAACGATTGACTGTGGGACTTAATTGAATTAACTTTCGACTGTGACCTGATAAATGTAATAAATGAGACAATTGGTCTCCAAGAAATAACATTCTTCTTAATTTGACATGAATACCGGACTCAGGCATTACACTGGGCGCTGTAGTAGCGCTTCATATAAAAATTTAGATAAATAAGTCATTTTTACTGTGGGAACAATCCTAGCCGTTAGCGCGCGCAGAAAATATAGAGACAGTTTCAAAAACTACATTTCATTCAATTTATAACGGTTTCAATCTGTTTGAGTTAAAACGGTTGCGTCACATATTTGCACCAACAGGTATTTAGCGATATTTTTCCTCTATTACTAGGTTGCATCGCTTTTAACAGTAAAACGATTGACTGTGGGACTTAATTGAACTGACTTTGGACTGTGACCTGATAAATGTAATAAATGAGACAATTGGTCTCCAAGAAATAACATTCTTCTTAACTTGACATGATTGTGGAAACTCAGCGATTACACTGGACCCCGTGGTAGCGCTGCATTTAAAAATTTAGATAAATAAGTCATTTTTACTGTGGGACCAATCCTAGCCGGCAGTTCGCGCTGAAGAAATAGAGACAGTTTCAAAAACTACCTTTCATTTACTTTCTAACGGTGTCAATCCGTTTGAGTTACAACGGTTGCGTCATATTTTCGTACCAACATGTATTTAGAGATAGTATTCGGATATTACTAGGTTGCATCGCTTTTAACAGTGAAACGATTGATTCTGGGACTTAATTGAACTGATTTTGGACTTTGACCTTATAAATGTGATAAATGAGGCAGTTTGACTACAAGAAGTAACATTCTTCTCAATTTGACATGATTGCGGCAACTCAGCGATTACACTGAGCGCTGTGGTAGCGCTTTATTATAAAATTAAGATAAATAAGTCATTTTTAACTGTGGCACCAATCCTAGCCGATAGTTCGCGCTGAAGAAATAGAGACAGTTTCAAAAACTACCTTTCATTTACTTTCTAACGGTGTCAATCCGTTTGAGTTACAACGGTTGCGTCATATATTCTTAACAACATGTATTTAGCGATATTTTTCCTCTATTACTAGGTGGCATCGCTTTTAACAGTGAAACGATTGACTGTGGGACTTAATTGAACTGACTTTGGACTTTGACCTTATGAATGTGATAAATGAGGCAGTTTGACTACAAGAAGTAACATTCTTCTTAATTTGACATGATTGCTGGAACTCAGCGATTACACTGAGCGCTGTGGTAGCGCTTTATTAAAAGATTAAGATAAATAAGTCATTTTTAACTGTGGCACCAATCCTAGCCGGTAGTTCGCGCTGAAGAATTAGAGACAGTTTCAAAAACTACATTTCATTTACTTTCTAACGGTGTCAATCCGTTTAAGTTACAACGGTTGCGTCACATATTCGTACCAACATGTATTTAGCAATATTTCTCCTCTATTACTAGGTTTCATGGCTTTTAACAGTGAAACGATTAACTGTGGGACTTAATTGAACTGATTTTGGACTGTAACCTTATAAATGTGAAATTGAGACAATTGGACTTCAAGAAATAACATTTTTCTTACTTTGACATGATTGCCGAAACTCAGCGATTACACTGGGCGTTGTGGTAGCGATTCATTTAAAAATTAAGTTAAAAAATTCAGTTTTTACTGAGGGACCAATCCTAGCCGTTAGCTCGCGCTGAAGAAATAGAGCCAGTTTAAAAAACTACATTTCATTTACTTTCTAACGGTGTCAGTCCGTTAAAGTTACAACGGTTCTGTCACATATTCGTACCAACATGTATTTAGTGATTTTCTTCCGATATTACTAGGTTGCATCGCTTTTAACAGTGAAACGATTGACTGTGGGACTTAATTGAATTAACTTTCGACTGTGACCTGATAAATGTAATAAATGAAACAATTGGTCTCCAAGAAATAACATTCTTCTTAATTTGACATGATTACCGGACTCAGGCATTACACTGGGCGCTGTAGTAGCGCTGCATATAAAAATTTAGATAAATAAGTCATTTTTACTGTGGGAACAATCCTAGCCGTTAGCGCGCGCAGAAAATATAGAGACAGTTTCGAAAACTACATTTCATTCAATTTATAACGGTGTCAATCTGTTTGAGTTAAAACGGATGCGTCACATATTCGCACCAACATGTATTTAGCGATATTTTTCCTCTATTACTAGGTTGCATCGCTTTTAAGAGTGAAACGATTGACTGTGGGACTTAATTGAACTGATTTTGGACTGTAACCTTTTAAATGTGAAAGTGAGACAATTGTACTTCAAGAAATAACATTCTTCTTACATTGACATGATTGTCGAAACTCAGCGATTACACTGGGCGCTGTGGTAGCGATTCATTTAAAAATTAAGATAAAAAATTCAGTTTTTACTGTGGGACCAATCCTAGCAGTTAGCTCGCGCTGAAGAAATAGAGACAGTTTCAAAAACTACATTTCATTTACTTTCTAACGGTGTCAGTCCGTTTAAGTTACAACGGTTCTGTCACATATTCGTACCAACATGTATTTAGTGATTTTCTTGCGATATTACTTAGTTGTATCGCTTTTAACAGTGAAACGATTGACTGTGGGACTTAATTGAACTAACTTTGGACTGTGACCTGATAAATGTAATAAATGAGACAATTGGTCTCCAAGAAATAACATTCTTCTTAATTTGAAATGATTGCCGGACTCAGGCATTACACTGGGCGCTGTAGTAGCGCTTCATTTAAAAATTTAGATAAATAAGTCATTTTTACTGTGGGACCAATCCTAGCCGTTAGCGCGCGCTGAAAATATAGAGACAGTTTCAAAAACTACATTTCATTGACTTTATAACGGTGTCAATCTGTTTGAGTTACAACGGTTGCGTCACATATTCGTACCAACATGTATTTAGCGATATTTTTCCTCTATTACTAGGTTGCATCGCTTTTAACAGTGAAACGATTGACTGTGGGACTTAATTGAACTGATTTTGGACTGTAACCTTTTAAATGTGAAAGTGAGACAATTGGACTTTAAGAAATAACATTCTTCTTACATTGACATGATTGCCGAAACTCAGCGATTACACTGGGCACTGTGGTTGCGCTTTATTAAAAAATTAAGATAAACAAGTCATTTTTTACTGTGGGACCAATCCTAGACGTTAGCTCGCGCTGAAGAAATAGAGACAGTATCAAAATCTACATTTCATTTACTTTCTAACGGTGTCAATCCGTTTGAGTTACAACGGTTGCGTCACATGTTCGTACCAACATGTATTTAGTGATTTTATTCCGATATTACTAAGATGTATTGCTTTTAACAGTGAATTGATTGACTGTGGGAATTAATAGAACTGATTCTGACTGTGACCTTATAAATGTTACAAGTGAGACAATTGGTCTCCAGGGAATAACATTCTTCTTAATTTGACATGATTGCTGGATTACAGGGATTACATTAGCCTCGATGGTAGCGCTTTATTTAAAAATTTAGATAAATAAGTCTTTCCTTACTGTGGGACCAATCCTGGCCGTTTGCACGCGCTGAATAAATAGGAACAGTTACACAGACTACATTCCATTGACCTTCTAACGCTGTCAATCCGCTTCAGTAACAACGGTTGCGTCACATATTCGTACCAACATGTATTTAGCGATACGTTTCTCATATTACTAGGTTGCATCGCTTTTAGCAGTGAAACGATTGACTCTGGGACTTAATTGAACTGATTTTGGACTGTGACCTTATAAATGTTACAAGTGAGACAATTGGTCTCCAAGGAATAACATTCTTCTTAATTTGACATGATTGCTGGGATTCAGCGATTACATTAGACTCTGTGGTAGCGCTTTATTTAAAAATTTAGATAAACAGGAATTTTCTTACTGTGGGACCAATCCTGGCCGTTAGCTCGCGCTGAATGAATAGGATCAGTTCCAAGGACTATATTTCATTGAATTTCTAGCGGCATAAATTCGTTTGAATTACAACGGTTGCGTCACATATTCGTACCAACATGTACTTAGCGATAGTATTCGGATAATACTAGGTTGCATCGCTTTTAACAGTGAAACGATTGACCGTGGGACTTAATTGAACTAATTCTGGACTATGACCTTATAAATGTGATAAATGAGCCAATTTGACTCCAAGGAATAACATTGTTCTTAATTCAACATTATTTCTGGAATTCAGCGAGTACACTAGGCCATGTGGTAGCGCTTTATTTAAAAATTTAGATAAATAAATCATTTTTTACTGTGAGACTAATCCTAGCCGTTAGTTCGCGCTAAAGAAATACAGACAGTTTTAAAAACTACATTTCATTGACTTTCTAACGGTGTCAGTCCGTTTAAGTTACAACGGTTGAGTCACATATTCGTACCAACATGTATTTAGCGATACGTTTCTCATATTAATAGGTTGCATCGATTTTAACAGTGAAACGATTGACTCTGGGACTTAATTGAACTGATTTTGAACTGTGACCTTATTAATGTTACAAGTGAGACAATTGGTCTCCAAGGAATAACAATCTTCTTAATTTGACATGATTGCTGGATTTCAGGGATTACATTAGCCTCGATGGCAGCGCTTTATTTAAAAATTTAGATAAATAAGTCTTTCCTTACTGTGGGACCAATCCTGGCCGTTAGCACGCGCTGAATAAATAGGAACAGTTACAAAGACTACATTCCATTGACTTCTAACGCTGTCAATCCGCTTAAGTAACAACGGTTGCGTCACATATTTGTACCAACATGTATTTAGCGATACGTTTCTCATATTACTAGGTTGCATCGCTTTTTCTTAATTAAACTGATTTTGGACTGTGACCTTATAAATGTTATAAGTGAGAAAATTGGACTCCAAGAAATAGCATTCTTCTTAACTTGACATGATTGTGGGAACTCAGCGATTACACTAGACCCCGTGGTAGCGCTCCATTTAAAAATTTAGATAAATAAGTCATTTTTACTGTGGGACCAATCCTAGCCGTTAGCGCGCGCTGAAGATATAGAGAAAGTTTCAAAAACCACTTTCATTGACTTTCTAACAGTGTCAATCCGTTTGAGTTACAACGGTTGCGTCACATATTCGTACCAACATGTATTTAGCGATAGTATTCGGATATTACTAGGTTACATCGCTTTTAACAGTGAAACGTGTGACTGTGGGACTTAATTGAACTGACTTTGGACTTTGACCTTATAAATGTGATAAATGAGCCAGCTTGACTACAACAAATAACATTCTTATTAATCTGACATGATTGCTGGAACTCAGCGATTACACTGGGCGCTGTGGTAGCGTTTTATTTAAAAATTAAGTTAAATAAGTCTTTTTTTACTGTGGCACCAATCCTAGCCGGTAGTTCGCGTTGAAGAAATAGAGACAGTTTCAAAAACTACATTTTATTGATTTTCTTACTTTGTCAATCCGTTTGAGTTACAACGGTTGCGTCACATATTCGTACCAACGTGTATTTAGTGATTTTCTTCCGATATTACTAGGTTGCATCGCTTTTAACAGTGAAACGATTGACTCTGGGACTTAATTGAACTGATTTTGGACTGTGACCTTATAAATGTTATAAGTGAGACAATTGGACTCCAAGAAATAACATTCTTCTTAACTTGACATGATTGTGGGAACTCAGCGATTACCCTAGACCCCGTGGTAGCGTTCAATTTAAAAATTTAGATAAATAAGTCATTTTTACTGTGGGACCAATCCTAGCCGTTAGTTCGCGCTGGAGAAATAGGAACAGTTCCAAAGACTACATTTCATTGACATTCTAGCGGTATAAATCCGTTTGAGTTACAACGGTTGCGTCACATATTCGTACCAACATGTATTTAGCGATAGTATTCGGATATCACTAGGTTGCATCGCTTTTAACAGTGAAACGATTGACTGTTGGACTAAATTGAACTGATTTTGGACTTTGACCTTATAAATGTGATAAATGAGGCAGTTTGACTACAAGAAGTAACATTCTTCTTAATTTGACATGATTGCGGGAACTCAGCGATTACACTGAGCGCTGTGTTAGCGCTTTATTAAAAAATTAAAATAAATAAGTCATTTTTAACTGTGGCACCAATCCTAGCCGGTAGTTCGCGCTGAAGAAATAGAGACAGTTTCAAAAACTACATTTCATTTACTTTCTAACGGTCTCAATCCGTTTGAGTTACAACGGTTGCGTCACATATTCGTACCAACATGTATTTAGCGATATTTTTTCCTCTATTACTAGGTTGCATCGATTTTAACAGTGAAACGATTGACTGTGGGACTTAATTGAACTGATTTTGGACCTTGACCTTATAAATGTGATAAATGAGGCAGTGTGACTACAAGAAGTAACATTCTTCTTAATTTGATATGATTGCTGGAACTCAGCGATTACACTGAGCGCTGTGGTAGCGCTTTATTAAAAAATTAAGATAAATAAGTCATTTTTAACTGTGGCACCAATCCTAGCCGGTAGTTCGCGCAGAGGAAATTGAGACAGTTTCAAAAACTACATTTCATTTACTTTCTAACGGTGTCAATCTGTTTGAGTTACAACGGTTGCGTCACATATTCGTACCAACATGTACTTAGTGATTTTCTACCGATATTACTTGGTTGCATCGCTTTTAACAGTGAAACGATTGACTGTGGGACTTAATTGAACTAACTTTGGACTGTGCCCTGATAAATGTAATAAATGAGCCAGCTTGACTACAACAAATAACATTCTTCTTAATTTGACATGATTGCTGGAACTCAGCGATTACACTGGGCGCTGTGGTAGCGCTTTATTACAAAATTAAGATAAATAAGTCATTTTTAACTGTGGCACCAATCCTAGCCGGTAGTTCGCGTTGAAGAAGTAGAGACAGTTTCAAAAACTACATTTCATTTACTTTCTAACGGTGTCAATCCGTTTGAGTTACAACTGTTGCGTCACATATTCGTACCAACATGTATTTAGCGATATTTTTCCTCTATTACTAGGTTGCATCGCTTTTAACAGTGAAACGATTGACTGTGGGACTTAATTGAACTGATTTTTGACTTTGACCTTATAAATGTGATAAATGAGGCAGTTTGACTACAAGAAGTAACATTTTTCTTAATTTGATATGATTGCTGGAACTCAGCGATTACACTGAGCGCTGTGGTAGCGCTTTTTTAAAAAAATTAAGATAAATAAGTCATTCTTAACTGTTGCACCAATCCTAGCCGGTAGTTCGCGCTGAAGAAATTGAGACATTTTCAAAAACTACATTTCATTTACTTTCTAACGGTGTCAATCCGTTTGAGTTACAACGGTTGCGTCACATATTCGTACCAACATGTATTTTGTGATTTTCTTCCGATATTACTAAGTTGTTTTGCTTTTAACAATGAAACGATTGACTGTGGGAATTAATTGAACTGATTTTGGACTGTGACCTTATAAATGTTATAAGTGAGACAATTGGACTCCAAGAAATAACATTCTTCTTAACTTGACATGATTGTGGGAACTCAGCGATTGCACTAGACACCGTGGTAGCGCTCCATTTAAAAATTTAGATAAATAAGTCATTTTTACTGTGGGACCAATCCTAGCCGTTAGCGCGAGCTGAAGATATAGAGACAGTTTCAAAAACTCCATTTCATTGACTTTCTAACAGTGTCAATCCGTTTGAGTTACAACGGTTGCGTCACATATTCGTACCAACATGTATTTAGCGATAGTATTCGGATAGTACTAGGTTACATCGCTTTTAACAGTGAAACGTTTGACTGTGGGACTTAATTGAACTGACTTTGGACTTTGACCTTATAAATGTGATAAATGAGCCAGCTTGACTACAACAAATAACCTTCTTATTAATCTGATATGATTGCTGGAACTCAGCGATTACACTGGGCGCTGTGGTAGCGTTTTATTTAAAAATTTAGATAAATAAGTCTTTTTTTACTGTGACACCAATCCTAGCCGTTAGTTCGCGCTGAAGAAATAGGAACAGTTCTAAAGACTACATTTCATTGACTTTCTAGCGTTATAAATCCGTTTGAGTTACAACGGTTGCGTCACATATTCGTACCAACATGTATTTAGCGATAGTATTCGGATGTTACTAGGTTGCATCGCTTTTAACAGTGAAACGATTGACTGTGGGACTTTATTGAACTGATTTTTGACTTTGACCTTATAAATGTGATAAATGAGGCAGTTTGACTACAAGAAGTAACATTCTTCTTAATTTGACATGATTGCTGGAACTCAGCGATTACACTGGGCGCTGTGGTAACGCTTTATTACAAAATTAAGATAATAAGTCATTTTTAACTGCGGCACCTATCCTAGCCGGGAGTTCGCGTTGAAGAAATAGAGACAGTTTCAAAAACTACATTTTATTGATTCTCTAACTTTGTCAATCCGTTTGAGTTACAACGGTTGCGTCACATATTCGTACCAACATGTATTTAGTGATTTTTTTCCGCTATTACTAGGTTGCATCGCTTTTAACAGTGAAACGATTGATTCTGGGACTTAATTGAACTGATTTTGGACTGTGACCTTATAAATGTTATAAGTGAGACAATTGGACTCCAAGAAATAACATTCTTCTTAACTTGACATGAATATGGGAACTCAGCGATTACATTGGACCCCGTGGAAGCGCTCCATTTAAAAATTTAGATAAATAAGACATTTTTACTGTGGGACCAATCCTAGCCGTTAGTTCGCGCTGAAGAAATACGAACAGTTCCAAAGACTACATTTCATTGACATTCTAGCGGTATAAATCCGTTTGAGTTACAACGTTTGCGTCACATATTCGTACCAACATGTATTTAGCCATAGTATTCGGATATTACTAGGTTGCATCGCTTTTCACAGTGAAACGATTGACTGTGGGACTTAATTGAACTGATTTTAGACTTTGACCTTATAAATTTGATAAATGAGGCAGTTTGACTACAAGAATCTTAATTTGACATGATTGCGGGAACTGAGCGATTACACTGAGCGCTGTGGTAGCGCTTTAATAAAAAATTAAGATGAATAAGTCATTTTTAACTGTGGCACCAATCCTAGCCGGTAGTTCGCGTTGAAGAAGTAGAGACAGTTTCAAAAACTACATTTCATTTACTTTCTAACGGTGTCAATCCGTTTGAGTTACAACTGTTGCGTCACATATTCGTACCAACATGTATTTAGCGATATTTTTCCTCTATTACTAGGTTGCATCGCTTTTAAAAGTGAAACGATTGACTGTGGGACTTAATTGAACTGATTTTTGACTTTGACCTTATAAATGTGATAAATGAGGCAGTTTGACTACAAGAAGTAACATTCTTCTTAATTTGATATGATTGCTGGAACTCAGCGATTACACTGAGCGCTGTGGTAGCGCTTTTTTTAAAAAATTAAGATAAATAAGTCATTCTTAACTGTGGCACCAATCCTAGCCGGTAGTTCGCGCTGAAGAAATTGAGACATTTTCAAAAACTACATTTCATTTACTTTCTAACGGTGTCAATCCGTTTGAGTTACAACGGTTGCGTCACATATTCGTACCAACATGTATTTTGTGATTTTCTTCCGATATTACTAAGTTGTTTTGCTTTTAACAATGAAACGATTGACTGTGGGAATTAATTGAACTGATTTTGGACTGTGACCTTATAAATGTTATAAGTGAGACAATTGGACTCCAAGAAATAACATTCTTCTTAACTTGACATGATTGTGGGAACTCAGCGATTGCACTATACACCGTGGTAGCGCTCCATTTAAAAATTTAGATAAATAAGTCATTTTTACTGTGGGACCAATCCTAGCCGTTAGTTCGCGCTGAAGAAATAGGAACAGTTCCAAAGACTACATTTCATTGACATTCTAGCGGTATTAATCCGTTTGAGTTACAACGTTTGCGTCACATATTCGTACCAACATGTATTTAGCCATAGTATTCGGATATTACTAGGTTGCATCGCTTTTCACAGTGAAACGATTGACTGTGGGACTTAATTGAACTGATTTTAGACTTTGACCTTATAAATGTGATAAATGAGGCAGTTTGACTACAAGAATCTTAATTTGACATGATTGCGGGAACTGAGCGATTACACTGAGCGCTGTGGTAGCGCTTTAATAAAAAATTAAGATAAATAAGTCATTTTTAACTGTGGCACCAATCCTAGCCGGTAGTTCGCGTTGAAGAAGTAGAGACAGTTTCAAAAACTACATTTCATTTACTTTCTAACGGTGTCAATCCGTTTGTGTTACAACTGTGGCGTCACATATTCGTACCAACATGTACTTAGCGATATTTTTCCTCTATTACTAGGTTGCATCGCTTTTAACAGTGAAACGATTGACTGTGGGACTTAATTGAACTGATTTTTGACTTTGACCTTATAAATGTGATAAATGAAGCAGTTTGACTACAAGAAGTAACATTCTTCTTAATTTGATATGATTGCTGGAACTCAGAGATTACACTGAGCGCTGTGGTAGCGCTTTTTTTAAAAAATTAAGATAAATAAGTCATTCTTAACTGTGGCACCAATCCTAGCCGGTAGTTCGCGCTGAAGAAATTGAGATATTTTCAAAAACTACATTTCATTTACTTTCTAACGGTGTCAATCCGTTTGAGTTACAACGGTTGCGTCACATATTCGTACCAACATGTATTTTGTGATTTTCTTCCGATATTACTAAGTTGTTTTGCTTTTAACAATGAAACGATTGACTGTGGGAATTAATTGAACTGATTTTGGACTGTGACCTTATAAATGTTATAAGTGAGAAAATTGGACTCCAAGAAATAACATTCTTCTTAACTTGAAATGATTGTGGGAACTCAGCGATTGCACTAGACACCGTGGTAGCGCTCCATTTAAAAATTTAGATAAATAAGTCATTTTTACTGTGGGACCAATCCTAGCCGTTAGCGCGCGCTGAAGATATAGAGACAGTTTCAAAAACTCCATCTCATTGACTTTCTAACAGTGTCAATCCGTTTGAGTTACAACGGTTGCGTCACATATTCGTACCAACATGTATTTAGCGATAGTATTCGGATATTACTAGGTTACATCGCTTTTAACAGTGAAACGTTTGACTGTGGGACTTAATTGAACTGACTTTGGACTTTGACCTTATAAATGTGATAAATGAGCCAGCTTGACTACAACAAATAACCTTCTTATTAATCTGACATGATTGCTGGAACTCAGCGATTACACTGGGCGCTGCGGTAGCGTTTTATTTAAAAATTTAGATAAATAAGTCTTTTTTTACTGTGACAACAATCCTAGCCGTTAGTTCGCGCTGAAGAAATAGGAACAGTTCTAAAGACTACATTTCATTGACTTTCTAGCGTTATAAATCCGTTTGAGTTACAACGGTTGCGTCACATATTCGTACCAACATGTATTTAGCGATAGTATTCGGATGTTACTAGGTTGCATCGCTTTTAACAGTGAAACGATTAACTGTGGGACTTAATTGAACTGATTTTGGACTTTGACCTTATAAATGTGATAAATGAGGCATTTTGACTACAAGAAGTAACATTCTTCTTAATTTGACATGATTGCTGGAACTCAGCGATTACACTGGGCGCTGTGGTAACGCTTTATTACAAAATTAAGATAATAAGTCATTTTTAACTGTGGCACCAATCCTAGCCGGTAGTTCGCGTTGAAAAAATAGAGACAGTTTCAAAAACTACAATTTATGGATTCTCTAACTTTGTCAATCCGTTTGAGTTACAACGGTTGCGTCACATATTCGTACCAACATGTATTTAGTGATTTTTTTCCGCTATTACTAGGTTGCATCGCTTTTAACAGTGAAACAATTGATTCTGGGACTTAATTGAACTGATTTTGGACTGTGACCTTATAAATGTTATAAGTGAGACAATTGGACTCCAAGAAATCACATTCTTCTTAACTTGACATGATTGTGGGAACTCAGCGATTACATTGGACCCCGTGGTAGCGCTCCATTTAAAAATTTAGATAAATAAGACATTTTTACTGTGGGACCAATCCTAGCCGTTAGTTCGCGCTGAAGAAATAGGAACAGTTCCAAAGACTACATTTCATTGACATTCTAGCGGTATAAATCCGTTTGAGTTACAACGTTTGCGTCACATATTCGTACCAACATGTATTTAGCCATAGTATTCGGATATTACTAGGTTGCATCGCTTTTCACAGTGAAACGATTGACTGTGGGACTTAATTGAACTGATTTTAGACTTTGACCTTATAAATGTGATAAATGAGGCAGTTTGACTACAAGAATCTTAATTTGACATGATTGCGGGAACTGAGCGATTACACTGAGCGCTGTGGTAGCGCTTTAATAAAAAATTAAGATAAATAAGTCATTTTTAACTGTGGCACAAATCCTAGCCGGTAGTTCGCGCTGAAGAAATAGAGACAGTTTCAAAAACTACATTTCATTTACTTTCTAATGGTGTCAATCCGTTTCAGTTACAACGGTTGCGTCACATATTCGTACCAACATGTATTTAGCGATATTTTTCCTCTATTACTAGGTTGCATCGCTTTTAACAGTGAAACGATTGACTGTGGGACTTAATTGAACTGATTTTGGACTTTGACCTTATGAATGTGATAAATGAGGCAGCTTGACTACAAGAAGTAACATTCTTCTTAATTTGACATGATTGCTGGAACTCAGCGATTACGCTGAGCGCTGTGGTAGCGCTTTATTAAAAAATTAAGATAAATAAGTCATTTTTAACTGTGGTACCAATCCTAGCCGGTAGTTCATGCTGAAGAAATAGAGACAGTTTAAAAAACTACATTTCATTTACTTTCTAACGGTGTCAGTCCGTTTAAGTTACAACGGTTCTGTCACATATTCGTACCAACATGTATTTAGTGATTTTCTTCCGATATTACTAGGTTGCATCGCTTTTAACAGTGAAACGATTGACTGTGAGACTTAATTGAACTAACTTTGGACTGTGACCTGATAAATGTAATAAATGAGACAATTGGTCTCCAAGAAATAACATTCTTCTTAATTTGACATGATTGCCGGACTCAGGCATTGCACTGGGTGCTGTAGTAGCGCTTCATTTAAAAATTTAGATAAATAAGTCATTTTTACTGTGGGACCAATCCTAGCCGTTAGCCCGCGCTGAAGATATACAGACTGTTTCAAAAACTACATTTCATTTACTTTCTAACGGTGTCAATCTGTTTGAGTTGCAACGGTTGCGTCACATATTCGTACCAACATGTATTTAGCGATATTTTTCCTCTACTACTAGGTTGCATCGCTTTTAACAGTTAAACGATTGACTGTGGGACTTAATTGAACTGATTTTGGACTGTAACCTTTTAAATGTGAAAGTGAGACAATTGGACATCAAGAAATAACATTATTCTTACATTGACATGATTGCCGAAACTCAGAGATTACACTGGGCGCTGTGGTAGCGATTCATTTAAAAATTAAGATAAAAAATTCAGTTTTTACTGTGGGACCAATCCTAGCAGTTAGCTCGCGCTGAAGAAATAGAGACAGTTTCAAAAACTACATTTCATTTACTTTCTAACGGTGTCAGTCCGTTGAAGTTACAACGGTTCTGTCACATATTCGTATCAACATGTATTTAGTGATTTTCTTCCGATATTACTAGGTTGCATCGCTTTTAACAGTGAAACGATTGACTGTGGGACTTAATTGAACTGATTTTTGACTTTGACCTTATAAATGTGATAAATGAGGCAGTTTGACTACAAGAAGTAACATTCTTCCTAATTTGACATGATTGCTGGAACTCAGCGATTACACTGGGCGCTGTGGTAACGCTTTATTACAAATTTAAGATAATAAGTCATTTTTAACTGTGGCACCAATCCTAGCCGGTAGTTCGCGTTGAAGAAATAGAGACAGATTCAAAAACTACATTTTATTGATTCTCTAACTTTGTCAATCCGTTTGAGTTGCAACGGTTGCGTCACATATTCGTACCAACATATATTTAGTGATTTTGTTCAGCTATTACTAGGTTGCATCGCTTTTAACAGTGAAACGATTGATTTTGGGACTTAATTGAACTGATTTTGGACTGTGACCTTATAAATGTTATAAGTGAGACAATTGGACTCCAAGAAGTAACATTCTTCTTAACTTGACATGATTGTGGGAACTCAGCGATTACATTGGACCCCGTGGTAGCGCTCCATTTAAAAATTTAGATAAATAAGACATTTTTACTGTAAGACCAATCCTAGCCGTTAGTTCGCGCTAAAGAAATAGGAACAGTTCCAAAGACTACTCGATGATATTAAGGTGCGAGTCCAGAAATCATCACTTTTCGTAAAGTAAAAAAGCGTAACTTTGATGAGCTATTTCTCAGTTGTTTTTCATAGTCTGATAAAAAGTGACCCACCGCTGGTCTGCAAATCTTATGCTCTTTTCAATGGTTGCAAACATAATGGCTCCCACGTAGCTGTTCGGGCGTAACAAGCCTTTGATCAAGACACGGTTTTCATAGAAAATCAGATGGGGCAGCACAATGGCATGTTACTAAAACGCGAATTTTGGCTTATAAGAACTGTATCAATATAACTCTCAAAATCACGTTTCCCTTAACATCCAAGAGAGCTTTAGTTCAACGTAATGTCCTAAAAACCACCTCAAAAGTTTCTCTGACCTAAGGTTTTGTTTGGATAACATGGTTTATAGGCCAGATACTACATTAAGGAAGACATAGTTTGTAGCATTCATCCTATGGCTTATTGCGAACAATAATTATATATACGTATCTAGTGCATGCATGTTGCCCCAAACCCTTTTCTTAACCATATTACAAAGTTTCAGCTAAAATTTGCTGAAGCTTGGTCCGCAAGTTTGAAAGATGCAGTGTGTAATAAATGTTAAATCCTAAGCCAATCAAAAGCCGAGAACAACAATAAAATCAAAGAAATATGGTAGCTGCATAATGTGTTTTCTCGGAGTCAATCAGAAACGGCGAAAATGTAAACATTGGTAAAGCATTATAATATTATCCCCTTGGTTCGCAAGCGAAAATTTCTATTTAAGAAGTATATATATAGCTAGCTGCCTTTTCTTGACAATGGATAAAGATCGTCCAATGAACTAACAAACTTATTATTTCTATTTTTTATCAGTTCTATTGAATGTTTTGATCTATAAAATACAAGACGTAAATATATTATTAGATTAGTTCAGTTCACTATCCTCCAGACATGGCATTTTTGTGGTCTTTAAATGAAAGTGATGAATGCATTTAACACTCCCCCTATAATTTAAAAAATACCAATTATCCTCACATAGCTATATAAATATCATTTACTCATTATTGTGTTGTAGATGCAAGATAATTATGTTTTATCTTGCCCTGTCCAGGATTTGAACCTGGATCTCTCATTTGTATGAGTGTCATAGCCATTAGACCAACAGGGCATAAGTATGCAAAACTTTACAGATGCCTACTTAACTTTTTCTGTGGATATCAAAATTCAATTTTTTTTATTATACAAGATAGACTGCTGCCTGGATGAAAATTCACCATTAAGTAGTGAATATAAACTAATTCTTCGTAAATTAACAGAATTAGAACAGAATGTAATGTTTAATAATATGGTATATATATATATATATATATATATATATATATATATATATATATATATATATATATATATATATATATATATATATATATATATATATATATATATATATATATATATATATATATATATATATATATATATATATATATATATATATATATATATATATTACACTTTTAACCTTGCTTGGATTTTTCACAGCTGAAATTTTGAAACCTTATTTGGAGAAACTTTTGCAAGAGAAACTTTCACGAATTTTACGATTTTGGGGCTTTTTTACAAAACTTTTAAAAATGACCATTTATATACAAATGTTTAATCTGAATTGTTTATACATTTATATACAAAAGTTTAATTTAAATTGTTGGTTCACAATGTTATCCACTAATTTCTTTTAAAAAACTTTTGACGAGCAAATTCGAAAACTTAGAAATCACAAATTGCAAAAGTTTAACTTTCTACAGATATTTGGAAAGTTTTTCTCACGAAAGTTTCTCTGAATAAAATATGTACCCAGATCAATTGATTTCACATGACAGAAACCTTTATAACGTCAAGTTCCTCAAAGTTTTTTTATATTTTACAGTAAATATATCGTCCTTTTATCATTAGTTTTTAAACCATGTTTTACATTATATATATACTGTTATTTTATGGATCAAAGTGCATTGCTGATTTTATCACAAACAATTTTTGATTTAACTGACGAAGTGTCAGTAGATGTTCCAGACGTTTCTACAAATTCACATGTGCTTGTAGACCACAAGACTGCAGAACCATTATCATAGACAACGTATCCACATGATAGAACTATCGTATGATTTAAAACCAATGCATCAAACACTTCGTTATTAGGTTCATTCATTGTACACACAAAACAAACGAAGGACAACCTGAAAAAACATATAGCCTGATTTATAAAATTCTGCAGTGTCAAAGTGATGAAAAATGTGATACAAAAACAGAAAGCAGCAATGCACTTGTCTCACTTTAAACTTTATATGTATATGGCTTAAACAAATAAATATAAAGCCATAATATATTATATTATATGTTTTTAAATATGTTTAGGCTGGTTTTAAAATTGGTTGTTCTTATTTTTATACCTTAAAAAGGTAAAGATATAGCTAGCTAGCTATAGCTAGGTTTTGTGACAATTTCTTATATTTGATCTCAAATTTAATAGCTTACTGTGTAGCTAGCTAGGAAAGATGAGCCCTCCAAAATATTAATTTACGGCCCAACTAGTACTTGTAAACAGCATTTAGCATAGATATATGGCAATGTATCTATAGCTAGTTTTGGTCTCCTTTGCCCATCAAGCTCTACTATACTGCCTTTCTTTTGTTAGTCACTAGTCACAACTGATCAATCCTTAGTACTTTACAAGTACTTTACAAAAGCATCTATCTGGCATCACAAAAAACAGGATGTATACAATATTCAAAGAAAAGAAAGAGAAGAAGGGGTTAAAACAGTGATACATTTACTTCTTCTTTCCCAGCACAATAATAATATTTTTATCCATTGGCAGCTTGTTTTGAAATTCTTGCGTTAGTATAGTAATTTCACAGACCGGAATTTAACAGCAGAATATTGCGCGTTGCCTCACGAATGTTTCAAACATAAAATGCAGACCGACTCGCACCTTAATATCATCGAGTACATTTCATTGACATTCTAGCGGTATAAATCCGTTTGAGTTACAACGTTTGCGTCACATATTCGTACCAACATGTATTTAGCCATAGTATTCGGATATTACTAGGTTGCATCGCTTTTCACAGTGAAACGATTGACTGTGGGACTTAATTGAACTGATTTTAGACTTTGACCTTATAAATGTGATAAATGAGGCAGTTTGACTACAAGAATCTTAATTTGACATGATTGCTGGAACTCAGCGATTACACTGAGCGCTGTGGTATCGCTTTATTAAAAAATTAAGATAAATAAGTCATTTTTAACTGTGGTACCAATCCTAGCCGGTAGTTCATGCTGAAGAAATAGAGACAGTTTCAAAAACTACATTTCATTTACTTTCTAACGGTGTCAGTCCGTTGAAGTTACAACGGTTCTCTCACATATTCGTACCAACATGTATTTAGTGATTTTCTTCCGATATTACTAGGTTGCATCGCTTTTAACAGTGAAACGATTGACTGTGGGACTTAATTGAACTAACTATGGACTGTGACCTGATAAATGTAATAAATGAGACAATTGGTCTCCAAGAAATAACATTCTTCTTAACTTGACATGATTGTGGGAACTCAGCGATTACACTAGACTCCGTGGTAGCGCTCCATTTAAAAATTTAGATAAATAAGTCATTTTTACTGTGGGACCAATCCTAGCCGTTAGCGCGCGCTGAAGATATAGAGACAGTTTTAAAAACTCCATTTCATTGACCTTCTAACAGTGTCAATCCGTTGGAGTTACAACGGTTGCGTCACATATTCGTACCAACATGTATTTAGCGATAGTATTCGGATATTACTAGGTTGCATCGCTTTTAACAGTGAAACGATTGATTCTGTGACTTAATTGAACTGATTTTGGACTGTGACCTTATAAATGTTATAAATGAGACAATTGGACTCCAAGAAAAAACATTCTTCTTAACTTGACATGATTGTGGGAACTCAGCGATTACACTGGACCCCGTGGTAGCGCTGCATTTAAAAATTTAGATAAATAAGTCATTTTTACTGTGGGACCAATCCTAGCCGTTAGTTCGCGCTAAAGAAATAGGAACAGTTCCAAAGACTACATTTCATTGACATTCTAGCGGTATAAATCCGTTTGAGTTACAACGGTGGCGTCACATATTCGTACCAACATGTATTTAGCCATAGTATTCGGATATTACTAGGTTGCATCGCTTTTAACAGTGAAACGATGGACTGTGGGACTTAATTGAACTGTTTTTGGACTTTGACCTTATAAATGTGATAAATGAGGCAGTTTGACTACAAGAAGTAACATTCTTCTTAATTTGACATAAGTGCGGGAACTCAGCGATTACACTGAACGTTGTGGTAGCGCTTTATTAAAAAATTAAGATAAATAAGTTATTTTTAACTGTGGCACCAATCCTAGCCGGTAGTTCGCGCTGAAGAAATAGAGACAGTTTCAAAAACTACATTTCATTTACTTTCTAACGGTGTCAATCCGTTTGAGTTACAACGGTTGCGTCACATATTCGTACCAACATGTATTTAGCGATACTTTTCCTCTATTACTAGGTTGCATCGCTTTTAACAGTGAAACGATTGATTCTGTGACTTAATTGAACTGATTTTGGACTGTGACCTTATAAATGTTATAAATGAGACAATTGGACTCCAAGAAAAAACATTCTTCTTAACTTGACATGATTGTGGGAACTCAGCGATTACACTGGACCCCGTGGTAGCGCTGCATTTAAAAATTTAGATAAATAAGTCATTTTTACTGTGGGACCAATCCTAGCCGTTAGTTCGCGCTAAAGAAATAGGAACAGTTCCAAAGACTACATTTCATTGACATTCTAGCGGTATAAATCCGTTTGAGTTACAACGGTGGCGTCACATATTCGTACCAACATGTATTTAGCCATAGTATTCGGATATTACTAGGTTGCATCGCTTTTAACAGTGAAACGATTGACTGTGGGACTTAATTGAACTGTTTTTGGACTTTGACCTTATAAATGTGATAAATGAGGCAGTTTGACTACAAGAAGTAACATTCTTCTTAATTTGACATAAGTGCGGGAACTCAGCGATTACACTGAACGTTGTGGTAGCGCTTTATTAAAAAATTAAGATAAATAAGTTATTTTTAACTGTGGCACCAATCCTAGCCGGTAGTTCGCGCTGAAGAAATAGAGACAGTTTCAAAAACTACATTTCATTTACTTTCTAACGGTGTCAATCCGTTTGAGTTACAACGGTTGCGTCACATATTCGTACCAACATGTATTTAGCGATACTTTTCCTCTATTACTAGGTTGCATCGCTTTTAACAGTGAAACGATTGACTGTGGGACTTAATTGAACTGATTTTGGACTTTGACCTTATGAATGTGATAAATGAGGCAGTTTGACTACAAGAAGTAACATTCTTCTTAATTTGACATGATTGCTGGAACTCAGCGATTACACTGAACGTTGTGGTAGCGCTTTATTAAAAAATTAAGATAAATAAGTCATTTTTAACTGTGGCACCAATCCTAGCCGGTAGTTCGCGCTGAAGAAATAGAGACAGTTTAAAAAACTACATTTCATTTACTTTCTAACGGTGTCAGTCCGTTTGAGTTACAACGGTTGCGTCACATATTCGTACCAACATGTATTTAGCGATATTTTTTCTCTATTACTAGGTTGCATCGCTTTTAACAGTGACACGATTGACTGTGGGACTTAATTGAACTGATTTTGGACTTTGACCTTATGAATGTGATAAATGAGGCAGCTTGACTACAAGAAGTAACATTCTTCTTAATTTGACATGATTGCTGGAACTCAGCGATTACACTGAGCGCTGTGGTAGCGCTTTATTAAAAAATTAAGATAAATAAGTCATTTTTAACTGTGGTACCAATCCTAGCCGGTAGTTCGCGCTGAAGAAATAGAGACAGTTTAAAAAACTACATTTCATTTACTTTCTAACGGTGTCAGTCCGTTTAAGTTACAACGGTTCTGTCACATATTCGTACCAACATGTATTTAGTGATTTTCTTCTGATATTACTAGGTTGCATCGCTTTTAACAGTGAAACGATTGACTGTGGGACTTAATTGAACTAACTTTGGACTGTGACCTGATAAATGTAATAAATGAGACAATTGGTCTCCAAGAAATAACATTCTTCTTAATTTGACATGATTGCCGGACTCAGGCATTGCACTGGGTGCTGTAGTAGCGCTTCATTTAAAAATTTAAATAAAAAAGTCATTTTTACTGTGGGACCAATCCTAGCCGTTAGCCCGCGCTGAAGATATACAGACTGTTTCAAAAACTACATTTCATTTACTTTCTAACGGTGTCAATCTGTTTGAGTTGCAACGGTTGCGTCACATATTCGTACCAACATGTATTTAGCGATATTTTTCCTCTATTACTAGGTTGCATCGCTTTTAACAGTGAAACGATTGACTGTGGGACTTAATTGAACTGATTTTGGACTTTGACCTTATAAATGTGATAAATGAGGCAGTTTGACTGCAAGAAGTAACATTCTTCTTAATTTGACATGATTGCGGGAACTCAGTGATTACACTGAGCGCTGTGGTAGCGCTTTATTAAAAAATTAAGATAAATAAGTCATTTTTAACTGTGGCACCAATCCTAGCCGGTAGTTCGCGCTGAAGAAATAGAGACAGTTTCAAAAACTACATTTCATTTACTTTCGAACGGTGTCAATCCTTTTGAGTTACAACGGTTGCGTCACATATTCGTACCAACATGTATTTAGCGATATTTCTCCTCTATTACTAGGTTGCATCGCTTTTAACAGTGAAACGATTGACTGTGGGACTTAATTGAACTAACTTTGGACTGTGACCTGATAAATGTAATAAATGAGACAATTTGTCTCCAAGAAATAACATTCTTTTTAACTTGACATGATTGTGGGAACTCAGCGATTACACTAGACTCCGTGGTAGCGCTCCATTTAAAAATTTAGATAAATAAGTCATTTTTACTGTGGGACCAATCCTAGCCGTTAGCGCGCTGAAGATATAGAGACAGTTTTAAAAACTCCATTTCATTGACCTTCTAACAGTGTCAATCCGTTGGAGTTACAACGGTTGCGTCACATATTCGTACCAACATGTATTTAGCGATAGTATTCCGATATTACTAGGTTGCATCGCTTTTAACAGTGAAACGATTGATTCTGGGTCTTAATTGAACTGATTTTGGACTGTGACCTTATAAATGTTATAAGTGAGACAATTGGACTCCAAGAAAAAACATTCTTCTTAACTTGACATGATTGTGGGAACTCAGCAATTACACTGGACCCCGTGGTAGCGCTGCATTTAAAAATTTAGATAAATAAGTCATTTTTACTGTGGGACCAATCCTAGCCGTTAGTTCGCGCTAAAGAAATAGGAACAGTTCCAAAGACTACATTTCATTGACATTCTAGCGGTATAAATCCGCTTGAGTTACAACGGTGGCGTCACATATTCGTACCAACATGTATATAGCCATAGTATTCGGATATTACTAGGTTGCATCGCTTTTAACAGTGAAACGATTGACTGTGGGACTTAATTGAACTGATTTTGGACTTTGACCTTATAAATGTGATAAATGAGGCAGTTTGACTACAAGAAGTAACATTCTTCTTAATTTGGCATGATTGCGGGAACTCAGTGATTACACTGAGCGCTGTGGTAGCGCTTTATTAAAAAATTAAGATAAATAAGTCATTTTTAACTGTGGCACCAATCCTAGCCGGTAGTTTGCGCTGAAGAAATAGAGACAGTTTCAAAAACTACATTTCATTTACTTTCTAACGGTGTCAATCTTTTTGAGTTACAACGGTTGCGTCACATATTCGTACCAACATGTATTTAGCGATATTTTTCTGATATTACTAGGTTGCATCGCTTTTAACAGTGAAACGATTGACTGTGGGACTTAATTGAACTAACTTTGGACTGTGACCTGATAAATGTAAAAAATGAGACAATTGGTCTCCAAGAAATAACATTCTTCTTAATTTGAAATGATTGCCGGACTCAGGCATTACACTGGGCGCTGTAGTAGCCCTTCATTTAAAAATTAAGATAAATAAGTCATTTTTAACTGTGGCACCAATCCTAGCCGGTAGTTCGCGCTGAAGAAATAGAGAAAGTTTCAAAAACTACATTTCATTTACTTTCTAACGGTGTCAATCCGTTTGAGTTACAACGGTTACGTCACATATTCGTACCAACATGTATTTAGCAATATTTTTCCTCTATTACTAGGTTGCATCGCTTTTAACAGTGAAACGATTGGCTGTGGGACTTAATTGAACTGATTTTGGACTTTGACCTTATGAATGTGATAAATGAGGCAGTTTGACTACAAGAAGTAACATTCTTCTTAATTTGACATGATTGCTGGAACTCAGCGATTACACTGAGCGCTGTGGTAGCGCTTTATTAAAAAATTAAGATAAATAAGTCATTTTTAACTGTGGCACCAATCCTAGCCGGTAGTTCGCGCTGAAGAAATAGAGACAGTTTCAAAAACTACATTTAATTTACTTTCTAACGGTGTCAATCCTTTTGAGTTACAACGGTTGCGTCACATATTCGTACCAACATGTATTTAGTGATTTTCTTCTGATATTACTAGGTTGCATCGCTTTTAACAGTGAAACGATTGACTGTGGGACTTAATTGAACTAACTTTGGACTGTGACCTGATAAATGTAATAAATGAGACAATTGGTCTCCAAGAAATAACATTCTTCTTAATTTGACATGATTGCCGGACTCAGGCATTGCACTGGGTGCTGTAGTAGCGCTTCATTTAAAAATTTAAATAAAAAAGTCATTTTTACTGTGGGACCAATCCTAGCCGTTAGCCCGCGCTGAAGATATACAGACTGTTTCAAAAACTACATTTCATTTACTTTCTAACGGTGTCAATCTGTTTGAGTTGCAACGGTTGCGTCACATATTCGTACCAACATGTATTTAGCGATATTTTTCCTCTATTACTAGGTTGCATCGCTTTTAACAGTGAAACGATTGACTGTGGGACTTAATTGAACTGATTTTGGACTTTGACCTTATAAATGTGATAAATGAGGCAGTTTGACTGCAAGAAGTAACATTCTTCTTAATTTGACATGATTGCGGGAACTCAGTGATTACACTGAGCGCTGTGGTAGCGCTTTATTAAAAAATTAAGATAAATAAGTCATTTTTAACTGTGGCACCAATCCTAGCCGGTAGTTCGCGCTGAAGAAATAGAGACAGTTTCAAAAACTACATTTCATTTACTTTCGAACGGTGTCAATCCTTTTGAGTTACAACGGTTGCGTCACATATTCGTACCAACATGTATTTAGCGATATTTCTCCTCTATTACTAGGTTGCATCGCTTTTAACAGTGAAACGATTGACTGTGGGACTTAATTGAACTAACTTTGGACTGTGACCTGATAAATGTAATAAATGAGACAATTTGTCTCCAAGAAATAACATTCTTTTTAACTTGACATGATTGTGGGAACTCAGCGATTACACTAGACTCCGTGGTAGCGCTCCATTTAAAAATTTAGATAAATAAGTCATTTTTACTGTGGGACCAATCCTAGCCGTTAGCGCGCTGAAGATATAGAGACAGTTTTAAAAACTCCATTTCATTGACCTTCTAACAGTGTCAATCCGTTGGAGTTACAACGGTTGCGTCACATATTCGTACCAACATGTATTTAGCGATAGTATTCCGATATTACTAGGTTGCATCGCTTTTAACAGTGAAACGATTGATTCTGGGTCTTAATTGAACTGATTTTGGACTGTGACCTTATAAATGTTATAAGTGAGACAATTGGACTCCAAGAAAAAACATTCTTCTTAACTTGACATGATTGTGGGAACTCAGCAATTACACTGGACCCCGTGGTAGCGCTGCATTTAAAAATTTAGATAAATAAGTCATTTTTACTGTGGGACCAATCCTAGCCGTTAGTTCGCGCTAAAGAAATAGGAACAGTTCCAAAGACTACATTTCATTGACATTCTAGCGGTATAAATCCGCTTGAGTTACAACGGTGGCGTCACATATTCGTACCAACATGTATATAGCCATAGTATTCGGATATTACTAGGTTGCATCGCTTTTAACAGTGAAACGATTGACTGTGGGACTTAATTGAACTGATTTTGGACTTTGACCTTATAAATGTGATAAATGAGGCAGTTTGACTACAAGAAGTAACATTCTTCTTAATTTGGCATGATTGCGGGAACTCAGTGATTACACTGAGCGCTGTGGTAGCGCTTTATTAAAAAATTAAGATAAATAAGTCATTTTTAACTGTGGCACCAATCCTAGCCGGTAGTTTGCGCTGAAGAAATAGAGACAGTTTCAAAAACTACATTTCATTTACTTTCTAACGGTGTCAATCCTTTTGAGTTACAACGGTTGCGTCACATATTCGTACCAACATGTATTTAGCGATATTTCTCCTCTATTACTAGGTTGCATCGCTTTTAACAGTGAAACGATTGACTGTGGGACTTAATTGAACTAACTTTGGACTGTGACCTGATAAATGTAATAAATGAGACAATTTGTCTCCAAGAAATAACATTCTTTTTAACTTGACATGATTGTGGGAACTCAGCGATTACACTAGACTCCGTGGTAGCGCTCCATTTAAAAATTTAGATAAATAAGTCATTTTTACTGTGGGACCAATCCTAGCCGTTAGCGCGCTGAAGATATAGAGACAGTTTTAAAAACTCCATTTCATTGACCTTCTAACAGTGTCAATCCGTTGGAGTTACAACGGTTGCGTCACATATTCGTACCAACATGTATTTAGCGATAGTATTCCGATATTACTAGGTTGCATCGCTTTTAACAGTGAAACGATTGATTCTGGGTCTTAATTGAACTGATTTTGGACTGTGACCTTATAAATGTTATAAGTGAGACAATTGGACTCCAAGAAAAAACATTCTTCTTAACTTGACATGATTGTGGGAACTCAGCAATTACACTGGACCCCGTGGTAGCGCTGCATTTAAAAATTTAGATAAATAAGTCATTTTTACTGTGGGACCAATCCTAGCCGTTAGTTCGCGCTAAAGAAATAGGAACAGTTCCAAAGACTACATTTCATTGACATTCTAGCGGTATAAATCCGCTTGAGTTACAACGGTGGCGTCACATATTCGTACCAACATGTATATAGCCATAGTATTCGGATATTACTAGGTTGCATCGCTTTTAACAGTGAAACGATTGACTGTGGGACTTAATTGAACTGATTTTGGACTTTGACCTTATAAATGTGATAAATGAGGCAGTTTGACTACAAGAAGTAACATTCTTCTTAATTTGGCATGATTGCGGGAACTCAGTGATTACACTGAGCGCTGTGGTAGCGCTTTATTAAAAAATTAAGATAAATAAGTCATTTTTAACTGTGGCACCAATCCTAGCCGGTAGTTTGCGCTGAAGAAATAGAGACAGTTTCAAAAACTACATTTCATTTACTTTCTAACGGTGTCAATCTTTTTGAGTTACAACGGTTGCGTCACATATTCGTACCAACATGTATTTAGCGATATTTTTCTGATATTACTAGGTTGCATCGCTTTTAACAGTGAAACGATTGACTGTGGGACTTAATTGAACTAACTTTGGACTGTGACCTGATAAATGTAAAAAATGAGACAATTGGTCTCCAAGAAATAACATTCTTCTTAATTTGAAATGATTGCCGGACTCAGGCATTACACTGGGCGCTGTAGTAGCCCTTCATTTAAAAATTAAGATAAATAAGTCATTTTTAACTGTGGCACCAATCCTAGCCGGTAGTTCGCGCTGAAGAAATAGAGAAAGTTTCAAAAACTACATTTCATTTACTTTCTAACGGTGTCAATCCGTTTGAGTTACAACGGTTACGTCACATATTCGTACCAACATGTATTTAGCAATATTTTTCCTCTATTACTAGGTTGCATCGCTTTTAACAGTGAAACGATTGGCTGTGGGACTTAATTGAACTGATTTTGGACTTTGACCTTATGAATGTGATAAATGAGGCAGTTTGACTACAAGAAGTAACATTCTTCTTAATTTGACATGATTGCTGGAACTCAGCGATTACACTGAGCGCTGTGGTAGCGCTTTATTAAAAAATTAAGATAAATAAGTCATTTTTAACTGTGGCACCAATCCTAGCCGGTAGTTCGCGCTGAAGAAATAGAGACAGTTTCAAAAACTACATTTAATTTACTTTCTAACGGTGTCAATCCTTTTGAGTTACAACGGTTGCGTCACATATTCGTACCAACATGTATTTAGCCATAGTATTCGGATATTACTAGGTTGCATCGCTTTTAACAGTGAAACGATTGACTGTGGGACTTAATTGAACTGATTTTGGACTTTGACCTTATAAATGTGATAAATGAGGCAGTTTGACTGCAAGAAGTAACATTCTTCTTAATTTGACATGATTGCGGGAACTCAGTGATTACACTGAGCGCTGTGGTAGCGCTTTATTAAAAAATTAAGATAAATAAGTCATTTTTAACTGTGGCACCAATCCTAGCCGGTAGTTCGCGCTGAAGAAATAGAGACAGTTTCAAAAACTACATTTCATTTACTTTCGAACGGTGTCAATCCTTTTGAGTTACAACGGTTGCGTCACATATTCGTACCAACATGTATTTAGCGATATTTCTCCTCTATTACTAGGTTGCATCGCTTTTAACAGTGAAACGATTGACTGTGGGACTTAATTGAACTAACTTTGGACTGTGACCTGATAAATGTAATAAATGAGACAATTTGTCTCCAAGAAATAACATTCTTCTTAACTTGACATGATTGTGGGAACTCAGCGATTACACTAGACTCCGTGGTAGCGCTCCATTTAAAAATTTAGATAAATAAGTCATTTTTACTGTGGGACCAATCCTAGCCGTTAGCGCGCTGAAGATATAGAGACAGTTTTAAAAACTCCATTTCATTGACCTTCTAACAGTGTCAATCCGTTGGAGTTACAACGGTTGCGTCACATATTCGTACCAACATGTATTTAGCGATAGTATTCCGATATTACTAGGTTGCATCGCTTTTAACAGTGAAACGATTGATTCTGGGTCTTAATTGAACTGATTTTGGACTGTGACCTTATAAATGTTATAAGTGAGACAATTGGACTCCAAGAAAAAACATTCTTCTTAACTTGACATGATTGTGGGAACTCAGCAATTACACTGGACCCCGTGGTAGCGCTGCATTTAAAAATTTAGATAAATAAGTCATTTTTACTGTGGGACCAATCCTAGCCGTTAGTTCGCGCTAAAGAAATAGGAACAGTTCCAAAGACTACATTTCATTGACATTCTCGCGGTATAAATCCGCTTGAGTTACAACGGTGGCGTCACATATTCGTACCAACATGTATATAGCCATAGTATTCGGATATTACTAGGTTGCATCGCTTTTAACAGTGAAACGATTGACTGTGGGACTTAATTGAACTGATTTTGGACTTTGACCTTATAAATGTGATAAATGAGGCAGTTTGACTACAAGAAGTAACATTCTTCTTAATTTGGCATGATTGCGGGAACTCAGTGATTACACTGAGCGCTGTGGTAGCGCTTTATTAAAAAATTAAGATAAATAAGTTATTTTTAACTGTGGCACCAATCCTAGCCGGTAGTTTGCGCTGAAGAAATAGAAACAGTTTCAAAAACTACATTTCATTTACTTTCTAACGGTGTCAATCCGTTTGAGTTACAACGGTTGCGTCACATATTCGTACCAACATGTATTTAGCGATATTTTTCTGATATTACTAGGTTGCATCGCTTTTAACAGTGAAACGATTGGCTGTGGGACTTAATTGAACTGATTTTGGACTTTGACCTTATGAATGTGATAAATGAGGCAGTTTGACTACAAGAAGTAACATTCTTCTTAATTTGACATGATTGCTGGAACTCAGCGATTACACTGAGCGCTGTGGTAGCGCTTTATTAAAAAATTAAGATAAATAAGTCATTTTTAACTGTGGCACCAATCCTAGCCGGTAGTTCGCGCTGAAGAAATAGAGACAGTTTCAAAAACTACATTTAATTTACTTTCTAACGGTGTCAATCCTTTTGAGTTACAACGGTTGCGTCACATATTCGTACCAACATGTATTTAGCCATAGTATTCGGATATTACTAGGTTGCATCGCTTTTAACAGTGAAACGATTGACTGTGGGACTTAATTGAACTGATTTTGGACTGTAACCTTGTAAATGTGAAATTGAGACAATTGGACTTCAAGAAATAACATTCTTCTTACTTTGACACGATTGCCGAAACTCAGCTATTACACTGGGCGCTGTGGTAGCGATTCATTTTAAAATTAAGATAAAAAATTCAGTTTCTACTGTGGGACCAATCCTAGCCGTTAGCTCGCGCTGAAGAATTAGAGACAGTTTAAAAAACTACATTTCATTTACTTTCTAACGGTGTCAGTCCGTTTAAGTTACAACGGTTCTGTCACATATTCGTACCAACATGTATTTAGTGATTTTCTTCCGATATTACTAGGTTGCATCGCTTTTAACAGAGAAACGATTGACTGTGGGACTTAATTGAACTAACTTTGGACTGCGACCTGATAAATGTAATAAATGAGACAATTGGTCTCCAAGAAATAACATTCTTCTTAATTTGAAATGATTGCCGGACTCAGGCATTACACTGGGCTCTGTAGTAGCGCTTCATTTAAAAATTAAGATAAATAAGTCATTTTTAACTGTGGCACCAATCCTAGCCGGTAGTTCGCGCTGAAGAAATAGAGACAGTTTAAAAAACTACATTTCATTTACTTTCTAACGGTGTCAGTCCGTTTAAGTTACAACGGTTCTGTCACATATTCGTACCAACATGTATTTAGTGATTTTCTTCCGATATTACTAGGTTGCATCGCTTTTAACAGTGAAACGATTGACTGTGGGACTTAATTGAACTAACTTTGGACTGTGACCTGATAAATGTAATAAATGAGACAATTGGTCTCCAAGAAATAACATTCTTCTTAATTTGAAATGATTGCCGGACTCAGGCATTACACTGGGCGCTGTAGTAGCGCTTCATTTAAAAATTAAGATAAATAAGACATTTTTAACTGTGGCACCAATCCTAGCCGGTAGTTCGCGCTGAAGAAATAGAGAAAGTTTCAAAAACTACATTTCATTTACTTTCTAACGGTGTCAATCCGTTTGAGTTACAACGGTTACGTCACATATTCGTACCAACATGTATTTAGCGATATTTTTCCTCTATTACTAGGTTGCATCGCTTTTAACAGTGAAACGAGTGGCTGTGGGACTTAATTGAACTGATTTTGGACTTTGACCTTATGAATGTGATAAATGAGGCAGTTTGACTACAAGAAGTAACATTCTTCTTAATTTGACATGATTGCTGGAACTCAGCGATTACACTGAGCGCTGTGGTAGCGCTTTATTAAAAAATTAAGATAAATAAGTCATTTTTAACTGTGGCACCAATCCTAGCCGGTAGTTCGCGCTGAAGAAATAGAGACAGTTTCAAAAACTACATTTCATTTACTTTCTAACGGTGTCAATCCTTTTGAGTTACAACGATTGCGTCACATATTCGTACCAACATGTATTTAGTGATTTTCTTCCGATATTACTAGGTTGCATCGCTTTTAACAGTGAAACGATTGACTGTGGGACTTAATTGAACTAACTTTGGACTGTGACCTGATAAATGTAATAAATGAGACAATTGGTCTCCAAGAAATAACATTCTTCTTAATTTGAAATGATTGCCGGACTCAGGCATTACACTGGGCGCTGTAGTAGCGCTTCATTTAAAAATTAAGATAAATAAGACATTTTTAACTGTGGCACCAATCCTAGCCGGTAGTTCGCGCTGAAGAAATAGAGAAAGTTTCAAAAACTACATTTCATTTACTTTCTAACGGTGTCAATCCGTTTGAGTTACAACGGTTACGTCACATATTCGTACCAACATGTATTTAGCGATATTTTTCCTCTATTACTAGGTTGCATCGCTTTTAACAGTGAAACGAGTGGCTGTGGGACTTAATTGAACTGATTTTGGACTTTGACCTTATGAATGTGATAAATGAGGCAGTTTGACTACAAGAAATAACATTCTTCTTAATTTGAAATGATTGCCGGACTCAGGCATTACACTGGGCTCTGTAGTAGCGCTTCATTTAAAAATTAAGATAAATAAGTCATTTTTAACTGTGGCACCAATCCTAGCCGGTAGTTCGCGCTGAAGAAATAGAGACAGTTTAAAAAACTACATTTCATTTACTTTCTAACGGTGTCAGTCCGTTTAAGTTACAACGGTTCTGTCACATATTCGTACCAACATGTATTTAGTGATTTTCTTCCGATATTAATAGGTTGCATCGCTTTTAACAGTGAAACGATTGACTGTGGGACTTAATTGAACTAACTTTGGACTGTGACCTGATAAATGTAATAAATGAGACAATTGGTCTCCAAGAAATAACATTCTTCTTAATTTGAAATGATTGCCGGACTCAGGCATTACACTGGGCGCTGTAGTAGCGCTTCATTTAAAAATTAAGATAAATAAGACATTTTTAACTGTGGCACCAATCCTAGCCGGTAGTTCGCGCTGAAGAAATAGAGAAAGTTTCAAAAACTACATTTCATTTACTTTCTAACGGTGTCAATCCTTTTGAGTTACAACGGTTGCGTCACATATTCGTACAAACATGTATTTAGCGATATTTTTCTGATATTACTAGGTTGCATCGTTTTTAACAGTGAAACGATTGACTGTGGGACTTAATTGAACTAACTTTGGACTGTGACCTGATAAATGTAATAAATGAGACAATTGGTCTTCAAGAAATAACATTCTTCTTAATTTGAAATGATTGCCGGACTCAGGCACTACACTGGGCGCTGTAGTAGCGCTTCATTTAAAAATTAAGATAAATAAGTAATTTTTAACTGTGGCACCAATCCTAGCCGGTAGTTCGCGCTGAAGAAATAGAGAAAGTTTCAAAAACTACATTTCATTTACTTTCTAACGGTGTCAGTCCGTTTAAGTTACAACGGTTCTGTCACATATTCGTACCAACATGTATTTAGTGATTTTCTTCCGATATTACTAGGTTGCATCGCTTTTAACAGTGAAACGATTGACTGTGGGACTTAATTGAACTAACTTTGGACTGTGACCTGATAAATGTAATAAATGAGACAATTGGTCTCCAAGAAATAACATTCTTCTTAATTTGAAATGATTGCCGGACTCAGGCATTACACTGGGCTCTGTAGTAGCGCTTCATTTAAAAATTAAGATAAATAAGTCATTTTTAACAGTGGCACAAATCCTAGCCGGTAGTTCGCGCTGAAGAAATAGAGACAGTTTCAAAAACTACATTTCATTTACTTTCTAACGGTGTCAATCCGTTTGAGTTACAACGGTTACGTCACATATTCGTACCAACATGTATTTAGCGATATTTTTCCTCTATTACTAGGTTGCATCGATTTTAACAGTGAAACGATTGACTGTGGGACTTAATTGAACTAACTTTGGACTGTGACCTGATAAATGTAATAAATGAGACAATTGGTCTCCAAGAAATAACATTCTTCTTAATTTGAAATAATTGCCGGACTCAGGCATTACACTGGGCGCTGTAGTAGCGCTTCATTTAAAAATTTAGATAAATAAGTCATTTTTACTGTGGGACCAATCCTAGCCGTTAGCGCGCGCTGAAAATATAGAGACAGTTTCAAAAACTACATTTCATTGACTTTATAACGGTGTCAATCTGTTTGAGTTACAACGGTTGCGTCACATATTCGTACCAACATGTATTTAGCGATATTTTTCCTCTATTACTAGGTTGCATCGCTTTTAACAGTGAAACGATTGACTGTGGGACTTAATTGAACTGATTGTGGACTGTAACCTTTTAAATGTGAATGTGAGACAATTGGACTTTAAGAAATAACATTCTTCTTACATTGACATGATTGCCGAAACTCAGCGATTACACTGGGCGCTGTGGTAGCGATTCATTTAAAAATTAAGATAAAAAATTCAGTTTTTACTGTGGGATTAATCCTAGCAGTTAGCTCGCGCTGAAGAAATAGACACAGTTTCAAAAACTACATTTCATTTACTTTCTAACGGTGTCAGTCCGTTTAAGTTACAACGGTTCTGTCACATATTCGTACCAACATGTATTTAGTGATTTTCTTCCGATATTACTAGGTTGCATCGCTTTTAACAGTGAAACGATTGACTGTGGGACTTAATTGAACTGACTTTGGACTGTGACCTGATAAATGTAATAAATGAGACAATTGGTCTCCAAGAAATAACATTCTTCTTAACTTGACATGATTGTGGGAACTCAGCGATTACACTGGACCCCGTGGTAGCGCTGCATTTAAAAATTTAGATAAAAAATTCAGTTTTTACTGAGGGACCAATCCTAGCCGTTAGCTCGCGCTGAAGAAATAGAGACAGTTTAAAAAACTACATTTCATTTACTTTCTAACGGTGTCAGTCCGTTGAAGTTACAACGGTTCTGTCACATATTCGTACCAACATGTATTTAGTGATTTTCTTCCGATATTACTAGGTTGCATCGCTTTTAACAGTGAAACGATTGACTGTGGGACTTAATTGAACTAACTTTGGACTGTGACCTGATAAATGTAATAAATGAGACAATTGGTCTCCAAGAAATAACATTCTTCTTAATTTGAAATGATTGCCGGACTCAGGCATTACACTGGGCGCTGTAGTAGCGCTTCATTTAAAAATTAAGATAAATAAGACATTTTTAACTGTGGCACCAATCCTAGCCGGTAGTTCGCGCTGAAGAAATAGAGAAAGTTTCAAAAACTACATTTCATTTACTTTCTAACGGTGTCAATCCTTTTGAGTTACAACGGTTGCGTCACATATTCGTACAAACATGTATTTAGCGATATTTTTCTGATATTACTAGGTTGCATCGTTTTTAACAGTGAAACGATTGACTGTGGGACTTAATTGAACTAACTTTGGACTGTGACCTGATAAATGTAATAAATGAGACAATTGGTCTTCAAGAAATAACATTCTTCTTAATTTGAAATGATTGCCGGACTCAGGCACTACACTGGGCGCTGTAGTAGCGCTTCATTTAAAAATTAAGATAAATAAGTAATTTTTAACTGTGGCACCAATCCTAGCCGGTAGTTCGCGCTGAAGAAATAGAGAAAGTTTCAAAAACTACATTTCATTTACTTTCTAACGGTGTCAGTCCGTTTAAGTTACAACGGTTCTGTCACATATTCGTACCAACATGTATTTAGTGATTTTCTTCCGATATTACTAGGTTGCATCGCTTTTAACAGTGAAACGATTGACTGTGGGACTTAATTGAACTAACTTTGGACTGTGACCTGATAAATGTAATAAATGAGACAATTGGTCTCCAAGAAATAACATTCTTCTTAATTTGAAATGATTGCCGGACTCAGGCACTACACTGGGCGCTGTAGTAGCGCTTCATTTAAAAATTAAGATAAATAAGTAATTTTTAACTGTGGCACCAATCCTAGCCGGTAGTTCGCGCTGAAGAAATAGAGAAAGTTTCAAAAACTACATTTCATTTACTTTCTAACGGTGTCAGTCCGTTTAAGTTACAACGGTTCTGTCACATATTCGTACCAACATGTATTTAGTGATTTTCTTCCGATATTACTAGGTTGCATCGCTTTTAACAGTGAAACGATTGACTGTGGGACTTAATTGAACTAACTTTGGACTGTGACCTGATAAATGTAATAAATGAGACAATTGGTCTCCAAGAAATAACATTCTTCTTAATTTGAAATGATTGCCGGACTCAGGCATTACACTGGGCTCTGTAGTAGCGCTTCATTTAAAAATTAAGATAAATAAGTCATTTTTAACAGTGGCACAAATCCTAGCCGGTAGTTCGCGCTGAAGAAATAGAGACAGTTTCAAAAACTACATTTCATTTACTTTCTAACGGTGTCAATCCGTTTGAGTTACAACGGTTACGTCACATATTCGTACCAACATGTATTTAGCGATATTTTTCCTCTATTACTAGGTTGCATCGATTTTAACAGTGAAACGATTGACTGTGGGACTTAATTGAACTAACTTTGGACTGTGACCTGATAAATGTAATAAATGAGACAATTGGTCTCCAAGAAATAACATTCTTCTTAATTTGAAATGATTGCCGGACTCAGGCATTACACTGGGCGCTGTAGTAGCGCTTCATTTAAAAATTTAGATAAATAAGTCATTTTTACTGTGGGACCAATCCTAGCCGTTAGCGCGCGCTGAAAATATAGAGACAGTTTCAAAAACTACATTTCATTGACTTTATAACGGTGTCAATCTGTTTGAGTTACAACGGTTGCGTCACATATTCGTACCAACATGTATTTAGCGATATTTTTCCTCTATTACTAGGTTGCATCGCTTTTAACAGTGAAACGATTGACTGTGGGACTTAATTGAACTGATTGTGGACTGTAACCTTTTAAATGTGAATGTGAGACAATTGGACTTTAAGAAATAACATTCTTCTTACATTGACATGATTGCCGAAACTCAGCGATTACACTGGGCGCTGTGGTAGCGATTCATTTAAAAATTAAGATAAAAAATTCAGTTTTTACTGTGGGATTAATCCTAGCAGTTAGCTCGCGCTGAAGAAATAGACACAGTTTCAAAAACTACATTTCATTTACTTTCTAACGGTGTCAGTCCGTTTAAGTTACAACGGTTCTGTCACATATTCGTACCAACATGTATTTAGTGATTTTCTTCCGATATTACTAGGTTGCATCGCTTTTAACAGTGAAACGATTGACTGTGGGACTTAATTGAACTGACTTTGGACTGTGACCTGATAAATGTAATAAATGAGACAATTGGTCTCCAAGAAATAACATTCTTCTTAACTTGACATGATTGTGGGAACTCAGCGATTACACTGGACCCCGTGGTAGCGCTGCATTTAAAAATTTAGATAAAAAATTCAGTTTTTACTGAGGGACCAATCCTAGCCGTTAGCTCGCGCTGAAGAAATAGAGACAGTTTAAAAAACTACATTTCATTTACTTTCTAACGGTGTCAGTCCGTTGAAGTTACAACGGTTCTGTCACATATTCGTACCAACATGTATTTAGTGATTTTCTTCCGATATTACTAGGTTGCATCGCTTTTAACAGTGAAACGATTGACTGTGGGACTTAATTGAACTAACTTTGGACTGTGACCTGATAAATGTAATAAATGAGACAATTGGTCTCCAAGAAATAACATTCTTCTTAATTTGAAATGATTGCCGGACTCAGGCATTACACTGGGCGCTGTAGTAGCGCTTCATTTAAAAATTAAGATAAATAAGACATTTTTAACTGTGGCACCAATCCTAGCCGGTAGTTCGCGCTGAAGAAATAGAGAAAGTTTCAAAAACTACATTTCATTTACTTTCTAACGGTGTCAATCCTTTTGAGTTACAACGGTTGCGTCACATATTCGTACAAACATGTATTTAGCGATATTTTTCTGATATTACTAGGTTGCATCGTTTTTAACAGTGAAACGATTGACTGTGGGACTTAATTGAACTAACTTTGGACTGTGACCTGATAAATGTAATAAATGAGACAATTGGTCTTCAAGAAATAACATTCTTCTTAATTTGAAATGATTGCCGGACTCAGGCACTACACTGGGCGCTGTAGTAGCGCTTCATTTAAAAATTAAGATAAATAAGTAATTTTTAACTGTGGCACCAATCCTAGCCGGTAGTTCGCGCTGAAGAAATAGAGAAAGTTTCAAAAACTACATTTCATTTACTTTCTAACGGTGTCAGTCCGTTTAAGTTACAACGGTTCTGTCACATATTCGTACCAACATGTATTTAGTGATTTTCTTCCGATATTACTAGGTTGCATCGCTTTTAACAGTGAAACGATTGACTGTGGGACTTAATTGAACTAACTTTGGACTGTGACCTGATAAATGTAATAAATGAGACAATTGGTCTCCAAGAAATAACATTCTTCTTAATTTGAAATGATTGCCGGACTCAGGCATTACACTGGGCTCTGTAGTAGCGCTTCATTTAAAAATTAAGATAAATAAGTCATTTTTAACAGTGGCACAAATCCTAGCCGGTAGTTCGCGCTGAAGAAATAGAGACAGTTTCAAAAACTACATTTCATTTACTTTCTAACGGTGTCAATCCGTTTGAGTTACAACGGTTACGTCACATATTCGTACCAACATGTATTTAGCGATATTTTTCCTCTATTACTAGGTTGCATCGATTTTAACAGTGAAACGATTGACTGTGGGACTTAATTGAACTAACTTTGGACTGTGACCTGATAAATGTAATAAATGAGACAATTGGTCTCCAAGAAATAACATTCTTCTTAATTTGAAATGATTGCCGGACTCAGGCATTACACTGGGCGCTGTAGTAGCGCTTCATTTAAAAATTTAGATAAATAAGTCATTTTTACTGTGGGACCAATCCTAGCCGTTAGCGCGCGCTGAAAATATAGAGACAGTTTCAAAAACTACATTTCATTGACTTTATAACGGTGTCAATCTGTTTGAGTTACAACGGTTGCGTCACATATTCGTACCAACATGTATTTAGCGATATTTTTCCTCTATTACTAGGTTGCATCGCTTTTAACAGTGAAACGATTGACTGTGGGACTTAATTGAACTGATTGTGGACTGTAACCTTTTAAATGTGAATGTGAGACAATTGGACTTTAAGAAATAACATTCTTCTTACATTGACATGATTGCCGAAACTCAGCGATTACACTGGGCGCTGTGGTAGCGATTCATTTAAAAATTAAGATAAAAAATTCAGTTTTTACTGTGGGATTAATCCTAGCAGTTAGCTCGCGCTGAAGAAATAGACACAGTTTCAAAAACTACATTTCATTTACTTTCTAACGGTGTCAGTCCGTTTAAGTTACAACGGTTCTGTCACATATTCGTACCAACATGTATTTAGTGATTTTCTTCCGATATTACTAGGTTGCATCGCTTTTAACAGTGAAACGATTGACTGTGGGACTTAATTGAACTGACTTTGGACTGTGACCTGATAAATGTAATAAATGAGACAATTGGTCTCCAAGAAATAACATTCTTCTTAACTTGACATGATTGTGGGAACTCAGCGATTACACTGGACCCCGTGGTAGCGCTGCATTTAAAAATTTAGATAAAAAATTCAGTTTTTACTGAGGGACCAATCCTAGCCGTTAGCTCGCGCTGAAGAAATAGAGACAGTTTAAAAAACTACATTTCATTTACTTTCTAACGGTGTCAGTCCGTTGAAGTTACAACGGTTCTGTCACATATTCGTACCAACATGTATTTAGTGATTTTCTTCCGATATTACTAGGTTGCATCGCTTTTAACAGTGAAAGGATTGACTGTGGGACTTAATTGAATTAACTTTCGACTGTGACCTGATAAATGTAATAAATGAGACAATTGGTCTCCAAGAAATAACATTCTTTTTAATTTGACATGATTACCGGACTCAGGCATTACACTGGGCGCTGTAGTAGCGCTTCATTTAAAAATTTAGATAAATAAGTCATTTCTACTGTGGGAACAATCCTAGCCGTTAGCGCGCGCAGAAAATATAGAGACAGTTTCAAAAACTACATTTCATTGAATTTATAACGGTGTCAATCTGTTTGAGTTAAAACGGTTGCGTCACATATTCGCACCAACATGTATTTAGCGATATTTTTCCTCTATTACTAGGTTGCATCGCTTTTAACAGTGAAACGATTGACTGTGGGACTTAATTGAACTGATTTTGGACTGTAACCTTTTAAATGTGAAAGTGAGACAATTGTACTTCAAGAAATAACATTCTTCTTACATTGACATGATTGTCGAAACTCAGCGATTACACTGGGCGCTGTGCTAGCGATTCATTTAAAAATTAGGATAAAAAATTCAGTTTTTACTGTGGGACCAATCCTAGCAGTTAGCTCGTGCTGAAGAAATAGAGACAGTTTCAAAAACTACATTTCATTTACTTTCTAACGGTGTCAGTCCGTTTAAGTTACAACGGTTCTGTCACATATTCGTACCAACATGTATTTAGTGTTTTTCTTGCGATATTACTTAGTTGTATCGCTTTTAACAGTGAAACGATTGACTGTGGGACTTAATTGAACTGATTTTGGACTTTTACCTTATAAATGTGATAAATGAGGCAGTTTGACTACAAGAAGTAACATTCTTCTTAATTTGACATGATTGCTGGAACTCAGCGATTACACTGGGCGCTGTGATAGCGCTTTATTACAAAATTAAGATAAATAAGTCATTTTTAACTGTGGCACTAATCCTAGCCGGTAGTTCGCGCTGAAGAAATAGAGACAGTTTCAAAAAGTCCATTTAATTGACTTTTCAACAGTGTCAATCCGTTTGAGTTACAACGGTTGCGTCACATATTCGTACCAACATCTATTTAGCGATAGTATTCGGATATTACTAGGTTGCGTCGCTTTTAACAGTGAAACGTTTGACTGTGGGACTTAATTGAACTGACTTTGGACCTTGACCTTATAAATGTTATAAATGAGCCAGTTTGACTACAAGAAATAACATTCTTATTAATCTGACATGATTGTTGGAACTCAGCGATTACACTGGGCGCTGTGGTAGCGTTTTATTTAAAAATTAAGATAAATAAGTCTTTTTTTACTGTGGGACCAATCCTAGTCGTTAGTTCGCACTGAAGAAATAGAGACAGTTTCAAAAACTACATTTTATTGATTTTCTAACTTTGGGAATCCGTTTGAGTTACAACGGTTGCGTCACATATTCGTACCAACATGTATTTAGTGATTTTCTTCCGATATTACTAGGTTGCATCGCTTTTAACAGCGAAACGATTGACTCTGGGACTTAATTGAACTGATTTTTGACTTTGGCCTTATAAATGTGATAAGTGAGACAGTTTGACTACAAGAAATAACAATCTTGTTAACTTGACATGATTGTGGGAACTCAGCGATTACACTGGACCCCGTGGTAGCGCTCCATTTAAAAATTTAGATAAATAAGTCATTTTTACTGCAGGACCAATCCTAGCCGTTAGTTCGCGCAGAAGAAATAGGAACAGTTCCAAAGACTACATTTCATTGACATTCTAGCGGTATAAGTCCGTTTGAGTTACAACAGTTGCGTCACATATTCGTACCAACATGTACTTAGCGATAGTATTCGGATATTACTAGGTTGCATCGCCTTTAACAGTGAAACGATTGACTGTGGGACTTAATTGAACTGATTTTGGACTTTGACCTTATAAATGTGATAAATGAGGCAGTTTAACTACAAGAAGTAACATGCTTCTTAATTTGACATGATTGCTGGAACTCAGCGATTACACTGAGCGCTGTGGTAGCGTTTTATTAAAGAATTAAGATAAATAAGCCATTTTTAACTGTGGCACCAATCCTAGCCGGTAGTTCGCGCTGAAGGAATAGAGACAGTTTCAAAAACTACATTTCATTGATTTTCTAACCTTGTCAGTCCGTTTGAGCTACAACGGTTGCGTCACATATTCGTACCAACATGTATTTAGCGATCGTATTGGGATATTACTAGGTTGCATCGCTTTTAACAGTGAAACGATTGACTGTGGGACTTAATTGAACTGATTTTTGACTTTGACCTTGTAAATGTGATAAGTGAGCCAGTTTGACTACAAAAAATAACATTCTTATTAATGTGACATGATTGTTGGAACTCAGCGATTACACTGGGCGCTGTGCTAGCGTTTTCTTTGAAAATTAAGATAAATAAGTCTTTTTTTACTGTGCGACCAATCCTATCCGTTAGTTCGCGCTGAAGAAATAGGAACAATTTCAGAGACTACATTTCATTGACTTTCTGGCGGTTTCAATCCGTTTGAGTTACAACAGTTGCGTCCCATATTCGTACCAACATGTATTTAGCGATAGTATTCGGATATTACTAGGTTGCATCGCTTTTAACAGTGAAACGATTGACTGTGGGACTTAATTGAACTAACTTTGGACTGTGACCTGATAAATGTAATAAATGAGACAATTGGTCTCCAAGAAATAACATTCTTCTTAACTTGTGACGATTGTGGGAACTCAGCGATTACACTAGACCCCGTGGTAGCGCTCCATTTAAAAATTTAGATAAATAAGTCATTTTTACTGTGGCACCTATCCTAGCCGTTAGTTCGCGCTGAAGAAATAGGAACAGTTCCAAAGACTACATTTCATTGACTTTCTATCGGTATAAATCCGTTTGAGTTACAACGGTGGCGTCACATATTCGTACCAACATGTATTTAGCGATAGTATTCGGATATTACTAGGTTGCATGGCTTTTAACAGTGAAACGATTGACTGTGGGACTTAATTGAACTGATTTTGTACTTTGACCTTATAAATGTGATAAATGAGGCAGTTTGACTACAAGAAGTAACATTCTTCTTAATTTGACATGATTGCTGGAACTCAGCGATTACACTGGGCGCTCTGGTAGCGCTTTATTACAAAATTAAGATAAATAAGTCATTTTTAACTGTGGCACCAATCCTAACCGGTAGTTCGCGCTGAAGAAATAGAGACAGTTTCAAAAAGTCCATTTAATTGACTTTTCAACAGTGTCAATCCGTTTGAGTTACAACGGTTGCGTCACATATTCGTACCAACATCTATTTAGCGATAGTATTCGGATATTACTAGGTTGCGTCGCTTTTAACAGTGAAACATTTGACTGTGGGACTTAATTGAACTGACTTTGGACTTTGACCTTATAAATGTTATAAATGAGCCAGTTTGACTACAAGAAATAACATTCTTATTAATCTGACATGATTGTTGGAACTCAGCGATTACACTGGGCGCTGTGGTAGCGTTTTATTTAAAAATTAAGATAAATAAGTCTTTTTTTACTGTGGGACCAATCCTAGCCGTTAGTTCGCACTGAAGAAATAGGAACAGTTCCAAAGAGTACATTTTATTGACTTTCTAGCGGTATAAATCCGTTTGAGTTACAACGGTTGCGTCACATATTCGTACCAACATGTATTTAGCGATAGTTTTCGGATATTACTAGGTTGCATCGCTTTTAACAGTGAAACGATTGACTGTGGGACTTAATTGAACTGATTTTTGACTTTGACCTTATAAATGTGATAAGTGAGCCAGTTTGACTACAAGAAGTAACATTCTCCTTAACTTGACATGATTGTGGGAACTCAGCGATTACACTGGACCCCGAGGTAGCGCTTCATTTAAAAATTTAGATAAATAAGTCATTCTTACTGTGGGACCAATCCTAGCCGTTAGCGTGCGCTGAAGAAATAGAGACAGTTTCAAGAACTACATTTTATTGATTTTCTAACTTTGGGAATCCGTTTGAGTTACAACGGTTGCGTCACATATTCGTACCAACATGTATTTAGTGATTTTCTTCCGATATTACTAAGTTGCATCGCTTTTAACAGCGAAACGATTGACTCTGGGACTTAATTGAACTGATTTTTGACTTTGGCCTTATAAATGTGATAAGCGAGACAGTTTGACTACAAGAAATAACAATCTTCTTAACTTGACATGATTGTGGGAACTCAGCGATTACACTGGACCCCGTGGTAGCGCTCCATTTAAAAATTTAGATAAATAAGTCATTTTTACTGCAGGACCAATCCTAGCCGTTAGTTCGCGCAGAAGAAATAGGAACAGTTCCAAAGACTACATTTCATTGATTTTCTAACCTTGTCAGTCCGTTTGAGCTACAACGGTTGCGTCACATATTCGTACCAACATGTATTTAGCGATCGTATTGGGATATTACTAGGTTGCATCGCTTTTAACAGTGAAACGATTGACTGTGGGACTTAATTGAACTGATTTTTGACTTTGACCTTATTAATGTGATAAGTGAGCCAGTTTGACTACAAGAAATAACATTCTTATTAATGTGACATGATTGCTGGAACTCAGCGATTACACTGGGCGCTGTGCTAGCGTTTTCTTTGAAAATTAAGATAAATAAGTCTTTTTTTACTGTGCGACCAATCCTAGCCGTTAGGTCGCGCTGAAGAAATAGGAACAATTTCAGAGACTACATTTCATTGACTTTCTGGCGGTTTCAATCCGTTTGAGCTACAACGGTTGCGTCACATATTCGTACCAACATGTACTTAGCGATAGTATTCGGATATTACTAGGTTGCATCGCCTTTAACAGTGAAACGACTGACTGTGGGACTTAATTGAACTGATTTTGGACTTTGACCTTATAAATGTGATAAATGAGGCAGTTTAACTACTAGCAGTAACATGCTTCTTAATTTGACATGATTGCTGGAACTCAGCGATTACACTAGCGCTGTGGTAGCGTTTTATTAAAGAATTAAGATAAATAAGCCATTTTTAACTGTGGCACCAATCCTAGCTGGTAGTTCGCGCTGAAGGAATAGAGACAGTTTCAAAAACTACATTTCATTGATTTTCTAACCTTGTCAGTCCGTTTGAGCTACAACGGTTGCGTCACATATTCGTACCAACATGTATTTAGCGATCGTATTGGGATATTACTAGGTTGCATCGCTTTTAACAGTGAAACGATTGACTGTGGGACTTAATTGAACTGATTTTTGACTTTGACCTTATAAATGTGATAAGTTAGCCAGTTTGACTACAAGAAATAACATTCTTATTAATGTGACATGTTTGCTGGAACTCAGCGATTACACTGGGCGCTGTGCTAGTGTTTTCTTTGAAAATTAAGATAAATAAGTCTTTTTTTACTGTGCGACCAATCCTAGCCGTTAGTTCGCGCTGAAGAAATAGGAACAATTTCAGAGACTACATTTCATTGAATTTCTGGCGGTTTCAATCCGTTTGAGTTACAACAGTTGCGTCCCATATTCGTACCAACATGTATTTAGCGATAGTATTCGGATATTACTAGGTTGCATCGCTTTTAACAGTGAAACGATTGACTCTGGGACTTAATTGAACTAATTTTTGACTTTGGCCTTATAAATGTGATAAGTGAGACAGTTTGACAACAAGAAATAACAATCTTCTTAACTTGACATGATTGTGGGAACTCAGCGATTACACTGGACCCCGTGGTAGCGCTCCATTTAAAAATTTAGATAAATAAGTCATTTTTACTGCAGGACCAATCCTAGCCGTTAGTTCGCGCAGAAGAAATAGGAACAGTTCCAAAGACTACATTTCATTGACATTCTAGCGGTATAAGTCCGTTTGAGTTACAACGGTTGCCTCACATATTCGTACCAACATGTACTTAGCGATAGTATTCGGATATTACTAGGTTGCATCGCCTTTAACAGTGAAACGATTGACTGTGGGACTTAATTGAACTGATTTTGGACTTTGACCTTATAAATGTGATAAATGATGCAGTTTAACTACAAGAAGTAACATGCTTCTTAATTTGACATGATTGCTGGAACTCAGCGATTACACTGAGCGCTGTGGTAGTGTTTTATTAAAGAATTAAGATAAATAAGCCATTTTTAACTGTGGCACCAATCTTAGCCGGTAGTTCGCGCTGAAGGAATAGAGACAGTTTCAAAACCTACATTTCATTGATTTTCTAACCTTGTCAGTCCGTTTGAGCTACAACGGTTGCGTCACATATTCGTACCAACATGTATTTAGCGATCGTATTGGGATATTACTAGGTTGCATCGCTTTTAACAGTGAAACGATTGACTGTGCGACTTAATTGAACTGATTTTTGACTTTGACCTTAGAAATGTGATAAGTGAGCCAGTTTGATTACAAGAAATAACATTCTTATTAATGTGACATGATTGCTGGAACTCAGCGATTACACTGGGCGCTGTGCTAGCGTTTTCTTTGAAAATTAAGATAAATAAGTCTTTTTTTACTGTGCGACCAATCCTAGCCGTTAGTTCGCGCTGAAGAAATAGGAACAATTTCAGAGACTACATTTCATTGACTTTCTGGCGGTTTTAATCCGTTTGAGTTACCAAAAGTTGCGTCCCATATTCGTACCAACATGTATTTAGCGATAGTATTCGGATATTACTAAGTTGCATCGCTTTTAACAGTGAAACGATTGACTCTGGGACTTAATTGAACTGATTATGGACTTTGACCTTATAAATGTTATAAGTGAGACAATTGGACTCCCAGAAATAACATTCTTCTTAACTTGACATGATTGTGGGAACTCAGCGATTACACTGGGCGCTGTGGTAGCGTTTTATTTAAAAATTAAGATAAATAAGTCTTTTTTTACTGCGGGACCAATCCTAGCCGTTAGTTCGCGCCAAAGAAATAGGAACAGTTCCAAAGACTACATTTTATTGACTTTCTAGCGGTATAAATCCGTTTGAGTTACAACGGTTGCGTCACATATTCGTACCAACATGTATTTAGCGATAGTTTTCGGATATTACTAGGTTGCATCGCTTTTAACAGTGAAACGATTGACTGTGGGACTTAATTGAACTGATTTTGGACTTTGACCTTATAAATGTGATAAATGAGGCAGTTTGACTACAAGAAGTACATTCTTCTTAACTTGACATGATTGTGGGAACTCAGCGATTACACTGGACCCCGTGGTAGCGCTTCATTTAAAAATTTAGATAAATAAGTCATTCTTACTGTGGCACTAATCCTAGCCGTTAGCGCGCGCTGAAGATATAAAGACAGTTTCAAAAAATCCATTTAATTGACTTTTCAACAGTGTCAATCCGTTTGAGTTACAACGGTTGCGTCACATATTCGTACCAACATGTATTTAGTCATTTTCTTCCGATATTACTAGGTTGCATCGCTTTTAACAGTGAAACGATTGACTGTGGGACTTAATTGAACTGATTTTGAACTGTGACCTTATAAATGTTATAAGTGAGACAATTGGACTCCAAGAAATAACATTCTTCTTAACTTGACATGATTGTGGGAACTCAGCGGTTACACTGGACCCCGTGATAGCGCTCCCTTTAGAAATGTAGATAAATAAGTCATTTTTACTATGGGACCAATCAGAGCCTTTAGTTCGCGCTGAAGAAATAGGAACAGTTCCAAAGACTACATTTCATTGACATTCTAGCGGTATAAATCCGTTTGAGATACAACGGTTGCGTCACATATTCGTACCAACATGTATTTAGCGATAATATTCGGATATAACTAGGTTGCATCGCTGTTAACAGTGAAACGATTGACTGTGGGACTTAATTGAACTGATTTTAGACTTTGTCCTTATAAATGTGATAAATGAGGCAGTTTGACTACAAGAACTAACATTCTTCTTAATTTGACATGATTGCTGGAACTCAGTGATTACAATGGGCGCTGTGGTAGCGCTTTATTTAAAAATTAAGATAAATAAGTTATTTTTTACTGTGGGACCAATCCTAGCCGTTAGTTCGCGCTGAAGAAATAGAAACAGTTCCAAAGACTACATTTTATTGAATTTCTAGCGGTATAAATCCGTTTGAGTTACAACGGTTGCGTCACATATTCGTACCAACATGTATTTAGCGATAGTTTTCGGATATTACTAGGTTGCATCGCTTTTAACAGTGGAACGATTGACTGTGGGACTTAATTGAACTGATTTTGGACTTTGACCTTATAAATGTGATAAATGAGGCAGTTTGACTACAAGAAGTAACATGCTTCTTAATTTAACATGATTGCTGGAACTCAGCGATTACACTGGGCGCTGTGGTAGCGCTTCACTACAACATTAAGATAAATAAGTCATTTTTAACTGTGGCACCAATCGTAGCCGGTAGTTTGCGCTGAAGAAACAGAGACAGTTTCAAAAACTACATTTTATTGATTTTCTAACTTTGTCAATCCGTTTGAGTTACAACGGTTGCGTCACATATTCGTACCAACATGTATTTAGCGATAGTTTTCAGATATTACTAGGTTGCATCGCTTTTAACAGTGAAACGATTGACTCTGGGACTTAATTGAACTGATTTTGGACTTTGACCTTATAAATGTTATGAGTGAGACAATTGGACTCCAATAAACAACATTCTTCTTAACTTGACATGATTGTGGGAACTCAGCGATTACACTGGACCCCGTGGTAGCGCTTCATTTAAAAATTTAGATAAATAAGTCATTCTTACTGTGGCACTAATCCTAGCCGTTAGCGCGCGCTGAAGATATAGAGACAGTTTCAAAAAATCCATTTAATTGACTTTTCAACAGTGTCAATCCGTTTGAGTTACAACGGTTGCGTCACATATTCGTACCAACATGTATTTAGTCATTTTCTTCCGATATTACTAGGTTGCATCGCTTTTAACAGTGAAACGATTGACTGTGGGACTTAATTGAACTGATTTTGAACTGTGACCTTATAAATGTTATAAGTGAGACAATTGGACTCCAAGAAATAACATTCTTCTTAACTTGACATGATTGTGGGAACTCAGCGGTTACACTGGACCCCGTGATAGCGCTCCCTTTAGAAATGTAGATAAATAAGTCATTTTTACTATGGGACCAATCAGAGCCTTTAGTTCGCGCTGAAGAAATAGGAAAAGTTCCAAAGACTACATTTCATTGACATTCTAGCGGTATAAATCCGTTTGAGATACAACGGTTGCGTCACATATTCGTACCAACATGTATTTAGCGATAATATTCGGATATAACTAGGTTGCATCGCTGTTAACAGTGAAACGATTGACTGTGGGACTTAATTGAACTGATTTTAGACTTTGTCCTTATAAATGTGATAAATGAGGCAGTTTGACTACAAGAACTAACATTCTTCTTAATTTGACATGATTGCTGGAACTCAGTGATTACAATGGGCGCTGTGGTAGCGCTTTATTTAAAAATTAAGATAAATAAGTTATTTTTTACTGTGGGACCAATCCTAGCCGTTAGTTCGCGCTGAAGAAATAGAAACAGTTCCAAAGACTACATTTTATTGACTTTCTAGCGGTATAAATCCGTTTGAGTTACAACGGTTTCGTCACATATTCGTACCAACATGTATTTAGCGATCGTATTGGGATATTACTAGGTTGCTTCGTTTTTAAAAGTGAAACGATTGACTGTGGGACTTATTTGAACTGATTTTTGACTTTGACCTTATAAATGTGATAAATGAGGCAGTTTAACTACAAGAAGTAACATGCTTCTTAATTTGACATGATTGCTGGAACTCAGCGATTACACTGAGCGCTGTGGTAGCGTTTTATTAAAGAATTAAGATAAATAAGCCATTTTTAACTGTGGCACCAATCCTAGCCGGTAGTTCGCGCTGAAGGAATAGAGACAGTTTCAAAAACTACATTTCATTGATTTTCTAACCTTGTCAGTCCGTTTGAGCTACAACGGTTGCGTCACATATTCGTACCAACATGTATTTAGCGATCGTATTGGGATATTACTAGGTTGCATCGCTTTTAACAGTGAAACGATTGACTGTGGGACTTAATTGAATTGATTTTTGACTTTGACCTTATAAATGTGATAAGTGAGCCAGTTTGACTACAAGAAATAACATTCTTATTAATGTGACATGATTGCTGGAACTCAGCGATTACACTGGGCGCTGTGCTAGCGTTTTCTTTGAAAATTAAGATAAATAAGTCTTTTTTTACTGTGCGACCAATCCTAGCCGTTAGTTCGCGCTGAAGAAATAGGAACAATTTCAGAGACTACATTTCATTGACTTTCTAGCGGTATAAATCCGTTTGATTTACAACGGTTGCGTCACATATTCGTACCAACATGTATTTAGCGATAGTTTTCGGATATTACTAGGTTGCATCGCTTTTAACAGTGAAACGATTGACTGTGGGACTTAATTGAACTGATTTTGGACTTTGACCTTATAAAAGTGATAAATGAGGCAGTTTGACTACAAGAAGTACATTCTTCTTAATTTAACATGATTGCTGGAACTCAGCGATTACACTGGGGGCTGTGGTAGCGCTTCACTACATCATTAAGATAAATAAGTCATTTTTAACTGTGGCACCAATCGTAGCCGGTAGTTTGCGCTGAAGAAACAGAGACAGTTTCAAAAACTACATTTTATTGATTTTCTAACTTTGTCAATCCGTTTGAGTTACAACGGTTGCGTCACATATTCGTACCAACATGTATTTAGCGATAGTTTTCAGATATTACTAGGTTGCATCGCTTTTAACAGTGAAACGATTGACTCTGGGACTTAATTGAACTGATTTTGGACTTTGACCTTATAAATGTTATGAGTGAGACAATTGGACTCCAATAAATAACATTCTTCTTAACTTGACATGATTGTGGGAACTCTGCGATTACACTGGACCCCGTGGTAGCGCTTCATTAAAAAATTTAGATAAATAAGTCATTCTTACTGTGGCACTAATCCTAGCCGTTAGCGCGCGCTGAAGATATAGAGACAGTTTCAAAGAATCCATTTAATTGACTTTCTGGCGGTTTCAATCCGTTTGAGTTACAACAGTTGCGTCCCATATTCGTACCAACATGTATTTAGTCATTTTCTTCCGATATTACTAGGTTGCATCGTTTTTAACGGTGAAACGATTGACTGTGGGACTTAATTGAACTGATTTTGAACTGTGACCTTATAAATGTTATAAGTGAGACAATTGGACTCCAAGAAATAACATTCTTCTTCTTGACTTTGACCTTATAAATGTGATAAGTGAGCCAGTTTGACTATAAGAAATAACATTCTTATTAATGTGACATGATTGCTGGAACTCAGCGATTACACTGGGCGCTGTGCTAGCGTGTTCTTTGAAAATTAAGATAAATAAGTCTTTTTTTACTGTGCGACCAATCCTAGCCGTTAGTTCGCGCTGAAGAAATAGGAACAATTTCAAAGACTACATTTCATTGACTTTCTGGCGGTTTCAATCCGTTTGAGTTACAACAGTTGCGTCCCATATTCGTACCAACATGTATTTAGCGATAGTATTCGGATATTACTAGGTTGCATCCCTTTTAACAGTGAAACGTTTGACTGTGGGACTTAATTGAACTGACTTTGGACTATGACCTTATAAATGTGATAAGTGAGCCAGTTTGACTACAAGAAATAACATTCTTATTAATCTGACATGATTGCTGAAACTCAGCGATTACTGTGGGCGCTGTGCTAGCGTTTTTTTTTAAAAAATAAGATAAATAAGTCTTTTTTTACTGTGGGACCAATCCTAGCTGTTAGTTCGCGCTGAAGAAATAGAGACAGTTTCAAAAACTATATTTCATTGACTGTCTAACGGCGTCAATTCGTTTGACTTACAACGGTTGCGTCACATATTCGTACCAACATGTATTTAGTGATTCTCTTCTGATATTACTAGGTTGCATCGCTTTCAACAGTGAAACGACTGACTCTGGGACTTAATTGAACTGATTATGGACTTTGACCTTATAAATGTTATAAGTGAGACAATTGGACTCCAAGAAATGACATTCTTCTTATCTTGACATAATTGTGGGAACTCAGCGATTACACTGGGCGCTGTGGTAGCGTTTTATTTAAAAATTAAGATAAATAAGTTTTTTTTACTGTGGGACTAATCCTAGCCGTTAGTTCGCGCTGAAGAAATAGGAACAGTTCCAAAGCCTACACTTTATTGACTTTCTAGCGGTAAAAATCCGTTTGAGTTACAACGGTTGCGTCCCATATTGTTACCAACATGTATTTAGCGTTAGTTTTCGGATATTACTAGGTTGCATCGCTTTTAACAGTAAAACGATTGACTGTGGGACTTAATTGAACTGATTTTGAACTGTGACCTTATAAATGTTATAAGTGAGACAATTGGACTCCCAGAAATAACATTCTTCTTAACTTGACATGATTGTGGGAACTCAGCGATTACACTGGGCGCTGTGGTAGCGCTTTATTACAAAATTAAGATAAATAAGTCATTTTTAGCTGTGGCACCAATCCTAGCCGGTAGTTCGCGCTGAAGAAATAGAGACAGTTTCAAAAAGTCCATTTAATTGACTTTTCAACAGTGTCAATCCGTTTGAGTTACAACGGTTGCGTCACATATTCGTACCAACATCTATTTAGCGATAGTATTCGGATATTAATAGGTTTTGTCGCTTTTAACAGTGAAACGTTTGACTGTGGGACTTAATTGAACTGACTTTGGACTTTGACCTTATAAATGTTATAAATAAGCCAGTTTGACTACAAGAAATAACATTCTTATTAATCTGACATGATTGTTGGAACTCAGCGATTACACTGGGCGCTGTGAGTAGCGTTTTATTTAAAAATTAATATAAATAAGTCTTTTTTACTGTGGGACCAATCCTAGCCGTTAGTTCGCACTGAAGAAATAGGAACAGTTCCAAAGACTACATTTTTTTGACTTTCTAGCGGTATAAATCCGTTTGAGTTACAACGGTTGCGTCACATATTCGTACCAACATGTATTTAGCGATAGTTTTCGGATATTACTAGGTTGCATCGCTTTTAACAGTGAAACGATTGACTGTGGGACTTAATTGAACTGATTTTGGACTTTGACCTTATAAATGTGATAAATGAGGCAGTTTGACTACAAGAAGTAACATTCTCCTTAACTTGACATGATTGTGGGAACTCAGCCATTACACTGGACCCCGTGGTAGCGCTTCATTTAAAAATTTAGATAAATAAGTCATTCTTACTGTGGGACCAATCCTAGCCGTTAGCGCGCGCTGAAGAAATAGAGAAAGTTTCAAAAACTACATTTTATTGATTTTCTAACTTTGGGAATCCGTTTGAGTTACAACGGTTGCGTCACATATTCGTACCAACATGTATTTAGTGATTTTCTTCCGATATTACTAGGTTGCATCGCTTTTAACAGCGAAACGATTGACTCTGGGACTTAATTGAACTGATTTTTGACTATGGCCTTATAAATGTGATAAGTGAGACAGTTTGACTACAAGAAATAACAATCTTCTTAACTTGACATGATTGTGAGAACTCAGCGATTACACTGGACCCCGTGGTAGCGCTCCATTTAAAAATTTAGATAAATAAGTCATTTTTACTGCGGGATCAATCCTAGCCGTTAGTTCGCGCAGAAGAAATAGGAACAGTTCCGAAGACTACATTTCATTGACATTCTAGCGGTATAAGTCCGTTTGAGTTACAACGGTTGCGTCACATATTCGCACCAACATGTATTTAGCGATATTTTTCCTCTATTACTAGGTTGCATCGCTTTTAACAGTGAAACGATTGACTGTGGGACTTAATTGAACTGATTTTGGACTGTAACCTTTTAAATGTGAAAGTGAGACAATTGTACTTCAAGAAATAACATTCTTCTTACATTGACATGATTGTCGAAACTCAGCGATTACACTGGGCGCTGTGCTAGCGATTCATTTAAAAATTGAGATAAAAAATTCAGTTTTTACTGTGGGACCAATCCTAGCAGTTAGCTCGTGCTGAAGAAATAGAGACAGTTTCAAAAACTACATTTCATTTACTTTCTAACGGTGTCAGTCCGTTTAAGTTACAACGTTTCTGTCACATATTTGTACCAACATGTATTTAGTGATTTTCTTGCGATATTACTTAGTTGTATCGCTTTTAACAGTGAAACGATTGACTGTGGGACTTAATTGAACTAACTTTGGACTGTGACCTGATAAATGTAATAAATGAGACAATTGGTCTCCAAGAAATAACATTCTTCTTAACTTGTGACGATTGTGGGAACTCAGCGATTACACTAGACCCCGTGGTAGCGCTCCATTTAAAAATTTAGATAAATAAGTCATTTTTACTGTGGCACCCATCCTAGCCGTTAGTTCGCGCTGAAGAAATAGGAACAGTTCCAAAGACTACATTTCATTGACTTTCTATCGGTATAAATCCGTTTAAGTTACAACGGTGGCGTCACATATTCGTACCAACATGTATTTAGCGATAGTAATCGGATATTACTAGGTTGCATGGCTTTTAACAGTGAAACGATTGACTGTGGGACTTAATTGAACTGATTTTGGACTTTTACCTTATAAATGTGATAAATGAGGCAGTTTGACTACAAGAAGTAACATTCTTCTTAATTTGACATGATTGCTGGAACACAGCGATTACACTGGGCGCTGTGGTAGCGCTTTATTACAAAATTAGGATAAATAAGTCATTTTTAACTGTGGCACTAATCCTAGCCGGTAGTTCGCGCTGAAGAAATAGAGACAGTTTCAAAAAGTCCATTTAATTGACTTTTCAACAGTGTCAATCCGTTTGAGTTACAACGGTTGCGTCACATATTCGTACCAACATGGATTTAGCGATAGTTTTCGGATATTACTAGGTTGCATCGCTTTTAACAGTGAAACGATTGACTGTGGGACTTAATTGAACTGATTTTGGACTTTGACCTTATAAATGTGATAAATAAGGCAGTTTGACTACAAGAAGTAACATTCTCCTTAACTTGACATGATTGTGGGAACTCAGCGATTACACTGGACCCCGTGGTAGCGCTTCATTTAAAAATTTAGATAAATAAGTCATTCTTACTGTGGGACCAATCCTAGCCGTTAGCGCGCGCTGAAGAAATAGAGACAGTTTCAAAAACTACATTTTATTGATTTTCTAACTTTGGGAATCCGTTTGAGTTACAACGGTTGCGTCACATATTCGTACCAACATGTATTTAGTGATTTTCTTCCGATATTACTAGGTTGCATCGCTTTTAACAGCGAAACGATTGACTCTGGGACTTAATTGAACTGATTTTTGACTTTGGCCTTATAAATGTGATAAGTGAGACAGTTTGACTACAAGAAATAACAATCTTCTTAACTTGACATGATTGTGGGAACTCAGCGATTACACTGGACCCCGTGGTAGCGCTCCATTTAAAAATTTAGATAAATAAGTCATTTTTACTGCGGGACCAATCCTAGCCGTTAGTTCGCGCTGAAGAAACAGAGACAGTTTAAAAAACTAATTTTCATTGACTTTCTAACGCTATCAATCCGCTTCAGTTACAACGGTTGCGTCACATATTCGTACCAACATGTATTTAATGATTTTCTTCCGGAATTCATCGATTACATTAGGCTCTGTGGTAGCGCTTCATTTAAAAATTTAGATAAAGAAGTCTTTTCTTACTGTGGGACCAATCCTGTTCCTTCGTACGCGCTGAATAAATAGGAACAGTTCCAGAGACTACATTTCATTGACTTTCTAGCGGTATAAATCCGTTTGAGTTAGAACGGTTGCGTCACATATTCGTACCAACATGTATTTAGCGATATTTTTCTGATATTACTAGGTTGCATCGCTTTTAACAGTGAAACGATTGACTGTGGGAATTAATAGAACTGATTCTGGACTGTGACCTTATAAATGTGATAAATGAGCCAGTTTGACTACAAGAAATAACATTCTTTTCAATTTGACATGATTCCTGGAACTCAGCGATTACACTGGGCGCTGTGGTAGCGCTTTATTAAAAAATTTAGATAAATAAGTCATTTTTTACTGTCGGACCAATCCTAGCCGTTAGTTCGCGCTGATGAAATAGAGACAGTTTCAAATACTACATTTCACTGACTTTCTAACGGTGTCAGTCCGTTTAAGTCACAACGGTTGGGTCACATATTCGTACCAACATGTATTTAGCGATATTTTTCTGATATTACTAGGTTGCATCGCTTTTATCAGTGAAACGATTGACTGTGGGACTTAATTAAACTAACTTTGGACTGTGACCTGATAATTGTAATAAATCAGACAATTGATCTCCAAGAAATAACATTCTTCTTAAATTGACGTGATTGCTGGAACTTAGCGATTACATTGGGCGCTGTGGTAGCGCTTCATTTAAAAATTTAGATAAATAAGTCATCTTTAATGTGGGACCAATCTTGGCCGTTATCGCGCGCTGAAGAAATAGCGACAGTTTCAAAAACTAAATTTCATTGACTTTCTAAAGCTATCAATCCGCTTCAGTTACAACGGTTGCGTCACATAATCGTACCAACATGTATTTTGTGATTTTCTTCCGATATTACTAAGTTGTTTTGCTTTTAACAATAAAACGATTGACTGTGGGAATTAATTGAACTGATTTTGGACTGTGACCTTATAAATGTTATAAGTGAGAAAATTGGACTCCAAGAAATAACATTCTTCTTAATTTGACATGATTGCTGGATTTCAGGGATTACATTAGCCTCGATGGTAGCGCTTTATTTAAACATTTAGATAAATAAGTCTTTCCTTACTGTGGGACCAATCCTGGCCGTTAGCACGCGCTGAATAAATAGGAACAGTTACAAAGACTACATTCCATTGACCTTCTAACGCTGTCAATCCGCTTCAGTAACAACGGATGCGTCACATATTCGTACCAACATATATTTAGCGATACGTTTCTCATATTACTAGGTTGCATCGCCTTTAACAGTGAAACGCTTGACTTAATTGAATTGATTTTGGACTTTGACCTTGTAAATGTGATAAATGAGCCAGTTTGACTACAAGAAATAACATTTTTCTTAATTTGACATGATTGCTGGAACTCAGCGATTACACTGGGCACCGTGGTAGCGCTTTATTAAAAAATTGGGATAAACAAGTCATTTTTTACTGTGGGACCAATCCTAGCCCTTAGCTCGCGCTGAAGAAACAGAGACAGTTTAAAAAACTAATTTTCATTGACTTTCTAACGCTATCAATCCGCTTCAGTTACAACGGTTGCGTCACATATTCGTACCAACATGTATTTAATGATTTTCTTCCGATATTACTAAAATGTATTGCTTTTAACAGTGAAACGATTCACTGTGGGAATTATTAGAACTGATTCTGGACTGTGACCTTATAAATGTGATAAATGAGCCAATTGGTGTCCAAAGAATATCATTCTTCTTAATTTGACATGATTCCTGGAATTAAGTGATTACATTATGCTCTGTGGTAGCGCTTTATTTAAAAATTTAAATAAATAAGTCTTTTCTTACTGTGGGACCAATCCTGGCCGTTAGCACGCGCTGAATAAACAGGAACAGTTCCAAAGACTACATTTCATTGACTTTCTAGCGGTATAAGTCCGTTTGAGTTACAACGGTTCTGTCACATATTCGTACCAACATGTATTTAGCGATATTTTTCTGATATTACTAGGTTGCATCGCTTTTAACAGTTAAACGATTGACTGTGGGAATTAATAGAACTGATTCTGGACTGTGACTTTATAAATGCGATAAATGAGCCAATTGGTCTCCAAGGAATATCATTCTTCTTAATTTGTCATAATTGCCGAAACTCAGCGATTACAATGGGCGCTGTGGTAGCGTTTTGTTAAAAAAATTAAGATAAATAAGTCATTTTTTACTGTGGGACCAATCCTAGCCGTTATCTCGCGCTGAAGAAATAGAGAAAGTTTCAAATACTACATTTCACTGACTTTCTAACGGTGTCAGTCCGTTTAAGTTACAAAGGTTGGGTCACATATTCGTACCAACATGTATTTAGCGATATTTTTCTGATATTACTAGGTTGCATCGCTTTTAACAGTGAAACGATTGACTCTGGGACTTAATTGAACTAACTTTGGACTGTGACCTGATAATTCTAATAAGTGAGACAATTGGTTTCCAAGAAATGACATTCTTCTTAAATTCACGTGATTGCCGGGACTTAGCGATTACATTGGGCGCTGTGGTAGCGCTTCATTTAAAATTTAGATAAATAAGTCATCTTTACTGTGGGATCAATCTTGGCCGTTATCGCGAGCTGAAGAAGTAGCGACAGTTTCAAAAACTAATTTTCATTGAGTTTCTAACGCTATCAATCCGCTTCAGTTACAACGGTTGCGTCACATATTCGTACCAACATGTTATTAACGATACTTTTCTCATATTACTAGGTTGCATCGCTTTTAACAGTGAAACGATTGACTCTGGGACTTAATTGAACTGATTTTGGCCTTTGACATTATAAATGTGATAAATGAGCCAGTTTGACTACAAGAAATAACATTCTTTTTAATTTGACATGATTGCTGAAACTCAGCGATTACACTGGGCGCTGTGGTAGCGCTTTATTAAAAAAATAATATAAATAAGTCATTTTTTACTGTGGGACCAATCCTGCCGTTAGCTCGCGCTGAAGAAGTAGAGACATTTTGAAAAACTAAATTTCATTGACTTTCTAAAGCTATCAATCCGCTTCAGTTACAACGGTTGCGTCACATATTCGTAACAACATGTATTTTGTGATTTTCTTCCGATATTACTAAGTTGTTTTGCTTTTAACAATGAAACGATTGACTGTGGGAATTAATTGAACTGATTTTGGACTGTGACCTTATAAATGTTATAAGTGAGAAAATTGGACTCCAAGAAATAACATTCTTTTTAATTTGACATGATTGCTGGATTTCAGGGATTACATTAGCCTCGATGGTAGCGCTTTATTTAAAAATTTAGATAAATAAGTCTTTCCTTACTGTGGGACCAATCCTGGCCGTTAGCACGCGCTGAATAAATAGGAACAGTTACAAAGACTACATTCCATTGACCTTCTAACGCTGTCAATCCGCTTCAGTAACAACGGATGCGTCACATATTCGTACCAATATGTACTTAGCGATAGTATTCGGATATTACTAAGTTGCATCGCTTTTAACAGTGAAACGATTGACCGTGGGACTTAATTGAACTAATTCTGGACTATGACTTTATAAATGTGATAAATGAGCCAATTTGACTCAAAGGAATAACATTGTTCTTAATTCAATATGATTTCTGGAATTCAGCGAGTACACTAGGCCATGTTATAGCGCTTTATTTAAAAATTTAGATAAATAAATCATTTTTTACTGTGGGATTAATCCTAGCCCTTAGCTCGCGCTGAAGAAATAGAGACAGTTTCAAAAACTACATTTCATTGACTTTCTAACGGTGCCAATCCGTTTGAGTTACAGCGGTTGCGTTACATATTCGTACCAACATGTATTTTGTGATTTTCTTCCGATATTACTAAGTTGTTTTGCTTTTAACAATGAAACGATTGACTGTGGGAATTAATTGAACTGATTTTGGACTGTGACCTTATAAATGTTATAACTGAGAAAATTGGACTCCAAGAAATAACATTCTTCTTAACTTGACATGATTGTGGGAACTCAGCGATTACACTAGACCCCGTGGTAGCGCTCCATTTAAAAATTTAGATAAATAAGTCATTTTTACTGTGGGACCAATCCTAGCCGTTAGCGCGCGCTGAAGATATAGAGAAAGTTTCAAAAACTCCATTTCATTGACTTTCTAACAGTGTCAATCCGTTTGAGTTACAACGGTTGCGTCACATATTCGTACCAACATGTATTTAGCGATAGTATTCGGATATTACTAGGTTACATCGCTTTTAACAGTGAAACGTTTGACTGTGGGACTTAATTGAACTGACTTTGGACTTTGACCTTAGAAATGTGATAAATGAGGCAGCTTGACAACAACAAATAACATTCTTATTAATCTGACATGATTGCTGGAACTCAGCGATTACACTGGGCGCTGTGGTAACGTTTTATTTAAAAATTAAGTTAAATAAGTCTTTTTTTACTGTGGCACCAATCCTAGCCGTTTGTTTGCGCAGAAGAAATAGGAACAGTTTCAAAGACTAAATTTCATCGACTTTCTAACAGTGTCAATCCGTTTGAGTTACAACGGTTGCGTCACATATTCGTACCAACATGTATTTAGCGATAGTATTCGGATATTACTAGGTTACATCGCTTTTTACAGTAAAACGTTTGACTGTGGGACTTAATTGAACTGACTTTGGACTTTGACCTTATAAATGTGATAAATGAGCCAGCTTGACTACAACAAATAACATTCTTATTAATCTGACATGATTGCTGGAACTCAGCGATTACACTGGGCGCTGTGGTAGCGTTTTATTTAAACATTTAGATAAATAAGTCTTTTTTTACTGTGGCACCAATCCTATCCGTTAGTTCGCGCTGAAGAAATAGGAACAGTTCTAAAGACTACATTTCATTGACTTTCTAGCGTTATAAATCCGCTTCAGTTACAACGGTTGCGTCACATATTCGTACCAACATGTTATTAACGATACTTTTCTCATATTACTAGGTTGCATCGCTTTTAACAGTGAAACGATTGACTCTGAGACTTAATTGAACTGATTCTGGACTGTGACCTTATAAATGTGAGAAATGAGCCAATTAGTGTCCAAAGAATAACATTCTTCTTAATTTGACATGATTCCTGGAATTAAGCGATTACATTATGCTCTGTGGTAGCACTTTATTTAAAAATTTAAATAAATAAGTCTTTTCTTACTGTGGGACCAATCCTGGCCGTTAGCACGCGCTGAATAAACAGGAACAGTTCCAAAGACTGCATTTCATTGACTTTCTAGCGGTATAAGTCTGTTTGAGTTACAACAGTTCTGTCACATATTTGTACCAACATGTATTTAGCGATATTTTTCTGATATTACTAGGTTGCATCGCTTTTAACAGTGAAACGATTGACTGTGGGAATTAATAGAACTGATTCTGGACTGTGACCTTATAAATGTAATAAATGAGCCAATTGGTCTCCAAGGAATAACATTCTTCTTAATTTGTCATGATTGCCGGAATTCATCGATTACATTAGGCTCTGTGGTAGCGCTTTATTTAAAAATTTAGATAAAGAAGTCTTTTCTTACTGTGGGACCAATCCTGTTCTTTCGTACGCGCTGAATAAATAGGAACAGTTCCAGAGACTACATTTCATTGACTTTCTAGCGGTATAAATCCGTTTGAGTTAGAACGGTTGCGTCACATATTCGTACCAACATGTATTTAGCGATATTTTTCTGATATTACTAGGTTGCATCGCTTTTAACAGTGAAACGATTGACTGTGGGAATTAATAGAACTGATTCTGGACTGTGACCTTATAAATATGATAAATGAGCCAGTTTGACTACAAGAAATAACATTCTTTTCAATTTGACATGATTCCTGGAACTCAGCGATTACACTGGGCGCTGTGGTAGCGCTTTATTAAAAAATTAAGATAAATAAGTCATTTTTTACTGTCGGACCAATCCTAGCCGTTAGTTCGCGCTGAAGAAATAGAGACAGTTTCAAATACTACATTTCACTGATTTTCTAACGGTGTCAATCCGTTTGAGTTACAACGGTTGCGTCACATATTCGTACCAACATGTATTTAGTGATTTTCTTCCGATATTACTAAAATGTATTGCTTTTAACAGTGAAACGATTCACTGTGGGAATTATTAGAACTGATTCTGGACTGTGACCTTATAAATGTGATAAATGAGCCAATTGGTGTCCAAAGAATAACATTCTTCTTAATTTGACATGATTCCTGGAATTAAGCGATTACATTATGCTCTTTGGTAGCACTTTATTTAAAAATTTAAATAAATAAGTCTTTCCTTACTGTGGGACCAATCCTGGCCGTTAGCACGCGCTGAATAAACAGGAACAGTTCCAAAGACTGCATTTCATTGACTTTCTAGCGGTATAAGTGTGTTTGAGTTACAACGGTTCTGTCACATATTTGTACCAACATGTATTTAGCGATATTTTTCTGATATTACTAGGTTGCATCGCTTTTAACAGTGAAACGATTGACTGTGGGAATTAATAGAACTGATTCTGGACTGCGACCTTATAAATGCGATAAATGAGCCAATTGGTCTCCAAGAAATAACATTCTTCTTAAATTGACGTGATTGCCGGAACTTAGCGATTACATTGGGCGCTGTGGTAGCGCTTCATTTAAAAATTTAGATAAATAAGTCATCTTTAATGTGGGACCAATCCTGGCCGTTATCGCGCGCTGAAGAAATAGCGACAGTTTCAAAAACTAAATTTCATTGACTTTCTAACGCTATCAATCCGCTTCAGGTACAACGGTTGCGTCACATATTCGTACCAACATGTATTTAGCGATACCTTTCTCATATTACTAGGTTGCATCGCTTTTAACAGTGAAACGATTGACTCTGGGACTTAATTGAACAGATTTTTAACTGTGACCTTATAAATGTTACAAGTGAGACAATTGGTCTCCAAGGAATAACATTCTTCTTAATTTGACATGATTGCTGGATTTTAGGGATTACATTAGCCTCGATGGTAGCGCTTTATTTAAAAATTTAGATAAATAAGTCTTTCCTTACTGTGGGACCAATCCTGGCCGTTAGCACGCGCTGAATAAATAGGATCAGTTCCAAAGACTACATTTCATTGACTTTCTAGCAGCATAAATCCGTTTGAATTACAACGGTTGCGTCACATATTCGTACCAAGATGTACTTAGCGATAGTATTCGGATATTACTAAGTTGAATCGCTTTTAACAGTGAAACGATTGACCGTGGGACTTAATTGAACTAATTCTGGACTATGACCTTATAAATGTGATAAATGAGCCAATTTGACTCCAAGGAAAAACATTGTTCTTAATTCAATATGATTTCTGGAATTCAGCGAGTACACTAGGCCATGTTATAGCGCTCCATTTAAAAATTTAGATAAATAAGTCATTTTTACTGTGGGACCAATCCTAGCCGTTAGCGCGCGCTGAAGATATAGAGAAAGTTTCAAAAACTCCATTTCATTGACTTTCTAACAGTGTCAATCCGTTTGAGTTACAACGGTTGCGTCACATATTCGTACCAACATGTATTTAGCGATAGTATTCGGATATTACTAGGTTACATCGCTTTTAACAGTGAAACGTTTGACTGTGGGACTTAATTGAACTGACTTTGGACTTTGACCTTAGAAATGTGATAAATGAGCCCGCTTGACTACAACAAATAACATTCTTATTAATCTGACATGATTGCTGGAACTCAGCGATTACACTGGGCGCTGTGGTAACGTTTTATTTAAAAATTAAGTTAAATAAGTCTTTTTTTAATGTGGCACCAATCCTAGCCGTTTGTTTGCGCAGAAGAAATAGGAACAGTTTCAAAGACTACATTTCATTGACTTTCTAGCGTTATAAATCCGTTTGAGTTACAACGGTTGCGTCACATATTCGTACCAACATGTATTTAGCGATAGTATTCGGATGTTACTAGGTTACATCGCTTTTAACAGTGAAACGATTGACTGTGGGACTTAATTGAACTGATTTTGGACTTTGACCTTATAAATGTGATAAATGAGGCAGTTTGACTACAAGAAGTAACATTCTTCTTAATTTGACATGATTGCTGGAACTCAGCGATTACACTGGGCGCTGTGGTAGCGTTTTATTACAAAATTAAGATAAATAAGTCATTTTTAACTGTGGCACCAATCCTAGCCGTTAGTTCGCGCTGAAGAAATAGGAACAGTTCTAAAGACTACATTTCATTGACTTTCTAGCGTTATAAATCCGTTTGAGTTACAACGGTTGCGTCACATATTCGTACCAACATGTATTTAGCGATAGTATTCGGATGTTACTAGGTTGCATCGCTTTTAACAGTGAAACGATTGACTGTGGGACTTAATTGAACTGATTTTGGACTTTGACCTTATAAATGTGATAAATGAGGCAGTTTGACTATAAGAAGTAACATTCTTCTTAATTTGACATGATTGCTGGAACTCAGCGATTACACTGGGCGCTGTGGTAGCGCTTTATTACAAAATTAAGATAATAAGTCATTTTTAACTGTGGGACCAATCCTGCTGTTTGCTCGCGCTGAAGAAGTAGAGACATTTTGAAAAACTACCTTTCATTGACTTTCTAACGGTGTCAATCCGTTTGAGTTACAACGGTTGCGTCACATATTCGTACCAACATGTATTTAGTGATTTTCTTCCGATATTACTAAAATGTATTGCTTTTAACAGTGAAGCGATTCACTGTGGGAATTATTAGAACTGATTCTGGACTGTGACCTTATAAATGTGATAAATGAGCCAATTGGTGTCCAAAGAATAACATTCTTCTTAATTTGACATGATTCCTGGAATTAAGCGATTACATTATGCTCTGTGGTAGCACTTTATTTAAAAATTTAAATAAATAAGTCTTTTCTTACTGTGGGACCAATCCTGGCCGTTAGCACGCGCTGAATAAACAGGAACAGTTCCAAAGACTGCATTTCATTGACTTTCTAGCGGTATAAGTCTGTTTGAGTTACAACGGTTCTGTCACATATTTGTACCAACATGTATTTAGCGTTATTTTTCTGATATTACTAGGTTGCATCGCTTTTAACAGTGAAACGATTGACTGTGGGAATTAATAGAACTGATTCTGGACTGTGACCTTATAAATGTGATAAATGAGCCAATTGGTCTCCAAGGAATAACATTCTTCTTAATTTGTCATGATTGCCGGAATTCATCGATTACATTAGGCTCTGTGGTAGCGCTTTATTTAAAAATTTAGATAAAGAAGTCTTTTCTTACTGTGGGACCAATCCTGTTCCTTCGTACGCGCTGAATAAATAGGAACAGTTCCACAGACTACATTTCATTGACTTTCTAGCGGTATAAATCCGTTTGAGTTAGAACGGTTGCGTCACATATTCGTACCAACATGTATTTAGCGATATTTTTCTGATATTACTAGGTTGCATCGCTTTTAACAGTGAAACGATTGACTGTGGGACTTAATTGAACTAACTTTGGACTGTGACCTGATAATTGTAATAAATCAGACAACTGATCTCCAAGAAATAACATTCTTCTTAAATTGACGTGATTGCCGGAACTTAGCGATTACATTGGGCGCTGTGGTAGCGCTTCATTTAAAAATTTAGATAAATAAGTCATCTTTAATGTGGGACCAATCCTGGCCGTTATCGCGCGCTGAAGAAATAGCGACAGTTTCAAAAACTAAATTTCATTGACTTTCTAACGCTATCAATCCGCTTCAGGTACAACGGTTGCGTCACATATTCGTACCAACATGTATTTAGCGATACCTTTCTCATATTACTAGGTTGCATCGCTTTTAACAGTGAAACGATTGACTCTGGGACTTAATTGAACTGATTTTTAACTGTGACCTTATAAATGTTACAAGTGAGACAATTGGTCTCCAAGGAATAACATTCTTCTTAATTTGACATGATTGCTGGATTTTAGGGATTACATTAGCCTCGATGGTAGCGCTTTATTTAAAAATTTAGATAAATAAGTCTTTCCTTACTGTGGGACCAATCCTGGCCGTTAGCACGCGCTGAATAAATAGGAACAGTTACAAAAACTACATTCCATTGACCTTCTAACGCTGTCAATCCGCTTCAGTAACAACGGTTGCGTCACATATTCGTACCAACATGTATTTAGCGATACGTTTCTCATATTACTAGGTTGCATCGCTTTTAGCAGTGAAACGATTGACTCTGGGACTTAATTGAACTGATTTTGGACTGTCACCTTATAAATGTTACAAGTGAGACAATTGGTCTCCAAGGAATAACATTCTTCTTAATTTGACATGATTGCTGGGATTCAGCGATTACATTATGCTCTGTGGTAGCGCTTTATTTAAAAATTTAGATAAACAGGAATTTTCTTACTGTGGGACCAATCCTGGCCGTTAGCACGCGCTGAATAAATAGGATCAGTTCCAAAGACTACATTTCATTGACTTTCTAGCAGCATAAATCCGTTTGAATTACAACGGTTGCGTCACATATTCGTACCAACATGTACTTAGCGATAGTATTCGGATATTACTAAGTTGAATCGCTATAACAGTGAAACGATTGACCGTGGGACTTAATTGAACTAATTCTGGACTATGACCTTATAAATGTGATAAATGAGCCAATTTGACTCCAAGGAATAACATTGTTCTTAATTCAATATGATTTCTGGAATTCAGCGAGTACACTAGGCCATGTTATAGCGCTTTATTTAAAAATTTAGATAAATAAATCATTTTTTACTGTGGTATTAATCCTAGCACTTAGCTCGCGCTGAAGAAATAGAGACAGTTTCAAAAACTACATTTCATTGACTTTCTAACGGTGCCAATCCGTTTGAGTTACAGCGGTTGCGTTACATATTCGTACCAACATGTATTTTGTGATTTTCTTCCGATATTACTAAGTTGTTTTGCTTTTAACAATGAAACGATTGACTGTGGGAATTAATTGAACTGATTTTGGACTGTGACCTTATAAATGTTATAAGTGAGAAAATTGGACTCCAAGAAATAACATTCTTCTTAACTTGACATGATTGTGGGAACTCAGCGATTACACTAGACCCCGTGGTAGCGCTCCATTTAAAAATTTAGATAAATAAGTCATTTTTACTGTGGGACCAATCCTAGCCGTTAGCGCGCGCTGAAGATATAGAAAAAGTTTCAAAAACTCCATTTCATTGACTTTCTAACAGTGTCAATCCGTTTGAGTTACAACGGTTGCGTCACATATTCGTACCAACATGTATTTAGCGATAGTATTCGGATATTACTAGGTTACATCGCTTTTAACAGTGAAACGTTTGACTGTGGGACTTAATTGAACTGACTTTGGACTTTGACCTTAGAAATGTGATAAATGAGCCAGCTTGACTACAACAAAGAACATTCTTATTAATCTGACATGATTGCTGGAACTCAGCGATTACACTGGGCGCTGTGGTAACGTTTCATTTAAAATTTAAGTTAAATAAGTCTTTTTTTAATGTGGCACCAATCCTAGCCGTTTGTTTGCGCAGAAGAAATAGGAACAGTTCCAAAGACTACATTTCATTGTCTTTCTAGCGTTATAAATCCGTTTGAGTTACAACGGTTGCGTCACATATTCGTACCAACATGTATTTAGCGATAGTATTCGGATGTTACTAGGTTGCATTGCTTTTAACAGTGAAACGATTGACTGTGGGACTTAATTGAACTGATTTTGGACTTTGACCTTATAAATGTGATAAATGAGGCAGTTTGACTACAAGAAGTAACATTCTTCTTAATTTGACATGATTGCTGGAACTCAGCGATTACATTGGACCCCGTTGTAGCGCTCCATTTAAAAATTTAGATAAATAAGACATTTTTACTGTGGGACCAATCCTAGCCGTTAGTTCGCGCTGAAGAAATAGGAACAGTTCCAAAGACTACATTTCATTGACATTCTAGCGGTATAAATCCGTTTGAGTTACAGCGTTTGCGTCACATATTCGTACCAACATGTATTTAGCCATAGTATTCGGATATTACTAGGTTACATCGCTTTTAACAGTGAAACGTTTGACTGTGGGACTTAATTGAACTGATTTTAGACTTTGACCTTATAAATGTGATAAATGAGGCAGTTTGACTACAAGAATCTTAATTTGACATGATTGCGGGAACTGAGCGATTACACTGAGCGCTGTGGTAGCGCTTTAATAAAAAACTAAGATAAATAAGTCATTTTTAACTGTGGCACCAATCCTAGCCCGTAGTTCGCGCTGAAGAAATAGAGACAGTTTCAAAAACTACATTTCATTTACTTTCTAATGGTGTCAATCCGTTTGAGTTACAACGGTTGCGTCACATATTCGTACCAACATGTATTTAGCGATATTTTTCCTCTATTACTAGGTTGCATCTCTTTTAACAGTGAAACGATTGACTGTGGGACTTAATTGAACTGATTTTGGACTTTAACCTTATGAATGTGATAAATGAGGCAGCTTGACTACAAGAAGTAACATTCTTCTTAATTTGACATGATTGCTGGAACTCAGCGATTACACTGAGCGCTGTGGTAGTGCTTTATTAAAAAATTAAGATAAATAAGTCATTTTTAACTGTGGTACCAATCCTAGCCGGTAGTTCGCGCTGAAGAAATAGAGACAGTTTCAAAAACTGCATTTCATTTACTTTCTAACGGTGTCAATCCATTTGAGTTACAACGGTTGCGTCACATATTCGTACCAACATGTATTTAGCGATATTTCTCCTCTATTACTAAGTTGCATCGCTTCTAACAGTGAAACGATTGACTGTGGGACTTAATTGAACTGATTTTGGACTGTAACCTTATAAATGTGAAATTGAGACAATTGGACTTCAAGAAATAACATCCTTCTTACTTTGACATGATTGCCGAATTTCAGCGATTACACTGGGCGCTGTGGTAGCGATTCATTTAAAAATTAAGATAAAAAATTCAGTTTTTACTGTGGGACCAATCCTAGCCGTTAGCTCGCGCTGAAGAAATAGAGACAGTTTAAAAAACTACATTTCATTTACTTTCTAACGGTGTCAGTCCGTTTAAGTTACAACGGTTCTGTCACATATTCGTACCAACATGTATTTAGTGATTTTCTTCCGATATTACTAGGTTGCATCGCTTTTAACAGTGAAACGATTGACTGTGGGACTTAATTGAACTAACTTTGGACTGTGACATGATAAATGTAATAAATGAGACAATTGGTCTCCAAGAAATAACATTCGTCTTAATTTGACATGATTGCCGGACTCAGGCATTGCACTGGGTGCTGTAGTAGCGCTTCATTTAAAAATTTAGATAAATAAGTCATTTTTACTGTGGGACCAATCCTAGCCGTTAGCCCGCGCTGAAGATATACAGACTGTTTCAAAAACTACAATTCATTTACTTTCTAACGGTGTCAATCTGTTTGAGTTGCAACGGTTGCGTCACATATTCGTACCAACATGTATTTAGCGATATTTTTTCTCTATTACTAGGTTGCATCGCTTTTAACAGTGAAACGATTGACTGTGGGACTTAATTGAACTGATTTTAGACTGTAACCTTTTAAATGTGAAAGTGAGACAATTGGACTTCAAAAAATAAAATTATTTTTACATTGACATGATTGCCGAAACTCAGAGATTACACTGGGCACTGTGGTAGCGATTCATTTAAAAATTAAGATAAAAAATTCAGTTTTTACTGTGGGACCAATCCTAGCAGTTAGCTCGCGCTGAAGAAATAGAGACAGTTTCAAAAACTACATTTCATTTACTTTCTAACGGTGTCAGTCCGTTGAAGTTACAACGGTTCTGTCACATATTCGTACCAACATGTATTTAGTGATTTTCTTCCGATATTACTAGGTTGCATCGCTTTTAACAGTGAAACGATTGATTCTGGGACTTAATTGAACTGATTTTGGACTGTGACCTTATAAATGTTATAAGTGAGAGAATTGGACTCCAAGAAATAACATTCTTCTTAACTTGACATGATTGTGGGAACTCAGCGATTACACTGGACCCCGTGGTAGCGCTGCATTTAAAAATTTAGATAAATAAGTCATTTTTACTGTGGGACCAATCCTAGCCGTTAGTTCGCGCTGAAGAAATAGGAACAGTTCCAAAGACTACATTTCATTGACATTCTAGCGGTATAAATCCGTTTGAGTTACAACGGTGGCGTCACATCTTCGTACCAACATGTATTTAGCCATAGTATTCGGATATTACTAGGTTGCATCGCTTTTAACAGTGAAACGATTGACTGTGGGACTTAATTGAACTGATTTTGGACTTTTACCTTATAAGTGTGATAAATGAGGCAGTTTGACTACAAGAAGTAACATTCTTCTTAATTTGACATGATTGCGGGAACTCAGTGATTACACTGAGCACTGTGGTAGCGCTTTATTAAAAAATTAAGATAAATAAGTCATTTTTAACTGTGGCACCAATCCTAGCCGGTAGTTCGCGCTGAAGAAATAGAGACAGTTTCAAAAACTACATTTCATTTACTTTCTAACGGTGTCAATCCATTTGAGTTACAACGGTTGCGTCACATATTCGTACCAACATGTATTTAGCGATATTTTTCCTCTATTACTAGGTTGCATCGCTTTTAACAGTGAAACGATTGACTGTGGGACTTAATTGAACTAACTTTGGACTGTGACCTGATAAATGTAATAAATGAGACAATTGGTCTCCAAGAAATAACATTCTTCTTAATTTGAAATGATTGCCGGACTCAGGCATTACACTGGGCGCTGTAGTAGCGCTTTATTTAAAAATTAAGATAAATAAGTCATTTTTAACTGTGGCACCAATCCTAGCCGGTAGTTCGCGCTGAAGAAATAGAGACAGTTTCAAAAACTACATTTCATTTACTTTCTAACGGTGTCAATCCGTTTGAGTTACAACGGTTACGTCACATATTCGTACCAACATGTATTTAGCGATATTTTTCCTCTATTACTAGGTTGCATCGCTTTTAACAGTGAAACGATTGACTGGGGGACTTAATTGAACTAACTTTCGACTGTGACCTGATAAATGTAATAAATGAGACAATTGGTCTCCAAGAAATAACATTCTTCTTAATTTGACATGATTGCCGCACTCAGGCATTGCACTGGGTGCTGTAGTAGCGCTTCATTTAAAAATTTAGATAAATAAGTCATTTTTACTGTGGGACCAATCCTAGCCGTTAGCCCGCGCTGAAGATATACCGACTGTTTCAAAAACTACATTTCATTTACTTTCTAACGGTGTCAATCTGTTTGAGTTGCAACGGTTGCGTCACATATTCGTACCAACATGTATTTAGTGATTTTCTTCCGATATTACTAGGTTGCATCGCTTTTAACAGTGAAACGATTGACTGTGGGACTTAATTGAACTGATTTTGGACTTTGACATTATAAATGTGATAAATGAGGCAGTTTGACTACAAGAAGTAACATTCTTCTTAATTTGACATGATTGCTGGAACTCAGCGATTACACTGAGCGCTGTGGTAGCGCTTTATTAAAAAATTAAGATAAATAAGTCATTTTTAACTGTGGCACCAATCCTAGCCGGTAGTTCGCGCTGAAGAAATAGAGACAGTTTCAAAAACTACATTTCATTTACTTTCTAACGGTGTCAATCCTTTTGAGTTACAACGGTTGCGTCACATATTCGTACCAACATGTATTTAGCCATAGTATTCGGATATTACTAGGTTGCATCGCTTTTAACAGTGAAACGATTGACTGTGGGACTTAATTGAACTGATTTTGGACTTTGACCTTATAAATGTGATAAATGAGGCAGTTTGACTACAAGAAGTAACATTCTTCTTAATTTGACATGATTGCGGGAACTCAGTGATTACACTGAGCGCTGTGGTAGCGCTTTATTAAAAAATTAAGATAAATAAGTCATTTTTAACTGTGGCACCAATCCTAGCCGGTAGTTCGCGCTGAAGAAATAGAGACAGTTTCAAAAACTACATTTCATTTACTTTCTAACGGTGTCAATCCGTTTGAGTTACAACGGTTACGTCACATATTCGTACCAACATGTATTTAGCGATATTTTTCCTCTATTACTAGGTTGCATCGCTTTTAACAGTGAAACGATTGACTGGGGGACTTAATTGAACTAACTTTGGACTGTGACCTGATAAATGTAATAAATGAGACAATTGGTCTCCAAGAAATAACATTCTTCTTAATTTGACATGATTGCCGGACTCAGGCATTGCACTGGGTGCTGTAGTAGCGCTTCATTTAAAAATTTAGATAAATAAGTCATTTTTACTGTGGGACCAATCCTAGCCGTTAGCCCGCGCTGAAGATATACCGACTGTTTCAAAAACTACATTTCGTTTACTTTCTAACGGTGTCAATCTGTTTGAGTTGCAACGGTTGCGTCACATATTCGTACCAACATGTATTTAGTGATTTTCTTCCGATATTACTAGGTTGCATCGCTTTTAACAGTGAAACGATTGACTGTGGGGCCTTAATTGAACTGATTTTGGACTTTGACCTTATAAATGTAATAAATGAGGCAGTTGGACTACAAGAAGTAACATTCTTCTTAATTTGACATGATTGCTGGAACTCAGCGATTACACTGAGCGCTGTGGTAGCGCTTTATTAAAAAATTAAGATAAATAAGTCATTTTTAACTGTGGCACCAATCCTAGCCGGTAGTTCGCGCTGAAGAAATAGAGACAGTTTCAAAAACTACATTTCATTTACTTTCTAACGGTGTCAATCCTTTTGAGTTACAACGGTTGCGTCACATATTCGCACCATCATGTATTTAGCCATAGTATTCGGATATTACTAGGTTGCATCGTTTTTAACAGTGAAACGATTGACTGTGGGACTTAATTGAACTGATTTTGGACATTGACCTTATAAATGTGATAAATGAGGCAGTTTGACTACAAGAAGTAACATTCTTCTTAATTTGACATGATTGCGGGAACTCAGTGATTACACTGAGCGCTGTGGTAGCGCTTTATTAAAAAATTAAGATAAATAAGTCATTTTTAACTGTGGCACCAATCCTAGCCGGTAGTTCGCGCTGAAGAAATAGAGACAGTTTCAAAAACTACATTTCATTTACTTTCGAACGGTGTCAATCCTTTTGAGTTACAACGGTTGCGTCACATATTCGTACCAACATGTATTTAGCGATATTTCTCCTCTATTACTAGGTTGCATCGCTTTTAACAGTGAAACGATTGACTGTGGGACTTAATTGAACTGATTTTGGACTGTAACCTTGTAAATGTGAAATTGAGACAATTGGACTTCAAAAAATAACATTCTTCTTACTTTGACACGATTGCCGAAACTCAGCGATTACACTGGGCGCTGTGGTAGCGATTCATTTAAAAATTAAGATAAAAAATTCAGTTTCTACTGTGGGACCAATCCTAGCCGTTAGCTCGCGCTGAAGAATTAGAGACAGTTTAAAAAACTACATTTCATTTACTTTCTAACGGTGTCAGTCCGTTTAAGTTACAACGGTTCTGTCACATATTCATACCAACATGTATTTAGTGATTTTCTTCCGATATTACTAGGTTGCATCGCTTTTAACAGTGAAACGATTGACTGTGGGACTTAATTGAACTAACTTTGGACTGTGACCTGATAAATGTAATAAATGAGACAATTGGACTCCAAGAAATAACATTCTTCTTAACTTGACATGATTGTGGGAACTCAGCGATTACGCTGGACCCCGTGGTAGCGCTGCATTTAAAAATTTAGATAAATAAGTCATTTTTACTGTGGGACCAATCCTAGCCGTTAGTTCGCGCTGAAGAAATAGGAACAGTTCCAAAGACTACATTTCATTGACATTCTAGCAGTATAAATCCGTTTGAGTTACAACGGTTGAGTCACATATTCGTACCAACATGTATTTAGCGATAGTATTCGGATATTACTAGGTTGCATCGCTTTTAACAGTGAAACGATTGATTCTGGGACTTAATTGAACTGATTTTGGACTTTGACCTTATAAATGTGATAAATGAGGCAGTTTGACTACAAGAAGTAACATTCTCCTCAATTTGACATGATTGCGGGAACTCAGCGATTACACTGAGCACTGTGGTAGAGCTTTATTATAAAATTAAGATAAATAAGTCATTTTTAACTGTGGCACCAATCCTAGCCGGTAGTTCGCGCTGAAGAAATAGAGACAGTTTCAAAAACTACCTTTCATTTACTTTCTAACGGTGTCAATCCGTTTGAGTTACAACGGTTGCGTCATATATTCGTACCAACATGTATTTAGCGATATTTTTCCTCTATTACTAGGTGGCATCGCTTTTAACAGTGAAACGATTGACTGTGGGACTTAATTGAACTGACTTTGGACTTTGACCTTATGAATGTGATAAATGAGGCAGTTTGACTACAAGAAGTAACATTCTTCTTAATTTGAAATGATTGCTGGAACTCAGCGATTACACTGAGCGCTGTGGTAGCGCTTTATTAAAAGATTAAGATAAATAAGTCATTTTTAACTGTGGCACCAATCCTAGCCGGTAGTTCGCGCTGAAGAATTAGAGACAGTTTCAAAAACTACATTTCATTTACTTTCTAACGGTGTCAATCCGTTTAAGTTACAACGGTTGCGTCACATATTCGTACCAACATGTATTTAGCAATATTTCTCCTCTATTACTAGGTTTCATCGCTTTTAACAGTGAAACGATTAACTGTGGGACTTAATTGAACTGATTTTGGACTGTAACCTTATAAATGTGAAATTGAGACAATTGGACTTCAAGAAATAACATTCTTCTTACTTTGACATGATTGCCGAAACTCAGCGATTACACTGGGCGCTGTGGTAGCGATTCATTTAAAAATTAAGATAAAAATTTCAGTTTTTACTGAGGGACCAATCCTAGCCGTTAGCTCGCGCTGAAGAAATAGAGACAGTTTCAAAAACTACATTTCATTTACTTTCTAACGCTGTCAGTCCGTTAAAGTTACAACGGTTCTGTCACATATTCGTACCAACATGTATTTAGTGATTTTCTTCCGATATTACTAGGTTGCATCGCTTTTAACAGTGAAACGATTGACTGTGGGACTTAATTGAATTAACTTTCGACTGTGACCTGATAAATGTAATAAATGAGACAATTGGTCTCCAAGAAATAACATTCTTCTTAATTTGACATGATTACCGGACTCAGGCATTACACTGGGCGCTGTAGTAGCGCTGCATATAAAAATTTAGATAAATAAGTCATTTTTACTGTGGGAACAATCCTAGCCGTTAGCGCGCGCAGAAAATATAGAGACAGTTTCAAAAACTACATTTCATTTAATTTATAACGGTGTCAATCTGTTTGAGTTAAAACGGTTGCGTCACATATTCGCACCAACATGTATTTAGCGATATTTTTCCTCTATTACTAGGTTGCATCGCTTTTAACAGTGAAACGATTGACTGTGGGACTTAATTGAACTTATTTTGGACTGTAACCTTTTAAATGTGAAAGTGAGACAATTGTACTTCAAGAAATAACATTCTTCTTACATTGACATGATTGTCAAAACTCAGCGATTACACTGGGCGCTGTGGTAGCGATTCATTTAAAAATTAAGATAAAAAATTCAGTTTTTACTGTGGGACCAATCCTATCAGTTAGCTCGCGCTGAAGAAATAGAGACAGTTTCAAAAACTACATTTCATTTACTTTCTAACGGTGTCAGTCCGTTTAAGTTACAACGGTTCTGTCACATATTCGTACCAACATGTATTTAGTGATTTTCTTGCTATATTACTTAGTTGTATCGCTTTTAACAGTGAAACGATTGACTGTGGGACTTAATTGAACTAACTTTGGACTGTGACCTGATAAATGTAATAAATGAGACAATTGGTCTCCAAGAAATAACATTCTTCTTAATTTGAAATGATTGCCGGACTCAGGCATTACACTGGGCGCTGTAGTAGCGCTTCATTTAAAAATTTAGATAAATAAGTCATTTTTACTGTGGGACCAATCCTAGCCGTTAGCGCGCGCTGAAAATATAGAGACAGTTTCAAAAACTACATTTCATTGACTTTATAACGGTGTCAATCTGTTTGAGTTACAACGGTTGCGTCACATATTCGTACCAACATGTATTTAGCGATATTTTTCCTCTATTACTAGGTTGCATCGCTTTTAACAGTGAAACGATTGACTGTGGGACTTAATTGAACTGATTTTGGACTGTAACCTTTTAAATGTGAAAGTGAGACAATTGGACTTTAAGAAATAACATTCTTCTTACATTGACATGATTGCCGAAACTCAGCGATTACACTGGGCACTGTGGTTGCGCTTTATTAAAAAATTAAGATAAACAAGTCATTTTTTACTGTGGGACCAATCCTAGACGTTAGCTCGCGCTGAAGAAATAGAGACAGTATCAAAATCTACATTTCATTTACTTTCTAACGGTGTCAATCCGTTTGAGTTACAACGGTTGCGTCACATGTTCGTACCAACATGTATTTAGTAATTTTCTTCCGATATTACTAAGATGTATTGCTTTTAACAGTGAATTGATTGACTGTGGGAATTAATAGAACTGATTCTGACTGTGACCTTATAAATGTTACAAGTGAGACAATTGGTCTCCAGGGAATAACATTCTACTTAATTTGACATGATTGCTGGATTTCAGGGATTACATTAGCCTCGATGGTAGCGCTTTATTTAAAAATTTAGATAAATAAGTCTTTCCTTACTGTGGGACCAATCCTGGCCGTTTGCACGCGCTGAATAAATAGGAACAGTTACACAGACTACATTCCATTGACCTTCTAACGCTGTCAATCCGCTTCAGTAACAACGGTTGCGTCACATATTCGTACCAACATGTATTTAGCGATACGTTTCTCATATTACTAGGTTGCATCGCTTTTAGCAGTGAAACGATTGACTCTGGGACTTAATTGAACTGATTTTGGACTGTGACCTTATAAATGTTACAAGTGAGACAATTGGTCTCCAAGGAATAACATTCTTCTTAATTTGACATGATTGCTGGGATTCAGCGATTACATTAGACTCTGTGGTAGCGCTTTATTTAAAAATTCAGATAAACAGGAATTTTCTTACTGTGGGACCAATCCTGGCCGTTAGCACGCGCTAAATGAATAGGATCAGTTCCAAGGACTATATTTCATTGACTTTCTAGCGGCATAAATTCGTTTGAATTACAACGGTTGCGTCACATATTCGTACCAACATGTACTTAGCGATAGTATTCGGATAATACTAGGTTGCATCGCTTTTAACAGTAAAACGATTGACCGTGGGACTTAATTGAACTAATTCTGGACTATGACCTTATAAATGTGATAAATGAGCCAATTTGACTCCAAGGAATAACATTGTTCTTAATTCAACATGATTTCTGCAATTCAGCGAGTACACTAGGCCATGTGGTAGCGCTTTATTTAAAAATTTAGATACATAAATCATTTTTTACTGTGAGACCAATCCTAGCCGTTAGTTCGCGCTAAAGAAATACAGACAGTTTTAAAAACTACATTTCATTGACTTTCTAACGGTGTCAGTCCGTTTAAGTTACAACGGTTGAGTCACATATTCGTACCAACATGTATTTAGCGATACGTTTCTCATATTAATAGGTTGCATCGATTTTAACAGTGAAACGATTGACTCTGGGACTTAATTGAACTGATTTTGAACTGTGACCTTATTAATGTTACAAGTGAGACAATTGGTCTCCAAGGAATAACAATCTTCTTAATTTGACATGATTGCTGGATTTCAGGGATTACATTAGCCTCGATGGCAGCGCTTTATTTAAAAATTTAGATAAATAAGTCTTTCCTTACTGTGGGACCAATCCTGGCCGTTAGCACGCGCTGAATAAATAGGAACAGTTACAAAGACTACATTCCATTGACCTTCTAACGCTGTCAATCCGCTTCAGTAACAACGGTTGCGTCACATATTTGTACCAACATGTATTTAGCGATACGTCTCTCATATTACTAGGTTGCATCGCTTTTAGCAGTGAAACGATTGACTCTGGGACTTAATTGAACTGATTTTGGACTGTGACCTTTTAAATGTGAAAGTGAGACAATTGGACTTTAAGAAATAACATTCTTCTTACCTTGACATGATTGCCGAAACTCAGCGATTACACTGGGCACTGTGGTTGCGCTTTATTAAAAAATTAAGATAAATAAGTCATTTTTTACTGTGGGACCAATCCTGGCCGTTAGCACGCGCTGAATGAATAGGATCAGTTCCAAGGGCTATATTTCATTGACTTTCTAGCGGCATAAATTCGTTTGAATTACAACGGTTGCGTCACATATTCGTACCAACATGTACCTAGCGATAGTATTCAGATAATACTAGGTTGCATCGCTTTTAACAGTGAAACGATTGACCGTGGGACTTAATTGAACTAATTCTGGACTATGACCTTATAAATGTGATAAATGAGCCAATTTGACTCCAAGGAATAACATTGTTCTTAATTCAACATGATTTCTGGAATTCAGCGAGTACACTAGGCCATGTGGTAGCGCTTTATTTAAAAATTTAGATAAATAAATCATTTTTTACTGTGAGACCAATCCTAGCCGTTAGTTCGCGCTAAAGAAATACAGACAGTTTTAAAAACTACATTTCATTGACCTTCTAACGCTGTCAATCCGCTTCAGTAACAACGGTTGCGTCACATATTTGTACCAACATGTATTTAGCGATACGTCTCTCATATTACTAGGTTGCATCGCTTTTAGCAGTGAAACGATTGACTCTGGGACTTAATTGAACTGATTTTAGACTGTGACCTTATAAATGTTACAAGTGAGACAATTGGTCTCCAAGGAATAACATTCTTCTTAATTTGACATGATTGCTGGGATTCAGCGATTACATTATGCTCTGTGGTAGCGCTTTATTTAAAAATTTAGATAAACAGGAATTTTCTTACTGTGGGACCAATCCTGGCCGTTAGCACGCGCTGAATAAATAGGATCAGTTCCAAAGACTACATTTCATTGACTTTCTAGCGGCATAAATCCGTTTGAATTACAACGGTTGCGTCACATATTCGTACCAACATGTACTTAGCGATAGTATTCGGATATTACTAGGTTGCATCGCTTTTAACAGTGAAACGATTGACCGTGGGACTTAATTGAACTAATTCTGGACTATGACCTTATAAATGTGATAAATGAGCCAATTTGACTCCAAGGAATAACATTGTTCTTAATTTGACATGATTGCCGGAACTCAGCGATTACACTGAGCGCTGTGGTAGCGCTTTATTAAAAGATTAAGATAAATAAGTCATTTTTAACTGTGGCACCAATCCTAGCCGGTAGTTCGCGCTGAAGAATTAGAGACAGTTTCAAAAACTACATTTCATTTACTTTCTAACGGTGTCAATCCGTTTAAGTTACAACGGTTGCGTCACATATTCGTACCAACATGTATTTAGCGATATTTCTCCTCTATTACTAGGTTTCATCGCTTTTAACAGTGAAACGATTAACTGTGGGACTTAATTGAACTGATTTTGGACTGTAACCTTATAAATGTGAAATTGAGACAATTGGACTTCAAGAAATAACATTCTTCTTACTTTGACATGATTGCCGAAACTCAGCGATTACACTGGGCGCTGTGGCAGCGATTCATTTAAAAATTAAGATAAAAAATTCAGTTTTTACTGAGGGACCAATCCTAGCCGTTAGCTCGCGCTGAAGAAATAGAGACAGTTTAAAAAACTACATTTCATTTACTTTCTAACGGTGTCAGTCCGTTAAAGTTACAACGGTTCTGTCACATATTCGTAGCAACATGTATTTAGTGATTTTCTTCCGATATTACTAGGTTGCATCGCTTTTAACAGTGAAACGATTGACTGTGGGACTTAATTGAATTAACTTTCGACTGTGACCTGATAAATGTAATAAATGAGACAATTGGTCTCCAAGAAATAACATTCTTCTTAATTTGACATGATTACCGGACTCAGGCATTACACTGGGCGCTGTAGTAGCGCTTCATATAAAAATTTAGATAAATAAGTCATTTTTACTGTGGGAACAATCCTAGCCGTTAGCGCGCGCAGAAAATATAGAGACAGTTTCAAAAACTACATTTCATTCAATTTATAACGGTTTCAATCTGTTTGAGTTAAAACGGTTGCGTCACATATTTGCACCAACATGTATTTAGCGATATTTTTCCTCTATTACTAGGTTGCATCGCTTTTAACAGTGAAACGATTGACTGTGGGACTTAATTGAACTGACTTTGGACTGTGACCTGATAAATGTAATAAATGAGACAATTGGTCTCCAAGAAATAACATTCTTCTTAACTTGACATGATTGTGGGAACTCAGCGATTACACTGGACCCCGTGGTAGCGCTGCATTTAAAAATTTAGATAAATAAGTCATTTTTACTGTGGGACCAATCCTAGCCGTTAGTTCGCGCTGAAGAAATAGGAACAGTTCCAAAGACTACACTTCATTGACATTCTAGCAGTATAAATCCGTTTGAGTTACAACGGTTGAGTCACATATTCGTACGAACATGTATTTAGCGATAGTATTCGGATATTACTAGGTTGCATCGCTTTTAACAGTGAAACGATTGATTCTGGGACTTAATTGAACTGATTTTGGACTTTGACCTTATAAATGTGATAAATGAGGCAGTTTGACTACAAGAAATAACATTCTTCTTACTTTGACATGATTGCCGAAACTCAGCGATTACACTGGGCGCTGTGGTAGCGATTCATTTAAAAATTAAGATAAAAAATTCAGTTTTTACTGAGGGACCAATCCTAGCCGTTAGCTCGCGCTGAAGAAATAGAGACAGTTTAAAAAACTACATTTCATTTACTTTCTAACGGTGTCAGTCCGTTAAAGTTACAACGGTTCTGTCACATATTCGTACCAACATGTATTTAGTGATTTTCTTCCGATATTACTAGGTTGCATCGCTTTTAACAGTGAAACGATTGACTGTGGGACTTAATTGAATTAACTTTCGACTGTGACCTGATAAATGTAATAAATGAAACAATTGGTCTCCAAGAAATAACATTCTTCTTAATTTGACATGATTACCGGACTCAGGCATTACACTGGGCGCTGTAGTAGCGCTGCATATAAAAATTTAGATAAATAAGTCATTTTTACTGTGGGAACAATCCTAGCCGTTAGCGCGCGCAGAAGATATAGAGACAGTTTCAAAAACTACATTTCATTCAATTTATAACGGTGTCAATCTGTTTGAGTTAAAACGGTTGCGTCACATATTCGCACCAACATGTATTTAGCGATATTTTTCCTCTATTACTAGGTTGCATCGCTTTTAACAGTGAAACGATTGACTGTGGGACTTAATTGAACTGATTTTGGACTGTAACCTTTTAAATGTGAAAGTGAGACAATTGTACTTCAAGAAATAACATTCTTCTTACATTGACATGATTGTCGAAACTCAGCGATTACACTGGGCGCTGTGGTAGCGATTCATTTAAAAATTAAGATAAAAAATTCAGTTTTTACTGTGGGACCAATCCTAGCAGTTAGCTCGCGCTGAAGAAATAGAGACAGTTTCAAAAACTACATTTCATTTACTTTCTAACGGTGTCAGTCCGTTTAAGTTACAACGGTTCTGTCACATATTCGTACCAACATGTATTTAGTGATTTTCTTGCGATATTACTTAGTTGTATCGCTTTTAACAGTGAAACGATTGACTGTGGGACTTAATTGAACTAACTTTGGACTGTGACCTGATAAATGTAATAAATGAGACAATTGGTCTCCAAGAAATAACATTCTTTTTACATTGACATGGTTGCCGAAACTCTGCGATTACACTGGGCACTGTGGTTGCGCTTTATTAAAAAATTAAGATAAACAAGTCATTTTTACTGTGGGACCAATCCTAGCCGTTAGCGCGCGCTGAAAATATAGAGACAGTTTCAAAAACTACATTTCATTGACTTTATAACGGTGTCAATCTGTTTGAGTTACAACGGTTGCGTCACATATTCGTACCAACATGTATTTAGCGATATTTTTCCTCTATTACTAGGTTGCATCGCTTTTAACAGTGAAACGATTGACTGTGGGACTTAATTGAACTGATTTTGGACTGTAACCTTTTAAATGTGAAAGTGAGACAATTGGACTTTAAGAAATAACATTCTTCTTACATTGACATGATTGCCGAAACTCAGCGATTACACTGGGCACTGTGGTTGCACTTTATTAAAAAATTAAGATAAACAAGTCATTTTTTACTGTGGGACCAATCCTAGACGTTAGCTCGCGCTGAAGAAATAGAGACAGTATCAAAATCTACATTTCATTTACTTTCTAACGGTGTCAATCCGTTTGAGTTACAACGGTTGCGTCACATGTTCGTACCAACATGTATTTAGTGATTTTCTTCCGATATTACTAAGATGTATTGCTTTTAACAGTGAATTGATTGACTGTGGGAATTAATAGAACTGATTCTCACTGTGACCTTATAAATGTTACAAGTGAGACAATTGGTCTCCAGGGAATAACATTCTTCTTAATTTGACATGATTGCTGGATTACAGGGATTACATTAGCCTCGATGGTAGCGCTTTATTTAAAAATTTAGATAAATAAGTCTTTCCTTACTGTGGGACCAATCCTGGCCGTTTGCACGCGCTGAATAAATAGGAACAGTTACACAGACTACATTCCATTGACCTTCTAACGCTGTCAATCCGCTTCAGTAACAACGGTTGCGTCACATATTCGTACCAACATGTATTTAGCGATACGTTTCTCATATTCCTAGGTTGCATCGCTTTTAGCAGTGAAACGATTGACTCTGGGACTTAATTGAACTGATTTTGGACTGTAACCTTATAAGTGTTACAAGTGAGACAATTGGTCTCCAAGGAATAACATTCTTCTTAATTTGACATGATTGCTGGGATTCAGCGATTACATTAGACTCTGTGGTAGCGCTTTATTTAAAAATTTAGATAAACAGGAATTTTCTTACTGTGGGACCAATCCTGGCCGTTAGCACGCGCTGAATGAATAGGATCAGTTCCAAGGACTATATTTCATTGACTTTCTAGCGGCATAAATTCGTTTGAATTACAACGGTTGCGTCACTTATTCGTACCAACATGTACTTAGCGATAGTATTCGGATAATACTAGGTTGCATCGCTTTTAACAGTGAAACGATTGACCGTGGGACTTAATTGAACTAATTCTGGACTATGACCTTATAAATGTGATAAATGAGCCAATTTGACTCCAAGGAATAACATTGTTCTTAATTCAACATGATTTCTGGAATTCAGCGAGTACACTAGGCCATGTGGTAGCGCTTTATTTAAAAATTTAGATAAATAAATCATTTTTTACTGTGAGACCAATCCTAGCCGTTAGTTCGCGCTAAAGAAATACAGACAGTTTTAAAAACTACATTTCATTGACTTTCTAACGGTGTCAGTCCGTTTAAGTTACAACGGTTGAGTCACATATTCGTACCAACATGTATTTAGCGATACGTTTCTCATATTAATAGGTTGCATCGCTTTTAACAGTGAAACGCTTGACTGTGGGACTTAATTGAACTGATTCTGGACTGTGACCTTATAAATGTGATAAATGAGCCAATTGGTGTCCAAAGAATAACATTCTTCTTAATTTGACATGATTCCTGGAATTAAGCGATTACATTATGCTCTGTGGTAGCACTTTATTTAAAAATTTAAATAAATAAGTCTTTTCTTACTGTGGGACCAATCCTGGCCGTTAGCACGCGCTGAATAAACAGGAACAGTTCCAAAGACTGCATTTCATTGACTTTCTAGCGGTATAAGTCTGTTTGAGTTACAACGGTTCTGTCACATATTTGTACCAACATGTATTTAGCGTTATTTTTCTGATATTACTAGGTTGCATCGCTTTTAACAGTGAAACGATTGACTGTGGGAATTAATAGAACTGATTCTGGACTGTGACCTTATAAATGTGATAAATGAGCCAATTGGTCTCCAAGGAATAACATTCTTCTTAATTTGTCATGATTGCCGGAATTCATCGATTACATTAGGCTCTGTGGTAGCGCTTTATTTAAAAATTTAGATAAAGAAGTCTTTTCTTACTGTGGGACCAATCCTGTTCCTTCGTACGCGCTGAATAAATAGGAACAGTTCCACAGACTACATTTCATTGACTTTCTAGCGGTATAAATCCGTTTGAGTTAGAACGGTTGCGTCACATATTCGTACCAACATGTATTTAGCGATATTTTTCTGATATTACTAGGTTGCATCGCTTTTAACAGTGAAACGATTGACTGTGGGACTTAATTGAACTAACTTTGGACTGTGACCTGATAATTGTAATAAATCAGACAACTGATCTCCAAGAAATAACATTCTTCTTAAATTGACGTGATTGCCGGAACTTAGCGATTACATTGGGCGCTGTGGTAGCGCTTCATTTAAAAATTTAGATAAATAAGTCATCTTTAATGTGGGACCAATCCTGGCCGTTATCGCGCGCTGAAGAAATAGCGACAGTTTCAAAAACTAAATTTCATTGACTTTCTAACGCTATCAATCCGCTTCAGGTACAACGGTTGCGTCACATATTCGTACCAACATGTATTTAGCGATACCTTTCTCATATTACTAGGTTGCATCGCTTTTAACAGTGAAACGATTGACTCTGGGACTTAATTGAACTGATTTTTAACTGTGACCTTATAAATGTTACAAGTGAGACAATTGGTCTCCAAGGAATAACATTCTTCTTAATTTGACATGATTGCTGGATTTTAGGGATTACATTAGCCTCGATGGTAGCGCTTTATTTAAAAATTTAGATAAATAAGTCTTTCCTTACTGTGGGACCAATCCTGGCCGTTAGCACGCGCTGAATAAATAGGAACAGTTACAAAAACTACATTCCATTGACCTTCTAACGCTGTCAATCCGCTTCAGTAACAACGGTTGCGTCACATATTCGTACCAACATGTATTTAGCGATACGTTTCTCATATTACTAGGTTGCATCGCTTTTAGCAGTGAAACGATTGACTCTGGGACTTAATTGAACTGATTTTGGACTGTCACCTTATAAATGTTACAAGTGAGACAATTGGTCTCCAAGGAATAACATTCTTCTTAATTTGACATGATTGCTGGGATTCAGCGATTACATTATGCTCTGTGGTAGCGCTTTATTTAAAAATTTAGATAAACAGGAATTTTCTTACTGTGGGACCAATCCTGGCCGTTAGCACGCGCTGAATAAATAGGATCAGTTCCAAAGACTACATTTCATTGACTTTCTAGCAGCATAAATCCGTTTGAATTACAACGGTTGCGTCACATATTCGTACCAACATGTACTTAGCGATAGTATTCGGATATTACTAAGTTGAATCGCTATAACAGTGAAACGATTGACCGTGGGACTTAATTGAACTAATTCTGGACTATGACCTTATAAATGTGATAAATGAGCCAATTTGACTCCAAGGAATAACATTGTTCTTAATTCAATATGATTTCTGGAATTCAGCGAGTACACTAGGCCATGTTATAGCGCTTTATTTAAAAATTTAGATAAATAAATCATTTTTTACTGTGGTATTAATCCTAGCACTTAGCTCGCGCTGAAGAAATAGAGACAGTTTCAAAAACTACATTTCATTGACTTTCTAACGGTGCCAATCCGTTTGAGTTACAGCGGTTGCGTTACATATTCGTACCAACATGTATTTTGTGATTTTCTTCCGATATTACTAAGTTGTTTTGCTTTTAACAATGAAACGATTGACTGTGGGAATTAATTGAACTGATTTTGGACTGTGACCTTATAAATGTTATAAGTGAGAAAATTGGACTCCAAGAAATAACATTCTTCTTAACTTGACATGATTGTGGGAACTCAGCGATTACACTAGACCCCGTGGTAGCGCTCCATTTAAAAATTTAGATAAATAAGTCATTTTTACTGTGGGACCAATCCTAGCCGTTAGCGCGCGCTGAAGATATAGAAAAAGTTTCAAAAACTCCATTTCATTGACTTTCTAACAGTGTCAATCCGTTTGAGTTACAACGGTTGCGTCACATATTCGTACCAACATGTATTTAGCGATAGTATTCGGATATTACTAGGTTACATCGCTTTTAACAGTGAAACGTTTGACTGTGGGACTTAATTGAACTGACTTTGGACTTTGACCTTAGAAATGTGATAAATGAGCCAGCTTGACTACAACAAAGAACATTCTTATTAATCTGACATGATTGCTGGAACTCAGCGATTACACTGGGCGCTGTGGTAACGTTTCATTTAAAATTTAAGTTAAATAAGTCTTTTTTTAATGTGGCACCAATCCTAGCCGTTTGTTTGCGCAGAAGAAATAGGAACAGTTCCAAAGACTACATTTCATTGTCTTTCTAGCGTTATAAATCCGTTTGAGTTACAACGGTTGCGTCACATATTCGTACCAACATGTATTTAGCGATAGTATTCGGATGTTACTAGGTTGCATTGCTTTTAACAGTGAAACGATTGACTGTGGGACTTAATTGAACTGATTTTGGACTTTGACCTTATAAATGTGATAAATGAGGCAGTTTGACTACAAGAAGTAACATTCTTCTTAATTTGACATGATTGCTGGAACTCAGCGATTACATTGGACCCCGTTGTAGCGCTCCATTTAAAAATTTAGATAAATAAGACATTTTTACTGTGGGACCAATCCTAGCCGTTAGTTCGCGCTGAAGAAATAGGAACAGTTCCAAAGACTACATTTCATTGACATTCTAGCGGTATAAATCCGTTTGAGTTACAGCGTTTGCGTCACATATTCGTACCAACATGTATTTAGCCATAGTATTCGGATATTACTAGGTTACATCGCTTTTAACAGTGAAACGTTTGACTGTGGGACTTAATTGAACTGATTTTAGACTTTGACCTTATAAATGTGATAAATGAGGCAGTTTGACTACAAGAATCTTAATTTGACATGATTGCGGGAACTGAGCGATTACACTGAGCGCTGTGGTAGCGCTTTAATAAAAAACTAAGATAAATAAGTCATTTTTAACTGTGGCACCAATCCTAGCCCGTAGTTCGCGCTGAAGAAATAGAGACAGTTTCAAAAACTACATTTCATTTACTTTCTAATGGTGTCAATCCGTTTGAGTTACAACGGTTGCGTCACATATTCGTACCAACATGTATTTAGCGATATTTTTCCTCTATTACTAGGTTGCATCTCTTTTAACAGTGAAACGATTGACTGTGGGACTTAATTGAACTGATTTTGGACTTTAACCTTATGAATGTGATAAATGAGGCAGCTTGACTACAAGAAGTAACATTCTTCTTAATTTGACATGATTGCTGGAACTCAGCGATTACACTGAGCGCTGTGGTAGTGCTTTATTAAAAAATTAAGATAAATAAGTCATTTTTAACTGTGGTACCAATCCTAGCCGGTAGTTCGCGCTGAAGAAATAGAGACAGTTTCAAAAACTGCATTTCATTTACTTTCTAACGGTGTCAATCCATTTGAGTTACAACGGTTGCGTCACATATTCGTACCAACATGTATTTAGCGATATTTCTCCTCTATTACTAAGTTGCATCGCTTCTAACAGTGAAACGATTGACTGTGGGACTTAATTGAACTGATTTTGGACTGTAACCTTATAAATGTGAAATTGAGACAATTGGACTTCAAGAAATAACATCCTTCTTACTTTGACATGATTGCCGAATTTCAGCGATTACACTGGGCGCTGTGGTAGCGATTCATTTAAAAATTAAGATAAAAAATTCAGTTTTTACTGTGGGACCAATCCTAGCCGTTAGCTCGCGCTGAAGAAATAGAGACAGTTTAAAAAACTACATTTCATTTACTTTCTAACGGTGTCAGTCCGTTTAAGTTACAACGGTTCTGTCACATATTCGTACCAACATGTATTTAGTGATTTTCTTCCGATATTACTAGGTTGCATCGCTTTTAACAGTGAAACGATTGACTGTGGGACTTAATTGAACTAACTTTGGACTGTGACATGATAAATGTAATAAATGAGACAATTGGTCTCCAAGAAATAACATTCGTCTTAATTTGACATGATTGCCGGACTCAGGCATTGCACTGGGTGCTGTAGTAGCGCTTCATTTAAAAATTTAGATAAATAAGTCATTTTTACTGTGGGACCAATCCTAGCCGTTAGCCCGCGCTGAAGATATACAGACTGTTTCAAAAACTACAATTCATTTACTTTCTAACGGTGTCAATCTGTTTGAGTTGCAACGGTTGCGTCACATATTCGTACCAACATGTATTTAGCGATATTTTTTCTCTATTACTAGGTTGCATCGCTTTTAACAGTGAAACGATTGACTGTGGGACTTAATTGAACTGATTTTAGACTGTAACCTTTTAAATGTGAAAGTGAGACAATTGGACTTCAAAAAATAAAATTATTTTTACATTGACATGATTGCCGAAACTCAGAGATTACACTGGGCACTGTGGTAGCGATTCATTTAAAAATTAAGATAAAAAATTCAGTTTTTACTGTGGGACCAATCCTAGCAGTTAGCTCGCGCTGAAGAAATAGAGACAGTTTCAAAAACTACATTTCATTTACTTTCTAACGGTGTCAGTCCGTTGAAGTTACAACGGTTCTGTCACATATTCGTACCAACATGTATTTAGTGATTTTCTTCCGATATTACTAGGTTGCATCGCTTTTAACAGTGAAACGATTGATTCTGGGACTTAATTGAACTGATTTTGGACTGTGACCTTATAAATGTTATAAGTGAGAGAATTGGACTCCAAGAAATAACATTCTTCTTAACTTGACATGATTGTGGGAACTCAGCGATTACACTGGACCCCGTGGTAGCGCTGCATTTAAAAATTTAGATAAATAAGTCATTTTTACTGTGGGACCAATCCTAGCCGTTAGTTCGCGCTGAAGAAATAGGAACAGTTCCAAAGACTACATTTCATTGACATTCTAGCGGTATAAATCCGTTTGAGTTACAACGGTGGCGTCACATCTTCGTACCAACATGTATTTAGCCATAGTATTCGGATATTACTAGGTTGCATCGCTTTTAACAGTGAAACGATTGACTGTGGGACTTAATTGAACTGATTTTGGACTTTTACCTTATAAGTGTGATAAATGAGGCAGTTTGACTACAAGAAGTAACATTCTTCTTAATTTGACATGATTGCGGGAACTCAGTGATTACACTGAGCACTGTGGTAGCGCTTTATTAAAAAATTAAGATAAATAAGTCATTTTTAACTGTGGCACCAATCCTAGCCGGTAGTTCGCGCTGAAGAAATAGAGACAGTTTCAAAAACTACATTTCATTTACTTTCTAACGGTGTCAATCCATTTGAGTTACAACGGTTGCGTCACATATTCGTACCAACATGTATTTAGCGATATTTTTCCTCTATTACTAGGTTGCATCGCTTTTAACAGTGAAACGATTGACTGTGGGACTTAATTGAACTAACTTTGGACTGTGACCTGATAAATGTAATAAATGAGACAATTGGTCTCCAAGAAATAACATTCTTCTTAATTTGAAATGATTGCCGGACTCAGGCATTACACTGGGCGCTGTAGTAGCGCTTTATTTAAAAATTAAGATAAATAAGTCATTTTTAACTGTGGCACCAATCCTAGCCGGTAGTTCGCGCTGAAGAAATAGAGACAGTTTCAAAAACTACATTTCATTTACTTTCTAACGGTGTCAATCCGTTTGAGTTACAACGGTTACGTCACATATTCGTACCAACATGTATTTAGCGATATTTTTCCTCTATTACTAGGTTGCATCGCTTTTAACAGTGAAACGATTGACTGGGGGACTTAATTGAACTAACTTTCGACTGTGACCTGATAAATGTAATAAATGAGACAATTGGTCTCCAAGAAATAACATTCTTCTTAATTTGACATGATTGCCGCACTCAGGCATTGCACTGGGTGCTGTAGTAGCGCTTCATTTAAAAATTTAGATAAATAAGTCATTTTTACTGTGGGACCAATCCTAGCCGTTAGCCCGCGCTGAAGATATACCGACTGTTTCAAAAACTACATTTCATTTACTTTCTAACGGTGTCAATCTGTTTGAGTTGCAACGGTTGCGTCACATATTCGTACCAACATGTATTTAGTGATTTTCTTCCGATATTACTAGGTTGCATCGCTTTTAACAGTGAAACGATTGACTGTGGGACTTAATTGAACTGATTTTGGACTTTGACATTATAAATGTGATAAATGAGGCAGTTTGACTACAAGAAGTAACATTCTTCTTAATTTGACATGATTGCTGGAACTCAGCGATTACACTGAGCGCTGTGGTAGCGCTTTATTAAAAAATTAAGATAAATAAGTCATTTTTAACTGTGGCACCAATCCTAGCCGGTAGTTCGCGCTGAAGAAATAGAGACAGTTTCAAAAACTACATTTCATTTACTTTCTAACGGTGTCAATCCTTTTGAGTTACAACGGTTGCGTCACATATTCGTACCAACATGTATTTAGCCATAGTATTCGGATATTACTAGGTTGCATCGCTTTTAACAGTGAAACGATTGACTGTGGGACTTAATTGAACTGATTTTGGACTTTGACCTTATAAATGTGATAAATGAGGCAGTTTGACTACAAGAAGTAACATTCTTCTTAATTTGACATGATTGCGGGAACTCAGTGATTACACTGAGCGCTGTGGTAGCGCTTTATTAAAAAATTAAGATAAATAAGTCATTTTTAACTGTGGCACCAATCCTAGCCGGTAGTTCGCGCTGAAGAAATAGAGACAGTTTCAAAAACTACATTTCATTTACTTTCTAACGGTGTCAATCCGTTTGAGTTACAACGGTTACGTCACATATTCGTACCAACATGTATTTAGCGATATTTTTCCTCTATTACTAGGTTGCATCGCTTTTAACAGTGAAACGATTGACTGGGGGACTTAATTGAACTAACTTTGGACTGTGACCTGATAAATGTAATAAATGAGACAATTGGTCTCCAAGAAATAACATTCTTCTTAATTTGACATGATTGCCGGACTCAGGCATTGCACTGGGTGCTGTAGTAGCGCTTCATTTAAAAATTTAGATAAATAAGTCATTTTTACTGTGGGACCAATCCTAGCCGTTAGCCCGCGCTGAAGATATACCGACTGTTTCAAAAACTACATTTCGTTTACTTTCTAACGGTGTCAATCTGTTTGAGTTGCAACGGTTGCGTCACATATTCGTACCAACATGTATTTAGTGATTTTCTTCCGATATTACTAGGTTGCATCGCTTTTAACAGTGAAACGATTGACTGTGGGGCCTTAATTGAACTGATTTTGGACTTTGACCTTATAAATGTAATAAATGAGGCAGTTGGACTACAAGAAGTAACATTCTTCTTAATTTGACATGATTGCTGGAACTCAGCGATTACACTGAGCGCTGTGGTAGCGCTTTATTAAAAAATTAAGATAAATAAGTCATTTTTAACTGTGGCACCAATCCTAGCCGGTAGTTCGCGCTGAAGAAATAGAGACAGTTTCAAAAACTACATTTCATTTACTTTCTAACGGTGTCAATCCTTTTGAGTTACAACGGTTGCGTCACATATTCGCACCATCATGTATTTAGCCATAGTATTCGGATATTACTAGGTTGCATCGTTTTTAACAGTGAAACGATTGACTGTGGGACTTAATTGAACTGATTTTGGACATTGACCTTATAAATGTGATAAATGAGGCAGTTTGACTACAAGAAGTAACATTCTTCTTAATTTGACATGATTGCGGGAACTCAGTGATTACACTGAGCGCTGTGGTAGCGCTTTATTAAAAAATTAAGATAAATAAGTCATTTTTAACTGTGGCACCAATCCTAGCCGGTAGTTCGCGCTGAAGAAATAGAGACAGTTTCAAAAACTACATTTCATTTACTTTCGAACGGTGTCAATCCTTTTGAGTTACAACGGTTGCGTCACATATTCGTACCAACATGTATTTAGCGATATTTCTCCTCTATTACTAGGTTGCATCGCTTTTAACAGTGAAACGATTGACTGTGGGACTTAATTGAACTGATTTTGGACTGTAACCTTGTAAATGTGAAATTGAGACAATTGGACTTCAAAAAATAACATTCTTCTTACTTTGACACGATTGCCGAAACTCAGCGATTACACTGGGCGCTGTGGTAGCGATTCATTTAAAAATTAAGATAAAAAATTCAGTTTCTACTGTGGGACCAATCCTAGCCGTTAGCTCGCGCTGAAGAATTAGAGACAGTTTAAAAAACTACATTTCATTTACTTTCTAACGGTGTCAGTCCGTTTAAGTTACAACGGTTCTGTCACATATTCATACCAACATGTATTTAGTGATTTTCTTCCGATATTACTAGGTTGCATCGCTTTTAACAGTGAAACGATTGACTGTGGGACTTAATTGAACTAACTTTGGACTGTGACCTGATAAATGTAATAAATGAGACAATTGGACTCCAAGAAATAACATTCTTCTTAACTTGACATGATTGTGGGAACTCAGCGATTACGCTGGACCCCGTGGTAGCGCTGCATTTAAAAATTTAGATAAATAAGTCATTTTTACTGTGGGACCAATCCTAGCCGTTAGTTCGCGCTGAAGAAATAGGAACAGTTCCAAAGACTACATTTCATTGACATTCTAGCAGTATAAATCCGTTTGAGTTACAACGGTTGAGTCACATATTCGTACCAACATGTATTTAGCGATAGTATTCGGATATTACTAGGTTGCATCGCTTTTAACAGTGAAACGATTGATTCTGGGACTTAATTGAACTGATTTTGGACTTTGACCTTATAAATGTGATAAATGAGGCAGTTTGACTACAAGAAGTAACATTCTCCTCAATTTGACATGATTGCGGGAACTCAGCGATTACACTGAGCACTGTGGTAGAGCTTTATTATAAAATTAAGATAAATAAGTCATTTTTAACTGTGGCACCAATCCTAGCCGGTAGTTCGCGCTGAAGAAATAGAGACAGTTTCAAAAACTACCTTTCATTTACTTTCTAACGGTGTCAATCCGTTTGAGTTACAACGGTTGCGTCATATATTCGTACCAACATGTATTTAGCGATATTTTTCCTCTATTACTAGGTGGCATCGCTTTTAACAGTGAAACGATTGACTGTGGGACTTAATTGAACTGACTTTGGACTTTGACCTTATGAATGTGATAAATGAGGCAGTTTGACTACAAGAAGTAACATTCTTCTTAATTTGAAATGATTGCTGGAACTCAGCGATTACACTGAGCGCTGTGGTAGCGCTTTATTAAAAGATTAAGATAAATAAGTCATTTTTAACTGTGGCACCAATCCTAGCCGGTAGTTCGCGCTGAAGAATTAGAGACAGTTTCAAAAACTACATTTCATTTACTTTCTAACGGTGTCAATCCGTTTAAGTTACAACGGTTGCGTCACATATTCGTACCAACATGTATTTAGCAATATTTCTCCTCTATTACTAGGTTTCATCGCTTTTAACAGTGAAACGATTAACTGTGGGACTTAATTGAACTGATTTTGGACTGTAACCTTATAAATGTGAAATTGAGACAATTGGACTTCAAGAAATAACATTCTTCTTACTTTGACATGATTGCCGAAACTCAGCGATTACACTGGGCGCTGTGGTAGCGATTCATTTAAAAATTAAGATAAAAATTTCAGTTTTTACTGAGGGACCAATCCTAGCCGTTAGCTCGCGCTGAAGAAATAGAGACAGTTTCAAAAACTACATTTCATTTACTTTCTAACGCTGTCAGTCCGTTAAAGTTACAACGGTTCTGTCACATATTCGTACCAACATGTATTTAGTGATTTTCTTCCGATATTACTAGGTTGCATCGCTTTTAACAGTGAAACGATTGACTGTGGGACTTAATTGAATTAACTTTCGACTGTGACCTGATAAATGTAATAAATGAGACAATTGGTCTCCAAGAAATAACATTCTTCTTAATTTGACATGATTACCGGACTCAGGCATTACACTGGGCGCTGTAGTAGCGCTGCATATAAAAATTTAGATAAATAAGTCATTTTTACTGTGGGAACAATCCTAGCCGTTAGCGCGCGCAGAAAATATAGAGACAGTTTCAAAAACTACATTTCATTTAATTTATAACGGTGTCAATCTGTTTGAGTTAAAACGGTTGCGTCACATATTCGCACCAACATGTATTTAGCGATATTTTTCCTCTATTACTAGGTTGCATCGCTTTTAACAGTGAAACGATTGACTGTGGGACTTAATTGAACTTATTTTGGACTGTAACCTTTTAAATGTGAAAGTGAGACAATTGTACTTCAAGAAATAACATTCTTCTTACATTGACATGATTGTCAAAACTCAGCGATTACACTGGGCGCTGTGGTAGCGATTCATTTAAAAATTAAGATAAAAAATTCAGTTTTTACTGTGGGACCAATCCTATCAGTTAGCTCGCGCTGAAGAAATAGAGACAGTTTCAAAAACTACATTTCATTTACTTTCTAACGGTGTCAGTCCGTTTAAGTTACAACGGTTCTGTCACATATTCGTACCAACATGTATTTAGTGATTTTCTTGCTATATTACTTAGTTGTATCGCTTTTAACAGTGAAACGATTGACTGTGGGACTTAATTGAACTAACTTTGGACTGTGACCTGATAAATGTAATAAATGAGACAATTGGTCTCCAAGAAATAACATTCTTCTTAATTTGAAATGATTGCCGGACTCAGGCATTACACTGGGCGCTGTAGTAGCGCTTCATTTAAAAATTTAGATAAATAAGTCATTTTTACTGTGGGACCAATCCTAGCCGTTAGCGCGCGCTGAAAATATAGAGACAGTTTCAAAAACTACATTTCATTGACTTTATAACGGTGTCAATCTGTTTGAGTTACAACGGTTGCGTCACATATTCGTACCAACATGTATTTAGCGATATTTTTCCTCTATTACTAGGTTGCATCGCTTTTAACAGTGAAACGATTGACTGTGGGACTTAATTGAACTGATTTTGGACTGTAACCTTTTAAATGTGAAAGTGAGACAATTGGACTTTAAGAAATAACATTCTTCTTACATTGACATGATTGCCGAAACTCAGCGATTACACTGGGCACTGTGGTTGCGCTTTATTAAAAAATTAAGATAAACAAGTCATTTTTTACTGTGGGACCAATCCTAGACGTTAGCTCGCGCTGAAGAAATAGAGACAGTATCAAAATCTACATTTCATTTACTTTCTAACGGTGTCAATCCGTTTGAGTTACAACGGTTGCGTCACATGTTCGTACCAACATGTATTTAGTAATTTTCTTCCGATATTACTAAGATGTATTGCTTTTAACAGTGAATTGATTGACTGTGGGAATTAATAGAACTGATTCTGACTGTGACCTTATAAATGTTACAAGTGAGACAATTGGTCTCCAGGGAATAACATTCTACTTAATTTGACATGATTGCTGGATTTCAGGGATTACATTAGCCTCGATGGTAGCGCTTTATTTAAAAATTTAGATAAATAAGTCTTTCCTTACTGTGGGACCAATCCTGGCCGTTTGCACGCGCTGAATAAATAGGAACAGTTACACAGACTACATTCCATTGACCTTCTAACGCTGTCAATCCGCTTCAGTAACAACGGTTGCGTCACATATTCGTACCAACATGTATTTAGCGATACGTTTCTCATATTACTAGGTTGCATCGCTTTTAGCAGTGAAACGATTGACTCTGGGACTTAATTGAACTGATTTTGGACTGTGACCTTATAAATGTTACAAGTGAGACAATTGGTCTCCAAGGAATAACATTCTTCTTAATTTGACATGATTGCTGGGATTCAGCGATTACATTAGACTCTGTGGTAGCGCTTTATTTAAAAATTCAGATAAACAGGAATTTTCTTACTGTGGGACCAATCCTGGCCGTTAGCACGCGCTAAATGAATAGGATCAGTTCCAAGGACTATATTTCATTGACTTTCTAGCGGCATAAATTCGTTTGAATTACAACGGTTGCGTCACATATTCGTACCAACATGTACTTAGCGATAGTATTCGGATAATACTAGGTTGCATCGCTTTTAACAGTAAAACGATTGACCGTGGGACTTAATTGAACTAATTCTGGACTATGACCTTATAAATGTGATAAATGAGCCAATTTGACTCCAAGGAATAACATTGTTCTTAATTCAACATGATTTCTGCAATTCAGCGAGTACACTAGGCCATGTGGTAGCGCTTTATTTAAAAATTTAGATACATAAATCATTTTTTACTGTGAGACCAATCCTAGCCGTTAGTTCGCGCTAAAGAAATACAGACAGTTTTAAAAACTACATTTCATTGACTTTCTAACGGTGTCAGTCCGTTTAAGTTACAACGGTTGAGTCACATATTCGTACCAACATGTATTTAGCGATACGTTTCTCATATTAATAGGTTGCATCGATTTTAACAGTGAAACGATTGACTCTGGGACTTAATTGAACTGATTTTGAACTGTGACCTTATTAATGTTACAAGTGAGACAATTGGTCTCCAAGGAATAACAATCTTCTTAATTTGACATGATTGCTGGATTTCAGGGATTACATTAGCCTCGATGGCAGCGCTTTATTTAAAAATTTAGATAAATAAGTCTTTCCTTACTGTGGGACCAATCCTGGCCGTTAGCACGCGCTGAATAAATAGGAACAGTTACAAAGACTACATTCCATTGACCTTCTAACGCTGTCAATCCGCTTCAGTAACAACGGTTGCGTCACATATTTGTACCAACATGTATTTAGCGATACGTCTCTCATATTACTAGGTTGCATCGCTTTTAGCAGTGAAACGATTGACTCTGGGACTTAATTGAACTGATTTTGGACTGTGACCTTTTAAATGTGAAAGTGAGACAATTGGACTTTAAGAAATAACATTCTTCTTACCTTGACATGATTGCCGAAACTCAGCGATTACACTGGGCACTGTGGTTGCGCTTTATTAAAAAATTAAGATAAATAAGTCATTTTTTACTGTGGGACCAATCCTGGCCGTTAGCACGCGCTGAATGAATAGGATCAGTTCCAAGGGCTATATTTCATTGACTTTCTAGCGGCATAAATTCGTTTGAATTACAACGGTTGCGTCACATATTCGTACCAACATGTACCTAGCGATAGTATTCAGATAATACTAGGTTGCATCGCTTTTAACAGTGAAACGATTGACCGTGGGACTTAATTGAACTAATTCTGGACTATGACCTTATAAATGTGATAAATGAGCCAATTTGACTCCAAGGAATAACATTGTTCTTAATTCAACATGATTTCTGGAATTCAGCGAGTACACTAGGCCATGTGGTAGCGCTTTATTTAAAAATTTAGATAAATAAATCATTTTTTACTGTGAGACCAATCCTAGCCGTTAGTTCGCGCTAAAGAAATACAGACAGTTTTAAAAACTACATTTCATTGACCTTCTAACGCTGTCAATCCGCTTCAGTAACAACGGTTGCGTCACATATTTGTACCAACATGTATTTAGCGATACGTCTCTCATATTACTAGGTTGCATCGCTTTTAGCAGTGAAACGATTGACTCTGGGACTTAATTGAACTGATTTTAGACTGTGACCTTATAAATGTTACAAGTGAGACAATTGGTCTCCAAGGAATAACATTCTTCTTAATTTGACATGATTGCTGGGATTCAGCGATTACATTATGCTCTGTGGTAGCGCTTTATTTAAAAATTTAGATAAACAGGAATTTTCTTACTGTGGGACCAATCCTGGCCGTTAGCACGCGCTGAATAAATAGGATCAGTTCCAAAGACTACATTTCATTGACTTTCTAGCGGCATAAATCCGTTTGAATTACAACGGTTGCGTCACATATTCGTACCAACATGTACTTAGCGATAGTATTCGGATATTACTAGGTTGCATCGCTTTTAACAGTGAAACGATTGACCGTGGGACTTAATTGAACTAATTCTGGACTATGACCTTATAAATGTGATAAATGAGCCAATTTGACTCCAAGGAATAACATTGTTCTTAATTTGACATGATTGCCGGAACTCAGCGATTACACTGAGCGCTGTGGTAGCGCTTTATTAAAAGATTAAGATAAATAAGTCATTTTTAACTGTGGCACCAATCCTAGCCGGTAGTTCGCGCTGAAGAATTAGAGACAGTTTCAAAAACTACATTTCATTTACTTTCTAACGGTGTCAATCCGTTTAAGTTACAACGGTTGCGTCACATATTCGTACCAACATGTATTTAGCGATATTTCTCCTCTATTACTAGGTTTCATCGCTTTTAACAGTGAAACGATTAACTGTGGGACTTAATTGAACTGATTTTGGACTGTAACCTTATAAATGTGAAATTGAGACAATTGGACTTCAAGAAATAACATTCTTCTTACTTTGACATGATTGCCGAAACTCAGCGATTACACTGGGCGCTGTGGCAGCGATTCATTTAAAAATTAAGATAAAAAATTCAGTTTTTACTGAGGGACCAATCCTAGCCGTTAGCTCGCGCTGAAGAAATAGAGACAGTTTAAAAAACTACATTTCATTTACTTTCTAACGGTGTCAGTCCGTTAAAGTTACAACGGTTCTGTCACATATTCGTAGCAACATGTATTTAGTGATTTTCTTCCGATATTACTAGGTTGCATCGCTTTTAACAGTGAAACGATTGACTGTGGGACTTAATTGAATTAACTTTCGACTGTGACCTGATAAATGTAATAAATGAGACAATTGGTCTCCAAGAAATAACATTCTTCTTAATTTGACATGATTACCGGACTCAGGCATTACACTGGGCGCTGTAGTAGCGCTTCATATAAAAATTTAGATAAATAAGTCATTTTTACTGTGGGAACAATCCTAGCCGTTAGCGCGCGCAGAAAATATAGAGACAGTTTCAAAAACTACATTTCATTCAATTTATAACGGTTTCAATCTGTTTGAGTTAAAACGGTTGCGTCACATATTTGCACCAACATGTATTTAGCGATATTTTTCCTCTATTACTAGGTTGCATCGCTTTTAACAGTGAAACGATTGACTGTGGGACTTAATTGAACTGACTTTGGACTGTGACCTGATAAATGTAATAAATGAGACAATTGGTCTCCAAGAAATAACATTCTTCTTAACTTGACATGATTGTGGGAACTCAGCGATTACACTGGACCCCGTGGTAGCGCTGCATTTAAAAATTTAGATAAATAAGTCATTTTTACTGTGGGACCAATCCTAGCCGTTAGTTCGCGCTGAAGAAATAGGAACAGTTCCAAAGACTACACTTCATTGACATTCTAGCAGTATAAATCCGTTTGAGTTACAACGGTTGAGTCACATATTCGTACGAACATGTATTTAGCGATAGTATTCGGATATTACTAGGTTGCATCGCTTTTAACAGTGAAACGATTGATTCTGGGACTTAATTGAACTGATTTTGGACTTTGACCTTATAAATGTGATAAATGAGGCAGTTTGACTACAAGAAATAACATTCTTCTTACTTTGACATGATTGCCGAAACTCAGCGATTACACTGGGCGCTGTGGTAGCGATTCATTTAAAAATTAAGATAAAAAATTCAGTTTTTACTGAGGGACCAATCCTAGCCGTTAGCTCGCGCTGAAGAAATAGAGACAGTTTAAAAAACTACATTTCATTTACTTTCTAACGGTGTCAGTCCGTTAAAGTTACAACGGTTCTGTCACATATTCGTACCAACATGTATTTAGTGATTTTCTTCCGATATTACTAGGTTGCATCGCTTTTAACAGTGAAACGATTGACTGTGGGACTTAATTGAATTAACTTTCGACTGTGACCTGATAAATGTAATAAATGAAACAATTGGTCTCCAAGAAATAACATTCTTCTTAATTTGACATGATTACCGGACTCAGGCATTACACTGGGCGCTGTAGTAGCGCTGCATATAAAAATTTAGATAAATAAGTCATTTTTACTGTGGGAACAATCCTAGCCGTTAGCGCGCGCAGAAGATATAGAGACAGTTTCAAAAACTACATTTCATTCAATTTATAACGGTGTCAATCTGTTTGAGTTAAAACGGTTGCGTCACATATTCGCACCAACATGTATTTAGCGATATTTTTCCTCTATTACTAGGTTGCATCGCTTTTAACAGTGAAACGATTGACTGTGGGACTTAATTGAACTGATTTTGGACTGTAACCTTTTAAATGTGAAAGTGAGACAATTGTACTTCAAGAAATAACATTCTTCTTACATTGACATGATTGTCGAAACTCAGCGATTACACTGGGCGCTGTGGTAGCGATTCATTTAAAAATTAAGATAAAAAATTCAGTTTTTACTGTGGGACCAATCCTAGCAGTTAGCTCGCGCTGAAGAAATAGAGACAGTTTCAAAAACTACATTTCATTTACTTTCTAACGGTGTCAGTCCGTTTAAGTTACAACGGTTCTGTCACATATTCGTACCAACATGTATTTAGTGATTTTCTTGCGATATTACTTAGTTGTATCGCTTTTAACAGTGAAACGATTGACTGTGGGACTTAATTGAACTAACTTTGGACTGTGACCTGATAAATGTAATAAATGAGACAATTGGTCTCCAAGAAATAACATTCTTTTTACATTGACATGGTTGCCGAAACTCTGCGATTACACTGGGCACTGTGGTTGCGCTTTATTAAAAAATTAAGATAAACAAGTCATTTTTACTGTGGGACCAATCCTAGCCGTTAGCGCGCGCTGAAAATATAGAGACAGTTTCAAAAACTACATTTCATTGACTTTATAACGGTGTCAATCTGTTTGAGTTACAACGGTTGCGTCACATATTCGTACCAACATGTATTTAGCGATATTTTTCCTCTATTACTAGGTTGCATCGCTTTTAACAGTGAAACGATTGACTGTGGGACTTAATTGAACTGATTTTGGACTGTAACCTTTTAAATGTGAAAGTGAGACAATTGGACTTTAAGAAATAACATTCTTCTTACATTGACATGATTGCCGAAACTCAGCGATTACACTGGGCACTGTGGTTGCACTTTATTAAAAAATTAAGATAAACAAGTCATTTTTTACTGTGGGACCAATCCTAGACGTTAGCTCGCGCTGAAGAAATAGAGACAGTATCAAAATCTACATTTCATTTACTTTCTAACGGTGTCAATCCGTTTGAGTTACAACGGTTGCGTCACATGTTCGTACCAACATGTATTTAGTGATTTTCTTCCGATATTACTAAGATGTATTGCTTTTAACAGTGAATTGATTGACTGTGGGAATTAATAGAACTGATTCTCACTGTGACCTTATAAATGTTACAAGTGAGACAATTGGTCTCCAGGGAATAACATTCTTCTTAATTTGACATGATTGCTGGATTACAGGGATTACATTAGCCTCGATGGTAGCGCTTTATTTAAAAATTTAGATAAATAAGTCTTTCCTTACTGTGGGACCAATCCTGGCCGTTTGCACGCGCTGAATAAATAGGAACAGTTACACAGACTACATTCCATTGACCTTCTAACGCTGTCAATCCGCTTCAGTAACAACGGTTGCGTCACATATTCGTACCAACATGTATTTAGCGATACGTTTCTCATATTCCTAGGTTGCATCGCTTTTAGCAGTGAAACGATTGACTCTGGGACTTAATTGAACTGATTTTGGACTGTAACCTTATAAGTGTTACAAGTGAGACAATTGGTCTCCAAGGAATAACATTCTTCTTAATTTGACATGATTGCTGGGATTCAGCGATTACATTAGACTCTGTGGTAGCGCTTTATTTAAAAATTTAGATAAACAGGAATTTTCTTACTGTGGGACCAATCCTGGCCGTTAGCACGCGCTGAATGAATAGGATCAGTTCCAAGGACTATATTTCATTGACTTTCTAGCGGCATAAATTCGTTTGAATTACAACGGTTGCGTCACTTATTCGTACCAACATGTACTTAGCGATAGTATTCGGATAATACTAGGTTGCATCGCTTTTAACAGTGAAACGATTGACCGTGGGACTTAATTGAACTAATTCTGGACTATGACCTTATAAATGTGATAAATGAGCCAATTTGACTCCAAGGAATAACATTGTTCTTAATTCAACATGATTTCTGGAATTCAGCGAGTACACTAGGCCATGTGGTAGCGCTTTATTTAAAAATTTAGATAAATAAATCATTTTTTACTGTGAGACCAATCCTAGCCGTTAGTTCGCGCTAAAGAAATACAGACAGTTTTAAAAACTACATTTCATTGACTTTCTAACGGTGTCAGTCCGTTTAAGTTACAACGGTTGAGTCACATATTCGTACCAACATGTATTTAGCGATACGTTTCTCATATTAATAGGTTGCATCAATTTTAACAGTGAAACGATTGACTCTGGGAGTTAATTGAACTGATTTTGAACTGTGACCTTATTAATGTTACAAGTGAGACAATTGGTCTCCAAGGAATAACAATCTTCTTAATTTGACATGATTGCTGGATTTCAGGGATTACATTAGCCTCGATGGCAGCGCTTTATTTAAAAATTTCGATAAATAAGTCTTTCCTTACTGTGGGACCAATCCTGGCCGTTAGCACGCGCTGAATAAATAGGAACAGTTACAAAGACTACATTCCATTGACCTTCTAACGCTGTCAATCCGCTTCAGTAACAACGGTTGCGTCACATATTTGTACCAACATGTATTTAGCGATATGTTTCTCATATTACTAGGTTGCATCGCTTTTAGCAGTGAAACGATTGACTCTGGGACTTAATTGAACTGATTTTGGACTGTGACCTTATAAATGTTACAAGTGAGACAATTGGTCTCCAAGGAATAACATTCTTCTTAATTTGACATGATTGCTGGGATTCAGCGATTACATTATGCTCTGTGGTAGCGCTTTATTTAAAAATTTAGATAAACAGGAATTTTCTTACTGTGGGACAAATCCTGGCCGTTAGTACGCGCTGAATAAATAGGATCAGTTCCAAAGACTACATTTCATTGACTTTCTAGCGACATAAATCCGTTTGAATTACAACGGTTGCGTCACATATTCGTACCAACATGTACTTAGCGATAGTATTCGGATATTACTAGGTTGCATCGCTTTTAACAGTGAAACGATTGACCGTGGGACTTAATTGAAGTAATTCTGGACTATGACCTTATAAATGTGATAAATGAGCCAATTTGACTCCAAGGAATAACATTGTTCTTAGTTCAATATGATTTTTGGAATTCAGCGAGTACACTAGGCCATGTTATAGCGCTTTATTTAAAAATTTAGATAAATAAATCATTTTTTACTGTGGGACCAATCCTAGCCCTTAGCTCGCGCTGAAGAAATAGAGACAGTTTCAAAAACTGCATTTCATTGACTTTCTAACGGTGTCAATCCGTTTGAGTTACAGCGGTTGCGTTACATATTCGTATCAACATGTATTTTGTGATTTTCTTCCGATATTACTAACTTGTTTTGCTTTTAACTATGAAACGATTGACTGTGGGAATTAATTGAACTGATTTTGGACTGTGACCTTATAAATGTAATAAATGAGACAATTGGTCTCCAAGAAATAACATTCTTCTTAATTTGAAATGATTGCCGGACTCAGGCATTACACTGGGCGCTGTAGTAGCGCTTCATTTAAAAATTTAGATAAATAAGTCATTTTTACTGTGGGACCAATCCTAGCCGTTAGCGCGCGCTGAAAATATGGAGACAGTTCCAAGGACTATATTTCATTGACTTTATAACGGTGTCAATCTGTTTGAGTTACAACGGTTGCGTCACATATTCGTACCAACATGTATTTAGCGATAGTATTCGGATAATACTAGGTTGCATCGCTTTTAACAGTGAAACGATTGACCGTGGGACTTAATTGAACTAATTCTGGACTATGACCTTATAAATGTGATAAATGAGCCAATTTGACTCCAAGGAATAACATTGTTCTTAATTCAACATGATTTCTGGAATTCAGCGAGTACACTAGGCCATGTGGTAGCGCTTTATTTAAAAATTTAGATAAATAAATCATTTTTTACTGTGAGACCAATCCTAGCCGTTAGTTCGCGCTAAAGAAATACAGACAGTTTTAAAAACTACATTTCATTGACTTTCTAACGGTGTCAGTCCGTTTAAGTTACAACGGTTGAGTCACATATTCGTACCAACATGTATTTAGCGATACGTTTCTCATATTAATAGGTTGCATCAATTTTAACAGTGAAACGATTGACTCTGGGAATTAATAGAACTGATTCTGACTGTGACCTTATAAATGTTACAAGTCAGACAATTGGTCTTCAGGGAATAACATTCTTCTTAATTTGACATGATTGCTGGATTTCAGGGATTACATTAGCCTCGATGGTAGCGCTTTATTTAAAAATTTAGATAAATAAGTCTTTCCTTACTGTGGGACCAATCCTGGCCGTTTGCACGCGCTGAATAAATAGGAACAGTTACACAGACTACATTCCATTGACCTTCTAACGCTGTCAATCCGCTTCAGTAACAACGGTTGCGTCACATATTCGTACCAACATGTATTTAGCGATACGTTTCTCATATTACTAGGTTGCATCGCTTTTAGCAGTGAAACGATTGACTCTGGGACTTAATTGAACTGATTTTGGACTGTGACCTTATAAATGTTACAAGTGAGACAATTAGTCTCCAAGGAATAACATTCTTCTTAATTTGACATGATTGCTGGGATTCAGCGATTACATTAGACTCTGTGGTAGCGCTTTATTTAAAAATTTAGATAAACAGGAATTTTCTTACTGTGGGACCAATCCTGGCCGTTAGCACGCGCTGAATGAATAGGATCAGTTCCAAGGACTATATTTCATTGACTTTCTAGCGGCATAATTTCGTTTGAATTACAACGGTTGCGTCACATATTCGTACCAACATGTACTTAGCGATAGTATTCGGATAATACTAGGTTGCATCGCTTTTAACAGTGAAACGATTGACCGTGGGACTTAATTGAACTAATTCTGGACTATGACCTTATAAATGTGATAAATGAGCCAATTTGACTCCAAGGAATAACATTGTTCTTAATTCAACATGATTTCTGGAATTCAGCGAGTACACTAGGCCATGTGGTAGCGCTTTATTTAAAAATTTAGATAAATAAATCATTTTTTACTGTGAGACCAATCCTAGCCGTTAGCGCGCGCAGAAAATATAGAGACAGTTTCAAAAACTACATTTCATTCAATTTATAAGGGTGTCAATCTGTTTGAGTTAAAACGGTTGCGTCACATATTCGCACCAACATGTATTTAGCGATATTTTTCCTCTATTACTAGGTTGCATCGCTTTTAACAGTGAAACGATTGACTGTGGGACTTAATTGAACTGATTTTGGACTGTAACCTTTTAAATGTGAAAGTGAGACAATTGTACTTCAAGAAATAACATTCTTCTTACATTGACATGATTGTCGAAACTCAGCGATTACACTGGGCGCTGTGGTAGCGATTCATTTAAAAATTAAGATAAAAAATTCAGTTTTTACTGTGGGACCAATCCTAGCAGTTAGCTCGCGCTGAAGAAATAGAGACAGTTTCAAAAACTACATTTCATTTACTTTCTAACGGTGTCAGTCCGTTTAAGTTACAACGGTTCTGTCACATATTCGTACCAACATGTATTTAGTGATTTTCTTGCGATATTACTTAGTTGTATCGCTTTTAACAGTGAAACGATTGACTGTGGGACTTAATTGAACTAACTTTGGACTGTGACCTGATAAATGTAATAAATGAGACAATTGGTCTCCAAGAAATAACATTCTTCTTAATTTGAAATGATTGCCGGACTCAGGCATTACACTGGGCGCTGTAGTAGCGCTTCATTTAAAAATTTAGATAAATAAGTCATTTTTACTGTGGGACCAATCCTAGCCGTTAGCGCGCGCTGAAAATATAGAGACAGTTTCAAAAACTACATTTCATTGACTTTATAACGGTGTCAATCTGTTTGAGTTACAACGGTTGCGTCACATATTCGTACCAACATGTATTTAGCGATATTTTTCCTCTATTACTAGGTTGCATCGCTTTTAACAGTGAAACGATTGACTGTGGGACTTAATTGAACTGATTTTGGACTGTAACCTTTTAAATGTGAAAGTGAGACAATTGGACTTTAAGAAATAACATTTTTCTTACATTGACATGGTTGCCGAAACTCAGCGATTACACTGGGCACTGTGGTTGCGCTTTATTAAAAAATTAAGATAAACAAGTCATTTTTACTGTGGGACCAATCCTAGCCGTTAGCGCGCGCTGAAAATATAGAGACAGTTTCAAAAACTACATTTCATTGACTTTATAACGGTGTCAATCTGTTTGAGTTACAACGGTTGCGTCACATATTCGTACCAACATGTATTTAGCGATATTTTTCCTCTGTTACTAGGTTGCATCGCTTTTAACAGTGAAACGATTGACTGTGGGACTTAATTGAACTGATTTTGGACTGTAACCTTTTAAATGTGAAAGTGAGACAATTGGACTTTAAGAAATAACATTCTTCTTACATTTACATGATTGCCGAAACTCAGCGATTACACTGGGCACTGTGGTTGCGCTTTATTAAAAAATTAAGATAAACAAGTCATTTTTTACTGTGGGACCAATCCTAGACGTTAGCTCGCGCTGAAGAAATAGAGACAGTATCAAAATCTACATTTCATTTACTTTCTAACGGTGTCAATCCGTTTGAGTTACAACGGTTGCGTCACATGTTCGTACCAACATGTATTTAGCGATACGTTTCTCATATTAATAGGTTGCATCGATTTTAACAGTGAATTGATTGACTGTGGGAATTAATAGAACTGATTCTGACTGTGACCTTATAAATGTTACAAGTGAGACAATTGGTCTCCAGGGAATAACATTCTTCTTAATTTGACATGATTGCTGGATTACAGGGATTACATTAGCCTCGATGGTAGCGCTTTATTTAAAAATTTAGATAAATAAGTCTTTCCTTACTGTGGGACCAATCCTGGCCGTTTGCACGCGCTGAATAAATAGGAACAGTTACACAGACTACATTCCATTGACCTTCTAACGCTGTCAATCCGCTTCAGTAACAACGGTTGCGTCACATATTCGTACCAGCATGTATTTAGCGATACGTTTCTCATATTCCTAGGTTGCATCGCTTTTAGCAGTGAAACGATTGACTCTGGGACTTAATTGAACTGATTTTGGACTGTGACCTTATAAATGTTACAAGTGAGACAATTGGTCTCCAAGGAATAACATTCTTCTTAATTTGACATGATTGCTGGGATTCAGCGAGTACACTAGGCCATGTTATAGCGCTTTATTTAAAAATTTAGATAAATAAATCATTTTTTACTGTGGGACCAATCCTAGCCCTTAGCTCGCGCTGAAGAAATAGAGACAGTTTCAAAAACTGCATTTCATTGACTTTCTAACGGTGTCAATCCGTTTGAGTTACAGCGGTTGCGTTACATATTCGTATCAACATGTATTTTGTGATTTTCTTCCGATATTACTAACTTGTTTTGCTTTTAACTATGAAACGATTGACTGTGGGAATTAATTGAACTGATTTTGGACTGTGACCTTATAAATGTAATAAATGAGACAATTGTTCTCCAAGAAATAACATTCTTCTTAATTTGAAATGATTGCCGGACTCAGGCATTACACTGGGCGCTGTAGTAGCGCTTCATTTAAAAATTTAGATAAATAAGTCATTTTTACTGTGGGACCAATCCTAGCCGTTAGCGCGCGCTGAAAATATAGAGACAGTTTCAAAAACTACATTTCATTGACTTTATAACGGTGTCAATCTGTTTGAGTTACAACGGTTGCGTCACATATTCGTACCAACATGTATTTAGCGATATTTTTCCTCTATTACTAGGTTGCATCGATTTTAACAGTGAAACGATTGACTGTGGGACTTAATTGAACTGATTTTGGACTGTAACCTTTTAAATGTGAAAGTGAGACAATTGGACTTTAAGAAATAACATTCTTCTTACATTGACATGATTGCCGAAACTCAGCGATTACACTGGGCACTGTGGTTGCGCTTTATTAAAAAATTAAGATAAACAAGTCATTTTTTACTGTGGGACCAATCCTAGACGTTAGCTCGCGCTGAAGAAATAGAGACAGTTTCAAAATCTACATTTCATTTACTTTCTAACGGTGTCAATCCGTTTGAGTTACAACGGTTGCGTCACATGTTCGTACCAACATGTATTTAGTGATTTTCTTCCGATATTACTAAGATGTATTGCTTTTAACAGTGAATTGATTGACTGTGGGAATTAATAGAACTGATTCTGACTGTGACCTTATAAATGTTACAAGTGAGACAATTAGTCTTCAGGGAATAACATTCTTCTTAATTTGACATGATTGCTGGATTTCAGGGATTACATTAGCCTCGATGGTAGCGCTTTATTTAAAAATTTAGATAAATAAGTCTTTCCTTACTGTGGGACCAATCCTGGCCGTTTGCACGCGCTGAATAAATAGGAACAGTTACACAGACTACATTCCATTGACCTTCTAACGCTGTCAATCCGCTTCAGTAACAACGGTTGCGTCACATATTCGTACCAACATGTATTTAGCGATACGTTTCTCATATTACTAGGTTGCATCGCTTTTAGCAGTGAAACGATTGACTCTGGGACTTAATTGAACTGATTTTGGACTGTGACCTTATAAATGTTACAAGTGAGACAATTAGTCTCCAAGGAATAACATTCTTCTTAATTTGACATGATTGCTGGGATTCAGTGATTACATTAGACTCTGTGGTAGCGCTTTATTTAAAAATTTAGATAAACAGGAATTTTCTTACTGTGGGACCAATCCTGGCCGTTAGCACGCGCTGAATGAATAGGATCAGTTCCAAGGACTATATTTCATTGACTTTCTAGCGGCATAAATTCGTTTGAATTACAACGGTTGCGTCACATATTCGTACCAACATGTACTTAGCGATAGTATTCGGATAATACTAGGTTGCATCGCTTTTAACAGTGAAACGATTGACCGTGGGACTTAATTGAACTAATTCTGGACTATGACCTTATAAATGTGATAAATGAGCCAATTTGACTCCAAGGAATAACATTGTTCTTAATTCAACATGATTTCTGGAATTCAGCGAGTACACTAGGCCATGTGGTAGCGCTTTATTTAAAAATTTAGATAAATAAATCATTTTTTACTGTGAGACCAATCCTAGCCGTTAGTTCGCGCTAAAGAAATACAGACAGTTTTAAAAACTACATTTCATTGACTTTCTAACGGTGTCAGTCCGTTTAAGTTACAACGGTTGAGTCACATATTCGTACCAACATGTATTTAGCGATACGTTTCACATATTATTAGGTTGCATCGATTTTAACAGTGAAACGATTGACTCTGGGACTTAATTGAACTGATTTTGAACTGTGACCTTATTAATGTTACAAGTGAGACAATTGGTCTCCAAGGAATAACAATCTTCTTAATTTGACATGATTGCTGGATTTCAGGGATTACATTAGCCTCGATGGCAGCGCTTTATTTAAAAATTTAGATAAATAAGTCTTTCCTTACTGTGGGACCAATCCTGGCCGTTAGCACGCGCTGAATAAATAGGAACAGTTACAAAGACTACATTCCATTGACCTTCTAACGCTGTCAATCCGCTTCAGTGACAACGGTTGCGTCACATATTTGTACCAACATGTATTTAGCGATACGTTTCTCATATTACTAGGTTGCATCGCTTTTAGCAGTGAAACGATTGACTCTGGGACTTAATTGAACTGATTTTGGACTGTGACCTTATAAATGTTACAAGTGAGACAATTGGTCTCCAAGGAATAACATTCTTCTTAATTTGACATGATTGCTGGGATTCAGCGATTACATTATGCTCTGTGGTAGCGCTTTATTTAAAAATTTAGATAAACAGGAATTTTCTTACTGTGGGACCAATCCTGGCCGTTAGTACGCGCTGAATAAATAGGATCAGTTCCAAAGACTACATTTCATTGACTTTCTAGCGGCATAAATCCGTTTGAATTACAACGGTTGCGTCACATATTCGTACCAACATGTACTTAGCGATAGTATTCGGATATTACTAGGTTGCATCGCTTTTAACAGTGAAACGATTGACCGTGGGACTTAATTGAACTAATTCTGGACTATGACCTTATAAATGTGATAAATGAGCCAATTTGACTCCAAGGAATAACATTGTTCTTAATTTAATATGATTTCTGGAATTCAGCGAGTACACTAGGCCATGTTATAGCGCTTTATTTAAAAATTTAGATAAATAAATCATTTTTTACTGTGGGACCAATCCTAGCCCTTAGCTCGCGCTGAAGAAATAGAGACAGTTTCAAAAACTGCATTTCATTGACTTTCTAACGGTGTCAATCCGTTTGAGTTACAGCGGTTGCGTTACATATTCGTATCAACATGTATTTTGTGATTTTCTTCCGATATTACTAACTTGTTTTGCTTTTAACTATGAAACGATTGACTGTGGGAATTAATTGAACTGATTTTGAACTGTGACCTTATAAATGTTATAAGTGAGAAAATTGGACTCCAAGAAATAACATTCTTCTTAACTTGACATGATTGTGGGAACTCAGCGATTACACTAGACCCCGTGGTAGCGCTCCATTTAAAAATTTAGATAAATAAGTCATTTTTACTGTGGGACCAATCCTAGCCGTTAGCGCGCGCTGAAGATATAGAGAAAGTTTCAAAAACCCATTTCATTGACTTTCTAACAGTGTCAATCCGTTTGAGTTACAACGGTTGCGTCACATATTCGTACCAACATGTATTTAGCGATAGTATTCGGATATTACTAGGTTACATCGCTTTTAACAGTGAAACGTTTGACTGTGGGACTTAATTGAACTGACTTTGGACTTTGACCTTATAAATGTGATAAATGAGCCAGCTTGACTACAACAAATAACATTCTTATTAATCTGACATGATTGCTGGAACTCAGCGATTACACTGGGCGCTGTGGTAGCGTTTTATTTAAAAATTAAGTTAAATAAGTCTTTTTTTACTGTGGCACCAATCCTAGCCGGTAGTTCGCGTTGAAGAAATAGAGACAGTTTCAAAAACTACATTTTATTGATTTTCTAACTTTGTCAATCCGTTTGAGTTACAACGGTTGCGTCACATATTCGTACCAACGTGTATTTAGTGATTTTCTTCCGATATTACTAGGTTGCATCGCTTTTAACAGTGAAACGATTGACTCTGCGACTTAATTGAACTGATTTTGGACTGTGACCTTATAAATGTTATAAGTGAGACAATTGGACTCCGAGAAATAACATTCTTCTTAACTTGACATGATTGTGGGAACTCAGCGATTACCCTAGACCCCGTGGTAGCGTTCCATTTAAAAATTTAGATAAATAAGTCATTTTTACTGTGGGACCAATCCTAGCCGTTAGTTCGCGCTGGAGAAATAGGAACAGTTCCAAAGACTACATTTCATTGACATTCCAGCGGTATAAATTCGTTTGAGTTACAACGGTTGCGTCACATATTCGTACCAACATGTATTTAGCGATAGTATTCGGATATCACTAGGTTGCATGGATTTTAACAGTAAAACGATTGACTGTGGGACTTAATTGAACTGATTTTGGACTTTGACCTTATAAATGTGATAAATGAGGCAGTTTGACTACAAGAAGTAACATTCTTCTTCATTTGACATGATTGCTGGAACTCAGCGATTACACTGGGCGCTGTGGTAGCGCTTTATTACAAAATTAAGATAAATAAGTCATTTTTAACTGTGGCACCAATCCTAGCCGGTAGTTCGCGTTGAAGAAGTAGAGACAGTCTCAAAAACTACATTTCATTTACTTTCTAACGGTGTCAATATGTTTGAGTTACAACTGTTGCGTCACATATTCGTACCAACATGTATTTACCGATATTTTTCCTCTATTACTAGGTTGCATCGCTTTTAACAGTGAAACGATTGACTGTGGGACTTAATTGAACTGATTTTTGACTTTGACCTTATAAATGTGATAAATGAGGCAGTTTGACTACAAGAAGTAACATTCTTCTTAATTTGATATGATTGCTGGAACTCAGCGATTACACTGAGCGCTGTGGTAGCGCTTTTTTTAAAAAATTAAGATAAATAAGTCATTCTTAACTGTGGCACCAATCCTAGCCGGTAGTTCGCGCTGAAGAAATTGAGACAGTTTCAAAAACTAATTTTCATTGACTTTCTAACGCTATCAATCCGCTTCAGTTACAACGGTTGCGTCACATATTCGTACCAACATGTATTTAATGATTTTCTTCCGATATTACTAAAATGTATTGCTTTTAACAGTGAAACGATTCACTGAGGGAATTAATAGAACTGATTCTGGACTGTGACCTTATAAATGTGATAAATGAGCCAATTGGTGTCCAAAGAATAACATTCTTCTTGATTTGACATGATTGCTGGGATTCAGCGATTACATTATGCTCTGTGGTAGCGCTTTATTTAAAAATTTAGATAAACAGGAATTTTCTTACTGTGGGACCAATCCTGGCCGTTAGCACGCGCTGAATAAATAGGATCAGTTCCAAAGACTACATTTCATTGACTTTCTAGCAGCATAAATCCGTTTGAATTACAACGGTTGCGTCACATATTCGTACCAACATGTACTTAGCGATAGTATTCGGATATTACTAAGTTTTATCGCTTTTAACAGTGAAACGATTGACCGTGGGACTTAATTGAACTAATTCTGGACTATGACCTTATAAAAGTGATAAATGAGCCAATTTGACTCCAAGGAATAACATTGTTCTTAATTCAATATGATTTCTGGAATTCAGCGAGTACACTAGGCCTTGTTATAGCGCTTTATTTAAAAATTTAGATAAATAAATCATTTTTTACTGTGGGATTAATCCTAGCCCTTAGCTCGCGCTGAAGAAATAGAGACAGTTTCAAAAACTACATTTTATTGACTTTCTAACGGTGCCAATCCGTTTGAGTTACAGCGGTTGCGTTACATATTCGTACCAACATGTATTTTGTGATTTTCTTCCGATATTACTAAGTTGTTTTGCATTTAACAATGAAGCGATTGACTGTGGGAATTAATTGAACTGATTTTGGACTGTGACCTTATAAATGTTATAAGTGAGGCAATTGGACTCCAAGAAATAACATTCTTCTTAACTTGACATGATTGTGGGAACTCAGCGATTGCACTAGACACCGTGGTAGCGCTCCATTTAAAAATTTAGATAAATAAGTCATTTTTACTGTGGGACCAATCCTAGCCGTTAGCGTGCGCTGAAGTTATAGAGACAGTTTCAAAAACTCCATTTCATTGACTTTCTAACAGTGTCAATCCGTTTGAGTTACAACGGTTGCGTCACATATTCGTACCAACATGTATTTAGCGATAGGATTCGGATATTACTAGGTTACATCACTTTTAACAGTGAAACGTTTGACTGTGGGACTTAATTGAACTGACTTTGGACTTTGACCTTATAAATGTGATAAATGAGCCAGCTTGACTACAACAAATAACATTCTTATTAATCTGACATGATTGCTGGAACTCAGCGATTACACTGGGCGCTGTGGTAGCGTTTTATTTAAAAATTTAGATAAATAAGTCTTTTTTTACTGTGGCACCAATCCTAGCCGTTAGGTCGCGCTGAAGAAATAGGAACAGTTCTAAAGACTACATTTCATTGACTTTCTAGCGTTATAGATCCGTTTGAGTTACAACGGTTGAGTCACATATTCGTAACAACATGTATTTAGCGATAGTATTCGGATGTTACTAGGTTGCATCGCTTTTAACAGTGAAACGATTGACTGTGGGACTTAATTGAACTGATTTTTGACTTTGACCTTATAAATGTGATAAATGAGGCAGTTTGACTACAAGAAGTAACATTCTTCTTCATTTGACATGATTGCTGGAACTCAGCGATTACACTGGGCGCTGTGGTAGCGCTTTATTACAAAATTAAGATAAATAAGTCATTTTTAACTGTGGCACCAATCCTAGCCGGTAGTTCGCGTTGAAGAAGTAGAGACAGTTTCAAAAACTACATTTCATTTACTTTCTAACGGTGTCAATCCGTTTGAGTTACAACGGTTGCGTCACATATTCGTACCAACATATATTTTGTGATTTTCTTCCGATATTACTAAGTTGTTTTGCTTTTAACAATGAAACGATTGACTGTGGGAATTAATTGAACTGATTTTGGACTGTGACCTTATAAATGTTATAAGTGAGACAATTGGACTCCAAGAAATAACATTCTTCTTAACTTGACATGATTGTGGGAACTCAGCGATTGCACTAGACACCGTGGTAGCGCTCCATTTAAAAATTTAAATAAATAAGTCATTTTTACTGTGGGACCAATCCTAGCTGTTAGCGCGCGCTGAAGATATAGAGACAGTTTCAAAAACTCCATTTCATTGACTTTCTAACAGTGTCAATCCGTTTGAGTTACAACGGTTGCGTCACATATTCGTACCAACATGTATTTAGCGATAGTATTCGGATATTACTAGGTTACATCGCTTTTAACAGTGAAACGTTTGACTGTGGGACTTAATTGAACTGACTTTGGACTTTGACCTTATAAATGTGATAAATGAGCCAGCTTGACTACAACAAATAACCTTCTTATTAATCTGACATGATTGCTGGAACTCAGCGATTACACTGGGCGCTGTGGTAGTGTTTTATTTAAAAATTTAGATAAATAAGTCTTTTTTTACTGTGACACCAATCCTAGCCGTTAGTTCGCGCTGAGGAAATAGGAACAGTTCTAAAGACTACATTTCATTGACTTTCTAGCGTTATAAATCCGTTTGAGTTTAAACGGTTGCGTCACATATTCGTACCAACATGTATTTACCGATATTTTTCCTCTATTACTAGGTTGCATCGCTTTTAACAGTGAAACGATTGACTGTGGGACTTAATTGAACTGATTCTTGACTTTGACCTTATAAATGTGATAAATGAGGCAGTTTGACTACAAGAAGTAACATTCTTCTTAATTTGATATGATTGCTGGAACTCAGCGATTACACTGAGCGCTGTGGTAGCGCTTTTTTTAAAAAATTAAGATAAATAAGTCATTCTTAACTGTGGCACCAATCCTAGCCGGTAGTTCGCGCTGAAGAAATTGAGACAGTTTCAAAAACTAATTTTCATTGACTTTCTAACGCTATCAATCCGCTTCAGTTACAACGGTTGCGTCACATATTCGTACCAACATGTATTTAATGATTTTCTTCCGATATTACTAAAATGTATTGCTTTTAACAGTGAAACGATTCACTGAGGGAATTAATAGAACTGATTCTGGACTGTGACCTTATAAATGTGATAAATGAGCCAATTGGTGTCCAAAGAATAACATTCTTCTTGATTTGACATGATTGCTGGGATTCAGCGATTACATTATGCTCTGTGGTAGCGCTTTATTTAAAAATTTAGATAAACAGGAATTTTCTTACTGTGGGACCAATCCTGGCCGTTAGCACGCGCTGAATAAATAGGATCAGTTCCAAAGACTACATTTCATTGACTTTCTAGCAGCATAAATCCGTTTGAATTACAACGGTTGCGTCACATATTCGTACCAACATGTACTTAGCGATAGTATTCGGATATTACTAAGTTTTATCGCTTTTAACAGTGAAACGATTGACCGTGGGACTTAATTGAACTAATTCTGGACTATGACCTTATAAAAGTGATAAATGAGCCAATTTGACTCCAAGGAATAACATTGTTCTTAATTCAATATGATTTCTGGAATTCAGCGAGTACACTAGGCCTTGTTATAGCGCTTTATTTAAAAATTTAGATAAATAAATCATTTTTTACTGTGGGATTAATCCTAGCCCTTAGCTCGCGCTGAAGAAATAGAGACAGTTTCAAAAACTACATTTTATTGACTTTCTAACGGTGCCAATCCGTTTGAGTTACAGCGGTTGCGTTACATATTCGTACCAACATGTATTTTGTGATTTTCTTCCGATATTACTAAGTTGTTTTGCATTTAACAATGAAGCGATTGACTGTGGGAATTAATTGAACTGATTTTGGACTGTGACCTTATAAATGTTATAAGTGAGACAATTGGACTCCAAGAAATAACATTCTTCTTAACTTGACATGATTGTGGGAACTCAGCGATTGCACTAGACACCGTGGTAGCGCTCCATTTAAAAATTTAGATAAATAAGTCATTTTTACTGTGGGACCAATCCTAGCCGTTAGCGTGCGCTGAAGTTATAGAGACAGTTTCAAAAACTCCATTTCATTGACTTTCTAACAGTGTCAATCCGTTTGAGTTACAACGGTTGCGTCACATATTCGTACCAACATGTATTTAGCGATAGGATTCGGATATTACTAGGTTACATCGCTTTTAACAGTGAAACGTTTGACTGTGGGACTTAATTGAACTGACTTTGGACTTTGACCTTATAAATGTGATAAATGAGCCAGCTTGACTACAACAAATAACATTCTTATTAATCTGACATGATTGCTGGAACTCAGCGATTACACTGGGCGCTGTGGTAGCGTTTTATTTAAAAATTTAGATAAATAAGTCTTTTTTTACTGTGGCACCAATCCTAGCCGTTAGGTCGCGCTGAAGAAATAGGAACAGTTCTAAAGACTACATTTCATTGACTTTCTAGCGTTATAAATCCGTTTGAGTTACAACGGTTGAGTCACATATTCGTAACAACATGTATTTAGCGATAGTATTCGGATGTTACTAGGTTGCATCGCTTTTAACAGTGAAACGATTGACTGTGGGACTTAATTGAACTGATTTTTGACTTTGACCTTATAAATGTGATAAATGAGGCAGTTTGACTACAAGAAGTAACATTCTTCTTCATTTGACATGATTGCTGGAACTCAGCGATTACACTGGGCGCTGTGGTAGCGCTTTATTACAAAATTAAGATAAATAAGTCATTTTTAACTGTGGCACCAATCCTAGCCGGTAGTTCGCGTTGAGGAAGTAGAGACAGTTTCAAAAACTACATTTCATTTACTTTCTAACGGTGTCAATCCGTTTGAGTTACAACGGTTGCGTCACATATTCGTACCAACATATATTTTGTGATTTTCTTCCGATATTACTAAGTTGTTTTGCTTTTAACAATGAAACGATTGACTGTGGGAATTAATTGAACTGATTTTGGACTGTGACCTTATAAATGTTATAAGTGAGACAATTGGACTCCAAGAAATAACATTCTTCTTAACTTGACATGATTGTGGGAACTCAGCGATTGCACTAGACACCGTGGTAGCGCTCCATTTAAAAATTTAAATAAATAAGTCATTTTTACTGTGGGACCAATCCTAGCTGTTAGCGCGCGCTGAAGATATAGAGACAGTTTCAAAAACTCCATTTCATTGACTTTCTAACAGTGTCAATCCGTTTGAGTTACAACGGTTGCGTCACATATTCGTACCAACATGTATTTAGCGATAGTATTCGGATATTACTAGGTTACATCGCTTTTAACAGTGAAACGTTTGACTGTGGGACTTAATTGAACTGACTTTGGACTTTGACCTTATAAATGTGATAAATGAGCCAGCTTGACTACAACAAATAACCTTCTTATTAATCTGACATGATTGCTGGAACTCAGCGATTACACTGGGCGCTGTGGTAGTGTTTTATTTAAAAATTTAGATAAATAAGTCTTTTTTTACTGTGACACCAATCCTAGCCGTTAGTTCGCGCTGAGGAAATAGGAACAGTTCTAAAGACTACATTTCATTGACTTTCTAGCGTTATAAATCCGTTTGAGTTTAAACGGTTGCGTCACATATTCGTACCAACATGTATTTAGCGATAGTATTCGGATGTTACTAGGTTGCATCGCTTTTAACAGTGAAACGATTGACTGTGGGACTTAATTGAACTGATTTTTGACTTTGACCTTATAAATGTGATAAATGAGGCAGTTTGACTACAAGAAGTAACATTCTTCTTAATTTGACATGATTGCTGGAACTCAGCGATTACACTGGGCGCTGTGGTAACGCTTTATTACAAAATTAAGATAATAAGTCATTTTTAACTGCGGCACCAATCCTAGCCGGGAGTTCGCGTTGAAGAAATAGAGACAGTTTCAAAAACTACATTTTATTGATTCTCTAACTTTGTCAATCCGTTTGAGTTACAACGGTTGCGTCACATATTCGTACTAACATGTATTTAGTGATTTTTTTCCGCTATTACTAGGTTGCATCGCTTTTAACAGTGAAACGATTGATTCTGGGACTTAATTGAACTGATTTTGGACTGTGACCTTATAAATGTTATAAGTGAGACAATTGGACTCCAAGGAATAACATTCTTCTTAACTTGACATGATTGTGGGAACTCAGCGATTACATTGGACCCCGTGGTAGCGCTCCATTTAAAAATTTAGATAAATAAGACATTTTTACTGTGGGACCAATCCTAGCCGTTAGTTCGTGCTGAAGAAATAGGAACAGTTCCAAAGACTACATTTCATTGACATTCTAGCGGTATAAATCCGTTTGAGTTACAACGTTTGCGTCACATATTCGTACCAACATGTATTTAGCCATAGTATTCGGATATTACTAGGTTGCATCGCTTTTCACAGTGAAACGATTGACTGTGGGACTTAATTGAACTGATTTTAGACTTTGACCTTATAAATGTGATAAATGAGGCAGTTTGACTACAAGAATCTTAATTTGACATGATTGCGGGAACTGAGCGATTACACTGAGCGCTGTGGTAGCGCTTTAATAAAAAATTAAGATAAATAAGTCATTTTTAACTGTGGCACCAATCCTAGCCGGTAGTTTGCGTTGAAGAAGTAGAGACAGTTTCAAAAACTACATTTCATTTACTTTCTAACGGTGTCAATCCGTTTGAGTTACAACTGTTGCGTCAAATATTCGTACCAACATGTATTTAGCGATATTTTTCCTCTATTACTAGGTTGCATCGCTTTTAAAAGTGAAACGATTGACTGTGGGACTTAATTGAACTGATTTTTGACTTTGACCTTATAAATGTGATAAATGAGGCAGTTTGACTACAAGAAGTAACATTCTTCTTAATTTGATATGATTGCTGGAACTCAGCGATTACACTGAGCGCTGTGGTAGCCCTTTTTTTAAAAAATTAAGATAAATAAGTCATTCTTAACTGTGGCACCAATCCTAGCCGGTAGTTCGCGCTGAAGAAATTGAGACATTTTCAAAAACTACATTTCATTTACTTTCTAACGGTGTCAATCCGTTTGAGTTACAACGGTTGCGTCACATATTCGTACCAACATATATTTTGTGATTTTCTTCCGATATTACTAAGTTGTTTTGCTTTTAACAATGAAACGATTGACTGTGGGAATTAATTGAACTGATTTTGGACTGTGACCTTATAAATGTTATAAGTGAGACAATTGGACTCCAAGAAATAACATTCTTCTTAACTTGACATGATTGTGGGAACTCAGCGATTGCACTAGACACCGTGGTAGCGCTCCATTTAAAAATTTAAATAAATAAGTCATTTTTACTGTGGGACCAATCCTAGCCGTTAGCGCGCGCTGAAGATATAGAGACAGTTTCAAAAACTCCATTTCATTGACTTTCTAACAGTGTCAATCCGTTTGAGTTACAACGGTTGCGTCACATATTCGTACCAACATGTATTTAGCGATAGTATTCGGATATTACTAGGTTACATCGCTTTTAACAGTGAAACGTTTGACTGTGGGACTTAATTGAACTGACTTTGGACTTTGACCTTATAAATGTGATAAATGAGCCAGCTTGACTACAACAAATAACCTTCTTATTAATCTGACATGATTGCTGGAACTCAGCGATTACACTGGGCGCTGTGGTAGTGTTTTATTTAAAAATTTAGATAAATAAGTCTTTTTTTACTGTGACACCAATCCTAGCCGTTAGTTCGCGCTGAGGAAATAGGAACAGTTCTAAAGACTACATTTCATTGACTTTCTAGCGTTATAAATCCGTTTGAGTTAAAACGGTTGCGTCACATATTCGTACCAACATGTATTTAGCGATAGTATTCGGATGTTACTAGGTTGCATCGCTTTTAACAGTGAAACGATTGACTGTGGGACTTAATTGAACTGATTTTTGACTTTAACCTTATAAATGTGATAAATGAGGCAGTTTGACTACAAGAAGTAACATTCTTCTTAATTTGACATGATTGCTGGAACTCAGCGATTACACTGGGCGCTGTGGTAACGCTTTATTACAAAATTAAGATAATAAGTCATTTTTAACTGCGGCACCAATCCTAGCCGGGAGTTCGCGTTGAAGAAATAGAGACAGTTTCAAAAACTACATTTTATTGATTCTCTAACTTTGTCAATCCGTTTGAGTTACAACGGTTGCGTCACATATTCGTACTAACATGTATTTAGTGATTTTTTTCCGCTATTACTAGGTTGCATCGCTTTTAACAGTGAAACGATTGATTCTGGGACTTAATTGAACTGATTTTGGACTGTGACCTTATAAATGTTATAAGTGAGACAATTGGACTCCAAGAAATAACATTCTTCTTAACTTGACATGATTGTGGGAACTCAGCGATTGCACTAGACACCGTGGTAGCGCTCCATTTAAAAATTTAGATAAATAAGTCATTTTTACTGTGGGACCAATCCTAGCCGTTAGTTCGCGCTGAAGAAATAGGAACAGTTCCAAAGACTACATTTCATTGACATTCTAGCGGTATAAATCCGTTTGAGTTACAACGTTTGCGTCACATATTCGTACCAACATGTATTTAGCCATAGTATTCGGATATTACTAGGTTGCATCGCTTTTCACAGTGAAACGATTGACTGTGGGACTTAATTGAACTGATTTTAGACTTTGACCTTATGAATGTGATAAATGAGGCAGTTTGACTACAAGAATCTTAATTTGACATGATTGCGGGAACTGAGCGATTACACTGAGCGCTGTGTTAGCGCTTTAATAAAAAATTATGATAAATAAGTCATTTTTAACTGTGGCGCCAATCCTAGCCGGTAGTTCGCGTTGAAGAAGTAGAGACAGTTTCAAAAACTACATTTCATTTACTTTCTAACGGTGTCAATCCGTTTGAGTTACAACTGTGGCGTCACATATTCGTACCAACATGTATTTAGCGATATTTTTCCTCTATTACTAGGTTGCATCGCTTTTAACAGTGAAACGATTGACTGTGGGACTTAATTGAACTGATTTTTGACTTTGACCTTATAAATGTGATAAATGAGGCAGTTTGACTACAAGAAGTAACATTCTTCTTAATTTGATATGATTGCTGGAACTCAGAGATTACACTGAGCGCTGTGGTAGCGCTTTTTTTAAAAAATTAAGATAAATAAGTCATTCTTAACTGTGGCACCAATCCTAGCCGGTAGTTCGCGCTGAAGAAATTGAGACATTTTCAAAAACTACATTTCATTTACTTTCTAACGGTGTCAATCCGTTTGAGTTACAACGGTTGCGTCACATATTCGTACCAACATGTATTTTGTGATTTTCTTCCGATATTACTAAGTTGTTTTGCTTTTAACAATGAAACGATTGACTGTGGGAATTAATTGAACTGATTTTGGACTGTGACCTTATAAATGTTATAAGTAAGACATTTGGACTCCAAGAAATAACATTCTTCTTAACTTGACATGATTGTGGGAACTCAGCGATTGCACTAGACACCGTGGTAGCGCTCCATTTAAAAATTTAGATAAATAAGTCATTTTTACTGTGGGACCAGTCCTAGCCGTTAGCGCGCGCTGAAGATATAGAGACAGTTTCAAAAACTCCATTTCATTGACTTTCTAACAGTGTCAATCCGTTTGAGTTACAACGGTTGCGTCACATATTCGTACCAACATGTATTTAGCGATAGTATTCGGATATTACTAGGTTACATCGCTTTTAACAGTGAAACGTTTGACTGTGGGACTTAATTGAACTGACTTTGGACTTTGACTTTATAAATGTGATAAATGAGCCAGCTTGACTACAACAAATAACCTTCTTATTAATCTGACATGATTGCTGGAACTCAGCGATTACACTGGGCGCTGTGGTAGCGTTTTATTTAAAAATTTAGATAAATAAGTCTTTTTTTACTGTGACACCAATACTAGCCGTTAGTTCGCGCTGAAGAAATAGAAACAGTTCTAAAGACTACATTTCATTGACTTTCTAGCGTTATAAATCCGTTTGAGTTACAACGGTTGCGTCACATATTCGTACCAACATGTATTTAGCGATAGTATTCGGATGTTACTAGGTTGCATCGCTTTTAACAGTGAAACGATTAACTGTTGGACTTAATTGAACTGATTTTGGACTTTGACCTTATAAATGTGATAAATGAGGCATTTTGACTACAAGAAGTAACATTCTTCTTAATTTGACATGATTGCTGGAACTCAGCGATTACACTGGGCGCTGTGGTAACGCTTTATTACAAAATTAAGATAATAAGTCATTTTTAACTGTGGCACCAATCCTAGCCGGTAGTTCGCGTTGAAGAAATAGAGACAGTTTCAAAAACTACATTTTATTGATTCTCTAACTTTGTCAATCCGTTTGAGTTACAACGGTTGCGTCACATATTCGTACCAACATGTATTTAGCGATTTTTTTCCGCTATTACTAGGTTGCATCGCTTTTAACAGTGAAACGATTGATTCTGGGACTTAATTGAACTGATTTTGGACTGTGACCTTATAAATGTTATAAGTGAGACAATTGGACTCCAAGAAATAACATTCTTCTTAACTTGACATGATTGTGGGAACTCAGCGATTACATTGGACCCCGTGGTAGCGCTCCATTTAAAAATTTAGATAAATAAGACATTTTTACTGTGGGACCAATCCTAGCCGTTAGTTCGCGCTAAAGAAATAGGAACAGTTCCAAAGACTACATTTCATTGACATTCTAGCGGTATAAATCCGTTTGAGTTACGACGGTGGCGTCACATATTCGTACCAACATGTATTTAGCGATAGTATTCGGATATTACTAGGTTGCATCGCTTTTAACAGTGAAATGATTGATTCTGGGACTTAATTGAACTGATTTTGGACTGTGACCTTATAAATGTTATAAGTGAGACAATTGGACTCCAAGAGAAAACATTCTTCTTAACTTGACATGATTGTGGGAACTCAGCGATTACACTGGACCCCGTGGTAGCGCTGCATTTAAAAATTTAGATAAATAAGTCATTTTTACTGTGGGACCAATCCTAGCCGTTAGTTCGCGCTAAAGAAATAGGAACAGTTCCAAAGACTACATTTCATTGACATTCTAGCGGTATAAATCCGTTTGAGTTACAACGGTGGCGTCACATATTCGTACCAACATGTATTTAGCCATGGTATTCGGATATTACTTGGTTGCATCGCTTTTAACAGTGAAACGATTGACTGTGGGACTTAATTGAACTGATTTTGGACTTTGACCTTATAAATGTGATAAATGAGGCAGTTTGACTACAAGAAGTAACATTCTTCTTAATTTGACATAATTGCGGGAACTCAGTGATTACACTGAGCGCTGTGGTAGCGCTTTATTAAAAAATTAAGATAAATAAGTTATTTTTAACTGTGGCACCAATCCTAGCCGGTAGTTCGCGCTAAAGAAATAGAGACAGTTTCAAAAACTACATTTCATTTACTTTCTAACGGTGTCAATCCGTTTGAGTTACAACGGTTGCGTCACATATTCGTACCAACATGTATTTAGCGATACTTTTCCTCTATTACTAGGTTGCATCGCTTTTAACAGTGAAACGATTGACTGTGGGACTTAATTGAACTGATTTTGGACTTTGACCTTATGAATGTGATAAATGAGGCAGTTTGACTACAAGAAGTAACATTCTTCTTAATTTGACATGATTGCTGGAACTCAGCGATTACACTGAACGCTGTGGTAGCGCTTTATTAAAAAATTAAGATAAATAAGTCATTTTTAACTGTGGCACCAATCCTAGCCGGTAGTTCGCGCTGAAGAAATAGAGACAGTTTAAAAAACTACATTTCATTTACTTTCTAACGGTGTCAGTCCGTTTAAGTTACAACGGTTCTGTCACATATTCGTACCAACATGTATTTAGTGATTTTCTTCCGATATTACTAGGTTGCATCGCTTTTAACAGTGAAACGATTGACTGTGGGACTTAATTGAACTAACTTTGGACTGTGACCTGATAAATGTAATAAATGAGACAATTGGTCTCCAAGAAATAACATTCTTCTTAATTTGAAATGATTGCCGGACTCAGGCATTACACTGGGCGCTGTAGTAGCGCTTCATTTAAAAATTAAGATAAATAAGTCATTTTTAACTGTGGCACCAATCCTAGCCGGTAGTTCGCGCTGAAGAAATAGAGACAGTTTCAAAAACTACATTTAATTTACTTTCTAACGGTGTCAATCCTTTTGAGTTACAACGGTTGCGTCACATATTCGTACCAACATGTATTTAGCCATAGTATTCGGATATTACTAGGTTGCACCGCTTTTAACAGTGAAACGATTGACTGTGGGACTTAATTGAACTGATTTTGGACTTTGACCTTATAAATGTGATAAATGAGGCAGTTTGACTGCAAGAAGTAACATTCTTCTTAATTTGACATGATTGCGGGAACTCAGTGATTACACTGAGCGCTGTGGTAGCGCTTTATTAAAAAATTAAGATAAATAAGTCATTTTTAACTGTGGCACCAATCCTAGCCGGTAGTTCGCGCTGAAGAAATAGAGACAGTTTCAAAAACTACATTTCATTTACTTTCGAACGGTGTCAATCCTTTTGAGTTACAACGGTTGCGTCACATATTCGTACCAACATGTATTTAGCGATATTTCTCCTCTATTACTAGGTTGCATCGCTTTTAACAGTGAAACGATTGACTGTGGGTCTTAATTGAACTAACTTTGGACTGTGACCTGATAAATGTAATAAATGAGACAATTGGTCTCCAAGAAATAACATTCTTCTTAACTTGACATGATTGTGGGAACTCAGCGATTACACTAGACTCCGTGGTAGCGCTCCATTTAAAAATTTAGATAAATAAGTCATTTTTACTGTGGGACCAATCCTAGCCGTTAGCGCGCTGAAGATATAGAGACAGTTTTAAAAACTCCATTTCATTGACCTTCTAACAGTGTCAATCCGTTGGAGTTACAACGGTTGCGTCACATATTCGTACCAACATGTATTTAGCGATAGTATTCCGATATTACTAGGTTGCATCGCTTTTAACAGTGAAACGATTGACTGTGGGTCTTAATTGAACTAACTTTGGACTGTGACCTGATAAATGTAATAAATGAGACAATTGGTCTCCAAGAAATAACATTCTTCTTAACTTGACATGATTGTGGGAACTCAGCGATTACACTAGACTCCGTGGTAGCGCTCCATTTAAAAATTTAGATAAATAAGTCATTTTTACTGTGGGACCAATCCTAGCCGTTAGCGCGCTGAAGATATAGAGACAGTTTTAAAAACTCCATTTCATTGACCTTCTAACAGTGTCAATCCGTTGGAGTTACAACGGTTGCGTCACATATTCGTACCAACATGTATTTAGCGATAGTATTCCGATATTACTAGGTTGCATCGCTTTTAACAGTGAAACGATTGATTCTGGGACTTAATTGAACTGATTTTGGACTGTGACCTTATAAATGTTATAAGTGAGACAATTGGACTCCAAGAAAAAACATTCTTCTTAACTTGACATGATTGTGGGAACTCAGCGATTACACTGGACCCCGTGGTAGCGCTGCATTTAAAAATTTAGATAAATAAGTCATTTTTACTGTGGGACCAATCCTAGCCGTTAGTTCGCGCTAAAGAAATAGGAACAGTTCCAAAGACTACATTTCATTGACATTCTAGCGGTATAAATCCGTTTGAGTTACAACGGTGGCGTCACATATTCGTACCAACATGTATTTAGCCATAGTATTCGGATATTACTAGGTTGCATCGCTTTTAACAGTGAAACGATTGACTGTGGGACTTAATTGAACTGATTTTGGACTTTGACCTTATAAATGTGATAAATGAGGCAGTTTGACTACAAGAAGTAACATTCTTCTTAATTTGACATGATTGCGGGAACTCAGTGATTACACTGAGCGCTGTGGTAGCGCTTTATTAAAAAATTAAGATAAATAAGTTATTTTTAACTGTGGCACCAATCCTAGCCGGTAGTTTGCGCTGAAGAAATAGAGACAGTTTCAAAAACTACATTTCATTTACTTTCTAACGGTGTCAATCCGTTTGAGTTACAACGGTTGCGTCACATATTCGTACCAACATGTATTTAGCGATACTTTTCCTCTATTACTAGGTTGCATCGCTTTTAACAGTGAAACGATTGACTGTGGGACTTAAGTGAACTGATTTTGGACTTTGACCTTATGAATGTGATAAATGAGGCAGTTTGACTACAAGAAGTAACATTCTTCTTAATTTGACATGATTGCTGGAACTCAGCGATTACACTGAGCGCTGTGGTAGCGCTTTATTAAAAAATTAAGATAAATAAGTCATTTTTAACTGTGGCACCAATCCTAGCCGGTAGTTCGCGCTGAAGAAATAGAGACAGTTTAAAAAACTCCATTTCATTTACTTTCTAACGGTGTCAGTCCGTTTAAGTTACAACGGTTGCGTCACATATTCGTACCAACATGTATTTAGCGATAGTATTCCGATATTACTAGGTTGCATCGCTTTTAACAGTGAAACGATTGACTGTGGGTCTTAATTGAACTAACTTTGGACTGTGACCTGATAAATGTAATAAATGAGACAATTGGTCTCCAAGAAATAACATTCTTCTTAACTTGACATGATTGTGGGAACTCAGCGATTACACTAGACTCCGTGGTAGCGCTCCATTTAAAAATTTAGATAAATAAGTCATTTTTACTGTGGGACCAATCCTAGCCGTTAGCGCGCTGAAGATATAGAGACAGTTTTAAAAACTCCATTTCATTGACCTTCTAACAGTGTCAATCCGTTGGAGTTACAACGGTTGCGTCACATATTCGTACCAACATGTATTTAGCGATAGTATTCCGATATTACTAGGTTGCATCGCTTTTAACAGTGAAACGATTGATTCTGGGACTTAATTGAACTGATTTTGGACTGTGACCTTATAAATGTTATAAGTGAGACAATTGGACTCCAAGAAAAAACATTCTTCTTAACTTGACATGATTGTGGGAACTCAGCGATTACACTGGACCCCGTGGTAGCGCTGCATTTAAAAATTTAGATAAATAAGTCATTTTTACTGTGGGACCAATCCTAGCCGTTAGTTCGCGCTAAAGAAATAGGAACAGTTCCAAAGACTACATTTCATTGACATTCTAGCGGTATAAATCCGTTTGAGTTACAACGGTGGCGTCACATATTCGTACCAACATGTATTTAGCCATAGTATTCGGATATTACTAGGTTGCATCGCTTTTAACAGTGAAACGATTGACTGTGGGACTTAATTGAACTGATTTTGGACTTTGACCTTATAAATGTGATAAATGAGGCAGTTTGACTACAAGAAGTAACATTCTTCTTAATTTGACATGATTGCGGGAACTCAGTGATTACACTGAGCGCTGTGGTAGCGCTTTATTAAAAAATTAAGATAAATAAGTTATTTTTAACTGTGGCACCAATCCTAGCCGGTAGTTTGCGCTGAAGAAATAGAGACAGTTTCAAAAACTACATTTCATTTACTTTCTAACGGTGTCAATCCGTTTGAGTTACAACGGTTGCGTCACATATTCGTACCAACATGTATTTAGCGATACTTTTCCTCTATTACTAGGTTGCATCGCTTTTAACAGTGAAACGATTGACTGTGGGACTTAAGTGAACTGATTTTGGACTTTGACCTTATGAATGTGATAAATGAGGCAGTTTGACTACAAGAAGTAACATTCTTCTTAATTTGACATGATTGCTGGAACTCAGCGATTACACTGAGCGCTGTGGTAGCGCTTTATTAAAAAATTAAGATAAATAAGTCATTTTTAACTGTGGCACCAATCCTAGCCGGTAGTTCGCGCTGAAGAAATAGAGACAGTTTAAAAAACTACATTTCATTTACTTTCTAACGGTGTCAGTCCGTTTAAGTTACAACGGTTCTGTCACATATTCGTACCAACATGTATTTAGTGATTTTCTTCCGATATTACTAGGTTGCATCGCTTTTAACAGTGAAACGATTGACTGTGGGACTTAATTGAACTAACTTTGGACTGTGACCTGATAAATGTAATAAATGAGACAATTGGTCTCCAAGAAATAACATTCTCCTTAATTTGAAATGATTGCCGGACTCAGGCATTACACTGGGCGCTGTAGTAGCGCTTCATTTAAAAATTAAGATAAATAAGACATTTTTAACTGTGGCACCAATCCTAGCCGGTAGTTCGCGCTGAAGAAATAGAGAAAGTTTCAAAAACTACATTTCATTTACTTTTTAACGGTGTCAATCCGTTTGAGTTACAACGGTTACGTCACATATTCGTACCAACATGTATTTAGCGATATTTTTCCTCTATTACTAGGTTGCATCGCTTTTAACAGTGAAACGATTGGCTGTGGGACTTAATTGAACTGATTTTGGACTTTGACGTTATGAATGTGATAAATGAGGCAGTTTGACTACAAGAAGTAACATTCTTCTTAATTTGACATGATTGCTGGAACTCAGCGATTACACTGAGCGCTGTGGTAGCGCTTTATTAAAAAATTAAGATAAATAAGTCATTTTTAACTGTGGCACCAATCCTAGCCGGTAGTTCGCGCTGAAGAAATAGAGACAGTTTCAAAAACTACATTTCATTTACTTTCTAACGGTGTCAATCCTTTTGAGTTACAACGGTTGCGTCACATATTCGTACCAACATGTATTTAGCGATATTTTTCTGATATTACTAGGTTGCATCGCTTTTAACAGTGAAACGATTGACTGTGGGACTTAATTGAACTAACTTTGGACTGTGACCTGATAAATGTAATAAATGAGACAATTGGTCTCCAAGAAATAACATTCTTCTTAATTTGAAATGATTGCCGGACTCAGGCACTACACTGGGCGCTGTAGTAGCGCTTCATTTAAAAATTAAGATAAATAAGTCATTTTTAACTGTGGCACCAATCCTAGCCGGTAGTTCGCGCTGAAGAAATAGAGAAAGTTTCAAAAACTACATTTCATTTACTTTCTAACGATGTCAATCCGTTTGAGTTACAACGGTTCCGTCACATATTCGTTCCAACATGTATTTAGCGATATTTTTCCTCTATTACTAGGTTGCATCGCTTTTAACAGTGAAACGATTGGCTGTGGGACTTAATTGAACTGATTTTGGACTTTGACCTTATGAATGTGATAAATGAGGCAGTTTGACTACAAGAAGTAACATTCTTCTTAATTTGTCATGATTGCTGGAACTCAGCGATTACACTGAGCGCTGTGGTAGCGCTTTATTAAAAAAATAAGATAAATAAGTCATTTTTAACTGTGGCACCAATCCTAGCCGGTAGTTCGCGCTGAAGAAATAGAGACAGTTTCAAAAACTACATTTAATTTACTTTCTAACGGTGTCAATCCTTTTGAGTTACAACGGTTGCGTCACATATTCGTACCAACATGTATTTAGCCATAGTATTCGGATATTACTAGGTTGCATCGCTTTTAACAGTGAAACGATTGATTCTGGGACTTAATTGAACTGATTTTGGACTGTGACCTTATAAATGTTATAAGTGAGACAATTGGACTCCAAGAAAAAACATTCTTCTTAACTTGACATGATTGTGGGAACTCAGCGATTACACTGGACCCCGTGGTAGCGCTGCATTTAAAAATTTAGATAAATAAGTCATTTTTACTGTGGGACCAATCCTAGCCGTTAGTTCGCGCTAAAGAAATAGGAACAGTTCCAAAGACTACATTTCATTGACATTCTAGCGGTATAAATCCGTTTGAGTTACAACGGTGGCGTCACATATTCGTACCAACATGTATTTAGCCATAGTATTCGGATATTACTAGGTTGCATCGCTTTTAACAGTGAAACGATTGACTGTGGGACTTAATTGAACTGATTTTGGACTTTGACCTTATAAATGTGATAAATGAGGCAGTTTGACTACAAGAAGTAACATTCTTCTTAATTTGACATGATTGCGGGAACTCAGTGATTACACTGAGCGCTGTGGTAGCGCTTTATTAAAAAATTAAGATAAATAAGTTATTTTTAACTGTGGCACCAATCCTAGCCGGTAGTTTGCGCTGAAGAAATAGAGACAGTTTCAAAAACTACATTTCATTTACTTTCTAACGGTGTCAATCCGTTTGAGTTACAACGGTTGCGTCACATATTCGTACCAACATGTATTTAGCGATACTTTTCCTCTATTACTAGGTTGCATCGCTTTTAACAGTGAAACGATTGACTGTGGGACTTAAGTGAACTGATTTTGGACTTTGACCTTATGAATGTGATAAATGAGGCAGTTTGACTACAAGAAGTAACATTCTTCTTAATTTGACATGATTGCTGGAACTCAGCGATTACACTGAGCGCTGTGGTAGCGCTTTATTAAAAAATTAAGATAAATAAGTCATTTTTAACTGTGGCACCAATCCTAGCCGGTAGTTCGCGCTGAAGAAATAGAGACAGTTTAAAAAACTACATTTCATTTACTTTCTAACGGTGTCAGTCCGTTTAAGTTACAACGGTTCTGTCACATATTCGTACCAACATGTATTTAGTGATTTTCTTCCGATATTACTAGGTTGCATCGCTTTTAACAGTGAAACGATTGACTGTGGGACTTAATTGAACTAACTTTGGACTGTGACCTGATAAATGTAATAAATGAGACAATTGGTCTCCAAGAAATAACATTCTCCTTAATTTGAAATGATTGCCGGACTCAGGCATTACACTGGGCGCTGTAGTAGCGCTTCATTTAAAAATTAAGATAAATAAGACATTTTTAACTGTGGCACCAATCCTAGCCGGTAGTTCGCGCTGAAGAAATAGAGAAAGTTTCAAAAACTACATTTCATTTACTTTCTAACGGTGTCAATCCGTTTGAGTTACAACGGTTACGTCACATATTCGTACCAACATGTATTTAGCGATATTTTTCCTCTATTACTAGGTTGCATCGCTTTTAACAGTGAAACGATTGGCTGTGGGACTTAATTGAACTGATTTTGGACTTTGACCTTATGAATGTGATAAATGAGGCAGTTTGACTACAAGAAGTAACATTCTTCTTAATTTGACATGATTGCTGGAACTCAGCGATTACACTGAGCGCTGTGGTAGCGCTTTATTAAAAAATTAAGATAAATAAGTCATTTTTAACTGTGGCACCAATCCTAGCCGGTAGTTCGCGCTGAAGAAATAGAGACAGTTTCAAAAACTACATTTCATTTACTTTCTAACGGTGTCAATCCTTTTGAGTTACAACGGTTGCGTCACATATTCGTACCAACATGTATTTAGCGATATTTTTCTGATATTACTAGGTTGCATCGCTTTTAACAGTGAAACGATTGACTGTGGGACTTAATTGAACTAACTTTGGACTGTGACCTGATAAATGTAATAAATGAGACAATTGGTCTCCAAGAAATAACATTCTTCTTAATTTGAAATGATTGCCGGACTCAGGCACTACACTGGGCGCTGTAGTAGCGCTTCATTTAAAAATTAAGATAAATAAGTCATTTTTAACTGTGGCACCAATCCTAGCCGGTAGTTCGCGCTGAAGAAATAGAGAAAGTTTCAAAAACTACATTTCATTTACTTTCTAACGATGTCAATCCGTTTGAGTTACAACGGTTCCGTCACATATTCGTACCAACATGTATTTAGCGATATTTTTCCTCTATTACTAGGTTGCATCGCTTTTAACAGTGAAACGATTGGCTGTGGGACTTAATTGAACTGATTTTGGACTTTGACCTTATGAATGTGATAAATGAGGCAGTTTGACTACAAGAAGTAACATTCTTCTTAATTTGTCATGATTGCTGGAACTCAGCGATTACACTGAGCGCTGTGGTAGCGCTTTATTAAAAAATTAAGATAAATAAGTCATTTTTAACTGTGGCACCAATCCTAGCCGGTAGTTCGCGCTGAAGAAATAGAGACAGTTTCAAAAACTACATTTAATTTACTTTCTAACGGTGTCAATCCTTTTGAGTTACAACGGTTGCGTCACATATTCGTACCAACATGTATTTAGCCATAGTATTCGGATATTACTAGGTTGCATCGCTTTTAACAGTGAAACGATTGACTGTGGGACTTAATTGAACTGATTTTGGACTGTAACCTTGTAAATGTGAAATTGAGACAATTGGACTTCAAGAAATAACATTCTTCTTACTTTGACACGATTGCCGAAACTCAGCGATTACACTGGGCGCTGTTGTAGCGATTCATTTTAAAATTAAGATAAATAAGTCATTTTTAACTGTGGCACCAATCCTAGCCGGTAGTTCGCGCTGAAGAAATAGAGACAGTTTCAAAAACTACATTTAATTTACTTTCTAACGGTGTCAATCCTTTTGAGTTACAACGGTTGCGTCACATATTCGTACCAACATGTATTTAGCCATAGTATTCGGATATTACTAGGTTGCATCGCTTTTAACAGTGAAACGATTGACTGTGGGACTTAATTGAACTGATTTTGGACTGTAACCTTGTAAATGTGAAATTGAGACAATTGGACTTCAAGAAATAACATTCTTCTTACTTTGACACGATTGCCGAAACTCAGCGATTACACTGGGCGCTGTGGTAGCGATTCATTTTAAAATTAAGATAAATAAGTCATTTTTAACTGTGGCACCAATCCTAGCCGGTAGTTCGCGCTGAAGAAATAGAGACAGTTTCAAATACTACATTTCATTTACTTTCTAACGGTGTCAGTCCGTTTAAGTTACAACGGTTCTGTCACATATTCGTACCAACATGTATTTAGTGATTTTCTTCCGATATTACTAGGTTGCATCGCTTTTAACAGTGAAACGATTGACTGTGGGACTTAATTGAACTAACTTTGGACTGTGACCTGATAAATGTAATAAATGAGACAATTGGTCTCCAAGAAATAACATTCTTCTTAATTTGAAATGATTGCCGGACTCAGGCATTACACTGGGCGCTGTAGTAGCGCTTCATTTAAATATTTAGATAAATAAGTCATTTTTACTGTGGGACCAATCCTAGCCGTTAGCGCGCGCTGAAAATATAGAGACAGTTTCAAAAACTACATTTCATTGACTTTATAACGGTGTCAATCTGTTTGAGTTACAACAGTTGCGTCACATATTCGTACCAACATGCATTTAGCGATATTTTTCCTCTATTACTAGGTTGCATCGCTTTTAACAGTGAAACGATTGACTGTGGGACTTAATTGAACTGATTGTGGACTGTAACCTTTTAAATGTGAAAGTGAGACAATTGGACTTTAAGAAATAAAATTCTTCTTACATTGACATGATTGCCGAAACTCAGCGATTACACTGGGCGCTGTGGTAGCGATTCATTTAAAAATTAAGATAAAAAATTCAGTTTTTTCTGTGGGATTAATCCTAGCAGTTAGCTCGCGATGAAGAAATAGACACAGTTTCAAAAACTACATTTCATTTACTTTCTAACGGTGTCAGTCCGTTTAAGTTACAACGGTTCTGTCACATATTCGTACCAACATGTATTTAGTGATTTTCTTCCGATATTACTAGGTTGCATCGCTTTTAACAGTGAAACGATTGACTGTGGGACTTAATTGAACTGACTTTGGACTGTGACCTGATAAATGTAATAAATGAGACAATTGGTCTCCAAGAAATAACATTCTTCTTAACTTGACATGATTGTGGGAACTCAGCGATTACACTGGACCCCGTGGTAGCGCTGCATTTAAAAATTTAGATAAAAAATTCAGTTTTTACTGAGGGACCAATCCTAGCCGTTAGCTCGCGCTGAAGAAATAGAGACAGTTTAAAAAACTACATTTCATTTACTTTCTAACGGTGTCAGTCCGTTGAAGTTACAACGGTTCTGTCACATATTCGTACCAACATGTATTTAGCCATAGTATTCGGATATTACTAGGTTGCATCGCTTTTAACAGTGAAACGATTGACTGTGGGACTTAATTGAACTGATTTTGGACTTTGACCTTATAAATGTGATAAATGAGGCAGTTTGACTACAAGAAGTAACATTCTTCTTAATTTGACATGATTGCGGGAACTCAGTGATTACACTGAGCGCTGTGGTAGCGCTTTATTAAAAAATTAAGATAAATAAGTTATTTTTAACTGTGGCACCAATCCTAGCCGGTAGTTTGCGCTGAAGAAATAGAGACAGTTTCAAAAACTACATTTCATTTACTTTCTAACGGTGTCAATCCGTTTGAGTTACAACGGTTGCGTCACATATTCGTACCAACATGTATTTAGCGATACTTTTCCTCTATTACTAGGTTGCATCGCTTTTAACAGTGAAACGATTGACTGTGGGACTTAAGTGAACTGATTTTGGACTTTGACCTTATGAATGTGATAAATGAGGCAGTTTGACTACAAGAAGTAACATTCTTCTTAATTTGACATGATTGCTGGAACTCAGCGATTACACTGAGCGCTGTGGTAGCGCTTTATTAAAAAATTAAGATAAATAAGTCATTTTTAACTGTGGCACCAATCCTAGCCGGTAGTTCGCGCTGAAGAAATAGAGACAGTTTAAAAAACTACATTTCATTTACTTTCTAACGGTGTCAGTCCGTTTAAGTTACAACGGTTCTGTCACATATTCGTACCAACATGTATTTAGTGATTTTCTTCCGATATTACTAGGTTGCATCGCTTTTAACAGTGAAACGATTGACTGTGGGACTTAATTGAACTAACTTTGGACTGTGACCTGATAAATGTAATAAATGAGACAATTGGTCTCCAAGAAATAACATTCTCCTTAATTTGAAATGATTGCCGGACTCAGGCATTACACTGGGCGCTGTAGTAGCGCTTCATTTAAAAATTAAGATAAATAAGACATTTTTAACTGTGGCACCAATCCTAGCCGGTAGTTCGCGCTGAAGAAATAGAGAAAGTTTCAAAAACTACATTTCATTTACTTTCTAACGGTGTCAATCCGTTTGAGTTACAACGGTTACGTCACATATTCGTACCAACATGTATTTAGCGATATTTTTCCTCTATTACTAGGTTGCATCGCTTTTAACAGTGAAACGATTGGCTGTGGGACTTAATTGAACTGATTTTGGACTTTGACCTTATGAATGTGATAAATGAGGCAGTTTGACTACAAGAAGTAACATTCTTCTTAATTTGACATGATTGCTGGAACTCAGCGATTACACTGAGCGCTGTGGTAGCGCTTTATTAAAAAATTAAGATAAATAAGTCATTTTTAACTGTGGCACCAATCCTAGCCGGTAGTTCGCGCTGAAGAAATAGAGACAGTTTCAAACACTACATTTCTTTTTATTTCTAACGGTGTCAATCCTTTTGAGTTACAACGGTTGCGTCACATATTCGTACCAACATGTATTTAGCGATATTTTTCTGATATTACTAGGTTGCATCGCTTTTAACAGTGAAACGATTGACTGTGGGACTTAATTGAACTAACTTTGGACTGTGACCTGATAAATGTAATAAATGAGACAATTGGTCTCCAAGAAATAACATTCTTCTTAATTTGAAATGATTGCCGGACTCAGGCACTACACTGGGCGCTGTAGTAGCGCTTCATTTAAAAATTAAGATAAATAAGACATTTTTAACTGTGGCACCAATCCTAGCCGGTAGTTCGCGCTGAAGAAATAGAGAAAGTTTCAAAAACTACATTTCATTTACTTTCTAACGGTGTCAATCCGTTTGAGTTACAACGGTTACGTCACATATTCGTACCAACATGTATTTAGCGATATTTTTCCTCTATTACTAGGTTGCATCGCTTTTAACAGTGAAACGATTGGCTGTGGGACTTAATTGAACTGATTTTGGACTTTGACCTTATGAATGTGATAAATGAGGCAGTTTGACTACAAGAAGTAACATTCTTCTTAATTTGACATGATTGCTGGAACTCAGCGATTACACTGAGCGCTGTGGTAGCGCTTTATTAAAAAATTAAGATAAATAAGTCATTTTTAACTGTGGCACCAATCCTAGCCGGTAGTTCGCGCTGAAGAAATAGAGACAGTTTCAAACACTACATTTCTTTTTATTTCTAACGGTGTCAATCCTTTTGAGTTACAACGGTTGCGTCACATATTCGTACCAACATGTATTTAGCGATATTTTTCTGATATTACTAGGTTGCATCGCTTTTAACAGTGAAACGATTGACTGTGGGACTTAATTGAACTAACTTTGGACTGTGACCTGATAAATGTAATAAATGAGACAATTGGTCTCCAAGAAATAACATTCTTCTTAATTTGAAATGATTGCCGGACTCAGGCACTACACTGGGCGCTGTTGTAGCGCTTCATTTAAAAATTAAGATAAATAAGTCATTTTTAACTGTGGCACCTATCCTAGCCGGTAGTTCGCGCTGAAGAAATAGAGAAAGTTTCAAAAACTACATTTCATTTACTTTCTAACGATGTCAATCCGTTTGAGTTACAACGGTTCCGTCACATATTCGTACCAACATGTATTTAGCGATATTTTTCCTCTATTACTAGGTTGCATCGCTTTTAACAGTGAAACGATTGGCTGTGGGACTTAATTGAACTGATTTTGGACTTTGACCTTATGAATGTGATAAATGAGGCAGTTTGACTACAAGAAGTAACATTCTTCTTAATTTGTCATGATTGCTGGAACTCAGCGATTACACTGAGCGCTGTGGTAGCGCTTTATTAAAAAATTAAGATAAATAAGTCATTTTTAACTGTGGCACCAATCCTAGCCGGTAGTTCGCGCTGAAGAAATAGAGACAGTTTCAAAAACTACATTTAATTTACTTTCTAACGGTGTCAATCCTTTTGAGTTACAACGGTTGCGTCACATATTCGTACCAACATGTATTTAGCCATAGTATTCGGATATTACTAGGTTGCATCGCTTTTAACAGTGAAACGATTGACTGTGGGACTTAATTGAACTGATTTTGGACTGTAACCTTGTAAATGTGAAATTGAGACAATTGGACTTCAAGAAATAACATTCTTCTTACTTTGACACGATTGCCGAAACTCAGCGATTACACTGGGCGCTGTGGTAGCGATTCATTTTAAAATTAAGATAAATAAGTCATTTTTAACTGTGGCACCAATCCTAGCCGGTAGTTCGCGCTGAAGAAATAGAGAAAGTTTCAAATACTACATTTCATTTACTTTCTAACGGTGTCAGTCCGTTTAAGTTACAACGGTTCTGTCACATATTCGTACCAACATGTATTTAGTGATTTTCTTCCGATATTACTAGGTTGCATCGCTTTTAACAGTGAAACGATTGACTGTGGGACTTAATTGAACTAACTTTGGACTGTGACCTGATAAATGTAATAAATGAGACAATTGGTCTCCAAGAAATAACATTCTTCTTAATTTGAAATGATTGCCGGACTCAGGCATTACACTGGGCTCTGTAGTAGCGCTTCATTTAAAAATTAAGATAAATAAGTCATTTTTAACTGTGGCACCAATCCTAGCCGGTAGTTCGCGCTGAAGAAATAGAGACAGTTTCAAAAACTACATTTCATTTACTTTCTAACGGTGTCAATCCGTTTGAGTTACAACGGTTACGTCACATATTCGTACCAACATGCATTTAGCGATATTTTTCCTCTATTACTAGGTTGCATCGATTTTAACAGTGAAACGATTGACTGTGGGACTTAATTGAACTGATTGTGGACTGTAACCTTTTAAATGTGAAAGTGAGACAATTGGACTTTAAGAAATAAAATTCTTCTTACATTGACATGATTGCCGAAACTCAGCGATTACACTGGGCGCTGTGGTAGCGATTCATTTAAAAATTAAGATAAAAAATTCAGTTTTTTCTGTGGGATTAATCCTAGCAGTTAGCTCGCGATGAAGAAATAGACACAGTTTCAAAAACTACATTTCATTTACTTTCTAACGGTGTCAGTCCGTTTAAGTTACAACGGTTCTGTCACATATTCGTACCAACATGTATTTAGTGATTTTCTTCCGATATTACTAGGTTGCATCGCTTTTAACAGTGAAACGATTGACTGTGGGACTTAATTGAACTGACTTTGGACTGTGACCTGATAAATGTAATAAATGAGACAATTGGTCTCCAAGAAATAACATTCTTCTTAACTTGACATGATTGTGGGAACTCAGCGATTACACTGGACCCCGTGGTAGCGCTGCATTTAAAAATTTAGATAAAAAATTCAGTTTTTACTGAGGGACCAATCCTAGCCGTTAGCTCGCGCTGAAGAAATAGAGACAGTTTAAAAAACTACATTTCATTTACTTTCTAACGGTGTCAGTCCGTTGAAGTTACAACGGTTCTGTCACATATTCGTACCAACATGTATTTAGTGATTTTCTTCCGATATTACTAGGTTGCATCGCTTTTAACAGTGAAACGATTGACTGTGGGACTTAATTGAATTAACTTTCGACTGTGACCTGATAAATGTAATAAATGAGACAATTGGTCTCCAAGAAATAACATTCTTCTTAATTTGACATGATTACCGGACTCAGGCATTACACTGGGCGCTGTAGTAGCGCTTCATTTAAAAATTTAGATAAATAAGTCATTTTTACTGTGGGAACAATCCTAGCCGTTAGCGCGCGCAGAAAATATAGAGACAGTTTCAAAAACTACATTTCATTGAATTTATAACGGTGTCAATCTGTTTGAGTTAAAACGGTTGCGTCACATATTCGCACCAACATGTAATTTAGCGATATTTTTCCTCTATTACTAGGTTGCATCGCTTTTAACAGTGAAACGATTGACTGTGGGACTTAATTGAACTGATTTTGGACTGTAACCTTTTAAATGTGAAAGTGAGACAATTGTACTTCAAGAAATAACATTCTTCTTACATTGACATGATTGTCGAAACTCAGCGATTACACTGGGCGCTGTGCTAGCGATTCATTTAAAAATTAAGATAAAACATTCAGTTTTTACTGTGGGACCAATCCTAGCAGTTAGCTCGTGCTGAAGAAATAGAGACAGTTTCAAAAACTACATTTCATTTACTTTCTAACGGTGTCAGTCCGTTTAAGTTACAACGGTTCTGTCACATATTCGTACCAACATGTATTTAGTGATTTTCTTGCGATATTACTTAGTTGTATCGCTTTTAACAGTGAAACGATTGACTGTGGGACTTAATTGAACTAACTTTGGACTGTGACCTGATAAATGTAATAAATGAGACAATTGGTCTCCAAGAAATAACATTCTTCTTAACTTGTGACGATTGTGGGAACTCAGCGATTACACTAGACCCCGTGGTAGCGCTCCATTTAAAAATTTAGATAAATAAGTCATTTTTACTGTGGCACCCATCCTAGCCGTTAGTTCGCGCTGAAGAAATAGGAACAGTTCCAAAGACTACATTTCATTGACTTTCTATCGGTATAAATCCGTTTAAGTTACAACGGTGGCGTCACATATTCGTACCAACATGTATTTAGCGATAGTATTCAGATATTACTAGGTTGCATGGCTTTTAACAGTAAAACGATTGACTGTGGGACTTAATTGAACTGATTTTGGACTTTTACCTTATAAATGTGATAAATGAGGCAGTTTGACTACAAGAAGTAACATTCTTCTTAATTTGACATGATTGCTGGAACTCAGCGATTACACTGGGCGCTGTGGTAGCGCTTTATTACAAAATTAAGATAAATAAGTCGTTTTTAACTGTGGCACTAATCCTAGCCGGTAGTTCGCGCTGAAGAAATAGAGACAGTTTCAAAAAGTCCATTTAATTGACTTTTCAACAGTGTCAATCCGTTTGAGTTACAACGGTTGCGTCACATATTCGTACCAACATCTATTTAGCGATAGTATTCGGATATTACTAGGTTGCGTCGCTTTTAACAGTGAAACGTTTGACTGTGGGACTTAATTGAACTGACTTTGGACCTTGACCTTATAAATGTTATAAATGAGCCAGTTTGACTACAAGAAATAACATTCTTATTAATCTGACATGATTGTTGGAACTCAGCGATTACACTGGGCGCTGTGGTAGCGTTTTATTTAAAAATTAAGATAAATAAGTCTTTTTTTACTGTGGGACCAATCCTAGCCGTTAGTTCGCACTGAAGAAATAGGAACAGTTCCAAAGACTACATTTTATTGACTTTCTAGCGGTATAAATCCGTTTGAGTTACAACGGTTGCGTCACATATTCGTACCAACATGTATTTAGCGATAGTTTTCGGATATTACTAGGTTGCATCGCTTTTAACAGTGAAACGATTGACTGTGGGACTTAATTGAACTGATTTTGGACTTTGACCTTATAAATGTGATAAATGAGGCAGTTTGACTACAAGAAGTAACATTCTTCTTAACTTGACATGATTGTGGGAACTCAGCGATTACACTGGACCCCGTGGTAGCGCTTCATTTAAAAATTTAGATAAATAAGTCATTCTTACTGTGGGACCAATCCTAGCCGTTAGCGCGCGCTGAAGAAATAGAGACAGTTTCAAAAACTACATTTTATTGATTTTCTAACTTTGGGAATCCGTTTGAGTTACAACGGTTGCGTCACATATTCGTACCAACATGTATTTAGTGATTTTCTTCCGATATTACTAGGTTGCATCGCTTTTAACAGCGAAACGATTGACTCTGGGACTTAATTGAACTGATTTTTGACTTTGGCCTTATAAATGTGATAAGTGAGACAGTTTGACTACAAGAAATAACAATCTTCTTAACTTGACATGATTGTGGGAATTCAGCGATTACACTGGACCCCGTGGTAGCGCTCCATTTAAAAATTAAGATAAATAAGTCTTTTTTTACTGTGCGACCAATCCTAGCCGTTAGTTCGCGGTGAAGAAATAGGAACAATTTCAGAGACTACATTTCATTGACTTTCTGGCGGTTTCAATCCGTTTGAGTTACAACGGTTGCGTCACATATTCGTACCAACATGTACTTAGCGATAGTATTCGGATATTACTAGGTTGCATCGCCTTTAACAGTAAAACGATTGACTGTGGGACTTAATTGAACTGATTTTGGACTTTGACCTTATAAATGTGATAAATGAGGCAGTTTAACTACTAGCAGTAACATGCTTCTTAATTTGACATGATTGCTGGAACTCAGCGATTACACTGAGCGCTGTGGTAGCGTTTTATTAAAGAATTAAGATAAATAAGCCATTTTTAACTGTGGCACCAATCCTAGCCGGTAGTTCGCGCTGAAGGAATAGAGACAGTTTCAAAAACTACATTTCATTGATTTTCTAACCTTGTCAGTCCGTTTGAGCTACAACGGTTGCGTCACATATTCGTACCAACATGTATTTAGCGATCGTATTGGGATATTACTAGGTTGCATCGCTTTTAACAGTGAAACGATTGACTGTGGGACTTAATTGAACTGATTTTTGACTTTGACCTTATAAATGTGATAAGTGAGCCAGTTTGACTACAAGAAATAACATTCTTATTAATGTGACATGTTTGCTGGAACTCAGCGATTATACTGGGCGCTGTGCTAGTGTTTTCTTTGAAAATTAAGATAAATAAGTCTTTTTTTACTGTGGGACCAATCCTAGCCGGTAGTTCGCGCTGAAGAAATAGGAACAATTTCAGAGACTACATTTCATTGACTTTCTGGCGGTTTCAATCCGTTTGAGTTACAACAGTTGCGTCCCATATTCGTACCAACATGTATTTAGCAATAGTATTCGGATATTACTAGGTTGCATCGCTTTTAACAGTGAAACGATTGACTCTGGGACTTAATTGAACTAATTTTTGACTTTGGCCTTATAAATGTGATAAGTGAGACAGTTTGACAACAAGAAATAACAATCTTCTTAACTTGACATGATTGTGGGAACTCAGCGATTACACTGGACCCCGTGGTAGCGCTCCATTTAAAAATTTAGATTAATAAGTCATTTTTACTGCAGGACCAATCCTAGCCGTTAATTCGCGCAGAAGAAATAGGAACAGTTCCAAAGACTACATTTCATTGACATTCTAGCGGTATAAGTCCGTTTGAGTTACAACGGTTGCGTCACATATTCGTACCAACATGTACTTAGCGATAGTATTCGGATATTACTAGGTTGCATCGCCTTTAACAGTGAAACGATTGACTGTGGGACTTAATTGAACTGATTTTTGACTTTGACCTTATAAATGTGATAAATGATGCAGTTTAACTACAAGAAGTAACATGCTTCTTAATTTGACATGATTGCTGGAACTCAGCGATTACACTGAGCGCTGTGGTAGTGTTTTATTAAAGAATTAAGATAAATAAGCCATTTTTAACTGTGGCACCAATCCTAGCCGGTATTTCGCGCTGAAGGAATAGAGACAGTTTCAAAACCTACATTTCATTGATTTTCTAACCTTGTCAGTCCGTTTGAGCTACAACGGTTGCGTCACATATTCGTAGCAACATGTATTTAGCGATCGTATTGGGATATTACTAGGTTGCATGGCTTTTAACAGTGAAACGATTGACTGTGGGACTTAATTGAACTGATTTTTGACTTTGTCCTTAGAAATGTGATAAGTGAGCCAGTTTGACTACAAGAAATAACATTCTTATTAATGTGACATGATTGCTGGAACTCAGCGATTACACTGGGCGCTGTGCTAGCGTTTTCTTTGAAAATTAAGATAAATAAGTCTTTTTTTACTTTGCGACCAATCCTAGCCGTTAGTTCGCGCTGAAGAAATAGGAACAATTTCAGAGACTACATTTCATTGACTTTCTGGCGGTTTTAATCCGTTTGAGTTACAACAGTTGCGTCCCATATTCGTACCAACATGTATTTAGCGATAGTATTCGGATATTACTAGGTTGCATCGCTTTTAACAGTGAAACGATTGACTCTGGGACTTAATTGAACTGATTATGGACTTTGACCTTATAAATGTTATAAGTGAGACAATTGGACTCCCAGAAATAACATTCTTCTTAACTTGACATGATTGTGGGAACTCAGCGATTACACTGGGCGCTGTGGTAGCGTTTTATTTAAAAATTAAGATAAATAAGTCTTTTTTTACTGCGGGACCAATCCTAGCCGTTAGTTCGCGCTAAAGAAATAGGAACAGTTCCAAAGACTACATTTTATTGACTTTCTAGCGGTATAAATCCGTTTGAGTTACAACGGTTGCGTCACATATTCGTACCAACATGTATTTAGCGATAGTTTTCGGATATTACTAGGTTGCATCGCTTTTAACAGTGAAACGATTGACTGTGGGACTTAATTGAACTGATTTTGGACTTTGACCTTATAAATGTGATAAATGAGGCAGTTTGACTACAAGAAGTACATTCTTCTTAATTTAACATGATTGCTGGAACTCAGCGATTACACTGGGCGCTGTGGTAGCGCTTCACTACAACATTAAGATAAATAAGTCATTTTTAACTGTGGCACCAATCGTAGCCGGTAGTTTGCGCTGAAGAAACAGAGACAGTTTCAAAAACTACATTTTATTGATTTTCTAACTTTGTCAATCCGTTTGAGTTACAACGGTTGCGTCACATATTCGTACCAACATGTATTTAGCGATAGTTTTCAGATATTACTAGGTTGTATCGCTTTTAACAGTGAAACGATTGACTCTGGGACTTAATTGAACTAATTTTTGACTTTGGCCTTATAAATGTGATAAGTGAGACAGTTTGACAACAAGAAATAACAATCTTCTTAACTTGACATGATTGTGGGAACTCAGCGATTACACTGGACCCCGTGGTAGCGCTCCATTTAAAAATTTAGATTAATAAGTCATTTTTACTGCAGGACCAATCCTAGCCGTTAATTCGCGCAGAAGAAATAGGAACAGTTCCAAAGACTACATTTCATTGACATTCTAGCGGTATAAGTCCGTTTGAGTTACAACGGTTGCGTCACATATTCGTACCAACATGTACTTAGCGATAGTATTCGGATATTACTAGGTTGCATCGCCTTTAACAGTGAAACGATTGACTGTGGGACTTAATTGAACTGATTTTTGACTTTGACCTTATAAATGTGATAAATGATGCAGTTTAACTACAAGAAGTAACATGCTTCTTAATTTGACATGATTGCTGGAACTCAGCGATTACACTGAGCGCTGTGGTAGTGTTTTATTAAAGAATTAAGATAAATAAGCCATTTTTAACTGTGGCACCAATCCTAGCCGGTATTTCGCGCTGAAGGAATAGAGACAGTTTCAAAACCTACATTTCATTGATTTTCTAACCTTGTCAGTCCGTTTGAGCTACAACGGTTGCGTCACATATTCGTAGCAACATGTATTTAGCGATCGTATTGGGATATTACTAGGTTGCATGGCTTTTAACAGTGAAACGATTGACTGTGGGACTTAATTGAACTGATTTTTGACTTTGTCCTTAGAAATGTGATAAGTGAGCCAGTTTGACTACAAGAAATAACATTCTTATTAATGTGACATGATTGCTGGAACTCAGCGATTACACTGGGCGCTGTGCTAGCGTTTTCTTTGAAAATTAAGATAAATAAGTCTTTTTTTACTTTGCGACCAATCCTAGCCGTTAGTTCGCTCTGAAGAAATAGGAACAATTTCAGAGACTACATTTCATTGACTTTCTGGCGGTTTTAATCCGTTTGAGTTACAACAGTTGCGTCCCATATTCGTACCAACATGTATTTAGCGATAGTATTCGGATATTACTAGGTTGCATCGCTTTTAACAGTGAAACGATTGACTCTGGGACTTAATTGAACTGATTATGGACTTTGACCTTATAAATGTTATAAGTGAGACAATTGGACTCCCAGAAATAACATTCTTCTTAACTTGACATGATTGTGGGAACTCAGCGATTACACTGGGCGCTGTGGTAGCGTTTTATTTAAAAATTAAGATAAATAAGTCTTTTTTTACTGCGGGACCAATCCTAGCCGTTAGTTCGCGCTAAAGAAATAGGAACAGTTCCAAAGACTACATTTTATTGACTTTCTAGCGGTATAAATCCGTTTGAGTTACAACGGTTGCGTCACATATTCGTACCAACATGTATTTAGCGATAGTTTTCGGATATTACTAGGTTGCATCGCTTTTAACAGTGAAACGATTGACTGTGGGACTTAATTGAACTGATTTTGGACTTTGACCTTATAAATGTGATAAATGAGGCAGTTTGACTACAAGAAGTACATTCTTCTTAATTTAACATGATTGCTGGAACTCAGCGATTACACTGGGCGCTGTGGTAGCGCTTCACTACAACATTAAGATAAATAAGTCATTTTTAACTGTGGCACCAATCGTAGCCGGTAGTTTGCGCTGAAGAAACAGAGACAGTTTCAAAAACTACATTTTATTGATTTTCTAACTTTGTCAATCCGTTTGAGTTACAACGGTTGCGTCACATATTCGTACCAACATGTATTTAGCGATAGTTTTCAGATATTACTAGGTTGTATCGCTTTTAACAGTGAAACGATTGACTCTGGGACTTAATTGAACTGATTTTGGACTTTGACCTTATAAATGTTATGAGTGAGACAATTGGACTCCAATAAATAACATTCTTCTTAACTTGACATGATTGTGGGAACTCAGCGATTACACTGGACCCCGTGGTAGCGCTTCATTTAAAAATTTAGATAAATAAGTCTTTCTTACTGTGGCACTAATCCTAGCCGTTAGCGCGCGCTGAAGATATAGAGACAGTTTCAAAAAATCCATTTAATTGACTTTTCAACAGTGTCAATCCGTTTGAGTTACAACGGTTGCGTCACATATTCGTACCAACATGTATTTAGTGATTTTCTTCCGATATTACTAGGTTGCGTCGCTTTTAACAGTGAAACGTTTGACTGTGGGACTTAATTGAACTGACTTTGGACCTTGACCTTATAAATGTTATAAATGAGCCAGTTTGACTACAAGAAATAACATTCTTATTAATCTGACATGATTGTTGGAACTCAGCGATTACACTGGGCGCTGTGGTAGCGTTTTATTTAAAAATTAAGATAAATAAGTCTTTTTTTACTGTGGGACCAATCCTAGCCGTTAGTTCGCACTGAAGAAATAGGAACAGTTCCAAAGACTACATTTTATTGACTTTCTAGCGGTATAAATCCGTTTGAGTTACAACGGTTGCGTCACATATTCGTACCAACATGTATTTAGCGATAGTTTTCGGATATTACTAGGTTGCATCGCTTTTAACAGTGAAACGATTGACTGTGGGACTTAATTGAACTGATTTTGGACTTTGACCTTATAAATGTGATAAATGAGGCAGTTTGACTACAAGAAGTAACATTCTTCTTAACTTGACATGATTGTGGGAACTCAGCGATTACACTGGACCCCGTGGTAGCGCTTCATTTAAAAATTTAGATAAATAAGTCATTCTTACTGTGGGACCAATCCTAGCCGTTAGCGCGCGCTGAAGAAATAGAGACAGTTTCAAAAACTACATTTTATTGATTTTCTAACTTTGGGAATCCGTTTGAGTTACAACGGTTGCGTCACATATTCGTACCAACATGTATTTAGTGATTTTCTTCCGATATTACTAGGTTGCATCGCTTTTAACAGCGAAACGATTGACTCTGGGACTTAATTGAACTGATTTTTGACTTTGGCCTTATAAATGTGATAAGTGAGACAGTTTGACTACAAGAAATAACAATCTTCTTAACTTGACATGATTGTGGGAATTCAGCGATTACACTGGACCCCGTGGTAGCGCTCCATTTAAAAATTAAGATAAATAAGTCTTTTTTTACTGTGCGACCAATCCTAGCCGTTAGTTCGCGCTGAAGAAATAGGAACAATTTCAGAGACTACATTTCATTGACTTTCTGGCGGTTTCAATCCGTTTGAGTTACAACGGTTGCGTCACATATTCGTACCAACATGTACTTAGCGATAGTATTCGGATATTACTAGGTTGCATCGCCTTTAACAGTAAAACGATTGACTGTGGGACTTAATTGAACTGATTTTGGACTTTGACCTTATAAATGTGATAAATGAGGCAGTTTAACTACTAGCAGTAACATGCTTCTTAATTTGACATGATTGCTGGAACTCAGCGATTACACTGAGCGCTGTGGTAGCGTTTTATTAAAGAATTAAGATAAATAAGCCATTTTTAACTGTGGCACCAATCCTAGCCGGTAGTTCGCGCTGAAGGAATAGAGACAGTTTCAAAAACTACATTTCATTGATTTTCTAACCTTGTCAGTCCGTTTGAGCTACAACGGTTGCGTCACATATTCGTACCAACATGTATTTAGCGATCGTATTGGGATATTACTAGGTTGCATCGCTTTTAACAGTGAAACGATTGACTGTGGGACTTAATTGAACTGATTTTTGACTTTGACCTTATAAATGTGATAAGTGAGCCAGTTTGACTACAAGAAATAACATTCTTATTAATGTGACATGTTTGCTGGAACTCAGCGATTATACTGGGCGCTGTGCTAGTGTTTTCTTTGAAAATTAAGATAAATAAGTCTTTTTTTACTGTGGGACCAATCCTAGCCGGTAGTTCGCGCTGAAGAAATAGGAACAATTTCAGAGACTACATTTCATTGACTTTCTGGCGGTTTCAATCCGTTTGAGTTACAACAGTTGCGTCCCATATTCGTACCAACATGTATTTAGCAATAGTATTCGGATATTACTAGGTTGCATCGCTTTTAACAGTGAAACGATTGACTCTGGGACTTAATTGAACTAATTTTTGACTTTGGCCTTATAAATGTGATAAGTGAGACAGTTTGACAACAAGAAATAACAATCTTCTTAACTTGACATGATTGTGGGAACTCAGCGATTACACTGGACCCCGTGGTAGCGCTCCATTTAAAAATTTAGATTAATAAGTCATTTTTACTGCAGGACCAATCCTAGCCGTTAATTCGCGCAGAAGAAATAGGAACAGTTCCAAAGACTACATTTCATTGACATTCTAGCGGTATAAGTCCGTTTGAGTTACAACGGTTGCGTCACATATTCGTACCAACATGTACTTAGCGATAGTATTCGGATATTACTAGGTTGCATCGCCTTTAACAGTGAAACGATTGACTGTGGGACTTAATTGAACTGATTTTTGACTTTGACCTTATAAATGTGATAAATGATGCAGTTTAACTACAAGAAGTAACATGCTTCTTAATTTGACATGATTGCTGGAACTCAGCGATTACACTGAGCGCTGTGGTAGTGTTTTATTAAAGAATTAAGATAAATAAGCCATTTTTAACTGTGGCACCAATCCTAGCCGGTATTTCGCGCTGAAGGAATAGAGACAGTTTCAAAACCTACATTTCATTGATTTTCTAACCTTGTCAGTCCGTTTGAGCTACAACGGTTGCGTCACATATTCGTAGCAACATGTATTTAGCGATCGTATTGGGATATTACTAGGTTGCATGGCTTTTAACAGTGAAACGATTGACTGTGGGACTTAATTGAACTGATTTTTGACTTTGTCCTTAGAAATGTGATAAGTGAGCCAGTTTGACTACAAGAAATAACATTCTTATTAATGTGACATGATTGCTGGAACTCAGCGATTACACTGGGCGCTGTGCTAGCGTTTTCTTTGAAAATTAAGATAAATAAGTCTTTTTTTACTTTGCGACCAATCCTAGCCGTTAGTTCGCGCTGAAGAAATAGGAACAATTTCAGAGACTACATTTCATTGACTTTCTGGCGGTTTTAATCCGTTTGAGTTACAACAGTTGCGTCCCATATTCGTACCAACATGTATTTAGCGATAGTATTCGGATATTACTAGGTTGCATCGCTTTTAACAGTGAAACGATTGACTCTGGGACTTAATTGAACTGATTATGGACTTTGACCTTATAAATGTTATAAGTGAGACAATTGGACTCCCAGAAATAACATTCTTCTTAACTTGACATGATTGTGGGAACTCAGCGATTACACTGGGCGCTGTGGTAGCGTTTTATTTAAAAATTAAGATAAATAAGTCTTTTTTTACTGCGGGACCAATCCTAGCCGTTAGTTCGCGCTAAAGAAATAGGAACAGTTCCAAAGACTACATTTTATTGACTTTCTAGCGGTATAAATCCGTTTGAGTTACAACGGTTGCGTCACATATTCGTACCAACATGTATTTAGCGATAGTTTTCGGATATTACTAGGTTGCATCGCTTTTAACAGTGAAACGATTGACTGTGGGACTTAATTGAACTGATTTTGGACTTTGACCTTATAAATGTGATAAATGAGGCAGTTTGACTACAAGAAGTACATTCTTCTTAATTTAACATGATTGCTGGAACTCAGCGATTACACTGGGCGCTGTGGTAGCGCTTCACTACAACATTAAGATAAATAAGTCATTTTTAACTGTGGCACCAATCGTAGCCGGTAGTTTGCGCTGAAGAAACAGAGACAGTTTCAAAAACTACATTTTATTGATTTTCTAACTTTGTCAATCCGTTTGAGTTACAACGGTTGCGTCACATATTCGTACCAACATGTATTTAGCGATAGTTTTCAGATATTACTAGGTTGTATCGCTTTTAACAGTGAAACGATTGACTCTGGGACTTAATTGAACTAATTTTTGACTTTGGCCTTATAAATGTGATAAGTGAGACAGTTTGACAACAAGAAATAACAATCTTCTTAACTTGACATGATTGTGGGAACTCAGCGATTACACTGGACCCCGTGGTAGCGCTCCATTTAAAAATTTAGATTAATAAGTCATTTTTACTGCAGGACCAATCCTAGCCGTTAATTCGCGCAGAAGAAATAGGAACAGTTCCAAAGACTACATTTCATTGACATTCTAGCGGTATAAGTCCGTTTGAGTTACAACGGTTGCGTCACATATTCGTACCAACATGTACTTAGCGATAGTATTCGGATATTACTAGGTTGCATCGCCTTTAACAGTGAAACGATTGACTGTGGGACTTAATTGAACTGATTTTTGACTTTGACCTTATAAATGTGATAAATGATGCAGTTTAACTACAAGAAGTAACATGCTTCTTAATTTGACATGATTGCTGGAACTCAGCGATTACACTGAGCGCTGTGGTAGTGTTTTATTAAAGAATTAAGATAAATAAGCCATTTTTAACTGTGGCACCAATCCTAGCCGGTATTTCGCGCTGAAGGAATAGAGACAGTTTCAAAACCTACATTTCATTGATTTTCTAACCTTGTCAGTCCGTTTGAGCTACAACGGTTGCGTCACATATTCGTAGCAACATGTATTTAGCGATCGTATTGGGATATTACTAGGTTGCATGGCTTTTAACAGTGAAACGATTGACTGTGGGACTTAATTGAACTGATTTTTGACTTTGTCCTTAGAAATGTGATAAGTGAGCCAGTTTGACTACAAGAAATAACATTCTTATTAATGTGACATGATTGCTGGAACTCAGCGATTACACTGGGCGCTGTGCTAGCGTTTTCTTTGAAAATTAAGATAAATAAGTCTTTTTTTACTTTGCGACCAATCCTAGCCGTTAGTTCGCTCTGAAGAAATAGGAACAATTTCAGAGACTACATTTCATTGACTTTCTGGCGGTTTTAATCCGTTTGAGTTACAACAGTTGCGTCCCATATTCGTACCAACATGTATTTAGCGATAGTATTCGGATATTACTAGGTTGCATCGCTTTTAACAGTGAAACGATTGACTCTGGGACTTAATTGAACTGATTATGGACTTTGACCTTATAAATGTTATAAGTGAGATAATTGGACTCCCAGAAATAACATTCTTCTTAACTTGACATGATTGTGGGAACTCAGCGATTACACTGGGCGCTGTGGTAGCGTTTTATTTAAAAATTAAGATAAATAAGTCTTTTTTTACTGCGGGACCAATCCTAGCCGTTAGTTCGCGCTAAAGAAATAGGAACAGTTCCAAAGACTACATTTTATTGACTTTCTAGCGGTATAAATCCGTTTGAGTTACAACGGTTGCGTCACATATTCGTACCAACATGTATTTAGCGATAGTTTTCGGATATTACTAGGTTGCATCGCTTTTAACAGTGAAACGATTGACTGTGGGACTTAATTGAACTGATTTTGGACTTTGACCTTATAAATGTGATAAATGAGGCAGTTTGACTACAAGAAGTACATTCTTCTTAATTTAACATGATTGCTGGAACTCAGCGATTACACTGGGCGCTGTGGTAGCGCTTCACTACAACATTAAGATAAATAAGTCATTTTTAACTGTGGCACCAATCGTAGCCGGTAGTTTGCGCTGAAGAAACAGAGACAGTTTCAAAAACTACATTTTATTGATTTTCTAACTTTGTCAATCCGTTTGAGTTACAACGGTTGCGTCACATATTCGTACCAACATGTATTTAGCGATAGTTTTCAGATATTACTAGGTTGTATCGCTTTTAACAGTGAAACGATTGACTCTGGGACTTAATTGAACTGATTTTGGACTTTGACCTTATAAATGTTATGAGTGAGACAATTGGACTCCAATAAATAACATTCTTCTTAACTTGACATGATTGTGGGAACTCAGCGATTACACTGGACCCCGTGGTAGCGCTTCATTTAAAAATTTAGATAAATAAGTCTTTCTTACTGTGGCACTAATCCTAGCCGTTAGCGCGCGCTGAAGATATAGAGACAGTTTCAAAAAATCCATTTAATTGACTTTTCAACAGTGTCAATCCGTTTGAGTTACAACGGTTGCGTCACATATTCGTACCAACATGTATTTAGTCATTTTCTTCCGATATTACTAGGTTGCATCGCTTTTAACAGTGAAACGATTGACTGTGGGACTTAATTGAACTGATTTTGAACTGTGACCTTATAAATGTTATAAGTGAGACAATTGGACTCCAAGAAATAACATTCTTCTTAACTTGACATGATTGTGGGAACTCAGCGGTTACACTGGACCCCGTGATAGCGCTCCCTTTAGAAATGTAGATAAATAAGTCATTTTTACTATGGGACCAATCAGAGCCTTTAGTTCGCGCTGAAGAAATAGGAACAGTTCCAAAGACTACATTTCATTGACATTCTAGCGGTATAAATCCGTTTGAGATACAACGGTTGCGTCACATATTCGTACCAACATGTATTTAGCGATAATATTCGGATATAACTAGGTTGCATCGCTGTTAACAGTGAAACGATTGACTGTGGGACTTAATTGAACTGATTTTAGACTTTGTCTTTATAAATGTGATAAATGAGGCAGTTTGACTACAAGAACTAACATTCTTCTTAATTTGACATGATTGCTGGAACTCAGTGATTACAATGGGCGCTGTGGTAGCGCTTTATTTAAAAATTAAGATAAATAAGTTATTTTTTACTGTGGGACCAATCCTAGCCGTTAGTTCGCGCTGAAGAAATAGAAACAGTTCCAAAGACTACATTTTATTGACTTTCTAGCGGTATAAATCCGTTTGAGTTACAACGGTTGCGTCACATATTCGTACCAACATGTATTTAGCGATAGTTTTCGGATATTACTAGGTTGCATCGCTTTTAACAGTGAAACGATTGACTGTGGGACTTAATTGAACTGATTTTGGACTTTGACCTTATAAATGTGATAAATGAGGCAGTTTGACTACAAGAAGTACATTCTTCTTAATTTAACATGATTGCTGGAACTCAGCGATTACACTGGGCGCTGTGGTAGCGCTTCACTACAACATTAAGATAAATAAGTCATTTTTAACTGTGGCACCAATCGTAGCCGGTAGTTTGCGCTGAAGAAACAGAGACAGTTTCAAAAACTACATTTTATTGATTTTCTAACTTTGTCAATCCGTTTGAGTTACAACGGTTGCGTCACATATTCGTACCAACATGTATTTAGCGATAGTTTTCAGATATTACTAGGTTGCATCGCTTTTAACAGTGAAACGATTGACTCTGGGACTTAATTGAACTGATTTTGGACTTTGACCTTATAAATGTTATGAGTGAGACAATTGGACTCCAATAAACAACATTCTTCTTAACTTGACATGATTGTGGGAACTCAGCGATTACACTGGACCCCGTGGTTGCGCTTCATTTAAAAATTTAGATAAATAAGTCATTCTTACTGTGGCACTAATCCTAGCCGTTAGCGCGCGCTGAAGATATAGAGACAGTTTCAAAAAATCCATTTAATTGACTTTTCAACAGTGTCAATCCGTTTGAGTTACAACGGTTGCGTCACATATTCGTACCAACATGTATTTAGCGATCGTATTGGGATATTACTAGGTTGCATCGTTTTTAAAAGTGAAACGATTGACTGTGGGACTTAATTGAACTGATTTTGGACTTTGACCTTATAAATGTGATAAATGAGGCAGTTTAACTACAAGAAGTAACATGCTTCTTAATTTGACATGATTGCTGGAACTCAGCGATTACACTGAGCGCTGTGGTAGCGTTTTATTAAAGAATTAAGATAAATAAGTCATTTTTAACTGTGGCACCAATCCTAGCCGGTAGTTCGCGCTGAAGGAATAGAGACAGTTTCGAAAACTACATTTCATTGATTTTCTAACCTTGTCAGTCCGTTTGAGCTACAACGGTTGCGTCACATATTCGTACCAACATGTTTTTAGCGATCGTATTGGGATATTACTAGGTTGCATCGCTTTTAACAGTGAAACGATTGACTGTGGGACTTAATTGAATTGATTTTTGACTTTGACCTTATAAATGTGATAAGTGAGCCAGTTTGACTACAAGAAATAACATTCTTATTAATGTGACATGATTGCTGGAACTCAGCGATTACACTTGGCGCTGTGCTAGCGTTTTCTTTGAAAATTAAGATAAATAAGTCTTTTTTTACTGTGCGACCAATCCTAGCCGTTAGTTCGCGCTGAAGAAATAGGAACAATTTCAGAGACTACATTTCATTGACTTTCTGGCGGTTTCAATCCGTTTTAGTTACAACAGTTGCGTCCCATATTCGTACCAACATGTATTTAGCGATAGTATTCGGATATTACTAGGTTGCATCGCTTTTAACAGTAAAACGATTGACTCTGGGACTTAATTGAACTGATTATGGACTTTGACCTTATAAATGTTATAAGTGAGACAATTGGACTCCCAGAAATAACATTCTTCTTAACTTGACATGATTGTGGGAACTCAGCGATTACACTGGGCGCTGTGGTAGCGTTTTATTTAAAAATTAAGATAAATAAGTCTTTTTTTACTGCGGGATCAATCCTAGCCGTTAGTTCGCGCTGAAGAAATAGGAACAGTTCCAAAGACTACATTTTATTGACTTTCTAGCGGTATAAATCCGTTTGAGTTACAACGGTTGCGTCACATATTCGTACCAACATGTATTTAGCGATAGTTTTCGGATATTACTAGGTTGCATCGCTTTTAACAGTGAAACGATTGACTGTGGGACTTAATTGAACTGATTTTGGACTTTGACCTTATAAATGTGATAAATGAGGCAGTTTGACTACAAGAAGTATATTCTTCTTAATTTAACATGATTGCTGGAACTCAGCGATTACACTGGGCGCTGTGGTAGCGCTTCACTACAACATTAAGATAAATAAGTCATTTTTAACTGTGGCACCAATCGTAGCCGGTAGTTTGCGCTGAAGAAACAGAGACAGTTTCAAAAACTACATTTTATTGATTTTCTAACTTTGTCAATCCGTTTGAGTTACAACGGTTGCGTCACATATTCGTACCAACATGTATTTAGCGATAGTTTTCAGATATTACTAGGTTGCATCGCTTTTAACAGTGAAACGATTGACTCTGGGACTTAATTGAACTGATTTTGGACTTTGACCTTATAAATGTTATGAGTGAGACAATTGGACTCCAATAAATAACATTCTTCTTAACTTGACATGATTGTGGGAACTCTGCGATTACACTGGACCCCGTGGTAGCGCTTCATTAAAAAATTTAGATAAATAAGTCATTCTTACTGTGGCACTAATCCTAGCCGTTAGCGCGCGCTGAAGATATAGAGACAGTTTCAAAGAATCCATTTAATTGACTTTCTGGCGGTTTCAATCCGTTTGAGTTACAACAGTTGCGTCCCATATTCGTACCAACATGTATTTAGTCATTTTCTTCCGATATTACTAGGTTGCATCGTTTTTAACAGTGAAACGATTGACTGTGGGACTTAATTGAACTGATTTTGAACTGTGACCTTATAAATGTTATAAGTGAGACAATTGGACTCCAAGAAATAACATTCTTCTTCTTGACTTTGACCTTATAAATGTGATAAGTGAGCCAGTTTGACTATAAGAAATAACATTCTTATTAATGTGACATGATTGCTGGAACTCAGCGATTACACTGGGCGCTGTGCTAGCGTGTTCTTTGAAAATTAAGATAAATAAGTCTTTTTTTACTGTACGACCAATCCTAGCCGTTAGTTCGCGCTGAAGAAATAGGAACAATTTCAAAGACTACATTTCATTGACTTTCTGGCGGTTTCAATCCGTTTGAGTTACAACAGTTGCGTCCCATATTCGTACCAACATGTATTTAGCGATAGTATTCGGATATTACTAGGTTGCATCCCTTTTAACAGTGAAACGTTTGACTGTGGGACTTACTTGAACTGACTTTGGACTATGACCTTATAAATGTGATAAGTGAGCCAGTTTGACTACAAGAAATAACATTCTTATTAATCTGACATGATTGCTGAAACTCAGCGATTACTGTGGGCGCTGTGCTAGCGTTTTCTTTAAAAATTAAGATAAATAAGTCTTTTTTTACTGTGGGACCAATCCTAGCTGTTAGTTCGCGCTGAAGAAATAGAGACAGTTTCAAAAACTATATTTCATTGACTGTCTAACGGCGTCAATTCGTTTGATTTACAACGGTTGCGTCACATATTCGTACCAACATGTATTTAGTGATTTTCTTCTGATATTACTAGGTTGCATCGCTTTTAACAGTGAAACGACTGACTCTGGGACTTAATTGAACTGATTATGGACTTTGACCTTATAAATGTTATAAGTGAGACAATTGGACTCCAAGAAATGACATTCTTCTTAACTTGACATAATTGTGGGAACTCAGCGATTACACTGGGCGCTGTGGTAGCGTTTTATTTAAAAATTAAGATAAATAAGTTTTTTTTACTGTGGGACTAATCCTAGCCGTTAGTTCGCGCTGAAGAAATAGGAACAGTTTCAAAGCCTACACTTTATTGACTTTCTAGCGGTAAAAATCCGTTTGAGTTACAACGGTTGCGTCCCATATTCTTACCAACATGTATTTAGCGTTAGTTTTCGGATATTACTAGGTTGCATCGCTTTTAACAGTAAAACGATTGACTGTGGGACTTAATTGAACTGATTTTGAACTGTGACCTTATAAATGTTATAAGTGAGACAATTGGACTCCCAGAAATAACATTCTTCTTAACTTGACATGATTGTGGGAACTCAGCGATTACACTGGGCGCTGTGGTAGCGCTTTATTACAAAATTAAGATAAATAAGTCATTTTTAACTGTGGCACCAATCCTAGCCTGTAGTTCGCGCTGAAGAAATAGAGACAGTTTCAAAAATTCCATTTAATTGACTTTTCAACAGTGTCAATCCGTTTGAGTTACAACGGTTGCGTCACATATTCGTACCAACATCTATTTAGCGATAGTATTCGGATATTACTAGGTTGCGTCGCTTTTAACAGTGAAACGTTTGACTGTGGGACTTAATTGAACTGACTTTGGACTTTGACCTTATAAATGTGATAAATGAGGCAGTTTGACTACAAGAAGTAACATTCTCCTTAACTTGACATGATTGTGGGAACTCAGCCATTACACTTGGCCCCGTAGTAGCGCTTCATTTAAAAGTTTAGATAAATAAGTCATTCTTACTGTGGGACCAATCCTAGCCGTTAGCGCGCGCTGAAGAAATAGAGACAGTTTCAAAAACTACATTTTATTGATTTTCTAGCGGTATAAATCCGTTTGAGTTACAACGGTTGCGTCACATATTCGTACCAACATGTATTTAGCGATAGTTTTCGGATATTACTAGGTTGCATCGCTTTTAACAGTGAAACGATTGACTGTGGGACTTAATTGAACTGATTTTGGACTGTAACCTTTTAAATGTGAAAGTGAGGCAATTGTACTTCAAGAAATAACATTCTTTTTACATTGACATGATTGTCGAAACTCAGCGATTACACTGGGCGCTGTGCTAGCGATTCATTTAAAAATTAAGATAAAAAATTCAGTTTTTACTGTGGGACCAATCCTAGCAGTTAGCTCGTGCTGAAGAAATAGAGACAGTTTCAAAAACTACATTTCATTTACTTTCTAACGGTGTCAGTCCGTTTAAGTTACAACGGTTCTGTCACATATTCGTACCAACATGTATTTAGTGATTTTCTTGCGATATTACTTAGTTGTATCGCTTTTAACAGTGAAACGATTGACTGTGGGACTTAATTGAACTAACTTTGGACTGTGACCTGATAAATGTAATAAATGAGACAATTGGTCTCCAAGAAATAACATTCTTCTTAACTTGTGACGATTGTGGGAACTCAGCGATTACACTAGACCCCGTGGTAGCGCTCCATTTAAAAATTTAGATAAATAAGTCATTTTTACTGTGGCACCCATCCTACCCTTTAGTTCGCGCTGAAGAAATAGGAACAGTTCCAAAGACTACATTTCATTGACTTTCTATCGGTATAAATCCGTTTAAGTTACAACGGTGGCGTCACATATTCGTACCAACATGTATTTAGCGATAGTATTCGGATATTACTAGGTTGCATGGCTTTTAACAGTGAAACGATTGACTGTGGGACTTAATTGAACTGATTTTGGACTTTTACCTTATAAATGTGATAAATGAGGCAGTTTGACTACAAGAAGTAACATTCTTCTTAATTTGACATGATTGCTGGAACTCAGCGATTACACTGGGCGCTGTGGTAGCGCTTTATTACAAAATTAAGATAAATAAGTCATTTTTAACTGTGGCACTAATCCTAGCCGGTAGTTCGCGCTGAAGAAATAGAGACAGTTTCAAAAAGTCCATTTAATTGACTTTTCAACAGTGTCAATCCGTTTGAGTTACAACGGTTGCGTCACATATTCGTACCAACATGTATTTAGCGATAGTTTTCGGATATTACTAGGTTGCATCGCTTTTAACAGTGAAACGATTGACTGTGGGACTTAATTGAACTGATTTTGGACTTTGACCTTATAAATGTGATAAATGAGGCAGTTTGACTACAAGAAGTAACATTCTCCTTAACTTGACATGATTGTGGGAACTCAGCGATTACACTGGACCCCGTGGTAGCGCTTCATTTAAAAATTTAGATAAATAAGTCATTCTTACTGTGGGACCAATCCTAGCCGTTAGCGCGCGCTGAAGAAATAGAGACAGTTTCAAAAACGACATTTTATTGATTTTCTAACTTTGGGAATCCGTTTGAGTTACAACGGTTGCGTCACATATTCGTACCAACATGTATTTAGTGATTTTCTTCCGATATTACTAGGTTGCATCGCTTTTAACAGCGAAACGATTGACTCTGGGACTTAATTGAACTGATTTTTGACTTTGGCCTTATAAATGTGATAAGTGAGACAGTTTGACTACAAGAAATAACAATCTTCTTAACTTGACATGATTGTGGGAACTCAGCGATTACACTGGACCCCGTGGTAGCGCTCCATTTAAAAATTTAGATAAATAAGTCATTTTTACTGCGGGACCAATCCTAGCCGTTAGTTCGCGCAGAAGAAATAGGAACAGTTCCGAAGACTACATTTCATTGACATTCTAGCGGTATAAGTCCGTTTGAGTTACAACGGTTGCGTCACATATTCGCACCAACATGTATTTAGCGATATTTTTCCTCTATTACTAGGTTGCATCGCTTTTAACAGTGAAACGATTGACTGTGGGACTTAATTGAACTGATTTTGGACTGTAACCTTTTAAATGTGAAAGTGAGACAATTGTACTTCAAGAAATAACATTCTTCTTACATTGACATGATTGTCGAAACTCAGCGATTACACTGGGCGCTGTGCTAGCGATTCATTTAAAAATTAAGATAAAAAATTCAGTTTTTACTGTGGGACCAATCCTAGCAGTTAGCTCGTGCTGAAGAACTAGAGACAGTTTCAAAAACTACATTTCATTTACTTTCTAACGGTGTCAGTCCGTTTAAGTTACAACGGTTCTGTCACATATTCGTACCAACATATATTTAGTGATTTTCTTGCGATATTACTTAGTTGTATCGCTTTTAACAGTGAAACGATTGACTGTGGGACTTAATTGAACTAACTTTGGACTGTGACCTGTTAAATGTAATAAATGAGACAATTGGTCTCCAAGAAATAACATTCTTCTTAACTTGTGACGATTGTGGGAACTCAGCGATTACACTAGACCCCGTGGTAGCGCTCCATTTAAAAATTTAGATAAATAAGTCATTTTTACTGTGGCACCCATCCTAGCCGTTAGCGCGCGCTGAAGAAATAGAGACGGTTTCAAAAACTACATTTTATTGATTTTCTATCGGTATAAATCCGTTTAAGTTACAACGGTGGCGTCACATATTCGTACCAACATGTATTTAGCGATAGTATTCGGATATTACTAGGTTGTATGGCTTTTAACAGTGAAACGATTGACTGTGGGACTTAATTGAACTGATTTTGGACTTTTACCTTATAAATGTGTTAAATGAGGCAGTTTGACTACAAGAAGTAACATTCTTCTTAATTTGACATGATTGCTGGAACTCAGCGATTACACTGGGCGCTGTGGTAGCGCTTTATTACAAAATTAAGATAAATAAGTCATTTTTAACTGTGGCACTAATCCTAGCCGTTAGTTCGCACTGAAGAAATAGGAACAGTTCCAAAGACTACATTTTATTGACTTTCTAGCGGTATAAATCCGTTTGAGATACAACGGTTGCGTCACATATTCGTACCAACATGTATTTAGCGATAGTTTTCGGATATTACTAGGTTGCATCGCTTTTAACAGTGAAACGATTGACTGTGGGACTTAATTGAACTGATTTTGGACTTTAACCTTATAAATGTGATAAATGAGGCAGTTTGACTACAAGAAGTAACATTCTTCTTAACTTGACATGATTGTGGGAACTCAGCGATTACACTGGACCCCGTGGTAGCGCTTCATTTAAAAATTTAGATAAATAAGTCATTCTTACTGTGAGACCAATCCTAGCCGTTAGCGCGCGCTGAAGAAATAGAGACAGTTTCAAAAACTACATTTTATTGATTTTCTAACTTTGGGAATCCGTTTGAGTTACAACGGTTGCGTCACATATTCGTACCAACATGTATTTAGTGATTTTCTTCCGATATTACTAGGTTGCATCGCTTTTAACAGTGAAACGATTGACTGTGGGACTTAATTGAACTGATTTTTGACTTTGACCTTGTAAATGTGATAAGTGAGCCAGTTTGACTACAAGAAATAACATTCTTATTAATGTGACATGATTGCTGGAACTCAGCGATTACACTGGGCGCTGTGCTAGCGTTTTCTTTGAAAATTGAGATAAATAAGTCTTTTTTTACTGTGCGACCAATCCTAGCCGTTAGTTCGCGCTGAAGAAATAGGAACAATTTCAGAGACTACATTTCATTGACTTTCTGGCGGTTTCGATCCGTTTGAGTTACAACGGTTGCGTCACATATTCGTACCAACATCTATTTAGCGATAGTATTCGGATATTACTAGGTTGCGTCGCTTTTAACAGTGAAACGTTTGACTGTGGGACTTAATTGAACTGACTTTGGACTTTGACCTTATAAATGTTATAAATGAGCCAGTTTGACTACAAGAAATAACATTCTTATTAATCTGACATGATTGTTGGAACTCAGCGATTACACTGGGCGCTGTGGTAGCGTTTTATTTAAAAATTAAGATAAATAAGTCTTTTTTTACTGTGGGACCAATCCTAGTTGTTAGTTCGCACTGAAGAAATAGGAACAACTCCAAAGACTACATTTTATTGACTTTCTAGCGGTATAAATCCGTTTGAGTTACAACGGTTGCGTCACATATTCGTACCAACATGTATTTAGCGATAGTTTTCGGATATTACTAGGTTGCATCGCTTTTAACAGTGAAACGATTGACTGTGGGACTTAATTGAACTGATTTTGGACTTTGACCTTATAAATGTGATAAATGAGGCAGTTTGACTACAAGAAGTAACATTCTCCTTAACTTGACATGATTGTGGGAACTCAGCGATTACACTGGACCCTGTGGTAGCGCTTCATTTAAAAATTTAGATAAATAAGTCATTCTTACTGTGGGACCAATCCTAGCCGTTAGCGCGCGCTGAAGAAATAGAGACAGTTTCAAAAACTACATTTTATTGATTTTCTAACTTTGGGAATCCGTTTGAGTTACAACGGTTGCGTCACATATTCGTACCAACATGTATTTAGTGATTTTCTTCCGATATTACTAGGTTGCATCGCTTTTAACAGCGAAACGATTGACTCTGGGACTTAATTGAACTGATTTTTGACTTTGGCTTTATAAATGTGATAAGTGAGACAGTTTGACTACAAGAAATAACAATCTTCTTAACTTGACATGATTGTGGGAACTCAGCGATTACACTGGACCCCGTGGTAGCGCTCCATTTAAAAATTTAGATAAATAAGTCAATTTTACTGCAGGACCAATCCTAGCCGTTAGTTCGCGCAGAAGAAATAGGAACAGTTCCAAAGTCTACATTTCATTGATTTTCTAACCTTGTCAGTCCGTTTGAGCTACAACGGTTGCGTCACATATTTGTACCAACATGTATTTAGCGATCGTATTGGGATATTACTAGGTTGCATCGCTTTTAACAGTGAAACGATTGACTGTGGGACTTAATTGAACTGATTTTTGACTTTGACCTTATAAATGTGATAAGTGAGCCAGTTTGACTACAAGAAATAACATTCTTCCTAACTTGACATGATTGTGGGAACTCAGCGATTACACTGGACCCCGTGGTAGCGCTTCATTTAAAAATTTAGATAAATAAGTCATTCTTACTGTGGGACCAATCCTAGCCGTTAGCGCGCGCTGAAGAAATAGAGACAGTTTCAAAAACTACATTTTATTGATTTTCTAACTTTGGGAATCCGTTTGAGTTACAACGGTTGCGTCACATATTCGTACCAACATGTATTTAGTGATTTTCTTCCGATATTACTAGGTTGCATCGCTTTTAACAGTGAAACGATTGACTGTGGGACTTAATTGAACTGATTTTTGACTTTGACCTTGTAAATGTGATAAGTGAGCCAGTTTGACTACAAGAAATAACATTCTTATTAATGTGACATGATTGCTGGAACTCAGCGATTACACTGGGCGCTGTGCTAGCGTTTTCTTTGAAAATTAAGATAAATAAGTCTTTTTTTACTGTGCGACCAATCCTAGCCGTTAGTTCGCGCTGAAGAAATAGGAACAATTTCAGAGACTACATTTCATTGACTTTCTGGCGGTTTCAATCCGTTTGAGTTACAACGGTTGCGTCACATATTCGTACCAACATCTATTTAGCGATAGTATTCGGATATTACTAGGTTGCGTCGCTTTTAACAGTGAAACGTTTGACTGTGGGACTTAATTGAACTGACTTTTGACTTTGACCTTATAAATGTTATAAATGAGCCAGTTTGACTACAAGAAATAACATTCTTATTAATCTGACATGATTGTTGGAACTCAGCGATTACACTGGGCGCTGTGGTAGCGTTTTGTTTAAAAATTAAGATAAATAAGTCTTTTTTTACTGTGGGACCAATCCTAGCCGTTACTTCGCACTGAAGAAATAGGAACAGCTCCAAAGACTACATTTTATTGACTTTCTAGCGGTATAAATCCGTTTGAGTTACAACGGTTGCGTCACATATTCGTACCAACATGTATTTAGCGATAGTTTTCGGATATTACTAGGTTGCATCGCTTTTAACAGTGAAACGATTGACTGTGGGACTTAATTGAACTGATTTTGGACTTTGACCTTTATAAATGTGATAAATGAGGCAGTTTAACTACAAGAAGTAACATGCTTCTTAATTTGACATGATTGCTGGAACTCAGCGATTACACTGAGCGCTGTGGTAGCGTTTTATTAAAGAATTAAGATAAATAAGCCATTTTTAACTGTGGCACCAATCCTAGCCGGTAGTTCGCGCTGAAGGAATAGAGACAGTTTCAAAAACTACATTTCATTGATTTTCTAACCTTGTCAGTCCGTTTGAGCTACAACGGTTGCGTCACATATTCGTACCAACATGTATTTAGCGATCGTATTGGGATATTACTAGGTTGCATCGCTTTTAACAGTGAAACGATTGACTGTGGGACTTAATTGAACTGATTTTTGACTTTGACCTTATAAATGTGATAAGTGAGCCAGTTTGACTACAAGAAATAACTTTCTTATTAATGTGACATGATTGCTGGAACTCAGCGATTACACTGGGCGCTGTGCTAGCGTTTTCTTTGAAAATTAAGATAAATAAGTCTTTTTTTACTGTGCGACCAATCCTAGCCGTTAGTTCGCGCTGAAGAAATAGGAACAATTTCAGAGACTACATTTCATTGACTTTCTGGCGGTTTCAATCCGTTTGAGTTACAACAGTTGCGTGCCATATTCGTACCAACATGTATTTAGCGATAGTATTCGGATATTACTAGGTTGCATCGCTTTAACAGTGAAACGATTGACCCTGGGACTTAATTGAACTGATTTTTGACTTTGGCCTTATAAATGTGATAAGTGAGACAGTTTGACTACAAGAAATAACATTCTTATTAATGTGACATGATTGCTGGAACTCAGCGATTACACTGGGCGCTGTGCTAGCGTTTTCTTTGAAAATTAAGATAAATAAGTCTTTTTTTACTGTGCGACCAATCCTAGCCGTTAGTTCGCGCAGAAGAAATAGGAACAGTTCCAAAGACTACATTTCATTGACATTCTAGCGGTATAAGTCCGTTTGAGTTACAACGGTTGCCTCACATATTCGTACCAACATGTACTTAGCGATAGTATTCGGATATTACTAGGTTGCATCGCCTTTAACAGTGAAACGATTCACTGTGGGACTTAATTTAACTGATTTTGGACTTTGACCTTATAAATGTGATAAATGATGCAGTTTAACTACAAGAAGTAACATGCTTCTTAATTTGACATGATTGCTGGAACTCAGCGATTACACTGAGCGCTGTGGTAGCGTTTTATTAAAGAATTAAGATAAATAAGCCATTTTTAACTGTGGCACCAATCTTAGCCGGTAGTTCGCGCTGAAGGAATAGAGACAGTTTCAAAAACTACATTTCATTGATTTTCTAACCTTGTCAGTCCGTTTGAGCTACAACGGTTGCGTCACATATTCGTACCAACATGTATTTAGCGATCGTATTGGGATATTACTAGGTTGCATCGCTTTTAACAGTGAAACGATTGACTGTGGGACTTAATTGAACTGATTTTTGACTTTGACCTTATAAATGTGATAAGTGAGCCAGTTTGACTACAAGAAATAACATTCTTATTAATGTGACATGATTGCTGGAACTCAGCGATTACACTGGGCGCTGTGCTAGCGTTTTCTTTGAAAATTAAGATAAATAAGTCTTTTTTTACTGTGCGACCAATCCTAGCCGTTAGTTCGCGCTGAAGAAATAGGAACAATTTCAGAGACTACATTTCATTGACTTTCTGGCGGTTTCAATCCGTTTGAGTTACAACAGTTGCGTCCCATATTCGTACCAACATGTATTTAGCGATGGTATTCGGATATTACTAGGTTGCATCGCTTTTAACAGTGAAACGATTGACTCTGGGACTTAATTGAACTGATTATGGACTTTGACCTTATAAATGTTATAAGTGAGACAATTGGACTCCCAGAAATAACATTCTTCTTAACTTGAAATGATTGTGGGAACTCAGCGATTACACTGGGCGCTGTGGTAGCGTTTTATTTAAAAATTAAGATAAATAAGTCTTTTTTTACTGCGGGACCAATCCTAGCCGTTAGTTCGCGCTAAAGAAATAGGAACAGTTCCAAAGACTACATTTTATTGACTTTCTAGCGGTATAAATCCGTTTGAGTTACAACGGTTGCGTCACATATTCGTACCAACATGTATTTAGCGATAGTTTTCGGATATTACTAGGTCGCATCGCTTTTAACAGTGAAACGATTGACTGTGGGACTTAATTGAACTGATTTTGGACTTTTACCTTATAAATGTGATAAATGAGGCAGTTTGACTACAAGAAGTAACATTCTTCTTAATTTGACATGATTGCTGGAACTCAGCGATTACACTGGGCGCTGTGGTAGCGCTTTATTACAAAATTAAGATAAATAAGTCATTTTTAACTGTGGCACTAATCCTAGCCGTTAGTTCGCACTGAAGAAATAGGAACAGTTCCAAAGACTACATTTTATTGACTTTCTAGCGGTATAAATTCGTTTGAGTTACAACGGTTGCGTCACATATTCGTACCAACATGTATTTAGCGATAGTTTTCGGATATTACTAGGTTGCATCGCTTTTAACAGTGAAACGATTGACTGTGGGACTTAATTGAACTGATTTTGGACTTTAACCTTATAAATGTGATAAATGAGGCAATTTGACTACAAGAAGTAACATTCTTCTTAACTTGACATGATTGTGGGAACTCAGCGATTACACTGGACCCCGTGGTAGCGCTTCATTTAAAAATTTAGATAAATAAGTCATTCTTACTGTGGGACCAATCCTAGCCGTTAGCGCGCGCTGAAGAAATAGAGACAGTTTCAAAAACTACATTTTATTGATTTTCTAACTTTGGGAATCCGTTTGAGTTACAACGGTTGCGTCACATATTCGTACCAACATGTATTTAGTGATTTTCTTCCGATATTACTAGGTTGCATTGCTTTTAACAGTGAAACGATTGACTGTGGGACTTAATTGAACTGATTTTTGACTTTGACCTTGTAAATGTGATAAGTGAGCCAGTTTGACTACAAGAAATAACATTCTTATTAATGTGACATGATTGCTGGAACTCAGCGATTACACTGGGCGCTGTGCTAGCGTTTTCTTTGAAAATTAAGATAAATAAGTCTTTTTTTACTGTGCGACCAATCCTAGCCGTTAGTTCGCGCTGAAGAAATAGGAACAATTTCAGAGACTACATTTCATTGACTTTCTGGCGGTTTCAATCCGTTTGAGTTACAACGGTTGCGTCACATATTCGTACCAACATCTATTTAGCGATGGTATTCGGATATTACTAGGTTGCGTCGCTTTTAACAGTGAAACGTTTGACTGTGGGACTTAATTGAACTGACTTTGGACTTTGACCTTATAAATGTTATAAAAGAGCCAGTTTGACTACAAGAAATAACATTCTAATTAATCTGACATGATTGTTGGAACTCAGCGATTACACTGGGCGCTGTGGTAGCGTTTTATTTAAAAATTAAGATAAATAAGTCTTTTTTTACTGTGGGACCAATCCTAGCCGTTAGTTCGCACTGAAGAAATAGGAACAGTTCCAAAGACTACATTTTATTGACTTTCTAGCGGTATAAATCCGTTTGAGTTACAACGGTTGCGTCACATATTCGTACCAACATGTATTTAGCGATAGTTTTCGGATATTACTAGGTTGCATCGCTTTTAACAGTGAAACGATTGACTGTGGGACTTAATTGAACTGATTTTGGACTTTGACCTTATAAATGTGATAAATGAGGCAGTTTGACTACAAGAAGTAACATTCTCCTTAACTTGACATGATTGTGGGAACTCAGCGATTACACTGGACCCCGTGGTAGCGCTTCATTTAAAAATTTAGATAAATAAGTCATTCTTACTGTGGGACCAATCCTAGCCGTTAGCGCGCGCTGAAGAAATAGAGACAGTTTCAAAAACTACATTTTATTGATTTTTTAACTTTGGGAATCCGTTTGAGTTACAACGGTTGCGTCACATATTCGTACCAACATGTATTTAGTGATTTTCTTCCGATATTACTAGGTTGCATCGCTTTTAACAGCGAAACGATTGACTCTGGGACTTAATTGAACTGATTTTTGACTTTGGCCTTATAAATGTGATAAGTGAGACAGTTTGACTACAAGAAATAACAATCTTCTTAACTTGACATGATTGTGGGAACTCAGCGATTACACTGGACCCCGTGGTAGCGCTCCATTTAAAAATTTAGATAAATAAGTCATTTTTACTGCAGGACCAATCCTAGCCGTTAGTTCGCGCAGAAGAAATAGGAACAGTTCCAAAGACTATATTTCATTGATTTTCTAACCTTGTCAGTCCGTTTGAGCTACAACGGTTGCGTCACATATTCGTACCAACATGTATTTAGCGATCGTATTGGGATATTACTAGGTTGCATCGCTTTTAACAGTGAAACGATTGACTGTGGGACTTAATTGAACTGATTTTTGACTTTGACCTTATAAATGTGATAAGTGAGCCAGTTTGACTACAAGAAATAACATTCTTATTAATGTGACATGATTGCTGGAACTCAGCGATTACACTGGGCGCTGTGCTAGCGTTTTCTTTGAAAATTAAGATAAATAAGTCTTTTTTTACTGTGCGACCAATCCTAGCCGTTAGTTCGCGCTGAAGAAATAGGAACAATTTCAGAGACTACATTTCATTGACTTTCTGGCGGTTTCAATCCGTTTGAGTTACAACGGTTGCGTCACATATTCGTACCAACATGTACTTAGCGATAGTATTCGGATATTACTAGGTTGCATCGCCTTTAACAGTGAAACGATTGACTGTGGGACTTAATTGAACTGATTTTGGACTTTGACCTTATAAATGTGATAAATGAGGCAGTTTAACTACAAGAAGTAACATGCTTCTTAATTTGACATGATTGCTGGAACTCAGCGATTACACTGAGCGCTGTGGTAGCGTTTTATTAAAGAATTAAGATAAATAAGCCATTTTTAACTGTGGCACCAATCCTAGCCGTTTGTTCGCGCTGAAGGAATAGAGACAGTTTCAAAAACTACATTTCATTGATTTTCTAACCTTGTCAGTCCGTTTGAGCTACAACGGTTGCGTCACATATTTGTACCAACATGTATTTAGCGATCGTATTGGGATATTACTAGGTTGCATCGCTTTTAACAGTGAAACGATTGACTGTGGGACTTAATTGAACTGATTTTTGACTTTGACCTTATAAATGTGATAAGTGAGCCAGTTTGACTACAAGAAATAACATTCTTATTAATGTGACATGATTGCTGGAACTCAGCGATTACACTGGGCGCTGTGCTAGTTTGAAAATTAAGATAAATAAGTCTTTTTTTACTGTGCGACCAATCCTAGCCGTTAGTTCGCGCTGAAGAAATAGGAACAATTTCAGAGACTACATTTCATTGACTTTCTGGCGGTTTCAATCCGTTTAAGTTACAACAGTTGCGTCCCATATTCGTACCAACATGTATTTAGCGATAGTATTCGGATATTACTAGGTTGCATCGCTTTTAACAGTGAAACGATTGACTCTGGGACTTAATTGAACTGATTTTTGACTTTGGCCTTATAAATGTGATAAGTGAGACAGTTTGACTACAAGAAATAACATTCTTATTAATGTGACATGATTGCTGGAACTCAGCGATTACACTGGGCGCTGTGCTAGCGTTTTCTTTGAAAATTAAGATAAATAAGTCTTTTTTTACTGTGCGACCAATCCTAGCCGTTAGTTCGCGCAGAAGAAATAGGAACAGTTCCAAAGACTACATTTCATTGACATTCTAGCGGTATAAGTCCGTTTGAGTTACAACGGTTGCCTCACATATTCGTACCAACATGTACTTAGCGATAGTATTCGGATATTACTAGGTTGCATCGCCTTTAACAGTGAAACGATTGACTGTGGGACTTAATTGAACTGATTTTGGACTTTGACCTTATAAATGTGATAAATGATGCAGTTTAACTACAAGAAGTAACATGCTTCTTAATTTGACATGATTGCTGGAACTCAGCGATTACACTGAGCGCTGTGGTAGCGTTTTATTAAAGAATTAAGATAAATAAGCCATTTTTAACTGTGGCACCAATCCTAGCCGGTAGTTCGCGCTGAAGGAATAGAGACAGTTTCAAAAACTACATTTCATTGACTTTCTAACCTTGTCAGTCCGTTTGAGCTACAACGGTTGCGTCACATATTCGTACCAACATGTATTTAGCGATCGTATTGGGATATTACTAGGTTGCATCGCTTTTAACAGTGAAACGATTGACTGTGGGACTTAATTGAACTGATTTTTGACTTTGACCTTATAAATGTGATAAGTGAGCCAGTTTGACTACAAGAAATAACATTCTTATTAATGTGACATGATTGCTGGAACTCAGCGATTACACTGGGCGCTGTGCTAGCGTTTTCTTTGAAAATTAAGATAAATAAGTCTTTTTTTACTGTGCGACCAATCCTAGCCGTTTGTTCGCGCTGAAGAAATAGGAACAATTTCAGAGACTACACTTCATTGACTTTCTGGCGGTTTCAATCCGTTTGAGTTACAACAGTTGCGTCCCATATTCGTACCAACATGTATTTAGCGATAGTTTTCGGATATTACTAGGTTGCATCGCTTTTAACAGTGAAACGATTGACTCTGGGACTTAATTGAACTGATTATGGACTTTGACCTTATGAATGTTATAAGTGAGACAATTGGACTCCCAGAAATAACATTCTTCTTAACTTGACATGATTGTGGGAACTCAGCGATTACACTGGGCGCTGTGGTAGCGTTTTATTTAAAAATTAAGATAAATAAGTCTTTTTTTACTGCGGGACCAATCCTAGCCGTTAGTTCGCGCTAAAGAAATAGGAACAGTTCCAAAGACTACATTTTATTGACTTTCTAGCGGTATAAATCCGTTTGAGTTACAACGGTTGCGTCACATATTCGTACCAACATGTATTTAGCGATAGTTTTCGGATATTACTAGGTCGCATCGCTTTTAACAGTGAAACGATTGACTGTGGGACTTAATTGAACTGATTTTGGACTTTGACCTTATAAATGTGATAAATGAGGCAGTTTGACTACAAGAAGTACATTCTTCTTAATTTAACATGATTGCTGGAACTCAGCGATTACACTGGGCGCTGTGGTAGCGCTTCACTACAACATTAAGATAAATAAGTCATTTTTAACTGTGGCACCAATCGTAGCCGGTAGTTTGCGCTGAAGAAACAGAGACAGTTTCTAAAACTACATTTTATTGATTTTCTAACTTTGTCAATCCGTTTGAGTTACAACGGTTGCGTCACTTATTCGTACCAACATGTATTTAGCGATAGTTTTCAGATATTACTAGGTTGCATCGCTTTTAACAGTGAAACGATTGACTCTGGGACTTAATTGAACTGATTTTGGACTTTGACCTTATAAATGTTATGAGTGAGACAATTGGACTCCAATAAATAACATTCTTCTTAACTTGACATGATTGTGGGAACTCAGCGATTACACTGGACCCCGTGGTAGCGCTTCATTTAAAAATTTAGATAAATAAGTCATTCTTACTGTGGCACTAATCCTAGCCGTTAGCGCGCGCTGAAGATATAGAGACAGTTTCAAAAAATCCATTTAATTGACTTTTCAACAGTGTCAATCCGTTTGAGTTACAACGGTTGCGTCACATATTCGTACCAACATGTATTTAGTCATTTTCTTCCGATATTACTAGGTTGCATCGCTTTTAACAGTGAAACGATTGACTGTGGGACTTAATTGAACTGATTTTGAACTGTGACCTTATAAATGTTATAAGTGAGACAATTGGACTCCAAGAAATAACATTCTTCTTAACTTGACATGATTGTGGGAACTCAGCGGTTACACTGGACCCCGTGATAGCGCTCCCTTTAGAAATGTAGATAAATAAGTCATTTTTACTATGGGACCAATCAGAGCCTTTAGTTCGCGCTGAAGAAATAGGAACAGTTCCAAAGACTACATTTCATTGACATTCTAGCGGTATAAATCCGTTTGAGATACAACGGTTGCGTCACATATTCGTACCAACATGTATTTAGCGATAATATTCGGATATAACTAGGTTGCATCGCTGTTAACAGTGAAACGATTGAATGTGGGACTTAATTGAACTGATTTTAGACTTTGACCTTATAAATGTGATAAATGATGCAGTTTAACTACAAGAAGTAACATGCTTCTTAATTTGACATGATTGCTGGAACTCAGCGATTACACTGAGCGCTGTGGTAGCGTTTTATTAAAGAATTAAGATAAATAAGCCATTTTTAACTGTGGCACCAATCCTAGCCGGTAGTTCGCGCTGAAGGAATAGAGACAGTTTCAAAAACTACATTTCATTGACTTTCTAACCTTGTCAGTCCGTTTGAGCTACAACGGTTGCGTCACATATTCGTACCAACATGTATTTAGCGATCGTATTGGGATATTACTAGGTTGCATCGCTTTTAACAGTGAAACGATTGACTGTGGGACTTAATTGAACTGATTTTTGACTTTGACCTTATAAATGTGATAAGTGAGCCAGTTTGACTACAAGAAATAACATTCTTATTAATGTGACATGATTGCTGGAACTCAGCGATTACACTGGGCGCTGTGCTAGCGTTTTCTTTGAAAATTAAGATAAATAAGTCTTTTTTTACTGTGCGACCAATCCTAGCCGTTTGTTCGCGCTGAAGAAATAGGAACAATTTCAGAGACTACACTTCATTGACTTTCTGGCGGTTTCAATCCGTTTGAGTTACAACAGTTGCGTCCCATATTCGTACCAACATGTATTTAGCGATAGTTTTCGGATATTACTAGGTTGCATCGCTTTTAACAGTGAAACGATTGACTCTGGGACTTAATTGAACTGATTATGGACTTTGACCTTATAAATGTTATAAGTGAGACAATTGGACTCCCAGAAATAACATTCTTCTTAACTTGACATGATTGTGGGAACTCAGCGATTACACTGGGCGCTGTGGTAGCGTTTTATTTAAAAATTAAGATAAATAAGTCTTTTTTTACTGCGGGACCAATCCTAGCCGTTAGTTCGCGCTAAAGAAATAGGAACAGTTCCAAAGACTACATTTTATTGACTTTCTAGCGGTATAAATCCGTTTGAGTTACAACGGTTGCGTCACATATTCGTACCAACATGTATTTAGCGATAGTTTTCGGATATTACTAGGTCGCATCGCTTTTAACAGTGAAACGATTGACTGTGGGACTTAATTGAACTGATTTTGGACTTTGACCTTATAAATGTGATAAATGAGGCAGTTTGACTACAAGAAGTACATTCTTCTTAATTTAACATGATTGCTGGAACTCAGCGATTACACTGGGCGCTGTGGTAGCGCTTCACTACAACATTAAGATAAATAAGTCATTTTTAACTGTGGCACCAATCGTAGCCGGTAGTTTGCGCTGAAGAAACAGAGACAGTTTCTAAAACTACATTTTATTGATTTTCTAACTTTGTCAATCCGTTTGAGTTACAACGGTTGCGTCACATATTCGTACCAACATGTATTTAGCGATAGTTTTCAGATATTACTAGGTTGCATCGCTTTTAACAGTGAAACGATTGACTCTGGGACTTAATTGAACTGATTTTGGACTTTGACCTTATAAATGTTATGAGTGAGACAATTGGACTCCAATAAATAACATTCTTCTTAACTTGACATGATTGTGGGAACTCAGCGATTACACTGGACCCCGTGGTAGCGCTTCATTTAAAAATTTAGATAAATAAGTCATTCTTACTGTGGCACTAATCCTAGCCGTTAGCGCGCGCTGAAGATATAGAGACAGTTTCAAAAAATCCATTTAATTGACTTTTCAACAGTGTCAATCCGTTTGAGTTACAACGGTTGCGTCACATATTCGTACCAACATGTATTTAGTCATTTTCTTCCGATATTACTAGGTTGCATCGCTTTTAACAGTGAAACGATTGACTGTGGGACTTAATTGAACTGATTTTGAACTGTGACCTTATAAATGTTATAAGTGAGACAATTGGACTCCAAGAAATAACATTCTTCTTAACTTGACATGATTGTGGGAACTCAGCGGTTACACTGGACCCCGTGATAGCGCTCCCTTTAGAAATGTAGATAAATAAGTCATTTTTACTATGGGACCAATCAGAGCCTTTAGTTCGCGCTGAAGAAATAGGAACAGTTCCAAAGACTACATTTCATTGACATTCTAGCGGTATAAATCCGTTTGAGATACAACGGTTGCGTCACATATTCGTACCAACATGTATTTAGCGATAATATTCGGATATAACTAGGTTGCATCGCTGTTAACAGTGAAACGATTGAATGTGGGACTTAATTGAACTGATTTTAGACTTTGTCCTTATAAATGTGATAAATGAGGCAGTTTGACTACAAGAACTAACATTCTTCTTAATTTGACATGATTGCTGGAACTCAGTGATTACAATGGGCGCTGTGGTAGCGCTTTATTTAAAAATTAAGATAAATAAGTTATTTTTTACTGTGGGACCAATCCTAGCCGTTAGTTCGCGCTGAAGAAATAGAAACAGTTCCAAAGACTACATTTTATTGACTTTCTGGCGGTATAAATCCGTTTGAGTTACAACGGTTGCGTCACATATTCGTACCAACATGTATTTAGCGATCGTATTGGGATATTACTAGGTTGCTTCGTTTTTAAAAGTGAAACGATTGACTGTGGGACTTAATTGAACTGATTTTTGACTTTGACCTTATAAATGTGATAAATGAGGCAGTTTAACTACAAGAAGTAACATGCTTCTTAATTTGACATGATTGCTGGAACTCAGCGATTACATTGAGCGCTGTGGTAGCGTTTTATTAAAGAATTAAGATAAATAAGCCATTTTTAACTGTGGCACCAATCCTAGCCGGTAGTTCGCGCTGAAGGAATAGAGACAGTTTAGAAAACTACATTTCATTGGTTTTCTAACCTTGTCAGTCCGTTTGAGCTACAACGGTTGCGTCACATATTCGTACCAAAATGTATTTAGCGATCGTATTGGGATATTACTAGGTTGCATCGCTTTTAACAGTGAAACGATTGACTGTGGGACTTAATTGAATTGATTTTTGACTTTGACCTTATAAATGTGATAAGTGAGCCAGTTTGACTACAAGAAATAACATTCTTATTAATGTGACATGATTGCTGGAACTCAGCGATTACACTGGACGCTGTGCTAGCGTTTTCTTTGAAAATTAAGATAAATAAGTCTTTTTTTACGGTGCAACCAATCCTAGCCGTTAGTTCGCGCTGAAGAAATAGGAACAATTTCAGAGACTACATTTCATTGACTTTCTGGCGGTTTCAATCCGTTTGAGTTACAACAGTTGCGTCCCATATTCGTACCAACATGTATTTAACGATAGTATTCGGATATTACTAGGTTGCATCGCTTTTAACAGTGAAACGATTGACTGTGGGACTTAATTGAACTGATTTTGGACTTTGACCTTATAAATGTGATAAATGAGGCAGTTTGACTACAAGAAGTACATTCTTCTTAATTTAACATGAGTGCTGGAACTCAGCGATTACACTGGGCGCTGTGGTAGCGCTTCACTACAACATTAAGATAAATAAGTCATTTTTAACTGTGGCACCAATCGTAGCCGGTAGTTTGCGCTGAAGAAACAGAGACAGTTTCAAAAACTACATTTTATTGATTTTCTAACTTTGTCAATCCGTTTGAGTTACAACAGTTGCGTCACATATTCGTACCAACATGTATTTAGCGATAGTTTTCAGATATTACTAGGTTGCATCGCTTTTAACAGTGAAACGATTGACTCTGGGACTTAATTGAACTGATTTTGGACTTTGACCTTATAAATGTTATGAGTGAGACAATTGGACTCCAATAAATAACATTCTTCTTAACTTGACATGATTGTGGGAACTCTGCGATTACACTGGACCCCGTGGTAGCGCTTCATTAAAAAATTTAGATAAATAAGTCATTCTTACTGTGGCACTAATCCTAGCCGTTAGCGCGCGCTGAAGATATAGAGACAGTTTCAAAGAATCCATTTAATTGACTTTTCAACAGTGTCAATCCGTTTGAGTTACAACGGTTGCGTCACATATTCGTACCAACATGTATTTAGCGATAGTATTCGGATATTACTAGGTTGCGTCGCTTTTAACAGTGAAACGATTGACTGTGGGACTTAATTGAACTGATTTTGGACTTTGACCTTATAAATGTGATAAATGAGGCAGTTTGACTACAAGAAGTAATATTCTTCTTAATTTAACATGATTGCTGGAACTCAGCGATTACACTGGGCGCTGTGGTAGCCCTTTACTACAAAATTAAGATAAATAAGTCATTTTTAACTGTGGCACCAATCCTAGCCGGTAGTTTGCGCTGAAGAAACAGAGACAGTTTCAAAAACTATATTTTATTGATTTTCTAACCTTGTCAATCCGTTTGAGTTACAACGGTTGCGTCACATATTCGTACCAACATGTATTTAGTCATTTTCTTCCGACATTACTAGGTTGCATCGCTTTTAACAGTGAAACGATTGACTGTGGGACTTAATTGAACTGATTTTGAACTGTGACCTTATAAATGTTATAAGTGAGACAATTGGACTCCAAGAAATAACATTCTTCTTCTTGAATTTGACCTTATAAATGTGATAAGTGAGCCAGTTTGACTATAAGAAATAACATTCTTATTAATGTGACATGATTGCTGGAACTCAGCGATTACACTGGGCGCTGTGGTAGCGTTTTATTTAAAAATTAAGATAAATAATTCTTTTTTTACTGTGGGACCAATGCTAGCCGTTAGTTCGCACTGAAGAAATAGGAACAGTTCCAAAGACTACATTTTATTGACTTTCTAGCGGTATAAATCCGTTTGAGTTACAACGGTTGCGTCACATATTCGTACCAACATGTATTTAGCGATAGTTTTCGGATATTACTAGGTTGCATCGCTTTTAACAGTAAAACGATTGACTGTGGGACTTAATTGAACTGATTTTGGACTTTGACCTTATAAATGTGATAAATGAGGCAGTTTGACTACAAGAAGTAACATTCTCCTTAACTTGACATGATTGTGGAAACTCAGCGATTACACTGGACCCCGTGGTAGCGCTTCATTTAAAAATTTAGATCAATAAGTCATTCTTACTGTGGGACCAATCCTAGCCGTTAGCGCGCGCTAAAGAAATAGAGACAGTTTCAAAAACTACATTTTATTGATTTTCTAACTTTGGGAATCCGTTTGAGTTACAACGGTTGCGTCACATATTCGTACCAACATGTATTTAGTGATTTTCTTCCGATATTACTAGGTTGCATCGCTTTTAACAGCGAAACGATTGACTCTGGGACTTCATTGAACTGATTTTTGACTTTGGCCTTATAAATGTGATAAGTGAGACAGTTTGACTACAAGAAATAACAATCTTCTTAACTTGACATGATTGTGGGAACTCAGCGATTACACTGGACCCCGTGGTAGCGCTCCATTTAAAAATTTAGATAAATAAGTCATTTCTACTGCGGAACCAATCCTAGCCGTTAGTTCGCGCAGAAGAAATAGGAACAGTTCCGAAGACTACATTTCATTGACATTCTAGCGGTATAAGTCCGTTTGAGTTACAACGGTTGCGTTACATATTCGTACCAACATGTACTTAGCGATAGTATTCGGATATTACTAGGTTGCATCGCCTTTAACAGTGAAACGATTGACTGTGGGACTTAATTGAACTGATTTTGGACTTTGACCTTATAAATGTGATAAATGAGGCAGTTTAACTACAAGACGTAACATGCTTCTTAATTTGACATGATTGCTGGAACTCAGCGATTACACTGAGCGCTGTGGTAGCGTTTTATTAAAGAATTAAGATAAATAAGCCATTTTTAACTGTGGCACCAATCCTAGCCGGTAGTTCGCGCTGAAGGAATAGAGACAGTTTCAAAAACTACATTTCATTGATTTTCTAACCTTGTCAGTCCGTTTGAGCTACAACGGTTGCGTCACATATTCGTACCAACATGTATTTAGCGATCGTATTGGGATATTGCTAGGTTGCATCGCTTTTAACAGTGATACGATTGACTGTGGGACTTAATTGAACTGATTTTTGACTTTGACCTTATAAATGTGATAAGTGAGCCAGTTTCACTACAAGAAATAACATTCTTATTAATGTGACATGATTGCTGGAACTCAGCGATTACACTGGGCGCTGTGGTAGCGCTTCACTACAACATTAAGATAAATAAGTCATTTTTAACTGTGGCACCAATCGTAGCCGGTAGTTTGCGCTGAAGAAACAGAGACAGTTTCAAAAACTACATTTTATTGATTTTCTAACTTTGTCAATCCGTTTGAGTTACAACGGTTGCGTCACATATTCGTACCAACATGTATTTAGCGATAGTTTTCAGATATTACTAGGTTGCATCGCTTTTAACAGTGAAACGATTGACTCTGGGACTTAATTGAACTGATTTTGGATTTTGACCTTATAAATGTTATGAGTGAGACAATTGGACTCCCATAAATAACATTCTTCTTAACTTGACATGATTGTGGGAACTCAGCGATTACACTGGACCCCGTGGTAGCGCTTCATTTAAAAATTTAGATAAATAAGTCATTCTTACTGTGGCACTAATCCTAGCCGTTAGTGCGCGCTGAAGATATAGAGACAGTTTCAAAAAATCCATTTAATTGACTTTTCAACAGTGTCAATCCGTTTGAGTTACAACGGTTGCGTCACATATTCGTACCAACATGTATTTAGCGATAGTATTCGGATATTACTAGGTTGCGTCGCTTTTAGCAGTGAAACGATTGACTGTGGGACTTAATTGAACTGATTTTGGACTTTGACCTTATAAATGTGATAAATGAGGCAGTTTGACTACAAGAAGTAATATTCTTCTTAATTTAACATGATTGCTGGAACTCAGCGATTACACTGGGCGCTGTGGTAGCCCTTTACTACAAATTAAGATAAATAAGTCAATTTTAACTGTGGCACCAATCCTAGCCGGTAGTTTGCGCTGAAGAAACAGAGACAGTTTCAAAAACTATATTTTATTGATTTTCTAACCTTGTCAATCCGTTTGAGTTACAACGGTTGCGTCACATATTCGTACCAACATGTATTTAGTCATTTTCTTCCGATATTACTAGGTTGCATCGCTTTTAACAGTGAAACGATTGACTGTGGGACTTAATTGAACTGATTTTGAACTGTGACCTTATAAATGTTATAAGTGAGACAATTGGACTCCAAGAAATAACATTCTTCTTAACTTGACATGATTGTGGGAACTCAGCGGTTACACTGGACCCCGTGGTAGCGCTCCATTTAGAAATGTAGATAAATAAGTCATTTTTACTATGGGACCAATCAGAGCCGTTAGTTCGCGCTGAAGAAATAGGAACAGTTCCAAAGACTACATTTCATTGACATTCTAGCGGTATAAATCCGTTTGAGATACAACGGTTGCGTCACATATTCGTACCAACATGTATTTAGCGATAATATTCGGATATAACTAGGTTGCATCGCTGTTAACAGTGAAACGATTGACTGTGGGACTTAATTGAACTGATTTTAGACTTTGTCCTTATAAATGTGATAAATGAGGCAGTTTGACTACAAGAACTAACATTCTTCTTAATTTGACATGATTGCTGGAACTCAGTGATTACAATGGGCGCTGTGGTAGCGCTTTATTTAAAAATTAAGATAAATAAGTCATTTTTTACTGTGCGACCAATCCTAGCCGTTAGTTCGCGCTGAAGAAATAGGAACAATTTCAAAGACTACATTTCATTGACTTTCTGGCGGTTTCAATCCGTTTGAGTTACAACAGTTGCGTCCCATATTCGTACCAACATGTATTTAGCGATAGTATTCGGATATTACTAGGTTGCATCCCTTTTAACAGTGAAACGTTTGACTGTGGGACTTAATTGAACTGACTTTGGACTATGACCTTATAAATGTGATAAGTGAGCCAGTTTGACTACAAGAAATAACATTCTTATTAATCTGACATGATTGCTGAAACTCAGCGATTACTGTGGGTGCTGTGCTAGCGTTTTCTTTAAAAATTAAGATAAATAAGTCTTTTTTTACTGTGGGACCAATCCTAGCTGTTCGTTCGCGCTGAAGAAATAGAGACAGTTTCAAAAACTGTATTTCATTGACTGTCTAACGGCGTCAATTCGTTTGAATTACAACGGTTGCGTCACATATTCGTACCAACATGTATTTAGTGATTTTCTTCCGATATTACTAGGTTGCATCGCTTTTAACAGTGAAACGATTGACTCTGGGGCTTAATTGAACTGATTTTGAACTGTGACCTTATAAATGTTATAAGTGAGACAATTGGACTCCCAGAAATAACATTCTTCTTAACTTCACATGATTGTGGGAACTCAGCGATTACACTGGGCGCTGTGGTAGCGTTTTATTTAAAAATTAAGATAAATAAGTCTTTTTTTACTGTGGGACCAATCCTAGCCGGTAGTTTGCGCTGAAGAAACAGAGACAGTTTCAAAAACTATATTTTATTGATTTTCTAACCTTGTCAATCCGTTTGAGTTAAAACGGTTGCGTCACATATTCGTACCAAAATGTATTTAGTCATTTTCTTCCGATATTACTAGGTTGCATCGCTTTTAACAGTGAAACGATTGACTGTGGGACTTAATTGAACTGATTTTGAACGGTGACCTTATAAATGTTATAAGTAAGACAATTGGACTCCAAGAAATAACATTCTTCTTAACTTGACATGATTGTGTGAACTCAGCGGTTACACTGGACCCCGTGGTAGCGCTCCATTTAGAAATGTAGATAAATAAGTCATTTTTACTGTGGGACCAATCATAGCCGTTAGTTCGCGCTGAAGAAATAGGAACAGTTCCAAAGACTACATTTCATTGACATTCTAGTGGTATAAATCCGTTTGAGATACAACGGTTGCGTCACATATTCGTACCAACATGTATTTAGCGATAGTATTCGGATATAACTAGGTTGCATCGCTTTTAACAGTGAAACGATTGACTGTGGGATTTAATTGAACTGATTTTAGACTTTGTCCTTATAAATGTGATAAATGAGGCAGTTTGACTACAAGAAGTAATATTCTTCTTAATTTGACATGATTGCTGGAACTCAGTGATTACAATGGGCGCTGTGGTAGCGCTTTATTTAAAAATTAAGATAATAAAGTCATTTTTTACTGTGGGACCAATCCTAGCCGGTAGTTTGCGCTGAAGAAACAGAGACAGTTTCAAAAACTACATTTTATTGATTTTCTAACTTTGTCAATCCGTTTGAGTTACAACGGTTGCGTCACATATTCGTACCAACATGTATTTAGCGATAGTTTTCAGATATTACTAGGTTGCATCGCTTTTAACAGTGAAACGATTGACTCTGGGACTTAATTGAACTGACTTTGGACTTTGACCTTATAAATGTTATGAGTGAGACAATTGGACTCCAATAAATAACATTCTTCTTAACTTGACATGATTGTGGGAACTCAGCGATTACACTGGACCCCGTGGTAGCGCTTCATTTAAAAATTTAGATAAATAAGTCATTCTTACTGTGGCACTAATCCTAGCCGTTAGCGCGCGCTGAAGATAGAGAGACAGTTTCAAAAAATCCATTTAATTGACTTTTCAACAGTGTCAATCCGTTTGAGTTACAACGGTTGCGTCACATATTCGTACCAACATGTATTTAGCGATCGTATTGGGATATTACTAGGTTGCTTCGTTTTTAAAAGTGAAACGATTGACTGTGGGACTTAATTGAACTGATTTTTGACTTTGACCTTATAAATGTGATAAGTGAGCCAGTTTGACTATAAGAAATAACATTCTTATTAATGTGACATGATTGCTGGAACTCAGCGATTACACTGGGCGCTGTGCTAGCGTTTTCTTTGAAAATTAAGATAAATAAGTCTTTTTTTACTGTGCGACCAATCCTAGCCGTTAGTTCGCGCTGAAGAAATAGGAACAATTTCAAAGACTACATTTCATTGACTTTCTGGCGGTTTCAATCCGTTTGAGTTACAAAAGTTGCGTCGAATATTCGTACCAACATGTATTTAGCGATAGTATTCGGATATTACTAGGTTGCATCCCTTTTAACAGTGAAACGCTTGACTGTGGGACTTAATTGAACTGATTTTGGACTTTGACCTTATAAATGTGATAAATGAGCTAGTTTGACTGCAAGAAATAACATTGTTATTAATCTGACATGATTGCTGAAACTCAGCGATTACTGTGGGCGCTGTGCTAGCGTTTTCTTTAAAAATTAAGATAAATAAGTCTTTTTTTACTGTGGGACCAATCCTAGCCGGTAGTTTGCGCTGAAGAAACAGAGACAGTTTCAAAAACTACATTTTATTGATTTTCTAACTTTGTCAATCCGTTTGAGTTACAACGGTTGCGTCACATATTCGTACCAACATGTATTTAGCGATAGTTTTCAGATATTACTAGGTTGCATCGCTTTTAACAGTGAAACGATTGACTCTGGGACTTAATTGAACTGATTTTGGACTTTGACCTTATAAATGTTATGAGTGAGACAATTGGTCTCCAATAAATAACATTCTTCTTAACTTGACATTATTGTGGGAACTCAGCGATTACACTGGACCCCGTGGTAGCGCTTCATTTAAAAATTTAGATAAATAAGTCATTCTTACTGTGGCACTAATCCTAGCCGTTAGCGCGCGCTGAAGATATAGAGACAGTTTCAAAAAATCCATTTAATTGACTTTTCAACAGTGTCAATCCGTTTGAGTTACAACGGTTGCGTCACATATTCGTACCAACATGTATTTAGCAATAGTATTCGGATATTTCTAGGTTGCGTCGCTTTTAACAGTGAAACGATTGACTGTGGGACTTAATTAAACTGATTTTGGACTTTGACCTTATAAATGTGATAAATGAGGCAGTTTGACTACAAGAAGTAATATTCTTCTTAATTTAACATGATTGCTGGAACTCAGCGATTACACTGGGCGCTGTGGTAGCCCTTTACTACAAAATTAAGATAAATAAGTCATTTTTAACTGTGGCACTAACTCTAGCTGGTAGTTTAGGCTGAAGAAACAGAGACAGTTTCAAAAACTATATTTTATTGATTTTCTAACCTTGTCAATCCGTTTGAGTTACAACGGTTGCGTCCCATATTCGTACCAACATGTATTTAGCGTTAGTTTTCGGATATTGCTAGGTTGCATCGCTTTTAACAGTAAAACGATTGACTGTGGGACTTAATTGAACTGATTTTGAACGGTTACCTTATAAATGTTATAAGTAAGACAATTGGACTCCAAGAAATAACATTCTTCTTAACTTGACATGATTGTGTAAACTCAGCGGTTACACTGGACCCCGTGGTAGCGCTCCATTTAGAAATGTAGATAAATAAGTCATTTTTACTGTGGGACCAATCATAGCCGTTAGTTCGCGCTGAAGAAATAGGAACAGTTCCAAAGACTACATTTCATTGACATTCTAGTGGTATAAATCCGTTTGAGATACAACGGTTGCGTCACATATTCGTACCAACATGTATTTAGCGATAGTATTCGGATATAACTAGGTTGCATCGCTTTTAACAGTGAAACGATTGACTGTGGGACTTAATTGAACTGATTTTAGACTTTGTCCTTATAAATGTGATAAATGAGGCAGTTTGACTACAAGAAGTAACATTCTTCTTAACTTGACATGATTGTGGGAACTCAGCGATTACACCGGACCCCGTGGTAGCGCTTCATTTAAAAATTTAGATAAATAAGTCATATTTACTGTGGGACCAATCCTAGCCGTTATCGCGCGGTGAAGATATAGAGCCAGTTTCAAAAACTCCATTCCATTGACTTTCTAACGGTATAAATCCGTTTGAGTTACAACGGTTGCGTCACATATTCATACCAACATGTATTTAGCGATAGTATTCGGATATTACTAGGTTGCATCGCTTTTAACAGTGAAACGTTTGACTGTGGGACTTAATTGAACTGACTTTGGACTATGACCTTATAAATGTGATAAGTGAGCCAGTTTGACTACAAGAAATAACATTCTTATTAATCTGACATGATTGCTGAAACTCAGCGATTACTGTGGGCGCTGTGCTAGCGTTTTCTTTTAAAATTAAGATAAATAAGTCTTTTTTAACTGTGGGACCAATCCTAGCTGTTAGTTCGCGCTGAAGAAATAGAGACAGTTTCAAAAACTATATTTCATTGACTGTCTAACGGTGTCAATCCGTTTGAGTTACAACGGTTGCGTCACATATTCGTACCAACATGTATTTAGTGATTTTCTTCCGATATTACTAGGTTGCATCGCTTTTAACAGTGAAACGATTGACTCTGGGACTTAATTGAACTGATTATGGACTTTGACCTTATAAATGTTATAAGTGAGACAATTGGACTCAAAGAAATAACATTCCTCTTAACTTGACATGATTGTGGGAACTCAGCCATTACACTGGGCCCTGTGGTAGCGTTTTATTTAAAAATTAGGATAAATAAGTCTTATTTTACTGTGGGACTAATCCTAGCCGTTAGTTTGCGCTGAAGAATTAGGAACAGTTCCAAAGACTACATTTTATTGACTTTCTAGCAGTATAAATCCGTTTAAGTTATAACGGTTGCGTCACATATTCGTACCAACATGTATTTAGCGATAGTTTTCAGATATTACTAGGTTGCATCGCTTTTAACAGTGAAACGATTGACTCTGGGACTTAATTGAACTGACTTTGGACTTTGACCTTATAAATGTTATGAGTGAGACAATTGGACTCCAATAAATAACATTCTTCTTAACTTGACATGATTGTGGGAACTCAGCGATTACACTGGACCCCGTGGTAGCGCTTCATTTAAAAATTTAGATAAATAAGTCATTCTTACTGTGGCACTAATCCTAGCCGTTAGCGTGCGCTGAAGATAGAGAGACAGTTTCAAAAAATCCATTTAATTGACTTTTCAACAGTGTCAATCCGTTTGAGTTACAACGGTTGCGTCACATATTCGTACCAAAATGTATTTAGCGATCGTATTGGGATATTACTAGGTTGCTTCGTTTTTAAAAGTGAAACGATTGACTGTGGGACTTAATTGAACTGATTTTTGACTTTGACCTTATAAATGTGATAAGTGAGCCAGTTTGACTATAAGAAATAACATTCTTATTAATGTGACATGATTGCTGGAACTCAGCGATTACACTGGGCGCTGTGCTAGCGTTTTCTTTGAAAATTAAGATAAACAAGTCTTTTTTTACTGTGCGACCAATCCTAGCCGTTAGTTCGCGCTGAAGAAATAGGAACAATTTCAAAGAGTACATTTCATTGACTTTCTGGCGGTTTCAATCCGTTTGAGTTACAACAGTTGCGTCCCATATTCGTACCAACATGTATTTAGCGATAGTATTCGGATATTACTAGGTTGCATCCCTTTTAACAGTGAAACGTTTGACTGTGGGACTTAATTGAACTGACTTTGGACTATGACCTTATAAATGTGATAAGTGAGCCAGTTTGACTACAAGAAGTAACATTCTTCTTAATTTGACATGATTGCTGGAACTCAGTGATTACAATGGGCGCTGTGGTAGCGCTTTATTTAAAAATTAAGATAAATAAGTCATTTTTTACTGTGGGACCAATCCTAGCCGGTAGTTTGCGCTGAAGAAACAGAGACAGTTTCAAAAACTATATTTTATTGATTTTCTAACCTTGTCAATCCGTTTGAGTTACAACGGTTGCGTCCCATATTCGTACCAACATGTATTTAGCGTTAGTATTCGGATATTGCTAGGTTGCATCGCTTTTAACAGTAAAACGATTGACTGTGGGACTTAATTGAACTGATTTTGAACGGTTACCTTATAAATGTTATAAGTAAGACAATTGGACTCCAAGAAATAACATTCTTCTTAACTTGACATGATTGTGTAAACTCAGCGGTTACACTGGACCCCGTGGTAGCGCTCCATTTAGAAATGTAGATAAATAAGTCATTTTTACTGTGGGACCAATCATAGCCGTTAGTTCGCGCTGAAGAAATAGGAACAGTTCCAAAGACTACATTTCATTGACATTCTAGTGGTATAAATCCGTTTGAGATACAACGGTTGCGTCACATATTCGTACCAACATGTATTTAGCGATAGTATTCGGATATAACTAGGTTGCATCGCTTTTAACAGTGAAACGATTGACTGTGGGACTTAATTGAACTGATTTTAGACTTTGTCCTTATAAATGTGATAAATGAGGCAGTTTGACTACAAGAAGTAACATTCTTCTTAACTTGACATGATTGTGGGAACTCAGCGATTACACCGGACCCCGTGGTAGCGCTTCATTTAAAAATTTAGATAAATAAGTCATATTTACTGTGGGACCAATCCTAGCCGTTATCGCGCGGTGAAGATATAGAGCCAGTTTCAAAAACTCCATTCCATTGACTTTCTAACGGTATAAATCCGTTTGAGTTACAACGGTTGCGTCACATATTCATACCAACATGTATTTAGCGATAGTATTCGGATATTACTAGGTTGCATCGCTTTTAACAGTGAAACGCTTGACTGTGGGACTTAATTGAACTGATTTTGAACTTTGACCTTATAAATGTGATAAATGAGCTAGTTTGACTGCAAGAAATAACATTCTTCTTAATTTGACATGATTGCTGGAACTCAGCGATTACACTGGGCGCTGTGGTAGCGCTTTACTACAAAATTAAGATAAATATGTCATTTTTAACTGTGGCACCAATCCTAGCCGGTAGTTTGCGCTGAAAAACAGAGACAGTTTCAAAAACTATATTTTATTGATTTTCTAACCTTGTCAATCCGTTTGAGTTACAACGGTTGCGTCACATATTCATACCAACATGTATTTAGCGATAGTATTCGGATATTACTAGGTTGCATCGCTTTTAACAGTAAAACGATTGACTGTGGGACTTAATTGAACTGATTTTGAACGGTTACCTTATAAATGTTATAAGTAAGACAATTGGACTCCAAGAAATAACATTCTTCTTAACTTGACATGATTGTGTAAACTCAGCGGTTACACTGGACCCCGTGGTAGCGCTCCATTTAGAAATGTAGATAAATAAGTCATTTTTACTGTGGGACCAATCATAGCCGTTAGTTCGCGCTGAAGAAATAGGAACAGTTCCAAAGACTACATTTCATTGACATTCTAGTGGTATAAATCCGTTTGAGATACAACGGTTGCGTCACATATTCGTACCAACATGTATTTAGCGATAGTATTCGGATATAACTAGGTTGCATCGCTTTTAACAGTGAAACGATTGACTGTGGGACTTAATTGAACTGATTTTAGACTTTGTCCTTATAAATGTGATAAATGAGGCAGTTTGACTACAAGAAGTAACATTCTTCTTAACTTGACATGATTGTGGGAACTCAGCGATTACACCGGACCCCGTGGTAGCGCTTCATTTAAAAATTTAGATAAATAAGTCATATTTACTGTGGGACCAATCCTAGCCGTTATCGCGCGGTGAAGATATAGAGCCAGTTTCAAAAACTCCATTCCATTGACTTTCTAACGGTATAAATCCGTTTGAGTTACAACGGTTGCGTCACATATTCATACCAACATGTATTTAGCGATAGTATTCGGATATTACTAGGTTGCATCGCTTTTAACAGTGAAACGCTTGACTGTGGGACTTAATTGAACTGATTTTGAACTTTGACCTTATAAATGTGATAAATGAGCTAGTTTGACTGCAAGAAATAACATTCTTCTTAATTTGACATGATTGCTGGAACTCAGCGATTACACTGGGCGCTGTGGTAGCGCTTTACTACAAAATTAAGATAAATATGTCATTTTTAACTGTGGCACCAATCCTAGCCGGTAGTTTGCGCTGAAAAACAGAGACAGTTTCAAAAACTATATTTTATTGATTTTCTAACCTTGTCAATCCGTTTGAGTTACAACGGTTGCGTCACATATTCATACCAACATGTATTTAGCGATAGTATTCGGATATTACTAGGTTGCATCCCTTTTAACAGTGAAACGTTTGACTGTGGGACTTAATTGAACTGACTTTGGACTATGACCTTATAAATGTGATAAGTGAGCCAGTTTGACTACAAGAAATAACATTCTTATTAATCTGACATGATTGCTGAAACTCAGCGATTACTGTGGGCGCTGTGCTAGCGTTTTCTTTTAAAATTAAGATAAATAAGTCTTTTTTAACTGTGGGACCAATCCTAGCTGTTAGTTCGCGCTGAAGAAATAGAGACAGTTTCAAAAACTATATTTCATTGACTGTCTAACGGTGTCAATCCGTTTGAGTTACAACGGTTGCGTCACATATTCGTACCAACATGTATTTAGTGATTTTCTTCCGATATTACTAGGTTGCATCGCTTTTAACAGTGAAACGATTGACTCTGGGACTTAATTGAACTGATTATGGACTTTGACCTTATAAATGTTATAAGTGAGACAATTGGACTCAAAGAAATAACATTCTTCTTAACTTGACATGATTGTGGGAATTCAGCGATTACACTGGGCGCTGTGGTAGCGTTTTATTTAAAAATTAGGATAAATAAGTCTTTTTTTACTGTGGGACTAATCCTAGCCGTTAGTTTGCGCTGAAGAATTAGGAACAGTTCCAAAGACTACATTTTATTGACTTTCTAGCAGTATAAATCCGTTTGAGTTACAACGTTTGCGTCCCATATTCGTACCAACATGTATTTAGCGTTAGTTTTCGGATATTGCTAGGTTGCATCGCTTTTAACAGTAAAACGATTGACTGTGGGACTTAATTAAACTGATTTTGAACTGTGACCTTATAAATGTTATAAGTGAGACAATTGGACTCCAAGAAATAACATTCTTCTTAACTTGACATGATTGTGGGAACTCAGCGATTACACCGGACCCCGTGGTAGCGCTTCATTTAAAAATTTAGATAAATAAGTCATATTTACTGTGGGACCAATCCTAGCCGTTATCGCGCGCTGAAGATATAGAGCCAGTGTCAAAAACTCCATTCCATTGACTTTCTAGCGGTATAAATCCGTTTGAGTTACAACGGTTGCGTCACATATTCATACCAACATGTATTTAGCGATAGTATTCGGATATTACTAGGTTGCATCGCTTTTAACAGTGAAACGCTTGACTGTGGGACTTAATTGAACTGATTTTGGACTTTGACCTTATAAATGTGATAAATGAGCTAGTTTGACTGCAAGAAAAAACATTCTTCTTAATTTGACATGATTACTGGAACTTAGCAATTACACTGGGCGTTGTGGTAGCGCTTTATTAAAAAGTAAGATAAATAAGTCATTTTTCACGGTGGGACCGATCCTAGCCGTTAGTTCGCGCTGAAGAAATAGAGACAGTTTCAAAAACTACCTTTCATTGACTTTCTAACGGTGTCAATCCGTTTGAGTTACAACGGTTGCGTCACATATTCGTACCAACATGTATTTGGTGATTTTCTTTCGATATTACTAAGTTGTATTGCTTTTTACAGTGAAACGATTGACTGTGGGAATAAATAGAACTGCATCTGGACTGTGACCTTATAATTGTGATAAATGAGTAAATTGGTTTCCAAAGAATAACCTTCTTCTTAATTTGACATGATTGCTGGAATTCAGCGATTACATTAGGCTCTGTGGTAGCGCTTTGTTTAAAAATTTAGATCAATAAGTCTTTTTTTGCTGTTGGACCAATCCTAGCCGTTAGCGCGCGCTGAAGATATAGAGACAGTTTCAAAAACTACATTTCATGGATTTTCTAACTTTGTCAATCCGTTTGAGTTACAACTGCTGCTTCAAATATTCGTAACAACATGTATTTAGTGATTTTTTTCGGATATTACTAAGTTGTATCGCTTTTAAGAGTGAAACGATTGACTGTGGGACTTAATTGAACTGATTCTGGACTGTGACCTTACAAATGTGATAAATGAGCTAGTTTGACTACAAGAAATAACATTCTTCTTAATTTGACATGATTGCTGGAACTCAGCGATTACACTGCTCGCTGTGGTAGCGCTTTATTAAAAAATTAAAATAAACAAGTCATTTTTTACTGTGGGACCAATCCTAGCCGTTAGCTCGCGCTGAAGAAGTAGAGACAGTTTCAAAAACTACCTTTCATTGACTTTCTAACGGTGTCAATCCGTTTGAGTTACAACGCTTGCGTCACATATTCGTACCAACATGTATTTGGTGATTTTCTTCCGATATTACTAATTTGTATTGCTTTTAACAGTGAAACGATTGACTGTGGGAATAAATAGAACTGATTCTGGACTGTGACCTTATAAATGTGACAACTGAGTCAATTGGTGTCCAAAGAATAACACTCTTCTTAATTTGACATGATTGCTGGAATTCAGCTGTTACATAAGGCTCTGTGGTAGCGCTTTATTTAAAAATTTAGATAAATAAGTCTTTTCTTACTGTGGGACCAATCCTGGCCGTTCGCACGCGCTGAATAAATAGGAACAGTTCCAAAGACTACATTTCATTGACTTTCTAGCGGTATAAGTCCGTTTGAGTTACAACGGTTCTGTCACATATTCGTACCAATATGTACTTAGCGATAGTATTCGGATATTACTAGGTTGCATCGCTTTTAACAGTGAAACGCTTGACTGTGGGACTTAATTGAACTGATTTTGGACTTTGACCTTGTAAATGTGATAAATGAGCCAGTTTGACCACAAGAAATAACATTCTTCCTAATTTGACATGATTGCTGGAACTCAGCGATTACACTGGTCACTGGGGAAGCGCTTTATTACAAAATTAAGATAAACAAGTCTTTTTTTGCTGTGGGACCAATCCTGCCCGTTAGCACGCAATCATTAAATAGGAACAGTTTCAAAGACTACATTTCATTGACTTTCTAACGGTGTCAATCCGTTTGAGTTACAACGGTTGCGTCACATATTTGTACCAACATTTATTTAGTGATTTTCTTCCGATATTACTAAGTTGTATTTCTTCTAACAGTGAAACGATTGACTGTGGGAATTAATAGAACTGATTCTGGACTGCGACCTTATAAATGTGATAAATGAGCCAATTGGTCTCCAAGGAATAACATTCTTCTTAATCTGACATGATTGGCGGAATTCATCGATTACATAAGGCTCTGTGGTAGCGCTTTATTTAAAAATTTAGATAAATAAATCTTTTCTTACTGTGGGACCAATCCTTGCCGTTAGCACGCGCTAAATAAATAGGAACAGTTCCAAAGACCACATTTCATTGACTTTCTAGCGGTATAAGTCCGTTTGAGTTGCAACGGTTCTGTCACATATTTGTACCAACATGTATTTAGCAATATTTTTCCGCTACTACTAGGTTCAATCGCTTTTAACAGTGAAACGATTGACTGTGGGACTTAATTGAACTGATTTTGGACTGTGACCTTATAAATGTGAAAGCGAGACAATTGGACTTCAAGAAATAACAGTCTTCCTAATTTGACATGATTGCTGGAACTCAGCGATTACACTGGTCACTGTGGTAGCGCTTTATTACAAAATTAAGATAAACAAGTCATTCTTTACTGTGGGACCAATCCTAGCCGTTAGCTCGCGCTGAAGAGATAGAGACAGTTTCAAAAACTACCTTTCATTGACTTTCTAACGGTGTCAATCCGTTTGAGTTACAACGGTTGCGTCACATATTTGTCCCAACATTTATTTAGTGATTTTCTTCCGATATTACTAAGTTGTATTGCTTTTAACAGTGAAACGATTGACTGTGGGAATTAATAGAACTGATTCTGGACTGCGACCTTATAAATGTGATAAATTAGCCAATTGGTCTCCAAGGAATAACATTCTTCTTAATTTGACTTGATTACCGAAACTCAGCGATTACATTTGGCGCTGTGGTAGCGATTCATTTACAAATTAAGATAAAAAAATCAGTTTTTACTGTGGGACCAATCCTAGCCGTTAGCGCGCGCTGAAGAAATAGAGACAGTTTCAAATACTACATTTCACTGACTTTCTAACGGTGTCAGTCCCTTTGAGTTACAACAGTTGCGTCACATATTCGTACCAACATGTGTTTAGCGATAGTAATCGGATATTGGTAGGTTGCATCGCTTTTAACAGTGAAACGATTGGCTGTGGGACTTATTTGAACTGATTTTGGACTTTGACCTTATAAATGTGATAAATGAGGCAGTTTGACTACAAGAAATAACATTCTTCTTAATTTGACATGATTGCTGGAACTCAGCGATTACAGTGGGCGCTGTGGTAGCGCTTTATTAAAAAATTAAGACAAATAAGTCATTTTTTACTGTGGGACCACTCCTAGCCATTAGCTCGCGCTGAAGAAATAGAGACAGTTTCAAAAACTACCTTTCATTGACTTTCTAACGGTGTCAATCCGTTTGAGTTACAACGGTTGCGTCACATATTTGTCCCAACATTTATTTAGTGATTTTCTTCCGATATTACTAAGTTGTATTGCTTTTAACAGTGAAACGATTGACTGTGGGAATTAATAGAACTGATTCTGGACTGCGACCTTACAAATGTGATAAATGAGCCAATTGGTCTCCAAGGAATAACATTCTTCTTAATTTGACTTGATTACCGAAACTCAGCGATTACATTTGGCGCTGTGGTAGCGATTCATTTACAAATTAAGATAAAAAAATCATTTTTTACTGTGGGACCAATCCTAGCCGTTAGTGCGCGCTGAAGAAATAGAGACAGTTTCAAATACTACATTTCACTGACTTTCTAACGGTGTCAGTACCTTTGATTTACAACAGTTGTGTAACATATTCGTACCAACATGTGTTTAGCGATAGTAATCGGATATTGCTAGGTTGCATCGCTTTTAACAGTGAAACGATTGACTGTGGGACTTATTTGAACTGATTTTGGACTTTGACCTTATAAATGTGATAAATGAGGCAGTTTGACTACAAGAAATAACATTCTTCTTAATTTGACATGAGTGCTGGAACTCAGCGATTACAGTGGGCGCTGTGGTAGCGCTTTATTAAAAAATTAAGACAAATAAGTCATTTTTTACTGTGGGACCACTCCTAGCCGTTAGCTCGCGCTGAAGAAATAGAGACAGTTTCAAAAACTACATTTCATTGACTTTCTAACGGTGTCAATCCGTTTTAGTTACAACGGTTGCGTCACATATTTGTACCAACATTTATTTAGTGATTTTCTTCCGATATTACTAAGTTGTATTGCTTTTAACAGTTAAACGATTGACTGTGGGAATTAATAGAACTGATTCTGGACTGCGACCTTATAAATGTGATAAATGAGCCAATTGGTCTCCAAGGAATAACATTCTTCTTAATTTGACATGATTGCCGGAATTCATCGATTACATTAGGCTCTGTGGTAGCGCTTTATATAAAAATTTAGATAAATAAGTCTTTTCTTACTGTGGGACCAATACTGGTCGTTACCACGCGCTGAATAAATAGGAACAGTTCCAAAGACCACATTTCATTGACTTTCTAGCGGTATAAGTCCGTTTGAGTTACAACGGTTCTGTCACATATTCGTACCAATATGTACTTAGCGATAGTATTCGGATATTACTAGGTTGCATCGCTTTTAACAGTGAAACGCTTGACTGTGGGACTTAATTGAACTGATTTTGGACTTTGACCTTGTAAATGTGATAAATGAGCCATTTTGACCACAAGAAATAACATTCTTCCTAATTTGACATGATTGCTGGAACTCAGCGATTACACTGGTCACTGGGGAAGCGCTTTATTACAAAATTAAGATAAACAAGTCTTTTTTTGCTGTGGGACCAATCCTGCCCGTTAGCACGCAATCATTAAATAGGAACAGTTTCAAAGACTACATTTCATTGACTTTCTAACGGTGTCAATCCGTTTGAGTTACAACGGTTGCGTCACATATTTGTACCAACATTTATTTAGTGATTTTCTTCCGATATTACTAAGTTGTATTGCTTCTAACAGTGAAACGATTGACTGTGGGAATTAATAGAACTGATTCTGGACTGCGACCTTATAAATGTGATAAATGAGCCAATTGGTCTCCAAGGAATAACATTCTTCTTAATCTGACATGATTGGCGGAATTCATCGATTACATAAGGCTCTGTGGTAGCGCTTTATTTAAAAATTTAGATAAATAAATCTTTTCTTACTGTGGGACCAATCCTTGCCGTTAGCACGCGCTAAATAAATAGGAACAGTTCCAAAGTCTACATTTCATTGACTTTCTAACGGTGTCAGTCCCTTTGAGTTACAACAGTTGCGTCACATATTCGTACCAACATGTGTTTAGCGATAGTAATCGGATATTGCTAGGTTGCATCGCTTTTAACAGTGAAACGATTGGCCTGTTACTTATTTGAACTGATTTTGGACTTTGACCTTATAAATGTGATAAATGAGGCAGTTTGACTACAAGAAATAACATTCTTCTTAATTTGACATGATTGCTGGAACTCAGCGATTACAGTGGGCGCTGTGGTAGCGCTTTATTAAAAAATTAAGACAAATAAGTCATTTTTTACTGTGGGACCACTCCTAGCCGTTAGCTCGCGCTGAAGAAATAGAGACAGTTTCAAAAACTACCTTTCATTGACTTTCTAACGGTGTCAATCCGTTTGAGTTACAACGGTTGCGTCACATATTTGTACCAACATTTATTTAGTGATTTTCTTCCGATATTACTAAGTTGTATTGCTTTTAACAGTGAAACGATTGACTGTGGGAATTAATAGAACTGATTCTGGACTGCGACCTTATAAATGTGATAAATGAGCCAATTGGTCTCCAAGGAATAACATTCTTCTTAATTTGACTTGATTACCGAAACTCAGCGATTACATTTGGCGCTGTGGTAGCGATTCATTTACAAATTAAGATAAAAAAATCAGTTTTTACTGTGGGACCAATCCTAGCCGTTAGCGCGCACTGAAGAAATAGAGACAGTTTCAAATACTACATTTCACTGACTTTCTAACGGTGTCAGTCCCTTTGAGTTACAACAGTTGCGTCACATATTCGTACCAACATGTGTTTAGCGATAGTAATCGGATATTGGTAGGTTGCATCGCTTTTAACAGTGAAACGATTGGCTGTGGGACTTATTTGAACTGATTTTGGACTTTGACCTTATAAATGTGATAAATGAGGCAGTTTGAATACAAGAAATAACATTCTTCTTAATTTGACATGATTGCTTGAACTCAGCGATTACAGTGGGCGCTGTGGTAGCGCTTTATTAAAAAATTAAGACAAATAAGTCATTTTTTACTGTGGGACCACTCCTAGCCATTAGCTCGCGCTGAAGAAATAGAGACAGTTTCAAAAACTACCTTTCATTGACTTTCTAACGGTGTCAATCCGTTTGAGTTACAACGGTTGCGTCACATACTTGTACCAACATTTATTTAGTGATTTTCTTCCGATATTACTAAGTTGTATTGCTTTTAACAGTGAAACGATTGACTGTGGGAATTAATAGAACTGATTCTGGACTGCGACCTTACAAATGTGATAAATGAGCCAATTGGTCTCCAAGGAATAACATTCTTCTTAATTTGACATGATTGCCGGAATTCATCGATTACATTAGGCTCTGTGGTAGCGATTTATATAAAAATTTAGATAAATAAGTCTTTTCTTACTGTGGGACCAATACTGGTCGTTACCACGCGCTGAATAAATAGGAACAGTTCCAAAGACCACATTTCATTGACTTTCTAGCGGTATAAGTCCGTTTGAGTTACAACGGTTCTGTAACATATTTGTACCAACATGTATTTAGCAATATTTTTCCGCTACTACTAGGTTCAATCGCTTTTAACAGTGAAACGATTGACTGTGGGACTTAATTGAACTGATTTTGGACTGTGACCTTATAAATGTGAAAGCGAGACAATTGGACTTCAAGAAATAACAGTCTTCCTAATTTGACATGATTGCTGGAACTCAGCGATTACACTGGTCACTGTGGTAGCGCTTTATTACAAAATTAAGATAAACAAGTCATTCTTTACAGTGGGACCAATCCTAGCCGTTAGCTCGCGCTGAAGAGATAGAGACAGTTTCAAAAACTACCTTTCATTGACTTTCTAACGGTGTCAATCCGTTTGAGTTACAACGGTTGCGTCACATATTTGTCCCAACATTTATTTAGTGATTTTCTTCCGATATTACTAAGTTGTATTGCTTTTAACAGTGAAACGATTGACTGTGGGAATTAATAGAACTGATTCTGGACTGCGACCTTATAAATGTGATAAATTAGCCAATTGGTCTCCAAGGAATAACATTCTTCTTAATTTGACTTGATTACCGAAACTCAGCGATTACATTTGGCGCTGTGGTAGCGATTCATTTACAAATTAAGATAAAAAAATCAGTTTTTACTGTGGGACCAATCCTAGCCGTTAGCGCGCGCTGAAGAAATAGAGACAGTTTCAAATACTACATTTCACTGACTTTCTAACGGTGTCAGTCCCTTTGAGTTACAACAGTTGCGTCACATATTTGTACCAACATGTATTTAGCAATATTTTTCCGCTACTACTAGGTTCAATCGCTTTTAACAGTGAAACGATTGAACGTGGGACTTATTTGAACTGATTTTGGACTTTGACCTTATAAATGTGATAAATGAGGCAGTTTGACTACAAGAAATAACATTCTTCTTAATTTGACATGATTGCTGGAACTCAGCGATTACAGTGGGCGCTGTGGTAGCGCTTTATTAAAAAATTAAGACAAATAAGTCATTTTTTACTGTGGGACCACTCCTAGCCGTTAGCTCGCGCTGAAAAAATAGAGACAGTTTCAAAAACTACATTTCATTGACTTTCTAACGGTGTCAATCCGTTTGAGTTACAACGGTTGCGTCACATATTTGTACCAACATTTATTTAGTGATTTTCTTCCGATATTACTAAGTTGTATTGCTTTTAACAGTGAAACGATTGACTGTGGGAATTAATAGAACTGATTCTGGACTGCGACCTTATAAATGTGATAAATGAGCCAATTGGTCTCCAAGGAATAACATTCTTTTTAATTGGACATGATTGCCGGAATTTATCGATTACATTAGGCTCTGTGGTAGCGATTCATTTACAAATTAAGATAAAAAAATCAGTTTTTACTGTGGGACCAATCCTAGCCGTTAGTGCGCGCTGAAGAAATAGAGACAGTTTCAAATACTACATTTCACTGACTTTCTAACGGTGTCAGTCCCTTTGAGTTACAACAGTTGCGTCACATATTTGTACCAACATGTATTTAGCAATATTTTTCCGCTACTACTAGGTTCAATCGCTTTTAACAGTGAAACGATTGACTGTGGGACTTAATTGAACTGATTTTGGACTGTGACCTTATAAATGTGAAAGCGAGACAATTGGACTTCAAGAAATAACAGTCTTCCTAATTTGACATGATTGCTGGAACTCAGCGATTACACTGGTCACTGTGGTAGCGCTTTATTACAAAATTAAGATAAACAAGTCATTTTTTACTGTGGGACCAATCCTAGCCGTTAGCTCGCGCTGAAGAGATAGAGACAGTTTCAAAAACTACCTTTCATTGACTTTCTAACGGTGTCAATCCGTTTGAGTTACAACGGTTGCGTCACATATTTGTCCCAACATTTATTTAGTGATTTTCTTCCGATATTACTAAGTTGTATTGCTTTTAACAGTGAAACGATTGACTGTGGGAATTAATAGAACTGATTCTGGACTGCGACCTTATAAATGTGTTAAATGAGCCAATTGGTCTCCAAGGAATAACATTCTTCTTAATTTGACTTGATTACCGAAACTCAGCGATTACATTTGGCGCTGTGGTAGCGATTCATTTACAAATTAAGATAAAAAAATCAGTTTTTACTGTGGGACCAATCCTAGCCGTTAGCGCGCGCTAAAGAAATAGAGACAGTTTCAAATACTACATTTCACTGACTTTATAACGGTGTCAGTCCCTTTGAGTTACAACAGTTGCGTCACATATTTGTACCAACATGTATTTAGCAATATTTTTCCGCTACTACTAGGTTCAATCGCTTTTAACAGTGAAACGATTGACTGTGGGACTCAATTGAACTGATTTTGGACTGTGACCTTATAAATGTGAAAGCGAGACAATTGGACTTCAAGAAATAACAGTCTTACTAATTTGACATGATTGCTGGAACTCAGCGATTACACTGGTCACTGTGGTAGCGCTTTATTACAAAATTAAGATAAACAAGTCATTCTTTACTGTGGGACCAATCCTAGCCGTTAGCTCGCGCTGAAGAGATAGAGACAGTTTCAAAAACTACCTTTCATTGACTTTCTAACGGTGTCAATCCGTTTGAGTTACAACAGTTGCGTCACATATTCGTACCAACATGTATTTGGTGATTTTCTTCCAATATTACTAAGTTGTATTGCTTTTAACAGTGAAACGATTAACTGTGGGAATAAATAGAACTGATTCTGGACTGTGATCTTATAAATGTGATAAATGAGTCAATTGTTGTCCAAAGAATAACAATCTTCTTAATTTGACATGATTGCTGGAATTCAGCGAATACATTAGGCTCTGTGGTAGCGCTTTATTTAAAAATTTAGATAAATAAGTCTTTTTTTGCTGTGGGACCAATCCTGGCCGTTAGCACACGCTTAATAAATAGATACAGTTTCAAAAACTACATTTCATTGACTTTCTAGCGGTATAAATCTGTTTGAGTTACAACGGTTGTGTCACATATTCATACCAACATGTATTTAGCGATAGTATTCGGATATTACTAGGTTGCATCACTTTTAACAGTGAAACGCTTGACTGTGGGACTTAATTGAACTGATTTTGGACTTTGACCTTATAAATGTGATAAATGAGCTAGTTTGACTACAAGAAATAACATTCTTCTTAATTTGACATGATTGCTGGAACTCAGCGATTACACTGGGCGCTGTGGAAGCGCTTTATTACAAAATTAGGATAAAAAAGTCATTTTTTACTGTGGGACCAATCCTAGCCGTTAGCTCGCGCTGAAGAAATAGAGACAGTTTTTAAAACTACCTGTCATTGACTTTCTAACGGTGTCAATCCGTTTGAGTTACAACAGTTGCGTCACATATTCGTACCAACATGTATTTGGTGATTTTCTTCCAATATTACTAAGTTGTATTGCTTTTAACAGTGAAACGATTGACTGTGGGAATTAATAGAACTGATTCTGGACTGCGACCTTATAAATGTGATAAATGAGCCAATTGGTCTCCAAGGAATAACATTCTTCTTAATTTGACATGATTGCCGGAATTTATCGATTACATTAGGCTCTGTGGTAGCGCTTTATTTAAAAATTTAGATAAATAAGTCTTTTCTTACTGTGGGACCAATCCTGGCCGTTAGCACGCGCTGAATAAATAGGAACAGTTCCAAAGACTACATTTCATTGACTTTCTAGCGGTGTAAGTCCGTTTGAGTTACAACGGTTGCGTCACATATTCGTACCAACATGTATTTAGCGATATTTTTCCGCTACTACTAGGTTCGATCGCTTTTAACAGTGAAACGATTGACTGTGGGACTTGGTTGAACTGATTTTGGACTTTGACCTTATAAATGTGAAAGCGAGACAATTGCTCTTCAAGAAATAACATTCTTCTTAATTTGACATGATTGCTGGAACTCAGCGATTACAGTGGGCGCTGTGGTAGCGCTTTATTGAAAAATTAGGACAAATAAGTCATTTTTTACTGTGGGACCAATCCTAGCCGTTACCTCGCGCTGAAGACATAGAGACAGTTTCAACAACTACCTTTCATTGACTTTTTAACGGTGTCAATCCGTTTGAGTTACAACGGTTGCGTCACATATTCGTACCAACATGTATTTGGTGATTTTCTTCCAATATTACTAACTTGTATTGCTTTTAACAGTGAAACGATTAACTGTGTGAATAATTAGAACTGATTCTGGACTGTGATCTTATAAATGTGATAAATGAGTCAATTGTTGTTCAAAGAATAACAATCTTCTTAATTTGACATGATTGCTGGAATTCAGCGAATACACTGTGCGCTGTGGTAGCGTTTTATTAAAGAATTAAGATAATTAAGTCTTTTTTTACTGTGGGACCAATCCTGGCTGTTAGTTCGCGCTGAAGAAATAGAGACAGTTTCAAAAACTATATTTCATTGACTGTCTAACGGTGTCAATCCGTTTGAGTTACAACGGTTGCGTCACATATTCGTACCAACATGTATTTAGTGATTTTCTTCCGATATTACTAGGTTGCATCGCTTTTAACAGTGAAACGATTGACTCTGGGACTTAATTGAACTGATTATGGACTTTGACCTTATACATGTTATAAGTGAGACAATTGGACTCCAAGAAATAACATTCTTCTTAACTTGACATGATTGTGGGAACTCAGCGATTACACTGGGCGCTGTGGTACCGTTTTATTTAAAAATTAGGATAAATAAGTCTTTTTTTACTGTGGGACTAATCCTAGCCGTTAGTTCGCGCTGAAGAAATAGGAACAATTCTAAAGACTACATTTTATTGACTTTCTAGCGGTATAAATCCGTTTGAGTTACAACGGTTGCGTCCCATATTCGTACCAACATGTATTGAGCGTTAGTTTTCGGATATTGCTAGGTTGCATCGCTTTTAACAGTAAAACGATTGACTGTGGGACTTAATTAAACTGATTTTGAACTGTGACCTTATAAATGTTATAAGTGAGACAATTGGACTCCAAGAAATAACATTCTTCTTAACTTGACATGATTGTGGGAACTCAGCGATTACACCGGACCCCGTGGTAGCGCTTCATTTAAAAATTTAGATAAATAAGTCATATTTACTGTGGGACCTATCCTAGCCGTTATCGCGCGCTGAAGATATAGAGCCAGTTTCAAAAACTCCATTCCATTGACTTTCTAGCAGTATAAATCCGTTTGAGTTACAACGGTTGCGTCACATATTCATACCAACATGTATTTAGCGATAGTATTCGGATATTACTAGGTTGCATCGCTTTTAACAGTGAAACGCTTGACTGTGGGACTTAATTGAACTGATTTTAGACTTTGACCTTATAAATGTGATAAATGAGCTAGTTTGACTGCAAGAAATAACATTCTTCTTAATTTGACATGATTGCTGGAACTCAGCAATTACACTGGGCGTTGTGGTAGCGCTTTATTAAAAAGTAAGATAAATAAGTCATTTTTCACGGTGGGCCGATCCTAGCCGTTAGTTCGCGCTGAAGAAATAGAGACAGTTTCAAAAACTACCTTTCATTGACTTTCTAACGGTGTCAATCCGTTTGAGTTACAACGGTTGCGTCACATATTCGTACCAACATGTATTTGGTGATTTTCTTTCGATATTACTAAGTTGTATTGCTTTTAACAGTGAAACGATTGACTGTGGGAATAAATAGAACTGATTCTGGACTGTGACCTTATAAATGTGATAAATGAGTAAATTGGTGTCCAAAGAATAACCTTCTTCTTAATTTGACATGATTGCTGGAATTCAGCGATTACATTAGGCTCTGTGGTAGCGCTTTATTTAAAAATTTAGACCAATAAGTCTTTTTTTGCTGTGGGACCAATCCTGCCCGTTAGCACGCAATCATTAAATAGGAACAGTTTCAAAGACTAAATTTCATTGACTTTCTAGCGGTATAAATCTGTTTAAGTTACAACGGTTGCGTCACATATTCATACCAACATGTATTTAGCGATAGTATTAGGATATTACTAGGTTGCATCGCTTTTAACAGTGAAACGCTTGACTGTGGGACTTAATTGAACTGATTTTGGAATTAGATCTTATAAATGTGATAAATGAGCTAGTTTGACTACAAGAAATAACATTCTTCTTAATTTGACATGATTGCTGGAACTCAGCGATTACACTGCTCGCTGTGGTAGCGCTTTATTTAAAAATTAAGATAAACAAGTCATTTTTTACTGTGGGACCAATCCTAGCCGTTAGCTCGAGCTGAAGAAGTAGAGACAGTTTCAAAAACTACCTTTCATTGACTTTCTAACGGTGTCAATCCGTTTGAGTTACAACGCTTGCGTCACATATTCGTACCAACATGTATTTGGTGATTTTCTTCCGATATTACTAATTTGTATTGCTTTTAACAGTGAAACGATTGACTGTGGGAATAAATAGAACTGATTCTGGACTGTGACCTTATAAATGTGACAACTGGGTCAATTGGTGTCCAAAGAATAACACTCTTCTTAATTTGACATGATTGCTGGAATTCAGCGGTTACGTTAGGCTCTGTGGTAGCGCTTTATTTAAAAATTTAGATAAATAAGTCTTTTCTTACTGTGGGACCAATCCTGGCCGTTCGCACGCGCTGAATAAATAGGAACAGTTCCAAAGACCACATTTCATTGACTTTCTAGCGGTATAAGTCCGTTTGAGTTACAACGGTTCTGTCACATATTCGTACCAACATGTATTTAGCAATATTTTTCCGCTACTACTAGGTTCCATCGCATTTAACAGTGAAACGATTGACTGTGGGACTTAATTGAACTGATTTTGGACTGTGACCTTATAAATGTAATAAATGAGTCAATTGTTGTCCAAAGAATAACAATCTTCTTAATTTGACATGATTGCTGGAATTCAGCGAATACATTAGGCTCTGTGGTAGCGTTTTATATAAAAATTTAGATAAATAAGTCATTTTTTACTGTGGGACCACTCCTAGCCGTTAGCTCGCGCTGAAGAAATAGACACAGTTTCAAAAACTACCTTTCATTGACTTTCTAACGGTGTCAATCCGTTTGAGTTACAACGGTTGCGTCACATAATTGTACCAACATTTATTTAGTGATTTTCTTCCGATATTACTAAGTTGTATTGCTTTTAACAGTGAAACGATTGACTGTGGGAATTAATAGAACTGATTTTGGACTGTGACCTTATAAATGTAATAAATAAGTCAATTGTTGTCCAAAGAATAACAATCTTCTTAATTTGACATGATTGCTGGAATTGGTGATGAACTGATTTTGGACTGTGACCTTATAAATGTGAAAGCGAGACAATTGCTCTTCAGGAAATAACATTCTTCCTAATTTGACATGATTGCTGGAACTCAGCGATTACACTGGGCGCTGTGGAAGCGCTTTATTAAAAAATTAAGATAAATAAGTCATTTTTTACTGTGGGACCAATCCTAGCCGTTGGCTCGCGCTGAAGAAATAGAGACAGTTTTTAAAACTCCCTGTCATTGACTTTCTAACGGTGTCAATCCGTTTGAGTTACAACGGTTGCGTCACATATTCGTACCAACATGTATTTGGTGATTTTCTTGCGATATTACTAAGTTGTATTGCTTTTAAGAGTGAAACGATTGACTGTGGGAATAAATAGAACTGATTCTGGACTGTGACCTTATAAATGTAATAACTGAGTCAATTGGTGTCCAAAGAATAACACTCTTTTTAATTTGACATGATTGCTGGAATTCAGCGGTTACATTAGGCTCTGTGGTAGCGCTTTATTTAAACATTTAGATAAATAAGTCTTTTCTTACTGTGGGACCAATCCTGGCCGTTAGCACGCGCTGAATAAATAGGAGCAGTTCCAAAGACTACATTTCATTGACTTTCTAGCGGTATAAGTCCGTTTGAGTTACAACGGTTGCGTCACATATTCGTACCAACATGTATTTAGGGATATTTTTCCGCTACTACTAGGTTCCATCGCTTTTAACAGTGAAACGATTGACTGTGGGACTTGGTTGAACTGATTTTGGACTGTGAACTTATAAATGTGAAAACGAGACAATTGCTCTTCAAGAAATAACATTCTTCCTAATTTGACATGATTGCTGGAACTCAGCGATTACACTGGTCAGTGTGGTAGCGCTTTATTACAAAATTAAGATAAACAAGTCATTCTATACTGTGGGACCAATCCTAGCCGTTAGCTCGCGCTGAAGAAATAGAAACAGTTTCAAATACTACATTTCACTGACTTTCTAACGGTGTCAGTCCGTTTGAGTTACAACGGTTGCGTCACATATTCGTACCAACATGTATTTAGCGATAGTGTTCGGATAGTGCTAGGTTGCATCGCTTTTAACAGTGAAACGCTTGACTGTGGTACTTATTCGAAATGATTTTGGACTTTGACCTTATAAATGTGATAAATGAGCTAGTTTGACTACAAGAAATAACATTCTTCTTAATTTGACATGATTGCTGGAACTCAGCGATTACAGTGGTCGCTGTGGTAGCGCTATATTGAAAAATTAGGACAAATAAGTCATTTTTTACTGTGGGACCAATCCTAGCCGTTAGCTCGCGCTGAAGAGATAGAGACAGTTTCAACAACTACCTTTCATTGACTTTCTAACGGTGTCAATCCGTTTGAGTTACAACGGTTGCGTCACATATTCGTACCAACATGTATTTGGTGATTTTCTTCCAATATTACTAAATTGTATTGCTTTTAACAGTGAAACGATTAACTGTGGGAATAAATAGAACTGATTCTGGACTGTGATCTTATAAATGTTATAAATGAGTCAATTGTTGTCCAAAGAATAACAATCTTCTTAATTTGACATGATTGCTGGAATTCAGCGAATACATTAGGCTCTGTGGTAGCGCTTTATTTAAAAATTTAGATAAATAATTCTTTTTTTGCTGTGGGACCAATCCTGGCCGTTAGCACACGCTGAATAAATAGGAACAGTTTCAAAAACTACATTTCATTGACTTTCTAGCGGTATAAATCTGTTTGAGTTACAACGGTTGTGTCACATATTCATACCAACATGTATTTAGCGATATTTTTCCGCTACTACTAGGTTCCATCGCTTTTAACAGTGAAAAGATTGACTGTGGGACTTGGTTGAACTGATTTTGGACTGTGACCTTATAAATGTGAAAGCGAGACAATTGCTCTTCAAGAAATAATATTCTTCCTAATTTGACATGATTGCTGGAACTCAGCGATTACACTGGTCACTGTGGTAGCGCTTTATTACAAAATTAAGATAAACAAGTCATTCTATACTGTGGGACCAATCCTAGCCGTTAGCTCGCGCTGAAGAAATAGAAACAGTTTCAAATACTACATTTCACTGACTTTCTAACGGTGTCAGTCCGTTTGAGTTACAACGGTTGCGTCACATATTCGTACCAACATGTATTTAGCGATAGTGTTCGGATATTGCTAGGTTGCATCGCTTTTAACAGTGAAACGCTTGACTGTGGTACTTATTCGAAATGATTTTGGAGTTTGACCTTATAAATGTGATAAATGAGCTAGTTTGACTACAAGAAATAACATTCTTCTTAATTTGACATGATTGCTGGAACTCAGCGATTACAGTGGGCGCTGTGGTAGCGCTATATTGAAAAATTAGGACAAATAAGTCATTTTTTACTGTGGGACCAATCCTAGCCGTTAGCTTGCGCTGAAGAGATAGAGACAGTTTCAACAACTACCTTTCATTGACTTTCTAACGGTGTCAATCCGTTTGAGTTACAACGGTTGCGTCACATATTCGTACCAACATGTATTTGGTAATTTTCTTGCGATATTACTAAGTTGTATTGCTTTTAACAGTGAAACGATTGACTGTGGGAATAAATAGAACTGATTCTAGACTGTGACCTTATAAATGTAATAACTGAGTCAATTGGTGTCCAAAGAATAACACTCTTCTTAATGTGGCATGATTGCTGGAATTCAGCGGTTACATTAGGCTCTGTGGTAGCGCTCTATTTAAACATTTAGATAAATAAGTCTTTTCTTACTGTGGGACCAATCCTGGCCGTTAGCACGCGCTGAATAAATAGGAGCAGTTCCAAAGACTACATTTCATTGACTTTCTAGCGGTATAAGTCCGTTTGAGTTACAACGGTTGCGTCACATATTCGTACCAACATGTATTTAGCGATATTTGTCCGCTACTACTAGGTTCCATCGCTTTTAACAGTGAAACGATTGACTGTGGGACTTGGTTGAACTGATTTTGGACTGTGACCTTATAAATGTGAAAGCGAGACAATTGCTCTTCAAGAAATACAATTCTTCCTAATTTGACATGATTGCTGGAACTCAGCGATTACACTGGTCACTGTGGTAGTGCTTTATTACGAAATTAAGATAAACAAGTCATTCTATACTGTGGGACCAATCCTAGCCGTTAGCTCGCGCTGAAGAAATAGAGACAGTTTCAAATACTACATTTCACTGACTTTCTAACGGTGTCAGTCCGTTTGAGTTACAACGGTTGCGTCACATATTCGTACCAACATGTATTTAGCGATAGTGTTCGGATATTGCTAGGTTGCATCGCTTTTAACAGTGAAACGCTTGACTGTGGTACTTATTCGAAATGATTTTGGACTTTGACCTTATAAATGTGATAAATGAGCTAGTTTGACTACAAGAAATAACATTCTTCTTAATTTGACATGATTGCTGGAACTCAGCGATTACAGTGGGCGCTGTGGTAGCGCTATATTGAAAAATTAGGACAAATAAGTCATTTTTACTGTGGGACCAATCCTAGCCGTTAGCTCGCGCTGAAGAGATAGAGACAGTTTCAACAACTACCTTTCATTGACTTTCTAACGGTGTCAATCCGTTTGAGTTACAACGGTTGCGTCACATATTCGTACCAACATGTATTTGGTGATTTTTTTGCGATATTACTAAGTTGTATTGCTTTTAACAGTGAAACGATTGACTGTGGGAATAAATAGAACTGATTCTGGACTGTGACCTTATAAATGTAATAACTGAGTCAATTGGTGTCCAAAGAATAACACTCTTCTTAATTTGGCATGATTGCTGGAATTCAGCGGTTACATTAGGCTCTGTGGTAGCGCTTTATTTAAACATTTAGATAAATAAGTCTTTTCTTACTGTGGGACCAATCCTGGCCGTTAGCACGCGCTGAATAAATAGGAGCAGTTCCAAAGACTAAATTTCATTGACTTTCTAGCGGTATAAGTCCGTTTGAGTTACAACGGTTCTGTCACATATTCGTACCAATATGTACTTAGCGATAGTATTCGGATATTACTAGGTTGCATCGCTTTTAACAGTGAAACGATTGACTGTGGGACTTAATTGAACTGATTTTGGACTGTGACCTTATAAATGTGAAAGAAAGACAATTGCTCTTCAAGAAATAACATTCTTCCTAATTTGACATGATTGCTGGAACTCAGCGATTACACTGGTCACTGTGGTAGCGCTTTATTACAAAATTAAGATAAACAAGTCATTCTTTACTGTGGGACCAATCCTAGCCGTTAGCTCGCGCTGAAGAAATAGAGACAATTTCAAATACTACATATCACTGACTTTCTAACGGTGTCAGTCCGTTTGAGTTACAACAGTTGCGTCACATATTCGTACCAACATGTATTTAGCGATTGTATTCGGATATTGCTAGGTTGCATCCCTTTTAACAGTGAAACGATTGACTGTGGGACTTATTTGAACTGATTTTGGAATTTGACCTTATAAATGTATTAAATGAGCTAGTTTGACTACGAGAAATAACATTCTTCTTAATTTGACATGATTGCTGGAACTCAGCGATTACAGTGGGCGCTGTGGTAGCGCTTTATTGAAAAATTAAGACAATTAAGTCATTTTTTACTGTGGGACCAATCCTAGCCGTTAGCTCGCGCTGAAGAAATAGAGACAGTTTCAAATACTACATTTCACTGACTTTCTAACGGTGTCAGTCCGTATGATTTACAACGGTTGCGTCACATATTCGTACCAACATGTATTTGGTGATTTTCTTCCAATATTACTAAATTGTATTGCTTTTAACAGTGAAACGATTAACTGTGGGAATAAATAGAACTGATTCTGGACTGTGATCTTATAAATGTGATAAATGAGTCAATTGTTGTCCAAAGAATAACAATCTTCTTAATTTGACATGATTGCTGGAATTCAGCGAATACATTAGGCTCTGTGGTAGCGCTTTATTTAAAAATTTAGATAAATAAGTCATTTTTTGCTGTGGGACCAATCCTGGCCGTTAGCACGCGCTGAATAAATAGGAACAGTTCCAAAGACTACATTTCATTGACTTTCTAGCGGTATAAGTCCATTTGAGTTACAACAGTTCTGTCACATATTCGTACCAATATGTACTTAGCGATAGTATTCGGATATTACTAGGTTGCATCGCTTTTAACAGTGAAACGATTGACTGTGGGACTTAATTGAACTGATTTTGGACTGTGACCTTATAAATGTGAAAGAAAGACAATTGGACTTTAAGAAATAACATTCTTCCTAATTTGACATGATTGCTGGAACTCAGCGATTACACTGGTCACTGTGGTAGCGCTTTATTACAAAATTAAGATAAACAAGTCATTCTTTACTGTGGGACCAATCCTAGCCGTTAGCTCGCGCTGAAGGAATAGAGACAATTTCAAATACTACATATCACTGACTTTTTAACGGTGTCAGTCCGTTTGAGTTACAACAGTTGCGTCACATCTTCGTACCAACATGTATTTAGCGATTGTATTCGGATATTGCTAGGTTGCATCCCTTTTAACAGTGAAACGATTGACTGTGGGACTTATTTGAACTGATTTTGGAATTTGACCTTATAAATTTATTAAATGAGCTAGTTTGACTACAAGAAATAACATTCTTCTTAATTTGACATGATTGCTGGAACTCAGCGATTACAGTGGGCGCTGTGGTAGCGCTTTATTGAAAAATTAAGACAATTAAGTCATTTTTTACTGTGGGACCAATCCTAGCCGTTAGCTCGCACTGAAGAAATAGAGACAGTTTCAAATACTACATTTCACTGACTTTCTAACGGTGTCAGTCCGTATGATTTACAACGGTTGCGTCACATATTCGTACCAACATGTATTTGGTGATTTTCTTCCAATATTACTAAGTTGTATTGCTTTTAACAGTGAAACAATAAACTGTGGGAATAAATAGAACTGATTCTGGACTGTGATCTTATAAATGTGATAAATGAGTCAATTGTTGTCCAAAGAATAACATTCTTCTTAATTTGACATGATTGCTGGAATTCAGCGAATACATTAGGCTCTGTGGTAGCGCTTTATTTAAAAATGTAGATAAATAAGTCTTTTTTTGATGTGAGACTAATCCTGGCCGTTAGCGCGCGCTGAATAAATAGGAACAGTTTCAAATACTACATTTCATTGACTTTCTAGCGGTATAAATCTGTTTGAGTTACAACGGTTCTGTCACATATTCGTACCAACATGTATTTAGCGATAGTATTCGGATATTGCTAGGTTGCATCGCTTTTAACAGTGAAACGCTTGACTGTGGGACTTATTTGAACTGATTTTGGACTTTGACCTTATAAATGTGATAAATGAGGCAGTTTGACTACAAGAAATAACATTCTTCCTAATTTGACATGATTGCTGGAACTCAGCGATTACACTGGTCACTGTGGTAGCGCTTTATTACAAAATTAAGATAAACAAGTCATTCTATACTGTGGGACCAATCCTAGCCGTTAGCTCGCGCTGAAGAAATAGAGACAGTTTCAAATACTACATTTCACTGACTTTCTAACGGTGTCAGTCCGTTTGAGTTACAACGGTTGCGTCACATATTCGTACCAACATGTATTTAGCGATAGTGTTCGGATATTGCTAGGTTGCATCGCTTTTAACAGTGAAACGCTTGACTGTGGTACTTATTCGAAATGATTTTGGACTTTGACCTTATAAATGTGATAAATGAGCTAGTTTGACTACAAGAAATAACATTCTTCTTAATTTGACATGATTGCTGGAACTCAGCGATTACAGTGGGCGCTGTGGTAGCGCTATATTGAAAAATTAGGACAAATAAGTCATTTTTTACTGTGGGACCAATCCTAGCCGTTAGCTCGCGCTGAAGAGATAGAGACAGTTTCAACAACTACGTTTCATTGACTTTCTAACGGTGTCAATCCGTTTGAGTTACAACGGTTGCGTCACATATTCATACCAACATGTATTTAGCGATAGTATTCGGATATTGCTAGGTTGCATCGCTTTTAACAGTGAAACGCTTGACTGTGGTACTTATTCGAAATGATTTTGGACTTTGACCTTGTAAATGTGATAAATGAGCTAGTTTGACTACAAGAAATAACATTCTTCTTAATTTGACATGATTGCTGGAACTCAGCGATTACAGTGGGCGCTGTGGTAGCGCTATATTGAAAAATTAGGACAAATAAGTCATTTTTTACTGTGGGACCAATCCTAGCCGTTAGCTCGCGCTGAAGAGATAGAGACAGTTTCAACAACTACCTTTCATTGACTTTCTAACGGTGTCAGTCCGTTTGAGTTACAACGGTTGCGTCACATATTCGTACCAACATGTATTTGTGATTTTTTTGCGATATTACTAAGTTGTATTGCTTTTAACAGTGAAACGATTGACTGTGGGAATAAATAGAACTGATTCTGGACTGTGACCTTATAAATGTAATAACTGAGTCAATTGGTGTCCAAAGAATAACACTCTTCTTAATTTGGCATGATTGCTGGAATTCAGCGGTTACATTAGGCTCTGTGGTAGCGCTTTATTTAAACATTTAGATAAATAAGTCTTTTCTTACTGTGGGACCAATCCTGGCCGTTAGCACGCGCTGAATAAATAGGAGCAGTTCCAAAGACTACATTTCATTGACTTTCTAGCGGTATAAGTCCGTTTGAGTTACAACGGTTCTGTCACATATTCGTACCAACATGTATTTAGCGATATTTTTCCGCTACTACTAGGTTCCATCGCTTTTAACAGTGAAACGATTGACTGTGGGACTTGGTTGAACTGATTTTGGACTGTGACCTTATAAATGTGAAAGCGAGACAATTGCTCTTCAAGAAATAACATTCTTCCTAATTTGACATGATTGCTGGAACTCAGCGATTACACTGGTCACTGTGGTAGCGCTTTATTACAAAATTAAGATAAACAAGTCATTCTATACTGTGGGACCAATCCTAGCCGTTAGCTCGCGCTGAAGAAATAGAGACAGTTTCAAATACTACATTTCACTGACTTTCTAACGGTGTCAGTCCGTTTGAGTTACAACGGTTGCGTCACATATTCGTACCAACATGTATTTAGCGATAGTATTCGGATATTGCTAGGTTGCATCGCTTTTAACAGTGAAACGCTTGACTGTGGTACTTATTCGAAATGATTTTGGACTTTGACCTTATAAATGTGATAAATGAGCTAGTTTGACTACAAGAATTAACATTCTTCTTAATTTGACATGACTGCTGGAACTCAGCGATTACAGTGGGCGCTGTGGTAGCGCTTTATTGAAAAATTAGGACAAATAAGTCATTTTTTACTGTGGGACCAATCCTAGCCGTTAGCTCGCGCTGAAGAGATAGGGACAGTTTCAACAACTACCTTTCATTGACTTTCTAACGGGGTCAATCCGTTTGAGTTACAACGGTTGCGTCACATATTCGTACCAACATGTATTTGGTGATTTTCTTCCAATATTACTAAGTTGTATTGCTTTTAACAGTGAAACGATTAACTGTGGGAATAATTAGAACTGATTCTGGACTGTGATCTTATAAATGTGATAAATTAGTCAATTGTTGTCCAAAGAATAACAATCTTCTTAATTTGACATGATTGCTGGAATTAAGCGAATACATTAGGCTCTGTGGTAGCGCTTTATTTAAAAATTTAGATAAATAAGTCATTTTTTGCTGTGGGACCAATCCTGGCCGTTAGCACGCGCTGAATAAATAGGAACAGTTCCAAAGACTACATTTCATTGACTTTCTGGCGGTATAAGTCCGTTTGAGTTACAACGGTTCTGTCACATATTCGTACCAATATGTACTTAGCGATAGTATTCGGATATTACTAGGTTGCATCGCTTTTAACAGTGAAACGATTGACTGTGGGACTTAATTGAACTGATTTTGGACTGTGACCTTATAAATGTGAAAGAAAGACAATTGGACTTTAAGAAATAACATTCTTCCTAATTTGACATGATTGCTGGAACTCAGCGATTACACTGGTCACTGTGGTAGCGCTTTATTACAAAATTAAGATAAACAAGTCATTCTTTACTGTGGGACCAATCCTAGCCGTTAGCTCGCACTGAAGAAATAGAGACACTTTCAAATACTACATTTCACTGACTTTCTAACGGTGTCAGTCCGTTTGAGTTACAACAGTTGCGTCACATATTCGTACCAACATGTATTTAGCGATTGTATTCGGATATTGCTAGGTTGCAACCCTTTTAACAGTGAAACGATTGACTGTGGGAGTTATTTGAACTGATTTTGGAATTTGACCTTATAAATGTATTAAATGAGCTAGTTTGACTACAAGAAATAACATTCTTCTTAATTTGACATGATTGCTGGAACTCAGCGATTACAGTGGGCGCTGTGGTAGCGTTTTATTGAAAAATTAAGACAATTAAGTCATTTTTTACTGTGGGACCAATCCTAGCCGTTAGCTCGCGCTGAAGAAATAGAGACAGTTTCAAATACCACATTTCACTGACTTTCTAACGGTGTCAGTCCGTTTGATTTACAACGGTTGCGTCACATATTCGTACCAACATGTATTTGGTGATTTTCTTCCAATATTACTAAGTTGTATTGCTTTTAACAGTGAAACGATTAACTGTGGGAATAAATAGAACTGATTCTGGACTGTGATCTTATAAATGTGATAAATGAGTCATTTGTTGTCCAAAGAATAACATTCTTCTTAATTTGACATGATTGCTGGAATTCAGCGAATACATTAAGCTCTGTGGTAGCGCTTTATTTAAAAATTTAGATGAATAAATCTTTTTTTGCTGTTGGACCAATCCTGGCCGTTAGCACACGCTGAATAAATAGGAACAGTTTCAAAGACTACATTTCATTGACTTTCTAGCGGTATAAATCTGTTTGAGTTACAACGCTTGTGTTACATATTCATACCAACATGTATTTAGCGATAGTATTCGGATATTACTAGGTTGCATCGCTTTTAACAGTGAAACGCTTGACTGTGGGACTTATTTGAACTGATTTTGGACTTTGACCTTATAAATGTGATAAATGAGGCAGTTTGACTACAAGAAATAACATTCTTCTTAATTTGACATGATTGCTGGGACTCAGCGATTGCAGTGGGTGCTGTGGTAGCGCTTTATTAAAAAATTAGGACAAATAAGTCATTTTTTACTGTGGGACCAATCCTAGCTGTTAGCTGGCGCTGAAGAAATAGAAACAGTTTTTAAAACTACCTTTCATTCACTTTCTAATGGTGTCAATCCGTGTGAGTTACAACGGTTGCGTCACATATTTGTACCAACATGTATTTGGTGATTTTCTTGCGATATTACTAAGTTGTATTGCTTGTAACAGTGAAACGATTGACTGTGGGAATAAATAGAACTGATTCTGGACTGTGACCTTATAAATGTAATAACTGAGTCAATTGGTGTCCAAAGAATAACACTCTTCTTAATTTGTCATGATTGATGGAATTCAGCGGTTACATTAGGCTCTGTGGTAGCGCTTTATTTAAAAATTTAGATAAATAAGTCTTTTTTTGCTGTGGGACCAATCCTGGCCGTTAGCACACGCTGAATAAATAGGAACAGTTTCAGAGACTACATTTCATTGACTTTCTAGCGGTATATGTCCGTTTGAGTTACAACGGTTCTGTCACATATTCGTACCAACATGTATTTAGCGATAGTATTCGGATATTGCTAGGTTGCATCGCTTTTAACAGTGAAACGCTTGACTGTGGGACTTATTTGAACTGATTTTGGACTTTGACCTTATAAATGTGATAAATGAGGCAGTTTGACTACAAGAAATAACATTCTTCTTAATTTGACATGATTGCTGGAACTCAGCGATTGCAGTGGGCGCTGTGGTAGCGCTTTATTAAAAAATTAGGACAAATAAGTCATTTTTTATTGTGGGACCAATCCTAGCCGTTAGCTCGCGCTGAAGAAATAGAGACAATTTCAAAAACTACCTTTCATTCACTTTCTAACGGTGTCAATCCCTGTGAGTTACAACGGTTGCGTCACATATTCGTACCAACATGTATTTGGTGATTTTCTTCCGATATTACTAAGTTGTATTGCTTTAAACAGTGAAACGATTGAATGTGGGAATAAATAGAACTGATTCTGGACTGTGACCTCATAAATGTGATAAATGAGTCAATTGGTGTCCAAAGAATAACATTCTTCTTAATTTGACATGATTGCTGGAATTCAGCGAATACATTAAGCTCTGTGGTAGCGCTTTATTTAAAAATTTAGATGAATAAATCTTTTTTTGCTGTTGGACCAATCCTGGCCGTTAGCACACGCTGAATAAATAGGAACAGTTTCAAAAACTACATTTCATTGACTTTCTAGCGGTATAAATCTGTTTGAGTTACAACGCTTGTGTTACATATTCATACCAACATGTATTTAGCGATAGTATTCGGATATTACTAGGTTGCATCGCTTTTAACAGTAAAACGCTTGACTGTGGGACTTATTTGAACTGATTTTGGACTTTGACCTTATAAATGTGATAAATGAGGCAGTTTGACTACAAGAAATAACATTCTTCTTAATTTGACATGATTGCTGGGACTCAGCGATTGCAGTGGGTGCTGTGGTAGCGCTTTATTAAAAAATTAGGACAAATAAGTCATTTTTTACTGTGGGACCAATCCTAGCCGTTAGCTGGCGCTGAAGAAATAGAAACAGTTTTTAAAACTACCTTTCATTCACTTTCTAATGGTGTCAATCCGTGTGAGTTACAACGGTTGCGTCACATATTCGTACCAACATGTATTTGGTGATTTTCTTGCGATATTACTAAGTTGTATTGCTTGTAACAGTGAAACGATTGACTGTGGGAATATATAGAACTGATTCTGGACTGTGACCTTATAAATGTAATAACTGAGTCAATTGGTGTCCAAAGAATAACACTCTTCTTAATTTGTCATGATTGCTGGAATTCAGCGGTTACATTAGGCTCTGTGGTACCGCTTTATTTAAAAATTTAGATAAATAAGTCTTTTTTTGCTGTGGGACCAATCCTGGCCGTTAGCACACGCTGAATAAATAGGAACAGTTTCAGAGACTACATTTCATTGACTTTCTAGCGGTATATGTCCGTTTGAGTTACAACGGTTCTGTCACATATTCGTACCAACATGTATTTAGCGATAGTATTCGGATATTGCTAGGTTGCATCGCTTTTAACAGTGAAACGCTTGACTGTGGGACTTATTTGAACTGATTTTGGATTTTGACCTTATAAATGTGATAAATGAGGCAGTTTGACTACAAGAAATAACATTCTTCTTAATTTGACATGATTGCTGGAACTCAGCGATTGCAGTGGGCGCTGTGGTAGCGCTTTATTAAAAAATTAGGACAAATAAGTCATTATTTATTGTGGGACCAATCCTAGCCGTTAGCTCGCGCTGAAGAAATAGAGACAATTTCAAAAACTACCTTTCATTCACTTTCTAACGGTGTCAATCCGTGTGAGTTACAACGGTTGCGTCACATATTCGTACCAACATGTATTTGGTGATTTTCTTCCGATATTACTAAGTTGTATTGCTTTAAACAGTGAAACGATTGAATGTGGGAATAAATAGAACTGATTCTGGACTGTGACCTCATAAATGTGATAAATGAGTCAATTGGTGTCCAAAGAATAACATTTTTCTTAATTTGACATGATTGCTGGAATTCAGCGAATACATTAAGCTCTGTGGTAGCGCTTTATTTAAAAATTTAGATGAATAAATCTTTTTTTGCTGTTGGACCAATCCTGGCCGTTAGCACACGCTGAATAAATAGGAACAGTTTCAAAGACTACATTTCATTGACTTTCTAGCGGTATAAATCTGTTTGAGTTACAACGCTTGTGTTACATATTCATACCAACATGTATTTAGCGATAGTATTCGGATATTACTAGGTTGCATCGCTTTTAACAGTGAAACGCTTGACTGTGGGACTTAATTGAACTGATTTTGGACTTTGACCTTATAAATGTGATAAATGAGCTAGTTTAACTACAAGAAATAACATTCTTCTTAATTTGACATGATTGCTGGAACTCAGCGATTACACTGGGCGCTGTGGTAGCTCTTTATTACAAAATTAAGATAAATAAGTCATTTTTTACTGTGGTACCAATCCTAGCCGTTGGCTCGCGCTGAAGAGATAGAGACAGCTTAAAAAACTACATTTCACTGACTTTCTAACGGTGTCAATCCGTTTGAGTTAAAACGGTTGCGTCACATATTCGTACCAACATGTATTTGGTGATTTTCCTCCGATATTACTAAGTTGTATTGCTTTTAACAGTGAAACATTTGACTGTGGGAATAAATAGAACTGATTCTGGCTGTGACCTTATAAATGTGATAAATGAGTCAATTGGTGTCAAAAGAATAACATTCTTCTTAATTTGACATGATTGCTGGAATTCAGCGAATACATTAGGCTCTGTGGTAGCGCTTTATTTAAAAATGTAGATAAATAAGTCTTTTTTTGATGTGAGACTAATCCTGGCCGTTAGCGCGCGCTGAATAAATAGGAACAGTTTCAAAGACTACATTTCATTGACTTTCTAGCGGTATAAATCTGTTTGAGTTACAACGGTTCTGTCACATATTCGTACCAACATGTATTTAGCGATAGTATTCGGATATTGCTAGGTTGCATCGCTTTTAACAGTGAAACGCTTGACTGTGGGACTTATTTGAACTGATTTTGGACTTTGACCTTATAAATGTGATAAATGAGGCAGTTTGACTACAAGAAATAACATTCTTCTTAATTTGACATGATTGCTGGGACTCACCGATTGCAGTGGGTGCTGTGGTAGCGCTTTATTAAAAAATTAGGACAAATAAGTCATTTTTTACTGTGGGACCAATCCTAGCCGTTAGCTCGTGCTGAAGAAATAGAGACAGTTTCAAAAACTACCTTTCATTGACTTTCTAACGGTGTCAATCCGTTTGAGTTACAACGGTTGCGTCACATATTCGTACCAACATGTATTTTGTGATTTTCTTCCGATATTACTAAGTTGTATTGCTTTTAACAGTGAAACGATTGACTGTGGGAATAAATAGAACTGATTCTGGACTGTGACCTTATAAATGTGATAAATGAGTCAATTGGTGTCCAAAGAATAACATTCTTCTTAATTTGACATGATTGCTGAAATTCAGCGAATACATTAGGCTCTGTGGTAGCGCTTTATTTAAAAATTTAGATAAATAAGTCTTTTTTTGCTGTGGGACCAATCCTGGCCGTTAGCACGCGCTGAATAAATAGGAACAGTTTCAAAAACTGCATTTCATTTACTTTCTAACGGTGTCAATCCGTTTGAGTTACAACGGTTGCGTCACATATTTGTACCAACATTTATTTAGTGATTTTCCTCCGATATTACTAAGTTGTATTGCTTTTAACAGTGAAACGATTGACTGTGGGAATTAATAGAACTGATTCTGGACTGCAACCTTATAAATGTGATAAATGAGCCAATTGGTCTCCAAGGAATAACATTCTTCTTAATTTGACATGATTGCCGGAATTCATCGATTACATTAGGCTCTGTGGTAGCACTTTATTTAAAAATTTAGATAAATAAGTCTTTTTTTACTGTGGGACCAATCCTAGCCGTTAGCGCGCGCTGAAGGTATAGAGACAGTTTCAAAAACTCCATTTCATTGACTTTTTAACAGTGTCAATCCGTTTGCGTTACAACGGTTGCGTCACATATTCGTACCAACATGTATTTAGCGATAGTATTCGGATATTACTAGGTTGCATCGCTTTTAACAGTGAAACGCTTGACTGTGGGATTTAATTGAACTGACTTTGGATTTTGACCTTATAAATGTGATAAATGAGCCAGTTTGACTACAAGAAATAACATTCTTATTAATCTGACATGATTGCTGGAAGTCAGCGATTACACTGGGCGCTGTGGTAGCGTTTTATTTAAAAATTAAGATAAATAAGTCTTTTTTTACTGTGGGACCAATCCTAGCCGTTAGTTCGCGCTTAAGAAATAGAATCAGTACCAAAGACTACATGTCATTGACTTTCTAGCGGTATAAATCCGTTTTAGTTACAACGGTTGCGTCACATATTCGTACCAACATGTATTTAGCGATAGTATTCGGATATTATTAGGTTGCATCGCTTTTAAAAGTGAAACGATTGACTGTGGGACTTAATTGAACTGATTTTGGACTTTGACCTTATAAATATGATAAATGAGGCAGTTTGACTACAAGAAGTAACATTCTTCTTAATTTGACATGATTCTTGGAACTCAGCGATTACACTGGGCGCTGTGGTAGCGCTTTATTAAAAAATTAAGATAAATAAGTCATTTTTAACTGTGGGACCAATCCTAGCCGGTAGTTCGCGCTGAAGAAATAGAGACAGTTTCAAAAACTACCTTTCATTGACTTTCTAACGGTGTCAATCCGTTTGAGTTACAACGGTTGCGTCACATATTCGTACCAACATGTATTTGGTGATTTTCTTTCGATATTACTAAGTTGTATTGTTTTTAACAGTGAAACGATTGACTGTGGGAATAAATAGAACTGATTCTGGACTGTGACCTTATAAATGTGATAAATGAATCAATTGGTGTCCAAAGAATGACATTCTTCTTAATTTGACATGATTGCTGGAATTCAGCTAATACATTAGGCTCTGTGGTAGCGCTTTATTTAACAATTTAGATAAATAAGTGTTTTTTCGCTGTGGGACCAATCCTGGCCGTTAGCACGCGCTGAATAAATAGGAACAGTTTCAAAGACTACATTTCATTGACTTTCTAGCGGTATAAGTCCGTTTGAGTTACAACGGTTGCGTCACATATTCGTACCAACATGTATTTTGTGATTTTCTTCCGATATTACTAAGTTGTATTGCTTTTAAAAGTGAAACGATTGACTGTGGGAATAAATAGAACTGATTCTGGACTGTGACCTTATAAATGTGATAAATGAGTCAATTTGTGTCCAAAGAATAACATTCTTCTTAATTTGACATGATTGCTGAAATTCAGCGAATACATTAGGCTCTGTGGTAGCGCTTTATTACAAAATTAAGATAAACAAGTCATTTTTTACTGTGGGACCAATCCTACCCGTCGGCTCGCGCTGAAGGTATAGAGACAGTTTCAAAAACTCCATTTCATTTACTTTCTAACGTTGTCAATCCGTTTGCGTTACAACGGTTGCGTCACATATTCGTACCAACATGTATTTAGCGATAGTATTCGGATATTACTAGGTTGCATCGCTTTTAACAGTGAAACGCTTGACTGTGGGATTTAATTGAACTGACTTTGGATTTTGACCTTATAAATGTGATAAATGAGCCAGTTTGACTACAAGAAATAACATTCTTATTAATCTGACATGATTGCTGGAAGTCAGCGATTACACTGGGCGCTGTGGTAGCGTTTTATTTAAAAATTAAGATAAATAAGTCTTTTTTTACTGTGGGACCAATCCTAGCCGTTAGTTCGCGCTTAAGAAATAGAAACAGTACCAAAGACTACATGTCATTGACTTTCTAGCGGTATAAATCCGTTTGAGTTACAACGGTTGCGTCACATATTCGTACCAACATGTATTTAGCGATAGTATTCTGATATTATTAGGTTGCATCGCTTTTAAAAGTGAAACGATTGACTGTGGGACTTAATTGAACTGATTTTGGACTTTGACCTTATAAATATGATAAATGAGGCAGTTTGACTACAAGAAGTAACATTCTTCTTAATTTGACATGATTCTTGGAACTCAGCGATTACACTGGGCGCTGTGGTAGCGCTTTATTAAAAAATTAAGTAAAATAAGTCATTTTTAACTGTGGGACCAATCCTAGCCGGTAGTTCGCGCTGAAGAAATAGAGACAGTTTCAAAAACTACCTTTCATTGACTTTCTAACGGTGTCAATCCGTTTGAGTTACAACGGTTGCGTCACATATTCGTACCAACATGTATTTGGTGATTTTCTTTCGATATTACTAAGTTGTATTGTTTTTAACAGTGAAACGATTGACTGTGGGAATAAATAGAACTGATTCTGGACTGTGACCTTATAAATGTGATAAATGAATCAATTGGTGTCCAAAGAATGACATTCTTCTTAATTTGACATGATTGCTGGAATTCAGCTAATACATTAGGCTCTGTGGTAGCGCTTTATTTAACAATGTAGATAAACAAGTCATTTTTTACTGTTGGACCAATCCTAGCCGTCGGCTCGCGTTGAAGAAGTAGAGACAGTTTCAAAAACTACATTTCATTTACTTTCTAACGTTGTCAATCCGTTTAAGTTATAACGGTTGCGTCACATATTCGTACCAACATGTATTTAGCGATAGTATTCGGATATTATTAGGTTGCATCGCTTTTAAAAGTGAAACGATTGACTGTGGGACTTAATTGAACTGATTTTGGACTTTGACCTTATAAATATGATAAATGAGGCAGTTTGACTACAAGAAGTAACATTCTTCTTAATTTGACATGATTCTTGGAACTCAGCGATTACACTGGGCGCTGTGGTAGCGCTTTATTAAAAAATTAAGATAAATAAGTCATTTTTAACTGTGGGACCAATCCTAGCCGGTAGTTCGCGCTGAAGAAATAGAGACAGTTTCAAAAACTACCTTTCATTGACTTTCTAACGGTGTCAATCCGTTTGAGTTACAACGGTTGCGTCACATATTCGTACCAACATGTATTTGGTGATTTTCTTTCGATATTACTAAGTTGTATTGTTTTTAACAGTGAAACGATTGACTGTGGGAATAAATAGAACTGATTCTGGACTGTGACCTTATAAATGTGATAAATGAATCAATTGGTGTCCAAAGAATGACATTCTTCTTAATTTGACATGATTGCTGGAATTCAGCGAATACATTAAGCTCTGTGGTAGCGCTTTATTTAAAAATTTAGATGAATAAATCTTTTTTTGCTGTTGGACCAATCCTGGCCGTTAGCACACGCTGAATAAATAGGAACAGTTTCAAAAACTACATTTCATTGACTTTCTAGCGGTATAAATCTGTTTGAGTTACAACGCTTGTGTTACATATTCATACCAACATGTATTTAGCGATAGTATTCGGATATTACTAGGTTGCATCGCTTTTAACAGTAAAACGCTTGACTGTGGGACTTATTTGAACTGATTTTGGACTTTGACCTTATAAATGTGATAAATGAGGCAGTTTGACTACAAGAAATAACATTCTTCTTAATTTGACATGATTGCTGGGACTCAGCGATTGCAGTGGGTGCTGTGGTAGCGCTTTATTAAAAAATTAGGACAAATAAGTCATTTTTTACTGTGGGACCAATCCTAGCCGTTAGCTGGCGCTGAAGAAATAGAAACAGTTTTTAAAACTACCTTTCATTCACTTTCTAATGGTGTCAATCCGTGTGAGTTACAACGGTTGCGTCACATATTCGTACCAACATGTATTTGGTGATTTTCTTGCGATATTACTAAGTTGTATTGCTTGTAACAGTGAAACGATTGACTGTGGGAATAAATAGAACTGATTCTGGACTGTGACCTTATAAATGTAATAACTGAGTCAATTGGTGTCCAAAGAATAACACTCTTCTTAATTTGTCATGATTGCTGGAATTCAGCGGTTACATTAGGCTCTGTGGTAGCGCTTTATTTAAAAATTTAGATAAATAAGTCTTTTTTTGCTGTGGGACCAATCCTGGCCGTTAGCACACGCTGAATAAATAGGAACAGTTTCAGAGACTACATTTCATTGACTTTCTAGCGGTATATGTCCGTTTGAGTTACAACGGTTCTGTCACATATTCGTACCAACATGTATTTAGCGATAGTATTCGGATATTGCTAGGTTGCATCGCTTTTAACAGTGAAACGCTTGACTGTGGGACTTATTTGAACTGATTTTGGACTTTGACCTTATAAATGTGATAAATGAGGCAGTTTGACTACAAGAAATAACATTCTTCTTAATTTGACATGATTGCTGGAACTCAGCGATTGCAGTGGGCGCTGTGGTAGCGCTTTATTAAAAAATTAGGACAAATAAGTCATTATTTATTGTGGGACCAATCCTAGCCGTTAGCTCGCGCTGAAGAAATAGAGACAATTTCAAAAACTACCTTTCATTCACTTTCTAACGGTGTCAATCCGTGTGAGTTACAACGGTTGCGTCACATATTCGTACCAACATGTATTTGGTGATTTTCTTCCGATATTACTAAGTTGTATTGCTTTAAACAGTGAAACGATTGAATGTGGGAATAAATAGAACTGATTCTGGACTGTGACCTCATAAATGTGATAAATGAGTCAATTGGTGTCCAAAGAATAACATTTTTCTTAATTTGACATGATTGCTGGAATTCAGCGAATACATTAAGCTCTGTGGTAGCGCTTTATTTAAAAATTTAGATGAATAAATCTTTTTTTGCTGTTGGACCAATCCTGGCCGTTAGCACACGCTGAATAAATAGGAACAGTTTCAAAGACTACATTTCATTGACTTTCTAGCGGTATAAATCTGTTTGAGTTACAACGCTTGTGTTACATATTCATACCAACATGTATTTAGCGATAGTATTCGGATATTACTAGGTTGCATCGCTTTTAACAGTGAAACGCTTGACTGTGGGACTTAATTGAACTGATTTTGGACTTTGACCTTATAAATGTGATAAATGAGCTAGTTTAACTACAAGAAATAACATTCTTCTTAATTTGACATGATTGCTGGAACTCAGCGATTACACTGGGCGCTGTGGTAGCTCTTTATTACAAAATTAAGATAAATAAGTCATTTTTTACTGTGGTACCAATCCTAGCCGTTGGCTCGCGCTGAAGAGATAGAGACAGCTTAAAAAACTACATTTCACTGACTTTCTAACGGTGTCAATCCGTTTGAGTTAAAACGGTTGCGTCACATATTCGTACCAACATGTATTTGGTGATTTTCTTCCGATATTACTAAGTTGTATTGCTTTTAACAGTGAAACGATTGACTGTGGGAATAAATAGAACTGATTCTGGCTGTGACCTTATAAATGTGATAAATGAGTCAATTGGTGTCAAAAGAATAACATTCTTCTTAATTTGACATGATTGCTGGAATTCAGCGAATACATTAGGCTCTGTGGTAGCGCTTTATTTAAAAATGTAGATAAATAAGTCTTTTTTTGATGTGAGACTAATCCTGGCCGTTAGCGCGCGCTGAATAAATAGAAACAGTTTCAAAGACTACATTTCATTGACTTTCTAGCGGTATAAATCTGTTTGAGTTACAACGGTTCTGTCACATATTCGTACCAACATGTATTTAGCGATAGTATTCGGATATTGCTAGGTTGCATCGCTTTTAACAGTGAAACGCTTGACTGTGGGACTTATTTGAACTGATTTTGGACTTTGACCTTATAAATGTGATAAATGAGGCAGTTTGACTACAAGAAATAACATTCTTCTTAATTTGACATGATTGCTGGGACTCAGCGATTGCAGTGGGTGCTGTGGTAGCGCTTTATTAAAAAATTAGGACAAATAAGTCATTTTTTACTGTGGGACCAATCCTAGCCGTTAGCTCGTGCTGAAGGTATAGAGACAGTTTCAAAAACTCCATTTCATTGACTTTTTAACAGTGTCAATCCGTTTGCGTTACAACGGTTGCGTCACATATTCGTACCAACATGTATTTAGCGATAGTATTCGGATATTACTAGGTTGCATCGCTTTTAACAGTGAAACGCTTGACTGTGGGATTTAATTGAACTGACTTTGGATTTTGACCTTATAAATGTGATAAATGAGCCAGTTTGACTACCAGAAATAACATTCTTATTAATCTGACATGATTGCTGGAAGTCAGCGATTACACTGGGCGCTGTGGTAGCGTTTTATTTAAAAATTAAGATAAATAAGTCTTTTTTTACTGTGGGACCAATCCTAGCCGTTAGTTCGCGCTTAAGAAATAGAATCAGTACCAAAGACTACATGTCATTGACTTTCTAGCGGTATAAATCCGTTTTAGTTACAACGGTTGCGTCACATATTCGTACCAACATGTATTTAGCGATAGTATTCGGATATTATTAGGTTGCATCGCTTTTAAAAGTGAAACGATTGACTGTGGGACTTAATTGAACTGATTTTGGACTTTGACCTTATAAATATGATAAATGAGGCAGTTTGACTACAAGAAGTAACATTCTTCTTAATTTGACATGATTCTTGGAACTCAGCGATTACACTGGGCGCTGTGGTAGCGCTTTATTAAAAAATTAAGATAAATAAGTCATTTTTAACTGTGGGACCAATCCTAGCCGGTAGTTCGCGCTGAAGAAATAGAGACAGTTTCAAAAACTACCTTTCATTGACTTTCTAACGGTGTCAATCCGTTTGAGTTACAACGGTTGCGTCACATATTCGTACCAACATGTATTTGGTGATTTTCTTTCGATATTACTAAGTTGTATTGTTTTTAACAGTGAAACGATTGACTGTGGGAATAAATAGAACTGATTCTGGACTGTGACCTTATAAATGTGATAAATGAATCAATTGGTGTCCAAAGAATGACATTCTTCTTAATTTGACATGATTGCTGGAATTCAGCTAATACATTAGGCTCTGTGGTAGCGCTTTATTTAACAATTTAGATAAATAAGTGTTTTTTCGCTGTGGGACCAATCCTGGCCGTTAGCACGCGCTGAATAAATAGGAACAGTTTCAAAGACTACATTTCATTGACTTTCTAGCGGTATAAGTCCGTTTGAGTTACAACGGTTGCGTCACATATTCGTACCAACATGTATTTTGTGATTTTCTTCCGATATTACTAAGTTGTATTGCTTTTAAAAGTGAAACGATTGACTGTGGGAATAAATAGAACTGATTCTGGACTGTGACCTTATAAATGTGATAAATGAGTCAATTTGTGTCCAAAGAATAACATTCTTCTTAATTTGACATGATTGCTGAAATTCAGCGAATACATTAGGCTCTGTGGTAGCGCTTTATTACAAAATTAAGATAAACAAGTCATTTTTTACTGTGGGACCAATCCTACCCGTCGGCTCGCACTGAAGGTATAGAGACAGTTTCAAAAACTCCATTTCATTTACTTTCTAACGTTGTCAATCCGTTTGCGTTACAACGGTTGCGTCACATATTCGTACCAACATGTATTTAGCGATAGTATTCGGATATTACTAGGTTGCATCGCTTTTAACAGTGAAACGCTTGACTGTGGGATTTAATTGAACTGACTTTGGATTTTGACCTTATAAATGTGATAAATGAGCCAGTTTGACTACAAGAAATAACATTCTTATTAATCTGACATGATTGCTGGAAGTCAGCGATTACACTGGGCGCTGTGGTAGCGTTTTATTTAAAAATTAAGATAAATAAGTCTTTTTTTACTGTGGGACCAATCCTAGCCGTTAGTTCGCGCTTAAGAAATAGAAACAGTACCAAAGACTACATGTCATTGACTTTCTAGCGGTATAAATCCGTTTGAGTTACAACGGTTGCGTCACATATTCGTACCAACATGTATTTAGCGATAGTATTCTGATATTATTAGGTTGCATCGCTTTTAAAAGTGAAACGATTGACTGTGGGACTTAATTGAACTGATTTTGGACTTTGACCTTATAAATATGATAAATGAGGCAGTTTGACTACAAGAAGTAACATTCTTCTTAATTTGACATGATTCTTGGAACTCAGCGATTACACTGGGCGCTGTGGTAGCGCTTTATTAAAAAATTAAGTAAAATAAGTCATTTTTAACTGTGGGACCAATCCTAGCCGGTAGTTCGCGCTGAAGAAATAGAGACAGTTTCAAAAACTACCTTTCATTGACTTTCTAACGGTGTCAATCCGTTTGAGTTACAACGGTTGCGTCACATATTCGTACCAACATGTATTTGGTGATTTTCTTTCGATATTACTAAGTTGTATTGTTTTTAACAGTGAAACGATTGACTGTGGGAATAAATAGAACTGATTCTGGACTGTGACCTTATAAATGTGATAAATGAATCAATTGGTGTCCAAAGAATGACATTCTTCTTAATTTGACATGATTGCTGGAATTCAGCTAATACATTAGGCTCTGTGGTAGCGCTTTATTTAACAATGTAGATAAACAAGTCATTTTTTACTGTTGGACCAATCCTAGCCGTCGGCTCGCGTTGAAGAAGTAGAGACAGTTTAAAAAACTACATTTCATTTACTTTCTAACGTTGTCAATCCGTTTAAGTTATAACGGTTGCGTCACATATTCGTACCAACATGTATTTAGCGATAGTATTCGGATATTATTAGGTTGCATCGCTTTTAAAAGTGAAACGATTGACTGTGGGACTTAATTGAACTGATTTTGGACTTTGACCTTATAAATATGATAAATGAGGCAGTTTGACTACAAGAAGTAACATTCTTCTTAATTTGACATGATTCTTGGAACTCAGCGATTACACTGGGCGCTGTGGTAGCGCTTTATTAAAAAATTAAGATAAATAAGTCATTTTTAACTGTGGGACCAATCCTAGCCGGTAGTTCGCGCTGAAGAAATAGAGACAGTTTCAAAAACTACCTTTCATTGACTTTCTAACGGTGTCAATCCGTTTGAGTTACAACGGTTGCGTCACATATTCGTACCAACATGTATTTGGTGATTTTCTTTCGATATTACTAAGTTGTATTGTTTTTAACAGTGAAACGATTGACTGTGGGAATAAATAGAACTGATTCTGGACTGTGACCTTATAAATGTGATAAATGAATCAATTGGTGTCCAAAGAATGACATTCTTCTTAATTTGACATGATTGCTGGAATTCAGCTAATACATTAGGCTCTGTGGTAGCGCTTTATTTAACAATGTAGATAAACAAGTCATTTTTTACTGTTGGACCAATCCTAGCCGTCGGCTCGCGTTGAAGAAGTAGAGACAGTTTCAAAAACTACATTTCATTTACTTTCTAACGTTGTCAATCCGTTTAAGTTATAACGGTTGCGTCACATATTTGTACCAACATTTATTTAGTGATTTTCTTCCGATATTACTAAGTTGTATTGCTTTTACCAGTAAAACGATTGACTGTGGGAATTAATAGAACTGATTCTGGACTGCGACCTTATAAATGTGATAAATGAGTCAATTTGTGTCCAAAGAATAACATTCTTCTTAATTTGACATGATTGCTGAAATTCAGCGAATACATTAGGCTCTGTGGTAGCGCTTTATTACAAAATTAAGATAAACAAGTCATTTTTTACTGTGGGACCAATCCTAGCCGTCGGCTCGCGCTGAATAAATAGGAACAGTTTCAAAGACTACATTTCAATGACTTTCTAGCGGCATAAATCTGTTTGAGTTACAACGGTTCTGTCACATATTCGTACCAACATGTATTTAGCGATAGTATTCGGATATTACTAGGTTGCATCGCTTTTAACAGTGAAACGCTTGACTGTGGGATTTATTTGAACTGATTTTGGACTTTGACCTTGTAAATGTAATAAATGAGCCAGTTTGACTACAAGAAATAACATTCTTCCTAATTTGACATGAATCCTGGAACTCAGCAATTACACTGGTCACTGTGGTAGCGCTTTATTACAAAATTAAGATAAACAAGTCATTTTTTATTGTGGGACCAATCCTAGCCGTCGGCTCGCGCTGAAGAAATAGAGACAGTTTCAAAAACTACATTTCATTTACTTTCTAACGGTGTCAATCCGTTTGTGTTACAACGGTTGCGTCACATATTTGTACCAACATTTATTTAGTGATTTTCTTCCGATATTACTAAGTTGTACTGCTTTTAACAGTGAAACAATTGACTGTGGGAATTAATAGAACTGATTCTGGACTGCGACCTTATAAATGTGATAAATGAGCCAATTGGTCTCCAAGGAATAACATTCTTCTTAATTTGACATGATTGCCGGAATTTATCGATTACATTAGGCTCTGTGGTAGCGCTTTATTTAAAAATTTAGATAAATAAGTGTTTTTTCGCTGTGGGACCAATCCTGGCCGTTAGCACGCGCTGAATAAATAGGAACAGTTTCAAAGACTACATTTCATTGACTTTCTAGCGGCATAAATCTGTTTGAGTTACAACGGTTCTGTCACATATACGTACCAACATGTATTTAGCGATAGTATTCGGATATTACTAGGTTGCATCGCTTTTAACAGTGAAACGCTTGACTGTGGGATTTAATTGAACTGATTTTGGACTTTGACCTTGTAAATGTGATAAATGAGCCAGTTTGACTACAAGAAATAACATTCTTCCTAATTTGACATGATTACTGGAACTCAGCGATTACACTGGTCACTGTGGTAGCGCTTTATTAAACAATTAAGATAAACAAGTCATTTTTTACTGTTGGACCAATCCTAGCCGTCGGCTCGCGTTGAAGAAGTAGAGACAGTTTCAAAAACTACATTTCATTTACTTTCTAACGTTGTCAATCCGTTTGAGTTATAACGGTTGCGTCACATATTTGTACCAACATTTATTTAGTGATTTTCTTCCGATATTACTAAGTTGTACTGCTTTTACCAGTAAAACGATTGACTGTGGGAATTAATAGAACTGATTCTGGACTGCGACCTTATAAATGTGATAAATGAGTCAATTTGTGTCCAAAGAATAACATTCTTCTTAATTTGACATGATTGCTGAAATTCAGCGAATACATTAGGCTCTGTGGTAGCGCTGTATTTAAAAATTTAGATAAATAAGTCATTTTTTGCTGTGGGACCAATCCTGGCCGTTAGCACACGCTGAATAAATAGGAACAGTTTCAAAGACTACATTTCATTGACTTTCTAGCGGTATAAATCTGTTTGAGTTACAACGGTTGTGTCACATATTCATACCAACATGTATTTAGCGATAGTATTCGGATACTACTAGGTTGCATCGCTTTTAACAGTGAAACGCTTGACTGTGGGACTTAATTGAACTGATTTTGGACTTTGACCTTATAAATGTGATAAATGAGCTATTTTAACTACAAGAAATAACATTCTTCTTAATTTGACATGATTGCTGGAACTCAGCGATTACACTGGGCGCTGTGGTAGCACTTTATTAAAAAATTAAGATAAATAAGTCATTTTTTACTGTGGGACCAATCCTAGCCGTTAGCTGGCGCTGAAGAAATAGAGACAGTTTTTAAAACTACCTTTCATTCACTTTCTAATGGTGTCAATCCGTGTGAGTTACAACGGTTGCGTCACATATTCGTACCAACATGTATTTGGTGATTTTCTTGCGATATTACTAAGTTGTATTGCTTGTAACAGTGAAACGATTGACTGTGGGAATAAATAGAACTGATTCTGGACTGTGACCTTATAAATGTAATAACTGAGTCAATTGGTGTCCAAAGAATAACACTCTTCTTAATTTGTCATGATTGCTGGAATTCAGCGGTTACATTAGGCTCTGTGGTAGCGCTTTATTTAAAAATTTAGATAAATAAGTCTTTTATTGCTGTGGGACCAATCCTGGCCGTTAGCACGCGCTGAATAAATAGGAACAGTTTCAGAGACTACATTTCATTGACTTTCTAGCGGTATATGTCCGTTTGAGTTACAACGGTTCTGTCACATATTCGTACCAACATGTATTTAGCGATAGTATTCGGATATTGCTAGGTTGCATTGCTTTTAACAGTGAAACGCTTGACTGTGGGACTTATTTGAACTGATTTTGGACTTTGACCTTATAAATGTAATAAATGAGGCAGTTTGACTACAAGAAATAACATTCTTCCTAATTTGACATGAATCCTGGAACTCAGCAATTACACTGGTCACTGTGGTAGCGCTTTATTACAAAATTAAGATAAACAAGTCATTTTTTATTGTGGGACCAATCCTAGCCGTCGGCTCGCGCTGAAGAAATAGAGACAGTTTCAAAAACTACATTTCATTTACTTTCTAACGGTGTCAATCCATTTGTGTTACAACGGTTGCGTCACATATTTGTACCAACATTTATTTAGTGATTTTCTTCCGATATTACTAAGTTGTACTGCTTTTAACAGTGAAACGATTGACTGTGGGAATTAATAGAACTGATTCTGGACTGCGACCTTATAAATGTGATAAATGAGCCAATTGGTCTCCAAGGAATAACATTCTTCTTAATTTGACATGATTGCCGGAATTCATCGATTACATTAGGCTCTGTGGTAGCGCTTTATTCAAAAATTTAGATAAATAAGTGTTTTTTCGCTGTGGGACCAATCCTGGCCGTTAGCACGCGCTGAATAAATAGGAACAGTTTCAAAGACTACATTTCATTGACTTTCTAGCGGCATAAATCTGTTTGAGTTACAACGGTTCTGTCACATATACGTACCAACATGTATTTAGCGATAGTTTTCGGATATTACTAGGTTGCATCGCTTTTAACAGTGAAACGCTTGACTGTGGGATTTAATTGAACTGATTTTGGACTTTGACCTTGTAAATGGGATAAATGAGCCAGTTTGACTACAAGAAATAACATTCTTCCTAATTTGACATGATTACTGGAACTCAGCGATTACACTGGTCACTGTGGTAGCGCTTTATTAAACAATTAAGATAAACAAGTCATTTTTTACTGTTGGACCAATCCTAGCCGTCGGCTCGCGTTGAAGAAGTAGAGACAGTTTCAAAAACTACATTTCATTTACTTTCTAACGTTGTCAATCCGTTTGAGTTATAACGGTTGCGTCACATATTTGTACCAACATTTATTTAGTGATTTTCTTCCGATATTACTAAGTTGTATTGCTTTTACCAGTAAAACGATTGACTGTGGGAATTAATAGAACTGATTCTGGACTGCGACCTTATAAATGTGATAAATGAGTCAATTTGTGTCCAAAGAATAACATTCTTCTTAATTTGACATGATTGCTGAAATTCAGCGAATACATTAGGCTCTGTGGTAGCGCTTTATTTAAAAATTTAGATAAATAAGTGTTTTTTCGCTGTGGGACCAATCCTGGCCGTTAGCACGCGCTGAATAAATAGGAACAGTTTCAAAGAATACATTTCATTGACTTTCTAGCGGCATAAATCTGTTTGAGTTACAACGGTTCTGTCACATATTCGTACCAACATGTATTTAGCGATAGTATTCGGATATTACTAGGTTGCATCGCTTTTAACAGTGAAACGCTTGACTGTGGCACTTAATTGAACTGATTTTGGACTTTGACCTTATAAATGTGATAAATGAGCTATGTTAACTACAAGAAATATCATTCTTCTTAATTTGACATGATTGCTGGAATTTAGCGAATACATTAGGCTTTGTGATAGCGCTGTATTTAAAAATTTAGATAAATAAGTCATTTTTTGTTGTGGGACCAATCCTGGCCGTTAGCACACGCTGAATAAATAGGAACAGTTTCAAAGACTACATTTCATTGACTTTCTAGCGGTATAAGTCTGTTTGAGTTACAACGGTTGTGTCACATATTCATACCAACATGTATTTAGCGATAGTATTTGGATACTACTAGGTTGCATCGCTTTTAACAGTGAAACGCTTGACTGTGGGACTTAATTGAACTGATTTTGGACTTTGACCTTATAAATGTGATAAATGAGCTATGTTAACTACAAGAAATATCATTCTTCTTAATTTGACATGATTGCTGGAACTCAGCGATTACACTGGGCGCTGTGGTAGCACTTTATTAAAAAATTAAGATAAATAAGTCATTTTTTACTGTGGGACCAATCCTAGCCGTTAGCTGGCGCTGAAGAAATAGAGACAGTTTTTAAAACTACCTTTCATTCACTTTCTAATGGTGTCAATCCGTGTGAGTTACAACGGTTGCGTCACATATTCGTACCAACATGTATTTGGTGATTTTCTTGCGATATTACTAAGTTGTATTGCTTGTAACAGTAAAACGATTGACTGTGGGAATAAATAGAACTGATTCTGGACTGTGACCTTATAAATGTAATAACTGAGTCAATTGGTGTCCAAAGAATAACACTCTTCTTAATTTGTCATGATTGCTGGAATTCAGCGGTTACATTAGGCTCTGTGGTAGCTCTTTATTTAAAAATTTAGATAAATAAGTCTTTTTTTGCTGTGGGACCAATCCTGGCCGTTAGCACGCGCTGAATAAATAGGAACAGTTTCAGAGACTACATTTCATTGACTTTCTAGCGGTATATGTCCGTTTGAGTTACAACAGTTCTGTCACATATTCGTACCAACATGTATTTAGCGATAGTATTCGGATATTGCTAGGTTGCATCGCTTTTAACAGTGAAACGCTTGACTGTGGGACTTATTTGAACTGATTTTGGACTTTGACCTTATAAATGTGATAAATGAGGCAGTTTGACTACAAGAAAAAACATTCTTCTTAATTTGACATGATTGCTGGAACTCAGCAATTGCAGTGGGCGCTGTTGTAGCGCTTTATTAAAAAATTAGGACAAATAAGTCATTTTTTATTGTGCGACCAATCCTAGCCGTTAGCTCGCGCTGAAGAAATAGAGACAGTATCACATACTACATTTCACTGACTTTCTAACGGTGTCAGTCCGTTTGAGTTACAACGGTTGCGTCACATACTCGTACCAACATGTATTTAGCGATAGTATTCGGATATTGCTAGGTTGCATCGCTTTTAACAGTGAAACGCTTGACTGTGGGACTTGATTGAACTGATTTTGGACTTTGACCTTATAAATGTGATAAATGAGATAGTTTGAATACAAGAAATAACATTCTTCTTAATTTGACATGATTGCTGGAACTCAGCGATTACACTGGGCGCTGTGGTAGCACTTTATTAAAAAATTAAGATAAATAAGTCATTTTTTACTGTGGGACCAATCCTAGCCGTTAGCTCGCGCTGAAGAAATAGAGACAGTTTTTAAAACTACCTTTCATTGACTCTCTAACGGTGTCAATCCGTTTGAGTTACAACGGTTGCGTCACATATTCGTACCAGCATGTATTTGGTGATTTTCTTGCGATATTACTAAGTTGTATTGCTTTTAACAGTGAAACGATTGACTGTGGGAATAAATAGAACTGATTCTGGACTGTGACCTTATAAATGTAATAACTGAGTCAATTGGTGTCCAAAGAATAACACTCTTCTTAATTTGACATGATTGCTGGAATTCAGCGAATACATTAGGCTCTGTGTTAGCGCTGTATTTAAAAATTTAGATGAATAATTCTTTTTTTGCTGTGGGACCAATCCTGGCCGTTAGCACACGCTGAATAAATAGGAACAGTTTCAAAGACTACATTTCATTGACTTTTTAGCGGTATAAATCTGTCTGAGTTACAACGGTTGTGTCACATATTCATACCAACATGTATTTAGCGATAGTATTCGGATATTACTAGGTTGCATCGCTTTTAACAGTGAAACGCTTGACTGTGGGACTTAATTGAACTGATTTTGGACTTTGACCTTGTAAATGTGATAAATGAGCTATTTTGACTACAAGAAATAACATTCTTCTTAATTTGACATGATTGCTGGAACTCAGCGATTACACTGGGCGCTGTGGCAGCACTTTATTAAAAAATTAAGATAAATAAGTCATTTTTTACTGTGGGACCAATCCTAGCCGTTAGCTCGCGCTGAAGAAATAGAGACAGTTTTTAAAACTACCTTTCATTGACTTTCTAACGGTGTCAATCCGTTTGAGTTACAACGGTTGCGTCACATATTCGTACCAACATGTATTTGGTGATTTTCTTCCGATATTACTAAGTTGTATTGCTTGTAACAGTGAAACGATTGACTGTGGGAATAAATAGAACTGATTCTGGACTGTGACCTTATAAATGTAATAACTGAGTCAATTGGTGTCCAAAGAATAACACTCTTCTTAATTTGTCATGATTGCTGGAATTCAGCGGTTACATTAGGCTCTGTGGTAGCGCTTTATTTAAAAATTTAGATAAATAAGTCTTTTTTTGCTGTGGGACCAATCCTGGCCGTTAGCACGCGCTGAATAAATAGGAACAGTTTCAGAGACTACATTTCATTGACTTTCTAGCGGTATAAATCTGTTTGAGTTACAAAGGTTCTGTGTAATATTCGTACCAACATGTATTTAGCGATAGTATTCGGATATTGCTAGGTTGCATCGCTTTTAACAGTGAAACGCTTGACTGTGGGACTTATTTGAACTGATTTTGGACTTTGACCTTATAAATGTGATAAATGAGGCAGTTTGACTACAAGAAATAACATTCTTCTTAATTTGACCTGATTGCTGGAACTCAGCGATTGCAGTGGGCGCTGTGGTAGCGCTTTATTAAAAAATTAGGACAAATAAGTCATTTTTTATTGTGGGACCAATCCTAGCCGTTAGCTCGCGCTGAAGAAATAGAGACAGTTTCAAAAACTACATTTCATTTACTTTCTAACGGTGTCAATCCGTTTGAGTTACAACGGTTGCGTCACATATTTGTACCAACATTTATTTAGTGATTTTCTTCCGATATTACTAAATTGTACTAGCTGTTTCCCGTGGAAGAATCCACTGTATTCCATTTAATTTATGTAGCAGATATATGTCCATCAAAAAACAAACAATACAGCAGTGCACATCTTACATCTGCATTATTATATAAATGACCAAAAAAATTAAAGGTTTTCAACAACTGCAGTATTTATGTGACATTTAAAATCTAAATCTACTAAAATTACTTGCTCTGACAAATGCGAAAATTATTCGGAAAGAAGTTTCCAAAAGCATTTCAACATACATCTCACCCATAAAATTTAAATCACTTAAAACGCCACATATATACAAAAAAGCTGATCAATGTCAAACACAAATCTCTCATTGTATATGTTAAAATCAGTTAGTTTATTGCAAACCCTGCCAAAGGTTGACACACAATGTGAAAAATAAACAATAAATTGTGCCTCTGACAGAATTTTTTATCTAAGGTGTAAAAAAAGGGATTTGCAAGGACAAATTATAATGCAATAAAACATTATTTGATATATTGCATACAGTCCCTCCTCACCAAACTTTAGACAAAATGCCAACAAAATAACGGTGTTTAAACCTAAAATTAATAAAGTCCTTTTAGCAATTTGCATGCTGTTTTACCATCAATAAAGTAAACAAAATTTCAAATCTCACATAGTATTCTGTCACAAATTTTCATAAAATATATATATAAGTCATAATGAGTCTAACAACAGCAATCAATCTGTATATAAGTTCATTTTATGTCAATTTTTGCACCAATTTTGCAACACAAAATACAAATTCTAAATAATACTAAAATCTCTTATTTTGGTCCTTCGCATACCGACGGTCTCCCACAAAAGTTTAATCAAAATGTAAAAAATGAGAGGTAACGACAAAATCAAAGTTTGCAAAATTTCACTATTTCAGTACATATATCTACTGCATATGCCCTCTAAAACAATATTTTAATCCAAAATGCCAAAGAAAAACAGTTTGCAACAAAAATCAGTTATTTCGATAATATTGCATACACTCTTTCCTCACAAAAGCTTCACAAACTGTAAAAAAAAGAATGGTTGTAGGGAGTGCTTCTGATTCAACAAAAAAAGTTTTTTTGACACATTGCATCTAGCCCTTACCCATTAAATCTTACACAAAATTTCCAAAACTATATATATACGATTTAGAACACATCAAATTTAAATCGAGAAGGATCAGTCATTTCGATATATTGCACGGAGTCCTCCCCAGTAAGAATTTATACGAAATATAGAAAAACAAAGCTTGCAAGGTGTAAAATTGAATTCTTCTTCTGTGTATATATATATGGTCCTTCCTCGCAAAATTAACATAAAATGTCAAAAAGGTTCAGATATAACATCTAACACAACAAAAATCAGTTCTATCAGTATATGTCATGCCATTGTCTTCAACCAAATGTTCCCTTTAAAGTTTCACAGACACAGCCTGTAAATTAAAAACAACTAAGATCAGGTATTTTGGTCTATTTCATACCATTCTGTTCCAAATAACTTATAAAATGTAAAAATTGAGTGGTAAAACAGAAATTTGCAAAATTCTATTTTTTTATATGCATGTATATTATATGCCTTCTACAACAATAAGTTAATTCAAAATGTCAAAAAGAAGAAAAAAATAGCTTACAAAGAGTATAAAATTGAAATCAACAAAGTAGCTCTTTTGGTGTATTAAATATAAGCCATACGCACAAAAGTTTACACTAAATGTAAGAAAATGGTTGTGTTTAGTAATTCTAAATTAAGAAAAGTCAGTTCTTTTAGCATGCTGATTAAGGGGTTTGCCCACAAATTCTTACATGAAAATGTCAAAACCACAATTTGAAAGAAATTAAATTTACATTTTAAAAATAAGTAATTTCTGAACTTTATTTTCAGAATATTTGGAGGAAAAGAACTTCGCAAACCAAAAAAAACCAGGAAAATGTTTAAAATCTTCAGGGTTAATAACGTTTGATGGGTTTTGTGGGAATATATATACTGGGAATCTTTAGTTTAAAGCTAGCATTAGCTAGCTACAGCAGCTAATAGCTAGTCACTTAAATATAAACTGGAGACTTAGCTAGGTATAAAGAACATGGCTACATATATATATATTCCTAGCTAGCTAGCTAGTTGTTGGTGGTGGTTGGCTTTTATGATGCTAGCTATAAAACATGTCTGGCAACAATAATATAATCAAAACTGAAAATAAAACATGAAAAAACCTTACAGAACCTTGCTATGATTAGTTTATAAAACCATGCTCTTCTTCAAATATTTTTTTAAAGATTTATTTTGAATGAAAGAGTAGAGAATACTCAAAAAGAACAGCCATCTTTTTCGTAAACACAATTTCCGTTTTATGCTAGGAACTTCATTTAACAGTCCGTATGCTTTGTGAATATCTAATACCGTTTCATATGTAGCGATACCTATATATATATGCTAACATAGAGTTTTTTGGCATAAGGGTATATATATTTATATCGTTATTAGCAGCGGGTTATATATTTACACCTTATGTGCGATTTCTATGAAGTACATCCCTAATCTTTTTAGTTAAATTTTAGCGTACAGCCACGTCATAAGAAAGTAACCCGTGATTTCCGTGTCGTGGACTCACAGTTTTAGTCACGCAAGGGAATTAATATATAAGATTGCTTTTAACAGTGAAACGATTGACTGTAGGAATTATTAGAACTGATTCTGGACTGCGACTTTATAAATGTGATAAATGAGCCAATTGGTCTCCAAGGAATAACATTCTTCTTAATTTGACATGATTGCTGGAATTCATCGATTACATTAGGCTCTGTGGTAGCTCTTTATTTAAAAATTTAGATAAATAAGTCTTTTTTTGCTGTGGGACCAATCCTGGCCGTTAGCTCGCGCTGAAGAAATAGAGACAGTTTTTAAAACTACCTTTCATTGACTTTCTAACGGTGTCAATCCGTTTGAGTTACAACGGTTGCGTCACATATTCGTACCAACATGTATTTGGTGATTTTCTTCCGATATTACTAAGTTGTATTGCTTGTAACAGTGAAACGATTGACTGTGGGAATAAATAGAACTGATTCTGGACTGTGACCTTATAAATGTAATAACTGAGTCAATTGGTGTCCAAAGAATAACACTCTTCTTAATTTGTCATGATTGCTGGAATTCAGCGGTTACATTAGGCTCTGTGGTAGCGCTTTATTTAAAAATTTAGATAAATAAGTCTTTTTTTGCTGTGGGACCAATCCTGGCCGTTAGCACGCGCTGAATAAATAGGAACAGTTTCAGAGACTACATTTCATTGACTTTCTAGCGGTATAAATCTGTTTGAGTTACAAAGGTTCTGTGTAATATTCGTACCAACATGTATTTAGCGAAAGTATTCGGATATTGCTAGGTTGCATCGCTTTTAACAGTGAAACGCTTGACTGTGGGACTTATTTGAACTGATTTTGGACTTTGACCTTATAAATGTGATAAATGAGGCAGTTTGACTACAAGAAATAACATTCTTCTTAATTTGACCTGATTGCTGGAACTCAGCGATTGCAGTGGGCGCTGTGGTAGCGCTTTATTAAAAAATTAGGACAAATAAGTCATTTTTTATTGTGGGACCAATCCTAGCCGTTAGCTCGCGCTGAAGAAATAGAGACAGTTTCAAAAACTACATTTCATTTACTTTCTAACGGTGTCAATCCGTTTGAGTTACAACGGTTGCGTCACATATTTGTACCAACATTTATTTAGTGATTTTCTTCCGATATTACTAAATTGTATTGCTTTTAACAGTGAAACGATTGACTGTAGGAATTATTAGAACTGATTCTGGACTGCGACTTTATAAATGTGATAAATGAGCCAATTGGTCTCCAAGGAATAACATTCTTCTTAATTTGACATGATTGCTGGAATTCATCGATTACATTAGGCTCTGTGGTAGCGCTTTATTTAAAAATTTAGATAAATAAGTCTTTTTTTGCTGTGGGACCAATCCTAGCCGTTAGCGCGCGCTGAAGATATAGAGACAGTTTCAAAAACTTCATTTCATTGACTTTTTAACAGTGTCAATCCGTTTGCGTTACAACGGTTGCGTCACATATTCGTACCAACATGTATTTAGCGATAGTATTCGGATATTACTAGGTTGCATCGCTTTTAACAGTGAAACGTTTGACTGTGGGATTTAATTGAACTGACTTTGGACTTTGACCTTAAAAATGTGATAAATGAGCCAGTTTGACTACAAGAAATAACATTCTTATTAATCTGACATGATTGCTGGAAGTCAGCGATTACACTGGGCGCTGTGGTAGCGTTTTATTTAAAAATTTAGATAAATAAGTCTTTTTTTACTGTGGGACCAATTCTAGCCGTTAGTTCGCGCTTAAGAAATAGAAACAGTACCAAAGAGTACATGTCATTGACTTTCTAGCGGTATAAATTCGTTTGAGTTACAACGGTTGCGTCACATAATCGTACCAACATGTATTTGGTGATTTTCTTCCGATATTACTAAGTTGTATTGTTTTTAACAGTAAAACGATTGACTGTGGGAATAAATAGAACTGATTCTGGACTGTGACCTTATAAATGTGATAAATGAGTCAATTGGGGTCCAAAGAATAACATTCTTCTTAATTTGACATGATTGCTGGAATTCAGCGGTTACATTAGGCTCTGTGGTAGCGCTATATATAAAAATTTAGATAATTAAGTCTTTTCTTACTGTGGGACCAATCCTGGCCGTTAGCACGCGCTGAATAAATGGGAACAGTTTCAAACACTCCATTTCATTGACTTTTTAACAGTGTCAATCCGTTTGCGTTACAACGGTTGCGTCACATATTCGTACCAACATGTATTTAGCGATAGTATTCGGATATTACTAGGTTGCATCGCTTTTAACAGTGAAACGCTTGACTGTGGGACTTAATTGAACTGATTTTGGACTTTGACCTTGTAAATGTGATAAATGAGCCAGTTTGACTACAAGAAATAACATTCTTCCTAATTTGACATGATTGCTGGAACTCAGCGATTACACTGGTCACTGTTGTAGCGCTTTATTAAGAAATTAAGATAAACAAGTCATTCTTTACTGTAGGACCAATCCTAGCCGTTAGCACGCGCTGAAGAAATAGAGACGGTTTCAGAAATTACATTTCATTTACGTTCTAACGGTGTCAATCCATTTGTGTTACAACAATTGCATCACATATTCGCACCAACATGTTTAAGCGATATTTTTCCGCTACTACTAGGTTCCAACGCTTTTAACAGTGAAACGATTGACTGTGGGACTTAATTGAACTGATTTTGGACTATGACCTTATAAATGTGAAAGTGAGACAATTGGACTTCAAGAAATAACATTCTTCTTAATTTGACTTGATTGCCGAAACTCAGCGATTACATTTGGCGCTGTGGTAGCGATTCATTTACAAATTAAGATAAAATAATCAGTTTTTACTGTGGGACCAATCCTAGCCGTTTGCGCGCGCTGAAGAAATAGAGACAGTTTCAAATACTACATTTCACTGACTTTCTAACGGTGTCAGTCCGTTTGAGTTACAACGGTTGCGTCACATATTCGTACCAACATGTATTTAGCGATAGTATTCGGATATTGCTAGGTTGCATCGCTTTTAACAGTGAAACGCTTGACTGTGGGACTTATTTGAACTGATTTTGGACTTTGACCTTATAAATGTGATAAATGAGGCAGTTTGACTACAAAAAATAACATTCTTCTTAATTTGACATGATTGCTGGAACTCAGCGATTACAGTGGGCGCTGTGGTAGCGCTTTATTAAAAAATTAGGACAAATAAGTCATTTTTTACTGTGGGACCAATCCTAGCTGTTAGCTCGCGCTGAAGAAATAGAGACAGTTTTAAAAACTACATTTCATTTACTTTCTAACGGTGTCATTCCGTTTGAGTTACAACGGTTGCGTCACATATTCGTACCAACATGTATTTAGTGATTTTTTTCCGATATTACTAAGTTGTATCGCTTTTAACAGTGAAACGATTGACTGTGGGAATAAATAGAACTGAGTCTGGACTGTGATCTTATATATGTGATAAATAAGTCAATTGGTGTCCAAAGAATAACATTCTTTTTAATTTGACATGATTGCTGGAATTCAGCGAATACATTAGGCTCTGTGGTAGCGCTTTATTTAAAAATTTAGATAAATAAGTCTTTTTTTGCTGTGGCACCAATCCTGGCCGTTAGCACACGCTGAATAAATAGGAACAGTTTCAAAGACTACATTTCATTGACTTTCTAGCGGTATAAATCTGTTTGAGTTACAACGGTTGTGTCACATATTCATACCAACATGTATTTAGCGATAGTATTCGGATGTTACTAGGTTGCATCCGTTTTAACAGTGAAACGCTTGACTGTGGGACTTAATTGAACTGATTTTGGACTTTGACTTTATAAATGTGATAAATGAGCCAGTTTGACTACAAGAAAGAACATTCTTCTTAATTTGACATGATTGCTGGAACTCAGCGATTACACTGGCGCTGTGGTAGCGCTTTATTAAAAAATTAAGATAAATAAATGATTTTTTACTGTGGGACCAATCCTAGCCGTTAGCTCGCGCTGAAGAAATAGAGACAGTTTCAAAAACTACATTTCATTTACTTTCTAACGGTGTCATTCCGTTTGAGTTACAACGGTTGCGTCACATATTCGTACCAACATGTATTTAGTGATTTTTTTCCGATATTACTAAGTTGTATCGCTTTTAACAGTGAAACGATTGACTGTGGGACTTAATTGAACTGATTCTGGAATGTGACCTTATAAATGTGATAAATGAACCAATTGGTCTCCAAGGAATAACATTCTTCTTAATTTGACTTGATTGCCGAAACTCAGCGATTACACTTGGCGCTGTGGTAGCGATTCATTTAAAAATTAAGATAAAAAAAATCAGTTTTTACTGTGGGACCAATCCTAGCCGTTAGCGCGCTGAAAAAATAGAGACAGTTTCAAATACTACATTTCACTGACTTTCTAACGGTGTCAGTCCGTTTGAGTTACAACGGTTGCGTCACACATTCGTGCCAACATGTATTTGGTGATTTTCTTCCAATATTACTAAGTTGTATAGGTTTTAACAGTGAAACGCTTGACTGTAGGACTTATTTGAACTGATTTTGGACTTTGACCTTATAAATGAGATAAATGAGGCAGTTTGACTACAAGAAATAACATTCTTCTTAATTTGACATGATTGCTGGAACTCAGCGATTGCAGTGGTCTCTGTGGTAGCGCTTTATTAAAAAATTAAGACAAATAAGTCATTTTTTACTGTGGGACCAATCCTAGCTGTTAGCTCGCGCTGAAGAAATAGAGACAGTTTCAAAAACTACCTTTCATTGACTCTCTAACGGTGTCAATCCGTTTGAGTTACAACGGTTGCGTCACATATTCGTACCAACATGTATTTGGTGATTTTCTTCCAATATTACTAAGTTGTATAGCTTTTAACAGTGAAACGATTGACTGTGGGAATAAGTAGAACTGATTCTGGACTGTGATCTTTTAAATGTGATAAATGAGTCAATTGGTGTCCAAAGAAAAACATTCTTTTTAATTTGACATGATTGCTGGAACTCAGCGATTACACTGGTCGCTGTGGTTGCGCTTTATTAAAAAATTAAGATAAGTAAGTCATTTTTTACTGTGGGACCAATCCTAGCCGTTAGCGCGCGCTGAATAAATAGGAACAGTTTCAAAGACTACATTTCATTGACTTTCTAGCGGTATAAATCTGTTTGAGTTACAACAGTTGTGTCACATATTCATACCAACATGTATTTAGCGATAGTATTCGGATATTACTAGGTTGCATCGCTTTTAACAGTGAAACGCTTGACTGTGAGACTTAATTAAACTGATTTTGGACTTTGACCTTATAAATGTGATAAATGAGCTAGTTTGACTAAAAGAAATAACATTCTTCTTAATTTGACATGATTACTGGAACTCAGCGATTACACTGGGGCTGTGGTAGCGCTTTATTAAAAAATTAAGATAAATAAGTCATTTTTTACTGTGGGACCAATCCTGGCCGTTAGCATGCGCTGAAGAAATAGAGACAGTTTTAAAAACTACCTTTCATTGACTTTCTAACGGTGTCAATCCGTTTGAGTTACAACGGTTGCGTCACATATTCGTACCAACATGTATTTGGTGATTTTCTTCCAATATTACTAGGTTGCATCGCTTTTAACAGTAAAACGCTTGACTGTGGGACTTAATTGAACTGATTTTGGACTTTGACTTTGTAAATGCGATAAATGAGCCAGTTTGACTACAAGAAATAACATTCTTCTTAATTTGACATGATTGCTGGAATTCAGCGATTACATTAGGCTCTGTGGTAGCGCTTTATTTAAAAATTTAGATAAATAAGTATTTTCTTACTGTGGGACAAATCCTGGCCGTTAGCACGCGCTGAATAAATAGGAACAGTCCCAAAGACTAAATTTCATTGACGTTCTAGCGGTATAAGTCCGTTTGAGTTAAAACGGTTCTGTCACATATTCGTACCAACATGTATTTAGCGATAGTATTCGGATATTACTAGGTTGCATCGCTTTTAACAGTGAAACGCTTGACTGTGGGACTTAATTGAACTGATTTTGGACTTTGACTTTGTAAATGCGATAAATGAGCCAGTTTGACTACAAGAAATAACATTCTTCTTAATTTGACATGATTGCTGGAATTCAGCGATTACATTAGGCTCTGTGGTAGCGCTTTATTTAAAAATTTAGATAAATAAGTATTTTCTTACTGTGGGACAAATCCTGGCCGTTAGCACGCGCTGAATAAATAGGAACAGTCCCAAAGACTAAATTTCATTGACGTTCTAGCGGTATAAGTCCGTTTGAGTTAAAACGGTTCTGTCACATATTCGTACCAACATGTATTTAGCGATAGTATTCGGATATTACTAGGTTGCATCGCTTTTAACAGTGAAACGCTTGACTGTGGGACTTAATTGAACTGATTTTGGACTTTGACTTTGTAAATGCGATAAATGAGCCAGTTTGACTACAAGAAATAACATTCTTCTTAATTTGACATGATTGCTGGAACTCAGCGATTACACTGGTCACTGTGGTAGCGCTTTATTACAAAATTAAGATAAATCAGTCATTTTTTACTGCGGGACCAATCCTAGCCGTTGGCTCGCGCTGAAGAAATAGAGACAGTTTCAAAAACTACATTTCATTTACTTTCTAACGGTGTCAATCCGTTTGAGTTACAACAGTTGCGTCACATATTCGTACCACCATGTATTTAGTGATTTTCTTCCGATATTACTAAGTTGTATTGTTTTTAACAGTGAAACGATTGACTGTGGAAATTAACAGAACTGATTCTGGACTGCGACCTTTTAAATGTGATAAATGAGCCAATTGGTCTCCAAGGAATAACATTTTTCTTAATTTGACATGATTGCTGGAATTCATCGATTACATTAGGCTCTGTGGTAGCGTTTTATTAAAAAATTTAGATAAATAAGTCTTTTCTCACTGTTAAACCACTCCTGGCCGTTGGCACGCGCTAAATATATAGGAACAGTTCAAAAGACTACATTTCATTGACTTTCTAGCGGTATAAATCCGTTTGAATTACAACGGTTGCGTCAAATATTCGTACCAACATGTAATTAGCTATAGTATTCGGATATTACTAGGTTGCATCGCTTTTAACAGTGAAACGCTTGACTGTGGGACTTAATTGAACTGATTTTGGACTTTGACTTTATAAATGTGATAAATGAGCCAATTGGTCTCCAAGGAATAGCATTCTTTTTAATTTGACATGATTGCTGGAATTCAGCGAATACATTAGGCTCTGTGGTAGCGCTTTATTTAAAAATTTAGAGAAATAAGTCTTTTTTTGCTGTGGGACCAATCCTGGCCGTTAGCACACACTGAATAAATAGGAACAGTTTCAAAGACTACATTTCATTGACTTTCTAGCGGTATAAATCTGTTTGAGTTACAACGGTTGTGTCACATATTCATACCAACATGTATTTGGTGATTTTCTTCCAATATTACTAAGTTGTATAGCTTTTAACAGTGAAATTATTGACTGTGGGAATAAATAGAACAGATTCTGGACTTTGACCTTATAAATATGATAAATGAGTTAGTTTGACTACAAGAAATAACATTCTTCTTAATTTGACATGATTGCTGGAACTCAGCGATTACAGTGGGCGCTGTGGTAGCGCTTTAATAAAAAATTAAGACAAATAAGTCATTTTTTACTGTGGGACCAATCCTAGCTGTTAGCTCGCGCTGAAGAAATAGAGACAGTTTCAAAAACTACCTTTCATTGACTTTCTAACGGTGTCAATCCGTTTGAGTTACAACGGTTGCGTCACATATTCGTACCAACATGTATTTGGTGATTTTCTTCCAATATTACTAAGTTGTATAGCTTTTAACAGTGAAACGATTGACTGTGGGAATAAATAGAACTGATTCTGGACTGTGATCTTATAAATGTGATAAATGAGCTAGTTTGACTACAAGAAATAACATTCTTCTTAATTTGACATGATTGCTGGAATTCAGCGATTACATTAAGCTCTGTGGTAGCGCTTTATTAAAAAATTAAGATAAATAAGTCATTTTTTACTGTGGGACCAATCCTGGCCGTTAGCTTGCGCTGAAGAAATAGAGGGATAGTTTTAAAAACTACCTTTCATTGTCTTTCTAACGGTGTCAATCCTTTGAGTTACAACGGTTGCGTCACATATTCGTACCAACATGTATTTGGTGATTTTCTTCTGATATTACTAAGTTGTATTGCTTTTAACAGTGAAACAATTGTCTGTGGGAATAAATAGAACTGATGCTGGACTGGGACCTTATAAATGTGATAAATGAGCCAATTGGTGTCCAAAGAATAACATTCTTCTTAATTTGACATGATTGCTGGAATTCAGCGATTACATTAGGCTCTGTGGTAGCGCTTTATTTAAAAATTTAGATGATTAATTATTTTCTTACTGTGGGACCAATCCTGGCGGTTAGCACGCACTGAATAAATAGGAACAGTTCCAAAGACTACATTTCATTGACTTTCTAGCGGTATAAGTCCGTTTGAGTTACAACGGTTCTGTCACATATTCGTACCAACATGTATTTAGCGATAGTATTCGGATATTACTAGGTTGCATCGCTTTTAACAGTGAAACGCTTGACTGTGGGACTTAATTGAACTGATTTTGGACTTTGACCTTGTAAATGCGATAAATGAGCTAGTTTGACTACAAGAAATAACATTCTTCTTAATTTGACATGATTGATGGAACTCAGCGATTACACTGGTCACTGTGGTAGCGCTTTATTACAAAATTAAGATAAACAAGTCATTTTTCACTGCGGGACCAATCCTAGCCGTTGGCTCGCGCTGAAGAAATAGAGACAGTTTCAAAAACTACATTTCATTTACTTTCTAACGGTGTCAATCCGTTTGAGCTACAACAGTTGCGTCACATATTCGTACCACCATGTATTTAGTGATTTTCTTCCGATATTACTAAGTTGTATTGCTTTTAACAGTGAAACGATTGACTGTGGAAATTAACAGAACTGATTCTGGACTGCCACCTTATAAATGTGATAAATGAGCTAATTGGTCTCCAAGGAATAACATTCTTCTTAATTTGACATGATTGCTAGAATTCATCGATTACATTAGGCTCTGTGGTAGCGCTATATTTAAAAATTTAGATAAATAAGTCTTTTCTTACTGTGGAACCAATCCTGGCCGATAGCACGCGCTAAATAAATAGGAACAGTTCGAAAGACTACATTTCACTGACTTTCTAACGGTGTCAGTCCGTTTGAGTTACAACGGTTGTGTCACATATTCGTACCAACATGTATTTAGCGATAATATTCGGATATTGCTAGGTTGCATCGCTTTTAACAGTGAAACGCTTGACTGTGGGACTTATTTGAACTGATTTTGCACTTTGACCTTATAAATGTGATAAATGAGGCAGTTTGACTACAAGAAATAACATTCTTCTTAATTTGACATGATTGCTGGAACTCAGCGATTACACTGGGGGCTGTGGTAGCGCTTTATTAAAAAATTAAGATAAATAAGCCATTTTTTACTGTGGGACCAATCCTAGCTGTTATCTCGCGCTGAAGAAATAGAGACAGTTTCAAAAACTACCTTTCATTGACTTTCTAACGGTGTCAATCCGTTTGAGTGACAATGGTTGCGTCAAATATTCGTACCAACATGTATTTGGTGATTTTCTTCCAATATTACTAAGTTATATAGCTTTTAACAGTGAAACGATTGACTGTGGGAATAAATAGAACTAATTCTGGACTGTGACCTTATAAATGTGATAAATGAGCCAATTGGTGTCCAAAGAATAACATTCTTCTTAATTTGACATGATTGCTGGAATTCAGCGATTACATTAGGCTCTGTGGTAGCGCTTTATTTAAAAATTTAGATGATTAATTATTTTCTTACTGTGGGACCAATCCTGGCGGTTAGCACGCACTGAATAAATAGGAACAGTTCCAAAGACTACATTTCATTGACTTTCTAGCGGTATAAGTCCGTTTGAGTTACAACGGTTCTGTCACATATTCGTACCAACATGTATTTAGCGATAGTATTCGGATATTACTAGGTTGCATCGCTTTTAACAGTGAAACGCTTGACTGTGGGACTTAATTGAACTGATTTTGGACTTTGACCTTGTAAATGCGATAAATGAGTTAGTTTGACTACAAGAAATAACATTCTTCTTAATTTGTCATGATTGATGGAACTCAGCGATTACACTGGTCACTGTGGTAGCGTTTTATTACAAAATTAAGATAAACAAGTCATTTTTCACTGCGGGACCAATCCTAGACGTTGGCTCGCGCTGAAGAAATAGAGACAGTTTCAAAAACTACATTTCATTTACTTTCTAACGGTGTCAATCCGTTTGAGTTACAACAGTTGCGTCACATATTCGTACCACCATGTATTTAGTGATTTTCTTCCGATATTACTAAGTTGTATTGCTTTTAACAGTGAAACGATTGACTGTGGAAATTAACAGAACTGATTCTGGACTGCGACCTTATAAATGTGATAAATGAGCTAATTGGTCTCCAAGGAATAACATTCTTCTTAATTTGACATGATTGCTAGAATTCATCGATTACATTAGGATCTGTGGTAGCGCTTTATTTAAAAATTTAGATAAATAAGTCTTTTCTTACTGTGGAACCAATCCTGGCCGTTAGCACGCGCTAAATAAATAGGAACAGTTCGAAAGACTACATTTCATTGACTTTCTAGCGGTATAAATCCGTTTGAGTTACAACGGTTGCGTCACATATTCGTACCAACATATATTTAGTGATTTTTTTCCGATATTACTAAGTTGTATCGCTTTTAACAGTGAAACGATTGACTGTGGGACTTAATTGAACTGATTCTGGAATGTGACCTTATAAATGTGATAAATGAGCCAATTGGTCTCCAAGGAATAACATTCTTCTTAATTTGACTTGATTGCCGAAACTCAGCGATTACACTTGGCGCAGTTTCAAATACTACATTTCACTGACATTCTAACGGTGTCAGTCCGTTTGAGTTACAACGGTTGCGTCACACATTCGTACCAACATGTATTTGGTGATTTTCTTCCAATATTACTAAGTTGTACAGGTTTTAACAGTGAAACGATTGACTGTGGGAATAGATAGAACTGATTCTGGACTTTGACCTTATAAGTGTGATAAATGAGCTAGTTTGACTACAAGAAATAACATTCTTCTTAATTTGACATGATTGCTGGAACTCAGCGATTACACTGGGCGCTGTGGTAGCGCTTTATTAAAAAATTAAGATAAATAAGTCATTTTTTACTGTGGGACCAATCCTGGCCGTTAGCACGCGCTGAATAAATAGGAACAGTTTCAAAAACTACAATTCATTTACTTTCTAACGGTGTCAATCCGTTTGAGTTACAACAGTTGCGTCACATATTCGTACCACCATGTATTTAGTGATTTTCTTCCGATATTACTAAGTTGTATTGCTTTTAACAGTGAAACGATTGACTGTGGAAATTAACAGAACTGATTCTGGACTGCGACCTCATAAATGTGATAAATGAGCCAATTGGTCTCAAATGAATAACCTTCTTCTTAATTTGACATGATTGCTGGAATTCATCGATTACATTAAGCTCTGTGGTAGCGCTTTATTTAAAAATTTAGATAAATAAGTCTTTTCTCACTGTGGAACCAATCCTGCCCGTTAGCACGCGCTAAATAAATAGGAACAGTTCGAAAGACTACATTTCATTGACTTTCTAGCGCTATAAATCCGTTTGAGTTACAACGGTTGCGTCACATATTCGTACCAACATGTATTTAGCCATAGTATTCGGATATTACTAGGTTGCATCGCTTTTAAGAGTGAAACGCTTGACTGTGGGACTTAATTGAACTGATTTTGGACTTTGACTTTATAAATGTTATAAATGAGCCAGTTTGACTACAAGGAATAACATTTTTCTTAATTTGACATGATGGCTGGAACTCAGCGATTACACTGGGTGCTGTGGTAGCGCTTTATTAAAAAATTAAGATGAATAAATCATTTTTTACTGTGGGTCCAATCCTAGCCGTTAGCTCGCCCTGAAGAAATAGAGACAGTTTCAAAAACTACATTTCATTTACTTTCTAACGGTGTCAATCCGTTTGAATTACAACAGTTGCGTCACATATTCGTACCACCATGTATTTAGTGATTTTCTTCCGATATTACTAAGTTGTATTGCTTTTAACAGTGAAACGATTGACTGTGGAAATTAACAGAACTGATTCTGGACTGCGACCTCATAAATGTGATAAATGAGCCAATTGGTCTCAAATGAATAACCTTCTTCTTAATTTGACATGATTGCTGGAATTCATCGATTACATTAAGCTCTGTGGTAGCGCTTTATTTAAAAATTTAGATAAATAAGTCTTTTCTCACTGTGGAACCAATCCTGGCCGTTAGCACGCGCTAAATAAATAGGAACAGTTCGAAAGACTACATTTCATTGACTTTCTAGCGCTATAAATCCGTTTGAGTTACAACGGTTGCGTCACATATTCGTACCAACATGTATTTAGCCATAGTATTCGGATATTACTAGGTTGCATCGCTTTTAAGAGTGAAACGCTTGACTGTGGGACTTAATTGAACTGATTTTGGACTTTGACTTTATAAATGTTATAAATGAGCCAGTTTGACTACAAGGAATAACATTTTTCTTAATTTGACATGATGGCTGGAACTCAGCGATTACACTGGGTGCTGTGGTAGCGCTTTATTAAAAAATTAAGATGAATAAATCATTTTTTACTGTGGGTCCAATCCTAGCCGTTAGCTCGCCCTGAAGAAATAGAGACAGTTTCAAAAACTACATTTCATTTACTTTCTGACGGTGTCAATCCGTTTGAATTACAACAGTTGCGTCACATATTCGTACCAACATGTATTTAGTGATTTTTTTCCGATATTACTAATTTGTATCGCCTTTACCAGTGAAACGATTGACTGTGGGACTTAATTGAACTGATTCTGGAATGTGACCTTATAAATGTGATAAATGAGCCAATTGGTCTCCAAGGAATAACATTCTTCTTAATTTGACTTGATTGCCGAAACTCAGCGATTACACTTGGCGCTGTGGTAGCGATTCATTTAAAAATTAAGATAAAAAAATCAGTTTTTACTGTGGGATCAATCCTAGCCGTTAGCGCGCTGAAGAAATAGAGACAGTTTCAAATACAACATTTCACTGACTTTCTAACGGTGTCAGTCCTTTTCAGTTACAACGGTTGCGTCACACATTCGTACCAACATGTGTTTGGTGATTTTCTTCCAATATTACTAAGTTGTATCGCTTTTAACAGTGAAACGATTGACTTTGGGACTTAACTGAACTGATTCTGGAATGTGACCTTATAAATGTCATAAATGAGCCAATTGGTCTCCAAGGAATAACATTTTTCTTAATTTGACTTGATTGCCGAAACTCAGCGATTACACTTGGCGCTGTGGTAGCGATTCATTTAAAAATTAAGATAAAAAAATCAGTTTTTACAGTGGGACCAATCCTAGCCGTTAGCGCGCTGAAGAAATAGAGACAGTTTCAAATACTACATTTCACTGACTTTCTAACGGTGTCAGTCCGTTTGAGTTACAACGGTTGCGTCACACATTCGTACCAACATGTATTTGGTGATTTTCTTCCAATATTACTAAGTTGTATAGCTTTTAACAGTGAAACGATTGACTGTGGGAATAAATAGAACTGATTTTGCATTTTGACCTTATAAATGTGATAAATGAGGCAGTTTGACTACAAGAAATAACATTCTTCTTAATTTGACATGATTGCTGGAACTCAGCGATTACACTGGGGGCTGTGGTAGCGCTTTATTAAAAAATTAAGATAAATAAGTCATTTTTTACTGTGGGACCAATCCTAGCTGTTATCTCGCGCTCAAAATTTGTCATGATTGATGGAACTCAGCGATTACACTGGTCACTGTGGTAGCGTTTTATTACAAAATTAAGATAAACAAGTCATTTTTCACTGCGGGACCAATCCTAGACGTTGGCTCGCGCTGAAGAAATAGAGACAGTTTCAAAAACTACATTTCATTTACTTTCTAACGGTGTCAATCCGTTTGAGTTACAACAGTTGCGTCACATATTCGTACCACCATGTATTTAGTGATTTTCTTCCGATATTACTAAGTTGTATTGCTTTTAACAGTGAAACGATTGACTGTGGAAATTAACAGAACTGATTCTGGACTGCGACCTTATAAATGTGATAAATGAGCTAATTGGTCTCCAAGGAATAACATTCTTCTTAATTTGACATGATTGCTAGAATTCATCGATTACATTAGGATCTGTGGTAGCGCTTTATTTAAAAATTTAGATAAATAAGTCTTTTCTTACTGTGGAACCAATCCTGGCCGTTAGCACGCGCTAAATAAATAGGAACAGTTCGAAAGACTATATTTCATTGACTTTCTAGCGGTATAAATCCGTTTGAGTTACAACGGTTGCGTCACATATTCGTACCAACATATATTTAGTGATTTTTTTCCGATATTACTAAGTTGTATCGCTTTTAACAGTGAAACGATTGACTGTGGGACTTAATTGAACTGATTCTGGAATGTGACCTTATAAATGTGATAAATGAGCCAATTGGTCTCCAAGGAATAACATTCTTCTTAATTTGACTTGATTGCCGAAACTCAGCGATTAAACTTGGCGCAGTTTCAAATACTACATTTCACTGACATTCTAACGGTGTCAGTCCGTTTGAGTTACAACAGTTGCGTCACACATTCGTACCAACATGTATTTGGTGATTTTCTTCCAATATTACTAAGTTGTACAGGTTTTAACAGTGAAACGATTGACTGTGGGAATAAATAGAACTGATTCTGGACTTTGACCTTATAAGTGTGATAAATGAGCTAGTTTGACTACAAGAAATAACATTCTTCTTAATTTGACATGATTGCTGGAACTCAGCGATTACACTGGGCGCTGTGGTAGCGCTTTATTAAAAAATTAAGATAAATAAGTCATTTTTTACTGTCGGACTAATCCTGGCCGTTAGCACGCGCTGAATAAATAGGAACAGTTTCAAAAACTACAATTCATTTACTTTCTAACGGTGTCAATCCGTTTGAGTTACAACAGTTGCGTCACATATTCGTACCACCATGTATTTAGTGATTTTCTTCCGATATTACTAAGTTGTATTGCTTTTAACAGTGAAACGATTGACTGTGGAAATTAACAGAACTGATTCTGGACTGCGACCTTATAAATGTGATAAATGAGCCAATTGGTCTCAAATGAATAACCTTCTTCTTAATTTGACATGATTGCTGGAATTCATCGATTACATTAAGCTCTGTGGTAGCGCTTTATTTAAAAATTTAGATAAATAAGTCTTTTCTCACTGTGGAACCAATCCTGGCCGTTAGCACGCGCTAAATAAATAGGAACAGTTCGAAAGACTACATTTCATTGACTTTCTAGCGCTATAAATCCGTTTGAGTTACAACGGTTGCGTCACATATTCGTACCAACATGTATTTAGCCATAGTATTCGGATATTACTAGGTTGCATCGCTTTTAAGAGTGAAACGCTTGACTGTGGGACTTAATTGAACTGATTTTGGACTTTGACTTTATAAATGTTATAAATGAGCCAGTTTGACTACAAGGAATAACATTTTTCTTAATTTGACATAATGGCTGGAACTCAGCGATTACACTGGGTGCTGTGGTAGCGCTTTATTAAAAAATTAAGATAAATAAATCATTTTTTACTGTGGGTCCAATCCTAGCCGTTAGCTCGCCCTGAAGAAATAGAGACAGTTTCAAAAACTACATTTCATTTACTTTCTGACGGTGTCAATCCGTTTGAGTTACAACAGTTGCGTCACATATTCGTACCAACATGTATTTAGTGATTTTTTTCCGATATTACTAATTTGTATCGCCTTTACCAGTGAAACGATTGACTGTGGGACTTAATTGAACTGATTCTGGAATGTGACCTTATAAATGTGATAAATGAGCCAATTGGTCTCCAAGGAATAACATTCTTCTTAATTTGACTTGATTGCCGAAACTCAGCGATTACACTTGGCGCTGTGGTAGCGATTCATTTAAAAATTAAGATAAAAAAATCAGTTTTTACTGTGGGACCAATCCTAGCCGTTAGCGCGCTGAAGAAATAGAGACAGTTTCAAATACAACATTTCACTGACTTTCTAACGGTGTCAGTCCTTTTCAGTTACAACGGTTGCGTCACACATTCGTACCAACATGTGTTTGGTGATTTTCTTCCAATATTACTAAGTTGTATCGCTTTTAACAGTGAAACGATTGACTTTGGGACTTAACTGAACTGATTCTGGAATGTGACCTTATAAATGTCATAAATGAGCCAATTGGTCTCCAAGGAATAACATTTTTCTTAATTTGACTTGATTGCCGAAACTCAGCAATTACACTTGGCGCTGTGGTAGCGATTCATTTAAAAATTAAGATAAAAAAATCAGTTTTTACTGTGGGACCAATCCTAGCCGTTAGCGCGCTGAAGAAATAGAGACAGTTTCAAATACTACATTTCACTGACTTTCTAACGGTGTCAGTCCGTTTGAGTTACAACGGTTGCGTCACACATTCGTACCAACATGTATTTGGTGATTTTCTTCCAATATTACTAAGTTGTATAGCTTTTAACAGTGAAACGATTGACTGTGGGAATAAATAGAACTGATTCTGGACTTTGACCTTATAAATGTGATAAATGAGCTAGTTTGACTACAAGAAATAACATTCTTCTTAATTTGACATGATTGCTGGAACTCAGCGTTTACATTTGGCGCTGTGGTAGCGATTCATTTACAAATTAAGATATAAAAATCAGTTTTTACTGTGGGACCAATCCTAGCCGTTTGTGCGCGCTGAAGAAATAGAGCCAGTTTCAAATACTACATTTCACCGACTTTCTAACCGTGTCAGTCTGTTTGAGTTACAACGGTTGCGTCACATATTCGTACCAACATGTATTTAGCGATAGTATTCGGATATTGCTAGGTTGCATCGCTTTTAACAGTGAAACGCTTGACTGTGGGACTTATTTGAACTGATTTTGGACTTTGACCTTATAAATGTGATAAATGAAGCAGTTTGACTACAAGAAATAGCATTCTTCTTAATTTGACATGATTGCTGAAACTCAGCGATTACAGTGGACGCTGTGGTAGCGCTTTATTACAAAATTAAGACAAATAAGTCATTTTTTACTGAGGGACCAATCCTAGCTGTTAGCTCGCGCTGAAGAAATAGAGACAGTTTCAAAAAACACCTTTCATTGACTTTCTAACGGTGTCAATCCGTTTAAGTTACAACGGTTGCGTCACAAAATCGTACCAACATGTATTTGGTGATTTTCTCCCAATATTACTTAGTTGTATAGCTTTTAACAGTGAAACGATTGACTGTGGAAAAAAATAGAACTGATTCTGGACTGTGATCTTATAAATGTGATAAATGAGCTAGTTTGACTACAAGAAATAACATTCTTCTTAATTTGACATGATTGCTGGAACTCAGCCATTACACTGGGGGCTGTGGTAGCGCTTTAATAAAAAATTAAGATAAATAAGTCATTTTTTAATGTGGGACCAATCCTGGCCGTTAGCTTGCGCTGAAGAAATAGAGACAGTTTTAAAAACTACCTTTCATTGACTTTCTAACGGTGTCAATCCGTTTGAGTTACAGCTGTTGCGTCACATATTCGTACCAACATGTATTTAGTGATTTTCTTCCGATATTACTAAGTTGTATTGCTTTTAACAGTGAAACGATTGACTATGGGAATAAATAGGACTGATTCTGGACTGTGACCTTATAAATGTGATAAATGAGCCAATTGGTGTCCAAAGAATAACATTCTTCTTAATTTCACCTGATTGCTTGAATTCAGCGATTACATTAGGCTCTGTGGTAGCGCTTTATTTAAAAATTTAGATGAATAAGTATTTTCTTACTGTGGGACCAATCCTGGCCGTTAGCACGCACTGGATAAATAGGAACAGTTCCAAAGACTACATTTCATTGACTTTCTAGCGGTATAAATCCGTTTGAGTTACAACGGTTGCGTCACATATTCGTACCAACATGTATTTAGCCATAGTATTCGGATATTACTAGGTTGCATCGCTTTTAACAGTGAAACGCTTGACTGTGGGACTTAATTGAACTGATTTTGGACTTTGACTTTATAAATGTGATAAATGAGCCAGTTTGACTACAAGGAATAACATTTTTCTTAATTTGACATGATGGCTGGAACTCAGCGATTACACTGGGCGCTGTGGTAGCGCTTTATTAAAAAATTAAGATAAATAAATCATTTTTTACTGTGGGTCCAATCCTAGCCGTTAGCTCGCCCTGAAGAAATAGAGACAGTTTCAAAAACTACATTTCATTTACTTTCTAACGGTGTCAATCCGTTTGTGTTACAACAGTTGCGTCACATATTCGTACCAACATGTATTTAGTGATTTTTTTCCGATATTACTAAGTTGTATCGCCTTTACCAGTGAAACGATTGACTGTGGGACTTAATTGATCTGATTCTGGAATGTGACCTTATAAATGTGATAAATGAGCCAATTGGTCTCCAAGGAATAACATTCTTTTTAATTTGACTTGATTGTCGAAACTCAGCGATTACACTTGGCGCTGTGGTAGCGATTCATTTAAAAATTAAGATAAATAAATGATTTTTTACTGTGGGACCAATCCTAGCCGTTAGCTCGCGCTGAAGAAATAGAAACAGTTTCAAAAACTACATTTCATTTACTTTCTAACGGTGTCAATCCGTTTGAGTTACAATGGTTGCGTCACATATTCGTACCAACATATATTTAGTGATTTTTTTCCGATATTACTAAGTTGTATCGCTTTTAACAATGAAACGATTGACTGTGGGACTTAATTGAACTGATTCTGGAATGTGACCTTATAAATGTGATAAATGAGCCAATTGGTGTCCAAAGAATAACATTCTTCTTAATTTGACCTGATTGCTTGAATTCAGCGATTACATTAGGCTCTGTGGTAGCGCTTTATTTAAAAATTTAGATGAATAAGTATTTTCTTACTGTGGGACCAATCCTGGCCGTTAGCACGCACTGGATAAATAGGAACAGTTCCAAAGACTACATTTCATTGACTTTCTAGCGGTATAAATCCGTTTGAGTTACAACGGTTGCGTCACATATTCGTACCAACATGTATTTAGCCATAGTATTCGGATATTACTAGGTTGCATCGCTTTTAACAGTGAAACGCTTGACTGTGGGACTTAATTGAACTGATTTTGGACTTTGACTTTATAAATGTGATAAATGAGCCAGTTTGACTACAAGGAATAACATTTTTCTTAATTTGACATGATGGCTGGAACTCAGCGATTACACTGGGCGCTGTGGTAGCGCTTTATTAAAAAATTAAGATAAATAAATCATTTTTTACTGTGGGTCCAATCCTAGCCGTTAGCTTGCCCTGAAGAAATAGAGACAGTTTCAAAAACTACATTTCATTTACTTTCTAACGGTGTCAATCCGTTTGTGTTACAACAGTTGCGTCACATATTCGTACCAACATGTATTTAGTGATTTTTTTCCGATATTACTAAGTTGTATCGCCTTTACCAGTGAAACGATTGACTGTGGGACTTAATTGATCTGATTCTGGAATGTGACCTTATAAATGTGATAAATGAGCCAATTGGTCTCCAAGGAATAACATTCTTTTTAATTTGACTTGATTGTCGAAACTCAGCGATTACACTTGGCGCTGTGGTAGCGATTCATTTAAAAATTAAGATAAATAAATGATTTTTTACTGTGGGACCAATCCTAGCCGTTAGCTCGCGCTGAAGAAATAGAAACAGTTTCAAAAACTACATTTCATTTACTTTCTAACGGTGTCAATCCGTTTGAGTTACAATGGTTGCGTCACATATTCGTACCAACATATATTTAGTGATTTTTTTCCGATATTACTAAGTTGTATCGCTTTTAACAATGAAACGATTGACTGTGGGACTTAATTGAACTCATTCTGGAATGTGACCTTATAAATGTGATAAATGAGCCAATTGGAATCCAAGGAATAACATTCTTCTTAATTTGACTTGATTGCCGAAACTCAGCGATTACACTTGGCGCTGTGGTAGCGATTCATTTAAAAATTAAGATAAAAGAATCAGTTTTTACTGTGGGACCAATCCTAGCCGTTAGCGCGCTGAAGAAATAGAGACAGTTTCAAATACTACATTTCACTGACTTTCTAACGGTGTCAGTCCGTTTGAGATACAACGGTTGCGTCGCACATTCGTACCAACATGTATTTGGTGATTTTCTTCCAATATTACTAAGTTGTATAGCTTTTAACAGTGAAACGATTGACTGTGGGAATAAATAGGACTGATTCTGGAATGTGACCTTATAAATGTGATAAATGAGCCAATTGGTCTCCAAGGAATAACATTCTTCTTAATTTGACTTGATTGCCTAAACTCAGCGATTACACTTGGCGCAGTTTCAAATACTACATTTCACTGACATTCTAACGGTGTCAGTCCGTTTGAGTTACAACGGTTGCGTCACACATTCGTACCAACATGTATTTGGTGATTTTCTTCCAATATTACTAAGTTGTATAGGTTTTAACAGTGAAACGATTGACTGTGGGAATAAATAGAACTGATTCTGGACTGTGACCTTATAAATGTGATAAATGAGCTAGTTTGACTACAAGAAATAACATTCTTCTTAATTTGACATGATTGCTGGAACTCAGCGATTACACTGGGCGCTGTGGTAGCGCTTTATTAAAAAATTAAGATAAATAAGTCATTTTTTACTGTGGGACCAATCCTGGCCGTGAGCTTGCGCTGAAGAAATAGAGACAGTTTCAAAAACTACATTTCATTTACTTTCTAACGGTGTCAATCTGTTTGAGTTACAACAGTTGCGTCACATATTCGTACCACCATGTATTTAGTGATTTTCTTCCGATATTACTAAGTTGTATTGCTTTTAACAGTGAAACGATTGACTGTGGAAATTAACAGAACTGATTCTGGACTGCGACTTTATAAATGTGATAAATGAGCCGATTGGTCTCAAAGGAATAACATTCTTCTTAATTTGACATGATTGCTGGAATTCATCGATTACATTAGGCTCTGTGGTAGCGCTTTATTTAAAAATTTAGATAAATAAGTCTTTTCTCACTGTGGAACCAATCCTGGCCGTTAGCACGCGCTAAATAAATAGGAACAGTTTGAAAGACTACATTTCATTGACTTTCTAGCGGTATAAATCCGTTTGAGTTACAACGCTGAAGAAATAGGGACAGTTTCAAATACTACATTTCACTGACTTTCTAACGGTGTCAGTCCCTTTGAGTTACAACAGTTGCGTCACATATTCGTACCAACATGTGTTTAGCGATAGTAATCGGATATTGCTTGGTTGCATCGCTTTTAACAGTGAAACGATTGACTGTGGGACTTATTTGAACTGATTTTGGACTTTGACCTTATAAATGTGATAAATAAGGCAGTTTGACTACAAGAAATAACATTCTTCTTAATTTGACATGATTGCTGGAACTCAGCGATTACAGTGGGCGCTGTGGTAGCGCTTTATTAAAAAATTAAGACAAATAAGTCATTTTTTACTGTGGGACCACTCCTAGCCGTTAGCTCGCGCTGAAGAAATAGAGACAGTTTCAAAAACTACCTTTCATTGACTTTCTAACGGTGTCAATCCGTTTGAGTTACAACGGGTGCGTCACATATTTGTACCAACATTTATTTAGTGATTTTCTTCCGATATTACTAAGTTGTATTGCTTTTAACAGTGAAACGATTGACTGTGGGAATTAATAGAACTGATTCTGGACTGCGACCTTATAAATGTGATAAATGAGCCAATTGGTCTCCAAGGAATAACATTCTTCTTAATTTGACATGATTGCCGGATTTCATCGATTACATTAGGCTCTGTGGTAGCACTTTATATAAAAATTTAGATAAATAAGTCTTTTCTTACTGTGGGACCAATACTGGTCGTTACCACGCGCTGAATAAATAGGAACAGTTCCAAAGACCACATTTCATTGACTTTCTAGCGGTATAAGTCCGTTTGAGTTACAACGGTTCTGTCACATATTCGTACCAACATGTATTTAGCGATAGTATTCGGATATTACTAGGTTGCATCGCTTTTAACAGTGAAACGCTTGACTGTGGGACTTAATTGAACTGATTTTGGACTTTGACCTTATAAATGTGATAAATGAGCTAGTTTGACTACAAGAAATAACATTCTTCTTAATTTGACATGATTGCTGGAACTCAGCGATTACACTGGGCGCTGTGGAAGCGCTTTATTAAAAAATTAAGATAAAAAAGTCATTTTTTACTGTGGGACCAATCCTAGCCGTTAGCTCGCGCTGAAGAAATAGAGACAGTTTTTAAAACTACCTGTCATTGAATTTCTAACGGTGTCAATCCGTTTGAGTTACAACGGTTGCGTCACATATTCGTACCAACATGTATTTGGTGATTTTCTTGCGATATTACTAAGTTGTATTGCTTTTAACAGTGAAACGATTGACTGTGGGAATAAATAGAACTGAATCTGGACTGTGACCTTATAAATGTAATAACTGAGTCAATTGGTGTCCAAAGAATAACACTCTTCTTAATTTGGCATGATTGCTGGAATTCAGCGGTTACATTAGGCTCTGTGGTTGCGCTTTATTTAAAAATTTAGATAAATAAGTCTTTTCTTACTGTGGGACCAATACTGGTTGTTAGCACGCGCTGAATAAATAGGAACAGTTCCAAAGACCACATTTCATTGACTTTCTAGCGGTATAAGTCCGTTTGAGTTACAACGGTTCTGTCACATATTCGTACCAACATGTATTTAGCAATATTTTTCCGCTACTACTAGGTTCCATCGCTTTTAACAGTGAAACGATTGACTGTGGGACTTAATTGAACTGATTTTGGACTGTGACCTTATAAATGTGAAAGCGAGACAATTGGACTTCAAGAAATAACAGTCTTCCTAATTTGACATGATTGCTGGAACTCAGCGATTACACTGGTCACTGTGGTAGCGCTTTATTACAAAATTAAGATAAACAAGTCATTCTTAACTGTGGGACCAATCCTAGCCGTTAGCTCCCGCTGAAGAGATAGAGACAGTTTCAAAAACTACCTTTCATTGACTTTCTAACGGTGTCAATCCGTTTGAGTTACAACAGTTGCGTCACATATTCGTACCAACATGTATTTGGTGATTTTCTTCCAATATTACTAAGTTGTATTGCTTTTAACAGTGAAACGATTAACTGTGGGAATAAATAGAACTGATTCTGGACTGTGATCTTATAAATGTGATAAATGAGTCAATTGTTGTCCAAAGAATAACAATCTTCTTTATTTGACATGATTGCTGGAATTCAGCGAATACATTAGGCTCTGTGGTAGCGCTTTATTTAAAAATTTAGATAAATAAGTCTTTTTTTGCTGTATGACCAATCCTGGCCGTTAGCACACGCTGAATAAATAGGAACAGTTTCAAAAACTACATTTCATTGACTTTCTAGCGGTATAAATCTGTTTGAGTTACAACGGTTGCGTCACATATTCGTACCAACATGTATTTAGCGATATTTTTCCGCTACTACTAGGTTCCATCGCTTTTAACAGTGAAACGATTGACTGTGGGACTTGGTTGAACTGATTTTGGACTGTGACCTTATAAATGTGAAAGCGAGACAATTGCTCTTCAAGAAATAACATTCTTCCTAATTTGACATGATTGCTGGAACTCAGCGATTACACTGGTCACTGTGGTAGCGCTTTATTACAAAATTAAGATAAACAAGTCATTCTATACTGTGGGACCAATCCTAGTCGTTAGCTTGCGCTGAAGAAATAGAGACAGTTTCAAATACTACATTTCACTGACTTTCTAACGGTGTCAGTCCGTTTGAGTTACAACGGTTGCGTCACATATTCGTACCAATATGTATTTAGCGATAGTATTCGGATATTGCTAGGTTGCATCGCTTTTAACAGTGAAACGCTTGACTGTGGGACTTATTCGAAATGATTTTGGACTTTGACCTTATAAATGTGATAAATGAGTTAGTTTGACTACAAGAAATAACATTCTTCTTAATTTGACATGATTGCTGGAACTCAGCGATTACAGTGGGCGCTGTGGTAGCGCTTTATTGAAAAATTAGGACAAATAAGTCATTTTTTACTGTGGGACCAATCCTAGCCGTTACCTCGCACTGAAGAGATAGAGACAGTTTCAACAACTACCTTTCATTGACTTTCTAACGGTGTCAATCCGTTTGAGTTACAACGGTTGCGTCACATATTCGTACCAACATGTATTTAGTGATTTTCTTCCGATATTACTAGGTTGCATCGCTTTTAACAGTGAAACGATTGACTCTGGGACTTAATTGAACTGATTATGGACTTTGACCTTATAAATGTTATAAGTGAGACAATTGGACTCCAAGAAATAACATTCTTCTTAACTTGACATGATTGTGGGAACTCAGCGATTACACTGGGCGCTGTGGTAGCGTTTTATTTAAAAATTAGGATAAATAAGTCTTTTTTTACTGTGGGACTAATCCTAGCCGTTAGTTCGCGCTGAAGAAATAGGAACAGTTTCAAAGACTACATTTTATTGACTTTCTAGCGGTATAAATCCGTTTGAGTTACAACGGTTGCGTCCCATATTCGTACCAACATGTATTTAGCGTTAGTTTTCGGATATTGCTAGGTTGCATCGCTTTTAACAGTAAAACGATTGACTGTGGGACTTAATTAAACTGATTTTGAACTGTGACCTTATAAATGTTATAAGTGAGACAATTGGACTCCAAGAAATAACATTCTTCTTAACTTGACATGATTGTGGGAACTCAGCGATTACACCGGACCCCGTGGTAGCGCTTCATTAAAAAATTTAGATAAATAAGTCATATTTACTGTGGGACCAATCCTAGCCGTTATCGCGCGCTGAAGATATAGAGCCAGTTTCAAAAACTCCATTCCATTGACTTTCTAGCGGTATAAATCCGTTTGAGTTACAACGGTTGCGTCACATATTCATACCAATATGTATTTAGCGATAGTATTCGGATATTACTAGTTTGCATCGCTTTTAACAGTGAAACGCTTGACTGTGGGACTTAATTGAACTGATTTTGGACTTTGACCTTATAAAGGTGATAAATGAGCTAGTTTGACTGCAAGAAATAACATTCTTCTTAATTTGACATGATTGCTGGAACTCAGCAATTACACTGGGCGTTGTGGTAGCGCTTTATTAAAAAGTAAGATAAATAAGTCATTTTTCACCTTGGGACCGATCCTAGCCGTTAGTTCGCGCTGAAGAAATAGAGACAGTTTCAAAAACTACCTTTCATTGACTTTCTAACGGTGTCAATCCGTTTGAGTTACAACGGTTGCGTCAAATATTCGTAACAACATGTATTTAGTGATTTTTTTCGGATATTACTAAGTTGTATCGCTTTTAAGAATGAAACGATTGACTGTGGGACTTAATTGAACTGATTCTGGACTGTGACCTTATAAATGTGATAAATGAGCCAACTGAACTCCAAGGAATAACATTCTTCTTAATTCGACATGATTGTTGGAATTCAGCGAGTACACTAGGCTCTGTGGTAGCGCTTTATTTAAAAATTTAGATAAATAAGCCTTTTTTTGCTGTGGGACCAATCCTGCCCGTTAGCACGCAATCATTAAATAGGAACAGTTTCAAAGACTACATTTCATTGACTTTCTAGCGGTATAAATCTGTTTGAGTTACAACGGTTGCGTCACATATTCATACCAACATGTATTTAGCGATAGTATTAGGATATTACTAGGTTGCATCGCTTTTAACAGTGAAACGCTTGACTGTGGGACTTAATTGAACTGATTTTGGAATTAGATCTTATAAATGTGATAAATGAGCTAGTTTGACTACAAGAAATAACATTCTTATTAATCTGACATGATTGCTAAAACTCAGCGATTACTGTGGGCGCTGTGCTAGCGTTTTCTTTAAAAATTAAGATAAATAAGTCTTTTTTTACTGTGGGACCAATCCTAGCTGTTAGTTTGCGCTGAAGAAATAGAGACAGTTTCAAAAACTATATTTCATTGACTGTCTAACGGTGTCAATCCGTTTGAGTTACAACGGTTGCGTCACATCATCGTACCAACATGTATTTAGTGATTTTCTTCCGATATTACTAGGTTGCATCGCTTTTAACAGTGAAACGATTGACTCTGGGACTTAATTGAACTGATTATGGACTTTGACCTTATAAATGTTATAAGTGAGACAATTGGACTCCAAGAAAAAACATTCTTCTTAACTTGACATGATTGTGGGAACTCAGCGATTACACTGGGCGCTGTGGTAGCGTTTTATTTAAAAATTAGGATAAATAAGTCTTTTTTTACTGTGGGACTAATCCTAGCCGTTAGTTCGCGCTGAACAAATAGGAACAGTTTCAAAGACTACATTTTATTGACTTTCTAGCGGTATAAATCCGCTTGAGTTACAACGGTTGCGTCCCATATTCGTACCAACATGTATTTAGCGTTATTTTTCGGATATTACTAGGTTGCATCGCTTTTAACAGTGAAACGATTGACTGTGGGAATAAATAGAACTGATTCTGGACTGTGACCTTATAAATGTGACAACTGAGTCAATTGGTGTCCAAAGAATAACACTCTTCTTAATTTGACATGATTGCTGGAATTTAGCGTTTACGTTAGGCTCTGTGGTAGCGCTTTATTTAAAAATTTAGATAAATAAGTCTTTTCTTACTGTGGGACCAATCCTGGCCGTTCGCACGCGCTGAATAAATAAGAACAGTTCCAAAGACTACATTTCATTGACTTTCTAGCGGTATAAGTCCGTTTGAGTTACAACGGTTCTGTCACATATTCGTACCAATATGTACTTAGCGATAGTATTCGGATATTACTAGGTTGCATCGCTTTTAACAGTGAAACGCTTGACTGTGGGACTTAATTGAACTGATTTTGGACTTTGACCTTGTAAATGTGATAAATGAGCCAGTTTGACTACAAGAAATAATATTCTTCTTAATTTGACATGATTGCTGGAACTCAGCGATTACACTGCTCGCTGTGGTAGCGCTTTATTAAAAAATTAAGATAAACAAGTCATTTTTTACTGTGGGACCAATCCTAGACGTTAGTTCGCGCTGAAGAAGTAGAGACAGTTTCAAAAACTACCTTTCATTGATTTTCTAACGGTGTCAATCCGTTTGAGTTACAACGCTTGCGTCACATATTCGTACCAACATGTATTTGGTGATTTTCTTCCGATATTACTAATTTGTATTGCTTTTAACAGTGAAACGATTGACTGTGGGAATAAATAGAACTGATTCTGGACTGTGACCTTATAAATGTGACAACTGAGTCAATTGGTGTCCAAAGAATAACACTCTTCTTAATTTGACATGATTGCTGGAATTCAGCGGTTACGTTAGGCTCTGTGGTAGCGCTTTATTTAAAAATTTAGATAAATAAGTCTTTTCTTACTGTGGGACCAATCCTGGCCGTTCGCACGCGCTGAATAAATAAGAACAGTTCCAAAGACTACATTTCATTGACTTTCTAGCGGTATAAGTCCGTTTGAGTTACAACGGTTCTGTCACATATTCGTACCAATATGTACTTAGCGATAGTATTCGGATATTACTAGGTTGCATCGCTTTTAACAGTGAAACGCTTGACTGTGGGACTTAATTGAACTGATTTTGGACTTTGACCTTGTAAATGTGATAAATGAGCCAGTTTGACTACAAGAAATAACATTCTTCCTAATTTGACATGATTGCTGGAACTCAGCGATTACACTGGTCACTGTGGAAGCGCTTTATTACAAAATCAAGATAAACAAGTCATTTTTTACTGTGGGACCAATCCTAGCCGTTGGCTCGCGCTGAAGAAATAGAGGCAGTTTCAAAAACTACATTTCATTTACTTTCTAACGGTGTCAATCCGTTTGAGTTACTACGGTTGCGTCACATATTTGTACCAACGTGTATTTAGTGATTTTCTTCCGATATTACTAAGTTGTATTGCTTTTAACAGTGAAACGATTGACTGTGGGAATTAATAGAACTGATTCTGGACTGCGACCTTATAAATGTGATAAATGAGCCAATTGGTCTCCAAGGAATAACATTCTTCTTAATTTGACATGATTGGCGGAATTCATCGATGACATAAGGCTCTGTGGTAGCGCTTTATTTAAAAATTTAGATAAATAAATCTTTTCTTACTGTGGGACCAATCCTTGCCGTTAGCACGCGCTAAATAAATAGGAACAGTTCCAAAGTCTACATTTCATTGACTTTCTAGCGGTATAAATTCGTTTGAGTTACAACGGTTGCGTCACATATTCGTACCAACATGTATTTAGCCATAGTATTCGGATATTACTAGGTTGCATCGCTTTTAACAGTGAAACGCTTGACTGTGGTACTTAATTGAACTGATTTTGGACTTTGACTTTATAAATGTGATAAATGAGCTAGTTTGACTACAAGAAATAACATTCTTCTTAATTTGACATGATTGCTGGAATTCAGCGATTACACTGGGCGCTGTGGCAGCGCTTTATTTAAAAATTTAGATAAATAAATCTTTTCTTACTGTGGGACCAATCTTAGCCGTTAGCTCGCGCTGAAGAAATAGAGACAGTTTCAGAAACTACATTTCATTTACTTTTTAACGGTGTCAATCCGTTTGAGTTACATCGGTTGCGTCACATATTCGTACCAACATGTATTTAGCGATATTTTTCCGCTACTACTAGGTTCCATCGCGTTTAACAGTGAAACGATTGAATGTGGGACTTAATTGAACTGGTTTTGGACTGTGACCTTATAAATGTGAAAGTGAGACAATTGGACTTCAAGAAATAACATTCTTCTTAATTTGACTTGATTACCGAAACTCAGCGATTACATTTGGCGCTGTGGTAGCGATTCATTTACAAATTAAGATAAAAAAATCAGTTTTTACTGTGGGACAAATCCTAGCCGTTAGCGCGCGCTGAAGAAATAGAGACAGTTTCAAATACTACATTTCACTGACTTTCTAACGGTGTCAGTCCCTTTGAGTTACAACAGTTGCGTCACATATTCGTACCAACATGTGTTTAGCGATAGTAATCGGATATTGCTAGGTTGCATCGCTTTTAACAGTGAAACGATTGACTGTGGGACTTATTTGAACTGATTTTGCACTTTGACCTTATAAATGTGATAAATGAGGCAGTTTGACTACAAGAAATAACATTCTTCTTAATTTGACATGATTGCTGGAACTCAGCGATTACAGTGGGCGCTGTGGTAGCGCTTTATTAAAAAATTAGGACAAATAAGTCATTTTTTACTGTGGGACCACTCCTAGCCGTTAGCTCGTGCTGAAGAAATAGAGACAGTTTCAAAAACTACCTTTCATTGACTTTCTAACGGTGTCAATCCGTTTGAGTTACAACGGTTGCGTCACATATTTGTACCAACATTTATTTAGTGATTTTCTTCCGATATTACTAAGTTGTATTGCTTTTAACAGTGAAACGATTGACTGTGGGAATTAATAGAACTGATTCTGGATTGCGACCTTATAAATGTGCCAATTGGTCTCCAAGGAATAACATTCTTCTTAATTTGAGATGATTGCCGGAATTCATCGATTACATTAGGCTCTATGGTAGCGCTTTATATAAAAATTTAGATAAATAAGTCTTTTCTTACTGTGGGACAAATACTGGTCGTTAGCACGCGCTGAATAAATAGGAACAGTTTCAAAAACTACATTTCATTGACTTTCTAGCGGTATATGTCCGTTTGAGTTACAACGGTTCTGTCACATATTCGTACCAACATGTATTTAGCAATATTTTTCCGCTACTACTAGGTTCCATCGCTTTTAACAGTGAAACGATTGACTGTGGGACTTAATTGAACTGATTTTGGACTGTGACCTTATAAATGTGAGAGCGAGACAATTGGACTTCAAGAAATAACAGTCATCCTAATTTGACATGATTGCTGGAACTCAGCGATTACACTGGTCACTGTGGTAGCGCTTTATTACAAAAATAAGATAAACAAGTCATTCTTTACTGTGGGACCAATCCTAGCCGTTAGCTCGCGCTGAAGAGATAGATACAGTTTCAAAAACTACCTTTCATTGACTTTCTAACGGTGTCAATCCGTTTGAGTTACAACAGTTGCGTCACATATTCGTACCAACATGTATTTGGTGATTTTCTTCCAATATTACTAAATTGTATTGCTTTTAACAGTGAAACGATTAACTGTGGGAATAAATAGAACTGATTCTGGACTGTGATCTTATAAATGTGATAAATGAGTCAATTGTTGTCCAAAGAATAACAATCTTCTTAATTTGACATGATTGCTGGAATTCAGCGAATACATTAGGCTCTGTGGTAGCGCTTTATTTAAAAATTTAGATAAATAAGTCTTTTTTTGCTGTGGGACCAATCCTGGCCGTTAGCACACGCTGAATAAATAGGAACAGTTTCAAAAACTACATTTCATTGACTTTCTAGCGGTATATGTCCGTTTGAGTTACAACGGTTCTGTCACATATTCGTACCAACATGTATTTAGCAATATTTTTCCGCTACTACTAGGTTGCATCGCTTTTAACAGTGAAATGATTGACTGTGGGACTTAATTGAACTGATTTTGGACTGTGACCTTATAAATGTGAAAGCGAGACAATTGGACTTCAAGAAATAACAGTCATCCTAATTTGACATGATTGCTGGAACTCAGCGATTACACTGGTCACTGTGGTAGCGCTTTATTACAAAATTAAGATAAACAAGTCATTCTTTACTGTGGGACCAATCCTAGCCGTTAGCTCGCGCTGAAGAGATAGATACAGTTTTAAAAACTACCTTTCATTGACTTTCTAACGGTGTCAATCCGTTTGAGTTACAACAGTTGCGTCACATATTCGTACCAACATGTATTTGGTGATTTTCTTCCAATATTACTAAATTGTATTGCTTTTAACAGTGAAACGATTAACTGTGGGAATAAATAGAACTGATTCTGGACTGTGATCTTATAAATGTGATAAATGAGTCAATTGTTGTCCAAAGAATAACAATCTTCTTAATTTGACATGATTGCTGGAATTCAGCGAATACATTAGGCTCTGTGGTAGCGCTTTATTTAAAAATTTAGATAAATAAGTCTTTTTTTGCTGTGGGACCAATCCTGGCCGTTAGCACACGCTGAATAAATAGGAACAGTTTCAAAAACTACATTTCATTGACTTTCTAGCGGTATATGTCCGTTTGAGTTACAACGGTTCTGTCACATATTCGTACCAACATGTATTTAGCAATATTTTTCCGCTACTACTAGGTTCCATCGCTTTTAACAGTGAAACGATTGACTGTGGGACTTAATTGAACTGATTTTGGACTGTGACCTTATAAATGTGAAAGCGAGACAATTGGACTTCAAGAAATAACAGTCATCCTAATTTGACATGATTGCTGGAACTCAGCGATTACACTGGTCACTGTGGTAGCGCTTTATTACAAAATTAAGATAAACAAGTCATTCTTTACTGTGGGACCAATCCTAGCCGTTAGCTCGCGCTGAAGAGATAGATACAGTTTTAAAAACTACCTTTCATTGACTTTCTAACGGTGTCAATCCGTTTGAGTTACAACAGTTGCGTCACATATTCGTACCAACATGTATTTGGTGATTTTCTTCCAATATTACTAAATTGTATTGCTTTTAACAGTGAAACGATTAACTGTGGGAATAAATAGAACTGATTCTGGACTGTGATCTTATAAATGTGATAAATGAGTCAATTGTTGTCCAAAGAATAACAATCTTCTTAATTTGACATGATTGCTGGAATTCAGCGAATACATTAGGCTCTGTGGTAGCGCTTTATTTAAAAATTTAGATAAATAAGTCTTTTTTTGCTGTGGGACCAATCCTGGCCGTTAGCACACGCTGAATAAATAGGAACAGTTTCAAAAACTACATTTCATTGACTTTCTAGCGGTATAAATCTGTTTGAGTTACAACGGTTGTGTCACATATTCATACCAACATGTATTTAGCGATAGTATTCGGATATTACTAGGTTGCATCGCTTTTAACAGTGAAACGCTTGACTGTGGGACTTAATTGAACTGATTTTGGACTTTGACCTTATAAATGTGATAAATGAGCTAGTTTGACTACAAGAAATGACATTCTTCTTAATTTGACATGATTGCTGGAACTCAGCGATTACACTGGGCGCTGTGGAAGCGCTTTATTAAAAAATTAAGATAAATAAGTCATTTTTTATTGTGGGACCAATCCTAGCCGTTAGCTCGCGCTGAAGAAATAGAGACAGTTTTTAAAACTACCTGTCATTGACTTTCTAACGATGTCAATCCGTTTGAGTTACAACGGTTATGTCACATATTCGTACCAACATGTATTTGGTGATTTTCTTGCGATATTACTAAGTTGTATTGCTTTTAAAAGTGAAACGATTGACTGTGGGAATAAATAGAACTGATTCTGGACTGTGACCTTATAAATGTAATAACTGAGTCAATTGGTGTCCAAAGAATAACACTCTTCTCAATTTGGCATGATTGCTGGAATTCAGCGGTTACATTAGGCTCTGTGGTAGCGCTTTATTTAAAAATTTAGATAAATAAGTCTTTTCTTACTGTGGGACCAATCGTGGCCGTTAGCACGCGCTGAATAAATAGGAGCAGTTCCAAAGACTACATTTCATTGACTTTCTAGCGGTATAAGTCCGTTTGAGTTACAACGGTTGCGTCACATATTCGTACCAACATGTATTTGGCGATATTTTTCCGCTACTATTAGGTTCCATCGCTTTTAACAGTGAAACGATTGACTGTGGGACTTGGTTGAACTGATTTTGGACTGTGACCTTATAAATGTGAAAGCGAGACAATTGCTCTTCAAGAAATAACATTCTTCCTAATTTGACATGATTGCTGGAACTCAGCGATTACACTGGTCACTGTGGTAGCGCTTTATTACAAAATTAAGATAAACAAGTCATTCTATACTGTGGGACCAATCCTAGCCGTTAGCTCGCGCTGAAGAAATAGAGACAGTTTCAAATACTACATTTCACTGACTTTCTAACGGTGTCAGTCCGTTTGAGTTACAACGGTTGCGTCACATATTCGTACCAACATGTATTTAGCGATAGTATTCGGATATTGCTAGGTTGCATCGCTTTTAACAGTGAAACGCTTGACTGTGGGATTTATTCGAAATGATTTTGGACTTTGACCTTATAAATGTGATAAATGAGCTAGTTTGACTACAAGAAATAACATTCTTCTTAATTTGACATGATTGCTGGAACTCAGCGATTACAGTGGGCGCTGTGGTAGCGCTTTATTGAAAAAGTAGGACAAATAAGTCATTTCTTACTGTAGGACCAATCCTAGCCGTTAGCTCGCGCTGAAGAGATAGAGACAGTTTCAACAACTGCCTTTCATTGACTTTCTAACGGTGTCAATCCGTTTGAGTTACAACGGTTGCGTCACATATTCGTACCAACATGTATTTGGTGATTTTCTTCCAATATTACTAAGTTGTATTGCTTTTAACAGTGAAACGATTAACTGTGGGACATGGTTGAACTGATTCTGGACTGTGATCTTATAAATGTGATAAATGAGTCAATTGTTGTCCAAAGAATAACAATCTTCTTAATTTGACATGATTGCTGGAATTCAGCGAATACATTAGGCTCTGTGGTAGCGCTTTATTTAAAAATTTAGATAAATAAGTCTTTTCTTACTGTGGGACCAATCGTGGCCGTTAGCACGCGCTGAATAAATAGGAGCAGTTCCAAAGACTACATTTCATTGACTTTCCAGCGGTATAAGTCCGTTTGAGTTACAACGGTTGCGTCACATATTCGTACCAACATGTATTTGGCGATATTTTTCCGCTACTATTAGGTTCCATCGCTTTTAACAGTGAAACGATTGACTGTGGGACTTGGTTGAACTGATTTTGGACTGTGACCTTATAAATGTGAAAGCGAGACAATTGCTCTTCAAGAAATAACATTCTTCCTAATTTGACATGATTGCTGGAACTCAGCGATTACACTGGTCACTGTGGTAGCGCTTTATTACAAAATTAAGATAAACAAGTCATTCTATACTGTGGGACCAATCCTAGCCGTTAGCTTGCGCTGAAGAAATAGAGACAGTTTCAAATACTACATTTCACTGACTTTCTAACGGTGTCAGTCCGTTTGAGTTACAACGGTTGCGTCACATATTCGTACCAACATGTATTTAGCGATAGTATTCGGATATTGCTAGGTTGCATCGCTTTTAACAGTGAAACGCTTGACTGTGGGATTTATTCGAAATGATTTTGGACTTTGACCTTATAAATGTGATAAATGAGCTAGTTTGACTACAAGAAATAACATTCTTCTTAATTTGACATGATTGCTGGAACTCAGCGATTACAGTGGGCGCTGTGGTAGCGCTTTATTGAAAAATTAGGACAAATAAGTCATTTTTTACTGTAGGACCAATCCTAGCCGTTAGCTCGCGCTGAAGAGATAGAGACAGTTTCAACAACTGCCTTTCATTGACTTTCTAACGGTGTCAATCCGTTTGAGTTACAACGGTTGCGTCACATATTCGTACCAACATGTATTTGGTGATTTTCTTCCAATATTACTAAGTTGTATTGCTTTTAACAGTGAAACGATTAACTGTGGGACATGGTTGAACTGATTCTGGACTGTGATCTTATAAATGTGATAAATGAGTCAATTGTTGTCCAAAGAATAACAATCTTCTTAATTTGACATGATTGCTGGAATTCAGCGAATACATTAGGCTCTGTGGTAGCGCTTTATTTAAAAATTTAGATAAATAAGTCTTTTCTTACTGTGGGACCAATCGTGGCCGTTAGCACGCGCTGAATAAATAGGAGCAGTTCCAAAGACTACATTTCATTGACTTTCTAGCGGTATAAGTCCGTTTGAGTTACAACGGTTGCGTCACATATTCGTACCAACATGTATTTGGCGATATTTTTCCGCTACTATTAGGTTCCATCGCTTTTAACAGTGAAACGATTGACTGTGGGACTTGGTTGAACTGATTTTGGACTGTGACCTTATAAATGTGAAAGCGAGACAATTGTTCTTCAAGAAATAACATTCTTCCTAATTTGACATGATTGCTGGAACTCAGCGATTACACTGGTCACTGTGGTAGCGCTTTATTACAAAATTAAGATAAACAAGTCATTCTATACTGTGGGACCAATCCTAGCCGTTAGCTTGCGCTGAAGAAATAGAGACAGTTTCAAATACTACATTTCACTGACTTTCTAACGGTGTCAATCCGTTTGAGTTACAACGGTTGCGTCACATATTCGTACCAACATGTATTTGGTGATTTTCTTCCAATATTACTAAGTTGTATTGCTTTTAACAGTGAAACGATTAACTGTGGGACATGGTTGAACTGATTCTGGACTGTGATCTTATAAATGTGATAAATGAGTCAATTGTTGTCCAAAGAATAACAATCTTCTTAATTTGACATGATTGCTGGAATTCAGCGAATACATTAGGCTCTGTGGTAGCGCTTTATTTAAAAATTTAGATAAATAAGTCATTTTTTGCTGTGGGACCAATCCTGGCCGTTAGCACGCACTGAATAAATAGGAACAGTTCCAAAGACTACATTTCATTGACTTTCTAGCGGTATAAGTCCGTTTGAGTTACAACGGTTCTGTCACATATTCGTACCAATATGTACTTAGCGATAGTATTCGGATATTACTAGGTTGCATCGCTTTTAACAGTGAAACGATTGACTGTGGGACTTAATTGAACTGATTTTGGATTGTGACCTTATAAATGTGAAAGCAAGACAATTGGACTTTAAGAAATAACATTCTTCCTAATTTGACATGATTGCTGGAACTCAGCGATTACACTGGTCACTGTGGTAGCGCTTTATTACAAAATTAAGATAAACAAGTCATTCTTTACTGTGGGACCAATCCTAGCCGTTAGCTAGCGCTGAAGAAATAGAGACAGTTTCAAATACTACATTTCACTGACTTTCTAACGGTGTCAGTCCGTTTGAGTTACAACAGTTGCGTCACATATTCGTACCAACATGTATTTAGCGATAGTATTCGGATATTGCTAGGTTGCATCCCTTTTAACAGTGAAACGATTGACTGTGGGACTTATTTGAACTGATTTTGGACTTTGACCTTATAAATGTAATAAATTAGCTAGTTTGACTACAAGAAATAACATTCTTCCTAATTTGACATGATTAATGGAACTCAGCGATTACACTGGTCACTGTGGTAGCGCTTTATTACAAAATTAAGATAAACAAGTCATTTTTTACTGTGGGACCATTCCTAGCCGTCGGCTCGCGCTGAAGAAATAGAGACAGTTTCAAAAACTACATTTCATTTACTTTCTAACGTTGTCAATCCGTTTGAGTTACAACGGTCGCGTCACATATTTGTACCAACATTTATTTAGTGATTTTCTTCCGATATTACTAAGTTGTATTGCTTTTAACAGTGAAACGATTGACTGTGGGAATTAATAGAACTGATTCTGGACTGCGACCTTATAAATGTGATAAGTGAGCCAATTGATCTCCAAGGAATAACATTCTTCTTAATTTGTCATGATTGCCGGAATGCATCGATTACATTAGGCTCTGTGGTAGCGCTTTATTTAAAAATTTAGATAAATAAGTCTTTTCTTACTGTGGGACCAATCCTGGCCGTTAGCACGCGCTGAATAAATAGGAACAGTTCCAAAGACTACATTTCATTGACTTTCTAGCGGTATAAGTCCATTTGAGTTACAACGGTTCTGTCACATGTTCGTACCAATATGTACTTAGCGATAGTATTCGGATATTACTAGGTTGCATCGCTTTTAACAGTGAAACGCTTGACTGTGGGACTTAATTGAACTGATTTTGGACTTTGACCTTGTAAATGGGATAAATGAGCCAGTTTGACTACAAGAAATAACATTCTTCCTAATTTGACATGATTACTGGAACTCAGCGATTACACTGGTCACTGTGGTAGCGCTTTATTACATAATTAAGATAAACAAGTCATTTTTTACTGTGGGACCAATCCTAGCCGTCGCCTCGCGCTGAAGAAATAGAGACAGTTTCAAAAACTACATTTCATTTACTTTCTAACGTTGTCAATCCGTTTGAGTTACAGCGGTTGCGTCACATATTTGTACCAACATTTATTTAGTGATTTTCTTCCGATATTACTAAGTTGTATTGCTTTTAACAGTGAAACGTTTGACTGTGGGAATTAATAAAATTGATTCTGGACTGCGACCTTATAAATGTGATAAATGAGCCAATTGGTCTCCAAGGAATAACATTCTTCTTAATTTGACATGATTGCCGGAATTCATCGATTACATTAGGCTCTGTGGTAGCGCTTTATTTAAAAATTTAGATAAATAAGTGTTTTTTCGCTGTGGAACCAATCCTGGCCGTTAGCACGCGCTGAATAAATAGGAACAGTTTCAAAGACTACATTTCATTGACTTTCTAGCGGCATAAATCTGTTTGAGTTACAACGGTTCTGTCACATATTCGTACCAACATGTATTTAGCGATAGTATTCGGATATTACTAGGTTGCATCGCTTTTAACAGTGAAACGCTTGACTGTGGGACTTAATTGAACTGATTTTGGACTTTGACCTTGTAAATGGGATAAATGAGCCAGTTTGACTACAAGAAATAACATTCTTCCTAATTTGACATGATTAATGGAACTCAGCGATTACACTGGTCACTGTGGTAGCGCTTTATTACAAAATTAAGATAAACAAGTCATTTTTTACTGTGGGACCAATCCTAGCCGTCGGCTCGCGCTGAAGAAATAGAGACAGTTTCAAAAACTACATTTCATTTACTTTCTAACGTTGTCAATCCGTTTGAGTTATAACGGTTGCGTCACATATTTGTACCAACATTTATTTAGTGATTTTCTTCCGATATTACTAAGTTGTATTGCTTTTAACAGTGAAACGATTGACTGTGGGAATTAATAGAACTGATTCTGGACTGCGACCTTATAAATGTGATAAATGAGCCAATTGGTCTCCAAGGAATAACATTCTTCTTAATTTGACATGATTGCCGGAATTCATTGATTACATTAGGCTCTGTGGTAGCGCTTTATTTAAAAATTTAGATAAATAAGTGTTTTTTCGCTGTTGGACCAATCCTGGCCGTTAGCACGCGCTGAATAAATAGGAACAGTTTCAAAGACTACATCTCATTGACTTTCTAGTGGCATAAATCTGTTTGAGTTACAACGGTTCTGTCACATATTCGTACCAACATGTATTTAGCGATAGTATTCGGATATTACTAGGTTGCATAGCTTTTAACAGTGAAACGCTTGACTGTGGGATTTATTTGAACTGATTGTGGACTTTGACCTTGTAAATGTGATAAATGAGCCAGTTTGACAACAAGAAATAACATTCTTCCTACATTGACATGAATCCTGGAACTCAGCAATTACACTGGTCACTGTGGTAGCGCTTTATTACAAAATTAAGATAAACAAGTCATTTTTTATTGTGGGACCAATCCTAGCCGTCGGCTCGCGCTGAAGAAATAGAGACAGTTTCAAAAACTACATTTCATTTACTTTCTAACGGTGTCAATCCGTTTGTGTTACAACGGTTGCGTCACATATTTGTACCAACATTTATTTAGTGATTTTCTTCCAATATTACTAAGTTGTATTGCTTTTAACAGTGAAGCGATTGACTGTGGGAATTAATAGAACTGATTCTGGACTGCGACCTTATAAATGTGATAAATGAGCCAATTGGTCTCCAAGGAATAACATTCTTCTTAATTTGACATGATTGCCGGAATTCATTGATTACATTAGGCTCTGTGGTAGCGCTTTATATAAAAATTTAGATAAATAAGTCTTTTCTTACTGTGGGACCAATCCTGGTCGTTAGCACGCGCTGAATAAATAGGAACAGTTCCAAAGACCATATTTCATTGACTTTGTAGCTGTATAAGTCCGTTTGAGTTACAACGGTTCTGTCACATATTCGTACCAACATGTATTTAGCGATAGTATTCGGATATTACTAGGTTGCATCGCTTTTAACAGTGAAACGCTTGACTGTGGGATTTATTTGAACTTATTTTGGACTTTGACCTTGTAAATGTGATAAATGAGCCAGTTTGACTACAAGAAATAACATTCTTCCTAATTTGACATGAATCCTGGAACTCAGCAATTACACTGGTCACTGTGGTAGCGCTTTATTACAAAATTAAGATAAACAAGTCATTTTTTATTGTGGGACCAATCCTAGCCGTCGGCTGGCGCTGAAGAAATAGAGACAGTTTCAAAAACTACATTTCATTTACTTTCTAACGTTGTCAATCCGTTTGAGTTACAGCGGTTGCGTCACATATTTGTACCAACATTTATTTAGTGATTTTCTTCCGATATTACTAAGTTGTATTGCTTTTAACAGTGAAACGTTTGACTGTGGGAATTAATAAAATTGATTCTGGACTGCGACCTTATAAATGTTATAAATGAGCCAATTGGTCTCCAAGGAATAACATTCTTCTTAATTTGACATGATTGCCGGAATTCATCGATTACATTAGGCTCTGTGGTAGCGCTTTATTTAAAAATTTAGATAAATAAGTGTTTTTTCGCTGTGGAACCAATCCTGGCCGTTAGCACGCGCTGAATAAATAGGAACAGTTTCAAAGACTACATTTCATTGACTTTCTAGCGGCATAAATCTGTTTGAGTTACAACGGTTCTGTCACATATTCGTACCAACATGTATTTAGCGATAGTATTCGGATATTACTAGGTTGCATCGCTTTTAACAGTGAAACGCTTGACTGTGGGACTTAATTGAACTGATTTTGGACTTTGACCTTGTAAATGGGATAAATGAGCCAGTTTGACTACAAGAAATAACATTCTTCCTAATTTGACATGATTAATGGAACTCAGCGATTACACTGGTCACTGTGGTAGCGCTTTATTACAAAATTAAGATAAACAAGTCATTTTTTACTGTGGGACCAATCCTAGCCGTCGGCTCGCGCTTAAGAAATAGAGACAGTTTCAAAAACTACATTTCATTTAATTTCTAACGTTGTCAATCCGTTTGAGTTATAACGGTTGCGTCACATATTTGTACCAACATTTATTTAGTGATTTTCTTCCGATATTACTAAGTTGTATTGCTTTTAACAGTGAAACGATTGACTGTGGGAATTAATAGAACTGATTCTGGACTGCGACCTCATAAATGTGATAAATGAGCCAATTGGTCTCCAAGGAATAACATTCTTCTTAATTTGACATGATTGCCGGAATTCATTGATTACATTAGGCTCTGTGGTAGCGCTTTATTTAAAAATTTAGATAAATAAGTGTTTTTTCGCTGTTGGACCAATCCTGGCCGTTAGCACGCGCTGAATAAATAGGAACAGTTTCAAAGACTACATCTCATTGACTTTCTAGCGGCATAAATCTGTTTGAGTTACAACGGTTCTGTCACATATTCGTACCAACATGTATTTAACGATAGTATTCGGATATTACTAGGTTGCATCGCTTTTAACAGTGAAACGCTTGACTGTGGGATTTATTTGAACTGATTTTGGACTTTGACCTTGTAAATGTGATAAATGAGCCAGTTTGACAACAAGAAATAACATTCTTCCTAATTTGACATGAATCCTGGAACTCAGCAATTACACTGGTCACTGTGGTAGCGCTTTATTACAAAATTAAGATAAACAAGTCATTTTTTATTGTGGGACCAATCCTAGCCGTCGGCTCGCGCTGAAGAAATAGAGACAGTTTCAAAAACTACATTTCATTTACTTTCTAACGGTGTCAATCCGTTTGTGTTACAACGGTTGCGTCACATATTTGTACCAACATTTATTTAGTGATTTTCTTTCAATATTACTAAGTTGTATTGCTTTTAACAGTGAAGCGATTGACTGTGGGAATTAATAGAACTGATTCTGGACTGCGACCTTATAAATGTGATAAATGAGCCAATTGGTCTCCAAGGAATAACATTCTTTTTAATTTGACATGATTGCCGGAATTCATTGATTACATTAGGCTCTGTGGTAGCGCTTTATATAAAAATTTAGATAAATAAGTCTTTTCTTACTGTGGGACCAATCCTGGTCGTTAGCACGCGCTGAATAAATAGGAACAGTTCCAAAGACCATATTTCATTGACTTTGTAGCTGTATAAGTCCGTTTGAGTTACAACGGTTCTGTCACATATTCGTACCAACATGTATTTAGCGATAGTATTCGGATATTACTAGGTTGCATCGCTTTTAACAGTGAAACGCTTGACTGTGGGATTTATTTGAACTTATTTTGGACTTTGACCTTGTAAATGTGATAAATGAGCCAGTTTGACTACAAGAAATAACATTCTTCCTAATTTGACATGAATCCTGGAACTCAGCGATTACACTGGGCGCTGTGGTAGCACTTTATTAAAAAATTAAGATAAATAAGTCATTTTTTACTGTGGGACCAATCCTAGCCGTTAGCCCGAGGTGAAGAAATAGAGACAGTTTTTAAAACTACCTTTCATTGACTTTCTAACGGTGTCAATCCGTTTGAGTTACAACGGTTGCGTCACATATTCGTACCAACATGTATTTGGTGATATTCTTGCGATATTACTAAGTTGTATTGCTTTTAACAGTGAAACGATTGACTGTGGGAATAAATAGAACTGATTCTGGACTGTGACCTTATAAATGTAATAACTGAGTCAATTGGTGTCCAAAGAATAACACTCTTCTTAATTTGACATGATTGCTGGAATTCAGCGAATACATTAGGCTCTGTGATAGCGCTGTATTTAAAAATTTAGATAAATAAGTCTTTTTTTGCTGTGGGACCAATCATGGCCGTTAGCACACGCTGAATAAATAGGAACAGTTTCAAAGACTACATTTCATTGACTTTCTAGCGGTATAAATCTGTTTGAGTTACAACGGTTGTGTCACATATTCATACCAACATGTATTTAGCGATAGTATTCGGATATTACTAGGTTGCATCGCTTTTAACAGTGAAACGCTTGACTGTAGGACTTAATTGAACTGATTTTGGACTTTGACCTTATAAATGTGATAAATGAGCTAGTTTGACTACAAGAAATAACATTCTTCTTAATTTGACATGATTGCTGGAACTCAGCGATTACACTGGGCGCTGTGTTAGCACTTTATTAAAAAATTAAGATAAATAAGTCATTTTTTACTGTGGGACCAATCCTAGCCGTTAGCTCGCGGTGAAGAAATAGGGACAGTTTTTAAAACTACCTTTCATTGACTTTCTAACGGTGTCAATCCGTTTAAGTTACAACAGTTGCGTCACATATTCGTACCAACATGTATTTGGTGATTTTCTTGCGATATTACTAAGTTGTATTGCTTTTAACAGTGAAACGATTGACTGTGGGAATAAATAGAACTGATTCTGGACTGTGACCTTATAAATGTAATAACTGACTCAATTGGTGTCCAAAGAATAACACTCTTCTTAATTTGACATGATTGCTGGAATTCAGCGAATACATTAGGCTCTGTGATTGCGCTGTATTTAAAAATTTAGATAAATAAGTCTTTTTTTGCTGTGGGACCAATCCTGGCCGTTAGCACACGCTGAATAAATAGGAACAGTTTCAAAGACTACATTTCATTGACTTTCTAGCGGTATAAATCTGTTTGAGTTACAACGGTTGTGTCACATATTCATACCAACATGTATTTAGCGATAGTATTCGGATATTACTAGGTTGCATCGCTTTTAACAGTGAAACGCTTGACTGTGGGACTTATTTGAACTGATTTTGGACTTTGACCTTATAAATATGATAAATGAGGCAGTTTGACTACAAGAAATAACATTCTTCTTAATTTGACATGATTGCTGGAACTCAGCGATTACACTGGGCGCTGTGGTAGCACTTTATTAAAAAATTAAGATAAATAAGTCATTTTTTACTGTGGGACCAATCCTAGCCGTTAGCCCGAGGGGAAGAAATAGAGACAGTTTCAGAAACTACATTTCATTTACTTTCTAACGGTGTCAATCCGGGTGAGTTACAAAGGTTGCGTCACATATTCGTACCAACATGTATTTAGCGATATTTTTCCGCTACTACTAGGTTCCATCGCTTTTAACAGTGAAACGATTGACTGTGGGACTTAATTGAACTGATTTTGGACTGTGACCTTATAAATGTGTAAGCGAGACAATTGGACTTCAAGAAATAACATTCTTCCTAATTTGACATGATTACTGGAACTCAGCGATTACACTGGTCACTGTGGTAGCGCTTTATTACAAAGTTAAGATAAACAAGTCATTCTTTACTGCGGGACCAATCCTAGCCGCTAGCTCGCGCTGAAGAAATAGAGACAGTTTCAAATACTACATTTCACTGACTTTCTAACGGTGTCAGTCCATTTGAGTTACAACGGTTGCGTCACATATTCGTACCAACATGTATTTAGCGATAGTATTCGGATATTGCTAGGTTGCATCGCTTTTAACAGTGAAACGCTTGACTGTGGGACTTAATTGAACTGATTTTGGACTTTGACCTTATAAATGTGATAAATGAGCTAGTTTGACTACAAGAAATAACATTCTTCTTAATTTGACATGATTGCTGGAACTCAGCGATTACACTGGGCGCTGTGGTAGCACTTTATTAAAAAATTAAGATAAATAAGTCATTTTTTACTGTGGGACCAATCCTAGCCGTTAGCCCGAGGTGAAGAAATAGAGACAGTTTTTAAAACTACCTTTCATTGACTTTCTAACGGTGTCAATCCGTTTGAGTTACAACGGTTGCGTCACATATTCGTACCAACATGTATTTGGTGATATTCTTGCGATATTACTAAGTTGTATTGCTTTTAACAGTGAAACGATTGACTGTGGGAATAAATAGAACTGATTCTGGACTGTGACCTTATAAATGTAATAACTGAGTCAATTGGTGTCCAAAGAATAACACTCTTCTTAATTTGACATGATTGCTGGAATTCAGCGAATACATTAGGCTCTGTGATAGCGCTGTATTTAAAAATTTAGATAAATAAGTCTTTTTTTGCTGTGGGACCAATCCTGGCCGTTAACACACGCTGAATAAATAGGAACAGTTTCAAAGACTACATTTCATTGACTTTCTAGCGGTATAAATCTGTTTGAGTTACAACGGTTGTGTCACATATTCATAACAACATGTATTTAGCGATAGTATTCGGATATTACTAGGTTGCATCGCTTTTAACAGTGAAACGCTTGACTGTGGGACTTAATTGAACTGATTTTGGACTTTGACCTTATAAATGTGATAAATGAGCTAGTTTGACTACAAGAAATAACATTCTTCTTAACTTGACATGATTGCTGGAACTCAGCGATTACACTGGGCGCTGTGGTAGCACTTTATTAAAAAATTAAGATAAATAAGTCATTTTTTACTGTGGGACCAATCCTAGCCGTTAGCTCGCGGTGAAGAAATAGGGACAGTTTTTAAAACTACCTTTCATTGACTTTCTAACGGTGTCAATCCGTTTAAGTTACAACGGTTGCGTCACATATTCGTACCAACATGTATTTGGTGATTTTCTTGCGATATTACTAAGTTGTATTGCTTTTAACAGTGAAACGATTGACTGTGGGAATAAATAGAACTGATTCTGGACTGTGACCTTATAAATGTAATAACTGAGTCAATTGGTGTCCAAAGAATAACACTCTTCTTAATTTGACATGATTGCTGGAATTCAGCGAATACATTAGGCTCTGTGATTGCGCTGTATTTAAAAATTTAGATAAATAAGTCTTTTTTTGCTGTGGGACCAATCCTGGCCGTTAGCACACGCTGAATAAATAGGAACAGTTTCGAAGACTACATTTCATTGACTTTCTAGCGGTATAAATCTGTTTGAGTTACAACGGTTGTGTCACATATTCATACCAACATGTATTTAGCGATAGTATTCGGATATTACTAGGTTGCATCGCTTTTAACAGTGAAACGCTTGACTGTGGGACTTAATTGAACTGATTTTGGACTTTGACCTTATAAATGTGATAAATGAGCTAGTTTGACTACAAGAAATAACATTCTTCTTAATTTGACATGATTGCTGGAACTCAGCGATTACACTGGGCGCTGTGGTAGCACTTTATTAAAAAATTAAGATAAATAAGTCATTTTTTACTGTGGGACCAATCCTAGCCGTTAGCTCGCGGTGAAGAAATAGGGACAGTTTTTAAAACTACCTTTCATTGACTTTCTAACGGTGTCAATCCGTTTAAGTTACAACGGTTGCGTCACATATTCGTACCAACATGTATTTGGTGATTTTCTTGCGATATTACTAAGTTGTATTGCTTTTAACAGTGAAACGATTGACTGTGGGAATAAATAGAACTGATTCTGGACTGTGGCCTTATAAATGTAATAACGGAGTCAATTGGTGTCCAAAAGAATAACACTCTTCTTAATTTGACATGATTGCTGGAATTCAGCGAATACATTAGGCTCTGTGATAGCGCTGTATTTAAAAATTTAGATAAATAAGTCTTTTTTTGCTGTGGGACCAATCCTGGCCGTTAGCACACACTGAATAAATAGGAACAGTTTCAAAGACTACATTTCATTGACTTTCTAGCGGTATAAATCTGTTTGAGTTACAACGGTTGTGTCACATATTCATACGAACATGTATTTAGCGATAGTATTCGGATATTACTAGGTTGCATCGCTTTTAACAGTGAAACGCTTGACTGTGGGACTTATTTGAATTGATTTTGGACTTTGACCTTATAAATATGATAAATGAGGCAGTTTGACTACAAGAAGTAACATTGTTCTTAATTTGACATGATTGTTGGAACTCAGCGATTACACTGGGCGCTGTGGTAGCGCTTTATTAAAAAATTAAGATAAATAAGTCATTTTTAACTGTGGGAAAAATCCTAGCCGTAGTTCGCGCTGAAGAAATAGAGACAGTTTCAAAAACTACCATTCATTGACTTTCTAACGGTGTCAATCCGTTTGAGTTACAACGGTTGCGTCACATATTCGTACCAACATGTATTTGGTGATTTTCTTCCGATATTACTAAGTTGTATTGTTTTTAACAGTGAAACGATTGACTGTGGGAATAAATAGAACTGATTCTGGTCTGTGACCTTATAAATGTGATAAATAAGTCAATTGGTGTCCAAAGAATAACATTCTTCTTAATTTGACATGATTGCTGGAATTCAGCGGTTACATTAGGCTCTGTGGTAGCGCTTTATATAAAAATTTAGATAATTAAGTCTTTTCTTACTGTGGGACCAATCCTGGCCGTTAGCACGCGCTGAATAAATAGGAACAGTTTCAAAAACTCCATTTCATTGACGTTTTAACAGTCTCAATCCGTTTGCGTTACAACGGTTGCGTCACATATTCGTACCAACATGTATTTAGCGATAGTATTCGGATATTACTAGGTTGCATCGCTTTTAACAGTGAAACGTTTGACTGTGGGACTTAATTGAACTTACTTTGGACTTTGACCTTGTAAATGTGATAAATGAGCCAGTTTGACTACAAGAAATAACATTCCTCCTAATTTGACATGATTGCTGGAACTCAGCGATTACACTGGTCACTGTGGTAGCGCTTTATTACAAAATTAAGATAAACAAGTCATTCTTTACTGTGGGACCACTTCTAGCCGTAAGCTCGCGCTGAAGAAATAGAGACAGTTTCAGAAACTACATTTCATTTACTTTCTAACGGTGTCAATCCGTTTGAGTTACAAAGGTTGCGTCACATATTCGTACCAACATGTATTTAGCGATATTTTTCCGCTACTACTAGGTTCCATCGCTTTTAACAGTGAAACGATTGACTGTGGGACTTAATTGAACTGATTTTGGACTGTGACCTTATAAATGTGTAAGCGAGACAATTGGACTTCAAGAAATAACATTCTTCCTAATTTGACATGATTGCTGGAACTCAGCGATTACACTGGTCACTGTGGTAGCGCTTTATTACAAAGTTAAGATAAACAAGTCATTCTTTACTGTGGGACCAATCCTAGCCGTTAGCTCGCGCTGAAGAAATAGAGACAGTTTCAAATACTACATTTCACTGACTTTCTAACGGTGTCAGTCCATTTGAGTTACAACGGTTGCGTCACATATTCGTACCAACATGTATTTAGCGATAGTATTCGGATATTGCTAGGTTGCATCGCTTTTAACAGTGAAACGCTTGACTGTGGGACTTAATTGAACTGATTTTGGACTTTGACCTTATAAATGTGATAAATGAGCTAGTTTGACTGCAAGAAATAACATTCTTCTTAATTTGACATGATTGCTGGAACTCAGCGATTACACTGGGCGCTGTGGTAGCACTTTATTAAAAAATTAAGATAAATAAGTCATTTTTTACTGTGGGACCAATCCTAGCCGTTAGCCCGAGGTGAAGAAATAGAGACAGTTTTTAAAACTACCTTTCATTGACTTTCTAACGGTGTCAATCCGTTTGAGTTACAACGGTTGCGTCACATATTCGTACCAACATGTATTTGGTGATATTCTTGCGATATTACTAAGTTGTATTGCTTTTAACAGTGAAACGATTGACTGTGGGAATAAATAGAACTGATTCTGGACTGTGACCTTATAAATGTAATAACTGAGTCAATTGGTGTCCAAAGAATAACACTCTTCTTAATTTGACATGATTGCTGGAATTCAGCGAATACATTAGGCTCTGTGATAGCGCTGTATTTAAAAATTTAGATAAATAAGTCTTTTTTTGCTGTGGGACCAATCCTGGCCGTTAGCACACGCTGAATAAATAGGAACAGTTTCAAAGACTACATTTCATTGACTTTCTAGCGGTATAAATCTGTTTGAGTTACAACGGTTGTGTCACATATTCATACCAACATGTATTTAGCGATAGTATTCGGATATTACTAGGTTGCATCGCTTTTAACAGTGAAACGCTTGACTGTGGGACTTAATTGAACTGATTTTGGACTTTGACCTTATAAATGTGATAAATGAGCTAGTTTGACTACAAGAAATAACATTCTTCTTAATTTGACATGATTGCTGGAACTCAGCGATTACACTGGGCGCTGTGGTAGCACTTTATTAAAAAATTAAGATAAATAAGTCATTTTTTACTGTGGGACCAATCCTAGCCGTTAGCTCGCGGTGAAGAAATAGGGACAGTTTTTAAAACTACCTTTCATTGACTTTCTAACGGTGTCAATCCGTTTAAGTTACAACGGTTGCGTCACATATTCGTACCAACATGTATTTGGTGATTTTCTTGCGATATTACTAAGTTGTATTGCTTTTAACAGTGAAACGATTGACTGTGGGAATAAATAGAACTGATTCTGGACTGTGACCTTATAAATGTAATAACTGAGTCAATTGGTGTCCAAAGAATAACACTCTTCTTAATTTGACATGATTGCTGGAATTCAGCGAATACATTAGGCTCTGTGATTGCGCTGTATTTAAAAATTTAGATAAATAAGTCTTTTTTTGCTGTGGGACCAATCCTGGCCGTTAGCACACGCTGAATAAATAGGAACAGTTTCAAAGACTACATTTCATTGACTTTCTAGCGGTATAAATCTGTTTGAGTTACAACGGTTGTGTCACATATTCATACCAACATGTATTTAGCGATAGTATTCGGATATTACTAGGTTGCATCGCTTTTAACAGTGAAACGCTTGACTGTGGGACTTATTTGAACTGATTTTGGACTTCGACCTTATAAATATGATAAATGAGGCAGTTTGACTACAAGAAATAACATTCTTCTTAATTTGACATGATTGCTGGAACTCAGCGATTACACTGGGCGCTGTGGTAGCACTTTATTAAAAAATTAAGATAAATAAGTCATTTTTTACTGTGGGACCAATCCTAGCCGTTAGCTCGCGGTGAAGAAATAGAGACAGTTTTTAAAACTACCTTTCATTGACTTTCTAACAGTGTCAATCCGTTTGAGTTACAACGGTTGCGTCACATATTCGTACCAACATGTATTTGGTGATTTTCTTGCGATATTACTAAGTTGTATTGCTTTTAACAGTGAAACGATTGACTGTGGGAATAAATAGAACTGATTCTGGACTGTGGCCTTATAAATGTAATAACGGAGTCAATTGGTGTCCAAAGAATAACACTCTTCTTAATTTGACATGATTGCTGGAATTCAGCGAATATATTAGGCTCTGTGATAGCGCTGTATTTAAAAATTTAGATAAATAAGTCTTTTTTTGCTGTGGGACCAATCCTGGCCGTTAGCACACACTGAATAAATAGGAACAGTTTCAAAGACTACATTTCATTGACTTTCTAGCGGTATAAATCTGTTTGAGTTACAACGGTTGTGTCACATATTCATACCAACATGTATTTAGCGATAGTATTCGGATATTACTAGGTTGCATCGCTTTTAACAGTGAAACGCTTGACTGTGGGACTTAGTTGAACTGATTTTGGACTTTGACCTTATAAATGTGATAAATGAGCTAGTTTGACTACAAGAAATAACATTCTTCTTAATTTGACATGATTGCTGGAACTCAGCGATTACACTGGGCGCTGTGGTAGCACTTTATTAAAAAATTAAGATAAATAAGTCATTTTTTACTGTGGGACCAATCCTAGCCGTTAGCTCGCGGTGAAGAAATAGGGACAGTTTTTAAAACTACCTTTCATTGACTTTCTAACGGTGTCAATCCGTTTAAGTTACAACTGTTGCGTCACATATTCGTACCAACATGTATTTGGTGATTTTCTTGCGATATTACTAAGTTGTATTGCTTTTAACAGTGAAACGATTGACTGTGGGAATAAATAGAACTGATTCTGGACTGTGGCCTTATAAATGTAATAACGGAGTCAATTGGTGTCCAAAGAATAACACTCTTCTTAATTTGACATGATTGCTGGAATTCAGCGAATACATTAGGCTCTGTGATAGCGCTGTATTTAAAAATTTAGATAAATAAGTCTTTTTTTGCTGTGGGACCAATCCTGGCCGTTAGCACACACTGAATAAATAGGAACAGTTTCAAAGACTACATTTCATTGACTTTCTAGCGGTATAAATCTGTTTGAGTTACAACGGTTGTGTCACATATTCATACCAACATGTATTTAGCGATAGTATTCGGATATTACTAGGTTGCATCGCTTTTAACAGTGAAACGCTTGACTGTGGGACTTATTTGAACTGATTTTGGACTTTGACCTTATAAATATGATAAATGAGGCAGTTTGACTACAAGAAGTAACATTGTTCTTAATTTGACATGATTGCTGGAACTCAGCGATTACACTGGGCGCTGTGGTAGCGCTTTATTAAAAAATTAAGATAAATAAGTCATTTTTAACTGTGGGAAAAATCCTAGCCGTAGTTCGCGCTGAAGAAATAGAGACAGTTTCAAAAACTACCTTTCATTGACTTTCTAACGGTGTCAATCCGTTTGAGTTACAACGGTTGCGTCACATATTCGTACCAACATGTATTTGGTGATTTTCTTCCGATATTACTAAGTTGTATTGTTTTTAACAGTGAAACGATTGACTGTGGGAATAAATAGAACTGATTCTGGTCTGTGACCTTATAAATGTGATAAATGAGTCAATTGGTGTCCAAAGAATAACATTCTTCTTAATTTGACATGATTGCTGGAATTCAGCGGTTACATTAGGCTCTGTGGTAGCGCTTTATATAAAAATTTAGATAATTAAGTCTTTTCTTACTGTGGGACCAATCCTGGCCGTTAGCACGCGCTGAATAAATAGGAACAGTTTCAAAAACTCCATTTCATTGACGTTTTAACAGTCTCAATCCGTTTGCGTTACAACGGTTGCGTCACATATTCGTACCAACATGTATTTAGCGATAGTATTCGGATATTACTAGGTTGCATCGCTTTTAACAGTGAAACGTTTGACTGTGGGACTTAATTGAACTGACTTTGGACTTTGACCTTGTAAATGTGATAAATGAGCCAGTTTGACTACAAGAAATAACATTCCTCCTAATTTGACATGATTGCTGGAACTCAGCGATTACACTGGTCACTGTGGTAGCGCTTTATTACAAAATTAAGATAAACAAGTCATTCTTTACTGTGGGACAACTTCTAGCCGTAAGCTCGCGCTGAAGAAATAGAGACAGTTTCAGAAACTACATTTCATTTACTTTCTAACGGTGTCAATCCGTTTGAGTTACAAAGGTTGCGTCACATATTCGTACCAACATGTATTTAGCGATATTTTTCCGCTACTACTAGGTTCCATCGCTTTTAACAGTGAAACGATTGACTGTGGGACTTAATTGAACTGATTTTGGACTGTGACCTTATAAATGTGTAAGCGAGACAATTGGACTTCAAGAAATAACATTCTTCCTAATTTGACATGATTGCTGGAACTCAGCGATTACACTGGTCACTGTGGTAGCGCTTTATTACAAAGTTAAGATAAACAAGTCATTCTTTACTGTGGGACCAATCCTAGCCGTTAGCTCGCGCTGAAGAAATAGAGACAGTTTCAAATACTACATTTCACTGACTTTCTAACGGTGTCAGTCCGTTTGAGTTACAACGGTTGCGTCACATATTCGTACCAACATGTATTTAGCGATAGTATTCGGATACTGCTAGGTTGCATCGCTTTTAACAGTGAAACGCTTGACTGTGGGACTTGATTGAACTGATTTTGGACTTTGACCTTATAAATGTGATAAATGAGATAGTTTGAATACAAGAAATAACATTCTTCTTAATTTGACATGATTGCTGGAACTCAGCGATTACACTGGGCGCTGTGGTAGCGCTTTATTACAAAGTTAAGATAAACAAGTCATTCTTTACTGTGGGACCAATCCTAGCCGTTAGCTCGCGCTGAAGAAATAGAGACAGTTTTTAAAACTACCTTTCATTGACTTTCTAACGGTGTCAATCCGTTTGAGTTACAACGGTTGCGTCACATATTCGTACCAACATGTATTTGGTGATTTTCTTGCGATATTACTAAGTTGTATTGCTTTTAACAGTGAAACGATTGACTGTGGGAATAAATAGAACTGATTCTGGACTGTGGCCTTATAAATGTAATAACGGAGTCAATTGGTGTCCAAAGAATAACACTCTTCTTAATTTGACATGATTGCTGGAATTCAGCGAATACATTAGGCTCTGTGATAGCGCTGTATTTAAAAATTTAGATAAATAAGTCTTTTTTTGCTGTGGGACCAATCCTGGCCGTTAGCACACACTGAATAAATAGGAACAGTTTCAAAGACTACATTTCATTGACTTTCTAGCGGTATAAATCTGTTTGAGTTACAACGGTTGTGTCACATATTCATACCAACATGTATTTAGCGATAGTATTCGGATATTACTAGGTTGCATCGCTTTTAACAGTGAAACGCTTGACTGTGGGACTTAGTTGAACTGATTTTGGACTTTGACCTTATAAATGTGATAAATGAGCTAGTTTGACTACAAGAAATAACATTCTTCTTAATTTGACATGATTGCTGGAACTCAGCGATTACACTGGGCGCTGTGGTAGCACTTTATTAAAAAATTAAGATAAATAAGTCATTCTTTACTGTGGGACCAATCCTAGCCGTTAGCTCGCGGTGAAGAAATAGGGACAGTTTTTAAAACTACCTTTCATTGACTTTCTAACGGTGTCAATCCGTTTAAGTTACAACGGTTGCGTCACATATTCGTACCAACATGTATTTGGTGATTTTCTTGCGATATTACTAAGTTGTATTGCTTTTAACAGTGAAACGATTGACTGTGGGAATAAATAGAACTGATTCTGGACTGTGGCCTTATAAATGTAATAACGGAGTCAATTGGTGTCCAAAGAATAACACTCTTCTTAATTTGACATGATTGCTGGAATTCAGCGAATACATTAGGCTCTGTGATAGCGCTGTATTTAAAAATTTAGATAAATAAGTCTTTTTTTGCTGTGGGACCAATCCTGGCCGTTAGCACACACTGAATAAATAGGAACAGTTTCAAAGACTACATTTCATTGACTTTCTAGCGGTATAAATCTGTTTGAGTTACAACGGTTGTGTCACATATTCATACCAACATGTATTTAGCGATAGTATTCGGATATTACTAGGTTGCATCGCTTTTAACAGTGAAACGCTTGACTGTGGGACTTATTTGAACTGATTTTGGACTTTGACCTTATAAATATGATAAATGAGGCAGTTTGACTACAAGAAGTAACATTGTTCTTAATTTGACATGATTGCTGGAACTCAGCGATTACACTGGGCGCTGTGGTAGCGCTTTATTAAAAAATTAAGATAAATAAGTCATTTTTAACTGTGGGAAAAATCCTAGCCGTAGTTCGCGCTGAAGAAATAGAGACAGTTTCAAAAACTACCTTTCATTGACTTTCTAACGGTGTCAATCCGTTTGAGTTACAACGGTTGCGTCACATATTCGTACCAACATGTATTTGGTGATTTTCTTCCGATATTACTAAGTTGTATTGTTTTTAACAGTGAAACGATTGACTGTGGGAATAAATAGAACTGATTCTGGTCTGTGACCTTATAAATGTGATAAATGAGTCAATTGGTGTCCAAAGAATAACATTCTTCTTAATTTGACATGATTGCTGGAATTCAGCGGTTACATTAGGCTCTGTGGTAGCGCTTTATATAAAAATTTAGATAATTAAGTCTTTTCTTACTGTGGGACCAATCCTGGCCGTTAGCACGCGCTGAATAAATAGGAACAGTTTCAAAAACTCCATTTCATTGACTTTTTAACAGTCTCAATCCGTTTGCGTTACAACGGTTGCGTCACATATTCGTACCAACATGTATTTAGCGATAGTATTCGGATATTACTAGGTTGCATCGCTTTTAACAGTGAAACGTTTGACTGTGGGACTTAATTGAACTGACTTTGGACTTTGACCTTGTAAATGTGATAAATGAGCCAGTTTGACTACAAGAAATAACATTCCTCCTAATTTGACATGATTGCTGGAACTCAGCGATTACACTGGTCACTGTGGTAGCGCTTTATTACAAAATTAAGATAAACAAGTCATTCTTTACTGTGGGACAACTTCTAGCCGTAAGCTCGCGCTGAAGAAATAGAGACAGTTTCAGAAACTACATTTCATTTACTTTCTAACGGTGTCAATCCGTTTGAGTTACAAAGGTTGCGTCACATATTCGTACCAACATGTATTTAGCGATATTTTTCCGCTACTACTAGGTTCCATCGCTTTTAACAGTGAAACGATTGACTGTGGGACTTAATTGAACTGATTTTGGACTGTGACCTTATAAATGTGTAAGCGAGACAATTGGACTTCAAGAAATAACATTCTTCCTAATTTGACATGATTGCTGGAACTCAGCGATTACACTGGTCACTGTGGTAGCGCTTTATTACAAAGTTAAGATAAACAAGTCATTCTTTACTGTGGGACCAATCCTAGCCGTTAGCTCGCGCTGAAGAAATAGAGACAGTTTCAAATACTACATTTCACTGACTTTCTAACGGTGTCAGTCCGTTTGAGTTACAACGGTTGCGTCACATATTCGTACCAACATGTATTTAGCGATAGTATTCGGATACTGCTAGGTTGCATCGCTTTTAACAGTGAAACGCTTGACTGTGGGACTTGATTGAACTGATTTTGGACTTTGACCTTATAAATGTGATAAATGAGATAGTTTGAATACAAGAAATAACATTCTTCTTAATTTGACATGATTGCTGGAACTCAGCGATTACACTGGGCGCTGTGGTAGCGCTTTATTACAAAGTTAAGATAAACAAGTCATTCTTTACTGTGGGACCAATCCTAGCCGTTAGCTCGCGCTGAAGAAATAGAGACAGTTTTTAAAACTACCTTTCATTGACTTTCTAACGGTGTCAATCCGTTTGAGTTACAACGGTTGCGTCACATATTCGTACCAACATGTATTTGGTGATTTTCTTGCGATATTACTAAGTTGTATTGCTTTTAACAGTGAAACGATTGACTGTGGGAATAAATAGAACTGATTCTGGACTGTGACCTTATAAATGTAATAACTGAGTCAATTGGTGTCCAAAGAATAACACTCTTCTTAATTTGACATGATTGCTGGAATTCAGCGAATACATTAGGCTCTGTGATAGCGCTGTATTTAAAAATTTAGATAAATAAGTCTTTTTTTGCTGTGGGACCAATCCTGGCCGTTAGCACACGCTGAATAAATAGGAACAGTTTCAAAGACTACATTTCATTGACTTTCTAGCGGTATAAATCTGTTTGAGTTACAACGGTTGTGTCACATATTCATACCAACATGTATTTAGCGATAGTATTCGGATATTACTAGGTTGCATCGCTTTTAACAGTGAAACGCTTGACTGTGGGACTTAATTGAACTGATTTTGGACTTTGACCTTATAAATGTGATAAATGAGCTAGTTTGACTACAAGAAATAACATTCTTCTTAATTTGACATGATTGCTGGAACTCAGCGATTACACTGGGCGCTGTGGTAGCACTTTATTAAAAAATTAAGATAAATAAGTCATTTTTTACTGTGGGACCAATCCTAGCCGTTAGCTCGCGGTGAAGAAATAGAGACAGTTTTTAAAACTACCTTTCATTGACTTTCTAACGGTGTCAATCCGTTTGAGTTACAACGGTTGCGTCACATATTCGTACCAACATGTATTTGCTGATATTCTTGCGATATTACTAAGTTGTATTGCTTTTAACAGTGAAACGATTGACTGTGGGAATAAATAGAACTGATTCTGGACTGTGACCTTATAAATGTAATAACTGAGTCAATTGGTGTCCAAAGAATAACACTCTTCTTAATTTGACATGATTGCTGGAGTTCAGCGAATACATTAGGCTCTGTGATAGCGCTGTATTTAAAAATTTAGATAAATAAGTCTTTTTTTGCTGTGGGACCAATCCTGGCCGTTAGCACACGCTGAATAAATAGGAACAGTTTCAAAGACTACATTTCATTGACTTTCTAGCGGTATAAATCTGTTTGAGTTACAACGGTTGTGTCACATATTCATACCAACATGTATTTAGCGATAGTATTCGGATATTACTAGGTTGCATCGCTTTTAACAGTGAAACGCTTGACTGTGGGACTTAATTGAACTGATTTTGGACTTTGACCTTATAAATGTGATAAATGAGCTAGTTTGACTACAAGAAATAACATTCTTCTTAATTTGACATGATTGCTGGAACTCAGCGATTACACTGGGCGCTGTGGTAGCACTTTATTAAAAAATTAAGATAAATAAGTCATTTTTACTGTGGGACCAATCCTAGCCGTTAGCTCGCGGTGAAGAAATAGAGACAGTTTTTAAAACTACCTTTCATTGACTTTCTAACGGTGTCAATCCGTTTGAGTTACAACGGTTGCGTCACATATTCGTACCAACATGTATTTGGTGATATTCTTGCGATATTACTAAGTTGTATTGCTTTTAACAGTGAAACGATTGACTGTGGGAATAAATAGAACTGATTCTGGACTGTGACTTTATAAATGTAATAACTGAGTCAATTGGTGTCCAAAGAATAACACTCTTCTTAATTTGACATGATTGCTGGAATTCAGCGAATACATTAGGCTCTGTGATAGCGCTGTATTTAAAAATTTAGATAAATAAGTCTTTTTTTGCTGTGGGACCAATCCTGGCCGTTAGCACACGCTGAATAAATAGGAACAGTTTCAAAGACTACATTTCATTGACTTTCTAGCGGTATAAATCTGTTTGAGTTACAACGGTTGTGTCACATATTCATACCAACATGTATTTAGCGATAGTATTCGGATATTACTAGGTTGCATCGCTTTTAACAGTGAAACGCTTGACTGTGGGACTTATTTGAACTGATTTTGGACTTTGACCTTATAAATATGATAAATGAGGCAGTTTGACTACAAGAAGTAACATTGTTCTTAATTTGACATGATTGCTGGAACTCAGCGATTACACTGGGCGCTGTGGTAGCGCTTTATTAAAAAATTAAGATAAATAAGTCATTTTTAACTGTGGGACAAATCCTAGCAGTAGTTCGCGCTGAAGAAATAGAGACAGTTTCAAAAACTACCTTTCATTGACTTTCTAACGGTGTCAATCCGTTTGAGTTACAACGGTTGCGTCACATATTCGTACCAACATGTATTTGGTGATTTTCTTCCGATATTACTAAGTTGTATTGTTTTTAACAGTGAAACGATTGACTGTGGGAATAAATAGAACTGATTCTGGACTGTGACCTTATAAATGTGATAAATGAGTCATTTGGTGTCCAAAGAATAACAGTCTTCTTAATTTGACATGATTGCTGGAATTCAGCGGTTACATTAGGCTCTGTGGTAGCGCTTTATATAAAAATTTAGATAATTAAGTCTTTTCTTACTGTGGGACCAATCCTGGCCGTTAGCACGCGCTGAATAAATAGGAACAGTTTCAAAAACTCCATTTCATTGACGTTTTAACAGTGTCAATCCGTTTGCGTTACAACGGTTGCGTCACATATTCGTACCAACATGTATTTAGCGATAGTATTCGGATATTACTAGGTTGCATCGCTTTTAACAGTGAAACGTTTGACTGTGGGACTTAATTGAACTGACTTTTGACTTTGACCTTGTAAATGTGATAAATGAGCCAGTTTGACTACAAGAAATAACATTCCTCCTAATTTGACATGATTGCTGAAACTCAGCGATTACACTGGTCACTGTGGTAGCGCTTTATTACAAAATTAAGATAAACAAGTCATTCTTTACTGTGGGACCAATTCTAGCCGTTAGCTCGCGCTGAAGAAATAGAGACAGTTTCAGGAACTACATTTCATTTACTTTCTAACGGTGTCAATCCGTTTGAGTTACAAAGGTTGCGTCACATATTCGTACCAACATGTATTTAGCGATATTTTTCCGCTACTACTAGGTTCCATCGCTTTTAACAGTGAAACGATTGACTGTGGGACTTAATTGAACTGAGTTTGGACTGTGACCTTATAAATGTGTAAGCCAGACAATTGGACTTCAAGAAATAACATTCTTCCTAATTTGACATGATTGCTGGAATTCAGCGAATACATTAGGCTCTGTGATAGCGCTGTATTTAAAAATTTAGATAAATAAGTCTTTTTTTGCTGTGGGACCAATCCTGGCCGTTAGCACACGCTGAATAAATAGGAACAGTTTCAAAGACTACATTTCATTGACTTTCTAGCGGTATAAATCTGTTTGAGTTACAACGGTTGTGTCACATATTCATACCATTATGTATTTAGCGATAGTATTCGGATATTACTAGGTTGCATCGCTTTTAACAGTGAAACGCTTGACTGTGGGACTTAATTGAACTGATTTTGGACTTTGACCTTATAAATGTGATAAATGAGCTAGTTTGACTACAAGATATAACATTCTTCTTAATTTGACATGATTGCTGGAACTCAGCGATTACACTAGGCGCTGTGGTAGCACTTTATTAAAAAATTAAGATAAATAAGTCATTTTTTACTGTGGAACCAATCCTAGCCGTTAGCTCGCGGTGAAGAAATAGAGACAGTTTCAGGAACTACATTTCATTTACTTTCTAACGGTGTCAATCCGTTTGAGTTACAACGGTTGCGTCACATGTTCGTACCAATGTGTATTTGGTGATATTCTTGCGATATTACTAAGTTGTATTGCTTTTAACAGTGAAACGATTGACTGTGGGACTTAATTGAACTGATTTTGGACTGTGACCTTATAAATGTAATAACTGAGTCAATTGGTGTCCAAAGAATAACACTCTTCTTAATTTGACATGATTGCTGGAATTCAGCGAATACATTAGGCTCTGTGATAACGCTGTATTTAAAAATTTAGATAAATAAGTCTTTTTTTGCTGTGGGACCAATCCTGGCCGTTAGCACACGCTGAATAAATAGGAACAGTTTCAAAGACTACATTTCATTAAATTTCTAGCGGTATAAATCTGTTTGAGTTACAACGGTTGTGTCACATATTCATACCAACATGTATTTAGCGATAGTATTCGGATATTACTAGGTTGCATCGCTTTTAACAGTGAAACGCTTGACTGTGGGACTTAATTGAACTGATTTTGGACTTTGACCTTATAAATGTGATAAATGAGCTAGTTTGACTACAAGAAATAACATTCTTCTTAATTTGACATGATTGCTGGAACTCAGCGATTACACTGGGCGCTGTGGTAGCACTTTATTAAAAAATTAAGATAAATAAGTCATTTTTTACTGTGGGACCAATCCTAGCCGTTAGCTCGCGGTGAAGAAATAGAGACAGTTTTTAAAACTACCTTTCATTGACTTTCTAACGGTGTCAATCCGTTTGAGTTACAACGGTTGCGTCACATATTCGTACCAACATGTATTTGGTGATATTCTTGCGATATTACTAAGTTGTATTGCTTTTAACAGTGAAACGATTGACTGTGGGAATAAATAGAACTGATTCTGGACTGTGACTTTATAAATGTAATAACTGAGTCAATTGGTGTCCAAAGAATAACACTCTTCTTAATTTGACATGATTGCTGGAATTCAGCGAATACATTAGGCTCTGTGATAGCGCTGTATTTAAAAATTTAGATAAATAAGTCTTTTTTTGCTGTGGGACCAATCCTGGCCGTTAGCACACGCTGAATAAATAGGAACAGTTTCAAAGACTACATTTCATTGACTTTCTAGCGGTATAAATCTGTTTGAGTTACAACGGTTGTGTCACATATTCATACCAACATGTATTTAGCGATAGTATTCGGATATTACTAGGTTGCATCGCTTTTAACAGTGAAACGCTTGACTGTGGGACTTATTTGAACTGATTTTGGACTTTGACCTTATAAATATGATAAATGAGGCAGTTTGACTACAAGAAGTAACATTGTTCTTAATTTGACATGATTGCTGGAACTCAGCGATTACACTGGTCACTGTGGTAGCGCTTTATTACAAAATTAAGATAAACAAGTCATTTTTTACTGTTGGACCAATCCTAGCCGTCGGCTCGCGCTGAAGAAATAGAGACAGTTTCAAAACCTACATTTCATTTACTTTCTAACGGTGTCAATCCGTTTGAGTTACAACGGTTGCGTCACATATTTGTACCAACATTTATTTAGTGATTTTCTTCCGATATTACTAAGTTGTATTGCTTTTAACAGTGAAACGATTGACTGTAGGAATTATTAGAACTGATTCTGGACTGCGACTTTATAAATGTGATAAATGAGCCAATTGGTCTCCAAGGAATAACATTCTTCTTAATTTGACATGACTGCTGGAATTCATCGATTACATTAGGCTCTGTGGTAACGCTTTATTTAAAAATTTAGATAAATAAGTCTTTTTTTGCTGTGGGACCAACCCTAGCCGTTAGCGCGCGCTGAAGATATAGAGACAGTTTCAAAAACTCCATTTCATTGACTTTTTAACGGTGTCAATCCGTTTGAGTTACAACGGTTGCGTCACATATTTGTACCAACATTTATTTAGTGATTTTCTTCCGATATTACTAAGTTGTATTGCTTTTAACAGTGAAACGATTGACTGTAGGAATTATTAGAACTGATTCTGGACTGCGACTTTATAAATGTGATAAATGAGCCAATTGGTCTCCAAGGAATAACATTCTTCTTAATTTGACATGACTGCTGGAATTCATCGATTACATTAGGCTCTGTGGTAACGCTTTATTTAAAAATTTAGATAAATAAGTCTTTTTTTGCTGTGGGACCAACCCTAGCCGTTAGCGCGCGCTGAAGATATAGAGACAGTTTCAAAAACTCCATTTCATTGACTTTTTAACAGTGTCAATCCGTTTGCGTTACAACGGTTGCGTCACATATTCGTACCAACATGTATTTAGCGATAGTATTCGGATATTAATAGGTTGCATCGCTTTTAACAGTGAAACGTTTGACTGTGGGATTTAATTGAACTGACTTTGGACTTTGACCTTATAAATGTGATAAATGAGCCAGTTTGACTGCAAGAAATAACATTCTTATTAATCTGACATGATTGCTGGAAGTCAGCGATTACACTGGGCGCAGTGGTAGCGTTTTATTTAAAAATTTAGATAAATAAGTCTTTTTTTACTGTGGGACCAATCCTAGCCGTCGGCTCGCGCTGAAGAAATAGAGACAGTTTCAAAAACTACATTTCATTTACTTTCTAACGGTGTCAATCCGTTTGAGTTACAACGGTTGCGTCACATATTTGTACCAACATTTATTTAGTGATTTTCTTCCGATATCACTAAGTTGTATTGCTTTTAACAGTGAAACGATTGACTGTAGGAATTATTAGAACTGATTCTGGACTGCGACCTTATAAATGTGATAAATGAGCCAATTGGTCTCCAAGGAATAACATTCTTCTTAATTTGACATGACTGCTGGAATTCATCGATTACATTAGGCTCTGTGGTAGCGCTTTATTTAAAAATTTAGATAAATAAGTCTTTTTTTGCTGTGGGACCAATCCTAGCCGTTAGCGCGCGCTGAAGATATAGAGACAGTTTCAAAAACTCCATTTCATTGACTTTTTAACAGTGTCAATCCGTTTGCGTTACAACGGTTGCGTCACATATTCGTACCAACATGTATTTAGCGATAGTATTCGGATATTAATAGGTTGCATCGCTTTTAACAGTGAAACGTTTGACTGTGGGATTTAATTGAACTGACTTTGGACTTTGACCTTATAAATGTGATAAATGAGCCAGTTTGACTGCAAGAAATAACATTCTTATTAATCTGACATGATTGCTGGAAGTCAGCGATTACACTGGGCGCTGTGGTAGCGTTTTATTTAAAAATTTAGATAAATAAGTCTTTTTTTACTGTGGGACCAATTCTAGCCGTTAGTTCGCGCTTAAGAAATAGAAACAGTACCAAAGACTATATTTCATTGACTTTCTAGCGGTATAAATCCGTTTGAGTTACAACGGTTGCGTCACATATTCGTACCAACATGTATTTAGCGATAGTATTCGGATATTACTAGGTTGCATCGCTTTTAGAAGTGAAACGATTGACTGTGGGACTTAATTGAACTGATTTTGGACTTTGACCTTATAAATATGATAAATGAGGCAGTTTGACTACAAGAAGTAACATTGTTCTTAATTTGACATGATTGCTGGAACTCAGCGATTACACTGGGCGCTGTGGTAGCGCTTTATTAAAAAATTAAGATAAATAAGTCATTTTTAACTGTGGGACAAATCCTAGCCGTAGTTCGCGCTGAAGAAATAGAGACAGTTTCAAAAACTACCTTTCATTGACTTTCTAACGGTGTCAATCCGTTTGAGTTACAACGGTTGCGTCACATATTCGTACCAACATGTATTTGGTGATTTTCTTCCCATATTACTAAGTTGTATTGTTTTTAACAGTGAAACGATTGACTGTGGGAATAAATAGAACTGATTCTGGACTGTGACCTTATAAATGTGATAAATGAGTCAATTGGTGTCCAAAGAATAACATTCTTCTTAATTTGACATGATTGCTGGAATTCAGCGGTTACATTAGGCTCTGTGGTAGCGCTTTATATAAAAATTTAGATAATTAAGTCTTTTCTTACTGTGGGACCAATCCTGGCCGTTAGCACGCGCTGAATAAATAGGAACAGTTTCAAAAACTCCATTTCATTGACTTTTTAACAGTGTCAATCCGTTTGCGTTACAACGGTTGCGTCACATATTCGTACCAACATGTATTTAGCGATAGTATTCGGATATTACTAGGTTGCATCGCTTTTAACAGTGAAACGTTTGACTGTGGGACTTAATTGAACTGACTTTGGACTTTGACCTTATAAATGTGATAAATGAGCCAGTTTGACTACAAGAAATAAAATTCTTCTTAATTTGACTTGATTGCCGAAACTCAGCGATTACATTTGGCGCTGTGGTAGCGATTCATTTACAAATTAAGATAAAAAAATCAGTTTTTACTGTGGGACCAATCCTAGCCGTTTGCGCGCGCTGAAGAAATAGAGACAGTTTCAAATACTACATTTCACTGACTTTTTAACGGTGTCAGTCCGTTTGAGTTACAACGGTTGCGTCACATATTCGTACCAACATGTATTTAGCGATAGTATTCGGATATTGCTAGGTTGCATCGCTTTTAACAGTGAAACGCTTGACTGTGGGACTTATTTGAACTGATTTTGGACTTTGACCTTATAAATGTGATAAATGAGGCAGTTTGACTACAAGAAATAACATTCTTCTTAATTTGACATGATTGCTGGAACTCAGCGATTACACTGGGCGCTGTGGTAGCACTTTATTAAAAAATTAAGATAAATAAGTCATTTTTTACTGTGGGACCAATCCTAGCCGTTAGCTCGCGGTGAAGAAATAGAGACAGTTTTTAAAACTACCTTTCATTGACTTTCTAACGGTGTCAATCCGTTTGAGTTACAACGGTTGCGTCACATATTCGTACCAACATGTAGTTGGTGATATTCTTGCGATATTACTAAGTTGTATTGCTTTTAACAGTGAAACGATTGACTGTGGGAATAAATAGAACTGATTCTGGACTGTGACCTTATAAATGTAATAACTGAGTCAATTGGTGTCCAAAGAATAACACTCTTCTTAATTTGACATGATTGCTGGAATTCAGCGAATACATTAGGCTCTGTGATAGCGCTGTATTTAAAAATTTAGATAAATAATTCTTTTTTTGCTGTGGGACCAATCCTGGCCGTTAGCACACGCTGAATAAATAGGAACAGTTTCAAAGACTACATTTCATTGACTTTCTAGCGGTATAAATCTGTTTGAGTTACAACGGTTGTGTCACATATTCATACCAACATGTATTTAGCGATAGTATTCGGATATTACTAGGTTGCATCGCTTTTAACAGTGAAACGCTTGACTGTGGGACTTAATTGAACTGATTTTGGACTTTGACCTTATAAATGTGATAAATGAGCTAGTTTGACTACAAGAAATAACATTCTTCTTAATTTGACATGATTGCTGGAACTGAGCGATTACACTGGGCGCTCTGGTAGCACTTTATTAAAAAATTAAGATAAATAAGTCATTTTTTACTGTGGGACCAATCCTAGCCGTTAGCTCGCGGTGAAGAAATAGAGACACTTTTTAAAACTACCTTTCATTGACTTTCTAACGGTGTCAATCCGTTTGAGTTACAACGGTTGCGTCACATATTCGTACCAACATGTATTTGGTGATTTTCTTGCGATATTACTAAGTTGTATTGTTTTTAACAGTGAAACGATTGACTGTGGGAATAAATAGAACTGATTCTGGACTGTGACCTTATAAATGTAATAACTGAGTCAATTGGTGTCCAAAGAATAACACTCTTCTTAATTTTACATGATTGCTGGAACTCAGCGATTACACTGGGCGCTGTGGTAGCACTTTATTAAAAAATTAAGATAAATAAGTCATTTTTTACTGTGGGACCAATCCTAGCCGTTAGCTCGCGGTGAAGAAATAGAGACAGTTTTTAAAACTACCTTTCATTGACTTTCTAACGGTGTCAATCCGTTTGAGTTACAACGGTTGCGTCACATATTCGTACCAACATGTAGTTGGTGATATTCTTGCGATATTACTAAGTTGTATTGCTTTTAACAGTGAAACGATTGACTGTGGGAATAAATAGAACTGATTCTGGACTGTGACCTTATAAATGTAATAACTGAGTCAATTGGTGTCCAAAGAATAACACTCTTCTTAATTTGACATGATTGCTGGAATTCAGCGAATACATTAGGCTCTGTGATAGCGCTGTATTTAAAAATTTAGATAAATAATTCTTTTTTTGCTGTGGGACCAATCCTGGCCGTTAGCACACGCTGAATAAATAGGAACAGTTTCAAAGACTACATTTCATTGACTTTCTAGCGGTATAAATCTGTTTGAGTTACAACGGTTGTGTCACATATTCATACCAACATGTATTTAGCGATAGTATTCGGATATTACTAGGTTGCATCGCTTTTAACAGTGAAACGCTTGACTGTGGGACTTAATTGAACTGATTTTGGACTTTGACCTTATAAATGTGATAAATGAGCTAGTTTGACTACAAGAAATAACATTCTTCTTAATTTGACATGATTGCTGGAACTGAGCGATTACACTGGGCGCTCTGGTAGCACTTTATTAAAAAATTAAGATAAATAAGTCATTTTTTACTGTGGGACCAATCCTAGCCGTTAGCTCGCGGTGAAGAAATAGAGACAGTTTTTAAAACTACCTTTCATTGACTTTCTAACGGTGTCAATCCGTTTGAGTTACAACGGTTGCGTCACATATTCGTACCAACATGTATTTGGTGATTTTCTTGCGATATTACTAAGTTGTATTGTTTTTAACAGTGAAACGATTGACTGTGGGAATAAATAGAACTGATTCTGGACTGTGACCTTATAAATGTAATAACTGAGTCAATTGGTGTCCAAAGAATAACACTCTTCTTAATTTTACATGATTGCTGGAATTCAGCGAATACATTAGGCTCTGTGATAGCGCTGCATTTAAAAATTTAGATAAATAAGTCTTTTTTTGCTGTGGGACCAATCCTGGCCGTTAGCACACGCTGAATAAATAGGAACAGTTTCAAAGACTACATTTCATTGACTTTCTAGCGGTATAAATCTGTTTGAGTTACAACGGTTGTGTCACATATTCATACCAACATGTATTTAGCGATAGTATTCGGATATTACTAGGTTGCATCGCTTTTAACAGTGAAACGCTTGACTGTGGGACTTATTTGAACTGATTTTGGACTTTGACCTTATAAATGTGATAAATGAGCTAGTTTGACTACAAGAAATAACATTCTTCTTAATTTGACATGATTGTTGGAACTCAGCGATTGCAGTGGGCGCTGTGGTAGCACTTTATTAAAAAATTAAGATAAATAAGTCATTTTTTACTGTGGGACCAATCCTAGCCGTTAGCTCGCGCTGAAGAAATAGAGACAGTTTTTAAAACTACCTTTCATTGACTTTCTAACGGTGTCAATCCGTTTGAGTTACAACGGTTGCGTCACATATTCGTACCAACATGTATTTGGTGATTTTCTTGCGATATTACTAAGTTGTATTGCTTTTAACAGTGAAACGATTGACTGTGGGAATAAATAGAACTGATTCTGGACTGTGATCTTATAAATGTAATAACTGAGTCAATTGGTGTCCAAAGAATAACACTCTTCTTAATTTGTCATGATTGCTCGAATTCAGCGGTTACATTAGGCTCTGTGGTAGCGCTTTATTTAAAAATTTAGATAAATAAGTCTTTTTTTGCTGTGGGACCAATCCTGGCCGTTAGCACGCGCTGAATAAATAGGAACAGTTTCAGAGACTACATTTCATTGACTTTCTAGCGGTATAAATCTGTTTGAGTTACAACGGTTCTGTCACATATTCGTACCAACATGTATTGAGCGATAGTATTCGGATATTGCTAGGTTGCATCGCTTTTAACAGTGAAACGCTTGACTGTGGGACTTATTTGAACTGATTTTGGACTTTGACCTTATAAATGTGATAAATGAGGCAGTTTGACTACAAGAAATAACATTCTTCTTAATTTGACATGATTGCTGGAACTCAGCGATTGCAGTGGGCGCTGTGGTAGCGCTTTATTAAAAAATTAGGACAAAGAAGTCATTTTTTATTGTGGGACCAATCCTAGTCGTTAGCTCGCGCTGAAGAAATAGAGACAGTTTCAAAAACTACCTTTCATTCACTTTCTAACGGTGTCAATCCGTTTGAGTTACAACGGTTGCGTCACATATTCGTACCAACATGTATTTGGTGATTTTCTTCCGATATTACTAAGTTGTATTGCTTTAAACAGTGAAACGATTGACTGTGGGAATAAATAGAACTGATTCTGGACTGTGACCTCATAAATGTGATAAATGAGTCAATTGGTGTCCAAAGAATAACATTCTTCTTAATTTAACATGATTGCTGGAATTCAGCGAATACATTAGGCTCTGTGGTAGCGCTTTATTTAAAAATTTAGATAAATAAGTCTTTTTTTGCTGTGGGACCAATCCTGGCCGTTAGCACGCGCTGAATAAATAGGAACAGTTTCAAAGACTACATTTCATTGACTTTCTAGCGGTATAAATCTGTTTGAGTTACAACGGTTCTGTCACATATTTGTACCAACATGTATTTAGCGATAGTATTCGGATATTACTAGATTGCATCGCTTTTAACAGTGAAACGCTTGACCGTGGGACTTAATTGAACTGATTTTGGACTTTGACCTTGTAAATGTAATAAATGAACCAGTTTGACTACAAGAAATAACATTCTTCCTAATTTGACATAAATGCTGGAACTCAGCGATTACACTGGTCACTGTGGTAGCCCTTTATTACAAAATTAAGATAAACAAGTCATTTTTTACTGTGGGACCAATCCTAGCCGTCGGCTCGCGCTGAAGAAATAGAGACAGTTTCAAAAACTACATTTCATTTACTTTCTAACGGTGTCAATCCGTTTGAGTTACAACGGTTGCGTCACATATTTGTACCAACATTTATTTGGTGATTTTCTTCCGATATTACTAAGTTGTATTGCTTTTAACAGTGAAACGATTGACTGTAGGAATTATTAGAACTGATTCTGGACTGCGACTTTATAAATGTGATAAATGAGCCAATTGGTCTCCAAGGAATAACATTCTTCTTAATTTGACATGACTGCTGGAATTCATCGATTACATTGGGCTCTGTGGTAGCACTTTATTTAAAAATTTAGATAAATAAGTCTTTTTTTGCTGTGGGACCAATCCTAGCCGTTAGCGCGCGCTGAAGATATAGAGACAGTTTCAAAAACTCCATTTCATTGACTTTTTAACAGTGTCAATCCGTTTGCGTTACAACGGTTGCGTCACATATTCGTACCAACATGTATTTAGCGATAGTATTCGGATATTAATAGGTTGCATCGCTTTTAACAGTGAAACGTTTGACTGTGGTATTTAATTGAACTGACTTTGGACTTTGACCTTATAAATATGATAAATGAGCCAGTTTGACTACAAGAAATAACATTCTTATTAATCTGACATGATTGCTGGAAGTCAGCGATTACACTGGGCGCTGTGGTAGCGTTTTATTTAAAAATTTAGATAAATAAGTCTTTTTTTACTGTGGGACCAATTCTAGCCGTTAGTTCGCGCTTAAGAAATAGAAACAGTACCAAAGACTACATTTCATTGACTTTCTAGCGGTATAAATCCGTTTGAGTTACAACGGTTGCGTCACATATTCGTACCAACATGTATTTAGCGATAGTATTCGGATATTACTAGGTTGCATCGCTTTTAAAAGTGAAACGATTGACTGTGGGACTTAATTGAACTGATTTTGGACTTTGACCTTATAAATATGATAAATGAGGCAGTTTGACTACAAGAAGTAACATTGTTCTTAATTTGACATGATTGCTGGAACTCAGCGATTACACTGGGCGCTGTGGTAGCGCTTTATTAAAAAATTAAGATAAATAAGTCATTTTTAACTGTGGGACAAATCCTAGCCGTAGTTCGCGCTGAAGAAATAGAGACAGTTTCAAAAACTACCTTTCATTGATTTTCTAACCGTGTCAATCCGTTTGAGTTACAACGGTTGCGTCACATATTCGTACCAACATGTATTTGGTGATTTTCTTCCGATATTACTAAGTTGTATTGTTTTTAACAGTGAAACGATTGACTGTGGGAATAAATAGAACTGATTCTGGACTGTGACCTTATAAATGTGATAAATGAGTCAATTGGTGTCCAAAGAATAACATTCTTCTTAATTTGACATGATTGCTGGAATTCAGCGGTTACATTAGGCTCTGTGGTAGCGCTTTATATAAAAATTTAGATAATTAAGTCTTTTCTTACTGTGGGACCAATCCTGGCCGTTAGCACGCGCTGAATAAATAGGAACAGTTTCAAAAACTCCATTTCATTGACTTTTTAACAGTGTCAATCCGTTTGCGTTACAACGGTTGCGTCACATATTCGTACCAACATGTATTTAGCGATAGTATTCGGATATTACTAGGTTGCATCGCTTTTAACAGTGAAACGTTTGACTGTGGGACTTATTTGAACTGATTTTGGACTTTGACCTTATAAATGAGATAAATGAGGCAGTTTGACTACAAGAAATAACATTCTTCTTAATTTGACATGATTGCTGGAACTCAGCGATTGCAGTGGGCGCTGTGGTAGCGCTTTATTAAAAAATTAAGACAAATAAGTCATTTTTTACTGTGGGACCAATCCTAGCTGTTAGCTCGCGCTGAAGAAATAGAGACAGTTTCAAAAACTACCTTTCATTGACTTTCTAACGGTGTCAATCCGTTTGAGTTACAACGGTTGTGTCACATATTCATACCAACATGTATTTAGCGATAGTATTCGGATATTACTAGGTTGCATCCGTTTTAACAGTGAAACGCTTGACTGTGGGACTTAATTGAACTGATTTTGGACTTTGACTTTATAAATGTGATAAATGAGCCAGTTTGACTACAAGAAAGAACATTCTTCTTAATTTGACATGATTGCTGGAACTCAGAGATTACACTGGGCGCTGTGGTAGCGCTTTATTAAAAAATTAAGATAAATAAATAATTTTTTACTGTGGGACCAATCCTAGCCGTTAGCACACGCTGAATAAGTAGGAACAGTTTCAAAGACTACATTTCATTGACTTTCTAGCGGTATAAATCTGTTTGAGTTACAACGGTTGTGTCACATATTCATACCAACACGTATTTAGCGATAGTATTCGGATATTACTAGGTTTCATCGCTTTTAACAGTGAAACGCCTGACTGTGGGACTTAATTGAATTGATTTTGGACTTTGACCTTATAAATGTGATAAATGAGCTAGTTTGACTACAAGAAATAACATTCTTCTTAATTTGACATGATTGCTGGAACTCAGCGATTACACTGGGCGCTGTGGTTGCGCTTTATTAAAAAATTAAGATAAGTAAGTCATTTTTTACTGTGGGACCAGTCCTAGCCGTTAGCACGCGCTGAATAAATAGGAACAGTTTCAAAGACTACATTTCATTGACTTTCCAGCGGTATAAATCTGTTTGAGTTACAACGGTTGTGTCACATATTCATACCAACATGTATTTAGCGATAGTATTCGGATATTACTAGGTTGCATCCGTTTTAACAGTGAAACGCTTGACTGTGGGACTTAATTGAACTGATTTTGGACTTTGACCTTATAAATGTGATAAATGAGGCAGTTTGACTACAAGAAAGAACATTCTTCTTAATTTGACATGATTGCTGGAACTCAGCGATTACACTGGCGCTGTGGTAGCGCTTTATTAAAAAATTAAGATAAATAAATGATTTTTTTCTGTGGGACCAATCCTAGCTGTTAGCTCGTGCTGAAGAAATAGACACAGTTTTAGAAACTACCTTTCATTGACTTTCTAACGGTGTCAATCCGTTTGAGTTACAGCGGTTGCGTCACATATTCGTACCAACATGTATTTGTGATGTTCTTCCAATATTACTAAGTTGTATAGCTTTTAACAGTGAAACGATTGACTGTGGGAATAAATAGAACTGAGTCTGGACTGTGATCTTATAAATGTGATAAATAAGTCAATTGGTGTCGAAAGAATTTCATTCTTTTTAATTTGACATGATTGCTGGAATTCAGCGAATACATTAGGCTCTGTGGTAGCGCTTTATTTAAAAATTTAGATAAATAAGTCTTTTTTTGCTGTGGGACCAATCCTGGTCGTTAGCACACGCTGAATAAATAGGAACAGTTTCAAAGACTACATTTCATTGACTTTCTAGCGGTATAAATCTGTTTGAGTTACAACGGTTGTGTCACATATTCATACCAACATGTATTTAGCGATAGTATTCGGATATTACTAGGTTGCATCCGTTTTAACAGTGAAACGCTTGACTGTGGGACTTAATTGAACTGATTTTGGACTTTGACTTTATAAATGTGATAAATGAGCCAGTTTGACTACAAGAAAGAACATTCTTCTTAATTTGACATGATTGCTGGAACTCAGAGATTACACTGGGCGCTGTGGTAGCGCTTTATTAAAAAATTAAGATAAATAAATGATTTTTTACTGTGGGACCAATCCTAGCCGTTAGCACACGCTGAATAAGTAGGAACAGTTTCAAAGACTACATTTCATTGACTTTCTAGCGGTATAAATCTGTTTGAGTTACAACGGTTGTGTCACATATTCATACCAACACGTATTTAGCGATAGTATTCGGATATTACTAGGTTTCATCGCTTTTAACAGTGAAACGCCTGACTGTGGGACTTAATTGAATTGATTTTGGACTTTGACCTTATAAATGTGATAAATGAGCTAGTTTGACTACAAGAAATAACATTCTTCTTAATTTGACATGATTGCTGGAACTCAGCGATTACACTGGGCGCTGTGGTTGCGCTTTATTAAAAAATTAAGATAAGTAAGTCATTTTTTACTGTGGGACCAATCCTGGCCGTTAGCACGCGCTGAATAAATAGGAACAGTTTCAAAGACTACATTTCATTGACTTTCTAGCGGTATAAATCTGTTTGAGTTACAACGGTTTTGTCACATATTCATACCAACATGTATTTAGCGATAGTATTCGGATATTACTAGGTTGCATCCGTTTTAACAGTGAAACGCTTGACTGTGGGACTTAATTGAACTGATTTTGGACTTTGACTTTATAAATGTGATAAATAAGCCAGTTTGACTACAAGAAAGAACATTCTTCTTAATTTGACATGATTGCTGGAATTCATCGATTACATTAGGCTCTGTGGTAGCACTTTATTTAAAAATTTTGATAAATAAGTCTTTTCTCACTGTGGAACCAATCCTGCCCGTTAGCACGCGCTGAAGAAATAGAGACAGTTTCAAAAACTACATTTCATTTACTTTCTAACGGTGTCATTCCGTTTGAGTTACAACGGTTGCGTCACATATTCGTACCAACATGTATTTAGTGATTTTTTTCCGATATTACTAAGTTGTATCGCTTTTAACAGTGAAACGCTTGACTGTGGGACTTAATTGAACTGATTTTGGACTCTGACTTTATAAATGTGATAAATGAGCCAGTTTGACTACAAGAAAGAACATTCTTCTTAATTTGACATGATTGCTGGAACTCAGCAATTACACTGGGCGCTGTGGTAGCGCTTTATTAAAAAATTAAGATAAATAAATGATTTTTTACTGTGGGACCAATCCTAGCCGTTAGCTCGCGCTGAAGAAATAGAGACAGTTTCAAAAACTACATTTCATTTACTTTCTAACGGTGTCATTCCGTTTGAGTTACAACGGTTGCGTCACATATTCGTACCAACATGTATTTAGTGATTTTTTTCCGATATTACTAAGTTGTATCGCTTTTAACAGTGAAACGATTGACTGTGGGACTTAATTGAACTGATTCTGGAATGTGACCTTATAAGTGTGATAAATGAACCAATTGGTCTCCAAGGAATAACATTCTTCTTAATTTGACTTGATTGCCGAAACTCAGCGATTACACTTGGCGCTGTGGTAGCGATTCATTTAAAAATTAAGATAAAAAAAATCAATTTTACTGTGGGACCAATCCTAGCCGTTAGCGCGCTGAAAAAATAGAGACAGTTTCAAATACTACATTTCACTGACTTTCTAGCGGTGTCAGTCCGTTTGAGTTACAACGGTTGCGTCACACATTCGTACCAACATGTATTTGGGATTTTCTTCCAATATTACTAAGTTGTATAGGTTTTAACAGTGAAACGCTTGACTGTGGGACTTATTTGAACTGATTTTGGACTTTGACCTTATAAATGAGATAAATGAGGCAGTTTGACTACAAGAAATAACATTCTTCTTAATTTGACATGATTGCTGGAACTCAGCGATTGCAGTGGGCGCTGTGGTAGCGCTTTATAAAAAAATTAAGACAAATAAGTCATTTTTTACTGTGGGACCAATCCTAGCTGTTAGCTCGCGCTGAAGAAATAGACACAGTTTTAAAAACTACCTTTCATTGACTTTCTAACGGTGTCAATCCGTTTGAGTTACAGCGGTTGCGTCACATATTCGTACCAACATGTATTTGTGATTTTCTTCCAATATTACTAAGTTGTATAGCTTTTAACAGTGAAACGATTGACTGTGGGAATAAATAGAACTGAGTCTGGACTGTGATCTTATAAATGTGATAAATAAGTCAATTGGTGTCCAAAGAATAACATTCTTTTTAATTTGACATGATTGCTGGAATTCAGCGAATACATTAGGCTCTGTGGTAGCGCTTTATTTAAAAATTTAGATAAATAAGTCTTTTTTTGCTGTGGGACCAATCCTGGCCGTTAGCACACGCTGAATAAATAGGAACAGTTTCAAAGACTACATTTCATTGACTTTCTAGCGGTATAAATCTGTTTGAGTTACAACGGTTGTGTCACATATTCATACCAACATGTATTTAGCGATAGTATTCGGATATTACTAGGTTGCATCCGTTTTAACAGTGAAACGCTTGACTGTGGGACTTAATTGAACTGATTTTGGACTTTGACTTTATAAATTTGATAAATGAGCCAGTTTGACTACAAGAAAGAACATTCTCCTTAATTTGACATGATTGCTGGAACTCAGCGATTACACTGGGCGCTGTGGTAGCGCTTTATTAAAAAATTAAGATAAATAAATGATTTTTTACTGTGGGACCAATCCTAGCCGTTAGCTCGCGCTGAAGAAATAGAGACAGTTTCAAAACCTACATTTCATTTACTTTCTAACGGTGTCAGTCCGTTTGAGTTACAACGGTTGCGTCACACATTCGTACCAACATGTATTTGGTGATTTTCTTCCAATATTACTAAGTTGTATAGGTTTTAACAGTGAAACGCTTGACTGTGGGACTTATTTGAACTGATTTGGGACTTTGACCTTATAAATGAGATAAATGAGGCAGTTTGACTACAAGAAATAACATTCTTCTTAATTTGACATGATTGCTGGAACTCAGCGATTGCAGTGGGCGCTGTGGTAGCGCTTTATAAAAAAATTAAGACAAATAAGTCATTTTTTACTGTGGGACTAATCCTAGCTGTTAGCTCGCGCTGAAGAAATAGAGACAGTTTCAAAAACTACCTTTCATTGACTTTCTAACGGTGTCAATCCGTTTGAGTTACAACGTTGCGTCACATATTCGTACCAACATGTATTTGGTGATTTTCTTCCAATATTACTAAGTTGTATAGCTTTTAACAGTGAAACGATTGACTGTGGGAATAAGTAGAACTGTTTCTGGACTGTGATCTTATAAATGTGATAAATGAGTCAATTGGTGTCCAAAGAATAACATTCTTTTTAATTTGACATGATTGCTGGAATTTAGCGAGTACATTAGGCTCTGTGGTAGCGCTTTATTTAAAAATTTAGATAAATAAGTCTTTTTTTGCTGTGGGACCAATCTTGGCCGTTAGCACACGCTGAATAAGTAGGAACAGTTTCAAAAACTACATTTGATTGACTTTCTAGCGGTATAAATCTGTTTGAGTTACAACGGTTGTGTCACATATTCATACCAACATGTATTTAGCGATAGTATTCGGATATTACTAGGTTTCATCGCTTTTAACCGTGAAACGCCTGACTGTGGGACTTAATTGAATTGATTTTAGACTTTGACCTTATAAATGTGATAAATGAGCTAGTTTGACTACAAGAAATAACATTCTTCTTAATTTGACATGATTGCTGGAACTCAGCGATTACACTGGGCGCTGTGGTTGCGCTTTATTAAAAAATTAAGATAAGTAAGTCATTTTTTACTGTGGGACCAATCCTAGCCGTTAGCACGCGCTGAATAAATAGGAACAGTTTCAAAGACTACATTTCATTGACTTTCTTGCGGTATAAATCTGTTTGAGTTACAACAGTTGTGTCACATATTCATACCAACATGTATTTAGCGATAGTATTCGGATATTACTAGGTTGCATCGCTTTTAACAGTGAAACGCTTGACTGTGAGACTTAATTAAACTGATTTTGGACTTTGACCTTATAAATGTGATAAATGAGCTAGTTTGACTTCAAGAAATAACATTCTTCTTAATTTGACATGATTACTGGAACTCAGCGATTACACTGGGGGCTGTGGTAGCGCTTTATTAAAAAATTAAGATAAATAAGTCATTTTTTACTGTGGGACCAATCCTGGCCGTTAGCTTGCGCTGAAAAAATAGAGACAGTTTTAAAAACTAGCTTTCATTGACTTTCTAACGGTGTCAATCCGTTTGAGTTACAACGGTTGCGTCACATATTCGTACCAACATGTATTTGGTGATTTTCTTGCAATATTACTAAGTTGTATTGCTTTTAACAGTGAAACGATTGACTGTGGGAATAAATAGAACTGATTCTGGACTGTGACCTTATAAATGTGATAAATGAACCAATTGGTGTCCAAAGAATAACATTCTTCTTAATTTGACATGATTGCTGGAATTCAGCGATTACATTAGGCTCTGTGGTAGCGCTATATTTAAAAATTTAGATAAATAAGTATTTTCTTACTGTGGGACCAATCCTGGCCGTTAGCACGCGCTGAATAAATAGGAACAGTCCCAAAGACTGCATTTCATTGACTTTCTAGCGGTATAAGTCCGTTTGAGTTAAAACGGTTCTGTCACATATTCGTACCAACATGTATTTAGCGATAGTATTCGGATATTACTAGGTTGCATCGCTTTTAACAGTGAAACGCTTGAATGTGGGACTTAATTGAACTGATTTTGGACTTTGACTTTATAAATGTGATAAATGAGCCAGTTTGACTACAAGAAATAATATTCTTCTTAATTTGACATGATTGCTGGAACTCAGCGATTACACTGGGCGCTGTGGTAGCGCTTTATTAAAAAATTAAGATAAATAAGTGATTTTTTACTGTGGGACCAATCCTAGCCGTGAGCTCGCGCTGAAGAAATAGAGACAGTTTTAAAAACTACCTTTCATTGACTTTCTAACGGTGTCAATCCGTTTGAGTTACAACGGTTGCGTCACATATTCGTACCAACATATATTTGGTGATTTTCTTCCATTATTACTAAGTTGTATTGCTTTTAACAGTGAAACGATTGACTGTGGGAATAAATAGAACTGATTCTGGACTGTGACCTTATAAATGTGATAAATGAGCCAATTGGTGTCCAAAGAATAACATTCTTCTTAATTTGACATGATTGCTGGAATTCAGCGATTACATTAGGCTCTGTGGTAGCGCTTTATTTAAAAATTTAGATAAATAAGTATTTTCTTACTGTGGGACAAATCCTGGCCGTTAGCACGCGCTGAATAAATAGAAACAGTCCCAAAGACTAAATTTCATTGACGTTCTAGCGGTATAAGTCCGTTTGAGTTAAAACGGTTCTGTCACATATTCGTACCAACATGTATTTAGCGATAGTATTCGGATATTACTAGGTTGCATCGCTTTTAACAGTGAAACGCTTGACTGTGGGACTTAATTGAACTGATTTTGGACTTTGACTTTGTAAATGCGATAAATGAGCCAGTTTGACTACAAGAAATAACATTCTTCTTAATTTGACATGATTGCTGGAACTCAGCGATGACACTGGTCACTGTGGTAGCGCTTTATTACAAAATTAAGATAAACAAGTCATTTTTTACTGCGGGACCAATCCTAGCCGTTGGCTCGCGCTGAAGAAATAGAGACAGTTCCAAAAACTACATTTTATTTACTTTCTAACGGTGTCAATCCGTTTGAGTTACAACGGTTGCGTCACATATTCGTACCAACATATATTTGGTGATTTTCTTCCAATATTACTAAGTTGTATTGCTTTTAACAGTGAAACGATTGACTGTGGGAATAAATTGAACTGATTCTGGACTGTGACCTTATAAATGTGATAAATGAGCCAATTGGTGTCCAAAGAATAACATTCTTCTTAATTTGACATGATTGCTGGAATTCAGCGATTACATTAGGCTCTGTGGTAGCGCTTTATTTAAAAATTTAGATAAATAAGTATTTTCTTACTGTGGGACAAATCCTGGCCGTTAGCACGCGCTGAATAAATAGGAACAGTCCCAAAGACTAAATTTCATTGACGTTCTAGCGGTATAAGTCCGTTTGAGTTAAAACGGTTCTGTCACATCTTCGTACCAACATGTATTTAGCGATAGTATTCGGATATTACTAGGTTGCATCGCTTTTAACAGTGAAACGCTTGACTGTGGGACTTAATTGAACTGATTTTGGACTTTGACTTTGTAAATGCGATAAATGAGCCAGTTTGACTACAAGAAATAACATTCTTCTTAATTTGACATGCTTGCTGGAACTCAGCGATTACACTGGTCACTGTGGTAGCGCTTTATTACAAAATTAAGATAAACAAGTTATTTTTTACTGCGGGACCAATCCTAGCCGTTAGCTCGCGCTGAAGAAATAGAGACAGTTTCAAAAACTACATTTCATTTACTTTCTAACGGTGTCAATCCGTTTGAGTTACAACGGTTGCGTCACATATTCGTACCAACATGTATTTAGTGATATTTTTCCGATATTACTAAGTTGCATCGCTTTTAACAGTGAAACGATTGACTGTGGGACTTAATTTAACTGATTCTGGAATGTGACCTTATAAATGTGATAAATGAGTCAATTGGTCTCCAAGGAATAACATTCTTTTTAATTTGACATGATTGCTGGAATTCAGCGAATACATTAGGCTCTGTGGTAGCGCTTTATTTAAAAATTTAGATAAATAAGTTTTTTTTTTGCTGTGGGACCAATCCTGGCCGTTAGCACACGCTGAAATAATAGGAACAGTTTCAAAGACTACATTTCATTGACTTTCTAGCGGTATAAATCTGTTTGAGTTACAACGGTTGTGTCACATATTCATACCAACATGTATTTGGTGATTTTCTTCCAATATTACTAAGTTGTATAGCTTTTAACAGTGAAACGATTGACTGTGGGAATAAATAGAACTGATTCTGGACTTTGACATTATAAATGTGATAAATGAGCTAGTTTGACTACAAGAAATAACATTCTTCTTAATTTGACATGATTGCTGGAACTCAGCCATTACATTTGGCGCTGTGGTAGCGATTCATTTACAAATTAAGATAAAAAAATCAGTTTTTACTGTGGGACCAATCCTAGCCATTTGCGCGCGCTGAAGAAATGAAGACAGTTTCAAATACTACATTTCACTGACTTTCTAACGGTGTCAGTCCGTTTGAGTTACAACGGTTGTGTCACATATTCGTACCAACATGTATTTAGCGATAGTATTCGGATATTGCTAGGTTGCATCGCTTTTAACAGCGAAACGCTTGACTGTGGGACTTATTTGAACTGATTTTGGACTTTGACCTTATAAATGTGATAAATGAGGCAGTTTGACTACAAGAAATAACATTCTTCTTAATTTGACATGATTGCTGGAACTCAGCGATTACAGTGGGCGCTGTGGTAGCGCTTTATTAAAAAATTAAGACAAATAAGTCATTTTTTACTGTGGGACCAATCCTAGCTGTTAGCTTGCGCTGAAGAAATAGAGACAGTTTCAAAAACTACCTTTCATTGACTTTCTAACGGTGTCAATCCGTTTGAGTTACAACGGTTGCGTCACATATTCGTACCAACATGTATTTGGTGATTTTCTTCCAATATTACTAAGTTGTATAGCTTTTAACAGTGAAACGATTGACTGTGGGAATAAATAGAACTGATTCTGGACTGTGATCTTATAAATGTGATAAATGAGCTAGTTTGACTACAAGAAATAACATTCTTCTTAATTTGACATGATTGCTGGAACTCAGCGATTACAGTGGGGGCTGTGGTAGCGCTTTATTAAAAAATTAAGATAAATAAGTCATTTTTTACTGTGGGACCAATCCTGGCCGTTAGCTTGCGCTGAAGAAATAGAGACAGTTTTAAAAACTACCTTTCATTGACTTTCTAACAGTGTCAATCCGTTTGAGTTACAACGGTTGCGTCACATATTCGTACCAACATGTATTTGGTGATTTTCTTCCGATATTACTATGTTGTATTGCTTATAACAGTGAAACGATTGTCTGTGGGAATAAATAGAACTGATTCTGGACTGTGACCTTATAAATGTGATAAATGAGCCAATTGGTGTCCAAAGAATAACATTCTTCTTAATTTGACATGATTGCTGGAATTCAGCGATTACATTAGGCTCTGTGGTAGCGCTTTATTTAAAAATTTAGATGATTAATTATTTTCTTACTGTGGGACCAATCCTGGCCGTTAGCACGCACTGAATAAATAGGAACAGTTCCAAAGACTACATTTCATTGACTTTCTAGCGGTATAAGTCCGTTTGAGTTACAACGGTTCTGTCACATATTCGTACCAACATGTATTTAGCGATAATATTCGGATATTACTAGGTTGCATCGCTTTTAACAGTGAAACGCTTGACTGTGGGACTTAATTGAACTGATTTTGGACTTTGACCTTGTAAATGCGATAAATGAGCTAGTTTGACTACAAGAAATAACATTCTTCTTAATTTGACATGATTGATGGAACTCAGCGATTACACTGGTCACTGTGGTAGCGCTTTATTACAAAACTAAGATAAACATGTCATTTTTCACTGCGGGACCAATCCTAGCTGTTGGCTCGCGCTGAAGAAATAGAGACAGTTTCAAAAACTACATTTCATTTACTTTCTAACGGTGTCAATCCGTTTGAGTTACAACAGTTGCGTCACATATTCGTACCACCATGTATTTAGTGAATTTCTTTCGATATTACTAAGTTGTATTGCTTTTAACAGTGAAACGATTGACTGTGGAAATTAACAGAACTGATTCTGGACTGCGACCTTATAAATGTGATAAATGAGCTAATTGGTCTCCAAGGAATAACATTCTTCTTAATTTAACATGATTGCTAGAATTCATCGATTACATTAGGCTCTGTGGTAGCGCTTTATTTAAAAATTTAGATAAATAAGTCTTTTCTTACTGTGGAACCAATCCTGGCCGTTAGCACGCGCTAAATAAATAGGAACAGTTCGAAAGACTACATTTCATTGACTTTCTAGCGGTATAAATCCGTTTGAGTTACAACGCTTGCGTCACATATTCGTACCAACATGTATTTAGTGATTTTTTTCCGATATTACTAAGTTGTATCGCTTTTAACAGTGAAACGATTGACTGTGGGACCTAATTGAACTGATTCTGGAATGTGACCTTATAAATGTGATAAATGAGCCAATTGGTCTCCAAGGAATAACATTCTTCTTAATTTGACTTGATTGCCGAAACTCAGCGATTACACTTGGCGCAGTTTCAAATACTACATTTCACTGACATTCTAACGGTGTCAGTCCGTTTGAGTTACAACTGTTGCGTCACACATTCGTACCAACATGTATTTGGTGATTTTCTTCCAATATTACTAAGTTGTATAGGTTTTAACAGTGAAACGATTGACTGTGGGAATAAATAGAACTGATTCTGGACTTTGACCTTATAAATGTGATAAATGAGCTAGTTTGACTACAAGAAATAACATTCTTCTTAATTTGACATGATTGCTGGAATTCATCGATTACATTAGGCTCTGTGGTAGCGCTTTATTTAAAAATTTTGATAAATAAGTCTTTTCTCACTGTGGAACCAATCCTGCCCGTTAGCACGCGCTAAATAAATAGGAACAGTTCGAAAGACTACATTTCATTGACTTTCTAGCGGTATAAATCCGTTTGAGTTACAACGGTTGCGTCACATATTCGTACCAACATGTATTTAGTGATATTTTTCCGATATTACTAAGTTGCATCGCTTTTAACAGTGAAACGATTGACTGTGGGACTTAATTTAACTGATTCTGGAATGTGACCTTATAAATGTGATAAATGAGTCAATTGGTCTCCAAGGAATAACATTCTTTTTAATTTGACATGATTGCTGGAATTCAGCGAATACATTAGGCTCTGTGGTAGCGCTTTATTTAAAAATTTAGATAAATAAGTTTTTTTTTTGCTGTGGGACCAATCCTGGCCGTTAGCACACGCTGAAATAATAGGAACAGTTTCAAAGACTACATTTCATTGACTTTCTAGCGGTATAAATCTGTTTGAGTTACAACGGTTGTGTCACATATTCATACCAACATGTATTTGGTGATTTTCTTCCAATATTACTAAGTTGTATAGCTTTTAACAGTGAAACGATTGACTGTGGGAATAAATAGAACTGATTCTGGACTTTGACATTATAAATGTGATAAATGAGCTAGTTTGACTACAAGAAATAACATTCTTCTTAATTTGACATGATTGCTGGAACTCAGCCATTACATTTGGCGCTGTGGTAGCGATTCATTTACAAATTAAGATAAAAAAATCAGTTTTTACTGTGGGACCAATCCTAGCCATTTGCGCGCGCTGAAGAAATAGAGACAGTTTCAAATACTACATTTCACTGACTTTCTAACGGTGTCAGTCCGTTTGAGTTACAACGGTTGTGTCACATATTCGTACCAACATGTATTTAGCGATAGTATTCGGATATTGCTAGGTTGCATCGCTTTTAACAGCGAAACGCTTGACTGTGGGACTTATTTGAACTGATTTTGGACTTTGACCTTATAAATGTGATAAATGAGGCAGTTTGTCTACAAGAAATAACATTCTTCTTAATTTGACATGATTGCTGGAACTCAGCGATTACAGTGGGCGCTGTGGTAGCGCTTTATTAAAAAATTAAGACAAATAAGTCATTTTTTACTGTGGGACCAATCCTAGCTGTTAGCTTGCGCTGAAGAAATAGAGACAGTTTCAAAAACTACCTTTCATTGACGTTCTAACGGTGTCAATCCGTTTGAGTTACAACGGTTGCGTCACATATTCGTACCAACATGTATTTGGTGATTTTCTTCTAATATTACTAAGTTGTATAGCTTTTAACAGTGAAACGATTGACTGTGGGAATAAATAGAACTGATTCTGGACTGTGATCTTATAAATGTGATAAATGAGCTAGTTTGACTACAAGAAATAACATTCTTCTTAATTTGACATGATTGCTGGAACTCAGCGATTACAGTGGGGGCTGTGGTAGCGCTTTATTAAAAAATTAAGATAAATAAGTCATTTTTTACTGTGGGACCAATCCTGGCCGTTAGCTTGCGCTGAAGAAATAGAGACAGTTTTAAAAACTACCTTTCATTGACTTTCTAACAGTGTCAATCCGTTTCAGTTACAACGGTTGCGTCACATATTCGTACCAACATGTATTTGGTGATTTTCTTCCGATATTACTATGTTGTATTGCTTATAACAGTGAAACGATTGTCTGTGGGAATAAATAGAACTGATTCTGGACTGTGACCTTATAAATGTGATAAATGAGCCAATTGGTGTCCAAAGAATAACATTCTTCTTAATTTGACATGATTGCTGGAATTCAGCGATTACATTAGGCTCTGTGGTAGCGCTTTATTTAAAAATTTAGATGATTAATTATTTTCTTACTGTGGGACCAATCCTGGCCGTTAGCACGCACTGAATAAATAGGAACAGTTCCAAAGACTACATTTCATTGACTTTCTAGCGGTATAAGTCCGTTTGAGTTACAACGGTTCTGTCACATATTCGTACCAACATGTATTTAGCGATAGTATTCGGATATTACTAGGTTGCATCGCTTTTAACAGTGAAACGCTTGACTGTGGGACTTAATTGAACTGATTTTGGACTTTGACCTTGTAAATGCGATAAATGAGCTAGTTTGACTATAAGAAATAACTTTCTTCTTAATTTGACATGATTGATGGAACTCAGCGATTACACTGGTCACTGTGGTAGCGCTTTATTACAAAACTAAGATAAACATGTCATTTTTCACTGCGGGACCAATCCTAGCTGTTGGCTCGCGCTGAAGAAATAGAGACAGTTTCAAAAACTACATTTCATTTACTTTCTAACGGTGTCAATCCGTTTGAGTTACAACAGTTGCGTCACATATTCGTACCACCATGTATTTAGTGAATTTCTTCCGATATTACTAAGTTGTATTGCTTTTAACAGTGAAACGATTGACTGTGGAAATTAACAGAACTGATTCTGGACTGCGACCTTATAAATGTGATAAATGAGCTAATTGGTCTCCAAGGAATAACATTCTTCTTAATTTAACATGATTGCTAGAATTCATCGATTACATTAGGCTCTGTGGTAGCGCTTTATTTAAAAATTTAGATAAATAAGTCTTTTCTTACTGTGGAACCAATCCTGGCCGTTAGCACGCGCTAAATAAATAGGAACAGTTCGAAAGACTACATTTCATTGACTTTCTAGCGGTATAAATCCGTTTGAGTTACAACGCTTGCGTCACATATTCGTACCAACATGTATTTAGTGATTTTTTTCCGATATTACTAAGTTGTATCGCTTTTAACAGTGAAACGATTGACTGTGGGACCTAATTGAACTGATTCTGGAATGTGACCTTATAAATGTGATAAATGAGCCAATTGGTCTCCAAGGAATAACATTCTTCTTAATTTGACTTGATTGCCGAAACTCAGCGATTACACTTGGCGCAGTTTCAAATACTACATTTCACTGACATTCTAACGGTGTCAGTCCGTTTGAGTTACAACTGTTGCGTCACACATTCGTACCAACATGTATTTGGTGATTTTCTTCCAATATTACTAAGTTGTATAGGTTTTAACAGTGAAACGATTGACTGTGGGAATAAATAGAACTGATTCTGGACTTTGACCTTATAAATGTGATAAATGAGCTAGTTTGACTACAAGAAATAACATTCTTCTTAATTTGACATGATTGCTGGAATTCATCGATTACATTAGGCTCTGTGGTAGCGCTTTATTTAAAAATTTTGATAAATAAGTCTTTTCTCACTGTGGAACCAATCCTGCCCGTTAGCACGCGCTAAATAAATAGGAACAGTTCGAAAGACTACATTTCATTGACTTTCTAGCGGTATAAATCCGTTTGAGTTACAACGGTTGCGTCACATATTCGTACCAACATGTATTTAGCCATAGTATTCGGATATTACTAGGTTGCATCGCTTTTAACAGTGAAACGATTGACTGTGGGACTTAATTGAACTGATTTTGGACTTTGACCTTATAAATGTGATAAATGAGGCAGTTTGACTACAAGAAGTAACATTCTCCTTAACTTGACATGATTGATGGAACTCAGCGATTACACTGGTCACTGTGGTAGCGCTTTATTACAAAATTAAGATAAACAAGTTATTTTTTACTGCGGGACCAATCCTAGCCGTTGGCTCGCGCTGAAGAAATAGAGACAGTTTCAAAAACTACATTTCATTTACTTTCTAACGGTGTCAATCCGTTTGAGTTACAACAGTTGCGTCACATATTCGTACCACCATGTATTTAGTGATTTTCTTCCGATATTACTAAGTTGTATTGCTTTTAACAGTGAAACGATTGACTGTGGAAATTAACAGAACTGATTCTGGACTGCGACCTTTTAAATGTGATAAATGAGCCAATTGGTCTCCAAGGAATCACATTCTTCTTAATTTGACATGATTGCTGGAATTCATCCATTACATTAGGCTCTGTGGTAGCGTTTTATTTAAAAATTTAGATAAATAAGTCTTTTCTCACTGTTAAACCACTCCTGGCCGTTAGCACGCGCTAAATATATAGGAACAGTTCAAAAGACTACATTTCATTGACTTTCTAGCGGTATAAATCCGTTTGAGTTACAACGGTTGCGTCACATATTCGTACCAACATGTAATTAGCTATAGTATTCGGATATTACTAGGTTGCATCGCTTTTAACAGTGAAACGCTTGACTGTGGGACTTAATTGAACTGATTTTGGACTTTGACTTTATAAATGTGATAAATGAGCCAGTTTGACTACAAGAAATAACATTCTTCTTAATTTGACATGATTGCTGGAACTCAGCGATTACAGTGGGCGCTGTGGTAGCGCTTTATTAAAAAATTAAGATAAATAAATGATTTTTTACTGTGGAACCAATCCTAGCCGTTAGCTCGCGCTGAAGATATAGAGACAGTTTCAAAAACTACATTTCATTTACTTTCTAACCGTGTCAATCCGTTTGAGTTACAACGGTTGCGTCACATATTCGTACCAACATGTATTTAGTGATATTTTTCCGATATTACTAAGTTGCATCGCTTTTAACAGTGAAACGATTGACTGTGGGACTTAATTTAACTGATTCTGGAATGTGACCTTATAAATGTGATAAATGAGTCAATTGGTCTCCAAGGAATAACATTCTTTTTAATTTGACATGATTGCTGGAATTCAGCGAATACATTAGGCTCTGTGGTAGCGCTTTATTTAAAAATTTAGATAAATAAGTCTTTTTTTGCTGTGGGACCAATCCTGGCCATTAGCACACGCTGAATTAATAGGAACAGTTTCAAAGACTACATTTCATTGACTTTCTAGCGGTATAAATCTGTTTGAGTTACAACGGTTGTGTCACATATTCATACCAACATGTATTTGGTGATTTTCTTCCAATATTACTAAGTTGTATAGCTTTTAACAGTGAAACGATTGACTGTGGGAATAAATAGAACTGATTCTGGACTTTGACATTATAAATGTGATAAATGAGCTAGTTTGACTACAAGAAATAACATTCTTCTTAATTTGACATGATTGCTGGAACTCAGCCATTACATTTGGCGCTGTGGTAGCGATTCATTTACAAATTAAGATAAAAAAATCAATTTTTACTGTGGGACCAATCCTAGCCGTTTGCGCGCGCTGAAGAAATAGAGACAGTTTCAAATACTACATTTCACTGACTTTCTAACGGTGTCAGTCCGTTTGAGTTACAACGGTTGTGTCACATATTCGTACCAACATGTATTTAGCGATAGTATTCGGATATTGCTAGGTTGCATCGCTTTTAAAAGCGAAACGCTTGACTGTGGGACTTATTTGAACTGATTTTGGACTTTGACCTTATAAATGTGATAAATGAGGCAGTTTGACTACAAGAAATAACATTCTTCTTAATTTGACATGATTGCTGGAACTCAGCGATTACAGTGGGCGCTGTGGTAGCGCTTTATTAAAAAATTAAGACAAATAAGTCATTTTTTACTGTGGGACCAATCCTAGCTGTTAGCTCGCGCTGAAGAAATAGAGACAGTTTCAAAAACTACCTTTCATTGACTTTCTAACGGTGTCAATCCGTTTGAGTTACAACGGTTGCGTCACATATTCGTACCAACATGTATTTGGTGATTTTCTTCCAATATTACTAAGTTGTATAGCTTTTAACAGTGAAACGATTGACTGTGGGAATAAATAGAACTGATTCTGGACTGTGATCTTATAAATGTGATAAATGAGCTAGTTTGACTACAAGAAATAACATTCTTCTTAATTTGACATGATTGCTGGAACTCAGCGATTACAGTGGGGGCTGTGGTAGCGCTTTATTAAAAAATTAAGATAAATAAGTCATTTTTTACTGTGGGACCAATCCTGGCCGTTAGCTTGCGCTGAAGAAATAGAGACAGTTTTAAAAACTACCTTTCATTGACTTTCCAACAGTGTCAATCCGTTTGAGTTACAACGGTTGCGTCACATATTCGTACCAACATGTATTTGGTGATTTTCTTCCAATATTACTAAGTTGTATAGGTTTTAACAGTGAAACGATTGACTGTGGGAATAAATAGAACTGATTCTGGACTTTGACCTTATAAATGTGATAAATGAGCTAGTTTGACTACAAGAAATAACATTCTTCTTAATTTGACATGATTGCTGGAATTCATCGATTACATTAGGCTCTGTGGTAGCGCTTTATTTAAAAATTTTGATAAATAAGTCTTTTCTCACTGTGGAACCAATCCTGCCCGTTAGCACGCGCTAAATAAATAGGAACAGTTCGAAAGACTACATTTCATTGACTTTCTAGCGGTATAAATCCGTTTGAGTTACAACGGTTGCGTCACATATTCGTACCAACATGTATTTAGCCATAGTATTCGGATATTACTAGGTTGCATCGCTTTTAACAGTGAAACGATTGACTGTGGGACTTAATTGAACTGATTTTGGACTTTGACCTTATAAATGTGATAAATGAGGCAGTTTGACTACAAGAAGTAACATTCTCCTTAACTTGACATGATTGATGGAACTCAGCGATTACACTGGTCACTGTGGTAGCGCTTTATTACAAAATTAAGATAAACAAGTTATTTTTTACTGCGGGACCAATCCTAGCCGTTGGCTCGCGCTGAAGAAATAGAGACAGTTTCAAAAACTACATTTCATTTACTTTCTAACGGAGTCAATCCGTTTGAGTTACAACAGTTGCGTCACATATTCGTACCACCATGTATTTAGTGATTTTCTTTCGATATTACTAAGTTGTATTGCTTTTAACAGTGAAACGATTGACTGTGGAAATTAACAGAACTGATTCTGGACTGCGACCTTATAAATGTGATAAATGAGCTAATTGGTCTCCAAGGAATAACATTCTTCTTAATTTGACATGATTGCTAGAATTCATCGATTACATTAGGCTCTGTGGTAGCGCTTTATTTAAAAATTTAGATAAATAAGTCTTTTCTTACTGTGGAACCAATCCTGGCCGTTAGCACGCGCTAAATAAATAGGAACAGTTCGAAAGACTACATTTCATTGACTTTCTAGCGGTATAAATCCGTTTGAGTTACAACGCTTGCGTCACATATTCGTACCAACATGTATTTAGTGATTTTTTTCCGATATTACTAAGTTGTATCGCTTTTAACAGTGAAACGATTGACTGTGGGACCTAATTGAACTGATTCTGGAATGTGACCTTATAAATGTGATAAATGAGCCAATTGGTCTCCAAGGAATAACATTCTTCTTAATTTGACTTGATTGCCGAAACTCAGCGATTACACTTGGCGCAGTTTCAAATACTATATTTCACTGACATTCTAACGGTGTCAGTCCGTTTGAGTTACAACTGTTGCGTCACACATTCGTACCAACATGTATTTGGTGATTTTCTTCCAATATTACTAAGTTGTATAAGTTTTAACAGTGAAACGATTGACTGTGGGAATAAATAGAACTGATTCTGGACTTTGACCTTATAAATGTGATAAATGAGCTAGTTTGACTACAAGAAATAACATTCTTCTTAATTTGACATGATTGCTGGAATTCATCGATTACATTAGGCTCTGTGGTAGCGCTTTATTTAAAAATTTTGATAAATAAGTCTTTTCTCACTGTGGAACCAATCCTGCCCGTTAGCACGCGCTAAATAAATAGGAACAGTTCGAAAGACTACATTTCATTGACTTTCTAGCGGTATAAATCCGTTTGAGTTACAACGGTTGCGTCACATATTCGTACCAACATGTATTTAGCCATAGTATTCGGATATTACTAGGTTGCATCGCTTTTAACAGTGAAACGCTTGACTGTGGGACTTAATTGAACTGATTTTGGACTTTGACTTTATAAATGTGATAAATGAGCCAGTTTGACTACAAGGAATAACATTCTTCTTAATTTGACATGATGGCTGGAACTCAGCGATTACACTGGGCGCTGTGGTAGCGCTTTATTAAAAAATTAAGATAAATAAATCATTTTTTACTGTGGGTCCAATCCTAGCCGTTAGCTCGCCCTGAAGAAATAGAGACAGTTTCAAAAACTACATTTCATTTACTTTCTAACGGTGTCAATCCGTTTGAGTTACAACAGTTGCGTCACATATTCGTACAAACATATATTTAGTGATTTTTTTCCGATATTACTAAGTTGTATCGCTTTTAAGAATGAAACGATTGACTGTGGGACTTAATTTAACTGATTCTGGAATGTGACCTTATAAATGTGATAAATGAGCCAATTGGTCTCCAAGGAATAACATTCTTCTTAATTTGACTTGATTGCCGAAACTCAGCGATTACACTTGGCGCTGTGGTAGCGATTCATTTAAAAATTAAGATAAAAAAATCAGTTTTTACTGTGGGACCAATCCTAGCCGTTAGCGCGCTGAAGAAATAGAGACAGTTTCAAATACAACATTTCACTGACTTTCTAACGGTGTCAGTCCGTTTCAGTTACAACGGTTGCGTCACACATTCGTACCAACATGTGTTTGGTGATTTTCTTCCAATATTACTAAGTTGTATCGCTTTTAACAGTGAAACGATTGACTGTGGGATTTAACTGAACTGATTCTGGAATGTGACCTTATAAATGTGATAAATGAGCCAATTGGTCTCCAAGGAATAACATTCTTCTTAATTTGACTTGATTGCCGAAACTCAGCGATTACACTTGGCGCTGTGGTAGCGATTCATTTAAAAATTAAGATAAAAAAATCAGTTTTTACTGTGGGACCAATCCTAGCCGTTTTCGCGCGCTGAAGAAATAGAGACAGTTTCAAATACTACATTTCACTGACTTTCTAACGGTGTCAGTTCGTTTGAGTTACAACGGTTGCGTCACATATTCGTACCAACATGTATTTAGCGATAGTATTCGGATATTGCTAGGTTGCATCGCTTTTAACAGTGAAACGCTTGACTGTGGGACTTATTTGAACTGATTTTGGACTTTGACCTTATAAATGTGATAAATGAGGCAGTTTGACTACAAGAAATAGCATTCTTCTTAATTTGACATGATTGCTGGAACTCAGCGATTACAGTTGGCGCTGTGGTAGCGCTTTATTAAAAAATTAAGACAAATAAGTCATTTTTTACTGTGGGACCAATCCTAGCTGTTAGCTCGCGCTGAAGAAATAGAAACAGTTTCAAAAACTACCTTTCATTGACTTTCTAACGGTGTCAATCCGTTTGAGTTACAACGGTTGCGTCACATATTCGTACCAACATGTATTTGGTGATTTTCTCCCAATATTACTTAGTTGTATAGGTTTTAACAGTGAAACGATTGACTGTGGGAATAAATAGAAATGATTCTGGACTGTGATCTTATAAATGTGATAAATGAGCTAGTTTGACTACAAGAAATAACATTCTTCTTAATTTGACATGATTGCTGGAACTCAGCGATTACACTGGGGGCTGTGGTAGCGCTTTAATAAAAAATTAAGATAAAGAAGTCATTTTTTAATGTGGGACCAATCCTGGCCGTTAGCTTGCGCTGAAGAAATAGAGACAGTTTTAAAAACTACCTTTCATTGACTTTCTAACGGTGTCAATCCGTTTGAGTTACAACGGTTGCGTCACATATTCGTACCAACGTGTATTTGGTGATTTTCTTCCGATATTACTAAGTTGTATTGCTTTTAACAGTGAAACGATTGACTGTGGGAATAAATAGGACTGATTCTGGACTGTGACATTATAAATGTGATAAATGAGCCAATTACTGTCCAAAGAATAACATTCTTCTTAATTTGACATGATTGCTTGAATTCACCGATTACATTAGGCTCTGTGGTAGCGCTTTATTTAAAAATTTAGATGATTAAGTATTTTCTTACTGTGGGACCAATCCTGGCCGTTAGCACGCACTGAATAAATAGGAACAGTTCCAAAGACTACATTTCATTGACTTTCTAGCGGTATAAATCCTTTTGAGTTACAACGGTTGGGTCACATATTCGTACAAACATGTATTTAGCCATAGTATTCGGATATTACTAGGTTACATCGCTTTTAAAAGTGAAACGCTTGACTGTGGGACTTAATTGAACTGATTTTGGACTTTGACTTTATAAATGTGATAAATGAGCCAGTTTGACTACAAGGAATAACATTCTTCTTAATTTGACATGATGGCTGGAACTCAGCGATTACATTTGGCGCTGTGGTAGCGATTCATTTACAAATTAAGATAAAAAAATCAGTTTTTACTGTGGGACCAATCCTAGCCGTTTGCGCGCGCTGAAGAAATAGAGACAGTTTCAAATACTACATTTCACTGACTTTCTAACGGTGTCAGTTCGTTTGAGTTACAACGGTTGCGTCACATATTCGTACCAACATGTATTTAGCGATAGTATTCGGATATTGCTAGGTTGCATCGCTTTTAACAGTGAAACGCTTGACTGTGGGACTTATTTGAACTGATTTTGGACTTTGACCTTATAAATGTGATAAATGAGGCAGTTTGACTACAAGAAATAGCATTCTTCTTAATTTGACATGATTGCTGGAACTCAGCGATTACAGTGGGTGCTGTGGTAGCGCTTTATTAAAAAATTAAGACAAATAAGTCATTTTTTACTGTGGGACCAATCCTAGCTGTTAGCTCGCGCTGAAGAAATAGAGACAGTTTCAAAAACTACCGTTCATTGACTTTCTAACGGTGTCAATCCGTTTGAGTTACAACGGTTGCGTCACATATTCGTACCAACATGTATTTGGTGATTTTCTCCCAATATTACTTAGTTGTATAGCTTTTAACAGTGAAACGATTGACTGTGGGAATAAATAGAACTGATTCTGGGCTGTGATCTTATAAATGTGATAAATGAGCTAGTTTGACTACAAGAATTAACATTCTTCTTAATTTGACATGATTGCTGGAACTCAGCGATTACACTGGGGGCTGTGGTAGCGCTTTAATAAAAAATTAAGATAAATAAGTCATTTTTTAATGTGGGACCAATCCTGGCCGTTAGCTTGCGCTGAAGAAATAGAGAAAGTTTTAAAAACTACCTTTCATTGACTTTCTAACGGTGTCAATCCGTTTGAGTTACAAAGGTTGCGTAACAAATTCGTACCAACATGTATTTAGCCATAGTATTCGGATATTACTAGGTTGCATCGCTTTTAACAGTGAAACGCTTGACTGTGGGACTTAATTGAACTGATTTTGGACTTTGACTTTATAAATGTGATAAATGAGCCAGTTTGACTACAAGGAATAACATTCTTCTTAATTTGACATGATGGCTGGAACTCAGCGATTACACTGGGCGCTGTGGTAGCGCTTTATTAAAAAATTAAGATAAATAAATCATTTTTTACTGTGGGTCCAATCCTAGCCGTTAGTTCGCCCTGAAGAAATAGAGACAGTTTCAAAAACTACATTTCATTTACTTTCTAACGGTGTCAATCCGTTTGAGTTACAACAGTTGCGTCACATATTCGTACCAACATGTATTTAGTGATTTTTTTCCGATATTACTAAGTTGTATCGCCTTTACCAGTGAAACGATTGACTGTGGGACTTAATTGAACTGATTCTGGAATGTGACCTTATAAATGTGATAAATGAGACAATTGGTCTCCAAGGAATAACATTCTTTTTAATTTGACTTGATTGTCGAAACTCAGCGTTTACACTTGGCGCTGTGGTAGCGATTCATTTAAAAATTAAGATAAATAAATTATTTTTTACTGTGGGACCATCCCTAGCCGTTAGCTCGCGCTGAAGATATAGAAACAGTTTCAAAAACTACATTTCATTTACTTTCTAACGGTGTCAATCCGTTTGAGTTACAACGGTTGCGTCACATATTCGTACCAACATATATTTGGTGATTTTTTTCCGATATTACTAAGTTGTATCGCTTTTAACAATGAAACGATTGACTGTTGGACTTAATTGAACTGATTCTGGAATGTGACCTTATAAATGTGATAAATGAGCCAATTGGAATCCAAGGAATAACATTCTTCTTAATTTGACTTGATTGCCGAAACTCAGCGATTACACTTGGCGCTGTGGTAGCGATTCATTTAAAAATTAAGATAAAAAAATCAGTTTTTACTGTGGGACCAATCCTAGCCGTTAGCGCGCTGAAGAAATAGAGACAGTTTCAAATGCAACATTTCACTGACTTTCTAACGGTCTCAGTCCGTTTCAGTTACAACGGTTGCGTCATACATTCGTACCAACATGTGTTTGGTGATTTTCTTCCAATATTACTAAGTTGTATCGCTTTTAACAGTGAAACGATTGACTGTGGGACTTAATTGAACTGATTCTGGAATGTGACCTTATAAATGTTATAAATGAGCCAATTGGTCTCCAAGGAATAACATTCTTCTTAATTTGACTTGATTGCCGAAACTCAGCGATTACACTTGGCGCTGTGGTAGCGATTCATTTAAAAATTAAGATAAAAAAATCAGTTTTTACTGTGGGACCAATCCTAGCCGTTAGCGCGCTGAAGAAATAGAGACAGTTTCAAATACTACATTTCACTGACTTTCTAACGGTGTCAGTCCGTTTGAGTTACAACGGTTGCGTCACACATTCGTACCAACATGTATTTGCTGATTTTCTTTCAATATTACTAAGTTGTATAGCTTTTAACAGTGAAACGATTGACTGTGGGAATAAATAGAACTGATTCTGGAATGTGACCTTATAAATGTGATAAATGAGCCAATTGGTCTCCAAGGAATAACATTTTTCTTAATTTGACTTGATTGCCGAAACTCAGCGATTACACTTGGCACAGTTTCAAATACTACATTTCACTGACATTCTAACGGTGTCAGTCCGTTTGAGTTACAACGGTTGCGTCACACATGCGTACCAACATGTATTTGGTGATTTTCTTCCAATATTACTAAGTTGTATAGGTTTTAACAGTGAAACGATTGACTCTGGGAATAAATAGAACTGATTCTGTACTTTGACCTTATAAATGTGATAAATGAGCCAATTGGTCTCAAAGGAATAACATTTTTCTTTATTTGACATGATTGCTGGAATTCATCGATTACATTAGGCTCTGTGGTAGCGCTTTATTTAAAAATTTAGATAAATAAGTCTTTTCTCACTGTGGAACAAATCCTGGCCGTCAGCACGCGCTAAATAAATAGGAACAGTTCGAAAGACTACATTTCATTGACTTTCTAGCGGTATAAATCCGCTTGAGTTACAACGGTTGCGTCACATATTCGTACCAACATGTATTTAGCCATAGTATTCGGATATTACTAGGTTGCATCGCTTTTAACAGTGAAACGCTTGACTGTGGGACTTAATTGAACTGATTTTGGACTTTGACTTTATAAATGTGATAAATGAGCCAGTTTGACTGCAAGGAATAACATTCTTCTTAATTTGACATGATGGCTGGAATTCAGCGATTACACTGGGCGCTGTGGTAGCGCTTTATTAAAAAATTAAGATAAATAAATCATTTTTTACTGTGGGTCCAATCCTAGCCGTTAGCTCGCCCTGAAGAAATAGAGGCAGTTTCAAAAACTACATTTCATTTACTTTCTAACGGTGTCAATCCGTTTGAGTTACAACAGTTGCGTCACATATTCGTACCAACATGTATTTAGTGATTTTTTTCCGATATTACTAAGTTGTATCGCCTTTACCAGTGAAACGATTGACTGTGGGACTTAATTGAACTGATTCTGGAATGTGACCTGATAAATGTGATAAAGGAGCCAATTGGTATCCAAGGAATAACATTCTTCTTAATTTGACTTGATTGCCGAAACTCAGCGATTACACTTGGCGCTGTGGTAGCGATTCATTTAAAAATTAAGATAAAAAAATCAGTTTTTACTGTGGGACCAATCCTAGCCGTTAGCGCGCTGAAGAAATAGAGACAGTTTCAAATACAACATTTCACTGACTTTCTAACGGTCTCAGTCCGTTTCAGTTACAACGGTTGCGTCATACATTCGTACCAACATGTGTTTGGTGATTTTCTTCCAATATTACTAAGTTGTATCGCTTTTAACAGTGAAACGATTGACTGTGGGACTTAATTGAACTGATTCTGGAATGTGACCTTATAAATGTTATAAATGAGCCAATTGGTCTCCAAGGAATAACATTCTTCTTAATTTGACTTGATTGCCGAAACTCAGCGATTACACTTGGCGCTGTGGTAGCGATTCATTTAAAAATTAAGATAAAAAAATCAGTTTTTACTGTGGGACCAATCCTAGCCGTTAGCGCGCTGAAGAAATAGAGACAGTTTCAAATACTACATTTCACTGACTTTCTAACGGTGTCAGTCCGTTTGAGTTACAACGGTTGCGTCACACATTCGTACCAACATGTATTTGCTGATTTTCTTTCAATATTACTAAGTTGTATAGCTTTTAACAGTGAAACGATTGACTGTGGGAATAAATAGAACTGATTCTGGAATGTGACCTTATAAATGTGATAAATGAGCCAATTGGTCTCCAAGGAATAACATTTTTCTTAATTTGACTTGATTGCCGAAACTCAGCGATTACACTTGGCACAGTTTCAAATACTACATTTCACTGACATTCTAACGGTGTCAGTCCGTTTGAGTTACAACGGTTGCGTCACACATGCGTACCAACATGTATTTGGTGATTTTCTTCCAATATTACTAAGTTGTATAGGTTTTAACAGTGAAACGATTGACTCTGGGAATAAATAGAACTGATTCTGTACTTTGACCTTATAAATGTGATAAATGAGCCAATTGGTCTCAAAGGAATAACATTTTTCTTAATTTGACATGATTGCTGGAATTCATCGATTACATTAGGCTCTGTGGTAGCGCTTTATTTAAAAATTTAGATAAATAAGTCTTTTCTCACTGTGGAACAAATCCTGGCCGTCAGCACGCGCTAAATAAATAGGAACAGTTCGAAAGACTACATTTCATTGACTTTCTAGCGGTATAAATCCGCTTGAGTTACAACGGTTGCGTCACATATTCGTACCAACATGTATTTAGCCATAGTATTCGGATATTACTAGGTTGCATCGCTTTTAACAGTGAAACGCTTGACTGTGGGACTTAATTGAACTGATTTTGGACTTTGACTTTATAAATGTGATAAATGAGCCAGTTTGACTGCAAGGAATAACATTCTTCTTAATTTGACATGATGGCTGGAATTCAGCGATTACACTGGGCGCTGTGGTAGCGCTTTATTAAAAAATTAAGATAAATAAATCATTTTTTACTGTGGGTCCAATCCTAGCCGTTAGCTCGCCCTGAAGAAATAGAGGCAGTTTCAAAAACTACATTTCATTTACTTTCTAACGGTGTCAATCCGTTTGAGTTACAACAGTTGCGTCACATATTCGTACCAACATGTATTTAGTGATTTTTTTCCGATATTACTAAGTTGTATCGCCTTTACCAGTGAAACGATTGACTGTGGGACTTAATTGAACTGATTCTGGAATGTGACCTGATAAATGTGATAAAGGAGCCAATTGGTCTCCAAGGAATAACATTCTTTTTAATTTGACTTGATTGTCGAAACTCAGCGATTACACTTGGCGCTGTGGTAGCAATTCATTTAAAAATTAAGATAAATAAATGATTTTTTACTGTGGGACCAATCCTAGCCGTTAGCTCGCGCTGAAGAAATAGAAACAGTTTCAAATACAACATTTCACTGACTTTCTAACGGCGTCAGTCCGTTTCAGTTACAACGGTTGCGTCACACATTCGTACCAACATGTATTTGGTGATTTTCTTCCAATATTACTAAGTTGTATAGCTTTTAACAGTGAAACGATTGACTGTGGGAATAAATAGAACTGATTCTGGACTTTGACCTTATAAATGTGATAAATGAGCCAATTGGTCTCAAAGGAATAACATTCTTCTTAATTTGACATGATTGCTGGAATTCATCGATTACATTAGGCTCTGTGGTAGCGCTTTATTTAAAAATTTAGATAAATAAGTCTTTTCTCACTGTGGAACCAATCCTGGCCGTTAGCACGCGCTAAATAAATAGGAACAGTTCGAAAGACTACATTTCATCGACTTTCTAGCGGTATAAGTCCGTTTGAGTTACAACGGTTGCCTCACATATTCGTACCAACATGTATTTAGCCATAGTATTCGGATATTACTAGGTTGCATCGCTTTTAACAGTGAAACGCTTGACTGTGGGACTTAATTGAACTGATTTTGGACTTTGACTTTATAAATGTGATAAATGCGCCAGTTTGACTACAAGGAGTAACATTCTTCTTAATTTGACATGATGGCTGGAACTCAGCGATTACACTGGGCGCTGTGGTAGCGCTTTGTTAAAAAATTAAGATAAATAAATCATTTTTTACTGTGGGTCCAATCCTAGCCGTTAGCTCGCCCTGAAGAAATAGAGACAGTTTCAAAAACTACATTTCATTTACTTTCTAACGGTGTCAATCCGTTTGAGTTACAACAGTTGCGTCACATATTCGTACCAACATGTATTTAGTGATTTTTTTCCGATATTACTAAGTTGTATCGCCTTTACCAGTGAAACGATTGACTGTGGGACTTAAGTGAACTGATTCTGGAATGTGACCTTATTAATGTGATAAATGAGCCAATTGGTCTCCAAGGAATAACATTCTTTTTAATTTGACTTGATTGTCGAAACTCAGCGATTACACTTGGCGCTGTGGTAGGGATTCATTTAAAAATTAAGATAAATAAATGATTTTTTACTGTGGGACCAATCCTAGCCGTTAGCTCGCGCTGAAGAAATAGAAACAGTTTCAAAATCTACATTTCATTTACTTTCTAACGGTGTCAATCCGTTTGAGTTACAACGGTTGCGTCACATATTCGTACCAACATATATTTAGTGATTTTTTTTCGATATTACTAAGTTGTATCGCTTTTAACAATGAAACGATTGACTGTGGGACTTAATTGAACTGATTCTGGAATGTGACCTTATAAATGTGATAAATGAGCCAATTGGTCTCCAAGGAATAACATTCTTCTTAATTTGACTTGATTGCCGAAACTCAGCGATTACACTTGGCGCTGTGGTAGCGATTCATTTAAAAATTAAGATAAGAAAATCAGTTTTTACTGTGGGACCAATCCTAGCCGTTAGCGCGCTGAAGAAATAGAGACAGTTTCAAATACAACATTTCACTGACTTTCTAACGGTGTCAGTCCGTTTCAGTTACAACGGTTGCGTTACACATTCGTACCAACATGTGTTTGTTGATTTTCTTCCAATATTACTAAGTTGTATCGCTTTTAACAGTGAAACGATTGACTGTGGGACTTAACTGAACTGATTCTGGAATGTGACCTTATAAATGTGATAAATGAGCCAATTGGTCTCCAAGGAATAACATTCTTCTTAATTTGACTTGATTGCCGAAACTCAGCGATTACACTTGGCGCTGTGGTAGCAATTCATTTAAAAATTAAGATAAAAAAATCAGTTTTTACTGTGGGACCAATCCTAGCCGTTAGCGCGCTGAAGAAATAGAGACAGTTTCAAATACTACATTTCACTGACTTTCTAACGGTGTCAGTCCGTTTGAGTTGCAACGGTTGCGTCACACATTCGTACCAACATGTATTTGGTGATTTTCTTCCAATATTACTAAGTTGTATAGCTTTTAACAGTGAAACGATTGACTGTGGGAATAAATAGAACTGATTCTGGAATTTGACCTTATAAATGTGATAAATGAGGCAGTTTGACTACAAGAAATAGCATTCTTCTTAATTTGACATGATTGCTGGAACTCAGCGATTACAGTGGGCGCTGTGGTAGCGATTCATTTACAAATTAAGATAAAAAAATCAGTTTTTACTGTGGGACCAATCCTAGCCGTTCGCGCGCGCTGACGAAATAGAGACAGTTTCAAATACTACATTTCACTGACTTTCTAACGGTGTCAGTCCGTTTGAGTTACAACGGTTGCGTCACATATTCGTACCAACATGTATTTAGCGATAGTATTCGGATACTGCTAGGTTGCATCGCTTTTAACAGTGAAACGCTTGACTGTGGGACTTATTTGAACTGATTTTGGACTTTGACCTTATAAATGTGATAAATGAGGCAGTTTGACTACAAGAAATAACATTCTTCTTAATTTGACATGATTGCTGTAACTCAGCGATTACACTGGGGGCTGTGGTAGCGCTTTAATAAGAAATTAAGATAAATAAGTCATTTTTTACTGTGGGACCAATCCTGGCCGTTAGCTTGCGCTGAAGAAATAGAGACAGTTTTAAAAACTACCTTTCATTGATTTTCTAACGGTGTCAATCCGTTTGAGCTACAACGGTTGCGTCACATATTCGTACCAACATGTATTTGGTGATTTTCTTCCGATATTACTAAGTTGTATTGCTTTTAAAAGTGAAACGATTGACTGTGGGAATAAATAGGACTGATTCTGGACTGTGACCTTATAAATGTGATAAATGAGCCAATTGGTGTCCAAAAAATAACATTCTTCTTAATTTGACATGATTGCTGTAACTCAGCGATTACACTGGGGGCTGTGGTAGCGCTTTAATAAGAAATTAAGATAAATAAGTCATTTTTTAATGTGGGACCAATCCTGGCTGTTAGCTTGCGCTGAAGAAATAGAGACAGTTTTAAAAACTACCTTTCATTGATTTTCTAACGGTGTCAATCCGTTTGAGTTACAACGGTTGCGTCACATATTCGTACCAACATGTATTTGGTGATTTTCTTCCGATATTACTAAGTTGTATTGCTTTTAACAGTGAAACGATTGACTGTGGGAATAAATAGGACTGATTCTGGACTGTGACCTTATAAATGTGATAAATGAGCCAATTGGTGTCCAAAAAATAACATTCTTCTTAATTTGACATGATTGCTTGAATTCAGCGATTACATTAGGCTCTGTGGTAGCGCTTTATTTAACAATTTAGATGATTAAGTATTTTCTTACTGTGGGACCAATCCTGGCCGTTAGCACGCACTGAATAAATAGGAACAGTTCCAAAGACTACATTTCATTGACTTTCTAGCGGTATAAATCCGTTTGAGTTACAACGGTTGCGTCACATATTCGTACCAACATGAATTTAGCCATAGTATTCGGATATTACTAGGTTGCATCGCTTTTAACAGTGAAACGCTTGACTGTGGGACTTAATTGAACTGATTTTGGACTTTGACTTTATAAATGTGATAAATGAGCCAGTTTGACTACAAGGAATAACATTCTTCTTAATTTGACATGATGGCTGGAACTCAGCGATTACACTGGGCGCTGTGGTAGCGCTTTATTAAAAAATTAAGATAAATAAATCATTTTTTACTGTGGGTCCAATCGTAGCCGTTAGCTCGCCCTGAAAAAATAGAGACAGTTTCAAAAACTACATTTCATTTACTTTCTAACGGTGTCAATCCGTTTGAGTTACAACAGTTGCGTCACATATTCGTACCAACATGTATTTAGTGATTTTTTTCCGATATTACTAAGTTGTATCGCCTTTACCAGTGAAACGATTGACTGTGGGACTTAATTGAACTGATTCTGGAATGTGACCTTATAAATGTGATAAATGAGCCAATTGGTCTCCAAGGAATAACATTCTTTTTAATTTGACTTGATTGTCGAAACTCAGCGATTACACTTGGCGCTGTGGTAGCGATTCATTTAAAAATTAAGATAAATAAATGATTTTTTACTGTGGGACCAATCCTATCCGTTAGCTCGCGCTGAAGAAATAGAAACAGTTTCAAAAACTACATTTCATTTACTTTCTAACGGTGTCAATCCGTTTGAGTTACAACGGTTGCGTCACATATTCGTACCAACATATATTTAGTGATTTTTTTCCGATATTACTAAGTTGTATCGCTTTTAACAATGAAACGATTGACTGTGGGACTTAATTGAACTGATTCTGGAATGTGACCTTATAAATGTGATAAATGAGCCAATTGGAATCCAAGGAATAACATTCTTCTTAATTTGACTTGATTGCCGAAACTCAGCGATTACACTTGGCGCTGTGGTAGCGATTCATTTAAAAATTAAGATAAAAAAATCAGTTTTTACTGTGGGACCAATCCTAGCCGTTAGCGCGCTGAAGAAATAGAGACAGTTTCAAATACTACATTTCACTGACTTTCTAACGGTGTCAGTCGGTTTGAGTTACAACAGTTGCGTCACATATTCGTACCAACATGTATTTAGCGATAGTATTCGGATATTGCTAGGTTGCATCCCTTTTAACAGTGAAACGATTGACTGTGGGACTTAATTGAACTGATTCTGGAATGTGACCTTATAAATGTGATAAATGAGCCAATTGGTCTCCAAGGAATAACATTCTTTTTAATTTGACTTGATTGTCGAAACTCAGCGATTACACTTGGCGCTGTGGTAGCGATTCATTTAAAAATTAAGATAAATAAATGATTTTTTACTGTGGGACCAATCCTAGCCGTTAGCTCGCGCTGAAGAAATAGAAACAGTTTCAAAAACTACATTTCATTTACTTTCTAACGGTGTCAATCCGTTTGAGTTACAACGGTTGCGTCACATATTCGTACCAACATATATTTAGTGATTTTTTTCCGATATTACTAAGTTGTATCGCTTTTAACAATGAAACGATTGACTGTGGGACTTAATTGAACTGATTCTGGAATGTGACCTTATAAATGTGATAAATGAGCCAATTGGAATCCAAGGAATAACATTCTTCTTAATTTGACTTGATTGCCGAAACTCAGCGATTACACTTGGCGCTGTGGTAGCGATTCATTTAAAAATTAAGATAAAAAAATCAGTTTTTACTGTGGGACCAATCCTAGCCGTTAGCGCGCTGAAGAAATAGAGACAGTTTCAAATACTACATTTCACTGACTTTCTAACGGTGTCAGTCGGTTTGAGTTACAACAGTTGCGTCACATATTCGTACCAACATGTATTTAGCGATAGTATTCGGATATTGCTAGGTTGCATCCCTTTTAACAGTGAAACGATTGACTGTGGGACTTATTTGAACTGATTTTGGACTTTGACCTTATAAATGTAATAAATGAGCTAGTTTGACTACAAGAAATAACATTCTTCTTAATTTGACATGGTTGCTGGAACTCAGCGATTACAGTGGGCGCTGTGGTAGCGCTTTTATAAAAAATTAAGACAATTAAGTCATTTTTTACTGTGGGACCAATCCTAGCCGTTAGCTCGCGCTGAAGAAATAGAGACAGTTTCAAATACTAAATTTCACTGACTTTCTAACGGTGTCAGTCCGTTTGATTTACAACGGTTGCGTCACATATTCGTACCAACATGTATTTGGTGATTTTCTTCCAATATTACTAAGTTGTATTGCTTTTAACAGTGAAACGATTGACTGTGGGAATAAATAGAACTGATTCTGGACTGTGATCTTATAAATGTGATAAATGAGTCAATTGTTGTCCAAAGAATAACATTCTTCTTAATTTGACATGATTGCTGGAATTCAGCGAATACATTATGCTCTGTGGTAGCACTTTATTTAAAAATTTAGATGAATAAGTCTTTTTTTGCTGTTGGACCAATCCTGGCCGTTAGCACACGCTGAATAAATAGGAACAGTTTCAAATACTACATTTCACTGACTTTCTAACGGTGTCAGTCCGTTTGAGTTACACCGGTTGCGTCACACATTCGTACCAACATGTATTTGGTGATTTTCTTCCAATATTACTAAGTTGTATTGCTTTTAACAGTGAAACGATTGACTGTGGGAATAAATAGAACCGATTCTGGACTTTGACCTTATAAATGTGATAAATGAGCTAGTTTGACTACAAGAAATAACATTCTTCTTAATTTGACATGATTGCTGGAACTCAGCGATTACAGTGGGCGCTGTGGTAGCGCTTTAATAAAAAATTAAGACAATTAAGTCATTTTTTACTGTGGGACCAATCCTAGCCGTTAGCTCGCGCTGAAGAAATAGAGATAGTTTCAAATACTACATTTCACTGACTTTCTAACGGTGTCAGTCCGTTTGATTTACAACGGTTGCGTCACATATTCGTACCAACATGTATTTGGTGATTTTCTTCCAATATTACTAAATTGTATTGCTTTTAACAGTGAAACGATTAACTGTGGGAATAAATAAAACTGATTCTGGACTGTGATCTTATAAATGTGATAAATGAGTCAATTGTTGTCCAAAGAATAACATTCTTCTTAATTTGACATGATTGCTGGAATTCAGCGAATACATTAAGCTCTGTGGTAGCGCTTTATTTAAAAATTTAGATGAAAAAGTCTTTTTTTACTGTGGGACCAATCCTAGCTGTTAGCTCGCGCTGAAGATATAGAGACAGTTTTAAAAACTACCTTTCATTGACTTTCTAACGGTGTCAATCCGTTTGAGTTACAACGGTTGCATCACATATTCGTACCAACATGTATTTGGTGATTTTCTTCCGATATTACTAAGTTGTATTGCTTTTAACAGTGAAACGATTGACTGTGGGAATAAATAGGACTGATTCTGGACTGTGACCTTATAAATGTGATAAATGAGCCAATTGGTCTCCAAGGAATAACATTCTTCTTAATTTGACTTGATTGCCGAAACTCAGCGATTACACTTGGCGCTGTGGTAGCGATTCATTTAAAAATTAAGATAAAAAAATCAGTTTTTACTGTGGGACCAATCCTAGCCGTTAGCGCGCTGAAGAAATAGAGACAGTTTCAAATACTACATTTCACTGACTTTCTAACGGTGTCAGTCGGTTTGAGTTACAACAGTTGCGTCACATATTCGTACCAACATGTATTTAGCGATAGTATTCGGATATTGCTAGGTTGCATCCCTTTTAACAGTGAAACGATTGACTGTGGGACTTATTTGAACTGATTTTGGACTTTGACCTTATAAATGTAATAAATGAGCTAGTTTGACTACAAGAAATAACATTCTTCTTAATTTGACATGGTTGCTGGAACTCAGCGATTACAGTGGGCGCTGTGGTAGCGCTTTTATAAAAAATTAAGACAATTAAGTCATTTTTTACTGTGGGACCAATCCTAGCCGTTAGCTCGCGCTGAAGAAATAGAGACAGTTTCAAATACTAAATTTCACTGACTTTCTAACGGTGTCAGTCCGTTTGATTTACAACGGTTGCGTCACATATTCGTACCAACATGTATTTGGTGATTTTCTTCCAATATTACTAAGTTGTATTGCTTTTAACAGTGAAACGATTGACTGTGGGAATAAATAGAACTGATTCTGGACTGTGATCTTATAAATGTGATAAATGAGTCAATTGTTGTCCAAAGAATAACATTCTTCTTAATTTGACATGATTGCTGGAATTCAGCGAATACATTATGCTCTGTGGTAGCGCTTTATTTAAAAATTTAGATGAATAAGTCTTTTTTTGCTGTTGGACCAATCCTGGCCGTTAGCACACGCTGAATAAATAGGAACAGTTTCAAATACTACATTTCACTGACTTTCTAACGGTGTCAGTCCGTTTGAGTTACACCGGTTGCGTCACACATTCGTACCAACATGTATTTGGTGATTTTCTTCCAATATTACTAAGTTGTATTGCTTTTAACAGTGAAACGATTGACTGTGGGAATAAATAGAACCGATTCTGGACTTTGACCTTATAAATGTGATAAATGAGCTAGTTTGACTACAAGAAATAACATTCTTCTTAATTTGACATGATTGCTGGAACTCAGCGATTACAGTGGGCGCTGTGGTAGCGCTTTAATAAAAAATTAAGACAATTAAGTCATTTTTTACTGTGGGACCAATCCTAGCCGTTAGCTCGCGCTGAAGAAATAGAGATAGTTTCAAATACTACATTTCACTGACTTTCTAACGGTGTCAGTCCGTTTGATTTACAACGGTTGCGTCACATATTCGTACCAACATGTATTTGGTGATTTTCTTCCAATATTACTAAATTGTATTGCTTTTAACAGTGAAACGATTAACTGTGGGAATAAATAAAACTGATTCTGGACTGTGATCTTATAAATGTGATAAATGAGTCAATTGTTGTCCAAAGAATAACATTCTTCTTAATTTGACATGATTGCTGGAATTCAGCGAATACATTAAGCTCTGTGGTAGCGCTTTATTTAAAAATTTAGATGAAAAAGTCTTTTTTTACTGTGGGACCAATCCTAGCTGTTAGCTCGCGCTGAAGATATAGAGACAGTTTTAAAAACTACCTTTCATTGACTTTCTAACGGTGTCAATCCGTTTGAGTTACAACGGTTGCGTCACATATTCGTACCAACATGTATTTGGTGATTTTCTTCCGATATTACTAAGTTGTATTGCTTTTAACAGTGAAACGATTGACTGTGGGAATAAATAGGACTGATTCTGGACTGTGACCTTATAAATGTGATAAATGAGCCAATTGGTCTCCAAGGAATAACATTCTTCTTAATTTGACTTGATTGCCGAAACTCAGCGATTACACTTGGCGCTGTGGTAGCGATTCATTTACAAATTAAGATAAAAAAATCAGTTTTTACTGTGGGACCAATCCTAGCCGTTTGCGCGCTTTGAAGAAATAGAGACAGTTTCAAATACTACATTTCACTGACTTTCTAACAGTGTCAGTCCGTTTGAGTTACAACGGTTGCGTCACACATTCGTACCAACATGTATTTGGTGATTTTCTTCCAATATTACTAAGTTGTATAGCTTTTAACAGTGAAACGATTGACTGTGGGAATAAATAGAACTGATTCTGGACTTTGACCTTATAAATGTGATAAATGAGCTAGTTTGACTACAAGAAATAACATTCTTCTTAATTTGACATGATTGCTGGAACTCAGCGATTACATTTGGCGCTGTGGCAGCGATTTATTTACAAATTAAGATAAAAAAATCAGTTTTTACTGCGGGACCAATCCTAGCCGTTTGCGCGCGCTGAAGAAATAGAGACAGTTTCAAATACTACATTTCACTGACTTTCTAACGGTGTCAGTCCGTTTGAGTTACAACGGTTGCGTCACATATTCGTACCAACATGTATTTAGCGATAGTATTCGGATATTGCTAGGTTGCATCGCTTTTGACAGTGAAACGCTTGACTGTGGGACTTATTTGAACTGATTGTGGACTTTGACCTTATAAATGTAATAAATGAGCTAGTTTGACTACAAGAAATAGCATTCTTCTTAATTTGACATGATTGCTGGAATTCAGCGAATACATTATGCTCTGTGGTAGCGCTTTATTTAAAAATTTAGATGAATAAGTCTTTTTTTGCTGTTGGACCAATCCTGGCCGTTAGCACACGCTGAATAAATAGGAACAGTTTCAAATACTACATTTCACTGACTTTCTAACGGTGTCAGTCCGTTTGAGTTACACCGGTTGCGTCACACATTCGTACCAACATGTATTTGGTGATTTTCTTCCAATATTACTAAGTTGTATTGCTTTTAACAGTGAAACGATTGACTGTGGGAATAAATAGAACCGATTCTGGACTTTGACCTTATAAATGTGATAAATGAGCTAGTTTGACTACAAGAAATAACATTCTTCTTAATTTGACATGATTGCTGGAACTCAGCGATTACAGTGGGCGCTGTGGTAGCGCTTTAATAAAAAATTAAGACAATTAAGTCATTTTTTACTGTGGGACCAATCCTAGCCGTTAGCTCGCGCTGAAGAAATAGAGATAGTTTCAAATACTACATTTCACTGACTTTCTAACGGTGTCAGTCCGTTTGATTTACAACGGTTGCGTCACATATTCGTACCAACATGTATTTGGTGATTTTCTTCCAATATTACTAAATTGTATTGCTTTTAACAGTGAAACGATTAACTGTGGGAATAAATAAAACTGATTCTGGACTGTGATCTTATAAATGTGATAAATGAGTCAATTGTTGTCCAAAGAATAACATTCTTCTTAATTTGACATGATTGCTGGAATTCAGCGAATACATTAAGCTCTGTGGTAGCGCTTTATTTAAAAATTTAGATGAAAAAGTCTTTTTTTACTGTGGGACCAATCCTAGCTGTTAGCTCGCGCTGAAGATATAGAGACAGTTTTAAAAACTACCTTTCATTGACTTTCTAACGGTGTCAATCCGTTTGAGTTACAACGGTTGCGTCACATATTCGTACCAACATGTATTTGGTGATTTTCTTCCGATATTACTAAGTTGTATTGCTTTTAACAGTGAAACGATTGACTGTGGGAATAAATAGGACTGATTCTGGACTGTGACCTTATAAATGTGATAAATGAGCCAATTGGTCTCCAAGGAATAACATTCTTCTTAATTTGACTTGATTGCCGAAACTCAGCGATTACACTTGGCGCTGTGGTAGCGATTCATTTACAAATTAAGATAAAAAAATCAGTTTTTACTGTGGGACCAATCCTAGCCGTTTGCGCGCTTTGAAGAAATAGAGACAGTTTCAAATACTACATTTCACTGACTTTCTAACAGTGTCAGTCCGTTTGAGTTACAACGGTTGCGTCACACATTCGTACCAACATGTATTTGGTGATTTTCTTCCAATATTACTAAGTTGTATAGCTTTTAACAGTGAAACGATTGACTGTGGGAATAAATAGAACTGATTCTGGACTTTGACCTTATAAATGTGATAAATGAGCTAGTTTGACTACAAGAAATAACATTCTTCTTAATTTGACATGATTGCTGGAACTCAGCGATTACATTTGGCGCTGTGGCAGCGATTTATTTACAAATTAAGATAAAAAAATCAGTTTTTACTGCGGGACCAATCCTAGCCGTTTGCGCGCGCTGAAGAAATAGAGACAGTTTCAAATACTACATTTCACTGACTTTCTAACGGTGTCAGTCCGTTTGAGTTACAACGGTTGCGTCACATATTCGTACCAACATGTATTTAGCGATAGTATTCGGATATTGCTAGGTTGCATCGGTTTTGACAGTGAAACGCTTGACTGTGGGACTTATTTGAACTGATTTTGGACTTTGACCTTATAAATGTGATAAATGAGGCAGTTTGACTACAAGAAATAGCATTCTTCTTAATTTGACATGATTGCTGGAACTCAGCGATTACAGTGGGCGCTGTGGTAGCGCTTTATTAAAAAATTAAGACAAATAAGTCATTTTTTACTGTGGGACCAATCCTAGCTGTTAGCTCGCGCTGAAGAAATAGAGATAGTTTCAAAAACTACCTTTCATTGACTTTCTAACGGTGTCAATCCGTTTGAGTTACAACGGTTGCGTCACATATTCGTACCAACATGTATTTGGTGATTTTCTCCCAATATTACTAAGTTGTATAGCTTTTAACAGTGAAACGATTGACTGTGGGAATAAATAGAACTGATTCTGGACTGTGATCTTATAAATGTGATAAATGAGCTAGTTTGACTACAAGAAATAACATTCTTCTTAATTTGACATGATTGCTGGAACTCAGCGATTACACTGGGGGCTGTGGTAGCGCTTTAATAAAAAATTAAGATAAATAAGTCATTTTTTAATGTGGGACCAATCCTGGCCGTTAGCTTGCGCTGAAGAAATAGAGACACTTTTAAAAACTACCTTTCATTGACTTTCTAACGGTGTCAATCCGTTTGAGTTACAACGGTTGCGTCACATATTCGTACCAACATGTATTTGGTGATTTTCTTCCGATATTACTAAGTTGTATTGGTTTTAACAGTGAAAAGATTGACTGTGGGAATAAATAGGACTGATTCTGGACTGTGACCTTATAAATGTGATAAATGAGCCAATTGGTCACCAAGGAATTACATTCTTCTTAATTTGACTTGATTGCCGAAACTCAGCGATTACACTTGGCGCTGTGGTAGCGATTCATTTAAAAATTAAAATGAAAAAATCAGTTTTTACTGTGGGACCAATCCTAGCCGTTAGCGCGCTGAAGAAATAGAGACAGTTTCAAATACTACAATTCACTGACTTTCTAACGGTGTCAGTCCGTTTGAGTTACAACGGTTGCGTCACACATTCGTACCAACATGTATTTGGTGATTTTCTTCTAATATTACTAAGTTGTATAGCTTTTAACAGTGAAACGTTTGACTGTGGGAATAAATAGAACTGATTCTGGAATGTGACCTTATAAATGTGATAAATGAGCCAATTGGAATCCAAGGAATAACATTCTTCTTAATTTGACATGATTGCCGAAACTCAGCGATTACACTGGGCGCTGTGGTAGCGCTTTATTAAAAAATTAAGATAAATAAGTCATTTTTTACTGTGGGACTAATCCTGGCCGTTAGCACGCGCTGAATAAATAGGAACATTTTCAAAGACTACATTTCATTGACTTTCTAGCGGTATAAATCTGTTTGAGTTACAACGGTTGTGTCACATATTCATACCAACATGTATTTAGCGATAGTATTCGGATATTACTAGGTTGCATCGCTTTTAACAGTGAAACGCTTGACTGTGAGACTTAATTAAACTGATTTTGGACTTTGACCTTATAAATGTGATAAATGAGCTAGTTTGACTACAAGAATTAACATTCTTCTTAATTTGACATGATTGCTGGAACTCAGCGATTACACTGCGCGCTGTGGTAGCGCTTTATTAAAAAATTAAGATAAATAAGTCATTTTTTACTGTGGGACCAATCCTGGCCGTTAGCTCGCACTGAAGAAATAGAGACAGTTTCAAAACTACATTTCATTTACTTTCTAACGGTGTCAATCCGTTTGAGTTACAACAGTTGCGTCACATATTCGTACCACCATGTATTTAGTGATTTTCTTCCGATATTACTAAGTTGTATTGCTTTTAACAGTGAAACGATTGACTGTGGAAATTAACAGAACTGATTCTGGACTGCGACCTTATAAATGTGATAAATGAGCCAATTCGTCTCCAAGGAATAACATTCTTCTTAATTTGACATTATTGCTGGAATTCATCGATTACATTAGGCTCTGTGGTAGCGCTTTATTTAAAAATTTAGATAAATAAGTCTTTTCTCACTGTGGAACCAATCCTGGCCGTTAGCACGCGCTAAATAAATAGGAACAGTTCGAAAGACTACATTTCATTGACTTTCTAGCGGTATAAATCCGTTTGAGTTACAACGCTTGCGTCACATATTCGTACCAGCATGTATTTAGCCATAGTATTCCGATATTACTAGGTTGCATCGCTTTTAACAGTGAAACGCTTGACTGTGAGACTTAATTAAACTGATTTTGGACTTTGACCTTATAAATGTGATAAATGAGCTAGTTTGACTACAAGAAATAACATTCTTCTTAATTTGACATGATTGCTGGAACTCAGCGATTACACTGGGCGCTGTGGTAGCGCTTTATTAAAAAATTAAGATAAATAAGTCATTTTTTACTGTGGGACCAATCCTGTCCGTTAGCTCGCGCTGAAGAAATAGAGACAGTTTCAAAGCTACATTTCATTTACTTTCTAACGGTGTCAATCCGTTTGAGTTACAACAGTTGCGTCACATATTCGTACCACCATGTATTTATTGATTTTCTTCCGATATTACTAAGTTGTATTGCTTTTAACAGTGAAACGATTGACTGTGGAAATTAACAGAACTGAATATGGACTGCGACCTTATAAATGTAATAAATGAGCCAATTGGTCTCCAAGGAATAACATTCTTCTTAATTTGACATGATTGCTGGAATTCATCGATTACATTAGGCTCTGTGGTAGCGCTTTATTTAAAAATTTAGATAAATAAGTCTTTTCTCACTGTGGAACCAATCCTGGCCGTTAGCACGCGCTAAATAAATAGGAACAGTTCGAAAGACTACATTTCATTGACTTTCTAGCGGTATAAATCCGTTTGAGTTACAACGGTTGCGTCACATATTCGTACTAACATGTATTTAGCCATAGTATTCGGATATTACTAGGTTGCATCGCTTTTAACAGTGACACGATTGACTGTGGGACTTAATTGAACTGATTCTGGAATGTGACCTTAAAAATGTGATAAATGAGCCAATTGGTCTCAAAGGAATAACATTCTTCTTATTTTGACTTGATTGCCGAAACTCAGCGATTACACTTGGCGCTGTGGTAGCGATTCATTTAAAAATTAAGTTAAAAAAATCAGTTTTTACTGTCGGACCAATCCTACCCGTTAGCGCGCTGAAGAAATAGAGACAGTTTCAAATACTACATTTCATTGACTTTCTAGCGGTATAAATCTGTTTCAGTTACAACGGTTGCGTCAGATATTCATACCAACATGTATTTAGCGATAGTATTCGGATACTACTAGGTTGCATCGCTTTTAACAGTGAAACGGTTGACTGTGGGACTTAATTGAACTGATTAAGGACTTTGACCTTATAAATGTGATAAATGAGCCAGTTTGACTAAAAGAAATAACATTCTTCTTAATTTGACATGATTGCCGAAACTCAGCGATTACACTGGGCGCTGTGGTAGCGCTTCATTAAAAAATTAAGATAAATAAGTCATTTTTTACTGAGGGACCAATCCTAGCCGTTAGCTCGCGCTGAAGAAATAGAGACAGTTTTAAAAACTACCTTTCATTGACTTTCTAACGGTGTCAATCCGTTTGAGTTACAACGGTTTCGTCACATATTCGTACCAACATGTATTTGGTGATTTTCTTCCGATATTACTAAGTTGTATTGCTTTTAACAGTGAAACGATTGACTGGGGGAATAAATAGAACTAATTCTGGACTGTCACCTTATAAATGTGATAAATGAGCCAATTGGTGTCCAAAGAATAACATTCTTCTTAATTTGACATGATTGCTGGGATTCATCGATTACATTAGGCTCTGTGGTAGCGCTTTATTTAAAAATTTAGATAGATAAGTCTTTTCTTACTGTGGGACCAATCCTGGCCGTTAGCTCGCGCTGAATAAATAGAGACAGTTTCAAAAACTACATTTCATTGACTTTCTAGCGGTTTAAATCCGTTTGAGTTACAACCGTTGCGTCACATATTCGTACCAACATGTATTTAGCGATAGTATTCGGATATTCCTAGGTTGCATCGCTTTTACCAGTGAAACTATTGACTGTGGGACTTAATTGAACTTATTTTGGACATTGTCCTTATAAATGGGATAAATGAGCTAGTTTGACTAAAAGAAATAACATTCTTCATAATTTGACATGATTGCTGGAACTCAGAGATTACACTGGGCGCTGTGGTAGCACTTTATTAAAAAATTAAGATAAATAAGTCATTTTTTACTGTGGGACTAATCCTTGCCGTCAGTTCGCGCTGAAGAAATAGAGACAGTTTCAAAAACTACATTTCATTGACTTCTTGGCGGTATCAATCCGTTTGAATTACAACGGTTGCGTCACATATTCGTACCAACATGTATTTAGTGATATCTTTCCGATATTACTAAGTTATATCGCTTTTAACAGTGAAACGATTGACTGTGGAACTTAATTGAATTAACTTGGGACTGTGACCTTATAAATGTGATAAATGAGCCAATTGGTCTCAAAGGAATAACATTCTTCTTAATTTGACATGATTGCCGAAACTCAGCGATTACACTGGGCGCTGTGGTAGCGCTTTATTTAAAAATTAAGATAAATAAGTTATTTTTTGCAGTAGGACCAATCCTGGTCGTTAGCACGCGATGAACAAATAGGAACAGTTTCAAAGACTACATTTCATTGACTTTCTAGGGGTTTAAATCCGTTTGAGTTGCAACCGTTGCGTCACATATTCGTACCAACATGTATTTAGCGATAGTATTCAGATATTCCTAGGTTGCATCGCTTTTAACAGGGAAACGCTTGACTGTGAGACTTAATTGAACTGATTTTGGACTTTGACCTTGTAAATGTGATAAATGAGCCAGTTTGACTACAAGAAATAACATTCTTCTTAATTTGACATGATTGCTGGAACTCAGCGATTACATTTAGCGCTGTGATAGCGATTCATTTACAAATTAAGATAAAAAAATCAGTTTTTACTGTGGTACCAATCCAAGCCGTTAGCGCGCTGAAGAAATAGAGACAATTTCAAATACAACATTTCACTGACTTTCTAACGGTGTCAGTCCGTTTCAGTTACAACGGTTGCGTCACACATTTGTATCAACATGTATTTGGTGATTTTCTTCCAATATTACTAAGTTGTATAGCTTTTAACAGTGAAACGATTGACTGTGGGAATAAATAGAACTGATTCTTGACTTTGACCTTATAAATGTGATAAATGAGCTAGTTTGACTACAAGAAATAACATTCTTCTTAATTTGACTTGATTGCCGAAACTCAGCAATTACACTTGGCGCTGTGGTAGCGATTCATTTACAAATTAAGATAAAAAAATCAGTTTTTACTGTGGAACCAATCCTAGCCGTTTGCGCGCGCTGAAGAAATAGAGACAGTTTCAAATACTACATTTCACTGACTTTCTAACGGTGTCAGTCCGTTTGAGTTACAACGGTTGCGTCACATATTCGTACCAACATGAATTTAGCGATAGTATTCGCATATTGCTAGGTTGCATCGCTTTTAACAGTGTAACGTTTGACTGTGGGACTTATTTGAACTGATTTTGGACTTTGACCTTATAAATGTGATAAATGAGGCAGTTTGACTACAAGAAATAGCATTCTTCTTAATTTGACATGATTGCTGGAACTCAGCGATTACAGTGGGCGCTGTGGTAGCGCTTTATTAAAAAATTAAGACAAATAAGTAATTTTTTACTGTGGGACCAATCCTAGTTGTTAGCTCGCGCTGAAGAAATAGAGACAGTTTCAAAAACTACCTTTCATTGACTTTCTAACGGTGTCAATCCGTTTGAGTTACAACGGTTGCGTCACATATTCGTACCAACATGTATTTGGTGATTTTCTTCCAATATTACTAAGTTGCATAGCTTTTAACAGTGAAACGATTGACTGTGGGAATAAATAGAACTGATTCTGGACTGTGATCTTATAAATGTGATAAATGAGCTAGTTTGACTACAAGAAATAACATTCTTCTTAATTTGACATGATTGCTGGAACTCAGCGATTACACTGGGGGCTGTGTTAGCGCTTTATTAAGAAATTAAGATAAATAAGTCAATTTTTAATGTGGGACCAATCCTGGCCGTTAGCTTGCGCTGAAGAAAAAGAGACAGTTTTAAAAACTACCTTTCATTGACTTTCTAACGGTGTCAATCCGTTTGAGTTACAACGGTTGCGTCACATATTCGTACCAACATGTATTTGGTGATTTTCTTCCGATATTACTAAGTTGTATTGCTTTTAACAGTGAAACGATTGACTGTGGGAATAAATAGGACTGATTCTGGACTGTGACCTTATAAATGTGATAAATGAGCCAATTGGTGTCCAAAGAATAACATTCTTCTTAATTTGTCATGATTGCTGGAATTCAGCGATTACATTAGGCTTTGTGGTAGCGCTTTATTTAAAAATTTAGATGATTAAGTATTTTCTTACTGTGGGACCAATCCTGGCCGTTAGCACGCACTGAATAAATAGGAACAGTTCCAAAGACTACATTTCATTGACTTTCTAGCGGTATAAGTCCGTTTGAGTTACAACGGTTCTGTCACATATTCGTACCAACATGTATTTAGCGATAGTATTCAGATATTCCTAGGTTGCATCGCTTTTAACAGTGAAACGATTGACTGTGGGACTTAATTGAACTGATTTTTTTATTGTGACCTTATAAATGTGAAAGTGAGACAATTGGTCTCAAAGGAATAACATTCTTCTTATTTTGACTTGATTGCCGAAACTCAGCGATTACACTTGGCGCTGTGGTAGCAATTCATTTAAAAATTAAGATAAAAAAATCAGTTTTTACTGTGGGACCAATCCTAGCCGTTAGCGCACTGAAGAAATAGAGACAGTTTCAAATACTACATGTCATTGACTTTCTAGCGGTATAAATCTGTTTCAGTTACAACCGTTGCGTCAGATATTCATACCAACATGTATTTAGCGATAGTATTCGGATACTACTAGGTTGCATCGCTTTTAACATTGAAACGGTTGACTGTGGGACTTAATTGAACTGATTAAGGACTTTGACCTTATAAATGTGATAAATGAGCCAGTTTGACTAAAAGAAATAACATTCTTCTTAATTTGACATGATTGCCGAAACTCAGCGATTACACTGGGCGCTGTGGTAGCGCTTTATTAAAAAATTAAGATAAATAAGTCATTTTTTACTGAGGGACCAATCCTAGCCGTTAGCTCGCGCTGAAGAAATAGAGACAGTTTTAAAAACTACCTTTCATTGACTTTCTAACGGTGTCAATCCGTTTGAGTTACAACGGTTGACAATTTCAAATACAACATTTCACTGACTTTCTAACGGTGTCAGTCCGTTTCAGTTACAACGGTTGCGTCACACATTCGTATCAACATGTATTTGGTGATTTTCTTCCATTATTACTATGTTGTATAGCTTTTAACAGTGAAACGATTGACTGTGGGAATAAATAGAACTGATTCTTGACTTTGACCTTATAAATGTGATAAATGAGCTAGTTTGACTACAAGAAATAACATTCTTCTTAATTTGACTTGATTGCCGAAACTCAGCAATTACACTTGGCGCTGTGGTAGCGATTCATTTACAAATTAAGATAAAAAAATCAGTTTTTACTGTGGGACCAATCCTAGCCGTTTGCGCGCGCTGAAGAAATAGAGACAGTTTCAAATACTACATTTCACTGACTTTCTAACGGTGTCAGTCCGTTTGAGTTACAACGGTTGCGTCACATATTCGTACCAACATGTATTTAGCGATAGTATTCGCATATTGCTAGGTTGCATCGCTTTTAACAGTGTAACGTTTGACTGTGGGACTTATTTGAACTGATTTCGGACTTTGACCTTATAAATGTGATAAATGAGGCAGTTTGACTACAAGAAATAGCATTCTTCTTAATTTGACATGATTGCTGGAATTCAGCGATTACAGTGGGCGCTGTGGTAGCGCTTTATTAAAAAATTAAGACAAATAAGTAATTTTTTACTGTGGGACCAATCCTAGTTGTTAGCTCGCGCTGAAGAAATAGAGACAGTTTCAAAAAATACCTTTCATTGACTTTCTAACGGTGTCAATCCGTTTGAGTTACAACGGTTGCGTCACATATTCGTACCAACATGTATTTGGTGATTTTCTCCCAATATTACTAAGTTGCATAGCTTTTAACAGTGAAACGATTGACTGTGGGAATAAATAGAACTGATTCTGGACTGTGATCTTATAAATGTGATAAATGAGCTAGTTTGACTACAAGAAATAACATTCTTCTTAATTTGACATGATTGCTGGAACTCAGCGATTACACTGGGGGCTGTGGTAGCGCTTTATTAAGAAATTAAGATAAATAAGTCATTTTTTAATGTGGGACCAATCCTGGCCGTTAGCTTGCGCTGAAGAAATAGAGACAGTTTTAAAAACTACCTTTCATTGACTTTCTAACGGTGTCAATCCGTTTGAGTTACAACGGTTGCGTCACATATTCGTACCAACATGTATTTGGTGATTTTCTTCCGATATTACTAAGTTGTATTGCTTTTAACAGTGAAACGATTGACTGTGGGAATAAATAGGACTGATTCTGGACTGTGACCTTATAAATGTGATAAATGAGCCAATTGGTGTCCAAAGAATAACATTCTTCTTAATTTGACATGATTGCTGGAATTCAGCGATTACATTAGGCTTTGTGGTAGCGCTTTATTTAAAAATTTAGATGATTAAGTATTTTCTTACTGTGGGACCAATCCTGGCCGTTAGCACGCACTGAATAAATAGGAACAGTTCCAAAGACTACATTTCATTGATTTTCTAGCGGTATAAGTCCGTTTGAGTTACAACGGTTCTGTCACATATTCGTACCAACATGTATTTAGCCATAGTATTCGGATATTACTAGGTTGCATCGCTTTTAACAGTGACACGATTGACTGTGGGACTTAATTGAACTGATTCTGGAATGTGACCTTATAAATGTGATAAATGAGCCAATTGGTCTCAAAGGAATAACAATCTTCTTATTTTGACTTGATTGCCGAAACTCAGCGATTACACTTGGCGCTGTGGTAGCGATTCATTTAAAAATTAAGATAAAAAAATCAGTTTTTACTGTGGGACCAATCCTAGCCGTTAGCGCACTGAAGAAATAGAGACAGTTTCAAATACTACATTTCATTGACTTTCTAGCGGTATAAATCTGTTTCAGTTACAACCGTTGCGTCAGATATTCATACCAACATGTATTTAGCGATAGTATTCGGATACTACTAGGTTGCATCGCTTTTAACAGTGAAACGGTTGACTGTGGGACTTAATTGAACTGATTAAGGACTTTGACCTTATAAATGTGATAAATGAGCCAGTTTGACTGAAAGAAATAACATTCTTCTTAATTTGACATGATTGCCGAAACTCAGCGATTACAATAGGCTCTGTGGTAGCGCTTTATTTAAAAATTTAGATAGATAAGTCTTTTTTTACTGTGGGACCAATCCTAGCCGTTAGCGCGCTGAAGAAATAGAGACAATTTCAAATACAACATTTCACTGACTTTCTAACGGTGTCAGTCCGTTTCAGTTACAACGGTTGCGTCACACATTCGTATCAACATGTATTTGGTGATTTTCTTCCAATATTACTAAGTTGTATAGCTTTTAACAGTGAAACGATTGACTGTGGGAATAAATAGAACTGATTCTTGACTTTGACCTTATAAATGTGATAAATGAGCTAGTTTGACTACAAGAAATAACATTCTTCTTAATTTGACTTGATTGCCGAAACTCAGCAATTACACTTGGCGCTGTGGTAGCGATTCATTTACAAATTAAGATAAAAAAATAAGTTTTTGCTGTGGGACCAATTCTAGCCGTTTGCGCGCGCTGAAGAAATAGAGACAGTTTCAAATACTACATTTCACTGACTTTCTAACGGTGTCAGTCCGTTTGAGTTACAACGGTTGCGTCACACATTCGTATCAACATGTATTTGGTGATTTTCTTCCAATATTACTAAGTTGTATAGCTTTTAACAGTGAAACGATTGACTGTGGGAATAAATAGAACTGATTCTTGACTTTGACCTTATAAATGTGATAAATGAGCTAGTTTGACTACAAGAAATAACATTCTTCTTAATTTGACTTGATTGCCGAAACTCAGCAATTACACTTGGCGCTGTGGTAGCGATTCATTTACAAATTAAGATAAAAAAATAAGTTTTTGCTGTGGGACCAATTCTAGCCGTTTGCGCGCGCTGAAGAAATAGAGACAGTTTCAAATACTACATTTCACTGACTTTCTAACGGTGTCAGTCCGTTTGAGTTACAACGGTTGCGTCACATATTCGTACCAACATGTATTTAGCGATAGAATTCGCATATTGCTAGGTTGCATCGCTTTTAACAGTGTAACGTTTGACTGTGGGACTTATTTGAACTGATTTTGGACTTTGACCTTATAAATGTGATAAATGAGGCAGTTTGACTACAAGAATTAGCATTCTTCTTAATTTGACATGATTGCTGGAACTCAGCGATTACAGTGGGCGCTGTGGTAGCGCTTTATTAAAAAATTAAGACAAATAAGTAATTTTTTACTGTGGGACCAATCCTAGTTGTTAGCTCGCGCTGAAGAAATAGAGACAGTTTCAAAAACTACCTTTCATTGACTTTCTAACGGTGTCAATCCGTTTGAGTTACAACGGTTGCGTCACATATGCGTACCAACATGTATTTGGTGATTTTCTCCCAATATTACTAAGTTGCATAGCTTTTAACAGTGAAACAATTGACTGTGGGAATAAATAGAACTGATTCTGGACTGTGATCTTATAAATGTGATAAATGAGCTAGTTTGACTACAAGAAATAACATTCTTCTTAATTTGACATGATTGCTGGAACTCAGCGATTACACTGGGGGCTGTGGTAGCGCTTTATTAAAAAATTAAGATAAATAAGTCATTTTTTAATGTGGGACCAATCCTGGCTGTTAGCTTGCGCTGAAGAAATAGAGACAGTTTTAAAAACTACCTTTCATTGACTTTCTAACGGTGTCAATCCGTTTGAGTTACAACGGTTGCGTCACATATTCGTACCAACATGTATTTGGTGATTTTCTTCCGATATTACTAAGTTGTATTGCTTTTAACAGTGAAACAATTGACTGTGGGAATAAATAGGACTGATTCTGGACTGTGACCTTATAAATGTGATAAATGAGACAATTGGTGTCCAAAGAATAACATTTTTCTTAATTTGACATGATTGCTGGAATTCAGCGATTACATTAGGCTTTGTGGTAGCGCTTTATTTAAAAATTTAGATGATTAAGTATTTTCTTACTGTGGGACCAATCCTGGCCGTTAGCGCGCACTGAATAAATAGGAACAGTTCCAAAGACTACATTTCATTGACTTTCTAGCGGTATGAGTCCGTTTGAGTTACAACGGTTCTGTCACATATTCGTACCAACATGTATTTAGCGATAGTATTCGGATATTACTAGGTTGCATCGCTTTTAACAGTCAAACGCTTGACTGTGGGATTTATTTGAACTGATTTTGGACTTTGACCTTGTAAATGCGATAAATGAGCCAGTTTGACTACAAGAAATAACATTCTTCTTAATTTGACATGATTGCTGGAACTCAGCGATTACACTGGTCACTGTGTTAGCGCTTCATTACAAAATTAAGATAAACAAGTCATTTTTTACTGCGGGACCAATCCTAGCCGTTGGCTCGCGCTGAAGAAATAGAGACAGTTTCAAAAACTACATTTCATTTACGTTCTAACGGTGTCAGTCCGTTTGAGTTACAACGGTTGCGTCACATATTCGTACCAACATGTATTTGGTGATTTTCTTCCAATATTACTAAGTTGTATAGCTTTTAACAGTAAAACGATTGACTGTGGGAATAAATAGAACTGATTCTGGACTTTGACCTTATAAATGTGATAAATAAGCTAGTTTGACTACAAGAAATAACATTCTTCTTAATTTGACATGATTGCTGGAACTCAGCGATTACACTGGGCGCTGTGGTAGCGCTTTATTAAAAAATTAAGATAAATAAATCATTTTTTACTGTGGGACCAATCCTAACCGTTAGCTCGCGCTGAAGAAATAGAGACAGTTTCAAAAACTACATTTCATTTACTTTCTAACAGTGTCAATCTGTTTGAGTTACAACGGTTGCGTCACATATTCGTACCAACATGTATTTAGTGATTTTTTTCCGATATTACTAAGTTGTATCGCTTTTACCAGTGAAACGATTGACTGTGGGACTTAATTGAACTGATTCTGAAATGTGACCTTATAAATGTGATAAATGAGCCAATTGGTCTCCAAGGAATAACATTCTTCTTAATTTGACTTGATTGCCGAAACTCAGCGATTACACTAGTCACTGTGGTAGCGCTTTCTTACAAAATTAAGATAAAAAATTCAGTTTTTACTGTGGGACCAATCCTAGCCGTTAGCGTGCTGAAGAAATAGAGACAGTTTCAAATACTACATTTCACTGACTTTCTAACGGTGTCAATCCGTTTAAGTTACACCGGTTGCGTCACATATTCGTACCAACATTTATTTAGTGATTTTCTTCCAATATTACTAAGTTGTATTGCTTTTAACAGTGAAACGATTGACTGTGGGAATTAATAGAACTGATTCTGGACTGCGACCTTATAAATGCGATAAATGAGCCAATTGGTCTCCAAGGAATAACATTCTTTTTAATTTGACATGATTGCCGGAATTCATCGATTACATTAGCCTCTGTGGTAGCGCTTTATTTAAAAATTTAGATAAATAAGTCTTTTCTTACTGTGGGACCAATCCTGGCCGTTAGCAAGCGCTAAATAAATAGGAACAGATCCAAAGACTACATTTCATTGACTTTCTAGCTGTATAAATCCGTTTGAGTTACAACGGTTGCGTCACATATTCGTACTAACAAGTATTTAGCCATAGTATTCGGATATTACTAGGTTGCATCGCTTTTACCAGTGAAACTATTGACTGTGGGACTTAATTGAACTGATTTTGGACATTGTCCTTATAAATGGGATAAATGAGCTAGTTTGACTAAAAGAAATAACATTCTTCATAATTTGACATGATTGCTGGAACTCAGAGATTACACTGGGCGCTGTGGTAGCACTTTATTAAAAAATTAAGATAAATAAGTCATTTTTTACTGTGGGACTAATCCTTGCCGTCAGTTCGCGCTGAAGAAATAGAGACAGTTTCAAAAACTACATTTCATTGACTTCTTGGCGGTATCAATCCGTTTGAATTACAACGGTTGCGTCACATATTCGTACCAACATGTATTTAGTGATATCTTTCCGATATTACTAAGTTATATCGCTTTTAACAGTGAAACGATTGACTGTGGAACTTAATTGAATTAACTTGGGACTGTGACCTTATAAATGTGATAAGTGAGCCAACTGGACTCCAAGAAATAACACTCTTCTTAATTTGACATGATTGCCGAAACTCAGCGATTACACTGGGCGCTGTGGTAGCGATTCATTTAAAAATTAGGATAAAAAATTCAGTTTTTACTGTGGGACCAATCCTAGCCGTTAGCACGCACTGAATAAATAAGAACAGTTCCAAAGACTACACTTCATTGACTTTCTAGCCTTATAAGTCCGTTTGAGTTACAACGGTTCTGTCACATATTCGTACCAACATGTATTTAGCGATAGTATTCGGATATTACAAGGTTGCATCGCTTTTAACAGGGAAACGCTTGACTGTGAGACTTAATTGAACTGATTTTGGACTTTGACCTTGTAAATGTGATAAATGAGCCAGTTTGACTACAAGAAATAACATTCTTCTTAATTTGACATGATTGCTGGAACTCAGCGATTACATTTAGCGCTGTGGTAGCGATTCATTTACAAATTAAGATAAAAAAATCAGTTTTTACTGTGGGACCAATCCTAGCCGTTAGCGCGCTGAAGAAATAGAGACAATTTCAAATACAATATTTCACTGACTTTCTAACGGTGTCAGTCCGTTTCAGTTACAACGGTTGCGTCACACATTCGTATCAACATGTATTTGGTGATTTTCTTCCAATATTACTAAGTTGTATAGCTTTTAACAGTGAAACGATTGACTGTGGGAATAAATAGAACTGATTCTTGACTTTGACCTTATAAATGTGATAAATGAGCTAGTTTGACTACAAGAAATAACATTCTTCTTAATTTGACTTGATTGCCGAAACTCAGCAATTACACTTGGCGCTGTGGTAGCGATTCATTTACAAATTAAGATAAAAAAATCAGTTTTTACTGTGGGACCAATCCTAGCCGTTTGCGCGCGCTGAAGAAATAGAGACAGTTTCAAATACTACATTTCACTGACTTTCTAACGGTGTCAGTCCGTTTGAGTTACAACGGTTGCGTCACATATTCGTACCAACATGTATTTAGCGATAGTATTCGCATATTGCTAGGTTGCATCGCTTTTAACAGTGTAACGTTTGACTGTGGGACTTATTTGAATTGATTTTGGACTTTGACCTTATAAATGTGATAAATGAGGCAGTTTGACTACAAGAAATAGCATTCTTCTTAATTTGACATGATTGCTAGAACTCAGCGATGACAGTGGGCGCTGTGGTAGCGCTTTATTAAAAAATTAAGACAAATAAGTAATTTTTTACTGTGGGACCAATCCTAGTTGTTAGCTCGCGCTGAAGAAATAGAGACAGTTTCAAAAACTACCTTTCATTGACTTTCTAACGGTGTCAATCCGTTTAAGTTACACCGGTTGCGTCACATATTCGTACCAACATTTATTTAGTGATTTTCTTCCAATATTACTAAGTTGTATTGCTTTTAACAGTGAAACGATTGACTGTGGGAATTAATAGAACTGATTCTGGACTGCGACCTTATAAATGTGATAAATGAGCCAATTGGTCTCCAAGGAATAACATTCTTCTTAATTTGACTTGATTGCCGAAACTCAGCGATTACACTAGTCACTGTGGTAGCGCTTTCTTACAAAATTAAGATAAAAAATTCAGTTTTTACTGTGGGACCAATCCTAGCCGTTAGCGTGCTGAAGAAATAGAGACAGTTTCAAATACTACATTTCACTGACTTTCTAACGGTGTCAATCCGTTTAAGTTACACCGGTTGCGTCACATATTCGTACCAACATTTATTTAGTGATTTTCTTCCAATATTACTAAGTTGTATTGCTTTTAACAGTGAAACGATTGACTGTGGGAATTAATAGAACTGATTCTGGACTGCGACCTTATAAATGCGATAAATGAGCCAATTGGTCTCCAAGGAATAACATTCTTTTTAATTTGACATGATTGCCGGAATTCATCGATTACATTAGCCTCTGTGGTAGCGCTTTATTTAAAAATTTAGATAAATAAGTCTTTTCTTACTGTGGGACCAATCCTGGCCGTTAGCAAGCGCTAAATAAATAGGAACAGATCCAAAGACTACATTTCATTGACTTTCTAGCTGTATAAATCCGTTTGAGTTACAACGGTTGCGTCACATATTCGTACTAACATGTATTTAGCCATAGTATTCGGATATTACTAGGTTGCATCGCTTTTACCAGTGAAACTATTGACTGTGGGACTTAATTGAACTGATTTTGGACATTGTCCTTATAAATGGGATAAATGAGCTAGTTTGACTAAAAGAAATAACATTCTTCATAATTTGACATGATTGCTGGAACTCAGAGATTACACTGGGCGCTGTGGTAGCACTTTATTAAAAAATTAAGATAAATAAGTCATTTTTTACTGTGGGACTAATCCTTGCCGTCAGTTCGCGCTGAAGAAATAGAGACAGTTTCAAAAACTACATTTCATTGACTTCTTGGCGGTATCAATCCGTTTGAATTACAACGGTTGCGTCACATATTCGTACCAACATGTATTTAGTGATATCTTTCCGATATTACTAAGTTATATCGCTTTTAACAGTGAAACGATTGACTGTGGAACTTAATTGAATTAACTTGGGACTGTGACCTTATAAATGTGATAAGTGAGCCAACTGGACTCCAAGAAATAACACTCTTCTTAATTTGACATGATTGCCGAAACTCAGCGATTACACTGGGCGCTGTGGTAGCGATTCATTTAAAAATTAAGATAAAAAATTCAGTTTTTACTGTGGGACCAATCCTAGCCGTTAGCACGCACTGAATAAATAAGAACAGTTCCAAAGACTACACTTCATTGACTTTCTAGCTTTATAAGTCCGTTTGAGTTACAACGGTTCTGTCACATATTCGTACCAACATGTATTTAGCGATAGTATTCGGATATTACAAGGTTGCATCGCTTTTAACAGGGAAACGCTTGACTGTGAGACTTAATTGAACTGATTTTGGACTTTGACCTTGTAAATGTGATAAATGAGCCAGTTTGACTACAAGAAATAACATTCTTCTTAATTTGACATGATTGCTGGAACTCAGCGATTACATTTAGCGCTGTGGTAGCGATTCATTTACAAATTAAGATAAAAAAATGAGTTTTTACTGTGGGACCAATCCTAGCCGTTAGCGCGCTGAAGAAATAGAGACAATTTCAAATACAATATTTCACTGAATTTCTAACGGTGTCAGTCCGTTTCAGTTACAACGGTTGCGTCACACATTCGTATCAACATGTATTTGGTGATTTTCTTCCAATATTACTAAGTTGTATAGCTTTTAACAGTGAAACGATTGACTGTGGGAATAAATAGAACTGATTCTTGACTTTGACCTTATAAATGTGATAAATGAGCTAGTTTGACTACAAGAAATAACATTCTTCTTAATTTGACTTGATTGCCGAAACTCAGCAATTACACTTGGCGCTGTGGTAGCGATTCATTTACAAATTAAGATAAAAAAATCAGTTTTTACTGTGGGACCAATCCTAGCCGTTTGCGCGCGCTGAAGAAATAGAGACAGTTTCAAATACTACATTTCACTGACTTTCTAACGGTGTCAGTCCGTTTGAGTTACAACGGTTGCGTCACATATTCGTACCAACATGTATTTAGCGATAGTATTCGCATATTGCTAGGTTGCATCGCTTTTAACAGTGTAACGTTTGACTGTGGGACTTATTTGAATTGATTTTGGACTTTGACCTTATAAATGTGATAAATGAGGCAGTTTGACTACAAGAAATAGCATTCTTCTTAATTTGACATGATTGCTAGAACTCAGCGATGCCAGTGGGCGCTGTGGTAGCGCTTTATTAAAAAATTAAGACAAATAAGTAATTTTTTACTGTGGGACCAATCCTAGTTGTTAGCTCGCGCTGAAGAAATAGAGACAGTTTCAAAAACTACCTTTCATTGACTTTCTAACGGTGTCAATCCGTTTGAGTTACAACGGTTGCGTCACATATTCGTACCAACATGTATTTGGTGATTTTCTCCCAATATTACTAAGTTGCATAGCTTTTAACAGTGAAACGATTGACTGTGGGAATAAATAGAACTGATTCTGGACTGTGATCTTATAAATGTGATGAATGAGCTAGTTTGACTACAAGAAATAACATTCTTCTTAATTTGACATGATTGCTGGAACTCAGCGATTACACTGGGGGCTGTGGTAGCGCTTTATTAAGAAATTAAGATAAATAAGTCATTTTTTAATGTGGGACCAATCCTGGCCGTTAGCTTGCGCTGAAGAAATAGAGACAGTTTTAAAAACTACCTTTCATTAACTTTCTAACGGTGTCAATCCGTTTGAGTTACAACGGTTGCGTCACATATTCGTACCAACATGTATTTGGTGATTTTCTTCCGATATTACTAAGTTGTATTGCTTTTATCAGTGAAACGATTGACTGTGGGAATAAATAGGACTGATTCTGGACTGTGACCTTATAAATGTGATAAATGAGCCAGTTTGACTAAAAGAAATAACATTCTTCTTAATTTGACATGATTGCTGGAACTCAGCGATTACACTGGGGGCTGTGGTAGCGCTTTATTAAAAAATTAAGATAAATAAGTCATTTTTTAATGTGGGACCAATCCTGGCCGTTAGCTTGCGCTGAAGAAATAGAGACAGTTTTAAAAACTACCTTTCATTGACTTTCTAACGGTGTCAATCCGTTTGAGTTACAACGGTTGCGTCACATATTCGTACCAACATGTATTTGGTGATTTTCTTCCGATATTACTAAGTTGTATTGCTTTTAACAGTGAAACGATTGACTGTGGGAATAAATAGGACTGATTCTGCACTGTGACCTTATAAATGTGATAAATGAGCCAATTGGTGTCCAAAGAATAACATTCTTCTTAATTTGACATGATTGCTGGAATTTAGCGATTACATTAGGCTTTGTGGTAGCGCTTTATTTAAAAATTTAGATGATTAAGTATTTTCTTACTGTGGGACCAATCCTGGCCGTTAGCACGCACTGAATAAATAGGAACAGTTCCAAAGACTACATTTCATTGACTTTCTAGCGGTATAAGTCCGTTTGAGTTACAACGGTTCAGTCACATATTCGTACCAACATGTATTTAGCCATAGTATTCGGATATTACTAGGTTGCATCGCTTTTAACAGTGACACGATTGACTGTGGGACTTAATTGAACTGATTCTGGAATGTGACCTTATAAATGTGATAAATGAGCCAATTGGTCTCAAAGGAATAACATTCTTCTTATTTTGACTTGATTGCCGAAACTCAGCGATTACACTTGGCGCTGTGGTAGCGATTCATTTAAAAATTAAGATAAAAAAATCAGTTTTTACTGTGGGACCAATCCTAGCCGTTAGCGCACTGAAGAAATAGAGACAGTTTCAAATACTACATTTCATTGACTTTCTAGCGGTATAAATCTGTTTCAGTTACAACCGTTGCGTCAGATATTCATACCAACATGTATTTAGCGATAGTATTCGGATACTACTAGGTTGCATCGCTTTTAACAGTGAAACGGTTGACTGTGGGACTTAATTGAACTGATTAAGGACTTTGACCTTATAAATGTGATAAATGAGCCAGTTTGACTAAAAGAAATAACATTCTTCTTAATTTGACATGATTGCCGAAACTCAGCGATTACACTGGGCGCTGTGGTAGCGCTTTATTAAAAAATTAGGATAAATAAGTCATTTTTTACTGAGGGACCAATCCTAGCCGTTAGCTCGCGCTGAAGAAATAGAGACAGTTTTAAAAACTACCTTTCATTGACTTTCTAACGGTGTCAATCCGTTTGAGTTACAACGGTTTCGTCACATATTCGTACCAACATGTATTTGGTGATTTTCTTCAGATATTACTAAGTTGTATTGCTTTTACCAGTGAAACGATTGACTGGGGGAATAAATAGAACTAATTCTGGACTGTGACCTTATAAATGTGATAAATGAGCCAATTGGTGTCCAAAGAATAACATTCTTCTTAATTTGACATGATTGCTGGAATTCATCGATTACATTAGGCTCTGTGGTAGCGCTTTATTTAAAAATTTAGATAGATAAGTCTTTTCTTACTGTGGGACCAATCCTAGCCGTTAGCACGCGCTGAATAAATAAGAACACTTCCAAAGACTACACTTCATTGACTTTCTAGCCTTATAAGTCCGTTTGAGTTACAACGGTTCTGTCACATATTCGTACCAACATGTATTTAGCGATAGTATTCGGATATTACAAGGTTGCATCGCTTTTAACAGGGAAACGCTTGACAGTGAGACTTAATTGAACTGATTTTGGACTTTGACCTTGTAAATGTGATAAATGAGCCAGTTTGACTACAAGAAATAACATTCTTCTTAATTTGACATGATTGCTGGAACTCAGCGATTACATTTAGCGCTGTGGTAGCGATTCATTTACAAATTAAGATAAAAAAATCAGTTTTTACTGTGGGACCAATCCTAGCCGTTAGCGCGCTGAAGAAATAGAGACAATTTCAAATACAACATTTCACTGACTTTCTAACGGTGTCAGTCCGTTTCAGTTACAACGGTTGCGTCACACATTCGTATCAACATGTATTTGGTGATTTTCTTCCAATATTACTAAGTTGTATAGCTTTTAACAGTGAAACGATTGACTGTGGGAATAAATAGAACTGATTCTTGACTTTGACCTTATAAATGAGATAAATGAGCTAGTTTGACTACAAGAAATAACATTCTTCTTAATTTGACTTGATTGCCGAAACTCAGCAATTACACTTGGCGCTGTGGTAGCGATTCATTTACAAATTAAGATAAAAAAATCAGTTTTTACTGTGGGACCAATCCTAGCCGTTTGCGCGCGCTGAAGAAATAGAGACAGTTTCAAATACTACATTTCACTGACTTTCTAACGGTGTCAGTCCGTTTGAGTTACAACGGTTGCGTCACATATTCGTACCAACATGTATTTAGCGATAGTATTCGCATATTGCTAGGTTGCATCGCTTTTAACAGTGTAACGTTTGACTGTGGGACTTATTTGAACTGATTTTGGACTTTGACCTTATAAATGTGATAAATGAGGCAGTTTGACTACAAGAATTAGCATTCTTCTTAATTTGACATGATTGCTGGAACTCAGCGATTAAAGTGGGCGCTGTGGTAGCGCTTTATTAAAAAATTAAGACAAATAAGTAATTTTTTACTGTGGGACCAATCCTAGTTGTTAGCTCGCGCTGAAGAAATAGAGACAGTTTCAAAAACTACCTTTCATTGACTTTCTAACGGTGTCAATCCGTTTGAGTTACAACGGTTGCGTCACATATTCGTACCAACATGTATTTGGTGATTTTCTCCCAATATTACTAAGTTGCATAGCTTTTAACAGTGAAACGATTGACTGTGGGAATAAATAGAACTGATTCTGGACTGTGATCTTATAAATGTGATAAATGAGCTAGTTTGACTACAAGAAATAACATTCTTCTTAATTTGACATGATTGCTGGAACTCAGCGATTACACTGGGGGCTGTGGTAGCGCTTTATTAAAAAATTAAGATAAATAAGTCATTTTTTAATGTGGGACCAATCCTGGCTGTTAGCTTGCGCTGAAGAAATAGAGACAGTTTTAAAAACTACCTTTCATTGACTTTCTAACGGTGTCAATCCGTTTGAGTTACAACGGTTGCGTCACATATTCGTACCAACATGTATTTGGTGATTTTCTCCCAATATTACTAAGTTGCATAGCTTTTAACAGTGAAACGATTGACTGTGGGAATAAATAGAACTGATTCTGGACTGTGATCTTATAAATGTGATAAATGAGCTAGTTTGACTACAAGAAATAACATTCTTCTTAATTTGACATGATTGCTGGAACTCAGCGATTACACTGGGGGCTGTGGTAGCGCTTTATTAAAAAATTAAGATAAATAAGTCATTTTTTAATGTGGGACCAATCCTGGCTGTTAGCTTGCGCTGAAGAAATAGAGACAGTTTTAAAAACTACCTTTCATTGACTTTCTAACGGTGTCAATCCGTTTGAGTTACAACGGTTGCGTCACATATTCGTACCAACATGTATTTGGTGATTTTCTTCCGATATTACTAAGTTGTATTGCTTTTAACAGTGAAACGATTGACTGTGGGAATAAATAGGACTGATTCTGGACTGTGACCTTATAAATGTGATAAATGAGCCAATTGGTGTCCAAAGAATAACATTCTTCTTTATTTGACATGATTGCTGGAATTCAGCGATTACATTAGGCTTTGTGGTAGCGCTTTATTTAAAAATTTAGACGATTAAGTATTTTCTTACTGTGGGACCAATCCTGGCCGTTACCGCGCACTAAATAAATAGGAACAGTTCCAAAGACTACATTTCATTGACTTTCTAGCGGTATAAGTCCGTTTGAGTTACAACGGTTCTGTCACATATTCGTACCAACATGTATTTAGCGATAGTATTCGGATATTACTAGGTTGCATCGCTTTTAACAGTCAAACGCTTGACTGTGGGATTTAATTGAACTGATTTTGGACTTTGACCTTGTAAATGCGATAAACGAGCCAGTTTGACTACAAGAAATAACATTCTTCTTAATCTGACATGATTGCTGGAACTCAGCGATTACACTGGGCGCTGTGGTAGCGCTTTATTAAAAAATTAAGATAAATAAATCATTTTTTACTGTGGGACCAATCCTAGCCGTTAGCTCGCGCTGAAGAAATAGAGACAGTTTCAAAAACTACATTTCATTTACTTTCTAACGGTGTCAATCCGTTTGAGTTACAACGGTTGCGTCACATATTCGTACCAACATGTATTTAGTATTTTTTTCCGATATTACTAAGTTGTATCGCTTTTACAAGTGAAACGATTGACTGTGGGACTTAATTGAACTGATTCTGAAATGTGACCTTATAAATGTGATAAATGAGCCAATTGGTCTCCAAGGAATAACATTCTTCTTAATTTGACTTGATTGCCGAAACTCAGCGATTACACTTGGCGCTGTGGTAGCGATTCATTTAAATATTAAGATAAAAAAATCAGTTTTTACTGTGGGACCAATCCTAGCCGTTAGCGCGCTGAAGAAATAGAGACAGTTTCAAATACTACATTTCACTGACTTTCTAACGGTGGCAGTCCGTTTGAGTTACAACGGTTGCGTCACACATTCGTACCAACATGTATTTGGTGATAGTATTCGGATACTACTAGGTTGCATCGCTTTTAACAGTGAAACGCTTGACTGTGGGACTTATTTGAACTGATTAAGGACTTTGACCTTATAAATGTGATAAATGAGCCAGTTTGACTACAAGAAATAACATTCTTCTTAATTTGACATGATTGCTGGAACTCAGCGATTACACTGGGCGCTGTGGTAGCGCTTTATTAAAAAACTAAGATAAATAAGTCATTTTTTACTGTGGGACCAATCCTGGCCGTTAGCACGCGCTGAATAAATAGGAACAGTTTCAAAGACTACATTTCATTGACTTTCTAACGGTGTCAATCCGTTTGAGTTACAACGGTTGCGTCACATATTCGTACCAACATGTACTTAGTGATTTTTTTCCGATATTACTAAGTTGTGTCGCTTTTACCAGTGAAACGATTGACTGTGGGACTTAATTGAACTGATTCTGAAATGTGACCTTATAAATGTGATAAATGAGCCAATTGGTCTCCAAGGAATAACATTCTTCTTAATTTGACTTGATTGCCAAAACTCAGCGATTACACTTGGCGCTGTGGTAGCGATTCATTTAAAAATTAAGATAAAAAAATCAGTATTTACTGTGGGACCAATCCTAGCCGTTAGCGCGCTGAAGAAATAGAGACAGTTTCAAATACTACATTTCACTGACTTTCTAACGGTGTCAGTCCGTTTGAGTTACAACGGTTGCGTCACACATTCGTACCAACATGTATTTGGTGATTTTCTTCCAATATTACTAAGTTGTATAGGTTTTAAGAGTGAAACGATTGACTGTGGGAATAAATAGAACTGATTCTGGACTTTGACCTTATAAATGTGATAAATGAGCTAGTTTGACTACAAGAAATAACATTCTTCTTAATTTGACATGATTGCTGGAACTCAGCGATTACACTGGGCGCCGTGGTAGCGCTTTATTAAAAAATTAAGATAAATAAGTCATTTTTTACTGTGAGACCAATCCTAGCCGTTAGCTCGCACTGAAGAAATAGAGACAGTTTTAAAAACTACCTTTCATTGACTTTCTAACGGTGTCAATCCGTTTGAGTTACAACGGTTTCGTCACATATTCGTACCAACATGTATTTGGTGATTTTCTTCCGATATTACTAAGTTGTATTGCTTTTAACAGTGAAACGATTGACTGGGGGACTTAATTAAACTGATTTTGGACTGTGACCTTATAAATGTGAAAGTGAGACAATTGGACTTCAAGAAATAACATTCTTCTAAATTTGACATGATTGCTGGAACTCAGCGATTACACTAGTCACTGTGGTAGCGCTTTCTTACAAAATTAAGATAAAAAATTCAGTTTTTACTGTGGCACCAATCCTAGCCGTTAGCGTGCTGAAGAAATAGAGACAGTTTCAAATACTACATTTCACTGACTTTCTAACGGTGTCAGTCCGTTTAAGTTACACTGGTTGCGTCACATATTCGCACCAACATTTATTTAGTGATTTTCTTCCAATATTACTAAGTTGTATTGCTTTTAACAGTGAAACGATTGACTGTGGAAATTATTAGAACTGATTCTGGACTGCGACCTTATAAATGCGATAAATGAGCCAATTGGTCTCCAAGGAATAACATTCTTCTTAATTTGACATGATTGCCGGATTTCATCGATTACATTAGCCTCTGTGGTAGCGCTTTATTTAAAAATTTAGATAAATAAGTCTTTTCTTACTGTGGGACCAATCCTGGCCGTTAGCAAGCGCTAAATAAATAGGAACAGTTCCAAAGACTACATTTCATTGACTTTCTAGCGGTATAAATCCGTTTGAGTTACAACGGTTGCGTCACATATTCGTACCAACATGTATTTAGCGATAGTTTTCGGATATTTCTAGGTTGCATCGCTTTTAACAGTGAAACGCTTGACTGTGGGACTTAATTGAACTGATTAAGGACTGTGACCTTATAAATGTGAAAGTGAGACAATTGGACTTCATGAAATAACATTCTTCTTAATTTGACATGATTGCCGAAACTCAGCGATTACATTGGCGCTGTGGTAGCGATTCATTTAAATATTAAGATAAAAAATTCAGTTTTTACTGTGGGACCAATCCTAGCCGTTAGCGTGCTGAAGAAACAGAGACAGTTTCAAATACTACATTTCACTGACTTTCTAACGGTGTCAGTCCGTTTAAGTTACACCGGTTGTGTCACATATTCGTACCAACATGTATTTGGGGATTTTCTTCCGATATTACTAAGTTGTATTGCTTTTAACAGTGAAACGATTGACTGTGGGAATAAATAGAACTAATTCTGGACTGTGACCTTATAAATGTGATAAATGAGCCAATTGGTGTCCAAAGAATAACATTCTTCTTAATTTGACATGATTGCTGGGATTCAGCGATTACATTAGGCTCTGTGGTAGCGCTTTATTTAAGAATTTAGATAAATAAGTCTTTTTTTGCTGTGGGACCAATCCTGGCCGTTAGCACGCGCTGAATAAATAGGAACAATTTCAAAGACTATATTTCATTGATTTTCTAGCGGTATAAATCTGTTTGAGTTACAACGGTAGCGTCAGATATTCATACCAACATGTATTTAGGGATAGTATTCGGATACTACTAGGTTGCATCGCTTTTAACAGTGAAACGCTTGACTGTGGGACTTAATTGAACTGATTGTGGACTTTGACCTTATAAATGTGATAAATGAGCCAGTTTGACTACAAGAAATAACATTCTTCTTAATTTGACATGACATGATTGCCGAAACTCAGCGATTACACTGGGCGCTGTGGTAGCGCTTTATTAAAAAATTAGGATAAATAAGTCATTTTTTACTGTGGGACCAATCCTAGCCGTTAGCTCGCGCTGAAGAAATAGAGACAGTTTTAAAAAGTACCTTTCATTGACTTTCTAACGGTGTCAATCCGTTTGAGTTACAACGGTTTCGTCACATATTCGTACCAACATGTATTTGGTGATTTTCTCCCGGTATTACTAAGTTGTATTTCTTTTAACAGTGAAACGATTGACTGTGGGAATAAATAGAACTGATTCTGAACTGTGACCTTATAAATGTGATAAATGAGCCAATTGGTTTCCAAAAAATAACATTCTTCTTAATTTGACATGATTGCCGGATTTCATCGATTACATTAGGCTCTGTGGTAGCGCTTTATTTAAAAATTTAGATAAATAAGTCTTTTCTTACTGTGGGACCAATCCTGGCCGTTAGCAAGCGCTAAATAAATAGGAACAGTTCCAAAGACTACATTTCATTGACTTTCTAGCGGTATAAATCCGTTTGAGTTACAACGGTTGCGTCACATATTCGTACAAACATGTATTTAGCCATAGTATTCGGATATTACTAGGTTGTATTGCTTTTAACAGTGAAACGCTTGACTGTGGGACTTATTTGAACTGATTAAGGACTTTGACCTTATAAATGTGATAAATGAGCCAGTTTGACTACAAGAAATAACATTCTTCTTAATTTGACATGATTGCTGGAACTCAGCGATTACACTGGGCGCTGTGGTAGCGCTTTATTAAAAAACTAAGATAAATAAGTCATTTTTTACTGTGGGACCAATCCTGGCCGTTACCACGCGCTGAATAAATAGGAACAGTTTCAAAGACTACATTTCATTGACTTTCTAACGGTGTCAATCCGTTTGAGTTACAACGGTTGCGTCACATATTCGTACCAACATGTATTTAGTGATTTTTTTCCGATATTACTAAGTTGTATCGCTTTTACCAGTGAAAAGATTGACTGTGGGACTTAATTGAACTGATTCTGAAATGTGACCTTATAAATGTGATAAATGAGCCAATTGGTCTCCAAGGAATAACATTCTTCTTAATTTGACTTGATTGCCGAAACTCAGCGATTACACTTGGCGCTGTGGTAGCGATTCATTTAAAAATTAAGATAAAAAAATCAGTTTTTACTGTGGGACCAATCCTAGCCGTTAGCGCGCTGAAGAAATAGAGACAGTTTCAAATACTACATTTCACTGACTTTCTAACGGTGTCAGTCCTTTTGAGTTACAACGGTTGCGTCACACATTCGTACCAACATGTATTTGGTGATTTTCTTCCAATATTACTAAGTTGTATAGGTTTTAACAGTGAAACGATTGACTGTGGGAATAAATAGAACTGATTCTGGACTTTGACCTTATAAATGTGATAAATGAGCTAGTTTGACTACAAGAAATAACATTCTTCTTAATTTGACATGATTGCTGGAACTCAGCGATTACACTGGGCGCTGTGGTAGCGCTTTATTAAAAAATTAAGATAAATAAGTCATTTTTTACTGTGAGACCAATCCTAGCCGTTAGCTCGCGCTGAAGAAATAGAGACAGTTTTAAAAACTACCTTTCATTGACTTTCTAACGGTGTCAATCCGTTTGAGTTACAACGGTTTCGTCACATATTCGTACCAACATGTATTTGGTGATTTTCTTCCGATATTACTAAGTTGTATTGCTTTTAACAGTGAAACGATTGACTGGGGGACTTAATTAAACTAATTTTGGACTGTGACCTTATAAATGTGAAAGTGAGACAATTGGACTTCAAGAAATAACATTCTTCTAAATTTGACATGATTGCTGGAACTCAGCGATTAAACTAGTCACTGTGGTAGCGCTTTCTTACAAAATTAAGATAAAAAATTCAGTTTTTACTGTGGGACCAATCCTAGCCGTTAGCGTGCTGAAGAAATAGAGACAGTTTCAAATACTACATTTCACTGACTTTCTAACGGTGTCAGTCCGTTTAAGTTACACCGGTTTCGTCACATATTCGTACCAACATGTATTTGGTGATTTTCTCCCGATATTACTAAGTTGTATTTCTTTTAACAGTGAAACGATTGACTGTGGGAATAAATAGAACTGATTCTGAACTGTGACCTTATAAATGTGATAAATGAGCCAATTGGTTTCCAAAAAATAACATTCTTCTTAATTTGACATGATTGCCGGATTTCATCGATTACATTAGGCTCTGTGGTAGCGCTTTATTTAAAAATTTAGATAAATAAGTCTTTTCTTACTGTGGGACCAATCCTGGCCGTTAGCAAGCGCTAAATAAATAGGAACAGTTCCAAAGACTACATTTCATTGACTTTCTAGCGGTATAAATCCGTTTGAGTTACAACGGTTGCGTCACATATTCGTACAAACATGTATTTAGCCATAGTATTCGGATATTACTAGGTTGTATTGCTTTTAACAGTGAAACGCTTGACTGTGGGACTTATTTGAACTGATTAAGGACTTTGACCTTATAAATGTGATAAATGAGCCAGTTTGACTACAAGAAATAACATTCTTCTTAATTTGACATGATTGCTGGAACTCAGCGATTACACTGGGCGCTGTGGTAGCGCTTTATTAAAAAACTAAGATAAATAAGTGATTTTTTACTGTGGGACCAATCCTGGCCGTTAGCACGCGCTGAATAAATAGGAACAGTTTCAAAGACTACATTTTATTGACTTTCTAACGGTGTCAATCCGTTTGAGTTACAACGGTTTCGTCACATATTCGTACCAACATGTATTTGGTGATTTTCTTTCGATATTACTAAGTTGTATTGCTTTTAACAGTGAAACGATTGACTGGGGGACTTAATTAAACTAATTTTGGACTGTGACCTTATAAATGTGAAAGTGAGACAATTGGACTTCAAGAAATAACATTCTTCTAAATTTGACATGATTGCTGGAACTCAGCGATTACACTAGTCACTGTGGTAGCGCTTTCTTACAAAATTAAGATAAAAAATTCAGTTTTTACTGTGGGACCAATCCTAGCCGTTAGCGTGCTGAAGAAATAGAGACAGTTTCAAATACTACATTTCACTGACTTTCTAACGGTGTCAGTCCGTTTAAGTTACCCGGTTGTGTCACATATTCGTACCAACATGTATTTGGTGATTTTCTTCCAATATTACTAAGTTGTATAGGTTTTAACAGTGAAACGATTGACTGTGGGAATAAATAGAACTGATTCTGAACTGTGACCTTATAAATGTGATAAATGAGCCAATTGGTTTCCAAAAAATAACATTCTTCTTAATTTGACATGATTGCCGGATTTCATCGATTACATTAGGCTCTGTGGTAGCGCTTTATTTAAAAATTTAGATAAATAAGTCTTTTCTTACTGTGGGACCAATCCTGGCCGTTAGCAAGCGCTAAATAAATAGGAACAGTTCCAAAGACTACATTTCATTGACTTTCTAGCGGTATAAATCCGTTTGAGTTACAACGGTTGCGTCACATATTCGTACAAACATGTATTTAGCCATAGTATTCGGATATTACTAAGTTGTATTGCTTTTAACAGTGAAACGCTTGACTGTGGGACTTATTTGAACTGATTAAGGACTTTGACCTTATAAATGTGATAAATGAGCCAATTGGTCTCCAAGGAATAACATTCTTCTTAATTTGACTTGATTGCCGAAACTCAGCGATTACACTTGGCGCTGTGGTAGCGATTCATTTAAAAATTAAGATAAAAAAATCAGTTTTTACTGTGGGACCAATCCTAGCCGTTAGCGCGCTGAAGAAATAGAGACAGTTTCAAATACTACATTTCACTGACTTTCTAACGGTGTCAGTCCGTTTGAGTTACAACGGTTGCGTCACACATTCGTACCAACATGTATTTGGTGATTTTCTTCCAATATTACTAAGTTGTATAGGTTTTAACAGTGAAACGATTGACTGTGGGAATAAATAGAAACTTTTTTTGCTGTGGAACCAATCCTGGCCGTTAGCACGCGCTGAATAAATAGGAACAATTTCAAAGACTACATTTCATTGACTTTCTAGAGGTATAAATCTGTTTGAGTTACAACGGTAGCGTCAGATATTCGTACCAACATGTATTTAACGATAGTTTTCGGATATTACTAGGTTGCATCGCTTTTAACAGTGAACCGCTTGACTGTGGGACTTATTTGAACTGATTTTGGACTTTGACCTTATAAATGTGATAAATGAGCCAGTTTGATTACAAGAAATAACATTCTTCTTAATTTGACATGATTGCTGGAACCCAGCGATTGCACTTGGCGCTGTGCTAGCGTTTTATTAAAAAATTAAGATAAATAAGTCATTTTTTACTGTGGGACCAATGCTAGCCGTTAGCTCGCGCTGAAGAAAGAAAGACAGTTTCAAAAACTACATTTCACTGACTTTCTAACGGTGTCAGTCCGTTTGAATTACAACGGTTGCGTCACATATTCGTACCAACATGTATTTAGCGATATTTTTCCGCTATTACTAGGTTGCATCGCTTTTAACAGTGAAACGATTGATTGTGGGTCTTAATTGAACTAACTTTGGACTGTGACCTGATAAATGTAAAAAATGGGACAATTGGTCTTCAAGAAATAACATTCTTCTTAATTTGACATTATTGCCGGACCCAGCGATTACACTGGGCGTTTGTGGTAGCGCTTCATTTAAAAATTTAGATAAAAAAGTCATCTTTACTGTGGGACCAATCATAGGCGTGATCGCGTGCTGAAGAAGTAGCGACAGTTTCAAAAATTACATCTCACTGAATTTCTAACGGTGGCAGTCCGTTTGAGTTACAACAGTTGCGTCACATATTCGTACCAACATTTATTTAGTCATTTTCTTCCAATATTACTAAGTTGTATTGCTTTTAACAGTGAAACGATTGACTGTGGGACTTAATTGAACTAACTTTGGACTGTGACCTGATAAATGTAAAAAATGGGACAATTAGTCTCCAAGAAATAACATTCTTCTTGATTTGACATGATTGCCGGACTCAGCGATTACACTGGGCGCTGTGGTAACGCTTCATTTAAAAATTTAGATAAATAAGTCATTCTTTACTGTGGGACCAATCCTAGGCGTGAACGCGTGCTGAAGAAGTAGCGACAGTTTCAAAAACTACATCTCACTGACTTTCTAACGGTGGCAGTCCGTTTGAGTTACAACGGTTGGGTCACATATTCGTACGAACATGTATTTAGCGATATTTTTCTGATATTACTAGGTTGCATCGCTTTTAACAGTGAAACGATTGACTGTGGGATTTAATTTTACTAACTTTGGACTCTGCCCTATTAAACTGAAGAAATAGCGACAGTTTCAAAAACTAAATTTTATTGACTTTCTAACGCTATTAAGACGCCTCAGTTACAACGGTTGGGTCACATATTCGTACCAACATGTATTTAGCGATACTTTTCTCATATTACTAGGTTGCATCGCTTTTAACAGTGAAACGATTGACTCTTGGACTTAATTGAACTGATTTTGGACTTTGACCTTATAAATGTTACAAGTGAGACAATTGGACTCCAAGAAATGACATTCTTCTTAATTTGACATGATTGTGGGATCTCAGCGATTACACTGGCCCCTGTGGTAGCGCTTCATTTAAAGATTTAGATAAATAAGTCATTTTTACTGTGGGACCAATCCTAGCCGTTAGCGCGCGATGAAAATATAGAGACAGTTTCAAAAACTCCATTTCATTGACTTTCTAACGGTGTCAATCCGTTTGAGTTACAACGGTTGCGTTACATATTCGTACCAACATGTATTTAGTGATTTTCTTCCGATATTACTAAGTTGTATCGCTTTTAACAGTGAATCGATTGACTGTTGGACTTAATTGAACTAACTTTGGACTGTGACCTGATAAATGTGATAAATGAGAAAATTGGACTCCAAGGAATAACATTCTTCTAAATTTGACATGATTGCTGGAATTCAGCGATTACATTAGGCTCTGTGGTAGCGCTTTATTTAAAAATTTAGAATAATAAGTCTTTTTGTACTGTGGGACCAATCCTGTCCGTTAGCACGCGCTGAATAAATAGGAACAGTTTCAAAGACTACATTTCATTGACTTTCTGGCGGTATGAATCCGTTTGAGTTACAACGGTTGTGTCACATATTCGTACCAACATGTATTTAGCGATAGTATTCGGATAATACTAGGTTGCATCGCTTTTAACAGTGAAACATTTGACTGTAGGACTTAATTGAACTGACTTTGGACTTTGACCTTATAAATGTGATAAATGAGCCAGTTTGACTACAAGAAATAACATTCTTATTAATCTGACATGATTGCTGGAACTCAGCGACTACACTGGGCGCTGTGGTAGCGCTTTATTTAAAAATTAAGATAAATAAGTCTTTTTTTACTGTGGGACCATTCCTAGCCGTTAGTTCGCGCTGAAGAAATAGAGACAGTTTTAAATACTACATTTCACTGATTTTCTAACGGTGTCAGTCCGTTTGAGTTACAACGGTTGCGTCACATATTCGTACCAACATGTATTTAACGATAGTTTTCGGATGTTACTAGGTTGCATCGCTTTTAACAGTGAACCGCTTGACTGTGGGACTTACTTTAACTGATTTTGGACTTTGACCTTATAAATGTGATAAATGAGCCAGTTTGACTACAAGAAATAACATTCTTATTAATCTGACATGATTGCTGGAATTCAGCGATTACATTAGGCTCTGTGGTAGCGCTTTATTTAAAAATTTAGATAAATAAGTCTTTTTTTACTGTGGGACCATTCCTGTCCGTTAGCACGGGCTGAGTAAATAGAAACAGCTTCAAAGACTACATTTCATTGATTTTCTGGCGGTATGAATCCGTTTGAGTTACAACGGTTGTGTCACATATTCGTACCAACATGTATTTAGCGATATTATTCGGATATTACTAGGTTGCATCGCTTTTAACAGTAAAACGTTTGACTGTGGGACTTAATTTAACTGACTTTGGCCTTTGACCTTATAAATGTGATAAATGAGCCAGTTTGACTACAAGAAATAACATTCTTATTAATCTGACATGATTGCTGCAACTCAGCGATTACACTGGGCGCTGTGGTAGCGTTTTATTTTAAAATTAAGAAAAATAAGTCTTTTTTTACTGTGGGACCAATCCTAACCGTTAGTTCGCGCTGAAGAAATAGAGACAGTTTAAAAAACTACATTTCATTGACTTTCTAACGGTGTCAATCCGTTTGAGATACAACGGTTGCGTCACATATTCGTACCAACATGTATTTAGTGATTTTCTTCCGATATTACTAGGTTGCATCGCTTTTAACAGTGAAACGATTGACTCTGGGACTTATTTGAACTGATTTTGGACTGTCACCTTATAAATGTTATAAGTGAGAAAATTGGACTCCAAGAAATAACATACTTCTTAGTTTGACATGATTGTGGGAACTCAGCGATTACACTGGACCCCGCGGTAGCGCTTCATTTAAAAATTTAGATAAATCAGTCATTCTTACTGGTGGACCAATCCTAGCCGTTAGCGCGCGCCGAAGATATAGAGACAGTTTCAAAAACTCCATTTCATTGACTTTCTAACAGTGTCAATCCATTTGAGTTACAACGGTTGCGTCAAATATTCGTACCAACATGTATTTAGCGATAGTATTCGGATAATACTAGGTTGCATCGCTTTTAATAGTGAAACGCTTGACTGTGGGACTTAATTGAACTGATTCTGGACTGTGACCTTATAAATGCGATAAATGAGCCAATTGGACTCCAAGGAATAACATTCTTCTTAATTCGACATGATTGCTGGAATTCAGCGAGTACACTAGGCTCTGTGGTAGCGCTTTATTTAAAAATTTACATAAATAAGTCTTTTCTTACTGTGGGACCAATCCTGGCCGTTAGCACGCGCTGAATAAATAAGAACAGTTCCAAAGACTACATTTCATTGACTTTCTAGCGGTATAAGTCCGTTTGAGTTACAACGGTTCTGTCACATGTTCGTACCAACATGTATTTAGCGATAGTAATCGGATATTCCTAGGTTGCATCGCTTTTAACAGTGAAACGATTGACTGTGGGACTTAATTGAACTGATTTTGGACTTTGTCCTTATAAATGGGATAAATGAGCCAATTTGACTAAAAGAAATAACATTCTTCATAATTTGACATGATTGCTGGAACCCAGCGATTACACTGGGCGCTGTGCTAGCGCTTTATTAAAAAATTAAGATAAATAAGTCATTTTCTACTGTGGGACCAATCCCAGCCGTTAGTTCGCGCTGAAGAAGTAGAGACAGTTTCAAATACTACATTTCACTGATTTTCTAACGGTGTCAGTCTGTTTGAGTTACAACGGTTGCGTCACATATTCGTACCAACATGTATTTAACGATAGTTTTCGGATATTACTAGGTTGCATCGCTTTTAACAGTGAACCGGTTGACTGTGGGACTTATTTGAACTGATTTTGGACTTTGACCTTATAAATGTGATAAATGAGCCAATTTGACTACAAGAAATAACATTCTTATTAATCTGACATGATTGCTGGAACTCAGCGATTACACTGGGCGCTGTGGTAGCGTTTTATTTAAAAATTAAGATAAATAAGTCTTTTTTTACTGTGGGACCAATCCTAGCCATTAGTTCGCGCTGAAGAAGTAGAGACAGTTTCAAATACTACATTTCACTGACTTTCTAACGGTGTCAGTCCGTTTGAATTACAACGGTTGCGTCACATATTCGTACCAACATGTATTTAGCGATATTTTTCCGCTATTACTAGGTTGCATCGCTTTTAACAGTGAAACGATTGACTGTGGGATTTAATTTTACTAACTTTGGACTCTGCCCTATTAAACTGAAGAAATAGCGACAGTTTCAAAAACTAAATTTCATTGACTTTCTAACGCTATTAAGACGCCTCAGTTACAACGGTTGGGTCACATATTCGTACCAACATGTATTTAGCGATACTTTTCTCATATTACTAGGTTGCATCGCTTTTAACAGTGAAACGATTGACTCTTGGACTTAATTGAACTGATTTTGGACTTTGACCTTATAAATGTTACAAGTGAGACAATTGGACTCCAAGAAATGACATTCTTCTTAATTTGACATGATTGTGGGAACTCAGCGATTACACTGGCCCCTGTGGTAGCGCTTCATTTAAAGATTTAGATAAATAAGTCATTTTTACTGTGGGACCAATCCTAGCCGTTAGCGCGCGCTGAAAATATAGAGACAGTTTCAAAAACTCCATTTCATTGACTTTCTAACGGTGTCAATCCGTTTGAGTTACAACGGTTGCGTTACATATTCGTACCAACATGTATTTAGTGATTTTCTTCCGATATTACTAAGTTGTATCGCTTTTAACAGTGAATCGATTGACTGTTGGACTTAATTGAACTAACTTTGGACTGTGACCTGATAAATGTGATAAATGAGAAAATTGGACTCCAAGGAATAACATTCTTCTAAATTTGACATGATTGCTGGAATTCAGCGATTACATTAGGCTCTGTGGTAGCGCTTTATTTAAAAATTTAGAATAATAAGTCTTTTCTTACTGTGGGACCAATCCTGGCCGTTAGCACGCGCTGAATAAATAAGAACAGTTCCAAAGACTACATTTCATTGACTTTCTAGCGGTATAAGTCCGTTTGAGTTACAACGGTTCTGTCACATGTTCGTACCAACATGTATTTAGCGATAGTAATCGGATATTCCTAGGTTGCATCGCTTTTAACAGTGAAACGATTGACTGTGGGACTTAATTGAACTGATTTTGGACTTTGTCCTTATAAATGGGATAAATGAGCCAATTTGACTAAAAGAAATAACATTCTTCATAATGTGACATGATTCCTGGAACCCAGCGATTACACTGGGCGCTGTGCTAGCGCTTTATTAAAAAATTAAGATAAATAAGTCATTTTCTACTGTGGGACCAATCCCAGCCGTTAGTTCGCGCTGAAGAAGTAGAGACAGTTTCAAATACTACATTTCACTGATTTTCTAACGGTGTCAGTCTGTTTGAGTTACAACGGTTGCGTCACATATTCGTACCAACATGTATTTAACGATAGTTTTTGGATATTACTAGGTTGCATCGCTTTTAACAGTGAACCGGTTGACTGTGGGACTTATTTGAACTGATTTTGGACTTTGACCTTATAAATGTGATAAATGAGCCAGTTTGACTACAAGAAATAACATTCTTATTAATCTGACATGATTGCTGGAACTCAGCGATTACACTGGGCGCTGTGGTAGCGTTTTATTTAAAAATTAAGATAAATAAGTCTTTTTTTACTGTGGGACCAATCCTAGCCATTAGTTCGCGCTGAAGAAGTAGAGACATTTTCAAATACTACATTTCACTGACTTTCTAACGGTGTCAGTCCGTTTGAATTACAATGGTTGCGTCACATATTCGTACCAACATGTATTTAGCGATAGTTTTCGGATATTACTAGGTTGCATCGCTTTTAACAGTGAAACGCTTGACTGTAGGACTTATTTGAACTGATTTTGGACTTTGACCTTATAAATGTGATAGATGAGCCAGTTTGATTACAAGAAATAACATTCTTCTTAATTTGACATGATTGCTGGAACCCAGCGATTGCACTGGGCGCTGTGCTAGCGCTTTATTAAAAAATTAAGATAAATAAGTCATTTTTTACTGTGGGACCAATGCTAGCCGTTAGCTCGCGCTGAAGAAAGAAAGACAGTTTCAAAAACTACATTTCATTTACTTTTTAACGGTGTCAATCCGTTTGAGTTACGACGGTTGCGTCACATATTCGTACCAACATGTATTTAGCGATATTTTTCTGATATTACTAGGTTGCATCGCTTTTAACAGTGAAACGATTGACTGTGGGATTTAATTTTACTAACTTTGGACTCTGCCCTATTAAACTGAAGAAATAGCGACAGTTTCAAAAACTAAATTTCATTGACTTTCTAACGCTATTAAGACGCCTCAGTTACAACGGTTGGGTCACATATTCGTACCAACATGTATTTAGCGATACTTTTCTCATATTACTAGGTTGCATCGCTTTTAACAGTGAAACGATTGACTCTTGGACTTAATTGAACTAACTTTGGACTGTGACCTGATAAATGTAAAAAATGGGACAATTGGTCTCCAAGAAATAACATTCTTCTTGATTTGACATGATTGCCGGACTCAGCGATTACACTGGGCGCTGTGGTAACGCTTCATTTAAAAATTTAGATAAATAAGTCATTCTTTACTGTGGGACCAATCCTAGCCGTTAGCGCGCGCTGAAAATATAGAGACAGTTTCAAAAACTCCATTTCATTGACTTTCTACCGGTGTCAATCCGTTTGAGTTACAACGGTTGCGTTACATATTCGTACCAACATGTATTTAGTGATTTTCTTCCGATATTACTAAGTTGTATCGCTTTTAACAGTGAATCGATTGACTGTTGGACTTAATTGAACTAACTTTGGACTGTGACCTGATAAATGTGATAAATGAGAAAATTGGACTCCAAGTAATAACATTCTTCTAAATTTGACATGATTGCTGGAATTCAGCGATTACATTAGGCTCTGTGGTAGCGCTTTATTTAAAAATTTAGAATAATAAGTCTTTTTGTACTGTGGGACCAATCCTGTCCGTTAGCACGCGCTGAATAAATAGGAACAGTTTCAAAGACTACATTTCATTGACTTTCTGGCGGTATGAATCCGTTTGAGCTACAACGGTTGTGTCACATATTCGTACCAACATGTATTTAGCGATAGTATTCGGATAATACTAGGTTGCATCTCTTTTAACAGTGAAACATTTGACTGTAGGACTTAATTGAACTGACTTTGGACTTTGACCTTATAAATGTGATAAATGAGCCAGTTTGACTACAAGAAATAACATTCTTATTAATCTGACATGATTGCTGGAACTCAGCGACTACACTGGCCGCTGTGGTAGCGTTTTATTTAAAAATTAAGATAAATAAGTCTTTTTTTACTGTGGGACCATTCCTAGCCGTTAGTTCGCGCTGAAGAAATAGAGACAGTTTTAAATACTACATTTTACTGATTTTCTAACGGTGTCAGTCCGTTTGAGTTACAACGGTTGCGTCACATATTCGTACCAACATGTATTTAACGATAGTTTTCGGATGTTACTAGGTTGCATCGCTTTTAACAGTGAACCGCTTGACTGTGGGACTTACTTTAACTGATTTTGGACTTTGACCTTATAAATGTGATAAATGAGCCAGTTTGACTACAAGAAATAACATTCTTATTAATCTGACATGATTGCTGGAATTCAGCGATTACATTAGGCTCTGTGGTAGCGCTTTATTTAAAAATTTAGATAACTAAGTCTTTTTTTACTGTGGGACCAATCCTGTCCGTTAGCACGGGCTGAGTAAATAGAAACAGCTTCAAAGACTACATTTCATTGATTTTCTGGCGGTATGAATCCGTTTGAGTTACAACGGTTGTGTCACATATTCGTACCAACATGTATTTAGCGATATTTTTCTGATATTACTAGGTTGCATCGCTTTTAACAGTGAAACGATTGACTGTGGGATTTAATTTTACTAACTTTGGACTCTGCCCTATTAAACTGAAGAAATAGCGATAGTTTCAAAAACTAAATTTCATTGACTTTCTAACGCTATTAAGACGCCTCAGTTACAACGGTTGGGTCACATATTCGTACCAACATGTATTTAGCGATACTTTTCTCATATTACTAGATTGCATCGCTTTTAACAGTGAAACGATTGACTCTTGGACTTAATTAAACTGATTTTGGACTTTGACCTTATAAATGTTACAAGTGAGACAATTGGACTCCAAGAAATGACATTCTTCTTAATTTGACATGATTGTGGGAACTCAGCGAGTACACTAGGCTCTGTGGTAGCGCTTTATTTAAAAATTTACATAAATAAGTCTTTTCTTACTGTGAGACCAATCCTGGCCGTTAGCACGCGCTGAATAAATAAGAACAGTTCCAAAGACTACATTTCATTGACTTTCTAGCGGTATAAGTCCGTTTGAGTTACAACGGTTCTGTCACATGTTCGTACCAACATGTATTTAGCGATAGTAATCGGATATTCCTAGGTTGCATCGCTTTTAACAGTGAAACGATTGACTGTGGGACTTAATTGAACTGATTTTGGACTTTGTCCTTATAAATGGGATAAATGAGCCAGTTTGACTACAAGAAATAACATTCTTATTAATCTGACATGATTGCTGGAATTCAGCGATTGCACTGGGCGCTGTGCTAGCGCTTTATTAAAAAATTAAGATAAATAAGTCATTTTTTACTGTGGGACCAATCCTGTCCGTTAGCACGCGCTGAGTAAATAGAAACAGCTTCAAAGACTACATTTCATTGATTTTCTGGCGGTATGAATCCGTTTGAGTTACAACGGTTGTGTCACATATTCGTACCAACATGTATTTAACGATATTATTCGGATATTACTAGGTTGCATCGCTTTTAACAGTGAAACGTTTGACTGTGGGACTTAATTTAACTGACTTTGGCCTTTGACCTTATAAATGTGATAAATGAGCCAGTTTGACTACAAGAAATAACATTCTTATTAATCTGACATGATTGCTGCAACTCAGCGATTACACTGGGCGCTGTGGTAGCGTTTTATTTTAAAATTAAGAAAAATAAGTCTTCTTTTACTGTGGGACCAATCCTAACCGTTAGTTCGCGCTGAAGAAATAAAGACAGTTTAAAAAACTACATTTCATTGACTTTCTAACGGTGTCAATCCGTTTGAGATACAACGGTTGCGTCACATATTCGTACCAACATGTATTTAGTGATTTTCTTCCGATATTACTAGGTTGCATCGCTTTTAACAGTGAAACGATTGACTCTGGGACTTATTTGAACTGATTTTGGACTGTGACTTTATAAATGTTATAAGTGAGAAAATTGGACTCCAAGAAATAACATACTTCTTAGTTTGACATGATTGTGGGAACTCAGCGATTACACTGGACCCCGCGGTAGCGCTTCATTTAAAAATTTAGATAAATCAGTCATTCTTACTGGTGGACCAATCCTAGCCGTTAGCGCGCGCCGAAGATATAGAGACAGTTTCAAAAACTCCATTTCATTGACTTTCTAACAGTGTCAATCCATTTGAGTTACAACGGTTGCGTCAAATATTCGTACCAACATGTATTTAGCGATATTTTTCTGATATTACTAGGTTGCATCGCTTTTAACAGTGAAACGATTGACTGTGGGATTTAATTTTACTAACTTTGGACTCTGCCCTATTAAACTGAAGAAATAGCGACAGTTTCAAAAACTAAATTTCATTGACTTTCTAACGCTATTAAGACGCCTCAGTTACAACGGTTGGGTCACATATTCGTACCAACATGTATTTAGCGATACTTTTCTCATATTACTAGGTTGCATCGTTTTTAACAGTGAAACGATTGACTCTTGGACTTAATTGAACTGATTTTGGACTTTGACCTTATAAATGTTACAAGTGAGACAATTGGACTCCAAGAAATGACATTCTTCTTAATTTGACATGATTGTGGGAACTCAGCGATTACACTGGCCCCTGTGGTAGCGCTTCATTTAAAGATTTAGATAAATAAGTCATTTTTACTGTGGGACCAATCCTAGCCGTTAGCGCGCGCTGAAAATATAGAGACAGTTTCAAAAACTCCATTTCATTGACTTTCTAACGGTGTCAATCCGTTTGAGTTACAACGGTTGCGTTACATATTCGTACCAACATGTATTTAGTAATTTTCTTCCGATATTACTAAGTTGTATCGCTTTTAACAGTGAATCGATTGACTGTTGGACTTAATTGAACTAACTTTGGACTGTGACCTGATAAATGTGATAAATGAGAAAATTGAACTCCAAGTAATAACATTCTTCTAAATTTGACATGATTGCTGGAATTCAGCGATTACATTAGGCTCTGTGGTAGCGCTTTATTTAAAAATTTAGAATAATAAGTCTTTTTGTACTGTGGGACCAATCCTGTCCGTTAGCACGCGCTGAATAAATAGGAACAGTTTCAAAGACTACATTTCATTGACTTTCTGGCGGTATGAATCCGTTTGAGCTACAACGGTTGTGTCACATATTCGTACCAACATGTATTTAGCGATAGTATTCGGATAATACTAGGTTGCATCTCTTTTAACAGTGAAACATTTGACTGCTGGACTTAATTGAACTGACTTTGGACTTTGACCTTATAAATGTGATAAATGAGCCAGTTTGACTACAAGAAATAACATTCTTATTAATCTGACATGATTGCTGGAACTCAGCGACTACACTGGGCGCTGTGGTAGCGTTTCATTTAAAAATTAAGATAAATAAGTCTTTTTTTACTGTGGGACCATTCCTAGCCGTTAGTTCGCGCTGAAGAAATAGAGACAGTTTTAAATACTACATTTTACTGATTTTCTAACGGTGTCAGTCCGTTTGAGTTACAACGGTTGCGTCACATATTCGTACCAACATGTATTTAACGATAGTTTTCGGATGTTACTAGGTTGCATCGCTTTTAACAGTGAACCGCTTGACTGTGGGACTTACTTTAACTGATTTTGGACTTTGACCTTATAAATGTGATAAATGAGCCAGTTTGACTACAAGAAATAACATTCTTATTAATCTGACATGATTGCTGGAATTCAGCGATTACATTAGGCTCTGTGGTAGCGCTTTATTTAAAAATTTAGATAAATAAGTCTTTTTTTACTGTGGGACCAATCCTGTCCGTTAGCACGGGCTGAGTAAATAGAAGCAGCTTCAAAGACTACATTTCATTGATTTTCTGGCGGTATGAATCCGTTTGAGTTACAACGGTTGTGTCACATATTCGTACCAACATGTATTTAGCGATATTTTTCTGATATTACTAGGTTGCATCGCTTTTAACAGTGAAACGATTGACTGTGGGATTTAATTTTACTAACTTTGGACTCTGCCCTATTAAACTGAAGAAATAGCGATAGTTTCAAAAACTAAATTTCATTGACTTTCTAACGCTATTAAGACGCCTCAGTTACAACGGTTGGGTCACATATTCGTACCAACATGTATTTAGCGATACTTTTCTCATATTACTAGATTGCATCGCTTTTAACAGTGAAACGATTGACTCTTGGACTTAATTGAACTGATTTTGGACTTTGACCTTATAAATGTTACAAGTGAGACAATTGGACTCCAAGAAATGACATTCTTCTTAATTTGACATGATTGTGGGAACTCAGCGAGTACACTAGGCTCTGTGGTAGCGCTTTATTTAAAAATTTACATAAATAAGTCTTTTCTTACTGTGGGACCAATCCTGGCCGTTAGCACGCGCTGAATAAATAAGAACAGTTCCAAAGACTACATTTCATTGACTTTCTAGCGGTATAAGTCCGTTTGAGTTACAACGGTTCTGTCACATGTTCGTACCAACATGTATTTAGCGATAGTAATCGGATATTCCTAGGTTGCATCGCTTTTAACAGTGAAACGATTGACTGTGGGACTTAATTGAACTGATTTTGGACTTTGTCCTTATAAATGGGATAAATGAGCCAGTTTGACTACAAGAAATAACATTCTTATTAATCTGACATGATTGCTGGAATTCAGCGATTGCACTGGGCGCTGTGCTAGCGCTTTATTAAAAAATTAAGATAAATAAGTCATTTTTTACTGTGGTACCAATTCTGTCCGTTAGCACGCGCTGAGTAAATAGAAACAGCTTCAAAGACTACATTTTATTGATTTTCTGGCGGTATGAATCCGTTTGAGTTACAACGGTTGTGTCACATATTCGTACCAACATGTATTTAGCGATAGTATTCGGATAATACTAGGTTGCATCGCTTTTAACAGTGAAACATTTGACTGTAGGACTTAATTGAACTGACTTTGGACTTTGACCTTATAAATGTGATAAATGAGCCAGTTTGACTACAAGAAATAACATTCTTATTAATCTGACATGATTGCTGGAACTCAGCGACTACACTGGGCGCTGTGGTAGCGTTTTATTTAAAAATTAAGATAAATAAGTCTTTTTTTACTGTGGGACCATTCCTAGCCGTTAGTTCGCGCTTAAGAAATAGAGACAGTTTTAAATACTACATTTCACTGATTTTCTAACGGTGTCAGTCCGTTTGAGTTACAACGGATGCGTCACATATTCGTACCAACATGTATTTAACGATAGTTTTCGGATGTTACTAGGTTGCATCGCTTTTAACAGTGAACCGCTTGACTGTGGGACTTACTTTAACTGATTTTGGACTTTGACCTTATAAATGTGATAAATGAGCCAGTTTGACTACAAGAAATAACATTCTTATTAATCTGACATGATTGCTGGAATTCAGCGATTACATTAGGCTCTGTGGTAGCGCTTTATTTAAAAATTTAGATAAATAAGTCTTTTTTTACTGTGGGACCAATCCTGTCCGTTAGCACGCGCTGAGTAAATAGAAACAGCTTCAAAGACTACATTTCATTGATTTTCTGGCGGTATGAATCCGTTTGAGTTACAACGGTTGTGTCACATATTCGTACCAACATGTATTTAGCGATATTATTCGGATATTACTAGGTTGCATCGCTTTTAACAGTGAAACGTTTGACTGTGGGACTTAATTTAACTGACTTTGGCCTTTGACCTTATAAATGTGATAAATGAGCCAGTTTGACTACAAGAAATAACATTCTTATTAACCTGACATGATTGCTGCAACTCAGCGATTACACTGGGCGCTGTGGTAGCGTTTTATTTTAAAATTAAGAAAAATAAGTCTTCTTTTACTGTGGGACCAATCCTAACCGTTAGTTCGCGCTGAAGAAATAGAGACAGTTTAAAAGACTACATTTCATTGACTTTCTAACGGTGTCAATCCGTTTGAGATACAACGGTTGCGTCACATATTCGTACCAACATGTATTTAGTGATTTTCTTCCGATATTACTAGGTTGCATCGCTTTTAACAGTGAAACGATTGACTCTGGGACTTATTTGAACTGATTTTGGACTGTGACCTTATAAATGTTATAAGTGAGAAAATTGGACTCCAAGAAATAACATACTTCTTAGTTTGACATGATTGTGGGAACTCAGCGATTACACTGGACCCCGCGGTAGCGCTTCATTTAAAAATTTAGATAAATCAGTCATTCTTACTGGTGGACCAATTCTAGCCGTTAGCGCGCGCCGAAGATATAGAGACAGTTTCAAAAACTCCATTTCATTGACTTTCTAACAGTGTCAATCCATTTGAGTTACAACGGTTGCGTCAAATATTCGTACCAACATGTATTTAGCGATAGTATTCGGATAATACTAGGTTGCATCGCTTTTAATAGTGAAACGCTTGATTGTGGGACTTAATTGAACTGATTCTGGACTGTGACCTTATAAATGCGATAAATGAGCCAATTGGACTCCAAGGAATAACATTCTTCTTAATTCGACATGATTGCTGGAATTCAGCGAGTACACTAGGCTCTGTGGTAGCGCTTTATTTAAAAATTTACATAAATAAGTCTTTTCTTACTGTGGGACCAATCCTGGCCGTTAGCACGCGCTGAATAAATAAGAACAGTTCCAAAGACTACATTTCATTGACTTTCTAGCGGTATAAGTCCGTTTGAGTTACAACGGTTCTGTCACATGTTCGTACCAACATGTATTTAGCGATAGTAATCGGATATTCCTAGGTTGCATCGCTTTTAACAGTGAAACCATTGACTGTGGGACTTAATTGAACTGATTTTGGACTTTGTCCTTATAAATGGGATAAATGAGCCAATTTGACTAAAAGAAATAACATTCTTCATAATTTGACATGATTGCTGGAACTCAGCGATTACACTGGGCGCTGTGGTGGCGCCTTATTAAAAAATTAAGATAAATAAGTCATTTTTTACTGTGGGACTAATCCTTGTCGTTAGTTCGCGCTGAAGAAATAGAGTCAGTTTTAAAAACTACATTTCATTGACTTCTTGGCGGTATCAATCCATTTGAATTACAACGGTTGCGTCACATATTCGTACCAACATGTATTTGGTGATATCTTTCCGATTTTACTAAGTTATATCGCTTTTAACAGTGAAACGATTGACTGTGGAACTTAATTGAACTAACTTTGGACTGTGACCTTATAAATGTGATAAGTGAGCCAACTGGACTCCAAGAAATAACATTCTTATTAATCTGACATGATTGCTGGAACTCAGCGATTACACTGGGCGCTGTGGTAGCGTTTTATTTAAAAATTAAGATAAATAAGTCTTTTTTTACTGTGGGACCAATCCTAGCCGTTAGTTCGCGCTGAAGAAGTAGAGACAGTTTCAAATACTACATTTCACTGACTTTCTAACGGTGGCAGTCCGTTTGAGTTACAACGGTTGGGTCACATATTCGTACGAACATGTATTTAGCGATATTTTTCTGATATTACTAGGTTGCATCGCTTTTAACCGTGAAACGATTGACTGTGGGACTTAATTTTACTAACTATGGACTGTGACCTATTAAACTGAAGAAATAGCAACAGTTTCAAAAACTAAATTTCATTGACTTTCTAACGCTATCAAGACGCTTCAGTTACAACGGTTGGGTCAAATATTCGTACCAACATGTATTTAGCGATACTTTTCTAATATTACTAGGTTGCATCGCTTTTAACAGTGAAACGATTGACTCTTGGATTAATTGAACTGATTTTGGACTTTGACCTTATAAATGTTACAAGTGAGACAATTGGACTCCAAGAAATGACATTCTTCTTAATTTGACATAATTGTGGGAACTCAGCGATTACACTGGACCCTGTGGTAGCGCTTCATTTAAAGATTTAGATAAATAAGTCATTTTTACTGTGGGACCAATCGTAGCCGTTAGCGCGCGCTGAAAATATAGAGACAGTTTCAAAAACTCTATTTCATTGACTTTCTAACGGTGTCAATCCGTTTGAGTTACAACGGTTGCGTCACATATTCGTACCAACATGTATTTAGTGATTTTTTTCCGATATTACTAAGTTGTATTGCTTTTAACAGTGAATCGATTGACTGTTGGACTTAATTGAATTAACTTTGGACTGTGACCTGATAAATGTGATAAATGAGAAAATTGGACTCCAAGGAATAACATTCTTCTAAATTTGACATGATTGCTGGAATTCAGCGAGTACACTAGGCTCTGTGGTAGCGCTTTATTTAAAAATTTACATAAATAAGTCTTTTCTTACTGTGGGACCAATCCTGGCCGTTAGCACGCGCTGAATAAATAAGAACAGTTCCAAAGACTACATTTCATTGACTTTCTAGCGGTATAAGTCCGTTTGAGTTACAACGGTTCTGTCACATGTTCGTACCAACATGTATTTAGCGATAGTAATCGGATATTCCTAGGTTGCATCGCTTTTAACAGTGAAACGATTGACTGTGGGACTTTATTGAACTGATTTTGGACTTTGTCCTTATAAATGGGATAAATGAGCCAATTTGACTAAAAGAAATAACATTCTTCATAATTTGACATGATTGCTGGAACTCAGCGATTACACTGGGCGCTGTGGTGGCGCCTTATTAAAAAATTAAGATAAATAAGTCATTTTTTACTGTGGGACTAATCCTTGTCGTTAGTTCGCGCTGAAGAAATAGAGTCAGTTTCAAAAACTACATTTCATTGACTTCTTGGCGGTATCAATCCATTTGAATTACAACGGTTGCGTCACATATTCGTACCAACATGTATTTAGTGATATCTTTCCGATTTTACTAAGTTATATCGCTTTTAACAGTGAAACGATTGACTGTGGAACTTAATTGAACTAACTTTGGACTGTGACCTTATAAATGTGATAAGTGAGCCAACTGGACTCCAAGAAATAACATTCTTCTTAATTTGACATGATTGCCGAAACTCAGCGATTACACTGGGCGCTGTGATAGCGCTTTTTTTAAAAATTAAGATAAATAAGTTATTTTTTGCAGTGGGACCAATCCTGGCCGTTAGCATGCGCTGAACAAATAGGTACAGTTTCAAAGACTACATTTCATTGACTTTCTGGCGGTATGAATCCGTTTGAGTTAAAATGGTTGTGTCACATATTCGTACCAACATGTATTTTGCGATAGTATTCGGATAATATTAGGTGGCATCGCTTTTAACAGTGAAACATTTGACTGTGAACTTAATTGAACTGACTTTGGACTTTGACCTTATAAATGTGATAAATGAGCCAGTTTGACTACAAGAAATAACATTCTTATTAATCTGACATGATTGCTGGAACTCAGCAACTACACTGGGCGCTGTTGTAGCGTTTTATTTAAAAATTAAGATAAATAAGTCTTTTTTTACTGTGGGACCATTCCTAGCCGTTAGTTCGCGCTGAAGAAATAGAGACAGTTTTAAATACTACATTTCACTGATTTTCTAACGGTGTAAGTCCGTTTGAGTAACAACGGTTGCGTCACATATTCGTACCAACATGTATTTAGCAATATTTTTCTGATATTACTAGGTTGCATCGCTTTTAACAGTGAAACGTTTGACTGTGGGACTTAATTTTACTAACTTTGGACTGTGACCTAATAAACTGAAGAAATAGCGACAGTTTCAAAAACTAAATTTCATTGACTTTCTAACGCTATCAAGACGCTTCAGTTACAACGGTTGGGTCACATATTCATACCAACATGTATTTAGCGATACTTTTCTCATATTACTAGGTTGCATCTCTTTTAACAATGAAACGATTGACTCTTGGACTTAATTGAACTGATTTTGGACTTTGACCTTATAAATGTTACAAGTGAGACAATTGGACTCCAAGAAATGACATTTTTCTTAATTGGACATGATTGTGGGAACTCAGCGATTACACTGGACCCTTTGGTAGCGCTTCATTTAAAGATTTAGATAAATAAGTCATTTTTACTGTGGGACCAATCCTAGCCGTTAGCGCGCGCTGAAAATATAGAGACAGTTTCAAAAACTCCATTTCATTGACTTTCTAACGGTGTCAATCCGTTTGAGTTACAACGGTTGCGTCACATATTCGTACCAACATGTATTTAGTGATTTTTTTCCGATATTACTAAGTTGTATCGCTTTTAACAGTGAATCGATTGACTGTTGGACATAATTGAACTAACTTTGGACTTTGACCTGATAAATGTGATAAATGAGACAATTGGACTCAAAGGAATAACATTCTTCTAAATTTGACATGATTGCTGAAATTCAGCGATTACATTAGGCTCTGTGGTAGTGCTTTATTTAAAAATTTAGATAAATAAGTCTTTTTTTACTGTGGGACCAATCTTGTCCGTTAGCACCCGCTGAGTAAATAGGAACAGTTTCAAAGACTACATTTCATTAATTTTCTGGCGGTATGAATCCGTTTGAGTTACAATGGTTGTGTCACATATTCGTACCAACATGTATTTAGCGATATTATTCGGATATTACTAGGTTGCATCGCTTTTAACAGTGAAACGTTTGACTGTGGGACTTAATTTAACTGACTTTGGACTTTGACCTTATAAATGTGATAAATGAGCCAGTTTGACTACAATAAATAACATTCTTATTAATCTGACATGATTTCTGCAACTCAGCGATTACACTGGGCGCTGTGGTAGCGTTTTATTTAAAAATTAAGATAAATAAGTCTTTTTTTACTGTGGGACCAATCCTAGCCGTTAGTTCGCGCTGAAGAAATAGAGACAGTTTAAAAAACTACATTTCATTGACTTTCTAACGGTGTCAATCCGTTTGAGATACAACGGTTGCGTCACATATTCGTACCAACATGTATTTAGTGATTTTCTTCCGATATTACTAGGTTGCATCGCTTTTAACAGTGAAACGATTGACTCTGGGACTTATTTTAACTGATTTTGGACTGTGGCCTTATAAATGTTATAAGTGAGACAATTGGACTCCAAGAAATAACATACTTCTTAGTTTGACATGATTGTGGGAACTCAGCGATTACACTGGACCCCGCGGTAGCGCTTCATTTAAAAATTTAGATAAATCAGTCATTTTTACTGTGGGATCAATCCTAGCCGTTAGCGCGCGCCGAAGATATAGAGACAGTTTCAAAAACTCTATTTCATTGACTTTCTAACAGTGTCAATCAATTTGAGTTACAACGGTTGCGTCACATATTCGTACCAACATGTATTTAGCGATAGTATTCGGATAATACTAGGTTGCATCGCTTTTAACAGTGAAACGCTTGACTGTGGGACTTAATTGAACTGATTCTGGACTGTGACCTTATAAATGCGATAAATGAGCCAATTGGACTCCAAGGAATAACATTCTTCTTAATTCGAAATGATTGCTGGAATTCAGCGAGTACACTAGGCTCTGTGGTAGCGCTTTATTTAAAAATTTACATAAATAAGTCTTTTCTTACTGTGGGACCAATCCTGGCCGTTAGCACGCGCTGAATAAATAAGAACAGTTTCAAAAACTACATTTCATTGACTTTCTAGCGGTATAAGTCCGTTTGAGTTACAACGGTTCTGTCACATATTCGTACCAACATGTATTTAGCAATAGTATTCGGATATTCCTAGGTTGCATCGCTTTTAACAGTGAAACGATTGACTGTGGGACTTAATTGAACTGATTTTGGACTTTGTCCTTATAAATGGGATAAATGAGCCAGGTTGACTAAAAGAAATAACATTCTTCATAATTTGACATGATTGCTGGAACTCAGCGATTACACTGGGCGCTGTGGTGGCGCCTTATTAGAAAATTAAAAATATAAGTCATTTTTTACTGTGGGACTAATCCTTGTCGTTAGTTCGTGCTGAAGAAATAGAGTCAGTTTCAAAAACTACATTTCATTGACTTCTTGGCGGTATCAATCCATTTGAATTACAACCGTTGCGTCACATATTCGTACCAACATGTATTTAGTGATATCTTCCCGATATTACTAAGTTATATAGCTTTTAACAGTGAAACGATTCACTGTGGAACTTAATTGAACTAACTTTGGACTGTGACCTTATAAATGGGATAAATGAGCTAGTTTGACTAAAAGAAATAACATTCTTCATAATTTGACATGATTACTGGAACTCAGCGATTACACTGGGCGCTGTAGTAGCGCTTTATTAAAAAATTAAGATAAATAAGTCATTTTTTACTGTGGGACCAATCCTAGCCGTTAGTTCGCGCTGAAGAAATAGAGACAGTTTCAAAAACTACATTTCATTGACTTTCTAACGGTGTCAAACCGGTTGAGTTACAACGGTTGCGTCACATGTTCGTGCCAACATGTATTTAGTGATTTTTTTCCGATATTACTAAGTTGTATCGCTTTTAACAGTGAAACGATTGACTGTGTGACTTAATTGAACTCATTCTGGACTGTGACCTTATAAATGCGATAAATGAGCCAATTGGACTCCAAGAAATAACATTCTTCTTAATTTGACATAATTGCCGGAACTCAGCGATTACACTGGGCGCTGTGGTAGCGCTTCATTTAAAAATTTAGATAAATGAGTCATCATTTACTGTGGGACCAACCCTAGCCGTTATCGCGCGCTGAAGAAATAGCGACAAATTCAAAAACTACATTTCACTGACTTTCTAACGGTGTCAGTCCGTTTGAGTTACAACGGTTGGGTGACATATTCGTACCAACATGCATTTAGCGATATTTTTCTCATATTACTAGGTTGCATCGCTTTTAACAGTGAAACGATTGACTGTGGGACTTAATTGAACTGATTTTGGACTGTGACCTTATAAGTATTATAAGTTAGACAATTGGGCTCCAAGAAATAACATTCTTTTTAATTTAACATGATTGTGGGAACTCAGTGATTACACTGGGCGCTGTGGTAGCGCTTTATTTAAAAATTAAGATAAATCAGTCATTTTTACTGTGGGACCAATCCTAACCGTTAGCGCGCGCTGAAGATATAGAGACAGTTTCAAAAACTACATTTGATTGACTTTCTAACAGTGTCAATCCGTTTGAGTTACAACGGTTGCGTCACATATTCGTACCAACATGTATTTAGCGATAGTATTAGGATACTACTAGGTTGCATCGCTTTTAACAGTGAAACGTTTGACTGTGGGACTTAATTGAACTGACTTTGGACTTTGAACTTATAAAAGTGATAAATGAGACAGTTTGACTACAAGAAATAACATTCTTATTAATCTGACATAATTGCTGGAACTCAGCGATTACACTGGGCGCTGCGGTAGCGTTTTATTTAAAAATGAGGATAAATAAGTCTTTTTTTACTGTGGGACCAATCCTAGCCCTTATCGTGCGCTGAAGAAATAGAGACAGTTTCAAAAACTACATTTCATTGACTTCTTGGCGGTATCAATCCATTTGAATTGCAACGGTTGCGTCACATATTCGTACCAACATGTATTTAGTGATATCTTTCCGATATTACTAAGTTATATCGCTTTTAACAGTGAAACGATTGACTGTGGAACTTAATTGAACTAACTTTGGACTGTGACCTTATAAATGTGATAAGTGAGCCAATTGGACTCCAAGAAATAACATTCTTCTTAATTTGACATAATTGCCGGAACTCAGCGATTACACTGGGCGCTGTGGTAGCGCTTCATTTAAAAATTTAGATAAATGAGTCATCATTTACTGTGGGACCAACCCTAGCCGTTATCGCGCGCTGAAGAAATAGCGACAGATTCAAAAGCTACATTTCACTGACTTTCTAACGGTGTCAGTCCGTTTGAGTTACAACGGTTGGGTGACATATTCGTACGAACATGTATTTAGCGATATTTTTCTCATATTACTAGGTTGCATCGCTTTTAACAGTGAAACGATTGACTGTGGGACTTAATTGAACTGATTTTGGACTGTGACCTTATAAGTATTATAAGTTAGACAATTGGGCTCCAAGAAATAACATTCTTTTTAATTTAACATGATTGTGGGAACTCAGTGATTACACTGGGCGCTGTGGTAGCGCTTTATTTAAAAATTAAGATAAATCAGTCATTTTTACTGTGGGACCAATCCTAACCGTTAGCGCGCGCTGAAGATATAGAGACAGTTTCAAAAACTACATTTCATTGACTTTCTAACAGTGTCAATCCGTTTGAGTTACAACGGTTGCGTCACATATTCGTACCAACATGTATTTAGCGATAGTATTAGGATATTACTAGGTTGCATCGCTTTTAACAGTGAAACGTTTGACTGTGGGACTTAATTGAACTGACTTTGGACTTTGACCTTATAAATGTGATAAATGAAACAGTTTGACTACAAGAAATAACATTCTTTTAATAATCTGACATAATTGCTGGAACTCAGCGATTACACTGGGCGCTGCGGTAGCGTTTTAATTAAAAATTAGGATAAATAAGTCTTTTTTTACTGTGGGACCAATCCTAGCCGTTATCGTGCGCTGAAGAAATAGAGACAGTTTCAAAAACTACATTTCATTGACTTCTTGGCGGTATCAATCCATTTGAATTACAACGGTTGCGTCACATATTCGTACCAACATGTATTTAGTGATATCTTTCCGATATTACTAAGTTATATCGCTTTTAACAGTGAAACGATTGACTGTGGAACTTAATTGAACTAACTTTGGACTGTGACCTTATAAATGTGATAAGTGAGCCAAATGGACTCCAAGAAATAACATTCTTCTTAATTTGACATGATTGCCGAAACTCAGCGATTACACTGGGCGCTGTGGTAGCGCTTTATTTAAAAATTAAGATAAATAAGTTATTTTTTGCAGTGGGACCAATCCTGGCCGTTAGCACGCGCTGAACAAATAGCAACAGTTTCAAAGACTACATTTCATTGACTTTCTAGCGGTTTAAATCCGTTTGAGTTACAACCGTTGCGTCACATATTCGTACCAACATGTATTTAGCGATAGTATTCGGATATTACTAGGTTGCATCGCTTTTAACAGTGAAACGTTTGACTGTGGGACTTAATTGAACTGACTTTGGACTTTGACCTTATAAATGGGATAAATGAGCTAGTTTGACTAAAAGAAATAACATTCTTCATAATTTGACATGATTGCTGGAACTCAGCGATTACACTGGGCGCTGTGGTAGCGCTTTATTTAAAAATTAAGATAAATCAATCATTTTTACTGTGGGAACAATCCTAGCCGTTAGTTCGCGCTGAAGAAATAGAGACAGTTTCAAAAACTACATTTCATTGACTTCTTGGCGGTATCAATCCAATTGAATTACAACGGTTGCGTCACATATTCGTACCAACATGTATTTAGTGATATCTTTCCGATATTACTAAGTTATATCGCTTTTAACAGTGAAACGATTGACTGTGGAACTTAATTGAACTAACTTTGGACTGTGACCTTATAAATGTGATAAGTGAGCCAACTGGTCACCAAGAAATAACATTCTTCTTAATTTGATATGATTGCCGAAACTCAGCGATTACACTGGGCGCTGTGGTAGCGCTTTATTTAAAAATTAAGATAAATAAGTTATTTTTTGCAGTGGGACCAATCCTGGCCGTTAGCACGCGCTGAACAAATAGGAACAGTTTCAAAGACTATATTTCATTGACTTTCTAGCGGTTTAAATCCGTTTGAGTTACAACCGTTGCGTCACATATTCGTACCAACATGTATTTAGCGATAGTATTCGGATATTCCTAGGTTGCATCGCTTTTACCAGTGAAACTATTGACTCTGGGACTTAATTGAACTGATTTTGGACATTGTCCTTATAAATGGGATAAATGAGCTAGTTTGACTAAAAGAAATAACATTCTTCATAATTTGACATGATTGCTGGAACTCAGCGATTACACTGGGCGCTGTGGTAGCACTTTATTAAAAAATTAAGATAAATAAGTCATTTTTTACTGTCGGACTAATCCTTGCCGTCAGTTCGCGCTGAAGAAATAGAGACAGTTTCAAAAACTACATTTAATTGACTTTCTAGGGGTTTAAATCCGTTTGAGTTGCAACCGTTGCGTCACATATTCGTACCAACATGTATTTAGCGATAGTATTCAGATATTCCTAGGTTGCATCGCTTTTAACAGTGAAACGATTGACTGTGGGACTTAATTGAACTGATTTTGGACTTTGTCCTTATAAATGGGATAAATGAGTTAGTTTGACTAAAAGAAATAACATTCTTCATAATTTGACATAAATGCTGGAACTCAGCGATTACACTGGGCGCTGTGGTAGCGCTTTATTAAAAAATTAAGATAAATAAGTCATTTTTTACTGTGGGACCAATCCTTGCCATTAGTTCGCGCTGAAGAAAAAGGGAAAGTTTCAAAAACTACATTTCATTGACTTCTTGGCGGAATCAATCCATTTGAGTTACAACGGTTGCGTCACATATTCGTACCAACATGTAATTAGCGATAATATTCGGATATTACTAGGTTGCATCGCTTTTAACAGTGAAACGTTTGACTGTGGGACTTAATTGAACTGACTTTGGACTTTGACCTTATAAATGTGATAAATGAGACAGTTTGACTACAAGAAATAACATTCTTATTAATCTGACATAATTGCTGGAACTCAGCGGTTGCACTGGGCGCTGCGGTAGCGTTTTATTAAAAAATTAGGATAAATAAATCTTTTTTTACTGTGGGACCAATCCTGGCCGTTAGCACGCGCTGAATAAATAGGAACAGTTTCACAGACTACATTTCATTGACTTTCTAGCGGTAAAAATCTGTTTGAGTTACAACGGTTGCGTCACATATTCATACCAACATGTAGCCTTTGACCTTATAAATGTGATAAATAAGCCAGTTTGACTACAAGAAACAACATTCTTCTTATTTGACATGGTTGCTGGAACTCAGCGATTACACTGGGCGCTGTCGTAGCGCTTTAATAAAAAAATAAGATAAATTAGTCATTTTTTACTGTGGGACCAATCCTAGCCGTTATCTGGCGCTGAAGAAATAGAGACAGTTTCAAAAACTACCTTTCATTGACTTTCTAACGGTGTCAATTCGTTTGAGTTACAACGGCTGCGTCACATATTCGTACCAACATGTATTTAGTGATTTTCTTCCGATATTACTAAGTTGTATTGCTTTTAACAGTGAAACGATTGACTGTGGGAATTAATAGAACTGATTCTGGACTGTGACCTTATAAATGTGATAAATGAGCCAATTGGTGTCCAAAGAATAACATTCTTCTTAATTTGACATGATTGCTGGAATTAAGCGATTACATTAGGCTCTGTGGTAGCGCTTTATTTAAAAATTTAGATAAATAAGTCTTTTCTTACTGTGGGACCAGTCCTGGCCGTTAGCACGCGCTGAATAAATAAGAACAGTTCCAAAGACTATATTTCATTGACTTTCTAGCGGTATAAGTCCGTTTGAGTTACAACGGTTGCGTCACATATTCATACGAACATGTATTTGGCGATAGTGTTCGGATATTACTAGGTTGCATCGCCTTTAACAGTGAAACGCTTGACTGTGGGACTTAATTGAACTGATTTTGGCCTTTGACCTTATAAATGTGATAAATGAGCCAGTGTGACTACAAGAAATAACATTCTTCTTATTTGACATGATTGCTGGAACTCAGCGATTACACTGGGCGCTGTCGTAGCGCTTTATTAAAGAAATAAGATAAATTAGTCATTTTTTAATGTGGGACCAATCCTAGCCGTTAGCTCGCGCTGAAAAAGTAGAGACAGTTTCAAAAACTACCTTTCATTGACTTTATAACGGTGTCAATTCGTTTGAGTTACAACAGTTGCGTCACATATTCGTATCAACATGTATTTAGTGATTTTCTTCCAATATTACTAAGTTGTATTGCTTTTAACAGGGAAACGATTGACTGTGGGAATTAATAGAACTGATTCTGGACTGTGACCTTATAAATGTGATAAATGAGCCAATTGGTGTCCAAAGAATAACATTCTTCTTAATTTGACATGATTGCTGGAATTAAGCGATTACATTAGGCTCTGTGGTAGCGCTTTATTTAAAAATTTAGATAAATAAGTCTTTTCTTACTGTGGGACAAATCCTGGCCGTTAGCACGCGCTGAATAAATAGGAACAGTTCCAAAGACTACATTTCATTGACATTCTATCGGTATAAGTCCGTTTGAGTTAAAACGGTTCTGTCACATATTCTTACCAACATGTATTTAGCGATAGTATGCGGATTTTAATAGGTTGCATCGCTTTTAACAGTGAAACGCTTGACTGTGGGAATTAATTGATCTGATTTTGGACTTTGACCTTGTGAATGTGATAAATGAGCCAGTTTGACTACAAGAAATAACATTCTTCTTAATTTGACATGATTGCTGGAACTTGCGATTACACTGGGCGCTGTGGTAGTGCTTTATTTAAAAATTAAGATACATAAGTTATTTTTTGCAGTTGGACCAATCCTGGCCGTTAGCACGCGCTGAACAAATAGGAAAAGTTTCAAAGACTACACTTCATTGACTTTCTAGCGGTTTAAATCCGTTTGAGTTACAACCGTTGCGTCACATATTCGTACCAACATGTATTTAGCGATAGTATTCGGATATTCCTAGGTTGCATCGCTTTTAACAGTGAAACGATTGACTGTGGGACTTAATTAAACTTATTTTGGACTTTGTCCTTATAAATGGAATAAATGAGCTAGTTTGACTAAAAGAAATAACATTCTTCATAATTTGACAAGATTGCTGGAACTCAGCGTTACACTGGGCGCTGTGGTATCGCTTTGTTAAAAAATTAAGATAAATCAATCATTTTTACTGTGGGACCAATCCTAGCCGTTAGCGCGCGCTGAAGATATAGAGACAGTTTCAAAAACTACATTTCATTGACTTCTTGGCGGTATCAATCTATTTGAATTACAAGGGTTGCGTCACATATTCGTACCAACATGTATTTAGTGATATCTTTCCGATATTACTAAGTTATATCGCTTTTAACAGTGAAACGATTGACTGTGGAACTTAATTGAACTAACTTTGGACTGTGACCTTATAAATGTGATAAGTGAGCCAACTGGTCACCAAGAAATAACATTCTTCTTAATTTGATATGATTGCCGAAACTCAGCGATTACACTGGGCGCTGTGGTAGCGCTTTATTTAAAAATTAAGATAAATAAGTTATTTTTTGCAGTGGGACCAATCCTGGCCGTTAGCACGCGCTGAACAAATAGGAACAGTTTCAAAGACTATATTTCATTGACTTTCTAGCGGTTTAAATCCGTTTGAGTTACAACCGTTGCGTCACATATTCGTACCAACATGTATTTAGCGATAGTATTCGGATATTCCTAGGTTGCATCGCTTTTACCAGTGAAACTATTGACTGTGGGACTTAATTGAACTGATTTTGGACATTGTCCTTATAAATGGGATAAATGAGCTAGTTTGACTAAAAGAAATAACATTCTTCATAATTTGACATGATTGCTGGAACTCAGCGATTACACTGGGCGCTGTGGTAGCACTTTAATAAAAAATTAAGATAAATAAGTCATTTTTTACTGTGGGACTAATCCTTGCCGTCAGTTCGCGCTGAAGAAATAGAGACAGTTTCAAAAACTACATTTCATTGACTTCTTGGCGGTATCAATCCGTTTGAATTACAACGGTTGCGTCACATATTCGTACCAACATGTATTTAGTGATATCTTTCCGATATTACTAAGTTATATCGCTTTTAACAGTGAAACGATTGACTGTGGAACTTAATTGAATTAACTTGGGACTGTGACCTTATAAATGTGATAAGTGAGCCAACTGGACTCCAAGAAATAACATTCTTCTTAATTTGACATGATTGCCGAAACTCAGCGATTACACTGGGCGCTGTGGTAGCGCTTTATTTAAAAATTAAGATAAATAAGTTATTTTTTGCAGTGGGACCAATCCTGGTCGTTAGCACGCGATGAACAAATAGGAACAGTTTCAAAGACTACATTTCATTGACTTTCTAGGGGTTTAAATCCGTTTGAGTTGCAACCGTTGCGTCACATATTCGTACCAACATGTATTTAGCGATAGTATTCAGATATTCCTAGGTTGCATCGCTTTTAACAGTGAAACGATTGACTGTGGGACTTAATTGAACTGATTTTGGACTTTGTCCTTATAAATGGGATAAATGAGTTAGTTTGACTAAAAGAAATAACATTCTTCATAATTTGACATGAATGCTGGAACTCAGCGATTACACTGGGCGCTGTGGTAGCGCTTTATTAAAAAATTAAGATAAATAAGTCATTTTTTACTGTGGGACCAATCCTTGCCGTTAGTTCGCGCTGAAGAAATAGGGACAGTTTCAAAAACTACATTTCATTGACTTCTTGGCGGAATCAATCCATTTGAGTTACAACGGTTGCGTCACATATTCGTATCAACATGTAATTAGCGATAATATTCGGATATTACTAGGTTGCATCGCTTTTAACAGTGAAACGTTTGACTGTGGGACTTAATTGAACTGACTTTGGACTTTGACCTTATAAATGTGATAAATGAGACAGTTTGACTACAAGAAATAACATTCTTATTAATCTGACATAATTGCTGGAACTCAGCGGTTACACTGGGCGCTGCAGTAGCGTTTTATTAAAAAATTAGGATAAATAAATCTTTTTTTACTGTGGGACCAATCCTGGCCGTTAGCACGCGCTGAATAAATAGGAACAGTTTCACAGACTACATTTCATTGACTTTCTAGCGGTAAAAATATGTTTGAGTTACAACGGTTGCGTCACATATTCATACCAACATGTAGCCTTTGACCTTATAAATGTGATAAATGAGCCAGTTTGACTACAACAAATAACATTCTTCTTATTTGACATGGTTGCTGGAACTCAGCGATTACACTGGGCGCTGTCGTAGCGCTTTAATAAAAAAATAAGATAAATTAGTCATTTTTTACTGTGGGACCAATCCTAGCCGTTATCTGGCGCTGAAGAAATAGAGACAGTTTCAGAAACTACCTTTCATTGACTTTCTAACGGTGTCAATTCGTTTGAGTTACAACGGCTGCGTCACATATTCGTACCAACATGTATTTAGTGATTTTCTTCCGATATTACTAAGTTGTATTGCTTTTAACAGTGAAACGATTGACTGTGGGAATTAATAGAACTGATTCTGGACTGTGACCTTATAAATGTGATAAATGAGCCAATTGGTGTCCAAAGAATAACATTCTTCTTAATTTGACATGATTGCTGGAATTAAGCGATTACATTAGGCTCTGTGGTAGCGCTTTATTTAAAAATTTAGATAAATAAGTCTTTTCTTACTGTGGGACCAGTCCTGGCCGTTAGCACGCGCTGAATAAATAAGAACAGTTCCAAAGACTATATTTCATTGACTTTCTAGCGGTATAAGTCCGTTTGAGTTACAACGGTTGCGTCACATATTCATACGAACATGTATTTGGCGATAGTGTTTGGATATTACTAGGTTGCATCGCCTTTAACAGTGAAACGCTTGACTGTGGGACTTAATTGAACTGATTTTGGCCTTTGACCTTATAAATGTTATAAATGAGCCAGTGTGACTACAAGATATAACATTCTTCTTATTTGACATGATTGCTGGAACTCAGCGATTACACTGGGCGCTGTCGTAGCGCTTTATTAAAGAAATAAGATAAATTAGTCATTTTTTAATGTGGGACCAATCCTAGCCGTTAGCTCGCGCTGAAAAAGTAGAGATAGTTTCAAAAACTACCTTTCATTGAATTTATAACGGTGTCAATTCGTTTGAGTTACAACGGTTGCGTCACATATTCGTACCAACATGTATTTAGTGATTTTCTTCCGATATTATTATTTATTATTATTATTATTATTATTACTATTATTTACCCAGGATAGCCTCTTCAGTTCCTATTGGTACTGCTATCAACGAGGGTCCTGCGAAGGGGGTCCTAGCGCATTTAAAGCTCCCATTTGAGCTACGAAAGTCGTGAAAGCACAGCAATCGCTCAACTAGACAACCGCCTAAGATATCAATCCTATTCTCATGCTGAACGCTAAGCAGAAAGGATAGATTCACACTTTTATAGTCTCTGGCATGACTCGGCCAGGGTTTGAACTCCAGACCTCCCGCACTGAAAGCGAACGCTCTACCACAAGGCTATCAGTCGGATTACTAAGTTGTATTGCTTTTAACAGGGAAACGATTGACTGTGGGAATTAATAGAACTGATTCTGGACTGTGACCTTATAAATGTGATAAATGAGCCAATTGGTGTCCAAAGAATAACATTCTTCTTAATTTGACATGATTGCTGGAATTAAGCGATTACATTAGGCTCTGTGGTAGCGCTTTATTTAAAAATTTAGATAAAAAAGTCTTTTCTTACTGTGGGACAAATCCTGGCCGTTAGCACGCGCTGAATAAATAGGAACAGTTGCAAAGACTACATTTCATTGACTTTCTATCGGTATAAGTCCGTTTGAGTTACAATGGTTCTGTCACATATTCTTACCAACATGTATTTAGCGATAGTATGCGGATTTTACTAGGTTGCATCGCTTTTAACAGTGAAACGCTTGACTGTGGGAATTAATTGAACTGATTTTGGACTTTGACCTTGTGAATGTGATAAATGAGCCAGTTTGACTACAAGAAATAACATTCTTCTTAATTTGACATGATTGCTGGAACTTAGCGATTACACTGGGCACTGTGGTAGCGCTTTATTAAAAAATTAAGATAAAAAATTCAGTCCTTACTGTGGTACCAATCCTAGCCGTTAGCACGCGCTGAAGAAATAGAGACTGTTTCAAATACTACATTTCACTGACTTTCTAACGGTGTCAGTCCGTTTAAGTTACAACGGTTGGGTCACATATTCGTACCAACATGTATTTAGCGATATTTTTCTGATATTACTAGGTTGCATCGCTTTTAACAGTGAAACGATGGACTGTGGGACTTAATTGAACTAACTTTGGACTGTGACTTGATAATTGTAATAAATGAGACAATTGGTCTCCAAGAAATAACATTCTTCTTAATTTGACATGATTGCAGGAGTCAGCCGTTACACGGGGCGCTGTGAAAGCGCTTCATTTAAAAATTTAGTTAAATAAGTCATTCTTTACTGTGGGACCAAACCTAGGCGTTATCGCGTGCGGAAGAAGTAGCGACAGTTTCGAAAACTACATCTCACTGACTTTCTAACCGTGTCAGTTTGTATCAGTTACAACGGTTGCGTCACATATTCATACCAACATGTATTTGGCGATATTTTTCCGCTATTACTAGGTTGCATCGCTTTTAACAGTGAAACGATTGACTGTGGGACTTAAATGAACTGATTTGAGACTGTGATCTTGTAAATGTGAAAGTGAGACAATTGGACTTCAAGAAATAACATTCTTCTTAATTTGACATGATTACCGAAACTCAGCGATTACACTGGGCGCTGTGGTAGCGATTCATTTAAATATTAAGATAAAAAATTCAGTTCTTACTGTGGTACCAATCCTAGCCGTTAGCGCGCGCTGAAGAAATAGAGACAGTTTCAAATACTACATTTCACTGACTTTCTAACGGTGTCAGTCCGTTTAAGTTACAACGGTTGGGTCACATATTCGTACCAACATGTATTTAGCGATATTTTTCTGATATTTCTAGGTTGCATCGCTTTTAACAGTGAAACGATGGACTGTGGGACTTAATTGAACTAACTTTGGACTGTGACCTGATAATTGTAATAAATGAGACAATTGGTCTCCAAGAAATAACATTCTTCTTAATTTGACGTGATTGCCGGACTCAGCCATTACACGGGGCGCTGTGAAAGCGCTTCATTTAAAAGTTTAGATAAATAAGTCATCTCTACTGTGGGACCAATCCTGGCCGTTATCGCGCGCTGAAGAAATAGCGACAGTTTCAAAAACTAAATTTCATTGACTTTCTAACGCTATCAATCCGCTTCAGTTACAACGGTTGCGTCACATATTCATACCAACATGTATTTAGCAATATTTTTCCGCTATTACTAGTTTGCATCGCTTTTAACAGTGAAACGATTGACTGTGGGACTTAACTGAACTGATTTTGGACTGTGACCTTATAAATGTGAAAGTGAGACAGTTGGACTTCAAGAAACAACATTCTTCTTAATTTGACATGATTGCCGAAACTCAGCGATTACACTGGGCGCTGTGGTAGCGATTCATTTAAAAATTAGGATAAAAAATTCAGTTTTTACTGTGGTACCAATCCTAGCCGTTAGCGCGCGCTGAAAATATAGAGACAGTTTCGAAAACTCCATTTCATTGACTTTCTAACGGTGTCAATCCGTTTGAGTTACAATGGTTGCGTCACATATTCGTGCCAAGATGTATTTAGTGATTTTCTTCCGATATTACTAAGTTGTATCGCTTTTAACAGTGAAACGATTGACTCCGGGACTTAATTGAACTGATTTTGGACTGTGACCTTATAAATGTTACAAGTGAGACAATTGGTCTCCAAGGAATAACATTGTCCTTAGTTTGACATGATTGCTGGAATTCAGCGATTACCTTAGGCCCTGTGGCAGCGCTTTATTTAAAAATTTAGATAAATAAGTCTTTTTTTACTGTGGGACCAATCCTAGCCGTTAGTTCGCGCTGAAGAAATACAGGCGGTTTTAAAAAACTACATTTCATTGACTTTCTAACGGGGTCAATCCGTTTGAGTTACATCGGTTGCGTTACATATTCGTGCCAACATGTATTTAGTGATTTTCTTCCGATATTATTAAGTTACATCGCTTTTAACAGTCAAACGATTGACTGTGGGACTTAATTGAACTAACTTTGGACTGTGACCTGATAAATGTAATAAATGAGACAATTGGTCTCCAAGAAATAACATTCTTCTTAATTTGACATGATTGCCGGACTCAGCCATTACACTGGGGGCTGTGGTAGCGCTTCATTTAAAAATTTAGATAAATAAGTCATTCTTTACTGTGGGACCAATCCTAGGCGTTATCGCGTGCTGAATAAGTAGCGACGGTTTCAAAAGCTACATCTCACTGACTTTCTAACGGTGTCAGTCCGTTTGAGTTACAACGGTTGGGTCACATAATCGTACCACCATGTATTTAGCAATATGTTTCTGATATTACTAGGTTACATCACTTTTAACAGTGAAACAATTGACTGTGGGACTTAATTGAACTAACTTTGGACTGTAATCTGATAAATGTGATAAATGAGACAATTGGACTCCAAGAAATAACATTCTTTTTAAATTAACGTGATTGCCGGAACTTAGCGATTACATTGGGCGCTGTGTTAGCGCTTCATTTAAAAATTTAGATAAATAAGTCATCTTTACTGTGGGACCAATCCTGGACGTTATTGCGCGCTGAAGAAATAGCGACAGTTTCAAAAACTAAATTTCATTGACTTTCTAACGCTATCAATCCGCTTCAGTTACAACGGTTGCGTCACATATACGTACCAACATGTATTTAGCGATATTTTTCTGATATTTCTAGGTTGCATCGCTTTTAACAGTGAAACGATGGACTGTGGGACTTAATTGAACTAACTTTGGACTGTGACCTGATAATTGTAATAAATGAGACAATTGGACTCCAAGAAAAAACATTCTTCTTAATTTGACATGATTGCCGGACTCAGCCATTACACGGGGCGCTGTGAAAGCGCTTCATTTAAGAATTTAGATAACTAAGTCATCTCTACTGTGGGACCAATCCTGGCCGTTATCGCGCGCTGAAGAAATAGCGACAGTTTCAAAAACTAAATTTCATTGACTTTCTAACGCTATCAATCCGCTTCAGTTACAACGGTTGCGTCACATATTCATACCAACATGTATTTAGCAATATTTTTCCGCTATTACTAGTTTGCATCGCTTTTAACAGTGAAGCGATTGACTGTGGGAATTAATTGAACTAAATTTGGATTCTGACCTGATAAATATGATAAATGAGACAATTGGACTCCAAGGAATAACATTCTTCTTACTTTGACATGATTGCTGGAATTCAGCGATTACATTAGGCTCTGTGGTAGCGCTTTATTTAAAAATTTTGATAAATAAGTCTTTTTTTACTGTGGGACCAATCCTAGCCGTTAGTTCGCGCTGAAGAAATACAGGCAGTTTTAAAAAACTACATTTCATTGATTTTCTAACGGGGTCAATCCGTTTGAGTTACAACGGTTGGGTCACATAATCGTACCAACATGTATTTAGCGATATGTTTCTGATATTACTAGGTTGCATCGCTTTTAACAGTGAAGCGATCGACTGTGGGAATTAATTGAACTAACTTTGGACTGTGACCTGATAAATGTGATAAATGAGACAATTGGACTCCAAGGAATAACATTCTTCTTAATTTGACATGATTGTGGGAATTCAGCGATTACATTAGGCTCTGTGGTAGCGCTTCATTTAAAAATTTAGTTAAATAAGTCATTCTTTACTGTGGGACCAATCCTAGGCGTTATCGCGTGCTGAAGAAGTAGCGACAGTTTCAAAAACTACATCTCACTGACTTTCTAACGGTGTCAGTTCGTTTGAGTTACAACGGTTGCGTCACATATTCATACCAACATGTATTTGGCGATATTTTTCCGCTATTACTAGGTTGCATCGCTTTTAACAGTGAAACGATTGACTGTGGGACTTAACTGAACTGATTTTAGACTGTGACCTTGTAAATGTGAAAGTGAGACAATTGGACTTCAAGAAATAACATTCTTCTTAATTTGACATGATTGCCGAAACTCAGCGATTACACTGGGCGCTGTGGTAGCGATTCATTTAAATATTAAGATAAAAAATTCAGTTCTTACAGTGGTACCAATCCTAGCCGTTAGCGCGCGCTGAAGAAATAGAGACAGTTTCAAATACTACATTTCACTGACTTTATAACGGTGTCAGTCCGTTTGAGTTACAACGGTTGCGTCACATATTCTTACCAACATGTACTCAACGATAGTATTCGGATATTACTAGGTTGCATCGCTTTTAACAGTGAAACGATTGACTGTGGAATTTAATTGAACTGATTCTGGACTGTGACCTTATAAATGTGATAAATGAGCCAATTGGCTGCAAGGAATAACATTCTTCTTAATTTGACATGATTGCTGGAACTTAGCGATTACATTGGGCGCTGTATTAGCGCTTCATTTAAAAATTTAGATAAATAAGTCATCTTTACTGTGGGACCAATCCTGGCCGTAATTGCGCGCGGAAGAAATAGCTACAGTTTCAAAAACTAAATTTCATTGACATTCTAACGCTATCAATCCGCTTTAGTTACAACGGTTGCGTCATATATTCGTACCAACATGTATTTAGCGATACTTTTCTCATATTACTAGGTTGCATCGCTTTTAACAGTGAAACGATTGACTCTGGGACTTAATTGAACTGATTTTGGACTGTGACCTTATAAATGTTACAAGTGAGATAATTAGACTCCAAGAAATAACATTCTTCTTATTTTGACTTGATTTTTGGAACTCAGCGACTACACTGGACCCTGTGGTAGCGCTTCATTTAAAAATTTAGATAAATAAGTCATTTTTACTGTGGGACCAATCCTAGCCGTTAGCGCGCGCTGAAAATATAGAGACAGTTTCAAAAACTCCATTTCATTGACTTTCTAACGGTGTCAATCCGTTTGAGTTACAACGGCTGCGTCACATATTCGTACCAACATGTATTTAGTGATTTTCTTCCGATATTATTAAGTTGCATCGCTTTTAACAGTGAAACGATTGACTGTGGGACTTAATTGAACTATCTTTGGACTGTGACCTGATAAATGTGATAAATGAGACGATTGGACTCCAAGAAATAACATTCTTTTTAACTTGACGTGATTACCGGAACTTAGCGATTACATTGGGCGCTGTATTAGCGCTTCATTTAAAAATTTAGATAAATAAGTCGTCTTTACTGTGGGACCAATCCTGGCCGTTATTGCGTGCGGAAGAAATAGCGACAGTTTCAAAAACTAAATTTCATTGACTTTCTAACGCTATCAATCCGCTTCAGTTACAACGGTTGCGTCATATATTCGTACCAACATGTATTTAGCGATACTTTTCTCATATTACTAGGTTGCATCGCTTTTAACAGTGAAACGATTGACTCTGGGACTTAATTGAACTGATTTTGGACTGTGACCTTATAAATGTTACAAGTGAGACAATTGGACTCCAAGAAATAACATTCCTCTTATTTTGACATGATTTTGGGAACTCAGCGACTACACTGGACCCTGTGGTAGCGCTTCATTTAAAAATTTAGATAAATAAGTCATTTTTACTGTGGGACCAATCCTAGCCGTTAGCGCGCGCTGAAAATATAGAGACAGTTTCAAAAACTCCATTTCATTGACTTTCTAACGGTGTCAATCCGTTTGAGTTACAACGGTTGCATCACATATTCGTACCAACATGTATTTAGTGATTTTCTTCCGATATTACTAAGTTGTATGGCTTTTAACAGTGAAGCGATTTACTGTGGGAATTAATTGAACTAATTTTGGACTGTGACCTGATCAATGTGATAAATGAGACAATTGAACTCCAAGGAATAACATTCTTCTTAATTTGACATGATTTCTGGAATTCAGCGATTACATTAGGCTCTGTGGTAGCGCCTTATTTAAAAATTTAGATAAATAAGTCTTTTTTTACTGTGGGACCAATCCTGTCCGTTAGCACGCGCTAAATAAATAGGAACAGTTTCAAAGACTACATTTCATTGACTTTCTGGCGGTATCAATCCGTTTGAGTTACAACGGTTGCGTCAAATATTCGTACCAACATGTATTTAGCGATACTTTTCTCGTATTACTAGGTTGCATCGCTTTTAACAGTGAAACGATTGACTCCGGGACTTAATTGAACTGATTTTGGACTGTGACCTTATAAATGTTACAAGTGAGACAATTGGTCTCCAAGGAATAACATTCTTCTTAGTTTGACATGATTGCTGGAATTCAGCGATTACATTAGGCCCTGTGGCAGCGCTTTATTTAAAAATTTAGATAAATAAGACTTTTCTTACTGTGGGACCAATCCTGGCCATTAACACGCGCTGAATAAATAGGATCAGTTTCAAAGACTACATTTCATTGACTTTCTAGCAGCATAAATCCGTTTGAGTTACAACGGTTGCGTCACATATTCTTACCAACATGTACTCAGCGATAGTATTCGGATATTAGTAGGTTGCATCGCTTTCAACAGTAAAACGATTGACTGTGGAATTTAGTTGAACTGATTCTGGACTGTGACCTTATAAATGTGATAAATGAGCCAATTGGATCCAAGGAATAACATTCTTCTTCATTCGACATGATTGCTGGAATGCAGCGAGTACACTAGGCCCTGTGGTAAGGCTTTATTTAAAAATTTAGATAAATAAATCATTTTTTACTGTGGGACCAATCCTAGCCGTTAGTTCGCGCTAAAGAAATACAGGCAGTTTCAAAAACTACATTTCATTGACTTTCTAACAGGGTCACTCCGTTTGAGTTACAACGGTTGCGTCACATATTCGTACCCACATGTATTTAGTGATTTTCTTCCGATATTATTAAGTTGCATCGCTTTTAACAGTGAAACGATTGACTGTGGGACTTAATTGAACTAACTTTGGACTGTGACCTGATAAATGTGATAAATGAGACAATTGGACTCCAAGAAATAACATTCTTCTTATTTTGACATGATTTTGGGAACTCAGCGATTACACTGGACCCTGTGGTAGCGCTTCATTTAAAAATTTAGATAAATAAGTCATTTTTACTGTGGGACCAATCCTAGCCGTTAGCGCGCGCTGAAAATATAGAGACAGTTTCAAAATCACCATTTCATTGACTTTCTAACAGTGTCAATCCGTTTGAGTTACAACGGTTGCGTCACATATTCGTACCAACATGTATTTAGTGATTTTCTTCCGATATTACTAAGTTGTATCGCTTTTAACAGTGAAGCGATCGACTGTGGGAATTAATTGAACTAACTTTGGACTGTGACCTGATAAATGTGATAAATGAGACAATTGGACTCCAAGGAATAACATTCTTCTTAATTTGACATGATTCCTGGATTTCAGTGATTACATTAGGCCTGTGGTAGGGCTTTATTTAAAAATTTAGATAAATAAATCATTTTTTACTGTGGGACCAATCCTAGCCGTTAGTTCGCGCTGAAGAAATACAGGCAGTTTCAAAAACTACATTTCATTGACTTTCTAACGGGGTCAATCTGTTTGAGTTACAACCGTTGCGTCACATATTCGTACCAACATGTATTTAGTGATTTTCTTCCGATATTATTAAGTTGCATCGCTTTTAACAGTGAAACGAGTGACTGTGGGACTTAATTAAACTATCTTTGGACTGTGACCTGATAAATGTGATAAATGAGACGATTGGACTCCAAGAAATAACATTCTTTTTAACTTGACGTGATTACCGGAACTTAGCGATTACATTGGGCGCTGTATTAGCGCTTCATTTAAAAATTTAGATAAATAAGTCATCTTTACTGTGGGACCAATCCTGGCCGTTATTGCGTGCGGAAGAAATAGCGACAGTTTCAAAAACTAAATTTCAATGACATTCTAACGCTATCAATCCGCTTCAGTTACAACGGTTGCGCATATATTCGTACCAACTTGTATTTAGCGATACTTTTCTCATATTACTAGGTTGCATCGCTTTTAACAGTGAAACGATTGACTCTGGGACTTATTTGAACTGATTTTGGACTGTGACCTTATAAATGTTACAAGTGAGACAATTGGACTCCAAGAAATAACATTCTTCTTATTTTGACATGATTTTGGGAACTCAGCGACTACACTGGACCCTGTGGCAGCGCTTCATTTAAAAATTTAGATAAATAAGTCATTTTTACTGTGGGACCAATCCTAGCCGTTAGCGCGCGCTGAAAATATAGAGACAGTTTCAAAAACTCCATTTCATTGACTTTCTAACGGTGTCAATCCGTTTGAGTTACAACGGTTGCGTCACATATTCGTACCAACATGTATTTAGTGATTTTCTTCCGATATTATTAAGTTGCATCGCTTTTAACATTGAAACGATTGACTGTGGGACTTAATTGAACTATCTTTGGACTGTGACCTGATAAATGTGATAAATGAGACGATTGGACTCCAAGAAATAACATTCTTTTTAACTTGACGTGAGAACCGGAACTTAGCGATTACATTGGGCGCTGTATTTGCGCTTCATTTAAATATTTAGATAAATAAGTCATCTTTACTGTGGGACCAATCCTGGCCGTTATTGCGCGCGGAAGAAATAGCGACAGTTTCAAAAACTAAATATCATTGACATTCTAACGCTATCAATCCGCTTCAGTTACAACGGTTGCGTCACATATTCGTACCAACATGTATTTAGCGATTCTTTTCTCATATTACTAGGTTGCATCGCTTTTAACAGTGAAACGATTGACTCTGGGACTTATTTGAAATGATTTTGGACTGTGACCTTATAAATGTTACAAGTGAGACAATTGGTCTCCAAGGAATAACATTCTTCTTAGTTTGACATGATTGCTGGAATTCAGCGATTGCATTAGGCCCTGTGGCAGCGCTTTATTTAAAAATTTAGATAAATAAGACTTTTCTTACTGTGGGACCAATCCTGGCCATTAACACGCGCTGAATAAATAGGATCAGTTTCAAAGACTACATTTCATTGACTTTCTAGCGGCATAAATCCGTTTGAGTGACAACGGTTGCGTCACATATTCTTACCAACATGTACTCAGCGATAGTATTCGGATATTACTAGGTTGCATCGCTTTTAACAGTAAAACGATTGACTGTGGAATTTAATTGAACTGATTCTGGACTGTGACCTTATAAATGTGATAAATGAGCCAATTGGATCCAAGGAATAACATTCTTCTTAATTCGACATGATTGCTGGAATTCAGCGAGTACACTAGGCCCTGTGTTAGGGCTTTATTTAAAAATTTAGATAAATAAATCATTTTTTACTGTGGGACCAATCCTAGCCGTTAGTTCGCGCTGAAGAAATACAGGCAGTTTCAAAACCTACATTTCATTGACTTTCTAACAGGGTCAATCCGTTTGAGTTACAACGGTTGCGTCACATATTCGTAACAACATGTATTTAGTGATTTTCTTCCGATATTATTAAGTTGCATCGCTTTTAACAGTGAAACGATTGACTGTGGGACTTAATTGAACTAACTTTGGACTGTGACCTGATAAATGTGATAAATGAGACAATTGGACTCCAAGAAATAACATTCTTCTTATTTTGACATGATTTCGGGAACTCAGCGATTACACTGGACCCTGTGGTAGCGCTTCATTTAAAAATTTAGATAAATAAGTCATTTTTACTGTGGGACCAATCCTAGCCGTTAGCGCGCGCTGAAAATATAGAGACAGTTTCAAAAACACCATTTCATTGACTTTCTAACGGTGTCAATCCGTTTGAGTTACAACGGTTGCGTCACATATTCGTACCAACATGTATTTAGCGATACTTTTCTCATATTACCAGGTTGCATCGCTTTTAATAGTGAAACGATTGACTCCGGGACTTAATTGAACTGATTTTGGACAGTGACCTTATAAATGTTACAAGTGAGACAATTGGACTCCAAGAAATAACATTCTTCTTAGTTTGACATGATTGCTGGAATTCAGCGATTACATTAGGCCCTGTGGCAGCGCTTTATTTAAAAATTTAGATAAATAAGACTTTTCTTACTGTGGGACCAATCCTGGCCATTAACACGCGCTGAATAAATAGGATCAGTTTCAAAGACTACATTTCATTGACTTTCTAGCGGCATAAATCCGTTTGAGTTACAACGGTTGCGTCACATATTCTTACCAACATGTACTCAGCGATAGTATTCGGATATTACTAGGTTGCATCGCTTTTAACAGTAAAACGATTGACTGTGGAATTTAATTGAACTGATTCTGGACTGTGACCTTATAAATGTGATAAATGAGCCAATTGGATCCAAGCAATAACATTCTTCTTAATTCGACATGATTGCTGGAATTCAGCGAGTACACTAGGCCCTGTGGTAGGGCTTTATTTAAAAATTTAGATAAATAAATCATTTTTTACTGTGGGACCAATGCTAGCCGTTAGTTCGCGCTGTTGAAATACAGGCAGTTTCAAAAACTACATTTAATTGACTTTCTAACAGGCTCAATCCGTTTGAGTTACAACGGTTGCGTCACATATTCGTACCAACATTCCGATATTATTAAGTTGCATCGCTTTTAACAGTGAAACGATTGACTGTGGGACTTAATTGAACTAACTTTGGACTGTGACCTGATAAATGTGATAAATGAGACAATTGGACTCCAAGAAATAACATTTTTTTTAACTTGACGTGAGAACCGGAACTTAGCGATTACATTGGGCGCTGTATTAGCGCTTCATTTAAAAATTTAGATAAATAAGTCATCTTTACTGTGGGACCAATCCTGGCCGTTATTGCGCGGGGAAGAAATAGCGACAGTTTCAAAAACTAAATATCATTGACTTTCTAACGCTATCAATCCGCTTCAGTTACAACGGTTGCGTCACATATTCGTACCACCATGTATTTAGCGATACTTTTCTCATATTACTAGGTTGCATCGCTTTTAACAGTGAAACGATTGACTCCGGGACTTAATTGAACTGATTTAGGACTGTGACTTTATAAATGTTACAAGTGAGACAATTGGTCTCCAAGGAATAACATTCTTCTTAGTTTGACATGATTGCTGGAATTCAGCGATTACATTAGGCCCTGTGGCAGCGCTTTATTTAAAAATTTAGATAAATAAGACTTTTCTTACTGTGGGACCAATCCTGGCCATCAACACGCGCTGAATAAATAGGATCAGTTTCAAAGACAACATTTCATTGACTTTCTAGCGGCATAAATCCGTTTGAGTTACAACAGTTGCGTCACATATTCTTACCAACATGTACTCAGCGATAGTATTCGGATATTACTAGGTTGCATCGCTTTTAACAGTAAAACGATTGACTGTGGAATTTAATTGAACTGATTCTGGACTGTGACCTTATAAATGTGATAAATGAGCCAATTGGATCCAAGGAATAACATTCTTCTTAATTCGACATGATTGCTGGAATTCAGCGAGTACACTAGGCCCTGTGGTAGGGCTTTATTTGAAAATTTAGATAAATAAATCATTTTTTACTGTGGGACCAGTCCTAGCCGTTAGTTCGCGCTGTTGAAATACAGGCAGTTTCAAAAACTACATTTAATTGACTTTCTAACAGGCTCAATCCGTTTGAGTTACAACGGTTGCGTCACATATTCGTACCAACATGTATTTAGTGATTTTCTTCCGATATTATTAAGTTGCATCGCTTTTAACAGTGAAACGATTGACTGTGGGACTTAATTGAACTAACTTTGGACTGTGACCTGATAAATGTGATAAATGAGACAATTGGACTCCAAGAAATAACATTCTTTTTAACTTGACGTGATTACCGGAACTCAGCGACTACATTGGGCGCTGTATTAGCGCTTCATTTAAAAATTTAGATAAATAAGTCATCTTTACTGTGGGACCAATCCTGGCCGTTATTGCGCGCTGAAGAAATAGCGACAGTTTTAAAAACTAAATTTCATTGACTTTCTAACGCTATCAATCCGCTTCAGTTACAACGGTTGCGTCATATATTCGTACCAACATGTATTTAGCGATACTTTTTTCATATTACTAGGTTGCATCGCTTTTAACAGTGAAACGATTGACTCTGGGACTCAATTGAACTGATTTTGGACTGTGAACTTATAAATGTTGCAAGTGAGACAATTGGACTCCAAGAAATAACATTCTTCTCATTTTGACATGATTTTGGGAACCCAGCGATTACACTGGACCCTGTGGTAGCGCTTCATTTAAAAATTTAGATAAATAAGTCATTTTTACTGTGGGACCAATCCTAGCCGTTAGCTCGTGCTGAAGAAATAGAGACAGTTTTAAAAAACTACATTTCATTGACTTTCTGGCGGTGTCAATCCGTTTGAGTTGCAAAGGTTGCGTCACATATTCGTACCAACATGTTATTAGCGATAGTATTCGGATATTACTAGGTTGCATCGCTTTTAACAGTGAAACGTTTGACTGTGGGACTTAATTGAACTGACTTTGGACTTTGACCTTATAAATGTGATTAGTGAGGCAGTTTGACTACAAGAAATAACATTCTCATTAATCTGACATGATTGCTGGAACTCAGCGGTTGCACTGGGCGCTGTGGTAGCGTTTTATTTAAAAATTAAGATAAACTAGCTGATTGCCCGTGGAAGAATCCACTGTATCTCTCATTACAAAAATTACAAAAATTACAAAAAGAGATTTATGTATATTAAAACTATTACGAAAACTTACCTTTACTGTATGGTACTTCGTACTTCTTAGTCGCAATATATGTAATATATAGGTACTCTTGGTAAATTAATGTTAAGAAGCAGGACAAACAATAATTTCTTTAAATTTTACCGCTCACTTTAATTTTGACTTAAATTTACAGCAGGTTAAACAAAATCTTCCACCCCTATAACAGTTTACAAGAGTAACATGTTTTTCCCTGACTTTTAGTGTCTGACTTATTTCAATACAATGAAATAATGCAGGTAATGAAGCGCGCCACGGGAAGGCAAGTCATGGGGCTTTGCGCTTCAACCTAGAAAAGAACAAATATTATCTTCTGCTTGACAGTAAATATTATAAAGAATGAAAGTAACGTTTAGTGAGACAAAGAGAATAATTACCTGTAGTGTGAGATATATTTGCGTTTGAAATCTTTACCACATATATTATCCAAAGTACGTGACAACTGATATTTTTATAGTTTCAGTTTATTCAGTTCTTAAATTTTGCAATTCATTCAATTATTTATTTATATCTGTATTTATTTTTGTATTTACTTTTGTATTTATTTCTGTATTTATTTGTGTATTTATTTGTGTATTTATTTGTGTATTTATTTCTATATTTATTTCTGTATTTATTTCTATATTTATTTCTGTATTTATTTCTATATTTATTTTTGTATTTATTTCTGTATTTATTTCTGTATTTATTTCTGTATTTATTTGTGTATTTGTTTTTGTATTTATTTCTGTATTTATTTTCAACATATATATATACATATTATTGGTATATATGCATTTGTCAGATGGTCAGAGCAGTAATTTTAGTAGATTTAGATTTTAAATGTCACATATATATATATATACATATGTATTCAACAAAAATTAGTTTTTTTGACGTTTTGCATGTTGTCCTTAACCATTAAATTTTACACAAAATGTCAAAAAACTACGCTTTGGAACGCATCAAAATTTAAATCACGAAGGATCAGTCATTTCGGTATATTGCACAGAGTTTCTCATTTAAATTTATAAAAACACGAGTGCCTTGCAAGATGTAAAGTCAAATTATACAACAATTAGTTCTTCCAGTATATATATTGCATAATCCTTTTGCCACAAAAGTTAACAAAAACTTCAAAAAAACACACACAACAGTTTGTATAGATTACATACAGTATATATATATATATATATATGAATGAACACAAATACGGTTTTATCCAGTTATTCCAGAAACATATACGTAAACACAATTTAATAAGGGAATAATAAGCAACAACAAATCAGTAAGAATGACAAAAGTTATTAATACGTAATATTTTTATAATATATTTGATTCGTTGTTGTTGGAAAAGGAAAAGCTTTGGATAGGAACGTTGGTGACGCAGCATTGCGGTCTAAACGGAACCCCCGATTGGAACCGCAAAAAACGTACGGACAAAGAGAAACCATCCTCTTAATAAGTGAACGCTGTAGAAACCATCTAGTTGGTGATAATATATTTTATTGTTTTTAATTACTTTCCTTTTTATGTTACCAAGGCAACGTTTTTAATAGTATATATTCTAGTATATATTCTAGTATATACTATATATATATATATATATATATATATATATATATATATATATATATATATATATATATATATATATATATATATATATATATATATATATATATATATATATATATATATATATATATATATATATATATATTCCAATGTGGAGAGCAATTGTGAGTGCATATCATATTAACAGGATACCATTACAAAGTTGCAGGATAATCGCGAAATCCCTTTGCCTCGGCAGCCCAGGGACTCGAACCCGGGATCGTCGCATCAGATGCACCGCGGGCTCTTATCCACTGAGCCACGTCGTCGGCAAAAGGATTCGTGAGAATCCAGACAACTTTGGTATTTCGGCTAACAAGCCTTCGTCAGCGGATACCAGAGCCAGTATTGAGCACTGCAGGAACTCTGGGGCAGCTCGAGCTATATATATTCCAATGTGGAGAGCAATTGTGAGTGCATATCATATTAACAGGATACCATTACAAAGTTGCAGGATAATCGCGAAATCCCTTTGCCTCGGCAGCCCAGGGACTCGAACCCGGGATCGTCGCATCAGATGCACCGCGGGCTCTTATCCACTGAGCCACGTCGTCGGCAAAAGGATTCGTGAGAATCCAGACAACTTTGGTATTTCGGCTAACAAGCCTTCGTCAGCGGATACCAGAGCCAGTATTGAGCACTGCAGGAACTCTGGGGCAGCTCGAGCTATATATATTCCAATGTGGAGAGCAATTGTGAGTGCATATCATATTAACAGGATACCATTACAAAGTTGCAGGATAATCGCGAAATCCCTTTGCCTCGGCAGCCCAGGGACTCGAACCCGGGATCGTCGCATCAGATGCACCGCGGGCTCTTATCCACTGAGCCACGTCGTCGGCAAAAGGATTCGTGAGAATCCAGACAACTTTGGTATTTCGGCTAACAAGCCTTCGTCAGCGGATACCAGAGCCAGTATTGAGCACTGCAGGAACTCTGGGGCAGCTCGAGCTATATATATTCCAATGTGGAGAGCAATTGTGAGTGCATATCATATTAACAGGATACCATTACAAAGTTGCAGGATAATCGCGAAATCCCTTTGCCTCGGCAGCCCAGGGACTCGAACTCGGGATCGGGAGTCCCTGGACTGCCGAGGCAAAGGGATTTCGCGATTATCCTGCAACTTTGTAATGGTATCCTGTTAATATATATATATATATATATATATATATATATATATATATATATATATATATATATATATATATATATATATATATATATATATATATATATATATATATATATATATATATATATATATATATATATATATATATATATATATATATATATATATATATATATATATAAAAATATTTATATATAATTAATATAATATATTATAAATATAATATATATAATTTATATATATATATATATAAAAATGTATAAGCCAATGCATGTTATGTGTATATAATATATAAAAGAAAGAAAAAACACATGTATTAGGACAAAATATATTTCGGCTAACAAGCCTTCATCAGTTGTAAAATATAAAATCAAGTTACATCTTTTATGTAAAATTGGGCAAATATAATACGCTTGAGCGATTAACAGCAAAAGCATTGCTATATAAATACGTTTAGAATAACATAAACAGTTTTAAATCCTGTGGGTATAAATTGCTAAAGGAGAAGTATTTGCATATGTACATAGTTAAAATTACGGATGTTTTAAACAATTAAAAATGATTATGTACAGAATTTTTACAATAAAAAATCTATTGACAATTAAAAATGTGGTAAATAAGCAAAAGAACAAGTAAACCGATCATTGCTTAAATTAATGACACTGTGACGTAGCTGGGAGAAAGAAAATAAATAAATCAACGAGTAAGAGATAGATATTAAGACATACTTACGAAAACATAAAACAGTCCCTACCCATTCCAGCTGGACAGAATGTGCAGAGTACACATTGAAGTTTTAAAGTACAGCTGATATCCCAGGAATGGATGAATGGGAGACCGTAACTTAGACTTTATCAGCAAGCAATTATCCGGCACATAGAACCGGGTTGTATAGAAATCATTAGAATATGAAACCTCACAACATCCCGGACTGGGTCTTATAACTTAAATGCCCAGCAAATGCCCACCTCCATCTAAGCCGTATAGGTCGTTCCCATCCGCCTAAGACCCGTTATACCTTAAGATTTTCCCAAGCTGTACCGTATTATCTTCAATAAAAATAAAATACAATCTAGTGTATATATGTGAGGAGGCTAATAGTGTAACATTTGTTTAAGAAGATGCCGCTACGGCAGTTACACTATAAAAGATAAGCGGAAGAAAATGTTAGAGTACACGAGTTCTTTGAGAGCCTAATTAAAGGGACCTGTGCACTATGCGAATATAAAGGAAAGAGTAAGTTTGTATGTCTTATTGTTAACAATAAAACGATAGTGGAAAAGAATAGAGATAAAGAAGTTTAAAGAGGAAATTTGAGGAAAATCTCACTACACTTGATAGAAAATAAAAAAAATAACACAACATATACACAACAAACGAATGCTACTCCTCAAAGCCTAAAACCACCAAAGTACTACTAGACATAATGTTCTAGTGGACAAACAGAAAGCGAATTAACTTCGCCACTGTCACTGCGGTTAGACAGTGTAGCAGTAATACGCTAAGTGGGGTCACTGGATTTTCATCCAGTGTCCAAAGTAGCTCCAAACTCACTGCACAAAACAAAAACAAAAAGTAATAATACTTAATAAAGGAAAAATACAACATTAATAATCGAAGGTAACCTCACGCTCATTAAGCCCATTAGGTTGAAATGAATCTAATTTGTGTTGCCAAAAGGATTCTTTACGTCTTAACCATGACAAACTTTCGGCATGGTCAATTAACGTAAATGACCAATCTGACATTCCATTATGATCAGGCTGTTCAAAATGAGAGTGAAAGGAAAGCTGTATAACAGGCTTCCCTGAACTGAATTTCCGGTGGCTGCATTTATAGTTGTTAAAACGCACTCTAAACTTAGTGCTGGTACTACCAACATACTGTACGCCACATTTTCTACACTGTGCCAAATAAACAACGTTATCAGAATTACAGTTCATTTTCTTACCTTGAATTTTAAAAGAAAAAGAAGAAGATCTATTTGTGAAAGAATTTGTTTCTTCCACATAATCACAAACACCGCAACGTTTGCTACCACACTTTTGACTCCCCCCACATACCTTTTCCTTCACAGGCAATTTTGCCCTAACCAGCAAGTCCTTAAGGTTTTTCCCTCTCCTAAAACCAACTATTGGGGGTGCAGCAAAGACGTCACGGTGTTCTTGATTAGGCGTAAGAAGAAGATGAATGTCCTGCAGAATATTTTTAACCTTAGAAAATGCAGGGTGATACGTGAGATTGAACACAAGTTTTTTAGAAGTGTTTTTATTCCTCTCCCTGTCAACTAATTCATCTCTCTTAAACTTCCTTGCTCTCAGTATCTGTTCTCGAACCAACTTATCACTATATCCTCTTTTATGAAGCCAGGCCTCTAGTTCGTTGCATCTTTTGTCGAAAAATTTCCCTTCAGAACAGATTCTGTTGAGACGAAGAGCCTGACTGTAAGGAATAGCCTTTTTTGAGTGAAATACGTGGCAGGACGTAGCATGCAGATACTGATGTGTATCTGTTGGTTTAGTGTAGAGGTCAGTGATAAGTTGATTACCCTCCTTTATAACCTTAACATCTAAAAAATTAACACTTTGTTTAGAATATTCTGCCGTAAACTTAATGGTTGGGTGACAGCTATTAAGTTGCTCTAGGAAATCTTTAAGTGCATTTTCACCATGCTGCCAAATCAAAAAAATATCATCTATGTATCTCCACCACACTAACGGATTAAGTGCTTGCGACCTCAAAAACCTTTCTTCTAAAATACCCATAAACAGAACCGCATAAGGCGGGGCCATTTTCGTACCTATTGCAGTACCCTGTTTTTGTCGAAAAAAACGCCCATCATGTTCAAAAACATTATTCTTGAGGACGCATTCAGTTAAATCAACTAAAGTGTCTGTGGAAATAGCTTTATCCTCGCGAGCCTCTAGAGCTTCCCTGATAGCTGCCAATCCATCTTCATGAGGAATATTGGGATAAAGACCAACTACGTCAACAGTGCATAAAAGGAAATCAGCAGGTAATGCAGGTAAATCTCGTAGTTTTTTAAGAAAATCATTAGTATCTTTAATGTATGATCTAACTTTCTTAGAAAGGAGTTGCAAATAGTGGTCTAAAAATGAAGATATATTTTCTGTAAAAAACCCACAATTTGATATAACAGGCCTGCCAGGAACGTTTTGAAGTCGTTTGTGTATCTTAGGGAGAAGATAGAATCGTCCTGGCCTAGGGTTTTTAACCAAAAAATAATCCATTGTCTCCTTATTTACATCACCCCTAAGTTTGACTGTTTGTAAACAACTCATCACAGTGTGAACAAGGGGGCTGATAACATCATCTTCAATTTCCTCATAAACCTCAGCATTATCAAGCTGCAGGGCTGCTTCCCTAAGATAGTCCTCCCTATCCCAAACCACTACTGCAGAGCCTTTATCAGCCTCCTTGATAACAATGGACCCGTCATTTCTTAGGGTTTTTATAGCTGCTCTTTCTTCCCTCGTAAGATTTGAGTAGTTAATTTCTGTAATCTAAGGCTAAGATCTCTTCTTCAAGTCTACTAAGGTACAGTTCAATTGAGACATCTTTTCCCTTTGGGTTAAATTTCGACTTAGGACGAAACGGATTGAAAACAGAGCTCCCTTCCTCGTTCCTAAAATGCCATAATAAACGCAACCTGCGACCAAATACCTCTAATTCCTCTTTAAGACGTGCTCTATCAAAATGATGTGGGGTGGGAACGAATTTAAGACCCTTAGAAAGAAGAGAGATTTCAGCCTTTGACAATGTCCTACCAGAAAGGTTTACTACATTGGAACTTACAAATTTACCTACATATCTATCATTTAAAATATCACATTTACTGTCGTTACTCACAGGATATGAGATAAAAGAAGTAGAAGACTTGTTGTCATCTGATAATCCTAGATTTTCGCAATTACCCGAGTTAGCTGGGCTAGCCGCGGGCTCTTCAAGACCTAAGGATATTAAAGTAACAAGCGTAGGAATATCAGATGACACACCCTCCGCATACTTAAGCAAATCCTCTTTAAAATTATTATGTAAATAAAAATGTTCATTTAACATGGAAGTTGCTGACACCTTCTTCTTTTCATTATCGCCACACATTTTCCCTATCTTCTTCTTCTTTCCTTTCCGACATTTCAACTCTTCTCTCTCCAAATAAACTATTAGCTCCACCAACCATTCTTTAAACCGATCCTCGTCTATCTCTTTCTCGATCTGAGATATCCTCAACCAAAATCTTTCTTCAAACGAGATTAAATGTTCGTATATTCCCATTATTAAAGTTTCCAAGAACTGGGATTTTGTTGAGTTTAGGGTATCCTCCCATATAACAGAAAGTTCATGATATGAAAATGAAATAAAAGGTGTCTTGCTGATGTTTAGTCCACCAGGATAAAGTTTAAACGACTTACAGGTTTCTAAAAAGGCGATATGTGAGAAGTACGTAATACTTTTGACTGCATCGCGAAAGCAAGAATTGATGCCGCATTTTTCATCAAGATCTGTAACTTGCGGTAGATTTGGCATAATTTATATAAAAATGTATAAGCCAATGCATGTGATGTGTATATAATATATAAAAGAAAGAAAAAACACATGTATTAGGACAAAATATATTTCGGCTAACAAGCCTTCATCAGTTGTAAAATATAAAATCAAGTTACATCTTTTATGTAAAATTGGGCAAATATAATACGCTTGAGCGATTAACAGCAAAAGCATTGCTATATAAATACGTTTAGAATAACATAAACAGTTTTAAATCCTGTGGGTATAAATTGCTAAAGGAGAAGTATTTGCATATGTACATAGTTAAAATTACGGATGTTTTAAACAATTAAAAATGATTATGTACAGAATTTTTACAATAAAAAATCTATTGACAATTAAAAATGTGGTAAATAAGCAAAAGAACAAGTAAACCGATCATTGCTTAAATTAATGACACTGTGACGTAGCTGGGAGAAAGAAAATAAATAAATCAACGAGTAAGAGATAGATATTAAGACATACTTACGAAAACGTAAAACAGTCCCTACCCATTCCAGCTGGACAGAATGTGCAGAGTACACATTGAAGTTTTAAAGTACAGCTGATATCCCAGGAATGGATGAATGGGAGACCGTAACTTAGACTTTATCAGCAAGCAATTATCCGGCACATAGAACCGGGTTGTATAGAAATCATTAGAATATGAAACCTCACAACTTAGCGTATTACTGCTACACTGTCTAACCGCAGTGACAGTGGTGAAGTTAATTCGCTTTCTGTTTGTCCACTAGAACATTATGTCTAGTAGTACTTTGGTGGTTTTAGGCTTTGAGGAGTAGCATTCGTTTGTTGTGTATATGTTGTGTTATTTTTTTTATTTTCTATCAAGTGTAGTGAGATTTTCCTCAAATTTCCTCTTTAAACTTCTTTATCTCTATTCTTTTCCACTATCGTTTTATTGTTAACAATAAGACATACAAACTTACTCTTTCCTTTATATTCGCATAGTGCACAGGTCCCTTTAATTAGGCTCTCAAAGAACTCGTGCACTCTAACATTTTCTTCCGCTTATCTTTTATAGTGTAACTGCCGTAGCGGCATCTTCTTAAACATACACTAGATTGTACTTTATTTTTATTGAAGATAATACGGTACAGCTTGGGAAAATCTTAAGGTATAACGGGTCTTAGGCGGATGGGAACGACCTATACGGCTTAGATGGAGGTGGGCATTTGCTGGGCATTTAAGTTATAAGACCCAGTCCGGGATGTTGTGAGGTTTCATATTCTAATGATTTCTATACAACCCGGTTCTATGTGCCGGATAATTGCTTGCTGATAAAGTCTAAGTTACGGTCTCCCATTCATCCATTCCTGGGATATCAGCTGTACTTTAAAACTTCAATGTGTACTCTGCACATTCTGTCCAGCTGGAATGGGTAGGGACTGTTTTATGTTTTCGTAAGTATGTCTTAATATCTATCTCTTACTCGTTGATTTATTTATTTTCTTTCTCCCAGCTACGTCACAGTGTCATTAATTTAAGCAATGATCGGTTTACTTGTTCTTTTGCTTATTTACCACATTTTTAATTGTCAATAGATTTTTTATTGTAAAAATTCTGTACATAATCATTTTTAATTGTTTAAAACATCCGTAATTTTAACTATGTACATATGCAAATACTTCTCCTTTAGCAATTTATACCCACAGGATTTAAAACTGTTTATGTTATTCTAAACGTATTTATATAGCAATGCTTTTGCTGTTAATCGCTCAAGCGTATTATATTTGCCCAATTTTACATAAAAGATGTAACTTGATTTTATATTTTACAACTGATGAAGGCTTGTTAGCCGAAATATATTTTGTCCTAATACATGTGTTTTTTCTTTCTTTTATATATATATATATATATATATATATATATATATATATATATATATATATATATATATATATATATATATATATATATATATATATATATATATATATATATATATATATATATATATATATATATATATATATATATATATATATACTACTAATAGCATCATTTGGTCGCAAAGTCCAAAAATGAAGCATTTGGTAGACAATACATATTTCTAAAAATTTACGTCACTTATAAGTAAATAATTTCGCGCATCACCTCAAAAACTTTCATTTTGCATGGGGTACGTAAAGGTCTTACCGAGATTAAAAAATACATTGTCATGTCCACCAAATAACGTTGCCTTTCCTAAGAGGCTCATTTGGTAGACACGACCATATATATTATCACTTATAGCATCATTTGGTAGACATGTCTACCAAATGCCTCTATAGTAGTAAATGTATATATTTTGCATAAGTTGTGTCAAATTTAAAAAACAGACTTTTTATGTCAACCAGGCTTTTTATTGCACATGTCAGCACTTTTTGCATTTTGTCGGCTACCTCATTTAACTTAACAAGATTTAGGTGTTTTACTGTCAAAATTTTAAAACCGTTGCAAGGTTACTATTTAATTAATTAGTTAATTAATTAACTAACTTTTTTTTATTTATGTTTTTGTAAATTCATCTATTTTTGTAGAAAGCTCCCTAAATTGAAACACAGGGAACTTATAACAAATATGCGTAATTCAAGCTTGATACGTTTTTGTACATTTATTTTAGTCCAAACATGTTCTTTTATGATGTTTCTTGCTAATAATAACATTCTTCTATAGTAAGAAATTTTTGTTATTTTTAAAATTGTGTTTGTGTTTTACTTTAGAGAGCAAGTTTATTCTTGTAGCTAATGAAAAGAGGCGTGGAAAGGGGTCAGCTTAAAGATGAATATTAAGGAATTCCATGATAATTCACCGGCTCTTTTACTTATCCATCCAGAAAAATACATTTTTTTTGAGTTCTCAAAATTCTCGAGCAAACATAACTAACTGCTTGACCTTTCAGCCTTATCGTGTGAATATGAATCAAATTATCATAATAAAATCACATTTGAACACCTTTAAGCCATTTTTAGCATTTTTTGTTACTAAGAAAGAATTGTAATCTGAAGAAGCATATTAATACCATTTTAAAAAAATTGAAACATGAGGAATTACAGCGTGTTTTTTTGTGTTTGCTTGTGGAGTTACTTTTTTAACTTTTGGAGCAAAAAGAAATTTCAATTTTGCTGGTATAAGTAATAGAATACAAATGTCTCATTATTTTGTATTGTAGCAATAACAAGAGGAATTTGCAATTATTCTTTATTAGTGACTAAATTTAAAAACTTACTCGGCAAAAACTGACTAAATTAAAAAATTTAGTCGGCAAAAAGTGACTTTTTATTTTTGCCGACTAATGTTTTTCCAACTTTTTTGTTCCTGATAAAGTACCCTTGGTTGAACCTTTATCGTAATAATGTTCTTAGTGGAAAATATTTCACTCTTTCAAAATAAAATGGAAATGTTAAAATGTTTTTCTTTGTGTTTGTAAGCCATCAGCCGAATTAAGCTTGTGGAATCAGCGCCAAAAGATTGTAAAACTTCATAGTAATCCCTAAGATTAGCAAAGATCACTGGTGCAAAAGTTCCACTAATTAGAGGTATCCTCGTTTTAGAAAGTATATTATTTTCAGGACATTTTTTTGTTAAATCATTAAGTTCCCAACTCTACCTCAAACCTCATTTTAAAGTGAATAAAAGGGTAGGCCACGATGAGGGACATAAGCTACAAACTAAGGTATTTGGTATAGTAGCTGTGAAATAACTTCATGCTTGTGTTGAGATGAATTGAAATTTCATCTTTAGTTCCATTGATTAGATAGATTAAAAATTAGTTGGGTATATTATAAATAGATTTAAAAAATGTGTCCGCTAAATAAAAACAAACTTGAAGAAGTCCATTTGGTGAATGAAATGGACGGATAATAGTGTGCTCTTTTACAAAATTTTCTTTGAGACGTTGACCGGAGTTTCGCTGGCGTAACCAAGTCTATCCGTTAAAAAAGCGCCCGGCTTTTGTAGTGTCCGGTAATTAGAAAGAAGCTACAATCAGTAAAGAAAATGCGGTACTTTATTGTCAAAAATCTAAACGGTAAGTTTTTGCAGGGCCAATTTTTAAGGGACTTTATTTTCACGGATAAAATTCACCGGAATGAAAAAATTAACTTTTTGATAATTTCAATATTTGAGTTCGTCATTGTGAGCAAAGGTTGTTCAACTTAATACAAACCGAAAATTTAGAAGTAAACCCATCGACGAGTTTACAAATCGAAATGATCACAGCTTTGTCAGGATAAAAATAGATATGTAACCATGAGCAAGAAAAATAAAAATATAGCTACATATACCTAAAATCGTGTCAAGAATAAGATTATACCATAACTCTGTTGAGAAGAATAACATATTTTTACAATGAAATGTGACTGTTGTGTAACAGGGATATTCTCATAAAATGTTTAGGGAATAATTTTTACTGGGATCCAGAATAGCATTTGAAAAGGGGATTTGCCGGAAACTACATGCGGAAATTAATGCTTATAAGAACAAACTACGAATACTTGATAGTAGGAAGGCAAAGATGAAGTAAAACTATCTATATAAATAAACTACAATTTATCCTTTAAATTAAGTCACGGTGGTTTTAGAACCACCCTTCCTTATTTTTCACGGTCCATCACGTTTTTATGTAAGACCCCTTTTACGTGACGTCACGCTCGGTTGAGTCCTCACTTCTTTCAAGCTCCTGAAACGCAATGCATATAGCAATTCTCTTTGCCGGTGGGCTGCAACTCTTTGGGGTCGCACTTTTCAAAGCTTTGGCAACTGCACGCGATTCTTTTGTTCGGCGGTATAATAAATAGTTTCGATTTGATACTTTTAAAATATAAATGGCAGTGTCCGCAAACACGGCTTGTGATTTTGTCCTTGTTACTTCATCTAATGCATCAATTTTGCGTTTCCGTTCATTTTAGTACTTTTTTGGCGTTGTCGGTTTAACTTTAGTTCTCCCAGCTTCTTCTTCAAGCTGTCAATGTTTCCTTTACGTGTTTTTGTTCCACTTTAAGCATTTTTGGTCAACTGATTGAGTTCTCTCTTCTGATACAATACAACCAACATCTCATTTTCTATGTTAATTTGATTGTTCAGCTTTTTTTGTTTTGTTCGGACGAAGTTTTTTCTGCCAACCTATAATTCTCTCCCTCATCAATTGTGAAAGTTTCCTTAACTTTAGAAGCGGGAGAAGAGGTGGGAGCCGGAACCGGAGTTTTTGATAAATCCGCTGCACTTAAAAAAGCAAAGAAAAGAGGTCCAAATAATATTATTATTCTTATGAAAGATTGTTAATTTAATTCATTGTGAATACAAATGAAATTCGCTTACTTTTCTTTGAAGAGTGTTTCCAAGGCGATAGAATAGTGCCTTTTATAGGCTAAGCAGCATTTCTTTCATGCCTCCATGTTTTAATTAGAGCAATGACTTGAAATATCAGCTCAGGGAAAGATTCCTTTCTCATGTTTTGCCACACACTTTACAATAACAACGTGTTTGTTTTGACAAGCAAATCTGCCTGTATACGCTGTGGAAAATGAAGGCAAATGAAGTCGCCATTTTTACTCCCGAATAAACAGTATGTTCAAAGCCAAAACTATACTGAAATGCATGTTTACAAACGTTCGAATTCTAAACTAAAACACTAATTATTACTATTCCCTATCGACCCCTTATTTACCGTCACGCTACGTCATGAAAAAACGGGAAGATCTATCTACCCGCTAGCATGAAGTAATTATTAAATGGCCCAAAACAGTATCTTAATGTCCACGATATTGCAATTTTTCTCAAGTTCGTTTTTCTTTTTCTTTTTGGCGCTTCCATTTCGCAGCTGCACATGATACAACAAATAATAAATTTTTTATAAATAGTTGATTTGCGAATTTTACAAGTTTCTCCACATGAGAACCTTGTAAAATTTGTTTGTTTTCCTGTTCATTTGTTTCATTTTACGGTTAAAAATAATCTAAGATCAGTTAATTGCACTACTGTAGGCTGTCAAATTCTAACCTCGACCCCAGAGCCTGTTGTCTTCTTTTATATCTGGAAAGCTAGATAAACCATCCCGATGATAACGATAATTTTGTAAGCTCAGATTAACCAAAAAAACATTACATTGTCTTTGTCAGGAAACTTAGACCACGTTTATACGCATACAGGACAAAATCTCTTCCCGGGATGGAACTCGTCCCGGCGTGAAACGAAAAGTGTTTACACGTGAGCCTCAACGAGGGATGAAATCAGCATATTTTCATCTCGGGATGAGTAATCACATCCCGGGATGAAACATTAATTTTGCTAACTTTGCGTATGATAATTTGAAGTGATATTTTTTAATTTGTGAGTAGAAAGGTCAAACGAGAAACCTAGAACGATGGCGCCTGAGAGAAGTAGTGTAATATTGTTGATCACAAATATATCAACAATTTTAACTATAACATCCCTTCTGTTACAGTTGCATCTTATATATTAATTCCCTTGCGTGACTAAAACTGTGAGTCCACGACACGGAAATCACGGGTCACTTTCTTATGACGTGGCTGTACGCTAAAATTTAACTAAAAAGATTAGGGATGTACTTCATAGAAATCGCACATAAGGTGTAAATATATAACCCGCTGCTAATAACGATATAAATATATATACCCTTATGCCAAAAAACTCTATGTTAGCATATATATATAGGTATCGCTACATATGACACGGTATTAGATATTCACAAAGCATACGGACTGTTAAATGAAGTTCCTAGCATAAAACGGAAATTGTGTTTACGAAAAAGATGGCTGTTCTTTTTGAGTATTCTCTACTCTTTCATTCAAAATAAATCTTTAAAAAAACATTTGAAGAAGAGCATGGTTTTATAAATTAATCATAGAAAGGTTCTGTAAGGTTTTTTCATGTTTTATTTTCAGTTTTGATTATATTATTGTTGCCAGACATGTTTTATAGCTAGCATCATAAAAAGCCAACCACCACCAACAGCTAGCTAGGAATATATATATATATATGTAGCCATGTTCTTTATACCTAGCTATGTCTCCAGTTTATATTTAAGTGACTAGCTATTAGCTGCTGTAGCTAGCTAATGCTAGCTTTAAACTAAAGATTCCCAGTATATATATTCCCACAAAACACATCAAACGTTATTAACCCTGAAAATTTTAAACATTTTCCTGGTTTTTTTTTGGTTTGCGAAGTTCTTATCCTCCAAATATTCTAAAAATAAAGTTCAGAAATTACTTATTTTTAAAATGTAAGTTTAATTTGTTTCAAATTGTGGTTTTGACATTTTCATGTAAGAATTTGTGGGCAAAAACCTTAATCAGCATGCTAAAAGAACTGACTTTTCTCAATTTAGAATTACTAAACACAACCATTTTCTTACATTTAGTGTAAACTTTTGTGCGTATGGCTTATATTTAATACACCAAAAGAGCTACTTTGTTGATTTCAATTTTATACTCTTTGTAAGCTATTTTTTTTCTTCTTTTTGACATTTTGAATTAACTTATTGTTGTAGAAGGCATATAATATAAATTTTGCAAATTTCTGTTTTACCACTCAATTTTTACATTTTATAAGTTATTTGGAACAGAATGTTATGAAATAGACCAAAATACCTGATCTTAGTTGTTTTTAATTTACAGGCTGTGTCTGTGAAACTTTAAGGGGAACATTTGGTGGAAGACAATGGCATGACATATACTGATAGAACTGATTTTTGTTGTGTTAGATGTTATATCTGAACCTTTTTGACATTTTATGTTAATTTTGCGAGGAAGGACCATATATATATACACAGAAGAAGAATTTAATTTTACACCTTGCAAGCTTTGTTTTTCTATATTTTGTATAAATTCTTACTGGGGAGGACTCCGTGTAATATATCGAAATGACTGATCCTTCTCGATTTAAATTTGATGTGTTCTAAATCGTATATAGTTTTGGAAATTTTGTGTAAGATTTAATGGGTAAGGGCTAGATGCAATATGTCAAAAAAACTTTTTTTGTTGAATCAGAAGCACTCCCTACAACCATTCTTTTTTTTACAGTTTGTGAAGCTTTTGTGAGGAAAGAGTGTATGCAATATTATCGAAATAACTGATTTTTGTTGCAAACTGTTTTTCTTTGGCATTTTGGATTAAAATATTGTTTTAGAGGGCATATGCAGTAGATATATGTACCGAAATAATTAAATTTTGCAAACTTTGATTTTGTTGTTACGTCTCATTTTTTACATTTTGATTAAACTTTTGTGGGAGACCGTCGGTATGCGAAGGACCAAAATAAGAGATTTTAGTATTATTTAGAATTTGTATTTTGTGTTGCAAAATTGGTGCAAAAATTGACATAAAATGAACTTATATACAGATTGATTGCTGTTGTTTAACATGACTCATTATGACTTATATATATATTTTATGAAAATTTGTGACAGAATACTATGTGAGATTTGAAATTTTGTTTACTTTATTGATGGTAAAACAGCATGCAAATTGCTAAAAGGACTTTATTAATTTTAGGTTTAAACACCGTTTTTTTGTTGAAATTAAAGTTTAATGTCTAAAGTTTGGTGAGGAAGGACCGTATGCAATATATCAAATAATGTTTTATTGCATTATAATTTATCCTTGCAAATCCCTTTTTAACACCTTAAATAAAAATTTCTACTTAGGCAAAATTTATTGTTTATTTTTCACATTTTGTGTCAACCTTTGGCAGGGTTTGCAATAAACTAACTGATTTTAACATATACAATGAGAGAGATTTGTGTTTGACATTGATCAGCTTTTTTGTATATATCTGGCGTTTTGAGTGATTTAAATTTTATGGGTGAGATGTATGTTGAAATGTTTTAAAAAACTTTTTTCCGAATAATTTTCGCATTTTTTGGATGGTCAGAGCAATTAATTTTAGTAGATTTAGATTGTAAATGTGACATATATACTGCAGTTGTTAAACACCTTTAATTTTTTTGTTCATTTATATAATAATGCAGATGTGAGATGCGCACTGCTGTATTGTTTGTTTTTTGATGGACGTATATCTGTTACATAAATTAAATGAGAATACAGTGGATTCTTCCACGGGAAACAGCTAGTATAGTATTATTAATACAACTAGCAGAGTAATATAGAAACAATGTAATTCTTCTGAGGGAAGCTGTTTGGTAGAAACAAAGCATTGACTAGATGTCGACGAGCAAGATTGAGGTTGGTGGCTCGCCGTTGGCCGTGTAATCCTCACTATTTTCAATCGGCAAAGTTTCCTCCACTTCATTTTCCTTTGCGTCGCTATCAATCAGTACACTCTTTATTTTTTTTTAACATTTCCTATAAAAAATCAATAATTACCAATTTAAACAGACACCATCATTTTAGCATACAGCAGGCATAACATTAAAATGGCGTGCATTTTTAAAACACTTTCTCGTACAAACACATGAGAACCATAATTAATGCTGGAATAATATTTGAACTCGTATAAATTTAGGATGGAATTTCGTTATTTCATATATAAATTAACGAAGAAAGTTACAACCAACCTCTTCATAATTTTTTCCAAATGCTTTCTTTACTTCTTTGCGTCGATTGTCACAAAAAGAATGATCGGATTCATTTTATAGTTCTTATATTTAAAATGATTTTCAAAAAGTGTGAAAAGTGTACATTCAGCATTCTCATCCCGGAATGAAAAGAATTATTGTGTTTACACTTATTTTTTTTCTTAATCTCATCCCGAGACACGATTTTACCCTGTCTTTAGGATAGGGATGAAATTTAACGTGATGATCTCATCCCGGGATAAAATTTTATTCCGCTTTAAACATGTGAACATTGTGAAAAGAATTATTGTGTTTACACTTGTTTTTTTTCTTAATCTCATCCCGAGACACGATTTTACCCTGTCTTTAGGATAGGGATGAAATTTAACGTGATGATCTCATCCCGGGATAAAATTTTATTCCGCTTTAAACATGTAAACATTGTGAGGACTTTCAGTAGACACAGAGATGAACTCATCCGCGTACGAAACTCATCCTGGGATGAAATTTAACGTGTGAGCGGCCTCTCAGGAAAGTCATAATTGAACACTTAAATGTGATGTAGGTCCAGGGATAAAGCAACATTGCGGCTTAAAGTAGTGATTGCCTTCTCGTGTCCAGTGCTATTCTTTCAAAGACCACGAGGCCTAGAGGAGAGAATAACGCAAAATAATTGATACGATGACAAGAATTTACGATGACGAGAAACTACACGGAATACACACTTTTTTATAAAGACACGAGCCTCAGATGTCAAATTAACCAAAATAAAAAAAGCCTCAATCTTTAAATATTGCTTCTAAAACTGAAACAACCCGAGTCTAAATTTTGCCATGAAATGAGGACATTCCAGGATACGAATTCCTTTACAATGATTTTTAAAACGAAATTCCTCTTGAAATGTAATCCAGGAATAAGAATATATAGAATTATTGCACAAAAATAGTACTCATTTTGTATCTCTTACGTACCGCGTTGTTGTTATTATTAAACATCTACTGTTGATATTGGTGGATCTAAAAAAATAGTTATAAATTCTTCTCCGATTTTTTAATTCGAGAAAGTGAAAAAGATGAAGGTGTTTTTCTTTCGCACCTATTAGGCATATCTTCCGTCTGCGTAGTCGTAACTTGCATTACATTAGCAATTCCGCCATTTTAAAGGCAACGTTTTCAAAAAAGCGTGGACATGTGATGAGAAAATTTATATTTTAATAAAATGTTTTGACTTCTTTCGGAGATACGAGGTCAAACACAAACTAGCACATGATGAATTTATTATTCACACTAGATGGAAGGTCCTATATACGCTCAGGGGACACATTTGCAGTTGCCTTATTTTGATTTCCATTTCCGCGAAAGTTTCTTACATAACACATTCAATATTCTAATGACTTGAAATGCGTGTATTTAATGCAAAAATGTATTTTATTAATACACAACGTTTGTCTGTTTTCTTTCTTCCAAGTTATGACTGAAAATACCGAACTAGACCAAAATTCGGACTTACAAAAGAGAAGGTTCTCTCAAAATTGCTGAAATTCGAAAGAAAGTACAAAGGTAAAAAAAATGTTTATCTGTCTGTGACAACCAAAGTGAAAATGTTCTTTTTCCTTTGAAGTTTCCAAAAAATACATGTCTCAAATTTTAATCGACAAAGAAAACGTTGCCACGTGAATAACAGTAAGTCCGAGATAAATTTTAGGACTCCACTAGTTTTCCAGAAAATGTTCACAAATTTGTTTCACTAAACAATGCGCGTTACTTGCAACAACAGCAATCCCCGTCAAGAAGAAGCAAATTGGCCGTTACAGGCGAGCAAACCACGAAGCAGACTAGCTCTATTTATAAGGAAAATGCAAATTTAAACTCATTGTAAACTTTTATTTATTCATAAGTAAAGCTATATAATAATAGTTGCATTCTGTTTGTGTCACATAAAAGGGTCATAAAACAGCAATCTCATGATAGGTGAAAATCTGAGCACAGGCTCAGACCGGCGCACCCGTGGGTTCTTCCACAGGCTAACGAATAGTTCTATTTATATTAAACATAACCTTCCGATTCAACAGATAATTTTCCAAAGTAAAACTTGGCACTAACTGGATAGCTACTTAATCAAATAATTCGAAACTTTGAAGTTGGACGATTAACTCTTTGTTTATTGTAAGTATATTTCATATGCATAGTTATGTTACATTGATAATGCGTTGCATTAATATTTTAAGTGTCATTGATAATTAAATATAGCTTGGTTTCCAATAAAAGTTATAACTTGTGGTGAACTGCACGCGTTTTCAATTTAGTCGTAACAATGACAGTTGTAAGTATTAGATTATACCGCAACATGCAATTTTTGTCTGATTGTCCACCAAATGCTGCATTTTTTAGCCTATAATATTTGATATTGTGCAATAAAAGCGCATTATTTCACTTATTGACCACCAAATGCTCAATTTTTGTATATATAGATGTTTTAAATATCAAAAAATCCCGTCAAAATACACTATTTCACTTAGTGTCCACCAAATGCTGCATTTTTGTTGATATAAATTTTAAGTTATTAGATAGTACGGCAAAATGTAATTTTCCTCTGATTGTCTACCAAATGCTCCATTTTTCAGCCTATAATATTTGATATTGTGCAATAAAAGCGCATTATTTCACTTATTGACCACCAAATGCTCAATTTTTGTATATATAGATGTTTTAAATATCAAAAATTCCCGTCAAAATACACTATTTCACTTAGTGTCCACCAAATGCTGCATTTTTGTTTACATAAATTTTGGAGTATTAGATTATACCGCAACATGCAATTTTCGTCTGATTATCCACCAAATAATGCATTTTTGTGCCTATAGTTTTCAAAATTGTGTTATAACGCCGCAATTGTCCACCAAATGCTGCATTTTTGTTCATATTAATTTTAAGTTATTAGATAGTATGGCAAAATGTAATTTTTCTCAGATTGTCTACCAAATGCTTCAATTTTGTGCCTATAATTTTTGATTCTGTAACAAAACCACATTTTTTCACTTAGTGTCCACCAAATGCTGCATTTTTGTTTATATAAATTTTGTAGTATTAGATTATACCGCAACATGCAATTTTCATCTGATTATCCACCAAATGCTGCATTTTTGGGCCTTTATTTTTTAACATTGTGTTATAACGTTGCAATTGTCCACCAAATACTGCATTTTTGTTCATAAAAATTTTAAAATATTAGATAGTACCGCAAAGGGTAATTTTCCTCCAATTGTCTACCAAATGCTGCATTTTTTAGCCTATAATATTTGATATTGTGCAATAAAAGCGCATTATTTCACTTATTGACCACCAAATGCTCAATTTTTGTATATATAGATGTTTTAAATATCAAAAAATCCCGTCAAAAACTCTATTTCACTTAGTGTCCACCAAATGCTGCATTTTTGTTGATATAAATTTTAAGTTATTAGATAGTACGGCAAAATATAATTTTCCTCTGATTGTCTACCAAATGCTCCATTTTACAGCCTATAATATTTGATATTGTGCAATAAAAGCGCATTATTTCACTTATTGACCACCAAATGCTCAATTTTTGTATATATAGATGTTTTAAATATCAAAAAATCCCGTCAAAATACACTATTTCACTTAGTGTCCACCAAATGCTGCATTTTTGTTTACATAAATTTTGGAGTATTAGATTCTACCAAAACAATCAATTTTTGTCTGATTGTCCACCAAATGCTGCATTTTTGGGCCTTTATTTTTTAAAATTGTGTTATAACGTTGCAATTGTCCTCCAAATGCTGCATTTTTGTGCCTATAATTTTTGATTCTATGTAATGAAACCACATTTTTTCACTTAGTGTCCACCAAATGCTGCATTTTTGTTATATAAATTTTGAAATGTTAGATTATACCGCAACATGCAACTTTTTTCTGATTGTCCACCAAATGCTGCATTTTTATGCCTATAATTTTTAAAATTGTCTTATAACGCCGCAATGTATCATCCATTGTCCACCAAATGCTGCATTTTTGTTGATATAAATTTTAAGTCATTAAATAGTACGGAAAATGTAATTTTCCTCTGATTGTCTACCAAATGCTCCATTTTTGAGCATATAATATTTGATATTGTGCAATAAAAGCACATTATTTCACTTATGGACCACCAAATGCTCAATTTTTGTATATATAGATGTTTTAAATATCAAAAAATCCCGTCCAAATACACTATTTCACTTAGTGTCCACCAAATGCTGCATTTTGGTTTACATAAATTTTGGAGTATTAGATTCTACCAAAACAATCAATTTTTGTCTGATTGTCCACCAAATGCTGCATTTTTGTGCCTTTTGATTCTATGTAATGAAACCACATTTTTTCACTTAGTGTCCACTAAATGCTGCATTTTTGTTCACATAAATTTTGGAGTATTAGATTATACCGCAACATGCAATTTTTGTCTGATTGTCCACCAAATGCTGCATTTTTGTGCCTATAATTTTTAAAATTGTCTTATAACGCCACAATCTATTATCCATTGTCCACCAAATGCTGCATTTTTGTTTATATATAATTTTGAAGTAATAGATTATACCGCAACATGCAATTTTTTTCTGATTGTCCTCCAAATGCTGCATTTTTGTGCCTATAATTTTTGATTCTATGTAATGAAACCACATTTTTTCACTTAGTGTCCACTAAATGCTGCATTTTTGTTTATATAAATTTTGAAATGTTAGATTATACCGCAACATGCAACTTTTTTCTGATTGTCCACCAAATGCTGCATTTTTATGCCTATAATTTTTAAAATTGTCTTATAACGCCGCAATGTATCATCCATTGTCCACCAAATGCTGCATTTTTGTTGATATAAATTTTAAGTTATTAGATAGTACGGCAAAATGTAATTTTCCTCAGATTGTCTACCAAATGCTTCATTTTTGAGCCTATAATAATTGATATTGTGCAATAAAAAAACATTATTTCACTTTTTGACCACCAAATACTCAATTTTTGTATATATAGATGTTTTAAATATCAAAAAATCCTGTTCAAATACACTATTTCACTTAGTGTCCACCAAATGCTGCATTTTTGTCTACATAAATTTTGGAGTATTAGATTATACCAAAACAATCAATTTTTGTCTGATTGTCCACCAAATGCTGCATTTTTGTGCCTATAATTTTTAAAATTGTCTTATAACGCCACAATCTATCATCCATTGTCCACCAAATGCTGCATTTTTGTTGATATAAATTTTAAGTTATTAGATAGTACGGCAAAATGTAATTTTCCTCAGATTGTCTACCAAATGCTTCATTTTTGTCCCTATAGTTTTTGATTCTATGTAATAAAACCACATTTTTACTTAGTGTCCACCAAATGCTGCAGTTTTGTTCATATAAATTTTAAAATGTTAGATAATACGGCATAATATAATTTTCCTCTGATTGTCTACCAAAGGCTCCATTTTTGAGCCTATACTTTCTGACACATCTGACAAATTAACCATACTTATAATTTTTGACTTTGTGTAAAAATTATGGTTTTATTACACAATGTCAGAAGATTTAACCAGGAAATGTGCAAAATAAAAACACGTAGAGCTAAAGGACTACAAACCACTCACCACAACTACCATAAGCAGCACAAACTGAAAATACTTCCTATTTTACGACACTAGGCATTAGTCCAATTAGTGAAAAGAGTGGTGTTCTCAGCAAGAAAACAACTTACTATAATAAATCACAACTGGGAAGAGATCCCAATGCTCACTCCAATGTGTTGCCTACGAACAGCAATAACATTATGGCTTCCTTCGAAATGTCTTCTGTGCATCTAAGGTACATGAACTCCTGCACAGAGTTAATGCATAAAAAGTTAAAGAAGACTATTTTTCTTGGTTCGCTGGGGCATTATCCTTCACTAACATCAACAAGTAAAGCCAATCTGAAATAGAGTGTTCGTTGCCCATTACAATTTCTCATCATTATAGTTTGTTCAATTATCGTAAGAAAAGATAACATGTACATCTTCCAATCTCCAATACCAACACAACATCATCAACCTTGAAGGAGCGTTTATAGTTCCGAATATTTTTTCCTTGTTCTAAAATTTGTAAATAGCCGTTTCGCCGTGGAAAACAGTAAATGCTGTATGCATGGCTTTTTGAAAATGTGGAAATTCGACAATAACACGCACTTATTAATCGTCTTTGTGCGCGTTTAAATTTATTTGTTGAGGCAATGGTGAGAAGTTCCAGATTGGCAGATATTTTTTACCTAGGCAACCGATACTTTATTGGGAACACAAATTTGGAGTTCAGCCTAGGTGAAAATATCTGGCAATCTGGAACTTCTCACCATTGCTCGCTTAGTGTCTTGTTTTTTTTCCATTATGATGTTCTATTTTTCTGTCCATAATATTTAGTTTGAAAAGAGAGAAAACTGTCATTTAGTTAACATTTGTCAAGATCCAGTTTAAGACCGTGCTGAAATATTAATTGTATATTACAAAAATTAGAAAGCAATTCAACGCGACAGCAAGATCTCTGTCATTTGTTACTTGTAGCTTGAAGATTTAGTACGTGGTTTAGTCTAATCCAGTTTTGACCGACAGACGGACAATGACAATTATTATAGAAACTAAACCAGTAAATCGGCGGTATATGCCAGATTGAGCGCTTTAATTAAAATAACTCCAATGATATAAGCAATAGACTGTGGCTACGCCTTTAAACTAAAGCAGTGACAAAACAGTTTTATTAAGTTTAATTTTTAAAAATTAATAGACACTGACCGTATTTTTATATTTATTCTCTTTGTTATATCCCAGTTTTTTTAAAAGTATTTAACAGTAAAATGGATAAAATATTTGGGATCCTCACCAAAATTATAATAAAGTGTGAAATTTTCAAGACAATAATGCATATAAATAATCTGTTATAGCAGTTTGTTTCATAATTTTGAAGTTACGCTCGTAAGCGTTTAAAAGTTATGCTCGTAAGCGGTTTCACTGTGACAAAAACGTCGCCAAAGCAGGAAATTTTGAATATCAAACAAGTTACTGCATTTTAATTTACCTATACTGAGTTGTAGATAAGAAAAATATTGGTAAATTAAAGTTTTAAAAACATGAAATTAGGAATTATTTATCGTATATATACAACCTTGTTTTTAATAAAAGCACAGGCTACGCAGCTAGTGTTGTTACTCCGTTTAGATTTATTTCGTGGAAAAATTTGAATGTTTAAAGCCATGGCCTATTTAAATAAAAATATAGACTAGCTACGTTACAAAATTAACTGTAGAATCTGCATTCAACAAGTTTGGTTAATAAAAAGTGAATGTATTTTAGTAGAGTTTACCAAAGATAGCGCGTCATTTAAAAATAATCAAAAAAGAAACAATGAAATTGGTTAGAACAACATAGTACAGTTGGCTTAGTTAGTTGAATATTTTCTGCTTCCGCATGATCAACGTTTTAAACCAAAATCTTATATTTGATTTGATTAAGATTTATACATGAATTAAAAAACCGTGATGAAACGCTTAACATGTCAAATTTATCAAAAACAAATATTACAAAAGTAAAGGTCTTGAAACGTAAAAAGGTCAAAACAAGTATATATGTCCTCTTCAAATGGTTCCATAGAAGAGTTGTTTTTTCCGGACGTTTATTTAAGTAACTGAAATGTATTAAGTTCAGTTCAAGTTGCTTAATTTATTTCTGTGACTAAAACAAAAGTGAGATCTTCGAAGCTAGTTGAAAAAATTTAGGTCAGGTTAGGTTTTTATAAAGGCATCTTTCTGAGCTAGAAATATTTGTACTTAAAACATTAACGGCAAATTAAGTATTAAGTAGAGAGCTAACAATTAAAAGTAATGACGATGTCCTGACCCATCTTCCACTTTGAATTCATTTATTCAAAAACTCGCATAACGACAATGGTTAACAGTTAAAATTTGTGACCCTTTTTCAAACAACGGGCGCACGCACTTATAGTTAGGCTGTCCAATCTTTTAATGCTCTGGTCCACCTTTCAAGGCAGCGATCTGTTTACAAACGGGAGGACCAATCGTTAAGCTAGCCTATACAGAGTCTCGGAAGGATCCATAGGTGATATTGTATTTAAGCAATTTTATCGATAAATGTCCGAATAAAAAAAATTAAAAAATTACAAACTAACAATAATTCCCTAAAGAATAAAGTAATTTAAATGCAAGTTCGATTTTTGCAGTTAAGGGGGCAATTTAACACTATTCAGTCTGGGAATATTTCAATCATGTTATGACTAGGAAGAGTCCAATTAAATTTCATTTGGCACATAGTGTACGTCAGGAAAGGAACAAAATAGGAGCAAAACTTGTTTACTTATGTGAGCACATTTTTTGTGAAGCATGAAATACCAAATACAAAATTGCACGAAAATCCGATTTTCCAGGATTTTGGGTTAAATCCAAAAATATTAAAAATTGGATTAAGCACGTCTTCAATATTTTCGGAATATTTTCCCTTGATGAACTAAAGTTGTGATGTAAGTTTCATGTTCTAAGGATTATCCTATCTAAGATTATCAAATTTTCCCGATTATGATCTTAAGGGGTAGGTTTAAGTAATAGACAATATCCAAGGGTTTGAAAGGTCTTAGACCTAACAAAATAGCATGTGATTGCCTAACAGATATAAATATAAAAAGACTCAATAAGTATCAGAGCAAAAACGAGTTATTAAAAAAAACCCAACAGGATGGGGTGGAACACGCCCAGCATAAATGTATAAAGTATATATTTTCAAGCGGAAGCCATAAACAAATAACGGGAATGTTAAGATTCTTTTTACCATGCTATAGTATTAAGACACTGTTTAGGGTGAAGTTGATTCCCATTTATAGGTACCAGGCTTCCATGAAAGTCGAAATATATGCCGTGTCTACCAAATGATGACGCATTTGACTTTCGCATATATACAACAACCATTTTTAAAAGTGATATTTCTCAGCAGCCAAAGACCTAATAGAGTTCAAATTTTTGGTGTTAACAGAGTACTTGGTGCAGAAGAAGGTGGCATAAAAGAAAATTGCTTTTCATCAGAGCAAAAACGAGTTATTAAAAAAAAACCAACAGGATGGGGTGGAATACGCCCAGCATAAATGTATAAAGTATATATTTTTAAGTGGAAGCCATAAACAAATAACGGGAATGTTAATATTTTTTTTACCATGTTATAGTATTAAGACACTGTTTAAGGCGAAGTTGATTCCCATTTATAGGTACCAGGCTTCCATGAAAGTCGAAATATATACCGTGTCTACCAAATGATGACGCATTTGACTTTCGCATATATACAACAACCATTTTTAAAAGTGATATTTCTCAGCAGCCAAAGACCTAATAGAGTTCAAATTTTTGGTGTTAACAGAGTACTTGGTGCAGAAGAAGGTGGCATAAAAGAAAATTGCTTTTTTGTCTACCAAATGCTAAATATATATATATAAATATTTTGGTGGACACGAAATTGTCTACCAAATGACCGTGTCTACCAAAGGTTGCATTTTTTGGCACAAATTGTCTACCAAATGCGGCCATTACATATATATATATATATATATATATATATATATATATATATATATATATATATATATATATATATATATATATATATATATATATATATATATATATATATATATATATATATATATATATATATATATATATATATATATATATATATATATATATATGTCTATAAGTAGGTTAGGGTGACATGCTTTACCTTAAACACGCACATTTGGGGGACGTGAAATTAAAGGGGACATATTCGTGTCCCCTTTGATTTTCGGGCATATTTTGAACAAAGTAAGGACTATTTTCAACTGTTTATATATGACTAAAATATTCTCCATCTAGCATGCTTTAGAGTCCTGCAGTTAGTTTATTGATATATTTTTTTCTAACGGAATCATTGACCTTCAAAAATTTGGAGTATATATTTGTTGAGCGTGGTAAATGAAGTTTAAGGTGACATTTGATTTTTTTAAATAAATAGAAAATTTCAATGAATTTTGAAAATGTCTTATATATTCTATGAAGCCCTCATGTAAGTTCAGTGTTTGATGTGACATCGATATACCTGCTTTAACTTGGTATTCATTTAAATCAATTTACATTTTATATATTAATTTTCAAGGTGATAAAGCTAGAATTCCTTCATTATTTGACTTGGACTATGTCATTTACCGATATATCGTTATAATATATCGTTATAAATAATAAAAACAGGATCTGACATTGAGATCATTTTTTAAAATTTTTGTCCCCTTTTTATGCATATCTTACATATAAATCGTGTCCCTTAATTGTGAAAAGCATTCATAAAACGCAAATATATCCATAAATTGAAATGCCAGAAAATTGATTATTTATAGTGCCATTAAGGTAAAAAATAACTTCACACATACAAAAGAGCCCTACAGAAGTGTTATAAACGCAGCTACACATGGTAAACATCAAATCAAATGTGCTAATTAAGCCAGTCAACGGACCAAGAATTGCGCCATATATGAATCAGTGAACAACAACTGGATGTATGGTCATAATGTAGGTGTTTTAAAAACTTTAGACGAAGATTGCAGGTAGTTAACTAGTTACGTGAAATTCTCCTATTCATAGATTTCAAATACTGGTAAAAGATGTTGGTAACGACTTAGCGTAAATTTCTCATATTCATAGATTTCAAATACTGGAAAAAGATGTTGGTAAGGACTTAGCGTCAAATCCTGACGTTAAAAACACATTCGTGAAGCCATAAAGGACACAGGTCGCAAAGAGAAAAATGCGTCGTGACTATGTGCAGTCACATTCGAGGTTGGGATTTCTGGTAAATGTCGGCGCATGTGAAACAAAATTTAAATAGTTTTCTTTACACTAGCCGCATATAATTTTTTTTAAATAGATGTTTTAGCAACTCTAAACATAAAGAATATGCAGATTATTGCACGGGATTGCGCATGGTGTTTGTAGCTAGCGATGTTGATTTCAAAGTGCGAACAAAAATGACTGTTTTTACTGAAACCACCTGTCATTTGTCAACGTTGTTATGGGTCGCTCACTATTTACACAATAGTATATAGTCAGCTACTAACATAACCACGGACCTTAGTGTACATAAACACCCCAGTATATAGAGAGACTTCGTCTTATGAAGAGGCACATTTAGCTAGTTGATACTTGTTGTTATCTGTGTCTTTTAATTCTTTAAATATCTAGCAACATATAGCCGCTCGACCATAACTGGATATAACAAACTTCAGATACTCATATTGATATAAAAAACATTAGAAAAGGTTTTTTCACCTGTACAAGCGATAACAGAAATTCTGTGTTCAGCAGGGTCGTCGTAAACTCTGTAAAACGTCCTGCTGGATCGCGATCCCCCTTAAATGCTCAAAACAGCTTAAAATTAAGTCATATCTAATCTGCTAAGTTGGTACATGGAAGCACAACCAAGAATTAGCAATAAAATTTGTTTTTTCTCAACATTTAGTATTTATTTTTTCACAGACAGTACACATTTCCATTTTATAATTGTTCTTGACCTGAGTCTCAATTTTCTTAACAAAATGCCTGAATATAGGCTGAATTTTTCTTAATCATTTCTTAAATTTTATCACTCTATTTACTTTTTGTTGAGATTTTCATTATTAACAGAAGAAAAAAGACTTATTTTGTTATTTTTAAGATAAAACTTTGTTTAGTATATGTGTATTTAATTACTGATAAAAAGAAACTTGATTCTGTTTTGTTTTTTACAATTATGATGACTGTAAATTGCAGTTTAAAACGCTGAGGCTGGCGGTTTTCTCAAAATTTTATAAAGATTTTGAGGTTTTTGGGGATAGTTTCTTAAAAAAACACGTGAATATAACTAGTGACAGGAAATATATCACATCATAATTCAATTTACGTTTTATTTTAGTTCTTATAATATATACATCTTCATCGTAAAAAAATCTTTCTCCAGTACTTTGATCGGCGGAGTTTCTTCAGTGTAGTCTTTAGAAGATAATAAAATCCAAATTTTTTTCGTTGTAATGGAGCTAAAAAGTATAAAAATCCTTCTTGAATATATACGGCAAATGTTGCAGAATTTTGTTAATAGAGGTGTAAAATCAGAGATCAAAACAAGCACAGTTGTTTGTTAATTTAGTCACGGTTGATTCCTATGGTATTGGTTTTAAACCCACAAGCTTCATTTTTATAAAACTTAAACCAGTAAGGATAGCTTAAAGCAAAATTATTTTTAATAGGCATGGGATAGAAAAATAAAAAAACCCGAGCTTTGTGCTTATTTAAAATGGTAACATCCTTTATTGCTAAACAAATGTAAAAGATTTTGCATAAATGATATAGCGCAAGCTTTATCATTTATATCATATACTTATAACAGAATTTTATAATGAAAATAACTAGTAACGTTGAAAATAAAATGTGTGCACTAATTCTGCAAAATAGAAATAAGTCAAAAAATAAATTGTGTGCCCCATTTCTGTTAAATAGGAAAAAAAGATGCAGCCCTATTCATAACAGAGTTGCACAGAGATAATAACCAGCAACGTTTGATAAGTCAAAAAATAAATTGTGTGCCCCATTTCTATTAAATAGAAAAAAAAAGTGCAGCCCTATTCATAACAGAGTTGCACAGAAATAATAACCAGCAACGTTTTATAAGTCAAAGAATAAATTGTGTGCCCCATTTCTGTTAAATAGGAAAAAAAGATGCAGCCCTATTCACAAACAGAGTTGCACAGAGATAATAACCAGCAACGTTTTATAAGTCAAAAAATAAATTGTGTGCCCCATTTCTGTTAAATAGAAAAAAAAAGGTCAGCCCTATTCATAACAGATAGATAGATAGATAGATAGATGTGCATATTTTACATGGCTAGCCTCACAAATATCGAGGGATATACCCTGTCTATTATTTCCAGGAGGGGCCATGGCGTAGATGGAGAGTCCTAGAGTATTTAATGCTCATTTTGAGCTAAGCAGACCAATTAGAGACCGCGCTCTGATAGACAATCCCAGCAACATCCAACGGCCCACACAGTGTGTCATCTTCCCAATTTCCCTCACATGGCTTGGGTTAACCCGGGGCTATGGTAACATTCACTCGCCCATGTTGAATCGCTGTCAAGAGGAATCGAACCCCGGTCTCCCGCACAGAGTACGAGAGCTGAAACCACTAATCTACGGCGCCACAAAGAGTTGCACAGTGATAATAACCGGCAACGTTTTATGAGTGAAAAAATAAATTGTGTGCCCCATTTCTGTTAAATAGGAAAAAAAGATGCAGCCCTATTCATAACAGAGTTGCACAGAAATAATAACCAGTAACGTTTTATAAGTCAAAAAATAAATTGTGTGCCCCATTTCTGTTAAATAGAAAAAAAAGATGCAGCCCTATTCATAACAACAGAGTTGCACAGAGATATTAACCAGCAACGTTATATAAGTCAAAAAATAAATTGTGTGCCCCATTTCTGTTAAATAAGAAAAAAAGATGCAGCCCTATTCATAACAGAGTTGCACAGAGATATTAACCAGCAACGTTTTATAAGTCAAAAAATAAATTGTGTGCCCCATTTCTGTTATATAGAAAAAAAAAGGTGCAGCCCTATTCATAACAGAGTTGCACAGAAATAATAACCAGCAACGTTTTATAAGTCAAAGAATAAATTGTGTGCCCCATTTCTGTTAAATAGGAAAAAAAGATGCAGCCCTATTCACAAACAGAGTTGCACAGAGATAATAACCAGCAACGTTTTATAAGTCAAAGAATAAATTGTGTGCCCCATTTCTGTTAAATAGGAAAAAAAGATGCAGCCCTATTCACAAACAGAGTTGCACAGAGATAATAACCAGCAACGTTTTATAAGTCAAAAAATCAATTGTGTGCCCCATTTCTGTTAAATAGGAAAAAAAGATGCAGCCCTATTCAAAACAGAGCTGCGCAGAGATAACAACCAGCAAGGTTTTATAAGTCAAAAAATCAATTGTGTGCCCCATTTCTGTTAAATAGGAAAAAAAGATGCAGCCCTATTCACAAACACAGTTGCACAGAGATAAGAACCAGCAACGTTTTATAAGTCAAAAAATAAATTGTGTGCCCCATTTCTGTTAAATACAAAAGAAAGATGCAGCCCTATTCATAACAGAGTTGCACAGAGATATTAACCAGCAACGTTTTATAATTCAAAAAATCAATTGTGTGCCCCATTTCTGTTAAATAGGAAAAAAAGATGCAGCCCTATTCATAACAGAGTTGCGCAGAGATAATAACCAGCAACGTTTTATAAGTCAAAAAATAAATTATGTGCCCCATTTCTGTTAAATAGGAAAAAAAGATGCAGCCCTATTCATAACAGAGTTGCGCAGAGATAATAACCAGCAACGTTTTATAAGTCAAAAAATAAATTGTGTGCCCCATTTCTGTTAAATAGGAAAAAAAGATGCAGCCCTATTCACAAACAGAGTTGCACAGAGATAATAACCAGCAACGTTTTATAAGTCAAAAAATCAATTGTGTGCCCCATTTCTGTTAAATAGGAAAAAAAGATGCAGCCCTATTCAAAACAGAGCTGCGCAGAGATAACAACCAGCAAGGTTTTATAAGTCAAAAAATCAATTGTGTGCCCCATTTCTGTTAAATAGGAAAAAAAGATGCAGCCCTATTCACAAACACAGTTGCACAGAGATAAGAACCAGCAACGTTTTATAAGTCAAAAAATCAATTGTGTGCCCCATTTCTGTTAAATACAAAAGAAAGATGCAGCCCTATTCATAACAGAGTTGCACAGAGATATTAACCAGCAACGTTTTATAATTCAAAAAATCAATTGTGTGCCCCATTTCTGTTAAATAGGAAAAAAAGATGCAGCCCTATTCATAACAGAGTTGCACAGAGATAATAACCAGCAACGTTTTATAAGTCAAAAAATAAATTGTGTGCCCCATTTCTGTTAAATAGAAAAAAAGATGCAGCCGTATTCATAACAGAGTTGCACAGAGATAATAACCAGCAACGTTTTATAAGTCAAAGAATAAATTGTGTGCCCCATTTCTGTTAAATAGGAAAAAAAGATGCAGCCCTATTCACAAACAGAGTTGCACAGAGATAATAACCAGCAACGTTTTATAAGTCAAAGAATAAATTGTGTGCCCCATTTCTGTTAAATAGGAAAAAAAGATGCAGCCCTATTCACAAACAGAGTTGCACAGAGATAATAACCAGCAACGTTTTATAAGTCAAAAAATCAATTGTGTGCCCCATTTCTGTTAAATAGGAAAAAAAGATGCAGCCCTATTCAAAACAGAGCTGCGCAGAGATAACAACCAGCAAGGTTTTATAAGTCAAAAAATCAATTGTGTGCCCCATTTCTGTTAAATAGGAAAAAAAGATGCAGCCCTATTCACAAACACAGTTGCACAGAGATAATAACCAGCAACGTTTTATAAGTCAAAAAATCAATTGTGTGCCCCATTTCTGTTAAATACAAAAGAAAGATGCAGCCCTATTCATAACAGAGTTGCACAGAGATATTAACCAGCAACGTTTTATAATTCAAAAAATCAATTGTGTGCCCCATTTCTGTTAAATAGGAAAAAAAGATGCAGCCCTATTCATAACAGAGTTGCGCAGAGATAATAACCAGCAACGTTTTATAAGTCAAAAAATAAATTATGTGCCCCATTTCTGTTAAATAGAAAAGAAAGATGCAGCCATATTCATAACAGAGTTGCACAGAGATAATAACCAGCAACGTTTTATAAGTCAAAAAATAAATTGTGTGCCCCATTTCTGTTAAATAGAAAAAAAAGATGCAGCCCTATTCATAACAGAGTTGCACAGAAATAATAACCAGTAACGTTTTATAAGTCAAAAAATAAATTGTGTGCCCCATTTCTGTTAAATAGAAAAAAAAAAGGTGCAGCCCTATTCATAACAGAGTTGCACAGAAATAATAACCAGCAACGTTTTATAAGTCAAAGAATAAATTGTGTGCCCCATTTCTGTTAAATAGGAAAAAAAGATGCAGCCCTATTCACAAACAGAGTTGCACAGAAATAATAACCAGCAATGTTTTATAAGTCAAAAAATCAATTGTGTGCCCCATTTCTGTTAAATAAAAAAGAAAGATGCAGCCCTATTCATAACAGAGTTGCACAGAGATATTAACCAGCAACGTTTTATAATTCAAAAAATAAATTGTGTGCCCCATTTCTGTTAAATAGGACAAAAAGATGCAGCCCTATTCATAACAGAGTTGCGTAGAGATAATAACCAGCAACGTTTTATAAGTCAAAAAATAAATTGTGTGCCCCATTTCTGTTAAATAGGAAAAAAAGATGCAGCCCTATTCATAACAGAGTTGCGCAGAGATAATAACCAGCAACGTTTTATAAGTCAAAAAATAAATTGTGTGCCCCATTTCTGTTAAATAGAAAAGAAAGATGCAGCCCTATTCATAACAGAGTTGCGCAGAGATAATAACCAGCAACGTTTTATAAGTCAAAAAATAAATTATGTGCCCCATTTCTGTTAAATAGAAAAGAAAGATGCAGCCCTATTCATAACAGAGTTGCACAGAGATAATAACCAGCAACGTTTTATAAGTCAAAAAATAAATTGTGTGCCCCATTTCTGTTAAATAGAAAAAAAAGATGCAGCCCTATTCATAACAGAGTTGCACAGAAATAATAACCAGTAACGTTTTATAAGTCAAAAAATAAATTGTGTGCCCCATTTCTGTTAAATAGAAAAAAAAAAGGTGCAGCCCTATTCATAACAGAGTTGCACAGAAATAATAACCAGCAACGTTTTATAAGTCAAAGAATAAATTGTGTGCCCCATTTCTGTTAAATAGGAAAAAAAGATGCAGCCCTATTCACAAACAGAGTTGCACAGAAATAATAACCAGCAATGTTTTATAAGTCAAAAAATCAATTGTGTGCCCCATTTCTGTTAAATAAAAAAGAAAGATGCAGCCCTATTCATAACAGACTTGCACAGAGATATTAACCAGCAACGTTTTATAATTCAAAAAATAAATTGTGTGCCCCATTTCTGTTAAATAGGAAAAAAAGATGCAGCCCTATTCATAACAGAGTTGCGTAGAGATAATAACCAGCAACGTTTTATAAGTCAAAAAATAAATTGTGTGCCCCATTTCTGTTAAATAGGAAAAAAAGATGCAGCCCTTTTCATAACAGAGTTGCGCAGAGATAATAACCAGCAACGTTTTATAAGTCAAAAAATCAATTGTGTGCCCCATTTCTGTTAAATAAAAAAGAAAGATGCAGCCCTATTCATAACAGAGTTGCACAGAGATATTAACCAGCAACGTTTTATAATTCAAAAAATAAATTGTGTGCCCCATTTCTGTTAAATAGGAAAAAAAGATGCAGCCCTATTCATAACAGAGTTGCGTAGAGATAATAACCAGCAACGTTTTATAAGTCAAAAAATAAATTGTGTGCCCCATTTCTGTTAAATAGGAAAAAAAATGCAGCCCTATTCATAACAACAGAGTTGCACAGAGATATTAACCAGCAACGTTATAAAGGTCAAAAAATAAATTGTGTGCCCCATTTCTGTTAAATAAAAAAAAAAAGGTGCAGCACTATTCATAACAGAGTTGCACAGAAATAATAACCAGCAACGTTTTTATAAGTCAAAAAATAAATTGTGTGCACCATTTGTGCAAAATATAAAAATAGATGCAGGCTTATTCACAACAGGGTTGCACAAATCAAAATACCCTGTAACGTTTCAAGTCAAAAAATAAGTTGTGTGCCCTATTTCTGCAAAATAGAAAAATTGAATCAACCTTATTTATAGCGCAGTTGCACAAATCAAAATAGCCTGCAATGTTTTAGGTCAAAATATAAACTGTGTGACACATTTCTGTAAAAATAGAAAAATCAATGCAGTCTTATTTAACGCAGTGGAACAAATCAAGATAACCTGATGTTTCAAGTCAAAAAATAGAATGTATGCTCCATTTATGCAAAATAGAAAAATGGTGCATTTTTATCCTATTTATATAATATTTACTTATCTTACTTACTTAGTTATTACTTATTCTATTTTTATACTTTTATTTTTATATTTTTTATTTCATTCTATTTATATAATTTTAGATATTTTAGCATCATCAACGAAGTCAATGCATCATCTAGAGACTCTTGAAGCTTTGATTATTAACGATATACGTCCTAAGTTAAACACTAAGAATGAATACAAAAGCCATACTTTAGTAATAAAATTTTAATTATTTTGATTTATACGGATAGTGTCTCATGGGAGACTTGTCAATTGTTTAATTTTCTTTTCTCTTGTACATTTGAATTTTTACTCGGTTGTTGATAAATTTTTTTTACTGTAGAAAGGAGTGATACGCAATTTACATTTTTTTATATAACGGATTTTAATCTTGTTTTTATATATTTTAAACCTGAAGATGATTTTAGAAGATCGAAATATATTGTCAATACAAAATTAAATTGGTCAATGTTGGTTCTATACTCGTATAATTCTTATTGTAAACCCAGGTGCGCATTGAAATTAAGATGTATGTTTTAACACAAAAAAGAATGTGTGCCCAATTTCTGAAAAAATAGAAATATTGATACAGCCTTTATTCATAACGCAGCTACACAAGTCAAAATAATCTGCAACGTTTAGGTAAAAAAAAAATATAATGTGTGCCCCATTTCTGTAAAAACAGAAAAATTGATACTGCCTTTTATAACGCAGTTGAACAACTCAAAATAACCTGTAACGTTTAAGTCAAAAAATATGTTGTGTGCCCCATTTCTACAAAATAGAAAAATGTTGTATTCTTATTCTTCATCCAGTTGCACATTGAAATTAATCTATAACGATTCAACACAAAAAATAGAATGTGTGCCCCATTTCTGTAAAAACAGAAAAATTGATACTGCCTATTTATAACACATTTGCACAAATCAAAATAACCTGTAATGTTACAAGTCAAAAAATATGTTGTGTGCCCCGTTTCTACAAAAATAGAAAAAAAAACAATATATTCTTATTTATGCTGCAGTTGCACAAATCAAAACAAGCTGTAATGTTTTAAGTCAAAAAATAAATTGTGTGGCCCATTTCTACAAAATAGGAAAATCGATACAGCCTTATTTATAACACCGTTGTTCAAATAAAAATAACCTGTAACGTTTAAGTTAAAAAATACAATGTGTGCTCCATTTCTGCAAAATAGAAACATCGATGCAATATGATTTGTAACACAGTTGATCAAATCAAAACAACCTCTAGCATTTTAAGTCAAAAAATAGAATACGTATGCTTCAGTAATGCAAAATAAAAAAATTGATACGGCCTTATTTATAATGCATCTGCAAAAGTCAAAATAACCAGTAACGTTTAAAGTCCAGTATCCACACACGCAAAACGTTCCACGGACCGAACCGGATAACGATAAAAATCTGTTCTGTTTCGTTCCGTTCTGTTCCAGTACGTTAAAGACCGAATATTAATTTCTACGTTGCTACGACAATAATAACAACATAATATGGATAAAAAACATGTGCTTGCTGCTGCCGGTCGTTTCTTGATGTCACTTGGCTATATTTTGTAGCTTGGTATTGGTCAAAAATGCTAGTCGCTTCGCGGACCAGAAAAAAAGTTAAAAACATTTCAACTGTCTTCTAGCTTCTCGGACTGCACAATTTTCCGTTTCGATTGCGTAATGAGCTAACAATGTGCATGGGCAAAGCTTTGTTTTTGTTTGATCCGGTCCGGTCCGCGGAACGTTTTCCGTGTGTGAATCTTGGCCTTAAGTCAAAAAATATATGTGCCCCATTTCTGCAAAAATAGAAAAATCAATATAACAGCCCACAGTTGCACAAATCAAAATAACCTGTAATGTTTCAAGTCAAAAAATAAATTGTGTGCCCTGTTTCTACAAAGTAGAAAAATGGTGTATATATACTTATTCTAAATCCAATTGCACATTGAAATTAATCTGGAACGTTTCAACACTACAAATAAATTGTGTGCCCTATTTCTGCAAAATAGAAATTTGATGCAGTCCATTTATAATTATACAACCTACATTTTTAAAGGTCGTACTACCTCGCCAGGCACGGATGTAGGCAATTTTTTTACTATGTCAAAGCGTAAAAAAAAAACAAAAAAAACACTGCTTCGGGTCTTTGCGTGTTTTACGCAACCAATGCGTATATAAGTGTTTTAATTTGTAAGGCCTCAGGTATGACAGAATAGGAATATTTTCGCAATCGCTTCTGCACCGCAATAAATAAGACTGTTTCCCCCAATGTCAGGGCTCGTCAGCATGCCTGTAGGACAAACGAAAAACATATTGAAAATATAGCTTGTTAAGTCCAACATGGACAGTCATACTGCCGCACCAGAAACCAGGTACTGTCGGCCGGAGTCATGCCGAGCCCGGTAGGCAAGAAAAGAAACATAGAGAAGCAAAGAGAGGGGCTCTGTCATCTGCACGCACAGGAATTCAATGATAAGACTTAAACGCTAAGAATAAGTGTATTTATCCTTAAAAAATATTATTATCATTACAGCTACCTGTTTTGTTACTACCATACAACAGTGTATGGTCAGTGTTTTACAAAAAATCCTTGCAAAAATATTATCATTACAGCTACCCTGTTTTGTTACAATTTGTATATAACTTATGTGTGAAAAATTTAACAAAAGGAAGGTATGGATTAATCATGTCATTATAGCAATCACAATCGCAATCATCAATGGAGAAAAGAAAAAAACTTAGTTGCTCCTTGACCCAGGTACTGTCAGCGAAGTTACTGAGCCCGGGGAACATTTTGAAATCAAGCAGGTTTGTCATCACCAAAAAAAAGGGGAGAGTATTTCTTATTATATAATTATTTACGACACTACTACTATTACTTTTTACTATTTATTACCAATATTTTATTATAACCTTACTATTGAATTAATTCACTTAAATTTTGATGAGAGAGCGCATCTTACTTAAAAATAAACTCCAGCACCAACATTGGAATAGTTGTTGTCCGTTTGAAATATTCTGAAATGTTATCAGCAGGAATGTTGGACCTCTTTCTTTGACGGCCACAAGTCCCAGATTTTGCAGGAGTAACACACTTTTTGAGCTAAAAATATAGCTTTCTAACACCAAATGTCATGGTAAGCATCAACCGATTTCGGGTAGCTATGGCAGCACTTTTTAAGGCATCAATCATATGAATTCCTTCAAAGACGTCAATGGACTTGTTCTGAAGCATAATACAAGAAGCCCTGGGGGCTCTAAGAATTTCCGCTCGCTACCAAAATATTTGATGACAACCTGCTAATTCGTTGTGTTATCGTGCCAGACATTCGAAGAGGTTTGGTGCATTAAGCTCTGAAGATAAAGCACACATGTGACATTATATCTTAAACAAACGCAAACAAAACGAAACGTGTCATAATAAACTCACATTTTAAAAGAAATTGCTAACAAAATTACAGCCTATCATTCATAGTTAAAAGTCTTGCGCTTGAAACGTTTATGGTCTTAAACAGCATTTAGTTGACAAAAAATCAAAATTTTGATGTGACCATCATTTTCAGCATACTTTTTTTCTGTGCCAAATTTTGTTTATAATAAAGTAGTTATAATTTTTGGACCAATTTTGGCCTAAAATGACATTTAGGTGACAAAAATCAAAATTATTATGTCACCATTATGTTTAGCACACTTTTTTGTTAACTGTGCCAAATTTTGTCGAAAACAAATACCGATTTTGGCCTGAAACGTCATTTAGATGACTTCCAAGTAGTTAGGGAGCTTGGGTAAGAAGTTTGAATCTGTGACGGAGGAACGTGAAATTCCAGGGTCGATTTTTTCTTAAAAAATGCTCCGAAAGAAAAAAACGACGGTTTTAAAGAATTTCCTACGCCTGCGGGCACGGAAATTCAATAAAGAATAATATTTGCCTGTCATACATAAGTGGGCCTGCCCACGAGGGTGCCGATAAGCCGCATACGCCGTAAAAAGTGCGGGCGTTTTCGGGCGAGTTCGGCGTTTTAAAAAAAATTCAGGTCTTTGCCCGAAAAAACCCGCATAGTCCCGAACAATGCCCGAGAAAAAAAAAAGATTCACCATAAATGACTCTCGAAGAATTATTTAAAAAGTATAAAAATTAAAATGAACTAACTATATGGAAGCTAAGTTCTTAAAAGAAATGTTTTTTATGGTTTTTGATAAGATTTACTTGATAAATAACTTATATATAAACTTTATTACCTCCTTTCTCTTCAAGCGTGTTCTTTCAATTGTCGTCCGCCATGTTTATGTTACAAGGTGTTGCATTTCGGGAATGTTTCGAGCGAGTTCAGGAAAGTGCAGGCGGTTTCGGCGGACAACCGTCAATTTAATTCGAAAAGTCGCCCGAACTCGCCCTTATATATGCGGGCGTTTGCGGCTTATCGGCACCTTTGCCCCGATTATGTTCATTCTATAATAAGTGAGAAATAATATTAGACTGTCGTACACAATCTGGCCTGACCTGATTATGTTCCTTTTATAAGTGCCAAATAATATTTTTTGAGTAATAAGCCGGCCTGTCCTGATTATGTTGCCCTGATTATGTATTTCCTGCCCTGTTTTTAACCAGGGCAAGCTACTTAATCAGGCTGGATATGTTCTGCCTGGATAATGTTCATTATCCAGGCAGAACAGCTATATGGCTAAAACCTTTACACTCCATTTTTATGAAACAACTGTCTACATAAAGTTTGTTTACAAAATTCAACTTGCTCAGTCTATAAGAAATTTAAAAAACATTAACAAAAATAACTGAACAAGTAAGACAACAAATTAAAATGATCTAATTACCCAAGATTATAAACCCCTTAACATACACAGGCGTAACTAGGAACTAAAAACTTAAAAATTTAAAGTATATAGATTCTCTGACCATGTCCTTTCGAGGGCAAAACAAAGTGTAATCTATTGTAACCATATACCTTTTCATAATTTCTCCAGGCACCGCTGAATTTAGCGTAACTATGTTCGCCATTTATATATAAAGGCAACCAAAAACTGTTGACCAATAGCGTAGCAGTATTGACCAACATTACGTCATATATTGGATGCGGGAAAGTTCTTCGCGCTTTGAGCCGCCAAAGTTTCTTGTGTTTTTATTTTCTGTTTCTTACTTTCTTTGTTTTCTTTTATTTTCTTGTGAATTTGACTAAAACTAACTTCACTGTGATAGCTAGCTAGCATAGCTGAGTGTAAAAACAGTTTTTCTTATTTGACGCCTTATTATTCTTTTGGTCAAGGTCATAGCTTTCAATTTCAGTTTGCACACATCAACAGCTTTTACTACTGTATATTGTCATGGTTGAAATATGGTTGTTTGAATTGCACAAAATACTGGAACCTTAATGTGTGTGTGTTTTCTGGTCCAAATTTGCATTTTTGCACAGAATCATGCACATATTCTTGTGCACTTAATGCTCATCTGTCATTGCTTGATGTCAGACATTAGAAACCAGCTTGATACAGCAAGCTTACATTTGTTGACTCACCACAAAAAATATAACCTTCCCTTGAAGTGAGAATAGTATTACAATTTTAACTATATGTCTATTGATCAAATTGGATCAAATACAGCGTTTTCGAAAACAATATCATCAAACTATCTTGCTAATTTCCCAATGATACTGTTCTGCCCAATCTTGAAACGGCCCCCGTCTTAGCCAAATCTGGCCTGGTCAATTCAACAGTACTGGCAAATTCGTTTTTGATGTACATACCCCAAATATATTTTTATGTGCCTGAGAATGTTTGTAGGGTCTTGCAAACAACAGAGCTTGTGTGTCACATCCATGGTCTCCTGCCTAATCTTTTGACGAACTGGGCATTTTTATGTCCAAATATTGGGCAGTCTCCTAAGATTGGGCAGAACAATACTATCACAGTATATCTGAATTATGTTTTCCGTCAAATTTAAGCAAATCTTGTTTTGATTGATAAATTAATGTTGTCATAAATTATTTGATTTTCTGAATTGGTAGTTTGTGGGATGCTCAGATATAGTAACGATGTTTTACTACAATAAAAAAGTATATGTTTTGCTTAATTTTTTAAACAAATGTATAGTCTTTTCCTTGCAAAATTAGGAGTTTCTTTAAATACAGTAAACTCTCCTGAATCTCTTTCGGTAAGTTGCACCCCGCTGTGTATTCCTGACCCACTCACACATTTAATTAATCATTTTGTAAATTATTGTGGTTGGTTCTATTCAGCTGAGACATGATTGCCGCAACTACAAACACCCTGAAATATCTATGTATATATATGTTAAAAAAAGTTGATTATGGTAATAGGTTTTCATGTGAAACAGAACAATATATTATGGTCCATGTTTAGCATATTTAAATCTTTGTTACTAGGTAAATTGACAATAAATAAAAGTTTGCATCAATGTCAAAAGTAAGTTTTTTTTCTTGTAGAAAAAAGTACTTAATCCTACTATGGGCTAAATTTCACCATGCAAATGATGGTGGTGAAGAATTCAATAGAATAATTATTCGATTATAATTAATAAATTATAAGTAATACTTAACAGGCTTAATATAAACGTACTATATTTTGACTTGTATTTGGCATAAAATCACTTTGTCTTTATACTACCATATATTTACATATATATTATATATTTAACGTGGCCATATTTCTTTTTAAAGTGATGAGAAAACGTCTCTATGAAGCTTGAAAGTTGTATTTATTTTTAAAATGATGAGAAAATGTCTCTACAAAGCTTTAACGTGGCCATATTCCTTTTTTAAGTTACAAGAAAACATTTTGTATCATGTTATAAAAAAGTTTGTATGGACTTCGTTTGTACTTTTTACTTTAAACAAAGCACTTAATATTGTTTTCGTTTAGCATAACGAAGTATATAATGTACTTTGTATCGTTTGTTTTATGACACAAAAAAACATACAAACATTTTAAGACAAAACAAAACAGGTAGCAATGATTTTTGTGTGAAGTTTATTTTACAAAAACACACATTTAATACCCACAATGAGTTAACTTTTCTAATATGTCAGGCCAGAGCCAGAAAAAGCACCCGCTAAAAAATTACCAGTGCTATATGGAGTGCAAAAAATCGCACTTGTAAGCAAAATTTACAAGTGCAATGTGAATATTAGCCAGTGTGAATCACACCTAACTATTTTTTTTTACCACAACGTTTCGTTATTTAAGATGTATAAAAATGATTTTGCAGACTGCCTCATATTAGGTGCGCGATCGCGCGCATGCACCTTGGCACGGTCCTAAAATGTGTTAGACAAGTGAATAATAACTCGCATAAAATACGAACTTATTCCTTATGTGCGTGAACAATCGAGCTCCTAAATAAAACTGTAGCGAGTAATATTATTCAAAGAAATCACATGGAAATAAAAACGCAAAAAATGGAGCGCTGTTTTTAATTCTTCAATTACGCAGTCTACAAAAGAGGTAATGAATAAAAGATATTTATGTAGAAATGAGACATGAGATCCTAAAACTTGTGTACATTTAAGCGGTACTGTATATGTTATTACAATAATAAAACATTATTTTAAGGTGGCAGTAATCCTTTTAAAAATCGGATTTTTTTTGCATAATTGGTTACGTAAGGTTATTTTCAGACTTTATATATCCAATTTTTTCTGTTATAACACACTTGTCACGATTTTATGGCTATAATACTATTATCTTTCAACAAAAATATTTAGCCTTAAAAATTCCTCTTTAAAATAAAATTCATGAATAATTAATTAGTTTTGCCGAGTATAGTTTAAGTCTACGTGGTTGTGAAATTGTACAGAAAGAAATGATGTAATTATTAAAGAGAAACGTTAATAACAACAAAGATGGCGCATTATGAAGAAATTTAAGACGATCTTCATTATGCTACATTGCACAAGCTGTAACTTTCAATAGCATGTTCGTTTTACTTTAAAATTTTCAGACATGCTTGGTGAATCATGCAGCCATGATACGGTGTGCGGAAATCTTTTTATTCGCGATATTTTTCTTTTAACAGCGTTTGATGCAGCAGGGGATGCTAACAAAAAATCTTTTGAAAAAAGATTAAAGGCTATTGTTAAAAAAATAAGAATGAACAAAAAAAATCCGCACACCGTTTTAACAGGGTTAACCCAAGGTTCATTTAAAAACAGAAGTTGATGAAAAATAACGAGATTGTAAAAAGTTTTTCTTGTTTTTGATACATTTTTAAAAAGAAATTTCTGCTGACTCAGCAATTTTAGTGTTAAGTTAAAATCATTTTCTTATGTATTAAGGCCTATATTTCTAGGAAATAGTAAAATAAAATGGTATAAATAAAACACTGAGTAAATAATTCAGCTATTTGGACAGCTAAAAAAGGGTTACTGCCACCTCAAAGGTTACCTCCCGCAAAAAATTAAGTTAAGCTCATATGAAAGATCTTTGAAAGTTCTCTAGAAATCCTTTTATTTTTTTGAAAAATCTTTATCCGTTTCTGAGATATTTGTCTTAAAAGTTGTGCTAATTATGCAAAATTATGATGCCATGAGTATGAATTGAGCATAATTATGATAACTAAATGTTAAAATTTATGTAAAAATGTTCAAAACGCGTCAAAGTGAATGGCTAGGAAACATTTTTAACTCTCTATGGCTTGTCATCATGCATAATTAGTAAATCTTCTTAGTCCAAATTCTAAAGAACCAATCAAGAATTTTTAAAAAAATATTCAAATTCCTAGACAGCCTTTCAAGTACTTGTATATGCCGTTACCTTTATTTTTCGCGGGAGGTAACCTTTAAATAATTTTAGGTAACATAAAATTTATTCAAATTTTTGTAAAATTTAAATTTAATTTAGTAAAATTATTTTTTTACTATATGAAAGGAATTGTATTTGTGATTCTTTAGAGTACATCTACGTTTCTTGAAAAAAATAAAAAAGTGACCTGGCTGCCAAAGGGTGAAATTCTACTTTTCATTTACTTCAATTTTTATTTGTTCATTTTTGTATTTATTTTTAGAGACGACAGAATAAGCGTGAGACAGACCCACGTTCTATTGCAAAGTATTATTGCAAACAAAAAGCAGATCAAAGTGGTTTCCAGAAATTATTCATCAATGACAACATAGGTATACGTCTATTATGCTTCCAAATAGGGTGTGAACTGTTTTACATTATTATGATACAACTTTTTTTATAAGGTTTTGGAGTGTTTGCTACAAAAACATTTCAACATGGTGAATTTCTTCTTGAGTATGCTGGAAATTGTATTAGTAAAGTTGAGGGTGAAAAATTGCAATCTACATATCCTGATGAAGCTGGTTCCTTTTTATTTTTTTATAATAACAGTTGGTAAGCAAATTGTACATATATGTTGTGATTATTTTAATATCCACAGCAGTTACTTGCGTAAAGATTGTTGGAAAGAAACTTTATTTACGAATTTTGTAAAGAGCACAGGATAATTTTTTGCAAATAAATGCCGGCAAAAAATATTTTCTTTTGAGAAAAATGGAAAATTTGATTTTCATAAAATATTCAGGAAAATTGTCACAAAAGTCAGTTGTGAAATTTGAAAAGTACTCTAGGTAATATACTGCAATTTTAAGATTATTTATAATAGCATCGATGCAACTGAGAACACACAGTTTGGGAAATACGTTAATGACAGCAAAAATGCCAAAAACTGTTGCATGAAACCGATATATGATGATAATGGGCATTTGCATCTTTGCCTGTTTGTTTTGTGTGACAAAGTCATATCTATTGGAGAAGAGTTGAGATATTCGTATGGAGATATGAAAGAACTTTTTTGGAGAAAAGTGAGTATCTTTGTCACTTTTTTGTTATTTCTTTTTAGTTAGATTTTATAGTTGTGATGAATCAGGCTTCTCATTTTAAAAATAGGTGCTTATGTGATCAATCACATACGCCAGTTCACCAAGTTACGCGATGCAATTGTCCTCTAAAAAGGCATTCCTGGAATGCCTTTTAAAGGACATCAACTTCCATTAAGGATACGGTAACCCCCTTAGACACATTCTCAGTATATTTAAAATATCTTCTCTGCTTGCTTTATTAACTGTAACAAATATATATATATATATTCTGAAAGCCAAATAAATTATCTCTAGAATGATGATAAAATATTTCCATAAAAAAATCCAAGAAGGAAAAATTATTTACAAAAATTCACCTTTCTAGTATATTTTACCAAACACTCCCTTCAGTAAAATTTTTGTTTCTTGAAAAACATATGGTTGCAAAGATCTTATTCAGCTCTAAATAACTTTGCTTTTTTTACTCAAAACAAAACGTGGTTCAAAAAATATAGCATATTTTGTTTTACAACAGCTGTTTTATGACTGATCAATTTTTAAGTATATGATGGATCAATAGCTCGATATTTTCTCACTTTTGCGCTAAAAAAAGCAAAGTTTTGTAGCCAAATAAATTGTCGCAACAAACTTATTTTCGTAGAATTTCGACAAAATGGAGGGGAGTGTTCAACAAAACTATGTACTGTTATGTTGGAAAATTTTATTTCGAGAAAATGCAATTCAAAAATTTTGCACTGCAAAAATCATGCTGAAGGAATGTTATGTTTGTGAATAATTAATAAGTCATGAATATTTTATTAAACATAGAGGTAAAGTGTTTTTGCAGAACCTAGTTATTACCCTAGTTACCCCTTACTTATCATACAGGTTAAATATATTAGAGGAATTTTAAAACTCCTTAATTATCATACAGATTAAATATATTTGAGGAATTTTAACTTTGAGCACACACAGATTTTTTCTCATTTTGTAACTTTTAGGCGACTTCAACTTCATTAGTTGTTCTACAGGCTCGACAGACTCTAATTTTCACGAAAACAAAAAAATAATATCGGCTAAAACTTTTTTTAACAGAAAATCTGTTACATATTCGTTTTTAGCGAAGAATTTTATTATTTCTGCAAGAAGAATGCAGTTATTTACGTAATTTGATAGTTAAATTTCTTTAGAAATTGACAATGTCTTATAAACATGTGTGACAATTTAAGCGATTTTAAAACAATTTGAACCGAAACGAATTTAACGTAGATGAAACGAATTAATTCTTATTTTTGTGAAAAACTAATGGGAAATGAATACAAAATGATTTGGAAATGATTACGAAATGAATTTCAAATCAACCAAGCGAGTTAAAACGGTTACAAACGATTTTTTTGAATTTTTTTATTTTTTAACCGCTGTTGTTAGTGTGTATTTCTTTATTTTTGTTGTTGTTCCAACCATACATTCTCAATAAAATTATTTTTATTTTGCCAACCGACTGTAAGTTACTATCGATTTCTCCCGTAGAACATTGGAGTCGCCTTAACAATAATTATTTTTGATTCTTTTTTGAAAAATACAAAAAAATATTCTAAATTTTTTTTGAGAACTTCAACTGTTACTTCTATTATGTTTAGAACAAGGAGACTGCTTCACCATATTTTGCAAATATTGATGTTGTTACCAAGCAGGGAGTAAGTTTTTTTGTAATATATACATTTTTCTTTTTCTTCACTAGAGTAACTGCTATTTTTCTTTTCTTTCTTTTCAGTTTGTTTTATGCAATCCTGGGAATGTAATTGTGAGTATCCAATCATAGATTTTGAACTTTTTGTTCAAAAAATTCTTGTGTTTATAATAAAACCTTTTTTGTGATTTTAGAATAACCAAAAAAAGCAGATTTATTCTGAACATGTAAGCCATCTACATTTTTAAGGCAAAATGTTTTTGTATCAATATTGTAATCTTTCATGATGTCCACGTTTTGGTTCCTGTTATTAGCCATACTAAAAAGTTAATTTTGAAGAAAAGCTTTCACGATATTAGCTCTAATTACTGTACAAGTCATTTTGAAATAATTTTAAGTTATAATCAGTTATATATCCACAATTTTCATTTTCTCTTTTTCATTTAAATATTTTATGTTGTGTAGTTTTTAAGATTGGAATTCTGATATGTGTCAAAATGACTTAATTTTATCCAATTTTTGAAAATGATTTGTTTAACCAATATGTTATCGATTTCAATTTTTTTGTATTTAATAACAAGAGTTAAACTGTAGCACAATATTTATGTTTTTACCATACAACAAAAAATATGTTGCTTATAAAGCAATCTTTTGCTCCTCCATATAGACGAAACATGCACAAAGATAATTTTTGAGAATCACTCCCATAAATAAAACAAAATTATTTCTACTGTACAGTAATTTTTTGCTAATATTGCACTTAGGATGATGAATTCATTTCTGGTAGTGCAACAACAGAGGAAGATGTCAAGGAATGTCTGGACAAGGTAAGATATATACTTTAATTATGTTGTTTTTAACGTTACATGTATCTTAAAAATATTGAATTATTTTTATTAGATTCATGATTGCATTCTTCAAACAGAAGTGATAGGTTTGTAATGTGTGAAAATTTCTCAATTACGTAACACCCTTTCCCATGCTATCTCTAAAAATGTGTTTGTTTCGGGTAAAATGGCTGGGTGAAGTGTTATAAGTACAAAAAGTTTATGAATTATAAATACACATTGTATGCCAAATCCATATAATTTGAAATAATCAGTGTAAATATTTTAATTCACACTCTTTATCTAATTAAATTCTGATTTGGTTTGTTTGTTATGTTATTAGGTTTATAGGTTGATTTATTAGGTTTGTTATTTTCACGTGTCATGCAGATTTTCACATGCTTTACGCAGAATGTCAAAAATATGACAATATGATACTGATTTTTTTTATGTAAAAAATATTATCGCCTACCTAGCTGTTAAGATATTTTAATGTGTCGGTTACAGAAAACAGACATATTTTTATGGATGGTCTCACTTTAAGTGCCTAATTCCAGTAATTATAACATTATTTTCCTAATTTGCTTACACTTATCTATTTTATGCTGTACTATAGGTTCTGGGTTCTGTAGATACTGTTTTGACTGATTTAATTCAAATAGAACTTATGCAGGATAAATTTATTTAGGAGGGTCCATCTGGAAAATTAATCTCATTCTTCTTTGGGATGTTATGAAAAAGGTTAAACAAAGATATTACAACTTGGTTAAGAAAGGAAAATCCAGAAGCAATATTAAATTTGTAACTAAATAGTTTAGAAACATGAACTGAACAAAATATAAGTTTCTGAATAATTTGAGTAGCATACACCCTGAACTGCAATATATATGTATTATACACATGTTATTTACTTTTGAATACTCCTTACCTGATCTATTTGTTTTAGATAATGGGGAAAATGACGAAGAAAAATGTGATCAAGTAGTTGTTTGGAAAAAAGACGGAAGTATTGAACTAAAATCTGACACCTGTGTAAAAGATAAAGATGATGTGAATGCAAAGTTTATTGATGTTGTTGATGTATATGAACCCAAGAATAACGATCCTGTTCGTTTATATAGTAAAAACGTAGGCAATGGAAAAGATTCAGTTGCTATCAATGGTCAGAATGTTGATTTGTGTGAAAAATTAGAGGAGGAAGTAGAGGAAAATATTAAATGCAAAGGTTTTAATGGTGGTTATCAGACAAATGGTGCTACTGTTTACATGCAATTAGAAAATATGGGAGGGGAGAAATATTGTGTTCATAAACTCCAACTTAAAGAAAATGTTGAAAACACATCTATCATACAGGATATGGAAATAGTTGGTGAAAATAAAGAACAAGTTGCTGCTGAAATCATTACAGATATTGTCAGTGTTATAGATAGAAGTGTCACTAATGACAAGGTTCTTGATTTTGTTGATGTATGTGAACCCAAGGGCAATAATTCTGATAGTTTACACAATCAAAGTGTAGGTGAAGGCAAAGATGCAGTTTTGGTCAATCGTGTTGCTGGTAGTGTGAGTTATAAGGTGGATAATCCTACTGTTTATACACAAGTAGAATCAAACGAAGGGGACAGATATTGTGGTGATGAACCTCTACATGGACAGAATGTTGAGGAAACGAATATTGCTGGTATACAGGATATGAAAATAGGTTGTGAAAATAAAGAACAAGTTGCTGAGATCATTGCAGATGTTGTCAGTGTCCAAGGTCGAAATTACAAGAGTGCAGATGTGGTTGCATCAGGTGTAAATACGTACAAGAACAGTACTTACCAATCAAAAAAAAAGATTCAGGAAAATATTGGCAGTGGTGTAAATAAAAAGAATGTCATTGGTGGAGATAAATTTGCAGACTACTACAAGGACATAGATTTTGCCAAGCTGGATTGTAGTGACGATGATGTAAAAATTACTTATCCGGTATGTATGCAATTCATGATTCCGTTTAAAGTATAATTTTTAATTGTATTGATGATAAATATTTATGTTTCAGGAAATTGAAATTGTCCCTGATTTCAGCAGTTCTGACAGCGAAACAGTAAGTATTGAAGGTCCAGTAATTCCACTAATAATACTTAAAAATTTTAAACTTTCTATTCATTTTTTAGTGTTCCATTTTGAATGGTAGTAATGAAGAAACAACTTTTCCATTAAAAATTAATTTTAGGTAATTATTGTTTTCAAATATTACAAAAAGTGATAAAATATTACAAACGAAACTATGAAAAATTGGTGTTTTTATGGTGTCATTCACATGAGATTTGCTGTAAACGACGTAAACAATGCTTTTTTAGTCGAAATTAAAGTAACTTATTTAGTTCTTTAAAGATAATTTTGTTGTAATATTTCTATGTTTATTTTTTAGAAATGACAAAACTGAAACACTGGTATGTTAGAATTCTCCCATATACATTTTTGTTATAATGAAGAAGAACTATTTTGTTCATCACTAACATACTGCTAGGCAGCGAGTGGGATTCGAACTCCGGACCCTAGAGTTGGGAGCCAAAGACAAAACCACTACACCACACTACGGCAATATGTTAGATAGTTTATCGGGATGGTGCATATACATAGGTGAATCTTTATTGCGATATAATAAAGATTTACCTATGTACATTTTTATTTTTGAAGATTTTGAATTGTGAGGAGGAGATATAGATAGCACCTGATTTAATATAAGAAATGCTTAGACTATTACCGTTATAATTATGCTATAAAGACATTGCACAATTTTTTTATTGGAATACAGTGTAGTTGGAGTCCACTAGAAAGTTGTACGGTATGATAATTATAGTAATAAATTGATGCTATTTTATTTTTAGACAAAAGTATTGGAGAAGTTCGTATGTATTCCATCATTACTCATATATTTTTTACATTGCAGCATTTCTAATTTAAATTTAATACAAATGCCGGTATATTTTCAGCAAATGTTAGTTCAGGTTAATAAAATTTTCATGTTTTTTTTTGCTGCTAAAATATACTGTCATCGATTTACCTAAATGTTGAAAATTATGAATTGTTGAAGTGAAAAAATGAAAAATTAACTTCATGGTAAAATTACCTGACAGTTAATTTTGGTTTACAAAGGTTACATTGTGATGCACTGGTTATAATTAGAGAAAATTATAGGAAATTCTTCATTTATTCAGAAAATCATTAAATTTAAAAGATTAGATTTTATAAAACCAAATCTTTTTTTGTGCTCAGTAACTTTTCCATTTAACGCCAATTGAATGGTTTATTGGTTGAAAACTTATTTTTGTAGAACTTTTGTTGAAAATCATGAAATATTGACATTTTGTTAGAATTTAATTTCTCGGATTTGACCCAAACTTGCTTAATTTGCCTTGTGCATTGAAGGCATGTAATTTCAATTTTTTTGTTTTTATTTTTTTTAAAAATTTATTTTAAAAGTACTTGTTTTGTCAGTTGTCTGATGTTTATGACTTGGTAATAAAGCATGCACCACCAAATGATTACTTAATTTAAGCAATATGTAGTGTAGTTCCAGCATTCATGCCAAAGTAAGAAGAATGTTAATTCTGGGAGTCCAATTTTCTCATCTCCTGCATTTATAAGGTCAAAGTCCAAAATCAATTCCATTAGGTCCTACGGTCAATAGTAATAATTAAATACACCTAATAGTTACTCTTTATTAATGTTAGATGAAAGTTGATCTTGAAGAAATAGAAACTCTAGCATCGACAAAGGTATTGTATGTTTGTAATAACTTTTCATACATCCTTGCATAGCTTTTTTTATATCTGGAAATTTTGCAGGTGTGTCAAGTTGCTGAACATACGCAGACCAGTAGGGAAGTCAGCTGTTGTGAACAAGTGAGTTTTGTGATGATGCTTATTTAATTTACAATGATTTGTTCAGCCCTTTTGAACTACCAACAAGTTGCTTCCTAATTTATTATTTTTAATTATCAATAGTATTATTTAACACAAACAGGTTTCAGTGAAAAATGATTCTGGTTTGGAGATTGATGAGGATTTAGACATTGTGAATACTGATAGTGAACAGGAAACAATTGAAGCCGAGTCTAAAAAACTGCAGGTACTATTATCGATGCATTTTAAGATTGTGTAAACTTATATACTACTGACTGATTAATACTTTCCAATGCTATTTTATTTAAATTTAGGATTATTGATGCAAGGCTTTATGTTTTGTGTTATGTAGCAATTCTAGAATCATCTTATCTTTTTATTTCAGAAAAAAAGTCCTTACAAAAAACCGTATAGAATGTGCATTTATTGTTCTATAATGTCTTCAAAATTGAGCAGACACATTAAAAAATGTCATAAGGAAAATGAAAGAGTGAAAAATGCACTAAAGATGACTAAGGTGAAGCAAATTGAGGAATGGAAAAAAATTAAAAGGGAAGGAATTTTAATGTACAACAAGTTGCAAGCTACCACAGAAAATCCTATTTTCCAAGGAGAACGTCAAAGAAAGAAATACTTGGAATTGCAACGTTGTAATTTATGCTCTGCTTTTATCTCTAAGCGTTTCTTTGCCAGCCACAAAAGAACGTGCATGAGAAGACAAGATGCTGTCCCAACAGGCTTGCCATTGTCACTGGACTTCCTTCCAATGTCACTCCAAATGTCGGATCAATTCAAGGAAGTCATTTTGGCCAAGCTTAGAGATGATCCCGTAGGTAAGTTATCATTTTTATATTTACGTTACGAGCTTTTTTCCATACTTGTTCATAGTTTAGCAATTGATTTGTAGGACAGCTTTATGGTGATAACATCCCTGTTCTTCACATTTGTTACCAATTCATGAAATTTTCATTGTTCTTTATTAAATTATTACGAATAACTACAGTAATCAAAAATAATAAAAAATTGCAAAGGAAACTTCTGGGATTTAAGGAGTTAAAAAATACTTGTACTATTCATTAAAAGTCCTTATGTATTTCATAGAAATCCTTAATTCATTCAAATAATTATTTAATAAACATAATCATGTTACATCCTGGATATGATCAAGTGTAACATTTTTTTTTTGTTTTTTATGAGCGAAATAGTAAAAAAAGTGTTCAATTAAAGTTGTAGTTTAATTTAAAAAAAATATATGAATTGATCTTTTAGATTATTGACCTAATTCATAAAATTATGTTTTCAAAAGGTTTTAAGTTTATTTCGTTAAAATAAATACTCACAAATGTTTGACAGAAAAAAAATGTAGGTTTATTTAATTTGTATTCACGCCCCCAAAGGTTTAAGAACATCTATTTCAATGTACAACCTTCCACTGTACATTAAAATTGATGCAAATAATGTTTTTTTTAATTTTCTAAACCTTTAAACACAAAATAAATATTTGAAAATTTAATTTGCCTTGTTTAATAATAGGAAATATATGTCGCAAAGATGAAATGATATTACGAATTGGAATGAAGTTGTTTGCAAAGCTTGTAGTCAAAAAAGAAAAAGCAGCCACCGTGAATAAATCTGTTAGGGGTCATATGCGAGTGTTAGGTAGCCTGTACCAATCTTTTAAGAGGATGAATGGCGTTTGTCATGATCATGGTAATTTGTTAGATATGTTTGTGCGAAAGAATTTTACGTGTTTTACTGATGCCATTGACGCTGTTACTTTGAATGTTGATCGTAGTCTTAAGCCAGGACTACGCCAGAATGTTTTTTACATCATCAACAAAAGTGTAAAAATATTGTATGCTCATCAATATATGTTAGCTAACGAAGAGGAGGCCAGTGAAATCGAAAAATTTATGGTATGCTATAAAGCCAACGAGGATTGCATGGTTTCCTCTGCACGATACGAGCTTGAAAAAAAAAGGCTAGTTAAAATAAGAAAACCATGTCAGTTGCCTTTGGAAAGCGACATTGAGAAAATACATCAACATATTCTCAAGAGAATGGGTGAACTACTGTGTGTTTTTGAGTTATGGACTGCTCACTCTTTTGTTGAACTGAGGAACTTAGTACTCACACGACTAACATTATTGAATGGGCGCCGTGGTGGGGAAACAAGTCGCCTCCTAGTAAAAGATTGGTTAGAAGCAGAAAGCGATAATTGGATTGATCAACAACGTCTTCAGAGTTTGAATGAAGCTGACAAACTATTAGTGAGTTCACTAAAAATAACCTACATGACGGGTAAAGGAAATCATCATTTGGTGTCTGTTTTATTTCCAAACGACACTACTTCTGCTATGAAAAGGTTAGTTGATCCAAAATTTAGAATCAAGGCTGGTATCGATAAAAATAATGATTTTGTGTTTGCCAGCACACAGCTGTCATCTTTAAATGTGTCTGGCTGGCATGCATTGAAAGAAGTCTGTAAGAAACTAGAACTTACCAATGTGGAAATTATAAATGCAACCACTAATAGACACCGCGTCAGCACTTTATATGCTGCGTTGGACCTGCCACAACAGGAAAGACAACTGTTCTACGCCCATATGGGTCATTCTGAAAGCATGAATAAAGATATTTATCAAGCCCCATTAGCTTTAATGGGAGTCACAAAGATTGGAAAACAATTAATAAATCTCCATGCAAGCGGTATGTATTTATTTGTTAGGGAGGAGCCTTTCTGTATGGAATAAAATTGTGGAAGTGGCACGCATTCTAGGTAACAACTTTATCATAGATCATGAGTGGTAAATTTAATTTTTTTCTTGTTTATTGAGATTTAGGAAACCAGGATATAATGGAAGACTTGCCGGGTTATGTTTTATTAAACCTTTTTTTATAAATTTTTGTCGTTTTAACCACTGTATTTCATTTATTTGTTTAATTTTTTCTTATAATGTATTAACAAATGTTCAAATCAGCTAATATTATTTCACGATTATTATGATCGAAATAATACGTGTTCCAAATTTGATTTCATTAAAAAATTATTAAAAGATTGCAGATGAGCAAAATGTAGAATGACTTTTCATGATTAGCAAGTCTTTCAGTGTTTATAACTTGATTGTTTATAGATAACGGTCATATTGAAGAAACTGATAAAAGTTTAAAAACATTTAAAGACAAAACTCATACAGGTATGTTTGCTTTTTCTAATGTTGTCTGGTGCAAATAGAGAAAATTTCTGTTAGTTACAAAACTCGTTATTTTGTTCTTTTTATTAGTCATTGTTTTTGATGAAATTTTTTCAAAGCAATGTGTGATCCAAAACCTAAAGATCTTCCCCATCATTGTTTTATATTGTTTGGAAAATTACCTTAAAGCTGCTCAATGGACTACATAGCAGACTAATACTTTCTTTCTTTAGAAGACAAGAAATTGGCAACTAACTATGCAGTGACAAGTACTCCCGTAAGAACATCAGCTGAAGGTTAATACTTCACTGTAGTTTATTGATTCAATCCTTTGGGCCTCAGTGACTTGCAAAGTGTTTGTTTTTTTTGGTTTTTTATTCAGCGACAAAGACAAAAAGATCAGTGGGGAAAAGAGTGATGATGCTGTCGAGCAGTTCATCGGATGAAGAAGCTATTGAATCAAAAAATGGTTAGTTTTAAATTTAATTTAAAACAACGTCTGATTTATAATACCAACCATGACCTTGTTTTAGATATACGATGGTTTTTTTGTTTTGTTTTTGTTTTTAGTACCAGTTGAAGCTAGGAAGTATCCTTTGCGTGGTGAGTGGTTTGATTTTTGATTTTTTTGTCAAACAATATTTATTCAACCTGTCCTACTCTGCGTTGTGGGAAATGTTTATTTATAGAACATTGAATTTGAAAACCAGACCTTATTTGTTTTAAATCTCACATAGGTCAATTAAAAATCATATGAAATATAAGTTGTTTTTATAGTCCTCTATGCAAAATATATTACTTAACGTTTTTGCGGAAAATTGTCTAGTATCACTAATATTAAACGTAATATTTTTACAAATTACATGTACTTAACTTTTTTTCACTTACTTAAAAGTAATTGCGAGTTCACCGAAATAAAAATGTATTTTTTGTTGACCATTTGATTGTACATTTGACTTTGAATTATAGGCAGATCAAAAAAAAGAAAAAAGTACGTTAAAATTACTGGTGAGTATCCTTTCAAGAGTCTTTCTGTTTTAATTATTTATTTTAGTTTTCTCAATAACACTTAGACAGTTATGAAAATTATTTATATACCGAGAAATATCAACCTGGATTGTTTAAAATTTATGGGATGTACAAGTATCTTTTGCAAAAGATGTATTTCATGTTTATGAATATCCATTTCTATCTAGATGCCCAAATTAGAGATGATTCATGTGATCCTACTTCCTATGAAGGTAAGTGATGTAAAAAATTAAGTTTAAAGAAACCTTTGTAGGTTGCTTCGTGTGCAAATTAGATTTTAAAGAATTTGGCGTCTTCCCCAATCTTAAATTCTCTCAGAAATTCAACTTTCCAATGATCCTGGAGATTAAATATGTTGAAAAATGCTTAGATCTTTCAAGTGTCATTAACTTTACTGATTTTTGAGTTGCCATAGTATAAAAACGCTGCTATATATAAGTTATAAAGGACAATATTTTTTCTGTTAAAGCAATAATAGTTTGAATGGTCGTCTTGCTAACCAAGAGTTATAATTTCCAGGAATTTTCTAGTTTAAAAAACAACCAGATTTTATTCCAATAGATAAAGAAGAGAATGAGAGATTGAAATGCAAACGTAAGTTGAACACTTTTATCGCTTCTTCATATATATAGGTTTAGTTAAACCACTTTTTTAGGTTTGATATTAACAAAACTTATCTTATTGTTGCTTTTATACTTAGCTGTCAAATCCAGTGTCAAGTGGACTCCGGAATTAAATAAAGTGTTCTTCGAAAAATTTGGTTGTTACGTGCGTCGCACCAATGATCGACCATTTCCAGGTATCAAATAATTTAGCTTTTGTTCGATGGTTTTTAAGTATAGGTAAATAGATTGTTTGAACAATCACTTGCAAATGAGGCATAGTTGCTTAAAGCAACTATTTTGTGTCTTTTGTGCGAGTATACTCAATCATTCTTGCATTATTTTAGGTCGACTGGAAATGGAAAATTTTGCAAAAAGTTACTTTGGATCAGCCAATTTTGCCTTCGCTGTGCGAACAAAAATAAACAACGAGCGGAAAAAGTTCGATGACATAAAGAATAAAAGGTTGAAAGAAATTGGACTAACTAGTTAATCATGCAGTTATTTTTGCTTTACTAATTTTTTGTTTGGATATACTGACTTTAGCTAACTTGTGAAGTTGTCGCTTTGAATTACCTAATTTCTAGTCATTTTGGTGTCTATTTACATTCCTGCGTTCTGTACATGTATTACGCACAAATGAGTTAGTGTGGATTTTTTTCCTTTTTTTTAAAGGTATGAATCGATCCATTTATTCTTTGCAATTTATTTGTAATTTTATGTTCAGAAAGAAAAATTAGTCCACATTTTGCTTTTTTTATTTCTCCTTGGTTCAAACCTGTGAAATGACTATGTGTCATCCTATAGGAAATGTTTTGCGCCAATACACTAATAATTACCGTCGGGTAGACCTTTTGTACCTTCTCACGGTCACGTTATACGCAAGTGATTTTGCTGTTTCACCAATCTTCGGAGTAACAGGTGTCTCAAGTGTAAATCCACTTCCGAACAAACTGGACAGAAATTAATAAATTGATTAAACGTAGATTGGTCAACTTTTACATTATTTGCTCAAAAATATGAAGTGAAAATACATAATAGTTTTAGAAACAGCGAAAAGCTCACATTTTAAACGACTGCTTCAAGAATATTTTTTCCGACATGAACGGAACAGGTAATTAAGGCACGATTGGGTATAAATCATAAGCCATTCTTTTCGTTTACCGAAATTTTATGATCCTGCAAGTGGAAAATTGTCTTAGAGTAAAGAGTTGTTTTAATGTCTTTTCCGTTTCTTGAGATCGATCAAAGAAGGGTAAACTTCGTTAGTTCGCACAAATATTGACATCTGGTTAGAGTAAAACAAAAAACCTTATTTATTTCCATCATTTGATTAGAGAAGTACTATTTCAGAATTTTTTCTTAACATCTTCTAAAATGACCTAGTTAGCATTTCTAATCAGTTTATTTTCAGTTCTTCTCAGTTATAAGAAGATAAAATATAATTTGTATTTTAGCTGTATTGTAGAAAAATAATTTACCAAAGTCAAGGTGAAAACCCTGCATTTTCCTTATCTTAATCAGAAATTTTATGATTTCATTCTTTTAATTTCTTCAGATTCTAAGATTACGGAGTTTAATACCGCGCAGGTCTGCCCACTAGAAAAGCGCTTGTAGGAAAAAAAATTTAAAACGCCGGCAGAGCGTAAGGCATAAGGAAAACATGAATTAGTGACCTTTTGCTTTGTATTTTTACTCTATAAATACTGCGATAAATTGATTTATTAATTATTTAAAATACTCAGTACTCACATAAGAGCTTGTCCAGAAGAAACAAGGTTCAAGATCGAAACATGCTAAAATTGCTTTAAGCTGTAGCTGCACCAATGTTACAAATGAAAAAACTTTATTTATGGCAGCTAGTTACATCACAAGTTTTCATTATTGTCTTAAAAATACCGCAATGCGTAAAAAGGGAAAGTAACAACAATTGTCAAGTCTTACCTAGCTATCTTGCTATAATGGGTTAGGAGATGAAACGCAATAATAAGAAACAAGTTGGAATGATTTTTTATTGTTATAGCATAGCTAGCACGAGAGATTTATTTAGCACTTTGCATTTCAAAAGTAATGTACACATAATTGTGCAATAAGGATTTATTATATATTCAATGCTGAAGCTTAAAAAATATATATATATATTTGTAAATCATGTCCGTAACGGAGAATAAAGGTACGTAAAACATGTTATAGTGTTCCCTAATTCCCGAATGTGTATAAATAACTTTTTAATTATTTGTGCACTCAAAAAAAAATTTATATTTTTTTGTCCTAAAGGAAGATTGGGGAGACACGTCCCCCGAATCTCACTATTGTACTTTGAAAAATTAAAGGGGACACAAAAAATGTGGCTATCGCCGAAACCCCATAAAACATACCATAGCTGTGTCAGCATCCCAAATAGGTCTCGAATATTAAAATTGTTTTGAGCAAAAAAGCTTTGTTCATGAAATATGAGGTGTCACCTTATTATACATTTCGAGCGGGGTCCCCCTAACGTGGAATAAAGAAGTATATATATATATATATATATATATATATATATATATATATATATATATATATATATTAGCCCATATAGATTTTTTGGCATAAGGGTATATATATTTATATCGTTATTAGCAGCGGGTTATATATTTACACCTTATGTGCGATTTCTATGAAGTACATCCCTCTTTTTTTTAGTTAAATTTTAGCTTACGGTCACGTCATAAGAAAGTGATCCGTCATTTCCGTGTCGTGGACTCACAGTTTTACTCACGCAAGGGAATTAATATATAAGATAAATCTTTTTTTACTGTGGGACCAATCCTAGCCGTTAGTTCGCGCTGAAGAAATAGAGACAGTTTCAGAAACTACGTTTCATTGACTTTCTAACGGTGTCAATCCGTTTGAGTTACAACGGTTGCGTCACATATCCGTACCAACATGTATTTAGCGATAGTATTCGGATATTACTAGGTTGCATCGCTTTTAACAGTGAAACGTTTGACTGTGGGACTTAATTGAACTGACTTTGGAATTTGACATTATAAATATGATAAATGAGCCCGTTTGAATACAAGAAGTGACATTCTTCTTAATTTGACATGATTGCTGGAATTCAGCGATTATATTAGGCTGTGTGGTAGCGCTTTATTTAAAAATTTAGATAAATAAGTCTTTTTTTACTGTGGGACCATTTCTGTCCGTTAGCACGCCATGAATAAATAGGAACAGTTTCAAAGACTACATTTCATTGACTTTCTGGTGGTATCAATCCGTTTGAGTTACAACAGTTGCGTCACATATTCGTACCAACATGTATTTAGTGATTTTCTTCCGATATTACTAGGTGGAATCGCTTTTAACAGTGAAACGATTGACTCTTGGACTTAATTGAACTGATTTTGGACTGTGACCTTATAAATGTTATAAGTGAGACGATTGGACTCCAAGAAAAAACATTCATCTTAACTTGACATGATTGTGGGAACTCAGCGATTACACTGGACACCGTGGTAGCGCTTCATTTAAGAATTTAGATAAATAAGTCATTTTTACTGTGGGACCAATCCTAGCCGTTAGGGCGCGCTGAAGATATAGAGACAGTTTCAAAAACTCCATTTCATTGACTTTCTAACAGTATCAGTTTGTTTAAGTTACAACGGTTGCGTCACATATTCGTACCAACATGTATTTAGTGATTTTCTTCCGATATTACTAGATTGCATTGCTTTTAACAGTGAAACGATTGACTCTGGGACTTAATTGAACTGATTTTGGACTGTGACCTTATAAATGTTATAAGTGAGACGATTGGACTCCAAGAAAAAACATTCTTCTTTACTTGACATGATTGTGGGAACTCAGCGATTACACAGGACCCCGTGGTAGCGCTTCATTTATAAATTTAGATAAATAAGTCATTTTTACTGTGTATTCGGATATTACTTGGTTGCATCGCTTTTAACAGTGAAACGTTTGACTGTGGGACTTAATTGAACTGACTTTGGACTTTGACCTTATAAATGTGATGAATGAGCCAGTTTGACTACAAGAAATAACATTCTTATTAATCTGACATGATTGCTGGAACTCAGCAATTAGACTGGGCGCTGTGGTAGCGTTTTGTTTAAAAATTAAGATAAATAAGTCTTTTTTTACTGTGGGACCAATCCTAGCCATTAGTACGCTCTGAAGAAATAGGAACAGTTCCAAAGACGACATTTCATTGACTTTCTAGCGGTATAAATCCGTTTGAGTTACAACGGTTGCGTCACATATTCGTACCAACATGTATTTAGCGACAGTATTCGGAGATTACTAGGTTGCATTGCTTTTAACAGTGAAACAATTGACTGTGGGACTTAATTGAACTGATTTTGGACTTTGACCATATAAATGTGATAAATGAGGCAGTTTGACTACAAGAAGTGACATTCTTTTTAATTTGACATGATTGCTGGAATTCAGCGATTACATTATTCTGTCTGGTAGCGCTTTATTAAAAAATTTAGATAAATAAGTCTTTTTTTACTGTGTGACCAATCCTAGCCGTTATCGCGCGCTGAAGAAATAGAGACAGTTTCAGAAACTACACCTCACTGACATTCTAACGGTGTCAGTCCGTTTGAGTTACAACGGTTGTGTCACATATTCGTACCAACATGTTATTAGCGATAGTATTCGGATATTACTAGGTTGCATCGCTTTTAACAGTGAAATGTTTGACTGTGGGACTTAATTGAACTGACCTTGGACTTTGACCTTATAAATGTGATAAGTGAGGCAGTTTGACTACAAGGAATAACATTCTTATTAATCTGACATGATTGCTGGAACTCAGCGATTACACTGGGCGCTGTGGTAGCGTTTTATTTAAAAATTAAGATAAATAAGTCTTTTTTTACTGTGGGACCTATCCTAGCCGTTAGTTCGCGCTGAAGAAATAGAGACAGTTTCAGAAACTACATTTCATTGACTTTCTAACGGTGTCAATCCGTTTGAGTTACAACAGTTGCGTCACATATTCGTACCAACATGTATTTAGCGATAGTATTCGGATATTACTAGGTTGCATCGCTTTTAACAGTGAAACGTTTGACTGTGGGACTTAATTGAACTGATTTGGACTTTGACCTTATAAATGTGATTATATGGGCAGATCATGCATCCATACTAAACTCTGGTCATTTGTTATTGACAATCAAAGTACTTTAGGACCCTGCATTATTTTATACCGATGAAGAATTTCAAAAAAAGAATGGGTATCCCTGTTATATTTAAGAGATAGTAGAGATACCTTCAATATACATACTAGGTCATTGTCATGACAGCATAGCTGAAAAGTTAACGTACATTGAGGAAAGGCTGAAAGATGTTGAAGAGATGGCAGAGCCATTGGTAATAGAAGCGGCTAGAGTTCAAGATACTTTGCGTTTTTTCCATGGTATGGTATACAGTATGAATACTCAACAATTTGATTCGGATAAATGTACTCCATATATACAATTGAAAAATTTAGTGCATTAAATTGAAGAAATTGTGTGAATCAAATCTTTCTCAAGAAGATTATATAACTAATTTTTTTGTATTGTTCAAAACTATTATTTTAACTAAAAAATATTTTTCTCCAAAAGAAGATTCACTTTTTAGGTCTACCAGAAAGTTTTCCAAGAAGTAAAATAAAAGTGGTATACAATAATTTGATTCGTACTTTAGGGGATCACCCGGAAATACAATTCGAAAGTGGAAATCTGCATGGTAAACACTTTCCTTGTCTTTGTGGATGCAACGCTAAAGATTTTGCAGATTTAGAAAACGTGTATACACACAAGATACTTGGTCAAGAAGAATGACGTCAGAAGGTAATATTAATATTAGATCATCTACTAGACTGTCAATTTTCTTAAAAACATATATTAATTTCATAATATTTAATTTTGTAGTTTTTTTTGTTGAAAATATGACGAAATCAAATACTGTTGAAATATCTAAAAATTGAAACCATATTACGAAATTGATTATGAGGTATGCCCAGTGGAGCCGTTACATGACTGCAAGGGCCACATTAAGAATGTTTGGGATGTACTTCCGGAGGTTTTGAATAAAAAGAAAAAAGAAGCATTTGAAAATGTATGGAAGTTGCTTTTTTCAATAAAAGATCAGAAGAGGGGGGCAGATTATCGTACATCAACCATCCTAATGTATGAACACATGAAAAATGTCAGCCGTACAGAGATTAAAAACTTTCTTCAAACATTGATGGAGTTGGTGAAAATGGCATATCTTCCAGCACAAAAACGGTCTCCAAAAACCATACTTAGATTATATAATGTAGCTTTCCAACATGCATTATTATGTCAACATATTCTACCAAAACATCCAAAAAAAGTCACACACAGAAAGCTGTATGGTATCTATTTCCATTCCCTTACTACACATCTACCAGAGATAGCAAGAATAATTTCACCATCATCCTTACATACCGAAAATGAGGAACAACTTTTCAGCCAAATAAAGAACATCAGCTTGTCAACATCAAGTAGAACACTCAGCTCCATCAGAGACAATAGTATCCTCAGAATACAAATAGAGAAGAAATTTATGGAGGATACTGCACCTGCTAAATGCAAAGCAAAAAACACATCAATTGTATCCAAATTCAGTCATTGTACAGGTCAGTATAATACAGTAATTTGTATAATGAAATTTGTGATATTTTGTGTTTTCCAACCTAAACAAAAGGTAGAGCCAATCAAATTCAAGGATTGTTGTTGTGAATAACTGGTTTAAGCCCTTTAAAAATGCTAATAGAGGTATTTCAAAAGAATAAGCCTTGATTGGTTTTAGAAAAATAATGTATATTACCATTTTTAGCCAATTAAAACTTGGGGCAAGGAAATTAAATTGATAACAGTTGAAGCCAGGAGTTTATTTTTTTATAAAAATTATATTTCAGATAATTATGAAGGAACAAAGCTGAATGAAGGTCTCAACCAACGTTTACTACAGGCACATCTGGAACGACTGAGTGACTACCTTGAATGCGGAGAAGGAGTATGGTGGCATACTGAAGGAATGTATATAGTATTTCATGATGCTGATTGTGATCCAGATTTTAGGTGAGCGTAGAAAAAGCTTCAAATGAATAAATTTGAAAGGAAAAAACTTTTGCGGTTTTCCATTTTCGAATTAAAATTCGAGAAAGCTTATATTTCTGCAACAGTTTTCAGAAAGTCTCATCTGCAAAAGCTTTTGTTGATTCTTCATGCTGAAAAACTTTCAGATTGTGAACTGTAATAAATTTTTTGCGGTCAATTTGACAACAAAAGTTTAGCTGCATAAAGTATCAACGTTTTTTAAATGTACGGTACATGTGAACATTTAACCAGCCTAAAAACAAATAAGAAGTGAACGAAATTACTCTAATGAATGTTGACGGGAGACAAAAAAATTATAAATCCAATGCCACTCAACATGTAGATTTTCTTTCATAGAAATGAAGGACGGAGGATGATGAGTTTCACAGAAAACTCTATGATATCTATTTACCCATACTTGGAAAGGTAAGGAAATGTTTTCATTACTATTATTTTAATCACAAAACATGTGTTCCTAGTTGATAATGTACCCTGCAGTGTCTGTATGATTTAGAGACAACTTTCTCTTTTTTTAAGATGCTGGAGAAACATTATCGAGAATAAGGTTGAAATACCGTTAAAAGATATTGTTATATTCAATGAAAATGGCGACTTCCTAAATCGCATTGAACAACACCAAGTTCAGGGGGATGTGGCGAATACGATACTGAAAAATAATCCAGTCATTGAACAAAATGAAGAAGAAAGTTCACAAGAAGAAGAAGAAGTACCAGAGGAACCACCAGAGATGGATTTGATGCTGGAAGAGAGGAAAAGTGTTGTTGAAGAAGTACATGACGGCGTAAAAGAAATTCCAAGTGAAGTAGATTTTCAATGCGAACAGAAAAACAAACCCACAACCCAAAGAAGATCACAGCTGAAAACGAGGGTGGCAAAAGTAGTATACAGGGTTCTTGGTGATGGCTATTCAAAGCAGTTGGAATTGTTTGATAACCATCATATTCTTTTCAAAAATGAGAAGTACGAAAGCTCAAGAAAAATACGTCAAAAAATTCTTCCAACTCTACAAAATAAAGTAAGAGTAAAAATGATGTATTATGAAGAAGCAGTCAATGCCTAGGAAAAGGATTTCTTTTAAAAAAATGAGAAAATACCCTCACTGAGTGAGATCGAAAAAGATGTCAACCATTACGAAAATTACAAACAGCTTCTTCGTTGTAAAAATATGATGAAGTTTTGGGGTTTGAAAATATAGTTGACATACAAACCATTACCTGTACATAATTTTTATAAGCAGATCTTTCTTTCAAACTTCCAGCCAGCCAGCCTTCGCTTAGATCTTCGTTGATTTGATTTCATAAATCTTTGTCTCGGTAGCCGGATTCAACATGTTTTCGACACGTCGACAAAAACAATGAGGACGCTGATCAGAGGATCGCGGGCGGTATGAAATTTTTTGACGCGCCTTAACTCGCCCGAGTGTTGGACTTAATTGAACTGATTGTGGACTTTGACCTTATAAATGTGATAAATAAGCCAGTTTGACTACAAGAAATAACGTTGATCTTAATTTGACATGATTGCTGGAACTCAGCGATTACACTGGGTGCTGTTGTAGCACTTTATTTGAAAATTAAGATAAATAAATCATTTTTTACTGTGGGAGCAATCCTAGCCGTTAATTCGCGGTGAAGAAATAGAGAGAGTTTCAAATACTACATTTCATTGACTTTCTAACGGTGTCAAGCCGTTTGAGTTACAACGGTTGCGTCACATTTTCGTACCAACATGTATTTAGGGATGTTTCTCTGATAATACTAGGTTGTATCGCTTTTAACAGTGAAACGATTGAATGTGGCACTTAAATGAACTGATTTTGGACTGTGACCTGATAAGTGTGATAAGTGAGACAATTGGACTCCAAGAAGTAACATTCTTCATAATTTGACATGATTGCCGAAACTCAGCGATTACACTGGGCGCTGTGGTAGCGCTTCATTTAAAAATTAAGAAAAGAAAGTCATTTTTTACTGTGGGACCAATCCTAGCCGTTAGCGCGCGCTGAAGAAATAGCGACAGGTTCAAAAACTACATTTCATTGAATTTCTAACGGTGTCAGTCCGTTTGAGTTACAACGGTTGGGTCACATATTCGTACTAACATGTATTTAGCGATATTTTTCTGATATTACTAGGTTGCATCGCTTTTAACAGTGAAACGATTGACTGTGGGACTTAATGAACTAACTTTAGACTGTGACCTGATAAATGAGACAATTGGACCCCAAGAAATAACATTCTTCTTAATTTGACGTGATTGCCGGAATTCAGCGATTGCACAGGGCGCTGTGGTAGCGCTTCATTTAAAAATTTAGATAAATACGTCATTCTTTATCGTAGGACGAATCCTAGCCGTTATCGCGCGCTGAAGAGATAGCGACAGTTTCAAAAACCACACTTCATTGACTTTCTACCGGTATCAATCCGCTTCAGTTACAATGTTTGCGTGACATATTCGTACCAACTTGTATTTAGCCATATTTTTTTCATATTACTAGGTTGCATTGCTTCTAACAGTGAAACGATTGACTGTGGGACTTAATTGAACTGATTGTGGACTTTGATCTTATAAATGTGATAAATAAGCCAGTGTGACTACAAGAAATACCGTTGCTCTTAACTTGATATGATTGATGGAACTCAGCGATTACACTGGGCGCTGTTGTAGCGCTTTATTTAAAAATTAAGATAAATAAGTCATTTTTTACTGTGGGACTAATCCTAGCCGTTATTTCGCGCTGAAGAAGTAGAGACAGTTTCCAAAACAACATCTCAATGACTTTCTAACGGTGTCAATCCGTTTGAGTTACAACGGTTGCGTCACATATTCGTACCAACATGTGTTTAGATATTTTTTTCCGATATTACTAAGTTGTATCGCTTTTAACAGTGGAACGATTGCCTGTGGAACTTAATTGAACTAACTTTGGAGTGTGACCTTATAAATGTCACAAGTGAGTCAACTGGACTCCAAGAAATAACATTCTTCTTAATTTGACATGATTGCCGGAACTCAGCGATTACACTGGGCGCTGTGATAGTGCTTCATTTAAAAATTTAGACCGATAAGTCATTCTTTACTGGGGGACCAATCCTCGCCGTTATTGCGCGCTGAAGAAATAGCAACAGTTTCAAAAACTACATTTCATTGACTTCCTAACGGTGTCAGTCCGTTTGAGTTACAACGGTTGGGTCACATATTCGTACAAACATGTATTTAGCGATATTTTTCTGATATAACTAGGTTGCATCGCTTTTAACAGTGAAACGATTGACTGTATGACTTAATTGAATTAAATTTGGACTGTGACCTGATAAATGTGATAAATGAGAAAATTGGACCCCAAGAATAAAAATCTTCTTAATTTGACGTGATTGCCGGAACTCAGCGATTGCACTTGGCGCTGTGGTAGCGCTTCACTTTAAAACTTAGATAAATAAGTCATTTTTTGCTGTGGGACCAATCCTGGCCGTTAGCACGCGCTGAGTAAGTAGGAACAGTTTCCAAAACTACATTTCATTGACTTTCTAGTAGTATAAATTCGTTTGAGTTACAAAGGTTGCGTCAATTATTCGTACGAACACGGTTTCTTGGGGTGTTCCGTAACTTTAAGTGATGTCTCAAACAAGGAGCAAGATGGATTTTCTAATGAATGTGATTTAGAAAATGCTAAACATTTGCGGCTTAAGCATCCGAATAATCCTTTGCTTTGCTATTTAAACTTAAATAGCTTAAGGAGCAAGATAGTAGATGTTCGCGAAGTTGTAACAAAAATATCACCAGATTACTTTGTTTTGGCAGAAACTAAATTAAACCTTGAATTTCCGTCTGCTCAATTTGATATTGAAAATTATGAAATACGAAACAGAAGGGACAGGGATAAAAATGGAGGGGGACTTATTGAATACGTCAAAAAAGGGCTGATTTGTAAGCAATTATCGAACCTTGAGCCAAAGAAAAATGAAGTTATTTGTTCTGAGATTACAGTGAGAAAAAAAAATGGGCCATTTTTAGTGTATATAGATCACCAGAATCTTCTAACTAAAGTAACTTTTTCATTAAGGTAGAACGCTCACTTGATTTGGCTTTCAAAACTTATGATAATGTTGTAGTCATGGGCGATATAAATATTGATTGTGATGACTCAAGTTCGACAGGTTTTGACAGTTTTACAACTTTTTGCGAAACCTACAATTTAAAAAATTTAAAAAAACAAAAAACATGTTTCAGAAATACTCGTGCATCACGAATAGATGTGTTTTTAACAAATAAACATGCATGTTTCCATAATTCTAAATCTTTTGAAACTGGACTTAGTGACCACCACTATATGATTTCTACTTTTATGAAGACTTTTTTAGTACGTTTAAAATCGAAAGAGATATCGTATAGGTGTTTTAAAAAATTTTATGAGCAAGTTTTTCTTGAAGAAGTGAGGAGCACAGATTTTTGTTGTGATAACATAGATCCAAATGAAAGTTATGAGAACCTTGTACTGAAATTTCGAAATATAATTGATAAACATGCACCTATAAAAATTAAATTAGTTCGGGGTAACGAAGCCCCGTTTATGAATAAAAAATTACGAAAAGCAATTTACACAAGATCTCGTCTTAAAAACAATTTTAACAAAAATCGAACAGATGAAAATAGGGCAAAATATCAAAAACAAAGAAATAAGTGTGTTAGTATGAGACGACAGGCGATTAAAGAGCATTTTAAAAGTGTTATGGAGGGTGGCACTATTCAAAATAAGAAATTTGGGAGCACTGTTAAACATTTCCTTACTAACAAATCAGGTAAGAGCTCTAATGAAATTATGATTGTTCACGATGATATTATAGTAACGGATGAAAATAAATTAGCGGAAATTTTCAATGAAGAGTACATACATATAGTTGAAAAATATAGTGGAGTTAAACCAGTGTCGCTACGAAATTATCAATCTGAAAATAGAAATGAAGTTATCTCAAAGATTCTGGAAACATTTAAAAATCACCCTAGTATTCTTGAAATTAAAAATTCACTAATTGATCAAAATAATGAAATGTTGTTTAACTTTAAGGAAGTCTCGGAAAATTAAGTCTCTAAACTTTTCGGGGATCTAAAAGTAGGTGTGGCATCTGGAGAGGACAAGATATCGGCTAAAATGGTGAAGTTAGCTAAACCTTTTTTGATAAAACCCTTAACAAATGCCATTAACAACAGTATTTGTCTTTCTGTTTTTCCGAGGAGAGCCAAACGCGCTACTGTATCCCCTAGTGATAAAGGTGGGAAAGATAAATTATGTGTAAACAACTATAGACCAGTCAGCATTTTCAATATATTTTCAAAATTTTATGAGAGAATAATTAAATCTCAAATGGTTGATTATATTGATAAAAAACTTTCAGAATTTTTATCAGCCTATAGGGAATCATATGGCACACAACATGTACTTATAAGATTATTGGAAGAATGGAAACAAAAATTAGATAAACATTACGTAGTTGGTGCAGTTTTAATGGATTTATCTAAAGCTTTTGATTGCGTGCCTCATGATTTACTTATTGATAAATTAAATGCCTATGGCTTTAGCCAGGATGCCCTACTTCTAATTTTATCGTACCTTTCTGACAGAGAGCAATCTACCCGCATAAATAATCAGCATAGTCTTTTCCAATTAATTCTGTCTGGAGTACCCCAAGGATCAATTTTAGGACCTATTTTATTTAACATTTTTATTAATGACTTTATTTATTTTATTAAAAAAGCCAGTGTACACAATTATGCTGATGACAATTCCCTTTCTGCTTTCTCAAACTCAATTTCAAACTTAATTAAACTTTTAGAATGTGAATCTAATATAGCACTAGTGTGGTTGAAAAATAACAAAATGATGGCGAATCCAAAAAAATTTCAATCAATCATTGTCACCAGAGATAAATGTAACAATTGTGATTTAGTGGTAAAAATTGGTGACAAGTTAATTAAAACAGAAAGCGAAGTTAAATTACTAGGAGTGACCATTGATAATGGATTGAATTTCGACTCTCACATTTCTAAACTTATCAAAAAATCATCAGCACAATTAAATGCACTGTTTAGACTTAGCACGTTTTTATCTCACAAAGCCAAATTAGCGCTGGTACAAAGTTTTATATACTCTAACTTTAATTATTGCCCTTTAGTATGGAATTTCTCTTCATATAAGTCTTTGTTAAAGATTGAACAAATTCAGAAGAGAGCTTTGCGTTTCTTATTAAATGATAATGATAGTACTTACGACGAACTCCTTTTGAAAGCAGGAAAATACTAAATGACCGTCTATAGACTTAAAACATTATGTACAGAAATATATAAGACTTTGCACGAACTCAATCCGACATACATTAAAGATATCTTTAAATTTCATGGGAGTGGTAGATCAGTGAGATCACAAAATTTTAATAATTTAACAGTCCCAAATATAGATACCGTTAGTTTTGGAACAAAAAGTCTCTCTTCCCTGGGGCCAAAAATATGGAATAAATAGAAGAGTCTCTTAGTACTTTTAAAAATGCGATCAAAAGTTGGAATGAAAGTAAATGTTTTTGTGAGGTATGTGAATTGTCCCAAACACGCTTTTAGTTAAATTTTACTCTTTTTTTTATATAAAATTTAAAAATTTTCTCTCATTTAATTAATATTATTTAATACTATTTCTATTTGCACTTTAATTTCAGTCAGTTTTGATTAGCACTACTTTTTAGAGCTATGCATATAATTTTTCTTTTCACGAAACTTGTATATAATGTACCGACTATAAATAAATTTACAAACAAACAAACATGTGTTTAGATATTTTTTTCCGATATTACTAAGTTGTATCGCTTTTAACAGTGTAACGATTGACTGTGGGACTTAATTGAATTCATTCTGGACTGTGACCTTATAAATGTGATAAGTGAGCCAACTGGACCACAAAAAATAACATTGTTCTTAATTTGAAATGATTGCTGGAATTCAGCGATTACACTGGGCGCTGTGGTAGCGCTTCATTTAAAAATTTAGATAAATAAGTCATTTTTCACTGTGGGACCAACCTGGCCGTTAGCACGCGCTGAATAAATAGGAACAGTTTCCAACACTACATTTCATCGAATTTCTAGCGGTATAAATTCGTTTGAGTTACAACGGTTGCGTCACATATTCGTACCAACATGTATTGAGCGATAGTGTTCGGATATTACTAGGTTGCATCGCTTTTAACAGTGAAACGTTTGACTGTGGGACTTAATTGAACTGAGTGTGGACCTTGACCTTATAAATGTGATAAATAAGCCAGCTGGACTACAAGAAATAACGTTGTTCTTAATTTGACATGATTGCTGGAAGTCCGCGATTACACTGGGCGCTGTGGTAGCGCTTTATTTAAAAATTAAGATAAATAAATCATTTTTTACTGTGGGACTAATCCTAGCCGTTAGTTCGAGCTGAAGAAATAGAGACAGTTTCAAAAACTACATTTCATCGACTTTCTAACGGTGTCAGTTCGTTTGAGTTACAACAGTTGCGTCACATAATCGTACCAACATGTAGTTAGTGATTTTTTTCCGATATTACTAAGTTGTATCGCTTTTAACGGTAAAACGACTGCCTGTGGAACTTAATTGAACTAACTTTGGATTGAGACCTTATAAATGTCATCAGTGAGTCAACTGGACTCCAAGAAATAACATTCTTCATTATTTGACATGATTGCCGGAACTCAGCGATTACACTGGGCGCTGTGAAAGTGCTTCACTTAAAAATTTAGATAGATAAGTCATTCTTTACTGTAGGACCAATCCTCGCCGTTATTGCGCGCTGAAGAAATAGCAACAGTTTTACAAACTACATTTCATTGACTTCCTAACGGTGTCAGTCCGTTTGAGTTACATGTATTTAGCGATATTTTTCTGATATTACTAGGTTGCATCGCTTTTAACAGTGAAACGATTGACTGTGGGACTTAATTGAATTAAATTTGGACTGGGACCTGATAAATGTGATAAATGAGACAATTGCACCCCAAGAATTAACAATCTTCTTAATTTGACGTGATTGCCGGACCTCTTCATCTTCTTCTTCTTAATTTATTTAACGTCGGAGAAATAACTATGTACATATAGCTTCCTGATATAAATAAATAAATAAATAAATAAATAAATACATACTTATAAATATACAGGAAACTAATCAAATCCGAGAAAAATTTGTTTATAGTTTTATGAAAAATGTATAAAAATTATGAAAAATTATTTAAATAGACCGAGTGACTGAAATCATACTCCTTTAGTTTCGTTTTAAATTTTTTAAGGCTGTTACAACTTTTCAATTCGGAAGGTAAAGTATTCCAAATTTTAGGGCCCAATGAGCGAAGACATTTTTCCCCAAAATTTTTAGTATTAAAGTTCAATGTTTTAAGATTATTTAAATATTGACTTTGTACTGACCTGGTTGTTTCGCTGCGTTGAAAGATGTCTAACATAAATGGCGGATTTAAATTATTAAGAAATTTAAAAATCTCTATACATAGATTTCGTATTCGCATAATTTTCATGTAGTTACTTTTGTTCTTGCTAGAAATGTACTTTTCTTTTCTCTCTGAATATCCGCTATCTACAAATTTTAGGGCTCGCTTATGGAGTTTTTCGACCCTAGAAAGTGATTTTGAAGATGATAAATTCCAAATAAGTGGACAGTAGTTAAAGTTTGAATACACAAAACTTTCTGCTAAGACACTCTTAGCTTTAAAAGGAAGTATGTTTTTAAATCTATACAAAGCATTTAGTTGCGCAGATGCTTTCTTGCAAACCTCATTTAAGTGCTGATCAAATCTAAGGTTATTGTCAATTTTAACTCTTAACAGTTTGACTGTGTCTTGCGAATATATGTTTTTATCTCCGATTCTTATCAGTGTACTACTTGTGTTTCTATCCTATCCTTGCTGATTATAATGCATTGAAATTTGTCAGGGTTAGCAATCATTTTATTTTCATGTAGCCATGCTAATGCCTGCTCAGACTCACCTTCTAAAATTTTAATGAGGTTTGGAATTGAATTGGAAAAGCTTGACAATGTATTATCATCAGCATAGTTGTGTAGGTCACTTCTGGTTATAAAAAGAAAAATATCGTTAAGAAAAATATTAAAAATTATCGGCCCTAAGATTGATCCATGCGGAACACCTGAAAGAATCATTTGGAAAAGACTGTAGTGTCCGTTTATACGAGTAGATTGTTCTCTATTTGTTAGGTATGACAGGACAAATTTCAGGGCATTAATTTCAAATCCATATGCCCCAAGTTTAGCGATTAGTAAATCATGTGGCACGCAATCGAATGCTTTTGATAGATCCGTTAAGACTGCACTAACCACGTAATTCTTATCAAGTTTTTTTTCCATTCTTCCAGTAAACGAATTAAGACATGCTGTGTGTTATAGTTTTTCCGATAGGCCGACAAAAAATATTGAAAGTTTCGATTCTATGAAAGACATGATTTGATCCTTCATTATGTTTTCATAGAATTTTGAAAATACATTCAACACACTGACAGGTCTAAAATTTTTAATGCTATGTTTGCCTTTACCTCCTTTGTCAAGAGGTGCTACCGTTGCACGTTTGGCTCCATCGGGAAAAATATTCAATTTTATGCTGCTGTTTATAGCATTTTTCAATGGGCCAATCAGATATTCACTAGCTAACTTCACAAGCTTTGGGGGTATTTTGTCTCTTCCTGGAGAGGAATTTATGTTTAAATTAGTAAAAAGTTTTTTGATTGTGTTGTCATCTACCTCCTCAAAGTTAAAAAAAAATATATTTTCGTTGCAGGCTTTAATTTTGACAATACTCGGATGACTCTCGTATGTTTTAATTATCTCATTAATTAGTCTCTCTTTGTCTAAGGAATTTCGATAATCAATTGATATTGGCTTGGTTCCACTACTTTTTTCTACAATGTTCATTAAATAATTCTGCAAGCTCACTGTCATTGGTTATCTGAGCACCATCTTTGATAATCATAATGTTATCATTGTTCAAACCACTTTTATTGGTTATAAACGGCTTGATAGTTTTCCAAAAAGTTTTATTTTCTACAATCTCAGAATCTATAACATTTTTAAAATACATTTTTATGGCTTTCTTTCTGAGTCCAACACACTTATTTCGTTGTTTTTTATAGTTAATCTTGTTTTCTTCAGTAGGATCTTTATTGTATCGGTTGTTAAATCTTGACCTGGTATAAATGGCTTGCCTAAGTTCTTTATTCATAAAAGGTGCTTCATTTCCCCTGAGCAGTTTCTGTTTTAAAGGGGCATGCTTTTCAATAATAGAACTAAACGTTTTTGTCAAGTTGTCGTAATTTGAAGCAGGGTCATTTTCATTAAAATCAAAAGGTGTATTCCTAACATCAGAAAGAAACTTTCTCTTATCAAACTTTCTGTTACTTGTATAAACAATTACTTTTGGTTTCAATCTTACCAGATGAGATCTTAGGAAAGTTGTAATCATCAGATGATGGTCACTAAGTCCAGTCTTAGTAACCATAGTGTTTTAAAAAGACCTTTGTTTATTTGTTAAAATAACATCAATTGATGTTCCTTGTTCACTTGCAAAACATGTTTTGTCTTTGACTAAGTTTTTTAGGTCAAAAGTATCGAGAAGTTATGTAATGATAATTTATTGTTTCATTTTTATTATGAGTATCAATGTTTACCTCAGCGATTGCACTGGGCGCTGTGGTAGCGCTTCACTTTAAAACTTAGATAAATAAGTCATTTTTTGCTGTGGCACCAATCCTGGCCGTTAGCACGCGCTGAGTAAATAGGAACAGTTTCCAAAACTACATTTCATTGACTTTCTAGTGGTATAAATTCGTCTGAGTTACAACGGTTGCGTCAAATATTCGTACAAACATATATTTAGCGATATTATTCGGGTATTACTAGGTTGTATCGCTTTTAACAGTGAAACGTTTGACTGAGGGACTTAATTGAACTGAATTTGGACTTTGACCTTATAAATGTGATAAAAGAGCCTTTTTGACTACAAGACTTAACATTCTTCTCAATTTGACATGATTACTGGAACTCAGCAATATAACTGTGCGCTGTGGTAGCGTTTTATCTAAAAATTAAGGTGAATAAGTCATTTTTTACTGTGGGACCAATCCTAGTCGTTAGTTTGCGCTGAAGAAATAGAGACAGTTTCAAAAACTACATTTCATTGACTTTCTAACGGTGCCAATCCGTTTAAGTTACAACGGTTGCGTCACATATTCGTACTAACATGTATATAGCGATATTTTTCTGATATTACTAGCTTGAATCGCTTTTAACAATCAAACGATTGACTGAGAGACTTAATTGAACTGATTTTGGACTTTGACCTTATAAATGTGATAAATGAGACAATTGCACCCCAAGAATTAACAATCTTCTTAATTCGACGTGATTGTCGAAACTCAGCTATTACACTGGGCGCTGTGGTAGCGCTTCATTTAAAAATTAAGAAAAGAAAGTCATTTTTTACTGTGGGACCAATCCTAGCCGTTAGCGAGCGCTGGAGAAATAGCGACAGGTTCAAAAACTACATTTCATTGAATTTCTAACGGTGTCAGTCGGTTTGAGTTACAACGGTTGGGTCACATATTCGTACTAACATGTATTTAGCGATATTTTTCAGATATTACTAGGTTGAATCGCTTTTTACAGTCAAAAGATTGACTGAGGGACTTAATTGAACTGATTTTGGACTTTGACCTTATAAATGTGATAAAAGAGCCTTTTTGACTACAAGAATTAACATTCTTCTCAAATTGACATGATTACTGGAACTCAGCGATTACATTGTGCGCTGTGGTAGCGCTTTATTTAAAAATTAAGGTGAATAAGTCATTTTTTACTGTAGGACCAATCCTTGTCGTTAGTTTGCGCTGAAGAAATAGAGACAGTTTCAAAAACTATATTTCATTGACTTTCCAACGGTGTCAATCCGTTTAAGTTACAACGGTTGCGTCACATATTCGTACCAACATGTATTTAGCGATAGTGATCGGATATTAGTAGGCTGCATCGCCTTTAACACTGAAACGTTTCACTGTGGGACTTAATTGAACTGATTTTGGACTGTGACCTTATAAGTGTGATAAGTGAGCCAATTGGACTCCAAGAAGTAACATTCTTCTTAATTTGACATGATTGCTGGAACTCAGCGATTACACTGGGCGCTGTGGTAGCGCTTCATTTAAAAATTTAGATAAATAAATCATTTTTCACCGTGGGACCAACCTGCCCGTTCGCACTCACTGAATAAATAGGAACAGTTTCCAAAACTACATTTCATTGAATTTCTAGTGGTATAAAGTCGTTTGAGTTACAACGGTTGCGTCACATATTCGTACCAATATGTATTTGGCGATAGTGTTCGGATGTTACTAGGCTGCATCGCTTTTAACAGTGAAACGTTTGACTTTGGGACTTAATTGAACTCATTCTGGAATGTGAACTTATAAATGTGATAAGTGAGCCAACTGGACCCCAAGAAATAACATTGTTCTTAATTTGACATGATTGCTGGAACTCAGCGATTACACTGGGCGCTGTGGTAGCGCTTCATTTAAAAATTTAGATAAATAAGTCATTTTTCACCGTGGGACCAACCTGGCCGTTCGCACTCACTGAATAAATAGGAACAGTTTCCAAAACTACATTTCATTGAATTTCTAGCGGTATAAATCCGTTTGAGTTACAACGGTTGCGTCACATATTCGTACCAACATGTATTTAGCGATAGTGTTCGGATATTACTAGGTTGCATCGCTTTTAACAGTGAAACGATTGACTGTGGGACTTAATTGAACTGATTGTGGACTTTGACCTTATAAATGTGATAAATAAGCCAGTTTGACTACAAGAAATAACGTTGATCTTAATTTGACATGATTGCTGGAACTCAGCGATTACACTGGGTGCTGTGGTAGCACTTTATTTGAAAATTAAGATAATAAAATCATTTTTTACTGTGGGACGAATCCTAGCCGTTATCGCGCGCTGAAGAAATAGCGACAGTTTCAAAAACCACACTTCATTGACTTTCTACCGCTATCAATCCGCTTCAGTAACAACGGTTGCGTGACATATTCGTACCAACTTGTGTTTAGCCATATTTTTTTCACATTACTAGGTTGCATCGCTTTTAACAGTGAAACGATTGACTGTAGGACTTAATTGAACAGATTTAGGACTGTGACTTTATAAATGTTATAAGTGAGACAATTGGACTCCAAGAAGTAACATTCTTCTTAATTTGACGTGATTGATGGAATTCAGCCATTAAACTGGGCGCTGTGGTAGCGCTTCACTTTAAAATTTACATAAATAAGTCATTCTTTACCGTGGGACGAATCCGAGCGGTTATCGCGCGCTTAAGAAATAGGAACAGTTTCCAAAACTACATTTCATTTAATTTCTAGCGGTATAAATCCGTTTGAGTTACAACGGTTGCGTCACATATTCGTACCAACATGTATTTAGCGATAGTGTTCGGATATTACTAGGTTGCATCGCTTTTAACAGTGAAACGTTTGACTGTGGGACATAATTGAACTGATTGTGGACTTTGACCTTATAAATGTGATAAATAAGCCAGTTTGACTACAAGAAATAACGTTGATCTTAATTTGACATGATTGCTGGAACTCAGCGATTACACTGGGTGCTGTGGTAGCACTTTATTTGAAAATTAAGATAAATAAATCATTTTTTACTGTGGGACGAATCCTAGCCGTTCTCGCGCGCTGAAGAAATAGAGACAGTTTCAAAAACTACATTTCATTGACTTTCCAACGGTGTCAATCCGTTTAAGTTACAACGGTTGCATCACATATTCGTACCAACTTGTGTTTAGCCATATTTTTTTCATATTACTAGGTTGCATCGCCTTTAACACTGAAAGGATTGACTGTGGGACTTAATTGAACTGATTTAGGACTGTGACTTTATAAATGTTATAAGTGAGACAATTGGACTCCAAGAAATATCATTCTTCTTAATTTGACGTGATTGATGGAATTCAGCGTGGTAGCGCTGTATTTAAAAATTAAGATAAATAAGTCATTTTTTACTGTGCGACCAATCCTAGCCGTTATCTTGCGCTGAAGAAGTAGAGAATGTTCTCAAAAGTACATTTCATTGACTTTCTAACGGTGTCAATCCGTTTAAGTTACAACGGTTGCGTCACATATTCGTACCAACATGTGTTTAGATATTTTTTTTCGATATTACTAAGTTGTATCGCTTTTAACAGTGTGACGATTGGCTGTTGGACTTAATTGAACTCATTCTGGACTGTGACCTTATAAATGTGATAAGTGAGCCAACTGGACCCCAAGAAATAACATTGTTCTTAATTTGAAATGATTGCTGGAATTCAGCGATTACACTGGCGCTGTGGTAGCGCTTCATTTAAAAATTAAGAAAAGAAAGTCATTTTTACTGTGGGACCAATCCTAGCCGTTAGCGCGCGCTGGAGAAATAGCGACAGGTTCAAAAACTACATTTCATTGAATTTCTAACGGTGTCAGTCGGTTTGAGTTACAACGGTTGGGTCACATATTCGTACTAACATGTATTTAGCGATGTTTTTCAGATATTATTAGGTTGAATCGCTTTTTACAGTCAAGCGATTGACTGAGGGACTTAATTGAACTGATTTTGGACTTTGACCTTATAAATGTGATAAAAGAGCCTTTTTGACTACAAGAATTAACATTCTTCTCAAATTGACATGATTACTGGAACTCTGCGATTACACTGGCGCTGTGGTAGCGCTTCATTTAAAAATTAAGAAAAGAAAGTCATTTTTACTGTGGGACCAATCCTAGCCGTTAATGCGCGGTGAAGAAATAGCGACAGGTTCAAAAACTACATTTCATTGAATTTCTAACGGTGTCAGTCCGTTTGAGTCACAACGGTTGCGTCACATATTCGTACTAACATGTATTTAGCGATATTTTTCTGATATTACTAGGTTGAATCGCTTTTAACAGTCAAACGATTGACTGTGGGACTTAATTGAACTAACTTTCGACTGTGACCTGATAAATGTGATAAATGAGGCAATAGGATCCCAAGAATTAACATTCTTCTTAAACTGACGTGATTGCCGGAACTCAGCGATTGCACTGGGCGCTGTGGTAGCGCTTCACTTTAATATTTAGATCAATAAGTCAATTTTTGCTGTGGGACCAATCCTGGCCGTTAGCACGCGCTGAGTAAATAGGAACAGTTTCCAAAACTACATTTCATTGAATTTCTAGTGGTATAAGGTCGTTTGAGTTACAACGGTTGCGTCAAATATTCGTACGAACATGTATTTAGCGATATTATTCGGGTATTACTAGGTTGCAACGCTTTTAAAAGTGAAACGATTGACTGTGGGACTTAATTGAACTGATTTAGGACTGTGACTTTATAAATGTTATAAATGAGATAATCGGACTCCAAGAAATAACATTCTTCTTAATTTGACATGATTGCCGGAACTCAGCGATTGCACTGTGTGCTGTGGTAGCGCTTCATTTAAAAATTTAGATAAATAAGTCATTTTTTACCGTAGGACGAATCCTAGCCGTTATCGCGCGCTGAAGAAATAGCGACAGTTTTAAAAACCACACTTCATTGACTTTCTACCGGTATCAATCCGCTTCAGTTACAACGGTGGCGTGACATATTCGTACCAACTTGTGTTTAGCCATATTTTTTTCATATTACTATGTTGCATCGCTTTTAACAATGAAACGATTGACTGTTGGACTTAAATGAACTCATTCTGGACTGTGACCTTATAAATGTGATAAGTGAGCCAACTGGTTCCGAAGAAATAACATTGTTCTTAATTTGAAATGATTGCTGGAATTCAGCGATTACACTGGGCACTGTGGTAGCGTTTCACTTTAAAATTTAGATAAATAAGTCATTTTTTACCGTGGGACGAATCCTAGCGGTTATCGCGCGCTTAAGAAATAGGAACAGTTTCCAAAACTACATTTCATTGAATTTCTAGCGCTATAAATCCGTTTGAGTTACAACCGTTGCGTCACATATTCGTACCAACATGTATTTAGCGATAGCGTTCGGATATTACTAGGTTGTATCGCTTTTAACAGTGAAACGTTTGACTGTGGGGCTTAATTGAACTGATTGTGGACTTTGACCTTATAAATGTGATAAATAAGCCAGTTTGACTACAAGAAATAACGTTGATCTTAATTTGACATGATTGCTGGAACTCAGCGATTACACTGGGTGCTGTGGTAGCGCTTCATTTAAAAATTTAGATAAATAAGTCATTTTTTACTGTGGGACCAATCCTAGCCGTTAGCGAGCGCTGGAGAAATAGCGACAGGTTCAAAAACTACATTTCATTGAATTTCTAACGGTGTCAGTCGGTTTGAGTTACAACGGTTGGGTCACATATTCGTACTAACATGTATTTAGCGATATTTTTCAGATATTACTAGGTTGAATCGCTTTTTACAGTCAAAAGATTGACTGAGGGACTTAATTGAACTGATTTTGGACTTTGACCTTATAAATGTGATAAAAGAGCCTTTTTGACTACAAGAATTAACATTCTTCTCAAATTGACATGATTACTGGAACTCAGCGATTACATTGTGCGCTGTGGTAGCGCTTTATTTAAAAATTAAGGTGAATAAGTCATTTTTTACTGTAGGACCAATCCTTGTCGTTAGTTTGCGCTGAAGAAATAGAGACAGTTTCAAAAACTATATTTCATTGACTTTCCAACGGTGTCAATCCGTTTAAGTTACAACGGTTGCGTCACATATTCGTACCAACATGTATTTAGCGATAGTGATCGGATATTAGTAGGCTGCATCGCCTTTAACACTGAAACGTTTGACTGTAGGACTTAATTGAACAGATTTAGGACTGTGACTTTATAAATGTTATAAGTGAGACAATTGGACTCCTAGAAGTAACATTCTTCTTAATTTGACGTGATTGATGGAATTCAGCCATTACACTGGGCGCTGTGGTAGCGCTTCACTTTAAAATTTACATAAATAAGTCATTCTTTACCGTGGGACGAATCCGAGCGGTTATCGCGCGCTTAAGAAATAGGAACAGTTTCCAAAACTACATTTCATTGAATTTCTAGCGGTATAAATCCGTTTGAGTTACAACGGTTGCGTCACATATTCGTACCAACTTGTGTTTAGCCATATTTTTTTCATATTACTAGGTTGCATCGCCTTTAACACTGAAAGGATTGACTGTGGGACTTAATTGAACTGATTTAGGACTGTGACTTTATAAATGTTATAAGTGAGACAATTGGACTCCAAGAAATATCATTCTTCTTAATTTGACGTGATTGATGGAATTCAGCGTGGTAGCGCTGTATTTAAAAATTAAGATAAATAAGTCATTTTTTACTGTGCGACCAATCCTAGCCGTTATCTTGCGCTGAAGAAGTAGAGAATGTTCTCAAAAGTACATTTCATTGACTTTCTAACGGTGTCAATCCGTTTAAGTTACAACGGTTGCGTCACATATTCGTACCAACATGTGTTTAGATATTTTTTTTCGATATTACTAAGTTGTATCGCTTTTAACAGTGTGACGATTGGCTGTTGGACTTAATTGAACTCATTCTGGACTGTGACCTTATAAATGTGATAAGTGAGCCAACTGGACCCCAAGAAATAACATTGTTCTTAATTTGAAATGATTGCTGGAATTCAGCGATTACACTGGCGCTGTGGTAGCGCTTCATTTAAAAATTAAGAAAAGAAAGTCATTTTTACTGTGGGACCAATCCTAGCCGTTAGCGCGCGCTGGAGAAATAGCGACAGGTTCAAAAACTACATTTCATTGAATTTCTAACGGTGTCAGTCGGTTTGAGTTACAACGGTTGGGTCACATATTCGTACTAACATGTATTTAGCGATGTTTTTCAGATATTATTAGGTTGAATCGCTTTTTACAGTCAAACGATTGACTGAGGGACTTAATTGAACTGATTTTGGACTTTGACCTTATAAATGTGATAAAAGAGCCTTTTTGACTACAAGAATTAACATTCTTCTCAAATTGACATGATTACTGGAACTCTGCGATTACACTGGCGCTGTGGTAGCGCTTCATTTAAAAATTTAGATAAATAAGTCATTTTTTACCGTAGGACGAATCCTAGCCGTTATCGCGCGCTGAAGAAATAGCGACAGTTTTAAAAACCACACTTCATTGACTTTCTACCGGTATCAATCCGCTTCAGTTACAACGGTGGCGTGACATATTCGTACCAACTTGTGTTTAGCCATATTTTTTTCATATTACTATGTTGCATCGCTTTTAACAATGAAACGATTGACTGTTGGACTTAAATGAACTCATTCTGGACTGTGACCTTATAAATGTGATAAGTCAGCCAACTGGTTCCCAAGAAATAACATTGTTCTTAATTTGAAATGATTGCTGGAATTCAGCGATTACACTGGGCGCTGTGGTAGCGTTTCACTTTAAAATTTAGATAAATAAGTCATTCTTTACCGTGGGACGAATCCTAGCCGTTATTGCGCGCTGAAGAAATAGGAACAGTTTCCAAAACTACATTTCATTGAATTTCTAGCGGTATAAATCCGTTTGAGTTACAACGGTTGCGTCACATATTCGTACCAACATGTATTTAGCGATAGTGTTCGGATATTACTAGGTTGTATCGCTTTTAACAGTGAAACGTTTGACTGTGGGGCTTAATTGAACTGATTGTGGACTTTGACCTTATAAATGTGATAAATAAGCCAGTTTGACTACAAGAAATAACGTTGATCTTAATTTGACATGATTGCTGGAACTCAGCGATTACACTGGGCGCTGTGGTAGCGCTTCATTTAAAAATTTAGATAAATAAATCATTTTTCACCGTGGGACCAACCTGGCCGTTCGCACTCACTGAATAAATAGGAACAGTTTCCAAAACTACATTTCATTGAATTTCTAGTGGTATAAAGTCGTTTGAGTTACAACGGTTGCGTCACATATTCGTACCAATATGTATTTGGCGATAGTGTTCGGATGTTACTAGGCTGCATCGCTTTTAACAGTGAAACGTTTGACTTTGGGACTTAATTGAACTCATTCTGGACTGTGAACTTATAAATGTGATAAGTGAGCCAACTGGACCCCAAGAAATAACATTGTTCTTAATTTGACATGATTGCTGGAACTCAGCGATTACACTGGGCGCTGTGGTAGCACTTTATTTGAAAATTAAGATAATAAAATCATTTTTTACTGTGGGACGAATCCTAGCCGTTATTGCGCGCTGAAGAAATAGCGACAGTTTCAAAAACCACACTTCATTGACTTTCTACCGGTATCAATCCGCTTCAGTAACAACGGTTGCGTGACATATTCGTACCAACTTGTGTTTAGCCATATTTTTTTCACATTACTAGGTTGCATCGCTTTTAACAGTGAAACGATTGACTGTAGGACTTAATTGAACAGATTTAGGACTGTGACTTTATAAATGTTATAAGTGAGACAATTGGACTCCAAGAAGTAACATTCTTCTTAATTTGACGTGATTGATGGAATTCAGCCATTACACTGGGCGCTGTGGTAGCGCTTCACTTTAAAATTTACATAAATAAGTCATTCTTTACCGTGGGACGAATCCGAGCGGTTATCGCGCGCTTAAGAAATAGGAACAGTTTCCAAAACTACATTTCATTGAATTTCTAGCAGTATAAATCCGTTTGAGTTACAACGGTTGCGTCACATATTCGTACCAACATGTATTTAGCGATAGTGTTCGGATATTACTAGGTTGCATCGCTTTTAACAGTGAAACGTTTGACTGTGGGACATAATTGAACTGATTGTGGACTTTGACCTTATAAATGTGATAAATAAGCCAGTTTGACTACAAGAAATAACGTTGATCTTAATTTGACATGATTGCTGGAACTCAGCGATTACACTGGGTGCTGTGGTAGCACTTTATTTGAAAATTAAGATAAATAAATCATTTTTTACTGTGGGACGAATCCTAGCCGTTCTCGCGCGCTGAAGAAATAGAGACAGTTTCAAAAACTACATTTCATTGACTTTCCAACGGTGTCAATCCGTTTAAGTTACAACGGTTGCATCACATATTCGTACCAACTTGTGTTTAGCCATATTTTTTTCATATTACTAGGTTGCATCGCCTTTAACACTGAAAGGATTGACTGTGGGACTTAATTGAACTGATTTAGGACTGTGACTTTATAAATGTTATAAGTGAGACAATTGGACTCCAAGAAATATCATTCTTCTTAATTTGACGTGATTGATGGAATTCAGCGTGGTAGCGCTGTATTTAAAAATTAAGATAAATAAGTCATTTTTTACTGTGCGACCAATCCTAGCCGTTATCTTGCGCTGAAGAAGTAGAGAATGTTCTCAAAAGTACATTTCATTGACTTTCTAACGGTGTCAATCCGTTTAAGTTACAACGGTTGCGTCACATATTCGTACCAACATGTGTTTAGATATTTTTTTTCGATATTACTAAGTTGTATCGCTTTTAACAGTGTGACGATTGGCTGTTGGACTTAATTGAACTCATTCTGGACTGTGACCTTATAAATGTGATAAGTGAGCCAACTGGACCCTAAGAAATAACATTGTTCTTAATTTGAAATGATTGCTGGAATTCAGCGATTACACTGGCGCTGTGGTAGCGCTTCATTTAAAAATTAAGAAAAGAAAGTCATTTTTACTGTGGGACCAATCCTAGCCGTTAGCGCGCGCTGGAGAAATAGCGACAGGTTCAAAAACTACATTTCATTGAATTTCTAACGGTGTCAGTCGGTTTGAGTTACAACGGTTGGGTCACATATTCGTACTAACATGTATTTAGCGATGTTTTTCAGATATTATTAGGTTGAATCGCTTTTTACAGTCAAACGATTGACTGAGGGACTTAATTGAACTGATTGTGGACTTTGACCTTATAAATGTGATAAATAAGCCAGTTTGACTACAAGAAATAACGTTGATCTTAATTTGACATGATTGCTGGAACTCAGCGATTACACTGGGTGCTGTGGTAGCACTTTATTTGAAAATTAAGATAAATAAATCATTTTTTACTGTGGGACGAATCCTAGCCGTTCTCGCGCGCTGAAGAAATAGAGACAGTTTCAAAAACTACATTTCATTGACTTTCCAACGGTGTCAATCCGTTTAAGTTACAACGGTTGCATCACATATTCGTACCAACTTGTGTTTAGCCATATTTTTTTCATATTACTAGGTTGCATCGCCTTTAACACTGAAAGGATTGACTGTGGGACTTAATTGAACTGATTTAGGACTGTGACTTTATAAATGTTATAAGTGAGACAATTGGACTCCAAGAAATATCATTCTTCTTAATTTGACGTGATTGATGGAATTCAGCGTGGTAGCGCTGTATTTAAAAATTAAGATAAATAAGTCATTTTTTACTGTGCGACCAATCCTAGCCGTTATCTTGCGCTGAAGAAGTAGAGATTACACTGGGTGCTGTGGTAGCACTTTATTTGAAAATTAAGATAAATAAATCATTTTTTACTGTGGGACGAATCCTAGCCGTTCTCGCGCGCTGAAGAAATAGAGACAGTTTCAAAAACTACATTTCATTGACTTTCCAACGGTGTCAATCCGTTTAAGTTACAACGGTTGCATCACATATTCGTACCAACTTGTGTTTAGCCATATTTTTTTCATATTACTAGGTTGCATCGCCTTTAACACTGAAAGGATTGACTGTGGGACTTAATTGAACTGATTTAGGACTGTGACTTTATAAATGTTATAAGTGAGACAATTGGACTCCAAGAAATATCATTCTTCTTAATTTGACGTGATTGATGGAATTCAGCGTGGTAGCGCTGTATTTAAAAATTAAGATAAATAAGTCATTTTTTACTGTGCGACCAATCCTAGCCGTTATCTTGCGCTGAAGAAGTAGAGAATGTTCTCAAAAGTACATTTCATTGACTTTCTAACGGTGTCAATCCGTTTAAGTTACAACGGTTGCGTCACATATTCGTACCAACATGTGTTTAGATATTTTTTTTCGATATTACTAAGTTGTATCGCTTTTAACAGTGTGACGATTGGCTGTTGGACTTAATTGAACTCATTCTGGACTGTGACCTTATAAATGTGATAAGTGAGCCAACTGGACCCTAAGAAATAACATTGTTCTTAATTTGAAATGATTGCTGGAATTCAGCGATTACACTGGCGCTGTGGTAGCGCTTCATTTAAAAATTAAGAAAAGAAAGTCATTTTTACTGTGGGACCAATCCTAGCCGTTAGCGCGCGCTGGAGAAATAGCGACAGGTTCAAAAACTACATTTCATTGAATTTCTAACGGTGTCAGTCGGTTTGAGTTACAACGGTTGGGTCACATATTCGTACTAACATGTATTTAGCGATGTTTTTCAGATATTATTAGGTTGAATCGCTTTTTACAGTCAAACGATTGACTGAGGGACTTAATTGAACTGATTTTGGACTTTGACCTTATAAATGTGATAAAAGAGCCTTTTTGACTACAAGAATTAACATTCTTCTCAAATTGACATGATTACTGGAACTCTGCGATTACACTGGCGCTGTGGTAGCGCTTCATTTAAAAATTAAGAAAAGAAAGTCATTTTTACTGTGGGACCAATCCTAGCCGTTAATGCGCGGTGAAGAAATAGCGACAGGTTCAAAAACTACATTTCATTGAATTTCTAACGGTGTCAGTCCGTTTGAGTCACAACGGTTGCGTCACATATTCGTACTAACATGTATTTAGCGATATTTTTCTGATATTACTAGGTTGAATCGCTTTTAACAGTCAAACGATTGACTGTGGGACTTAATTGAACTAACTTTCGACTGTGACCTGATAAATGTGATAAATGAGGCAATAGGATCCCAAGAATTAACATTCTTCTTAAACTGACGTGATTGCCGGAACTCAGCGATTGCACTGGGCGCTGTGGTAGCGCTTCACTTTAAAATTTAGATCAATAAGTCAATTTTTGCTGTGGGACCAATCCTGGCCTTTAGCACGCGCTGAGTAAATAGGAACAGTTTCCAAAACTACATTTCATTGAATTTCTAGTGGTATAAGGTCGTTTGAGTTACAACGGTTGCGTCAAATATTCGTACGAACATATATTTAGCGATATTATTCGGGTATTACTAGGTTGCAACGCTTTTAAAAGTGAAACGATTGACTGTGGGACTTAATTGAACTGATTTAGGACTGTGACTTTATAAATGTTATAAATGAGATAATCGGACTCCTAGAAATAACATTCTTCTTAATTTGACATGATTGCCGGAACTCAGCGATTGCACTGTGTGCTGTGGTAGCGCTTCATTTAAAAATTTAGATAAATAAGTCATTTTTTACCGTAGGACGAATCCTAGCCGTTATCGCGCGCTGAAGAAATAGCGACAGTTTTAAAAACCACACTTCATTGACTTTCTACCGGTATCAATCCGCTTCAGTTACAACGGTGGCGTGACATATTCGTACCAACTTGTGTTTAGCCATATTTTTTTCATATTACTATGTTGCATCGCTTTTAACAATGAAACGATTGACTGTTGGACTTAAATGAACTCATTCTGGACTGTGACCTTATAAATGTGATAAGTGAGCCAACTGGTTCCGAAGAAATAACATTGTTCTTAATTTGAAATGATTGCTGGAATTCAGCGATTACACTGGGCGCTGTGGTAGCGTTTCACTTTAAAATTTAGATAAATAAGTCATTTTTTACCGTGGGACGAATCCTAGCGGTTATCGCGCGCTTAAGAAATAGGAACAGTTTCCAAAACTACATTTCATTGAATTTCTAGCGCTATAAATCCGTTTGAGTTACAACCGTTGCGTCACATATTCGTACCAACATGTATTTAGCGATAGCGTTCGGATATTACTAGGTTGTATCGCTTTTAACAGTGAAACGTTTGACTGTGGGGCTTAATTGAACTGATTGTGGACTTTGACCTTATAAATGTGATAAATAAGCCAGTTTGACTACAAGAAATAACGTTGATCTTAATTTGACATGATTGCTGGAACTCAGCGATTACACTGGGTGCTGTGGTAGCGCTTCATTTAAAAATTTAGATAAATAAGTCATTTTTTACTGTGGGACCAATCCTAGCCGTTAGCGAGCGCTGGAGAAATAGCGACAGGTTCAAAAACTACATTTCATTGAATTTCTAACGGTGTCAGTCGGTTTGAGTTACAACGGTTGGGTCACATATTCGTACTAACATGTATTTAGCGATATTTTTCAGATATTACTAGGTTGAATCGCTTTTTACAGTCAAAAGATTGACTGAGGGACTTAATTGAACTGATTTTGGACTTTGACCTTATAAATGTGATAAAAGAGCCTTTTTGACTACAAGAATTAACATTCTTCTCAAATTGACATGATTACTGGAACTCAGCGATTACATTGTGCGCTGTGGTAGCGCTTTATTTAAAAATTAAGGTGAATAAGTCATTTTTTACTGTAGGACCAATCCTTGTCGTTAGTTTGCGCTGAAGAAATAGAGACAGTTTCAAAAACTATATTTCATTGACTTTCCAACGGTGTCAATCCGTTTAAGTTACAACGGTTGCGTCACATATTCGTACCAACATGTATTTAGCGATAGTGATCGGATATTAGTAGGCTGCATCGCCTTTAACACTGAAACGTTTCACTGTGGGACTTAATTGAACTGATTTTGGACTGTGACCTTATAAGTGTGATAAGTGAGCCAATTCGACTCCAAGAAGTAACATTCTTCTTAATTTGACATGATTGCTGGAACTCAGCGATTACACTGGGCGCTGTGGTAGCGCTTCATTTAAAAATTTAGATAAATAAATCATTTTTCACCGTGGGACCAACCTGGCCGTTCGCACTCACTGAATAAATAGGAACAGTTTCCAAAACTACATTTCATTGAATTTCTAGTGGTATAAAGTCGTTTGAGTTACAACGGTTGCGTCACATATTCGTACCAATATGTATTTGGCGATAGTGTTCGGATGTTACTAGGCTGCATCGCTTTTAACAGTGAAACGTTTGACTGTAGGACTTAATTGAACAGATTTAGGACTGTGACTTTATAAATGTTATAAGTGAGACAATTGGACTCCAAGAAGTAACATTCTTCTTAATTTGACGTGATTGATGGAATTCAGCCATTACACTGGGCGCTGTGGTAGCGTTTCACTTTAAAATTTAGATAAATAAGTCATTTTTTACCGTGGGACGAATCCTAGCGGTTATCGCGCGCTTAAGAAATAGGAACAGTTTCCAAAACTACATTTCATTGAATTTCTAGCGCTATAAATCCGTTTGAGTTACAACCGTTGCGTCACATATTCGTACCAACATGTATTTAGCGATAGCGTTCGGATATTACTAGGTTGTATCGCTTTTAACAGTGAAACGTTTGACTGTGGGGCTTAATTGAACTGATTGTGGACTTTGACCTTATAAATGTGATAAATAAGCCAGTTTGACTACAAGAAATAACGTTGATCTTAATTTGACATGATTGCTGGAACTCAGCGATTACACTGGGTGCTGTGGTAGCACTTTATTTGAAAATTAAGATAAATAAACCATTTTTTACTGTGGGACGAATCCTAGCCGTTATCGCGCGCCGAAGAAATAGCGACAGTTTCAAAAACCACACTTCATTGACTTTCTACCGGTATCAATCCGGTTCAGTTACAACGGTTGAGTGACATATTCGTACCAACTTGTGTATAGCCATATTTTTTTCATATTACTAGGTTGCATCGCTTTTAACAGTGAAACGATTGACTGTGGGACTTAATTGAACTGATTTAGGACTGTGACTTTATAAATGTTATAAGTGAGAAAATTGGACTCCAAGAAATAACATTTTTCTTATTTTGACGTGATTGATGGAATTCAGCGATTACACTGGGCGCTGTGGTAGCGCTGTATTTAAAAATTAAGATAAATAAGTCATTTTTTACTGTGCGACCAATCCTAGACGTTATCTTTCGCTGAAGAAGTAGAGAATGTTCTCAAAAGTACATTTCATTGACTTTCTAACGGTGTCAATCCGTTTAAGTTACAGCGGTTGCGTCACATATTCGTACCAACATGTATTTAGCGATAGTGTTCGGATATTACTAGGTTGCATCGCTTTTAACAGTGAAACGTTTGACTGTGGGACATAATTGAACTGATTGTGGACTTTGACCTTACAAATGTGATAAATAAGCTAGTTTGACTACAAGAAATAACGTTGATCTTAATTTGACATGATTGCTGGAACTCAGCGATTACACTGGGCGCTGTGGTAGCGCTTCATTTAAAAATTTAGATAAATAAATCATTTTTCACCGTGGGACCAACCTGGCCGTTCGCACTCACTGAATAAATAGGAACAGTTTCCAAAACTACATTTCATTGAATTTCTAGTGGTATAAAGTCGTTTGAGTTACAACGGTTGCGTCACATATTCGTACCAATATGTATTTGGCGATAGTGTTCGGATGTTACTAGGCTGCATCGCTTTTAACAGTGAAACGTTTGACTTTGGGACTTAATTGAACTCATTCTGGACTGTGAACTTATAAATGTGATAAGTGAGCCAACTGGACCCCAAGAAATAACATTGTTCTTAATTTGACATGATTGCTGGAACTCAGCGATTACACTGGGCGCTGTGGTAGCGCTTCATTTAAAAATTTAGATAAATAAGTCATTTTTCACCGTGGGACCAACCTGGCCGTTCGCACTCACTGAATAAATAGGAACAGTTTCCAAAACTACATTTCATTGAATTTCTAGCGGTATAAATCCGTTTGAGTTACAACGGTTGCGTCACATATTCGTACCAACATGTATTTAGCGATAGTGTTCGGATATTACTAGGTTGCATCGCTTTTAACAGTGAAACGATTGACTGTGGGACTTAATTGAACTGATTGTGGACTTTGACCTTATAAATGTGATAAATAAGCCAGTTTGACTACAAGAAATAACGTTGATCTTAATTTGACATGATTGCTGGAACTCAGCGATTACACTGGGTGCTGTGGTAGCACTTTATTTGAAAATTAAGATAATAAAATCATTTTTTACTGTGGGACGAATCCTAGCCGTTATTGCGCGCTGAAGAAATAGCGACAGTTTCAAAAACCACACTTCATTGACTTTCTACCGGTATCAATCCGCTTCAGTAACAACGGTTGCGTGACATATTCGTACCAACTTGTGTTTAGCCATATTTTTTTCACATTACTAGGTTGCATCGCTTTTAACAGTGAAACGATTGACTGTAGGACTTAATTGAACAGATTTAGGACTGTGACTTTATAAATGTTATAAGTGAGACAATTGGACTCCAAGAAGTAACATTCTTCTTAATTTGACGTGATTGATGGAATTCAGCCATTACACTGGGCGCTGTGGTAGCGCTTCACTTTAAAATTTACATAAATAAGTCATTCTTTACCGTGGGACGAATCCGAGCGGTTATCGCGCGCTTAAGAAATAGGAACAGTTTCCAAAACTACATTTCATTGAATTTCTAGCGGTATAAATCCGTTTGAGTTACAACGGTTGCGTCACATATTCGTACCAACATGTATTTAGCGATAGTGTTCGGATATTACTAGGTTGCATCGCTTTTAACAGTGAAACGTTTGACTGTGGGACATAATTGAACTGATTGTGGACTTTGACCTTATAAATGTGATAAAAAAGCCAGTTTGACTACAAGAAATAACGTTGATCTTAATTTGACATGATTGCTGGAACTCAGCGATTACACTGGGTGCTGTGGTAGCACTTTATTTGAAAATTAAGATAAATAAATCATTTTTTACTGTGGGACGAATCCTAGCCGTTCTCGCGCGCTGAAGAAATAGAGACAGTTTCAAAAACTACATTTCATTGACTTTCCAACGGTGTCAATCCGTTTAAGTTACAACGGTTGCATCACATATTCGTACCAACTTGTGTTTAGCCATATTTTTTTCATATTACTAGGTTGCATCGCCTTTAACACTGAAAGGATTGACTGTGGGACTTAATTGAACTGATTTAGGACTGTGACTTTATAAATGTTATAAGTGAGACAATTGGACTCCAAGAAATATTATTCTTCTTAATTTGACGTGATTGATGGAATTCAGCGTGGTAGCGCTGTATTTAAAAATTAAGATAAATAAGTCATTTTTTACTGTGCGACCAATCCTAGCCGTTATCTTGCGCTGAAGAAGTAGAGAATGTTCTCAAAAGTACATTTCATTGACTTTCTAACGGTGTCAATCCGTTTAAGTTACAACGGTTGCGTCACATATTCGTACCAACATGTGTTTAGATATTTTTTTTCGATATTACTAAGTTGTATCGCTTTTAACAGTGTGACGATTGGCTGTTGGACTTAATTGAACTCATTCTGGACTGTGACCTTATAAATGTGATAAGTGAGCCAACTGGACCCTAAGAAATAACATTGTTCTTAATTTGAAATGATTGCTGGAATTCAGCGATTACACTGGCGCTGTGGTAGCGCTTCATTTAAAAATTAAGAAAAGAAAGTCATTTTTACTGTGGGACCAATCCTAGCCGTTAGCGCGCGCTGGAGAAATAGCGACAGGTTCAAAAACTACATTTCATTGAATTTCTAACGGTGTCAGTCGGTTTGAGTTACAACGGTTGGGTCACATATTCGTACTAACATGTATTTAGCGATGTTTTTCAGATATTATTAGGTTGAATCGCTTTTTACAGTCAAACGATTGACTGAGGGACTTAATTGAACTGATTTTGGACTTTGACCTTATAAATGTGATAAAAGAGCCTTTTTGACTACTAGAATTAACATTCTTCTCAAATTGACATGATTACTGGAACTCTGCGATTACACTGGCGCTGTGGTAGCGCTTCATTTAAAAATTAAGAAAAGAAAGTCATTTTTACTGTGGGACCAATCCTAGCCGTTAATGCGCGGTGAAGAAATAGCGACAGGTTCAAAAACTACATTTCATTGAATTTCTAACGGTGTCAGTCCGTTTGAGTCACAACGGTTGCGTCACATATTCGTACTAACATGTATTTAGCGATATTTTTCTGATATTACTAGGTTGAATCGCTTTTAACAGTCAAACGATTGACTGTGGGACTTAATTGAACTAACTTTCGACTGTGACCTGATAAATGTGATAAATGAGGCAAAAGGATCCCAAGAATTAACATTCTTCTTAAACTGACGTGATTGCCGGAACTCAGCGATTGCACTGGGCGCTGTGGTAGCGCTTCACTTTAAAATTTAGATCAATAAGTCAATTTTTGCTGTGGGACCAATCCTGGCCGTTAGCACGCGCTGAGTAAATAGGAACAGTTTCCAAAACTACATTTCATTGAATTTCTAGTGGTATAAGGTCGTTTGAGTTACAACGGTTGCGTCAAATATTCGTACGAACATATATTTAGCGATATTATTCGGGTATTACTAGGTTGCAACGCTTTTAACAGTGAAACGATTGACTGTGGGACTTAATTGAACTGATTTAGGACTGTGACTTTATAAATGTTATAAATGAGATAATCGGACTCCAAGAAATAACATTCTTCTTAATTTGACATGATTGCCGGAACTCAGCGATTGCACTGTGTGCTGTGGTAGCGCTTCATTTAAAAATTTAGATAAATAAGTCATTTTTTACCGTAGGACGAATCCTAGCCGTTATCGCGCGCTGAAGAAATAGCGACAGTTTTAAAAACCACACTTCATTGACTTTCTACCGGTATCAATCCGCTTCAGTTACAACGGTGGCGTGACATATTCGTACCAACTTGTGTTTAGCCATATTTTTTTCATATTACTATGTTGCATCGCTTTTAACAATGAAACGATTGACTGTTGGACTTAATTGAACTCATTCTGGACTGTGACCTTATAAATGTGATAAGTGAGCCAACTGGTTCCCAAGAAATAACATTGTTCTTAATTTGAAATGATTGCTGGAATTCAGCGATTACACTGGGCGCTGTGGTAGCGCTTCACTTTAAAATTAAGAAAAGAAAGTCATTTTTACTGTGGGACCAATCCTAGCCGTTAGCGCGCGCTGGAGAAATAGCGACAGGTTCAAAAACTACATTTCATTGAATTTCTAACGGTGTCAGTCGGTTTGAGTTACAACGGTTGGGTCACATATTCGTACTAACATGTATTTAGCGATATTTTTCAGATATTATTAGGTTGAATCGCTTTTTACAGTCAAACGATTGACTGAGGGACTTAATTGAACTGATTTTGGACTTTGACCTTATAAATGTGATAAAAGAGCCTTTTTGACTACAAGAATTAACATTCTTCTCAAATTGACATGATTACTGGAACTCTGCGATTACACTGGCGCTGTGGTAGCGCTTCATTTAAAAATTAAGAAAAGAAAGTCATTCTTACTGTGGGACCAATCCTAGCCGTTAATGCGCGGTGAAGAAATAGCGACAGGTTCAAAAACTACATTTCATTGAATTTCTAACGGTGTCAGTCCGTTTGAGTCACAACGGTTGCGTCACATATTCGTACTAACATGTATTTAGCGATATTTTTCTGATATTACTAGGTTGAATCGATTTTAACAGTCAAACGATTGACTGTGGGACTTAATTGAACTAACTTTCGACTGTGACCTGATAAATGTGATAAATGAGGCAATAGGATCCCAAGAATTAACATTCTTCTTAAACTGACGTGATTGCCGGAACTCAGCGATTGCACTGGGCGCTGTGGTAGCGCTTCACTTTAAAATTTAGATCAATAAGTCAATTTTTGCTGTGGGACCAATCCTGGCCGTTAGCACGCGCTGAGTAAATAGGAACAGTTTCCAAAACTACATTTCATTGAATTTCTAGTGGTATAAGGTCGTTTGAGTTACAACGGTTGCGTCAAATATTCGTACGAACATATATTTAGCGATATTATTCGGGTATTACTAGGTTGCAACGCTTTTAACAGTGAAACGATTGACTGTGGGACTTAATTGAACTGATTTAGGTCTGTGACTTTATAAATGTTATAAATGAGATAATCGGACTCCAAGAAATAACATTCTTCTTAATTTGACATGATTGCCGGAACTCAGCGATTGCACTGTGTGCTGTGGTAGCGCTTCATTTAAAAATTTAGATAAATAAGTCATTTTTTACCGTAGGACGAATCCTAGCCGTTATCGCGCGCTGAAGAAATAGCGACAGTTTTAAAAACCACACTTCATTGACTTTCTACCGGTATCAATCCGCTTCAGTTACAACGGTGGCGTGACATATTCGTACCAACTTGTGTTTAGCCATATTTTTTTCATATTACTATGTTGCATCGCTTTTAACAATGAAACGATTGACTGTTGGACTTAATTGAACTCATTCTGGACTGTGACCTTATAAATGTGATAAGTGAGCCAACTGGTTCCCAAGAAATAACATTGTTCTTAATTTGAAATGATTGCTGGAATTCAGCGATTACACTGGGCGCTGTGGTAGCGCTTCACTTTAAAATTAAGAAAAGAAAGTCATTTTTACTGTGGGACCAATCCTAGCCGTTAGCGCGCGCTGGAGAAATAGCGACAGGTTCAAAAACTACATTTCATTGAATTTCTAACGGTGTCAGTCGGTTTGAGTTACAACGGTTGGGTCAAATATTCGTACTAACATGTATTTAGCGATATTTTTCAGATATTATTAGGTTGAATCGCTTTTTACAGTCAAACGATTGACTGAGGGACTTAATTGAACTGATTTTGGACTTTGACCTAATAAATGTGATAAAAGAGCCTTTTTGACTACAAGAATTAACATTCTTCTCAAATTGACATGATTACTGGAACTCTGCGATTACACTGGCGCTGTGGTAGCGCTTCATTTAAAAATTAAGAAAAGAAAGTCTTTTTTACTGTGGGACCAATCCTAGCCGTTAATGCGCGGTGAAGAAATAGCGACAGGTTCAAAAACTACATTTCATTGAATTTCTAACGGTGTCAGTCCGTTTGAGTCACAACGGTTGCGTCACATATTCGTACTAACATGTATTTAGCGATATTTTTCTGATATTACTAGGTTGAATCGCTTTTAACAGTCAAACGATTGACTGTGGGACTTAATTGAACTAACTTTCGACTGTGACCTGATAAATGTGATAAATGAGGCAATAGGATCCCAAGAATTAACATTCTTCTTAAACTGACGTGATTGCCGGAACTCAGCGATTGCACTGGGCGCTGTGGTAGCGCTTCACTTTAAAATTTAGATCAATAAGTCAATTTTTGCTGTGGGACCAATCCTGGCCGTTAGCACGCGCTGAGTAAATAGGAACAGTTTCCAAAACTACATTTCATTGAATTTCTAGTGGTATAAGGTCGTTTGAGTTACAACGGTTGCGTCAAATATTCATACGAACATATATTTAGCGATATTATTCGGGTATTACTAGGTTGCAACGCTTTTAACAGTGAAACGATTGACTGTGGGACTTAATTGAACTGATTTAGGTCTGTGACTTTATAAATGTTATAAATGAGATAATCGGACTCCAAGAAATAACATTCTTCTTAATTTGACATGATTGCCGGAACTCAGCGATTGCACTGTGTGCTGTGGTAGCGCTTCATTTAAAAATTTAGATAAATAAGTCATTTTTTACCGTAGGACGAATCCTAGCCGTTATCGCGCGCTGAAGAAATAGCGACAGTTTTAAAAACCACACTTCATTGACTTTCTACCGGTATCAATCCGCTTCAGTTACAACGGTGGCGTGACATATTCGTACCAACTTGTGTTTAGCCATATTTTTTTCATATTACTATGTTGCATCGCTTTTAACAATGAAACGATTGACTGTTGGACTTAATTGAACTCATTCTGGACTGCGACCTTATAAATGTGATAAGTGAGCCAACTGGTTCCCAAGAAATAACATTGTTCTTAATTTGAAATGATTGCTGGAATTCAGCGATTACACTGGGCGCTGTGGTAGCGCTTCACTTTAAAATTAAGAAAAGAAAGTCATTTTTACTGTGGGACCAATCCTAGCCGTTAGCGCGCGCTGGAGAAATAGCGACAGGTTCAAAAACTACATTTCATTGAATTTCTAACGGTGTCAGTCGGTTTGAGTTACAACGGTTGGGTCAAATATTCGTATTAACATGTATTTAGCGATATTTTTCAGATATTATTAGGTTGAATCGCTTTTTACAGTCAAACGATTGACTGAGGGACTTAATTGAACTGATTTTGGACTTTGACCTTATAAATGTGATAAAAGAGCCTTTTTGACTACAAGAATTAACATTCTTCTCAAATTGACATGATTACTGGAACTCTGCGATTACACTGGCGCTGTGGTAGCGCTTCATTTAAAAATTAAGAAAAGAAAGTCATTTTTACTGTGGGACCAATCCTAGCCGTTAATGCGCGGTGAAGAAATAGCGACAGGTTCAAAAACTACGTTTCATTGAATTTCTAACGGTGTCAGTCCGTTTGAGTCACAACGGTTGCGTCACATATTCGTACTAACATGTATTTAGCGATATTTTTCTGATATTACTAGGTTGAATCGCTTTTCACAGTCAAACGATTGACTGTGGGACTTAATTGAACTAACTTTCGACTGTGACCTGATAAATGTGATAAATGAGGCAATAGGATCCCAAGAATTAACATTCTTCTTAAACTGACGTGATTGCCGGAACTCAGCGATTGCACTGGGCGCTGTGGTAGCGCTTCACTTTAAAATTTAGATCAATAAGTCAATTTTTGCTGTGGGACCAATCCTGGCCGTTAGCACGCGCTGAGTAAATGGGAACAGTTTCCAAAACTACATTTCATTGAATTTCTAGTGGTATAAGGTCGTTTGAGTTACAACGGTTGCGTCAAATATTCGTACGAACATATATTTAGCGATATTATTCGGGTATTACTAGGTTGCAACGCTTTTAACAGTGAAACGATTGACTGTGGGACTTAATTGAACTGATTTAGGACTGTGACTTTATAAATGTTATAAATGAGATAATCGGACTCCAAGAAATAACATTCTTCTTAATTTGACATGATTGCCGGAACTCAGCGATTGCACTGTGTGCTGTGGTAGCGCTTCATTTAAAAATTTAGATAAATAAGTCATTTTTTACCGTAGGACGAATCCTAGCCGTTATCGCGCGCTGAAGAAATAGCGACAGTTTTAAAAACCACACTTCATTGACTTTCTACCGGTATCAATCCGCTTCAGTTACAACGGTGGCGTGACATATTCGTACCAACTTGTGTTTAGCCATATTTTTTTCATATTACTATGTTGCATCGCTTTTAACAATGAAACGATTGACTGTTGGACTTAAATGAACTCATTCTGGACTGTGACCTTATAAATGTGATAAGTGAGCCAACTGGTTCCCAAGAAATAACATTGTTCTTAATTTGAAATGATTGCTGGAATTCAGCGATTACACTGGGCGCTGTGGTAGCGTTTCACTTTAAAATTTAGATAAATAAGTCATTTTTTACCGTGGGACGAATCCTAGCGGTTATCGCGCGCTTAAGAAATAGGAACAGTTTCCAAAACTACATTTCATTGAATTTCTAGCGCTATAAATCCGTTTGAGTTACAACCGTTGCGTCACATATTCGTACCAACATGTATTTAGCGATAGCGTTCGGATATTACTAGGTTGTATCGCTTTTAACAGTGAAACGTTTGACTGTGGGGCTTAATTGAACTGATTGTGAACTTTGACCTTATAAATGTGATAAATAAGCCAGTTTGACTACAAGAAATAACGTTGATCTTAATTTGACATGATTGCTGGAACTCAGCGATTACACTGGGTGCTGTGGTAGCACTTTATTTGAAAATTAAGATAAATAAACCATTTTTTACTGTGGGACGAATCCTAGCCGTTATCGCGCGCCGAAGAAATAGCGACAGTTTCAAAAACCACACTTCATTGACTTTCTACCGGTATCAATCCGGTTCAGTTACAACGGTTGAGTGACATATTCGTACCAACTTGTGTATAGCCATATTTTTTTCATATTACTAGGTTGCATCGCTTTTAACAGTGAAACGATTGACTGTGGGACTTAATTGAACTGATTTAGGACTGTGACTTTATAAATGTTATAAGTGAGACAATTGGACTCCAAGAAATAACATTTTTCTTATTTTGACGTGATTGATGGAATTCAGCGATTACACTGGGCGCTGTGGTAGCGCTGTATTTAAAAATTAAGATAAATAAGTCATTTTTTACTGTGCGACCAATCCTAGACGTTATCTTTCGCTGAAGAAGTAGAGAATGTTCTCAAAAGTACATTTCATTGACTTTCTAACGGTGTCAATCCGTTTAAGTTACAGCGGTTGCGTCACATATTCGTACCAACATGTATTTAGCGATAGTGTTCGGATATTACTAGGTTGCATCGCTTTTAACAGTGAAACGTTTGACTGTGGGACATAATTGAACTGATTGTGGACTTTGACCTTACAAATGTGATAAATAAGCTAGTTTGACTACAAGAAATAACGTTGATCTTAATTTGACATGATTGCTGGAACTCAGCGATTACACTGGGTGCTGTGGTAGCACTTTATTTGAAAATTAAGATAAATAAATAATTTTTTACTGTGGGACCAATCCTAGCCGTTAGTTCGCGCTAAAGAAGTAGAGACAGTTTCCAAAACTACCTTTCATTGACTTTTTAACTGTGTCAATCCGTTTGAGTTACAACGGTTGTGTCACATATTATTTTTTTTCCGATATTACTAAGTAGTATCGCTTTTAACAATGAAACGATTGATTGTGGGACTTAATTGAATTCATTCTGGACTGTGACCTTATAAATGTGATAAGTGAGCCAACTGGACCCCAAGAAATAACATTGTTCTTAATTTGAAATAATTGCTGGAATTCAGCGATTACACTGGGCGCTGTGGTAGCATTTTATTTAAAAATTAAGATAAATAAATCATTTTTTACTGTGGGACCAATCCTAGTCGTTATCTCGCGCTGAAGAAGTAGAGAATGTTCTCAAAAGTACATTTCATTGACTTTCTAACGGTGTCAATCCGTTTAAGTTACAACGGTTGCGTCACATATTCGTACCAACATGTGTTTAGATATTTTTTTCTGATATTACTAAGTTGTATCGCTTTTAACAGTGTAACGATTGACTGTTGCACTTAATTGAACTCATTCTGGACTGTGACCTTATAAATGTGATAAGTGAGCCAACTGGACCCCAAGACATAACATTGTTCTTAATTTGAAATGATTGCTGGAATTCAGCGATTACACTGGGCGCTGTGGTAGCGCTTTATTTAAAAATTTAGATAAATAAGTCATTTTTCACTGTGGGACCAACCTGGCCGTTCGCACGCGCTGAATAAATAGGAACAGTTTCCAAAACTACATTTCATTGAATTTCTAGCGGTATAAATCCGTTTGAGTTACAACGGTTGCGTCACATATTCGTACCAACATGTATTTAGCGATAGTGTTCGGATATTACTAGGTTGCATCGCTTTTAACAGTGAAACGTTTGACTGTGGGACTTAATTGAACTGATTGTGGACTTTGACCTTTTAAATGTGATGAATAAGCCAGTTTGACTACAAGAAATAACGTTGTTCTTAATTTGACATGATTGCTGGAACTCCGCGATTACACTGGGCGCTGTGGTAGCGCTTTATTTAAAAATTAAGATAATTAAATCATTTTTTACTTTTGGACCAATCCTAGCCGTTAGTTCGCGCTGAAGAAGTGGAGACAGTTTCAAAAACTACATTTCATTGACTTTCTAACGGTGTCAAACCGTTTGAGTTACAACGGTTGCGTCACATATTCGTACCAACATTGACTGTGGGAATTAATTGAACTGATTCTGGACTTTGACCTTATAAATGTGATAAATGAGCCGGTTTGACTACAAGAACTAACATTCTTCTTAATTTGACATGATTGCTGGAACTCAGCGATTACACTGGGCGCTGTGGTAGCGCTTTATTAAGAAATTAGGATAAATAAGTCATTTTTTACTGTGGGACCAATCCTAGCCGTTAGTTTGCGCTGAAGAAATAGCGAAAGGTTTAAAAACTACATTTCATTGAATTTCTAACGGTGTCAGTCCGTTTGAGTTACAACGGTTGCGTCACATATTCGTACCAACATGTATTTAGCGATAGTGTTCGGATATTACTAGGTTGCATCGCTTTTAACAGTGAAACGTTTGACTGTGGGACTTAATTGAACTGATTGTGGACTTTGACCTTATAAATGTGATAAATAAGCTAGTTTGACTACAAGAATTAACGTTGATCTTAATTTGACATGATTGCTGGAACTCAGCGATTACACTGGGTGCTGTGGTAGCCCTTTATTTGAAAATTAAGATAAATAAATCATTTTTTACTGTGGGACCAATCCTAGCCGTTAGTTCGCGCTGAAGAAGTAGAGACAGTTTCCAAAACTACCTTTCATTGACTTTCTAACTGTGTCAGTCCGTTTGAGTTACAACGGTTGCGTCACATATTCGTACCAACATGTATTTAGTGATTTCTTTCCGATATTACTAAGTTGTATTGCTTTTAACAGTAAAACGATTGACTGTGGGAATTAAATGATCTGATTCTAGAATGTGACCTTATAAATGTGATAAATGAGCTAATTGGTCTCCAAGGAATAACATTCTTCTTAATTTGACATGTTTGCTGGAATTCAGCGATTGCACTGGGCGCTGTGGTAGCGCTTTACTTTAAAGTTTAGATAAATAAGTCATTCTTTACCGTGGGACGAATCCTAGCCGTTATTGCGCGCTGAAGAAATAGGAACAGTTTCCAAAACTACCATTCATTGAATTTCTAGCGGTATAAATCCGTTTGAGTTACAACGGTTGCGACACATATTCGTACCAACATGTATTTAGCGATAGTGTTCGGATATTACTAGGTTGCATCGCTTTTAACAGTGAAACGTTTGACTGTGGGACTTAATTGAACTGATTGTGGACTTTGACCTTATAAATGTGATAAATAAGCTAGTTTGACTACAAGAATTAACGTTGATCTTAATTTGACATGATTGCTGGAACTCAGCGATTGCACTGGGTGCTGTGGTAGCACTTTATTTGAAAATTAAGATAAATAAATCATTTTTTACTGTGGGACCAATCCTAGCCGTTAGTTCGCGCTGAAGAAGTAGAGACAGTTTCCAAAACTACATTTCATTGACTTTCTAACTGTGTCAATCCGTTTGAGTTACAACGGTTGTGTCACATATTCGTACCAACATGTGTTTAGATATTTTTTTCCGATATTACTAAGTAGTATCGCTTTTAACAATGAAACGATTGACTGTGGGACTTAATTGAACTCATTCTGGACTGTGACCTTATAAATGTGATAAGGGAGCCAACTGGACCACAAGAAATAACATTGTTCTAATTTCACATGATTGCTGGAACTCAGCGATTACACTGGGCGCTGTGGTGGCGCTTCATTTAAAAATTTAGATAAATAAGTCATTCTTTACCGTGGGACGAATCCTAGCCGTTATTGCGCGCTGAAGAAATAGGAACAGTTTCCAAAACTACATTTCATTGAATTTCTAGCGGTATAAATCCGTTTGAGTTACAACGGTTGCGTCACATATTCGTACCAACATGTATTTAGCGATAGTGTTCGGATATTACTAGGTTGCATCGCTTTTAACAGTGAAACGTTTGACTGTGGGACTTAATTGAACTGATTGTGGACTTTGACCTTATAAATGTGATAAATAAGCTAGTTTGACTACAAGAATTAACGTTGATCTTAATTTGACATGATTGCTGGAACTCAGCGATTACACTGGGTGCTGTGGTAGCACTTTATTTGAAAATTAAGATAAATAAATCATTTTTTACTGTGGGACCAATCCTAGCCGTTAGTTCGCGCTGAAGAAGTAGAGACAGTTTCCAAAACTACCTTTCATTGACTTTCTAACTGTGTCAGTCCGTTTGAGTTACAACGGTTGCGTCACATATTCGTACCAACATGTATTTAGTGATTTCTTTCCGATATTACTAAGTTGTATTGCTTTTAACAGTGAAACGTTTGACTGTGGGACTTAATTAAACTGATTCTGGACTTTGACCTTATAAATGTGATAAATAAGCTAGTTTGACTACAAGAATTAACGTTGATCTTAATTTGACATGATTGCTGGAACTCAGCGATTACACTGGGTGCTGTGGTAGCACTTTATTTGAAAATTAAGATAAATAAATCATTTTTTACTGTGGGACCAATCCTAGCCGTTAGTTCGCGCTGAAGAAGTAGAGACAGTTTCCAAAACTACCTTTCATTGACTTTCTAACTGTGTCAATCCGTTTGAGTTACAACGGTTGTGTCACATATTCGTACCAACATGTGTTTAGATATTTTTTTCCGATATTACTAAGTAGTATCGCTTTTAACAATGAAACGATTGACTGTGGGACTTAATTGAACTCATTCTGGACTGTGACCTTATAAATGTGATAAGGGAGCCAACTGGACCCCAAGAAATAACATTGTTCTTAATTTCACATGATTGCTGGAACTCAGCGATTACACTGGGCGCTGTGGTGGCGCTTCATTTAAAAATTTAGATAAATAAGTCATTCTTTACCGTGGGACGAATCCTAGCCGTTATTGCGCGCTGAAGAAATAGGAACAGTTTCCAAAACTACATTTCATTGAATTTCTAGCGGTATAAATCCGTTTGAGTTACAACGGTTGCGTCACATATTCGTACCAACATGTATTTAGCGATAGTGTTCGGATATTACTAGGTTGCATCGCTTTTAACAGTGAAAAGTTTGACTGTGGGACTTAATTGAACTGATTGTGGACTTTGACCTTATAAATGTGATAAATAAGCTAGTTTGACTACAATAATTAACGTTGATCTTAATGTGACATGATTGCTGGAACTCAGCGATTACACTGGGTGCTGTGGTAGCACTTTATTTGAAAATTAAGATAAATAAATCATTTTTTACTGTGGGACCAATCCTAGCCGTTAGCACGCGCTGAATAAATGGGAACAGTTTCCAAAACTACATTTCATTGACTTTCTAGCTGTTTAAATCCGTTTGAGTTACAACGGTTGCGTCACATATTCGTACCAACATGTATTTAGCGATAGTGTTCGGATATTACTAGGTTGCATCGCTTTTAACAGTGAAACGTTTGACTGTGGGACTTAATTGAACTAATTGTGTACTTTGACCATATAAATTTGATAAATAAGCCAGTTTGACTACAAAAAACAACGTTGTTCTTAACTTGACATGATTGCTGGAACTCAGCGATTACACTGGGCGATGTTGTAGCGTTGTATTTAAAAATTAAGATAAATAAGTCATTTTTTACTGTGGGACCAATCCTAGCCGTTATCTCGCGCTGAAGAAGTAGAGAGTGTTCTCAAAAGTACATTTCATTGACTTTCTAACGGTGTCAAACCGTTTGAGTTACAACGGTTGCGTCACATATTCGTACCAACATGTATTTAGCGATAGTAATCGGATATTACTAGGTTGCATCGCCCTTTAACAGTGAAACGTTTGACTGTGGGACTTAATTGAACTGATTTTGGACTGTGACCTTATAAATGTTATAAGTGAGACAATTGGACTCCAAGAAATAACATTCTTCTTAATTTGACATGTTTGCTGGAATTCAGCGATTACATTAGTCTCTGTGGTAGCGCTTTATTTAAAAATTTTGATAAATAACACTTTTCTTACTGTGGGACCAATCCTGGCCGTTAGCACGCGCTGAATAAATAGGATCAGTTCCAAAGACTACATTACATTGACTTTCTAGCGGCATAAATCCGTTTGAGTTACAACGGTTGCGTCACATATTCGTACCAACATGTATTTAGCGATAGTATTCGGATATTACTAGGTTGCATCGCTTTTAACAGTGAAACGTTTGACTGTGGGACTTAATTGAACTAATTTTGGACTTTGACCTTATAAATGTGATAAATGTGCCAGCTTGACTACAAGAACTAACATTCTTCTTAATTTGACATGACTGCTGGAACTGAGCGATTACACTGGGCGCTGTGGTAGCGTTTTATTAAAAAATTAAGATAAATAAGTCATTTTTTACTGTGGGACCAATCCTAGCCGTTAGTTTGCGTTGAAGAAATAGAGACAGTTTCAAAAACAACATTTCATTGATTTTCTAACGGTGTCAATGCGTTTGAGTTACAACGGCCGTGTCACATATTCGTACCAACATGTATTTAGTGATTTTTTTCCGATATTACTAAGTTGTATCGCATTTACCAGTGAAACGAATGACTGTGGGACTTAATTGAACTGATTCTGGACTGTGACCTTATAAATGTGATAAATGAGCCAATTGGACTCCAAGGAATAACATTCTATTTAATTCGACATGATTGCTGGAATTCAGCGAGTACACTAGGCCCTGTGGTAGCGTTATTTAAAAATTTAGATAAATAAGTCATTTTTTACTGTGGGACCAATCCTAGCTGTTATCGCGCGCTGAAAAAATAGCGACAGTTTCAAAAACTGCATTTTATTGACTTTCTAAGGCTATTAATCCGCTTTAGTTACAACAGTTGCGTCATATATTCGTACCAACATGTATTTAGCGATATATTTCTCATATTACTAGGTTGCATCGCTTATAACAGTGAAACGATTGACTGTGGGACTTAATTGAACTGATTTTAAACTGTGACCTTATAAATGTGATAAATGAGACAATTGGACTACTAGAAACAACATTCTTCTTAATTTGACGCCGGAACTCAGCGATTACATTGGGCGCTGTGGTAGCGTTTCATTTATAAATTTAGATAAATAAGTCATTCTTTACTGTTGGACCAACCCTAGCCGTTATCGCGCGCTGAAGAAATAGCGACAGTTTCAAAAACTGCATTTTATTGACTTTCTAAGGCTATTAATCCACTTCAGTTACAACAGTTGCGTCACATATTCGTACCAACATGTATTTAGCGATATTTTTCTCATATTACTAGGTTGCATCGCTTATAACAGTGAAACGATTGACTGTGGGACTTAATTGAACTAATTTTGGACTTTGACCTTATAAATGTGATAAAAGAGCCAGCTTGACTACAAGAACTAACATTCTTCTTAATTTGACATGACTGCTGGAACTGAGCGATTACACTGGGCGCTGTGGTAGCGTTTTATTAAAAAATTAAGATAAATAATTCATTTTTTACTGTGGGACCAATCCTAGCTGTTATCCCGCGCTGAAGAAATAGCGACAGTTTCAAAAACTGCATTTTATTGACTTTCTAAGGCTATTAATCCGCATCAGTTACAACAGTTGTGTCACATATTCGTACCAACATGTATTTAGCGATATTTTTCTCATATTACTAGGTTGCATCGCTTATAACAGTGAAACGATTGACTGTGGGACTTAATTGAACTGATTTTGGACTGTGATCTTATAAATGTTATAAGTGAGACAATTGAAATCCAAGAAATAACATTCTTCTTAATTTGACATGATTGTTGGAACTCAGCGATTACACTGGACCTTGTGGTAGCGCTTCATTTAAAAATTTAGATAAATAAGTCATTTCTACTGTGGGACCAATCCTAGCCGTTAGCGCGAGCTGAAGATATAGAGACAGCTTCAAAAACTCTATTTCATTGACTTTCTAACGGTGTCAGTCCGTTTGAGTTACAACGGTTGCGTCATACATTCGTACCAACATGTATTTAGTGATTTTTTTCCGATATTACTAAGTGGTATCGCTTTCAAGAGTGAAACGATGGCCTGGGTGACTTAATTGAAATAATTCTGGACTCTGACCTTATAAATGTGATAAAAGAGCAAATTGGACTCCAAGGAATAACATTCTTCTTAAATTGACATGATTGTTGAATTCAGCGAGTACACTAGGCTCTGTGGTAGCGCTTTATTTAAATACTTAGATAAATAAGTTTTTTTTGCCGAAGGACCAATCCTGGCCGTTAGCACGCGCTGAATAAATAGGAACAGCTTCAAAGACTACATTTCATTGACTTTCTAGCAGTATAAATCTGTTTGAGTAACAACTGTGGCGCCACATATTCATACCAACATGTTTTTAGCGATAGTATTCGGATGTTACTAGGTTGCATCGCTTTTAACAGTGAAACGCTTGACTGTGGGACTTAATTGAACTAATTTTGACCTTTGACCTTATAAATGTGATAAATGAGCCAGTTTGACTACAAGAAATAACATTCTTCTTAACTTGACATGATTGCTGGAACTCAGCGATTACACTGGGCACTGTGGTAGCGCTTTATTAAAAAATTAAGATAAACAAGTCATTTTTTACTGTGGGACCAATCCTAGCCGTTATCTCGCGTTGAAGAAATAGAGACTGTTTCAAAAACTACATTTCATTGAATTTCTAACGGGGTCAATCCGTTTAAGTTACAACGGTTGCGTCACATATTCGTACCAACATGTATTTAGTGATTTTCTTCCGATATTACTAAGTTGTATTGCTTTTAACAGTGAAACGATTGACTATGGGAATTAATTGAACTGATTCTGGACTGTGACCTTATTAATGTGCTAAATGAGCCAATTGGACTCCAAAGAATAACATTCTTCTTAAATCGACATGATTGTTGGAATTCAGCTAGTACGCTAGGCTCTGTGGTAGCGCTGTATTTAAAAATTTAGAAAAAGTAAGTCTTTTTTTGCTGTGGAACCAATCCTGGCCGTTAGCACGCGCTGAATAAATAGGAACAGTTCCAAAGACTACATTTCATTGACGTTCTAGCGGTATAAGTCCGTTTGAGTTACAACGGTTCTGTCACATATTCGTACCAACATGTATTTAGCGATAGTATTCGGATATTACTAGGTTCCATCGCTTTTAACAGTGAAACGCTTGACTGTGGGACTTAATTGAACTGATTTTGGACTTTGACCGTGTAAATGTGATAAATGAGCCAGTTTGACCACAAGAAATAACATTCTTCTTAATTTGACATGATTGCTGGAACTCAGCGATTACTCTGGGCACTGTGGTAGGGCTTTATTAAAAAATTAAGATAAACAAGTCATTTTTTACTGTGGGACCAATCATAGCCGTTAGCTCGCGCTGAAGAAATAGAGAGAGTTTCAAAAACTACATTTCATTTACTTTCTAACGGGGTCAATCCGTTTAAGTTAAAACGGTTGCGTCACATATTCCTACAAACATGTATTTAGTGATTTTCTTCCGATATTACTAAGTTGTATTGCTTATAACAGTGAAACGATTGACTGTGGGAATTAATTGAACTGATTCTGGACTGTGACCTTATTAATGTGATAAATGAGCCAATTGGACTCCAAAGAATAACATTCTTCTTAAATCGACATGATTGTTGGAATTCAGCGAGTACACTAGGCTCTGTGGTAGCGCTTTATTTAAAAATTTAGATAAATAAGTCTTTTTTGCTGTGGGACCAATCCTGGCCGTTAGCACGCGCTGAATAAATAGGAACTGTTCCAAAGACTACATTTCATTGACGTTCTAGCGGTATAAGTCCGTTTGAGTTACAACGGTTGCGTCACACATTCGTACCAACATGTATTTAGTGATTTTTTTCCGATAATATTAATTGTATCGCTTTCAACAGTGAAACGATTGACTGTGGGACTTAATTAAACTGATTTTGGACTTTGACCTTATATATGTGATAAATGAACAAATTTGACTACAAGACATAACATTCTTCTTAGTATGAGATGATTGCTGGAATTCAGCAATTACACTGGGCGATGTGGTAGCGTTTTATTTAAAAATTAAGATAAATAAGTCATTTTTTACTGTGGGACCAATCCTAGCCGTTAGTTCGCGCTGAACAAATAGAGACAGTTTCAATAACTACATTTCATTGACTTAATAAAGGTGTCAATCCGTTTGAGTTACAACGGTTGCGTCACGTATTCGTACCAACATGTATTTAGTGATTTTCTTCCGATATTACTAAGTTGTATTGCTTTTAACAGTGACACGATTGACTGTGGGAATTAATTGATCTGATTCTGGAAAGTGACCTGATAAATCTGATAAATGGGCCAATTGGTCTCCAAGCAATAACATTCTTCTTAATTTGACATGATTGCTGGAATTCAGCGATTACATTAGGCTCTGGGATAGCGCTTTATTAAAAATTTTTTAGATAAAAAAGACTTTTCTTACTGTGGGACCAATCCTGTCTGTTAGCACGCACTGAATAAATAGGATCTGTTCCAAAGACTACATTTCATTGACTTTCTAGCGGCATTGACTTTCTAGCAGCATAAATCCGTTTGAGTTACAATGGTTGCGTCACATATTCGTACCAACATATATTTAACGATAGTATTCGGATATTACTAGGTTGCATCGCATTTAACAGTGAAACGTTTGACTGTGGAAATTAATTGAATTGATTTTGGACTTTGACCTTATAAATGTGATAAAAGAGCCAGTTTGACTACAAGAACTAAAATTCTTCTTAATTTGACATGATTGCTGGAACTCAGCGATTACACTGGGCTCTGTGGTAGCACTTTATTAAAAAGTTAAGATGAATAAGTCATTTTTTGCTCTGGGACCAATCCTAGCCGTTAGTTCGCGCTGAAGAAATAGAGACAATTTCAAAAACTACATTTCATTGAATTTCTAACGGTGTCAGTCCGTTTGAGTTACAACGGTTGCGTCACATATTCGTACCAACATGTATTTAGCGATAGTGTTCGGATATTACTAGGTTGCATCGCTTTTAACAGTGAAACGTTTGACTGTGGGACTTAATTGAACTGATTGTGGACTTTGACCTTATAAATGTGATAAATAAGCTAGTTTGACTACAAGAATTAACGTTGATCTTAATTTGACATGATTGCTGGAACTCAGCGATTACACTGGGTGCTGTGGTAGCCCTTTATTTGAAAATTAAGATAAATAAATCATTTTTTACTGTGGGACCAATCCTAGCCGTTAGTTCGCGCTGAAGAAGTAGAGACAGTTTCCAAAACTACCTTTCATTGACATTCTAACTGTGTCAGTCCGTTTGAGTTACAACGGTTGCGTCACATATTCGTACCAACATGTATTTAGTGATTTCTTTCCGATATTACTAAGTTGTATTGCTTTTAACAGTGAAACGATTGACTGTGGGAATTAAATGATCTGATTCTAGAATGTGACCTTATAAATGTGATAAATGAGCTAATTGGTCTCCAAGGAATAACATTCTTCTTAATTTGACATGTTTGCTGGAATTCAGCGATTGCACTGGGCGCTGTGGTAGCGCTTTACTTTAAAATTTAGATAAATAAGTCATTCTTTACCGTGGGACGAATCCTAGCCGTTATTGCGCGCTGAAGAAATTGGAACAGTTTCCAAAACTACCATTCATTGAATTTCTAGCGGTATAAATCCGTTTGAGTTACAACGGTTGCGACACATATTCGTACCAACATGTATTTAGCGATAGTGTTCGGATATTACTAGGTTGCATCGCTTTTAACAGTGAAACGTTTGACTGTGGGACTTAATTGAACTGATTGTGGACTTTGACCTTATAAATGTGATAAATAAGCTAGTTTGACTACAAGAATTAACGTTGATCTTAATTTGACATGATTGCTGGAACTCAGCGATTACACTGGGTGCTGTGGTAGCACTTTATTTGAAAATTAAGATAAATAAATCATTTTTTACTGTGGGACCAATCCTAGCCGTTAGTTCGCGCTGAAGAAGTAGAGACAGTTTCCAAAACTACCTTTCATTGACTTTCTAACTGTGTCAATCCGTTTGAGTTACAACGGTTGTGTCACATATTCGTACCAACATGTGTTTAGATATTTTTTTCCGATATTACTAAGTAGTATCGCTTTTAACAATGAAACGATTGACTGTGGGACTTAATTGAACTCATTCTGGACTGTGACCTTATAAATGTGATAAGGGAGCCAACTGGACCCCAAGAAATAACATTGTTCTAATTTCACATGATTGCTGGAACTCAGCGATTACACTGGGCGCTGTGATGGCGCTTCATTTAAAAATTTAGATAAATAAGTCATTCTTTACCGTGGGACGAATCCTAGCCGTTATTGCGCGCTGAAGAAATTGGAACAGTTTCCAAAACTACAATCCATTGAATTTCTAGCGGTATAAATCCGTTTGAGTTACAACGGTTGCGTCACATATTCGTACCAACATGTATTTAGCGATAGTGTTCGGATATTACTAGGTTGCATCGCTTTTAACAGTGAAACGTTTGACTGTGGGACTTAATTGAACTGATTGTGGACTTTGACCTTATAAATGTGATAAATAAGCTAGTTTGACTACAAGAATTAACGTTGATCTTAATTTGACATGATTGCTGGAACTCAGCGATTACACTGGGTGCTGTGGTAGCACTTTATTTGAAAATTAAGATAAATAAATCATTTTTTACTGTGGGACCAATCCTAGCCGTTAGTTCGCGCTGAAGAAGTAGAGACAGTTTCCAAAACTGCCTTTCATTGACTTTCCAACTGTGTCAGTCCGTTTGAGTTACAACGGTTGCGTCACATATTCGTACCAACATGTATTTAGTGATTTCTTTCCGATATTACTAAGTTGTATTGCTTTTAACAGTGAAACGTTTGACTGTGGGACTTAATTGAACTGATTGTGGACTTTGACCTTATAAATTTTATAAATAAGCTAGTTTGACTACAAGAATTAACGTTGATCTTAATTTGACATGATTGCTGGAACTCAGCGATTACACTGGGTGCTGTGGTAGCACTTTATTTGAAAATTAAGATAAATAAATCATTTTTTACTGTGGGACCAATCCTAGCCGTTAGTTCGCGCTGAAGAAGTAGAGACAGTTTCCAAAACTACCTTTCATTGACTTTCTAACTGTGTCAATCCGTTTGAGTTACAACGGTTGTGTCACATATTCGTACCAACATGTGTTTAGATATTTTTTTCCGATATTACTAAGTAGTATCGCTTTTAACAATGAAACGATTGACTGTGGGACTTAATTGAACTCATTCTGGACTGTGACCTTATAAATGTGATAAGGGAGCCAACTGGACCCCAAGAAATAACATTGTTCTTAATTTCACATGATTGCTGGAACTCAGCGATTACACTGGGCGCTGTGGTGGCGCTTCATTTAAAAATTTAGATAAATAAGTCATTCTTTACCGTGGGACGAATCCTAGCCGTTATTGCGCGCTGAAGAAATAGGAACAGTTTCCAAAACTACATTTCATTGAATTTCTAGCGGTATAAATCCGTTTGAGTTACAACGGTTGCGTCACATATTCGTACCAACATGTATTTAGCGATAGTGTTCGGATATTACTAGGTTGCATCGCTTTTAACAGTGAAACGTTTGACTGTGGGACTTAATTGAACTGATTGTGGACTTTGACCTTATAAATGTGATAAATAAGCTAGTTTGACTACAATAATTAACGTTGATCTTAATGTGACATGATTGCTGGAACTCAGCGATTACACTGGGTGCTGTGGTAGCACTTTATTTGAAAATTAAGATAAATAAATCATTTTTTACTGTGGGACCAATCCTAGCCGTTAGCACGCGCTGAATAAATGGGAACAGTTTCCAAAACTACATTTCATTGACTTTCTAGCTGTTTAAATCCGTTTGAGTTACAACGGTTGCGTCACATATTCGTACCAACATGTATTTAGCGATAGTGTTCGGATATTACTAGGTTGCATCGCTTTTAACAGTGAAACGTTTGACTGTGGGACTTAATTGAACTAATTGTGTACTTTGACCATATAAATTTGATAAATAAGCCAGTTTGACTACAAAAAACAACGTTGTTCTTAACTTGACATGATTGCTGGAACTCAGCGATTACACTGGGCGATGTTGTAGCGTTGTATTTAAAAATTAAGATAAATAAGTCATTTTTTACTGTGGGACCAATCCTAGCCGTTATCTCGCGCTGAAGAAGTAGAGAGTGTTCTCAAAAGTACATTTCATTGACTTTCTAACGGTGTCAAACCGTTTGAGTTACAACGGTTGCGTCACATATTCGTACCAACATGTATTTAGCGATAGTAATCGGATATTACTAGGTTGCATCGCCCTTTAACAGTGAAACGTTTGACTGTGGGACTTAATTGAACTGATTTTGGACTGTGACCTTATAAATGTTATAAGTGAGACAATTGGACTCCAAGAAATAACATTCTTCTTAATTTGACATGTTTGCTGGAATTCAGCGATTACATTAGTCTCTGTGGTAGCGCTTTATTTAAAAATTTTGATAAATAACACTTTTCTTACTGTGGGACCAATCCTGGCCGTTAGCACGCGCTGAATAAATAGGATCAGTTCCAAAGACTACATTACATTGACTTTCTAGCGGCATAAATCCGTTTGAGTTACAACGGTTGCGTCACATATTCGTACCAACATGTATTTAGCGATAGTATTCGGATATTACTAGGTTGCATCGCTTTTAACAGTGAAACGTTTGACTGTGGGACTTAATTGAACTAATTTTGGACTTTGACCTTATAAATGTGATAAATGTGCCAGCTTGACTACAAGAACTAACATTCTTCTTAATTTGACATGACTGCTGGAACTGAGCGATTACACTGGGCGCTGTGGTAGCGTTTTATTAAAAAATTAAGATAAATAAGTCATTTTTTACTGTGGGACCAATCCTAGCCGTTAGTTTGCGTTGAAGAAATAGAGACAGTTTCAAAAACAACATTTCATTAATTTTCTAACGGTGTCAATGCGTTTGAGTTACAACGGCCGCGTCACATATTCGTACCAACATGTATTTAGTGATTTTTTTCCGATATTACTAAGTTGTATCGCATTTAACAGTGAAACGAATGACTGTGGGACTTAATTGAACTGATTCTGGACTGTGACCTTATAAATGTGATAAATGAGCCAATTGGACTCCAAGGAATAACATTCTTCTTAATTCGACATGATTGCTGGAATTCAGCGAGTACACTAGGCCCTGTGGTAGCGTTATTTAAAAATTTAGATAAATAAGTCATTTTTTACTGTGGGACCAATCCTAGCTGTTATCGCGCGCTGAAAAAATAGCGACAGTTTCAAAAACTGCATTTTATTGACTTTCTAAGGCTATTAATCCGCTTTAGTTACAACAGTTGCGTCATATATTCGTACCAACATGTATTTAGCGATATGTTTCTCATATTACTAGATTGCATCGCTTATAACAGTGAAACGATTGACTGTGGGACTTAATTGAACTGATTTTAAACTGTGACCTTATAAATGTGATAAATGAGACAATTGGACTACTAGAAACAACATTCTTCTTAATTTGACGCCGGAACTCAGCGATTACATTGGGCGCTGTGGTAGCGTTTCATTTATAAATTTAGATAAATAAGTCATTCTTTACTGTTGGACAAACCCTAGCCGTTATCGCGCGCTGAAGAAATAGCGACAGTTTCAAAAACTGCATTTTATTGACTTTCTAAGGCTATTAATCCACTTCAGTTACAACAGTTGCGTCACATATTCGTACCAACATGTATTTAGCGATATTTTTCTCATATTACTAGGTTGCATCGCTTATAACAGTGAAACGATTGACTGTGGGACTTAATTGAACTAATTTTGGACTTTGACCTTATAAATGTGATAAAAGAGCCAGCTTGACTACAAGAACTAACATTCTTCTTAATTTGACATGACTGCTGGAACTGAGCGATTACACTGGGCGCTGTGGTAGCGTTTTATTAAAAAATTAAGATAAATAATTCATTTTTTACTGTGGGACCAATCCTAGCTGTTATCCCGCGCTGAAGAAATAGCGACAGTTTCAAAAACTGCATTTTATTGACTTTCTAAGGCTATTAATCCGCATCAGTTACAACAGTTGTGTCACATATTCGTACCAACATGTATTTAGCGATATTTTTCTCATATTACTAGGTTGCATCGCTTATAACAGTGAAACGATTGACTGTGGGACTTAATTGAACTGATTTTGGACTGTGATCTTATAAATGTTATAAGTGAGACAATTGGAATCCAAGAAATAACATTCTTCTTAATTTGACATGATTGTTGGAACTCAGCGATTACACTGGACCTTGTGGTAGCGCTTCATTTAAAAATTTAGATAAATAAGTCATTTCTACTGTGGGACCAATCCTAGCCGTTAGCGCGAGCTGAAGATATAGAGACAGCTTCAAAAACTCTATTTCATTGACTTTCTAACGGTGTCAGTCCGTTTGAGTTACAACGGTTGCGTCATACATTCGTACCAACATGTATTTAATGATTTTTTTTCGATATTACTAAGTGGTATCGCTTTCAAGAGTGAAACGATGGCCTGTGTGACTTAATTGAAATAATTCTGGACTCTGACCTTATAAATGTGATAAAAGAGCAAATTGGACTCCAAGGAATAACATTCTTCTTAAATTGACATGATTGTTGAATTCAGCGAGTACACTAGGCTCTGTGGTAGCGCTTTATTTAAATACTTAGATAAATAAGTTTTTTTTGCCGAGGGACCAATCCTGGCCGTTAGCACGCGTTGAAGAAATAGAGACTGTTTCAAAAACTACATTTCATTGAATTTCTAACGGGGTCAATCCGTTTAAGTTACAACGGTTGCGTCACATATTCGTACCAACATGTATTTAGTGATTTTCTTCCGATATTACTAAGTTGTATTGCTTTTAACAGTGAAACGATTGACTGTGGGAATTAATTGAACTGATTCTGGACTGTGACCTTATTAATGTGCTAAATGAGCCAATTGGACTCCAAAGAATAACATTCTTCTTAAATCGACATGATTGTTGGAATTCAGCTAGTACGCTAGGCTCTGTGGTAGCGCTGTATTTAAAAATTTAGAAAAAGTAAGTCTTTTTTTGCTGTGGGACCAATCCTGGCCGTTAGCACGCGCTGAATAAATAGGAACAGTTCCAAAGACTACATTTCATTGACCTTCTAGCGGTATAAGTCCGTTTGAGTTACAACGGTTCTGTCACATATTCGTACCAACATGTATTTAGCGATAGTATTCGGATATTACTAGGTTCCATCGCTTTTAACAGTGAAACGCTTGACTGTGGGACTTAATTGAACTGATTTTGGACTTTGACCTTGTAAATGTGATAAATGAGCCAGTTTGACCACAAGAAATAACATTCTTCTTAATTTGACATGATTGCTGGAACTCAGCGATTACACTGGGCACTGTGGTAGGGCTTTATTAAAAAATGAAGATAAACAAGTCATTTTTTACTGTGGGACCAATCATAGCCGTTAGCTCGCGCTGAAGAAATAGAGACAGTTTCAAAAACTACATTTCATTGAATTTCTAACGGGGTCAAACCGTTTGAGTTACAACGGTTGCGTCACATATTCGTACCAACATGTATTTAGTGATTTTCTTCCGATATTACTAAGTTGTATTGCTTTTAACTGTGAAACGATTGACTGTGGGAATTAATTGAACTGATTCTGGACTGTGACCTTATTAATGTGATAAATGAGCCAATTGGACTCCAAAGAATAACATTCTTCTTAAATCGACATGATTGTTGGAATTCAGCGAGTACACTAGGCTCTGTGGTAGCGCTGTATTTAAAAATTTAGATGAATAAGTCTTTTTTTGCTGTGGGACCAATCCTGGCCGTTAGCGCGCGCTGAATAAATAGGAACTGTTCCAAAGACTACATTTTATTGACGTTCTAGCGGTATAAGTCCGTTTGAGTTACAACGGTTGCGTCACACATTCGTACCAACATGTATTTAGTGATTTTTTTCCGATAATATTAATTGTATCGCTTTCAACAGTGAAACGATTGACTGTGGGACTTAATTAAACTGATTTTGGACTTTGACCTTATATATGTGATAAATGAACAAATTTGACTACAAGACATAACATTCTTCTTAGTATGAGATGATTGCTGGAACTCAGCAATTACACTGGGCGATGTGGTAGCGTTTTATTTAAAAATTAAGATAAATAAGTCATTTTTTATTGTGGGACCAATCCTAGCCGTTAGTTCGCGCTGAACAAATAGAGACAGTTTCAATAACTACATTTCATTGACTTAATAAAGGTGTCAATCCGTTTGAGTTACAACGGTTGCGTCACGTATTCGTACCAACATGTATTTAGTGATTTTCTTCCGATATTACTAAGTTGTATTGCTTTTAACAGTGACACGATTGACTGTGGGAATTAATTGATCTGATTCTGGAATGTGACCTGATAAATCTGATAAATGGGCCAATTGGTCTCCAAGCAATAACATTCTTCTTAATTTGACATGATTGCTGGAATTCAGCGATTACATTAGGCTCTGGGATAGCGCTTTATTAAAAATTTTTTAGATAAAAAAGACTTTTCTTACTGTGGGACCAATCCTGTCTGTTAGCACGCACTGAATAAATAGGATCTGTTCCAAAGACTACATTTCATTGACTTTCTAGCGGCATTGACTTTCTAGCAGCATAAATCCGTTTGAGTTACAATGGTTGCGTCACATATTCGTACCAACATATATTTAACGATAGTATTCGGATATTACTAGGTTGCATCGCATTTAACAGTGAAACGTTTGACTGTGGAAATTAATTGAATTGATTTTGGACTTTGACCTTATAAATGTGATAAAAGAGCCAGTTTGACTACAAGAACTAAAATTCTTCTTAATTTGACATGATTGCTGGAACTCAGCGATTACACTGGGCTCTGTGGTAGCACTTTATTAAAAAGTTAAGATGAATAAGTCATTTTTTGCTCTGGGACCAATCCTAGCCGTTAGTTCGCGCTGAAGAAATAGAGACAATTTTAAAAACTACATTTCATTGATTTTTCAACGGTGTCAATCCGTTTGAGTTGCAACAGTTGCGTCACATATTCGTACCAACATGTATTTAGTGATTTTCTTCCGATATTACTAAGTTGTATTGCTTTTAACAGTGAAACGATTGACTGTGGGAATTAATTGAACTGATTCTGGACTGTGACCTTATTAATGTGCTAAATGAGCCAATTGGACTTCAAAGAATAACATTCTTCTTAAATCGACATGAATGTTGGAATTCAGCTAGTACGCTAGGCTCTGTGGTAGCGCTGTATTTAAAAATTTAGAAAAATAAGTCTTTTTTTGCTGTGGGACCAATCCTGGCCGTTAGCACGCGCTGAATAAATAGGGACAGTTCCAAAGACTACATTTCATTGACGTTCTAGCGGTATAAGTCCGTTTGAGTTACAACGGTTCTGTCACATATTCGTACCAACATGTATTTAGCGATAGTATTCGGATATTACTAGGTTCCATCTCTTTTAACAGTGAAACGCTTGACTGTGGGACTTAATTGAACTGATTTTGGACTTTGACCTTGTAAATGTGATAAATGAGCCAGTTTGACCACAAGAAATAACATTCTTCTTAATTTGACATGATTGCTGGAACTCAGCGATTACACTGGGCACTGTGGTAGGGCTTTATTAAAAAATGAAGATAAACAAGTCATTTTTTACTGTGGGACTAATCATAGCCGTTAGCTCGCGCTTAAGAAATAGAGACAGTTTCAAACACTACATTTCATTTACTTTCTAACGGTGTCAATCCCTTTGAGTTACAACGGTTGCGTCACATATTCGTACCAACATGTATTTAGTGAGTTTCTTCCGATATTATTAAGTTATATCGCTTTTAGGAATGAAACGATTGCCTGTGGGACTTAATTGAACTAATTCTGGACTGTGACCTTATAAACGTGATAAATGAGCCAATTGGACTCCAAGGAATAACATTCTTCTTAAATTGGCATGATTGTTGAATTCAGCAAGTACACTAGGCTCTGTGGTAGCGCTTTATTTAAATATTTAGATAAATAAGTCTTTTTTTGCCGAGGGACCAATCCTGGCCGTTAGCACGCGCTGAATAAATAGGAACAGTTTCAAAGACTACATTTCATTGACTTTCTAGCGGTATAAATCTGTTTGACTTACAACTGTTGCGCCACATATTCATACCAACATGTATTTAGCGATAGTATTCGGATGTTACTAGGTTGCATCGCTTTTAACAGTGAACGCTTGACTGTGGGACTTAATTGAACTGATTTTGGCCTTTGACCTTATAAATGTGATAAATGAGCCAGTTTCACTACAAGAAATAACATTCTTCTTAATTTGACATGATTGCTGGAACTCAGCGATTACACTGGGCACTGTGGTAGCGCTTTATTAAAAAATTAAGATAAACAAGTCATTTTTTACTGTAAGACCAATCCTAGCCGTTATCTGGCGCTGAAGAAATAGAGACAGTTTCAAAAACTACATTTCATTTACTTTCTAACGGTGTCAATCCCTTTGAGTTACAACGGTTGCGTCACATATTCGTACCAACATGTATTTAGTGATTTTCTTCTGATATTACTAAGTTGTATCGCTTTTAAGAGTGAAAGGATTGACTGTGGGATTTAATTGAACGGTTTCTGGACTGTGACCTTATAAATGTGATAAATGAGCCAATTGGACTCCAAGGAATAACATTCTTCTTAAATTGACATGATTGTTGAATTCAGCAAGTACACTAGGCTCTGTGGTAGCGCTTTATTTAAATATTTAGATAAATAAGTCTTTTTTTGCCGAGGGACCAATCCTGGCCGTTAGCACGCGCTGAATAAATAGGAACAGTTTCAAAGACTACATTTCATTGACTTTCTAGCGGTATAAATCTGTTTGAGTTACAACTGTTGCGCCACATATTCATACCAACATGTATTTAGCGATAGTATTCGGATGTTACTAGGTTGCATCGCTTTTAACAGTGAAACGCTTGACTTGGGGACTTAATTGAACTAATTTTGGCTTTTGACCTTATAAATGTGATAAATGAGCCAATTGGACTCCAAGGAATAACATTCTTCTTAAATTGACATAATTGTTGAATTCAGCGAGTACACTAGGCCCTGTGGTAGCGCTTTATTTAAATATTTAGATAAATAAGTCTTTTTTTGCTGAGGGACCAATCCTGGCCGTTAGTACGCGCTGAATAAATAGGAACAGTTTCAAAGACTACATTTCATTGACTTTCTAGCGGTATAAATCTGTTTGACTTACAACTGTTGCGCCACATATTCATACCAACATGTATTTAGCGATAGTATTCGGATGTTACTAGGTTGCATCGCTTTTAACAGTGAAACGATTGACTGTGGGAATTAATTGAACTGATTCTGGACTGTGACCTTATTAATGTGCTAAATGAGCCAATTGGACTTCAAAGAATAACATTCTTCTTAAATCGACATGAATGTTGGAATTCAGCTAGTACGCTAGGCTCTGTGGTAGCGCTGTATTTAAAAATTTAGAAAAATAAGTCTTTTTTTGCTGTGGGACCAATCCTGGCCGTTAGCACGCGCTGAATAAATAGGAACAGTTCCAAAGACTACATTTCATTGACGTTCTAGCGGTATAAGTCCGTTTGAGTTACAACGGTTCTGTCACATATTCGTACCAACATGTATTTAGCGATAGTATTCGGATATTACTAGGTTCCATCTCTTTTAACAGTGAAACGCTTGACTGTGGGACTTAATTGAACTGATTTTGGACTTTGACCTTGTAAATGTGATAAATGAGCCAGTTTGACCACAAGAAATAACATTCTTCTTAATTTGACATGATTGCTGGAACTCAGCGATTACACTGGGCACTGTGGTAGGGCTTTATTAAAAAATGAAGATAAGCAAGTCATTTTTTACTGTGGGACCAATCATAGCCGTTAGCTCGCGCTTAAGAAATAGAGACAGTTTCAAACACTACATTTCATTTACTTTCTAACGGTGTCAATCCCTTTGAGTTACAACGGTTGCGTCACATATTCGTACCAACATGTATTTAGTGAGTTTCTTCCGATATTATTAAGTTATATTGCTTTTAGGAGTGAAACGATTGCCTGTGGGACTTAATTGAACTAATTCTGGACTGTGACCTTATAAACGTGATAAATGAGCCAATTGGACTCCAAGGAATAACATTCTTCTTAAATTGGCATGATTGTTGAATTCAGCAAGTACACTAGGCTCTGTGGTAGCGCTTTATTTAAATATTTAGATAAATAAGTCTTTTTTTGCCGAGGGACCAATCCTGGCCGTTAGCACGCGCTGAATAAATAGGAACAGTTTCAAAGACTACATTTCATTGACTTTCTAGCGGTATAAATCTGTTTGACTTACAACTGTTGCGCCACATATTCATACCAACATGTATTTAGCGATAGTATTCGGATGTTACTAGGTTGCATCGCTTTTAACAGTGAACGCTTGACTGTGGGACTTAATTGAACTGATTTTGGCCTTTGACCTTATAAATGTGATAAATGAGCCAGTTTCACTACAAGAAATAACATTCTTCTTAATTTGACATGATTGCTGGAACTCAGCGATTACACTGGGCACTGTGGTAGCGCTTTATTAAAAAATTAAGATAAACAAGTCATTTTTTACTGTAAGACCAATCCTAGCCGTTATCTGGCGCTGAAGAAATAGAGACAGTTTCAAAAACTACATTTCATTTACTTTCTAACGGTGTCAATCCCTTTGAGTTACAACGGTTGCGTCACATATTCGTACCAACATGTATTTAGTGATTTTCTTCTGATATTACTAAGTTGTATCGCTTTTAAGAGTGAAACGATTGACTGTGGGATTTAATTGAACGTTTTCTGGTCTGTGACCTTATAAATGTGATAAATGAGCCAATTGGACTCCAAGGAATAACATTCTTCCTAAATTGACATGATTGTTGAATTCAGCAAGTACACTAGGCTCTGTGGTAGCGCTTTATTTAAATATTTAGATAAATAAGTCTTTTTTTGCCGAGGGACCAATCCTGGCCGTTAGCACGCGCTGAATAAATAGGAACAGTTTCAAAGACTACATTTCATTGACTTTCTAGCGGTATAAATCTGTTTGAGTTACAACTGTTGCGCCACATATTCATACCAACATGTATTTAGCGATAGTATTCGGATGTTACTAGGTTGCATCGCTTTTAACAGTGAAACGCTTGACTTGGGGACTTAATTGAACTAATTTTGGCTTTTGACCTTATAAATGTGATAAATGAGCCAATTGGACTCCAAGGAATAACATTCTTCTTAAATTGACATAATTGTTGAATTCAGCGAGTACACTAGGCCCTGTGGTAGCGCTTTATTTAAATATTTAGATAAATAAGTCTTTTTTTGCTGAGGGACCAATCCTGGCCGTTAGTACGCGCTGAATAAATAGGAACAGTTTCAAAGACTACATTTCATTGACTTTCTAGCGGTATAAATCTGTTTGACTTACAACTGTTGCGCCACATATTCATACCAACATGTATTTAGCGATAGTATTCGGATTTTACTAGGTTGCATCGCCTTTAACACTGAACGCTTGACTGTGGGACTTAATTGAACTGATTTTGGCCTTTGGCCTTATAAATGTGATAAATGAGCCAGTTTCACTACAAGAAATAACATTCTTCTTAATTTGACATGATTGCTGGAACTCAGCGATTACACTGGGCACTGTGGTAGCGCTTTATTAAAAAATTAAGATAAACAAGTCATTTTTTACTGTGGGACCAATCCTAGCCGTTATCTGGCGCTGAAGAAATAGAGACAGTTTCAAAAACTACATTTCATTTACTTTCTAATGGTGTCAATCCGTTTGAGTTACAACGGTTGCGTCACATATTCGTACCAACATGTATTTAGTGATTTTCTTCCGATATTACTAAGTTGTATCGCTTTTAAGAGTGAAACGATTGACTGTGGGATTTAATTGAACGGTTTCTGGACTGTGACCTTATTAATGTGCTAAATGAGCCAATTGGACTTCAAAGAATAACATTCTTCTTAAATCGACATGAATGTTGGAATTCAGCTAGTACGCTAGGCTCTGTGGTAGCGCTGTATTTCAAAATTTAGAAAAATAAGTCTTTTTTTGCTGTGGGACCAATCCTGGCCGTTAGCACGCGCTGAATAAATAGGAACAGTTCCAAAGACTACATTTCATTGACGTTCTAGCGGTATAAGTCCGTTTGAGTTACAACGGTTCTGTCACATATTCGTACCAACATGTATTTAGCGATAGTATTCGGATATTACTAGGTTCCATCTCTTTTAACAGTGAAACGCTTGACTGTGGGACTTAATTGAACTGATTTTGGACTTTGACCTTGTAAATGTGATAAATGAGCCAGTTTGACCACAAGAAATAACATTCTTCTTAATTTGACATGATTGCTGGAACTCAGCGATTACACTGGGCACTGTGGTAGGGCTTTATTAAAAAATGAAGATAAACAAGTCATTTTTTACTGTGGGACCAATCATAGCCGTTAGCTCGCGCTTAAGAAATAGAGACAATTTCAAACACTACATTTCATTTACTTTCTAACGGTGTCAATCCCTTTGAGTTACAACGGTTGCGTCACATATCCGTACCAACATGTATTTAGTGAGTTTCTTCCGATATTATTAAGTTATATTGCTTTTAGGAGTGAAACGATTGCCTGTGGGACTTAATTGAACTAATTCTGGACTGTGACCTTATAAACGTGATAAATGAGCCAATTGGACTCCAAGGAATAACATTCTTCTTAAATTGGCATGATTGTTGAATTCAGCAAGTACACTAGGCTCTGTGGTAGCGCTTTATTTAAATATTTAGATAAATAAGTCTTTTTTTGCCGAGGGACCAATCCTGGCCGTTAGCACGCGCTGAATAAATAGGAACAGTTTCAAAGACTACATTTCATTGACTTTCTAGCGGTATAAATCTGTTTGACTTACAACTGTTGCGCCACATATTCATACCAACATGTATTTAGCGATAGTATTCGGATGTTACTAGGTTGCATCGCTTTTAACAGTGAACGCTTGACTGTGGGACTTAATTGAACTGATTTTGGCCTTTGACCTTATAAATGTGATAAATGAGCCAGTTTCACTACAAGAAATAACATTCTTCTTAATTTGACATGATTGCTGGAACTCAGCGATTACACTGGGCACTGTGGTAGCGCTTTATTAAAAAATTAAGATAAACAAGTCATTTTTTACTGTAAGACCAATCCTAGCCGTTATCTGGCGCTGAAGAAATAGAGACAGTTTCAAAAACTACATTTCATTTACTTTCTAACGGTGTCAATCCCTTTGAGTTACAACGGTTGCGTCACATATTCGTACCAACATGTATTTAGTGATTTTCTTCTGATATTACTAAGTTGTATCGCTTTTAAGAGTGAAAGGATTGACTGTGGGATTTAATTGAACGGTTTCTGGACTGTGACCTTATAAATGTGATAAATGAGCCAATTGGACTCCAAGGAATAACATTCTTCTTAAATTGACATGATTGTTGAATTCAGCAAGTACACTAGGCTCTGTGGTAGCGCTTTATTTAAATATTTAGATAAATAAGTCTTTTTTTGCCGAGGGACCAATCCTGGCCGTTAGCACGCGCTGAATAAATAGGAACAGTTTCAAAGACTACATTTCATTGACTTTCTAGCGGTATAAATCTGTTTGAGTTACAACTGTTGCGCCACATATTCATACCAACATGTATTTAGCGATAGTATTCGGATGTTGCTAGGTTGCATCGCTTTTAACAGTGAAACGCTTGACTTGGGGACTTAATTGAACTAATTTTGGCTTTTGACCTTATAAATGTGATAAATGAGCCAATTGGACTCCAAGGAATAACATTCTTCTTAAATTGACATAATTGTTGAATTCAGCGAGTACACTAGGCCCTGTGGTAGCGCTTTATTTAAATATTTAGATAAATAAGTCTTTTTTTGCTGAGGGACCAATCCTGGCCGTTAGTACGCGCTGAATAAATAGGAACAGTTTCAAAGACTACATTTCATTGACTTTCTAGCGGTATAAATCTGTTTGACTTACAACTGTTGCGCCACATATTCATACCAACATGTATTTAGCGATAGTATTCGGATGTTACTAGGTTGCATCGCCTTTAACAGTGAACGCTTGACTGTGGGACTTAATTGAACTGATTTTGGCCTTTGACCTTATAAATGTGATAAATGAGCCAGTTTCACTACAAGAAATAACATTCTTCTTAATTTGACATGATTGCTGGAACTCAGCGATTACACTGGTCACTGTGGTAGCGCTTTATTAAAAAATTAAGATAAACAAGTCATTTTTTACTGTGGGACCAATCCTAGCCGTTATCTGGCGCTGAAGAAATAGAGACAGTTTCAAAAACTACATTTCATTTACTTTCTAATGGTGTCAATCCGTTTGAGTTACAACGGTTGCGTCACATATTCGTACCAACATGTATTTAGTGATTTTCTTCCGATATTACTAAGTTGTATCGCTTTTAAGAGTGAAACGATTGACTGTGGGATTTAATTGAACGGTTTCTGGACTGTGACCTTATAAATGTGATAAATGAGCCAATTGGACTCCAAGGAATAACATTCTTCTTAAATTGACATGATTGTTGAATTCAGCAAGTACACTAGGCTCTGTGGTAGCGCTTTATTTAAATATTTAGATAAATAAGTCTTTTTTTGCCGAGGGACCAATCCTGGCCGTTAGCACGCGCTGAATAAATAGGAACAGTTTCAAAGACTACATTTCATTGACTTTCTAGCGGTATAAATCTGTTTGAGTTACAACTGTTGCGCCACATATTCATACCAACATGTATTTAGCGATAGTATTCGGATGTTACTAGGTTGCATCGCTTTTAACAGTGAAACGCTTGACTTGGGGACTTAATTGAACTAATTTTGGCTTTTGACCTTATAAATGTGATAAATGAGCCAATTGGACTCCAAGGAATAACATTCTTCTTACATTCACATAATTGTTGAATTCAGCGAGTACACTAGGCCCTGTGGTAGCGCTTTATTTAAATATTTAGATAAATAAGTCTTTTTTTGCTGAGGGACCAATCCTGGCCGTTAGTACGCGCTGAATAAATAGGAACAGTTTCAAAGACTACATTTCATTGACTTTCTAGCGGTATAAATCTGTTTGAGTTACAACTGTTGCGCCACATATTCATACCAACATGTATTTAGCGATAGTATTCGGATGTTACTAGGTTGCATCGCTTTTAACAGTGAAACGCTTGACTGTGGGACTTAATTGAACTGATTTTGGCCTTTGACATTACAAATGTGATAAGTGAGCCAGTTTGACTACAAGAAATAACATTCTTCTTAATTTGACATGATTGCTGGAACTCAGCGATTACACTGGGCACTGTGGTAGCGCTTTATTAAAAAAGTAAGATAAACAAGTCATTTTTTACTGTGGGACCAATCCTAGCCGTTAGCGCGCGCTGAAGAAATAGAGACAGTTTCAAAAACTACATTTCATTTACTTTCTAACGGTGTCAATCCGTTTGAGTTACAACGGTTGCATCACATATTCGTACCAACATGTATTTAGTGATTTTCTTCTTACATTACTAAGTTGTATTGTTTTAACAGTGAAACGATTGACTGTGGGAATTAATAGAACTGATTTTGGACTGTGACCTTATAAATGTGATAAATGAGCCAATTGGTCTCCAAGGAATAACATTCTTCTTAATTTGACATGATTGCCGGAATTCATCGATTACATTAGACTCTATGGTAGCGCTTTATATAAAAATTAGGATAAATAAGTCATTCTATACTGTGGGACCAATCCTAGCCGTTAGTTCGCGCTAAAGAAATAGATACAGTTTCAAAAACTACATTTTATTGACATTCTAAGGGTGTCAATCCGTTTGAGTTACAACGGTTGCGTCACATATTCGTAGCAACATGTATTTAGCGATATCTTTTCGTTATTACTAGGTTACATCGCTCTTAAGAGTGAAACGACTGACTGTGGGACTTAATTGAACCGAATTTGGATTGTGACCTTATAAGTGTGATAAGTGAGACAATTGGACTCCAAGAAGTAACATTCTTCTTAATTTGACATGATTGCCGAAACTCAGCGATTGCACTGGGCGCTGTGGTAGCGCTTCATTTAAAAGTTAAGAAAAGAAAGTCATTTTTTACTGTGGGACCAATCCTAGGCTTTAGCGCGCGCTGAAAAAATAGCGACAGGTTCAAAATCTACAATTCATTGACTTTCTAACGGTGTCAATCCATTTGAGTTACAACGGTTGCGTGATATATTCGTTCCAACATGTATTTAGTGATTTTCTTGTATTGCTTTTAACAGTGAAACGATTGACTGTGGGGATTATTTGAACTGATTTTGGACTGTGACCTTATAAATGTGAAAGTGAGACAATTGGACTTCATGAAATAACATTCTTCTTAATTTGACATGATTGCCGAAACTCAGCGATTACACTGGGCGCTGTGGTAGCGATTTATTTAAAAATTAAGATAAAAAATTCAGTTTTACTGTGGGAGCATTCCCAGCCGTTAGCGGGCGCTGAAGAAATAGAGACAGTTTCAAATACTACATTTCACTGACTTTCTAGCGGTGTCAGTCCGTTTAAGTTACAACAGTTGGGTCACATATTCGTACCAACAGGTATTTAGCGATATTTTTCAGATATTACTAGGTTGCATCGCTTTTAACAGCGAAACGATTGACTGTGGGAATTAATTGAACTGCTCTTGGACTTTGACCTTATAAAGGTGATAAATGAGCCAGTTTGACAACAAGAAAAAACAATCTTCTTATTTTGACATGGTTGCTGGAACTCAGCGATTACACTGGGCGCTGTGGTAGCGCTTTGTTAAAAAAATTAAGATAATTAAGTCATTTTATACTGTGGGACCAATCCTAGCCGTTAGTTCGCGCTGAAGAAATAGAGACAGTTTCAAAAACTACATTTTATTGACATTCTAAGGGTGTCAATCCGTTTGTGTAACAACGGTTGCGTCACATATTCGTACCAACATGTATTTATTGATTTTTTCCAATATTACTAAGTTGTATTGCTTTTAACAGTGAAACAATTGACTGTGGGAATTAATTGAACTGATTTTGGACTTTGATCTTATAAATGTGATAAATGAGCCAATTGGTCTCAAAGGAATAACATTCCTCTTAATTTTGACATGATTGATGGAATTCCACGATTACAATGCCGCTGTAGTAACGCTTCATTTAAAAACTTAGATAAATAAGTCATAATTACTGTGGGACCAATCCTGGCCGTTAGAACGCGCTGAATAAATAGGAACAGTTTCAAAATCCACATTTCATTGACTTTCTAGCGGTATCAATCCGTTTGAGTTACAACGGTTGCGTCACATATTCGTACCAACATGTATTTAGCGATATTTTTTCGCTATTACTAGGTTACATCGCTCTTAAGAGTGAAACGACTGACTGTGGGACTTAATTGAACCGATTTTGGACTGTGACCTTATAAGTGTGATAAGTGAGACAATTGGGCTCCAAGAAGTAACATTCTTCTTAATTTGACATGATTGCCGAAACTCAGCGATTACACTGGGCGCTGTGGTAGCGCTTCATTTAAATGTTAAGAAAAGAAAGTCATTTTTTACTGTGGGACCAATCCTAGCCGTTAGCGCGCGCTGAAGAAATAGCGACAGGTTCAAAAACTACAATTCATTGACTTTCTATCGGTGTCAATCCGTTTGAGTTACAACGGTTGCGTGATATATTCGTTCCAACATGTATTTAGTGATTTTCTTCTGAAATTACTAAGTTGTATTGCTTTTAACAGTGAAACGATTGACTGTTGGACTAAATTGAACTGATTTTGGACTTTGACCTTATAAATGTGATAAGTGAGCCAGTTTGACTACAAGAAATAACATTCTTCTTAATTTGACATGATTGCTGCAACTCAGCGATTACACTGGGCGCTGTGTTTATTTAACGACCTAAGAGTTGAAGATAATGACGATTCTAATCAACACAGTTGGGGTGATCAAGATTGTAATTTTACGAAGGAGACTCAAAATACGCACCACGTAGATGTCAACAACCATATTCGTTCGTCAAATATCTTTAAAAATAATGTAACAAACTCACGAAGACCCAACCTTGTTATCAATCCGTTTCCCGAAAGAGATCAATTAGCTACGAATCTTGAGCATGAAAATGTACACCATTCTAAGAGGATACGGATAACGACCGATAGTATACCAAAAGGTATTCGAGTGAAAGAATTTAATGAGCAAATAAAAAATGGAAATGTGAGATTTAAGATATTCCCAGGAGCAAGTGTCGAAAATTTAAATTATTACGTCCACCCAACACTGGAACAAGAAAAACCTGATATTGTCGTTATCCATGTAGGAATCAACAATCTTTTATCAAGTCATCTAAATGCAGCGTCAGATAACAAAATTGCCGAACAGATCCTGGACATCGGAAAAAAATGTGTGCGTAACGGAGTAGAAAAAGTTTTTATCTCTGCCTTGGTTACGAGCAGACGTGTCGATTCTGATAGAATAAACAGTATTAACAAACTATTAAGAGAAGGATCCGATCTACACGATTATGGCTACATCAGACACAACAATATCAGAGAAGAACACCTATGGAAAGATGGCATACATTTACGAGAGAATGGTAAGATAATGTTAGCACGAAATTTTATAGCTTTTATAAATAATTTATTAGATCAGCAGGGGTGTTCAATAGGCTTGGACTAGTTTGAAATGATAATAAATCTGATATTCCTGATGAATGTGTTGGGAGTCAATATAGAAATGATCAAAATCCGACACATAATTCTCACCAAAGTTCTTTAGATGAAATACATAAATTACGAATTAAGTACCCTTCCAATCCTCTTTTAGGCTATTTAAACATTAATAGTCTCAGAAACAAAATTATTGATGCAAGAGAAATTCTGACAAAATTTTCACCTGATTATTTTGTATTTGCTGAAACCAAACTAGATGAGAATTTTCCAAACGAACAATTCTATATTGATAACTATGAAATTAGAACTAGAAAAGATAGGAACAAAAATGGAGGAAGGTTAATTGTATATGTTAAGAAAGGAATAGCCTGTAGACAAGTTAATGATTTGGGTATAACAAATAATAAAATCATTTGCTCAGAATTAACGATAAGAAATAAAAAAAATGGACAGTTATCAGTATTTATAGACCACCTCATTATTCAAACTTAAACAACTTTTTTGAGGAATTAGAGATAGCTTTAAATAAAGCTCTATCTAAAGTCGAAAACATAATAATTATGGGTGATATAAATATCGATTGCCATAACTCGAACGATTCTGGTTTCGAAACCTTAAATAATTTCTGTGATATTTTTAGTCTTGAAAATCTTGTCAAAAACAAAACTTGTTTTGCTAGTCCTAACGGAACAGCTATAGATGTCATTCTTACAAATAGACCCAGATGTTTTCAACACACACTAACATGTGAAACAGGATTAAGTGATCATCATCAAATGGCAACAACATTGTTAAAATCTCATTTAGCTCGCTTAGCATCCAAGAAAATTATTTACAGAAGTTACAAAAATTTTAATAAAGCCAACTTTTTACGTGATGTTGAGAACGCAAATTTTATTTGTAATAGTAAAGATCCTGAACTGAATTATGAAAACCTCATCAATGTTTTCACATCTATCATAGAAAAGCATGCCCCACAGAAGCAAAAAACTCTGCGTGGAAACGAGGCACCATTTATGACAAAAGAGTTAAAAAAGGCAATATATACAAGGTCTAGGTTCAAAAATAAATACAATAAAAATCCTACTTCTGAAAACAAAATCACGTACAAAAAACAGAGAAACAAGTGTGTAAATTTACGCAAAAAGGCGATCAAAAACCATTTCAAAAGGGTAACAGAATCAGGTTTTATTTCCAAAAAAACGTTTTGGGAAACTGTTAAACCCTTGATCTCAAATAAAAGTGGAATAAGCAAGGGAGATATAGCGATCGTTCAAAATAAAAGTTTAGTTACTGATAAAAAACAGCTAACCAAACTTTTCAACGACTACTACATCAATAATTTAGAAAATTCTTGTGGCATGAAACCAAATTCTACAAAATATAAGAATGTAAATGATAAGTCAAAAATGATTAAAGAAATTGTTGATAGTTTTGAAAATCATCCAAGTATCATTGAAATAAAGGAAATCAATGATTCTAACAACAATGAGAACTTTACATTCCAAGAAGTTGATGAAAATACAATTTCTAAACTGTTTAATGATTTACACACCAAAGTATCAACAGGTGAAGATACAATACCATCAAAACTGACAAAATTAGCAAAAAGGCACCTAGTAACGCCACTAACAGATGCTATAAATAGTAGCATAGCTTCAAACAAATTTCCAAGCAAAGCTAAGCGAGCTGCTGTAACGCCATTGGATCAGGGAGGAAAAGATAAAACTAAAATATCAAACTACAGGCCTGTCAGTGTTTTAAATGTTTCTTCTAAATTTTACGAAAGGGTTATGAAAGAACAAATAACCGCTTATATGGAATCAAAATTGTCGACCTTTCTCTCCGCCTATAGGAAATGCTATAGTACCCAACAAGTACTAATTCGCTTAATAGAGGAATGGAAGAGTAAACTTGATAAGAATTATGTGGTGGGTGCGATCTTGTGGATCTTTCAAAAGCTTTTGACTGTGTACCACATGACTTACTTATTGCGAAATTAGCTGCTTATGGATTTGACAATAAGTCTCTTCAATTCATTCTATCTTATCTTACTGATAGAGAGCAAGCCACTCGAATAAATGGGATCTATAGTCTATTTCAAATTATCTTATCTGGTGTACCACAAGGTTCTATTTTGGGACCTATCATATTCAATATATTTATAAATGATTTGTTTCTTTTTATAGAAAAATATAAGCTACATAATTACGCTGATGATAACACAATATCCAACCTCTCAAATTCTATTCGTAATTTGATAAATACTTTAGAAAACGAAGCTAAAACTGCCCTCTCCTGGTTAAAGGAGAATAAAATGATTGCAAACCCTGAAAAGTTTCACTCGATAATTCTGACAAAGAATAAGGCAGATAATTTAGGTCTAAAATTTAACATAGGAAATAAAACTATTGAAAGTGAAAATAACGTGAAATTACTAGGTGTGACTATACACAATAAATTAAATTTTGACAGACACGTTAGTGATTTGTGTCGCAAAGCATCAGCCCAACTAAATGCCTTATTTCGATTTAGAAGTTTCTTATCTTTTCAAGAAAAATATATTTTAGTTCAAAGTTTTATCTACGCAAATTTCAATTATTGTTCCCTTATATGGCATTTTTCTTCTTCTAAATCTTTATCTAAAGTCGAAATGATACAAAAACGAGCATTTAGATTTCTTTATAATGATACGGTAAGTACATCGGTCATTGTGTATAGAAATCTCTAAAACTATAAATAACAGCAGCGCTCTTTTTATAAAAGATATATTTTGTTTAAATGATAACGGTAGGACAGTCAGACAACAAAATACAAATAATTTGGTAGTCTCAAGGTAAAGGACCGCGACTTTTGGAACTAATAGCTTATCAGCCCTGGGATAAAAAGATTTGGAATAACCTACCATCACATTTGAAACGATGTGACAACCTTAAAGTTTTTAAAAGCATGATTAAAATGAAGGACGGATTTAAATGTAACTGTGATGAATGTAAGGTCCCTTTATAGAACTTTGTTGTTATTATTGTTTATATATATAAAAAAATGATTTTATTTAATTGTAAACATAAAAAATTTAGTCGATTTAGATTAGTTTTCTTAAATACTTTTTTTTTTTTGGAAACTATTGTAAATATGTGAATAATCGACTTTAAATAAATTGAAAAGAAAAGAAAGAAAAAGTGGTAGCACTTTATTAAAAAATTAAGGTAAATAAGTCATTTTTTACTGTGGGACCAATCCTAGCCGTTAGCTCGCGCTGAAGAAATAGAGACAGTGTCAATCCGTTTGAGTTACAACGGTTGCGTCACATATTCGTACCAACATGTATTTAGCGATATTTTTCCGCTATTACTAGGTTGCATCGCTTTTAACAGTGAAACAATTGACTGTGGGAATTAATTGAACTGATTTTGGACTTTGACCTTATAAATGTGATAAATGAGCCAATTGGTTTCCAAGGAATAACATTCCTCTTAATTTTGACATGATTGATGGAATTCCACGATTACAATGCCGCTGTAGTAACGCTTCATTTAAAAACTTAGATAAATAAGTCATAATTACTGTGGGACCAATCCTGGCCGTTAGCACGCGCTGAATAAATGGGAACAGTTTTAAAAACAACATTTCATTGACTTTCTAGCGGTATCAATCCGTTTGAGTTACAACGGTTGCGTCACATATTCGTACCAACATGTATTTAGCGATATTTTTTCGCTATTACTAGGTTACATCGCTCTTAAGAGTGAAACGACTGGCTGTGGGACTTAATTGAACCGATTTTGGACTGTGACCTTATAAGTGTGATAAGTGAGACAATTGGGCTCCAAGAAGTAACATTCTTCTTAATTTGACATGATTGCCGAAACTCAGCGATTACACTGGGCGCTGTGGTAGCGCTTCATTTAAAAGTTAAGAAAAGAAAGTGATTTTTTACTGTGGGACCAATCCTAGCCGTTAGCGCGCGCTGAAGAAATAGCGACAGGTTCAAAAACTACAATTCATTGACTTTCTAACGGTGTCATACCGTTTGAGTTACAACGGTTGCGTGATATATTCGTTCCAACATGTATTTAGTGATTTTCTTCTGAAATTACTAAGTTGTATTGCTTTTAACAGTGAAACGATTGACTGTGGGGATTATTTGAACTGATTTTGGACTGTGACCTTATAAATGTGATAAATGAGCCAATTGGTCTCCAAGGAATAACATTCTTCTTATTTTGACATGATTGCTGGAATTCAGCGATTACATTAGGCTCTGTCGTAGCGCTTTATTTAAAAACTTAGATAAATAAGTCGCGCAGAATAAATAGGAACAAATTCAAAGACTACATTTCATTGACTTTTTAGCGTTATAAATCCGTTTGAGTTACAACGGTTTCGTCACATATTCGTACCAACATGTATTTAGCGATAGTATTCGGATATTACTAGGTTGCATCGCTTTTAAAAGCGAAACGATTGACGGTGGCAATTAATTGAACTGCTCTTGGACTTTGACCTTATAAAGGTTATAAATGAGCCAGTTTGACAACAAGAAAAAACAATCTTCTTATTTTGACATGATTGCTGGAACTCAGCGATTACACTGGGCGCTGTGGTAGCGCTTTGTTAAAAAAATTAGGATAAATAAGTCATTTTATACTGTGGGACCAATCCTAGCCGTTAGTTCGCGCTGAAGAAATAGAGACAGTTTCAAAAACTACATTTTATTGACATTCTAAGGGTGTCAATCCGTTTGAGTTACAACGGTTGCGTCACATATTCGTACCAACATGTATTTATTGATTTTTTCCAATATTACTAAGTTGTATTGCTTTTAACAGTGAAACAATTGACTGTGGGAATTAATTGAACTGATTTTGGACTTTGACCTTATAAATATGATAAATGAGCCAATTGGTCTCAAAGGAATAACATTCCTCTTAATTTTGACATGATTGATGGAATTCCACGATTACAATGCCGCTGTAGTAACGCTTCATTTATAAACTTAGATAAATAAGTCATAATTACTGTGGGACCAATCCTGGCCGTTAGCACGCGCTGAATAAATAGGAACAGTTTCAAAAACCACATTTCATTGACTTTCTAGCGGTATCAATCCGTTTGAGTTACAACGGTTGCGTAACATATTCGTACCAACATGTATTTAGCGATATTTTTTCGTTATTACTAGGTTACATCGCTCTTAAGAGTGAAACGACTGACTGTGGGACTTAATTGAACTGATTTTGGACTGTGACCTTATAAGTGTGATAAGTGAGACAATTGGGCTCCAAGAAGTAACATTCTTTTTAATTTGACATGATTGCCAAAACTCAGCGATTACACTGGGCGCTGTGGTAGCGCTTCATTTAAAAGTTAAGAAAAGAAAGTCATTTTTTACTGTGGGACCAATCCTAGCCGTTAGAGCGCGCTGAAGAAATAGCGACAGGTTCAAAAACTACAATTCATTGACTTTCTATCGGTGTCCATCTGTTTGAGTTACAACGGTTGCGTGATATATTCGTTCCAACATGTATTTAGTGATTTTCTTCTGAAATTACTAAGTTATATTGCTTTTAACAATGAAACGATTGACTGTGGGGATTATTTGAACTGATTTTGGACTGTGACCTTATAAATGTGATAAATGAGCCAATTGGTCTCCAAGGAATAACATTCTTCTTAATTTGACATGATTGCTGGAATTCAGCGATTACATTAGGCTCTGTCGTAGCGCTTTATTTAAAAACTTAGATAAATAAGTCGCGCAGAATAAATAGGAACAAATTCAAAGACTACATTTCATTGACTTTTTAGCGTTATAAATCCGTTTGAGTTACAACGGTTTCGTCACATATTCGTACCAACATGTATTTAGCGATAGTATTCGGATATTACTGGGTTGCAACGCTTTTAACAGTGAAACGTTTGACTGGGGGATTTAATTGAACTGCTCTTGGACTTTGACCTTATAAAGGTGATAAATGAGCCAGTTTGACTACAAGAAAAAACAATCTTCTTAATTTGACATGATTGTGGGAACTCAGCGATTACACTGGGCGCTGTGGTAGCGCTTTATTAAAAAATTAAGATAAATAAGTCATTTTTTACTGTGGGACCAATCCTAGCCGTTAGCGCGCGCTGAAGAAATAGAGACAGCTTCAAATACCACATTTGACTGACTTTCTAGCGGTGTCAGTCCGTTTGAGTTACAACGGTTGCGTCACATATTCGTACCAGCATGTACTTAGCGATATTTTTCCGCTATTACAAGGTTGCATCGATTCTAACGGTGAAACGAGTGACTGTGGGACTTAATTGAACTGATTTTGGACTGTGACCTTATAAATGTGAAAGTGAGACAATTGGACTTCAAGAAATAACATTCTTCTTAATTTGACATGATTGCCGAAACTCAGCGATTACATTGGCGCTGTGGTAGCGATTCATTTAAAAATTAAGATAAAAAATTCAGTTTTTACTGTGGGACCAATCCTAGTCGTTAGCGCGCGCTGAAAATATTGAGACCGGTTTAAAAACTCCATATCATTGACTTTCTAACGGTGTCAATCCGTTTGAGTTACAACGGTTGCGTCACATATTCGTACCAACATGTATTTAGTGATTTTCCTCCGATATTATTAAGTTGTATTGCTTTTAACAGTGAAACGATTGACTGTGGGAATTAATTGAACTGATTTTGGACTTTGACCTTATAAATGTGATAAATAAGCCAAGTGGTCTCCAAGGAATAACATTCCTCTTAATTTTGACATGATTGATGGAATTCCACGATTACAATGCCGCTGTAGTAACGCTTCATTTATAAACTTAGATAAATAAGTCATAATTACTGTGGGACCAATCCTGGCCGTTAGCACGCGCTGAATAAATAGGAACAGTTTCAAAAACCACATTTCATTGACTTTCTAGCGGTATCAATCCGTTTGAGTTACAACGGTTGCGTAACATATTCGTACCAACATGTATTTAGCGATATTTTTTCGTTATTACTAGGTTACATCGCTCTTAAGAGTGAAACGACTGACTGTGGGACTTAATTGAACTGATTTTGGACTGTGACCTTATAAATGTGAAAGTGAGACAATTGGACTCCAAGAAGTAACATTCTTCTTAATTTGACATGATTGTGGGAACTCAGCGATTACACTGGGCGCTGTGGTAGCGCTTTATTAAAAAATTAAGATAAATAAGTCATTTTTTACTGTGGGACCAATCCTAGCCGTTAGCGCGCGCTGTAGAAATAGAGACAGCTTCAAATACCACATTTGACTGACTTTCTAGCGGTGTCAGTCCGTTTGAGTTACAACGGTTGCGTCACATATTCGTACCAACATGTATTTAGCGATATTTTTCCGCTATTACAAGGTTGCATCGCTTCTAACAGTGAAACGAGTGACTGTGGGACTTAATTGAACTGATTTTGGACTGTGACCTTATAAATGTGAAAGTGAGACAATTGGACTTCAAGAAATAACATTCTTCTTAATTTGACATGATTGCCGAAACTCAGCGATTACATTGGCGCTGTGGTAGCGATTCATTTAAAAATTTAGATAAAAATTTCAGTTTTTACTGTGGGACCAATCCTAGTCGTTAGCGCGCGCTAAAAATATTGAGACAGGTTTAAAAACTCCATATCATTGACTTTCTAACGGTGTCAATCCGTTTGAGTTACAACGGTTGCGTCACATATTCGTACCAACATGTATTTAGTGATTTTCCTCCGATATTATTAAGTTGTATTGCTTTTAACAGTGAAACGATTGACTGTGGGAATTAATGGAACTGATTTTGGACTTTGACCTTATAAATGTGATAAATGAGCCAGTTTGACTACAAAAAATAACATTCTTCTTAATTTGACATGATTGCCGAAACTCAGCGATTACACTGGGCGCTGTGGTAGCGCTTCATTTAAAAGTTAAGAAAAGAAAGTCATTTTTTACTGTGGGATCAATCCTAGGCTTTAGCGCGCGCTGAAGAAATAGCGACAGGTTCAAAAACTACAATTCATTGACTTTCTAACGGTGTCAATCCGTTTGAGTTACAACGGTTGCGTGATATATTCGTTCCAACATGTATTTAGTGATTTTCTTCTGAAATTACTAAGTTGTATTGCTTTTAACAGTGAAATGATTGACTGTGGGAATTAATTGAACTGATTTTGGACTTTGACCTTATAAATGTGATAAATGAGCCAATTGGTCTCCAAGGAATAACATTCCTCTTAATTTTGACATGATTGATGGAATTCCACGATTACAATGCCGCTGTAGTAACGCTTCATTTAAAAACTTAGATAAATAAGTCATAATTACTGTGGGACCAATCCTGGCCGTTAGCACGCGCTGAATAAATAGGAACAGTTTTAAAAACCACATTTCATTGACTTTCTAGCGGTACCAATCCGTTTGAGTTACAACGGTTGCGTCACATATTCGTACCAACATGTATTTAGCGATATTTTTTCGCTATTACTAGGTTACATCGCTCTTAAGAGTGAAACCACTGACTGTGGGACTTAATTGAACCGAATTTGGACTGTGACCTTATAAGTGTGATAAGTGAGACAATTGGACTCCAAGAAGTAACATTCTTCTTAATTTGACATGATTGCCGAAACTCAGCGATTACACTGGGGGCTGTGGTAGCGCTTCATTTAAAAGTTAAGAAAAGAAAGTCATTTTTTACTGTGGGACCAATCCTAGCCGTTAGCACGCGCTGAAGAAATAGCGACAGGTTCAAAAACTACAATTCATTGACTTTCTATCGGTGTCAATCCGTTTGAGTTACAACGGTTGCGTGATATATTCGTTCCAACATGTATTTAGTGATTTTCTTCTGAAATTACTAAGTTGTATTGCTTTTAACAGTGAAACGATTGACTGTGGGGATTATTTGAACTGATTTTGGACTGTGACCTTATAAATGTGATAAATGAGCCAATTGGTCTCCAAGGAATAACATTCTTTTTAATTTGACATGATTGCTGGAATTCAGCGATTACATTAGGCTCTGTCGTAGCGCTTTATTTAAAAACTTAGATAAATAAGTCGCGCAGAATAAATAGGAACAAATTCAAAGACTACATTTCATTGACTTTTTAGCGTTATAAATCCGTTTGAGTTACAACAGTTTCGTCACATATTCGTACCAACATGTATTTAGCGATAGTATTCGGATATTACTAGGTTGCATCGCTTTTAACAGTGAAACGTTTGACTGTGGGATTTAATTGTACTGCTCTTGGACTTTGACCTTATAAAGGTGATAAATGGGCCAGTTTGACTACAAGAAAACACAATCTTCTTAATTTGACATGATTGCTGGAACTCAGCGATTACACTGGGCGCTGTGGTAGCGCTTTGTTAAAAAAATTAAGATAAATAAGTCATTCTATACTGTGGGACCAATCCTAGCCGTTAGTTCGCGCTAAAGAAATAGAGACAGTTTCAAAAACTACATTTTAGTGACATTCTAAGGGTGTCAATCCGTTTGAGTTACAATGGTTGGTCACATATTCGTACCAACATGTATTTAGTGATTTTTTTCAATATTACTAAGTTGTATTGCTTTTAACAGTGAAACGATTGACTGTGGGAATTAATTGAACTGATTTTGGACTTTGACCTTATAAATGTGATAAATGAGCCAATTGGTCTCCAAGGAATAACATTCCTCTTAATTTTGACATGATTGATGGAATTCCACGATTACAATGCCGCTGTAGTAACGCTTCATTTAAAAACTTAGATAAATAAGTCATAATTACTGTGGGACCAATCCTGGCCGTTACCACGCGCTGAATAAATAGGAACAGTTTCAAAAACCACATTTCATTGACTTTCTAGCGGTATCAATCCGTTTGAGTTACAACAGTTGCGTCACATATTCGTACCAACATGTATTTAGCGATATTTTTTCGCTATTACTAGGTTACATCGCTCTTAAGAGTGAAACGACTGACTGTGGGACTTAATTGAATGGATTTTGGACTTTGACCTTATAAATGTGATAAATGAGCCAGTTTGACTACAAAAAATAACATTCTTCTTAATTTGACATGATTGCCGAAACTCAGCGATTACACTGGGCGCTGTGGTAGCGCTTCATTTAAAAGTTAAGAAAAGAAAGTCATTTTTTACTGTGGGATCAATCCTAGGCTTTAGCGCGCGCTGAAGAAATAGCGACAGGTTCAAAAACTACAATTCATTGACTTTCTAACGGTGTCAATCCGTTTGAGTTACAACGGTTGCGTGATATATTCGTTCCAACATGTATTTAGTGATTTTCTTCTGAAATTACTAAGTTGTATTGCTTTTAACAGTGAAACGATTGACTGTGGGAATTAATTGAACTGATTTTGGACTTTGACCTTATAAATGTGATAAATGAGCCAATTGGTCTCCAAGGAATAACATTCCTCTTAATTTTGACATGATTGATGGAATTCCACGATTACAATGCCGCTGTAGTAACGCTTCATTTAAAAACTTAGATAAATAAGTCATAATTACTGTGGGACCAATCCTGGCCGTTAGCACGCGCTGAATAAATAGGAACAGTTTTAAAAACCACATTTCATTGACTTTCTAGCGGTATCAATCCGTTTGAGTTACAACGGTTGCGTCACATATTCGTACCAACATGTATTTAGCGATATTTTTTCGCTATTACTAGGTTACATCGCTCTTAAGAGTGAAACGACTGACTGTGGGACTTAATAGAACCGAATTTGGACTGTGACCTTATAAGTGTGATAAGTGAGACAATTGGACTCCAAGAAGTAACATTCTTCTTAATTTGACATGATTGCCGAAACTCAGCGATTACACTGGGGGCTGTGGTAGCGCTTCATTTAAAAGTTAAGAAAAGAAAGTCATTTTTTACTGTGGGACCAATCCTAGCCGTTAGCGCGCGCTGAAGAAATAGCGACAGGTTCAAAAACTACAATTCATTGACTTTCTATCGGTGTCAATCCGTTTGAGTTACAACGGTTGCGTGATATATTCGTTCCAACATGTATTTAGTGATTTTCTTCTGAAATTACTAAGTTGTATTGCTTTTAACAGTGAAACGATTGACTGTGGGGATTATTTGAACTGATTTTGGACTGTGACCTTATAAATGTGAAAGTGAGACAATTGGACTTCATGAAATAACATTCTTCTTAATTTGACATGATTGCCGAAACTCAGCGATTACACTGGGCGCTGTGGTAGCGATTCATTTAAAAATTAAGATAAAAAATTCAGTTTTTACTGTGGGAGCAATCCCAGCCGTTAGCGCGCGCTGAAGAAATAGAGACAGTTTCAAATACTACATTTCACTGACTTTCTAACGGTGTCAGTCCGTTTAAGTTACAACAGTTGGGTCACATATTCGTACCAACATGTATTTAGCGATAGTATTCGGATATTACTGGGTTGCATCGCTTTTAACAGTGAAACGATTGACTGTGGGAATTAATGGAACTGATTTTGGACTTTGACCTTATAAATGTGATAAATGAGCCAGTTTGACTACAAAAAATAACATTCTTCTTAATTTGACATGATTGCCGAAACTCAGCGATTACACTGGGCGCTGTGGTAGCGCTTCATTTAAAAGTTAAGAAAAGAAAGTCATTTTTTACTGTGGGATCAATCCTAGGCTTTAGCGCGCGCTGAAGAAATAGCGACAGGTTCAAAAACTACAATTCATTGACTTTCTAACGGTGTCAATCCGTTTGAGTTACAACGGTTGCGTGATATATTCGTTCCAACATGTATTTATTGATTTTTTCCAATATTACTAAGTTGTATTGCTTTTAACAGTGAAACGATTGACTGTGGGAATTAATTGAACTGATTTTGGACTTTGACCTTATAAATGTGATAAATGAGCCAATTGGTCTCCAAGGAATAACATTCCTCTTAATTTTGACATGATTGATGGAATTCCACGATTACAATGCCGCTGTAGTAACGCTTCATTTAAAAACTTAGATAAATAAGTCATAATTACTGTGGGACCAATCCTGGCCGTTAGCACGCGCTGAATAAATAGGAACAGTTTTAAAAACCACATTTCATTGACTTTCTAGCGGTATCAATCCGTTTGAGTTACAACGGTTGCGTCACATATTCGTACCAACATGTATTTAGCGATATTTTTTCGCTATTACTAGGTTACATCGCTCTTAAGAGTGAAACGACTGACTGTGGGACTTAATTGAACCGAATTTGGACTGTGACCTTATAAGTGTGATAAGTGAGACAATTGGACTCCAAGAAGTAACATTCTTCTTAATTTGACATGATTGCCGAAACTCAGCGATTACACTGGGGGCTGTGGTAGCGCTTCATTTAAAAGTTAAGAAAAGAAAGTCATTTTTTACTGTGGGACCAATCCTAGCCGTTAGCGCGCGCTGAAGAAATAGCGACAGGTTCAAAAACTACAATTCATTGACTTTCTATCGGTGTCAATCCGTTTGAGTTACAACGGTTGTGTGATATATTCGTTCCAACATGTATTTAGTGATTTTCTTCTGAAATTACTAAGTTGTATTGCTTTTAACAGTGAAACGATTGACTGTGGGGATTATTTGAACTGATTTTGGACTGTGACCTTATAAATGTGATAAATGAGCCAATTGGTCTCCAAGGAATAACATTCTTTTTAATTTGACATGATTGCTGGAATTCAGCGATTACATTAGGCTCTGTCGTAGCGCTTTATTTAAAAACTTAGATAAATAAGTCGCGCAGAATAAATAGGAACAAATTCAAAGACTACATTTCATTGACTTTTTAGCGTTATAAATCCGTTTGAGTTACAACGGTATCGTCACATATTCGTACCAACATGTATTTAGCGATAGTATTCAGATATTACTAGGTTGCATCGCTTTTAACAGTGAAACGTTTGACTGGGGGATTTAATTGAACTGCTCTTGGACTTTGACCTTATAAAGGTGATAAATGAGCCAGTTTGACTACAAGAAAACACAATCTTCTTAATTTGACATGATTGCTGGAACTCAGCGATTACACTGGGCGCTGTGGTAGCGCTTTGTTAAAAAAAATAAGATAAATAAGTCATTCTATACTGTGGGACCAATCCTAGCCGTTAGTTCGCGCTAAAGAAATAGAGACAGTTTCAAAAACTACATTTTATTGACATTCTAAGGGTGTCAATCCGTTTGAGTTACAATGGTTGCGTCACATATTCGTACCAACATGTATTTAATGATTTTTTTCAATATTACTAAGTTGTATTGCTTTTAACAGTGAAACGATTGACTGTGGGAATTAATTGAACTGATTTTGGACTTTGACCTTATAAATGTGATAAATGAGCCAATTGGTCTCCAAGGAATAACATTCCTCTTAATTTTGACATGATTGATGGAATTCCACGATTACAATGCCGCTGTAGTAACGCTTCATTTAAAAACTTAGATAAATAAGTCATAATTACTGTGGGACCAATCCTGGCCGTTACCACGCGCTGAATAAATAGGAACAGTTTCAAAAACCACATTTCATTGACTTTCTAGCGGTATCAATCCGTTTGAGTTACAACAGTTGCGTCACATATTCGTATCAACATGTATTTAGCGATATTTTTTCGCTATTACTAGGTTACATCGCTCTTAAGTGTGAAACGACTGACTGTGGGACTTAATTGAACCGAATTTGGACTGTGACCTTATAAGTGTGATAAGTGAGAGAATTGGACTCCAAGAAGTAACATTCTTCTTAATTTGACATGATTGCCGAAACTCAGCGAATACACTGGGCGCTGTGGTAGCGCTTTATTTAAAAGTTAAGAAAAGAAAGTCATTTTTTACTGTGGGACCAATCCTAGGCTTTAGCGCGCGCTAAAGAAATAGCGACAGGTTCAAAAACTACAATTCATTGACTTTCTAACGGTGTCAATCCGTTTGAGTTACAACGGTTGCGTGATATATTCGTTCCAACATGTATTTATTGATTTTTTCCAATATTACTAAGTTGTATTGCTTTTAACAGTGAAACGATTGACTGTGGGAATTAATTGAACTGATTTTGGACTTTGACCTTATAAATGTGATAAATGAGCCAATTGGTCTCCAAGGAATAACATTCCTCTTAATTTTGACATGATTGATGGAATTCCACGATTACAATGCCGCTGTAGTAACGCTTCATTTAAAAACTTAGATAAATAAGTCATAATTACTGTGGGACCAATCCTGGCCGTTAGCACGCGCTGAATAAATAGGAACAGTTTTAAAAACCACATTTCATTGACTTTCTAGCGGTATCAATCCGTTTGGGTTACAACGGTTGCGTCACATATTCGTACCAACATGTATTTAGCGATATTTTTTCGCTATTACTAGGTTATATCGCTCTTAAGAGTGAAACAACTGACTGTGGGACTTAATTGAACCGAATTTGGACTGTGACCTTATAAGTGTGATAAGTGAGACAATTGGACTCCAAGAAGTAACATTCTTCTTAATTTGACATGATTGCCGAAACTCAGCGATTACACTGGGTGCTGTGGTAGCGCTTCATTTAAAAGTTAAGAAAAGAAAGTCATTTTTTACTGTGGGACCAATCCTAGCCGTTAGCGCGCGCTGAAGAAATAGCGACAGGTTCAAAAACTACAATTCATTGACTTTCTATCGGTGTCAATCCGTTTGAGTTACAACGGTTGCGTGATATATTCGTTCCAACATGTATTTAGTGATTTTCTTCTGAAATTACTAAGTTGTATTGCTTTTAACAGTGAAACAATTGACTGTGGGAATTAATTGAACTGATTTTGGACTTTGACCTTATAAATGTGATAAATGAGCCAATTGGTCTCCAAGGAATAACATTCCTCTTAATTTTGACATGATTGATGGAATTCCACGATTACAATGCCGCTGTAGTAACGCTTCATTTAAAAACTTAGATAAATAAGTCATAATTACTGTGGGACCAATCCTGGCCGTTAGCACGCGCTGAATAAATAGGAACAGTTTCAAAAACCACATTTCATTGACTTTCTAGCGGTATCAATCCGTTTGAGTAACAACGGTTGCGTCACATATTCGTTCCAACATGTATTTAGTGATTTTCTTCTGAAATTACTAAGTTGTATTGCTTTTAACAGTGAAACGATTGACTGTGGGGATTATTTGAACTGATTTTGGACTGTGACCTTATAAATGTGAAAGTGAGACAATTGGACTTCATGAAATAACATTCTTCTTAATTTGACATGATTGCCGAAACTCAGCGATTACACTGGGCGCTGTGGTAGCGATTCATTTAAAAATTAAGATAAAAAATTCAGTTTTTACTGTGGGAGCAATCCCAGCCGTTAGTGCGCGCTGAAGAAATAGAGACAGTTTCAAACACTACATTTCACTGACTTTCTAACGGTGTCAGTCCGTTTAAGTTACAACAGTTGGGTCACATAATCGTACCAACATGTATTTAGCGATAGTATTCGGATATTACTGGGTTGCATCGCTTTTAACAGTGAAACGTTTGACTGGGGGATTTAATTGAACTGCTCTTGGACTTTGACCTTATAAAGGTGACAAAATGAACCAGTTTGACTACAAGAAAAAACAATCTTCTTAATTTGACATGATTGCTGGAACTCAGCGATTACACTGGGCGCTGTGGTAGCAGTTTGTTAAAAAAATTAAGATAAATAAGTCATTCTATACTGTGGGACCAATCCTAGCCGTTAGTTCGCGCTAAAGAAATAGAGACAGTTTCAAAAACTACATTTTATTGACATTCTAAGGGTGTCAATCCGTTTGAGTTACAACGGTTGCGTCACATATTCGTATCAACATGTATTTAGCGATATTTTTTCGCTATTACTAGGTTACATCGCTCTTAAGTGTGAAACGACTGACTGTGGGACTTAATTGAACCGAATTTGGACTGTGACCTTATAAGTGTGATAAGTGAGAGAATTGGACTCCAAGAAGTAACATTCTTCTTAATTTGACATGATTGCCGAAACTCAGCGAATACACTGGGCGCTGTGGTAGCGCTTTATTTAAAAGTTAAGTAAAGAAAGTCATTTTTTACTGTGGGACCAAACCTAGGCTTTAGCGCGCGCTGAAGAAATAGCAACAGGTTCAAAAACTACAATTCATTGACTTTCTAACGGTGTCAATCCGTTTGAGTTACAACGGTTGCGTGATATATTCGTTCCAACATGTATTTATTGATTTTTTCCAATATTACTAAGTTGTATTGCTTTTAACAGTGAAACGATTGACTGTGGGAATTAATTGAACTGATTTTGGACTTTGACCTTATAAATGTGATAAATGAGCCAATTGGTCTCCAAGGAATAACATTCCTCTTAATTTTGACATGATTGATGGAATTCCACGATTACAATGCCGCTGTAGTAACGCTTCATTTAAAAACTTAGATAAATAAGTCATAATTACTGTGGGACCAATCCTGGCCGTTAGCACGCGCTGAATAAATGGAAACAGTTTCAGAAACCACATTTCATTGACTTTCTAGCGGTATCAATCCGTTTGAGTTACAACGGTTGCGTCACATATTCGTACCAACATGTATTTAGCGATATTTTTTCGCTATTACTAGGTTACATCGCTCTTAAGAGTGAAACGACTGACTGTGGGACTTAATTGAACCGATTTTGGACTGTGACCTTATAAGTGTGATAAGTGAGACAATTGGGCTCCAAGAAGTAACATTCTTCTTAATTTGACATGATTGCTGGAATTCAGCGATTACATTAGGCTCTGTCGTAGCGCTTTATTTAAAAACATAGATAAATAAGTCGCGCAGAATAAATAGGAACAAATTCAAAGACTACATTTCATTGACTTTTTAGCGTTATAAATCCGTTTGAGTTACAACGGTTTCGTCACATATTCGTACCAACAGGTATTTAGCGATATTTTTCTGATATTACTAGAATGCATCGCTTTTAACAGCGAAACGATTGACTGTGGGAATTAATTAAACTGCTCTTGGACTTTGACCTTATAAAGGTGATAAATGAGCCAGTTTGACTACAAGAAAAAACAATCTTCTTAATTTGACATGATTGCTGGAACTCAGAGATTACACTGGGCGCTGTGGTAGCGCTTCATTTAAAAGTTAAGAAAAGAAAGTCATTTTTTACTGTGGGACCAATCCTAGCCGTTAGCGCGCTGAAGAAATAGCGACAGGTTTAAAAACTACAATTCATTGACTTTCTAAGGGTGTCAATCTGTTTGAGTTACAACGGTTGCGTCACATATTCGTACCAACATGTATTTAGTGATTTTTTCCAATATTACTAAGTTGTATTGCTTTTAACAGTGAAACGATTGACTGTGTGGATTATTTGAACTGATTTTGGAATGTGACCTTATAAATGTGATAAATGAGCCAATTGGTCTCCAAGGAATAACATTCCTCTTAATTTTGACATGATTGATGGAATTCCACGATTACAATGCCGCTGTAGTAACGCTTCATTTAAAAACTTAGATAAATAAGTCATAATTACTGTGAGACCAATCCTGGCCGTTAGCACGCGCTGAATAAATAGGAACAGTTTCAAAAACCACATTTCATTGACTTTCTAGCGGTATCAATCCGTTTGAGTTACAACGGTTGCGTGATATATTCGTTCCATCATGTATTTAGTGATTTTCTTCTGAAATTACTAAGTTGTATTGCTTTTAACAGAGAAACGATTGACTGTGGGTATTATGTGAACTGATTGTGGACTGTGACCCTATAAATGTGATAAATGAGCCAATTGGTCTCCAAGGAATAACATTCTTCTTAATTTGACATGATTGCTGGAATTCAGCGATTACATTAGGCTCTGTCGTAGCGCTTTATTTAAAAACTTAGATAAATAAGTCGCGCAGAATAAATAGGAACAGTTTCAAAGACTATATTTCATTGACTCTTTAGCGTTATAAATCAGTTTGAGTTACAACGGTTTCGTCACATATTCGTACCAACATGTATTTAGCGATAGTATTCGGATATTACTAGGTTGCATCGCTTTTAACAGTGAAACGTTTGACTGGGGGATTTAATTGAACTGCTCTTGGACTTTGACCTTATAAAGGTGATAAATGAGCCAGTTTGTCTACAAGAAAAAACAATCTTCTTAATTTGACATGATTGCTGGAACTCAGCGATTACACTGGGCGCTGTGGTAGCGCTTTGTTAAAAAAATTAAGATAAATAAGTCATTATATACTGTGGGACCAATCAGAGACGTTAGTTCGCGCTGAAGAAATAGAGACAATTTCAAAAACTACATTTCATTGATTTTCTAACGGTGTGAATCCGTTGGAGTTACAACGGTTGCGTCACATATTCGTACCAACATGTATTTAGTGTTTTTTTTCCGATATTACTAAGTTGTATTGCTTTTAACAGTGAAACGATTGACTGTGGAAATTAACTGATCTGATTCTAGAATGTGACCTTATAAATGTGATAAATGAGCCAACTGGTCTCCAAGGAATAACATTCTTCTTAATTTGACATGATTGCTGGAATTCAGCGATTACATTAGGCTTTGTGGTAGCGCTTTATTTGAAAATTTAGATAAATAAGACTTTTCTTACTGTGGGACCAATCCTGACCGTTAGCACGCGCTGAATAAATAGGATCAGTTCCAAAGACTACATTACATTGACTTTCTACCGGCATAAATCCGGTTGAGTTACAACGGTTGCGTCACATATTCTTACAGACATGTATTTAGTGTTTTTTTCCGATATTACTAAGTTGTATTGCTTTTAACAGTGAACCGATTGACTGTGGGAATTAATTGATCTGATTCTAGAATGTGACCTTATAAATGTGATAAATGAGCCAATTGGTCTCCAAGGAATCACATTCTTCTTAATTTGACATGATTGCTGGAATTCAGCGATTACATAAGGCTCTGTGGTAGCGCTTTATTTAAAAAATTAGATAAATAAGACTTTTCTTACTGTGGGACCAATCCTGGCCGTTAGCACGCGCTGAAGAAATAGAGACAGTTTCAAAAACTACATTTTATTGACATTCTAAAGGTGTCAATCCGTTTGAGTTACAACGGTTGCGTCACATATTCGTACCAACATGTATTTAGTGATTTTCTTCCGATATTACTAAGTTGTATTGCTTTTAACAGTGAAACGATTGACCTTGGGAATTAATTGAACTGATTTTGGACTTTGACCTTATAAATGTGATAAATGAGCCAATTGGTCTCCAAGGAATAACATTCCTCTTAATTTTGACATGATTGATGGAATTCCAGGATTACAATGCCGCTGTAGTAACGCTTCATTTAAAAACTTAGATAAATAAGTCATAATTACTGTGGGACCAATCCTGTCCGTTATCACGCGCTGAGTAAATAGGAACAGTTTCAAAAACCAAATTTCATTGACTTTCTAGCGGTATCAATCCGCTTGAGTTACAACGGTTGCGTCACATATTCGTACCAACATGTATTTAGCGATAATTTTTCGCTATTACTAGGTTACATCGCTCTTAAGAGTGAAACGACTGACTGCGGGACTTAATTGAACCAAATTTGGACTGTGACCTTATAAGTGTGATAAGTGAGACAATTGGACTCCAAGAAGTAACATTCTTCTTAATTTGACATGATTGCCGAAACTTAGCGATTACACTGGGCGCTGTGGTAGCGCTTCATTTAAAAGTTAAGAAAAGAAAGTCATTTTTTACTGTGGGACCAATCCTAGCCGTTAGCGCGCGCTGAAGAAATAGCGACAGGTTCAAAAACTACAATTCATTGACTTTCTAACGGTGTCAATCGGTTTAAGTTACAACGGTTGCGTGATATTATTCGTTCCAACATGTATTTAGTGATTTTCTTCTGAAATTACTAAGTTGTATTGCTTTTAACAGTGAAACGATTGACTGTGGGGATTATTTGAACTGATTTTGGACTGTGACCTTATAAATGTGATAAATGAGCCAATTTGTCTCCAAGGAATAACATTCTTCTTAATTTGACATGATTGCTGGAATTCAGCGATTACATTAGGCTCTGTCGTACGGCTTTATTTAAAAACTTAGATAAATAAGTCGCGCAGAATAAATACGAACAAATTCAAAGACTACATTTCATTGACTTTTTAGCGTTATAAATCAGTTTGAGTTACAACGGTTTCGTCACATATTCGTACGAACATGTATTTAGCGATATTTTTCTGACATTACTAGGTTGCATCGCTTTTAACAGTGAAACGTTTGACTGGGGGATTTAATTGAACTGCTCTTGGACTTTGACCCTATAAATGTGATAAATGAGCCGGTTTGACTACAAGAACTAACATTCTTCTTAATTTGACATGGTTGCTGGAACTCAGCGATTACACTGGGCGCTGTGGTAGCGCTTTATTAAAAATTAAGATAAATATGTGATTTTTTACTGTGGGACCAATCAGAGACGTTAGTTCGCGCTGAAGAAATAGAGACAATTTTAAAAACTACATTTCATTGATTTTCTAACGGTGTGAATCCGTTGGAGTTACAACGGTTGCGTCACATATTCGTACCAACATGTATTTAGTGTTTTTTTTCCGATATTACTAAGTTGTATTGCTTTTAACAGTGAAACGATTGCCTGTGGGAATTAACTGATCTGATTCTAGAATGTGACCTTATAAATGTGATAAAGGAGCCAACTGGTCTCCAAGGAATAACATTCTTCTTAATTTGACATGATTGCTGGAATTCAGCGATTACATTAGGCTTTGTGGTAGCGCTTTATTTGAAAATTTAGATAAATAAGACTTTTCTTACTGTGGGACCAATCCTGACCGTTAGCACGCGCTGAATAAATAGGATCAGTTCCAAAGACTACATTATATTGACTTTCTACCGGCATAAATCCGGTTGAGTTAAAACGGTTGCGTCACATATTCTTACAGACATGTATTTAGTGTTTTTTTTCCGATATTACTAAGTTGTATTGCTTTTAACAGTGAACCGATTGACTGTGGGAATTAATTGATCTGATTCTAGAATGTGACCTTATAAATGTGATAAATGAGCCAATTGGTCTCCAAGGAATCACATTCTTCTTAATTTGACATGATTGCTGGAATTCAGCGATTACATAAGGCTCTGTGGTAGCGCTTTATTTAAAAAATTAGATAAATAAGACTTTTCTTACTGTGGGACCAATCCTGGCCGTTAGCACGCGCTGAAGAAATAGAGACAGTTTCAAAAACTACATTTTATTGACATTCTAAAGGTGTCAATCCGTTTGAGTTACAACGGTTGCGTCACATATTCGTACCAACATGTATTTAGTGATTTTCTTCCGATATTACTAAGTTGTATTGCTTTTACCAGTGAAACGATTGACTGTGGGAATTAATTGAACTGATTTTGGTCTTTGACCTTATAAATGTGATAAATGAGCCAATTGGTCTCCAAGGAATAACATTCCTCTTAATTTTGACATGATTGATGGAATTCCACGATTACAATGCCGCTGTAGTAACGCTTCATTTAAAAACTTAGATAAATAAGTCATAATTACTGTGGGACCAATCCTGGCCGTTATCACGCGCTGAGTAAATAGGAACAGTTTCAAAAACCAAATTTCATTGACTTTCTAGCGGTATCAATCCGCTTGAGTTACAACGGTTGCGTCACATATTCGTACCAACATGTATTTAGCGATATTTTTTCGCTATTACTAGGTTACATCGCTCTTAAGAGTGAAACGACTGACTGCGGGACTTAATTCAAACAAATTTGGACTGTGACCTTATAAGTGTGATAAGTGAGACAATTGGACTCCAAGAAGTAACATTCTTCTTAATTTGACATGATTGCCGAAACTTAGCGATTACACTGGGCGCTGTGGTAGCGCTTCATTTAAAAGTTAAGAAAAGAAAGTCATTTTTTACTGTGGGACCAATCCTAGCCGTTAGTGCGCGCTGAAGAAATAGTGACAGGTTCAAAAACTACAATTCATTGACTTTCTAACGCTGTCAATCGGTTTAAGTTACAACGGTTGCGTCACATATTCGTACCAACATGTATTTAGTGTTTCTTTCCCGATATTACTAAGTTGTATTGCTTTTAACAGTGAAACGATTGACTGTGGGAATTAATTGATCTGATTCTAGAATGTGACCTTATAAATGTGATAAATGAGCCAATTGGTCTCCAAGGAATAACATTCTTTTTAATTTGACATGACTGCTGGAATTCAGCGATTACATTAGGCTTTGTGGTAGCGCTTTATTTGAAAATTTAGATAAATAAGACTTTTCTTACTGTGGGACCAACCCTGGCCGTTAGCACGCGCTGAATAAATAGGATCAGTTCCAAAGACTACATTACATTGACTTTCTACCGGCATAAATCCGTTTGAGTTACAACGGTTGCGTCACATATTCGTACCAACATGTACTTAGTGTTTTTTTTCCGATATTACTAAGTTGTATTGCTTTTAACAGTGAACCGATTGACTGTGGGAATTAATTGATCTGATTCTAGAATGTGACCTTATAAATGTGATAAATGAGCCAATTGGTCTCCAAGGAATAACCTTCTTCTTAATTCGACATGATTGCTGGAATTCAGCGAGTACACTAGGTCCTGCGTTAGCGTTATTTAAAAATATAGACAAATAAGTCATTTTTTACTGTGGGACCAATCCTAGCCGTTATTTCGCGCTGAAGAAATAGAGACAGTTTCAAAAACTAAATTTCATTGATTCTCTAACTGTGTCAATCCGTTTGAGTTATAACGGTTGCGTCACATATTCGTACCAACATGTATTTAGTGATTTTTTTCCGATATTACTAAGTGGTATCGCTTTTAAGAGTGAAACGAAGGCCTGTGTGACTTAATTGAAATGATTCTGGACTGTGACGTTATAAATGTGATAAAAGAACAATTTGGACTCCGAGGAATAACATTCTTCCTAATTTGACATGATTGCTGGAATTCAGCGATTACATTAGTCTCTGTGGTAGCGTTATTTAAAAATATGGATAAATAAGTCACTTCTTACTGTGGGACCAATCCTAGCCGTTAGTTCGCGCTGAAGAAATAGAGACAGTTTCAAAAACTAAATTCCATTGATTTTCTAACTGTGTCAATCCGTTTAAGTTACAACGGTTGCGTCACATATTTGTACCAACATGTATTTAGGGATTTTTTTCCGATATTACTAAGTGGTATCGCTTTTAAGAGTGAAACGATGGCCTGTGTGACTTAATTGAAATGATTCTGGACTGTGACCTTATAAATGTGATAAAAGAGCAAATTGGACTCCAAGGAATAACATTCTTCTTAATCTGACATGATTGTTGGAATTCAGCGATTACATTAGTCTCTGTGGTAGCGCTTTAGTTAAAAATTTAGATAAATAAGACTTTCCTTACTGCGGGACAAATCCTGGCCGTTAGCAAGCACTGAATAAATAGGATCAGTTCGAAAGACTACATTTCATTGACTTTCTAGCGGCATAAATCCGTTTGAGTTACAACGGTTGCGTCACATATTCGTACCAACATGTACTTAGCGATAGTATTCGGACATTACTAGGTTGCATCGCTTTTAACAGTGAAACGATTGACTGTGGGACTTAATTGAACTGATTCTGGACTGTGACCTTATAAATGTGATAAGTGAGCCAATTGGACTCCAAGGAATAACATTCTTCTTAATTCGACATGATTGTTGGAATTCAGCGAGTACACTATGCCCTGTGGTAGCGCTTTATTTAAAAATTTAGATAAATAAATCATTTTTTACTGTGGGACCAATCCTAGCCGTTAGTTTGCGTTGAAGAAATACAGACAGTTTCAAAAACTACATTTCATTGAATTTCTAACGGGGTCAATCCGTTTGAGTTACAACGGTTGTGTTACATATTCGTATCAACATGTATTTAGTGATTTTCTTCCGATATTACTAAGTTGTATTGCTTTTAACAGTGAAACGATTGACTGTGGGAATTAATTGAATTGGAATTAATTTGAATTGGAATTAATTGAATTAATTAATTGAATTAATTGTTGGAATTCAGCGAGTACACTAGCCTCTGTGGTAGCGCTTTATTTAAAAATTTAGATAAATAAGTCTTTTTTGCTGTGGGACCAATCCTGGCCGTTAGCACGCGCTAAATAAATAGGAACAGTTTCAAAGACTACATTTCATTGACTTTCTAGCGGTAGAAATCTGTTTGAGTTACAACTGTTGCGTCACATATTCATACCAACATGTATTTAGCGATAGTATTCGGATATCTATAGGTTGCATCGCCTTTAACAGTGAAACGATTGACTGTAGGACTTAATTGAAATGATTTTGCCCTTTGACGTTATAAATGTGATAAATGAGCCAGTATGACAAGAAATAACATTCTTCTTAATTTGACATGATTGCTGGAACTCAGCGATTACACTGGGCACTGTGGTTGCGCTTTATTAAAACATTAAGATAAACAAGTCATTTTTTACTGTGGGACCAATCCTAGCCGTTAGCTCGCGCTGAAGAAATAGAGACAGTTTCAAAAACTACATTTCATTTACTTTCAAACGGTGTCAATCCGTTTGAGTTACAACGGTTCCGTCACATATTCGTACCAACATGTATTTAGTGATTTTCTTCCGATATTACTAAGTTGTATTGCTTTTAACAGTGAAACGATTGACTGTGGGAATTACTTGAACTGATTCTGGACTGTGACCTTATAAATGTGATAAATGAGCCAATTGGACTCCAAAGAATAACATTCTTCTTATTTTGACATAATTGCCGGAATTCATCGATTACATTAGGCTCTGTGGAAGCGCTTTATTTAAAAATTTAGATAAATAAGTCTTTTCTTACTGTGGGACCAATCCTGGCCGTTAGCACGCGCTGAATAAATAGGAACAGTTCCAAAGACTACATTTCATTGACTTTCTAGATGTATAAATCCGTTTGAGTTACAACGGTTGCGTGATATATTCGTTCCAACATGTATTTAGTGATTTTCTTCTGAAATTACTAAGTTGTATTGCTTTTAACAGTGAAACGATTGACTGTGGAAATTAACAGAACTGATTCTGGACTGCGACCTTACAAATGTGATAAATGAGCCAATTGGTCTCCTAGGATAACATTCTTCTTAAGTTGACATGATTGCTGGAATTCAGCGATTACATTAGGCTCTGTCGTAGCGCTTTAGTTAAAAATTTAGATAAATAAGACTTTCCTTACTGTGGGACAAATCCTGGCCGTTAGCAAGCACTGAATAAATAGGATCAGTTCGAAAGACTACATTTCATTGACTTTCTAGCGGCATAAATCCGTTTGAGTTACAACGGTTGCGTCACATATTCGTACCAACATGTACTTAGCGATAGTATTCGGACATTACTAGGTTGCATCGCTTTTAACAGTGAAACGATTGACTGTGGGACTTAATTGAACTGATTCTGGACTGTGACCTTATAAATGTGATAAGTGAGCCAATTGGACTCCAAGGAATAACATTCTTCTTAATTCGACATGATTGTTGGAATTCAGCGAGTACACTATGCCCTGTGGTAGCGCTTTATTTAAAAATTTAGATAAATAAATCATTTTTTACTGTGGGACCAATCCTAGCCGTTAGTTTGCGTTGAAGAAATACAGACAGTTTCAAAAACTACATTTCATTGAATTTCTAACGGGGTCAATCCGTTTGAGTTACAACGGTTGTGTTACATATTCGTACCAACATGTATTTAGTGATTTTCTTCCGATATTACTAAGTTGTATTGCTTTTAACAGTGAAACGATTGACTGTGGGAATTAATTGAATTGGAATTAATTTGAATTGGAATTAATTGAATTAATTAATTGAATTAATTGTTGGAATTCAGTGAGTACACTAGCCTCTGTGGTAGCGCTTTATTTAAAAATTTAGATAAATAAGTCTTTTTTGCTGTGGGACCAATCCTGGCCGTTAGCACGCGCTAAATAAATAGGAACAGTTTCAAAGACTACATTTCATTGACTTTCTAGCGGTAGAAATCCGTTTGAGTTACAACGGTTCCGTCACATATTCGTACCAACATGTATTTAGTGATTTTTTCCAATATTACTAAGTTGTATTGCTTTTAACAGTGAAACGATTGACTGTGGGAATTACTTGAACTGATTCTGGACTGTGAGCTTATAAATGTGATAAATGAGCCAATTGGACTCCAAAGAATAACATTCTTCTTATTTTGACATAATTGCCGGAATTCATCGATTACATTAGGCTCTGTGGAAGCGCTTTATTTAAAAATTTAGATAAATAAGTCTTTTCTTACTGTGGGACCAATCCTAGCCGTTAGCTCGCGCTGAAGAAATAGAGACAGTTTCAAAAACTACATTTCATTTACTTTCTAACGGTGTCAATCCGTTTGAGTTACAACGGTTCCGTCACATATTCGTACCAACATGTATTTAGTGATTTTTTCCAATATTACTAAGTTGTATTGCTTTTAACAGTGAAACGATTGACTGTGGGAATTACTTGAACTGATTCTGGACTGTGACCTTATAAATGTGATAAATGAGCCAATTGGACTCCAAAGAATAACATTCTTCTTATTTTGACATAATTGCCGGAATTCATCGATTACATTAGGCTCTGTGGAAGCGCTTTATTTAAAAATTTAGATAAATAAGTCTTTTCTTACTGTGGGACCAATCCTGGCCGTTAGCACGCGCTGAATAAATAGGAACAGTTCCAAAGACTACATTTCATTGACTTTCTAGAGGTATAAATCCGTTTGAGTTACAACGGTTGGATGATATATTCGTTCCAACATGTATTTAGTGATTTTCTTCTGAAATTACTAAGTTGTATTGCTTTTAACAGTGAAACGATTGACTGTGGAAATTAACAGAACTGATTCTGGACTGCGACCTTATAAATGTGATAAATGAGCCAATTGGTCTCCAAGGATAACATTCTTCTTAAGTTGACATGATTGCTGGAATTCAGCGATTACATTAGGCTCTGTCGTAGCGCTTTATTTAAAAACTTAGATAAATAAGTCGCGCAGAATAAATAGGAACAGTTTCAAAGACTACATTTCATTGACTCTTTAGCGTTATAAATCAGTTTGAGTTACAACGGTTTCGTCACATATTCGTACCAACATGTATTTAGCGATAGTATTTGGATATTACTAGGTTGCATCGCTTTTAACAGTGAAACCTTTGACTGGGGGATTTAATTGAACTGCTCTTGGACTTTGACCTTATAAAGGTGATAAATGAGCCAGTTTGACTACAAGAAAAAACAATCTTCTTAATTTGACATGATTGCTGGAACTCAGCGATTACACTGGGCGCTGTGGTAGCGCTTTGTTAAAAAAATTAAGATAAATAAGTCATTCTATACTGTGGGACCAATCCTAGCCGTTAGTTCGCGCTGAAGAAATAGAGACAGTTTCAAAAACTACATTTTATTGACATTCTAAGGGTGTCAATCCGTTTGAGTTACAACGGTTGCGTCACATATTCGTACCAACATGTATTTAGTGATTTTTTCCAATATTACTAAGTTGTATTGCTTTTAACAGTGAAACGATTGACTGTGGGAATTAATTGAACTGATTTTGGACTTTGACCTTATAAATGTGATAAATGAGCCAATTAGTCTCCAAGGAATAACATTCCTCTTAATTTTGACATGTTTGATGGAATTCCACGATTACAATGCCGCTGTAGTAACGCTTCATTTAAAAACTTAGGTAAATAAGTCATAATTACTGTGGGACCAATCCTGGCCGTTAGCACGCGCTGAATAAATAGGAACAGTTTCAAAAACCACATTTCATTGACTTTCTAGCGGTATCAATCCGCTTGAGTTACAACGGTTGCGTCACATATTCGTACCAACATGTATTTAGCGATATTTTTTCGCTATTACTAGGTTACATCGCTCTTAAGAGTGAAACGACTGACTGCGGGACTTAATTGAACCAAATTTGAACTGTGACCTTATAAGTGTGATAAGTGAGACAATTGGACTCCAAGAAGTAACATTCTTCTTAATTTGACATGATTGCCGAAACTTAGCGATTACACTGGGCGCTGTGGTAGAGCTTCATTTAAAAGTTAAGAAAAGAAAGTCATTTTTTACTATGGGACCAATCCTAGCCGTTAGCGCGCGCTGAAGAAATAGCGACAGGTTCAAAAACTACAATTCATTGACTTTCTAACGGTGTTAATCCGTTTAAGTTACAACGGTTGCGTGATATATTCGTTCCAACATGTATTTAGTGATTTTCTTCTGAAATTACTAAGTTGTATTGCTTTTAACAGTGAAACGATTGACTGTGGGAATTACTTGAACTGATTCTGGACTGTGACCTTATAAATGTGATAAATGAGCCAATTGGACTCCAAAGAATAACATTCTTCTTATTTTGACATAATTGCCGGAATTCATCGATTACATTAGGCTCTGTGGAAGCGCTTTATTTAAAAATTTAGATAAATAAGTCTTTTCTTACTGTGGGACCAATCCTAGCCGTTAGCTCGCGCTGAAGAAATAGAGACAGTTTCAAAAACTACATTTCATTTACTTTCTAACGGTGTCAATCCGTTTGAGTTACAACGGTTCCGTCACATATTCGTACCAACATGTATTTAGTGATTTTTTCCAATATTACTAAGTTGTATTGCTTTTAACAGTGAAACGATTGACTGTGGGAATTACTTGAACTGATTCTGGACTGTGACCTTATAAATGTGATAAATGAGCCAATTGGACTCCAAAGAATAACATTCTTCTTATTTTGACATAATTGCCGGAATTCATCGATTACATTAGGCTCTGTGGAAGCGCTTTATTTAAAAATTTAGATAAATAAGTCTTTTCTTACTGTGGGACCAATCCTGGCCGTTAGCACGCGCTGAATAAATAGGAACAGTTCCAAAGACTACATTTCATTGACTTTCTAGAGGTATAAATCCGTTTGAGTTACAACGGTTGGGTGATATATTCGTTCCAACATGTATTTAGTGATTTTCTTCTGAAATTACTAAGTTGTATTGCTTTTAACAGTGAAACGATTGACTGTGGAAATTAACAGAACTGATTCTGGACTGCGACCTTATAAATGTGATAAATGAGCCAATTGGTCTCCAAGGATAACATTCTTCTTAAGTTGACATGATTGCTGGAATTCAGCGATTACATTAGGCTCTGTCGTAGCGCTTTATTTAAAAACTTAGATAAATAAGTCGCGCAGAATAAATAGGAACAGTTTCAAAGACTACATTTCATTGACTCTTTAGCGTTATAAATCAGTTTGAGTTACAACGGTTTCGTCACATATTCGTACCAACATGTATTTAGCGATAGTATTTGGATATTACTAGGTTGCATCGCTTTTAACAGTGAAACCTTTGACTGGGGGATTTAATTGAACTGCTCTTGGACTTTGACCTTATAAAGGTGATAAATGAGCCAGTTTGACTACAAGAAAAAACAATCTTCTTAATTTGACATGATTGCTGGAACTCATCGATTACACTGGGCGCTGTGGTAGCGCTTTGTTAAAAAAATTAAGATAAATAAGTCATTCTATACTGTGGGACCAATCCTAGCCGTTAGTTCGCGCTGAAGAAATAGAGACAGTTTCAAAAACTACATTTTATTGACATTCTAAGGGTGTCAATCCGTTTGAGTTACTACGGTTGCGTCACATATTCGTACCAACATGTATTTAGTGATTTTTTCCAATATTACTAAGTTGTATTGCTTTTAACAGTGAAACGATTGACTGTGGGATTTAATTGAACTGATTTTGGACTTTGACCTTATAAATGTGATAAATGAGCCAATTAGTCTCCAAGGAATAACATTCCTCTTAATTTTGACATGATTGATGGAATTCCACGATTACAATGCCGCTGTAGTAACGCTTCATTTAAAAACTTAGGTAAATAAGTCATAATTACTGTGGGACCAATCCTGGCCGTTAGCACGCGCTGAATAAATAGGAACAGTTTCAAAAACCACATTTCATTGACTTTCTAGCGGTATCAATCCGCTTGAGTTACAACGGTTGCGTCACATATTCGTACCAACATGTATTTAGCGATATTTTTTCGCTATTACTAGGTTACATCGCTCTTAAGAGTGAAACGACTGACTGCGGGACTTAATTGAACCAAATTTGAACTGTGACCTTATAAGTGTGATAAGTGAGACAATTGGACTCCAAGAAGTAACATTCTTCTTAATTTGACATGATTGCCGAAACTTAGCGATTACACTGGGCGCTGTGGTAGAGCTTCATTTAAAAGTTAAGAAAAGAAAGTCATTTTTTACTATGGGACCAATCCTAGCCGTTAGCGCGCGCTGAAGAAATAGCGACAGGTTCAAAAACTACAATTCATTGACTTTCTAACGGTGTTAATCCGTTTAAGTTACAACGGTTGCGTGATATATTCGTTCCAACATGTATTTAGTGATTTTCTTCTGAAATTACTAAGTTGTATTGCTTTTAACAGTGAAACGATTGACTGTGGGGATTATTTGAACTGATTTTGGACTGTGATCTTATAAATGTGATAAATGAGCCAATTTGTCTCCAAGGAATAACATTCTTCTTAATTTGACATGATTGCTGGAATTCAGCGATTACATTAGGCTCTGTCGTAGCGCTTTATTTAAAAACTTAGATAAATAAGTCGCGCAGAATAAATACGAACAAATTCAAAGACTACATTTCATTGACTTTTTAGCGTTATAAATCAGTTTGAGTTACAACGGTTTCGTCACATATTCGTACCAACATGTATTTAGCGATAGTTTTCGGATATTACTAGGTTGCATCGCTTTTAACAGTGAAACGTTTGACTTGGGGATTTAATTGAACTGCTCTTGGACTTTGACCTTATAAAGGTGATAAATGAGCCAGTTTGACTACAAGAAAAAACAATCTTCTTCATTTGACATGATTGCTGGAACTCAGCGATTACACTGGGCGCTGTGGTAGCGCTTTGTTAAAAAAATTAAGATAAATAAGTCATTCTTTACTGTGGGACCAATCCTAGCCGTTAGTTCGCGTTGAAGAATAAGAGACAGTTTCAAAAACTACATTTTATTGACATTCCAACAGTGTCAATCCGTTTGAGTTACAACGGTTGCGTCACATATTCGTACCAACATGTATTTAGTGATTTTTTCCAATATTACTAAGTTGTTTTGCTTTTAACAGTGAAACGATTGACTGTGGGAATTAATTGAACTGATTCTGGACTTTGACCCTATAAATGTGATAAATGAGCCGGTTTGACTACAAGAACTAACATTCTTCTTAATTTGACATGGTTGCTGGAACTCAGCGATTACACTGGGCGCTGTGGTAGCGCTTTATTAAAAATTAAGATAAATATGTGATTTTTTACTGTGGGACCAATCCTAGACGTTAGTTCGCGCTGAAGAAATAAAGACAATTTCAAAAACTACATTTCATTGATTTTCTAACGGTGTCAATCCATTTGAGTTACAACGGTTGCGTCACCTATTCGTACCAACATGTATTTAGTGATTTTCTTCCGATATTACTAAGTTGTATTGCTTTTAACAGTGAAACGATTGACTGTGGGAATTAATTGAATTGGAATTAATTTGAATTGGAATTAATTGAATTAATTAATTGAATTAATTGTTGGAATTCAGCGAGTACACTAGCCTCTGTGGTAGCGCTTTATTTAAAAATTTAGATAAATAAGTCTTTTTTGCTGTGGGACCAATCCTGGCCGTTAGCACGCGCTAAATAAATAGGAACAGTTTCAAAGACTACATTTCATTGACTTTCTAGCGGTAGAAATCCGTTTGAGTTACAACGGTTCCGTCACATATTCGTACCAACATGTATTTAGTGATTTTTTCCAATATTACTAAGTTGTATTGCTTTTAACAGTGAAACGATTGACTGTGGGAATTACTTGAACTGATTCTGGACTGTGACCTTATAAATGTGATAAATGAGCCAATTGGACTCCAAAGAATAACATTCTTCTTATTTTGACATAATTGCCGGAATTCATCGATTACATTAGGCTCTGTGGAAGCGCTTTATTTAAAAATTTAGATAAATAAGTCTTTTCTTACTGTGGGACCAATCCTGGCCGTTAGCACGCGCTGAATAAATAGGAACAGTTTCAAAGACTACATTTCATTGACTTTCTAGAGGTATAAATCCGTTTGAGTTACAACGGTTGGGTGATATATTCGTTCCAACATGTATTTAGTGATTTTCTTCTGAAATTACTAAGTTGTATTGCTTTTAACAGTGAAACGATTGACTGTGGAAATTAACAGAACTGATTCTGGACTGCGACCTTATAAATGTGATAAATGAGCCAATTGGTCTCCAAGGATAACATTCTTCTTAAGTTGACATGATTGCTGGAATTCAGCGATTACATTAGGCTCTGTCGTAGCGCTTTATTTAAAAACTTAGATAAATAAGTCGCGCAGAATAAATAGGAACAGTTTCAAAGACTACATTTCATTGACTCTTTAGCGTTATAAATCAGTTTGAGTTACAACGGTTTCGTCACATATTCGTACCAACATGTATTTAGCGATAGTATTTGGATATTACTAGGTTGCATCGCTTTTAACAGTGAAACCTTTGACTGGGGGATTTAATTGAACTGCTCTTGGACTTTGACCTTATAAAGGTGATAAATGAGCCAGTTTGACTACAAGAAAAAACAATCTTCTTAATTTGACATGATTGCTGGAACTCAGCGATTACACTGGGCGCTGTGGTAGCGCTTTGTTAAAAAAATTAAGATAAATAAGTCATTCTATACTGTGGGACCAATCCTAGCCGTTAGTTCGCGCTGAAGAAATAGAGACAGTTTCAAAAACTACATTTTATTGACATTCTAAGGGTGTCAATCCGTTTGAGTTACAACGGTTGCGTCACATATTCGTACCAACATGTATTTAGTGATTTTTTCCAATATTACTAAGTTGTATTGCTTTTAACAGTGAAACGATTGACTGTGGGAATTAATTGAACTGATTTTGGACTTTGACCTTATAAATGTGATAAATGAGCCAATTAGTCTCCAAGGAATAACATTCCTCTTAATTTTGACATGATTGATGGAATTCCACGATTACAATGCCGCTGTAGTAACGCTTCATTTAAAAACTTAGGTAAATAAGTCATAATTACTGTGGGACCAATCCTGGCCGTTAGCACGCGCTGAATAAATAGGAACAGTTTCAAAAACCACATTTCATTGACTTTCTAGCGGTGTCAATCCGCTTGAGTTACAACGGTTGCGTCACATATTCGTACCAACATGTATTTAGCGATATTTTTTCGCTATTACTAGGTTACATCGCTCTTAAGAGTGAAACGACTGACTGCGGGACTTAATTGAACCAAATTTGAACTGTGACCTTATAAGTGTGATAAGTGAGACAATTGGACTCCAAGAAGTAACATTCTTCTTAATTTGACATGATTGCCGAAACTTAGCGATTACACTGGGCGCTGTGGTAGAGCTTCATTTAAAAGTTAAGAAAAGAAAGTCATTTTTTACTATGGGACCAATCCTAGCCGTTAGCGCGCGCTGAAGAAATAGCGACAGGTTCAAAAACTACAATTCATTGACTTTCTAACGGTGTTAATCCGTTTAAGTTACAACGGTTGCGTGATATATTCGTTCCAACATGTATTTAGTGATTTTCTTCTGAAATTACTAAGTTGTATTGCTTTTAACAGTGAAACGATTGACTGTGGGAATTAATTGATCTGATTCTAGAATGTGACCTTATAAATGTGATAAATGAGCCAATTGGTCTCCAAGGAATAACATTCTTTTTAATTTGACATGACTGCTGGAATTCAGCGATTACATTAGGCTTTGTGGTAGCGCTTTATTTTATTTAAAAATTTAGATAAATAAGTCTTTTTTGCTGTGGGACCAATCCTGGCCGTTAGCACGCGCTGAATAAATTAGGAACAGTTTCAAAGACTACATTTCATTGACTTTCTAGCGGTATAAATCTGTTTGAGTTACAACTGTTGCGTCACATATTCATACCAACATGTATTTAGCGATAGTATTCGGATATCTATAGGTTGCATCGGCTTTGACAGTGAAACGATTGACTGTAGGACTTAATTGAAATGATTTTGACCTTTGACGTTATAAATGTGATAAATGAGCCAGTATGACAAGAAATAACATTCTTCTTAATTTGACATGATTGCTGGAACTCAGCGATTACACTGGGCACTGTGGTTGCGCTTTATTAAAACATTAAGATAAACAAGTCTTTTTTTACTGTGGGACCAATCCTAGCCGTTAGCTCGCGCTGAAGAAATAGAGACAGTTTCAAAAACTACATTTCATTTACTTTCTAACGGTGTCAATCCGTTTGAGTTACAACGGCTCCGTCACATATTCGTACCAACATGTATTTAGTGATTTTCTTCCGATATTACTAAGTTGTATTGCTTTTAACAGTGAAAGGATTGACTGTGAGAATTAATAGAACTGATTCTGGACTGTGACCTTATAAATGTGATAAATGAGCCAATTGGTCTCCAAGGAATATCATTCTTCTTAATTTGACATGATTGCCAGAATTCATCGATTACATTAGGCTCTGTGGAAGCGCTTTATTTAAAAATTTAGATAAATAAGTCTTTTCTTACTGTGGGACCAATCCTGGCCGTTAGCACGCGCTGAATAAATAGGAACAGTTCCAAAGACTACATTTCATTGACTTTCTAGAGGTATAAATCCGTTTGAGTTACAACGGTTGTGTCACATATTCCTACCAACATGTATTTAGCGATAGTATTCGGATATTACTAGGTTGCATCGCTTTTAACAGTGAAAAGATTGACTGTGGGACTTAATTGAACTGATTCTGGACTTTGACCTTATAAATGTGATAAGTGAGCCAATTGGACTCCAACGAATAACATTCTTTTTAATTCGACATGATTGCTGGAATTCAGCGAGTACACTATGCCCTGTGGTAGCGCTTTATTTAAAAATGTAGGTGAATAAATCATTTTTTACTGTGGGACCAATCCTAGCCGTTAGTTTGCGTTGAAGAAATACAGACAGTTTCAAAAACTACATTTCATTGAATTTCTAACGGGGTCAATCCGTTTGAGTTACAACGGTTGCGTTACATATTCGTACCAACATGTATTTAGTGATTTTCTTCCGATATTACTAAGTTGTATTGCTTTTAACAGTGAAACGATTGACTGTGGGAATTACTTGAACTGATTCTGGACTGTGACCTTATAAATGTGATAAATGAGCCAATTGGACTCCAAAGAATAACATTCTTCTGAAATCGGCATGATTGTTGGAATTCAGCGAGTACACTAGCCTCTGTGGTAGCGTTTTATTTAAAAATTTAGCTAAATAAGTATTTTTTGCTGTGGGACCAATCTTAGCCGTTAGTTTGCGTTGAAGAAATACAGACAGTTTCAAAAACTACATTTCATTTACTTTCTAACGGTGTCAATCCGTTTGAGTTACAACGGTTCCGTCACATATTCGTACCAACATGTATTTAGTGATTTTCTTCCGATATTACTAAGTTGTATTGCTTTTAACAGTGAAAGGATTGACTGTGGGAATTAATGGAACTGATTCTGGACTATGACCTTATAAATGTGATAAATGAGCCAATTGGTCTCCAAGGAATAACATTCTTCTTATTTTGACATGATTGCCGGAATTCATCGATTACATTAGGCTCTGTGGAAGCGCTTTATTTAAAAATTTAGATAAATAAGTCTTTTCTTACTGTGGGACCAATCCTGGCCGTTAGCACGCGCTGAATAAATAGAAACAGTTCCAAAGACTACATTTCATTGACTTTCTAGAGGTATAAATCCGTTTGAGTTACAACGGTTGCGTCACATATTCGTACCAACATGTATTTAGCGATAGTATTCGGATGTTACTAGGTTGCATCGCCTTTAACAGTGAAACGCTTGACTGTGGGACTTAATTGAACTGATTTTGGCCTTTGACCTTATAAATGTGATAAAAGAGCCAGTTTCACTACAAGAAATAACATTCTTCTTAATTTGACATGATTGCTGGAACTCAGCGATTACACCGGGCACTGTGGTAGCGCTTTATTAAAAAATTAAGATAAACAAGACATTTTTTACTGTGGGCCAATCCTAGTCGTTAGCTCGCGCTGAAGAAATAGAGACAATTTCAAAAACTACATTTCATTTACATTCTAACGGTTTCAATCCGTTTGAGTTACAACGGTTGCGTCACATATTCGTATCAACATGTATTTAGCGATATTTTTCTGCTATTACTAGGTTGCATCGCTTTTAACAGTGAAACGCTTGACTGTGCGACTTAATTGAACTGATTTTGGTCTTTGACCTTATAAATGTGATAAATGAGCCAGTTTGACTACAAAAAATAACATTCTTCTTAATTTGACATGATTGCTGGAACTCGCGATTACACTGGGCACTGTGGTAGCGCTTTATTAAAAAATTAAGATAAGCAAGTCATTTTTTACTGTGGGACCAATCCTAGCCGTTATATCGCGCTAAAGAAATAGAGACAGTTTCAAAAACTACATTTCATTTACTTTCTAACGGTGTCAATCCGTTTGAGTTACAACGGTTGTGTCACATATTCGTACCAACATATATTTAGCGATAGTATTCGGATGTTACTAGGTTGCATCGCCTTTAACAGTGAAACGCTTGACTGTGGGACTTAATTGAACTGATTTTGGTCTTTGACCTTATAAATGAGATAAATGAGCCAGTTTGACTACAAAAAATAACATTCTTCTTAATTTGACATGATTGCTGGAACTCGCGATTACACTAGGCACTGTGGTAGCGCTTTATTAAAAAATTAAGATAAGCAAGTCATTTTATACTGTGGGACCAATCCTAGCCGTTATCTCGCGCTAAAGAAATAGAGACAGTTTCAAAAACTACATTTTATTTACTTTCTAACGGTGTCAATCCGTTTGAGTTACAACGGTTGTGTCACATATTCGCACCAACATATATTTAGCGATAGTATTCGGATGTTACTAGGTTGCATCGCCTTTAACAGTGAAACACTTGACTGTGGGACTTAATTGAACTGATTCTGGACTGTGACCTTATAAATGTGATAAGTGAGCCAATTGGACTCCAAGGAATAACATTCTTCTTAATTCGACATGATTGTTGGAATTCAGCGAGTACACTATGCCCTGTGGTAGCGCTTTATTTAAAAATTTAGATAAATAAATCATTTTTTACTGTGGGACCAATCCTAGCCGTTAGTTTGCGTTAAAGAAGTACAGACAGTTTCAAAAACTAAATTTCATTGAATTTCTAACGGGGTCAATCCGTTTGAGTTACAACGGTTGCGTTACATATTCGTACCAACATGTATTTAGTGATTTTCTTCCGATATTACTAAGTTGTGTTGCTTTTAACAGTGAAAGGATTGACTGTGGGAATTAATGGAACTGATTCTGGACTATGACCTTATAAATGTGATAAATGAGCCAATTGGTCTCCAAGGAATAACATTCTTCTTATTTTGACATGATTGCCGGAATTCATCGATTACATTAGGCTCTGTGGAAGCGCTTTATTTAAAAATTTAGATAAATAAGTCTTTTCTTACTGTGGGACCAATCCTGGCCGTTAGCACGCGCTGAATAAATAGGAACAGTTCCAAAGACTACATTTCATTGACTTTCTAGAGGTATAAATCCGTTTGAGTTACAACGGTTGTGTCACATATTCGTACCAACATGTATTTAGCGATAGTATTCGGATGTTACTAGGTTGCATCGCCTTTAACAGTGAAACGCTTGACTGTGGGACTTAATTGAACTGATTTTGGCCTTTGACCTTATAAATGTGATAAAAGAGCCAGTTTCACTACAAGAAATAACATTCTTCTTAATTTGACATGATTGCTGGAACTCAGCGATTACACCGGGCACTGTGGTAGCGCTTTATTAAAAAATTAAGATAAACAAGACATTTTTTACTGTGGGCCAATCCTAGTCGTTAGCTCGCGCTGAAGAAATAGAGACAATTTCAAAAACTACATTTCATTTACATTCTAACGGTTTCAATCCGTTTGAGTTACAACGGTTGCGTCACATATTCGTATCAACATGTATTTAGCGATATTTTTCCGCTATTACTAGGTTGCATCGCTTTTAACGGTGAAACGCTTGACTGTGCGACTTAATTGAACTGATTTTGGTCTTTGACCTTATAAATGTGATAAATGAGCCAGTTTGACTACAAAAAATAACATTCTTCTTAATTTGACATGATTGCTGGAACTCGCGATTACACTGGGCACTGTGGTAGCGCTTTATTAAAAAATTAAGATAAGCAAGTCATTTTTTACTGTGGGACCAATCCTAGCCGTTATCTCGCGCTAAAGAAATAGAGACAGTTTCAAAAACTACATTTCATTTACTTTCTAACGGTGTCAATCCGTTTGAGTTACAACGGTTGTGTCACATATTCGTACCAACATATATTTAGCGATAGTATTCGGATGTTACTAGGTTGCATCGCCTTTAACAGTGAAACGCTTGACTGTGGGACTTAATTGAACTGATTTTGGTCTTTGACCTTATAAATGAGATAAATGAGCCAGTTTGACTACAAAAAATAACATTCTTCTTAATTTGACATGATTGCTGGAACTCGCGATTACACTAGGCACTGTGGTAGCGCTTTATTAAAAAATTAAGATAAGCAAGTCATTTTATACTGTGGGACCAATCCTAGCCGTTATCTCGCGCTAAAGAAATAGAGACAGTTTCAAAAACTACATTTTATTTACTTTCTAACGGTGTCAATCCGTTTGAGTTACAACGGTTGTGTCACATATTCGCACCAACATATATTTAGCGATAGTATTCGGATGTTACTAGGTTGCATCGCCTTTAACAGTGAAACGCTTGACTGTGGGACTTAATTGAACTGATTCTGGACTGTGACCTTATAAATGTGATAAGTGAGCCAATTGGACTCCAAGGAATAACATTCTTCTTAATTCGACATGATTGTTGGAATTCAGCGAGTACACTATGCCCTGTGGTAGCGCTTTATTTAAAAATTTAGATAAATAAATCATTTTTTACTGTGGGACCAATCCTAGCCGTTAGTTTGCGTTAAAGAAGTACAGACAGTTTCAAAAACTAAATTTCATTGAATTTCTAACGGGGTCAATCCGTTTGAGTTACAACGGTTGCGTTACATATTCGTACCAACATGTATTTAGTGATTTTCTTCCGATATTACTAAGTTGTGTTGCTTTTAACAGTGAAACGATTGACTGTGGGAATTAATTGAATTGGAATTAATTTGAATTGGAATTAATTGAATTAATTAATTGAATTAATTATTGGAATTCAGCGAGTACACTAGCCTCTGTGGTAGCGCTTTATTTAAAAATTTAGATAAATAAGGCTTTTTTGCTGTGGGACCAATCCTGGCCGTTAGCACGCGCTGATCAAATAGGAACAGTTTCAAAGACTACATTTCATTGACTTTCTAGCGGTATAAATCTGTTTGAGTTACAACTGTTGCGTCACATATTCATACCAACATGTATTTAGCGATAGTATTCGGATATCTATAGGTTGCATCGCCTTTAACAGTGAAACGATTGACTGTAGGACTTAATTGAAATGATTTTGCCCTTTGACGTTATAAATGTGATAAATGAGCCAGTATGACAAGAAAAAACATTCTTCTTAATTTGACATGATTGCTGGAACTCGCGATTACACTGGGCACTGTAGTAGCGCTTTATTAAAAAATTAAGATAAGCAAGTCTATTTTTACTGTGGGACTAATCCTAGCCGTTATCTCGCGCTAAAGAAATAGAGACAGTTTAAAAAACTACATTTCATTTACTTTCTAACGGTGTCAATCCGTTTGAGTTACAACGGTTGTGTCACATATTCGTACCAACATATATTTAGCGATAGTATTCGGATGTTACTAGGTTGCATCGCCTTTAACAGTGAAACGCTTGACTGTGGGACTTAATTGAACTGATTTTTGCCTTTGACCTTATAAATGTGATAAATGAGCCAGTTTCACTACAAGAAATAACATTCTTCTTAATTTGACATGATTGCTGGAACTCAGCGATTACACCGGGCACTGTGGTAGCGCTTTATTAAAAAATTAAGATAAACAAGACATTTTTTACTGTGGGCCAATCCTAGTCGTTAGCTCGCGCTGAAGAAATAGAGACAATTGCAAAAACTACATTTCATTTGCATTCTAACGGTGTCAATCCGTTTGAGTTACAACGGTTGCGTCACATATTCGTACCAACATGTATTTAGCGATATTTTTCCGGTATTACTAGGTTGCATCGCTTTTAACAGTGAAACGATTGACTGTGGGACTTAATTGAACTAATTTTGGACTGTGACCTTATAAATGTGAAAGTGAGACAATTGGACTTCAAGAAATTACATTCTTCTTAATTTGACATGATTGCCGAAACTCAGCGATTACACTGGGCGCTGTGGTAGCGATTCATATAAAAATTAAGATAAATAAGTCTTTTTTTGCTGAGGGACCAATCCTGGCCGTTCGCACGCGCTGAATAAATAGAAACAGTTTCAAAGACCACAATTCATTGAATTTCTAGCGGTGTAAATCTGTTTGAGTTACAACTTTTGCGCCACATATTCATACCAACATGTATTTAGCGATAGTATTCTGATGTTACTTGGTTGCATCGCTTTTAACAGTGAAACGCTTGACTGTGCAACTTAATTGAACTGATTTTGGCCTTTGACCTTATAAATGTGATAAATGAGCCAGTTTGACTACAAAAAATAACATTCTTCTTAATTTGACATGATTGCTGGAACTCAGTGATTACACTGGGCTCTGTGGTAGCGCTTTATTTAAAAATGTAGATAAATAAATAATTTTTTACTGTGGGACCAATCCTAGCCGTTAGTTTGCGTTGAAGAAATACAGACAGTTTCAAAAACTAGATTTCATTTACATTCTAACGGTTTCAATCCGTTTGAGTTACAACGGTTGCGTCACATATTCGTACCAACATGTATTTAGCGATATTTTTTCGCTATTACTAGGTTGCATCGCTTTTAACAGTGAAACGATTGACTGTGGGACTTAATTGAACTAATTTTGGACAGTGACCTTATAAATGTGAAAGTGAGACAATTGGACTTCAAGAAATTACATTCTTCTTAATTTGACATGATTGCCGAAACTCAGCGATTACACTGGGCGCTGTGGTAGCGATTCATATAAAAATTAAGATAAATAAGTCTTTTTTTGCTGAGGGACCAATCCTGGCCGTTCGCACGCGCTGAATAAATAGAAACAGTTTCAAAGACCACAATTCATTGAATTTCTAGCGGTGTAAATCTGTTTGAGTTACAACTTTTGCGCCACATATTCATACCAACATGTATTTAGCGATAGTATTCTGATGTTACTTGGTTGCATCGCTTTTAACAGTGAAACGCTTGACTGTGCAACTTAATTGAACTGATTTTGGCCTTTGACCTTATAAATGTGATAAATGAGCCAGTTTGACTACAAAAAATAACATTCTTCTTAATTTGACATGATTGCTGGAACTCGCGATTACACTGGGCACTGTAGTAGCGCTTTATTAAAAAATTAAGATAAGCAAGTCATTTTTTACTGTGGGACCAATCCTAGCCGTTATCTCGCGCTAAAGAAATAGAGACAGTTTCAAAAACGACATTTCATTTACTTTCTAACGGTGTCAATCCGTTTGAGTTACAACGGTTGTGTCACATATTCGTACCAACATATATTTAGCGATAGTATTCGGATGTTACTAGGTTGCATCGCCTTTAACAGTGAAACGCTTGACTGTGGGATCTAATTGAACTGATTTTTGCCTTTGACCTTATAAATGTGATAAATGAGCCAGTTTCACTACAAGAAATAACATTCTTCTTAATTTGACATGATTGCTGGAACTCAGCGATTACACCGGGCACTGTGGTAGCGCTTTATTAAAAATTTAAGATAAACAAGACATTTTTTACTGTGGGCCAATCCTAGTCGTTAGCTCGCGCTGAAGAAATAGAGACAATTGCAAAAACTACATTTCATTTGCATTCTAACGGTGTCAATCCGTTTGAGTTACAACGGTTGCGTCACATATTCGTACCAACATGTATTTAGCGATATTTTTCCGCTATTACTAGGTTGCATCGCTTTTAACAGTGAAACGATTGACTGTGGGACTTAATTGAACTAATTTTGGACTGTGACCTTATAAATGTGAAAGTGAGACAATTGGACTTCAAGAAATTACATTCTTCTTAATTTGACATGATTGCCGAAACTCAGCGATTACACTGGGCGCTGTGGTAGCGATTCATTTAAAAATTAAGATAAATAAGTCTTTTTTTGCTGAGGGACCAATCCTGGCCGTTCGCACGCGCTGAATAAGTAGGAACAGTTTCAAAGACCACATTTCATTGAATTTCTAGCGGTGTAAATCTGTTTGAGTTACAACTTTTGCACCACATATTCATACCAACATGTATTTAGCGATAGTATTCTGATGTTACTAGGTTGCATCGCTTTTAACAGTGAAACGCTTGACTGTGCGACTTATTTGAACTGATTTTGGTCTTTGACCTTATAAATGTGATAAATGAGCCAGTTTGACTACAAAAAATAACATTCTTCTTAATTTGACATGATTGCTGGAACTCGCGATTACACTGGGCACTGTAGTAGCGCTTTATTAAAAAATTAAGATAAGCAAGTCATTTTTTACTGTGGGACCAATCCTAGCCGTTATCTCGCGCTAAAGAAATAGAGACAGTTTCAAAAACGACATTTCATTTACTTTCTAACGGTGTCAATCCGTTTGAGTTACAACGGTTGTGTCACATATTCGTACCAACATATATTTAGCGATAGTATTCGGATGTTACTAGGTTGCATCGCCTTTAACAGTGAAACGCTTGACTGTGGGACTTAATTGAACTGATTTTTGCCTTTGACCTTATAAATGTGATAAATGAGCCAGTTTCACTACAAGAAATAACATTCTTCTTAATTTGACATGATTGCTGGAACTCAGCGATTACACCGGGCACTGTGGTAGCGCTTTATTAAAAAATTAAGATAAACAAGACATTTTTTACTGTGGGCCAATCCTAGTCGTTAGCTCGCGCTGAAGAAATAGAGACAATTGCAAAAACTACATTTCATTTGCAATCTAACGGTGTCAATCCGTTTGAGTTACAACGGTTGCGTCACATATTCGTACCAACATGTATTTAGCGATATTTTTCCGCTATTACTAGGTTGCATCGCTTTTAACAGTGAAACGATTGACTGTGGGACTTAATTGAACTAATTTTGGACTGTGACCTTATAAATGTGAAAGTGAGACAATTGGACTTCAAGAAATTACATTCTTCTTAATTTGACATGATTGCCGAAACTCAGCGACTACACTGAGCGCTGTGGTAGCGATTCATATAAAAATTAAGATAAATAATTCAGTTTTTACTTTGGGACCAATCCTAGCCGTTAGCGCGCGCTGACGAAATAGAGGCAGTTTCAAATACTACATTTCACTGACTTTCTAGCGTTTCAGTCCGTTTAAGTTACAACGGTTGGGTCACATATTCGTACCAACATGTATTTAGCGATATTTTTCTGATATTACTAGGTTGCACCGCTTTTAACAGCGAAACGATTGACTGTGGGACTTAATTGAACAAACTTTGGACTGTGACCTGATAATTGTAATAAATGAGACAAGTGGTCTCCAAGGAATAACATTCTTCTTAAATTGACATGATTGTTGAATTCAGCGAGTACACTAGGCTCTGTGGTAGAGCTTTATTTAAATATTTAGATAAATAAGTCTTTTTTTGCTGAGGGACCAATCCTGGCCGTTCGCACGCGCTGAATAAATAGAAACAGTTTCAAAGACCACATTTCATTGAATTTCTAGCGGTGTAAATCTGTTTGAGTTACAACTTTTGCGCCACATATTCATACCAACATGTATTTAGCGATAGTATTCTGATGTTACTTGGTTGCATCGCTTTTAACAGTGAAACGCTTGACTGTGCAACTTAATTGAACTGATTTTGGCCTTTGACCTTATAAATGTGATAAATGAGCCAGTTTGACTACAAAAAAAAACATTCTTCTTAATTTGACATGATTGCTGGAACTCAGTGATTACACTGGGCGCTGTGGTAGCGCTTTATTAAAAAATTAAGATAAATAAGTCATTTTTTACTGTGGGACCAATCCTAGCCGTTAGCTCGCGCTGAAGAAATAGAGACAGTTTCAAAAACTACATTTCATTTACTTTCTAACGGTGTCAATCCGTTTGAGTTACAACGGTTGCGTCACATATTCGTACCAACATGTATTTAGCGATATTCTTCGCTATTACTAGGTTGCATCGCTTTTAACAGTGAAACGATTGACTGTGGGACTTAATTGAACTAATTTTGGACTGTGACCTTATAAATGTGAAAGTAAGACAATTGGACTTCAAGAAATTACATTCTTCTTAATTTGACATGATTGCCGAAACTCAGCGATTACACTGGGCGCTGTGGTAGCGATTCATTCAAAAATTAAGATAAAAAATTCAGTTTTTACTTTGGGACCAATCCTAGCCGTTAGCGCGCGCTGACGAAATAGAGGCAGTTTCAAATACTACATTTCACTGACTTTCTAGCGTTTCAGTCCGTTTAAGTTACAACGGTTGGGTCACATATTCGTACCAACATGTATTTAGCGATATTTTTCTGATATTACTAGGTTGCACCGCTTTTAACAGCGAAACGATTGACTGTGGGACTTAATTGAACAAACTTTGAACTGTGACCTGATAATTGTGATAAATGAGACAAGTGGTCTCCAAGGAATAACATTCCTCTTAAATTGACACGATTGTTGAATTCAGCGAGTACATTAGGCTCTGTGGTAGAGCTTTATTTAAATATTTAGATAAATAAGTCTTTTTTTGCAGAGGGACCAATCCTGGCCGTTCGCACGCGCTGAATAAATAGAAACAGTTTCAAAGACCACATTTCATTGATATTCTAGAGGTGTAAATCTGTTTGAGTTACAACTTTTGCGCCACATATTCGTACCAACATGTATTTAGCGAGAGTATTCTGATGTCACTTGGTTGCATCGCTTTTAACAGTGAAACGCTTGACTGTGCAACTTAATTGAACTGATTTTGGCCTTTGACCTTATAAATGTGATAAATGAGCCAGTTTGACTACAAAAAATAACATTCTTCTTAATTTGACATGATTGCTGGAACTCAGCGATAACCGTGGGCGCTGTGGTAGCGCTTTATTAAAAACTTATGATAAATAAGTCATTTTTTACTGGGGGACCAATCCTAGCCGTTAGCTCGCGCTGAAGAAATAGAGACAGTTTCAAAAACTACATTTCATTTACTTTCTAACGGTGTCAATCCGTTTGAGTTACAACGGTTGCGTCACATATTCGTACCAACATGTATTTAGCGATATTTCTCGCTATTACTAGGTTGCATCGATTTTATCAGTGAAACGATTGACTGTGGGACTTAATTAAACTAATTTTGGACTGTGACCTTATAAATGTGAAAGTGAGACAATTGGACTTCAAGAAATTACATTCTTCTTAATTTGACATGATTGCCGAAACTCAGCGATTACACTGGGCGCTGTGGTAGCGATTCATTTAAAAATTAAGATAAAAAATTCAGTTTTTACTTTGGGACCAATCCTAGCCGTTAGCGCGCGCTGACGAAATAGAGGCAGTTTCAAATACTACATTTCACTGACTTTCTAGCGGTGTCAGTCCGTTTAAGTTACAACGGTTGGGTCACATATTCGTACCAACATGTATTTAGAGATATTTTTCTGATATTACTAGGTTGCACCGCTTTTAACAGCGAAACGATTGACTGTGGGACTTAATTGAACAAACATTGGACTGTGACCTGATAATTGTAATAAATGAGACAAGTGGTCTCCAAGGAATAACATTCTTCTTAAATTGACATGATTGTTGAATTCAGCGAGTACACTAGGCTCTGTGGTAGAGCTTTATTTAAATATTTAGATAAATAAGTCTTTTTTTGCTGAGGGACCAATCCTGGCCGTTCGCACGCGCTGAATAAATAGGAACAGTTTCAAAGACCACATTTCATTGAATTTCTAGCGGTGTAAATCTGTTTGAGTTACAACTTTTGCGCCACATATTCATACCAACATGTATTTAGCGATAGTATTCTGATGTTACTAGGTTGCATCGCTTTTAACAGTGAAACGCTTGACTGTGCAACTTAATTGAACTAATTTTGGCCTTTGACCTTATAAATGTGATAAATGAGCCAGTTTGACTACAAAAAATAACATTCTTCTTAGTTTGACATGATTGCTGGAACTCAGCGATTACACTGGGCGCTGTGGTAGCGCTTTATTAAAAAATTAAGATAAATAAGTCATTTTTTACTGTGGGACCAATCCTAGCCGTTAGCTCGCGTTGAAGAAATAGAGACAGTTTCAAAAACTACATTTCATTTACTTTCTAACGGTGTCAATCCGTTTGAGTTACAACGGTTGCGTCACATATTCGTACCAACATGTATTTAGCGATATTTTTCGCTATTACTAAGTTGCATCGCTTTTAACAGTGAAACGATTGACTGTGGGACTTAATTGAACTAATTTTGGACTGTCACCTTATAAATGTGAAAGTGAGACAATTGGACTTCAAGAAATTACATTCTTCTTAATTTGACATGATTGCCGAAACTCAGCGATTACACTGGGCGCTGTGGTAGCGATTCATTTAAAGATTAAGATAAATAATTCAGTTTTTACTGTGGGACAAATCCTAGCAGTTAGTGCGCGCTGACGAAATAGAGACAGTTTCAAATACTACATTTCACTGACTTTCTAACGGTGTCAGTCCGTTTAAGTTACAACGGTTGGGTCACATATTTGTACAAGCATGTATTTAGCGATATTTTTCTGATATTACTAGGCTGCACCGCTTTTAACAGCGAAACGATTGACTGTGGGACTTAATTGAACAAACTTTGGACTGTGACCTGATAATTGTAATAAATGAAACAAGTGGTCTTCAAGAAATAACATTCTTCTTAATTTGATATGATTGCCGGACTCAGCCATTACACTGGGCGCTGTGGTAGCGCTTCATTTAAAAATTTAGATAAATAAGTAATTCTTTACTGTGGGACCAATCCTAGGCGTTATCGCGTGCTTAAGAAGTAGCGACAGTTTCAAAAACTACATCTCACTGACTTTCTAACGGTGTCAGTCCGTTTGAGTTACAACGGTTGGGTCACATATTCGTACCAACATGTAATTAGTGATTTTTTCCGATATTACTAAGTTGTATAGCTTTTACGAGTGAAACGATTTACTGTGGGACTTAATTGAACTGATTCTGGACTGTGACCTTATAAATGTGATAAATAAGCCAATTGGACTCCAAGGAATAACATTCTTCTTAAATTGACATGATAGTTGAATTCAGCGAGTACACTAGGCTCTGTGGTAGAGCTTTATTTAAATATTTAGATAAATAAGTCTTTTTTTGCTGTGAGACCAATCCTGGCCGTTAGCACGTGCTGAATAAATAGGAACAGTTCCAAAGACTACATTACAAGACTACATTGACTTTCTAGCGGTATAAATCTGTTTGAGTTACAACGGTTGCGTCACATATTCGTACCAACATGTATTTAGCAATAGTATTCGGATATTACTAGGTTGCATCGCTTTTAACAGTGAAACGCTTGACTGTGGGACTTAGTTGAACTGATTTTAGACTTTGACCTGATAAATATGATAAATGAGCCAGTTTGACTACAAGAAATAACATTCTTCTTAATTTGACATGATTGCCGGACTCAGCCATTACACTGGGCGCTGTGGTAGCGCTTTATTAAAAAATTAAGATAAACAAGTCGTTTTTTACTGTAGGACCAATCCCAGCCGTTATCTCGCGCTGAAGAAATAGAGACAGTTTCAAAAACTACATTTCATTTACTTTCTAACGGTGTCAATCCGTTTGAGTTACAACGGTTGCGTCACATATTCGTACCAACATGTATTTAGTGATTTTCTTCCGATATTACTAAGTTGTATTGTTTTAACAGTGAAACGATTGACTGTGGGAATTAATAGAACTGATTCTGGACTGTGACCTTATAAATGTGATAAATGAGCCAATTGGTCTCCAAGGAATAACATTCTTCTTAATTTGACATGATTGCCGGAATTCATCGATTACATTAGGATCTATGGTAGCGCTTTTTTAAGAATTTAGATAAATAAGTCTTTTCTTGCTGTGGGACCAATCCAGGCCGTTAGCACGTGCTGAATAAATAGGAACAGTTCCAAAGACTACATTTCATTGACTTTCTAGCGGTATAAATCCGTTGAGTTACAACGGTTGCGTCACATATTTGTACCAACATGTATTTTTTTTTTTTTTTTTTTTTTTTTTTGCGGATCAATAATAATGGCGGCGACGGACGTAAAAACGGACGAGGAAAATATTTTTAACAAAATGCTTGAGGATATTAATGAAGAGATGAATATTGAACATAATAATGTAACTGTTAAAAAAGGTGTATATAAAGAGCTCAATACAACTTTGAATGCAGAAGATTTTATCGATAAGCACTATGAAAAAACTAGATATAGCGCACTGAGAGATTCTATCCTTGAAGACGTAAAAGGTGAGATAAACACTCTTATCTCAAATCAAATTTCAAAACTTGTCAATAATTGTTCAGTTGCTCATAAGGATGACCGAACGGATAAACTGGAATCAAATTTATTGGAAGAAATTCAGTTTTTGCGACAAGAAATACAAAGTAAAAACGAAATCATAAAAATTTTAGTTGAAAACTCAGTCGAGCATAACTATTCTACAAAATCGCTACAGCAAGAAAATTTTAATTCATTTCAAACAGTTAATAAAAAAAATAAAAATAGAAGCACAATCATTAGCAACAACAATGAAGCTGTTAGTCGCCATAACAACCAAAGCTTTGTTCATCGAAATCGATTTGAACATCTGTATAATGAGAATAATGATCACTCTGAAATAACAGAAAGTTTTAGAGGTGATACTTATAATAATAATAACTTTATACATAATAATGAGGAACTAATTGTACATAATAATGAAGACATAATTGTACATAATAATGAAGACATAATTGTACATAATAATAAAGAAAACATTCCAACAAAAAGGCAATCACTTAATAACGCTAATAACATTATTAACACTAAAAAAATTACATGTATACTAGGAAACAGTATAATAAAAGGCATCAACGGTTACAAGATGACCAAATCCCTTGACTACAACCAAAACAAGAGAGTTATACTAAAATCCTTTCCTGGAGCTACGACAGAAGACATGTATGAATACGTCAAACCAACCATGAAGAAAAAGCCAGATAACATCATCCTTCATGTTGGCACAAATGATCTTTCTAGAAACGTAGCACCAGAGGTTATAGCTAACGATATAATTAATTTAGCAACATCATTGATTAACTCGAATATGAACGTATCCGTATCTGGTCTGACTCCAAGAAATGACGATCAAGGTATTAGATGTGACGAACTCAATGACCACCTATATAAAGGATGTGCTGAACGAAATATCGCATTCATAAATCACTATCAGCAGATGGATCGGAATCGTCACCTTAACAGAAGTAAACTACATTTGAACCAATATGGATCGGTAACACTGGCTAATTCTTTTTTAAATTTTATATCTAAGGATTGACTTGGTGTTTGCATGAGCAATAGTATCCCCACAAAAATATCTAACAAAAAAGAAGCAACTCTTCCTAATGCAATTGCACCATTTAATATAAATAAAACTCTAGAAACGATAGAAAATGATATATCGTTCTCTTCCTGCTTAAAAAACTTACGTCTACAAAACTTAAATAGGATTATTCTTGGACAAATTAACATTAATTCCGTACGAAATAAATTCGACTGTCTAGTTAATGCAATTGATGGAAACCTTGATGTTCTTTTAATCTCTGAAACTAAAATTGATAGCTCTTTTCCTACCGCTCAATTTAAAATTGACGGTTACACAAAGCTTTTTCGTCTGGATCGTAATAGTAAAGGTGGAGGTATGCTCTTATATGTACGTCAAGATATTCCATCAAAACAGTTGCATCCAACTAGTACTTGTACGGACAATTTTGAAGGATTTTTTGTCGAACTAAACCTGCGAAAAAAAAAATGGCTGCTCTGTTGCTCATACAACCACCACAAAAATGCTATATCTGAACATCTAAAAAATATTGGTAACGGTCTTGATGTTTTGTCTGCAAATTATGACAACATATTACTATTAGGAGATTTTAATGCGGAAATTAACGAAAATAGCATGACAGAATTTGCTGAACTCTACAACCTTAAGTGCCTCGTGAAGGACCCCACATGCTTTAAAAACCCTGATAACCCATCGTGTATTGATCTTTTTCTCACAAATCGATATAACTATTTCCAAAACACCAGCACATTGGAAACAGGTCTCTCTGATTTCCATAAAATGGCCATCACTGTAATGAAAATATATTTTCAGAAACAAAAATCTCATATCATCAAATATAGGAATTACAAAAACTTTTCAAATGAACGTTTTTGTTATGAGCTAACATGTCGACTTCAAAATATAGAAAAATCGAAAAAAAAGATAGATGATGAGTTAGAAAACTTTCATGAATGTGCAAAATCAGTCCTTAACAAAATTGCGCCATTAAAAAAAAATACGTAAGAGCAAACCAATCACCGTTCATGAATAGGACCCTGCATAAGGCTGTTATGAAAAGAAGTAGGCTTAGAAATAAATACTTAAAAAATAGAACAGAAGAAAATAGATTAGCTTTTAATCAACAAAGAAATATTTGTGTCACACTATTTCGAAAAGAAAAATATGATTATTACAACAATCTAAATGTTAAAAAAATTACCGCTAATAAGACATTTTGGAAAACTATAAAACCTTTCTTGTCCGATAAAGGACCATCGACCCAAATTATAACACTGATAGAAAAAGAAGAAATCATATCGGATGATGAAAAGGTTGCAAACATTTTCAACACTTTCTTCACGAATATTGTAAAAAATCTGGATCTTACAATATCTGACACAATCCTTGTAATTTGCTCAAACGTAGATGACCCTGTTTTGAAGGCTATTAAACGATATGAAAACCATCCAAGTATACTGAATATAAAAAAAAACATTGGTGATTACAATCCTGGTTTTTCCTTCAATCATGTAGAAAAAGCTGAAATCAGGAGAGAGATACGAAATTTGAATATTCATAAGGCATGCCAAGAAACCGATATACCAACAAAAATAATTAAGGAAAACGAAGATCAGTATTTAGAAATTTCACATTTCTCTGTTAACTCTGCAATTGATCTGTGTAAATACCCAGAATTTTTGAAAAGGGCAGATGTGACACCACTTTTTAAAGAAAAAGACAGATCTAACAAATCAAACTACAGACCTATAAGCATTCTTAGTAACCTTTCAAAAATCTTTGAGAGATGTCTGTATCGTCAGATTGAAGATTATTTTAACCGATACTTAAGTAAGTTTCAGTGTGGATTTAGGAAAGGCTACAGTGCTCAGCACTGTCTCACTGTTATGCTTGAAAAATGGAAAAAGGCTGTTGATGAAGGTAAAGCATGTGGAGCCCTTCTGACTGATTTATCTAAAGCATTTGACTGTCTCCTACATGATTTACTGATCGCAAAACTTCATGCATATGGATTTGACATGTATTCCCTACGCCTAATTATGAGTTATGTGAGTGGAAGATTTCAAAGAGTAAAGATACAAAAAAATTCGTATAGCTCATGGCTTGAAATATTGTTTGGCGTGCCGCAAGGATCTATTCTAGGCCCGTTACTTTTTAACATATTTATCTGCGATCTTTTCTCAGTTGAATTTGATTTTAATGACATTGAATTTGCGAGCTATGCAGACGACACAACACCATATGTTATCGGTAACGACTCAAAGGAAGTCGTTACTAAACTTCAAAACATTTCTGAAAAAGTGTTTACATGGTTTGACAATAATGCAATGAAAGCAAATGATGACAAGTGTCATTTGCTTTTAAGCGATAATGAAATATTAAGTACACAGATAGGCAACTCAGTAATAAAAGGCAGCACTCATGGACGCCTACTTGGAGTCATTATCGATAACAAACTTAAATTTGATCTGCATGTGTCTAAACTCTGTGCAAAAGCGAGTCAGAAACTAAATGCGCTTACAAGGATGACATCTTTTATGAACTTTAATAAGAAGAAACTATTAATGAATTCCTTCGTAATTTCGCAATTCAATTACTGCCCTCTAGTTTGGATGTTTCACAACAGAGCTCTAAACAATCGTATTAATCGAATACATGAAAAAGCACTGCGGATAGTCTATAGCGACAGTTCTTTTTCCTTCACAGACCTCCTTCATAAGGACAGCTCTGTTACGGTACACCAACGAAACCTACAATCTCTTGCAACTGAGATGTACAAAATAAAAAACGACATGGCTCCAGAAATAATGCAAGATATTTTTCCTGTTTATAATCCAAAATACAATCTAAGAAATAATCGAGAATTTACTGGCCGTAATGCTAAATCAGTTTACTATGGTACAGAAACTTTATCCTTTATCGGTTACAAAATATGGCAACAAATTCCAGTAAGAATCAAAGAAATGTCATCCTTGCAATCCTTTAAATCCCAAATTAAAAAGTGGGTACCAAACTGCTCCTGCAGACTATGTAAAAAATACATCCCACAAATTGGTTTTATATGACTCGCGGATGTACTCTCGCTAATTTCATATTTGCTTATACACTCACTTAATTTATACAACCACAAATGTTTAAAAAATTGTATATATCTAAAAATATTTTATGCCTTATATTTATACTGTATATTTTAAAATCTTTCTTTTCAAGTTGACATTAACTAGCTTTTATTAGCTATATATGTATTTATACTTAGTCAACTATAAATAAATGAATAATAATAATATTTAGCGATAGTATTCGGATATTACTAGGTTGCATCGCTTTTAACAGTGAAACGCTTGACTGTAGGACTTAATTGAACTGATTTTGGACTTTGACCTTATATATCTGATAAATGAGCCAGTTTGACTACAAGAAATAACATTCTTCTTAATTTGACATGATTGCTGGAACTCAGCGATTACACTGGGCACTGTGGTAGCGCTTTATTAAAAATTTAAGATAAACAAGTCATTTTTTACTGTGGGACCAATCCTAGCCGTTATCTCGCGCTGAATAAATAGAGACAGTTTCAAAAACTACATTTCATTTACTTTCTAACGGTGTCAATCCGTTTGAGTTACAACGGTTGCGTCAAATATTCGTACCAACATGTATTTAGTGATTTTCTTCCGATAATACTAAGTTGTATTGTTTTTACAGTGAAACGATTGACTGTGGGAATTAATAGAACTGATTCTGGACTGTGACCTTATAAATGTGATAAATGAGCCAATTGATCTCCAAGGAATAACATTCTTCTTAATTTGACATGATTGCTGGAACTCAGCGATTACACTGGGCACTGTGGTAGCGCTTTATTAAAAATTTAAGATAAACAAGTCATTTTTTACTGTGGGACCAATCCTAGCCGTTATCTCGCGCTGAATAAATAGAGACAGTTTCAAAAACTACATTTCATTTACTTTCTAACGGTGTCAATCCGTTTGAGTTACAACGGTTGCGTCAAATATTCGTACCAACATGTATTTAGTGATTTTCTTCCGATAATACTAAGTTGTATTGGTTTAACAGCGAAACGATTGACTGTGGGAATTAATAGAACTGATTCTGGACTGTGACCTTATAAATGTGATAAATGAGCCAATTGATCTCCAAGGAATAACATTCTTCTTAATTTGACATGATTGCCGGAATTCATCGATTACATTAGGCTCTATGGTAGCGCTGTTTTAAGAATTTAGATAAATAAGTCTTTTCTTGCTGTGGGACCAATCCAGGCCGTTAGCACGTGCTGAATAAATAGGAACAGTTCCAAAGACTACATTTCATTGACTTTCTAGCGGTATAAATCCGTTTGAGTTACAACGGTTGCGTCACATATTCGTACCAACATGTATTTAGCGATAGTATTCGGATATTACTAGGTTGCATCATTTTTAAAAGTGAAACGCTTGACTGTGGGACTTAATTGAACTGATTTTGGACTTTGACCTTATAAATGTGATAAATGAGCCAGTTTGACTACAAGTAATAACATTCTTCTTAATTTGACATGATTGCTGGAACTCAGCGATTTCACTGGGCGCTGTGGTAGCGCTTTATTAAAAATATAAGATAAATAAGTCATTCTTTACTGTGGGACCAATCCTAGCTGTTAGCTCGCGCTGAAGAAATAGAGACAGTTTCAAAAACTACATTTCATTTACTTTCTAACGGTGTCAATCCGTTTGAGTTACAACGGTTGCGTCACATATTCGTACCAACATGTATTTAGCGATATTTTTCCGCTATTACTAGGTTGCATAGCTTTTAACAGCGAAACGATTGACTGTGGGACTTAATTGAACTAACTTTGGACTGTGACCTGATAATTGTAATAAATGAGACAAGTGGTCTTCAAGAAATAACATTCTTCTTAATTTGACATGATTGCCGGACTCAGCCATTACACTGGGCGCTGTGGTAGCGCTTTATTAAAAAAATAAGATAAACAAGTCATTTTTTACTGTGGGACCAATCCTAGCCGTTATCTCGCGCTGAAGAAATAGAGACAGTTTCAAAAACTACATTTCATTTACTTTCTAACGGTGTCAATCCGTTTGAGTTACAACGGTTGCGTCACATATTCGTACCAACATGTATTTAGTGATTTTCTTCCGATATTACTAAGTTGTATTGTTTTAACAGTGAAACGATTGACTGTGGGAATTAATAGTACTGATTCTGGACTGTGACCTTATAAATGTGATAAATGAGCCAATTGATCTCCAAGGAATAACATTCTTCTTAATTTGACATGATTGCCGGAATTCATCGATTACATTAGGCTCTATGGTAGCGCTGTTTTAAGAATTTAGATAAATAAGTCTTTTCTTGCTGTGGGACCAATCCAGGCCGTTAGCACGTGCTGAATAAATAGGAACAGCTCCAAAGACTACATTTCATTGACTTTCTAGCGGTATAAATCCGTTTTAGTTACAACAGTTGCGTCACATATTCGCACCAACATGTATTTAGTGATTTTCTTCCGATATTACTAAGTTGTATTGTTTTAACAGTGAAACGATTGACTGTGGGACTTAATTGAACTAACTTTGGACTGTGACCTGATAATTGTAATAAATGAGACAAGTGGTCTTCAAGAAATAACATTCTTCTTAATTTGACATGATTGCCGGACTCAGCCATTACACTGGGCGCTGTGGTAGCGCTTTATTAAAAAAATAAGATAAACAAGTCATTTTTTACTGTGGGACCAATCCTAGCCGTTATCTCGCGCTGAAGAGATAGAGACAGTTTCAAAAACTACTTCATTTACTTTCTAACGGTGTCAATCCGTTTGAGTTACAACTGTTGCGTCACATATTCTTACCAACATGTATTTGGTGATTTTCTTCCGATATTACTAAGTTGTATTGCTTTTAAATGTGAAACGATTGACTGTGGGAATTAATAGAACTGATTCTGGACTGTGACCTTATAAATGTGATAAATGAGCCAATTGATCTCCAAGGAATAACATTCTTCTTAATTTGATATGATTGCCGGAATTCATCGATTACATTAGGCTCTATGGTAGCGCTGTTTTAAGAATTTAGATAAATAAGTCTTTTCTTGCTGTGGGACCAATCCAGGCCGTTAGCACGTGCTGAATAAATAGGAACAGTTCCAAAGACTACATTTCATTGACTTTCTAGCGGTATAAATCCGTTTGAGTTACAACGGTTGCGTCACATATTCGTACCAACATTTATTTAGCGATAGTATTCGGATATTACTAGGTTGCATCATTTTTAACAGTGAAACGCTTGACTGTGGGACTTAATTGAACTGATTTTGGACTTTGACCTTATAAATGTGATAATTGAGCCAGTTTGACTACAAGAAATAACATCCTTCTTAATTTGACATGATTGCTGCAACTCAGCGATTACACTGGGCGCTGTAGTAGCGCTTTATTAAAAAATGAGGATAAATAAGTCATTTTCTACTGCGGGGCCAATGCTAGCCGTTAGCTCGCGCTGAAGAATTAGAGACAGTTTCAAAAACTACATTTCATTTACTTTATAACGGTGTCAATCCGTTTGAGTTACAACGGTTGCGTCACATATTCGTACCAACATGTATTTAGAGATATTTTTCCGCTATTACTAGGTTGCATCGCTTTTAACAGTGAAACGTTTGACTGTGGGACTTAATTAAACTGATTTGGGCCTTTGACCTTATAAATGTGATAAATGAGCCAGTTTGACTACAAGAAATAACATTCTTCTTAATTTGACATGATTGCTGGAACTCAGCGATTACACTGGGCACTGCGGTAGCGCTTTATTAAAAAATTAAGATAAAGAAGTCATTTTTTACTGTGGGACCAATCCTAGCCGTTATCTCGCGCTAAATAAATAGAGACAGTTTCAAAAATTGCATTTCATTTACTTTCTAACGGTGTCAATGCGTTTGAGTTACAACGGTTGCGTCACATATTCGTACCAACATGTATTTAGTTATTTTCTTCCGATATTACTAAGTTGTATTGTTTTAACGGTGAAACGATTGACTGTGGGAATTAATAGAACACATTCTGGACTGTGACCTTATAAATGCGATAAATGAGCCAATTGGTCTCCAAGAAATAACATTCTTCTTCATTTGACATGATTGCCGGAATTCATCGATTACATGAGGCTCTGTGGTAGCGCTTTATTTAAGAATTTAGATAAATAAGTCTTTTCTTACTGTGGGACCAATCCTGGCCGTTAGCACGTGCTGAATAAATAGGAACAGTTCCAAAGACTACATTTCATTGACTTTCTAGCGGTATAAATCTGTTTGAGTTAAAACGGTTGCGTCACATATTCGTACCAACATGTATTTAGCGATAGTATTCGGATATTACTAGGTTGCATCGCTTTTAACAGTGAAACGCTTGACTGTGGGACTTAATTGAACTGATTTTGGACTTTGACCTGATAAATATGATAAATGAGCCAGTTTGATTACAAGAAATAACATTCTTCTTAATTTGACATGATTGCTGGAACTCAGCGATTACACTGGGCGCTGTGGTAGGGCTTTATTAAAAAATTAAGATAAATAAGTCATTTTTTACTGTGGGACCAATCCTAGCCGCTAGCTCGCACTGAAGAAATAGAGACAGTTTCAAAAACTACATTTCATTTACTTTCTAACGGTGTCAATCCGTTTGAGTTACAACGGTTGCGTCACATATTCGTACCAACATGTATTTAGCGATATTTTTCCGCTATTACTAGGTTGCATGGCTTTTAACAGTGAAACGATTGACTGTGGGACTTAATTGAACTAACTTTGGACTGTGACCTGATAATTGTAATAAATGAGACAAGTGGTTTTCAAGAAATAACATTTTTCTTAATTTGACATGATTGCCGGACTCAGCCATTACACTGGGCACTATAGTAGCGCTTTATTAAAAAATTAAGATAAAGAAGTCATTTTTTACTGTGGGACCAATCCTAGCCGTTATCTCGCGCTAAATAAATAGAGACAGTTTCAAAAACTACATTTCATTTACTTTCTAACGGTGTCAATGCGTTTGAGTTACAACGGTTGCGTCACATATTCGTACCAACATGTATTTAGTTATTTTCTTCCGATATTACTAAGTTGTATTGTTTTAACGGTGAAACGATTGACTGTGGGAATTAATAGAACACATTCTGGACTGTGACCTTATAAATGCGATAAATGAGCCAATTGGTCTCCAAGAAATAACATTCTTCTTCATTTGACATGATTGCCGGAATTCATCGATTACATGAGGCTCTGTGGTAGCGCTTTATTTAAGAATTTAGATAAATAAGTCTTTTCTTACTGTGGGACCAATCCTGGCCGTTAGCACGTGCTGAATAAATAGGAACAGTTCCAAAGACTATATTTCATTGACTTTCTAGCGGTATAAATCTGTTTGAGTTAAAACGGTTGCGTCACATATTCGTACCAACATGTATTTAGCGATAGTATTCGGATATTACTAGGTTGCATCGCTTTTAACAGTGAAACGCTTGACTGTGGGACTTAATTGAACTGATTTTGGACTTTGACCTGATAAATATGATAAATGAGCCAGTTTGACTACAAGAAATAACATTCTTCTTAATTTGACATGATTGCTGGAACTCAGCGATTACACTGGGCGCTGTGGTAGGGCTTTATTAAAAAATTAAGAAAAATAAGTCATTTTTTACTGTGGGACCAATCCTAGCCGCTAGCTCGCACAGAAGAAATAGAGACAGTTTCAAAAACTACATTTCATTTACTTTCTAACGGTGTCAATCCGTTTGAGTTACAACGGTTGCGTCACATATTCGTACCAACATGTATTTAGCGATATTTTTCCGCTATTACTAGGTTGCATGGCTTTTAACAGTGAAACGATTGACTGTGGGACTTAATTGAACTAACTTTGGACTGTGACCTGATAATTGTAATAAATGAGACAAGTGGTTTTCAAGAAATAACATTCTTCTTAATTTGACATGATTGCCGGACTCACCCATTACACTGGGCGCTATGGTAGCGCTTTATTAAAAAATTAAGATAAACAAGTCATTTTTTACTGTGGGACCAATCCTAGCCGTTATCTTGCGTTGAAGAAATAGAGACAGTTTCAAAAACTACATTTCATTTACTTTCTAACGGTGTCAATCCGTTTGAGTTACAACGGTTGCGTCACATGTTCGTACCAACATGTATTTAGTGATTTTCTTCCGATATTACTAAGTTGTATTGTTTTAACAGTGAAACGATTGACTGTGGGAATTAATAGAACTGATTCTGGACTGTGACCTTATAAATGTGATAAATGAGCCAATTGGTCTCCAAGGAATAACATTCTTCTTAATTTGACATGATTGCCGGAATTCATCGATTACATTAGGCTCTATGGTAGCGCTTTTTTAAGAATTTAGATAAATAAGTCTTTTCTTGCTGTGGGACCAATCCTGGTCTTTAGCACGTGCTGAATAAATAGGAACATTTCCAAAGACTACATTTCATTGACTTTCTAGAGGTATAAATCCGTTTGAGTTACAACAGTTGCGTCACATATTCGTACCAACATGTATTTTGCGAAAGTATTCGGATATTACTAGGTTGCATCGCTTTTAACAGTGAAACGATTGACTGTGGAACTTAATTGAACTGATTTTGGACTGTGACCTTTTAAATGTGATAAATGAGAAAATTGGACTTCTAGAAATAACATTCTTCTTAAATTGACATGATTGTCGGACTCAGCCATTACACTGGGCGCTGTGGTAACGCTTGATTTAAAAATTTAGATAAATAAGTCATTTTTTACTGCGGGACCAATCCTAGGCGTTATCGCATGATGAAGAAGTAGCGACAGTTTCAAAAACTACATCTCACTGACTTTCTGACGGTGTCAGTCCGTTTGAGTTACAACGGTTGGGTCACATATTCGTACCAACATGTATTTAGCGATATTGTTCTGATATTACTATGTTGCATCGCTTCTAACAGTGAAACGATTGACTGTGGAACTTAATTGAACTGATTTTGGACTGTGACCTTATAAATGTGATAAATGAGAAAATTGGACTCCTAGAAATAACATTCTTCTTAAATTGACGTGATTGCCGGAACTTAGCGATTACATTGGGCGCTGTGGTAGGGCTTTATTTAAAAAGTTTAGATAAATAAATCATTTTTTGCTGTAGGACCAATCCTGGCCGTTAGCTCGCGCTGAAGAAATAGAGACAGTTTCAAAAACTACATTTCATTTACTTTATAACGGTGTTGAGTTACAACGGTTGCGTCACATATTCGTACCAACATGTATTTAGAGATATTTTTCCGCTATTACTAGGTTGCATCGCTTTTAACAGTAAAACGTTTGACTGTGGGACTTAATTGAACTGATTCTATACTGTGACCTTATAAATGTGATAAATGAGCGAATTGGTCTCCAAGGAATAACATTCTTCTTAATTTGACATGATTGCTGGAATTCAGGGATTACATTAGCCTCGGTGGTAGCGCTTTATTTAAAAATTTAGATAAATAAGTCTTTCCTTAATGTGGCACCAATCCTGGCTGTTAGCACGCACTGAATAAATAGGAACAGTTCCAAAGACTACATTTCATTGACTTTCTAGCGGTATAAATCCGTTTGAGTTACAACGGTTGCGTCACATATTCGACCAACATGTATTTAGCGATAGTATTCGGATATTACTAGGTTGCATCGCTTTTAACAGTGAAACGCTTGACTGTGGGACTTAATTGAACTGATTTTGGACTTTGACCTTATAAATGTGATAAATGAGCCAGTTTGACTACAAGAAATAACATTCTTCTTAATTTGACATGATTGCTGGAATTCAGAGATTACATTAGGCTCTGTGGTAGCGCTTTATTTAAAAATTTAGATAAATAAGACATTTCTTACTGTGGGACCAATCCTGGCCGTTAGCACGCGCTGAATAAATAGGAACAGTTACAAAAACTGTATTTCATTGACTTTCTAGCGGTATAAGTCCGTTTGAGTTACAACGGTTCTGTCACATATTCGTACCAACATGTATTTAGCGATAGTATTCGGATATTACTAGGTTGCATCGCTTTAAACAGTGAAACGCTTGACTGAGGGACTTAATTGAACTGATTTTGGACTTTGACTTTGTAAATGTGATAAATGAGCCAGTTTGACTACAAGAAATAACATTTTTCTTAATTTGACATGATTGCTGGAACTCAGCGATTACACTGGGCACTGTCTTAGCGCTATACTAAAAAATTAAGATAAACAAGTCACTTTTTACTGTGGGACCAATCCTAGCCGTTAACCCGCGCTGAAGAAATAGCGACAGGTTCAAAAACTACAATTCATTGACTTTCTAACGGTGTCAATCCGTGTGAGTTACAGCGGTTGTGTCACATATTCTTACCAACATGTATTAGGTGATTTTCTTCCGATATTACTAAGTTGTATTGCTTTTAAATGTGAAACGATTGACTGTGGGAATTACTAGAACTGATTCTTGGCTGTGACCTTATAAAGGTGATAAATGAGCCAATTCGTGTCCAAAGAATAACATTCTTCTTAATATGACATGATTGCTGGAATTCAGAGATTACATTAGGCTCTGTGGTAGCGATTTATTTAAAAATTTAGATAAATAAGTCATTTCTTACTGTGGGACCAATCCTGGCCGTTAGCACGCGCTGAATAAATAGGAACAGTTACAAAAACTGTATTTCATTGACTTTTTAGCGGTATAAGTCCGTTTGAGTTACAACGGTTCTGTCACATATTCGTACCAACATGTATTTAGCGATAGTATTCGGATATTACTAGGTTGCATCGCTTTAAACAGTGAAACGCTTGACTGAGGGACTTAATTGAACTGATTTTGGACTTTGACTTTAAAAATAAGATAAATGAGCCAGTTTGACTACAAGAAATAACATTTTTCTTAATTTTACATGATTGCTGGAACTCAGCGATTACACTGGGCACTGTCTTAGCGATTTACTAAAAAATTAAGATAAATAAGTCACTTTTTACTGTGGTACCAATCCTAGCCGTTACCTCGCGCTGAAGAAATAGAGACAGTTTTAAAAACTACATTTTATTTACTTTCTAACGGCGTCACTCCGTTTGAGTTGCAACGGTTGCGTCACATATTCGTACTAACATGTATTTAGCGATATTTTTCCGCTATTACTAGGTTGCATCGCTTTTAACAGTGAAACGATTGACTGTGGGACTTAATTGAACTCATTTTGGACTGTGACCTTATAAATGTTAAAGTGAGACAATTGGACTTGAAGAAATAACATTCTTCTTAATTTGACATGATTGCCGAAACTCAGCGATTACACTGGGCCCTGTGGTAGCGATTCATTTAAAAATTAAGATAAAAAATTCAGTTTTTACTGTGGGATCAATCCTAGCCGTTAGCGCGCGCTGAAGAAATAGAGACAGTTTCAAATACTACATTTCACTGACTTTCTAACGGTGTCAGTCCGTTTAAGTTACAACGGTTGGGTCACATATTCGTACCAACATGTATTTAGCGATATTTTTCTGATATTACTTGGTTGCATCGCTTTTAACAGTGAAACGATTGATTGTGGGACTTAATTGAACTATCTTTGGACTGTGACCTGATAATTGTAATAAATGAGACAAGTGGTCTCCAAGAAATAACATTCTTCTTAATTTGACATGATTGCCGGACTCAGCCATTACACTGGGCGCTGTCGTAGCGCTTTATTAAAAAATTAAGATAAATAAGTCATTTTCTACTGCGGGACCAATCCTAGGCGTTATCGCATGATGAAGAAGCAACGACAGTTTCAAAAACTACATCTCACTGACTTTCTGACGGTGTCAGTCCGTTTGAGTTACAACGGTTGGGTCACATATTAGTACCAACATGTATTTAGCGATATTATTCTGATATTACTAAGTTGTATTGCTTTTAACAGTGAAACGATTGACTGTGGGAATTAATTGAACTGATTCTAGAATATGACCATATAAATGTGATAAATGAGAAAATTGGACTCCTAGAAATAACATTCTCTTAAATTGAATTGATTGCCGGAACTTAGCGATTACATTGGGCGCTGTGGTAGCGCTTTATTTAAAAATTTAGATAAATAAATCATTTTTTACTGTGGCACCAATCCTAGCCGTTAGTTCGCGCTGCAGAAATACAAAAAGTTTCAAAAACTACATTTCATTACTTTTTAATGGGGTCAATCCGTTTGAGTTACAACGGTTGCGTCACATACTCGTACCAACATGTATTTAGTGATTTTCTTCCGATATTACTAAGTTGTATTGCTTTTAACAGTGAAACGATTGACTGTGGGAATTAATTGAACTGATTCTAGAATGTGACCTTATAAATGTGATAAATGAGCCAATTGGTCTCCAAGGAATAACATTCTTCTTAATTTGACATGATTGCTGGAATTCAGGGATTACATTAGATTCGGTGGTAGCGCTTTATTTAAAAATTTAGATAAATAAGTTTTTCCTTACTGTGGGACCAATCCTGGCTGTTAGCACGCACTGAATAAATAGGAACCGTTCCAAAGACTACATTTCATTGACTTTCTAGCGGTATAAATTCGTTTGAGTCACAACGGTTGCGTCACATATTCGTACCAACAAGTATTTAGCGATTTCTTTCCGATAATACTAAGTTGTATCGCTTTAAACAGTGAAACGCTTGACTGAAGGAATTAATTGAACTGATTTTGGAATTTGACTTTGTAAATGTGATAAATGAGCCAGTTTGACTACAAGAAATAACATTTTTCTTAATTTGACATGATTGCAGGTACTCAGCGATTACACTGGGCACTGTCTTAGCGCTTTACTAAAAAATTAAGATAAACAAGTCACTTTTTACTGTGGGACCATTCCTAGCCGTTAGCCCGCGCTGAAGAAATAGAGACAGTTTCAAAAACTACTTCATTTACTTTCTAACGGTGTCAATCCGTTTGAGTTACAACTGTTGCGTCACATATTCTTACCAACATGTATTTGGTGATTTTCTTCCGATATTACTAAGTTGTATTGCTTTTAAATGTGAAACGATTGACTGTGGGAATTACTAGAACTGATTCTGTGCTGTGCCCTTATAAATGTGATAAATGAGCCAATTGGTGTCCAAAGAATAACATTCTTCTTAATATGACATGATTGCTGGAATTCAGAGATTACATTAGGCTCTGTGGTAGCGCTTTATTTAAAAATTTAGATAAATAAGACATTTCTTACTGTGGGACCAATCCTGGCCGTTAGCACGCGCTGAATAAATAGGAACAGTTACAAAAACTGTATTTCATTGACTTTCTAGCGGTATAAGTCCGTTTAAGTTACAACGGTTCTGTCACATATTCGTACCAACATGTATTTAGCGATAGTATTCGGATATTACTAGGTTGCATCGCTTTAAACAGTGAAACGCTCGACTGAGGGACTTAATTGAACTGATTTTGGACTTTGACTTTGTAAATGTGATAAATGAGCCAGTTTGACTACAAGAAATAACATTTTTCTTAATTTGACATGATTGCTGGAACTCAGCGATTACACTGGGCACTGTCTTAGCGCTTTACTAAAAAATTAAGATAAACAAGTCATTTTTTACTGTGGGACCAATCCTAGCCGTTAACCCGCGCTAAAGAAATAGAGACAGTTTCAAAAACTACTTCATTTACTTTCTAACGGTGTCAATCCGTGTGAGTTACAGCGGTTGCGTCATATATTCTTACCAACATGTATTTGGTGATTTTCTTCCGATATTACTAAGTGGTTTTGCTTTTAAATGTGAAACGATTGACTGTGGGAATTACTAGAACTGATTCTGGGCTGTGACCTTATAAAGGTGATAAATGAGCCAATTGGGGTCCAAAGAATAACATTCTTCTTAATATGACATGATTGCTGGAATTCAGAGATTACATTAGGCTCTGTGGTAGCGCTTTATTTAAAAATTTAGATAAATAAGTCATTTCTTACTGTGGGACCAATCCTGGCCGTTAGCACGCGCTGAATAAATAGGAACAGTTACAAAAACTGTATTTCATTGACTTTCTAGCGGTATAAGCCCGTTTGAGTTACAACGGTTCTGTCACATATTCGTACCAACACGTATTTAGCGATAGTATTCGGATATTACTAGGTTGCATCGCTTTAAACAGTGAAACGCTCGACTGAGGGACTTAATTGAACTGATTTTGGACTTTGACTTTGTAAATGTGATAAATGAGCCAGTTTGACTACAAGAAATAACATTTTTCTTAATTTGACATGATTGCTGGAACTCAGCGATTACACTGGGCACTGTCTTAGCGCTTTACTAAAAAATTAAGATAAACAAGTCATTTTTTACTGTGGGACCAATCCTAGCCGTTAACCCGCGCTGAAGAAATAGAGACAGTTTCAAAAGCTACTTCATTTACTTTCTAACGGTGTCAATCCGTGTGAGTTACAGCGGTTGCGTCACATATTCTTACCAACATGTATTTGGTGATTTTCTTCCGATATTACTAAGTTGTATTGCTTTTAAATGTGAAACGATTGACTGTGGGAATTACTAGAACTGATTCTGGGCTGTGACCTTATAAAGGTGATAAATGAGCCAATTGGTGACCAAAGAATAACATTCTTCTTAATATGACATGATTGCTGGAATTCAGAGATTACATTAGGCTCTGTGGTAGCGCTTTATTTAAAAATTTAGATAAATAAGTCATTTCTTACTGTGGGACCAATCCTGGCCGTTAGCACGCGCTGAATAAATAGGAACAGTTACAAAAACTGTATTTCATTGACTTTTTAGCTGTATAAGTCCGTTTGAGTTACAACGGTTCTGTCACATATTCGTACCAACATGTATTTAGCGATAGTATTCGGATATTACTAGGTTGCATCGCTTTAAACAGTGAAACGCTTGACTGAGGGACTTAATTGAACTGATTTTGGACTTTGACTTTAAAAATAAGATAAATGAGCCAGTTTGACTACAAGAAATAACATTTTTCTTAATTTTACATGATTGCTGGAACTCAGCGATTACACTGAGCACTGTCTTAGCGCTTTACTAAAACATTAAGATAAATAAGTCACTTTTTAGTGTGGGACCAATCCTAGCCGTTAGCTCGCGCTGAAGAAATAGAGACAGTTTCAAAAACTACATTTTATTTACTTTCTAACGGCGTCAATCCGTTTGAGTTGCAACGGTTGCGTCACATATTCGTACTAACATGTATTTAGCGATATTTTTCCGCTATTACTAGGTTGCATCGCTTTTAACAGTGAAACGATTGACTGTGGGACTTAATTGAACTCATTTTGGACTGTGACCTTATAAATGTTAAAGTGAGACAATTGGACTTGAAGAAATAACATTCTTCTTAATTTGACATGATTGCCGAAACTCAGCGATTACACTGGGCCCTGTGGTAGCGATTCATTTAAAAATTAAGATAAAAAATTCAGTTTTTACTGTGGGATCAATCCTAGCCGTTAGCGCGCGCTGAAGAAATAGAGACAGTTTCAAATACTACATTTCACTGACTTTCTAACGGTGTCAGTCCGTTTAAGTTACAACGGTTGGGTCACATATTCGTACCAACATGTATTTAGCGATATTTTTCTGATATTACTTGGTTGCATCGCTTTTAACAGTGAAACGATTGATTGTGGGACTTAATTGAACTATCTTTGGACTGTGACCTGATAATTGTAATAAATGAGACAAGTGGTCTCCAAGAAATAACATTCTTCTTAATTTGACATGATTGCCGGACTCAGCCATTACACTGGGCGCTGTGGTAGCGCTTCATTTAAAAAATTAGATAAATAAGTCATTCTTTACTGTGGGTCCAATACTAGCCGTTATCTCGCGCTCAAGAAATAGAGACAGTTTCAAAAACTACATTTCATTGAATTTCTAACGGGGTCAATCCGTTTGAGTTACAACGGCTGCCTCACATATTCGTACCAACATGTATTTAGTGATTTTCTTCCGATAGTACTAAGTTGTATTGCTTTTAACACCGAAACGATTGACTGTGGGACTTAATTGAACTATCTTTGGACTGTGACCTGATAATTGTAATAAATGAGACAAGTGGTCTCCAAGAAATAACATTCTTCTTAATTTGAAATCATTGCAGGACTCAGCAATTACACTGGGCGCTGTGGTAGCGCTTCATTTAAAAATTTAGATAAATAAGTCATTCTTTACTGTGGGACCAATCCTAGGCGTTATCGCGTCCTTAAGAAATAGAGACAGTTTCAAAAACTACATTTCATTGAATTTCTAACGGGGTCAATCTGTTTGAGTTACAACGGTTGCCTCACATATTCGTACCAACATGTATTTAGTGATTTTCTTCCGATATTACTAAGTTGTATTGCTTTTAACACCGAAACGATTGACTGTGGGACTTAATTGAACTATCTTTGGACTGTGACCTGATAATTGTAATAAATGAGACAAGTGGTCTCCAAGAAATAACATTCTTCTTAATTTGAAATGATTGCAGGACTCAGCAATTACACTGGGCGCTGTGGTAGCGCTTTATTTAAAAATTTAGATAAATAAGTCATTCTTTACTGTGGGACCAATCCTAGGCGTTATGGCGTGCTTAAGAATTAGCGACAGATTCAAAAACTACATTTCACTGACTTTCTAACGGTGTCAGTCCGTTTGAGTTACAACGGTTTGGTCACATATTCGTACCAACATGTATTTAGCGATAGTATTCGGATGTTACTAGGTTGCATCGCTTTTAACAGTGAAACGCTTGACTGTGGGACTTAATTGAACTAATTTTGGCCTTTGACCTTATAAATGTGATAAATGCGCCAGTTTGACTACAAGAAATAACATTCTTCTTAATTTGACATGATTGCTGGAACTCAGCGATTACACTTGGGCACTGTGGTAGCGCTTTATTATAAAATTAAGATAAACAAGTCATTTTTTACTGTGGGACCAATCCTAGCCGTTATCTGGCGCTGAAGAAATAAAGACAGCTTCAAAAACTACATTTCATTTACTTTCTAACGGTGTCAATCCGTTTGAGTTACAACGGTTGCGTCACATAGTCGTACCAACATGTATTTAGTGATTTTCTTCCGATATTACTAAGTTGTATCGCTTTTAAGAGTGAAACGATTGACTGTGGCATTTAATTGAACTGATTCTGGACTGTGACCTTAAAAATGTGATAAATTAGCCTATTGGATTCCAAGGAATAACATTCTTCTTAAATTGACATGATTGTTGAATTCAGCGAGTACACTAGTCTCTGTGGTAGCGCTTTGTTTAAATAATTAGATAAATAAGTCTTCTTTGCCGAGGGACCAATCCTGGCCGTTAGCAGGCGCTGAGTAAATAGGAACAGTTTCAAAGACTACATTTCATTGACTTTCTAGCGCTATAAATCTGTTTGAGTTACAACAGTTGCGTCACATATTCGTACTAACATGTATTTAGCGATAGTATTCGGATGTTACTAGGTTGCATCGCCTTTAACAGTGAAACGCTTGACTGTGGGACTTAATTGAACTAATTTTAGCCTTTCACCTTATAAATGTGATAAATGAGCCAGTTTCACTACAAGAAATAACATTCTTCTTAATTTGACATGATTGCTGGAACTCAGCGATTACACTGGGCACTGTGGTAGCGCTTTATTAAAAAATTAAGATAAACAAGTCATTTTTTACTGTGGCACCAATCCTAGCTGTTAACTCGCAGTGAGGAAATAGAGACAATTTCAAGAACTGCATTTCATTTACTTTCTAACGGTGTCAATCCGTTTGAGTTACAACGGTTGCGTCACATATTCGTACCAACATGTATTTAGTGTTTTTATTCCGATAATACTAAGTTGTATTGCTTTTAACAGTGAAACGATTGACTGTGGGACTTAATTGAACTAATTTTGGACTGTGACCTTATAAATGTGAAAGTGAGACAATTGGACTTCAAGAAATAACATTCTTTTTAATTTGACATGATTGCTGGAACTCAGCGATTAGACTGGGCACTGTGGTAGCGCTTTACTAAAAAATTAAGATAAACAAGTCATTTTTTACTGTGGGACTAATCCTAGCCGTTATCTCGCGCTGAAGAAATAGAGACAGTTTCAAACACTACATTTCATTTACTTTTTAACGGTGTCAATCCGTTTGAATTACAACGGTTGCGTCACATATTCGTACCAACATGTATTTAGTGAGTTTCTTCCGATATTACTAAGTTATATCGCTTTTAGGAGTGAAACGATTGACTGTGGGACTTAATTGAACTAATTCTGGACTGTGACCTTATAAATGTGATAAATGAGCCAATTGGACTCCAAGGAATAACATTCTTCTTAAATTGACATGATTGTTGAATTCAGCAAGTACACTAGGCTCTGTGGTAGCGCTTTATTTAAATATTTAGATAAATAAGTCTTTTTTTGCCGAGGGACCAATCCTGGCCGTTAGCACGCGCTGAATAAATAGGAACAGTTTCAAAGACTACATTTCATTGACTTTCTAGCGTTATAAATCTGTTTGACTTACAACTGTTGCGCCACATATTCATACCAACATGTATTTAGCGATAGTATTCGGATGTTACTAGGTTGCATCGCCTTTAACAGTGAACGCTTGACTGTGGGACTTAATTGAACTGATTTTGGCCTTTGACCTTATAAATGTGATAAATGAGCCAGTTTCACTACAAGAAATAACATTCTTCTTAATTTGACATGATTGCTGGAACTCAGCGATTACACTGGGCACTGTGGTAGCGCTTTATTAAAAAATTAAGATAAACAAGTCATTTTTTACTGTGGGACCAATCCTAGCCGTTATCTGGCGCTGAAGAAATAGAGACAGTTTCAAAAACTCCATTTCATTGACTTTCGAACGGTGTCAATCCGTTTGAGTTACAACGGTTGCGTCACATATTTGTACCAACATATATTTAGCGATATGTTTCAGATATTACTAGGTTGCATCGCTTTTAACAGTGAAACGATTGACTGTGGGACTTAATTGAAGTAACTTTGGACTGTGACCTGATAAATGTGATAAATGAGACAATTGGACTCGAAGAAATAACATTCTTTTTAAATTGACGTGATTGCCGGAACTTAGCGAGTACATTGGGCGCTGTGGTAGCGCTTCATTTAAAAATTTAGATAAATGAGTCATCTTTACTGTGGGACCAATCCTAGCCGTTATGGCGCGCTGAAGAAATAGCGACAGTTTTAAAAACTAAATATCTTTGACTTTCTAACGCTATCAATCCGCTTCAGTTACAACGGTTGGGTCACATATTCGTACCAACATGTATTTAGCGATATTTTTCCGCAATTACAAGGTTGCATCGCTTCTAACAGTGAAACGAGTGACTGTGGGACTTAATTGAACTGATTTTGAACTGTGACCTTATAAATGTGAAAGTGAGACAATTGCACTTCAAGAAATAACATTCTTCTTAATTTGGCGTGATTGCCGAAACTCAGCGATTACATTGGTGCTGTGGTAGCGCTTTATTAAAAAATTAAGATAAACAAGTCATTTTTTACTGTGGGACCAATCCTAGCCGTTATCTGGCGCTGAAGAAATAGAGACAGTTTCAAAAACTCCATTTCATTGACTTTCTAACGGTGTCAATCCGTTTGAGTTACAACGGTTGCGTCACATATTTGTACCAACATATATTTAGCGATATTTTTCTGATATTACTAGGTTGCATCGCTTTTAACAGTGAAACGATTGACTGTGGGACTTAATTGAAGTAACTTTGGACTGTGACCTGATAAATGTGATAAATGAGACAATTGGACTCGAAGAAATAACATTCTTTTTAAATTGACGTGATTGCCGGAACTTAGCGAGTACATTGGGAGCTGTGGTAGCGCTTCATTTAAAAATTTAGATAAATGAGTCATCTTTACTGTGGGACCAATCCTAGCCGTTATCGCGCGCTGAAGGAATAGCGACAGTTTCAAAAACTAAATATCTTTGACTTTCTAACGCTATCAATCCGCTTCAGTTACAACGGTTGGGTCACATATTCGTACCAACATGTATTTAGCGATATTTTTCCGCTATTACAAGGTTGCATCGCTTCTAACAGTGAAACGAGTGACTGTGGGACTTAATTGAACTGATTTTGGACTGTGACCTTATAAATGTGAAAGTGAGACAATTGGACTTCAAGAAATAACATTCTTCTTAATTTGACATGATTGCCGAAACTCAGCGATTACATTGGTGCTGTGGTAGCGATTCATTTAAAAATTAAGATAAAAAATTCAGTTTTTACTGTGGGACCAATCCTAGTCGTTAGCGCGCGCTGAAAATATTGAGACAGGTTTAAAAACTCCATTTCATTGACTTTCTAACGGTGTCAATCCGTTTGAGTTACAACGGTTGCGTCACATATTCGTACCAACATGTATTTTGTGATTTTCCTCCGATATTACTAAGTTGTATTGCTTTTAACAGTGAAACGATTGACTGTGGGAATTAATGGAACTGATTCTGGACTGCGACCATATAAATGTGATAAATGAGCCAACTGGTCTCCAAGGAATAACATTCTTCTTAATTTGACATGGTTGCCGGAATTCATCGATTACATTAGCTTCTGTGGTATCGCTTTATGTAAAAATTTAGATAAATAAGTTTTTTCTTACTGTGGGTCCATTCCTGACCGTTAGCACGCGCTGAATAAATAGGAACAGTTCCAAAGTCTACATTTCATTGAATTTCTAGCGGTATAAATCCGGTTAAGTTTTAACGGTTGGGTCACATATTCGTACCAACATGTATTTAGCGATAGTATTCGGATATTACTAGGTTGCATCGCTTTTAACAGTGAAACGCTTGACTGTGGGACTTAATTGAACTGATTTTGGACTGTGACCTTATAAATGTGAAAGTGAGACAATTGGACTTCAAGAAATAACATTCTTCTTAATTTGACATGATTGCCGAAACTCAGCGATTACATTGGTGCTGTGGTAGCGATTCATTTAAAAATTAAGATAAAAAATTCAGTTTTTACTGTGGGACCAATCCTAGTCGTTAGCGCGCGCTGAAAATATTGAGACAGGTTTAAAAACTCCATTTCATTGACTTTCTAACGGTGTCAATCCGTTTGAGTTACAACGGTTGCGTCACATATTCGTACCAACATGTATTTTGTGATTTTCCTCCGATATTACTAAGTTGTATTGCTTTTAACAGTGAAACGATTGACTGTGGGAATTAATGGAACTGATTCTGGACTGCGACCATATAAATGTGATAAATGAGCCAACTGGTCTCCAAGGAATAACATTCTTCTTAATTTGACATGGTTGCCGGAATTCATCGATTACATTAGCTTCTGTGGTATCGCTTTATGTAAAAATTTAGATAAATAAGTTTTTTCTTACTGTGGGTCCATTCCTGACCGTTAGCACGCGCTGAATAAATAGGAACAGTTCCAAAGTCTACATTTCATTGAATTTCTAGCGGTATAAATCCGGTTAAGTTTTAACGGTTGGGTCACATATTCGTACCAACATGTATTTAGCGATAGTATTCGGATATTACTAGGTTGCATCGCTTTTAACAGTGAAACGCTTGACTGTGGGACTTAATAGAACTGATTTTGGACTTTGACCTTATAAATGTGATAAATGAGCCAATTGGACTCCAAGGAATAACATTCTTCTTAAATTGACATGATTGTTGAATTCAGCAAGTACACTAGGCTCTGTGGTAGCGCTTTATTTAAATATTTAGATAAATAAGTCTTTTTTGCCGAGGGACCAATCCTGGCCGTTAGCACGCGCTGAATAAATAGGAACAGTTTCAAAGACTACATTTCATTGACTTTCTAGCGGTATAAATCTGTTTGACTTACAACTGTTGCGCAACATATTCATACCAACATGTATTTAGCGATAGTATTCGGATGTTACTAGGTTGCATCGCCTTTAACAGTGAACGCTTGACTGTGGGACTTAATTGAACTGATTTTGGCCTTTGACCTTATAAATGTGATAAATGAGCCAGTTTCACTACAAGAAATAACATTCTTCTTAATTTGACATGATTGCTGGAACTCAGCGATTACACTGGGCACTGTGGTAGCGCTTTATTAAAAAATTAAGATAAACAAGTCATTTTTTACTGTGGGACCAATCCTAGCCGTTATCTGGCGCTGAAGAAATAGAGACAGTTTCAAAAACTCCATTTCATTGACTTTCTGACGGTGTCAATCCGTTTGACTTACAACGGTTGCGTCACATATTTGTACCAACATATATTTAGCGATATTTTTCTGATATTACCAGGTTGCATCGCTTTTAACAGTGAAACGATTGATTGTGGGACTTAATTGAAGTAACTTTGGACTGTGACCATATAAATGTGAAAGTGAGACAATTGGACTTCAAGAAATAACATTCTTCTTAATTTGACATGATTGCCGAAACTCAGCGATTACATTGGTGCTGTGGTAGCGATTCATTTAAAAATTAAGATAAAAAATTCAGTTTTTACTGTGGGACCAATCCTAGTCGTTAGCGCGCGCAGAAAATATTGAGACAGGTTTAAAAACTCCATTTCATTGACTTTCTAACGGTGTCAATCCGTTTGAGTTACAACGGTTGCGTCACATATTCGTACCAACATGTATTTTGTGATTTTCCTCCGATATTACTAAGTTGTATTGCTTTTAACAGTGAAACGATTGACTGTGGGAATTAATGGAACTAATTCTGGACTGCGACCATATAAATGTGATAAATGAGCCAACTGGTCTCCAAGGAATAACATTCTTCTTAATTTGACATGGTTGCCGGAATTCATCGATTACATTAGCTTCTGTGGTATCGTTTTATGTAAAAATTTAGATAAATAAGTTTTTTCTTACTGTGGGTCCATTCCTGACCGTTAGCACGCACTGAATAAATAGGAACAGTTCCAAAGTCTACATTTCATTGACTTTCTAGCGGTATAAATCCGGTTAAGTTTTAACGGTTGGGTCACATATTCGTACCAACATGTATTTAGCGATAGTATTCGGATATTACTAGGTTGCATCGCTTTTAACAGTGAAACGCTTGACTGTGGGACTTAATTGAACTGATTTTGGACTTTAACCTTATAAATGTGATAAATGAGCCAGTTTGACTACAAAAAATAACATTCTTCTTAATTTGACATGGTTGCTGGAACTCAGCGATTACACTGGGCGCAGTGGTAGCGCTTTATTAAAAAATTAAGATAAATAAGTCATGTTTTACTGTGGGACCAATCCTAGCCGTTAGCGCGCGCTGAAGAAATAGAGACAGTTTCAATTACCACGTTTCACTGACTTTCTAGCGGTGTCAATCCGTTTGAGTTACAACGGGTGCGTCACATACTCGTACCAACATGTATTTAGCGATATTTTTCCGCTATTACTAGGTTGCATCGCTTTTAACAGTGAAACGATTGACTGTGGGACTTAATTGAACTCATATTGGACTGTGACCTTATAAATGTGAAAGTGAGACAATTGGAATTGAAGAAATAACATTCTTCTTAATTTGACATGATTGCAGAAACTCAGCGATTACACTGGGCCCTGTGGTAGCGATTCATTTAAAAATTAAGATAAAAAATTCAGTTTTTACTGTGGGACCAATCCTAGCCGTTAGCGCGCGCTGAAGAAATAGATACAGTTTCAAATACTTCATTTCACTGACTTTCTAACGGTGTCAGTCCGTTTAAGTTACAACGGTTCTGTCACATATTCGTACCAACATGTATTTAGCGATATTTTTCTGATATTACTAGGTTGCATCGCTTTTAACAGTGAAACGATTGATTGTGGGACTTAATTGATGTAACTTTGGACTGTGACCTGATAAATGTAATAAATGAGAAAAATTGTCTCCAAGAAATAGCATTCTTCTTAATTTGACATGATTGCCGGACTCAGCCATTACACTGGGCGCTGTGGTAGCGCTTCATTTAAAAATTTAGATAAATAAGTCAATCTTTACTGTGGGACCAATCCTAGGCGTTATCGCGCTATCAATCCGCTTCAGTTACAACGGTTGCGTCACATATTCGTACCAACTTGTATTTAGCGATATTTTTCTGATATTACTAGGTTGCATCGCTTTTAACAGTGAAACGATTGACTGTGGGACTTAATTGAACTAACTTTGGACTGTGACCTGATAAATGTGATAAATGAGACAATTGGACTCCAAGAAATAACATTCTTTTTAAATTGACGTGATTGCCGGAACTTAGCGATTACATTGGGCGCTTTGGTAGCGCTTCATTTAAAAATTTAGATAAATAAGTCATTTTTACTGTGGGACCAATCCTAGCCGTTAGCGCGCGCTGAAAATATAGAGACAGTTTCAAAAACTCCATTTCATTGACTTTCTAACGGTGTCAATCCGTTTGAGTTACAACGGTTGCGTCACATATTTGTACCAACATGTATTTAGTGATTTTCTTCCGATATTACTAAGTTGTATTGCTTTTACCAGTGAAACGATTGACTGTGGGAATTAATAGAACTGATTCTGGACTGCGACCTTATAAATGTGATAAATGAGCCAATTGGTCTCCAAGGAATAACATTCTTCTTAATTTGACATGATTGCCGGAATTCATCGATTACATTAGCCTCTGTGGTAACGCTTTAAGTAAAAATTTAGATAAATAAGTCTTTTCTTACTGTGGGTCCAATCCTGACCGTTAGCACGCGCTGAATAAATAGGAATAGTTCCAAAGTCTACATTTCATTGACTTTCTAGCGGTATAAATCCGGTTAAGTTTTAACGGTTGGGTCACATATTCGTACCAACATGTATTTAGCGATAGTATTCGGATATTACTAGGTTGCATCGCTTTTAACAGTGAAACGATTGACTGTGGGACTTAATTGAACTAACTTTGGACTGTGACCTGATAAATGTAATAAATGAGCCAATTGGTCTCCAAGGAATAACATTCTTCTTAATTTGACATGATTGCTGGAACTCAGTGATTACACTGGGCGCTGTGTTAGCGCTTTATTAAAAAGTTAAGATAAATAAGTCATTTTTTACTGTGGGACCAATCCTAGCCGATAGCTCGCGCTGAATAAATAGAGACAGTTTCAAAAACTACATTTCATTTACTTTGTAATGGCGTCAATCTGTTTGAGTTACAACGGTTGCGTCACATATTCGTACAAATATGTATTTAGCGATATTTTAACGCTATTACTAGGTTGCATCGCTTTTAACAGTAAAACGATTTACTGTGGGACTTAATTGAACTCATTTTGGACTGCTCGTCGACGTTAAGGCGCGTTCTTGCGGCTCCTCGTTATTTTAACTCGCTTAATTTTATTTACGGTTTTGGCGAGTAATATTCTAACTGGCTATCTGGTCCGCAGATTTAATTAATTACAAAGTAACGTGGCACGCCACCATTATTACACTGATTTCATTTGGGTTCTTTACTTGTCCTGATTTGTGTCAAGTTTGGTTGGAGAAAGAATTGTTAGAAGAAAGAAGGCTAACAAGTGTAAGTTTTTTTTCACTCCAATACGGTGCTATATTGTCAGGAACAAAATTATATTCATAATATAATAAACTTTTGGAGATTTCTAGCCGCTTTAGCTAGCTATACTCCACTCCTGCCCCACCAAGAATGGTTAAAAATAGAAGAGTTTATCTAAGAATTTTTATGTTGTTATTCGAACTCTTTTCACAAAAATATTCTTGTTTTTTCTTGTTTTTTCTGAATCATACTCTACCAAAACCAAAATCTCTAGCTATACTAACTAAAACTGCTTACCAAAGGTAGCTAATGTTAAAAAAATTATAAAATTTTTGCCTTTTATACACTAAAAAATTATATATTGACTAACTCTGTAAGCCACATAGCAATGTGTTTTTATGTATATATATATATATCAAATTGAGATACTTCTTTAGTCAAAATATCCATAAATACATTTAGGAACTAAATTAAATTTAGAAAATATTTTAAATATTTATATAACGATAATCGTATATGATAACCATAACTGTATAAAATAACTAATAACTGTAGAAACTTAAACTAATCTGAACTACATTCACATTTAACTAGCTTAAAAGTTTATAATACAGCCTTTTTAACAAAAGTTTTTTCTCATTTTCTTCCTTAATTTAACTGTTGTTTATGTATGGGAGCATGTGATCGCAAAACAAAATATAAATTTCAGTCGTTAAACAAGTTTGCCAACGTGAAATCAATTAAATTACAAAATCTGTAATACTTCTCAACTTTTCCAAATCACTACAGTTTATCGAAAACATTTTCCCTATATTTTCAAATGTTAATGTTTTACTAAAAACTATTAACATTAACATTAAACTATTATTAAAGTATACTTTATAATATAAAAACTTCTGTTTACAACACTTTCAGTTCAAATTTGACTTTAACCTTATTGTAAAATCAAAAAAGTTCTTTTTTTAAAGCTTTACAATAACGTAAGACCTTTATTGTTTCTTTGTATTTTTTTGTCTCTTCGTCTTTTTCCGGGACTAATTTTACACTGTGTTTGGTATCTTGCAAAGCGGTAAATTCTAGATCTTTTAATTCTTCCATTTTGGTTGTTTCTGCAATTTTCACTTTGACTTCAACTTCTGCCACACACAATTTATAGTTTTCTGTCAATTCTTTTGTTTTTCCAGACTTCATACGTTTGCGCAATCGATCATACTCGTAAACAAGAGCTATATCACCAAGTATTGATTTTAGCATTCTTGCTGTGTTACCAATCTCTTTCTCAGTTTGAGGAACATTCATTGGTTTTCTTTTAATTTTAAACAAAGAATCACCCTTATCTACTGTATTATTGGGAGCGAAATGTGGGAGAATAGTAGGAAAAATAGCTTTATTTGAAATAGGTGTCGATGTTACAGGTGCAAATTTTTTCGAACATGGTGTCGAAGGTACAACGGGTGGAAACAATGGTGTAGTAGGTGCCTCGAAATTGGTAAAAGGTGATACTGAGATACTGGTTGACATGAATTCCTTCTTTTCATTCATACTGTATTCGAAATGTTTTAAATTATCCAAGAATACCGTGGTGTTTTCTTTAGTTACTTTGTAGGCTGGGATAATTTCAGTATTTTTTAAGCAATCAACCCATAACCTGGACAAAAATTAAAATTACAAAATATTGTAAATTTGAAAATTTAAGTATTAAAGGTGTATTTTTAAATTCAAATTTGTGAACTGTAAAACTTTTTGTAACTAGGTAGACAAAGATATAATTTACCCTTAGATATATGTGGTAATAAAGGTGTATTTTAAGATATATACATTACTTTTTCAGGTAATCCTCTTCCTGATTCAATGTCCACGATCGGAAATGATGCAACTTCAATGTGCTGTCTAATGGTAATTTTTCTTCATTTTTTATGAAAATACCTGTTGGTGTTTCTTCCCACCACTTGTGACTGTCCAAAAGGAAGTGAGCGATACGTTTAAGATATGTTTCGTGATTTCTTGGGTATTCTTTTATCCAGTCAAATGGCATCAGTGTGCCTAAAAAATGACAATAGGTACATAAATTTTAATTCAATATTAGCAAGAAAATCTTAATTTGTCCTTAAGAATAACTAAATTTCCTAATTTTTACATCAAATTTGTCCAATATTTGTTTAATTATAGATTATAGATACTAGTCGATAAGGCCCGTGGAAAAATCCACTGAGGAGGCAGGATAAAAATGAAAAAGAAGCGTTAAAATTGTTTTAACGTCAAAGTTTGGTAAATTACAGAACAAAATTATAAGCGATGTTTTATAGAATTTGTTAAAGAAAATTGTAAGGAATATAATCGTCTTTGTAAAAGTCACGGACAGACAGACAGAAGCTCCGTATTATTATAAGATATGAATTATATAGGTTACATTTTTGCAAAATGTTTTCCAAGGGACTGAATGAAAATTAATACCTGTCATTGCATTACTAATTGGTTTGTACAATTCCTTGAATTCTTTTTCTTCTCTTTCTTCCAGCTCAATACCCTCATTTAACTTTTCTGCTGCTTGCAATCGAATTATCGCATTGGCTATAATGTTATCACCATGATTGTTAGATGTTAACTTAGTGAAGGTTTTCAATGGATTGAACATGGCTTCCTCCTTCTCAGTATTAGCTGTACGCCCAGAGATCAATCGTAATTGAGTACAGGAATGACGCATTAAGGAGTGGTAGTAAACACCGAAGAATTTCCGTGATGTCAATGACTTCAAGCTACCCTTTATATAGATTTTAGTCAGCATTGAGTGAATATGTGTTGCATTAATCAATCTCAATATGACTGGAGTGCTTCGTTCTTTATCAGGAAGGTATAAAATTTCCTGTATTTCACATAGAGTTTTCAACATTTTCACAGCAAAAGTATCTTCCAAATTTTTTATAGCCCAATTTGTGGCTATCAATAAGCTTCTTCTATAGTCACTAGAATTTTTAGCCTCTTTGTTGTTGAACGAACTATCAATAATTTTAATTAGCTCTTGCTTTTTGTCAATGTGGTGTGGAAGTTCATTGTATATGTTTTTTATGTAATTGGATATGTCGTGTAATGGTTCATTGTTTAATATTTCGTATTTTCCAAGGTTCACTTCCTCCAGTGTATTGTTAATGTTCTCAAACATTAATGCTGGTAATCGTTGTATACCATGGACACTTTCAAGTGAAAGAAATTGTAGCTCTTTAAGTGTTGTGGAGCACGAGAATTTTATTTTTCTTTGGTGAAGCTCATGAATTAGTTGATCTTTTTTTAAGTTCTGGAAAACTTTCACCTTGCCATCATGGAGTGCATCGGTGGCACGTATTGTCATCCTCACCTGAGCCATTATATCATGCAGTGATAAATGATCCAAGTTGTATGAATGGACCATACTGCTTGCACAATCAGCATGAATTCCACAAGAGTGACAGTAGAAATTTCCGCCCTTTTGTTGCCCTGCTTCAAAAGCTGCAGCTGGACTATCACCCTTGAAAATTCTCATAACATCAGTGATGTTGAATTCTTTTTCAACTGGTGATGTTATCTTCAAAATATCTTCCAGTCGATCACTACTGTATAGCAGCTGCTGGTCATTAGAAGGACATCTAGCTAACAGGTAAAACTCTGGCTTCTCTACTGTAGCTTGAATGTTGACCTTTTTTTTAGTCTTTTTCATGTATTCCTCATCTGTATAAAACACTGCTGGGTCATACATGCATGAAACTAACATTAGAAGGTGACTATGACTGGCAAGAGATGAACCATCATGCCAACACATCAAGTGCCTTGTTCTTTCTATCTCCTGAACCTTTTTAATAATGTCTTCATGACTGACCAGCTTGTCAAACTCATTTACACTTTTTAGAAAATTAATTAGTTCTTCTATTTCCATTCCGTACAATTGTTCATCAGTGTGAAGCCTCATATATTGCCTATGCTTTCTTAGCATGTCACGTCTGATATCTGACAGTTCCATTTTTCTACCCAAGATTTCTACAGTTTCTTCAACAACTTTATTGTTTCGTAGTACAACTTTTTCAAACTTTTGAGGCACAATGAGGTGACCTAAGTTGTAATCTCCACTGGCAATTTTTTCTTTTAATTTTTCAGTTACTTGTTGATTCGTAACTTCTACGGGTATCGACAGATCTTTGAAGTTTGGAACGTTCAACCTGAAGAGAATGTTGTACATAAATATTAGCAAAGTTGGGACGAGGTTTGGTTAAAAAGAAAACAATTAGTAAGTAGATATACCTTCGTTTTTTCCTTCTAATTCTTGTGAAACTATCATTAATATCATTAGCAGTAACACAGCAGCGGAATCTGTTAATGTTGCAACCACATAACGTCAGCAGTTCTTTCATTATCTTCCCAGCATTGGCAGGTGTAATACCTGAAAAATATGTAATCATTTAAGCCTAAGTACACGTTTTTTTAAAAGAACACTAAAATGTTCTTAACATACCATTTTTGCTTTTCAAATTGTACCGTCTTGCCAAATCAGTGAAATTTATTTTAAATTCATCTGGATATTTGTTAATTTCAGTTATACAATCTTGTTGCTCCCATGTGTACTGCTGGAGATCACCAGTATGTGAATGTGGTCTTTTCATACCCTACAAATATGTTCAAAACAGATGACAAGCTGTGATCATTAAATAACATGGATTTTAGTATAAGTGTAAGTTATGATTTGGTGATTGAATTGCAGCTGTTGCACTTACAGCTCTTATTTTTTCTAACTCGTCTGAAGTTCTTCGTATTGCATTCTGCTTACTCTCAAAACCAGCTCGCAGTCGCAATTTGTTTCGGTTACGTAAAGAAACGAGTACACCAAATGTTCTAAAAAATGAATAATATGATGATTTAATATGATTCTATCTTTTTTAGGAGAGATTACAAGACGAAAACACGCTTAATCTCGAATAATCATCGCGAATGTAAAATAATAAATAATCTTGCAACCGTGGTGACAAAGATAGTGACAATTTTTGTATATGAAAATTTTGTTTGTTCATTTTAGTACCTCTGCCTCCATACATACCTTTCTACTACTGTTTCGCTCCACTGATTTTCAATGTCAAGTTTTACAGCATTGACCAGCTTGTTCTTTTCTTTCTTCTCATTCTTTATCACCATTGTCTTAAAGTGTGACGTGAAGGAAAGATTATGATTTGCTTTGAATTCATCCTCTAATTTTTGAAGAGTTGCCTTGGTCTGCGCCTAAAAATATTTTTAAGATTAATTGATACAACTTAGCCATTTCATAGAACAATTTTATAAGAATGAAAGATGTCCCGTGATTTTTTACATGCGTTTTCAAAATGAACACCAAACGTATATTTTTACTTTTGGACTTCTGGTCGTAACTTGTAACTCTGATTTCCGGCTTTATTGATTATTATGAACGCAACTTCTCTTTTTCTCATTTTGATTATGCCGAATGAAAATAGACATAAAGCTGGGAACGAGTTTGTTATTAAAGATCAGTGGAATACAGGAGGTCATCTGGTATTTTTAATTAACGTACCTTCAAATTTCTTTCTTTGTACAATCCTGCTATGTCAGCTTTTTTTTTCAAGCTAAGTTTGCGTACGGGAAACAAACCCAAGTTCTCTTTCCATATCGCATTGTTTTGGCATCCAGGACAATTTTCAAACTGGTGTATTATCTTCTTGTCTGTCGACAATCTCTTCCATTTTTCATTCCCGAAACATTCAACGAGTTTATTTTTTGATTGGTGGTCTGTCTTTGCTAATGCACGGGAAGGGAAGCACCTTAGAAAGAAAAAAAACGATATTCAACAGCCTGGGAAAATAGTCATCCCCACTTTTGATTTATGAAAAGATGGATATAAATTTTTTTAAATATATGATTTTTACCTTCTAAATGTATCATAATTTATACTTCTTAAATCAGAATGAACTTCAAGTAACTTGTTAAATTGATGTTTCAACACCCGTCCCGTAAAAACCTTTTTTGTTTCACCATCGCACTTCTTGAGACCATGCCTCTCCGTCAAAATTTGATATACTCCAATTTTTATAAAACCACAAGTTAATGGATCGAGAATAGATGATGCCATATTGTACCAATTTCTCTTCAAAAATTTTGTCGCGCGCTTTCGATTCGATTTTGGCGGTAAAATTGGAGAATGGGCGCAATTGGGCCGTAAGAAAATTAGGGGACTGCGCAATTGTCATTTCCAAACCTAATTGGTTGGATGCTACTTTGTATCGTCCTTTTTTTCATTATTGACGCCGGAGCCATAGCAACACAATAACATTTGTGTTTTTTTTATTTCAAGCAAATAGCCAAGATCAGGTTAAGGGCTTCCAACAAGTATATATGTACTTAGATATAGTCCACGGGATAATAGGACCCATATTTTAAGATTTTACTCTCACCTTCGGAGATTAATATCTAAACGTTTGAAAAAATAGATGAGATTATAACTGTAAGAAAAATAGTAAATGTATGGAATTTATTGCCCACAGAAGTGACAGGGCTTGCACCTGTTCTGCATGATAAATCAGCAGCTGTCCAAACACACTTCTTTCAGTAAATGAACAATAAAATCACACTTCGTTTAGTAAATAAACAATAAAACCTAACATGATAATGATAGTTATATTTGTTTAATGATGGGTAAGGAGGGCTAGGTGTAGAAAAGAAGTGGATATGAGAATAGAAATTAAAACTTCCCATTGAGTTATTTGTTGCTTATTTGAAAATACCTATTTCTGAAAGCTTAGGCAAAATTAATTCTTCAAATTTCATGGGAAAATGTAGTCATCCGCTAAAATAAAGAATTTTGAGACCACTTATATGCAAAAATAAGTTCCACAAAAATTTCCTCCACAAATAATTTGTTCAAATACAAAATAGAATCAACAACTCGATCAAAGTGAAACATGTATATATATAAATGGCCTGTTTACGTAAAAAATTTTCACCCAATTGTGAAACTTTACAAAACTTGCACAAATTTCCTTTTGTGAATTAGTTCAGTTTAGATATTGTGCAGGAATTATAGTATATAACCTATTTTTGCTTATATCCTTTGTCTAAAGTGAATTTGTATTAAATTTACAGGAAAAATTAAAAAAGAGCTGGAATTAACGTAAAATGCAAAATAAAAGATTGCGAAAGTTTGTCCTTTTTTAAAAAATGCCTTTCCTTAAACTACACATTTTAGAGCAAACTGCAAAAAAAATCCACAAAAGTTGGTCAATCGCAAAAATAACTTAAATTGCAAAAAATATTTAAAATTCAAGAAGATGAAAAGTAAACGGTTAAGTATATATATATTAGGTTATATTTCTATCCACTTAAAAATTAAAATGGTGCTGTTTAATGTATTGGAAATATTAACCCTATAATAACTGTTTATGAGGGCAATACTGGAGAATATTGACCAACGTCAAAGTATTTCCAGAGCTTGCCAGGGCAATACGTGACAGGGGTCAATATTCTAAGGTATTGCCCGAAATAAACAGTTATTATATGGATTATTATCCGGTTACTGCATTTTACAACAAAAAATATAACATTATAAGCAGGATGTAGAAACTATGTCTTTATAGACACTATTCCCATGGAACGTACATTCGAACTAAAAATATATTTTTTTAAAACGAATATCGTGTAAACATTACAGGATTTTATCGTAGCTACAAACTAAAAGATAAAGGTAAGTTTCACTTCTGTTTCACGTTTTGTTTACTTTTTTCCGTGTTTATTTACATTTAATGCTACCGTATTTAAACTATAAACACTGTTGCTATGGTAGCGGGCAATACCGTGGAATATTATGACGTAAGTTCTAACCAATCACATTGCTCGATTTTCGAAAATATCGATGCCGCCCTTTCGCGTGGGAGGCAAAAAGATCCAGGCACTAGGTAGGCGAGGTCCTTTTTACCTTAAAGCGTATAAATTATAAATTAATGCGGAACAAATTTTTGCGATATTAATTTTTGCGATTGAACGTCCAAAAAAAAATAAGTTTTACGGGATTTATTTTTATGAATTGGGCTCTCTGCAAGGAAATTGCGGGATTTGATTTTGCGAATGTTTATAACATGTATATATATATATATATATAAAAGAAATGCAATAATTTTTTTTCGAATCAGAGGTTTTAAGAGTATGCTAAACAACGATCAAAGGGTAACATTTGTTTTTTGCACTGTATTTTAATAATTCCAAATCTCACAAATCATCTAGAATTTCAAAAATGTTATTAAAGTTAATTAATGTATAAAAAAATGCCATTTTGCGATACTTATTTTTGTGAATGCCAGTTCACATATATTTTTGCGGGATTTATTTTTGCTAATGGACGACTTCCCAAAATCTTTTTTGCGGGACTTAACTTTGCGAAAAAGGAGCCAAATTCACAAAAATTAAGCAAACAAAAATTAATCCCGCAAGAACTTATCCCGCATTAATTAACATTAATTATGGCACCGTAGATGAGTGGTTATAGCTCTCGTACTCTGTGCGGGAGACCGGGGTTCGATTCCTCTTGACGGCGATTCAACATGGGCGAGTGAATGTTACCATAGCCCCAGGTTAACCCAAGCCATGTGAGGGAAATTGGGAAGATGGCACACTGTGTGGGCCGTTGGATGTTGCCGGGAGTTGTCTAGTAGAGCGCGGGCCCTAATTGGGTCTGCGTAGCTTAAAATGAGCATTAAATACTCTAGGACTCTCCATCTAAGCCATAGCCCCTGCTGGAAATAATAGACAGGGTATATCCCTCGATATTTGTGAGGCTAGCCATGTAAAATATGCACATCTATCTATCTATCTACACACATAAGGTAGTCTGTTTCTTCGCATGAAGGTATCGGTACGACTTTATATGAATATATGTCAATCAGAAGGTATCCATCTACACTGGCTTAAAGCCTCAACACAATGTTTCTGTAGTAGAAAGAAATGGACTGAAAAAGACCTTTCCGCTCAGCTAGCAAGCTCCCACATCTTTCAGCCTGCCACGCAGTTGTTAGAGCCAGCAGGGCCTATCGTGGAAAATGTAAACATTCAAAAAGTTCTATAAATTTGTACAATATATATCACACACAGGACACAAACATTTTTTATGTGTAGCTAGCTATAGCTACCAAAACACATTAGGAAGCAAGCAAACACAAAAGGAAGCATACAAATTGCAAAACATATCTGGCTAGCTAAGCATTAGAAATTAAAACTTATAATATTATTGCTAACCATATTGAAAGAGAAAAGAGAAAGCTAGCTAGGAGAAGAGAGGAGGAGGAGGCAAAAGACTTCATTTTATGATGGCTTCTGCAAAGTTGCAGTTTGCTTGTTTACGTGATCAACCTCTTCCCCAGGGCTCCTTCCAAGATTGTCGAAAAAGTAAACCGGCCCCGGGGACGAGATTGTCATTAGCCAGGTCTTAAAAATGACGGAACAAACAATGGCGGCGAAGTTCAGGGATTTTTAAAGGTAGTGCATTGAAATGCTTCTGCCGCTGGCTGAATATTGCACACCAGTTGTAAAAATGTAGTAGAAAGTGTAGCTTAGATAATGCAGAATGGGTTTTGTTCAAGGCATAAATGCAAAAATTAACGAATAGCAATAAATTGTACAAAATGAATGACAAGTTGCCAAAATTGGCACAAAATATGGGAAAGATTGGCAATTTTTACTGCTTTATATTGAAGTTGGGACTTATGTCACGTACGATTTTGTAACATTGTCATGTTAACTTACCAATTTATGTGTTTTTTTTCCCAGTGACTCGACAAAACTTCAGCGGTTTTCGAAAACATGCTATTTTTGGTACCCCTACTTCTGGAGCTCCCTGTGGTCATACGAGAAGGAATCTGAAACCGAGGTTATCATTTTTGAAAAGAGGAGGCTTTGCTGACCAAAATATGAACAAGTTATATTATTTCGTCGTAAAATGGTCGAGTTAATTAAACATAAAGTTCCCAATTTTTCATAAGCTGAAAAACGTGTAATTTCCAGACCCGGCCTTAATATCGACGAGGTGCCCTTATAAATGTGAAAGTGAGACAATTGGACTTAAAGAAATAACATTCTTCTTAATTTGACATGATTGCCGGACTCAGCCATTACACTGGGCGCTGTGGTAGCGCTTCATTTAAAAATTTAGATAAATAAGTCATTCTTTACTGTGGGACCAATCCTAGGCGTTATCGCGTGCTGAAGAAATAGCAACAGTTTCAAAAACTACATTTCACTGACTTTCTCACGGTTCTATCACATATTCGTACCAACATGTATTTAGCGATATTTTTCTGATATTACTAGGTTGCATCGCTTTTAACAGTAAAACGATTGACTGTGGGACTTAATTGAACTAACTTTGGACTGTGACCTTATAAATGTGATAAATGAGCCAGTTTGACTACAAGAAATAACATTCTTTTTAATTTGACATGATTGCTGCAACTCAGCGATTACACTGGGTGCTGTGGTAGCGCTTTATTAAAAAATTAAGATAAATAAGTCATTTTCTACTGCGGGACTAATCCTAGCCGTTAGCTCGCGCTGAAGAAATAGAGACAGTTTCAAAAACTACATTTCATTTACTTTATAACGGTGTCAATACGTTTGAGATATACAACGGTTGCGTCACATATTCGTACCAACATGTATTTAGAGATATTTTTCCGCTATTACTACGTTGCATCGCTTTTGACAGTGAAACGATTGACTGTGGGACTTAATTGAACTGATTTTGGACTGTGACCTTATAAATGTGAAAGTGGGACAATTGGACTTCAAGAAATAACATTCTTCTTAATTTGACATGATTGCCGAAACTCAGCGATTACACTGGGCGCTGTGGTAGCGATTCATTTAAAAATTTAGATAAAAAATCCATTTTTTACTGTGGGACCAATCCTAGCCGTTAGCGCGCGCTGAAAAAATAGAGACAGTTTCAAATACTACATTTCACTGACTTTCTAACGGTGTCAGTCAGTTTAAGTTACAACGGTTGGGTCACATATTCGTACCAACATGTATTTAGCGATATTTTTCTGATATTACTAGGTTGCATCGCTTTTAACAGCGAAACGATTGGCTGTGAGACTTAAGTGAACTAACTTTGTACTGTGACTTGATAATGGTAATAAATGAGACAAGTGGTCTCCAAGAAATAACATTCTTCTTAATTTGACATGATTGCCGGACTCAGAGATTACACTGGGCGCTGTGGTAGCGCTTCATTTAAAAATTTTGATAAATAAGTCATTTTTTACTGCGGGACCAATCCTAGGCGTTATCGCATTATGAAGAAGTAGCGACAGTTTCAAAAACTACATCTCACTGACTTTCTGACGATGTCAGTCCGTTTGAGTTACAACGGTTGGGTCACATATTCGTAGCAACATGTATTTAGCGATATTGTTCTGATATTACTAAGTTGTATTGCTTTTAACAGTGAAACGATTGACTGTGGGAATTAATTGAACTGATTCTAGAATATGACCTTATAAATGTGATAAATGAGAAAATTGGACTCCTAGAAATAACATTCTCCTTAAATTGACGTGATTGCCGGAACTTAGCGATTACATTGGGCGCTGTGGTAGCGCTTTATTTAAAAAGTTTAGATAAATAAATCATATTTTACTGTGGGACCAATCCTAGCCGTTAGTTCGCGCTGCAGAAATACAGAAAGTTTCAAAAACTACATTTCATTGACTTTTTAATGGGGTCAATCCGTTTGAGTTACAACGGTTGCGTCACATACTCGTACCAACATGTATTTAGTGATTTTCTTCCGATATTACTAAGTTGTATTGCTTTTAACAGTGAAACGATTGACTGTGGGAATTAATTGAACTGATTCTAGAATGTGACCTTATAAATGTGATAAATGAGCCGGTTGGTCTCCAAGAAATAAAATTCTTCTTAATTTGACATGATTGCTGGAATTCAGGGATTACATTAGACTCGGTGGTAGCACTTTATTTAAAAAATAAGATAAATAAGTCATTTTTTACTGTGGGAGCATTCCTAGCCGTTAGCTCGCACTGAAGAAGTAGAGACAGTCTCAAAAACTACTTTTCATTGACTTTCTAACGGTGTCAATCCGTTTGAGTTACAACTGTTGCGTCACATATTCTTACCAACATGTATTTGGTGATTTTCTTCCGATATTACTAAGTTGTATTGCTTTTAAATGTGAAACGATTGACTGTGGGAATTACTAGAACTGATTCTGGGCTGTGACCTTATAAATGTGATAAATGAGCCAATTGGTGTCCAAAGAATAACATTCTTCTTAATATGACATGATTGCTGGAATTCAGAGATTACATTAGGCTCTGTGGTAGCGCTTTATTTAAAAATTTAGATAAATAAGTCATTTCTTACTGCGGGACCAATCCTGGCCGTTAGCACGCGCTGAATAAATAGGAACAGTTACAAAATCTGTATTTCATTGATTTTCTAGCGGTATAAGTCCGTTTGAGTTACAAAGGTTCTGTCACATATTCGTACCAACATGTATTTTGCGATAGTATTCGGATATTACTAGGTTGCATCGCTTTAAACAGTGAAACGCTTGACTGAGGGACTTAATTGAACTGATTTTGGATTTTGACTTTGTAAATGTGATAAATGAGCCAGTTTGACTACAAGAAATAACATTTTTCTTAATTTGACATGATTGCTGGAACTCAGCGATTACACTGGGCACTGTCTAGGCGCTTTACTAAAAAATTAAGATAAACAAGTCACTTTTTACTGTGGGACCAATCCTAGCCGTTAGCTCGCGCTGAAGAAATAGAGACAGTTTCAAAAATTACTTCATTTATTTTCTAACGGTGTCAATCCGTGTGAGTTACAACGGTTGCGTCACATATTCGTACCAACATTTATTTAGTGATTTTCTTCCGATATTACTAAGTTGTATTGTTTTTAACAGTGAAACGATCGGCTGTGGAAATTAATAGAACTGATTCTGGACTTTGACCTTATAAATGTGATAAATGAGCCAATTGGTCTCCAAGGAATAACATTCATCTTAACTTGACATGATTTCTGGAACTCAGCGATTACACTGGGCGCTGTGGTAGCGCTTTATTAAAAAATTAAGATAAATAAGTCATTTTTTACTGTAGAACCAATCCTAGCCGTTAGCTCGCGCAGAAGAAATAGAGACAGTTTCAAAAACTACATTTTATTTACTTTCTAACGGCGTCAATCCGTTTGAGTTACAACGGTTGCGTCACATATTCGTACCAACATGTATTTATCGATATTTTTCCGCTATTACTAGGTTGCATCGCTTTTAACAGTGAAACGATTGACTGTGGGACTTAATTGAACTCATTTTGGACTGTGACCTTATAAATGTGAAAGTGAGACAATTGGACTTCAAGAAATAACATTCTTCTTAATTTGACATGAATGCCGAAACTCAGCGATTACACTGGGCGCTGTGGTAGTGCTTCATTTGAAAATTTAGATAAATAAGTCATTCTTTACTGTGGGACCAATCCTAGATGTTATCGCTTGCAGAAGAAGTAGCGACAGTTTCAAAAACTACATCTCACTGACTTTCTAACGGTGTCAGTCCGTTTGAGTTACAACGGTTGGGTCACATATTCGTACCAACATGTATTTAGCGATATTTTTCTGATATTACTAGGTTGCATCGCTTTTAACAGTGAAACGATTGACTGTGGGACTTAATTGATGTAAATTTTTACTGTGACCTGATAAATGTGATAAATGAGACAATTGGACTCGAAGAAATAACATTCTTTTTAAATTGACATGATTGTGGGAACTCAGCGATTACACTGGGCGCTGTGGTAGCGCTTTATTAAAAAATTAAGATAAATAAGTCATTTTTTACTGTGGGACCAATCCTAGCCGTTAGCGCGCGCTGAAGAAATAGAGACAGCTTCAAATACCACATTTGACTGACTTTCTAGCGGTTTCAGTCCGTTTGAGTTACAACGGTTGCGTCACATATTCGTACCAACATGTATTTAGCAATATTTTTCCGCTTTTACAAGGTTGCATCGCTTCTAACAGTGAAACGAGTGACTGTGAACTGATTTTGGACTGTGACCTTATAAATGTGAAAGTGAGACAATTGGACTTCAAGAAATAACATTCTTCTTAATTTGACATGATTGCCGAAACTCAGCGATTACATTGGCGCTGTGGTAGCGATTCATTTAAAAATTAAGATAAAAAATTCAGTTTTTACTGTGGGACCAATCCTAGTCGTTAGCGCGCGCTGAAAATATTAAGACAGGTTTAAAAACTCCATGCGTCACATATTCGTACCAACATGTATTTAGTGATTTTCCTCCGATATTACTAAGTTGTATTGCTTTTAACAGTGAAATGATTGACTGTGGGAATTAATGGAACTGATTCTGGACTGCGACCATATATATGTGATAAATGAGCCAACTGTTCTCCAAGGAATAACATTCTTCTTAATTTGACATGATTGCCGCAATTCATCGATTATATTAGCCTCTGTGGTAACGCTTTATGTAAAAATTTAGATAAATAAGTTTTTTCTTACTGTGGGTCCAATCCTGACCGTTAGCACGCGCTGAATAAATAGGAACAGTTCAAAAGTCTACATTTCATTGACTTTCTAGCGGTATAAATCCGGTTAAGTTTTAACGGTTGGGTCACATATTCGTACCAACATGTATTTAACGATAGTATTCGGATATTACTAGGTTGCATCGCTTTTAACAGTGAAACGCTTGACTGTGGGTCTTAATTAAAATGACTTTGGACTTTGACCTTATAAATGTGATAAATGAGCCAGTTTGACAACAAAAAATAATATTCTTCTTAATTTGACATGATTACCGAAACTCAGCGATTACACTGGGCCCTGTGGTAGCGATTCATTTAAAAATTAAGATAAAAAATTCAGTTTTTACTGTGGGAACAATCCTAGCCGTTAGCGCACGCTGAAGAAATAGAGACAGTTTCAAATACTACATTTCACTGAATTTCTAACGGTGTCAGTCCGTTTAAGTTACAACGGTTCTGTCACATATTCGTACCAACATGTATTTAGCGATATTTTTCTGATATTACTAGGTTGCATCGCTTTTAACAGTGAAACGATTGATTGTGGGACTTAATTGACATAACTTTGGACTGTGACCTGATAAATGTAATAAATGAGACAATTGGTCTCGAAGAAATAACATTCTTCTTAATTTGACATGATTGCCGGACTCAGCCATTACACTGGGCGCTGTGGTAGCGCTTCATTTAAATATTTAGATAAATAAGTCAATCTTTACTGTGGGACCAATCCTAGGCGTTATCGCGTGCTGAAGAAATAGCTACAGTTTCAAAAACTAAATTTCATTGACTTTCTAACGCTATCAATCCGTTTAAGTTACAACGGTTCTGTCACATATTCGTATCAACATGTATTTAGCGATATTTTTCTGATATTACTAGGTTGCATCGCATGTAACAGTGAAACGATTAACTGTGGGACTTAATTGATGTAACTTTGGACTGTGACCTGATAAATGTAATAAATGAGACAATTGGTCTCCAAGAAATAACATTCTTCTTAATTTGACATAATTGCCGGAGTCAACCATTACACTGGACGCTGTGGTAGCGCTTCATTTGAAAATTTAGATAAATAAGTCATTCTTTACTGTGGGACCAATCCTAGATGTTATCGCTTGCAGAAGAAGTAGCGACAGTTTCAAAAACTAAATATCATTGACTTTCTAACGCTATCAATCCGCTTCAGTTACAACGGTTGGGTCACCTATTCGTACCAACATGTATTTAGCGATATTTTTCTGATATTACTAGGTTGCATCGCTTTTAACAGTGAAACGAATGACTCTGGGACTTAATTGAACTGATTTTGGACTGTGGCCTGATAAAAGTTACAAGTGAGACAATTGGACTCCAAGAAATAACATTCTTCTTAATTTGACATGATTGTGGGAACTCAGCGATTACACTGGGCGCTGTGGTAGCGCTTTATTAAAAGATTAAGATAAATAAGTCATTTTTTACTGTGGGACCAATCTTAGTCGTTAGCGCGCGCTGAAAATATTGAGACAGGTTTAAAAACTCCATATTATTGACTTTCTAACGGTGTCAATCCGTTTGAGTTACAACGGTTGCGTCACATATTCGTACCAACATGTATTTAGTGATTTTCCTCCGATATTATTAAGTTGTATTGCTTTTAACAGTGAAACGATTGACTGTGGGAATTAATGGAACTGATTTTGGACTTTGACCTTATAAATGTGATAAATGAGCCAGTTTGACTACAAAAAATAACATTCTTCTTAATTTGACATGATTGCCGAAACTTAGCGATTACACTGGGCCCTGTGGTAGCGATTCATTTAAAAATTAAGATAAAAAATTCAGTTTTTACTGTAGGACAAATCCTAGCCGTTAGCGCGCGCTGAAGAAATAGAGACAGTTTCAAATACTACATTTCACTGACTTTCTAACGGTGTCAGTCCGTTTAAGTTACAACGGTTCTGTCACATATTCGTACCAACATGTATTTAGCGATATTTTTCTGATATTACTAGGTTGCATCGCTTTTAACAGTGAAACGATTGATTGTGGGACTTAATTGATGTAACTTTGGACTGTGACCTGATAAATGTAATAAATGAGACAATTGGTCTCCAAGAAATAACATTCTTCTTAATTTGACATGATTGCCGGACTCAGCCATTACACTGGGCGCTGTGGTAGCGCTTCATTTAAAAATTTAGATAATTAAGTCAATCTTTACTGTGGGACCAATCCTAGCCGTTAGCGCGCGCTGAAGAAATAGAGACAGCTTCAAATACCACATTTCACTGAGTTTCTAGCGGTGTCATTCCGTTTGAGTTACAACGGTTGCGTCACATATTCGTACCAACATGTATTTAGCGATATTTTTCCGCTATTACAAGGTTGCATCGCTTCTAACAGTGAAACGAGTGACTGTGGGACTTAATTGAACTGATTTTGGACTGTGACCTTATAAATGTGAAAGTGAGACAATTGGACTTCAAGAAATAACATTCTTCTTAATTTGACATGATTACCGAAACTCAGCGATTACATTGGCGCTGTGGTAGCGATTCAATTAAAAATTAAGATAAAAAATTCAGTTTTTACTATGGGACCAATCCTAGTCGTTAGCGCGCGCTGAAAATATTGAGACAATTTCAAAAACTCCATTTCATTGACTTTCTAACGGTGTCAATCCGTTTGAGTTACAACGGTTGCGTCACATATTCGTACCAACATGTATTTAGTGATTTTCTTCCGATATTACTAAGTTGTATTGCTTTTACCAGTGAAACGATTGACTGTGGGAATTATAATAACTGATTCTGGACTACGACCTTATAAATGTGATAAATGAGCCAATTTGTCTCCAAGGAATAACATTCTTCTTAATTTGACATGATTGCCGGAATTCATCGATTACATTAGCCTCTGTGGTAACGCTTTATGTAAAAATTTAGATAAATAAGTATTTTCTTACTGTGGGTCCAATCCTGACCGTTAGCACGCGCTGAATAAATAGGAACAGTTCCAAAGTCTACATTTCATTGACTTTCTAGCGGTATAAATCCGGTTAAGTTTTAACGGTTGCGTCACATATTCGTACCAACATGTATTTAGCGATAGTATTCGGATATTACTAGGTTGCATCGCTTTTAGCAGTGAAACGCTTGACTGTGAGACTTAATTGAACTGATTTTGGACTGTGATCTTATAAATGTGAAAGTGAGACAATTGGACTTTAAGAAATAACATTCTTCTTAATTTCACATGATTGCCGAAACTCAGCGATTACATTGGCGCTGTGGTAGCGATGCATTCAAAAATTAAGATAAATAAGTCATTTTTTACTGTGGGACCAATCCTAGCCGATAGCTCGCGCTGAAGAAATAGAGACAGTTTCAAAAACTACATTTCATTTACTTTGTAATGGCGTCAATCTGTTTGAGTTACAACGGTTGCGTCACATATTCGTACTAACATGTATTTAGCGATATTTTTCTGATATTACTAGGTTCCATCGCTTTTAACAGTGAAACGATTGACTGTGGGACTTAATTGAACTAACTTTGGACTGTGACCTGATAAATGTGAAAGTGAGACAATTGGACTTAAAGAAATAACATTCTTCTTAATTTGACATGATTGCCGAAACTCAGCGATTACACTGGGCGTTGTGGTAGCGATTCATTTAAAAGTTAAGATAATAAATTCAGTTTTTACTGTGGGACCAATCCTAGCCGTTAGCGCGCGCTGAAGAAATAGAGACAGTTTCAAATACTACATTTCACTGACTTTCTAACGGTGTCAGTCCGTTTAAGTTACAACGGTTGCGTCACATATCCGTACCAAATTGTATTTAACGATATTTTTCTGACATTTCTAGGTTGCATCGCTTTTAACAGTGAAAGGATTGACTGTGGGACTTAATTGAACTAACTTTGGTCTGTGACTTGATAAATGTAATAAATGAGCAGTTTGGTCTCCAAGGAATAACATTCTTCTTAATTTGACATGATTGCTGGAACTCAGTGATTACACTGGGCGCTGTGGTAGCGCTTTATTAAAAAATTAAGATAAATAAGTCATTTTTTACTGTGGGACCAATCCTAGCCGTTAGCGCGCACTGAAGAAATAGAGACAGTTTCAAATACTACATTTCACTGACTTTCTAACGGTGTCAATCCGTTTAAATTACAACGGTTCTGTCACATATTCGTACCAACATGTATTTAGCGATATTTTTCTGATATTACTAGGTTGCATCGCTTTTAACAGTGAAACGATTGACTGTGGGACTTAATTGATGTAACTTTGGACTGTGACCTGATAAATGTAATAAATGAGACAATTGGTCTCCAAGAAATAACATTCATCTTAATTTGACATGATTGCCGGACTCAGCCATTACACTGGGCGCTGTGGTAGCGCTTCATTTAAAAATTTACATAAATAAGTCATTTTTACTGTGGGACCAATCCTAGCCGTTAGCGCGCGCTGAAAATATAGAGACAGTTTCAAAAATTCCAGTTCATTGACTTTCTAACGGTTTCAATCCGTTTGAGTTACAACGGTTGCGTCACATACTCGTACCAACATGTATTTAGTGATTTTCTTCCGATATTACTAAGTTGTATTGCTTTTAACAGTGAAGCGATTGACTGTGGGAATTAATAAAACTGATTCTGTACTGCGACCTTATAAATGTGATAAATGAGCCAATTGGTCTCCAAGGAATAACATTCTTCTTAATTTGACAAAGATTGCCGGAATTCATCGATTACATTAGCCTCTGTGGTAGCGCTTTATGTAAAAATTTAGATAAATAAGTCTTTTCTTACTGTGGGTCCAATCCTGGCCGTTAGCGCGCGCTGAAGAAATAGAGACAGTTTCAAATTCCACATTTCACTGACTTTCTAGCGGTGTCAGTCCGTTTGAGTTACAACGGTTGTGCCACATATTCGTAGCAACATGTATTTAGCGATGTTTTTCCGCTATTACTAGGTTGCATCGCTTTTAGCAGTGAAACGATTGACTGTGGGACTTAATTGAACTGATTTTGGACTGTGACCTTATAAATGTGAAAGTGAGACAATTGGACTTCAAGAAATAACATTCTTCTTAATTTGACATGATTGCCGAAACTCAGCGATTACACTGGGCGCTGTGGTAGCGATTCATTTAATAATTAGGATAAAAAATTCAGTTTTTACTGTGGGACCAATCCTAGCCGTTAGCGCGCACTGAAGAAATAGAGACAGTTTCAAATTCCACATTTCACTGACTTTCTAGCGGTGTCAGTCCGTTTGAGTTACAACGGTTGTGTCACATATTCGTACCAACATGTATTTAGCGATGTTTTTCCGCTATTACTAGGTTGCATTGCTTTTAACAGTGAAACGATTGACTGTGGGACTTAATTGAACTGATTTTGGACTGTGACCTTATAAATGTGAAAGTGAGACAATTGGACTTCAAGAAATAACATTCTTCTTAATTTGACAAAGATTGCCGGAATTCATCGATTACATTAGCCTCTGTGGTAGCGCTTTATGTAAAAATTTACATAAATAAGTCTTTTCTTACTGTGGGTCCAATCCTGGCCGTTAGCGCGCGCTGAAGAAATAGAGACAGTTTCAAATTCCACATTTCACTGACTTTCTAGCGGTGTCAGTCCGTTTGAGTTACAACGGTTGTGCCACATATTCGTAGCAACATGTATTTAGCGATGTTTTTCCGCTATTACTAGGTTGCATCGCTTTTAGCAGTGAAACGATTGACTGTGGGACTTAATTGAACTGATTTTGGACTGTGACCTTATAAATGTGAAAGTGAGACAATTGGACTTCAAGAAATAACATTCTTCTTAATTTGACATGATTGCCGAAACTCAGCGATTACACTGGGCGCTGTGGTAGCGATTCATTTAATAATTAGGATAAAAAATTCAGTTTTTACTGTGGGACCAATCCTAGCCGTTAGCGCGCACTGAAGAAATAGAGACAGTTTCAAATTCCACATTTCACTGACTTTCTAGCGGTGTCAGTCCGTTTGAGTTACAACGGTTGTGTCACATATTCGTACCAACATGTATTTAGCGATGTTTTTCCGCTATTACTAGGTTGCATTGCTTTTAACAGTGAAACGATTGACTGTGGGACTTAATTGAACTGATTTTGGACTGTGACCTTATAAATGTGAAAGTGAGACAATTGGACTTCAAGAAATAACATTCTTCTTAATTTGACATGATTGCCGAAACTCAGCGATTACATTGGCGCTGTGGTAGCGATTCATTTAAAAATTAAGATAAAAAATTCAGTTTTTACTGTGGGACCAATCCTAGCCGTTAGCGCGCTGAAGAAACAAAGACAGTTTCAAATACTAAATTTCACTGGTTTTCTAACGGTGTCAGTCCGTTTAAGTTACAACGGTTGGGTCACATATTCGTATCAACATGTATTTAACGATATTTTTCTCATATTACTAGGTTGCATCGCTTTTAACAGTGAAACGATTGACTCTGGGACTTAATTGAACTGATTTTGGACTGTGGCCTGATAAATGTGATAAATGGGACAATTGGACTCCAAGAAATAACATTCTTCTTAATTTGACATGATTGCCGAAACTCAGCGATTACGCTGGGCGCTGTGGTAGCGATTCATTTAATAATTAGGATAAAAAATTCAGTTTTTACTCTGGGACCAATCCTAGCCGTTAGCGCGCACTGAAATTATAGAGACAGTTTCAAAAATTCCAGTTCATTGACTTTCTAACGGTTTCAATCCGTTTGAGTTACAACGGTTGTGCCACATATTCGTAGCAACATGTATTTAGCGATGTTTTTCCGCTATTACTAGGTTGCATCGCTTTTAGCAGTGAAACGATTGACTGTGGGACTTAATTGAACTGATTTTGGACTGTGTCCTTATAAATGTGAAAGTGAGACAATTGGACTTCAAGAAATAACATTCTTCTTAATTTGACATGATTGCCGAAACTCAGCGATTACATTGGCGCTGTGGTAGCGATTCATTTAAAAATTAAGATAAAAAATTCAGTTTTTACTGTGGGACCAATCCTAGCCGTTAGCTCGCTGAAGAAATAAAGACAGTTTCAAATACTAAATTTCACTGGTTTTCTAACGGTGTCAGTCCGTTTAAGTTACAACGGTTGGGTCACATATTCGTACCAACATGTATTTAACGATATTTTTCTCATATTACTAGGTTGCATCGCTTTTAACAGTGAAACGATTGACTCTGGGACTTAATTGGACTGATTTTGGACTGTGGCCTGATAAAAGTTACAAGTGAGACAATTGCACTCCAAGAAATAACTTTCTTCTTAATTTGACATGATTGTGGGAACTCAGCGATTACACTGGACCCTGTGGTAGCGCTTCATTTAAGAATTTAGATAAATAAGTCATTTTTACTGTGGGACCAATCCTAGCCGTTAGCACGAGCTGAAAATATAGAGACAGTTTCAAAAATTCCATTTCATTGACTTTCTAACGGTGTCAATCCGTTTGAGTTACAACGGTTGCGTCACATATTCGTACCAACATGTATTTAGTGATTTTCTTCCGATGTTACTAAGTTGTATTGCTTTTAACAGTGAAACGATTGAGTGTGGGAATTAATAGAACTGATTCTGGACTGCGACCTTATAAATGTGATAAATGGGCCAATTGGTCTCCAAGGAATAACATTCTTCTTAATTTGACAAAGATTGCCGGAATTCATCGATTACATTAGCCTCTGTGGTAGCGCTTTATGTAAAAATTTAGATAAATAAGTCTTTTCTTACTGTGGGTCCAATCCTGGCCGTTAGTACGCGCTGAATAAATAGGAACAGTTCCAAAGACTACATTTCATTGACTTTGTAGCGGTATAAATCCGTTTGAGTTACAACGGTTTCGTGACATATTCGTACCAACATGTATTTATTGATATTTTCCGCTATTACTAGGTTGCATCGCTTCTAACAGTGAAACGATTGACTTTGGGACTTAATTGAACTCATTTTGGACTGTTACCTTATAAATGTGAAAGTGAAACAATTGGACTTCAAGAAATAACATTCTTCTTAATTTGACATGATTGTCGAAACTCAGCGATTACACTGGGCGCTGTGGTAGCGATTCATTTAAAAATTAGGATAAAAAATTTAGTTTTTACTGTGGAACCAATCCTAGCCGTTAGCGCGCGCTGAAGAAATAGAGACAGTTTCAAATTCCACATTTCACTGACTTTCTATCGGTGTCAGTCCGTTTGAGTTACAACGGTTGTGTCACATATTCGTACCAACATGTATTTAGCGATGTTTTTTTGCTATTACTAGGTTGCTTCGCTTTTAACAGTGAAACGATTGACTGTGGGACTTAATTGAACTAACTTTGGACTGTGACCTGATAAATGTGATAAATGAGACAATTGGACTCCAAGAAATAACATTCTTTTCATATTGACGTGATTGCCGGAACTTAGCAATTACTTTGGGCGCTGTGGTAGCGCTTCATTTAAAAATTTAGATAAATAAGTCACCTTTACTGTGGGATCAATCCTGGCCATTATCGCGCACTGAAGAAATAGCGACAGTTTTAAAAACTAAATTTCATTGACATTCCAACGCTATCAATCCGCTTCAGTTACAACGGTTGCGTCACATATTCGTACCAACATGTATTTAGCGATACTTTTTTGCTGTGGTAGCGCTTCATTTAAAAATTTAGATAAATAAGTCATCTTTACTGTGGGACCAATCCTGGCCATTATCGCGCGCTGAAGAAATAGCGACAGTTTTAAAAACTAATTTTCATTGACATTCCAACGCTATCAATCCGCTTCAGTTACAACGATTGCGTCACATATTCGTACCAACATGTATTTAGCGATACTTTTCTCATATTACTAGGTTGCTTCGCTTTTAACAATGAAACGATTGACTCTGGGACTTAATTGAACTGATTTTGGACTGTGGCCTGATAAAAGTTACAAGTGAGACAATTGGACTCCAAGAAATAACTTTCTTCTTAATTTGACATGATTGTGGGAACTCAGCGATTACACTGGACCCTGTGGTAGCGCTTCATTTAAAAATTTAGATAAATAAGTCATTTTTACTGTGGGACCAATCCTAGCCGTTAGCGCGCGCTGAAAATATAGAGACAGTTTAAAAAACTCCATTTCATTGACTTTCTAACGGTGTCAATCCGTTTGAGTTACAACGGTTGCGTCACATATTCGTACCAACATGTATTTAGTGATTTTCTTCCGATATTACTATGTTGTTCTGCTTTTAACAGTGAAACGATTGACTGTGGGGATTAATAGAACTGATTCTGGACTGCGACCTTATAAATGTGATAAATGAGCCAATTGGTCTCCGAGGAATGACATTCTTCTTAATTTGACAAAGAGTGCCGGAATTCATCGATTACATTAGCCTCTGTGGTAGCGCTTTATGTAAAAATTTAGATAAATAAGTCTTTTCTTACTGTGGGTCCAATCCTGGCCGTTAGCACGCGCTGAATAAATAGGAACAGTTCCAAAGACTACATTTCATTGACTTTCTAGCGGTATAAACCCGTTTGAGTTTTAACAGTTGCGTCACATATTCGTACCAACATGTACTTAGCGATAGTATTCGGATATTACTAGGTTGCATCGCTTTTAACAGTGAAACGCTTGACTGTGGGACTTAATTGAACTGATTTTGGACTTTGACCATATAAATGTGATAAATGAGCCAGTTTGACTACAAGAAATAATATTCTTCTTAATTTGACATGATTGCTGGAACTCAGCGATTACACTGGGCGCTGTGGTAGCGCTTTATTAAAAAATTAAGATAAATAAGTCATTTTTTACTGTGGGACCAATCCTAGCCGTTAACGCGCGCTGAAGAAATAGAGGCAGTTTCAAATTCCACATTTCACTGACTTTCTAGCGGTGTCAGTCCGTTTGAGTTACAACGGTTGTGTCACATATTCGTACCAACATGTATTTAGCGATGTTTTTCCGCTATTACTAGGTTGCATCGCTTTTAACAGTGAAACGATTGACTGTGGGACTTATTTGAACTGATTTTGGACTGTGACCTTATAAATGTGAAAGTGAGACAATTGGACTTGAATAAATAACATTCTTCTTAATTTCACATGATTGCCGAAACTCAGCGATTACTTTGGCGCTGTGGTAAGGATTCATTTAAAAATTAAGATAAAAAATTCAGTTTTTACTGTGGGTCCAATCCTGGCCGTTAGCACGCGCTGAATAAATAGGAACAGTTCCAAAGACTACGTTTCATTGACTTTCTAGCGGTATAAATCCGTTTGAGTTTTAACGGTTGCGTCACATATTCGGGCCAACATGTACTTAGCGATAGTATTCGGATATTACTAGGTTGCGTCGCTTTTAACAGTGAAACGCTTGACTGTGGGACTTAATTGAACTGATTTTGGACTTTGACCATATAAATGTGATAAATGAGCCAGTTTGACTACAAGAAATAATATTCTTCTTAATTTGACATGATTGCTGGGACTCAGCAATTACACTGGGCGCTGTGGTAGCGCTTTATTAAAAAATTAAGATAAATAAGTCATTTTTTACTGTGGGACCAATCCTAGCCGTTAGCGCGCGCTGAAGAAATAGAGACAGTTTCAAATTCCACATTTCACTGACTTTCTAGCGGTGTCAGTTCGTTTGAGTTACAACGGTTGTGTCACATATTCGTACCAACATGTATTTAGCGATGTTTTTTTGCTATTACTAGGTTGCATCGCTTTTAACAGTGAAACGATTGACTGTGGGACTTAATTGAACTAACTTTGGACTGTGACCTGATAAATGTGATAAATGAGACAATTGGACTCCAAGAAATAACATTCTTTTTATTATGACGTGATTGCCGGAACTTAGCGATTACATTGGGCGCTGTGGTAGCGCTTCATTTAAAAATTTAGATAAATAAGTCACATTTACTGTGGGACCAATCCTGGTCATTATCGCGCTCTATAGAAATAGCGACAGTTTTAAAAACTAAATTTCATTGACATTCCAACGCTATCAATCCGCTTCAGTTACAACGGTTGCGTCACATATTCGCACCAACATGTATTTAGCGATACTTTTTTGCTGTGGTAGCGCTTCATTTAAAAATTTAGATAAATAAGTCATCTTTACTGTGGGACCAATCCTGGCCATTATCGCGCGCTGAAGAAATAGCGACAGTTTTAAAAACTAATTTTCATTGACATTCCAACGCTATCAATCCGCTTCAGTTACAACGATTGCGTCACATATTCGTACCAACATGTATTTAGCGATACTTTTCTCATATTACTAGGTTGCTTCGCTTTTAACAATGAAACGATTGACTCTGGGACTTAATTGAACTGATTTTGGACTGTGGCCTGATAAAAGTTACAAGTGAGACAATTGGACTCCAAGAAATAACTTTCTTCTTAATTTGACATGATTGTGGGAACTCAGCGATTACACTGGACCCTGTGGTAGCGCTTCATTTAAAAATTTAGATAAATAAGTCATTTTTACTGTGGGACCAATCCTAGCCGTTAGCGCGCGCTGAAAATATAGAGACAGTTTAAAAAACTCCATTTCATTGACTTTCTAACGGTGTCAATCCGTTTGAGTTACAACGGTTGCGTCACATATTCGTACCAACATGTATTTAGTGATTTTCTTCCGATATTACTATGTTGTTCTGCTTTTAACAGTGAAACGATTGACTGTGGGGATTAATAGAACTGATTCTGGACTGCGACCTTATAAATGTGATAAATGAGCCAATTGGTCTCCGAGGAATGACATTCTTCTTAATTTGACAAAGAGTGCCGGAATTCATCGATTACATTAGCCTCTGTGGTAGCGCTTTATGTAAAAATTTAGATAAATAAGTCTTTTCTTACTGTGGGTCCAATCCTGGCCGTTAGCACGCGCTGAATAAATAGGAACAGTTCCAAAGACTACATTTCATTGACTTTCTAGCGGTATAAACCCGTTTGAGTTTTAACAGTTGCGTCACATATTCGTACCAACATGTACTTAGCGATAGTATTCGGATATTACTAGGTTGCATCGCTTTTAACAGTGAAACGCTTGACTGTGGGACTTAATTGAACTGATTTTGGACTTTGACCATATAAATGTGATAAATGAGCCAGTTTGACTACAAGAAATAATATTCTTCTTAATTTGACATGATTGCTGGAACTCAGCGATTACACTGGGCGCTGTGGTAGCGCTTTATTAAAAAATTAAGATAAATAAGTCATTTTTTACTGTGGGACCAATCCTAGCCGTTAACGCGCGCTGAAGAAATAGAGGCAGTTTCAAATTCCACATTTCACTGACTTTCTAGCGGTGTCAGTCCGTTTGAGTTACAACGGTTGTGTCACATATTCGTACCAACATGTATTTAGCGATGTTTTTCCGCTATTACTAGGTTGCATCGCTTTTAACAGTGAAACGATTGACTGTGGGACTTATTTGAACTGATTTTGGACTGTGACCTTATAAATGTGAAAGTGAGACAATTGGACTTGAATAAATAACATTCTTCTTAATTTCACATGATTGCCGAAACTCAGCGATTACTTTGGCGCTGTGGTAAGGATTCATTTAAAAATTAAGATAAAAAATTCAGTTTTTACTGTGGGTCCAATCCTGGCCGTTAGCACGCGCTGAATAAATAGGAACAGTTCCAAAGACTACGTTTCATTGACTTTCTAGCGGTATAAATCCGTTTGAGTTTTAACGGTTGCGTCACATATTCGGGCCAACATGTACTTAGCGATAGTATTCGGATATTACTAGGTTGCGTCGCTTTTAACAGTGAAACGCTTGACTGTGGGACTTAATTGAACTGATTTTGGACTTTGACCATATAAATGTGATAAATGAGCCAGTTTGACTACAAGAAATAATATTCTTCTTAATTTGACATGATTGCTGGGACTCAGCAATTACACTGGGCGCTGTGGTAGCGCTTTATTAAAAAATTAAGATAAATAAGTCATTTTTTACTGTGGGACCAATCCTAGCCGTTAGCGCGCGCTGAAGAAATAGAGACAGTTTCAAATTCCACATTTCACTGACTTTCTAGCGGTGTCAGTTCGTTTGAGTTACAACGGTTGTGTCACATATTCGTACCAACATGTATTTAGCGATGTTTTTTTGCTATTACTAGGTTGCATCGCTTTTAACAGTGAAACGATTGACTGTGGGACTTAATTGAACTAACTTTGGACTGTGACCTGATAAATGTGATAAATGAGACAATTGGACTCCAAGAAATAACATTCTTTTTATTATGACGTGATTGCCGGAACTTAGCGATTACATTGGGCGCTGTGGTAGCGCTTCATTTAAAAATTTAGATAAATAAGTCACATTTACTGTGGGACCAATCCTGGTCATTATCGCGCTCTATAGAAATAGCGACAGTTTTAAAAACTAAATTTCATTGACATTCCAACGCTATCAATCCGCTTCAGTTACAACGGTTGCGTCACATATTCGTACCAACATGTATTTAGCGATACTTTTTTGCTGTGGTAGCGCTTCATTTAAAAATTTAGATAAATAAGTCATCTTTACTGTGGGACCAATCCTGGCCATTATCGCGCGCTGAAAAAGTAGCGACGGTTTTAAAAACTAAATTTCATTGACATTCCAACGCTAACAATCCGCTTCAGTTACAACGGTTGCGTCACATATTCGTACCAACATGTATTTAGCGATACTTTTCTCATATTACTAGGTTGCTTCGCTTATAACAGTGAAACGATTGACTCTCGGACTTAATTGAACTGATTTTGGACTGCGACCTTATAAATGTGATAAATGAGCCAATTGGTCTCCAAGGAATAACATTCTTCTTAATTTGACAAAGATTGCCGGAATTCATCGATTACATTAGCCTCTGTGGTATCGCTTTATGTAAAAATTTAGATAAATAAGTATTTTCTTACTGTGGGTCCAATCCTGGCCGTTAGCACGCACTGAATAAATAGGAACAGTTCCAAAGACAACATTTCATTGACTTTCTAGCGGTATGAATCCGTTTGAGTTTTAACAGTTGCGTCACATATTCGTACCAACATGTACTTAGCGATAGTATTCGGATATTACTAGGTTGCATCGCTTTTAACAGTGAAACGCTTGGCTGTGGGACTTAATTGAACTGATTTTGGACTTTGACCAAGTAAATGTGATAAATGAGCCAGTTTGACTACAAGAAATAACATTCTTCCTAATTTGACATGATTGCTGGAACTCAGCGATTACACTGGCGTTGTGGTAGCGCTTTATTAAAAAATTAAGATAAATAAGTCATTTTTTACTGTGGGACCAATCCTAGCCGTTAGCGCGCGCTGAAGAAATAGAGGCAGTTTCAAATTCCACATTTCACTGACTTTCTAGCGGTGTCAGTCCGTTTTAGTTACAACAGTTGTGTCACATATTCGTACCAACATGTATTTAGCGATGTTTTTCCGCTATTACTAGGTTGCATCGCTTTTAACAGTGAAACGATTGACTGTGGGACTTATTTGAACTGATTTTGGACTGTGACCTTATAAATGTGAAAGTGAGACAATTGGACTTGAATAAATAGCATTCTTCTTAATTTGACATGATTGCCGAAACTCAACGATTACATTGGCGCTGTGGTAACGATTCATTTAAAAATTAAGATAAAAAATTCAGTTTTTACTGTGGGACCAATCCTGTCCGTTAGCGCGCGCTGAATAAATAGGAACAGTTTAAAAGACTACATTTCATTGATTTTCTGGCGGTATGAATCCGTTTGAGTTACAACGGTTGCGTCACATATTTGTACCAACGTGCATTTGGCGATAGTATTCGGATATTACTAGGTTGCATCGCTTTTAACAGTGAAACGTTTGACTGTGGAATTAATTGAACTGACTTTAAACTTTGACCTTATAAATGTGATAAATGAGCCAGTTTGACTCCAAGAAATAACATTCTTCTTAATTTGACATGATTGTGGGAACTCAGCGATTACACTGGACCCTGTGGTAGCGCTTCATTTAAAAATTTAGATAAATAAGTCATTTTTACTGTGGGACCAATCTTAGCCGTTATCTCGCGCTGAAGAAAAAGAGACAGTTTCAAAAACTACATTTCATTTACTTTCTAACGGCGTCAATGCGTTTGAGTTACAACGGTTGCGTCACATATTCGTACCAACATGTATTTAGCGATATTTTTCCGCTATTACTAGGTTGTATCGCTTTTAACAGTGAAACGATTGACTGTGGGACTTAATTGAACTCATTTTGGACTGTGACCTTATAAATGTGAAAGTGAGACAATTGGACTTCAAGAAATAACATTCTTCTTAATTTGAAATGATTGCCGAAACTCAGCGATTACACTGGGCGCTGTGGTAGCGATTCATTTAAAAATTAGGAGAAAAAGTTCAGTTTTTACTGTGGGACCAATTCTAGCCGTTAGCGCGCGCTGAAGAAATAGAGACAGTTTCAAATACTACGTTTCACTGACTTTCTAACGGTGTCAGTCCGTTTAAGTTACAACGGTTCTGTCACATATTCGTACCAACATGTATTTAGCGATACTTTTCTCATATTACTAGGTTGCATCGCTTTTAACAGTGAAACGATTGACTCTGGGACTTAATTGAACTGATTTTGGACTGTGGCCTAATAAAAGTTACAAGTGAGACAATTGGACACCAAGAAAAAACATTCTTCTTAATTTGACATGATTGTGGGAACTCAGCGATTACATTGGACGCTGTGGTAGCGCTTCATTTAAAAATTAAGATGAATAAGTCATTTTTTACTGTGGGACCAATCCTAGCCGTTAGCGCGCGCTGAAGAAATAGTGGCAGTTTCAAATTCCACATTTCACTGACTTTCTAGCGGCGTCAGTCCGTTTGAGTTACAACGGTTGTGTCACATATTCGTACCAACATGTATTTAGCGATGTTTTTCCGCTATTACTAGGTTACATCGCTTTTAACAGTGAAACGATTGACTGTGGGACTTAATTGAACTGATTTTGGTGTGTGACCTTATAAAAATGAAAGTGAGACAATTGGACTTCAAGAAATAACATTCTTCTCAATTTGACATGATTGCCGAAACTCAGCGATTACATTGGCGCTGTGGTAGCGATTCATTTAAAAATTAAGATAAAAAATTCAGTTTTTACTGTGGGTCCAATCCTGGCCGTTAGCACGCGCTGAATAAATAGGAACAGTTCCAAAGACTACATGTCATTGACTTTCTAGCGGTATAAATCCGTTTGAGTTTTAACGGTTGCGTCACATATTTGTGCCAACATGTACTTAGCGATAGTATTCTGATATTACTAGGTTGCGTCGCTTTTAACAGTGAAACGCTTGACTGTGGGACTTAATTGAACTGATTTTGGACTTTGACCATATAAATGTGATAAATGAGCCAGTTTGACTACAAGAAATAACATTCTTCTTAATGTGACATGATTGCTGGGACTCAGCGATTACACTGGGCGCTGTGTTAGCGTTTTATTTAAAAAAATTAAGATAAATATGTCTTTTTTTACTGTGGGACCAATCCTAGCTGTTAGTTCGCGCGGAAGAAATAGAGACAGTTTCAAAAACTACATTTCATTGACTTTCTAACGGTGTCAATCCGTTTGAGTTACAACAGTTACGTCACATATTCGTACCAACATGTATTTAGTGATTTTCTTCCGATATTACTAGGTTAACGATTAACTCTGGGACTTAATTGAACTGATTTTGGACTGTGACCTTACAAATTTTACAAGTGAGACAATTGGACTCCAAGAATTAACATTCTTTTTTATTTGACATGATTGTGGGAACTCAGCGATAACACTGGACCCTGTGGTAGCGATTCATTTAAAAATTAGGATAAAAAGTTCAGTTTTTACTGTGGGACAAATCCTAGCCGTTAGCGCGCGCAGAAGGAATAGAGACAGTTTCAAATACTACGTTTCACTGACTTTCTAACGGTGTCAGTCCGTTTAAGTTACAACGGTTCTGTCACATATTCGTACCAACATGTATTCAGCGATATTTTACTGATATTACTAGGTTGCATCGCTTTTAACAGTGAAACGATTGACTGTGGGACTTAATTGATGTAACTTTGGACCGTGACCTGATAAATGTAATAAATGAGACAATTGGTCTCCAAGAAATAACATTCTTCTTAATTTAACATGAATGCCGGATTCAGCCATTACACTGTGCGCTGTGGTAGCGCTTCATTTAAAAATTTAGATAAATAAGTCATTCTTTACTGTGGGACCAATCCTAGGCGCTATCGCGTGCTGAAAAAGTAGCGACAGTTTCAAAAACTACATCTCACTGACTTTCTAACGGTGTCAGTCCGTCTGAGTTACAACGGTTGGGTCACATATTCGTACCAACATGTATTTAGCGATATTTTTCTGATATTACTAGGTTGCATCGCTTTTAACAGTGTAACGATGGACTGTGGGATTTAATTGAATCAACTTTGGACTGTGACCTGATCAATGTGATGAATAAGGCAATTGGACTCCAAGAAGTAACATTCTTTTTAAATTGACGTGATTGCTGGAACTTAGCGATTACATTGGGCGCTGTGGTAGCGCTTCATTTAACAATTTAGATAAATAAGTCATCTTTACTGTGGGACCAATCCTGGCCGTTATCGCGCGCTGAAGAAATAGCGACAGTTTCAAAAACTAAATTTCATTGACTTTCTAACGCTATCATTCCGCTTCAGTTACAACGGTTGCGTCACATATTCGTACCAACATGTATTCAGCGATACTTTTCTCATATTACTAGGTTGGATCGCTTTTAACAGTGAAACGATTGACTCTGGAACTTAATTGAACTGATTTTGGACTGTGGCCTGATAAAAGTTACAAGTGAGACAATTGGACTCCAAGAAATAACATTCTTCTTAATTTGACATGATTGTGGGAACTCAACGATTACACTGGACCCTGTGGTAGTGCTTCATTAAAAAATTTAGATAAATAAGTCTATTTTACTGTGGGACCAATCCTAGCCGTTAGCGCGCGCTGAAAATATAGAGACAGTTTCAAAAATTCCATTTCATTGACTTTCTAATGATGTCAATCCGTTTGAGTTACAACGGTTGAGTCACATATTCGTACCAACATATATTTAGTGATTTTCTTCCGATATTACTAAGTTGTATTTCTTTTAGCAGTGAAACGATTGACTGTGGGAATTAATAGAACTGATTCTGGACTGCGACCTGATAAATGGGATAAATGAGACAATTGGACTCCAAGGAATAAGATTCTTCTAAATTTGACATGATTACTGGAATTCAGCGATTACATTAGGCTCTGCGGTAGCGCTTTATTTAAGAATTTAGATAAATAAGCCTTTTTTTACTGTGAGACCAATCCTGTCCGTTAGAACGCGCTGAATAAATAGGAACAGTTTAAAAGGCTACATTTCATTGACTTTCTGGCGGTATGAATCCGTTTGAGTTACAACGGTTGTGTCACATATTTGTGCCAACATGTACTTAGCGATAGTATTCTGATATTACTAGGTTGCGTCGCTTTTAACAGTGAAACGCTTGACTGTGGGACTTAATTGAACTGATTTTGGACTTTGACCATATAAATGTGATAAATGAGCCAGTTTGACTACAAGAAATAACATTCTTCTTAATGTGACATGATTGCTGGGACTCAGCGATTACACTGGGCGCTGTGTTAGCGTTTTATTTAAAAAAATTAAGATAAATATGTCTTTTTTTACTGTGGGACCAATCCTAGCTGTTAGTTCGCGCGGAAGAAATAGAGACAGTTTCAAAAACTACATTTCATTGACTTTCTAACGGTGTCAATCCGTTTGAGTTACAACAGTTACGTCACATATTCGTACCAACATGTATTTAGTGATTTTCTTCCGATATTACTAGGTTAACGATTAACTCTGGGACTTAATTGAACTGATTTTGGACTGTGACCTTACAAATTTTACAAGTGAGACAATTGGACTCCAAGAATTAACATTCTTTTTTATTTGACATGATTGTGGGAACTCAGCGATAACACTGGACCCTGTGGTAGCGATTCATTTAAAAATTAGGATAAAAAGTTCAGTTTTTACTGTGGGACAAATCCTAGCCGTTAGCGCGCGCAGAAGGAATAGAGACAGTTTCAAATACTACGTTTCACTGACTTTCTAACGGTGTCAGTCCGTTTAAGTTACAACGGTTCTGTCACATATTCGTACCAACATGTATTCAGCGATATTTTACTGATATTACTAGGTTGCATCGCTTTTAACAGTGAAACGATTGACTGTGGGACTTAATTGATGTAACTTTGGACCGTGACCTGATAAATGTAATAAATGAGACAATTGGTCTCCAAGAAATAACATTCTTCTTAATTTAACATGAATGCCGGATTCAGCCATTACACTGTGCGCTGTGGTAGCGCTTCATTTAAAAATTTAGATAAATAAGTCATTCTTTACTGTGGGACCAATCCTAGGCGCTATCGCGTGCTGAAAAAGTAGCGACAGTTTCAAAAACTACATCTCACTGACTTTCTAACGGTGTCAGTCCGTCTGAGTTACAACGGTTGGGTCACATATTCGTACCAACATGTATTTAGCGATATTTTTCTGATATTACTAGGTTGCATCGCTTTTAACAGTGTAACGATGGACTGTGGGATTTAATTGAATCAACTTTGGACTGTGACCTGATCAATGTGATGAATAAGGCAATTGGACTCCAAGAAGTAACATTCTTTTTAAATTGACGTGATTGCCGGAACTTAGCGATTACATTGGGCGCTGTGGTAGCGCTTCATTTAAAAATTTAGATAAATAAGTCATCTTTACTGTGGGACCAATCCTGGCCGTTATCGCGCACTGAAGAAATAGCGACAGTTTCAAAAACTAAATTTCATTGACTTTCTAACGCTATCATTCCGCTTCAGTTACAACGGTTGCGTCACATATTCGTACCAACATGTATTCAGCGATACTTTTCTCATATTACTAGGTTGGATCGCTTTTAACAGTGAAACGATTGACTCTGGGACTTAATTGAACTGATTTTGGACTGTGGCCTGATAAAATTTACAAGTGAGACAATTGGACTCCAAGAAATAACATTCTTCTTAATTTGACATGATTGTGGGAACTCAACGATTACACTGGACCCTGTGGTAGTGCTTCATTAAAAAATTTAGATAAATAAGTCTATTTTACTGTGGGACCAATCGTAGCCGTTAGCGCGCGCTGAAAATATAGAGACAGTTTCAAAAACTCCATTTCATTGACTTTCTAATGATGTCAATCCGTTTGAGTTACAACGGTTGCGTCACATATTCGTACCAACATATATTTAGTGATTTTCTTCCGATATTACTAAGTTGTATTTCTTTTAGCAGTGAAACGATTGACTGTGGGAATCAATAGAGCTGATTCTGGACTGCGACCTGATAAATGGGATAAATGAGACAATTGGACTCCAAGGAATAAGATTCTTCTAAATTTGACATGATTACTGGAATTCAGCGATTACATTAGGCTCTGCGGTAGCGCTTTATTTAAGAATTTAGATAAATAAGCCTTTTTTTACTGTGAGACCAATCCTGTCCGTTAGAACGCGCTGAATAAATAGGAACAGTTTAAAAGGCTACATTTCATTGACTTTCTGGCGGTATGAATCCGTTTGAGTTACAACGGTTGTGTCACATATTTGTACCAACATGCCTTTAGCGATAGTATTCGGATATTACTAGGTTGCATCGCTTTTAACAGTGAAAAGTTTGACTGTGGAATTAATTGAACTGACTTTGGACTTTGACCTTATAAATGTGATAAATGAGCCAGTTTGACTACAAGAAATAACATTCTTATTAATCTGACATGATTGCTGGAACTCAGCGATTACACTGGGCGCTGTGTTAGCGTTTTATTTAAAAATTAAGATAAATATGTCTTTTTTTACTGTGGGACCAATCCTAGCTGTTAGTTCGCGCGGAAGAAATAGAGACAGTTTAAAAAACTACATTTCATTGACTTTCTAACGGTGTCAATCCGTTTGAGTTACAACAGTTACGTCACATATTCGTACCAACATGTATTTAGTGATTTTCTTCCGATATTACTAGGTTGCATCGCTTTTAACAGTGAAACGATTAACTCTGGGACTTAATTGAACTGATTTTGGACTGTGACCTTATAAATTTTACAAGTGAGACAATTGGACTCCAAGAAAAAACATTCTTCTTATTTTGACATGATTGTGGGAACTCAGCGATTACACTGGATCCTGTGGTAGCGCTTCATTTAAAAATTTAGATAAATAAGTCATTTTTACTGTGGGACCAATCCTAGCCGTTATCTCGCGCTGAAGAAAAAGAGACAGTTTCAAATACTACGTTTCACTGACTTTCTAACGGTGTCAGTCCGTTTAAGTTACAACGGTTTTGTCACATATTCGTACCAACATGTATCCAGCGATATTTTTCTGATATTACTAGGTTGCATCGCTTATAGCAGTGAAACGATTGACTGTGGGAATTAATAGAACTGATTCTGGACTGCGACCTGATAAATGTGATAAATGAGACAATTGGACTCCTAGGAATAAGATTCTTCTAAATTTGACATGATTACTGGAATTCAGCGATTACATTAGGCTCTGCGGTAGCGCTTTATTTAAGAATTTAGATAAATAAGTCTTTTTTTATTGTGGGACCAATCCTGTCCGTTAGCACGCGCTGAATAAATAGGAACAGTTTAAAAGGCTACATTTCATTGACTTTCTGGCGGTATGAATCCGTTTGAGTTACAACGGTTGCGTCACATATTTGTACCAACATGCATTTAGCGATAGTATTCGGATATTACTAGGTTGCATCGCTTTTAACAGTGAAACGTTTGACTGTGGAATTAATTGAACTGACTTTGGACTTTGACCTTCTAAATGTGATAAATGAGCCAGTTTGACTACAAGAAATAACATTCTTATTAATCTGACATGATTGCTGGAAATCAGCGATTACACTGGGCGCTGTGTTAGCGTTTTATTTAAAAATTAAGATAAATATGTCTTTTTTTACTGTGGGACCAATCCTAGCTGTTAGTTCGCGTGGAAGAAATAGAGACAGTTTAAAAAACTACATTTCATTTACTTTTTAACGGTGTCAATCCGTTTGAGTTACAACAGTTACGTCACATATTCGTACCAACATGTATTTAGTGATTTTCTTCCGATGTTACTAGGTTGCATCGCTTTTAACAGTGAAACGATTAACTCTGGGACTTAATTGAACTGATTTTGGACTGTGACCTTATAAATTTTACAAGTGAGACAATTGGACTCCAAGAAATAACATTCTTCTTATTTTGACATGATTGTGGGAACTCAGCGATTACACTGGACCCTGTGGTAGCGCTTCATTTAAAAATTTAGATAAATAAGTCATTTTTACTGTGGGACCAATCCTAGCCGTTATCTCGCGCTGAAGAAAAAGAGACAGTTTTAAATACTACGTTTCACTGACTTTCTAAAGGTGTCAGTCCGTTTAAGTTACAACGGTTTTGTCACATATTCGCACTAACATGTATTTAGCGATATTTTTCCGCTATTACTAGGTTGCATCGCTTTTAACAGTGAAACAATTGACTGTGGGACTTAATTGAACTCATTTTGGACTGTGACCTTATAAATGTTAAAGTGAGACAATTGGACTTCAAGAAATAACATTCTTCTTAATTTGACATGAATGCCGAAACTCAGCGATTACACTGGGCGCTGTGGTAGCAATTCATTTAAAAATTAAGATAAAAAATTCAGTTTTTACTGTGGGACCAATCCTGGCCGTTATCTCGCGCTGAAGAAATAGAGACAGTTTCAAACACTACCTTTCACTGACTTTCTAACGGTGTCAGTCCGTTTAAGTTACAACGGTTCTGTCACATATTCGTACCAACATGTATTTAGCGATATTTTTCTGATATTACTATGTTGCATCGCATGTAACAGTGAAACAATTGACTGTGGGACTTAATTGATGTAACCTTGGACTGTGACCTGATAAATGTAATAAATGAGCCAATTGGTCTCCAAAGAATAACATTCTTCTTAATTTGACATGATTGCCGGAATTCATCGATTACATTAGCCTCTGTGGTAGCGCTTTATGTAAAAATTTAGATAAATAAGTCTTTTCCTACTGTGCGTCCAATCCTGGCCGTTAGCACGCGCTGAATAAATAGGAACAGATCCAAAGACTAAATTTCATTGACTTTCTAGTGGTAAAAACCCGTTTGAGTTATAACGGTTGCGTCAAATATTCGTCCCAACATGTATTTAGCGATAGTATTGGTATATTACTAGGTTGCATCGCTTTTAACAGTGAAACGCTTGACTGTGGGACTTAATTGAACTGATTTTGGACTTTGACCTTATAAATGTAAAAAATGAGCAAGTTTGACTACAAGAAATAACATTCTTCTTAATTTGACATGATTGCTGGAACTCAGAGATTACACTGGGCGCTGTGGTAGCGCTTTATTAAACAATTAAGATAAATAAGTCATTTTTTTACTGTGGGACCAATCCTAGCAGTTAGCGCGCGCTGAAGAATTAGAGACAGTTTCAAATACCACATTTCACTGACTTTTTAGCGGTGTCAGTCCGTTTGAGTTACAACGGATGCGTCACATATTCATACCAACATGTATTTAGCGATATTTTTCCGCTATTACTAGGTTGCATCGCTTTTAACAGTGAAACGATTGACTGCGGGACTTAATTGAACTGATTTTGGACTGTGACCTTATAAATGTGAAAGTGAGAAAATTGGACTCCAAGAAAAAACATTCTTCTTAATTTGACATGATTGCCGTACTCAGCGATTACACTGGGCGCTGTGGTAGCGCTTTATTAAACAATTAAGATAAATAAGTCATTTTTTTACTGTGGGACCAACCCTAGCCGTTAGCGCGCGCTGAAGAATTAGAGACAGTTTCAAATACCACATTTCACTGACTTTCTAGCGGTGTCAGTCCGTTTGAGTTACAACGGTTGCGTCACATATTCGTACCAACATGTATTTAGCGATATTTTTCCGCTATTACTAGGTTGCATCGCTTTTAACAGTGAAACGATTGACTGCGGGACTTAATTGAACTGATTTTGGACTGTAACCTTATAAATGTGAAAGTGAGAAAATTGGACTCCAAGAAAAAACATTCTTCTTAATTTGACATGATTGCCGTACTCAACGATTACACTGGGCGCTGTGGTTGCGCTTCATTTAAAAATTTAGATAAATAAGTCATTCTTTACTGTGGGACCAATCCTAGGCGTGATCGCGCGCTGAAGAAGTAGCGATAGTTTCAAAAATTAAATTTCATTGACTTACTAACGCTATCAAGACGCTTCAGTTACTACGGTTGCGTCACATATTCGTTCCAACCTGTATTTAGCGATACTTTTCTCATATTACTAGGTTGCATCGCTTTTAACAGTGCAATGATTGACTCTGTGACTTAATTGAACTGATTTTGGACTGTGACCTTATAAATGTTCCAAGTGAGTCAATTGGAATCCAAGAAATAACATTCTTCTTAATTTGACATGATTGTGGGAACTCAGCGATTACACTGGACACTGTGGTAGTGCTTCATTTAAAAATTTAGATAAATAAGTCATTTTTACTGTGAGACCAATCCTAGACGTTAGCGCGCGCTGAAAATATAGAAACAGTTTCAACAGCTCCATTTCATTGACTTTCTAACGGTGTCAATCCGTTTGAGTTACAACGGTTCCGTCACATATTCGTACCAACATGCATTTAGCGATAGTATTCGGATATTACTAGGTTGCATCGCTTTTAACAGTGAAACGTTTGACTGTGGGACTTAATTGAACTGACTTTGGACTTTGACCTGATAAATGTGATAAATGAGCCAGTTTGACTACAAGAAATAACATTCTTATTAATCTGACATGATAGCTGGAATTCAGCGATTACACTGGGCGCTGTGTTAGCGTTTAATTTAAAAATTAAGATAAATAAGTCTTTTTTTACTGTGGGACAAATCCTAGCTATTAGTTCGCGCGGAAGAAATAGAGACAGTTTCAAAAACTACATTTCATTGACTTTCTAACGGTGTCAATCCGTTTGAGTTACAACAGTTACGTCACATATTCGTACCAACATGTATTTAGTGATTTTCTTCCGATATTACTAGGTTGCATTGCTTTTAACAGTGAAACGATTGACTGCGGGACTTAATTGAACTGATTTTGGACTGTAACCTTATAAATGTGAAAGTGAGAAAATTGGACTCCAAGAAAAAACATTCTTCTTAATTTGACATGATTGCCGTACTCAGCGATTACACTGGGCGCTGTGGTTGCGCTTCATTTAAAAATTTAGATAAATAAGTCATTCTTTACTGTGGGACCAATCCTAGGCGTGATCGCGCGCTGAAGAAGTAGCGATAGTTTCAAAAATTAAATTTCATTGACTTACTAACGCTATCAAGACGCTTCAGTTACTACGGTTGCGTCACATATTCGTTCCAACCTGTATTTAGCGATACTTTTCTCATATTACTAGGTTGCATCGCTTTTAACAGTGCAATGATTGACTCTGTGACTTAATTGAACTGATTTTGGACTGTGACCTTATAAATGTTCCAAGTGAGTCAATTGGAATCCAAGAAATAACATTCTTCTTAATTTGACATGATTGTGGGAACTCAGCGATTACACTGGACACTGTGGTAGTGCTTCATTTAAAAATTTAGATAAATAAGTCATTTTTACTGTGAGACCAATCCTAGACGTTAGCGCGCGCTGAAAATATAGAAACAGTTTCAACAGCTCCATTTCATTGACTTTCTAACGGTGTCAATCCGTTTGAGTTACAACGGTTCCGTCACATATTCGTACCAACATGCATTTAGCGATAGTATTCGGATATTACTAGGTTGCATCGCTTTTAACAGTGAAACGTTTGACTGTGGGACTTAATTGAACTGACTTTGGACTTTGACCTGATAAATGTGATAAATGAGCCAGTTTGACTACAAGAAATAACTTTCTTATTAATCTGACATGATAGCTGGAATTCAGCGATTACACTGGGCGCTGTGTTAGCGTTTAATTTAAAAATTAAGATAAATAAGTCTTTTTTTACTGTGGGACAAATCCTAGCTATTAGTTCGCGCGGAAGAAATAGAGACAGTTTCAAAAACTACATTTCATTGACTTTCTAACGGTGTCAATCCGTTTGAGTTACAACAGTTACGTCACATATTCGTACCAACATGTATTTAGTGATTTTCTTCCGATATTACTAGGTTGCATTGCTTTTACAGTGAAACGATTGACTCTGGGACTTAATTGAACTGATTTTGGACTGTGACCTTATAAATGTTATAAGTGAGACAATTGGACTCCAAGAAATAACATTCTTCTAAATTTGACATGATTGTGGGAACTCACCGATTACACTGGACCCTGTGGTAGCGCTTCATTTAAAAATTTAGATAAATAAGTGATTTTTACTGTGGGACCAATCCTAGCCGTTAGCGCGCGCTGAAAATATAGAGACAGTTTCGAAAACTACATTTCATTGACTTTCTAACGCTGTCAATCCGTTTGAGTTACAACGGTTGCGTCATATATACGTACCAACATGTATTTAGTGATTTTCTTCCGATATTACTAAGTTGTATCGCTTTTAACAGTGAAGGGATTGACTGTGGGACTTAATTGAACTAACTTTGGACTGTGACCTGATAAATGTGATAAATGAGACAATTGGACTCCAAGGAATAACATTCTTCTAAATTTGACATGATTGCTGGAATTCAGCGATTACATTAGGCTATGTGGTAGCGCTTTATTTAAAAATTAAGATAAATAAGTCTTTTTTTACTGTGGAACCAATCCTAGCCGTTAGTTCGCGCTGAAGAACTAGAGACAGTTTCAAAAACTACATTTCATTGACTTTCTTACGGTGTCAATTCGTTTGAGTTACAACAGTTACGTCACATATTCGTACCAACATGTATTTAGTGATTTTCTTCCGATATTACTAGGTTGCATTGCTTTTAACAGTGAAACGATTGACTCTGGGACTTAATTGAACTGATTTTGGACTGTGATCTTATAAATGTTATAAGTGAGACAATTGGACTCCAAGAAATAACATTCTTCTTAATTTGACATGATTGTGGGAACTCACCGATTACACTGGACCCCGTGGTAGCGCTTCATTTAAAAATTTAGATAAATCAGTCAATTTTACTGTGGATCCAATCCTAGCCGTTAGCGCGCGCTGAAAATATAGAGACAGTCTCAAAAACTCCATTTCATTGACTTTCTGGCGGCATGAATCCGTTTGAGTTACAACGGCTGCGTCACATATTCGTACCAACATGTATTTAGCGATAGTATTTGGATATTACTAGGTTGCATCGCTTTTAACAGTGACACGTTTGACTGTGGGTCTTAATTGAACTGACTTTGGACTTTGACCTTATAAATGTGATAAATGAGCCAGTTTGACTACAAGAAATAACATTCTTATTAGTTGACATGATTGCTGGAACTCAGCGATTACACCGGGCGCTGTGGTAGCGTTTTATTTAAAAATTAAGATAAATAAGTCTTTTTTTACTGTGGGACAAATCCTAGCTATTAGTTCGCGCGGAAGAAATAGAGACAGTTTCAAAAACTACATTTCATTGACTTTCTAACGTTGTCAATCCGTTTGAGTTACAACAGTTACGTCACATATTCGTACCAACATGTATTTAGTGATTTTCTTCCGATATTACTAGGTTGCATTGCTTTTAACAGTGAAACGATTGACTCTGGGACTTAATTGAACTGATTTTGGACTGTGACCTTATAAATGTTATAAGTGTGATAATTGGACTCCAAGAAATAACATTCTTCTAAATTTGACATGATTGTGGGAACTCACCGATTACACTGGACCCTGTGGTAGCGCTTCATTTAAAAATTTAGATAAAAAAGTGATTTTTACTGTGGGACCTATCCTAGCCGTTAGCGCGCGCTGAAAATATAGAGACAGTTTCAAAAACTACATTTCATTGACTTTCTAACGGTGTCAATCCGTTTGAGTTACAACGGTTGCGTCACATATTCGTACCAACATGTATTTAGTGATTTTCTTCCGATATTACTAAGTTGTATCGCTTTTAACAGTGAAGTGATTGACTGTGGGACTTAATTGAACTAAATTTGGACTGTGACCTGATAAATGTGATAAATGAGATAATTGGACTCCAAGGAATAACATTCTTCTAAATTTGACATGATTGCTGGAATTCAGCGATTACATTAGGCTATGTGGTAGCGCTTTATTTAAAAATTAAGTTATATAAGTCTTTTTTTACTGTGGGACCAATCCTAGCCGTTAGTTCGCGCTGAAGAACTAGAGACAGTTTTAAAAACTACATTTCATTGACTTTCTTACGGTGTCAATTCGTTTGAGTTACAACAGTTACGTCACATATTCGTACCAACATGTATTTAGTGATTTTCTTCCGATATTACTAGGTTGCATTGCTTTTAACAGTGAAACGATTGACTCTGGGACTTAATTGAACTGATTGTGGACTGTGATCTTATAAATGTTATAAGTGAGACAATTGCACTCCAAGAAATAACATTCTTCTTAATTTGACATGATTGTGGGAACTCACCGATTACACTGGACCCCGTGGTAGCGCTTCATTTAAAAATTTAGATAAATCAGTCAATTTTACTGTGGGACCAATCCTAGCCGTTAGCGCGCGCTGAAAATATAGAGACAGTCTCAAAAACTCCATTTCATTGAATTTCTGGCGGCATGAATCCGTTTGAGTTACAACGGTTGCGTCACATATTCGTACCAACATGTATTTAGCGATAGTATTTGGATATTACTAGGTTGCATCGCTTTTAACAGTGACACGTTTGACTGTGGGTCTTAATTGAACTGACTTTGGACTTTGACCTTATAAATGTGATAAATGAGCCAGTTTGACTACAAGAAATAACATTCTTATTAGTTGACATGATTGCTGGAACTCAGTGATTACACCGGGCGCTGTGGTAGCGTTTTATTTAAAAATTAAGATAAATAAGTCTTTTTTTACTGTGGGACAAATCCTAGCTATTAGTTCGCGCGGAAGAAATAGAGACAGTTTCAAAAACTACAATTCATTGACTTTCTAACGGTGTCAATCCGTTTGAGTTACAACAGTTACGTCACATATTCGTACCAACATGTATTTAGTGATTTTCTTCCGATATTACTAAGTTGTATCGCTTTTAACAGTGAAGTGATTGACTGTGGGACTTAATTGAACTAACTTTGGACTGTGACCTGATAAATGTGATAAATGAGATAATTGGACTCCAAGGAATAACATTCTTCTAAATTTGACATGATTGCTGGAATTCAGCGATTACATTAGGCTATGTGGTAGCGCTTTATTTAAAAATTAATTTATATAAGTCTTTTTTTACTGTGGGACCAATCCTAGCCGTTAGTTCGCGCTGAAGAACTAGAGACAGTTTTAAAAACTACATTTCATTGACTTTCTTACGGTGTCAATTCGTTTGAGTTACAACAGTTACGTCACATATTCGTACCAACATGTATTTAGTGATTTTCTTCCGATATTACTAGGTTGCATTGCTTTTAACAGTGAAACGATTGACTCTGGGACTTAATTGAACTGATTGTGGACTGTGATCTTATAAATGTTATAAGTGAGACAATTGCACTCCAAGAAATAACATTCTTCTTAATTTGACATGATTGTGGGAACTCACCGATTACACTGGACCCCGTGGTAGCGCTTCATTTAAAAATTTAGATAAATCAGTCAATTTTACTGTGGGACCAATCCTAGCCGTTAGCGCGCGCTGAAAATATAGAGACAGTCTCAAAAACTCCATTTCATTGACTTTCTGGCGGCATGAATCCGTTTGAGTTACAACGGTTGCGTCACATATTCGTACCAACATGTATTTAGCGATAGTATTTGGATATTACTAGGTTGCATCGCTTTTAACAGTGACACGTTTGACTGTGGGTCTTAATTGAACTGACTTTGGACTTTGACCTTATAAATGTGATAAATGAGCCAGTTTGACTACAAGAAATAACATTCTTATTAGTTGACATGATTGCTGGAACTCAGCGATTACACCGGGCGCTGTGGTAGCGTTTTATTTAAAAATTAAGATAAATAAGTCTTTTTTTACTGTGGGACAAATCCTAGCTATTAGTTCGCGCAGAAGAAATAGAGACAGTTTCAAAAACTACAATTCATTGACTTTTTAACGGTGTCAATCCGTATGAGTTACAACAGTTACGTCACATATTCGTACCAACATGTATTTAGTGATTTTCTTCCGATATTACTAGGTTGCATCGCTTTTAACAGTGAAAGGATTAACTCTGGGATTAATTGAACTGATTGTGGACTGTGATCTTATAAATGTTATAAGTGAGACAATTGCACTCCAAGAAATAACATTCTTCTTAATTTGACATGATTGTGGGAACTCACCGATTACACTGGACCCCGTGGTAGCGCTTCATTTAAAAATTTAGATAAATCAGTCAATTTTACTGTGGGACCAATCCTAGCCGTTAGCGCGCGCTGAAAATATAGAGACAGTCTCAAAAACTCCATTTCATTGACTTTCTGGCAGCATGAATCCGTTTGAGTTACAACGGTTGCGTCACATATTCGTACCAACATGTATTTAGTAATTTTCTTCGGATATTACTAGGTTGCATTGCTTTTAACAGTGAAACGATTGACTCTGGGACTTAATTGAACTGATTTTGGACTGTGACCTTATAAATGTTATAAGTGAGACAATTGTACTCCAAGAAATAACATTCTTCTTAATTTGACATGATTGTGGGAACTCACCGATTACACTGGACCCTGTGGTAGCGCTTCATTTAAAAATTTAGATAAATAAATGATTTTTACTGTGGGACCAATCCTAGCCGTTAGCGCGCGCTGAAAATATAGAGACAGTTTCGAAAACTACATTTCATTGACTTTCTAACGGTGTCAATCCGTTTGAGTTACAACGGTTGCGTCACATATTCGTACCAACATGTATTTAGTGATTTTCTTCCGATATTACTAAGTTGTATCGCTTTTAACAGTGAAGCGATTGACTGTGGCACTTAATTGAACTAACTTTGGACTGTGACCTGATAAATGTGATAAATGAGACAATTGGACTCCAAGGAATAACATTCTTCTAAATTTGAAATGATTGCTGGAATTCAGCGATTACATTAGGCTCTGTGGTAGCGCTTTATTTAAAAATTAAGATAAATAAGTCTTTTTTTACTGTGGGACCAATCCTAGCCGTTAGTTCACGCTGAAGAAATAGAGACAGTTTCAAAAAACTACATTTCATTGACTTCCTTACGGTGTCAATCCGTTTGAGTTACAACAGTTACGTCACATATTCGTACCAACATGTATTTAGTGATTTTCTTCCGATATTACTAGGTTGCATTGCTTTTAACAGTGAAACGATTGACTCTGGGACTTAATTGAACTGATTGTGGACTGTGATCTTATAAATGTTATAAGTGAGACAATTGCACTCCAAGAAATAACATTCTTCTTAATTTGACATGATTGTGGGAACTCACCGATTACACTGGACCCCGTGGTAGCGCTTCATTTAAAAATTTAGATAAATCAGTCAATTTTACTGTGGGACCAATCCTAGCCGTTAGTTCACGCTGAAGAAATAGAGACAGTTTCAAAAAACTACATTTCATTGACTTTCTGGCAGCATGAATCCGTTTGAGTTACAACGGTTGCGTCACATATTCGTACCAACATGTATTTAGTAATTTTCTTCGGATATTACTAGGTTGCATTGCTTTTAACAGTGAAACGATTGACTCTGGGACTTAATTGAACTGATTTTGGACTGTGACCTTATAAATGTTATAAGTGAGACAATTGTACTCCAAGAAATAACATTCTTCTTAATTTGACATGATTGTGGGAACTCACCGATTACACTGGACCCCGTGGTAGCGCTTCATTTAAAAATTTAGATAAATCAGTCAATTTTACTGTGGGACCAATCCTAGCCGTTAGCGCGCGCTGAAAATATAGAGACAGTCTCAAAAACTCCATTTCATTGACTTTCTGGCAGCATGAATCCGTTTGAGTTACAACGGTTGCGTCACATATTCGTACCAACATGTATTTAGTAATTTTCTTCGGATATTACTAGGTTGCATTGCTTTTAACAGTGAAACGATTGACTCTGGGACTTAATTGAACTGATTTTGGACTGTGACCTTATAAATGTTATAAGTGAGACAATTGTACTCCAAGAAATAACATTCTTCTTAATTTGACATGATTGTGGGAACTCACCGATTACACTGGACCCTGTGGTAGCGCTTCATTTAAAAATTTAGATAAATAAATGATTTTTACTGTGGGACCAATCCTAGCCGTTAGCGCGCGCTGAAAATATAGAGACAGTTTCGAAAACTACATTTCATTGACTTTCTAACGGTGTCAATCCGTTTGAGTTACAACGGTTGCGTCACATATTCGTACCAACATGTATTTAGTGATTTTCTTCCGATATTACTAAGTTGTATCGCTTTTAACAGTGAAGCGATTGACTGTGGCACTTAATTGAACTAACTTTGGACTGTGACCTGATAAATGTGATAAATGAGACAATTGGACTCCAAGGAATAACATTCTTCTAAATTTGAAATGATTGCTGGAATTCAGCGATTACATTAGGCTCTGTGGTAGCGCTTTATTTAAAAATTAAGATAAATAAGTCTTTTTTTACTGTGGGACCAATCCTAGCCGTTAGTTCACGCTGAAGAAATAGAGACAGTTTCAAAAAACTACATTTCATTGACTTCCTTACGGTGTCAATCCGTTTGAGTTACAACAGTTACGTCACATATTCGTACCAACATGTATTTAGTAATTTTCTTCGGATATTACTAGGTTGCATTGCTTTTAACAGTGAAACGATTGACTCTGGGACTTAATTGAACTGATTTTGGACTGTGACCTTATAAATGTTATAAGTGAGACAATTGCACTCCAAGAAATAACATTCTTCTTAATTTGACATGATTGTGGGAACTCACCGATTACACTGGACCCCGTGGTAGCGCTTCATTTAAAAATTTAGATAAATCAGTCAATTTTACTGTGGGACCAATCCTAGCCGTTAGCGCGCGCTGAAAATATAGAGACAGTCTCAAAAACTCCATTTCATTGACTTTCTGGCAGCATGAATCCGTTTGAGTTACAACGGTTGCGTCACATATTCGTACCAACATGTATTTAGTAATTTTCTTCGGATATTACTAGGTTGCATTGCTTTTAACAGTGAAACGATTGACTCTGGGACTTAATTGAACTGATTTTGGACTGTGACCTTATAAATGTTATAAGTGAGACAATTGTACTCCAAGAAATAACATTCTTCTTAATTTGACATGATTGTGGGAACTCACCGATTACACTGGACCCTGTGGTAGCGCTTCATTTAAAAATTTAGATAAATAAATGATTTTTACTGTGGGACCAATCCTAGCCGTTAGCGCGCGCTGAAAATATAGAGACAGTTTCGAAAACTACATTTCATTGACTTTCTAACGGTGTCAATCCGTTTGAGTTACAACGGTTGCGTCACATATTCGTACCAACATGTATTTAGTGATTTTCTTCCGATATTACTAAGTTGTATCGCTTTTAACAGTGAAGCGATTGACTGTGGCACTTAATTGAACTAACTTTGGACTGTGACCTGATAAATGTGATAAATGAGACAATTGGACTCCAAGGAATAACATTCTTCTAAATTTGAAATGATTGCTGGAATTCAGCGATTACATTAGGCTCTGTGGTAGCGCTTTATTTAAAAATTAAGATAAATAAGTCTTTTTTTACTGTGGGACCAATCCTAGCCGTTAGTTCACGCTGAAGAAATAGAGACAGTTTCAAAAAACTACATTTCATTGACTTCCTTACGGTGTCAATCCGTTTGAGTTACAACAGTTACGTCACATATTCGTACCAACATGTATTTAGTAATTTTCTTCGGATATTACTAGGTTGCATTGCTTTTAACAGTGAAACGATTGACTCTGGGACTTAATTGAACTGATTTTGGACTGTGACCTTATAAATGTTATAAGTGAGACAATTGCACTCCAAGAAATAACATTCTTCTTAATTTGACATGATTGTGGGAACTCACCGATTACACTGGACCCCGTGGTAGCGCTTCATTTAAAAATTTAGATAAATCAGTCAATTTTACTGTGGGACCAATCCTAGCCGTTAGCGCGCGCTGAAAATATAGAGACAGTCTCAAAAATTCCATTTCATTGACTTTCTGGCAGCATGAATCCGTTTGAGTTACAACGGTTGCGTCACATATTCGTACCAACATGTATTTAGTAATTTTCTTCGGATATTACTAGGTTGCATTGCTTTTAACAGTGAAACGATTGACTCTGGGACTTAATTGAACTGATTTTGGACTGTGACCTTATAAATGTTATAAGTGAGACAATTGTACTCCAAGAAATAACATTCTTCTTAATTTGACATGATTGTGGGAACTCACCGATTACACTGGACCCTGTGGTAGCGCTTCATTTAAAAATTTAGATAAATAAATGATTTTTACTGTGGGACCAATCCTAGCCGTTAGCGCGCGCTGAAAATATAGAGACAGTTTCGAAAACTACATTTCATTGACTTTCTAACGGTGTCAATCCGTTTGAGTTACAACGGTTGCGTCACATATTCGTACCAACATGTATTTAGTGATTTTCTTCCGATATTACTAAGTTGTATCGCTTTTAACAGTGAAGCGATTGACTGTGGCACTTAATTGAACTAACTTTGGACTGTGACCTGATAAATGTGATAAATGAGACAATTGGACTCCAAGGAATAACATTCTTCTAAATTTGAAATGATTGCTGGAATTCAGCGATTACATTAGGCTCTGTGGTAGCGCTTTATTTAAAAATTAAGATAAATAAGTCTTTTTTTACTGTGGGACCAATCCTAGCCGTTAGTTCACGCTGAAGAAATAGAGACAGTTTCAAAAAACTACATTTCATTGACTTCCTTACGGTGTCAATCCGTTTGAGTTACAACAGTTACGTCACATATTCGTACCAACATGTATTTAGTGATTTTCTTCCGATATTACTAGGTTGCATTGCTTTTAACAGTGAAACGATTGACTCTGGGACTTAATTGAACTGATTGTGGACTGTGATCTTATAAATGTTATAAGTGAGACAATTGCACTCCAAGAAATAACATTCTTCTTAATTTGACATGATTGTGGGAACTCACCGATTACACTGGACCCCGTGGTAGCGCTTCATTTAAAAATTTAGATAAATCAGTCAATTTTACTGTGGGACCAATCCTAGCCGTTAGCGCGCGCTGAAAATATAGAGACAGTCTCAAAAACTCCATTTCATTGACTTTCTGGCAGCATGAATCCGTTTGAGTTACAACGGTTGCGTCACATATTCGTACCAACATGTATTTAGTAATTTTCTTCGGATATTACTAGGTTGCATTGCTTTTAACAGTGAAACGATTGACTCTGGGACTTAATTGAACTGATTTTGGACTGTGACCTTATAAATGTTATAAGTGAGACAATTGTACTCCAAGAAATAACATTCTTCTTAATTTGACATGATTGTGGGAACTCACCGATTACACTGGACCCTGTGGTAGCGCTTCATTTAAAAATTTAGATAAATAAATGATTTTTACTGTGGGACCAATCCTAGCCGTTAGCGCGCGCTGAAAATATAGAGACAGTTTCGAAAACTACATTTCATTGACTTTCTAACGGTGTCAATCCGTTTGAGTTACAACGGTTGCGTCACATATTCGTACCAACATGTATTTAGTGATTTTCTTCCGATATTACTAAGTTGTATCGCTTTTAACAGTGAAGCGATTGACTGTGGCACTTAATTGAACTAACTTTGGACTGTGACCTGATAAATGTGATAAATGAGACAATTGGACTCCAAGGAATAACATTCTTCTAAATTTGAAATGATTGCTGGAATTCAGCGATTACATTAGGCTCTGTGGTAGCGCTTTATTTAAAAATTAAGATAAATAAGTCTTTTTTTACTGTGGGACCAATCCTAGCCGTTAGTTCACGCTGAAGAAATAGAGACAGTTTCAAAAAACTACATTTCATTGACTTCCTTACGGTGTCAATCCGTTTGAGTTACAACAGTTACGTCACATATTCGTACCAACATGTATTTAGTGATTTTCTTCCGATATTACTAGGTTGCATTGCTTTTAACAGTGAAACGATTGACTCTGGGACTTAATTGAACTGATTGTGGACTGTGATCTTATAAATGTTATAAGTGAGACAATTGCACTCCAAGAAATAACATTCTTCTTAATTTGACATGATTGTGGGAACTTACCGATTACACTGGACCCCGTGGTAGCGCTTCATTTAAAAATTTAGATAAATCAGTCAATTTTACTGTGGGACCAATCCTAGCCGTTAGCGCGCGCTGAAAATATAGAGACAGTCTCAAAAACTCCATTTCATTGACTTTCTGGCAGCATGAATCCGTTTGAGTTACAACGGTTGCGTCACATATTCGTACCAACATGTATTTAGTAATTTTCTTCGGATATTACTAGGTTGCATTGCTTTTAACAGTGAAACGATTGACTCTGGGACTTAATTGAACTGATTTTGGACTGTGACCTTATAAATGTTATAAGTGAGACAATTGTACTCCAAGAAATAACATTCTTCTTAATTTGACATGATTGTGGGAACTCACCGATTACACTGGACCCTGTGGTAGCGCTTCATTTAAAAATTTAGATAAATAAATGATTTTTACTGTGGGACCAATCCTAGCCGTTAGCGCGCGCTGAAAATATAGAGACAGTTTCGAAAACTACATTTCATTGACTTTCTAACGGTGTCAATCCGTTTGAGTTACAACGGTTGCGTCACATATTCGTACCAACATGTATTTAGTGATTTTCTTCCGATATTACTAAGTTGTATCGCTTTTAACAGTGAAGCGATTGACTGTGGCACTTAATTGAACTAACTTTGGACTGTGACCTGATAAATGTGATAAATGAGACAATTGGACTCCAAGGAATAACATTCTTCTAAATTTGAAATGATTGCTGGAATTCAGCGATTACATTAGGCTCTGTGGTAGCGCTTTATTTAAAAATTAAGATAAATAAGTCTTTTTTTACTGTGGGACCAATCCTAGCCGTTAGTTCACGCTGAAGAAATAGAGACAGTTTCAAAAAACTACATTTCATTGACTTCCTTACGGTGTCAATCCGTTTGAGTTACAACAGTTACGTCACATATTCGTACCAACATGTATTTAGTGATTTTCTTCCGATATTACTAGGTTGCATTGCTTTTAACAGTGAAACGATTGACTCTGGGACTTAATTGAACTGATTGTGGACTGTGATCTTATAAATGTTATAAGTGAGACAATTGCACTCCAAGAAATAACATTCTTCTTAATTTGACATGATTGTGGGAACTTACCGATTACACTGGACCCCGTGGTAGCGCTTCATTTAAAAATTTAGATAAATCAGTCAATTTTACTGTGGGACCAATCCTAGCCGTTAGCGCGTGCTGAAAATATAGAGACAGTCTCAAAAACTCCATTTCATTGACTTTCTGGCGGCATGAATCCGTTTGAGTTACAACGGTTGCGTCACATATTCGTACCAACATGTATTTAGCGATAGTATTTGGATATTACTAGGTTGCATCGCTTTTAACAGTGACACGTTTGACTGTGGGTCTTAATTGAACTGACTTTGGACTTTGACCTTATATATGTGATAAATGAGCCAGTTTGACTACAAGAAATAACATTCTTATTAGTTGACATGATTGCTGGAATTCAGCGATTACACCGGGCGCTGTGGTAGCGTTTTATTTAAAAATTAAGATAAACAAGTCTTTTTTTACTGTGGGACCAATCCTAGCCGTTAGCGCGCGCTGAAAATATAGAGACAGTCTCAAAAACTCCATTTCATTGACTTTCTGGCGGCATGAATCCGTTTGAGTTACAACAGTTGCGTCACATATTCGTACCAACATGTATTTAGTAATTTTCTTCGGATATTACTAGGTTGCATTGCTTTTAACAGTGAAACGATTGACTCTGGGACTTAATTGAACTGATTTTGGACTGTGACCTTATAAATGTTATAAGTGAGACAATTGTACTCCAAGAAATAACATTCTTCTTAATTTGACATGATTGTGGGAACTCACCGATTACACTGGACCCTGTGTTAGCGCTTCATTTAAAAATTTAGATAAATAAATGATTTTTACTGTGGGACCAATCCTAGCCGTTAGCGCGCGCTGAAAATATAGAGACAGTTTCGAAAACTACATTTCATTGACTTTCTAACGGTGTCAATCCGTTTGAGTTACAACGGTTGCGTCACGTATTCGTACCAACATGTATTTAGTGATTTTCTTCCGATATTACTAAGTTGTATCGCTTTTAACAGTGAAGCGATTGACTGTGGCACTTAATTGAACTAACTTTGGACTGTGACCTGATAAATGTGATAAATGAGACAATTGGACTCCAAGGAATAACATTCTTCTAAATTTGAAATGATTGCTGGAATTCAGCGATTACATTAGGCTCTGTGGTAGCGCTTTATTTAAAAATTAAGATAAATAAGTCTTTTTTTACTGTGGGACCAATCCTAGCCGTTAGTTCACGCTGAAGAAATAGAGACAGTTTCAAAAAACTACATTTCATTGACTTCCTTACGGTGTCAATCCGTTTTAGTTACAACAGTTACGTCACATATTCGTACCAACATGTATTTAGTGATTTTCTTCGGATACTACTAGGTTGCTTTGCTTTTAACAGTGAAACGATTGACTCTGGGACTTAATTGAACTGATTTTGGACTGTGACCTTTTAAATGTTATAAGTGAGACAATTGGACTCCAAGAAATAACATTCTTCTTAATTTGACATGATTGTGGAAACTCACCGATTACACTGAACCACGTGGTAGCGCTTCATTTAAAAATTTAGATAAATCAGTCAATTTTACTGTGGGACCAATCCTAGCCGTTAGCGCGCGCTGAAAATATAGAGACAGTCTCAAAAACTCCATTTCATTGACTTTCTAACAGTGTCAATCCGTTTGAGTTACAACGGTTGCGTCACATATTCGTACCAACCTGTATTTAGCGATAGTATTTGGATATTACTAGGTTGCATCGCTTTTAACAGTGACACGTTTGACTATGGGTCTTAATTGAACTGACTTTGGACTTTGACCTTATAAATGTGATAAATGAGCCAGTTTGACTAGAAGAAATAACATTCTTATTACTTTGACATGATTGCTGGAAGTCAGCGATTACACCGGGCGCTGTGGCAGCGTTTTATTTAAAAATTAAGATAAATAAGTCTTTTTTTACTGTGGGACAAATCCTAGCTATTAGTTCGCGCGGAAGAAATAGAGACAGTTTCAAAAACTACATTTCATTGACTTTCTAACGGTGTCAATCCGTTTGAGTTACAACAGTTACGTCACATATTCGTACCAACATGTATTTAGTGATTTTCTTCCGATATTACTAGGTTGCATTGCTTTTAACAGTGAAACGATTGACTCTGGGACTTAATTGAACTGATTGTGGACTGTGATCTTATAAATGTTATAAGTGAGACAATTGCACTCCAAGAAATAACATTCTTCTTAATTTGACGTGATTGTGGGAACTCACCGATTACACTGGACCCCGTGGTAGCGCTTCATTTAAAAATTTAGATAAATCAGTCAATTTTACTGTGGGACCAATCCTAGCCGTTAGCGCGCGCTGAAAATATACAGACAGTCTCAAAAACTCCATTTCATTGACTTTCTGGCGGCATGAATCCGTTTGAGTTACAACGGTTGCGTCACATATTCGTACCAACATGTATTTAGCGATAGTATTTGGATATTACTAGGTTGCATCGCTTTTAACAGTGAAACGTTTGACTGTGGGTCTTAATTGAACTGACTTTGGACTTTGACCTTATATATGTGATAAATGAGCCAGTTTGACTACAAGAAATAACATTCTTATTAGTTGACATGATTGCTGGAATTCAGCGATTACACCGGGCGCTGTGGTAGCGTTTTATTTAAAAATTAAGATAAACAAGTCTTTTTTTACTGTGGGACCAATCCTAGCCGTTAGTTCGCGCTGAAGAAATAGAAACAGTTTCAAAAACTATATTTCATTGACTTTCTAACGGTGTCAATCTGTTTGAGTTACAACGGTTGCGTCACATATTCGTACCAACATGTATTTAGTAATTTTCTTCGGATATTACTAGGTTGCATTGCTTTTAACAGTGAAACGATTGACTCTGGGACTTAATTGAACTGATTTTGGACTGTGACCTTATAAATGTTATAAGTGAGACAATTGTACTCCAAGAAATAACATTCTTCTTAATTTGACATGATTGTGGGAACTCACCGATTACACTGGACCCTGTGGTAGCGCTTCATTTAAAAATTTAGATAAATAAGTGATTTTTACTGTGGGACCAATCCTAGCCGTTAGCGCGCGCTGAAAATATAGAGACAGTTTCGAAAACTACATTTCATTGACTTTCTAACGGTGTCAATCCGTTTGAGTTACAACGGTTGCGTCACATATTCGTACCAACATGTATTTAGTGATTTTCTTCCGATATTACTAAGTTGTATCGCTTTTAACAGTGGAGCGATTGACTGTGGGACTTAATTGAACTAACTTTGGACTGTGACCTGATAAATGTGATAAATGAGACAATTGGACTCCAAGGAATAACATTCTTCTAAATTTGAAATGATTGCTGGAATTCAGCGATTACATTAGGCTCTGTGGTAGCGCTTTATTTAAAAATTAAGATAAATAAGTCTTTTTTTACTGTGGGACCAATCCTAGCCGTTAGTTCACGCTGAAGAAATAGAGACAGTTTCAAAAAACTACATTTCATTGACTTCCTTACGGTGTCAATCCGTTTGAGTTACAACAGTTACGTCACATATTCGTACCAACATGTATTTAGTGATTTTCTTCCGATATTACTAGGTTGCATTGCTTTTAACAGTGAAACGATTGACTCTGGGACTTAATTGAACTGATTGTAGACTGTGATCTTATAAATGTTATAAGTGAGACAATTGCACTCCAAGAAATAACATTCTTCTTAATTTGACATGATTGTGGGAACTTACCGATTACACTGGACCCCGTGGTAGCGCTTCATTTAAAAATTTAGATAAATCAGTCAATTTTACTGTGGGACCAATCCTAGCCGTTAGCGCGCGCTGAAAATATAGAGACAGTCTCAAAAACTCCATTTCATTGACTTTCTGGCGGCATGAATCCGTTTGAGTTACAACGGTTGCGTCACATATTCGTACCAACATGTATTTAGCGATAGTATTTGGATATTACTAGGTTGCATCGCTTTTAACAGTGACACGTTTGACTGTGGGTCTTAATTGAACTGACTTTGGACTTTGACCTTATATATGTGATAAATGAGCCAGTTTGACTACAAGAAATAACATTCTTATTAGTTGACATGATTGCTGGAATACAGCGATTACACCGGGCGCTGTGGTAGCGTTTTATTTAAAAATTAAGATAAACAAGTCTTTTTTTACTGTGGGACCAATCCTAGCCGTTAGTTTGCGCTGAAGAAATAGAAACAGTTTCAAAAACTATATTTCATTGACTTTCTAACGGTGTCAATCCGTTTGAGTTACAACGGTTGCGTCACATATTCGTACCAACATGTATTTAGTAATTTTCTTCGGATACTACTAGGTTGCCTTGCTTTTAACAGTGAAACGATTGACTCTGGGACTTAATTGAACTGATTTTGGACTGTGACCTTTTAAATGTTATAAGTGAGACAATCGGACTCCAAGAAATAACATTCTTCTTAATTTGACATGATTGTGGAAACTCACCGATTACACTGGACCCCGTGGTAGCGCTTCATTTAAAAATTTAGATAAATCAGTCAATTTTACTGTGGGACCAATCCTAGCCGTTAGCGCGCGCTGAAAATATAGAGACAGTCTCAAAAACTCCATTTCATTGACTTTCTGGCGGCATGAATCCGTTTGAGTTACAACAGTTGCGTCACATATTCGTACCAACATGTATTTAGTAATTTTCTTCGGATATTACTAGGTTGCATTGCTTTTAACAGTGAAACGATTGACTCTGGGACTTAATTGAACTGATTTTGGACTGTGACCTTATAAATGTTATAAGTGAGACAATTGTACTCCAAGAAATAACATTCTTCTTAATTTGACATGATTGTGGGAACTCACCGATTACACTGGACCCTGTGTTAGCGCTTCATTTAAAAATTTAGATAAATAAATGATTTTTACTGTGGGACCAATCCTAGCCGTTAGCGCGCGCTGAAAATATAGAGACAGTTTCGAAAACTACATTTCATTGACTTTCTAACGGTGTCAATCCGTTTGAGTTACAACGGTTGCGTCACGTATTCGTACCAACATGTATTTAGTGATTTTCTTCCGATATTACTAAGTTGTATCGCTTTTAACAGTGAAGCGATTGACTGTGGCACTTAATTGAACTAACTTTGGACTGTGACCTGATAAATGTGATAAATGAGACAATTGGACTCCAAGGAATAACATTCTTCTAAATTTGAAATGATTGCTGGAATTCAGCGATTACATTAGGCTCTGTGGTAGCGCTTTATTTAAAAATTAAGATAAATAAGTCTTTTTTTACTGTGGGACCAATCCTAGCCGTTAGTTCACGCTGAAGAAATAGAGACAGTTTCAAAAAACTACATTTCATTGACTTCCTTACGGTGTCAATCCGTTTTAGTTACAACAGTTACGTCACATATTCGTACCAACATGTATTTAGTGATTTTCTTCGGATACTACTAGGTTGCTTTGCTTTTAACAGTGAAACGATTGACTCTGGGACTTAATTGAACTGATTTTGGACTGTGACCTTTTAAATGTTATAAGTGAGTCAATTGGACTCCAAGAAATAACATTCTTCTTAATTTGACATGATTGTGGAAACTCACCGATTACACTGAACCACGTGGTAGCGCTTCATTTAAAAATTTAGATAAATCAGTCAATTTTACTGTGGGACCAATCCTAGCCGTTAGCGCGCGCTGAAAATATAGAGACAGTCTCAAAAACTCCATTTCATTGACTTTCTGGCAGCATGAATCCGTTTGAGTTACAACGGTTGCGTCACATATTCGTACCAACATGTATTTAGCGATAGTATTTGGATATTACTAGGTTGCATCGCTTTTAACAGTGACACGTTTGACTATGGGTCTTAATTGAACTGACTTTGGACTTTGACCTTATAAATGTGATAAATGAGCCAGTTTGACTAGAAGAAATAACATTCTTATTACTTTGACATGATTGCTGGAACTCAGCGATTACACCAGGCGCTGTGGTAGCGTTTTATTTAAAAATTAAGATAAATAAGTCTTTTTTTACTGTGGGACAAATCCTAGCTATTAGTTCGCGCGGAAGAAATAGAGACAGTTTCAAAAACTACATTTCATTGACTTTCTAACGGTGTCAATCCGTTTGAGTTACAACAGTTACGTCACATATTCGTACCAACATGTATTTAGTGATTTTCTTCCGATATTACTAGGTTGCATTGCTTTTAACAGTGAAACGATTGACTCTGGGACTTAATTGAACTGATTGTGGACTGTGATCTTATAAATGTTATAAGTGAGACAATTGCACTCCAAGAAATAACATTCTTCTTAATTTGACGTGATTGTGGGAACTCACCGATTACACTGGACCCCGTGGTAGCGCTTCATTTAAAAATTTAGATAAATCAGTCAATTTTACTGTGGGACCAATCCTAGCCGTTAGCGCGCGCTGAAAATATAGAGACAGTCTCAAAAACTCCATTTCATTGACTTTCTGACGGCATGAATCCGTTTGAGTTACAACGGTTGCGTCACATATTCGTACCAACATGTATTTAGCGATAGTATTTGGATATTACTAGGTTGCATCGCTTTTAACAGTGAAACGTTTGACTGTGGGTCTTAATTGAACTGACTTTCGACTTTGACCTTATATATGTGATAAATGAGCCAGTTTGACTACAAGAAATAACATTCTTATTAGTTGACATGATTGCTGGAATTCAGCGATTACACCGGGCGCTGTGGTAGCGTTTTATTTAAAAATTAAGATAAACAAGTCTTTTTTTACTGTGGGACCAATCCTAGCCGTTAGTTCGCGCTGAAGAAATAGAAACAGTTTCAAAAACTATATTTCATTGACTTTCTAACGGTGCCAATCTGTTTGAGTTACAACGGTTGCGTCACATATTCGTACCAACATGTATTTAGTAATTTTCTTCGGATATTACTAGGTTGCATTGCTTTTAACAGTGAAACGATTGACTCTGGGACTTAATTGAACTGATTTTGGACTGTGACCTTATAAATGTTATAAGTGAGACAATTGTACTCCAAGAAATAACATTCTTCTTAATTTGACATGATTGTGGGAACTCACCGATTACACTGGACCCTGTGGAAGCGCTTCATTTAAAAATTTAGATAAATAAGTGATTTTTACTGTGGGACCAATCCTAGCCGTTAGCGCGCGCTGAAAATATAGAGACAGTTTCGAAAACTACATTTCATTGACTTTCTAACGGTGTCAATCCGTTTGAGTTACAACGGTTGCGTCACATATTCGTACCAACATGTATTTAGTGATTTTCTTCCGATATTACTAAGTTGTATCGCTTTTAACAGTGAAGCGATTGACTGTGGGACTTAATTGAACTAACTTTGGACTGTGACCTGATAAATGTGATAAATGAGACAATTGGACTCCAAGGAATAACATTCTTCTAAATTTGAAATGATTGCTGGAATTCAGCCATTACATTAGGCTCTGTGGTAGCGCTTTATTTAAAAATTAAGATAAATAAGTCTTTTTTTACTGTGGGACCAATCCTAGCCGTTAGTTCACGCTGCAGAAATAGAGACAGTTTCAAAAAACTACATTTCATTGACTTCCTTACGGTGTCAATCCGTTTGAGTTACAACAGTTACGTCACATATTCGTACCAACATGTATTTAGTGATTTTCTTCCGATATTACTAGGTTGCATTGCTTTTAACAGTGAAACGATTGACTCTGGGACTTAATTGAACTGATTTTGGACTGTAATCTTATAAATGTTATAAGTGAGACAATTGGACTCCAAGAAATAACATTCTTCTTAATTTGACATGATTGTGGGAACTCACCGATTACACTGGACCCCGTGGTAGCGCTTCATTTAAAAATTTAGATAAATCAGTCAATTTTACTGTGGGACCAATCCTAGCCGTTAGCGCGCGCTGAAAATATAGAGACAGTTTCAAAAACTCCATTTCATTGACTTTCTGGCGGCATGAATCCGTTTGAGTTACAACGGTTGCGTCACATATTCGTACCAACATGTATTTAGCGATAGTATTTGGATATTACTAGGTTGCATCGCTTTTAACAGTGACACGTTTGACTGTGGGTCTTAATTGAACTGACTTTGGACTTTGACCTTATAAATGTGATAAATGAGCCAGTTTGACTACAAGAAATAACATTCTTATTAGTTGACATGATTACTGGAACTCAGCGATTACACCGGGCGCTGTGGTAGCGTTTTATTTAAAAATTAAGATAAACAAGTCTTTTTTTACTGTGGGACCAATCCTAGCCGTTAGTTCGCGCTGAAGAAATAGAAACAGTTTCAAAAACTACATTTCATTGACTTTCTAACGGTGTCAATCCGTGTGAGTTACAACGGTTGCGTCACATATTCGTACCAACATGTATTTAGTAATTTTATTCCGATATTACGAGGTTGCATTGCTTTTAACAGTGAAACGATTGACTCTGGGACTTAATTGAACTGATTTTGGACTGTGACCTTATAAATGTTATATGTGAGACAATTGGACTCCAAGAAATAACATTCTTCTTAATTTGACATGATTGTGGGAACTCACCGATTACACTGGACCCTGTGGTAGCGCTTCATTTAAAAATTTAGATAAATAAGTGATTTTTACTGTGGGACCAATCCTAGCCGTTAGCGCGCGCTGAAAATGTAGAGACAGTTTCGAAAACTACATTTCATTGACTTTCTAACGGTGTCAATCCGTTTGAGTTACAACGGTTGCGTCACATATTCGTACCAACATGTATTTAGTGATTTTCTTCCGATATTACTAAGTTGTATCGCTTTTAACAGTGAAGCGATTGACTGTGGGACTTAATTGAACTAACTTTGCACTGTGACCTGATAAATGTGATAAATGAGACAATTGTACTCCAAGGAATAACATTCTTCTAAATTTGACATGATTGCTGGAATTCAGCGATTACATTAGGCTCTGTGGTAGCGCTTTATTTAAAAATTAAGATAAATAAGTCTTTTTTCACTGTAGGACCAATCCTAGCCGTTAGTTCGCGCTGAAGAAATAGAGACAGTTTCAAAAACTACATTTCATTGACTTTCTTACGGTGTCAATCCGTTTGAGTTACAACAGTTACGTCACATATTCGTACAAACATGTATTTAGTGATTTTCTTCCGATATTACTAGGTTGCATTGCTTTTAACAGTGAAACGATTGACTCTGGGACTTAATTGAACTGATTTTGGACTGTGACCTTATAAATGTTATATGTGAGACAATTGGACTCCAAGAAATAACATTCTTCTTAATTTGACATGATTGTGGGAACTCACCGATTACACTGGACCCTGTGGTAGCGCTTCATTTAAAAATTTAGATAAATAAGTGATTTTTACTGTGGGACCAATCCTAGCCGTTAGCGCGCGCTGAAAATATAGAGACAGTTTCGAAAACTACATTTCATTGACTTTCTAGCGGTGTCAATCTGTTTGAGTTACAACGGTTCCGTCACATATTCGTACCAACATGTATTTAGTGATTTTCTTCCGATATTACTAAGTTGTATCGCTTTTAACAGTGAAGCGATTGACTGTTGGACTTAATTGAACTAACTTTGCACTGTGACCTGATAAATGTGATAAATGAGACAATTGGACTCCAAGGAATAACATTCTTCTAAATTTGACATGATTGCTGGAATTCAGCGATTACATTAGGCTCTGTGGTAGCGCTTTATTTAAAAATTAAGATAAATAAGTCTTTTTTTACTGTAGGACCAATCCTAGCCGTTAGTTCGCGCTGAAGAAATAGAGACAGTTTCAAAAACTACATTTCATTGACTTTCTTACGGTGTCAATCCGTTTGAGTTACAACAGTTACGTCACATATTCGTACAAACATGTATTTAGTGATTTTCTTCCGATATTACTAGGTTGCATTGCTTTTAACAGTGAAACGATTGACTCTGGGACTTAATTGAACTGATTTTGTACTGTGATCTTATAAATGTTATAAGTGAGACAATTGGACTCCAAGAAATAACATTCTTCTTAATTTGACATGATTGTGGGAACTCACCGATTACACTGGACCCCGTGGTAGCGCTTCATTTAAAAATTTAGATAAATCAGTCAATTTTACTGTGGGATCAATCCTAGCCGTTAGCGTGCGCTGAAGAAATAGAGACAGTTTCAAAAACTACATTTCATTGACTTTCTAACGGTGTCAATCCGGTTGAGTTACAACGGTTGCGTCACATATTCGTACCAACATATATTTAGCGATAGTATTCGGATATTACTAGGTTGCATCGCTTTTAACAGTGAAACGTTTGACTGTGAGACTTAATTGAACTGACTTTGGACTTTGACCTTATAAATGTTATAAGTGAGACAATTGGACTCCAAGAAATAACATTCTTCTTAAATTGACATGATTGTGGGAACTCACCGATTACACTTGACCCCGTGGTAGCGCTTCATTTAAAAATTTAGATAAATCAGTCAATTTTACTGTGGGACCAATCCTAGCCGTTAGCGCGCGCTGAAGATATAGAGAAAGTTTCAAAAACTCCATTTCATTGACTTTCTAACAGTGTCAATCCGTTTGAGTTACAACGGTTGCGTCACATATTCGTACCAACATGTATTTAGTAATTTTCTTCCGATATTACTAGGTTGCATTGCTTTTAACAGTGAAACGATTGACTCTGGGACTTAATTGAACTGATTTTGGACAGTGACCTGATAAATGTGATAAATGAGACAATTGGACTGCAAGGAATAACATTCTTCTAAATTTGACATGATTGCTGGAATTCAGCGATTACATTAGGCTCTGTGGTAGCGCTTTATTTAAAAATTAAGATAAATAAGTCATTTTTTACTGTAGGACCAATCCTAGCCGTTAGTTCGCGCTGAAGAAATAGAGACAGTTTCAAAAACTACATTTCATTGACTTTCTTACGGTGTCAATCCGTTTGAGTTACAACAGTTACGTCACATATTCGTACCAACATGTATTTAGTGATTTTCTTCCGATATTACTAGGTTGCATTGCTTTTAACAGTGAAACGATTGACTCTGGGACTTAATTTAACTGATTTTGGACTGTGATCTTATAAATATTATAAGTGAGACAATTGGACTCCAAGAAATAACATTCTTCTTAATTTGACATGATTGTGGGAACTCACCGATTACACTGGACCCCGTGGTAGCGCTTCATTTAAAAATTTAGATAAATCAGTCAATTTTAGTGTGGGACCAATTCTAGCCGTTAGCGCGCGCTGAAGATATAGAGAAAGTTTCAAAAACTCCATTTCATTGAATTTCTAACAGTGTCAATCCGTTTGAGTTACAACAGTTGCGTCACATATTCGAACCAACCTGTATTTAGCGATAGTATTCGGAAATTACTAGGTTCCATCGCTTTTAACAGTGAAACGTTTGACTGTGGGATTAATTGAACTGACTTTGGACTATGACCTTATAAATGTTATAAGTGAGACAATTGGACTCCAAGAAATAACATTCTTCTTAATTTGACATGATTGTAGGAACTCACCGATTACACTGGACCCCGTGGTAGCGCTTCATTTAAAAATTTAGATAAATCAGTCAATTTTACTGTGGGACCAATCCTAGCCGTTAGCGCGCGCTGAAGATATAGAGAAAGTTTCAAAAACTCCATTTCATTGACTTTCTAACAGTGTCAATCCGTTTGAGTTACAACGGTTGCGTCACATATTCGTACCAACATGTATTTAGTAATTTTCTTCCGATATTACAAGGTTGCATTGCTTTTAACAGTGAAACGATTGACTCTGGGACTTAATTGAACTGATTTTGGACTGTGACCTGATAAACATGATAAATGAGACAATTGGACTCCAAGGAATAACATTCTTCTAAATTTGACATGATTGCTGGAATTCAGCGATTACATTAGGCTCTGTGGTAGCGCTTTATTTAAAAATTAAGATAAATAAGTCTTTTTTTACTGTAGGACCAATCCTAGCCGTTAGTTCGCGCTGAAGAAATAGAGACAGTTTCAAAAACTACATTTCATTGACTTTCTTACGGTGTCAATCCGTTTGAGTTACAACAGTTACGTCACATATTCGTACCAACATGTATTTAGTGATTTTCTTCCGATATTACTAGGTTGCATTGCTTTTAACAGTGAAACGATTGACTCTGGGACTTAATTGAACTGATTTTGGACTGTGATCTTATAAATGTTATAAGTGAGACAATTGGACTCCAAGAAATAACATTCTTCTTAATTTGACATGATTGTGGGAACTCACCGATTACACTGGACCCTGTGGTAGCGCTTTATTTAAAAATTTAGATAAATCAGTCAATTTTAGTGTGGGACCAATTCTAGCCGTTAGCGCGCGCTGAAGATACAGAGAAAGTTTCAAAAACTCCATTTCATTGAATTTCTAACAGTGTCAATCCGTTTGAGTTACAACAGTTGCGTCACATATTCGAACCAACCTGTATTTAGCGATAGTATTCGGAAATTACTAGGTTCCATCGCTTTTAACAGTGAAACGTTTGACTGTGGGATTATTTGAACTGACTTTGGACTATGACCTTATAAATGTTATAAGTGAGACAATTGGACTCCAAGAAATAACATTCTTCTTAATTTGACATGATTGTAGGAACTCACCGATTACACTGGACCCCGTGGTAGCGCTTCATTTAAAAATTTAGATAAATCAGTCAATTTTACTGTGGGATCAATCCTAGCCGTTAGCGCGCGCTGAAGAAATAGAGACAGTTTCAAAAACTACATTTCATTGACTTTCTAACGGTGTCAATCCGGTTGAGTTACAACGGTTGCGTCACATATTCGTACCAACATATATTTAGCGATAGTATTCGGATATTACTAGGTTGCATCGCTTTTAACAGTGAAACGTTTGACTGTGGGACTTAATTGAACTGACTTTGGACTTTGACCTTATAAATGTTATAAGTGAGACAATTGGATTCCAAGAAATAACATTCTTCTTAAATTGACATGATTGTGGGAACTCACCGATTACACTTGACCCCGTGGTAGCGCTTCATTTAAAAATTTAGATAAATCAGTCAATTTTACTGTGGGACCAATCCTAGCTGTTAGCGCGGGCTGAAGATATAGAGAAAGTTTCAAAAACTCCATTTCATTGACTTTCTAACAGTGTCAATCCGTTTGAGTTACAACGGTTGCGTCACATATTCGAACCAACCTGTATTTAGCGATAGTATTCGGAAATTACTAGGTTGCATCGCTTTTAACAGTGAAACGTTTGACTGTGGGATTAATTGAACTGACTTTGCACTATGACCTTATAAATGTTATAAGTGAGACAATTGGACTCCAAGAATTAACATTCTTCTTAATTTGACATGATTGTAGGAACTCGCCGATTACACTGGATCCCGCGGTAGCGCTTCATTTAAAAATTTAGATAAATCAGTCAATTTTACTGTGGGATCAATCCTAGCCGTTAGCGCGCGCTGAAGAAATAGGGACAGTTTTAAAAACTACATTTCATTGACTTTCTAACGGTGTGAATCCGGTTGAGTTACAACGGTTGCGTCACATATTCGTACCAACATGTATTTAGCGATAGTATTCGGATATTAATAGGTTGCATCGCTTTTAACAGTGAAACGTTTGACTGTGGGACTTAATTGAACTGACTTTGGACTTTGACCTTATAAATGTGATAAATGAGCCAGTTTGACTACAAGAAATAACATTCTTCTTAATTTGACATGATTGCTGGAACTCAGCGATTACACTGGACGCTGTGGTAGCGCTTTATTAAACAATTAAGATAAATAAGTCATTTGTTACTGTGGGACCAATCCTAGCCGTTAGCGCGTGCTGAAGAATTAGAGACAGTTTCAAATACCACATTTCACCGACTTTCTAGCGGTGTCAATCCGTTTGAGTTACAACGGTTGCGTCACATATTCGTACCAACATGTATTCAGCGATATTTTTCCGCTATTACTAGGTTGCATCGCTTTTAACAGTGAAACGATTGACTGTTGGACTTAATTGAACTGATTTTGGACTGTGACCTTATAAGTGTGAAAGTGAGACAATTGGACTTCAATAAATAACATTCTTTTTCATTTGACATGATTGCCGAAACTCAGCGATTACATTGGCGCTGTGGTAGCGATTCATTTGAAAATTAAGATAAAAAATTCAGTTTTCACTGTGGGACCAATCCTAGCCGTTAGCGCGCTGAAGAAATAGCAACAGTTTCAAAAATTAAATTTCATTGACTTTCTAACGCTATCAAGACGCTTCATTTACATCGGTTGCGTCACATATTCGTACCAACAGGTATTTAGCGATACTTTTCTCATATTACTAGGTTGCATCGCTTTTAACAGTGATACGATTGACTGTGTGACTTAATTGAACTGATTTTGGACTGTGACCTTATAAATGTTACAAGTGAGACAATTGCACTCCAAGAAATAACATTCTTCTTAATTTGACATGATTGCTGGAACTCAGCGATTACACTGGGCGCTGTGGTTGCGCTACATTTAAAAATTTAGATAAATAAGTCATTTTACTGTGGGACCAGCGCGCTGAAAATATAGAGACAGTTTCAAAAGCTCCATTTCATTGACTTTCTAACGGTGTCAATCCGTTTGAGTTACAACGGTTGGGTCACATATTCGTACCAACATGTATTTAGTGATTTTCTTCCGATATTACTAAGTTGTATCGCTTTTAACAGTGATGCGATTGACTGTGGGACTTAATTGAACTGACTTTGGACTTTGACCTTATAAATGTGATAAATCAGCCAGTTTGACTACAAGAAATAACATTCTTCTTAATTTGACATGGTTGCTGGAACTCAGAGATTACACTGGGCGCTGTGGTAGCGCTTTATTAAACAATTAAGATAAATAAGTCTTTTTTTTACTGTGGGGCCAATCCTAGCCGTTAGTTCGCGCTGAAGAAATGGAGACAGTTTCAAAAACTACATTTCATTGACTTTCTAACGGTGTCAATCTGTTTCAGTTACAACAGTTACGTCACGTATTCGTACCAACATGTATTTAGTGATTTTCTTCCGATATTACTAAGTTGTTGTGCTTTTAACAGTGAAACGTTTGACTGTGGGATTAATTGAACTGACTTTGGACTATGACCTTATAAATGTTATAAGTGAGACAATTGGACTCCGAGAAATAACATTCTTCCTAATTTGACATGATTGTAGGAACTCACCGATTACACTGGACCCCGTGGTAGCGCTTCATTTAAAAATTTAGATAAATCAGTCAATTTTACTGTGGGATCAATCCTAGCCGTTAGCGCGCGCTGAAGAAATAGAGACAGTTTCAAAAACTACATTTCATTGACTTTCCAACGGTGTCAATTCGGTTGAGTTACAACGGTTGCCTCACATATTCGTACCAACATGTATTTAGCGATAGTATTCGGATATTACTAGGTTGCATCGCTTTTAACAGTGAAACGTTTGACTGTGGGACTTAATTGAATTGACTTTGGACTTTGACCTTATAAATGTGATAAATGAGCCAGTTTGACTAAAAGAAATAACATTCTTCTTAATTTGACATGATTGCTGAAACTCAGCGATTACACTGGGCGCTGTGGTAGCGCTTTATTAAACAATTACGATAAATAAGCCATTTTTTACTGTGGGACCAATCCTAGCCGTTAGCGCGCTGAAGAAATAGAGACAGTTTCAAATACTACATTTCACTGACTTTCTGACGGTGTCAGTCCGTTTAAGTTACAACGGTCGGGTCACATATTCGTACCAACATGTATTTAACGATATTTTTCTGATATTACTAGGTTGCATCGCTTTTAACAGTGAAACGATTGACTGTGGGACTTAATTGAACTAACTTTACACTGTGACCTGATAAATGTGACAAGTAAGACAAATGGACTCCAAGAAATAACATTCTTCTTAAATTGACGTGATTGCCGTAACTTAGCGATTACATTGGGCGCTGTGGTAGCGCTTCATTTAAAAATTCATATAAATAAGTCATCTTTACTGTGGGACCAATCCTGGCCGTTAGCGCGCGCTGAAGAATTAGAGACAGTTTCAAATACCACATTTCACTGACTTTCTAGCGGTGTCAGTCCGTTTGAGTTACAACAGTTGCGTTGCATATTCGTACCAACATGTATTTAGCGATATTTTTCCGCTATTACTAGGTTGCATCGCTTTTAACAGTGAAACGATTGACTGTGGGACTTAATTGAACTGATTTTGGACTGTGACCTGATAAATGTGATAAATAAGACAATTGGACTACAAGAAATAACATTCTTCTTAAATTGACGTGATTGCCGGAACTTAGCGATTACATTAGGCGCTGTGGTAGCGCGTCATTTAAAAATTGAGATTAATAAGTCATTTTTACTGTGGGACCAATGCTGGCAGTTATCGCGCGCTGAAGAAATAGCGACAGTTTCAAAAATTAAATTTCATTGACTTTCTAACGCTATCAAGACGCTTCAGTTACAACGGTTGCGTCACATATTCGTACCAACATGTATTTAGCGATCATTTTCTCATATTACTAGGTTGCATCGCTTTTAACAGTGAAACGATTGACTCTGGGACTTAATTGAACTGACTTTGGATTTTGACCTTATAAATGTGATAAATGAGCCAGTTTGACTACAGGAAATAACATTCTTATTAATCTGACATGATTGCTGGAACTCAGCGATTACACTGGGCGCTGTGGTAGAGTTTTATTTAAAAATTAAGATAAATAAGTCTTTTTTTACTGTGGGACCAATCCTAGCCGTTAGTTCGCGCTACAAAAATAGAGACAGTTTCAAAAACTACATTTCATTGACTTTCTAACGGTGTCGATCCGTTTGAGTTACAACAGTTACGTCACATATTCGTACCAACATGTATTTAGTGATAGTATTCGTAAATTACTAGGTTGCATCGCTTTTAACAGTGAAACGTTTGACTGTGGGATTAATTGAACTGACTTTGGACTATGACCTTATAAATGTTATAAGTGAGACAATTGGACTCCGAGAAATAACATTCTTCCTAATTTGACATGATTGTAGGAACTCACCGATTACACTGGACCCCGTGGTAGCGCTTCATTTAAAAATTTAGATAAATCAGTCAATTTTACTGTGGGATCAATCCTAGCCGTTAGCGCGCGCTGAAGAAATAGAGACAGTTTCAAAAACTACATTTCATTGACTTTCCAACGGTGTCAATTCGGTTGAGTTACAACGGTTGCCTCACATATTCGTACCAACATGTATTTAGCGATAGTATTCGGATATTACTAGGTTGCATCGCTTTTAACAGTGAAACGTTTGACTGTGGGACTTAATTGAACTGACTTTGGACTTTGACCTTATAAATGTGATAAATGAGCCAGTTTGACTAAAAGAAATAACATTCTTCTTAATTTGACATGATTGCTGAAACTCAGCGATTACACTGGGCGCTGTGGTAGCGCTTTATTAAACAATTAAGATAAATAAGCCATTTTTTACTGTGGGACCAATCCTAGCCGTTAGCGCGCTGAAGAAATAGAGACAGTTTCAAATACTACATTTCACTGACTTTCTGACGGTGTCAGTCCGTTTAAGTTACAACGGTTGGGTCACATATTCGTACCAACATGTATTTAACGATATTTTTCTGATATTACTAGGTTGCATCGCTTTTAACAGTGAAACGATTGACTGTGGGACTTAATTGAACTAACTTTACACTGTGACCTGATAAATGTGACAAATAAGACAATTGGACTCCAAGAAATAACATTCTTCTTAAATTGACGTGATTGCCGTAACTTAGCGATTACATTGGGCGCTGTGGTAGCGCTTCATTTAAAAATTCATATAAATAAGTCATCTTTACTGTGGGACCAATCCTGGCCGTTAGCGCGCGCTGAAGAAATAGCAACAGTTTCAAAAATTAAATTTCATTGAGTTTCAAACGCTATCAAGACGCTTTAGTTACAACGGTTGCGTCACATATTAGTACCAACATGTATTTAGTGATTTTCTTCCGATATTACTAAGTTGTATCGCTTTTAACAGTGATGCGATTGACTGTGGGACTTAATTGAACTAATTTGGGACTGTGACCTGATAAATGTAATAAATGAGACAATTGTTCTCCAAGAAATAACATTCTTCTTAATTTGACATGATTGCCGGACTCAGCGATTACACTGGGCCCTGTGGTAGCGCTTTATTAAACAATTAAGATAAATAAGTCATTTTTTACTGTGGGACCAATCCTAGCCGTTAGCGCGCGCTGAAGAAATAGAGACAGTTTCAAATACTACATTTCACTGACTTTCTAACGGTGTCAGTCCGTTTAAGTTACAACGGTTGGGTCACATATTCGTACCAACATGTATTTAGCGATATTTTTCTGATATTACTAGGTTGCATCGCTTTTAACAGTGAAACGATTGACTGTGGGACTTAATTGAACTGACTTTGTACTGTGACCTGATAAATGTGATAAATAAGACAATTGGACTACAAGAAATAACATTCTTCTTAAATTGACGTGATTGCCGGAACTTAGCGATTACATTAGGCGCTGTGGTAGCGCTTCATTTAAAAATTGAGATTAATAAGTCATCTTTACTGTGGGACCAATCCTGGCAGTTATCGCGCGCTGAAGAAATAGCGACAGTTTCAAAAATTAAATTTCATTGACTTTCTAACGCTATCAGGACGCTTCAGTTACAACGTTTGCGTCACATATTCGTACCAACATGTATTTAGCGATATTTTTCTGATATTACTAGGTTCCATCGCTTTTAACAGTGAAACGATTGACTGTGGGACTTAATTGAACTAACTTTGTACTGTGACCTGATAAATGTGATAAATGAGCCAGTTTGACTGCAAGAAATAACATTCTTATTAATCTGACATGATTGCTGGAACTCAGCGATTACACTGGGCGCTGTGGTAGCGTTTTATTTAAAAATTAAGATAAATAAGTCTTTTTTTACTGTGGGACCAATCCTAGCCGTTAGTTCGCGCTAAAGAAATAGAGACAGTTTCAAAAACTATATTTCATTGACTTTCTAACGGTGTCGATCCGTTTGAGTTACAACAGTTACGTCACATATTCGTACCAACATGTATTTAGTGATTTTCTTCCGATATTACTAGGTTGCATCGCTTTTAACAGTGAAACGATTGACTCTGGGACTTAATTGAACTGATATTGGACTGTGACCCTATAAATATTATAAGTGAGACAATTGGACTCCAAGAAATAACATTCTTCCTAATTTGACATGATTGCTGGAACTCACCGATTACACTGGACCCCGTGGTAGCGCTTAATATAAAAATTTAGATAAATCAGTAATTTTTACTGTGGGACCAATCCTAGCCGTTAGCACGCGCTGAAAAGATACAGAGACAGTTTCAAAAACTCCATTTCATTGACTTTCTAACAGTGTCAATCCGTTTGAGTTACAACGGTTGCGTCACATATTCGTACCAACCTGTATTTAGTGATTTTCTTCCGATATTACTAGGTTGCATTGCTTTTAACAGTGAAACGATTGACTCTGGGACTTAATTGAACTGATTGTGGACTGTGATCTTATAAATGTTATAAGTGAGACAATTGCACTCCAAGAAATAACATTCTTCTTAATTTGACATGATTGTGGGAACTCACCGATTACACTGGACCCCGTGGTAGCGCTTCATTTAAAAATTTAGATAAATCAGTCAATTTTACTGTGGGACCAATCCTAGCCGTTAGCGCGCGCTGAAAATATAGAGACAGTCTCAAAAACTCCATTTCATTGACTTTCTGGCGGCATGAATCCGTTTGAGTTACAACGGTTGCGTCACATATTCGTACCAACATGTATTTAGCGATAGTATTTGGATATTACTAGGTTGCATCGCTTTTAACAGTCACACGTTTGACTGTGGGTCTTAATTGAACTGACTTTGGACTTTGACCTTATATATGTGATAAATGAGCCAGTTTGACTACAAGAAATAACATTCTTATTAGTTGACATGATTGCTGGAATTCAGCGATTACACTGGGCGCTGTGGTAGCGTTTTATTTAAAAATTAAGATAAACAAGTCTTTTTTTACTGTGGGACCAATCCTAGCCGTTAGTTCGCGCTGAAGAAATAGAAACAGTTTCAAAAACTATATTTCATTGACTTTCTAACGGTGTCAATCCGTTTGAGTTACAACGGTTGCGTCACATATTCGTACCAACATGTATTTAGTGATTTTCTTCCGATATTACTAGGTTGCATTGCTTTTAACAGTGAAACGATTGACTCTGGGACTTAATTGAACTGATTTTGGACTGTGACCTTATAAATGTTATAAGTGAGACAATTGGACTCCAAGAAATAACATTCTTCTAAATTTGACATGATTGTGGGAACTCACCGATTACACTGGACCCTGTGGTAGCGCTTCATTTAAAAATTTAGATAAATAAGTGATTTTTACTGTGGGACCAATCCTAGCCGTTAGCGCGCGCTGAAAATATAGAGACAGTTTCAAAAACTACATTTCATTGACTTTCTAACGGTGTCAATCCGTTTGAGTTACAACGGTTGCGTCACATATTCGTACCAACATGTATTTAGTGATTTTCTTCCGATATTACTAAGTTGTATCGCTTTTAACAGTGAAGCGATTGACTGTGGGACTTAATTGAACTAACTTTGGACTGTGACCTGATAAATGTGACAAATAAGACAATTGGACTCCAAGAAATAACATTCTTCTTAAATTGACGTGATTGCCGTAACTTAGCGATTACATTGGGCGCTGTGGTAGCGCTTCATTTAAAAATTCATATAAATAAGTCATCTTTACTGTGGGACCAATCCTGGCAGTTAGCGCGCGCTGAAGAAATAGCAACAGTTTCAAAAATTAAATTTCATTGACTTTCTAACGCTATCAAGACGCTTCAGTTACAACGGTTGCGTCACATATTAGTACCAACATGTATTTAGTGATTTTCTTCCGATATTACTACGTTGTATCGCTTTTAACAGTGATGCGATTGACTGTGAGACTTAATTGAACTAATTTGGGACTGTGACCTGATAAATGTAATAAATGAGACAAATGGTCTCCAAGAAATAACATTCTTCTTAATTTGACATGATTGCCGGACTCAGCAATTACACTGGGCCCTGTGGTAGCGCTTTATTAAACAATTAAGATAAATAAGTCATTTTTTACTGTGGGACCAATCCTAGCCGTTAGCGCGCGCTGAAGAAATAGAGACAGTTTCAAATACTACATTTCACTGACTTTCTAACGGTGTCAGTCCGTTTAAGTTACAACTGTTGGGTCACATATTCGTACCAACATGTATTTAGCGATATTTTTCTGATATTACTAGGTTGCATCGCTTTTAACAGTGAAACGATTGACTGTGGGACTTAATTGAACTAACTTTGTACTGTGACCTGATAAATGTGATAAATAAGACAATTGGACTACAAGAAATAACATTCTTCTTAAATTGACGTGATTGCCGGAACTTAGCGATTACATTAGGCGCTGTGGTAGCGCTTCATTTAAAAATTGAGATTAATAAGTCATCTTTACTGTGGGACCAATCCTGGCAGTTATCGCGCGCTGAAGAAATAGCGAAAGTTTCAAAAATTAAATTTCATTGACTTTCTAATGCTATCAAGACGCTTCAGTTACAACGTTTGCGTCACATATTCGTACCAACATGTATTTAGCGATATTTTTCTGATATTACTAGGTTGCATCGCTTTTAACAGTGAAACGATTGACTGTGGGACTTAATTGAACTAACTTAGTACTGTGACCTGATAAATGTGATAAATGAGCCAGTTTGACTGCAAGAAATAACATTCTTATTAATCTGACATGATTGCTGGAACTCAGCGATTACACTGGGCGCTGTGGTAGCGTTTTATTTAAAAATTAAGATAAATAAGTCTTTTTTTACTGTGGGACCAATCCTAGCCGTTAGTTCGCGCTAAAGAAATAGAGACAGTTTCAAAAACTATATTTCATTGACTTTCTAACGGTGTCGATCCGTTTGAGTTACAACAGTTACGTCACATATTCGTACCAACATGTATTTAGTGATTTTCTTCCGATATTACTAGGTTGCATTGCTTTTAACAGTGAAACGATTGACTCTGGGACTTAATTGAACTGATTTTGGACTGTGACCTTATAAATGTTATAAGTGAGACAATTGGACTCCAAGAAATAACATTCTTCCTAATTTGACATGATTGTGGGAACTCACCGATTACACTGGACCCCGTGGTAGCGCTTAATATAAAAATTTAGATAAATCAGTAATTTTTACTGTGGGACCAATCCTAGCCGTTAGCACGCGCTGAAGATATAGAGACAGTTTCAAAAACTCCATTTCATTGACTTTCTAACAGTGTCAATCCGTTTGAGTTACAACGGTTGCGTCACATATTCGTACCAACCTGTATTTAGTGATTTTCTTCCGATATTACTAGGTTGCATTGCTTTTAACAGTGAAACGATTGACTCTGGGACTTAATTGAACTCATTGTGGACTGTGATCTTATAAATGTTATAAGTGAGACAATTGCACTCCAAGAAATAACATTCTTCTTAATTTGACATGATTGTGGGAACTCACCGATTACACTGGACCCCGTGGTAGCGCTTCATTTAAAAATTTAGATAAATCAGTCAAATTTACTGTGGGACCAATCCTAGCCGTTAGCGCGCGCTGAAAATATAGAGACAGTCTCAAAAACTCCATTTCATTGACTTTCTGGCGGCATGAATCCGTTTGAGTTACAACGGTTGCGTCACATATTCGTACCAACATGTATTTAGCGATAGTATTTGGATATTACTAGGTTGCATCGCTTTTAACAGTGACACGTTTGACTGTGGGTCTTAATTGAACTGACTTTGGACTTTGACCTTATATATGTGATAAATGAGCCAGTTTGACTACAAGAAATAACATTCTTATTAGTTGACATGATTGCTGGAATTCAGCGATTACACTGGGCGCTGTGGTAGCGTTTTATTTAAAAATTAAGATAAACAAGTCTTTTTTTACTGTGGGACCAATCCTAGCCGTTAGTTCGCGCTGAAGAAATAGAAACAGTATCAAAAACTATATTTCATTGACTTTCTAACGGTGTCAATCCGTTTGAGTTACAACGGTTGCGTCACATATTCGTACCAACATGTATTTAGTAATTTTCTTCGGATATTACTAGGTTGCATTGCTTTTAACAGTGAAACGATTGACTCTGGGACTTAATTGAACTGATTTTGGACTGTGACCTTATAAATGTTATAAGTGAGACAATTGGACTCCAAGAAATAACATTCTTCTTAATTTGACATGATTGTGGAAACTCACCGATTACACTGGACCCCGTGGTAGCGCTTCATTTAAAAATTTAGATAAATCAGTCAATTTTACTGTGGGACCAATCCTAGCCGTTAGCGCGCGCTGAAAATATAGAGACAGTCTCAAAAACTCCATTTCATTGACTTTCTGGCGACATGAATCCGTTTGAGTTACAACGGTTGCGTCACATATTCGTACCAACATGTATTTAGCGATAGTATTTGGATATTACTAGGTTGCATCGCTTTTAACAGTGACACGTTTGACTGTGGGTCTTAATTGAACTGACTTTGGACTTTGACCTTATAAATGTGATAAATGAGCCAGTTTGACTACAAGAAATAACATTCTTATTAGTTGACATGATTGCTGGAACTCAGCGATTACACCGGGCGCTGTGGTAGCGTTTTATTTAAAAATTAAGATAAATAAGTCTTTTTTTACTGTGGGACAAATCCTAGCTATTAGTTCGCGCGGAAGAAATAGAGACAGTTTCAAAAATAAAATTTCATTGACTTTCTAACGCTATCAAGACGCTTCAATTACAACGTTTGCGTCACATATTCGTACCAACATGTATTTAGCGATATTTTTCTGATATTACTAGGTTGCATCGCTTTTAACAGTGAAACGATTGACTGTGGGACTTAATTGAACTAACTTAGTACTGTGACCTGATAAATGTGATAAATGAGCCAGTTTGACTGCAAGAAATAACATTCTTATTAATCTGACATGATTGCTGGAACTCAGCGATTACACTGGGCGCTGTGGTAGCGTTTTATTTAAAAATTAAGATAAATAAGTCTTTTTTTTACTGTGGGACCAATCCTAGCCGTTAGTTCGCGCTAAAGAAATAGAGACAGTTTCAAAAACTATATTTCATTGACTTTCTAACGGTGTCGATCCGTTTGAGTTACAACAGTTACGTCACATATTCGTACCAACATGTATTTATTGATTTTCTTCCGATATTACTAGGTTGCATCGCTTTTAACAGTGAAACGATTGACTCTGGGACTTAATTGAACTGATTTTGGACTGTGACCCTATAAATATTATAAGTGAGACAATTGGACTCCAAGAAATAACATTCTTCCTAATTTGACATGATTGTGGGAACTCACCGATTACACTGGACCCCGTGGTAGCGCTTAATATAAAAATTTAGATAAATCAGTAATTTTTACTGTGGGACCAATCCTAGCCGTTAGCACGCGCTGAAGATATAGAGACAGTTTCAAAAACTCCATTTCATTGACTTTCTAACAGTGTCAATCCATTTGAGTTACAACGGTTGCGTCACATATTCGTACCAACCTGTATTTAGTGATTTTCTTCCGATATTACTAGGTTGCATTGCTTTTAACAGTGAAACGATTGACTCTGGGACTTAATTGAACTCATTGTGGACTGTGATCTTATAAATGTTATAAGTGAGACAATTGCACTCCAAGAAATAACATTCTTCTTAATTTGACATGATTGTGGGAACTCACCGATTACACTGGACCCCGTGGTAGCGCTTCATTTAAAAATTTAGATAAATCAGTCAAATTAACTGTGGGACCAATCCTAGCCGTTAGCGCGCGCTGAAAATATAGAGACAGTCTCAAAAACTCCATTTCATTGACTTTCTGGCGGCATGAATCCGTTTGAGTTACAACGGTTGCGTCACATATTCGTACCAACATGTATTTAGCGATAGTCTTTGGATATTACTAGGTTGCATCGCTTTTAACAGTGACACGTTTGACTGTGGATCTTAATTGAACTGACTTTGGACTTTGACCTTATATATGTGATAAATGAGCCAGTTTGACTACAAGAAATAACATTCTTCTAAATTTGACATGATTGTGGGAACTCACCGATTACACTGGACCCTGTGGTAGCGCTTCATTTAAAAATTTAGATAAATAAGTCTTTTTTTACTGTGGGACCAATCCTAGCCGTTAGCGCGCGCTGAAAATATAGAGACAGTCTCAAAAACTACATTTCATTGACTTTCTAACGGTGTCAATCCGTTTGAGTTACAACGGTTGCGTCACATATTCGTACCAACATGTATTTAGTGATTTTCTTCCGATATTACTAAGTTGTATCGCTTTTAACAGTGAAGCGATTGACTGTGGGACTTAATTGAACTAACTTTGGACTGTGACCTGATAAATGTGATAAATGAGACAATTGGACTCCAAGAAATAACATTCTTCTAAATTTGACATGATTGCTGGAATTCAGCGATTACATTAGGCTATGTGGTAGCGCTTTATTTAAAAATTAAGTTAAATAAGTCTTTTTTTACTGTGGGACCAATCCTAGCCGTTAGTTCGCGCTGAAGAACTAGGGACAGTTTCAGAAACTACATTTCATTGACTTTCTTACGGTGTCAATTCGTTTGAGTTACAACAGTTACGTCACATATTCGTACCAACATGTATTTAGTGATTTTCTTCCGATATTACTAGGTTGCATTGCTTTTAACAGTGAAACGATTGACTCTGGGACTTAATTGAACTGATTGTGGACTGTGATCTTATAAATGTTATAAGTGAGACAATTGCACTCCAAGAAATAACATTCTTCTTAATTTGACATGATTGTGGGATCTCACCGATTACACTGGACCCCGTGGTAGCGCTTCATTTAAAAATTTAGATAAATCAGTCAATTTTACTGTGGGACCAATCCTAGCCGTTAGCGCGCGCTGAAAATATAGAGACAGTCTCAAAAACTCCATTTCATTGACTTTCTGGCGGCATGAATCCGTTTGAGTTACAACGGTTGCGTCACATATTCGTACCAACATGTATTTAGTGATTTTCTTCCGATATTACTAAGTTGTATCGCTTTTAACAGTGAAGCGATTGACTGTGGGACTTAATTGAACTAACTTTGGACTGTGACCTGATAAATGTGATAAATGAGACAATTGGACTCCAAGGAATAACATTCTTCTAAATTTGACATGATTGCTGGAATTCAGCGATTACATTAGGCTCTGTGGTAGCGCTTTATTTAAAAATTAAGATAAATAAGTGTTTTTTTACTGTGAGACCAATCCTAGCCGTTAGTTCACGCTGAAGAAATAGAGACAGTTTCAAAAAACTACATTTCATTGACTTCCTTACGGTGTCAATCCGTTTGAGTTACAACAGTTACGTCACATATTCGTACCAACATGTATTTAGTGATTTTCTTCCGATATTACTAGGTTGCATTGCTTTTAACAGTGAAACGATTGACTCTGGGACTTAATTGAACTGATTTTGGACTGTGATCTTATAAATGTTATAAGTGAGACAATTGGACTCCAAGAAATAACATTCTTCTTATTTTGACATGATTGTGGGAACTCACCGATTACATTGGACCCCGTGGTAGCGCTTCATTTAAAAATTTAGATAAATCAGTCAATTTTACTGTGGGACCAATCCTAGCCGTTAGCACGCGCTGAAAATATAGAGACAGTTTCAAAAACTCCATTTCATTGACTTTCTGGCGGCATGAATCCGTTTCAGTTACAACGGTTGCGTCACATATTCGTACCAACATGTATTTAGCGATAGTATTTGCATATTACTAGGTTGCATCGCTTTTAACAGTGAAACGTTTGACTGTGGGTCTTAATTGAACTGACTTTGGACTTTGACCTTATAAATGTGATAAATGAGCCAGTTTGACTACAAGAAATAACATTCTTATTAGTTGACATGATTGCTGGAACTCAGCGATTACACCGGGCGCTGTGGCAGCGTTTTATTTAAAAATTAAGATAAAAAAGTCTTTTTTTACTGTGGGACCAATCCTAGCCGTTAGCGCTCGCTGAAAATATAGAGACAGTTTCGAAAACTACATTTCATTGACTTTCTAACGGTGTCAATCCGTTTGAGTTACAACGGTTGCGTCACATATTCGTACCAACATGTATTTAGTGATTTTCTTCCGATATTACTAAGTTGTATCGCTTTTAACAGTGAAGCGATTGACTGTGGGACTTAATTGAACTAACTTTGGACTGTGACCTAATAAATGTGATAAATGAGACAATTGGACTCCAAGGAATAACATTCTTCTAAATTTGACATGATTGCTGGAATTCAGCGATTACATTAGGCTCTGTGGTGGCGCTTTATTTAAAAATTAAGATAAATAAGTCTTTTTTTACTGTAGGACCAATCCTAGCCGTTAGTTCGCGCTGAAGAAATAGAGACAGTTTCAAAAACTACATTTCATTGACTTTCTTACGGTGTCGATCCGTTTGAGTTACAACAGTTACGTCACATATTCGTACCAACATGCATTTAGTGATTTTCTTCCGATATTACTAGGTTGCATTGCTTTTAACAGTGAAACGATTGACTCTGGGACTTAATTGAACTGATTTTGGATTGTGATCTTATAAATGTTATAAGTGAGACAATTGGACTCCAAGAAATAACATTCTTCTTAATTTGACATGATTGTGGGAACTCACCGATTACACTGGACCCCGTGGTAGCGCTTCATTTAAAACTTTAGATAAATCAATCAATTTTAGTGTGGGACCAATCCTAGCCGTTAGCGCGCGCTGAAGATATAGAGAAAGTTTCAAAAACTCCATTTCATTGACTTTCTAACAGTGTCAATCCGTTTGAGTTACAACAGTTGCGTCTTATATTCGAACCAACCTGTATTTAGCGATAGTATTCGGAAATTACTAGGTTCCATCGCTTTTAGCAGTGAAACGTTTGACTGTAGGATTAATTGAACTGACTTTGGACTATGACCTTATAAATGTTATAAGTGAGACAATTGGACTCCAAGAAATAACATTTTTCTTAATTTGACATGATTGTAGGAACTCACCGATTACACTGGACCCCGTGGTAGCGCTTCATTTAAAAATTTAGATAAATCAGTCAAATTTACTGTGGGATCAATCCTAGCCGTTAGTGTGCGCTGAAGAAATAGAGACAGTCTCAAAAACTACATTTCATTGACTTTCTAACGGTGTCAATCCGGTTGAGTTACAACGGTTGCGTCACATATTCGTACCAACATATATTTAGCGATAGTATTCGGATATTACTAGGTTGCATCGCTTTTAACAGTGAAACGTTTGACTGTGGGACTTAATTGAACTGACTTTGGACTTTGACCTTATAAATGTTATAAGTGAGACAATTGGACTCCAAGGAATAACATTCTTCTAAATTTGACATGATTGCTGGAACTCAGCGATTACACCGGGCGCTGTGGCAGCGTTTTATTTAAAAATTAAGATAAACAAGTCTTTTTTTACTGTGGGACCAATCCTAGCCGTTAGTTCGCGCTGAAGAAATAGAAACAGTTTCAAAAACTATATTTCATTGACTTCCTAACGGTGTCAATCCGTTTGAGTTACAACGGTTGCGTCACATATTCGTACCAACATGTATTTAGTAATTTTCTTCCGATATTACTAGGTTGCATTGCTTTTAACAGTGAAACGATTGACTCTGGGACTTAATTGAACTGATTTTGGACTGTGATCTTATAAATGTTATAAGTGAGACAATTGGACTCCAAGAAATAACATTCTTCTTATTTTGACATGATTGTGGGAACTCACCGATTACATTGGACCCCGTGGTAGCGCTTCATTTAAAAATTTAGATAAATCAGTCAATTTTACTGTGGGACCAATCCTAGCCGTTAGCACGCGCTGAAAATATAGAGACAGTTTCAAAAACTCCATTTCATTGACTTTCTGGCGGCATGAATCCGTTTCAGTTACAACGGTTGCGTCACATATTCGTACCAACATGTATTTAGCGATAGTATTTGGATATTACTAGGTTGCATCGCTTTTAACAGTGAAACGTTTGACTGTGGGTCTTAATTGAACTGACTTTGGACTTTGACCTTATAAATGTGATAAATGAGCCAGTTTGACTACAAGAAATAACATTCTTATTAGTTGACATGATTGCTGGAACTCAGCGATTACACCGGGCGCTGTGGCAGCGTTTTATTTAAAAATTAAGATAAAAAAGTCTTTTTTTACTGTGGGACCAATCCTAGCCGTCAGCGCTCGCTGAAAATATAGAGACAGTTTCGAAAACTACATTTCATTGACTTTCTAACGGTGTCAATCCGTTTGAGTTACAACGGTTGCGTCACATATTCGTACCAACATGTATTTAGTGATTTTCTTCTGATATTACTAAGTTGTATCGCTTTTAACAGTGAAGCGATTGACTGTGGGACTTAATTGAACTAACTTTGGACTGTGACCTAATAAATGTGATAAATGAGACAATTGGACTCCAAGGAATAACATTCTTCTAAATTTGACAAGATTGCTGGAATTCAGCGATTACATTAGGCTCTGTGGTGGCGCTTTATTTAAAAATTAAGATAAATAAGTCTTTTTTTACTGTAGGACCAATCCTAGCCGTTAGTTCGCGCTGAAGAAATAGAGACAGTTTCAAAAACTACATTTCATTGACTTTCTTACGGTGTCGATCCGTTTGAGTTACAACAGTTACGTCACATATTCGTACCAACATGCATTTAGTGATTTTCTTCCGATATTACTAGGTTGCATTGCTTTTAACAGTGAAACGATTGACTCTGGGACTTAATTGAACTGATTTTGGATTGTGATCTTATAAATGTTATAAGTGAGACAATTGGACTCCAAGAAATAACATTCTTCTAAATTTGACATGATTGCTGGAACTCAGCGATTACACCGGGCGCTGTGGCAGCGTTTTATTTAAAAATTAAGATAAACAAGTCTTTTTTTACTGTGGGACCAATCCTAGCCGTTAGTTCGCGCTGAAGAAATAGAAACAGTTTCAAAAACTATATTTCATTGACTTCCTAACGGTGTCAATCCGTTTGAGTTACAACGGTTGCGTCACATATTCGTACCAACATGTATTTAGTAATTTTCTTCCGATATTACTAGGTTGCATTGCTTTTAACAGTGAAACGATTGACTCTGGCTCTTAATTGAACTGATTTTGGACTGTGACCTTATAAATGTTATAAGTGAGACAATTGGACTCCAAGAAATAACATTCTTCCTAATTTGACATGATTGTGGGGACTCACCGATTACACTGGACCCTGTGGTAGCGCTTCATTTAAAAATTTAGATAAATAAGTGATTTTTACTGTGGGACCAATCCTAACCGTTAGCGCGCGCTGAAAATATAGAGACAGTTTCGAAAACTACATTTCATTGACTTTCTAACGGTGTCAATCCGTTTGAGTTACAACGGTTGCGTCACATATTCGTACCAACATGTATTTAGTAATTTTCTTCCGATATTACTAGGTTGCATTGCTTTTAACAGTGAAACGATTGACTCTGGGACTTAATTGAACTGATTTTGGACTGTGACCTTATAAATGTTATAAGTGAGACAATTGGACTCCAAGAAATAACATTCTTCTTAATTTGACATGATTGTGGGAACTCACCGATTACACTGGACCCTGTGGTAGCGCTTCATTTAAAAATTTAGATAAATAAGTGATTTTTACTGTGGGACCAATCCTAGCCGTTAGCGCGCGCTGAAGATATAGAGAAAGTTTCAAAAACTCCATTTCATTGACTTTCTAACAGTGTCAATCCGTTTGAGTTACAACAGTTGCGTCACATATTCGAACCAACCTGTATTTAGCGATAGTATTCGGAAATTACTAGGTTCCATCGCTTTTAACAGTGAAACGTTTGACTGTGGGATTAATTGAACTGACTTTGGACTATGACCTTATAAATGTTATAAGTGAGACAATTGGACTCCAAGAAATAACATTCTTCTTAATTTGACATGATTGTAGGAACTCACCGATTACACTGGACCCCGTGGTAGCGCTTCATTTAAAAACTTAGATAAATCAGTCAATTTTACTGTGGGATCAATCCTAGCCGTTAGCGTGCGCTGAAGAAATAGAGACAGTCTCAAAAACTACATTTCATTGACTTTCTAACGGTGTCAATCCGGTTGAGTTACAACGGTTGCGTCACATATTCGTACCAACATATATTTAGCGATAGTATTCGGATATTACTAGGTTGCATCGCTTTTAACAGTGAAACGTTTGACTGTGGGACTTAATTGAACTGACTTTGGACTTTGACCTTATAAATGTTATAAGTGAGACAATTGGACTCCAAGGAATAACATTCTTCTAAATTTGACATGATTGCTGGAATTCAGCGATTACATTAGGCTCTGTGGTAGCGCTTTATTTAAAAATTAAGATAAATAAGTCTTTTTTTACTGTGAGACCAATCCTAGCCGTTAGTTCACGCTGAAGAAAAAGAGACAGTTTCAAAAAACTACATTTCATTGACTTCCTTACGGTGTCAATCCGTTTGAGTTACAACAGTTACGTCACATATTCGTACCAACATGTATTTAGTGATTTTCTTCCGATATTACTAGGTTGCATTGCTTTTAACAGTGAAACGATTGACTCTGGGACTTAATTGAACTGATTTTGGACTGTGATCTTATAAATGTTATAAGTGAGACAATTGGACTCCAAGAAATAACATTCTTCTTAATTTGACATGATTGTGGGAACTCACCGATTACACTGGACCCCGTGGTAGCGCTTCATTTAAAAATTTAGATAAATCAGTCAATTTTACTGTGGGACAAATCCTAGCCGTTAGCGCGCGCTGAAAATATAGAGACAGTTTCAAAAACTCCATTTCATTGACTTTCTGGCGGCATGAATCCGTTTGAGTTACAACGGTTACGTCACATATTCGTACCAACATGTATTTAGCGATAGTATTTGGATATTACTAGGTTGCATCGCTTTTAACAGTGAAACGTTTGACTGTGGGTCTTAATTGAACTGACTTTGGACTTTGACCTTATAAATGTGATAAATGAGCCAGTTTGACTACAAGAAATAACATTCTTATTAGTTGACATGATTGCTGGAACTCACCGATTACACTGGACCCCGTGGTAGCGCTTCATTTAAAAATTTAGATAAATCAATCAATTTTAGTGTGGGACCAATTCTAGCCGTTAGCGCGCGCTGAAGATATAGAGAAAGTTTCAAAAACTCCATTTCATTGACTTTCTAACAGTGTCAATCCGTTTGAGTTACAACAGTTGCGTCACATATTCAAACCAACCTGTATTTAGCGATAGTATTCGGAAATTACTAGGTTCCATCGCTTTTAACAGTGAAACGTTTGACTGTGGGATTAATTGAACTGACTTTGGACTATGACCTTATAAATGTTATAAGTGAGACAATTGGACTCCAAGAAATAACATTCTTCTTAATTTGACATGATTGTAGGAACTCACCGATTACACTGGACCCCGTGGTAGCGCTTCATTTAAAAATTTAGATAAATAAGTCAATTTTACTGTGGGATCAATCCTAGCCGTTAGCGTGCGCTGAAGAAATAGAGACAGTCTCAAAAACTACATTTCATTGACTTTCTAACGGTGTCAATCCGGTTGAGTTACAACGGTTGCGTCACATATTCGTACCAACATATATTTAGCGATAGTATTCGGATATTACTAGGTTGCATCGCTTTTAACAGTGAAACGTTTGACTGTGGGACTTAAGTGAACTGACTTTGGACTTTGACCTTATAAATGTTATAAGTGAGACAATTGGACTCCAAGAAATAACATTCTTCTTAAATTGACATGATTGTGGGAACTCACCGATTACACTTGACCCCGTGGTAGCGCTTCATTTAAAAATTTAGATAAATCAGTCAATTTTACTGTGGGACCAATCCTAGCCGTTAGCGCGCGCTGAAGATATAGAGAAAGTTTCAAAAACTCCATTTCATTGACTTTCTAACAGTGTCAATCCGTTTGAGTTACAACAGTTGCGTCACATAATCGAACCAACCTGTATTTAGCGATAGTAATCGGAAATTACTAGGTTGCATCGCTTTTAACAGTGAAACGTTTGACTGTGGGATTAATTGAACTGACTTTGGACTATGACCTTATAAATGTTATAAGTGAGACAATTGGCTTGCAAGAATTAACATTCTTCTTAATTTAACATGATTGTAGGAACTCGCCGATTACACTGGATCCCGTGGTAGCGCTTCATTTAAAAATTTAGATAAATAAGTCATTTGTTACTGTGGGACCAATCCTAGCCGTTAGCGCGCGCTGAAGAAATAGCAACAGTTTGAAAAATTAAATTTCATTGACTTTCTAACGCTATCAAGACGCTTCATTTACATCGGTTGCGTCACATATTCGTACCAACATGTATTTAGTGATTTTCTTCCGATATTACTAGGTTGCATCGCTTTTAACAGTGAAACGATTGACTGTGGGACTTAATTGAACTGATTTTGGACTGTGACCTTATAAGTGTGAAAGTGGGACCATTGGACTTCAAGAAATAACATTCTTTTTAATTTGACATGATTGCCGAAACTCAGCGATTACATTGGCGCTGTGGTAGCGCTTTATTAAACAATTAAGATAAATAAGTCATTTTTTACTGTGGGACCAATCCTAGCCGTTAGCGCGCGCTGAAGAATTAGAGACAGTTTCAAATACCACATTTCACTGACTTTCTAGCGGTGTCAGTCCGTTTGAGTTACAACAGTTGCGTTGCATTTTCGTACCAACATGTATTTAGCGATATTTTTCCGCTATTACTAGGTTGCATCGCTTTTAACAGTGAAACGATTGACTGTGGGACTTAATTGAACTGATTTTGGACTGTTACCTTATAAGTGTGAAAGTGGGACCATTGGACTTCAAGAAATAACATTCTTTTTAATTTGACATGATTGCCGAAACTCAGCGATTACATTGGCGCTGTGGTAGCGATTCATTTAAAAATTAAGATAAAAAATTCAGTTTTTACTGTGGGACCAATCCTAGCCGTTTGCGCGCTGAAGAAATAGAGATAGTTTCAAATACTACATTTCACTGACTTTCTAACGGTGTCAGTCCGTTTAAGTTACAACGGTTGGGTCACATATTCGTACCAACATGTATTTAGCGATATTTTTCTGATATTACTAGGTTGCATCGCTTTTAACAGTGAAACGATTGACTGTGGGACTTAATTGAACTAACTTTGTACTGTGACCTGATAAATGTGATAAATAAGACAATTGGACTACAAGAAATAACATTCTTCTTAAATTGACATGATTGTAGGAACTCACCGATTACACTGGACCCCGTGGTAGCGCTTTATTAAACAATTAAGATAAATAAGTCATTTTTTACTGTGGGACCAATCCTAGCCGTTAGCGCACGCTGAAGAATTAGAGACAGTTTCAAATACCACATTTCACTGACTTTCTAGCGGTGTCAGTCCGTTTGAGTTACAACAGTTGCGTTGCATATTCGTACCAACATGTATTTAGCGATATTTTTCCGCTATTACTAGGTTGCATCGCTTTTAACAGTGAAACGATTGACTGTGGGACTTAATTGAACTGATTTTGGACTGTGACCTTATAAGTGTGAAAGTGAGACAATTGGACTTCAAGAAATAACATTCTTTTTAATTTGACATGATTGCCGAAACTCAGCGATTACATTGGCGCTGTGGTAGCGATTCAATTAAAAATTAAGATAAAAAATTCAGTTTTTACTGTGGGACCAATCCTAGCCGTTTGCGCGCTGAAAAAATAGAGATAGTTTCAAATACTACATTTCACTGACTTTCTAACGCTGTCAGTCCGTTTAAGTTACAACGGTTGGGTCACATATTCGTACCAACATGTATTTAGCGATATTTTTCTGATATTACTAGGTTGCATCGCTTTTAACAGTGAAACGATTGACTGTGGGACTTAATTGAACTAACTTTGTACTGTGACCTGATAAATGTGATAAATAAGACAATTGGACTACAAGAAATAACATTCTTCTTAAATTGACGTGATTGCCGGAACTTAGCGATTACATTAGGCGCTGTGGTAGCGCTTCATTTAAAAATTGAGATTAATAAGTCATTTTTACTGTGGGACCAATGCTGGCAGTTATCGCGCGCTGAAGAAATAGCGACAGTTTCAAAAATTAAATTTCATTGACTTTCTAACGCTATCAAGACGCTTCAGTTACAAAGGTTGCGTCACATATTCGTACCAACATGTATTTAGCGATCATTTTCTCATATTACTAGGTTGCATCGCTTTTAACAGTGAAACGATTGACTCTGGGACTTAATTGAACTGACTTTGGATTTTGACCTTATAAATGTGATAAATGAGCCAGTTTGACTACAGGAAATAACATTCTTATTAATCTGACATGATTGCTGGAACTCAGCGATTACACTGGGCGCTGTGGTAGAGTTTTATTTAAAAATTAAGATAAATAAGTCTTTTTTTACTGTGGGACCAATCCTAGCCGTTAGTTCGCGCTACAAAAATAGAGACAGTTTCAAAAACTACATTTCATTGACTTTCTAACGGTGTCGATCCGTTTGAGTTACAACAGTTACGTCACATATTCGTACCAACATGTATTTAGTGATAGTATTCGTAAATTACTAGGTTGCATCGCTTTTAACAGTGAAACGTTTGACTGTGGGATTAATTGAACTGACTTTGGACTATGACCTTATAAATGTTATAAGTGAGACAATTGGACTCCAAGAAATAACATTCTTCCTAATTTGACATGATTGTAGGAACTCACCGATTACACTGGACCCCGTGGTAGCGCTTCATTTAAAAATTTAGATAAATCAGTCAATTTTACTGTGGGATCAATCCTAGCCGTTAGCGCGCGCTGAAGAAATAGAGACAGTTTCAAAACCTACATTTCATTGACTTTCCAACGGTGTTAATTCGGTTGAGTTACAACGGTTGCCTCACATATTCGTACCAACATGTATTTAGCGATAGTATTCGGATATTACTAGGTTGCATCGCTTTTAACAGTGAAACGTTTGACTGTGGGACTTAATTGAACTGACTTTGGACTTTGACCTTATAAATGTGATAAATGAGCCAGTTTGACTAAAAGAAATAACATTCTTCTTAATTTGACATGATTGCCGAAACTCAGCGATTACACTGGGCGCTGTGGTAGCGCTTTATTAAACAATTAAGATAAATAAGCCATTTTTACTGTGGGACCAATCCTAGCCGTTAGCGCGCTGAAGAAATAGAGACAGTTTCAAATACTACATTTCACTGACTTTCTGACGGTGTCAGTCCGTTTAAGTTACAACGGTTGGGTCACATATTCGTACCAACATGTATTTAACGATATTTTTCTGATATTACTAGGTTGCATCGCTTTTAACAGTGAAACGATTGACTGTGGGACTTAATTGAACTAACTTTGGACTGTGACCTGATAAATGTGACAAATAAGACAATTGGACTCCAAGAAATAACATTCTTCTTAAATTGACGTGATTGCCGTAACTTAGCGATTACATTGGGCGCTGTGGTAGCGCTTCATTTAAAAATTCATATAAATAAGTCATCTTTACTGTGGGACCAATCCTGGCAGTTAGCGCGCGCTGAAGAAATAGCAACAGTTTCAAAAACTCCATTTCATTGACTTTCTGGCGGCATGAATCCGTTTGAGTTACAACGGTTACGTCACATATTCGTACCAACATGTATTTAGCGATAGTATTTGGATATTACTAGGTTGCATCGCTTTTAACAGTGAAACGTTTGACTGTGGGTCTTAATTGAACTGACTTTGGACTTTGACCTTATAAATGTGATAAATGAGCCAGTTTGACTACAAGAAATAACATTCTTATTAGTTGACATGATTGCTGGAACTCACCGATTACACTGGACCCCGTGGTAGCGCTTCATTTAAAAATTTAGATAAATCAATCAATTTTAGTGTGGGACCAATTCTAGCCGTTAGCGCGCGCTGAAGATATAGAGAAAGTTTCAAAAACTCCATTTCATTGACTTTCTAACAGTGTCAATCCGTTTGAGTTACAACAGTTGCGTCACATATTCAAACCAACCTGTATTTAGCGATAGTATTCGGAAATTACTAGGTTCCATCGCTTTTAACAGTGAAACGTTTGACTGTGGGATTAATTGAACTGACTTTGGACTATGACCTTATAAATGTTATAAGTGAGACAATTGGACTCCAAGAAATAACATTCTTCTTAATTTGACATGATTGTAGGAACTCACCGATTACACTGGACCCCGTGGTAGCGCTTCATTTAAAAATTTAGATAAATCAGTCAATTTTACTGTGGGATCAATCCTAGCCGTTAGCGTGCGCTGAAGAAATAGAGACAGTCTCAAAAACTACATTTCATTGACTTTCTAACGGTGTCAATCCGGTTGAGTTACAACGGTTGCGTCACATATTCGTACCAACATATATTTAGCGATAGTATTCGGATATTACTAGGTTGCATCGCTTTTAACAGTGAAACGTTTGACTGTGGGACTTAAGTGAACTGACTTTGGACTTTGACCTTATAAATGTTATAAGTGAGACAATTGGACTCCAAGAAATAACATTCTTCTTAAATTGACATGATTGTGGGAACTCACCGATTACACTTGACCCCGTGGTAGCGCTTCATTTAAAAATTTAGATAAATCAGTCAATTTTACTGTGGGACCAATCCTAGCCGTTAGCGCGCGCTGAAGATATAGAGAAAGTTTCAAAAACTCCATTTCATTGACTTTCTAACAGTGTCAATCCGTTTGAGTTACAACGGTTGCGTCACATATTCGTACCAACCTGTATTTAGCGATAGTATTCAGAAATTACTAGGTTGCATCGCTTTTAACAGTGAAACGTTTGACTGTGGGATTAATTGAACTGACCTTGGATTTGACCTTGTAAATGTGATAAATGAGCCAGTTTGACTACAAGAAATAACATTCTTCTTAATTAGACATGATTGTTGGAACTCAGCGGTTACACTGGGCGCTGTGGTAGCGTGTGATTTTAAAATTAGGATAAATAAGTCTTTTTTTTACTGTTGGACAAATCCTAGCCGTTAGTTCGCGCTGAAGAAATAGAGACAGTTTCAAAAACTACAATTCATTGACTTTCTAACGGTGTCAATCCAATTGAGTTACAACGGTTGCGTCACATATTCGTACCAACATGTATTTAGCGATAGTATTGGGATATTACTAGGTTGCATCGCTTTTAACAGTGAAACGTTTGACTGTGGGACTTAATTGAACTGACCTTGGACTTTGATCTTGTAAATGTGATAAATGAGCCAGTTTGACTACAAGAAATAACATTTTTCTTAATCTGTGATGATTGCTGGAAATCAGCGGTTACACTGGGCGTTGTGGTAGCGTTTGATTTAAAAAGTAGGATAGATAAGTCTTTTTTTACTGTGGGACCAATCCTAGCCGTTAGTTCGCACTGAAGAAATAGAGACAGTTTCAAAAACTACATTTCATTGACTTTCCAACGGTATCAATCCGTTTGAGTTACAACGGTTAGGTCACATATTCGTCCCCACATGTATTTAGCGATAGTTTTCGCATATTACTAGGTTGCATCGCTTTTAACAGTGAAACGTTTGACTGTGGGACTTAACAGAACTGATTTTGGACTTTGACCTTATAAATGTGATAAATGAGCCAGTTTGAGTACAAGAAATGACATTCTTCTTACTTTGACATGAGTGCTGGAACTCAGCGATTACACTGGGCGCTGTGGTAGCGCTTTATTAAACAATTAAGATAAATAAGTCATTTTTTACTGTGGGACCAATCCTAGCCGTTAGCGCGCGCTGAAGAATTCGAGACAGTTTCAAATACCACATTTCACTGACTTTCTAGCGGTGTTAGTCCGGTTGAGCTACAAGGATTGCGTCACATATTCGTACCAACATGTATTTAGCGATAGTATTCGGATATTACTAGGTTGCATCGCTTTTAACAGTGAAACGTTTGACTGTGGGACTTAATTGAACTGACTTTGGACTTTGACCTTATCAATGTGATAAATGAGCCAGTTTGACTACAAGAAATAACATTCTTATTAATCTGACATGATTGCTGGAACTCAGCGATTACACTGGGCGTTGTGGTAGCGTTTTATTTAAAAATTAAGATAAATAAGTCTTTTTTTACTGTGGGATCAATCCTAGCCGTTAGTTCGCGCTGAAGAAATAGAGAAAGTTTCAAAAACTCCATTTCATTGACTTTCTAACAGTGTCAATCCGTTTGAGTTACAACAGTTACGTCACGTATTCGTACCAACATGTATTTAGTGATTTTCTTCCGATATTACTAAGTTGTATTGCTTTTAACAGTGAAACGATTGACTGTGGGAATTAATTGAACTGATTCTGGACTGTGACCTTATTAATGTGATAAATGAGCCAATTGGACTCCAAGAAATAACATTCTTCTTAAATTGACATGATTGTGGGAACTCACCGATTACACTGGACCCCGTGGTAGCGCTTCATTTAAAAATTTAGATAAATTAGTCAATTTTACTGTGGGACCAATCCTAGCCGTTAGCGCGCACTGAAGATATAGAGAAAGTTTCAAAAACTCCATTTCATTGACTTTCTAACAGTGTCAATCCGTTTGAGTTACAACAGTAGCGTCACATATTCGAACCAACCTGTATTTAGCGATAGTATTCGGAAATTACTAGGTTGCATCGCTTTTAACAGTGATACGTTTGACTGTGGGATTATTTGAACTGACTTTGGACTATGACCTTATAAATGTTATAAGTGACACAATTGGACTCCAAGAAATAACATTCTTCTTAATTTGACATGATTGCTGGAACTCAGCGATTACACTGGGCGCTGTGGTAGCGCTTTATTAAACAATTAAGATAAATAAGTCATTTTTTACTGCGGGTCCAATCCTAGCCGTTAGCGCGTGCTGAAGAATTAGAGACAGTTTCAAATACCACATTTCACCGACTTTCTAGCGGTGTCAGTCCGTTTGAGTTACAACGGTTGCGTCACATATTCGTACCAACATGTATTTAACGATATTTTTCCGCTATTACTAGGTTGCATCGTTTTTAACAGTGAAACGATTGACTGTGGGAGTTAATTGAACTGATTTTGGACTGTGACCTTATAAGTGTGAAAGTGAGACAATTGGACTTTAAGAAATAACATTCTTTTTAATTTGACATGATTGCCGAAACTCAGCGATTACATTGGCGCTGTGGTAGCGATTCATTTAAAAATTAAGATAAAAAATTCAGTTTTTACTGTGGGACCAATCCTAGCCGTTTGTGCGCTGAAGAAATAGAGACAGTTTTAAATACTACATTTCACTGACTTTCTAACGGTGTCAGTCCGTTTAAGTTGCAACGGTTGGGTCACATATTCGTACCAACATGTATTTAGCGATATTTTTCTGATATTACTAGGTTGCATCGCTTTTAACAGTGAAACGATTGACTGTGGGACTTAATTGAACTAACTTTGTACTGTGACCTGATAATTGTGATAAATAAGACAATTGGACTACAAGAAATAACATTCTTTTTAAATTGACGTGATTGCCGGAACTTAGCGATTACATTAGGCGCTGTGGTAGCGCTTCATTTAAAAATTTAGATTAATAAGTCATCTTTAGTGTGGGACCAATCCTGGCAGTTATCGCGCGCTGAAGAAATAGCGACAGTTTCAAAAATTAAATTTCATTGACTTTCTAACGCTATCAAGACGCTTCATTTACATCGGTTGCGTCACATATTCGTACCAACAGGTATTTAGCGATACTTTTCTCATATTACTAGGTTGCATCGCTTTTAACAGTGAAACGATTGACTCTGGGACTTAATTGAACTGATTTTGGACTGTGACCTTATAAATGTTACAAGTGAGACAATTGCACTCCAAGAAATAACATTCTTCTTAATTTGACATGATTGTGGGAACTCAGCGATTACACTGAACCCTGTGGTAGCGCTTAATTTAAAAATTTAGATAAATAAGTCATTTTACTGTGGGACCAGCGCGCTGAAAATATAGAGACAGTTTCAAAAGCACCATTTCATTGACTTTCTAACTGTGTCAATCCGTTTGAGTTACAACGGTTGGGTCACATATTCGTACCAACATGTATTTAGTGATTTTCTTCCGATATTACTAAGTTGTATCGCTTTTAACAGTGATGAGATTGACTGTGGGACTTAATTGAACTGACTTTGGACTTTGACCTTATAAATGTGATAAATCAGCCAGTTTGACTACAAGAAATAACATTCTTCTTATTTTGACATGATTGTGGGAACTCACCGATTACACTGGACCATGTGGTAGCGCTTCATTTAAAAATTTAGATAAATTAGTCAATTTTACTGTAGGACCAATCCTAGCCGTTAGCGCGCACTGAAGATATAGAGAAAGTTTCAAAAACTGCATTTCATTGACTTTCTAACAGTGTCAATCCGTTTGTGTTACAACAGTTGCGTCACCTATTCGAACCAACCTATATTTAGCGATAGTATTCGGAAATTACTAGGTTGCATCGCTTTTAACAGTGAAACGTTTGACTGTTGGATTAATTGAACTGATTCTGGACTGTGACCTTATTAATGTGATAAATGAGCCAATTGGACTCCAAGAAATAACATTCTTCTTAAATTGACATGATTGCCGAAACTCAGCGATTACATTGGCGCTGTGGTAGCGATTCATTTAAAAATTAAGATAAAAAATTCAGTTTTTACTGTGGGACCAATCCTAGCCGTTAGCGCGCTGAAGAATTAGAGACAGTTTCAAATACCACATTTCATTGACTTTCTAGAGGTGTCAGTCCGTTTGAGTTACAACAGTTGCGTTGCATATTCGTACCAACATGTATTTAGCGATATTTTTCCGCTATTACTAGGTTGCATCGCTTTTAACAGTGAAACGATTGACTGTGGGACTTAATTGAACTGATTTTGGACTGTGACCTTATAAGTGTGAAAGTAAGACAATTGGACTTCAAGAAATAACATTCTTTTTAATTTGACATGATTGCCGAAACTCAGCGATTACATTGGCGCTGTGGTAGCAATTCATTTAAAAATTAAGATAAAAAATTCAGTTTTTACTGTGGGACCAATCCTAGCCGTTTGCGCGCTGAAGAAATAGAGATAGTTTCAAATACTACATTTCACTGACTTTCTAACGGTGTCAGTCCGTTTAAGTTACAACGGTTGGGTCACATATTCGTCCCCACATGTATTTAGCGATATTTTTCTGATATTACTAGGTTGCATCGCTTTTAACAGTGAAACGTTTGACTGTGGGACTTAACAGAACTGATTTTGGACTTTGACCTTACAAATGTGATAAATGAGCCAGTTTGACTACAAGAAATAACATTCTTCTTACTTTGACATGAGTGCTGGAACTCAGCGATTACACTGGGCGCTATGGTAGCGCTTTTTTAAACAATTAAGATAAATAAGTCATTTTTTACTGTGGGACCAATCCTAGCCGTTAGCGCGCGCTGAAGAATTAGAGACAGTTTCAAATACCACATTTCACTGACCTTCTAGCGGTGTCAGTCCGGTTGAGTTACAACGATTGCGTCACATATTCGTGCCAACATGTATTTAGCGATAGTATTCGGATATTACTAGGTTGCATCGCTTTTAACAGTGAAACGTTTGACTGTGGGACTTAATTGAACTGACTTTGGACTTTGACCTTATCAATGTGATAAATGAGCCAGTTTGACTACAAGAAATAACATTCTTATTAATCTGACATGATTGCTGGAACTCAGCGATTACACTGGGCGTTGTGGTAGCGTTTTATTTAAAAAATTAAGATAATTAAGTCTCTTTTTACTGTGGGACCAATCCTAGCCGTTAGTTTGCGCTGAAGAAATAGAGACAGTTTCAAAAACTACATTTCATTGACTTTCTAACGGTGTCAATCCGTTTGAGTTACAACAGTTACGTCACGTATTCGTACCAACATGTATTTAATGATTTTCTTCCGATATTACTAACTTGTATTGCTTTTAACATTGAAACGATTGACTGTGGGAATTAATTGAACTGATTCTGGACTGTGACCTTATTAATGTGATAAATGAGCCAATTGGACTCCAAGAAATAACATTCTTCTTAAATTGACATGATTGTGGGAACTCACCGATTACACTGGACCCCGTGGTAGCGCTTCATTTAAAAATTTAGATAAATTAGTCAATTTTACTGTGGGACCAATCCTAGCCGTTAGCGCGCATTGAAGATATAGAGAAAGTTTCAAAAACTCCATTTCATTGACTTTCTAACAGTGTCAATCCGTTTGAGTTACAACAGTTGCGTCACATATTCGAACCAACCTGTATTGAGCGATAGTATTCGGAAATTACTAGGTTGCATCGCTTTTAACAGTGAAACGTTTGACTGTGGGATTAATTGAACTGACTTTGGACTATGACCTTATAAATGTTGTAAGTGAGACAATTGGACTCCAAGAAATAACATTCTTCTTAATTTGACATGATTGTAGGAACTCACCGATTACACTGGACCCCGTGCTAGCGCTTCATTTAAAAATTTAGAAAAATCAGTCAATTTTACTGTGGGATCAGTCCTAGCCGTTAGCGCGCGCTAAAGAAATAGAGACAGTTTCAAAAACTACATTTCATTGACTTTCTAACGGTGTCAATCCGGTTGAGTTACAACGATTGCGTCACATATTCGTACCAACATGTGTTTAGCAATAGTGTTCGGATATTACTAGGTTGCATCGCTTTTAACAGTGAAACGTTTGACTGTGGGACTTAATTGAACTGACTTTGGACTTTGACCTTATAAATGTGATAAATGAGCCAGTTTGACTACAAGAAATAACATTCTTAATAATCTGACATGATTGCTGGAACTCAGCGATTACACTGGGCGTTGTGGTAGCGTTTTATTTAAAAATTAAGATAAATAAGTCTTTTTTTACTGTGGGACCAATCCTAGCCGTTAGTTCGCGCTGAAGAAATAGAGACAGTTTCAAAAACTACATTTCATTGACTTTCTAACGGTGTCAATCCGTTTGAGTTACAACGGTTGCGTCACATAGTCGTACCAACATGTATTTAGTGATTTTCTTCCGATATTACTAGGTTGCATCGCTTTTAACAGTGAAATGTTTGACTGTGGGATTAATTGAACTGACTTTGGACTATGACCTTATAAATGTTGTAAGTGAGACAATTGGACTCCAAGAAATAACATTCTTCTTAATTTGACATGATTGTAGGAACTCACCGATTACACTGGACCCCGTGGTAGCGCTTCATTTAAAAATTTAGAAAAATCAGTCAATTTTACTGTGGGATCAGTCCTAGCCGTTAGCGCGCGCTAAAGAAATAGAGACAGTTTCAAAAACTACATTTCATTGACTTTCTAACGGTGTCAATCCGGTTGAGTTACAACGATTGCGTCACATATTCGTACCAACATGTGTTTAGCAATAGTGTTCGGATATTACTAGGTTGCATCGCTTTTAACAGTGAAACGTTTGACTGTGGGACTTAATTGAACTGACTTTGGACTTTGACCTTATAAATGTGATAAATGAGCCAGTTTGACTACAAGAAATAACATTCTCAATAATCTGACATGATTGCTGGAACTCAGCGATTACACTGGACGTTGTGGTAGCGTTTTATTTAAAAATTAAGATAAATAAGTCTTTTTTACTGTGGGATCAATCCTAGCCGTTAGTTCGCGCTGAAGAAATAGAGACAGTTTCAAAAACTACATTTCATTGACTTTCTAACGGTGTCAATCCGTTTGAGTTACAACAGTTACGTCACGTATTCGTACCAACATGTATTTAGTGATTTTCTTCCGATATTACTAAGTTGTATTGCTTTTAACAGTGAAACGATTGACTGTGGGAATTAATTGACCTGATTCTGGACTGTGACCTTATTAATGTGATAAATGAACCAATTGGACTCCAAGAAATAACATTCTTCTTAAATTGACATGATTGTGGGAACTCACCGATTACACTGGACCCCGTGGTAACGCTTCATTTGAAAATTTAGATAAATTAGTCAATTTTACTGTGGGACCAATCCCAGCCGTTAGGGCGCACTGAAGATATAGAGAAAGTTTCAAAAACTCCATTTCATTGACTTTCTAACAGTGTCAATCCGTTTGAGTTACAACAGTTGCGTCACATATTCGAACCAACCTGTATTGAGCGATAGTATTCGGAAATTACTAGGTTGCATCGCTTTTTACAGTGAAACGTTTGACTGTGGGACTTAATTGAACTGACTTTGGACTTTGACCTTATAAATGTGATCAATGAGCCAGTTTGACTGCAAGAAATAACATTCTTATTAATTTGACATGATTGCTGGAACTCAGCGATTACACTGGGCGTTGTGGTAGCGTTTTATTTAAAAATTAAGATAAATAAGTCTTTTTTTACTGTGGGACCAATCCTAGCCGTTAGTTCGCGCTGAAGAAATAGAGACAGTTTCAATAACTACATTTCATTGACTTTCTAACGGTGTCAATCCGTTTGAGTTGCAACAGTTACGTCACGTATTCGTACCAACATGTATTTAGTGATTTTCTTCCGATATTACTAAGTTGTATTGCTTTTAACAGTGAAACGATTGACTGTGGGAATTAATTGAACTGATTCTGGACTGTGACCTTATTAATGTGATAAATGAGCCAATTAGACTCCAAGAAATAACATTCTTCTTAAATTGACATGATTGTGGGAACTCACCGATTACACTGGACCATGTGGTAGCGCTTCATTTAAAAATTTAGTTAAATTGGTCAATTTTACTGTGGGACCAATCCTAGCCGTTAGCGCGCACTGAAGATATAGAGAAAGTTTCAAAAACTCTATTTCATTGACTTTCTAACAGTGTCAATCCGTTTGAGTTACAACAGTAGCGTCACATATTCGAACCAACCTGTATTTAGCGATAGTATTCGGAAATTACTAGGTTGTATCGCTTTTAACAGTGAAACGATTGACTGTGGGAGTTAATTGAACTGATTTTGGACTGTGACCTTATAAGTGTGAAAGTGAGACAATTGGACTTTAAGAAATAAGATTCTTTTTAATTTGACATGATTGCCGAAACTCAGCGATTACATTGGCGCTGTGGTAGCGTTTCATTTAAAAATTAAGATAAAAAATTCAGTTTTTACTGTGGGACCAATCCTAGCCGTTAGCGCGCTGAAGAAATAGAGAAAGTTTCAAATACTACATTTCACTGACTTTCTGACGGTGTCAGTTCGTTTAAGTTACAACGGCTGGGTCACATATTCGTACCAACATGTATTTAACGATATTTTTCGGATATTAGTAGGTTGCATCGCTTTTAACAGTGAAACGATTGACTCTGGGACTTAATTGAACTGATTTTGGACTGTGACCCTATAAATGTTATAGGTGAGACAATTGGACTCCAAGAAATAACATTCTTCTTAATTTGACATGATTGTGGGAACTCACCGATTACACTGGACCCCGTGGTAGCGCTTAATATTAAAATTTAGATAAATCAGTCATTTTTACTGTGGGACCAATGCTAGCCGTTAGCGCGCGCTGAAGATATAGAGACAGTTTCAAAAACTCCATTTCATTGACTTTCTAACAGTGTCAATCCGTTTGAGTTACGACGGTTGCGTCACATATTCGTACCAACATGTATTTAGCGATAGTATTCGGATATTACTAGGTTGCATCGCTTTTAACAGTGAAACGATTGACTGTGGGAGTTAATTGTACTGATTTTGGACTGTGACCTTATAAGTGTGAAAGTGAGACAATTGGACTTTAAGAAATAACATTCTTTTTAATTTGACATGATTGCCGAAACTCAGCGATTACATTGGCGCTGTGGTAGCGATTCATTTAAAAATTAAGATAAAAAATACAGTTTTTACTGTGGGACCAATCCTAGCCGTTAGCGCGCTGAAGAAATAGAGACAGTTTCAAATACTACATTTCACTGACTTTCTGACGGTGTCAGTTCGTTTAAGTTACAACGGCTGGGTCACATATTCGTACCAACATGTATTTAACGATATTTTTCTGATATTACTAGGTTGCATCGCTTTTAACAGTGAAACGATTGACTCTGGGACTTAATTGAACTGATTTTGGACTGTGACCCTATAAATGTGATAAATGCGCCAGTTTGACTACAAGAAACAACATTCTTATTAATCTGACATGATTGCTGGAACTCAGCGATTACACTGGGCGCTGCAGTAGCGTTTTATTTAAAATTTAAGATAAATAAGTCTTATTTACTGTGGTACCAATCCTAGCCGTTAGTTCGCACTGAAGAAATAGAGATAGTTTCAAAAACTACATTTCATTGACTTTCTAACGGTGTCGATCCGTTTGAGTTACAACAGTTACGTCACATATTCGTACCAACATGTATTTAGTGATTTTCTTCCGATATTACTAGGTTGCATCGCTTTTAACAGTGAAACGATTGACTCTGGGACTTAATTGAACTGATTTTGGACTGTGATCCTATAAATGTTATAGGTGAGACAATTGGACTCCAAGAAATAACATTCTTCTTAATTTAACATGATTGTGGGAACTCACCGATTACACTGGACCCCGTGGTAGCGCTTAATATTAAAATTTAGATAAATCAGTCATTTTTACTGTGGGACCAATCCTAGCCGTTAGCGCGCGCTGAAGATATATAGACACTTTCAAAAACTCCATTTCATTGACTTTCTAACAGTGTCAATCCGTTTGAGTTACAACGGTTGCGTCGCATATTCGTACCAACCTGTATTTAGCGATAGTATTCGGAAATTACTAGGTTGCATCGCTTTTAACAGTGAAACATTTGACTGTGGGATTAATTGAACTGACTTTGGACAATGACCTTATAAATGTGATAAATGCGCCAGTTTGACTACAAGAAACAACATTCTTATTAATCTGACATGATTGCTGGAACTCAGCGATTACACTGGGCGCTGCAGTAGCGTTTTATTTAAAATTTAAGATAAATAAGTCTTATTTACTGTGGTACCAATCCTAGCCGTTAGTTCGCGCTAAAGAAATAGAGACAGTTTCAAAAACTACATTTCATTGACTTTCTAACGCTGTCAATCCGGTTGAGTTACGACGGTTGCGTCACATATTCGTACCAACATGTATTTAGCGATAGTATTCGGATATTACTAGGTTGCATCGCTTTTAACAGTGAAACGTTTTACTGTGGGACTTAATTGAACTGACCTTGGACTTTGACCTTGTAAATGTGATAAATGAGCCAGTTTGACTCCAAGAAATAACATTCTTCTTAATTTGACATGATTGTAGTAACTCGCCGATTACACTGGACCCCGTGGTAGCGCTTTATTTAAAAATTTAGAAAAATCAGTCAATTTTACTGTGGGATCAATCCTAGCCGTTAGCGCGCGCTGAAGAAATAGAGACAGTTTCAAAAACTACATTTCATTGACTTTCTAACGGTGTCAATTCGGTTGAGTTACAACGGTTGCGTCACATATTCGTACCAACATGTATTTAAGGATATTTTTCCGCTATTACTAGGTTGCATCGCTTTTAACAGTGAAACGATTGACTGTGGGAGTTAATTGAACTGATTTTGGACTGTGACCTTATAAGTGTGAAAGTGAGACAATTGGACTTTAAGAAATAACATTCTTTTTAATTTGACATGATTGCCGAAACTCAGCGATTACATTGGCGCTGTGGTAGCGATTCATTTAAAAATTAAGATAAAAAATTCAGTTTTTACTGTGGGACCAATCCTAGCCGTTAGCGCGCTGAAGAAATAGAGATAGTTTCAAAAACTACATTTCATTGACTTTTTAACGGTGTCGATCCGTTTGAGTTACAACAGTTACGTCACATATTCGTACCAACATGTATTTAGTGATTTCCTTCCGATATTACTAGGTTGCATCGCTTTTAACAGTGAAACGATTGACTCTGGGACTTAATTGAATTGATTTTGGACTGTGATCCTATAAATGTTATAGGTGAGACAATTGGACTCCAAGAAATAACATTCTTCTTAATTTGACATGATTGTGGGAACTCACCGATTACACTGGACCCCGTGGTAGCGCTTAATATTAAAATTTAGATAAATCAGTCATTTTTACTGTGGGACCAATCCTAGCCGTTAGCGCGCGCTGAAAATATATAGACAGTTTCAAAAACTCCATTTCATTGACTTTCTAACAGTGTCAATCCGTTTGAGTTACAACGGTTGCGTCACATATTCGTACCAACCTGTATTTAGCGATAGTATTCGGAAATTACTAGGTTGCATCGCTTTTAACAGTGAAACATTTGACTGTGGGATTAATTGAACTGACTTTGGACAATGACCTTATAAATGTGATAAATGCGCCAGTTTGACTACAAGAAACAACATTCTTATTAATCTGACATGATTGCTGGAACTCAGCGATTACACTGGGCGCTGCAGTAGCGTTTTATTTAAAATTTAAGATAAATAAGTCTTATTTACTGTGGTACCAATCCTAGCCGTTAGCGCGCGCTGAAGATATAGAGACAGTTTCAAAAACTCCATTTCATTGACTTTCTAACAGTGTCAATCCGTTTGAGTTACAACGGTTGCGTCACATATTCGTACCAACCTGTATTTAGCAATAGTATTCGGAAATAACTAGGTTGCATCGCTTTTAACAGTGAAACATTTGACTGTGGGATTAATTGAACTGACTTTGGACTATGACCTTATAAATGTGATAAATGCGCCAGTTTGACTACAAGAAACAACATTCTTATTAATCTGACATGATTGCTGGAACTCAGCGATTACACTGGGCGCTGCAGTAGCGTTTTATTTAAAATTTAAGATAAATAAGTCTTATTTACTGTGGTACCAATCCTAGCCGTTAGTTCGCGCTGAAGAAATAGAGACAGTTTCAAAAACTACATTTCATTGACTTTCTAACGGTGTCAATCCGGTTGAGTTACAACGGTTGCGTCACATATTCGTACCAACATGTATTTAAGGATATTTTTCCGCTATTACTAGGTTGCATCGCTTTTAACAGTGAAACGATTGACTGTGGGAGTTAATTGAACTGATTTTGGACTGTGACCTTATAAGTGTGAAAGTGAGACAATTGGACTTTAAGAAATAACATTCTTTTTAATTTGACATGATTGCCGAAACTCAGCGATTACATTGGCGCTGTGGTAGCGATTCATTTAAAAATTAAGATAAAAAATTCAGTTTTTACTGTGGGACCAATCCTAGCCGTTAGCGCGCTGAAGAAATAGAGATAGTTTCAAAAACTACATTTCATTGACTTTCTAACGGTGTCGATCCGTTTGAGTTACAACAGTTACGTCACATATTCGTACCAACATGTATTTAGTGATTTCCTTCCGATATTACTAGGTTGCATCGCTTTTAACAGTGAAACGATTGACTCTGGGACTTAATTGAATTGATTTTGGACTGTGATCCTATAAATGTTATAGGTGAGACAATTGGACTCCAAGAAATAACATTCTTCTTAATTTCACATGATTGTGGGAACTCACCGATTACACTGGACCCCGTGGTAGCGCTTAATATTAAAATTTAGATAAATCAGTCATTTTTACTGTGGGACCAATCCTAGCCGTTAGCGCGCGCTGAAAATATATAGACAGTTTCAAAAACTCCATTTCATTGACTTTCTAACAGTGTCAATCCGTTTGAGTTACAACGGTTGCGTCACATATTCGTACCAACCTGTATTTAGCGATAGTATTCGGAAATTACTAGGTTGCATCGCTTTTAACAGTGAAACATTTGACTGTGGGATTAATTGAACTGACTTTGGACAATGACCTTATAAATGTGATAAATGCGCCAGTTTGACTACAAGAAACAACATTCTTATTAATCTGACATGATTGCTGGAACTCAGCGATTACACTGGGCGCTGCAGTAGCGTTTTATTTAAAATTTAAGATAAATAAGTCTTATTTACTGTGGTACCAATCCTAGCCGTTAGCGCGCGCTGAAGATATAGAGACAGTTTCAAAAACTCCATTTCATTGACTTTCTAACAGTGTCAATCCGTTTGAGTTACAACGGTTGCGTCAAATATTCGTACCAACCTGTATTTAGCAATAGTATTCGGAAATAACTAGGTTGCATCGCTTTTAACAGTGAAACATTTGACTGTGGGATTAATTGAACTGACTTTGGACTATGACCTTATAAATGTGATAAATGCGCCAGTTTGACTACAAGAAACAACATTCTTATTAATCTGACATGATTGCTGGAACTCAGCGATTACACTGGGCGCTGCAGTAGCGTTTTATTTAAAATTTAAGATAAATAAGTCTTATTTACTGTGGTACCAATCCTAGCCGTTAGTTCGCGCTGAAGAAATAGAGACAGTTTCAAAAACTACATTTCATTGACTTTCTAACGGTGTCAATCCGTTTGAGTTACAACAGTTACGTCACATATTCGTACCAACATGTATTTAGTGATTTTCTTCCGATATTACTAGGTTGCATCGCTTTTAACAGTGAAACGATTGACTCTGGGACTTAATTGAACTGATTTTGGACTGTGACCTTGTAAATGTGATAAATGAGGCAGTTTGACTCCAAGAAATAACTTCTTCTTAATTTGACATGATTGTAGTAACTCGCCGATTACACTGGACCCCGTGGTAGCGCTTTATTTAAAAATTTAGAAAAATCAGTCAATTTTACTGTGGGATCAATCCTAGCCGTTAGCGCGCGCTGAAGATATATAGACACTTTCAAAAACTCCATTTCATTGACTTTCTAACAGTGTCAATCCGTTTGAGTTACAACGGTTGCGTCGCATATTCGTACCAACCTGTATTTAGCGATAGTATTCGGAAATTACTAGGTTGCATCGCTTTTAACAGTGAAACATTTGACTGTGGGATTAATTGAACTGACTTTGGACAATGACCTTATAAATGTGATAAATGCGCCAGTTTGACTACAAGAAACAACATTCTTATTAATCTGACATGATTGCTGGAACTCAGCGATTACACTGGGCGCTGCAGTAGCGTTTTATTTAAAATTTAAGATAAATAAGTCTTTTTTACTGTGGTACCAATCCTAGCCGTTAGTTCGCGCTAAAGAAATAGAGACAGTTTCAAAAACTACATTTCATTGACTTTCTAACGCTGTCAATCCGGTTGAGTTACGACGGTTGCGTCACATATTCGTACCAACATGTATTTAGCGATAGTATTCGGATATTACTAGGTTGCATCGCTTTTAACAGTGAAACGTTTTACTGTGGGACTTAATTGAACTGACCTTGGACTTTGACCTTGTAAATGTGATAAATGAGCCAGTTTGACTCCAAGAAATAACATTCTTCTTAATTTGACATGATTGTAGTAACTCGCCGATTACACTGGACCCCGTGGTAGCGCTTTATTTAAAAATTTAGAAAAATCAGTCAATTTTACTGTGGGATCAATCCTAGCCGTTAGCGCGCGCTGAAGAAATAGAGACAGTTTCAAAAACTACATTTCATTGACTTTCTAACGGTGTCAATCCGGTTGAGTTACAACGGTTGCGTCACATATTCGTACCAACATGTATTTAAGGATATTTTTCCGATATTACTAGGTTGCATCGCTTTTAACAGTGAAACGATTGACTCTGGGACTTAATTGAACTGATTTTGGACTGTGACCCTATAAATGTTATAGGTGAGACAATTGTACTCCAAGAAATAACATTCTTCTTAATTTGACATGATTGTGGGAACTCACCGATTACACTGGACCCCGTGGTAGCGCTTAATATTAAAATTTAGATAAATCAGTCATTTTTACTGTGGGACCAATCTTAGCCGTTAGCTCGCGCTGAAGATATATAGACAGTTTCAAAAATTCCATTTCATTGACTTTCTAACAGTGTCAATCCGTTTGAGTTACAACGGTTGCGTCACATATTCGTACCAACCTGTATTTAGCGATAGTATTCGGAGATTACTAGGTTGCATCGCTTTTAACAGTGAAACATTTGACTGTGGGATTAATTGAACTGACTTTGGACAATGACCTTATAAATGTGATAAATGCGCCAGTTTGACTACAAGAAACAACATTCTTATTAATCTGACATGATTGCTGGAACTCAGCGATTACACTGGGCGCTGCAGTAGCGTTTTATTTAAAATTTAAGATAAATAAGTCTTATTTACTGTGGTACCAATCCTAGCCGTTAGTTCGCGCTAAAGAAATAGAGACAGTTTCAAAAACTACATTTCATTGACTTTCTAACGCTGTCAATCCGGTTGAGTTACGACGGTTGCGTCACATATTCGTACCAACATGTATTTAGCGATAGTATTCGGATATTACTAAGTTGCATCGCCTTTAACAGTGAAACGTTTTACTGTGGGACTTAATTGAACTGACCTTGGACTTTGACCTTGTAAATGTGATAAATGAGCCAGTTTGACTCCAAGAAATAAAATTCTTCTTAATTTGACATGATTGTAGTAACTCGCCGATTACACTGGACCCCGTGGTAGCGCTTTATTTAAAAATTTAGAAAAATCAGTCATTTTTACTGTGGAACCAATCCTAGCCGTTAGCGCGCGCTGAAGATATAGAGACAGTTTCAAAAACTCCATTTCATTGACTTTCTAACAGTGTCAATCCGTTTGAGTTACAACGGTTGCGTCACATATTCGTACCAACCTGTATTTAGCGATAGTATTCGGAAATTACTAGGTTGCATCGCTTTTAACAGTGAAACATTTGACTGTGGGATTAATTGAACTGACTTTGGACTATGACCTTATAAATGTGATAAATGCGCCAGTTTGACTACAAGAAACAACATTCTTATTAATCTGACATGATTGCTGGAACTCAGCGATTACACTGGGCGCTGCAGTAGCGTTTTATTTAAAATTTAAGATAAATAAGTCTTATTTACTGTGGTACCAATCCTAGCCGTTAGTTCGCGCTGAAGAAATAGAGATAGTTTCAAAAACTACATTTCATTGACTTTCTAACGGTGTCGATCCGTTTGAGTTACAACAGTTACGTCACATATTCGTACCAACATGTATTTAGTGATTTTCTTCCGATATTACTAGGTTGCATCGCTTTTAACAGTGAAACGATTGACTCTGGGACTTAATTGAACTGATTTTGGACTGTGACCCTATAAATGTTATAGGTGAGACAATTGGACTCCAAGAAATAACAGTCTTATTAATTTGACATGATTGTGGGAACTCACCGATTACACTGGACCCCGTGGTAGCGCTTAATATTAAAATTTAGATAAATCAGTCATTTTTACTGTGGGACCAATCCTAGCCGTTAGCGCGCGCTGAAAATATATAGACAGTTTCAGAAACTCCATTTCATTGACTTTCTAACAGTGTCAATCCGTTTGAGTTACAACGGTTGCGTCACATATTCGTACCAACCTGTATTTAGCGATAGTATTCGGAAATTACTAGGTTGCATCGCTTTTAACAGTGAAACATTTGACTGTGGGATTAATTGAACTGACTTTGGACAATGACCTTATAAATGTGATAAATGCGCCAGTTTGACTTCAAGAAACAACATTCTTATTAATCTGACACGATTGCTGGAACTCAGCGATTACACTGGGCGCTGCAGTAGCGTTTTATTTAAAATTTAAGATAAATAAGTCTTATTTACTGTGGTACCAATCCTAGCCGTTAGCGCGCGCTGAAGATATAGAGACAGTTTCAAAAACTCCATTTCATTGACTTTATAACAGTGTCAATCCGTTTGAGTTACAACGGTTGCGTCACATATTCGTACCAACCTGTATTTAGCGATAGTATTCGGAAATAACTAGGTTGCATCGCTTTTAACAGTGAAACATTTGACTGTGGGATTAATTGAACTGACTTTGGACTATGACCTTATAAATGTGATAAATGCGCCAGTTTGACTACAAGAAACAACATTCTTATTAATCTGACATGATTGCTGGAACTCAGCGATTACACTGGGCGCTGCAGCAGCGTTTTATTTAAAATTTAAGATAAATAAGTCTTATTTACTGTGGTACCAATCCTAGCCATTATTTCGCGCTGAAGAAATAGAGACAGTTTCAAAAACTACATTTCATTGACTTTCTAACGGTGTCAATCCGTTTGAGTTACAACAGTTACGTCACATATTCGTACCAACATGTATTTAGTGATTTTCTTCCGATATTACTAGGTTGCATCGCTTTTAACAGTGAAACGATTGACTCTGGGACTTAATTGAACTGATTTTGGACTGTGACCCTATAAATGTTATAGGTGAGACAATTGGACTCCAAGAAATAACATTCTTCTTAATTTGACATGATTGTGGGAACTCACCGATTACACTGGACCCCGTGGTAGCGCTTAATATTAAAATTTAGATAAATCAGTCATTTTTACTGTGGGACCAATCCTAGCCGTTAGCTCGCGCTGAAGATATATAGACAGTTTCAAAAATTCCATTTCATTGACTTTCTAACAGTGTCAATCCGTTTGAGTTACAACGGTTGCGTCACATATTCGTACCAACCTGTATTTAGCGATAGTATTCGGAGATTACTAGGTTACATCGCTTTTAACAGTGAAACATTTGACTGTGAGATTAATTGATCTGACTTTGGACAATGACCTTATAAATGTGATAAATGCGCCAGTTTGACTACAAGAAACAACATTCTTATTAATCTGACATGATTGCTGGAACTCAGCGATTACACTGGGCGCTGCGGTAGCGTTTTATTTAAAATTTAAGATAAATAAGTCTTATTTACTGTGGTACCAATCCTAGCCGTTAGTTCGCGCTAAAGAAATAGAGACAGTTTCAAAAACTTCATTTCATTGACTTTCTAACGCTGTCAATCCGGTTGAGTTACGACGGTTGCGTCACATATTCGTACCAACATGTATTTAGCGATAGTATTCGGATATTACTAGGTTGCATCGCCTTTAACAGTGAAACGTTTTACTGTGGGACTTAATTGAACTGACCTTGGACTTTGACCTTGTAAATGTGATAAATGAGCCAGTTTGACTCCAAGAAATAAAATTCTTCTTAATTTGACATGATTGTAGTAACTCGCCGATTACACTGGACCCCGTGGTAGCGCTTTATTTAAAAATTTAGAAAAATCAGTCAATTTTACTGTGGGATCAATCCTAGCCGTTAGCGCGCGCTGAAGAAATAGAGACAGTTTCAAAAACTACATTTCATTGACTTTCTAACGGTGTCAATCCGGTTGAGTTACAACGGTTGCGTCACATATTCGTACCAACATGTATTTAAGGATATTTTTCCGCTATTACTAGGTTGCATCGCTTTTAACAGTGAAACGATTGACTGTGGGAGTTAATTGAACTGATTTTGGACTGTGACCTTATAAGTGTGAAAGTGAGACAATTGGACTTTAAGAAATAACATTCTTTTTAATTTGACATGATTGCCGAAACTCAGCGATTACATTGGCGCTGTGGTAGCGATTCATTTAAAAATTAAGAAAAAAAATTCAGTTTTTACTGTGGGACCAATCCTAGCCGTTAGCGCGCTGAAGAAATAGAGACAGTTTCAAATACTACATTTCCCTGACTTTCTGACGGTGTCAGTTCGTTTAAGTTACAACGGCTGGGTCACATAATCGTACCAACATATATTTAACGCTATTTTTCTGATATTACTAGGTTGCATCGCTTTTAACAGTGAAACATTTGACTGTGGGATTAATTGAACTGACTTTGGACAATGACCTTATAAATGTGATAAATGCGCCAGTTTGACTACAAGAAAAAACATTCTTATTAATCTGACATGATTGCTGGAACTCAGCGATTACACTGGGCGCTGCAGTAGCGTTTTATTTAAAATTTAAGATAAATAAGTCTTATTTACTGTGGTACCAATCCTAGCCGTTAGTTCGCGCTGAAGAAATAGAGATAGTTTCAAAAACTACATTTCATTGACTTTCTAACGGTGTCGATCCGTTTGAGTTACAACAGTTACGTCACATATTCGTACCAACATGTATTTAGTGATTTTCTTCCGATATTACTAGGTTGCATCGCTTTTAAGAGTGAAACGATTGACTCTGGGACTTAATTGAACTGATTTTGGACTATGACCCTATAAATGTTATAGGTGAGACAATTGGACTCCAAGAAATAACATTCTTCTTAATTTGACATGATTGTGGGAACTCACCGATTACACTGGACCCCGTGGTAGCGCTTAATATTAAAATTTAGATAAATCAGTCATTTTTACTGTGGGACCAATCCTAGCCGTTAGCGCGCGCTGAAGATATATAGACAGTTTCAAAAACTCTATTTCATTGACTTTCTAACAGTGTCAATCCGTTTAAGTTACAACGGTTGCGTCACATATTCGTACCAACCTGTATTTAGCGATAGTATTCGGAAATTACTAGGTTGCATCGCTTTTAACAGTGAAACATTTGACTGTGGGATTAATTGAACTGACTTTAGACAATGACCTTATAACTGTGATAAATGCGCCAGTTTGACTACAAGAAACAACATTCTTATTAATCTGACATGATTGCTGGAACTCAGCGATTACACTGGGCGCTGCAGTAGCGTTTTATTTAAAATTTAAGATAAATAAGTCTTATTTACTGTGGTACCAATCCTAGCCGTTAGTTCTCGCTAAAGAAATAGAGACAGTTTCAAAAACTACATTTCATTGACTTTGTAACGCTGTCAATCCGGTTGAGTTACGACGGTTGCGTCACATATTCGTACCAACATGTATTTAGCGATAGTATTCGGATATTACTAGGTTGCATCGCTTTTAACAGTGAAACGTTTTACTGTGGGACTTAATTGAACTGACCTTGGATTTTGACCTTGTAAATGTGATAAATGAGCCAGTTTGACTACAAGAAAAACATTCTTCTTAATTCGACATGATTGCTGGAACTCAGCGGTTACACTGGGCGCTGCAGTAGCGTTTTATTTAAAATTTAAGATAAATAAGTCTTATTTACTGTGGTACCAATCCTAGCCGTTAGTTCGCGCTGAAGAAATAGAGATAGTTTCAAAAACTACATTTCATTGACTTTCTAACGGTGTCGATCCGTTAGAGTTACAACAGTTACGTCACATATTCGTACCAACATGTATTTAGTGATTTTCTTCCGATATTACTAGGTTGCATCGCTTTTAAGAGTGAAACGATTGACTCTGGGACTTAATTGAACTGATTTTGGACTATGACCCTATAAATGTTATAGGTGAGACAATTGGACTCCAAGAAATAACATTCTTCTTAATTTGACATGATTGTGGGAACTCACCGATTACACTGGACCCCGTGGTAGCGCTTAATATTAAAATTTAGATAAATCAGTCATTTTTACTGTGGGACCAATCCTAGCCGTTAGCGCGCGCTGAAGATATATAGACAGTTTCAAAAACTCCATTTCATTTACTTTCTAACAGTGTCAATCCGTTTAAGTTACAACGGTTGCGTCACATATTCGTACCAACCTGTATTTAGCGATAGTATTCGGAAATTACTAGGTTGCATCGCTTTTAACAGTGAAACATTTGACTGTGGGATTAATTGAACTGACTTTAGACAATGACCTTATAACTGTGATAAATGCGCCAGTTTGACTACAAGAAACAACATTCTTATTAATCTGTCATGATTGCTGGAACTCAGCGATTACACTGGGCGCTGCAGTAGCGTTTTATTTAAAATTTAAGATAAATAAGTCTTATTTACTGTGGTACCAATCCTAGCCGTTAGTTCTCGCTAAAGAAATAGAGACAGTTTCAAAAACTACATTTCATTGACTTTCTAACGGGGTCAATCCGGTTGAGTTACGACGGTTGCGTCACATATTCGTACCAACATGTATTTAGCGATAGTATTCGGATATTACTAGGTTGCATCGCTTTTAACAGTGAAACGTTTGACTGTGGGACTTAATTGAACTGACCTTGGACTTTGACCTTGTAAATGTGATAAATGAGCCAGTTTGACTACAAGAAATAACATTCTTCTTAATCTGTGATGATTGCTGGAACTCAGCTTTTACACTGGGCGCTGTGGTAGCGTTTGATTTAAAAAGTAGGATAGATAAGTCTTTTTTACTGTGGGACCTATCCTAGCCGTTAGTTCGCGGTGAAGAAATAGAGACAGTTTTAAAAACTACATTTCATTGACTTTCCAACGGTATCAATCCGTTTGAGTTACAACGGTCAGATCACATATTCGTCCCCACATGTATTTAGCGATAGTATTCGCATATTACTAGGTTGCATCGCTTTTAACAGTGAAACGTTTGACTGTGGGACTTAACAGAACTGATTTTGGACTTTGACCTTATAAATGTGATAAATGAGCCAGTTTGACTACAAGAAATAACATTCTTCTTACTTCGACATGATTGCTGGAACTCAGCGATTACACTGGGCGCTGTGGTAGCGCTTTATTTAAAAATTACGATAAATAAGTTATTTTTTGCAGTGGGACGAATCCTAGCAATTATCGCGCCCTGAAGAAATAGAGACAGTTTTAAAAACTACATTTCATTGACTTTCTAACAGTGTCAATCCGGTTGAGTTACAACGGTTGGTTCACATATTTGTCCCGACATGTATTTAGCGATAGTATTCGGATATTACTAGGTTGCATCGCTTTTAACAGTGAAACGTTTGACTGTGGGACTTAATTGAACTGACCTTGAACGTTGACCTTGTAAATGTGATAAATGAGCCAGTTTGACTACAAGAAATAACATTCTTCTTAATCTGTGATGATTGCTGGAACTCAGCGGTTACACTGGGCGCTGTGGTAGCGTTTGATTTAAAAAGTAGGATAGATAAGTCTTTTTTTACTGTGGGACCTATCCTAGCCGTTAGTTCGCGGTGAAGAAATAGAAACAGTTTTAAAAACTACATTTCATTGACTTTCCAACGGTATCAATCCGTTTGAGTTACAACGGTCAGATCACATATTCGTCCCCACATGTATTTAGCGATAGTATTCGCATATTACTAGGTTGCATCGCTTTTAACAGTGAAACGTTTGACTGTGGGACTTAACAGAACTGATTTTGTACTGTGACCTTATAAATGTGATAAACGAGCTAATTGGTCTCCAAGGAATAACATTCTTCTTAATTTGACATGATTGCTGGAATTCAGCAATTACATTAGGCTCTGTGGTAGCGCTTTATTGGGACCAATCCTAGCCCTTATCGCGCGCTGAAAAAATAGCGACAGTTTCGAAAACTACATTTCATTGACTTTCTAACGGTATCAATCCGTTTGAGTTCAAACGGTTGCGTCACATATTCGTCCCCATCATTGTATTTAGCGATAGTATTCGGATATTACTAGGTTGCATCGCTCTTAACAGTGAAACGTTTGACTGTGGGACTTAATTGAACTGATTTTGGACTTTGACCTTATAAATGGGATAAATGGGCCAGTTTGACTACAAGAAATAACATTCTACTTAATTTGACGTGATTGTTGGAACTCAGCGATTACACTGTGCGCTGTGGTAGCGCTTTAATTAAAAATTAAGATAAATAAGTCATTTTTTACTGTGGGACCAATCCTAGCCGTTATCGCGCGCTGAAGAAATAGAGACAGTTTCCAAAACAACATCTCAATGACTTTCTAAAGGTGTCAATCCGTTTAAGTTACAACGGTTGCGTCACATATTCGTACCAACATGTGTTTAGATATTTTTTTCCGATATTACTAAGTTGTATCGCTTTTAACAGTGGAACGATTGCCTGTGGAACTTAATTGAACTAACTTTGGAGTGTGACCTTATAAATGTCACAAGTGAGTCAACTGGACTCCAAGAAATAACATTCTTCTTAATTTGACATGATTGCCGGAACTCAGCGATTACACTGGGCGCTGTGATAGTGCTTCATTTAAAAATTTAGACCGATAAGTCATTCTTTACTGGGGGACCAATCCTCGCCGTTATTGCGCGCTGAAGAAATAGCAACAGATTCAAAAACTACATTTCATTGACTTCCTAACGGTGTCAGTCCGTTTGAGTTACAACGGTTGCGTCACATATTCGCACCAACATGTATTTAGTGATTTTCTTACGACATTAGTAAGTTGTATTGCTTTTAACAGTGAAACGATAGACTGTGGGAATTAATTGAAAAGATTCTGGACTGTGACCTTATAAATGTGATAAATGAGCCAATTGGTCTCAAAGGAATAACATTCTTCTTAATTTGACATGATTGCTGGAATTCAGCGATTACATTAGACTCTGTGGTAGCGCTTTATTTAAAAATTTAGATAAATAAGTTTTTTTTACTGTGGGACGAATCCTGACCGTTAGGACGCGCTGAATAAATAGAGACATTTTCAAAAACTACATTTCATCGACTTCTTGGCGGTAGCAATCCGTTTGAGTTACAACGGTTGCGTCACATTTTCGTACCAACATGTAGATAGTGATTTTTTCCGATGTTATTAAATTGTATCGCTTTTAACAGTGAAACGATTGACTGTGGGACTTAATTGAACTGATTCTGGACTATGACCTTATAAATGTGATAAATCGAGGCTATTGGACTCCAAGAAATAACATTATTCATAAATTGACATGATTGCTGGATTTCAGCGATTACACTAGGCGCTGTGGTAGCGCTTTACTTAAAAATTTAGATAAGTAAGTCTTTTTTTACGGTGGGACCAATCCTAGCCGTTAGCACGCGCCGAAAAAATAGAGCCTCTCTCAAAAACCACATTTCATTGATTTTTTGCCGGTATCAATCCGTTTGAGTTACAACGGTTGCGTCACATATTCGTACCAACATGTAGATAGTGATTTTTTTCTGATGTTATTAAATTGTATCGCTTTTAACAGTGAAACGATTGACTGTGGGACTTAATTGAACTGATTCTGGACTGTGACCTTATAAATGTGATAAATCGAGGCTATTGGACTCCAAGAAATAACATTATTCTTATATTGACATGATTGCTGGATTTCAGCGATTACACTAAACTCTGTGGTAGCGCTTTACTTAAATATTTAGATAAATAAGTCTTTTTTTACTGTGGGACCAATCCTGGCCGTTAGCACGCGCCGAAAGAATAGAGGCACTCTCAAAAACTACATTTCATTGATTTTTTGCCGGTATCAATCCGTTTGATTTACAACGGTTGCGTCACATATTCGTACCAACATGCATTTAGTGACATTTTTCCGATATTACTAAGTCATTTCACTTTTAACAATGAAATGATCAACTGTGGGACTTAATTGAACTAACATTAGCCTTTGACCTTATAAATGTGATAAGTGAGCCAACTGGATTCCAAGACATAACATTCTTCTTACTTTGACATGATTGTTGGAATTCAGCGATTACACTGGGCGCTGTGTAAGCGTTTCATTTAAAAAGCTGAAGAAATAGAGACATTCTCAAAAACTACATTTCATCGACTTCTTGGCGGTATCAATCCGTTTGAGTTACAACGGTTGCGTCACATATTCGTACTAACATGTAGATAGTGATTTTTTTCCGATGTTACTAAGTTGTATCGCTTTTAACAGTGAAACGCTTGACTGTGGGACTTAATTAAACTGATTCTGGACTGTGACCTTATGAATGTGATAAATGGAGGCTATTGGACTCCAAGAAATAACATTATTCTTAAATTGACATGATTGCTGGATTTCAGCGATTACACTAAGCGCTGTGGTAGCGCTTTACTTAAAAATTTAGATAAGTAAGTCCTTTTTTACGGTGGGACCAATCCTAGCCGTTAGCACGCGCCGAAAAAATAGAGCCACTCTCAAAAACTACATTTCATTGATTTTTTGCCGGTATCAATCCGTTTGCGTTACAACGGTTGGGTCACATATTCGTACCAACATGTATTTAGCGATATTTTTCTGATATTACTACGTTGCATCGCTTTTAACAGTGAAACGATTGACTGTGGGACTTAATTGAACTAACTTTGGACTGTGACCTGATAAGTGTGATAAACGAGACAATTGGTCTCCAAGGAATAACATTCTTCTAAATTTGACATGATTGCCGTAACTTAGCGATTACATTGGGCGCTGTGGTAACGCTTCATTTGAAAGTTTAGATAAATAAGTCATCCTTTACTGTGGGACCTATCCTAGCCGTCACATATTCGTTCCAACATGTATTTAGCGATATTTTTCTCATAATACTAGGTTGCACCGTTTCAACAGTGCAAGGAATGACTCTGGGACTTATTTGAACTGACTTTGGACTGTGACCTTATAAATGTTATAAGTGAGACAATTGGACTCCAAGAAATAACATTCTTCTTAATTTGACATGATTGCTGTAACTCAGGGATTATACTAGACGCTGTGGTAGCGCCTTATTTAAAAATTTAGATAAGTAAGCCATTTTTTATTGTGGGACCAATCCTAGCCGTTATCGCGGGCTTAATCAATAGGAACAGTTTCACAAACTCCATTTCATTGACTTTCCAAAGGTTCAATCCGTTTGAGTTACAACGGTTGCATCGGATATTCGTACCAACATGTATTTAGTGATTTTCTTTCGATATTACTAAGTTGTAGTGCTTTTAACAGTGAAACGATTGACTGTTGGACTTAATTGAACTGACTCTGGACTCTGACCTTATAAATGTGATAAATGAGCCAATTGGTCTTCAAGTAATAACATTCTTCTTAATTTGACATGATTTCTGGAACTCATCGATTACAATGGGCGCTGTGGTAGCGCTTTATTAAAAAATTAAGATGAATAAGTCATTTTTTACTGTGGGACGAATCCTAGTCGTTAGTTCGCGCTGAAGAAATAGAGACAGTTTTAAAAACTACATTTCATTGACTTCCTAACGGTGTCAATCCGCTTCAGTTACAACGGTTGCGTCACATATTCGTTCCAACATGTATTTAGCGATATTTTTCTCATATTACTAGGTTGCACCGTTTCAACAGTGCAACGATTGACTCTGGGACTTATTTGAACTGACTTTGGACTGTGACCTTATAAATGTTATAAGTGACACAATTGGACTCCAAGGAAAAACATTGTTCTTAATTTGACATGATTGCTGTAACTCAGGGACTATACTAGACGCTGTGGTAGCGCCTAGAGATAGGAAAATGCGGATCCTAGGACAGCGATTAATATATTCTGTGCCACTCCACGTTAAATTATAGATCATCCACGTCAAATCAACGATAGAAGAGTCGATAAAATCCATGTGCACTTTACCACTTTACGTCAAATAAGCGGGCATGCTCTATAATATCTGTCCAAACAACCCTCACCGGCCGTGTCCCCCTGGCCCTCCGCCGTGTCCCCTGGGCCCCCACCCACCCTCCCTGCCGTGTCCTATAATTTATAGTGTTATGTGTGTCTATAATGTCCTCTTGCCAGTGTGGTAATACCATCTTCCAAAATTATGCGTTTATCATCATCCGCATTGAGCGCCAGTTTATTTGTTTTCACCGTGTGAACATCATGCTTAATCGATCGAAATGTCATTTGGGTTCTGTAAATGTTCTCACCCTCAAACAGACATCTCTTATAATCGGCGAAACCTATGGTCTCCCTCACCACACATTTCTTCACCCCCTTACATCTCTTACCCTCCCTACCACATAGCTGTTTGTATGCGTATGTCTTAGCTCTTAGGGCGATGAATTCAGTCATCACCTTACCACCCAACTCGTCCTTCATCAGCCCAATGATCTTTTTATTCAAACCTAATGGTAGAGGTCTACCATCTTCCTTATCATACCCAGATGTGTCAAATCTCGCAGACACATCGTTCGCGATATCTTTGTAGAAGTCGTCTGTTTTTATGTGGTAAACGAATGAATCCCTATCCATGTAGCAAAGCTTCACATCATCACCATATTTCGGTCTCATGTAATCATGGTGGAACTCATACATAACCATCTTGGATAGATGGAGGATTGTGGAGCCTAGGTAGATCGGTTTGTTCATTTTGATCTTGATCTTGGACATCTCTATCCCCATCAGTGTTTCCGAGAAACGGATTGCACCCCTGAAGTTTGGCTTCATCACCATTTTCTCATAATTCTTTTGGTTGGTGGCCAAACGTATATCCTTCTGTCTTCGCTGATTCTCCATTGTCTTACCAAAGACAGAATTGTTCATCAGCTTGAAGAAATCCTTTTCAAAGTCATTCTTCGACTCCGTGCGCAGCTGTGTATTGAAGTCGATGTAAGGTTTCAACCATGCGCTCTGATCAAACCTCAGTACCCTATGAACCTTATCCAGAACAAGACCGTGATTCAAAGCTTGAGCAAGCGCACGGATATGAATCACATAGTTCCTCTTGTCCGAAAGACATGGTGTCAGCTTCTCGACACCATTGATAACCGTCCTCTCAGGCATGAAAGGAAGATCGTTATGTGTGTCATGAAGATTATGTGGATATCTAACATCAACCTCAAGCATGTACCCCTTTTCACCGTTTTCCACAGCCAACTCTGAAATGAGTTCGGGTGTAAATTTACCGGAACCATCCCACTCAAACCCCCCGGTGGGCATCTTCTGTATCATAGCCCATCCATACAGATTGTTAGCATCAAGATACTGTAGATAGGTTGTATCTTCCGAAGTATTATACATATCACCCATATATGGATTATTTGCCTTCGCGTGTCTGTGAACGGCCTGACAGAGACCGCCCCTAATACCCATCTCCACAAACAGTAACATATCCATATCTGACAACAAATCCAGCTTAACATCTGTCTTTTTCAGGCATGCCTGCCAAGCTAATCCGGGGGCCGTGTAAAAATGAGCGGGATCTAGTTTATAGTTTTTCAAACATGTCTCTCTGAATGTCTCAAACACATCACTCAGAAGCAGAACATCCGTCTTGAGATAGATATCATGATAAACGCCCATATTTTCAACTTTCATGTCCTTCCACACCTTCTGGGCATGCGCATAATCAGCATCGCTGATACCATTCATGTTCAACTTGCTATAAAAGTCATCTTTCGAAGGAAGCCTGGTTTCATTAAACCTATCGAATGAATCAACATACTCATATGGGTATACACCCTTCCTTCTCATTATGTTGAATTGCTCATCATTGAAGAATTTTCTAAGGTTTTTACACTGATCATCGGATAGATTGTCAGCCAAGGAACCTAATCCTCTTGACATAAATCTAAATGAATCGATGAATCTCAGCTTTATCTTTTTGTCTTTGGTCTCACCATTTTTGTTGGTGTATTCACAAACCTTAACATCGGTCGAGAAAGAGATATATTTCTCTTTATTTTCAGCGATTACACTCATACCACCTTCTCCATACTTCTTCGCAAGCTCTTTGATAATTAGATGCGCATCATATCCGCTCAGATTATGGAAGACAACCGGAATATAATTAGGCACCTTGTAACGGAGATTACATTCCATGTTTGCCGATCCACGAAACTTTCCGGTAAAATGACAGTGATCCCTAACCTTGATGTCATCATCACCAAATTCTCTCATACAGATGTGGCAGTTGGTGGAATTTTCATATCCATCAAGTTCTTCATCGGTTAGATCTTGCATACCAAGTTGTGGAAACATGTTGTATAACCTTTTCGCCTCGGAAACCACATGATCCACAAAGCGCGGAACACAGTCATCACCACGGTAAAGCTTCAGAGGGTCCAAAACTTCACCATGAGCATATTTACTATAACAACAGAATCCGGTGGGGATATGTTTACCAACTTTCTCGGTGGACGATCCACACTCTATCTCTTCAGGTTTTGTAAAAGCTTCAAAATCGGCATACATGATGAATGGGGCTTTGAGCTGGTACTGACCGTGGGTGAAGGTTAAGGTGCTACCCTCCTTAGGGAGTTGAATATTAACGGCATCGTTATTCTTACAATACTCAAAGTGCTCATCCCTTTTCCGTTCGCTTGGAAAACCAGAGAGACAATTCAAGCAATAATGCTCTTTATTTTTATGCTTTGAGTTGACCTTGCTCAGGACACCACTCAGGTTCTTAACAGCGATATAATGCCTCTTATCCCCTTCACACAGTAAAAACAAAACAACCGTCTCATCACGGTCAAGATGCTTCGACTTTCGACACATATAGACACCCTCTATGTCATCTTTTGTCAAAACATGCACAGCGATATCAGGGTTCCTTCTCTCAAACAAATCTATCTTGTTTAGTGCCATAGGGAAAGTTATACCATCCCAATTGCACTTGTCTTCAAACTTCTTAAGGTTTGAGATTCGTTCAGGATTATTATCAATCTTATCATGATATAAGGCAGCTAAAACGGCCCATTTGAAGCATTCATCATCTTCATTTTTGGGATTGATCACGGAGAACTTACCACTGAAATTCTTGGGTAGTGGCAAGTAAGAACTACCTCTAGTTAATTTTAGTTTGTGAAAGTCCACATGCATATGTAGGATTTTATCGATTGTGAATCCGCTGGCGGGAAGCGCAGGGTTTTCAATCTGCTCGATTATCTTATTACACATCCGATCGAAAACATCAGAAATGTCATCGTGGGCGTGCAGTATCTCCATATAGCTATTGAAAGCTTTATCGACATGTACACACGGGGCATCGGTCGAGCTGGTGTCCTCCTTTACCCATTTCACCCACAGGGTCGACTGAGTCTTCAGCGACTTCTTCTGCCTGAGCACGTCCTTCATCAACCTCTTAACGATAGGTTGAACCTGTTTGAGAAAGACCTTGACATTCTTCTTCTTACCATCTGAGTTTATCTTGAACCTTTTGTATGAACCTACAAACGCTTCTTCAATAGGAGTATAAGGATTTTCCTCTTTCACCTCTTCCTCCTCTTTCACCTCTTCCTCTCCACTGCCCTTTTTATAAAAACCCATGATCTTATCCTTCATGGTTTTGAAAGCTTTTGTTGTTTTATCCTTAATAGCCTTAGGTACATGATTTATCAACCAGTCTCTCCATTCGATCAACTTGCTTTTCACAATAGGTCTGGTTTTAGCAATTTCTTCCTGCTCAAAAATATCCATGTCAGAGCCAGATCTAAATGGTCTAGGTCTAGGTCTCGGTGCTGGTATGGGTACAGATCCGTCGGATCCTAGAAAACCCCCCAGAGATTTGATTGATGTCGGTGGTACATGTATGGTGGGTCTAGATGTTGGTAAAGGGCTGTAGAGTCTAGGCGGTCCGGTGTATCTAGGTGCCGGTATCGGTCTCGACACCGGTCTAGGTGCCGGTCTCGGTCTCGGTCTAGGTCTCGACACCGGTACGGGTCTCGAGGGTCTCGGCATGGGTACCGGTCTAACCGGTGCTGAAACGGTAGTTGGTCCCAATAATTCGATAATCTCGGCCTTTCTGAGCTTTGCGTAGCCATGTAGGCCGCGTTCCTTAGCGAGTTTTCTTAATTCAGCAAAGGTATTTCTCGAAGTCATGCTTGCGTATGATATACGAATACAGAATCTTTAACCCTTTTTTTAAAAAAATCGTAAACCGTGTTGGAGGGTCATGAGTGTCCTAGTTTGTGGTTGCCACACCGTGCTAAAATTGTAGTAAAACACGCTAAAACACACAGAGCATCGATAGACCGTGGGTACCCACCCACCAGCACCTCGAGGGTCGTGAATCACATTTGTTACCCGCTCGAGTAACAAAAAAATACCCAATCACTTGGATCTTTTGTCGTTATAACGTTTTTGAGCTTTTAGATATGCCTCCCTGTTTTTCGTCCTCCACCTTGAATAGTATCCGTACCGTTGCCGTTTGGTATCCGGATCGATGGTGTAGGATGGGTCGAGATCATTCTTCTCAATCACCTCAACCAGTTTAGCCTTTCTCATACCCACGATATACTTAATTCCGCGGGATTTAGCAACCTCTTGCAACTCTCGCAGTTTCATCAATTTGTAGTCTGGTGTGGTATTCATGTCCGACATATACGCATATACATATACATATAAAAACTTTAAGCACTTTTATCGTACCACATCATAACAAAAAGGAGATAAATAAAGGTGTGCATAAATAAAACATGTCAAACTCTAAACTTCAAGAGACTTACTATCAACCTCAAAATTTATGGAAAGGACAAAAGGCTGCTCAGAATTTAAGAGGATTCGGTTTCAAGCCAAAGGAGATTAAGAAGTGGCTATCAAAACAAGCATTTTGGCAAGTACATTTACCTGCTCCAAAACATGTTGAAAGACCACATTATGAAGTTACCACCCCTAATGATTTACATCAATTCGATTTATTGTACATGCCCGGTGACATACTGTATGGTAATAAATATAAGTACATTTTGTCGGGAATCGATGCTGCTTCCAGATACAAAGTAGCCCGACCTTTGAGGACTAAGAAAGCCAAAGAGGTTGCCGCTATGATTGAGGACATCTACAAGGCAGGACCATTAACTTATCCGAAAACTTTCCAATGTGATAACGGTTCAGAATTCAAAGCAGATGTGACAAAGCTGTTGGAGAAGCATAAGGTTGAAATTAAAAGGGCGACTACAAAATATAAGCATACGCACACAGCTTTTGTTGAGGCGTTGAACAAGATACTTGCGGAAAATTTATTCAAAATACAAGATGCTCAAGAACTGAATGATTCGGAAAAGGTATCATCTACATGGGTTAAGCATCTGTATAAACTGATTGATAGGCTAAACGATACAAAGACGCAGATGATTGATATGAAGCCAAAAGATGCTATTATAATGAAAGAGGTGCCTCTTGTTAATCAAGAGAGCTATCCACCTGAAGTAGAATTACCTAAGGATGGCCTGTATAGATATCTACTACAACCTGGTGAAGAGCATGATGATGGGCGGAGACGGGCAACCGATAGAATATGGTCGAAAAACACATATAGATTGCGTGAGGTAATAGCGCAACCTGGTAACCGTGTAATGTACTATGTTCAAGACGGACCCGGACGGGCTTTTGTAAAAGAGGAATTGATGTTAATACCTGAAGATACAGATTTACCTCCTGATTATGTGCAAGGTTGGTGAAAAAGGGGACGATATCTTCACCTGTTTCTGGTAAAGATGATGCCGGGGATCGCGCAGGGTGGTCGGCAGATAGGGCCGCTATGACTCAGTCTTGGGTATCCATCGACACCTCGGGATTTTTGTTACTCGGGCGGGTAACAAAGGCCGGGAATTCGCGTTCAATATTGTCTAATGACAAAATCTATTGGCGCTCGACACACGGGACAATTATCTTCTCCCTTTTCCAATTTATATGCGCACGATAAACAGCAGCAGCAATGTCCCGTTCTACCATGAACAAAGGTTGCGCTCTTTCTTTTAGAAAGACAAATTATGCATTTGTCCTCGTCCTCTAGGTCATCATCGTCATCACTAAAAAAATCACGATCAATCAGCGCTCTTGTCCTCGTCGTCCTCTTCTCATCGTCGTACTCCTCTTCCTCTTCTTCCTCCTCTTCCTCCTCATCGTCGTACTCCTCTTCCTCTTCCTCTTCCTCCTCTTCCTCCTCATCGTCGTACTCCTCGACATCATCTATGTCCATATATGTCCATATTTCATACGGACCCGTGGCGACTGCATAGACGCGCGCTTCTATTATGGGAGTTCCATAGTATCCGAGTCCGACTCCTCCGGTGCGTAAGACACTTCGAGCTTTTACGTGTTCTATAATATCATCATAGGATTCATGATCAGAGTCCGGACCGATCCCCTCAAAGTCATCATATTGTAGTTCCAATATTTCGACCATGTTCAGTAATTCTTCGCAACAAGATCTGCTGGATGCGGAATTCAGGCATGGGTCTATTGTGCGGCCGAAATATTCGTCCGCCCAGGAGCCGAATCTTTCGAGGAACTGTCGGTTTTCGTCATCTGTAAATCTCGACGTCATGCTTGGATATGATATACGATATAGGAATCTTTAACCCAATTTTTATAGATCGTATTTGAGGTTAGCGATCCGCACGCCATGGATATCTCCACCCACCGATATTTGTTACCCGTCCGAGTAACAAAAATGCGCACAATCACTTAGATCTCTTGTCGTTATAACGTTTTTGACATTTCAGGTACGCCTCCCTGTTTTTCTCCCTCCAGCCGGTACAGTATCCATACCATCCCCGCTTGGTATCCGGATCTATGGTGTATGACGGATCCAGATCATTCTTCTCAATCACCTCAATCAGCTTGGCCTTTTTCATCGCGCAAATATACTTCACCCCACGAGCTTTGGCAATCTCTCGCAACTCTCGCAGTTTCATCAATTTGTAGTCCGGCGTGGTATTCATGTCCGACATATTATGGCATATACATGTACGGCTAAAAACTTTAAGCACTTTTATCGTACCACACGAAATATGCGAGCGGTGTACATGCGCACATCACTAACCTTGATTTACGGTCCTTCTGAGGCTTTGAACCTCGTCCATTAGACTTTTTTCAAACTGGCTGCGAGTTTCGCTCTCCATCTTTCTGTCAGTTTTCGTCATCTTGTCCAGAGCTTCGTAGTATATACCGCTCAGGGTTTGAAATTCAATGTGACTAATGTCGTCATTATTCAGAGCCCGCGAGACGGAGTTTTCAAACACGGCGATGGCGGACGTCGCAACATCATATAATTTCATGACCTTGTCAAGCTTGCTCCGATATCTTTTAATCAGAGCCATGATGGAGCCCGTGAAAATGGTTCCCGACAGTGCTACGGCTCCCAATCCCACGGAAGCGGGGATTCCGATGAGAGTGGCACCGGTTACCACCGAACCTATGCCTGAAGCGACGGTTATGGCCGTGGCGCTGGCATTTAAAAGCACCAGTCTGTGTAGCGTCTTGTTATATTTCTCATATTTTGTATTGAACTTATCACGTAATTTTCTAAGCTCCCCAAGTTGAGAGTTCACGGTATTAGTATTAAACTTGTCCTGCTCGCTCGAATACTCGGGAGCCGTGGGTAGCTTCGGATAAATCTCTGCCATTGTGTGGTTACTACAAAGAAAAAAACTTTACTCTAAATAACCTATATCCAGTTTATCCAGATCCTTGAGAGTTCTATGATACGTATCACACAAATTCTCAAAATCGGCTCTACAGATCCGAGTGTGCCAGAGTAGCGTTTTATCGAAAACATCGATGGCATTTTGTACAACGCGATATGCGGCTCTTAATTTGATAAGTTTCTCCCGATATGTCCTAACATATTGGGCGGTAACCGCATAGAAAGCCGAGCCCAATAGACACATACCCGAATTCCGCATGTAATTTCCATGGGTACCGCCCAAATTTCTAATAATGGTCACCGCGGTCGCTATCGAGCCGGTAATTGCTGCGGTTCCGGATAATCCCTCCAGAATCGACCATATGATCAGAGATCCTCCGTGTTCGTGTGTCCTGTCTTGGAACTTACCTCGTAATTTCACCAGCTCCTCAAGTTGGGAATTGGATATATCCGTTTTAAACACTTCTTCTCTGGTACTAGAACTCTCTGCCATTTCTATTATATTAGGAAAAAAACTATCCTCTAAATAAATAAAATAATGGCGGACATTGATATTGATCCGTTTGGTGACCATGGTCAACCCGACGAGGGTACCGATGACTCCACACCTCTGGTACCGAGGGAGCGCACGCGTGTGCAGATACACACACCTGATGAAAAGGAGACATCATTCGGAGGAGGATCCACTCAACTTACCAGATTTTTGCGGGAAATGGTTGATGTGTTGTATGATAGATTATCTGAAGGATCCCTGTCAAAACCTGAGGTGCTACATACAGATCTTTTTGAAATTAAGGATGGTGAATTATACTACAGAGATAAAAACGAACCTTTGACAAACAATGGAAGACTAAGGGCCACCGGTACTATATCAGATATATTAGGCAAGAGAAGGCTGCGTAATTTAGGCTTTGACATACCAAAAGGTAAGATTACAGCCCGACAAGCTGCTAAGCTAAACAAAATACAAGAAGAATTACCCTCGTCATCTAAAATAACAACAGCAAGTGATGTAGAATTAGAAGCCATATCCGGGGATGTGGTAAACAGTACGGAAGATTTAATTTCATTGGTCAAACAATCTGTAGACCATGAAGCAACCCAGACCGGTGATCTATTTGAATATCCTATGCGTGAATTGCTAGGATTGGATAGATCATTGAGAAACATAAGAGGAAGTCTTCAGGATGAAGTTGCAAAAAAGGTTCAGCTCGAACAGCATATTGACAGAGAAAAAAACAAGTTGGAAGAGATGGAAAACACACCAAATATGACCGAGGAACAACAAAATGAAGCGAAAGAAAGGTTGAAAGGTTTGCAAAATGAGTTGAAAGGCCGGCAAGAGATTATCGATATTCTCAAAGGTAAACTTAACAGTCAAATAAAAAGCATCAGGGAGACGATTACAAAAGTACTTGACAAAGAAACTACATTGGGTGAAAAGATACGAACCCTATTCCGTGAGCAGGGTATCACTGTTGTCAGCGTACTAACGGCATTTGGTATGGTTATCGGCCTTCTAGTAGAAGCTTTGACACCAGGGGGTGGGGGGTCATCCACCGGTAATACAAAAAATCATGAAAAAACCGAAGGTGGTGCGAGGGAATGGATAAAGAACAAGCTGAGCGCACTAGGATCTCTCCTAGGTAGATTAGCCAGTGCCGCAGCCGCATCACTACCTGGTATAATTGGATCCATCGTATCGTGGATCCTAAATAGAGCAAAGGAGGCCGTCGGTTGGTTGAGTCAAAACCTGTGGGCTTTGATAGTCGGAATCGGAGGTCTGATATACACCTACATGGTGACAAAACGTTAGTGGAATCTGGAATATATGTTACATGTGTCATGTAACATAATACCCGCGGCATGGTACTATTTTTCGAAATACCACACGGCACTCCCGACACCAATCATGCTTAGCGCGATAAATGCCAATTCCCTCTCATGCTGGTCATTGCTGGGTGTATAAAAGTCGCTCAATACGGGTTTGCGCGGAATATCTGTGAGAGGTGATCCTCCAAATACTTTTTTATATTCCCGCATCGCGTCATCCAGCTCCGTGAATTTACCCTCGGCCTTCTTCTCAAGTCTGAGCTGCTTATTGATAAAGTCAACCCTCTCCTGTCTTTTACGTTGCCATATAACCTGAGCCTTCTACAGTTGTTCTATGGCTAGATCATGCCGCTTCCGTTCCTTATCTATCCTATCCTTTGATAAACTTGAAAAGAGGTAGCTTGATCCGGTGAAGGCCAAAGCGTTCGCGAAGGCACCTCACAACATCATTGCAATTGAAGCCATGTTTATATAATCCGATATAATATGGTGGCGTTATTTTAATGCGATAGCCTCGGAGGCTATGACATCAGAGTCGTCTATGACCTCGGTATCCACCTCCGTGTATTCCACCTTGGGTAAAATACTCTCAACTTTCTTACGTCGATATAAAACCCAGACCAACCATTCCAGTATTCGCAACATTATATATTTATAGTTTCAGGTATAATTTTTTGCTTAACTAGATATTCTCTTGTCATCTCACTTGCGGCGACTATGGCTACAAGCTTTCCTGTATCTTCCAGGTCAAACTTCTGAATTGAGGGTGGTGTCATTTTTAATACCTTTTTCCCGAGCATTGAATAGCCTACAGCGAAAACGCATACGACCGATGCCTTATAAATATCGTTGACTATACTTTTCTTATCCATGTCTTATATTTACTTCAAGATTATAGTATCGCGATATTATCCCTTTATTCCATTTCAAGCTTACTTATTCTCACGGTTTTTTTAGGATCGGAGTGTGGTGGGGTACCCTTCACCTTAATATTTTTGTCATTATTTTTATAGACCACCAACGCTCCAATTAGTAGCATAACTATCACACCACCACCCATTATTGTGTAGTTCACTCCACCGTGTTTAGGGCCATCTGTCACAGAATCCTCAATGACAATATCCTTAGGATCCTCCAACTGTGTCTGAGGTGCTGAGTGTGCTTGAGGCGTAGGCTGTGTTTGTGCTTGAGGCGTAGGCTGTGCTTGATTCTGTGCCATGAGCCATTTTTTATATTCCTCCCTCTTTTTACGGTTGTATTCCGCCAACCTCTTACCAGATTCAACCTTTTTAGGGTTCTTCGTTGTCACGTGAATAGGAGTCTGTTCCTCTGACATCTTTATTATCTATATCTATATCTATATTATTATTTGCGTTTAAATTTCTTCCAGCGATATAATGCCTACCTGTAATTAGACCCACACTGATTGGTGATAAGAATGAGCCGAATCTATAATAAAAATCGCACGTGAACCTTTGAAGGGCGGAGTTTAGGAATGGGTCATTCTCCAGGTCATCTCTCAATGCCTCTTGATTGTTTATTCCTAAGACTGTACAGGCCCCCATGGAATACATGTGAATGATTGATACTAGATACTAGATACTAGATACTAAAGAGTTTCTTTACCTCTTCATCTTTGAGCTTTTGAATTTGCTCGTCCGTATACATTTTACCCAGGTATAGCTTGCTATTTCCGGTTAACACACACTCGAGCAATTTTTGCCTTTTGCCATCATCGGGTGTAGGACCCTGAATAAAAATTAAGTTGTCAATTGCAGTTTCAGCCATTTTCAATAGCGATAGGTATTTTTTAACACAAAAAAAGCAAAAACTAAGTACTACTACTAGTATTAGTACTAATATTATGAAATTGATATATTCTATCATGGTCCTATAGGAGTCTATAGGAGTCTATAGGAGTATTATAGGAGTATTATAGGAGAGTCTTATAGGAGTCTATAGATCTGTTAGATACTTTTGTTACAAGACTCTTGTAACAAAAAAAACGTCCAATCTAGCAAATCACATAAGTTCTTGGATGTTCCATTCTCATGACTAAATGTGTGTATTTGCCATCTTTTAGCCTTTCCTTAACCTTCTGGATCTCTGACCGTGATTCAATGACATCATTCTCTTCATGAATAGTTGCGAGATCTTGCCTGTCCTTCGGATACCACACATATAACATTTTGGCTTGCCTTCGTAGATTTTTTGGTATAGCGGTGTATGATTGTGTTAGTAGCCACATAGTGTGGTTTCGATGTCGTCCACTAATGGCCAACTCTAGCAATGGCTGTCTCTTTTTGTCTAGTTTCTCATCTGCGATGATATCGTCGATGAGGAATAATGTTTTGTATCCGGCACAGAAATCCGTCATCTTTTGAATCCATTCATATAACATACCTCTGGGCTCAATTAGAATCACATATCTGTCGTTCCAAAACCATTTTCGACACATATATGTCTTGTTCCATCTTAATGTTGGACATATAATCACAATGAAATCGAAGTGATCAAAGTATTCACTCTCTAGTAATGTTACAACGCGTCTGGATTTTCCGCAGCCCGTGGGACCGACGAATAGTGCCGTGTGGGGATCTTTCATGTAGTCCATCTTAATATAATACATCCATAATTTCACCGTTTTGAATATTTAATTGAGCATCCATGATTAGATATATGTAGGCGTTTAAGGATCCCGCGGTTTCGGCCGTCTTTTCAACTTGCAGTGTGATGCCCTCGCTCGCATTTTTAATCCTTCGGCCGGTCCCGTGCAGTGAGTTTTCATCTATGGTTCTGAAGTCCAGCCATAGGGCATATTTCGTGGTTAGGTAGTCCGCGACCTTCACGTCATGTAGTTGCAGATGTTTCTGTATTTCACCGGCATTGCCGTCCCTTTGCTTACCCTCTGCGAAATACTTGCATATTTCACCATAATGCTCAAACGGTTGCATCCCTTGAGCGAAAAGTTGGTTAGGCTTACCCTCAACTATGGCGGATACCTTTTTGATCTTGGGATTGTAGAACTTACCGGTATCTCGTTTGTAAGCTTTCTCTTCCTCAAACAGAACCAATATACCCTTCAGAGACTTGCATGGTGTATTGAACGACCAATTCCACGTTGTGTCTGACTTATCCACCCTAATTTGTCTATGTCTCAAGAATCTGTCATAGAGCACGGCCATGTTTTGGTATTCATTTGAGATGAATCTGGCGAGTGTGGGTTGTGTCACAATCTCATATTCGAGAGATATGTTGGAGATTTTGTATTTGGCATCCGGTGCCGGTGCTGTGGCAGAACCCGAAGGTTTGGTAGGTGTTGATAATACGACCCTGTCGTAACTGTTGAATGTTATCTCATAACACAGCCTATTACCTAATCCGGCCTGATAATATGGGATCGTGCTATCCAACATTTCAAAATCTAGTGGTATGGTGAACTTATTTTTGTATGCATCATAAATAGCCTTGTCCGCTACCTCCGATGCGTCTTTATCCGCAGCTCCAACTCTCAGTTTCATACAGTTTTCTGTACACCCTTCATCAAAGATGATACCTTGTCTTATTGCATTTCTTTTTTCAGACTTGGTTAGCCATAAATCTCTGTAGCACCCGAAAAGATCAAAGTCATCAATGCTCAGAATCTCGGTACCCTCGAACTTGATGGCCAACTTTTTAACAATTGCCCTCCCTATGTTAGAGACCAATGTTCTCTTCGTGTCAGCTTTTGACTCGAGATCAATGTCGAAACTTATTTTCGAAGTACCAGGAACAATGACATCATCGTTACCTAAATTAGGGAACCTAATCAGGAGTAAATGGTTCTGATCAATCTCACTTGGGTTGTGAGTGACAATTACTTTTTGATGCGTTCCTTTTACGCCATGTGCGGTTCTAAGTGAACGCTCTGGGTTTAACTTTTTCCCGTATTCCATGCTATTCCATATTACTTTTATTTTATTTTACTTTAATTCGGTTAATGCTACGGTATCATCTGTCCGCCGTATCTCTTATGTGTAGGGTAACTGTTGTCTTCATACCACCCCATAGCACCTTACCATCCTGACCTGTGACTCTCATGGTAAGTGATTGAAGTAAACCTTTCTTTAGTTTCTTATATTGCGGATTTTTCGGTTCAATATATGTAAAATCACCACCATACTCGGATATATGATATGTCATCAGGTTGTTGCTATATTCACCATCTTTAAGATTTAACGAGTTATCCAATTCATTAAGATTAAAATGTAGTTCCGTTACACCCTCCATATTGAATATTTTACTCAACTTAGAGTTTCTGGCTAGTTGTGTTGATTTTACATCACCTCTCACGATTGAATTCAACTCCCTCCCTGTGTAGTGCTGACCCTGTTGTAACCTAACCGTGGTAACTCAATCAGCCAAGGGTATATCTATTGGAGCTGTAGCTACATATGTGACATTATCCGAAAACGTCTCCACGATCGCGACCTCCTTTGTACCATGTGAGTTGTCTATCGGTTGATACAAATAGATTTTCTTCTCGCTATTTACGTCCTTTATTGTGATATACATTATTATATTAGAGATTGTGAATATATTTAAATCAAAGAATGGATGACATTTTCAGATATAACCCGAATGCGACATATAAACCAAATGGAGGGCTGGATCTTCAAATATTGGGCGCTAGGGATCTGTACAAACAGGCCATTATTGTGTCTGAAAGTGGCTCTTTCCCCGCTTCCTTTCCTAATATTTTTACCAATTATGAACTTAGTCATAACGCGCAACGTATGAGAATTTGGAATGATCAACCTTTTAGACTATGGCAAACCCAGCTAAATTTCGCCACTTGGTGTGCTTCAAGTGCCTGTGGGGTAAGTTCGGAACACCTGAAGGATGGTAGATCTATGGTCAGGTCGATATATCGTTTTCATGTGTATTATCACATTAGACGAATCATTAAGCGCCTACAGACACCTCTACCCTTTGAGGATAGTTTTAATCAATATGATAATCCTTATTCAAATGAGGAATTTCTAAAAATCTGTGGTGAGTATGATGTTGATTCCAACCCCATGAAATACAGAGGTCAGTACTTTTTCACTTCATATCAAAAAAGACGTAAAGACTATCCAACTCCCGGGTTGAGTTATTTCACTAACGACTCCATGACGCGGTGGATTGTGGAAAAATCCGATGGATTTACAAAAACGGGCCTTGTGAAGATCTCAAGCAGTGTTAGGGCCTATGCCTATCTTGTTCTTAGTTCTCAGGCCTCGGCACGCTCCTCCATCCTTGGTAATGATTCAAGTGCTCTGACCGCCCAAAGAGTTTTTATGAATAACCTTGAAGACATTGTTAACCGTAGGGTTGATATTCAGGAGGACATTAAACGTTATCAGGATACGTTAAACTACGCTTCAAGTAAGGTTGATTATTCGGTTGGACAAGGTATTTATATGTTACCTAGTGACATGAATCTCAGAATTAAGACAGGGGTGGTAGGTTACAACAACAAGATTTTGATATCGGGTGAAGATCTTACCATTGGTATCAATCGAAAGGTCAATGTTACCGAATCACATAAGATAACTAAAAAGAAGCCTGTAACACACGATCATCCTGATAAACACATCACCGTACACCACGTGGATACTACAGATAAACACATTACTGCACCTTACCACAAAGATACTCCTCCTACACACGAAGATGAGAAGATCGCTCTTGTGATTGTTATGACAACGGGTTATTTCATATGGTATTTGTTTAGATAAAGATTGACGTCAATTAAATGTCAATCAAGCCAGAATAACAATAGAGAAACAATGCATTCCTTACATACCAAATATCCTTAGCAACGGCTACTTTCGTTTTAACTTTTTTCTTATGTAAACAACTTTCTGGTATGTAAAATATGTAAAATCCTATTGTTATAAGCGTTTGATTGACAGATGGTTTTACAAGATAACAAAAACTGCTTTCCGATAGAATCTATAAAGTGGTATAAAGAGATGTAATCGTGAATATAAACACAATGGCTTTTCCAACAGTTGAAGAATTTCAACAAAACATAGAACAAGTTACTCCAATCATAAAGTGGAGAGAGCTGCCTAAAAACGATATTTACCTTGTTAAATATGTGAAAGAGATGGAAATATCAAGACCTGGTGCTCTTTCTGAAAAATCTATGTATGTGGAGGTTCAAGATAGAATGGGAAATAAATATAAGACATGGTTGCCCGCAAGACTTTGTGATGAATTGAAGGATTATGGTTGGAAGAGTGATGCCTTTGTCAGATCAAATGGTCTCAAACAATCTCAAAAGAATCATCAAAATCTATTCTTCAGTTATGACATTATGTGGCGCTAAACCTTGCAACATTGCAATCATCTTTACTTGTTTCTGGTAAAGATAGACACACATAACACTATAAATTATAGGACACGGCAGGGAGGGTGGGTGGGGGCCCAGGGGACACGGCGGAGGGCCAGGGGGACACGGCCGGGGAGGGTTGTTTGGACAGATATTATAGAGCATGCCCGCTTATTTAACGTAAAGTGGTAAAGTGCACATGGATTTTATCGACTCTTCTATCGTTGATTTGACGTGGATGACCTATAATTTAACGTGGAGTGGCACAGAATATATTAATCGCTGTCCTAGGATCCGCATTTTCCTATCTCTCGCCTTATTTAAAAATTTAGATAAGTAAGCCATTTTTTACTGTAGGACCAATCCTAGCCGTTATCTCGGGCTTAATCAATAAGAACAGCTTCACAAACTCCATTTCATTGACTTTTTAACGGTGTCAATTCGTTTGAGTTACAACGGTTGTGTTACATATTCGTCCCCACATGTATTTAGCGATAGTATTCGGATATTACTAGGTTGCATCAATTTTAACAGTGAAACGTTTGACTGTGGGACTTAATTGAACTGATTTTGGACATTGACCTTATAAATGTGATAAATGAGCCAGTTTGGTTACAAGAAGTAACATTCTTCTTAACTCGACATCATTGCTGGAACTCAGCGATTGCACTGGGCGCTGTGGTAGCGCTTTATTGAAAAATTAAGATAAATTAGTCATTTTTTACTGTGGGACCAATCCCAGCCGTTATTTCGCGCTAAAGAAATAGAGACAGTTTCAAAAACTAAATTTCATTGACTTTCTAACGGTGTCAATCCGTTTGAGTTACAACGGTTGCGTCACATATTCGCACCAACATGTATTTAGTGATTTTCTTACGACATTAGTAAGTTGTATTGCTTTTAACAATGAAACGATAGACTGTGGGAATTAATTGAAAAGATTCTGGACTGTGACCTTATAAATGTGATAAATGAGCCAATTGGTCTCCAAGGAATAACATTCTTCTTAATTTGACATGATTGCTGGAATTCAGCGATTATATTAGACTCTGTGGTAGCGTTTTATTTAAAAATTTAGATAAATAAGTTTTTTTTACTGTGGGATCAATCCTGACCGTTAGGACGCGCTGAAGAAATAGAGACATTCTCAAAAACTACAATTCATCGACTTCTTGGCGGTATCAATCCGTTTGAGTTACAACGGTTGCGTCACATATTCGTACCAACATGTAGATAGTGATTTTTTTCCGATGTTATTAAATTGAATCGCTTTTAATAGTGAAACGATTGACTGTGGGACTTAATTGAACTGATTCTGGACTGTGACCTTATAAATGTGATAAATCGAGGCTATTGGACTCCAAGAAATAACATTATTCTTATATTGACATGATTGCTGGATTTCAGCGATTACACTAAGCTCTGTGGTAGCGCTTTACTTAAATATTTAGATATGTAAGTCTTTTTTTACTTTGGGACCAATCCTGGCCGTTAGCACGCGCCGAAAAGATAGAGGCACTCTCAAAAACTACATTTCAATGACTTTTTAACAGTATCAGTCCGTTTGAGTTACAACGGTTGCGTCACATATTCGTACCAACATGTATTTAGCGATATTTTTCCGCTATTACCAGGTTGCATCGTTTTTAACAGTGAAACGATTGACTGTGGGACTTAATTGAACTGATTTTGGACTGGGACCTTATGAATGTGAAAGTGAGAAAATTCGACTTCAAGATATAACATTCTTCTTAAATTGACATGATGGTTGGAATTCAGCGATTACACTGGGCGCTGTGTAAGCGTTTCATTTAAAAATTAAGATAAAAAATTCAGCTTATACTGTGGGACCAAACCTAGCCGTTATGGCGCGCTGAAGAAAGAGAGACAGTTTCAAATACTACAATTCACTGACTTCCTAACAGTGTCAGTCCGTTTGCGTTACAATGGTAGGGTCACATATTCGTACCAACATGTATTTAGCGATATTTTTCTGATATTACAGGTTGCATCGCTTTTAACAGTGAAACGATTGACTGTGGGACTTAATTGAACTAACTTTGGACTGTGATCTGATAAGTGTGATAAATGATACAATTGGAATCCAAGAAATAACATTCTTCTTAATTTGACGTGATTGCCGGAACTTAGCGATTACATTGGGCGCTGTGGTAGCGCTTCATTGGAAAATTTAGATAAATAAGTCATTCTTTACTGTGGGATCAATCCTAGCCGTTATCGCGCGCTGAAGAAATAGAGACGGTTTCAAAAACAACATTTCATTGACTTCCTAACGGTGTCTATCCGCTTCAGTTACAATGGTTGCGTCACATATTCGTTCCTACATGTATTTAGCGATATTTTTTTCATATTACTAGGTTGCACCGTTTCAAAAGTGCAACGATTGACTCTGGGACTTATTTGAACTGACTTTGAACTGTGACCTTATAAATGTTATAAGTGAGACAATTGGACTCCAAGAAATAACATTCTTCTTAATTTGACATGATTGTAGGAACTCAGCGATTACACTGGGCGCTGTGGTAGCGCTTCATTTAAAAATTTAGATAAATAAGTCATTTTTACTGTGGGACCAATCCTAGCCGTTAGCGCGCGATAAAGATATAGAGACAGTTTAAAAAACTCCATTTCATTGACTTTTTAACGGTGTCAATCCGTTTGAGTTACAACTGTTGCGTCACATATTCGTACCAACATGTATTTAGTGATTTTCTTCTGATATTACTAAGTTGTTGCGCTTTTAACTGTGAAACGATTGACTGTGGGACTTAATTGAACTGACTCCGGACTGTGACCTTATTAATGTGATAAACGAGGCAATTGGTCTCCAAGGAATAACATTCTTCTTAATTTGACATGATTGCTGAAATTCAACGATTACATTAGGCTCTGTGGTAGCGCTTTATTTAAAAATTTAGATAAATACGTCATTTTTTACTGTGGGACCAATCCTAGCCGCTATCGCGCGCTGAAGAAATAGAGAAAATTTTAAAAACTACATTTCATTGACTTTCTAACGGTGTCAGTCCGTTTAAGTTACAACGGTTGCGTCACATATTCGTTCCAACATGTATTTAGCGATATTTTTCTCATATTACTAGGTTGCACCGTTTCAACAGTGCAACGATTGACTCTGGGACTTATTTGAACTGACTTTGGACTGTGACCTTATAAATCTTATAAGTGACACAATTTGACTCCAAGGAAAAACATTGTTCTTAATTTGACATGCTTGCCGTAACTCAGGGATTATACTAGACGCTGTGGTAGCGCCTTATTTAAAAATTTAGATAAGTAAGCCATTTTTTATTGTAGGACCAATCCTAGCCGTTATCGCGGGCTTAATAAATAGGAACAGTTTCACAAACTCCATTTCATTGAATTTCTAACGGTGTCAATCCGTTTGAGTTACAACGGTTGCATCACATATTCGTACCAACATGTATTTAGTGATTTTCTTACGATATTACTAAGTTGTAGCGCTTTAAACAGTGAAACGATTGACTGTCGGACTTATTTGAACTAACATTAGCCTTTGACCTTATAAATGTGATAAGTGAGCCAACTGGACTCCACGAAATAACATTCTTCTTACTTTGACATGATTGTTGGAATTCAGCGATTACACTGGGCGCTGTGTAAGCTTTTCATTTAAAAAGTTGAAGAAATAGAGACATTTATAAAAACTACATTTCATCGACTTCTTGGCGGTATCAATCCGTTTGAGTTACAACGGTTGCGTCACATATTCGTACCAACATGTAGATAGTGATTTTTTTCCGATGTTACTAAGTTGTATCGCTTTTAACAGTGAAACAATTGACTGTGGGACTTAATGGAACTGATTCTGGACTGTGACCTTATGAATGTGATAAATGGAGGCTTTTGGACTCCAAGAAATAACATTATTCTTAAATTGACATGATTGCTGGATTTCAGCGATTACACTAAGCACTGTGGTAGCGCTATACTTAAAAATTTAGATAAGTAAGTCTTTTTTTACTGTGGGACCAATCCTGGCCGTTAGCACGCGCCGAAAAAATAGAGCCACTCTCAAAAACTACATTTCATTGATTTTTTGCCGGTATCAATCCGTTTGAGTTACAACGGTTGCGTCACATATTCGTACCAACATGTATTTAGCGATATTTTTCTGATATTACTAGGTTGCATCGCTTTTAACAGTGAAACGATTGACTGTGGGACTTAATTGAACTAACTTTGGACTGTGACCTGATAAGTGTGATAAATGATACAATTGGACTCCGAGAAATAACATTTTTCTTAATTTGACGTGATTGCCGGAACTTAGCGATTACATTGGGCGCTGTGGTAGCGCTTTATTTGAAAGTTTAGATAAATAAGTCATTCTTTAGTGTGGGACCTATCCTAGCCGTTATCGCGCGCTGAAGAAATAGAGACGGTTTCAAAAGCTACATTTCAATGACTTTCTAACGGTATCAGTTCGTTTGAGTTACAACGGTTGCGTCACATATTCGTACCAACATGTATTTAGCGATATTTTTCCGCTATTACCAGGTTGCATCGCTTTTAACAGTGAAACGATTGACTGTGGGACTTAATTGACCTGATTTTGGACTGGGACCTTATGAATGTGAAAGTGAGACAATTCGACTTCAAGAAATAACATTCTTCTTAAATTGACATGTTTGCTGAAATTCAGCGATTACATTGGGCGCTGTGGTAGCGCTTCATTTAAAAATTAAGATAAAAAATTCAGTTTATACTGTGGGACCAATCCTAGCCGTTAGCCCGCGCTGAAGAAATAGAGACAGTTTCAAATACTACATTTCACTGACTTTCTAACGGTGTCAGTCCGCTTGCGTTACAACGGTTGGGTCACATATTCGTACCAACATGTATTTAGCGATATTTTTTTGATATTACTAGGTTGCATCGCTTTTAACAGTGAAACGATTGACTGTGGGACTTAATTGAACTAACTTGATAAATGATACAATTGGACTCCGAGAAATAACATTTTTCTTAATTTGACGTGATTGCCGTAACTTAGCGATTACATTGGGCGCTGTGGTAGCGCTTCATTTGAAAGTTTAGATAAATAAGTCATTCTTTACTGTGGGACCTATCCTAGCCGTTATCGCGCGCTGAAGAAATAGAGACGGTTTCAAAAACTCATTTCATTGACTTCCTAACGGTGTCAATCCGCTTCAGTTACAACGGTTGCGTCACATATTCGTTCCAACATGTATTTAGCGATATTTTTCTCATATTACTAGGTTGCACCGTTTCAACAGTGCAACGATTGACTCTGGGCATTATTTGAACTGACTTTGGACTGTGACCTTATAAATGTTATAAGTGAGGCAATTGGACTCCAAGAAATAACATTCTTCTGAATTTGACATGATTGTGGGAACTCAACGATTACACTGGGCGCTGTGGTAGCGCTTCATTTTAAAATTTAGATAAATAAGTCATTTTTACTGTGGGACCAATCCTAGCCGTTAGCGCGCGCTGACAATATAGAGACAGTTCATAAACTCCATCTCATTGACTTTTTAACGTCGTCAATCCGTTTGAGTTACAATGGTTGCGTCACATTTTTGAACCAACATGTATTTAGTGATTTTCTTTCAATGTTACTAAGTTGTTGCGCTTTTAACAGTGAAACGATTGACTGTTGGACTTAATTGAACTGACTCCGGACTGTGACCTTATAAATGTGATAAACGAGGCAATTGGTCTCCAAGGAATAACATTCTTCTTAATTTGACATGATTGCTGGAATTCAGCGATTACATTGGGCTCTGTGGTAGCGCTTTATTTAAAAATTTAGATAAATACGTCATTTTTTACTGTGGGACCAATCCTAGCTGCTATCGCGCGCTGAAGAAATAGAGAAAATTTTAGAAACTACATTTCATTGACTTTCTAACGGTGTCAGTCCGTTTAAGTTACAACGGTTGCGTCACATATACGTACCAACATGTATTTCGGGATATTGTTCTGATTTTACTAGGTTGCATCGCTTTTAACAGTGAAGCGATTGACTGTGGGATTAGTTGAACTGATTCTCGACTGTGACCTTATAAATGAAATAAATTAGACAATTGAATTCCAAGGAAAAACATTGTTCTTAATTTGACATGATTGCTGTAACTCAGGGATTATACTAGGCGCTGTGGTAGCGCCTTATTTAAAAATTTAGATAAGTAAGCCATTTTTTATTGTGGGACCAATCCTAGCCTTTATCGCGGGCTTAATCAATAGGAGCAGTTTCACAAACTCCATTTCATTGACTTTCTAACGGTGTCAATTCGTTTGAGTTACAACGGTTGTGTTACATATTCGTCCCCACATGTATTTAGCGATAGTATTCGGATATTACTAGGTTGCATCACTTTTAACAGTGAAACGTTTGACTGTGGGACTTAATTGAACTAACTTGATAAATGATACAATTGGACTCCGAGAAATAACATTTTTCTTAATTTGACGTGATTGCCGTAACTTAGCGATTACATTGGGCGCTGTGGTAGCGCTTCATTTGAAAGTTTAGATAAATAAGTCATTCTTTACTGTGGGACCTATCCTAGCCGTTATCGCGCGCTGAAGAAATAGAGACGGTTTCAAAAACTCATTTCATTGACTTCCTAACGGTGTCAATCCGCTTCAGTTACAACGGTTGCGTCACATATTCGTTCCAACATGTATTTAGCGATATTTTTCTCATATTACTAGGTTGCACCGTTTCAACAGTGCAACGATTGACTCTGGGCATTATTTGAACTGACTTTGGACTGTGACCTTATAAATGTTATAAGTGAGGCAATTGGACTCCAAGAAATAACATTCTTCTGAATTTGACATGATTGTGGGAACTCAACGATTACACTGGGCGCTGTGGTAGCGCTTCATTTTAAAATTTAGATAAATAAGTCATTTTTACTGTGGGACCAATCCTAGCCGTTAGCGCGCGCTGACAATATAGAGACAGTTCATAAACTCCATCTCATTGACTTTTTAACGTCGTCAATCCGTTTGAGTTACAATGGTTGCGTCACATTTTTGAACCAACATGTATTTAGTGATTTTCTTTCGATGTTACTAAGTTGTTGCGCTTTTAACAGTGAAACGATTGACTGTTGGACTTAATTGAACTGACTCCGGACTGTGACCTTATAAATGTGATAAACGAGGCAATTGGTCTCCAAGGAATAACATTCTTCTTAATTTGACATGATTGCTGGAATTCAGCGATTACATTGGGCTCTGTGGTAGCGCTTTATTTAAAAATTTAGATAAATACGTCATTTTTTACTGTGGGACCAATCCTAGCTGCTATCGCGCGCTGAAGAAATAGAGAAAATTTTAGAAACTACATTTCATTGACTTTCTAACGGTGTCAGTCCGTTTAAGTTACAACGGTTGCGTCACATATACGTACCAACATGTATTTCGGGATATTGTTCTGATTTTACTAGGTTGCATCGCTTTTAACAGTGAAGCGATTGACTGTGGGATTAGTTGAACTGATTCTCGACTGTGACCTTATAAATGAAATAAATTAGACAATTGAATTCCAAGGAAAAACATTGTTCTTAATTTGACATGATTGCTGTAACTCAGGGATTATACTAGGCGCTGTGGTAGCGCCTTATTTAAAAATTTAGATAAGTAAGCCATTTTTTATTGTGGGACCAATCCTAGCCTTTATCGCGGGCTTAATCAATAGGAGCAGTTTCACAAACTCCATTTCATTGACTTTCTAACGGTGTCAATTCGTTTGAGTTACAACGGTTGTGTTACATATTCGTCCCCACATGTATTTAGCGATAGTATTCGGATATTACTAGGTTGCATCACTTTTAACAGTGAAACGTTTGACTGTGGGATTAATTGAACTGATTTTGGACTTTGACCTTATAAATGTGATAAATGAGCCAGTTTGGTTACAAGAAGTAACATTCTTCTTAAGTTGACATCATTGCTGGAACTCAGCGATTGCACTGGGCGCTGTGGTAGCGCTTTATATAAAAATTAATATAATTTAGTCATTTTTTACTATGGGACCAATCCCAGCCGTTAGTTCGCGCTAAAGAAATAGAGACAGTTTAAAAAACTAAATTTCACTGACTTTCTAACGGTGTCAATCCGTTTGAGTTACAACGGTTGCGTCACATATTCGCACCAACATGTATTTAGTGATTTTCTTACGACATTACTAAGTTGTATTGCTTTTAACAGTGAAACGATAGACTGTGGGAATTAATTGAAAAGATTCTGGACTGTGACCTTATAAATGTGATAAATGAGCCAAATGGTCTCCAAGGAATAACATTCTTCTTAATTTGACATGATTGCTGGAATTCAGAGATTACATTAGACTCTGTGGTAGCGCTTTATTTAAAAATTTAGATAAATAAGTTTTTTTTAATGTGGGACCAATCCTGACCGTTACGACGCGCTGAAGAAATAGAGACATTCTCAAAAACTAAATTTCATTGACTTCTTGGCGGTATTAATCCGTTTGAGTTACAAAGGTTGCGTCACATATTCGTACCAACATGCATTTAGTGACATTTTTCCGATATTACTAAGTCATTTCACTTTTAACAATGAAATGATCAACTGTGGGACTTAATTGAACTAACATTAGCCTTTGACCTTATAAATGTGATAAGTGAGCCAAACGGACTCCAAGAAATAACATTCTTCTTACTTTGACATGATTGTTGGAATTCAGCGATTACACTGGGCGCTGTGTAAGCGTTTCATTTAAAAATTTAGATAAAAAAGTCAATTGTTACTGTGGGACCAATCCTAGCCGTTATGGCGCGCTGAAGAATTAGAGACAGTTCCAAAAGCTACATTTCAATGACTTTCTAACGGTATCAGTCCGTTTGAGTTACAACGGTTGCGTCACATATTCGTACCAAAATGTATTCAGCGATATTTTTCCGCTATTACCAGGTTGCATCGCTTTTAACAGTGAAACGATTGACTGTGGGACTTAATTGAACTGATTTTGGACTGGGACCTGATGAATGTGAAAGTGAGACAATTCGACTTCAAGAAATAACATTCTTCTTAAATTGACATGATTGCTGAAATTCAGCGATTACACTGGGCGCTGTGGTAGCGCTTCATTTAAAAATTAAAATAAAAAATTCAGATTATACTGTGGGACCAAACCTAGCCGTTAGCCCGCACTGAAGAATTAGAGACACTTTCAAATACTACATTTCACTGACTTTCTAACGGTGTCAGTCCGTTTGCGTTACAACGGTTGGGTCACATATTCGTACCAACATGTATTTAGCGATATTTTTCTGACATTACTAGGTTGCATCGCTTTTACCAGTGAAACGATTGTCTGTGGGACTTAATTGAACTAACTTTGGACTGTGACCTGATAAGTGTGATAAATGATACAATTGGACTCCAAGAAATTACATTCTTCTTAATTTGACGTGATTGCCGGAACTTAGCGATTACATTGGGCGCTGTGGTAGCGCTTCATTTGAAAATTTAGATAAATAAGTCATTCTTTACTGTGGGACCAATCCTAGCCGTTATCGCGCGCTGAAGAAATAGAGACGGTTTCAAAAACTACATTTCATTGACTTCCTAACGGTGTCAATCCGCTTCAGTTTCAACGGTTGCGTCACATATTCGTTCCAACATGTATTTAGCGATATTTTTCTCATATTACTAGGTTGCACCGTTTCAACAGGGCAACGACTGACTCTGGGACTTATTTGAACTGACTTTGGACTGTGACCTTATAAATGTTATAAGTGAGATAATTGGACTCCAAGAAATAACATTCTTCTTAATTTGACATAATTACTGTAACTCAGGGATTATACTAGACGCTGTGGTAGCGCCTTATTTAAAAATTTAGATAAGTAAGCCATTTTTTATTGTGGGAACAATCCTAGCCGTTAGCGCGCGCTGAAGATATAGAGACAGTTTCAAAAACTACATTTCACTGACTTTGTAACGGTGTCAGTCCGTTTGCGTTACAACGGTTGGGTCACAAAAACTTCATGCATATGGCTTTGATATGAACTCTTTGCTGTTTATAAAATCGTACCTAATTGACAGGAATCAGCGAGTGCGTATAAATAACAATTATAGTACATGGAAAAAAATAAAATACGGCGTACCGCAAGGATCAATTTTGGGTCCTTTGCTTTTCAATATATTTTTATGCGACCTTTTCCTTTTTGTCCCATATATGGACATTGTCAACTATGCTGATGATACAACCCCATTTTCAATAGGAAAGAATATCAACGAAGTTATTGAAAAGATTGAATATGCAGCAATTATAGTATTTACTTGGTTTGAAAATAACGGTATGAAAGCCAACCCAGAAAAATCACATTTTTTTACTAACAAAACTGATGTACGATTAAAAGTTTGTGATGAACTTCTAAACAATTCTCAAACTGAGAAACTGCTTGGTATAACCATAGACCACAAACTTTCTTTCGAGGAACATGTTAATCAGCTCTGTAACAAGGCAGGCCAGAAAGTTAGTGCACTTGCAAGGTTATCTTCCTTCATGACATTAGACCAGCGAAAGCTGATTATTAATGCTTTTGTCACTAGTCATTTTTCGTACTGTCCATTAGTATGGATGTTTCACAGTCGTAAATTAAACAATAGGATAAACCATATACATGAAAGAGCACTAAGAATTATCTATCAAGACTATCAATCCTCATTTGAAGAGCTTTTATCAAAAAATGGGAGCGTTACAATTCACCAAACGAACTTACGCATCCTTGTTACTGAGCTGTATAAAGCTAAAACAAAAACAGGTCCAGAAATGTTGAATGAAATTTTTATTTTTCCTGAACCAGTGTATAATTTGAGGAAGGACAAACTTAAGAGTAACAAAATATTTTCAGTGAGATATGGGATCGAAACACTGTCTAATGTTGGGTTAAAGCTTTGGAACTCTTTGCCTAACGAGTATCGGAACGCTGGTACTTTAATTGAGTTTAGAAACAAAATAAGAAACTGGATTCCAAACCATTGTCCTTGCAGAATATGCAAAACTTTTATACCTGAATTAGGTTTTCTTTAGTTTCCCCGTTGTCTTCCTTTGCCAGTTGTGGAGCGGGAACTCAGTTAAACATGTCTTGCGGTGCGACGGTTTAGGTGGGGTGGTATCATATGAGAATATTCTAGCCTTATTATCTGGTTGTATATTATTTTCTCTCGACCCCTGCCTGGGAAGTTTGACTGAGTTCCTGGAACCACCACTACATAGCCTTGACATATTTTTGACATATTATTTATATTATTTAAAATACTTAAAAAAAAATGGTATATACGGTATACCTTATAGATTTTTTATATTCAGTTATTTATTGTTTTTAATGTTTTTAAAGTTGACTTTAATTAGCCTCAGAGCTACATTTTCTTGTAAATTTGTCAACTATAAATAAATTAATAAATAAAAAAAAAATAAAAAAAAAATAAACATATTCGTACCAACATGTATTTAGCGACATTTTTCTGATATTAATAGGTTGCATCGCTTTTAACAGTGAAACGATTGTCTGTGGGACTTAATTGAACTAACTTTGGACTGTGACCTGATAAGTGTGATAAATGATATAATTGGACTCCAAGATATTACATTCTTCTTACTTTGACATGATTATTGGAACTCAGCGATTACACTGGGCGCTGTGGAAGCGTTTCATTTAAAAATTTAGAAAAATAAGTCATTTTTACTGTGGGAACAATCCTAGCCGCTAGCGCGCGCTGAAGATATAGAGACAGTTTCAAAAACTCCATTTCATTGACTTTCTAACGGTGTCAATCCGTTTGAGTTACAACGGTTGCGTCACATTCTCGCACCAACATGTATTTAGTGATTTTCTTACGACATTACTAAGTTGTATTGCTTTTAACAGTGAAACGATAGACTGTGGGAATTAATTCAAAAGATTCTGGACTGTGACCTTATAAATGTGATAAATGAGTCAATTGGTCTCCAAGGAATAACATTCTTCTTAATTTGACATGATTGCTGGAATTTAGCGATTACATTAGACTCTGTGGTGGCGTTCCATTTAAAAATTTAGATAAAAAAGTCAATTCTTCTGTGGGAGCAATCCTAGCCGTTATGGCGCTGAAGAAATAGAGACAGTTTCAAAAGCTACATTTCAAGGACTTTCCAACGGTATCAGTCCATTTGAGTTACAACGGTTGCGTCACATATTCGTACCAACATGTATTTAGCGATATTTTTTCGCTATTACCAGGTTGCATCGCTTTTAACAGTGAAACAATTGACTGTGGGACTTAATTGAACTGATTTTGGACTGGGACCTGATGAATGTGAAAGTGAGACAATTTGACTTCAAGAAATAACATTCTTCTTAAATTGACATGATTGCTGAAATTCAGCGATTACACTGGGCGATGTGGTAGCGCTTCATTTAAAAATTAAGATAAAAAATTCAGCTTATACTGTGGGACCAAACCTAGCCGTTAGCCCCCACTGAAGAAATAGAGACGGTTTCGAAAACTACATTTCATTAATTTTTTGGCGGTATCAATCCGTTTGAGTTACAACGGTTGTGTCACATATTCGTACCAACCTGCATTTAGTGACATTTTTCCGATATTACTAAGTCATTTCACTTTTAACAATGAAATGATCAACTGTGGGAATTAATTGAACTAACATTGGCCTGTGACCTTATAAATGTGATAAGTGAGCCGACTGGACTCCAAGAATTAACATTCTTCTTACTTTGACATGATTGTTGAAACTCAGCGATAACACTGAGCGCTGTGGAAGCGCTTCATTTAAAAATTTAGATAAATAAGTCATTTTTACTGTGGGACCAATCCTAGCCGTTAGTGCGCGCTGAAGATATAGAGACAGTTTTAAAAACTCCATTTCATTGACTTTCTAACGGTGTCAATCCGTTTGAGTTACAACGGTTGCGTCACATACTCGTACCAACATGTATTTAGTGATTTTCTTCCGATATTACTAAGTTGTAGCGCTTTTAACAGTGAAACGATTGACTGTGGGACTTAATTGAACTGACTCTGGACTGTGAGCTTATAAATGTGACAAACGAGCCAATTGGTCTTCAAGAAATAACATTCTTCCTAATTTGACATGATTGCTGGAATTCAGCGATTTTATTAGGCTCTGTGGTAGCGCTTTATTTAAAAATTCAGATAAATAAGTCTTTTTTTACTGTGGGACCAATCCTAGCCGTTAGCGCGCGCTGAAGATATAGAGACAGTTTCAAAAACTCCATTTCATTGACTTTCTAACGGTGTCAATCCGTTTGAGTTACAACGGTTGTGTCACATCTTCGTCCCCACATGTATTTAGCGATAGTATTCGGATATTACTAGGTTGCATCGCTTTTAACAGTGAAACGTTTGACTGTGGGACGTAATTGAACTGATTTTGGTCTTTGACCTTATAAATGTGATGAATGAGCCAGTTTGGCTACAAGAAGTAACATTCTTCTTAACTTGACATCATTGCTGGAACTCAGCGATTGCACTGGGCGCTGTGGTAGCGCTTTATTTAAAAATTAAGATAAATTAGTCATTTTTTACTGTGGGACCAATCCCAGCCGTTAGTTCGCGCTGAAGAAATAGAGACAGTTTCGAAAACTACATTTCATTAATTTTTTGGCGGTATCAATCCGTTTGAGTTACAACGGCTGCGTCACATATTCGTACCAACATGCATTTAGTGACATTTTTCCGATATAACTAAGTCATTTCACTTTTAACAATGAAATGATCAACTGTGGGACTTAATTGAACTAATATTGGCATGTGACTTTATAAATGTGATAAGTGAGCCGCCTGGACTCCAAGAAATAACATTCTTCTTACTTTGACATGATTGTTGAAACTCAGCGATTACACTGAGCGCTGTGGAAGCGTTTCATTTAAAAATTTAGATAAATAAGTCATTTTTACTGTGGGACCAATCCTAGCCGTTAGCGCGCGCTGAAGATATAGAGACAATTTCAAAAACTCCATTTCATTGACTTTCTAACGGTGTCAATCCGTTTGAGTTACAACGGTTGTGTCATATCTTCGTCCCCACATGTATTTAGCGATAGTATTCGGATATTACTAGGTTGCATCGCTTTTAACAGTGAAACGTTTGAGTGTGGGACTTAATTGAACTGATTTTGGACTTTGACCTTATAAATGTGATGAATGAGCCAGTTTGGCTACAAGAAGTAACATTCTTCTTAACTTGACATCATTGCTGGAACTCAGCGATTGCACTGGGCGCTGTGGTAGCGCTTTATTTAAAAATTAAGATAAATTAGTCATTTTTTACTGTGGGACTAATCCCAGCCGTTAGTTCGCGCTGAAGAAATAGAGACAGTTTCGAAAACTACATGTCATTAATTTTTTGGCGGCATCAATCCGTTTGAGTTACAACGGTTGCGTCACATGTTCGTACCAACATTCATTTAGTGACATTTTTCCGATATAACTAAGTCATTTCACTTTTAACAATGAAATGATCAACTGTGGGAATTAATTGAACTAACATTGGCCTGTGACCTTATAAATGTGATAAGTGAGCCGACTGGACTCCAAGAAATAACATTCTTCTTACTTTGACATGATTGTTGAAACTCAGCGATTACACTGAGCGCTGTGGAAGCGTTTCATTTAAAAATTTAGATAAATAAGTCATTTTTACTGTGGGAGCAATCCTAGCCGTTAGCGCGCGCTGAAGATATAGAGACAATTTCAAAAACTCCATTTCATTGACTTTCTAACGGTGTCAATCCGTTTGAGTTACAACGGTTGTGTCATATCTTCGTCCCCACATGTATTTAGCGATAGTATTCGGATATTACTAGGTTGCATCGCTTTTAACAGTGAAACGTTTGACTGTGGGACTTAATTGAACTGATTTTGGATTTTGACCTTATAAATGTGATGAATGAGCCAGTTTGGCTACAAGAAGTAACATTCTTCTTAACTTGACATCATTGCTGGAACTCAGCGATTGCACTGGGCGCTGTGGTAGCGCTTTATTTAAAAATTAAGATAAATTAGTCATTTTTTTACTGTGGGACCAATCCCAGCCGTTAGTTCGCGCTGAAGAAATAGAGACAGTTTCGAAAACTACATGTCATTAATTTTTTGGCGGTGTTAATCCGTTTGAGTTACAACGGTTGCGTCACATATTCGTACCAACACGCATTTAGTGACATTTTTCCGATATAACTAAGTCATTTCACTTTTAACAATGAAATGATCAACTGTGGGACTTAATTGAACTAATATTGGCCTGTGACCTTATAAATGTGATAGGTGAGCCGACTGGACTCCAAGAAATAACATTCTTATTACTTTGACATGATTGTTGGAACTCAGCGATTACACTGGGCGCTGTGGAAGCGTTTCATTCAAAAATTAAGATAAATTAGTCATTTTTTACTGTGGGACCAATCCCAGCCGTTAGTTCGCGCTGAAGAAATAGAGACAGTTTCGAAAACTACATGTCATTAATTTTTTGGCGGCATCAATCCGTTTGAGTTACAACGGTTGCGTCACATGTTCGTACCAACATTCATTTAGTGACATTTTTCCGATATAACTAAGTCATTTCACTTTTAACAATGAAATGATCAACTGTGGGAATTAATTGAACTAATATTGGCATGTGACCTTATAAATGTGATAAGTGAACCGACTGGAATCCAAGAAATAACATTCTTCTTACTTTGACATGATTGATGAAACTCGGCGATTACACTGAGCGCTGTGGAAGCGTTTCATTTAAAAATTTAGATAAATAAGTCATTTTTACTGTGGGACCAATCCTAGCCGTTAGCGCGCGCTGAAGATATAGAGACAATTTCAAAAACTCCATTTCATTGACTTTCTAACGGTGTCAATCCGTTTGAGTTACAACGGTTGTGTCATATCTTCGTCCCCACATGTATTTAGCGATAGTATTCGGATATTACTAGGTTGCATCGCTTTTAACAGTGAAACGTTTGACTGTGGGACTTAATTGAACTGATTTTGGATTTTGACCTTATAAATGTGATGAATGAGCCAGTTTGGCTACAAGAAGTAACATTCTTCTTAACTTGACATCATTGCTGGAACTCAGCGATTGCACTGGGCGCTGTGGTAGCGCTTTATTTAAAAATTAAGATAAATTAGTCATTTTTTACTGTGGGACCAATCCCAGCCGTTAGTTCGCGCTGAAGAAATAGAGACAGTTTCGAAAACTACATGTCATTAATTTTTTGGCGGTGTTAATCCGTTTGAGTTACAACGGTTGCGTCACATATTCGTACCAACATGCATTTAGTGACATTTTTCCGATATAACTAAGTCATTTCACTTTTAACAATGAAATGATCAACTGTGGGACTTAATTGAACTAATATTGGCCTGTGACCTTATAAATGGGATAGGTGAGCCGACTGGACTCCAAGAAATAACATTCTTATTACTTTGACATGATTGTTGGAACTCAGCGATTACACTGGGCGCTGTGGAAGCGTTTCATTCAAAAATTAAGATAAATTAGTCATTTTTTACTGTGGGACCAATCCCAGCCGTTAGTTCGCGCTGAAGAAATAGAGACAGTTTCGAAAACTAATTTTCATTGATTTTTTGGCGGTATCAATCCGTTTGAGTTACAACGGTTGCGTCACATATTCGTTCCAACATGCATTTAGTGACATTTTTCCGATATTACTAAGTCATTTCACTTTTAACTATGAAATGATCAACTGTGGGACTTAATTGAACTAATATTGGTCTGTCACCTTATAAATGTGATAAGTGAGCCGACTGGACTTCAAGAAATAACATTCTTCTTACTTTGACATGATTGCTGGAACTCAGCGATTACACTGGGCGCTGTGGAAGCGTTTCTTTTAAAAATTTAGATAAATAAGTCATTTTTACTGTGGGACCAATCCTACCCGTTAGCGTGCGCTGAAGATATAGAGACAGTTTCAAAAACTCCATTTCATTGACTTTCTAACGGTGTCAATCCGTTTGAGTTACAACGGTTGCGTCACATACTCGTACCAACATGTATTTAGTGATTTTCTTCCGATATTACTAAGTTGTAGCGCTTTTAACAGTAAAACGATTGACTGTGGGACTTAATTGAACTGACTCTGGACTGTGAGCATATAAATGTGATAAACAAACAAATTGGTCTCCAAGAAATAACATTCTTCTTAATTTGACATGATTGCTGGAATTCAGCGATTATATTAGGCTCTGTGGTAGCGCTTTATTTAAAGATTTAGATAAATACGTCATTTTTTACTGTGGGACCAATCCTAGCCGCTATCGCGCGCTGAAGAAATAGAGAAAATTTTAAAAACTATATCTCATTGACTTTCTAACGGTGTCAGTCCGTTTAAGTTACAACGGTTGCGTCACATATATGTACCAACATGTATTTAGCGATATTTTTCTGATTTTACTAGGTTGCATCGCTTTTAGCAGTGAAGCGATTGACTGTGGGACTTAGTTGAACTGATTCTGGATTGTTACCTTATAAATGCAATAAATGAGACAATTGGATTCCAAGGAAAAACATTGTTCTTAATTTGACATGATTGCTGTAACTCAGGGATTATACTAGACGCTGTGGTAGCGCCTTATTAAAAATTTAGATAAGTAAGCCATTTTTTATTGTGGGACCAATCCTAGCCGTTATCGCGGTCTTAATCAATAGGAACACTTTAAAAAACTACATTTCATTGACTTTCTAACGGTATCAATACGTATGACCTACAACGCTTGCGTCACAAATTCGTACCAACATGTATTTAGCAATATTTTTCTGATATTACTAGGTTGCATCACTTTTAACAGTGAAACGATTGACTCCGGGACTTAATTGAACTGATTCTGGACTGTGACGTTTTAAATGTGATAAATGAGCCAATTGGACTCCAAGGAATAACATTCTTTTGAATTTGACATGATTTCCGAAACTCAGCGATTACACTGGGCGCTGTGGCAGCGCTTCATTCAAAACTGTAGATAAATAAGTCATTTTTTACTGTAGGACCAATCCTAGCCGTTATCGTGGGATTAATCAATAGGAACAGTTTCACAAACTCCATTTCATTGACTCTCTAGCGGTATAATTCCGTTTGAGTTACAACGGTTGCGTCACATATTCCTACCAACATGTATTTAGCGATTATTTTCTGATATTACTAGGTTGCATTGCTTTTAACAGTGAAACAATTGAATGAGGGACTTAATTGAGCTGATTTTGGACTGTGAACTGATAAATTTTATAAGTGAGACAATTGTACTCCTAGAAATAAAATTCTTCTTAATTTGACATAATTTCCGGAGCTCGGCGATTACACTGGGCGCTATGGCAGCGCTTCAATTAAAACTGTAGATAAATAAGTCATATTTTATTGTGGGACCAATCCTAGCCGTTATCGCGCGCTGAAGAAATAGAGACAGATTCAAAAACTACATTTCAATGACTTTCTAACGCCATCAGTCCGTTTGAGTTACAACGGTTGCGTCACATATTCGTACCAACATGTATTTAGCGATATTTTTCCGCTATTACTAGGTTGCATCGCTTTTAAATGTGAAACGATTGACTGTGGGACTTAAATGCACTAACTTTGGACTGTGACCTGATAAATGTGATAAATGAGACAATTGGACTCCAAGAAATAACATTCTTCTTAATTTGACATGATTGCCGGAAATCAGCGATTACACTATGCGCTGTGGTAGCGCTTAATTTAAAAATTTAGATGAATAAGTCATTCTTTACTGTGGGACCAATACTAGCCGTTATCGCGTGCTGAAGAAAGACCGACAGTTTCAAAAAGTACATCTCAGTGACTTTCTAACGGTGTCAGTCCGTTTGAGTTACAACAGTTGAGTCACATATTCGTACCAACCTGCATTTAGCGATAGTATTCGGATATTACTAGGTTGCATCGCTTTTAACAGTGAAAGGTTTGACTGTGGGACTTAATTGAGCTGATTTTGGACTTTGACCTTATAAATGTGATGAACGAGCCAGTTTGGCTACAAGAAGTAACATTCTTCTTAACTTGACATCATTGCTGGAACTCAGCGATTGCACTGGGCGCTGTGGTAGCGCTTTATTTAAAAATTAAGATAAATTAGTCATTTTTTACTGTGGGACCAATCCCAGCCGTTAGTTCGCGCTGAAGAAATAGAGACAGTTTCGAAAACTACATTTCATTAATTTTTTGGCGGTATCAATCCGTTTGAGTTACAACGGTTGCGTCACATATTCGTACCAACATGCATTTAGTGACATTTTTCCGATATAACTAAGTCATTTCACTTTTAACAATGAAATGATCAACTGTGGGACTTAATTGAACTAATATTGGCATGTGACCTTATAAATGTGATAGGTGAACCGACTGGAATCCAAGAAATAACATTCTTCTTACTTTGACATGATTGATGAAACTCAGCGATTACACTGAGCGCTGTGTAAACGTTTCATTTAAAAATTTAGATAAATAAGTCATTTTTACTGTGGGACCAATCCTAGCCGTTAGCGCGCGCTGAAGATATAGAGACAATTTCAAAAACTCCATTTCATTGACTTTCTAACGGTGTCAATCCGTTTGAGTTACAACGGTTGTGTCACATCTTCGTCCCCACATGTATTTAGCGATAGCATTCGGATATTACTAGGTTGTAGCGCTTTTAACAGTAAAACGATTGACTGTGGGACTTAATTGAACTGACTCTGGACTGTGAGCATATAAATGTGATAAACAAACAAATTGGTCTCCAAGAAATAACATTCTTCCTAATTTGACATGATTGCTGGAATTCAGCGATTATATTAGGCTCTGTGGTAGCGCTTTATTTAAAAATTTAGATAAATACGTCATTTTTTACTGTGGGACCAATCCTAGCCGCTATCGCGCGCTGAAGAAATAGAGAAAATTTTAAAAACTATATCTCATTGACTTTCTAACGGTGTCAGTCCGTTTAAGTTACAACAGTTGCGTCACATATACGTACCAACATGTATTTAGCGATATTTTTCTGATTTTACTAGGTTGCATCGCTTTTAGCAGTGAAGCGATTGACTGTGGGACTTAGCTGAACTGATTCTGGATTGTTACCTTATAAATGCAATAAATGAGACAATTGGATTCCAAGGAAAAACATTGTTCTTAATTTGACATGATTGCTGTAACTCAGGGATTATACTAGACGCTGTGGTAGCGCATTATTAAAAATTTAGATAAGTAAGCCATTTTTTATTGTGGGACCAATCCTAGCCGTTATCGCGGGCTTAATCAATAGGAACAGTTTAAAAAACTACATTTCATTGACTTTCTAACGGTATCAATACGTATGACCTACAACGCTTGCGTCACAAATTCGTACCAACATGTATTTAGCAATATTTTTCTGATATTACTAGGTTGCATCACTTTTAACACTGAAACGATTGACTCCGGGACTTAATTGAACTGATTCTGGACTGTGACGTTTTAAATGTGATAAATGAGCCAATTGGACTCCAAGGAATTACATTCTTTTGAATTTGACATGATTTCCGAAACTCAGCGATTACACTGGGCGCTGTGGCAGCGCTTCATTTAAAACTGTAGATAAATAAGTCATTTTTTACTGTAGGACCAATCCTAGCCGTTATCGTGGGATTAATCAATAGGAACAGTTTCACAAACTCCATTTCATTGACTCTCTAGCGGTATAATTCCGTTTGAGTTACAACGGTTGCGTCACATATTCCTACCAACATGTATTTAACGATTATTTTCTGATATTACTAGGTTGCATTGCTTTTAACAGTGAAACAATTGAATGAGGGACTTAATTGAGCTGATTTTGGACTGTGAACTTATAAATTTTATAAGTGAGACAATTGTACTCCTAGAAATAAAATTCTTCTTAATTTGACATAATTTCCGGAACTCGGCGATTACACTGGGCGCTATGGCAGCGCTTCATTTAAAACTGTAGATAAATAAGTCATATTTTATTGTGGGACCAATCCTAGCCGTTATCGCGCGCTGAAGAAATAGAGACAGTTTCAAAAACTACATTTCAATGACTTTCTAACGCCATCAGTCCGTTTGAGTTACAACGGTTGCGTCACATATTCGTACCAACATGTATTTAGCGATATTTTTCCGCTATTACTAGGTTGCATCGCTTTTAAATGTGAAACGATTGACTGTGGGACTTAAATGCACTAACTTTGGACTGTGACCTGATAAATGTGATAAATGAGACAATTGGACTCCAAGAAAAAACATTCTTCTTAATTTGACATGATTGCCGGAAATCAGCGATTACACTGGGCGCTGTGGTAGCGCTTAATTTAAAAATTTAGATGAATAAGTCATTCTTTACTGTGGGACCAATACTAGCCGTTATCGCGTGCTGAAGAAAGACCGACAGTTTCAAAAAGTACATCTCAGTGACTTTCTAACGGTGTCAGTCCGTTTGAGTTACAACAGTTGAGTCACATATTCGTACCAACCTGCATTTAGCGATAGTATTCGGATATTACTAGGTTGCATCGCTTTTAACAGTGAAAGGTTTGACTGTGGGACTTAATTGAGCTGATTTTGGACTTTGACCTTATAAATGTGATGAACGAGCCAGTTTGGCTACAAGAAGTAACATTCTTCTTAACTTGACATCATTGCTGGAACTCAGCGATTGCACTGGGCGCTGTGGTAGCGCTTTATTTAAAAATTAAGATAAATTAGTCATTTTTTACTGTGGGACCAATCCCAGCCGTTAGTTCGCGCTGAAGAAATAGAGACAGTTTCGAAAACTACATTTCATTAATTTTTTGGCGGTATCAATCCGTTTGAGTTACAACGGTTGCGTCACATATTCGTACCAACATGCATTTAGTGACATTTTTCCGATATAACTAAGTCATTTCACTTTTAACAATGAAATGATCAACTGTGGGACTTAATTGAACTAATATTGGCATGTGACCTTATAAATGTGATAGGTGAACCGACTGGAATCCAAGAAATAACATTCTTCTTACTTTGACATGATTGATGAAACTCAGCGATTACACTGAGCGCTGTGTAAACGTTTCATTTAAAAATTTAGATAAATAAGTCATTTTTACTGTGGGACCAATCCTAGCCGTTAGCGCGCGCTGAAGATATAGAGACAATTTCAAAAACTCCATTTCATTGACTTTCTAACGGTGTCAATCCGTTTGAGTTACAACGGTTGTGTCACATCTTCGTCCCCACATGTATTTAGCGATAGCATTCGGATATTACTAGGTTGCATCGCTTTTAACAGTGAAACGTTTGACTGTGGGACTTAATTGAACTGATTTTGGACTTTGACCTTATAAATGTGATGAACGAGCCAGTTTGGCTACAAGAAGTAACATTCTTCTTAACTTGACATCATTGCTGGAACTCAGCGATTGCACTGGGCGCTGTGGTAGCGCTTTTTTTAAAAATTAAGATAAATTAGTCATTTTTTACTGTGGGACCAATCCCAGCCGTTAGTTCGCGCTGAAGAAATAGAGACAGTTTCCAAAACTACATGTCATTAATTTTTTGGCGGTATCAATCCGTTTGAGTTACAACGGTTGCGTCACATATTCGTACCAACATGCATTTAGTGACATTTTTCCGATATAACTAAGTCATTTCACTTTTAACAATGAAATGATTAACTGTGGGACTTAATTGAACTAATATTGGCCTGTGACCTTATAAATGTGATAGGTGAGCCGACTGGACTCCAAGAAATAACATTCTTATTACTTTGACATGATTGCTGGAACTCAGCGATTACACTGGGCGCTGTGGAAGCGTTTCATTCAAAAATTAACATAAATTAGTCATTTTTTACTGTGGGACCAATCCCAGCCGTTAGTTCGCGCTGAAGAAATAGAGACAGTTTCGAAAACTAATTTTCATTGATTTTTTGGCGGTATCAATCCGTTTGAGTTACAACCGTTGCGTCACATATTCGTTCCAACATGCATTTAGTGACATTTTTCCGATATTACTAAGTCATTTCACTTTTAACAATGAAATGATCAACTGTGGGACTTAATTGAACTAATATTGGTCTGTCACCTTATAAATGTGATAAGTGAGCCGACTGGACTCCAAGAAATAACATTCTTCTTACTTTGACATGATTGCTGGAACTCAGCAATTACACTGGGCGCTGTGGAAGCGTTTCATTTAAAAATTTAGATAAATAAGTCATTTTTACTGTGGGACCAATCCTACCCGTTAGCGTGCGCTGAAGATATAGAGACAGTTTCAAAAACTCCATTTCATTGACTTTCTAACGGTGTCAATCCCTTTGAGTTACAACGGTTGCGTCACATACTCGTACCAACATGTATTTAGAGATTTTCTTCCGATATTACTAAGTTGTAGCGCTTTTAACAGTAAAACGATTGACTGTGGGACTTAATTGAACTGACTCTGGACTGTGAGCTTATAAATGTGATAAACAAACCAATTGGTCTCCAAGAAATAACATTCTTCTTAATTTGACATGATTGCTGGAATTCAGCGATTATATTAGGCTCTGTGGTAGCGCTTTATTTAAAAAATTAGATAAATACGTCATTTTTTACTGTGGGACCAATCCTAGCCGCTATCGCGCGCTGAAGAAATAGAGAAAATTTTAAAAACTACATCTCATTGACTTTCTAACGGTGTCAGTCCGTTTAAGTTACAACGGTTGTGTCACATATACGTACCAACATGTATTTAGCGATATTTTTCTGATTTTACTAGGTTGCATCGCTTTTAGCAGTGAAGCGATTGACTGTGGGACTTAGTTGAACTGATTCTGGACTGTTACCTTATAAATGCAATAAATGAGACAAATGGATTCCAAGGAAAAATATTGTTCTTAATTTGACATGATTGCTGTAACTCAGGGATTATACTAGACGCTGTGGTAGCGCATTATTTAAAAATTTAGATAAGTAAGCCATTTTTTATTGTGGGACCAATCCTAGCCGTTATCACGGGCTTAATCAATAGGAACAGTTTAAAAAACTACATTTCATTGACTTTCTAACGGTATCAATACGTATGACCTACAACGCTTGCGTCACAAATTCGTACCAACATGTATTTAGCAATATTTTTCTGATATTACTAGGTTGCATCACTTTTAACAGTGAAACGATTGACTCCGGGACTTAATTGAACTGATTCTGGACTGTGACGTTTTAAATGTGATAAATGAGCCAATTGGACACCAAGGAATAACATTCTTTTGAACTTGACATGATTTCCGAAACTCAGCGATTACACTAGGCGCTGTGGCAGCGCTTCATTTAAAACTGTAGATAAATAAGTCACTTTTTACTGTAGGACCAATCCTAGCCGTTATCGTGGGATTAATCAATAGGAACAGTTTCACAAACTCCATTTCATTGACTCTCTAGCGGTATAATTCCGTTTGAGTTACAACGGTTGCGTCACATATTCGTACCAACATGTATTTAGCGATATTTTTCCGCTATTACTAGGTTGCATCGCTTTTGACTGTGAAACGATTGACTGTGGGACTTAAATGCACTAACTTTGGACTGTGACCTGATAAATGTGATAAATGAGACAATTGGACTCCAAGAAATAACATTCTTCTTAATTGGACATGATTGCCGGAACTCAGCGATTACACTGGGCGCTGTGGTAGCGCTTAATTTAAAAATTTAGATGAATAAGTCATTCTTTACTGTGGGACCAATACTAGCCGTTATCGCGTGCTGAAGAAAGACCGACAGTTTCAAAAAGTACATCTCAGTGACTTTCTAACGGTGTCAGTCCGTTTGAGTTACAACAGTTGAGTCACATATTCGTACCAACCTGCATTTAGCGATAGTATTCGGATATTACTAGGTTGCATCGCTTTTAACAGTGAAACGTTTGACTGTGGGACTTAATTGAGCTGATTTTGGACTTTGACCTTATAAATGTGATGAACGAGCCAGTTTGGCTACAAGAAGTAACATTCTTCTTAACTTGACATCATTGCTGGAACTCAGCGATTGCACTGGGCGCTGTGGTAGCGCTTTATTTAAAAATTAAGATAAATTAGTCATTTTTTACTGTGGGACCAATCCCAGCCGTTAGTTCGCGCTGAAGAAATAGAGACAGTTTCGAAAACTACATTTCATTAATTTTTTGGCGGTATCAATCCGTTTGATTTACAACGGTTGCGTCACATATTCCTACCAACATGCATTTAGTGACATTTTTCCGATATAACTAAGTCATTTCACTTTTAAAAATGAAATGATCAACTGTGGGACTTAATTGAACTAATATTGGCATGTGACCTTATAAATGTGATAAGTGAACCGACTGGAATCCAAGAAATAACATTCTTCTTACTTTGACATGATTGATGAAACTCGGCGATTACACTGAGCGCTGTGGAAGCGTTTCATTTAAAAATTTAGATAAATAAGTCATTTTTACTGTGGGACCAATCCTAGCCGTTAGCGCGCGCTGAAGATATAGAGACAATTTCAAAAACTCCATTTCATTGACTTTCTAACGGTGTCAATCCGTTTGAGTTACAACGGTTGCGTCACATACTCGTACCAACATGTATTTAGTGATTTTCTTCCGATATTACTAAGTTGTAGCGCTTTTAACAGTAAAACGATTGACTGTGGGATTTAATTGAACTGACTCTGGACTGTGAGCTTATAAATGTGATAAACAAACCAATTGGTCTCCAAGAAATAACATTCTTCTTAATTTGACATGATTGCTGGAATTCAGCGATTATATTAGGCTCTGTGGTAGCGCTTTATTTAAAAAATTAGATAAATACGTCATTTTTTACTGTGGGACCAATCCTAGCCGCTATCGCGCGCTGAAGAAATAGAGAAAATTTTAAAAACTACATCTCATTGACTTTCTAACGGTGTCAGTCCGTTTAAGTTACAACGGTTGTGTCACATATACGTACCAACATGTATTTAGCGATATTTTTCTGATTTTACTAGGTTGCATCGCTTTTAGCAGTGAAGCGATTGACTGTGGGACTTAGTTGAACTGATTCTGGACTGTTACCTTATAAATGCAATAAATGAGACAAATGGATTCCAAGGAAAAACATTGTTCTTAATTTGACATGATTGCTGTAACTCAGGGATTATACTAGCCGCTGTGGTAGCGCCTTATTTAAAAATTTAGATAAGTAAGCCATTTTTTATTGTGGGACCAATCCTAGCCGTTATCGCGGGCTTAATCAATAGGAACAGTTTAAAAAACTACATTAGAGATAGGAAAATGCCGATCCTAGGACAGCGATTAATATATGTTGTACCATTCCACGTCAAATTATAGGCCATCCACGTCAAATCAACGATAGAAGAGTCTATAAAATCCGTTAGCACCTACGAATGTCCGGATCCGCCCCAACCCCCCAACCCCCGCCGTGTCCCCTCCCCATGGGTCCCTCCCCACCCTCATCTGTCGTGCCTTATAATTTATAGTGTTATGTGTGTCTATAATGTCCTCTTGCCAGTGTGGTAATACCATCTTCCGAAATTATGCGTTTATCATCATCCGCATTGAGCGCCAGTTTATTTGTTTTTATTGTGTGAACATCATGCTTAATAGATCTAAAGGTCATTTGGGTTCTGTAAATGTTCTCACCCTCAAACAGACATCTCTTATAATCGGCAAAACCTATGGTCTCCCTCACCACGCATTTCTTCACCCCCTTACATCTCTTACCCTCCCTACCACATAGCTGTTTGTATGCGTATGTCTTAGCTCTTAGGGCGATGAACTCAGTCATCACCTTACCACCCAACTCGTCCTTCATCAGCCCAATGATCTTTTTATTCAAACCTAATGGTAGAGGTCTACCATCTTCCTTATCATACCCAGATGTGTCAAATCTCGCAGACACATCGTTCGCGATATCTTTGTAAAAGTCGTCTGTTTTTATGTGGTAAACGAATGAATCCGTATCCATGTAGCAAAGCTTCACATCATCACCATATTTCGGTCTCATGTAATCATGGTGGAACTCATACATAACCATCTTGGATAGATGGAGGATCGTGGGGCCGAGGTAGATAGGTTTGTTCATTTTGATCTTGATCTTGGACATCTCTATCCCCATCAGTGTTTCCGAGAAACGGATTGCACCCCTGAAATTTGGCTTCATCACCATTTTCTCATAATTCTTTTTGTTGGTGGCCAAACGTATATCCTTCTGTCTTCGCTGATTCTCCATTGTCTTACCAAAGACAGAATTGTTCATCAGCTTGAAGAAATCCTTTTCAAAGTCATTCTTTGACTCCGTGCGCAGCTGTGTATTGAAGTCGATGTAAGGTTTCAACCATGCGCTCTGATCAAACCTCAGTACCCTATGAACCTTATTCAGAACAAGACCGTGATTCAAAGCTTGAGCAAGCGCACGGATATGAATCACATAGTTCCTCTTGTCCGAAAGACACGGTGTCAGCTTCCCGACACCATTGATAACCTTCCTCTCGGGCATGAAAGGAAGATCGTTATGTGTGTCATGAAGATTATGTGGATATCTAACATCAACCTCAAGCATGTACCCCTTTTCACCGTTTTCCACAGCCAACTCTGAAATGAGTTCGGGTGTAAATTTACCGGAATCATCCCACTCAAACCCCCCGGTGGGCATCTTCTGTATCATAGCCCATCCATACAGATTGTTAGCATCAAGATACTGTAGATAGGTTGTATCTTCTGAAGTATTATACATATCGCCCATATATGGATTATTTGCCTTCGCGTGTCTGTGAACGGCCTGACAGAGACAGCCCCTAATACCCATCTCCACAAACAGTAACATATCCATATCTGACAACAAATCCAGCTCAACATCTGTCTTTTTCAGGCATGCCTGCCAAGCTAATCCGGGGGCCGTGTAAAAATGAGCGGGATCTAGTTTATAGTTTCTCAAACATGTCTCTCTGAATGTCTCAAACACATCACTCAGAAGCAGAACATCCGTCTTGAGATAGATATCATGATAAACGCCCATATTTTCAACTTTCATGTCCTTCCACACCTTCTGGGCATGCGCATAATCGGCATCGCTGATACCATTCATGTTCAGCTTGCTGTAGAAATCATCCTTTGACGGGAGCTCAGTTTCATTAAACCTATCGAATGAGTTAACATACTCATATGGGTATACACCCTTCCTTCTCATTATGTTGAATTCGTCACCATTGAAGAATTTTCGAAGGTTTTTGCATTGATCATCTGATAGGTTGTCAGCCAGGGAGCTTAGGCTGCTTGACATAAATCTAAATGAGTCTATGAATCTCAGTTGTATCTTTTTGTCTTTGGTCTCACCATTTTTGTCGGTGTATTCACCAACCTTAACATCGGTCGAGAAAGAGATATATTTCTCTTTATTTTCAGCGATTACACTCATACCACCTTCTCCATACTTCTTCGCAAGCTCTTTGATAAATAGATGTGAATCATATCCGCTCAGATTATGGAAGACAACCGGAATATAATTAGGCACCTTGTAACGGAGATTACATTCCATGTGTGCCGATCCACGAAACTTGCCAGTAAAATGACAGTGATCCCTAACCTTGATGTCATAATCACCAAATTCTCTCATACAGATGTGGCAGTCGGTGGAATTTTCATATCCATCAAGTTCTTCATCGGTTAGATCCTGCATACCAAGTTGTGGAAACATGTTGTATAACCTTTTCGCCTCGGAAACCACATGATCCACAAAGCGCGGAACACAGTCATCACCACGGTAAAGCTTCAGAGGGTTCAAAACTTCGCCATGAGCATATTTACTATAACAACAGAATCCGGTGGGGATATGTTTACCAACTTTCTCGGTGGACGATCCACACTCTATCTCTTCAGGTTTTGTAAAAGCTTCGAAATCGGCATACATGATGAATGGGGCTTTGAGCTGGTACTGACCGTGGGTGAAGGTTAAGGTGCTACCCTCCCTAGGGAGTTGAATATTAACGGCATCGTTATTCTTACAATACTCAAAGTGCTCATCCCTTTTCCGTTCGCTTGGAAAACCAGAGAGACAATTCAAGCAATAATGCTCTTTATGTTCATGCTTTGAGTTGGCCTTGCTCAGGACACCGCTCAGGTTCTTAACAGCGATATAATGCCTCTTATCCCCTTCGCACAGTAAAAACAAAACAATCGTCTCATCCCGGTCAAGATGCTTCGACTTTCGACACATATAGACACCCTCTTTGTCATCTTTTGTCAAAACATGCACGGCGATATCAGGGTTCCTTCTCTCAAACAAATCTATTTTATTTAGCGCCATTGGGAAAGATAGACAATCCCAATTGCACTTGTCTTCAAACTTCTTAAGGTTTGAGATTCGTTCGGGATGATTATCAATCTTATCATGATATAAGGCACCTAAAACGGCCCATTTGAAGCATTCATCATCTTCATTTTTGGGATTGATCACGGAGAACTTACCACTGAAATTCTTGGGTAGTGGCAAGTAAGAACTACCTCTAGTTAATTTTAGTTTGTGAAAGTCCACATGCATATGTAGGATTTTATCGATTGTGAATCCGCTGGCGGGAAGCGCAGGGTTTTCAATCTGCTCGATTATCTTATTACACATCCGATCGAAAACATTAGAAATGTCATCGTTGGAATGTAATACCTCCATATAGCTATTGAACGCTTTGTCAACATATACACGTGGGGCATCGGTCGAGCCGGTGTCCTCCTTTACCCATTTCACCCACAGTGTAGCCTGAGTCTTCAGCGACTTCTTCTGCCTGAGCACTTCCTTCATCAACCTCTTAACGATAGGCTTAAGCTGTTTGAGAAAGACCTTGACATTCCTCTTCTTACCATCCGAGTTTATCTTGAAACGTTTGTATGAACGGTCAAACGCCTCCTCAATGGGAGTATAGGGGTTTTCCTCTTTCACCTCTTTCACCTCTTCCTCTCCACTGCCCTTTTTATACAAACCCATGATCTTATCCTTCATGGTTTTGAAAGCTTTTGTTGTTTTATCCTTAATAGCCTTAGGTACATGTTTCGTCAACCAGTCTCTCCATTCAATCAACTTGCTTTTCAATATAGGTCTGGTTTTAGCCATTTCTTCCTGCTCAAAAATATCCATGTCAGAGCCAGATCTAAATGGTCTAGGTCTCGGTCTCGGTGTTGGTATGGGTACAGATCCATCGGATCCTAGAAAACTCCCCAGAGATTTGATTGATGTAGGCGGTACATGTATGGCGGGTCTAGATGTTGGTAAAGGGCTGTAGAGTCTAGGCGGTCCGGTGTATCTAGGTGCCGATATCGGTCTCGACACCGGTCTAGGTGCCGGTCTCGGTCTCGGTCTCGGTCTAGGTCTCGACACCGGTACGGGTCTCGAGGGTCTCGGCATGGGTACCGGTCTAACCGGTGCTGAAACGGTAGTTGGTCCCAATAATTCGATAATCTCGGCCTTTCTGAGCTTTGCGTAGCCATGTAGGCCGCGTTCCTTAGCGAGTTTTCTTAATTCAGCAAAGGTATTTCTCGAAGTCATGCTTGCGTATGATATACGAATACAGAATCTTTAACCCTTTTTTAAAAAAAATCGTAAACCGTGTTGGAGGGTCATGAGTGTCCTAGTTTGTGGTTGCCACACCGTGCTAAAATTGTAGTAAAACACGCTAAAACACACAGAGTGCCGATCCACCGTGGGTGAGTATCCATCGACACCACGGGATTTTTTGTTACCCGCCCGAGTAACAAAGGCCAGGAATTCGCGGAGATATCCATGGCGTGCTAATCGCCAACCTCAAATACGATCTATAAAATCGGGTTAAAGATTCTGTATTCGTATATCATATCCAACCATGTCTTCACCGATCGTACGCGCCCTCACCTACAGCAGAGAATATATTGATGACTTTAGTCTTTTCACGCTCCCTGATTTAAGAGCCAGAGCGAGGTACCTTGGCCTACATGGATACTCGCGGCTCAGAAGGGCTGAGCTTATCAGATTATTATTATCGATTGATCTATCGCATTATTCCCGCCGGATAGCAATCGAGAGTGTTCCGACACCTAGACCGACACCACCCACCTACAGTAGAGAATATATTGATGACTTTAGTCTTTTCACGGTCCGTGATTTACGAAACCGAGCGGGTTTCCTCGGCGCATCTAGATACTCGCATCTAAGAAGGGACGAGCTTATCCAATTATTATTATCAATAGATCATACTCATTATAATGAGCCCGGACCCACCAGACCACCTCCATTTCAACAACCGGCACCTGGATCGGTACCAGCACAGCTTGACATTGATGAAGATGAGGACGATGATGAGAAGAGGACGACTAGGACAAGAGCGCTGATTGATCGTGATTTTTTTAGTGATGACGATGATGACCTAGATGAAGATGATAGATGTATCATTTGTCTTTCTAAAAGAAAGAGCGCAACCTTTGTTCATGATAGAACGGGACATTGCTGCTGCTGTTTATCGTGCGCATATAAATTGGAAAAGGGGGAAGATAATTGTCCCGTGTGTCGAGCGCCAATAGATTTTGTCATTAGACAATATTGAACATGAATTCCCGATATTTGTTACCCGCCCGAGTAACAAAAATCCTGAGGTGTCGATCGTCCCCCAAGACTGAGCCATAGCGGCCATATCTGCCGACCACCCTGCGCGATCCCCAGCATCATCTTTACTAGAAACAGGTAAAGATATCGCCCCCTTTTTCACCAACCTTGCACATAATCAGGAGGTAATTCTGTATCTTCAGGTATTAACATCAATTCCTCTTTTACAAAAGCCCGTCCGGGTCCGTCTTGAACATAGTACATTACACGGTTACCAGGTTGCGTTATTACCTCACGCAATCTATATGTGTTTTTCGACCATATTCTATCGGTTGCCCGTCTCCGCCCATCATCATGCTCTTCACCAGGTTGTAGTAGATATCTATACAGGCCATCTTTTGGTAATTCTACTTCAGGTGGATAATTCTCTTGATTAACCAGAGGCACCTCTTTCATTATAATAGCATCTTTTGGTTTCATACCAATCATCTGCGTCTTTGTATCGTTTAGCCTATCAATCAGTTTATACAGATGCTTAACCCATGTAGATGATACCTTTTCAGAATCATTCAGTTCTTGAGCATCTTGTATTTTGAATAAATTTTCCGCAAGTATCTTGTTCAACGCCTCGACAAAAGCTGTGTGCGTATGCTTATATTTTGTAGTCGCCCTTTTAATTTCAACCTTATGCTTCTCCAACAGCTTTGTCACATCTGCTTTGAATTCTGAACCGTTATCACATTGGAAAGTTTTCGGATAAGTTAATGGTCCGGCCTTGTAGATGTCTTCAATCATAGCGGCAACCTCTTTGGCTTTCTTAGTCCTCAAAGGTCGGGCTACCTTGTATCTGGAAGCAGCATCGATTCCCGACAAAATGTACTTATATTTATTACCATACAGTATGTCACCGGGCATGTACAATAAATCGAATTGATGTAAATCATTAGGGGTGGTAACTTCATAATGTGGTCTTTCAACATGTTTTGGGGCGGGTAAATGTACTTGCCAAAATGCTTGTTTTGATAGCCACTTCTTAATCTCCTTTGGTTTGAAGCCGAATCCTCTTAAATTCTGAACAGCCTTTTGTCCTTTCCATAAATTTTGAGGTTGATAGTAAGTCTCTTGAAGTTTTGACATGTTTTATTTATGCACACCTTTATTTATCTCCTTTTTGTTATGATGTGGTACGATAAAAGTGCTTAAAGTTTTTATATGTATATGTATATGCGTATATGTCGGACATGAATACCACACCAGACTACAAATTGATGAAACTGCGAGAGTTGCAAGAGGTTGCTAAATCCCGCGGAATTAAGTATATCGTGGGTATGAGAAAGGCTAAACTGGTTGAGGTGATTGAGAAGAATGATCTCGACCCATCCTACACCATCGATCCGGATACCAAACGGCAACGGTACGGATACTATTCAAGGTGGAGGACGAAAAACAGGGAGGCATATCTAAAAGCTCAAAAACGTTATAACGACAAAAGATCTAAGTGATTGTGCGCATTTTTGTTACTCGGGCGGGTAACAAAGGCCGGGAATTCGCGTTCAATATTGTCTAATGACAAAATCTATTCGCGCTCGACACACGGGACATTTATCCCTCCTATTATTCTCCAATTTATATGCACATGATAGACAGCAGCAGCAATGTCCCGTTCTACCATGAACAATGGTTGCGCTCTTTCTTTTAGAAAGACAAATTATGCATTTGTCCTCGTCCTCTAGGTCATCATCGTCATCACTAAAAAAATCACGATCAATCAGCGCTCTTGTCCTCGTCGTCCTCTTCTCATAGTCGTACTCCTCTTCCTCCTCTTCCTCCTCTTCCTCCTCATCGTTGTACTCCTCTTCCTCTTCCTCCTCATCGTTGTACTCCTCTTCCTCTTCCTCCTCTTCCTCCTCATCGTCGTACTCCTCGACATCATCTATGTCCATATATGTCCATATTTCATACGGACCCGTGGCGACTGCATAGACGCGCGCTTCTATTATGGGAGTTCCATAGTATCCGAGTCCGACTCCTCCGGTGCGTAAGACACTTCGAGCTTTTACGTGTTCTATAATATCATCATAGGATTTATGATCAGAGTCCGGACCGATCCCCTCAAAGTCATCATATTGTAGTTCCAATATTTCGACCATGTTCAGTAATTCTTCGCAACAAGATCTGCTGGATGCGGAATTCAGGCATGGGTCTATTGTGCGGCCGAAATATTCGTCCGCCCAGGAGCCGAATCTTTCGAGGAACTGTCGGTTTTCGTCATCTGTAAATCTCGACGTCATGGTTGGATATGATATGATATGATATACGATATAGGAATTTTTATTCCAATTTTTATAGATCGTATTTGAGGTTAGCGATCCGCGCGCCATGGATATCTCCACCCACCGATATTTGTTACCCGTACGAGTAACAAAAATGCGCACAATCACTTAGATCTCTTGTCGTTATAACGTTTTTGACATTTCAGGTACGCCTCCCTGTTTTTCTCCCTCCAGCCGGTACAGTATCCATACCATCCCCGCTTGGTATCCGGATCTATGGTGTATGACGGATCCAGATCATTCTTCTCAATCACCTCAATCAGCCTGGCCTTTTTCATCGCGCAAATATACTTCACCCCACGAGCTTTGGCAATCTCTCGCAACTCTTGAAGTTTCATCAATTTGTAGTCCGGCGTGGTATTCATGTCCAACATATTATGGCATATACATGTACGGCTAAAAACTTTAAGCACTTTTATCGTACCACACGAAATATGCGAGCGGTGTACATGCGCACATCACTAACCTTGATTTACGGTCCTTCTGAGGCTTTGAACCTCGTCCATTAGACTTTTTTCAAACTGGCTGCGAGTTTCGCTCTCCATCTTTCTGTCGGTTTTCGTCATCTTGTCCAGAGCTTCGTAGTATATACCGCTCAGGGTTTGAAATTCAATGTGACTAATGTCGTCATTATTCAGAGCCCGCGAGACGGAGTTTTCAAACACGGCGATGGCGGACGTCGCAACATCATATAATTTCATGACCTTGTCAAGTTTGCTCCGATATCTTTTAATCAGGGCCATGACGGAGCCCGTGAAAATGGTTCCGGACAGTGCTACGGCTCCCAATCCCACGGAAGCGGGGATTCCGATGAGCGTGGCACCGGTTACCACCGAACCTATGCCCGAAGCGACGGTTAGGGCCGTGGCGCTGGCATTTAAAAGCACCAGTCTGTGCAGCGTCTTGTTATATTTCTCATATTTTGTATTGAACTTATCACGTAATTTTCTAAGCTCCCCAAGTTGAGAGTTCACGGTATTAGTATTAAACTTGTCCTGCTCGCTCGAATACTCGGGAGCCGTGGGTAGCTTCGGATAAATCTCTGCCATTGTGTGGTTACTACAAAGAAAAAAACTTTACTCTAAATAACCTATATCCAGTTTATCCAGATCCTTGAGAGTTTCATGATACGTATCACACAAACTCTCAAAATCTGCTCTACAGATGTGCCGAGTGTTCCAGGGTAGCGTTTGATCGAACACATCGATGGCATTTTGTACAACGCGATACGCGGCTCTTAATTTGTCAAGTTTCTCCCGATATGTTCCGACATATTGGCTGGTAACCGCATAGGAAGCCGAGCCCAACAGACACATGCCAGAATTCTGCATGTAATTCCCACGGGGACCGCCTAAATTTCTAATAATGGTCGCCGCGGTCGCTATCGAGCCGGCAATGGCCGCGGTTCCGGATAATCCCTCCAGAACCGACCATATGATCAGAGACCTCCAGCGTTCCTTCTCGAGGTCTTGGAACTTGCCTCGTAATTTCACCAGCTCCTCAAGTTGGGAATTGGATATATCCGTTTTAAAAGTTTCTTCTCTGGTACTAGAACTCTCTGCCATTTCTATTATATTAGGAAAAAAACTATCCTTTAAATAAAATAATGGCGGACATTGATATTGATCCGTTTGGTGACCATGGTCAACCTGACGAGGGTACCGATGACTCCACACCTCTGGTACCGAGGGAGCGCACGCGTGTGCAGATACACACACCTGATGAGGAGACATCATTCGGTGGAGGAACCTCTCTGCGCTCCAGAGTTACTAGTGAGCGGGTTAAATCGCTCTATGAGAAGCTATTAACTATATATCCAAACGAGAACCCGAGCGTGATACATACCGATCTGTTTGAGACTCGCGATGGTGAATTATACTACAAGGATGATAACAGACCGCTGACACATGGCGGATCTCTAAGGTCTACCGGTACCATTGCAGATATACTGGGCAAGAAAAGGCTGCGCAATTTGGGGTTCGATATACCGAAAGGTAGTATAACCCCCCGACAGGCCGCTAGGCTAAACAAAATAGAAGAGAGACTACCGTCACCGGATAAAATAGAGAATGCGACCGATATAGAATTAGAAACCATGTCTGGAGATGTTGTGAACAGTGCGGAAGATTTAATTTCATTGGTCAAACAACAATCTGTAGACCATGAAGCAACCCAGACCGGCGATCTATTTGGATATCCTATGCGTGAATTGCTAGGATTGGATAGATCATTGAGAAACATAAGAGGAAGTCTTCAGGATGAAGTTGCAAAAAAGGTTCAGCTCGAACAGCATATTGACAGAGAAAAAAACAAGTTGGAAGAGATGGAAAACACACCAAATATGACCGAGGAACAACAAAATGAAGCGGAAGAAAGGTTGAAAGGTTTGCAAAATGAGTTGAAAGGCCGGCAAGAGATTATCGATATTCTCAAAGGTAAACTTAACAGTCAAATAAAAAGCATCAGGGAGACAATCGCCAAAGTACTTGACAAAGAAACCAAATTGGGTGAAAAGATACGAACCCTATTCCGTGAGCAGGGTATCACCATCGTCAGTGTACTAACGGCATTTGGTATGGTTATCGGCCTTCTAGTTGAAACTTTGACGCCTGGGGGGTCATCCACCGGTAATACAAAAAATCATGAAAAAACCGAGGGTGGTGCGAGGGAATGGATAAAGAACAAGCTGAGCGCGCTGGGATCTCTCCTGGGTAGATTAGCCGGTGCCGCAGCCGCGTCCCTACCGGGTATAATTGGATCCATCGTATCGTGGATCCTAAATAGAGCAAAGGAGGTCGTCGGTTGGTTGAGTCAAAACCTGTGGGCTTTGATAGTCGGAATCGGAGGTCTGATATACACCTACATGGTGACAAAGCGTTAGCTATTCCGAATATATGTTACATGTGTCATGTAACATAATACCCGCGGCATGGTACTATTTTTCGAAATACCACACGGCGCCTCCGACACCAATCATGCTTAGCGCGATAAATGCCAATTCCCGTTCATGCTGGCCATTGCTGGGTGTATAAAAGTCGCTCAATACGGGCCTGCGCGGAATATCTGTGAGAGATGACCCTCCAAATACTTTTTTATATTCCCGCATCGCGTCATCCAGCTCCGTGAATTTACCCTCGGCCTTCTTCTCAAGTCTGAGCTGCTTATTGATAAAGTCAACCCTCTCTTGTCTTTTACGTTGCCATATAACCTGAGCCTTCTGCAGCTGTTCTATGGCTAGATCATGCCGCTTCCGTTCCTTATCTATCCTATCCTTTGATAAACTTGAAAAGAGGTAGCTTGATCCGGTGAAGGCCAAAGCGTTCGCGAAGGCACCTCCCAACATCATTGCAATTGAAGCCATGTTTATATAATCCGGTATAATATAGTGGCGTTATTTTAATACGATAGCCTCGGAGTCTATGACATCAGAGTCGTCTATGACCTCGGTATCGATGTATTCCACCTTGGGTAAAATCCTCTCAACTTTCTTGCGCTGGCATAAAACCCAGACCAACCATTCCAGTATTCGCAACATTATATATTTATAGTTTCAGGTATAATTTTTTGCTTAACCAGATATTCTCTTGTCATTTCACTTGCGGCGACTATGGCTACAAGCTTTCCGGTATCTTCCAGGTCAAACTTCTGAATTGAGGGTGGTGTCATTTTTAATACCTTTTTCCCGAGCATTGAATAGCCTACAGCGAAAACGCATACGACCGATGCTTTATAAATATCGTTGACTATACTTTTCTTATCCATGTCTTATATTTACTTCTAGATTATAATATCGCGATATTATCCCTTTATTCCATTTCAAGTTTACTCCTGGTTTTTCTAGTGTCCGATGGAGCTCTCGGTGGGGGATCCTTCACCTTACTCTGTGAGGTGTTGTTCCTCATCACCACCAACGCTCCGATTATTAGCATCACAATCACACCGCCGCCCATTATTGCGTAGTTGTTAACCCCACCCTTGGGAACATCTGTCACGGAATCCTCAATTACAATATCCTTAGGATCCTCCAACAGTGTCTGAGGTGTCGACCGCGTTGGTGTCGATTCCGTCTTCGTCTGCGTCTCTGCCTGCGCCATGAGCAGTCTTTTATAGTCTTCCCTCTGTTTGCGGTTGAATTCGGCCACCCTCTTACCAGCCTCAACCTTTTTAGGGTTCTTCGTTGTCACCTGAATAGGAGTCTGTTCCTCTGACATCTTTATTATCTATATCTATATTATTATTATTATTATTATTTGCGTTTAAATTTCTTCCAGCGATATAATGCCTACCTGTAATTAGACCCACACTGATTGGTGATAGTAGTGATCCGAACTTATAATATAAATCACATGTGAACCTTTGGAGTGCCGAGTTTAGGAATGGATCATTCTCCAGGTCATCACTCAGAGCTTTTTGATTTTTTATACCCAGGGCTGTACAGGCGCCCATGGAGTACATGTGGATTATTGACTGTCCTAAAGACTTAACCATTTGACCGGATAGTTTAGCCTCGTATATGGTGAACAGTTTATCCACCTCATCATTCTTGAGCTTCTGTATCTCCACCTCCGTATACATCTTACCAAGATATAACTTGCTATTCCCGGTCAGCACGCACTCGAGCAATTTCTGTCTCTTCCCATCATCCCGTTCATCGATAAAAATTAGGTTGTCAATTACCGTTTCGGCCATTTTCAATAGCCATAGGTATTTTTTAATACAAAAAAGACAGAAACTAACCAATACCAGCAATAGCACTACAGCTATCACCAGTAATATGAAATTTATATATTCTATCATTATAGGATAGTACTGTAGTTTTCCTATAGATTTGTTACAAGAGTCTTGTAACAAAAAAATGTCCATTCTAGCAAATCACGTGAGTTCTTGGATGTTCCATCCTCATGACTAAATGTGTATATTTGCCATCTTTCAGCCTTTCCTTAACCTTCTGGATCTCCGACGATTCAATGACATCATTCTCTTCGTGGATGGTTGCGAGATCATGTCTGTCCTTCGGATACCAAACATATAACATTTTTGCCTGCCTTCGTAAGTTCTTCGGTATCGCGGTGTATGATTGTGTGAGTAGCCACATGGTGTGGTTTCGATGCCGACCACTGATGGCCAGCTCCAGAAGCGGTTGCCTCTTTTTGTCCAGTTTCTCATCTGCGATGATGTCGTCGATCAGGAATAATGTTTTGTACCCGGCACAGAAATCCGTCATCTTTTGAATCCATTCGTACAACATACCTCTGGGCTCGATTAGAATCACATATCTATCCCTCCAGAACCAGTTACTCCCCATATATGTCTTGTTCCATCTTAATGTTGGACATATAATCACAATGAAATCGAAGTGATCAAAGTATTCACTCTCCAGCAGTGTTACTACACGTTTGGATTTTCCGCAGCCAGTTGGACCGACGAATAGTGCCGTGTGAGGATCTTTCATGTAGTCCATCTTAATATAGTACATCCATAATTTCACCGTTTTGAATATTTAATTGAGCATCCATGATTAGATATATGTAGGCGTTTAAGGATCCCGCGGTTTCGGCCGTCTTTTCAACTTGTAGTGTGATCCCCTCGCTCGCATTTTCAATCCGTCGGCCGGTCCCGTGCAGTGAGTTTTCATCTATGGTTCTGAAATCCAGCCATAGAGCATATTTCGTGGTTAGGTAGTCCGCGACCTTCACATCATGTAGTTGCAGATGTTTCTGTATTTCACCGGCGTTGCTGTCCTTTTGCTTTCCCTCTGCGAAATACTTGCATATTTCACCATAATGCTCAAACGGTTGCATCCCCTGAGCGAAAAGTTGGTTAGGCTTACCCTCAACTATGGCGGATACCTTTTTGATCTTAGGATTGTAGAACCTACCGGTATCTCGTTTGTAAGCTTTCTCTTCCTCGAACAGAACCAATATACCCTTCAGGGACTTGCACGGTGTATTGAATGACCAATTCCACGTTGTGTCCGACTTATCCACCCTAATTTGTCTATGTCTCAGAAATCTGTCATAGAGTACGGCCATGTTTTGGTATTCATTTGAAATGAATCTGGCGAGTGTGGGTTGTGTCACAATCTCATATTCGAGAGATATGTTGGAGATTTTGTATTTAGCATCCGGCGCGGGTGCCGATGTGGCACCGGAAGGTTTGGTTGGTGTTGATAATACTACCCTGTCATAATTGTTGAATGTTATCTCATAACACAGCCTATTACCTAATCCGGCCTGATAATAAGGAATCGTGCTATCCAACATTTCAAAATCTAGTGGTATGGTGAACTTGTTTTTGTATGCATCATAGATTGCTTTGTCCGCTACCTCTGATGTATCTTTATCCGCGGCTCCAACTCTCAGTTTCATGCAATTTTCCGTGCACCCTTCATCAAAGATGATACCTTGTCTTATTGCATTTCTTTTTTCAGACTTGGTTAACCATAAATCTCTGTAGCACCCGAAAAGATCAAAGTCATCAATGCTCAGAATCTCAGTACCCTCGAACTTGATGGCCAACTTTTTAACAATTGCCCTCCCTATGTTAGAGACCAATGTTCTCTTCGTGTCGACTTTTGACTCGAGTTCAATGTCGAAACTTATTTTCGAAGTACCCGGAACAATGACATCATCGTTACCTAAATTAGGGAACCTAATCAGGAGTAACTGGTTCTGATCAATCTCACTTGGGTTGTGAGTGACAATTACTTTTTGATGCGTTCCTTTTACGCCATGTGCGATCCTAAGTGAACGCTCTGGGTTTAACTTTTTCCCGTATTCCATTCTATTCCATATTACTTTTATTTTATTTTACTTTAATTCGGTTAATGCTACGGTATCATCTGTCCGCCGTATCTCTTATGTGTAGTGTAACTGCTGTCTTCATACCACCCCATAGCACCTTACCATCCTGACCTGTGACTCTCATGGTAAGTGATTGAAGTAAACCTTTCTTCAGTTTCTTATATTGCGGATTTTTCGGTTCAATATATGTAAAATCACCACCATACTCGGATATATGATATGTCATCAGGTTGTTGCTATATTCACCATCTTTAAGATTTAACGAGTTATCCAATTCATTAAGATTAAAATGTAGTTCCGTTATACCCCCTAGATTGAATATTTTACTCAACTTAGAGTTTCTAGCTAGTTGTGTTGATTTTACATCACCTCTCACGATTGAATTCAACTCCCTCCCTGTGTAGTGCTGACCCTGTTGTAACCTAACCGTGGTAACTCCGTCAGCCAAGGGTATATCTATTGGAGCCGTAGCTACATATGTGACATTATCCGAAAACGTCTCCACGATCGCAACCTCCTTTGTACCATGTGAGTTGTCTATCGGTTGATACAAATAGATTTTCTTCTCGCTATTTACGTCCTTTATTGTGATATACATTATTATATTAGAGATTGTGAATATATTTAAATCAAAGAATGGATGACATTTTCAGATATAACCCGAATGCGGCATATAAGCCAAATGGGGGGCGGGATCTTCAAATATTGAGCGCTAGGGATCTGTAAAAACAGGCCATTATTGTGTCTGAAAGTGGCTCTTTCCCCGCTTCCTTTCCTAATATTTTTACCAATTATGAACTTAGTCATAACGCGCAACGTATGAGAATTTGGAATGAGCAACCTTTTAGATTATGGCAAACCTAGCTAAATTTCGCCACTTGGTGCGCTTCAAGTGCCTGCGGAGTCAGCTCCGAACACCTGAAGGATGGTAGATCCATGGTCAGGTCGATATATCGCTTCCATGTGTATTATCACATTAGGCGAATCATCAAGCGCCTACAGACACCTCTACCCTTTGAGGATAGCTTCAATCGATACGACAATCCCTATTCAAATGAGGAGTTTTTAAAAATCTGCGGCGATTATGGAGTTGATCCCAACCCCATGAAATACAGGGGTCAGAACTTTTTCAGCTCATATCAAAAAAGACGTAAAGAATATCCGACTCCGGGGTTAAGTTATTTCACAAACGACTCCATGACGCGGTGGATTGTGGAAAAATCCGATGGATTTACAAAAACGGGCCTTGTGAAGATCTCGAGCAGTGTCAGGGCCTATGCATATCTTGTTCTTAGTTCTCAAGCCTCAGCGCGATCCTCCATCCTCGGTAATGATTCAAGTGCTCTGACCGCCCAAAAAGTTTTTATGAATAACCTTGAGGACATTGTTAACCGTAGGGTCGATATTCAGGAGGACATTAAACGTTATCAGGATACGTTAAACTACGCTTCAAGTAAGGTTGATTATTCGGTTGGACAAGGTATTTATATGTTACCTAGTGACATGAATCTCAGAATTAAGACAGGGGTGGTGGGTTACAACAACAAGATTTTGATATCGGGTGAGGATCTTACCATCGGTATTAATCGAAAGGTCAATGTTACCGAATCACATAAGATAACTAAAAAGAAGCAGGTAACACCCGATCATCCTGATATCCATCCTGATAAACACATTACCGTACACCACGTGGATACTACAGATAAACACATTACTGCACCTTACCATAAAGATACTCCTCCTACACACGAAGATGAGAAGATCGCTCTTGTGATTGTTATGACAACAGGTTATTTCATATGGTATTTGTTTAGATAAAGAATGACGTCAATTAAATGTCAATCAAGCCAGAATAACAATAGAGAAACAATGCATTCCTTACATACCAAATATCCTTAGCAACGGCTACTTTCGTTTTGACTTTTTTCTTATGTAAACAACTTTCTGGTATGTAAAATATGTAAAATCCTATTGTTATAAGCGTTTGATTGACAGATGGTAGATAACAAAAACTGCTTGCGTGTTGTTATTTATAAAGTGGTATAAAGAGATGTAATCGTGAATATAAACACAATGGCTTTTCCAACAGTTGAAGAATTTGAACAAAACATAGAACAAGTTGCTCCGATCATAAAGTGGAGAGAGCTGCCTGAAAACGATATTTACCTTGTTAAATATGTGAAAGAGATGGAAACATCAAGACCTGGTGCTCTTTCTGAAAAATCTATGTATGCGGAGGTTCAAGATAGAATGGGAAATAAATATAAGACATGGTTGCCTGCAAAACTTTGTGATGAATTGAAGGATTATAGTTTCAAGGGTGATGCCTTTGTCAGATCGAATGGTCTCAAACAATCTCAAAATAATCATCAAAATCAATTCTTCAGTTATGACATTATGTGGCGCTAAACCTTGCAATGTTGCAATCATCTTTACTTGTTTCTGGTAAAGATAGACACACATAACACTATAAATTATAAGGCACGACAGATGAGGGTGGGGAGGGACCCATGGGGAGGGGACACGGCGGGGGTTGGGGGGTTGGGGCGGATCCGGACATTCGTAGGTGCTAACGGATTTTATAGACTCTTCTATCGTTGATTTGACGTGGATGGCCTATAATTTGACGTGGAATGGTACAACATATATTAATCGCTGTCCTAGGATCGGCATTTTCCTATCTCTACATTTCATTGACTTTCTAACGGTACCAATACGTATGACCTACAACGCTTGCGTCACAAATTCGTACCAACATGTATTTAGCAATATTTTTCTGATATTACTAGGTTGCATCACTTTTAACAGTTAAACGATTGACTCCGGGACTTAATTGAACTAATTCTGGACTGTGACGTTTTAAATGTGATAAATGAGCCAATTGGACTCCAAGGAATAACATTCTTTTGAATTTGACATGATTTCCGAAACTCAGCGATTACACTAGGCGCTGTGGCAGCGCTTCATTTAAAACTGTAGATAAATAAGTCATATTTTATTGTGGGACCAATCCTAGCCGTTATCGCGCGCTGAAGAAATAGAGACAGTTTCAAAAACTACATTTCAATGACTTTCTAACGCCATCAGTCCGTTTGAGTTACAACGGTTGCGTCACATATTCGTACCAACATGTATTTAGCGATATTTTTCCGCTATTACTAGGTTGCATCGCTTTTGACTGTGAAACGATTGACTGTGGGACTTAAATGCACTAACTTTGGACTGTGACCTGATAAATGTGATAAATGAGACAATTGGACTCCAAGAAATAACATTCTTCTTAATTTGACATGATTGCCGGAACTCAGCGATTACACTGGGCGCTGTGGTAGCGCTTAATTTAAAAATTTAGATGAATAAGTCATTCTTTACTGTGGGACCAATACTAGCCGTTATCGTGTGCTGAAGAAAGACCGACAGTTTCAAAAAGTACATCTCAGTGACTTTCTAACGGTGTCAGTCCGTTTGAGTTACAACAGTTGAGTCACATATTCGTACCAACCTGCATTTAGCGATAGTATTCGGATATTACTAGGTTGCATCGCTTTCAACAGTGAAACGTTTGACTGTGGGACTTAATTGAGCTGATTTTGGACTTTGACCTTATAAATGTGATGAACGAGCCAGTTTGGCTACAAGAAGTAACATTCTTCTTAACTTGACATCATTGCTGGAACTCAGCGATTGCACTGGGCGCTGTGGTAGCGCTTTATTTAAAAATTAAGATAAATTAGTCATTTTTTACTGTGGGACCAATCCCAGCCCTTAGTTCGCGCTGAAGAAATAGAGACAGTTTCGAAAACTACATTTCATTAATTTTTTGGCGGTATCAATCCGTTTGAGTTACAACGGTTGCGTCACATATTCGTACCAACATGCATTTAGTGACATATTTCCGATATAACTAAGTCATTTCACTTTTAAAAATGAAATGATCAACTGTGGGACTTAATTGAACTAATATTGGCATGTGACCTTATAAATGTGATAAGTGAACCGACTGGAATCCAAGAAATAACATTCTTCTTACTTTGACATGATTGATGAAACTCGGCGATTACACTGAGCGCTGTGGAAGCGTTTCATTTAAAAATTTAGATAAATAAGTCATTTTTACTGTGGGACCAATCCTAGCCGTTAGCGCGCGCTGAAGATATAGAGACAATTTCAAAAACTCCATTTCATTGACTTTCTAACGGTGTCAATCCGTTTGAGTTACAACGGTTGTGTCACATCTTCGTCCCCACATGTATTTAGCGATAGCATTCGGATATTACTAGGTTGCATCGCTTTTAACAGTGAAACGTTTGACTGTGGGACTTAATTGAACTGATTTTGGACTTTGACCTTATAAATGTGATGAACGAGCCAGTTTGGCTACAAGAAGTAACATTCTTCTTAACTTGACATCATTGCTGGAACTCAGCGATTGCACTGGGCGCTGTGGTAGCGCTTTATTTAAAAATTAAGATAAATTAGTCATTTTTTACTGTGGGACCAATCCCAGCCCTTAGTTCGCGCTGAAGAAATAGAGACAGTTTCGAAAACTATATTTCATTAATTTTTTGGCGGTATCAATCCGTTTGAGTTACAACGGTTGCGTCACATATTCGTACCAACATGCATTTAGTGACATATTTCCGATATAACTAAGTCATTTCACTTTTAAAAATGAAATGATCAACTGTGGGACTTAATTGAACTAATATTGGCATGTGACCTTATAAATGTGATAAGTGAACCGACTGGAATCCAAGAAATAACATTCTTCTTACTTTGACATGATTGATGAAACTCGGCGATTACACTGAGCGCTGTGGAAGCGTTTCATTTAAAAATTTAGATAAATAAGTCATTTTTACTGTGGGACCAATCCTAGCCGTTAGCGCGCGCTGAAGATATAGAGACAATTTCAAAAACTCCATTTCATTGACTCTCTAGCGGTATAATTCCGTTTGAGTTACAACGGTTGCGTCACATATTCGTACCAACATGTATTTAGCGATATTTTTCCGCTATTACTAGGTTGCATCGCTTTTGACTGTGAAACGATTGACTGTGGGACTTAAATGCACTAACTTTGGACTGTGACCTGATAAATGTGATAAATGAGACAATTGGACTCCAAGAAATAACATTCTTCTTAATTTGACATGATTGCCGGAACTCAGCGATTACACTGGGCGCTGTGGTAGCGCTTAATTTAAAAATTTAGATGAATAAGTCATTTTTTACTGTGGGACCAATACTAGCCGTTATCGCGTGCTGAAGAAAGACCGACAGTTTCAAAAAGTACATCTCAGTGACTTTCTAACGGTGTCAGTCCGTTTGAGTTACAACAGTTGAGTCACATATTCGTACCAACCTGCATTTAGCGATAGTATTCGGATATTACTAGGTTGCATCGCTTTTAACAGTGAAACGTTTGACTGTGGGACTTAATTGAGCTGATTTTGGACTTTGACCTTATAAATGTGATGAACGAGCCAGTTTGGCTACAAGAAGTAACATTCTTCTTAACTTGACATCATTGCTGGAACTCAGCGATTGCACTGGGCGCTGTGGTAGCGCTTTATTTAAAAATTAAGATAAATTAGTCATTTTTTACTGTGGGACCAATCCCAACCGTTAGTTCGCGCTGAAGAAATAGAGACAGTTTCGAAAACTACATTTCATTAATTTTTTGGCGGTATCAATCCGTTTGAGTTACAACGGTTGCGTCACATATTCGTACCAACATGCATTTAGTGACATTTTTCCGATATAACTAAGTCATTTCACTTTTAAAAATGAAATGATCAACTGTGGGACTTAATTGAACTAATATTGGCATGTGACCTTATAAATGTGATAAGTGAACCGACTGGAATCCAAGAAATAACATTCTTCTTACTTTGACATGATTGATGAAACTCGGCGATTACACTGAGCGCTGTGGAAGCGTTTCATTTAAAAATTTAGATAAATAAGTCATTTTTACTGTGGGACCAATCCTAGCCGTTAGCGCGCGCTGAAGATATAGAGACAATTTCAAAAACTCCATTTCATTGACTTTCTAACGGTGTCAATCCGTTTGAGTTACAACGGTTGCGTCACATACTCGTACCAACATGTATTTAGTGATTTTCTTCCGATATTACTAAGTTGTAGCGCTTTTAACAGTAAAACGATTGACTGTGGGATTTAATTGAACTGACTCTGGACTGTGAGCTTATAAATGTGATAAACAAACCAATTGGTCTCCAAGAAATAACATTCTTCTTAATTTGACATGATTGCTGGAATTCAGCGATTATATTAGGCTCTGTGGTAGCGCTTTATTTAAAAAATTAGATAAATACGTCATTTTTTACTGTGGGACCAATCCTAGCCGCTATCGCGCGCTGAAGAAATAGAGAAAATTTTAAAAACTACATCTCATTGACTTTCTAACGGTGTCAGTCCGTTTAAGTTACAACGGTTGTGTCACATATACGTACCAACATGTATTTAGCGATATTTTTCTGATTTTACTAGGTTGCATCGCTTTTAGCAGTGAAGCGATTGACTGTGGGACTTAGTTGAACTGATTCTGGACTGTTACCTTATAAATGCAATAAATGAGACAAATGGATTCCAAGGAAAAACATTGTTCTTAATTTGACATGATTGCTGTAACTCAGGGATTATACTAGACGCTGTGGTAGCGCCTTATTTAAAAATTTAGATAAGTAAGCCATTTTTTATTGTGGGACCAATCCTAGCCGTTATCGCGGGCTTAATCAATAGGAACAGTTTAAAAAACTACATTTCATTGACTTTCTAACGGTACCAATACGTATGACCTACAACGCTTGCGTCACAAATTCGTACCAACATGTATTTAGCAATATTTTTCTGATATTACTAGGTTGCATCACTTTTAACAGTGAAACGATTGACTCCGGGACTTAATTGAACTGATTCTGGACTGTGACGTTTTAAATGTGATAAATGAGCCAATTGGACACCAAGGAATAACATTCTTTTGAATTTGACATGATTTCCGAAACTCAGCGATTACACTAGGCGCTGTGGCAGCGCTTCATTTAAAACTGTAGATAAATAAGTCACTTTTTACTGTAGCACCAATCCTAGCCGTTATCGTGGGATTAATCAATAGGAACAGTTTCACAAACTCCATTTCATTGACTCTCTAGCGGTATATTTCCGTTTGAGTTACAACGGTTGCGTCACATATTCCTACCAACATGTATTTAGCGATTATTTTCTGATATTACTAGGTTGCATTGCTTTTAACAGTGAAACAATTGAATGAGGGACTTAATTGAGCTGATTTTGGACTGTGAACTTATAAATTTTATAAGTGAGACAATTGGACTCCTAGAAATAAAATTTTTCTTAATTTGACATAATTTCCGGAACTCGGCGATTACACTGGGCGCTATGGCAGCGCTTCATTTAAAACTGTAGATAAATAAGTCATATTTTATTGTGGGACCAATCCTAGCCGTTATCGCGCGCTGAAGAAATAGAGACAGTTTCAAAAACTACATTTCAATGACTTTCTAACGCCATCAGTCCGTTTGAGTTACAACGGTTGCGTCACATATTCGTACCAACATGTATTTAGCGATATTTTTCCGCTATTACTAGGTTGCATCGCTTTTGACTGTGAAACGATTGACTGTGGGACTTAAATGCACTAACTTTGGACTGTGACCTGATAAATGTGATAAATGAGACAATTGGACTCCAAGAAATAACATTCTTCTTAATTTGACATGATTGCCGGAACTCAGCGATTACACTGGGCGCTGTGGTAGCGCTTAATTTAAAAATTTAGATGAATAAGTCATTCTTTACTGTGGGACCAATACTAGCCGTTATCGCGTGCTGAAGAAAGACCGACAGTTTCAAAAAGTACATCTCAGTGACTTTCTAACGGTGTCAGTCCGTTTGAGTTACAACAGTTGAGTCACATATTCGTACCAACCTGCATTTAGCGATAGTATTCGGATATTACTAGGTTGCATCGCTTTTAACAGTGAAACGTTTAACTGTGGGACTTAATTGAGCTGATTTTGGACTTTGACCTTATAAATGTGATGAACGAGCCAGTTTGGCTACAAGAAGTAACATTCTTCTTAACTTGACATCATTGCTGGAAGTCAGCGATTGCACTGGGCGCTGTGGTAGCGCTTTATTTAAAAATTAGGATAAATTAGTCATTTTTTACTGTGGGACCAATCCCAGCCCTTAGTTCGCGCTGAAGAAATAGAGACAGTTTCGAAAACTACATTTCATTAATTTTTTGGCGGTATCAATCCGTTTGAGTTACAACGGTTGCGTCACATATTCGTACCAACATGCATTTAGTGACATATTTCCGATATAACTAAGTCATTTCACTTTTAAAAATGAAATGATCAACTGTGGGACTTAATTGAACTAATATTGGCATGTGACCTTATAAATGTGATAAGTGAACCGACTGGAATCCAAGAAATAACATTCTTCTTACTTTGACATGATTGATGAAACTCGGCGATTACACTGAGCGCTGTGGAAGCGTTTCATTTAAAAATTTAGATAAATAAGTCATTTTTACTGTGGGACCAATCCTAGCCGTTAGCGCGCGCTGAAGATATAGAGACAATTTCAAAAACTCCATTTCATTGACTTTCTAACGGTGTCAATCCGTTTGAGTTACAACGGTTGTGTCACATCTTCGTCCCCACATGTATTTAGCGATAGCATTCGGATATTACTAGGTTGCATCGCTTTTAACAGTGAAACGTTTGACTGTGGGACTTAATTGAACTGATTTTGGACTTTGACCTTATAAATGTGATGAACGAGCCAGTTTGGCTACAAGAAGTAACATTCTTCTTAACTTGACATCATTGCTGGAACTCAGCGATTGCACTGGGCGCTGTGGTAGCGCTTTATTTAAAAATCAAGATAAATTAGTCATTTTTTACTGTGGGACCAATCCCAGCCGTTAGTTCGCGCTGATGAAATAGAGACAGTTTCGAAAACTACATTTCATTAATTTTTTGGCGGTATCAATCCGTTTGAGTTACAACGGTTGCGTCACATATTCGTACCAACATGCATTTAGTGACATTTTTCCGATATAACTAAGTCATTTCACTTTCAACAATGAAATGATCAACTGTGGGAATTAATTGAACTAACATTGGCCTGTGACCTTATAAATGTGATAAGTGAGCCGACTGGACTCCAAGAAATAACATTCTTCTTACTTTGACATGATTGTTGAAACTCAGCGATTACACTGAGCGCTGTGGAAGCGTTTCATTTAAAAATTTAGATAAATAAGTCATTTTTACTGTGGGAGCAATCCTAGCCGTTAGCGCGCGCTGAAGATATAGAGACAATTTCAAAAACTCCATTTCATTGACTTTCTAACGGTGTCAATCCGTTTGAGTTACAACGGTTGTGTCACATCTTCGTCCCCACATGTATTTAGCGATAGTATTCGGATATTACTAGGTTGCATCGCTTTTAACAGTGAAACGTTTGACTGTGGGACTTAATTGAACTGATTTTGGACTTTGACCTTATAAATGTGATGAATGAGCCAGTTTGGCTACAAGAAGTAACATTCTTCTAAACTTGACATCATTGCTGGAACTCAGCGATTACAGTGAGCGATGTGGAAGCGTTTCATTTAAAAATTTAGATAAATAAGTCATTTTTACTGTGGGAGCAATCCTAGCCGTTAGCGCGCGCTGAAGATATAGAGACAATTTCAAAAACTCCATTTTATTGACTTTCTAACGGTGTCAATCCGTTTGAGTTACAACGGTTGTGTCACATCTTCGTCCCCACATGTATTTAGCGATAGCATTCGGATATTACTAGGTTGCATCGCTTTTAACAGTGAAACGTTTGACTGTGGGACTTAATTGAACTGATTTTGGACTTTGACCTTATAAATGTGATGAATGAGCCAGTTTGGCTACAAGAAGTAACATTCTTCTTAACTTGACATCATTGCTGGAACTCAGCGATTGCACTGGGCGCTGTGGTAGCGCTTTATTTAAAAATTAAGATAAATTAGTCATTTTTTACTGTGGGACCAATCCCAGCCGTTAGTTCGCGTTGAAGAAATAGAGACAGTTTCGAAAACTACATTTCATTAATTTTTTGGCGGTATCAATCCGTTTGAGTTACAAAGGTTGCGTCACATATTCGTACCAACATGCATTTAGTGACATTTTTCCGATATAACTAATTCATTTCACTTTCAACAATGAAATGATCAACTGTGGGAATTAATTGAACTAACATTGGCCTGTGACCTTATAAATGTGATAAGTGAGCCGACTGGACTCCAAGAAATAACATTCTTCTTACTTTGACATGATTGTTGAAACTCAGCGATTACACTGAGCGCTGTGGAAGCGTTTCATTTAAAAATTTAGATAAATAAGTCATTTTTACTGTGGGCGCAATCCTAGCCGTTAGCGCGCGCTGAAGATATAGAGACAATTTCAAAAACTCCATTTCATTGACTTTCTAACGGTGTCAATCCGTTTGAGTTACAACGGTTGTGTCACATCTTCGTCCCCACATGTATTTAGCGATAGCATTCGGATATTACTAGGTTGCATCGCTTTTAACAGTGAAACGTTTGACTGTGGGATTTAATTGAACTGATTTTGGACTTTGACCTTATAAATGTGATGAACGAGCCAGTCTGGCTACAAGAAGTAACATTCTTCTTAACTTGACATCATTGCTGGAACTCAGCGATTGCACTGGGCGCTGTGGTAGCGCTTTATTTAAAAATTAAGATAAATTAGTCATTTTTTACTGTGGGACCAATCCCAGCCGTTAGTTCGCGCTGAAGAAATAGAGACAGTTTCGAAAACTACATTTCATTAATTTTTTGGCGGTATCAATCCGTTTGAGTTACAACGGTTGCGTCACATATTCGTACCAACATGCATTTAGTGACATTTTTCCGATATAACTAAGTCATTTCACTTTCAACAATGAAATGATCAACTGTGGGAATTAATTGAACTAACATTGGCCTGTGACCTTATAAATGTGATAAGTGAGCCGACTGGACTCCAAGAAATAACATTCTTCTTACTTTGACATGATTGTTGAAACTCAGCGATTACACTGAGCGCTGTGGAAGCGTTTCATTTAAAAATTTAGATAAATAAGTCATTTTTACTGTGGGAGCAATCCTAGCCGTTAGCGCGCGCTGAAGATATAGAGACAATTTCAAAAACTCCATTTCATTGACTTTCTAACGGTGTCAATCCGTTTGAGTTACAACGGTTGTGTCACATCTTCGTCCCCACATGTATTTAGCGATAGTATTCGGATATTACTAGGTTGCATCGCTTTTAACAGTGAAACGTTTGACTGTGGGACTTAATTGAACTGATTTTGGACTTTGACCTTATAAATGTGATGAATGAGCCAGTTTGGCTACAAGAAGTAACATTCTTCTTAACTTGACATCATTGCTGGAACTCAGCGATTGCACTGGGCGCTGTGGTAGCGCTTTATTAAAAAATTAAGATAAATTAGTCATTTTTTACTGTGGGACCAATCCCAGCCGTTAGTTCGCCCTGAAGAAATAGAGACAGTTTCAAAAACTACATGTCATTAATTTTTTGGCGGTATCAATCCGTTTGAGTTACAACGGTTGCGTCACATATTCGTACCAACATGCATTTAGTGACATTTTTCCGATATAACTAAGTCATTTCACTTTTAACAATGAAATGATCAACTGTGGGACTTAATTGAACTAATATTGGCCTGTGACCTTATAAATGTGATAGGTGAGCCGACTGGACTCCAAGAAATAACATTCTTATTACTTTGACATGATTGCTGGAACTCAGCGATTACACTGGGCGCTGTGGAAGCGTTTCATTCAAAAATTAAGATAAATTAGTCATTTTTTACTGTGGGACCAATCCCAGCCGTTAGTTCGCGCTGAAGAAATAGAGACAGTTTCGAAAACTAATTTTCATTGATTTTTTGGCGGTATCAATCCGTTTGAGTTACAACCGTTGCGTCACATATTCGTTCCAACATGCATTTAGTGACATTTTTCCGATATTACTAAGTCATTTCACTTTTAACAATGAAATGATCAACTGTGGGAATTAATTGAACTAACATTGGCCTGTGACCTTATAAATGTCATAAGTGAGCCGACTGGACTCCAAGAAATAACATTCTTCTTACTTTGACATGATTGTTGAAACTCAGCGATTACACTGAGCGATGTGGAAGCGTTTCATTTAAAAATTTAGATAAATAAGTCATTTTTACTGTGGGAGCAATCCTAGCCGTTAGCGCGCGTTGAAGATATAGAGACAATTTCAAAAACTCCATTTCATTGACTTTCTAACGGTGTCAATCCGTTTGAGTTACAACGGTTGTGTCACATCTTCGTCCCCACATGTATTTAGCGATAGTATTCGGATATTACTAGGTTGCATCGCTTTTAACAGTGAAACGTTTGACTGTGGGACTTAATTGAACTGATTTTGGACTTTGACCTTATAAATGTGATGAGTGAGCCAGTTTGGCTACAAGAAGTAACATTCTTCTTAACTTGAGATCATTGCTGGTACTCAGCGATTGCACTGGGCGCTGTGGTAGCGCTTTATTTAAAAATTAAGATAAATTAGTCATTTTTTACTGTGGGACCAATCCCAGCCGTTAGTTCGCGCTGACGAAATAGAGATAGTTTCGAAAACTACATGTCATTAATTTTTTGGCGGTATCAATCCGTTTGAGTTACAACGGTTGCGTCACATATTCGTACCAACATGCATTTAGTGACATTTTTCCGATATAACTAAGTCATTTCACTTTTAACAATGAAATGATCAACTGTGGGACTTAATTGAACTAATATTGGCCTGTCACCTTATAAATGTGATAAGTGAGCCGACTGGACTCCAAGAAATAACATTCTTCTAACTTTGACATGATTGCTGGAACTCAGCAATTACACTGGGCGCTGTGGAAGCGTTTCATTTAAAAATTTAGATAAATAAGTCATTTTTACTGTGGGACCAATCCTACCCGTTGGCGTGCGCTGAAGATATAGAGACAGTTTCAAAAACTCCATTTCATTGACTTTCTAACGGTGTCAATCCGTTTGAGTTACAACGGTTGCGTCACATACTCGTACCAACATGTATTTAGTGATTTTCTTCCGATATTACTAAGTTGTAGCGCTTTTAACAGTAAAAAGATTGACTGTGGGACTTAATTGAACTGACTCTGGACTGTGAGCTTATAAATGTGATAAACGAACCAATTGGTCTCCAAGAAATAACATTCTTCTTAATTTGACATGATTGCTGGAATTCAGCGATTATATTAGGCTCTGTGGTAGCGCTTTATTTAAAAATTCAGATAAATAAGTCTTTTTTTACTGTAGAACCAATCCTAGCCGTTAGTTCGCGCTGAAGAAATAGAGACAGTTTCAAAAACTACATTTCAATGACTTTCTAACCGTATCAGTCCGTTTGAGTTACAACGGTTGCGTCACATATTCGTACCAACATGTATTTAGCGATATTTTTCTGATTTTACTAGGTTGCATCGCTTTTAGCAGTGAAGCGATTGACTGTGGGACTTAATTGAACTGATTCTGGACTGTGACGTTTTAAATGTGATAAATGAGCCAATTGGACTCCAAGGAATAACATTCTTTTGAATTTGACATGATTTCCGAAACTCAGCGATTACACTGGGCGCTGTGGCAGCGCTTCATTTAAAACTGTAGATAAATAAGTCATTTTTTACTGTGGGACCAATCCTAGCCGTTATCGCGCGCTGAAGAAATAAAGACATTTTCAAAAACTACATTTCATTGATTTTCTAACTGTCTCAGTCCGTTAAGTTACAACGGTTGCGTCACATATTCGTACCAACATGTATTTAGCGATATTTTTCTGATATTACCAGGTTGCATCTTTTTTAACAGTGAAACGATTGACTGTGGGACTTAGTTGAACTGATTCTGGACTCTGACCTTATAAATGCAATAAATGAGACAATTGGATTCCAAGGAAAAACATTGTTCTTAATTTCACATGATTGCTGTAACTCAGGGATTTTACTAGACGCTGTGGTAGCGCCTTATTTAAAAATTTAGATAAGTAAGCCATTTTTTATTGTGGGACCAATCCTAGCCGTTATCGCGGGCTTAATCAATAGGAACAGTTTAAAAAACTACATTTCATTGATTTTCTAACTGTCTCAGTCCGTTTAAGTTACAACGGTTGCGTCACATATTCGTACCAACATGTATTTAGCGATATTTTTCTGATATTACCAGGTTGCATCTTTTTTAACAGTGAAACGATTGACTGTGGGACTTAGTTGAACTGATTCTGAACTCTGACCTAAAAATGCAATAAATGAGACAATTGGATTCCAAGGAAAAACATTGTTCTTAATTTGACATGATTGCTGTAACTCAGGGATTATACTAGACGCTGTGGTAGCGCCTTATTTAAAAAATTAGATAAGTAAGCCATTTTTTATTGTGGGAGCAATCCTAGCCGTTATTGCGCGCTGAAGAAATAGAGACAGTTTCAAAAACTACATTTCAATGACTTTCTAACGCCATCAGTCCGTTTGAGTTACAACGGTTGCGTCACATATTCGTACCAACATGTATTTAGCGATATTTTTCCGCTATTACTAGGTTGCATCGCTTTTGACTGTGAAACGATTGACTGTGGGACTTAATTGCACTAACTTTGGACTGTGACCTGATAAATGTAATAAATGAGACAATTGGACTCCAAGAAATAACATTCTTTTTAATTTGACATGATTGCCGGAACTCAGCGATTACACTGGGCGCTGTGGTAGCGCTTCATTTAAAAATTTAGATGAATAAGTCATTCTTTACTGTGGGACCAATACTAGCCGTTATCGCGTGCTGAAGAAAGACCGACAGTTTCAAAAAGTACATCTCACTGACTTTCTAACGGTGTCAGTCCGTTTGAGTTACAACAGTTGAGTCACATATTCGTACCAACCTGCATTTAGCGATATTTTTCTGATATTACTATGTTGCATCGCTTTTAACAGTGCAACGATTGACTCTGGGACTTATTTGAACTGACTTTGGACTGTGACCTTATAAATGTTATAAGTGAGACAATTGGACTCCAAGGAATAACATTCTTTTGAATTTGACATGATTTCCGAAACTCAGCGATTACACTGGGCGCTGTGGCAGCGCTTCATTTAAAACTGTAGATAAATAAGTCATTTTTTACTGTGGGACCAATCCTAGCCGTTATCGCGCGCTGAAGAAATAAAGACTTTTTCAAAAACTACATTTCATTGATTTTCTAACTGTCTCAGTCCGTGTAAGTTACAACGGTTGCGTCACATATTCGTACCAACATGTATTTAGCGATATTTTTCTGATATTACCAGGTTGCATCTTTTTTAACAGTGAAACGATTGACTGTGGGACTTAGTTGAACTGATTCTGGACTCTGACCTTATAAATGCAATAAATGAGACAATTGGATTCCAAGGAAAAACATTGTTCTTAATTTGACATGATTGCTGTAACTCAGGGATTATACTAGACGCTGTGGTAGCGCCTTATTTAAAAATTTAGATAAGTAAGCCATTTTTTATTGTGGGACCAATCCTAGCCGTTATCGCGGGTTTAATCAATAGGAACAGTTTAAAAAACTACATTTCATTGATTTTCTAACTGTCTCAGTCCGTTTAAGTTACAACGGTTGCGTCACATATTCGTACCAACATGTATTTAGCGATATTTTTCCGCTATTACTAGGTTGCATCGCTTTTGACTGTGAAACGATTGACTGTGGGACTTAATTGCACTAACTTTGTACTGTGACCTGATAAATGTAATAAATGAGACAATTGGACTCTAAGAAATAACATTCTTCTTAATTTGACATGATTGCCGGAACTCAGCGATTACACTGGGCGCTGTGGTAGCGCTTCATTTAAAAATTTAGATGAATAAGTCATTCTTTACTGTGGGACCAATACTAGCCGTTATCGCGTGCTGAAGAAAGACCGACAGTTTCAAAAAGTACATCTCACTGACTTTCTAACGGTGTCAGTCCGTTTGAGTTACAACAGTTGAGTCACATATTCGTACCAACCTGCATTTAGCGATATTTTTCTGATATTACTATGTTGCATCGCTTTTAACAGTGCAACGATTGACTCTGGGACTTATTTGAACTGACTTTGGACTGTGACCTTATAAATGTTATAAGTGAGACAATTGAACTCCAAGAAATAACATTCTTCTTAATTTGAAATGATTGTGGGAACTCAGCGAATACATTAGGCTCTGTGGTAGCGCTTTATTTAAAAATTTAGATAAATAAGTCTTTTTTTACTATGGGACCAATCCTGGCCATTAGCACGCACTGAATAAATAGGAACAGTTTCAAAGACTACATTTCATTGACTTTCTGGCGGTGTAAATCCGTTTGAGTTACAATGGTTGCGTCACATATTCGTACGAACATGCATTTAGTGACATTTTTCCGATATAACTAAGTCATTTCACTTTTAACAATGAAATGATCAACTGTGGGACTTAATTGAACTAATATTGGCCTGTGACCTTATAAATGTGATAGGTGAGCCGACTGGACTCCAAGAAATAACATTCTTCTTAACTTGACATCATTGCTGGTACTCAGCGATTGCACTGGGCGCTGTGGTAGCGCTTTATTTAAAAAATAAGATAAATTAGTCATTTTTTACTGTGGGACCAATCCAAGCCGTTAGTTCCCGCTGAAGAAATAGAGACAGTTTCGAAAACTACATGTCATTAATTTTTTGGCGGTATCAATCCGTTTGAGTTACAACGGTTGCGTCACATACTCGTACCAACATGTATTTAGTGATTTTCTTCCGATATTACTAAGTTGTAGCGCTTTTAACAGTAAAACGATTGACTGTGGGACTTAATTGAACTGACTCTGGACTGTGAGCTTATAAATGTGATAAACAAACCAATTGGTCTCCAAGAAATAACATTCTTCTTAATTTGACATGATTGCTGGTATTCAGCGATTATATTAGGCTCTGTGGTAGCGCTTTATTTAAAAATTCAGATAAATAAGTCTTTTTTTACTGTAGAACCAATCCTAGCCGTTAGTTCGCGCTGAAGAAATAGAGACAGTTTCAAAAACTACATTTCAATGACTTTCTAACGGTATCAGTCCGTTTGAGTCACAACGGTTGCGTCACATATTCGTACCAACATGTATTTAGCGATATTTTTCTGATTTTACTAGGTTGCATCGCTTTTAGCAGTGAAGCGATTGACTGTGGGACTTTTGAACTGATTCTGGACTGTGACCTTATAAATGCAATAAATGAGACAATTGGATTCCAAGGAAAAACATTGTTCTTAATTTGACATGATTGCTGTAACTCAGGGATTATACTAGACGCTGTGGTAGCGCCTTATTTAAAAATTTAGATAAGTAAGCCATTTTCTATTGTGGGACCAATCCTAGCCGTTATCGCGGGCTTAATCAATAGGAACAGTTTAAAAAACTACATTTCGTTGATTTTCTAACGGTATCAATACGTATGACCTGCAACGCTTGCGTCACAAATTCGTACCAACATGTATTTAGCAATATTTTTCTGATATTACTAGGTTGCATCACTTTTAACAGTGAAACGATTGACTCCGGGACTTAATTGAACTGATTCTGGACTGTGACGTTTTAAATGTGATAAATGAGCCAATTGGACTCCAAGGAATAACATTCTTTTGAATTTGACATGATTTCCAAAACTCAGCCATTACACTGGGCGCTGTGGCAGCGCTTCATTTAAAACTGTAGATAAATAAGTCATTTTTTACTGTGGGACCAATCCTAGCCGTTATCGCGCGCTGAAGAAATAGAGACATTTTGAAAAACTACATTTCATTGATTTTCTAACTGTCTCAGTCCGTTTAAGTTACAACGGTTGCGTCACATATTCGTACCAACATGTATTTAGCGATATTTTTCTGATATTACCAGGTTGCATCTTTTTTAACAGTGAAACGATTAACTGTGGGACTTAGTTGAACTGATTCTGGACTCTGACCTTATAAATGCAATAAATGAGACAATTGGATTCCAAGGAAAAACATTGTTCTTAATTTGACATGATTGCTGTAACTCAGGGTTTATACTAGACGCTGTGGTAGCGTCTTATTTAAAAATTTAGATAAGTAAGCCATTTTTTATTGTGGGACCAATCCTAGCCGTTATCGTGGGATTAATCAATAGGAACAGTTTCACAAACTCCATTTCATTGACTCTCTAGTGGTATAATTCCGTTTGAGTTACAACGGTTGCGTCACATATTCCTACCAACATGTATTTAGCGATATTTTTCCGCTATTACTAGGTTGCATCGCTTTTGACTGTGAAACGATTGACTGTGGGACTTAATTGCACTAACTTTGGACTGTGACCTGATAAATGTGATAAATGAGACAATTGGACTCCAAGAAATAACATTCTTCTTAATTTGACATGATTGCCGGAACTCAGCGATTACACTGGGCGCTGTGGTAGCGCTTCATTTAAAAATTTAGATGAATAAGTCATTCTTTATTGTGGGACCAATACTAGCCGTTATCGCGTGCTGAAGAAAGACCGACAGTTTCAAAAAGTACATCTCACTGACTTTCTAACGGTGTCAGTCCGTTTGAGTTACAACAGTTGAGTCACATATTCGTACCAACCTGCTTTTAGCGATATTTTTCTGATATTACTATGTTGCATCGCTTTTAACAGTGCAACGATTGACTCTGGGACTTATTTGAACTGACTTTGGACTGTGACCTTATAAATGTTATTAGTGAGACAATTGAACTCCAAGAAATAACATTCTTCTTAATTTGACATGATTGTGGGAACTCAGCGAATACATTAGGCTCTGTGGTAGCGCTTTATTTAAAAATTTAGATAAATAAGTCTTTTTTTACTATGGGACCAATCCTGGCCATTAACACGCGCTGAATAAATAGGAACAGTTTCAAAGACTACATTTCATTGACTTTCTGGCGGTGTAAATCCGTTTGAGTTACAATGGTTGCGTCACATATTCGTACGAACATGTATTTAGTGATAGTATTCGGATGTTACTAGGTTGCATCGCTTTTAACAGTGAAGCGATTAATTGTTGGACGTAATTGAACTGATTCTGGACTGTGACCTTATAAATGCAATAAATGAGACAATTGGATTCCAAGGAAAAACATTGCTCTTAATTTGACATGATCGCTGTAACTCAGGGAATATACTAGACGCTGTGGTAGCGCCTTATTTCAAAATTTAGATAAACAAGTCATTTTTTATTGTGGGACCAATCCTAGCCGTTAGTTCGCGCTGAAGAAATAGAGGCAGTTTCGAAAACTACATTTCATTAATTTTTTGGCGGTATCAATCCGTTTGAGTTACAACGGTTGCGTCACATATTCGTACCAACATGCATTTAGTGACATTTTTCCGATATAACTAAGTCATTTCACTTTTAACAATGAAATGATCAACTGTGGGACTGAATTGAACTAATATTGGCATGTGACCTTATAAATGTGATAGGTGAACCGACTGGAATCCAAGAAATAACATTCTTCTTACTTTGACATGATTGATGAAACTCAGCGATTACACTGAGCGCTGTGTAAACGTTTCATTTAAAAATTTAGATAAATAAGCCATTTTTACTGTGGGACCAATCCTAGCCGTTAGCGTGCGCTGAAGATATAGAGACAATTTCAAAAACTCCATTTCATTGACTTTCTAACGGTGTCAATCTGTTTGAGTTACAACGGTTGTGTCACATCTTCGTCCCCACATGTATTTAGCGATAGCATTCGGATATTACTAGGTTGCATCGCTTTTAACAGTGAAACGTTTGACTGTGGGACTTAATTGGACTGATTTTGGACTTTGACCTTATAAATGTGATGAACGAGCCAGTTTGGTTACAAGAAGTAACATTCTTCTTAACTTGACATCATTGCTGGAACTCAGCGATTGCACTGGGCGCTGTGGTAGCGCTTTTTTTAAAAATTAAGATAAATTAGTCATTTTTTACTGTGGGACCAATCCCAGCCGTTAGTTCGCGCTGAAGAAATAGAGACAGTTTCGAAAACTACATTTCATTAATTTTTTGGCGGTATCAATCCGTTTGAGTTACAACGGTTGCGTCACATATTCGTACCAACATGCATTTAGTGACATTTTTCCGATATAACTAAGTCATTTCACTTTCAACAATGAAATGATCAACTGTGGGAATTAATTGAACTAACATTGGCCTGTAACCTTATAAATGTGATAAGTGAGCCGACTGGACTCCAAGAAATAACATTCTTCTTACTTTGACATGATTGTTGAAACTCAGCGATTACACTGAGCGCTGTGGAAGCGTTTCATTTAAAAATTTAGATAAATAAGTCATTTTTACTGTGGGACCAATCCTACCCGTTAGCGTGCGCTGAAGATATAGAGACAGTTTCAAAAACTCCATTTCATTGACTTTCCAACGGTGTCAATCCGTTTGAGTTACAACGGTTGCGTCACATACTCGTACCAACATGTATTTAGTGATTTTCTTCCGATTTTACTAAGTTGTAGCGCTTTTAACAGTAAAACGATTGACTGTGGGACTTAATTGAACTGACTCTGGACTGTGAGCTTATAAATGTGATAAACAAACCAATTGGTCTCCAAGAAATAACATTCTTCTTAATTTGACATGATTGCTGGAATTCAGCGATTATATTAGGCTCTGTGGTAGCGCTTCATTTAAAAATTTAGATGAATAAGTCATTCTTTACTGTGGGACCAATACTAGCCGTTATCGCGTGCTGAAGAAAGACCGACAGTTTCAAAAAGTACATCTCACTGACTTTCTAACGGTGTCAGTCCGTTTGAGTTACAACAGTTGAGTCACATATTCGTACCAACCTGCTTTTAGCGATATTTTTCTGATATTACTATGTTGCATCGCTTTTAACAGTGCAACGATTGACTCTGGGACTTATTTGAACTGACTTTGGACTGTGACCTTATAAATGTTATTAGTGAGACAATTGAACTCCAAGAAATAACATTCTTCTTAATTTGACATGATTGTGGGAACTCAGCGAATACATTAGGCTCTGTGGTAGCGCTTTATTTAAAAATTTAGATAAATAAGTCTTTTTTTACTATGGGACCAATCCTGGCCATTAACACGCGCTGAATAAATAGGAACAGTTTCAAAGACTACATTTCATTGACTTTCTGGCGGTGTAAATCCGTTTGAGTTACAATGGTTGCGTCACATATTCGTACGAACATGTATTTAGTGATAGTATTCGGATGTTACTAGGTTGCATCGCTTTTAACAGTGAAGCGATTAATTGTTGGACGTAATTGAACTGATTCTGGACTGTGACCTTATAAATGCAATAAATGAGACAATTGGATTCCAAGGAAAAACATTGCTCTTAATTTGACATGATCGCTGTAACTCAGGGAATATACTAGACGCTGTGGTAGCGCCTTATTTCAAAATTTAGATAAACAAGTCATTTTTTATTGTGGGACCAATCCTAGCCGTTAGTTCGCGCTGAAGAAATAGAGGCAGGTTCGAAAACTACATTTCATTAATTTTTTGGCGGTATCAATCCGTTTGAGTTACAACGGTTGCGTCACATATTCGTACCAACATGCATTTAGTGACATTTTTCCGATATAACTAAGTCATTTCACTTTTAACAATGAAATGATCAACTGTGGGACTTAATTGAACTAATATTGGCATGTGACCTTATAAATGTGATAGGTGAACCGACTGGAATCCAAGAAATAACATTCTTCTTACTTTGACATGATTGATGAAACTCAGCGATTACACTGAGCGCTGTGTAAACGTTTCATTTAAAAATTTAGATAAATAAGCCATTTTTACTGTGGGACCAATCCTAGCCGTTAGCGTGCGCTGAAGATATAGAGACAATTTCAAAAACTCCATTTCATTGACTTTCTAACGGTGTCAATCTGTTTGAGTTACAACGGTTGTGTCACATCTTCGTCCCCACATGTATTTAGCGATAGCATTCGGATATTACTAGGTTGCATCGCTTTTAACAGTGAAACGTTTGACTGTGGGACTTAATTGGACTGATTTTGGACTTTGACCTTATAAATGTGATGAACGAGCCAGTTTGGCTACAAGAAGTAACATTCTTCTTAACTTGACATCATTGCTGGAACTCAGCGATTGCACTGGGCGCTGTGGTAGCGCTTTTTTTAAAAATTAAGATAAATTAGTCATTTTTTACTGTGGGACCAATCCCAGCCCTTAGTTCGCGCTGAAGAAATAGAGACAGTTTCGAAAACTACATTTCATTAATTTTTTGGCGGTATCAATCCGTTTGAGTTACAACGGTTGCGTCACATATTCGTACCAACATGCATTTAGTGACATTTTTCCGATATAACTAAGTCATTTCACTTTCAACAATGAAATGATCAACTGTGGGAATTAATTGAACTAACATTGGCCTGTAACCTTATAAATGTGATAAGTGAGCCGACTGGACTCCAAGAAATAACATTCTTCTTACTTTGACATGATTGTTGAAACTCAGCGATTACACTGAGCGCTGTGGAAGCGTTTCATTTAAAAATTTAGATAAATAAGTCATTTTTACTGTGGGACCAATCCTACCCGTTAGCGTGCGCTGAAGATATAGAGACAGTTTCAAAAACTCCATTTCATTGACTTTCCAACGGTGTCAATCCGTTTGAGTTACAACGGTTGCGTCACATACTCGTACCAACATGTATTTAGTGATTTTCTTCCGATATTACTAAGTTGTAGCGCTTTTAACAGTAAAACGATTGACTGTGGGACTTAATTGAACTGACTCTGGACTGTGAGCTTATAAATGTGATAAACAAACCAATTGGTCTCCAAGAAATAACATTCTTCTTAATTTGACATGATTGCTGGAATTCAGCGATTATATTAGGCTCTGTGGTAGCGCTTTATTTAAAAAATTGAATAAATACGTCATTTTTTACTGTGGGACCAATCCTAGCCGCTATCGCGCGCTGAAGAAATAGAGAAAATTTTAAAAACTACATCTCATTGACTTTCTAACGGTGTCAGTCCGTTTAAGTTACAACGGTTGTGTCACATATACGTACCAACATGTATTTAGCGATATTTTTCTGATTTTACTAGGTTGCATCGCTTTTAGCAGTGAAGCGATTGACTGTGGGACTTAGTTGAACTGATTCTGGACTGTTACCTTATAAATGCAATAAATGAGACAAATGGATTCCAAGGAAAAACATTGTTCTTAATTTGACATGATTCCTGTAACTCAGGGATTATACTAGACGCTGTGGTAGCGCCTTATTTAAAAATTTAGATAAGTAAGCCATTTTTTATTGTGGGACCAATCCTAGCCGTTATCGCGGGCTTAATCAATAGGAACAGTTTAAAAAACTACATTTCATTGACTTTCTAACGGTATCAATACGTATGACCTACAACGCTTGCGTCACAAATTCGTACCAAAATGTATTTAGCGATTATTTTCTGATATTACTAGGTTGCATTGCTTTTAACAGTGAAACAATTGAATGAGGGACTTAATTGAGCTGATTTTGGACTGTGAACTTATAAATTTTATAAGTGAGACAATTGGACTCCTAGAAATAAAATTTTTCTTAATTTGACATAATTTCCGGAACTCGGCGATTACACTGGGCGCTATGGCAGCGTTTCATTTAAAAATTTAGATAAATAAGTCATTTTTACTGTGGGAGCAATCCTAGCCGTTAGCGCGCGCTGAAGATATAGAGACAATTTCAAAAACTCCATTTCATTGACTTTCTAACGGTGTCAATCCGTTTGAGTTACAACGGTTGTGTCACATCTTCGTCCCCACATGTATTTAGCGATAGCATTCGGATATTACTAGGTTGCATCGCTTTTAACAGTGAAACGTTTGACTGTGGGACTTAATTGAACTGATTTGGGACTTTGACCTTATAAATGTGATGAACGAGCCAGTTTGGCTACAAGAAGTAACATTCTTCTTAACTTGACATCATTGCTGGAACTCAGCGATTGCACTGGGCGCTGTGGTAGCGCTTTATTTAAAAATTAAGATAAATTAGTCATTTTTTACTGTGGGACCAATCCCAGCCGTTAGTTCGCGCTGAAGAAATAGAGACAGTTTCGAAAACTACATTTCATTAATTTTTTGGCGGTATCAATCCGTTTGAGTTACAACGGTTGCGTCACATATTCGTACCAACATGCATTTAGTGACATTTTTCCGATATAACTAAGTCATTTCACTTTTAACAATGAAATGATCAACTGTGGGACTTAATTGAACTAATATTGGCATGTGACCTTATAAATGTGATAAGTGAACCGACTGGAATCCAAGAAATAACATTCTTCTTACTTTGACATGATTGATGAAACTCGGCGATTACACTGAGCGCTGTGGAAGCGTTTCATTTAAAAATTTAGATAAATAAGTCATTTTTACTGTGGGACCAATCCTAGCCGTTAGCGCGCGCTGAAGATATAGAGACAATTTCAAAAACTCCATTTCATTGACTTTCTAACGGTGTCAATCCGTTTGAGTTACAACGGTTGTGTCACATCTTCGTCCCCACATGTATTTAGCGATAGCATTCGGATATTACTAGGTTGCATCGCTTTTAACAGTGAAACGTTTGACTGTGGGACTTAATTGAACTGATTTTGGACTTTGACCTTATAAATGTGATGAGCGAGCCAGTTTGGCTACAAGAAGTAACATTCTTCTTAACTTGACATCATTGCTGGAACTCAGCGATTGCACTGGGCGCTGTGGTAGCGCTTTATTTAAAAATTAAGATAAATTAGTCATTTTTTACTGTGGGACCAATCCCAGCCGTTAGTTCGCGCTGAAGAAATAGAGACAGTTTCGAAAACTACATTTCATTAATTTTTTGGCGGTATCAATCCGTTTGAGTTACAACAGTTGCGTCACATATTCGTACCAACATGCATTTAGTGACATTTTTCCGATATAACTAAGTCATTTCACTTTCAACAATGAAATGATCAACTGTGGGAATTAATTGAACTAACATTGGCCTGTGACCTTATAAATGTGATAAGTGAGCCGACTGGACTCCAAGAAATAACATTCTTCTTACTTTGACATGATTGTTGAAACTCAGCGATTACACTGAGCGCTGTGGAAGCGTTTCATTTAAAAATTTAGATAAATAAGTCATTTTTACTGTGGGAGCAATCCTAGCCGTTAGCGCGCGCTGAAGATATAGAGACAATTTCAAAAACTCCATTTCATTGACTTTCTAACGGTGTCAATCCGTTTGAGTTACAACGGTTGTGTCACATCTTCGTCCCCACATGTATTTAGCGATAGTATTCGGATATTACTAGGTTGCATCGCTTTTAACAGTGAAACGTTTGACTGTGGGACTTAATTGAACTGATTTTGGACTTTGACCTTATAAATGTGATGAATGAGCCAGTTTGGCTACAAGAAGTAACATTCTTCTTAACTTGACATCATTGCTGGAACTCAGCGATTGCACTGGGCGCTGTGGTAGCGCTTTATTTAAAAATTAAGATAAATTAGTCATTTTTTACTGTGGGACCAATCCCAGCCGTTAGTTCGCCCTGAAGAAATAGAGACAGTTTCGAAAACTACATGTCATTAATTTTTTGGCGGTATCAATCCGTTTGAGTTACAACGGTTGCGTCACATATTCGTACCAACATGCATTTAGTGACATTTTTCCGATATAACTAAGTCATTTCACTTTTAACAAAGAAATGATCAACTGTGGGACTTAATTGAACTAATATTGGCCTGTGACCTTATCAATGTGATAGGTAAGCCGACTGGACTCCAAGAAATAACATTCTTATCACTTTGACATGATTGCTGGAACTCAGTGATTACACTGGGCGCTGTGGAAGCGTTTCATTCAAAAATTAAGATAAATTAGTCATTTTTTACTGTGGGACCAATCCCAGCCGTTAGTTCGCGCTGAAGAAATAGAGACAGTTTCGAAAACTAATTTTCATTGATTTTTTGGCGGTATCAATCCGTTTGAGTTACAACCGTTGCGTCACATATTCGTTCCAACATGCATTTAGTGACATTTTTCCGATATTACTAAGTCATTTCACTTTTAACAATGAAATGATCAACTGTGGGAATTAATTGAACTAACATTGGCCTGTGACCTTATAAATGTCATAAGTGAGCCGACTGGACTCCAAGAAATAACATTCTTCTTACTTTGACATGATTGTTGAAACTCAGCGATTACACTGAGCGATGTGGAAGCGTTTCATTTAAAAATTTAGATAAATAAGTCATTTTTACTGTGGGAGCAATCCTAGCCGTTAGCGCGCGCTGAAGATATAGAGACAATTTCAAAAACTCCATTTCATTGACTTTCTAACGGTGTCAATCCGTTTGAGTTACAACGGTTGCGTCACATATTCGTACCAACATGCATTTAGTGACATTTTTCCGATATAACTAAGTCATTTCACTTTTAACAATGAAATGATCAACTGTGGGACTTAATTGAACTAATATTGGCCTGTCACCTTATAAATGTGATAAGTGAGCCGACTGGACTCCAAGAAATAACATTCTTCTAACTTTGACATGATTGCTGGAACTCAGCAATTACACTGGGCGCTGTGGAAGCGTTTCATTTAAAAATTTAGATAAATAGTCATTTTTACTGTGGGACCAATCCTACCCGTTGGTGTGCGCTGAAGATATAGAGACAGTTTCAAAAACTCCATTTCATTGACTTTCTAACGGTGTCAATCCGTTTGAGTTACAACGGTTGCGTCACATACTCGTACCAACATGTATTTAGTGATTTTCTTCCGATATTACTAAGTTGTAGCGCTTTTAACAGTAAAACGATTGACTGTGGGACTTAATTGAACTGACTCTGGACTGTGAGCTTATAAATGTGATAAACGAACCAATTGGTCTCCAAGAAATAACATTCTTCTTAATTTGACATGATTGCTGGAATTCAGCGATTATATTAGGCTCTGTGGTAGCGCTTTATTTAAAAATTCAGATAAATAAGTCTTTTTTTACTGTAGAACCAATCCTAGCCGTTACTTCGCGCTGAAGAAATAGAGACAGTTTCAAAAACTACATTTCAATGACATTCTAACCGTATCAGTCCGTTTGAGTTACAACGGTTGCGTCACATATTCGTACCAACATGTATTTAGCGATATTTTTCTGATTTTACTAGGTTGCATCGCTTTTAGCAGTGAAGCGATTGACTGTGGGACTTAATTGAACTGATTCTGGACTGTGACGTTTTAAATGTGATAAATGAGCCAATTGGACTCCAAGGAATAACATTCTTTTGAATTTGACATGATTTCCGAAACTCAGCGATTACACTGGGCGCTGTGGCAGCGCTTCATTTAAAACTGTAGATAAATAAGTCATTTTTTACTGTGGGACCAATCCTAGCCGTTATCGCGCGCTGAAGAAATAAAGACATTTTCAAAAACTACATTTCATTGATTTTAACTGTCTCAGTCCGTTTAAGTTACAACGGTTGCGTCACATATTCGTACCAACATGTATTTAGCGATATTTTTCTGATATTACCAGGTTGCATCTTTTTTAACAGTGAAACGATTGACTGTGGGACTTAGTTGAACTGATTCTGGACTCTGACCTTATAAATGCAATGAATGAGACAATTGGATTCCAAGGAAAAACATTGTTCTTAATTTCACATGATTGCTGTAACTCAGGGATTATACTAGACGCTGTGGTAGCGCCTTATTCAAAAATTTAGATAAGTAAGCCATTTTTTATTGTGGGACCAATCCTAGCCGTTATCGCGGGCTTAATCAATAGGAACAGTTTAAAAAACTACATTTCATTGATTTTCTAACTGTCTCAGTCCGTTTAAGTTACAACGGTTGCGTCACATATTCGTACCAACATGTATTTAGCGATATTTTTCTGATATTACCAGGTTGCATCTTTTTTAACAGTGAAACGATTGACTGTGGGACTTAGTTGAACTGATTCTGAACTCTGACCTAAAAATGCAATAAATGAGACAATTGGATTCCAAGGAAAAACATTGTTCTTAATTTGACATGATTGCTGTAACTCAGGGATTATACTAGACGCTGTGGTAGCGCCTTATTTAAAAAATTAGATAAGTAAGCCATTTTTTATAGTGGGAGCAATCCTAGCCGTTATCGCGCGCTGAAGAAATAGAGACAGTTTCAAAAATTACATTTCAATGACTTTCTAACGCCATCAGTCCGTTTGAGTTACAACGGTTGCGTCACATATTCGTACCAACATGTATTTAGCGATATTTTTCCGCTATTACCAGGTTGCATCTTTTTTAACAGTGATACGATTGACTGTGGGACTTAGTTGAACTGATTCTGGACTCTGACCTTATAAATGCAATAAATGAGACAATTGGATTCCAAGGAAAAACATTGTTCTTAATTTTACATGATTGCTGTAACTCAGGGATTATACTAGACGCTGTGGTAGCGCCTTATTTAAAAAATTAGATAAGTAAGCCATTTCTCATTGTGGGACCAATCCTAGCCGTTATCGCGCGCTGAAGAAATAGAGACAGTTTCAAAAACTACATTTCAATGACTTTCTAACGCCATCAGTCCGTTTGAGTTACAACGGTTGCGTCACATATTCCTACCAACATGTATTTAGCGATATTTTTCAGCTATTACTAGGTTGCATCGCTTTTGACTGTGAAACGATTGACTGTGGGACTTAATTGCACTAACTTTGGACTGTGACCTGATAAATGTAATAAATGAGACAATTGGACTCCAAGAAATAACATTCTTCTTAATTTGACATGATTGCCGGAACTCAGCGATTACACTGGGCGCTGTGGTAGCGCTGCATTTAAAAATTTATATGAATAAGTCATTCTTTACTGTGGGACCAATACTAGCCGTTATCGCGTGCTGAAGAAAGACCGACAGTTTCAAAAAGTACATCTCACTGACTTTCTAACGGTGTCAGTCCGTTTGAGTTACAACAGTTGAGTCACATATTCGTACCAACCTGCATTTAGCGATATTTTTCTGATATTACTATGTTGCATCGCTTTTAACAGTGCAACGATTGACTCTGGGACTTATTTGAACTGACTTTGGACTGTGACCTTTTAAATGTTATAAGTGAGACAATTGAACTCCAAGAAATAACATTCTTCTTAATTTGACATGATTGTGGGAACTCAGCGAATACATTAGGCTCTGTGGTAGCGCTTTATTTAAAAATTTAGATAAATAAGTCTTTTTTTACTATGGGACCAATCCTGGCCATTAGCACGCACTGAATAAATAGGAACAGTTTCAAAGACTACATTTCATTGACTTTCTGGCGGTGTAAATCCGTTTGAGTTACAATCGTTGCGTCACATATTCGTACCAACATGCATTTAGTGACATTTTTCCGATATAACTAAGTCATTTCACTTTTAACAATGAAATGATCAACTGTGGGACTTAATTGAACTAATATTGGCCTGTGACCTTATAAATGTGATAAGTGAGCCGACTGGACTCCAAGAAATAACATTCTTCTAACTTTGACATGATTGCTGGAACTCAGCAATTACACTGGGCGCTGTGGAAGCGTTTCATTTAAAAATTTAGATAAATAAGTCATTTTTACTGTGGGAGCAATCCTAGCCGTTAGCGCGCGCTGAAGATATAGAGACAATTTCAAAAACTCCATTTCATTGACTTTCTAACGGTGTCAATCCGTTTGAGTTACAACGGTTGTGTCACATCTTCGTCCCCACATGTATTTAGCGATAGTATTCGGATATTACTAGGTTGCATCGCTTTTAACAGTGAAACGTTTGACTGTGGGACTTAATTGAACTGATTTTTAACTTTGACCTTATAAATGTGATGAGTGAGCCAGTTTGGCTACAAGAAGTAACATTCTTCTTAACTTGACATCATTGCTGGTACTCAGCGATTGCACTGGGCGCTGTGGTAGCGCTTTATTTAAAAATTAAGATAAATTAGTCATTTTTTACTGTGGGACCAATCCCAGCCGTTAGTTCGCGCTGACGAAATAGAGACAGTTTCGAAAACTACATGTCATTAATTTTTTGGCGGTATCAATCCGTTTGAGTTACAACGGTTGCGTCACATATTCGTACCAACATGCATTTAGTGACATTTTTCCGATATAACTAAGTCATTTCACTTTTAACAATGAAATGATCAACTGTGGGACTTAATTGAACTAATATTGGCCTGTCACCTTATAAATGTGATAAGTGAGCCGACTGGACTCCAAGAAATAACATTCTTCTAACTTTGACATGATTGCTGGAACTTAGCAATTACACTGGGCGCTGTCGAAGCGTTTCATTTAAAAATTTAGATAAATAGTCATTTTTACTGTGGGACCAATCCTACCCGTTGGTGTGCGCTGAAGATATAGAGACAGTTTCAAAAACTCCATTTCATTGACTTTCTAACGGTGTCAATCCGTTTGAGTTACAACGGTTGCGTCACATACTCGTACCAACATGTATTTAGTGATTTTCTTCCGATATTACTAAGTTGTAGCGCTTTTAACAGTAAAACGATTGACTGTGGGACTTAATTGAACTGACTCTGGACTGTGAGCTTATAAATGTGATAAACGAATCAATTGGTCTCCAAGAAATAACATTCTTCTTAATTTGACATGATTGCTGGAATTCAGCGATTATATTAGCCTCTGTGGTAGCGCTTTATTTAAAAATTCAGATAAATAAGTCTTTTTTTACTGTAGAACCAATCCTAGCCGTTACTTCGCGCTGAAGAAATAGAGACAGTTTCAAAAACTACATTTCAATGACTTTCTAACCGTATCAGTCCGTTTGAGTTACAACGGTTGCGTCACATATTCGTACCAACATGTATTTAGCGATATTTTTCTGATTTTACTAGGTTGCATCGCTTTTAGCAGTGAAGCGATTGACTGTGGGACTTAATTGAACTGATTCTGGACTGTGACGTTTTAAATGTGATAAATGAGCCAATTGGACTCCAAGGAATAACATTCTTTTGAATTTGACATGATTTCCGAAACTCAGCGATTACACTGGGCGCTGTGGCAGCGCTTCATTTAAAACTGTAGATAAATAAGTCATTTTTTACTGTGGGACCAATCCTAGCCGTTATCGCGCGCTGAAGAAATAAAGACATTTTCAAAAACTACATTTCATTGATTTTCTAACTGTCTCAGTCCGTTTAAGTTACAACGGTTGCGTCACATATTCGTACCAACATGTATTTAGCGATATTTTTCTGATATTACCAGGTTGCATCTTTTTTAACAGTGAAACGATTGACTGTGGGACTTAGTTGAGCTGATTCTGGACTCTGACCTTATAAATGCAATAAATGAGACAATTGGATTCCAAGGAAAAACATTGTTCTTAATTTCACATGATTGCTGTAACTCAGGGATTATACTAGACGCTGTGGTAGCGCCTTATTCAAAAATTTAGATAAGTAAGCCATTTTTTATTGTGGGACCAATCCTAGCCGTTATCGCGGGCTTAATCAATAGGAACAGTTTAAAAAACTACATTTCATTGATTTTCTAACTGTCTCAGTCCGTTTAAGTTACAACGGTTGCGTCACATATTCGTACCAACATGTATTTAGCGATATTTTTCTGATATTACCAGGTTGCATCTTTTTTAACAGTGAAACGATTGACTGTGGGACTTAGTTGAACTGATTCTGAACTCTGACCTAAAAATGCAATAAATGAGACAATTGGATTCCAAGGAAAAACATTGTTCTTAATTTGACATGATTGCTGTAACTCAGGGATTATACTAGACGCTGTGGTAGCGCCTTATTTAAAAAATTAGATAAGTAAGCCATTTTTTATTGTGGGAGCAATCCTAGCCGTTATCGCGCGCTGAAGAAATAGAGAAAGTTTCAAAAACTACATTTCAATGACTTTCTAACCGTATCAGTCCGTTTGAGTTACAACGGTTGCGTCACATATTCGTACCAACATGTATTTAGCGATATTTTTCTGATTTTACTAGGTTGCATCGCTTTTAGCAGTGAAGCGATTGACTGTGGGACTTAATTGAACTGATTCTGGACTGTGACGTTTTAAATGTGATAAATGAGCCAATTGGACTCCAAGGAATAACATTCTTTTGAATTTGACATGATTTCCGAAACTCAGCGATTACACTGGGCGCTGTGGCAGCGCTTCATTTAAAACTGTAGATAAATAAGTCATTTTTTACTGTGGGACCAATCCTAGCCGTTATCGCGCGCTGAAGAAATAAAGACATTTTCAAAAACTACATTTCATTGATTTTCTAACTGTCTCAGTCCGTTTAAGTTACAACGGTTGCGTCACATATTCGTACCAACATGTATTTAGCGATATTTTTCTGATATTACCAGGTTGCATCTTTTTTAACAGTGAAACGATTGACTGTGGGACTTAGTTGAACTGATTCTGGACTCTGACCTTATAAATGCAATAAATGAGACAATTGGATTCCAAGGAAAAACATTGTTCTTAATTTCACATGATTGCTGTAACTCAGGGATTATACTAGACGCTGTGGTAGCGCCTTATTCAAAAATTTAGATAAGTAAGCCATTTTTTATTGTGGGACCAATCCTAGCCGTTATCGCGGGCTTAATCAATAGGAACAGTTTAAAAAACTACATTTCATTGATTTTCTAACTGTCTCAGTCCGTTTAAGTTACAACGGTTGCGTCACATATTCGTACCAACATGTATTTAGCGATATTTTTCTGATATTACCAGGTTGCATCTTTTTTAACAGTGAAACGATTGACTGTGGGACTTAGTTGAACTGATTCTGAACTCTGACCTAAAAATGCAATAAATGAGACAATTGGATTCCAAGGAAAAACATTGTTCTTAATTTGACATGATTGCTGTAACTCAGGGATTATACTAGACGCTGTGGTAGCGCCTTATTTAAAAAATTAGATAAGTAAGCCATTTTTTATTGTGGGAGCAATCCTAGCCGTTATCGCGCGCTGAAGAAATAGAGACAGTTTCAAAAATTACATTTCAATGACTTTCTAACGCCATCAGTCCGTTTGAGTTACAACGGTTGCGTCACATATTCGTACCAACATGTATTTAGCGATATTTTTCCGCTATTACCAGGTTGCATCTTTTTTAACAGTGAAACGATTGACTGTGGGACTTAGTTGAACTGATTCTGGACTCTGACCTTATAAATGCAATAAATGAGACAATTGGATTCCAAGGAAAAACATTGTTCTTAATTTTACATGATTGCTGTAACTCAGGGATTATACTAGACGCTGTGGTAGCGCTTTATTTAAAAAATTAGATAAGTAAGCCATTTCTCATTGTGGGACCAATCCTAGCCGTTATCGCGCGCTGAAGAAATAGAGACAGTTTCAAAAACTACATTTCAATGACTTTCTAACGCCATCAGTCCGTTTGAGTTACAACGGTTGCGTCACATATTCGTACCAACATGTATTTAGCGATATTTTTCCGCTATTACTAGGTTGCATCGCTTTTGACTGTGAAACGATTGACTGTGGGACTTAATTGCACTAACTTTGGACTGTGACCTGATAAATAAAATAAATGAGACAATTGGACTCCAAGAAATAACATTCTTCTTAATTTGACATGATTGCCGGAACTCAGCGATTACACTGGGCGCTGTGGTAGCGCTTCATTTAAAGATTTATATGAATAAGTCATTCTTTACTGTGGGACCAATACTAGCCGTTATCGCGTGCTGAAGAAAGACCGACAGTTTCAAAAAGTACATCTCACTGACTTTCTAACGGTGTCAGTCCGTTTGAGTTACAACAGTTGAGTCACATATTCGTACCAACCTGCATTTAGCGATATTTTTCTGATATTACTATGTTGCATCGCTTTTAACAGTGCAACGATTGACTCTGGGACTTATTTGAACTGACTTTGGACTGTGACCTTATAAATGTTATAAGTGAGACAATTGAACTCCAAGAAATAACATTCTTCTTAATTTGACATGATTGTGGGAACTCAGCGAATACATTAGGCTCTGTGGTAGCGCTTTATTTAAAAATTTAGATAAATAAGTCTTTTTTTACTATGGGACCAATCCTGGCCATTAGCACGCACTGAATAAATAGGAACAGTTTCAAAGACTACATTTCATTGACTTTCTGGCGGTGTAAATCCGTTTGAGTTACAATCGTTGCGTCACATATTCGTACCAACATGCATTTAGTGACATTTTTCCGATATAACTAAGTCATTTCACTTTTAACAATGAAATGATCAACTGTGGGACTTAATTGAACTAATATTGGCCTGTGACCTTATAAATGTGATAAGTGAGCCGACTGGACTCCAAGAAATAACATTCTTCTAACTTTGACATGATTGCTGGAACTCAGCAATTACACTGGGCGCTGTGGAAGCGTTTCATTTAAAAATTTAGATAAATAAGTCATTTTTACTGTGGGACCAATCCTACCCGTTAGCGTGCGCTTAAGATATAGAGACAGTTTCAAAAACTCCATTTCATTGACTTTCTAACGGTGTCAATCCATTTGAGTTACAACGGTTGCGTCACATACTCGTACCAACATGTATTTAGTGATTTTCTTCCGATATTACTAAGTTGTAGCGCTTTTAACAGTAAAACGATTGACTGTGGGACTTAATTGAACTGACTCTGGACTGTGAGCTTATAAATGTGATAAACGAACCAATTGGTCTCCAAGAATTAACATTCTTCTTAATTTGACATGATTGCTGGAATTCAGCGATTATATTAGGCTCTGTGGTAGCGCTTTATTTAAAAATTCAGATAAATAAGTCTTTTTTTACTGTAGAACCAATCCTAGCCGTTAGTTCGCGCTGAAGAAATAGAGACAGTTTCAAAAACTACATTTCAATGACTTTCTAACGGTATCAGTCCGTTTGAGTTACAACGGTTGCGTCACATATTCGTACCAACATGTATTTAGCGATATTTTTCTGATTTTAGTAGGTTGCATCGCTTTTAGCAGTGAAGCGATTAACTGTGGGACTTAATTGAACTGATTCTGGACTGTGACGTTTTAAATGTGATAAATGAGCCAATTGGACTCCAAGGAATAACATTCTTTTGAATTTGACATGATTTCCGAAACTCAGCGATTACACTGGGCGCTGTGGCAGCGCTTCATTTAAAACTGTAGATAAATAAGTCATTTTTTACTGTGGGACCAATCCTAGCCGTTATCGTGCGCTGAAGAAATAAAGACATTTTCAAAAACTACATTTCATTGATTTTCTAACTGTCTCAGTCCGTTTAAGTTACAACGGTTGCGTCACATATTCGTACCAACATGTATTTAGCGATATTTTTCTGATATTACCAGGTTGCATCTTTTTTAACAGTGAAACGATTGACTGTGGGATTTAGTTGAACTGATTCCGGACTCTGACCTTATAAATGCAATAAATGAGACAATTGGATTCCAAGGAAAAACATTGTTCTTAATTTGACATGATTGCTGTAACTCAGGGATTATACTAGACGCTGTGGTAGCGCCTTATTTAAAAAATTAGATAAGTAAGCCATTTTTTATTGTGGGACCAATCCTAGCCGTTATCGCGCGCTGAAGAAATAGAGACAGTTTCAAAAACTACATTTCAATGACTTTCTAACGCCATCAGTCCGTTTGAGTTACAACGGTTGCGTCACATATTCGTACCAACATGTATTTAGCGATATTTTTCCGCTATTACCAGGTTGCATCTTTTTTAACAGTGAAACGATTGACTGTGGGACTTAGTTGAACTGATTCTGGACTCTGACCTAAAAATGCAATAAATGAGACAATTGGATTCCAAGGAAAAACATTGTTCTTAATTTGACATGATTGCTGTAACTCAGGGATTATACTAGACGCTGTGGTAGCGCCTTATTTAAAAAATTAGATAAGTAAGCCATTTTTTATTGTGGGACCAATCCTAGCCGTTATCGCGCGCTGAAGAAATAGAGACAGTTTCAAAAACTACATTTCAATGACTTTCTAACGCCATCAGTCCGTTTGAGTTACAACGGTTGCGTCACATATTCGTACCAACATGTATTTAGCGATATTTTTCCGCTATTACCAGGTTGCATCTTTTTTAACAGTGAAACGATTGACTGTGGGACTTATTTGAACTGATTCTGGACTCTGACCTTATAAATGCAATAAATGAGACAATTGGATTCCAAGGAAAAACATTGTTCTTAATTTGACATGATTGTGGGAACTCAGCGAATACATTAGGCTCTGTGGTAGCGCTTTATTTAAAAATTTAGATAAATAAGTCTTTTTTTACTATGGGACCAATCCTGGCCATTAGCACGCACTGAATAAATAGGAACAGTTTCAAAGACTACATTTCATTGACTTTCTGGCGGTGTAAATCCGTTTGAGTTACAATCGTTGCGTCACATATTCGTACCAACATGCATTTAGTGACATTTTTCCGATATAACTAAGTCATTTCACTTTTAACAATGAAATGATCAACTGTGGGACTTAATTGAACTAATATTGGCCTGTGACCTTATAAATGTGATAAGTGAGCCGACTGGACTCCAAGAAATAACATTCTTCTAACTTTGACATGATTGCTGGAACTCAGCAATTACACTGGGCGCTGTGGAAGCGTTTCATTTAAAAATTTAGATAAATAAGTCATTTTTACTGTGGGACCAATCCTACCCGTTAGCGTGCGCTGAAGATATAGAGACAGTTTCAAAAACTCCATTTCATTGACTTTCTAACGGTGTCAATCCGTTTGAGTTACAACGGTTGCGTCACATACTCGTACCAACATGTATTTAGTGATTTTCTTCCGATATTACTAAGTTGTAGCGCTTTTAACAGTAAAACGATTGACTGTGGGACTTAATTGAACTGACTCTGGACTGTGAGCTTATAAATGTGATAAACGAACCAATTGGTCTCCAAGAATTAACATTCTTCTTAATTTGACATGATTGCTGGAATTCAGCGATTATATTAGGCTCTGTGGTAGCGCTTTATTTAAAAATTCAGATAAATAAGTCTTTTTTTACTGTAGAACCAATCCTAGCCGTTAGTTCGCGCTGAAGAAATAGAGACAGTTTCAAAAGCTACATTTCAATGACTTTCTAACGGTATCAGTCCGTTTGAGTTACAACGGTTGCGTCACATATTCGTACCAACATGTATTTAGCGATATTTTTCTGATTTTAGTAGGTTGCATCGCTTTTAGCAGTGAAGCGATTAACTGTGGGACTTAATTGAACTGATTCTGGACTGTGACGTTTTAAATGTGATAAATGAGCCAATTGGACTCCAAGGAATAACATTCTTTTGAATTTGACATGATTTCCGAAACTCAGCGATTACACTGGGCGCTGTGGCAGCGCTTCATTTAAAACTGTAGATAAATAAGTCATTTTTTACTGTGGGACCAATCCTAGCCGTTATCGTGCGCTGAAGAAATAAAGACATTTTCAAAAACTACATTTCATTGATTTTCTAACTGTCTCAGTCCGTTTAAGTTACAACGGTTGCGTCACATATTCGTACCAACATGTATTTAGCGATATTTTTCTGCTATTACCAGGTTGCATCTTTTTTAACAGTGAAACGATTGACTGTGGGATTTAGTTGAACTGATTCCGGACTCTGACCTTATAAATGCAATAAATGAGACAATTGGATTCCAAGGAAAAACATTGTTCTTAATTTGACATGATTGCTGTAACTCAGGGATTATACTAGACGCTGTGGTAGCGCCTTATTTAAAAAATTAGATAAGTAAGCCATTTTTTATTGTGGGACCAATCCTAGCCGTTATCGCGCGCTGAAGAAATAGAGACAGTTTCAAAAACTACATTTCAATGACTTTCTAACGCCATCAGTCCGTTTGAGTTACAACGGTTGCGTCACATATTCGTACCAACATGTATTTAGCGATATTTTTCCGCTATTACCAGGTTGCATCTTTTTCAACAGTGAAACGATTGACTGTGGGACTTAGTTGAACTGATTCTGGACTCTGACCTAAAAATGCAATAAATGAGACAATTGGATTCCAAGGAAAAACATTGTTCTTAATTTGACATGATTGCTGTAACTCAGGGATTATACTAGACGCTGTGGTAGCGCCTTATTTAAAAAATTAGATAAGTAAGCCATTTTTTATTGTGGGACCAATCCTAGCCGTTATCGCGCGCTGAAGAAATAGAGACAGTTTCAAAAACTACATTTCAATGACTTTCTAACGCCATCAGTCCGTTTGAGTTACAACGGTTGCGTCACATATTCGTACCAACATGTATTTAGCGATATTTTTCCGCTATTACCAGGTTGCATCTTTTTTAACAGTGAAACGATTGACTGTGGGACTTATTTGAACTGATTCTGGACTCTGACCTTATAAATGCAATAAATGAGACAATTGGATTCCAAGGAAAAACATTGTTCTTATTTTTACATGATTGCTGTAACTCAGGGATTATACTAGACGCTGTGGTAGCGCCTTATTTAAAAAATTAGATAAGTAAGCCATTTTTCATTGTGGGACCAATCCTAGCCGTTATCGCGCGCTGAAGAAATAGAGACAGTTTCAAAAACTACATTTCAATGACTTTCTAACGCCATCAGTCCGTTTGAGTTACAACGGTTGCGTCACATATTCGTACCAACATGTATTTAGCGATATTTTTCCGCTATTACTAGGTTGCATCGCTTTTGACTGTGAAACGATTGACTGTGGGACTTAATTGCACTAACTTTGGACTGTGACCTGATAAATGTAATAAATGAGACAATTGGACTCCAAGAAATAACATTCTTCTTAATTTGACATGATTGCCGGAACTCAGCGATTACACTGGGCGCTGTGGTAGCGCTTCATTTAAAAATTTAGATGAATAAGTCATTCTTTACTGTGGGACCAATACTAGCCGTTATCGCGTGCTGAAGAAAGACCGACAGTTTCAAAAAGTACATCTCACTGACTTTCTAACGGTGTCAGTCCGTTTGAGTTACAACAGTTGAGTCACATATTCGTACCAACCTGCATTTAGCGATATTTTTCTGATATTACTATGTTGCATCGCTTTTAACAGTGCAACGATTGACTCTGGGACTTATTTGAACTGACTTTGGACTGTGACCTTATAAATGTTATAAGTGAGACAATTGAACTCCAAGAAATAACATTCTTCTTAATTTGACATGATTGTGGGAACTCAGCGAATACATTAGGCTCTGTGGTAGCGCTTTATTTACAAATTTAGATAAATAAGTCTTTTTTTACTATGGGACCAATCCTGGCCATTAGCACGCACTGAATAAATAGGAACAGTTTCAAAGACTACATTTCATTGACTTTCTGGCGGTGTAAATCCGTTTGAGTTACAATGGTTGCGTCACATATTCGTACCAACATGCATTTAGTGACATTTTTCCGATATAACTAAGTCATTTCACTTTTAACAATGAAATGATCAACTGTGGGACTTAATTGAACTAATATTGGCCTGTGACCTTATAAATGTGATAGGTGAGCCGACTGGACTCCAAGAAATAACATTCTTATTACTTTGACATGATTGCTGGAACTCAGCGATTACACTGGGCGCTGTGGAAGCGTTTCATTCAAAAATTAAGATAAATTAGTCATTTTTTACTGTGGGACCAATCCCAGCCGTTAGTTCGCGCTGAAGAAATAGAGACAGTTTCGAAAACTAATTATCATTGATTTTTTGGTGTTATCAATCCGTTTGAGTTACAACCGTTGCGTCACATATTCGTTCCAACATGCATTTAGTGACATTTTTCCGATATTACTAAGTCATTTCACTTTTAACAATGAAATGATCAACTGTGGGAATTAATTGAACTAACATTGGCCTGTGACCTTATAAATGTCATAAGTGAGCCGACTGGACTCCAAGAAATAACATTCTTCTTACTTTGACATGATTGTTGAAACTCAGCGATTACACTGAGCGATGTGGAAGCGTTTCATTTAAAAATTTAGATAAATAAGTCATTTTTACTGTGGGAGCAATCCTAGCCGTTAGCGCGCGCTGAAGATATAGAGACAATTTCAAAAACTCCATTCCATTGACTTTCTAACGGTGTCAATCCGTTTGAGTTACAACCGTTGCGTCACATATACGTTCCAACATGCATTTAGTGACATTTTTCCGATATTACTAAGTCATTTCACTTTTAACAATGAAACGTTTGACTGTGGGACTTAATTGAACTGATTTTGGACTTTGACCTTATAAATGTGATGAGTGAGCCAGTTTGGCTACAAGAAGTAACATTCTTCTTAACTTGACATGATTGCTGGAACTCAGCGATTACACTGGGCGCTGTGGAAGCGTTTCATTCAAAAATTAAGATAAATTAGTCATTTTTTACTGTGGGACCAATCCAAGCCGTTAGTTCGCGCTGAAGAAATAGAGACAGTTTTGAAAACTACATGTCATTAATTTTTTGGCGGTATCAATCCGTTTGAGTTACAACGGTTGCGTCACATACTCGTACCAACATGTATTTAGTGATTTTCTTCCGATATTACTAAGTTGTAGCGCTTTTAACAGTAAAACGATTGACTGTGGGACTTAATTGAACTGACTCTGGACTGTGAGCTTATAAATGTGATAAACGAACCAATTGGTCTCCAAGAAATAACATTCTTCTTAATTTGACATGATTGCTGGAATTCAGCGATTATATTAGGCTCTGTGGTAGCGCTTTATTTAAAAATTCAGATAAATAAGTCTTTTTTTACTGTAGAACAAATCCTAGCCGTTAGTTCGCGCTGAAGAAATAGAGACAGTTTCAAAAACTACATTTCAATGACTTTCTAACGGTATCAGTCCGTTTGAGTCACAACGGTTGCGTCACATATTCGTACCAACATGTATTTAGCGATATTTTTCTGATTTTACTAGGTTGTATCGCTTTTAGCAGTGAAGCGATTGACTGTGGGACTTTTGAACTGATTCTGGACTGTGACCTTATAAATGCAATAAATGAGAGAATTGGATTCCAAGGAAAAACATTGTTCTTAATTTGACATGATTGCTGTAACTCAGGGATTATACTAGACGCTGTGGTAGCGCCTTATTTAAAAATTTAGATAAGTAAGCCATTTTTTATTGTGGGACCAATCCTAGCCGTTATCGCGGGCTTAATAAATAGGAACAGTTTAAAAAACTACATTTCATTGATTTTCTAACGGTATCAATACGTATGACCTGCAACGCTTGCGTCACAAATTCGTACCAACATGTATTTAGCAATATTTTTCTGATATTACTAGGTTGCATCACTTTTAACAGTGAAACGATTGACTCCGGGACTTAATTGAACTGATTCTGGACTGTGACGTTTTAAATGTGATAAATGAGCCAATTGGACTCCAAGGAATAACATTCTTTTGAATTTGACATGATTTCCGAAATTCAGCGATTACACTGGGCGCTGTGGCAGCGCTTCATTTAAAACTGTAGATAAATAAGTCATTTTTTACTGTGGGACCAATCCTAGCCGTTATCGCGCGCTGAAGAAATAGAGACATTTTGAAAAACTACATTTCATTGATTTTCTAACTGTCTCAGTCCGTTTAAGTTACAACGGTTGCGTCACATATTCGTACCAACATGTATTTAGCGATATTTTTCTGATATTACCAGGTTGCATCTTTTTTAACAGTGAAACGATTGACTGTGGGACTTAGTTGAACTGATTCTGGACTCTGACCTTATAAATGCAATAAATGAGACAATTGGATTCCAAGGAAAAACATTGTTCTTAATTTGACATGATTGCTGTAACTCAGGGTTTATACTAGACGCTGTGGTAGCGTCTTATTTAAAAATTTAGATAAGTAAGCCATTTTTTATTGTGGGACCAATCCTAGCCGTTATCGTGGGATTAATCAATAGGAACAGTTTCACAAACTCCATTTCATTGACTCCCTAGTGGTATAATTCCGTTTGAGTTACAACGGTTGCGTCACATATTCCTACCAACATGTATTTAGCGATTATTTTCTGATATTACTAGGTTGCATTGCTTTTAACAGTGAAACAATTGAATGAGGGACATAATTGAGCTGATTTTGGACAGTGAACTTATAAATTATATAAGTGAGACAATTGGACTCCTAGAAATAAAATTCTTCTTAATTTGACATAATTCCCGGAACTCGGCGATTACACTGGGCGCTATGGCAGCGCTTCATTTAAAACTGTAGATAAATAAGTCATATTTTATTGTGGGACCAATCCTAGCCGTTATCGCGCGCTGAAGAAATTGAGACAGTTTCAAAAACTACATTTCAATGACTTTCTAACGCCTTCAGTCCGTTTGAGTTACAACGGTTGCGTCACATATTCGTACCAACATGTATTTAGCGATATTTTTCCGCTATTACTAGGTTGCATCGCTTTTGACTGTGAAACGATTGACTGTTGGACTTAATTGCACTAACTTTGGACTGTGACCTGATAAATGTCATAAATGAGACAATTGGTCTCCAAGAAATAACATTCTTCTTAATTTGACATGATTGCCGGAACTCAGCGATTACACTGGGCGCTGTGGTAGCGCTTCATTTAAAAATTTAGATGAATAAGTCATTCTTTACTGTGGGACCAATACTAGCCGTTATCGCGTGCTGAAGAAAGACCGACAGTTTCAAAAAGTACATCTCACTGACTTTCTAACGGTGTCAGTCCGTTTGAGTTACAACAGTTGAGTCACATATTCGTACCAACCTGCATTTAGCGATATTTTTCTGATATTACTATGTTGCATCGCTTTTAACAGTGCAACGATTGACTCTGGGACTTATTTGAACTGACTTTGGACTGTGACCTTATAAATGTTATAAGTGAGACAATTGAACTCCAAGAAATAACATTCTTCTTAATTTGACATGATTGTGGGAACTCAGCGAATACATTAGGCTCTGTGGTAGCGCTTTATTTAAAAATTTAGATAAATAAGTCTTTTTTTACTATGGGACCAATCCTGGCCATTAACACGCGCTGAATAAATAGGAACAGTTTCAAAGACTACATTTCATTGACTTTCTGGCGGTGTAAATCCGTTTGAGTTACAATGGTTGCGTCACATATTCGTACGAACATGTATTTAGTGATAGTATTCGGATGTTACTAGGTTGCATCGCTTTTAACAGTGAAGCGATTAATTGTTGGACTTAATTGAACTGATTCTGGACTGTGACCTTATAAATGCAATAAATGAGACAATTGGATTCCAAGGAAAAACATTGCTCTTAATTTGACATGATCGCTGTAACTCAGGGAATATACTAGACGCTGTGGTAGCGCCTTATTTCAAAATTTAGATAAACAAGTCATTTTTTATTGTGGGACCAATCCTAGCCGTTAGTTCGCGCTGAAGAAATAGACACAGTTTCAAAAACTAAATTTCATTGACTTTCTAACGGTGTCAATCTGTTTGAGTTACAACGGTTGCGTCGCATATTCGTACCAACATGTATATACCGATTCTTTCCGATATTACTAAGTTGTATCGCTTTTAACAATAAAACGATTGACTGTGGGACTTAATTGAACTGATTCTGGACTGTGACCTTATAAATGTGATAAATGAGCCAATTGGACTCCAAGGAATAACATTCTTCTTAATTGGACATGATTGCTGGAATTCAGCGATTACACTAGGCTCTGTGGTAGCGATTTACTCAAAAATTTAGAAAAATAAGTCTTTTTTTACTGTGGGACCAATCCTGGCCGTTAGCACGCGCTGAAGAAATAAAGGCATTCTTAAAAACAACATTTCATTGACTTCTTGGCGGTATCAATCCGTTTGAGTTACAACGGTTGCGTCACATATTCGTACCAACAGGTATTTAGTGATATGTTTCCGATATTACTAAGTTACATCACTTTTAACAGTGAAACGATTGACTCTGAGACCTAATTGAACTGATTTTGGACTGTGACCTTATAAATTCTATAAGTGAGACAATTGGACTCCTAGGAATAACATTCTTCTTAATTTGACATGATTGCCGGATCTCAGCGATTACACTGGGCGCTGTGGTAGCGCTTCATTTAAGAATTAACATAAATTACATAATACTGGTATTATTGGATGACCACCCATTCGACATTGTTTGCTTATCCGAAACATGGCTAACAAATAATGCTAATTTATTGGAATACGTCCGTATACCTGGTTACTCAATGGAATATGTGAATAGAGACCAAATTCGAGGAGGGGGTGTTGGAATTTATGTGAACAGTTTGATCAAATATCGCATTCGAAAGGATATTAATGATATGTACGAAAATTTAGAGCATTTATGGATCGAGGTAGATGGCCGAAACAAGCATAGTAAACTACTTCTTGGGGTCATATACCGCTCGGAAAGAATCATCTCCTTTCCTGACTGGTTAACTAAATTTGAAGATTTGATAACTTATATCCAAACAACATGGGATGGCCTGCTACTTATAACAGGGGACATAAACATAAATCTTCTCAAACCAGAATGTTGCCAAGTAAGACAGTACAACAATATTTTATCTGCATTCAACCTTAAACAGATAGTATCAAAGCCAACCAGGACGACTCCTTTAAGCGCAACATTGATCGATCATATGATAATTAACAATAATACCAAAATCGCACATACTGATGTATTACCATGCGAAACTATTAGTGACCATGATGGACCTTACGCTATCATCAACATTAAATACGATAAGTTTAAACCTCGATATAAAATGATAAGAGATGAAAGGCAGTTTGATAGGGAATCTTTTGTGTCGGATTTCTCGAACCTACCGACATCAGTTATATGCGCTATAGATGATCCAGAAGAAAAAGTGGAGATACTTCACAAGTTCATGCAAGATTGCATTGATAGACATGGCCCGTTAAGAAGAACAAAAATAACAAGACCACCATCTCCATGGATTCATACTTTAAACATAAAAAGTGACCAAACGAAGCGAAATAAACTTCGAAAACTTGCTCATGAAACTAACGATCAAATGATATGGAACGAATTTCGACAACTTAAAAACTCTGTTAAGAAAAAGATCAAGAAAGCTAAAGTTTCCTTTTATAGAAAAGCACTTAGTTCTAAAAACTCGAAAGAAGTGTGGAACACTATCAATCGAATTTTACATCCTCCTTCGAAGCCTCTTCATTTTGACGCTGATAGTGTAAACACTTTTTTTGCCGGAACAGCTGAGCGAGTTACTGGATCAATTCCAAAATCTGAAATTGATTTAAAGGAAGTACTCCAAACATTACCACCATCGACTTCCAAAATGTTTCAACTCAGACATGTTAAGTATGAGGAGGTACTTAAAGAACTTAAAGGACTACGTAACGATATATCAACTGGGTTTGATGATATACCAGTGAAATATGTTAAATTACTAGCAAATGAAATTTCTTCTGTTCTAACACATAATATAAATACGTGCATTGAGAAAAAATGCTTCCCGTGTCAATGGAAAGTGGCAAGAGTCGCACCTATTCCAAAAGTGAATGTTCCTACATCAATAAAAGAACTACGACCGATCTCCATCCTTCCTATTTTATCCAAAGTATTTGAACGTCTTATCCTTACACAAATGATAATCTTTATCGATGAGAAATCTTTATATTCCGAAACGATGTCCGGATACCGAAAAGGACACTCCTCGACTACTTTGTTGATGAAACTTAGAACGGATATCAAAGAAGCAATGAGTAAAAACGAAATCAGTCTTGTAGTATTAGCTGACTTTTCGAAAGCCTTTGATACTGTTCAATATGAAACTACAATGAGGAAACTCAACCAAATCGGTTTTTCCAAAGAGTTTGTTGAACTAATTTTGAGTTACTTGTGTGGCAGAAAACAAATTGTGCGAATTAATGATAAGACCTCTGAATTTTGTAACATCACATCTGGTGTGCCGCAAGGGTCAATATTAGGCCCTGTTATTTTCAATTTATACGTCACTGACCTGGAAATGCATTTGACAACGAGTACGTTACAGTATGCTGACGACACCACTTTGTTTACGTCCACAAAATTAAATAACCTTGCGAAGGCAAAGGAACAAATAAACGGAGATATAAGTCAACTTCAAAGATGGTCTACAAATAACAATCTTGTTCTGAACAAGGAAAAAACAAAGTTAATGGTGTTTTCAACATCACAAATGTCAAAACGATACAATCTCAACGACCTCGATTGTACTGATATCAAACTGGATGACTTCCAGATTGAAAGAGTTCCAACATGGTCTGTATTGGGTGTTAAATTAGATGAACACCTAAGTTGGAATGATCATGTACAGAGTGTAGTATCGTGTTGTCATGGCATCTTATCTATATTACGTAAACTAAAACGCATGGCACCATTTAAGTTACGAAAACAATTAGCTGAAATGCTAGTCTTGTCAAAATTTGACTTTAACGACACTGTTTATATTCCATTAACAGCCATCCAAATTCGAAAGCTGCATAAAGTGATGATATGTGCAGCCAGCTTTGTATGGAATAAGTACAGCCATACTGAAGATATAACACGTTTAGGTTGGTTACCTATTAAACAAAGACGAGAATGGCATTTGATGATCACAGCCTTTAAAAGTGTTCATCAGAATAATTGGCCAAAGTATTTGAAAAATGAAATTGTTGTTCACAAAAGAACTCTTCGAAATGCTGACGAAATTCGATTAAAGACATCACTTCGCAAAAACACTTTCGAAGATGTAACAACTACGTCTTTCAATCGACTTCCTAAAGACATTCGCTCGATTAAAAAGCTGATAACATTTAAAAGAGAGACAAAATTATTTTTACTGAAAGAAATTTAAGTAAATTTTTGTGGATCATTCTGTTGTTATGCGTTAATTGACTTTTCCTTACTCAAACCGCGCACTTTCTCTTCTGTGTTTTTGTTTTTGTTTTTGTTTTCTCGTCCGTTTCTTTTAACAATATTATCACTAGTATTTTTTTTTTTTAATATATATTAGAAATTTCTTTTAGTGTAAGCATAATGTATATATATACATATATTTTAAATTTTATTAATCTCCTTGTTTAAAATTTTCTGGATGAAGAGCTATGTATATTTGTATATGGATATGCCAGAATATAGTCTTTTAATAATAATAATAATAGTAATAATAATAATAATAATAATAATAATAATAATAATAATAATAATAATAATAATAATAATAATAATAATAATAATAATAATAATAATAATAATAATAATAATAATAATAATAATAATAATAATAATAATAATAATAATAATAATAATAATAATAATAATAATAATAATAATAATAATAATAATAATAATAATAATAATAATAATAATAATAATAAATAAGTCAATTTTTACTGTGGGATCAATGGTAGCCGTTAGGACGCGCTGAAGAAATAGAGACAGTTTCAAAAACTACATTTCAATGACTTTCTCACAGTATCAGTCTGTTTGAGTGAGAACGTTTCCGTCACATACTCGTACCAACATTTACTTAGCGATATTTTTCTAATATTAGTAGGTTGCATTGTTTTTAATAGTGACACGATTGACTGTGGGACATAATATAACTGATTTTGGCCTTTGACATTAAAAATGTGATAAATGAGACAATTGAACTTCAAGAAATAACATTCTTCTTACTTTGACATGATTGTTTAATCTTAGCAGTTACACTGGGTGCTGTGGCAGCGCTTTATTTAAAAATGTAGGTAAAAAAGTCCGCTTTGTACTGTGGGAGCAATCCTAGCCGTTATCGCGCGCTGAAGAAATAGAGAAAGTTTCAAAAACTCCATTTCATTGACTTTCTAACGTTATCAGTTCGTTCAATTACAACGGTTCCGTCACATATTCGTAGCATCATGTACTTAACGATATTTTTCCAATAATACCAGGTTGCATCGCTTTTAACAGTGAACCAATTGACTGTGGAACTTAATTGAACTGACTTTTTACTTTGACCTTATAAATGTGATAAATGAGCAAATTGTAATCCAAGAAATACCATTCTTCTTAACTCGACATGATTGCCAGAACTCAGCGATTACACTGGAACTTGTGGTAGCGCTTCATTTAAAAATTTAGATAAATAAGTTATTTTTTTCCTGTGGGACCAATCCTAGCCGTTATCGCGCGCTGAAGAAATTGAGACACTTTCAAAAACTACATTTCATTGAATTTCTAACGGTGTCAGTCCGTTCAGGTTACAACGGTTGCGTCACATATTCGTACGAACATGTATTTAGCGATATTTTTCTGACATTACTAGGTTGCATCGCTTTTAACAGTGAAACGATTGACTGAGGGACTTAATTGAACTGATTCTGGACTGTGATCTTATAAATGTGATAAATGAGCCAGTTGGTCTCCAAAGAATAACATTCTTCTTAATTTGACATGATTGCTTGAATTCAGCGATTACATTAGGCTCTGTGGTAGCGCTTTATTTAAAAATTTAGATAAATATGTCTTTCTTTACTGTGGGACAAATCCTGGCCGTTAGCATGCGCTGAAAAAGTAGGAACAGTTTCAAAGACTACATTCCATTGACTTTTTAGCGGTATAAGTCCGTTTGAGTTACAACGGTTGCGTCACATATTCGTACAATTATGTATTTAGCGATAGTAATCAGATATTACTAGGTTGCATCGCTTTTAACAGTGAAACAATTGAATGTGGGACTTAATTGAGCTGATTTTGGACTGTGACCTTATAAATTTTATAAGTGTGACAATTGGACTCCTAGAAATAACATTCTTCTTAATTTGACATAATTCCCGGAACTCGGCGATTACACTGAGCGCTATGGTAGCGCTTCATTTAAAACTGTAGATAAGTAAGTCATATTTTACTGTGGGACCAATCCTAGCCGTTATCGCGCGCTTAAGAAATAGAGACAGTCTTAAAAACTACATTTCAATGACTTTCTAACGCTATCAGTCCGTTTGAGTTACAACGGTTGCGTCACATATTCGTACCAACATGTATTTAGCGATGTTTTTCCGCTATTACTAGGTTGCATCGCTTTTAACTGTAAAACGATTGACTGTGGGACTTAATTGCACTAACTTTGGACTGTGACCTTATAAATGTGATAAGTGAGCCGACTGGACTCCAAGAAATAACATTCTTCTTATTTTGACATGATTGTTGGAACTCAGCGATTACACTGGGCGCTGTGGTAGCGTTTCATTTAAAAATTTAGATAAATAAGTCATTTTTACTGTGGGACCAATTCTAGCCGTTAGCGCGCTCTGAAGATATGGAGACAGTTTCAAAAACTCCATTTCATTGACTTTCTAACGGTGTCAATCCGTTTGAGTTACAACGGTTGTGTCACATATTCGTCCCCAAATGTATTTACCGATAGTATTTGGATATTACTAGGTTGCATCGCTTTTAACAATGAAACGTTTGAGTGTGGGACTTAACTGAACTGATTTTGGACTTTGACCTTATAAATGTGATAAATGAGCCAGTTTGGCTACAAGAAGTAACATTCTTCTTAATTTGACATGATTGTGGGAACTCAGCGATTACACTGGGCGCTGTGGTAGCGCTTCATTTAAAAATTTAAATGAATAAGTCATATTTTACTGTGGGACCCATTCTAGCCGTTATCGCGCGCTGAAGAAATAGAGACAGTTTCGAAAACTATATTTCACTGATTTTTTGGCGGTATCAATCCGTTTGAGTTACAACGGTTGCGTCACATATTCGTACCAACATGCATTTAGTGACATTTTTCCGATATTGCTAATTCATTTCACTTTTAACAATGAAATGATCAACTGTGGGACTTAATTGAACTAACATTGGCCTGTGACCTTATAAATCTGATAAGTGAGCCAACTGAACTCCAAGAAAAAACATTGTTCTTAATTTGACATGATTTCCGAAACTCAGCGATTACACTGGGCGCTGTGGCAGCGCTTCATTTAAAACTGTAGATAAATAAGTCATTTTTTACTGTGGGACCAATCCTAGCCGTTATCGCGCGCTGAAGAAATAGAGACATTTTCAAGTACTACATTTCACTGACTTTCTAACGGTATCAGTCCGTTTAAGATACAACGGTTGCGTCACATATTCGTACCAACATGTATTTAGCGATATTTTTCTGATATTACTAGGTTGCATCCCTTTTAACAGTGAAACGATTGACTGTGGAACTTAATTGAACTGATTCTGGACTGTGACCATATAAATGTGATAAATAAGACAATTGGACTCCAAGGAAAAACATTCTTCTTAATTTGACATGTTTGCTGGAATTCAACGATTACAGTGGGCGCTGTGGTAGCACTTTATTTAAAAATTTAGACAAATAAGTCATTTTTTGCTGTCGGACCAATCCTGGCCGTTAGCAGGCGCTAAAAAAATAGGAACAGTTTCCAAAAGTACATTTCATTGACTTTCACGCGGTATAATTCCGTTTGAGTTACAACGGTTGCGTCACATATTCCTACCAACATGTATTTACCGATTATTTTCCGATATTACTAGGTTGCATCGCTTTTAACAGTGAAACAATTGGATGTGGGACTTTATTGAGCTGATTTTGGATTTTGAACTTATAAATTTTATAAGAAAGACAATTGGACTCCTAGAAATAACATTCTTCATAATTTGACATAATTCCCGGAACTCGGCGATTACACTGGGCGCTATGGCAGCGCTTCATTTTAAACTGTAGATAAGTAAGTCATATTTTACAATGGGAACAATTCTAGCCGTTATCGCGCGCTGAAGAAATAGAGACAGTTTCAAAAACTACATTTCAATAACTTTCTAACGCTATCAGTCCGTTTGAGTTAAAACGGTTGCGTCACATATTCGTACCAACATGCATTTAGTGACATTTTTCCGATATTGCTAAGTCATTTCACTTTTAACAATGAAATGATCAACTGTGGGACTTAATTGAACTAACATTGGCCTGTGACCTTATAAATCTGATACGTGAGCCAACTGAACTCCAAAAAATAACATTGTTCTTAATTTGACATGATTTCCGAAACTCAGCGATTACACTGGGCGCTGTGGTAGCGCTTTATTTCAAAATTTAGACAAATAAGTCATTTTTTACTGTCGGACCAATCCTGGCCGTTAGCATGCGCTGAAAAATTAGGAACAGTTTCCAAAACTACATTTCACTGACTTTCTAACGGTATCAGTCCGTTTAAGATACAACGGTTGCGTCACATATTCGTACCAACATGTATTTAGCGATATTTTTCTGATATTACTAGGTTGCATCCCTTTTAACAGTGAAACGATTGACTGTGGGACTTAATTGAACTGATTCTGGACTGTGACCATATAAATGTGATAAATAAGACAATTGGACTCCAAGGAAAAACATTCTTCTTAATTTGACATAATTCCCGGAACTCGGCGATTACACTGAGCGCTATGGTAGCGCTTCATTTAAAACTGTAAATAAGTAAGTCATATTTTACTGTGGGACCAATCCTAGCCGTTATCTCGCGCTGAAGAAATAGAGACAGTTTCAAAAACTACATTTCAATGACTTTCTAACGCTATCAGTCCGTTTAAGTTACAACGGTTGTGTCACATATTCGTACCAACATGTATTTAGCGATGTTTTTCCGCTATTACTAGGTTGCATCGCTTTTAACTGTAAAACGATTGACTGTGGGACTTAATTGCACTAACTTTGGACTGTGACCTGATAAATGTGATAAATGAGATAATTGGACTCCAAGAAATAACATTCTTCTTAATTTGACATGATTGTGGGAACTCAGCAATTACACTGGGCGCTGTGGTAGCGCCTTATTTGAAAATTTAGATAAATAAGTCATTCATTACTGTGGGACCAATCCTAGCCGTTATTGCACGCTGAAGAAATAGAGACAGTTTCCAAAACTACATTTCATTGACTTCCTAACGGTGTCAATCCGCTTCAGTTACAACGGTTGTGTCACATCTTCGTACCAACATGTATTTAGCGATATTTTTCTCATATTACCAGGTTGCATCGTTTCAACAGTGCAACGATTGACTCTGGGACTTATTTGAACTGACTTTGGGCTGTGACCTTACAAATGTTATAAGTGAGACAATTGGTCTCCAAGAAATAACATTCTTCTTAATTTGACATGATTGTGGGAACTCAGCGATTACATTAGGCTCTGTGGTAGCGCTTTATTTAAAAATTTAGATAAATAATTCTTTCTTTACTGTGGGACAAATCCTGGCCGTTAGCATGCGCTGAATAAATAGGAACAGTGTCAAAGAATGCATTTCATTGACTTTCTGGCGGTATAAATACGTTTGAGTTACAATGGTTGCGTCACATATTCGTACCAACATGTATTTAGTGATAGTATTCGGATGTTACTAGGTTGCATCGTTTTTAACGGTGAAACGTTTGACTGTGGGACTTAATTGAACTGATTTTGACTTTGACCTTATAAATGTGATAAATGAGCCAGTTTGACTACAGGAAATAACATTCTTCTTAAGTTGACATGATTGCTGGAACTCAGCGATTACACTGGGCACTGTGGTAGCGTTTTATTTAAAAATTAAGATAAATTACTCATTTTGTACTGTGGGACCAATCTTAGCCGTAATCGCGCGCTGAATAAGTAGAGACAGCTTCAAAAACTACATTTCAATGACTTTCTAACGGTATCAGTCCGTTTGAGTTACAACGGTTGCGTCACATGTTCGTACCAACATGTAGATAGTGATTTTTTCCGATATTACTAAGTTGTATCGCTTTTAACAGACCTTATAAATGTGATAAATGAGACAATTGGATTGCAAGGAAAAACATTGTTCTTAATTTGACATGATCGCTGTAACTCAGGGATTATGCTAGACGATGTGGTAGCGCCTTATTTCAAAATTTAGATAAGTAAGCCATTTTTTATTGTGGGACCAATCCTAGCCGTTAGTTCGCACTGAAGAAATAGAGACAGTTTCAAAAACTACATTTCATTGACTTTCTAACGGTGCCAATCCGTTTGAGTTACAACGGTTGCGTCGCATATTCGTACCAACATGTATTTGGCGATTCTTTTCCGATATTACTAAGTTGTATCGCTTTCAACAGTGAAACGATTTACTGTGGGACTTAATTGAACTGATTCTGGACTGTGACCTTATAAATGTGATAAATGAGCCAATTGGACTCCAAGGAATAACATTCTTCTTAATTCGACATGATTGCTGGAATTCAACGATTACACTAGGCTCTGTGGTAGCGATTTAATTAAAAATTTAGATAAATAAGTCTTTTTTTACTGTGGGACCAATCCTGGCCGTTAGCACGCGCTGAAGAATTAAAGACATTCTCAAAAACTACATTTCATTGACTTTTTGGCGGTATCAATCCGTTTGAGTTACAACGGTTGCGTCACATATTCGTACCAACATGTATTTAGTGATATTTTTCCGATATTACTAAGTTACGTCGCTTTTAACAGTGAAACGATTGACTCTGAGACTTAATTGAACTGATTTTGGACTGTGACTTTATAAATTCTATAAGTGAGACAAATAGACTCCTAGAAATAACATTCTTCTTAATTTGACATAATTGCCGGATCTCAGCGCTTACACTGGGCGCTGTGGTAGCGCTTCATTTAAAAATTAAGATAAATAAGTCAATTTTTACTGTGGGACCAATCCTGACCGATACCACACGCTGAATGAATAGGAACAGTTTCAAAAACTACATTTCATTGACTTCTTGGCGGTATCAATCAGTGAAATTTTTTCGATATTACTAAGTTACATCGTTTTTAAAAGTGAAACGATTGACTCTGGGACTCCATTGAACTGATTTTGGATTTTTGACTTTATAAATGTGATAAATGAGCCATTTTAACTACAAGAAATAACATTCTTCATAATTTGACATGATTGCTCGAACTCAGCGATTACATTGGGCGCTGTGGTAGCGCTTTATTTAAAAATTTAGATAAATAAGTCTTTTTTTACTGTCGGACCAATCCTGGCCGTTAGCACGCGCTTAAGACATAGAGACATTCTCAAAAACTACATTTCATTGCCTTCTTGGCGGTATCAATCCGTTTGGGTTACAACGGTGGCGTCACATATTCGTACCAACATATATTTAGTGATGTTTTTCCGATATTACTATGTTGAATCGCTTTTAACAGTGAAACGATTGACTGTGGGACTTAATTGAACTGATTTTGGACTTTGACCTTATAAATGTGATAAATGAGCCAGTTTGACTACAAGAAATAACATTCTTCTTAATTTGACATGATTGCCGGAACTTAGCGATTACACTGGACGCTGTGGTAGCACTTTATTTAAAAATTTAGATAAATAAGTCATTTTTTACTGTGGGACCAATCCTAGCCGTTATCGCGCGCAGAAGAAATAGAGACACTTTTAAAAACTACATTTCATTGACTTTCTAACGGTGTCAGTCCGTTCAGGTTACAACGGTTGCGTAACATATTCGTACGAACAAGTATTTAGCGATATTTTTCTGACATTACTAGGTTGCATCGCTTTTAACAGTGAAACGATTAACTGAGGGACTTAATTGAACTGATTCTGTACTGTGATCTTATAAATGTGATAAATGAGGCAATTGGACTCCAAGGAATAACATTTTTCTGAATTTGACATGATTGCTGTATCTCAGCGATTATACTGGGCTATGTGGTAGCGCTTTATTTAAAAATTTAGATAAACAAGTCATTTTTTACTGTGGGACCAATCCTGACCGATACCACGCGCTGAATAAATAGGAACAGTTTCCAAAACTACATTTCATTGACTTCTTGGCGGTATCAATCAGTGATATTTTTCCGATATTACTAAGTTACATCGCTTTTAACAGTGAAAAGATTGACTCTGGGACTTAATTGAACTGATTTTGGATTTTTGACCTTATAAATGTGATAAATGAGCCAGTTTAACAACAAGAAATAACATTCTTCTTAATTTGACATGATTGCTGGAACTCAGTGATTACACTGGGCGCTGTGGTAGCGCTTTATGTAAAAATTTAGATAAATAAGTCTTTTTTTACTGTGGGACCAATCCTGGCCGTTAGCACGCGCCTAAGAAATAGAGACATTCTCAAAAACTACATTTCATTGACTTCTTGGCGGTATCAACCCGTTTGGGTTACAACGGTTGCGTCACATATTCGTACCAACATATATTTAGTGATGTTTTTCCGATATTACTATGTTACATCGCTTTTAACAGTGAAACGATTGACTGTGGGACTTAATTGAACTGATTTTGGACTTTGACCTTATAAATGTGATAAATGAGCCAGTTTGACTACAAGAAATAACATTCTTCTTAATTTGACATGATTGCCGGAACTCAGCGATTACACTGGGCGCTGTGGTAGCGCTTTATTTAAAAATTTAGATAAATAAGTCTTTTTTGACTGTGGGACCACTCCGGGCCGTTAGCACACGCTGAAGAAAGAGAGACATTCTCAAAAACTACATTTCATTGAGTTCTTGGCGGTATCAATCCGTTTGAGTTACAAGGGTTGCGTCACATATTAGTACCGACATGTATTTAGGGATAGTATTCGGATATTACTAGGTTGCATCGCTTTTAACAGTGAAACGTTTGACTGTGGGACTTAATTGAACTGATTTTAGACTTTTACCTTATAAAGATGATAAATGAGCCAGTTCGACTACAAGAGATAACATTCTTCTTAATTCGACATGATTGCTTGAATTCAGCGAGTACACTAGTCTCTGTGGTAGCGCTTTATTTAAAAAGTTAGATGAATAAGTCTTTTTTTTACTGTGGGATCAATCCTGGCCGTTAGCACACGCTGAAGAAATAGAGACATTCTCAAAATCTACATTTCATTGACTTCTTGGCGGTATCAATCCGTTTGAGTTACAACGGTTGCGTCACATATTTGTACCAACATGTATTTAGTGATATTTTTCCGATATTACTAAGTTACATCGCTTTTAACAGTGAAAGGATTGACTCTGAGACTTAATTGAACTGATTTTGGACTGTGACTTTATAAATTCTATAAGTGAGACAAATAGACTCCTAGAAATAACATTCTTCTTAATTTGACATGATTGCTGGATCTCAGTGCTTACACTGGGCGCTGTGGTAGCGCTTCATTTAAAAATTAAGATAAATAAGTCAATTTTTACTGTGGGACCAATCCTGACCGATACCACGCGCTGAATGAATAGGAAGAGTTTCAAAAACTACATTTCATTGACTTCTTGGCGGTATCAATCAGTGATATTTTTCCGATATTACTAAGTTACATCGTTTTTAAAAGTGAAACGATTGACTCTGGGACTCAATTGAACTGATTTTGGATTTTTGACCTTATAAATGTGATAAATGAGCCAGTTTGACTACAAGAAATAACATTCTTCTTAATTTGACATGATTGCCGGAACTCAGCGATTACACTGGGCGCTGTGGTAGCGCTTTATTTAAAAATTTAGATAAATAAGTCTTTTTTGACTGTGGGACCACTCCGGGCCGTTAGCACACGCTGAAGAAAGAGAGACATTCTCAAAAACTACATTTCATTGAGTTCTTGGCGGTATCAATCCGTTTGAGTTACAAGGGTTGCGTCACATATTAGTACCGACATGTATTTAGGGATAGTATTCGGATATTACTAGGTTGCATCGCTTTTAACAGTGAAACGTTTGACTGTGGGACTTAATTGAACTGATTTTAGACTTTTACCTTATAAAGATGATAAATGAGCCAGTTCGACTACAAGAGATAACATTCTTCTTAATTCGACATGATTGCTTGAATTCAGCGAGTACACTAGTCTCTGTGGTAGCGCTTTATTTAAAAAGTTAGATGAATAAGTCTTTTTTTTACTGTGGGATCAATCCTGGCCGTTAGCACACGCTGAAGAAATAGAGACATTCTCAAAATCTACATTTCATTGACTTCTTGGCGGTATCAATCCGTTTGAGTTACAACGGTTGCGTCACATATTTGTACCAACATGTATTTAGTGATATTTTTCCGATATTACTAAGTTACATCGCTTTTAACAGTGAAAGGATTGACTCTGAGACTTAATTGAACTGATTTTGGACTGTGACTTTATAAATTCTATAAGTGAGACAAATAGACTCCTAGAAATAACATTCTTCTTAATTTGACATGATTGCTGGATCTCAGTGCTTACACTGGGCGCTGTGGTAGCGCTTCATTTAAAAATTAAGATAAATAAGTCAATTTTTACTGTGGGACCAATCCTGACCGATACCACGCGCTGAATGAATAGGAAGAGTTTCAAAAACTACATTTCATTGACTTCTTGGCGGTATCAATCAGTGATATTTTTCCGATATTACTAAGTTACATCGTTTTTAAAAGTGAAACGATTGACTCTGGGACTCAATTGAACTGATTTTGGATTTTTGACTTTATAAATGTGATAAATGAGCCAGTTTAACTACAAGAAATAACATTCTTCATAATTTGACATGATTGCTGGAACTCAGCGATTACATTGGGCGCTGTGGTAGCGCTTTATTTAAAAATTTAGATAAATAAGTCTTTTTTTACTGTGGGACCAATCCTGGCCGTTTGCACGCGCTTAAGACATAGAGACATTCTCAAAAACTACATTTCATTGACTTCTTGGCGGTATCAATCCTTTTGGGTTACAACGGTGGCGTCACATATTCGTACCAACATATATTTAGTGATGTTTTTCCGATATTACTATGTTGAATCGCTTTTAACAGTGAAACGATTGACTGTGGGACTTAATTGAACTGATTTTGGACTTTGACCTTATAAATGTGATAAATGAGCCAGTTTGACTACAAGAAATAACATTCTTCTTAATTTGACATGATTGGCGGAACTTAGCGATTACACTGGGCGCTGTGGTAGCGCTTTCTTTAAAAATTTAGATAAATAAGTCATTTTTTACTGTGGGACCAATCCTAGCCGTTATCGCGCGCAGAAGAAATAGAGACACTTTTAAAAACTACATTTCATTGACTTTCTAACGGTGTCAGACCGTTCAGGTTACAACGGTTGCGTCACATATTCGTACGAACAAGTATTTAGCGATATTTTTCTGACATTACTAGGTTGCATCGCTTTTAACAGTGAAACGATTGACTGAGGGACTTAATTGAACTGATTCTGGACTGTGATCTTATAAATGTGATAAATGAGGCAATTGGACTCCAAGGAAAAACATTTTTCTTAATTTGACATGATTGCTGTAACTCAGCGATTATACTGGGCTATGTGGTAGCGCTTTATTTAAAAATTTAGATAAACAAGTCATTTTTTACTGTGGGACCAATCCTGACCGATACCACGCGCTGAATAAATAGGAACAGTTTCCAAAACTACATTTCATTGATTTCTTGGCGGTATCAATCCGTTTCAGTTACAACGGTTGCGTCACATATTCCTACCGACATGTATTTAGCGATAGTATTCGGACATTACTAGATTGCATCGCTTTTAACTGTGAAACGATTGACTGTGGGACTTAATTAAACTGATTTTGGACTTTCACCTTATAAATGTGATAAATGAGTCAACTGGACCCCAAGAAATATCATTCTTATTAATTTGGCATGATTGCCGAAACTCATCCATTACACCGGGTACTGCGGTAGCGCTTCATTTAAAAATTTAGATAAATAACTCATTCTGTACTGTGGGACCAATCCTGGCCGTTAGCACACGCTGAAGAAAGAGAGACAATCTCAAAAACTACATTTCATTGATTTCTTGGCGGTATCAATCCGTTTCAGTTACAACGGTTGCGTCACATATTCCTACCGACATGTATTTAGCGATAGTATTCGGACATTACTCGGTTGCATCGCTTTTAACTGTGAAACGATTGACTGTGGGACTTAATTGAACTGATTTTGGACTGGGACCTGATGAATGTGAAAGTGAGACAATTCGACTTCAAGAAATAACATTCTTCTTAAATTGGCATGATTGCCGAAACTCATCCATTTTACCGGGTGCTGTGGTAGCGCTTCATTTAAAAATTTAGATGAATAACTCATTATGTACTGTGGGACCAATCGTAGCCGTTATCGCGCGCTGAAGAAATAGAGACAGTTTCAAAAACTACATTTCAATGACTTTCTAACGGTATCAGTCCGTTTGAGTTACAACGGTTGCGTCATATATTCGTACAAACATGTTTTTAGCGATAGTAATCGGATATTACTAGGTTGCATCGCTTTTAACAGTGAAACGATTGACTGAGGGCCTCAATTGAACTGATTCTAGACTGTGACCTTATAAATGTGATAAATGAGGCAATTGGACTCCAAGGAAAAACATTCTTCTTAATTTGACATGATTGCTGTAACTCAGCGATTATACTGGGCGCTGTGGTAGCGCTTTATTTAAAAATTTAGATAAATAAGTCTTTTTTTACTGTGGGACCAATCCCGGCCGTTAGCACACGCTGAAGAAAGAGAGACATTCTCAAAAACTACATTTTATTGACTTCTTGGTGGTATCAATCCGTTTGAGTTACTACGGTTGCGTCACATATTCGTACCGACATGTATTTAGCAATAGTATTCGGATAGTACTAGGTTGCATCGCTTTTAACAGTGAAATGTTTGACTGTGGGACTTAATTGAACTGATTTTGGGCTTTGACTTTATAAAGATGTTAAATGAGCCAGTTCGACTACAAGAAATAACATTCTTCTTAATTCGACATGATTGCTGGAATTCAGCGAGTACACTAGTCTCTGTGGTAGCGCTTCATTTAAAAATTTAGATAAATAACTCATTCTGTACTGTGGGACCAATCGTAGCCGTTATCGCGCGCTGTAGAAATAGAGACAGTTTCAAAAACTACATTTCAATGACTTTCTAACGGTATCAGTCCGTTTGAGTTACAACGGTTGCGTCATATATTCCTACAAACATGTATTTAGCGATAGTATTCGGATATTACTAGGTTGCATCGCTTTTAACAGTGAAACGATTGACTGAGGGCCTCAATTGAACTAATTCTAGACTGTGACCTTATAAATGTGATAAATGAGGCAATTTGACTCCAAGGAAAAACATTCTTCTTAATTTGACATGATTGCGGAACTCAGCGATTACACTGGGCGCTGTGGTAGCGCTTTATTAAAAAATTTAGATAAATAAGTCTTTTCTTATTGTGGGACCAATCCTGGCCGTTAGCACAAGCTAAAGAAAGAGAGACATTCTCAAAAACTACATTTTATTGAGTTCTTGGTGGTATCAATCCGTTTGAGTTACAACGGTTGCGTCACATATTCGTACCGACATGTATTTAGCAATAGTATTCGGATATTACTAGGTTGCATCGCTTTTAACAGTGAAACGTTTGACTGTGGGACTTAATTGAACTGATTTTGGGCTTTGACTTTATAAAGATGTTAAATGACCCAGTTTGACTACAAGAAATAACATTCTTCTTAATTCGACATGATTGCTGGAATTCAGCGAGTACACTAGTCTCTGTGGTAGCACTTTATTTAAAAAATTAGATAAATAAGTCTTTTTTTACTGTGGGATCAATCCTGGCCGTTAGCACACGCTGAAGAAATAGAGACATTCTCAAAAACTACTTTTTATTGACTTCTTGGCGGTATGAATCCGTTTGAGTTACAACGGTTGCGTCACACGTTCGTACCAACATGTACTTAGTAATTTTTTTTCCGATATTACTAAGTTGTACCGCTATTAGCATTGCAGCGATTGACTCTGGGACTTAACTGAAGTAACTTTGGACTGTGACCTTATAAATGTGATAAGTGAGTCAACTGGACCCCAAGAAATATCATTCTTATTAATTTGGCATGATTGCCGAAACTCATCCATTACACCGGGTGCTGTGGTAGCGCTTTATTTAAAATTTTAGATAAATAAGTCTTTTTTTACTGTGGGACCAATCCTGGCCGTTAGCACGCGCTTAAGAAATAGAGACATTCTCAAAAACTACATTTCATTGACTTCTTGGCGGTATCAATCCGTTTGAGTTACAACGGTTGCGTCACATATTCGTACCAACATATATTTAGTGATAGTTTTCAGATATTACTATGTTGCATCGCTTTTAACAGTGAAACGATTGACTGAGGGCCTCAATTAGACTGATTCCAGACTGTGACCTTATAAATGTGATAAATGAGGCAATTGGACTCCAAGGAAAAACATTCTTCTTAATTTGACATGATTGCTGTAACTCAGCGATTATACTGGGCGCTGTGGTAGCGCTTTATTTAAAAATTTAGATAAATAAGTCATTTTTTACTGTGGGATCAATCCTGACCGTTAGCACACGCTGAAGAAAGAGAAACATTCTCAAAAACTACATTTTATTGACTTCTTGGCGGTATCAATCCGTTTTAGTTACAACGGTTGCGTCACTTATTCGCACCGACATGTATTTAGCAATAATATTCGGATATTACTAGGTTGCATCGCTTTTAACAGTGAAACGTTTGACTGTGGGACTTAATTGAACTGATTTTGGGCTTTGACTTTATAAAGATGTTAAATGACCCAGTTTGACTACAAGAAATAACATTCTTCTTAATTCGACATGATTGCTGGAATTCAGCGAGTACACTAGTCTCTGTGGTAGCACTTTATTTAAAAAATTAGATAAATAAGTCTTTTTTTACTGTGGGATCAATCCTGGCCGTTAGCACACGCTGAAGAAATAGAGACATTCTCAAAAACTACTTTTCATTGACTTCTTGGCGGTATGAATCCGTTTGAGTTACAACGGTGGCGTCACATGTTCGTACCAACATGTACTTAGTAATTTTTTTTCCGATATTACTAAGTTGTACCGCTATTAGCAGTGCAGCGATTGACTCTGGGACTTAACTGAAGTAACTTTATAAATGTGATAAGTGAGTCAACTGGACCCCAAGAAATATCATTCTTATTAATTTGGCATGATTGCCGAAACTCATCCATTATACCGGGTGCTGTGGTAGCGCTTTATTTAAAATTTTAGATAAATAAGTCTTTTTTTACTGTGGGACCAATCCTGGCCGTTAGCACGCGCTTAAGAAATAGAGACATTCTCAAAAACTACATTTCATTGACTTCTTGGCGGTATCAATCCGTTTGAGTGACAACGGTTGCGTCACATATTCGTACCAACATATATTTAGTAATTTTTTTTCCGATATTACTAAGTTGTACCGCTATTAGCATTGCAGCGATTGACTCTGGGACTTAACTGAAGTAACTTTGGACTGTGACCTTATAAATGTGATAAGTGAGTCAACTGGACCCCAAGAAATATCATTCTTATTAATTTGGCATGATTGCCGAAACTCATCCATTACACCGGGTGCTGTGGTAGCGCTTTATTTAAAATTTTAGATAAATAAGTCTTTTTTACTGTGGGACCAATCCTGGCCGTTAGCACGCGCTTAAGAAATAGAGACATTCTCAAAAACTACATTTCATTGACTTCTTGGCGGTATCAATCCGTTTGAGTTACAACGGTTGCGTCACATATTCGTACCAACATATATTTAGTGACAGTTTTCAGATATTACTATGTTGCATCGCTTTTAACAGTGAAACGATTGACTGACGGCCTCAATTGAACTGATTCCAGACTGTGACCTTATAAATGTGATAAATGAGGCAATTGGACTCCAAGGAAAAACATTCTTCTTAATTCGACATGATTGCTGTAACTCAGCGATTATACTGGGCGCTGTGGTAGCGCTTTATTTAAAAATTTAGATAAATAAGTCATTTTTTACTGTGGGATCAATCCTGACCGTTAGCACACGCTGAAGAAATAGAAACATTCTCAAAAACTACATTTTATTGACTTCTTGGTGGTATCAATCCGTTTTAGTTACAACGGTTGCGTCACATATTCGCACCGACATGTATTTAGCAATAGTATTCGGATATTACTAGGTTGCATCGCTTTTAACATTGAAACGTTTGACTGTGGGACTTAATTGAACTGATTTTGGGCTTTGACTTTATAAAGATGTTAAATGACCCAGTTTGACTACAAGAAATAACATTCTTCTTAATTCGACATGATTGCTGGAATTCAGCGAGTACACTAGTCTCTGTGGTAGCACTTTATTTAAAAAATTAGATAAATAAGTCTTTTTTTACTGTGGGATCAATCCTGGCCGTTAGCACACGCTGAAGAAATAGAGACATTCTCAAAAACTACTTTTCATTGACTTCTTGGCGGTATGAATCCGTTTGAGTTACAACGGTGGCGTCACATGTTCGTACCAACATGTACTTAGTAATTTTTTTTCCGATATTACTAAGTTGTACCGCTATTAGCAGTGCAGCGATTGACTCTGGGACTTAACTGAAGTAACTTTGGACTGTGACCTTATAAATGTGATAAGTGAGTCAACTGGACTCCAAGAAATATCATTCTTATTAATTTGGCATGATTGCCGAAACTCATCCATTATACCGGGTGCTGTGGTAGCGCTTTATTTAAAATTTTAGATAAATAAGTCTTTTTTTACTGTGGGACCAATCCTGGCCGTTAGCACGCGCTTAAGAAATAGAGACATTCTCAAAAACTACATTTCATTGACTTCTTGGCGGTATCAATCCGTTTGAGTTACAACGGTTGCGTCACATACTCGTACCAACATATATTTAGTGATAGTTTTCCGATATTACTATGTTGCATCGCTTTTAACAGTGAAACGATTGACTGTGGGACTTAATTGAACTGATTTTGGACTTTCACCTTATAAATGTGATAAATGAGTCAACTGGACCCCAAGAAATATCATTCTTAATAATTTGGCTTGATTGCCGAAACTCATCCATTACACCGGGTACTGTGGTAGCGCTTCATTTAAAAATTTAGATAAATAACTCATTGTGTACTGTGGGACCAATCGTAGCCGTTATCGCGCGCTGAAGAAATAGAGACAGTTTCAAAAACTACATTTCAATGACTTTCTAACGCTATCAGTCCGTTTGAGTTACAACGGTTGCGTCACATATTCGTACCAACATGTAGTTAGTGATTTTATTCCGATATTATTAAGTTGTATCGCTTTTAACAGTGAAACGATTGACTCTGTGACTTAATTGAACTGATTCTGGACTGTGTCCTTTTAAACTTGATAAATGAGACAATTGGACTCCAAGAAATAACATTCTACTTAATTTGACATGATTGCTGGAACTCAGAGATTTTACTGGTCGCTGTGGTAGTGCTTCATTTAAAAATTAAGATAAAAAAGTCATTTTTTACTGTGGGACCAAACCTAGGCGTTAGCGCGCGCTGAAGAAGTGGAGACAGTTTAAAATACTAAATTTCACTGACTTTCTTACGGTATCAGTCCCTTTGAGTTACAACGGTTGCGTCACATATTTGTACAAACATGTATTTAGCGATAGTATTCAGATATTATTAGGTTGCATCGCTTTTACCAGTGAAACGATTGACTGAGGGACTTAATTGAACTAATTCTAGACTGTGACCTAATAAATGTGATAAATGAGGCAATTGGACTGCAAGGAAAAACATTCTTCTTAATTTGACATGATTGCTGTAACTCAGCGATTATACTGGGCGCTGTGGTAGCGCTTAATTTAAAAATTTAGATAAATAAGTCTTTTTTTTACGTAGGACCAATCCTGGCCGTTAGCACACGCTGAAGAAAGAGAGACATTCTCAAAAACTACATTTCATTGACTTCTTGGCGGTATTAATCCGTTTGAGTTACAACGGTTGCGTCACATATTCGTACCGACATGTATTTAGCAATAGTATTCGGATATTACTAGGTTGAATCGCTTTTAACAGTGAAACGTTTGACTGCGGGACTTAATTGAACTTATTTTGGGCTTTGACCTTATAAAGTTGATAAATGAGCCAGTTTGACTGCAAGAATTAACATTCTTCTTAATTCGACATGATTGCTGGAATTCAACGAATATACTGGGTGCTGTGGTGGGGCTTTATTTAAAAATTTAGATAAATAAGTCATTTTTTACTGTGGGACCAATCCTGACCGTTAGCACGCGCTGAATAAATAGGAACAGTTTCCAAAACTACATTTCATTGACTTCTTGGCGGTATCAATCAGTGATATTTTTCGGATATTACTAAGATACATCGCTTTTAACAGTGAAACGATTGACTCTGAGACTTAATTGAACTGATTTTGGACTTTGACCTTATCAATGTGATAAATGAGCCAGTTTGACTACAAGAAAAAACATTCTTCTTAATTTGACATGATTGCCGGAACTCAGCGATTACACTGGGCGCTGTGGTAGCGCTTTATTAAAAAATTTAGATAAATAAGTCTTTTCTTATTGTGGGACAATCCTGGCCGTTAGCACACGCTGAAGAAAGAGAGACATTCTCAAAAACTACATTTTATTGACTTCTTAATGGTATCAATCCGTTTGAGTTACAACGGTTGCGTCACATATTCGTACTGACATGTATTTAGCAATAGTATTCGGATATTACTAGGTTGCATCGCTTTTAACAGTGAAACGTTTGACTGTGGGACTTATTTGAACTGATTTTGGGCTTTGACTTTATAAAGATGTTAAATGACCCAGTTTGACTACAAGAAATAACATTCTTCTTAATTCGACATGATTGCTGGAATTCAGCGAGTACACTAGTCTCTGTGGTAGCACTTTATTTAAAAAATTAGATAAATAAGTCTTTTTTTACTGTGGGATCAATCCTGGCCGTTAGCACACGCTGAAGAAATAGAGACATTCTCAAAAACTACTTTTCATTGACTTCCTGGCGGTATGAATCCGTTTGAGTTACAACGGTTGCCTCACATGTTCGTACCAACATGTACTTAGTAATTTTTTTTCCGATATTACTAGGTTATACCGCTATTAGCAGTGCAGCGATTGACTCTGGGACTTAACTGAAGTAACTTTGGACTGTGACCTTATAAATGTGATAAGTGAGTCAACTGAACCCCAAGAAAAATCATTCTTATTAATTTGGCATGATTGCCGAAATTCATCCATTATACCGGGTGCTGTGGTAGCGCTTTATTTAAAATTTTAGATAAATAAGTCTTTTTTTACTGTGGGACCAATCCTGGCCGTTAGCACGCGCTTAAGAAATAGAGACATTCTCAAAAACTACATTTCATTGAATTCTTGGCGGTATCAATCCGTTTCAGTTACAACGGTTGCGTTACATATTCGTACCAATATATATTTAGTGATAGTTTTCCGATATTACTATGTTGCATCGCTTTTAACAGTGAAACGATTGACTGTGGGACTTAATTGAACTGATTTTGGACATTCACCTTATAAATGTGATAAATGAGTCAACTGGACCCCAAGAAATATCATTCTTATTAATTTGGCATGATTGCCGAAACTCATCCATTACACCGGGTACTGTGGTAGCGCTTCATTTAAAAATTTAGATAAATAACTCATTCTGTACTGTGGGACCAATCCTGGCCGTTATCGCGCGCTGAAGAAATAGAGACAGTTTCAAAAACTACATTTCAATGACTTTCTAACAGTATCAGTCCGTTTGAGTTACAACGGTTGCGTCATATATTCGTACCAACATGTAGTTAGTGATTTTATTCGATATTACTAAGTTGTATCACTTTTAACAGTGAAACGATTGACTCTGGGACTTAATTGAACTGATTCTGGACTGTGACCTTTTAAATTTGATAAATGAGACAATTGGACTCCAAGAAATAACATTCTTCTTAATTTGACATGATTGCTGGTACTCAGAGATTTTACTGGTCGCTGTGGTAGTGCTTCATTTAAAAATTAAGATAAAAAAGTCATTTTTTACTGTGGGACCAAACCTAGGCGTTAGCGCGCGCTGAAGAAGTGGAGACAGTTTTAAATACTACATTTCACTGACTTTCTAACGGTATCAGTCCCTTTGAGTTACAACGGTTGCGCCACATATTCGCACAAACATGTATTTAGCGATAGTATTCAGATATTACTAGGTTGCATCGCTTTTACCAGTGAAACGATTGACTGAGGGACTTAATTGAACTGATTCTACACTGTGACCTTATAAATGTGATAAATGAGGCAATTGGACTCCAAGGAAAAACATTCTTCTTAATTTGACATGATTACTGTAACTCAGCGATTATACTGGGCGCTGTGGTAGCGCTTAATTTAAAAATTTAGATAAATAAGTCTTTTTTTACTGTAGGACCAATCCTGGCCGTTAGCACACGCTGAAGAAAGAGAGACATTCTCAAAAACTACATTTCATTGACTTCTTGGCGGTTTTAATCCGTTTGAGTTACAACGGTTGCGTCACATATTCGTACCGACATGTATTTAGCGATAGTATTCGGATATTACTAGGTTGAATCGCTTTTAACAGTGAAACGTTTGACTGCGGGACTTAATTGAACTTATTTTGGGCTTTGACCTTATAAAGTTGATAAATGAGCCAGTTTGACTGCAAGAATTAACATTCTTCTTAATTCGACATGATTGCTGGAATTCAACGAATATACTGGGCGCTTTGGTGGGGCTTTATTTAAAAATTTAGATAAATAAGTCATTTTTTACTGTGGGACCAATCCTGACCGTTAGCACGCGCTGAATAAATAGGAACAGTATCCAAAACTACATTTCATTGACTTCTTGGCGGTATCAATCAGTGATATTTTTCGAATATTACTAAGATACATCGCTTTTAACAGTGAAACGATTGACTCTGAGACTTAATTGAACTGATTTTGGACTTTGACCTTATCAATGTGATAAATGAGCCAGTTTGACTACAAGAAAAAACATTCTTCTTAATTTGACATGATTGCCGGAACTCAGCGATTACACTGGGCGCTGTGGTAGCGCTTTATTAAAAAATTTAGATAAATAAGTCTTTTCTTATTGTGGGACCAATCCTGGCCGTTAGCACACGCTGAAGAAAGAGAGACATTCTCAAAAACTACATTTTATTGACTTCTTGGTGGTATCAATCCGTTTGAGTTACAACGGTTGCGTCACATATTCGTACCGACATGTATTTAGCAATAGTATTTGGATATTACTAGGTTGCATCGCTTTTAACAGTGAAACGTTTGACTGTGGGACTTAATTGAACTGATTTTGGGCTTTGACTTTATAAAGATGTTAAATGACCCAGTTTGACTACAAGAAATAACATTCTTCTTAATTCGACATGATTGCTGGAATTCAGCGAGTACACTAGTCTCTGTGGTAGCACTATATTTAAAAAATTAGATAAATAAGTCTTTTTTTACTGTGGGATCAATCCTGGCCGTTAGCACACCCTGAAGAAATAGAGACATTCTCAAAAACTACTTTTCATTGACTTCTTGGCGGTATGAATCCGTTTGAGTTACAACGGTTGCGTCACATGTTCGTGCCAACATGTACTTAGTAATTTTTTTTCCGATATTACTAGGTTGTACCGCTATTAGCAGTGCAGCGATTGACTCTGGGACTTAACTGAAGTAACTTTGGACTGTGACCTTATAAATGTGATAAGTGAGTCAACTGAACCCCAAAAAATATCATTCTTATTAATTTGGCATGATTGCCGAAATTCATCCATTATACCGGATGCTGTGGTAGCGCTTTATTTAAAAATTTAGATAAATAAGTCTTTTTTTACTGTGGGAACAATCCTGGCCGTTAGCACACGCTGAAGAAAGAGAGGCATTCTCAAAAAGTAAATTTCATTGACTTCTTGGTGGTATCAATCCGTTTGAGTTAGAACGGTTGCGTCACATATTCGTACCAATATATATTTAGTGATAGTTTTCCGATATTACTATGTTGCATCGCTTTTAACAGTGAAACGATTGACTGTGGGACTTAATTGAACTGATTTTGGACTTTCACCTTATAAATGTGATAAATGAGTCAACTGGACCCCAAGAAATATCATTCTTATTAATTTGGCATGATTGCCGGAACTCAGCGATTACACTGGGCGCTGTGGTAGCGCTTTATTTAAAAATTTAGATAAATAAGTCTTTTTTTACTGTGGGACCACCCCTGACCGTTAGCACACGCTGAAGAAAGAGAGGCATTCTCAAAAACTAAATTTCATTGACTTCTTGGTGGTATCAATCCGTTTGAGTTACAACGGTTGCGTCACATGTTCGTACCAACATGTACTTAGTAATTTTTTTTCCGATATTACTAGGTTGTACCGCTATTAGCAGTGCAGCGATTGACTCTGGGACTTAACTGAAGTAACTTTGGACTGTGACCTTATAAATGTGATAAGTGAGTCAACTGAACCCCAAAAAATATCATTCTTATTAATTTGGCATGATTGCCGAAATTCATTCATTATACCGGGTGCTGTGGTAGCGCTTTATTTAAAATTTTAGATAAATAAGTCTTTTTTTACAGTGGGACCAATCCTGGCCGTTAGCACGCGCTTAAGAAATAGAGACATTCTCAAAAACTACATTTCATTGACTTCTTGGCGGTATCAATCAGTGATATTTTTCGGATATTACTAAGATACATCGCTTTTAACAGTGAAACGATTGACTCTGAGACTTAATTGAACTGATTTTGGACTTTGACCTTATCAATGTGATAAATGAGCCAGTTTGACTACAAGAAAAAACATTCTTCTTAATTTGACATGATTGCCGGAACTCAGCGATTACACTGGGCGCTGTGGTAGCGCTTTATTAAAAAATTTAGATAAATAAGTCTTTTCTTATTATGGGACCAATCCTGGCCGTTAGCACACGCTGAAGAAAGAGAGACATTCTCAAAAACTACATTTTATTGACTTCTTGGTGGTATCAATCCGTTTGAGTTACAACGGTTGCGTCACATATTCGTACCGACATGTATTTAGCAATAGTATTCGGATATTACTAGGTTGCATCGCTTTTAACAGTGAAACGTTTGACTGTGGGACTTAATTGAACTGATTTTGGGCTTTGACTTTATAAAGATGTTAAATGACCCAGTTTGACTACAAGAAATAACATTCTTCCTAATTCGACATGATTGCTGGAATTCAGCGAGTACACTAGTCTCTGTGGTAGCACTATATTTAAAAAATTAGATAAATAAGTCTTTTTTTACTGTGGGATCAATCCTGGCCGTTAGCACACGCTGAAGAAATAGAGACATTCTCAAAAACTACTTTTCATTGACTTCTTGGCGGTATGAATCCGTTTGAGTTACAACGGTTGCGTCACATGTTCGTACCAACATGTACTTAGTAATTTTTTTTCCGATATTACTAGGTTGTACCGCTATTAGCAGTGCAGCGATTGACTCTGGGACTTAACTGAAGTAACTTTGGACTGTGACCTTATAAATGTGATAAGTGAGTCAACTGAACCCCAAAAAATATCATTCTTATTAATTTGGCATGATTGCCGAAATTCATCCATTATACCGGATGCTGTGGTAGCGCTTTATTTAAAAATTTAGATAAATAAGTCTTTTTTTACTGTGGGAACAATCCTGGCCGTTAGCACACGCTGAAGAAAGAGAGGCATTCTCAAAAATTAAATTTCATTGACTTCTTGGTGGTATCAATCCGTTTGAGTTAGAACGGTTGCGTCACATATTCGTACCAATATATATTTAGTGATAGTTTTCCGATATTACTATGTTGCATCGCTTTTAACAGTGAAACGATTGACTGTGGGACTTAATTGAACTGATTTTGACTGGTCAACTGGACCCCAAGAAATATCATTCTTATTAATTTGGCATGATTGCCGGAACTCAGCGATTACACTGGGCGCTGTGGTAGCGCTTTATTTAAAAATTTAGATAAATAAGTCTTTTCTTATTATGGGACCAATCCTGGCCGTTAGCACACGCTGAAGAAAGAGAGACATTCTCAAAAACTACATTTTATTGACTTCTTGGTGGTATCAATCCGTTTGAGTTACAACGGTTGCGTCACATATTCGTACCGACATGTATTTAGCAATAGTATTCGGATATTACTAGGTTGCATCGCTTTTAACAGTGAAACGTTTGACTGTGGGACTTAATTGAACTGATTTTGGGCTTTGACTTTATAAAGATGTTAAATGACCCAGTTTGACTACAAGAAATAACATTCTTCTTAATTCGACATGATTGCTGGAATTCAGCGAGTACACTAGTCTCTGTGGTAGCACTATATTTAAAAAATTAGATAAATAAGTCTTTTTTTACTGTGGGATCAATCCTGGCCGTTAGCACACGCTGAAGAAATAGAGACATTCTCAAAAACTACTTTTCATTGACTTCTTGGCGGTATGAATCCGTTTGAGTTACAACGGTTGCGTCACATGTTCGTACCAACATGTACTTAGTAATTTTTTTTCCGATATTACTAGGTTGTACCGCTATTAGCAGTGCAGCGATTGACTCTGGGACTTAACTGAAGTAACTTTGGACTGTGACCTTATAAATGTGATAAGTGAGTCAACTGAACCCCAAAAAATATCATTCTTATTAATTTGGCATGATTGCCGAAATTCATCCATTATACCGGATGCTGTGGTAGCGCTTTATTTAAAAATTTAGATAAATAAGTCTTTTTTTACTGTGGGAACAATCCTGGCCGTTAGCACACGCTGAAGAAAGAGAGGCATTCTCAAAAATTAAATTTCATTGACTTCTTGGTGGTATCAATCCGTTTGAGTTAGAACGGTTGCGTCACATATTCGTACCAATATATATTTAGTGATAGTTTTCCGATATTACTATGTTGCATCGCTTTTAACAGTGAAACGATTGACTGTGGGACTTAATTGAACTGATTTTGGACTTTCACCTTATAAATGTGATAAATGAGTCAACTGGACCCCAAGAAATATCATTCTTATTAATTTGGCATGATTGCCGGAACTCAGCGATTACACTGGGCGCTGTGGTAGCGCTTTATTTAAAAATTTAGATAAATAAGTCTTTTTTTACTGTGGGACCACCCCTGACCGTTAGCACACGCTGAAGAAAGAGAGGCATTCTCAAAAACTAAATTTCATTGACTTCTTGGTGGTATCAATCCGTTTGAGTTACAACGGTTGCGTCAAATATTCGTACCGACATGTATTCAGCGATAGTATTCGGATATTACTAGGTTGCATCGCTTTTAACAGTGAAACGTTTGGCTGTGGGACTTAATTGAACTGATTTTGGACTTTGACCTTATCAATGTGATAAATGAGCCAGTTTGACTACAAGAAATAACATTCTTCTTAATTTGACATGATTGCCGGAACTCAGCGATTACACTGGGCGCTGTGGTAGCGCTTTATTTAAAAATTTAGATAAATAAGTCTTTTTTTACTGTGGGACCACCCCTGACCGTTAGCACACGCTGAAGAAAGAGAGGCATTCTCAAAAACTAAATTTCATTGACTTCTTGGTGGTATCAATCCGTTTGAGTTACAACGGTTGCGTCAAATATTCGTACCGACATGTATTTAGCGATAGTTTTCGGATATTACTAGGTTGCATCGCTTTTAACAGTGAAACGTTTGGCTGTGGGACTTAATTGAACTGATTTTGGACTTTGACCTTATCAATGTGATAAATGAGCCAGTTTCACTACAAGAAATAACATTCTTCTTAATTTGTTGTCGATTTAAATTAGTTATTTAAATACTATTGTATCTATCGACGTTAAATAAAGAGAAAATCAAATCAAAAATTGACATGATTGCCGGAACTCAGCGATTACACTGGGCGCTGTGGTAGCGCTTTATTTAAAAATTTAGATAAATAAGTCTTTTTTTATTGTGGGACCAATCCTGGCCGTTAGCACACGCTGAAGAAAGAGACATTCTCAAAAACTACATTTTATTGACTTCTTGGCGGTATGAATCCGTTTGAGTTACAACGGTCGCGTCACATGTTCGCACCAACATGTACTTAGTAATTTTTTTTCCGATATTACTAGCTTGTACCGCAATTAGCAGTGCAGCGATTGACTCTGGGACTTAACTGAAGTAACTTTGGACTGTGACCTTATAAATGTGATAAGTGAGTCAACTGGACCCCAAGAAATGTCATTCTTATTAATTTGGCATGATTGCCGAAACTCATCCATTATACCGGGTGCTTTGGTAGAGCTTTATTTAAAATTTTAGATAAATAAGTCTTTTTTTACTGTGGGACCAATCCTGGTTGTTAGCACGCGCTTAAGAAGTCGAGACATTCTCAAAAACTACATTTCATTGACTTCTTGGCGGTATCAATCCGTTTGAGTTACAACGGTTGCGTCACATATTCGTACCAACATATATTTAGTGATAGTTTTCCGATATTACTATGTTGCATCGCTTTTAACAGTGAAACGATTGACTGTGGGACTTAATTGAACTGATTGTGGACTTTCACCTTATAAATGTGATAAATGAGTCAACTGGACCCCAAGAAATATCATTCTTATTAATTTGGCATGATTGCCGAAACTCATCCATTACACCGGGTACTGTGGTAGCGCTTCATTTAAAAATTTAGATAAATAACTCATTCTGTACTGTGGGACCAATCGTAGCCGTTATCGCGCGCTGAAGAAATAGAGACAGTTTCAAAAACTACATTTCAATGACTTTCTAACGGTATCAGTCCGTTTGAGTTACAACGTTTGCGTCATATATTCGTACCAACATGTAGTTAGTGATTTTATTTCGATATTACTAAGTTGTATCGCTTTTAACAGTGAAACGATTGACTCTGGCACTTAATTGAACTGATTCTGGACTGTGACCTTTTAAATTTGATAAATGAGACAATTGGACTCCAAGAAATAACATTCTTCTTAATTTGACATGATTGCTGGAACTCAGAGATTTTACTGGTCGCTGTGGTAGTGCTTTATTTAAAAATTAAGATAAAAAAGTCATTTTTTACTGTGGGACCAAACCTAGGCGTTAGCGCGCGCTGAAGAAGTGGAGACAGTTTTAAATACTACATATCACTGACTTTCTAACGGTATCAGTCCCTTTGAGTTACAACGGTTGCGTCACATATTCGCAAAAACATGTATTTAGCGATAGTATTCAGATATTACTAGGTTGCATAGCTTTTACCAGTGAAACGATTGACTGAGGGACTTAATTGAACTGATTCTAGACTGTGACCTTATAAATGTGATAAATGAGGCAATTGGACTCCAAGGAAAAACATTCTTCTTAATTTGACATGATTGCTGTAACTCAGCGATTATTCTGGGCGCTGTGGTAGCGCTTAATTTAATAATTTAGATAAATAAGTCTTTTTTTACTGTAGGACCAATCGTGGCCGTTAGCACACGCTGAAGAAAGAGAGACATTCTCAAAAACTACATTTCATTGACTTCTTGGCGGTATCAATCCGTTTGAGTTACAACGGTTGCGTCACATATTCGTACCGACATGTATTTAGCGATAGTATTCGGATATTACTAGGTTGAATCGCTTTTAACATTGAAACGTTTGACTGTGGGACTTAATTGAACTGATTTTGGGCTTTGACCTTATAAAGTTAATAAATGAGCCAGTTTGACTGCAAGAATTAACATTCTTCTTAATTCGACATAATTGCTGGAATTCAACGATTATACTGGGCGCTGTGGTGGGCTTTATTTAAAAATTTAGATAAATAAGTCATTTTTTACTGTGGGACCACTCTTGAGCGTTAGCACGCGCTGAAGAAATAGGAACAGTTTCCAAAACTACATTTCATTGACTTCTTGGCGGTATCAATCAGTGATATTTTTCGGATATTACTAAGTTACATCGCTTTTAACAGTGAAACGATTGACTCTGGGACTAAATTGAACTGATTTTGTACTTTGACCTTATAAATGTGATAAATGAGCCAGTTTGACTACAAGAAATAACATTCTTCTTAATTTGACATGATTGCCGGAACTCAGCGATTACACTGGGCGCTGTGGTAGCGCTTTATTTAAAACTTTAGATAAATAAGTCTTTTTTTACTGTGGGACCAATCCTGGCCGTTAGCACACGCTGAAGAACGAGAGGCATTCTCAAAAACTAAATTTCATTAACTTCTTGGTGGTATCAATCCGTTTGAGTTACAACGGTTGCGTCAAATATTCGTACCGACATGTATTTAGCGATAGTATTCGGATGTTACTAGGTTGCATCGCTTTTAACAGTGAAACGTTTGACTGTGGGACTTAATTGAACTGATTTTGGGCTTTGACCTTATAAAGTTAATAAATGAGCCAGTTTGACTGCAAGAATTAACATTCTTCTTAATTCGACATGATTGCTGGAATTCAACGATTATACGGGGCGCTGTGGTGGGCTTTATTTAAAAATTTAGATAAATAAGTCATTTTTTACTGTGGGACCACTCTTGAGCGTTAGCACGCGCTGAAGAAATAGGAACAGTTTCCAAAACTACATTTCATTGACTTCTTGGCGGTATCAATCAGTGATATTTTTCGGATATTACTAAGTTACATCGCTTTTAACAGTGAAACGATTGACTCTGGGACTAAATTGAACTGATTTTGTACTTTGACCTTATAAATGTGATAAATGAGCCAGTTTGACTACAAGAAATAACATTCTTCTTAATTTGACATGATTGCCGGAACTCAGCGATTACACTGGGCGCTGTGGTAGCGCTTTATTTAAAACTTTAGATAAATAAGTCTTTTTTTACTGTGGGACCAATCCTGGCCGTTAGCACACGCTGAAGAACGAGAGGCATTCTCAAAAACTAAATTTCATTAACTTCTTGGTGGTATCAATCCGTTTGAGTTACAACGGTTGCGTCAAATATTCGTACCGACATGTATTTAGCGATAGTATTCGGATGTTACTAGGTTGCATCGCTTTTAACAGTGAAACGTTTGACTGTGGGACTTAATTGAACTGATTTTGGACTTTGACCTTATCAATGTGATAAATGAGCCAGTTTGACTAGAAGAAATAACATTCTTCTTAATTTGACATGATTGCCGGAACTCAGCGATTACACTGGGCGCTGTGGTAGCGCTTTATTTAAAAATTTAGATAAATAAGTCTTTTTTTATTGTGGGACCAATCCTGGCCGTTAGCACACGCTGAAGAAAGAGAGACATTCTCAAAAACTACCTTTTATTGACTTCTTGGTGGTATCAATCCGTTTGAGATACAACGGTTGCGTCACATATTCGTACCGACATGTATTTAGCAATAGTATTCGGATATTACTAGGTTGTACCGCTATTAGCAGAGCAGAGATTGACTCTGGGACTTAACTGAAGTAACTTTGGACTGTGACCTTATAAATGTGATAAGTGAGTCAACTGGACCCCAAGAAATGTCATTCTTATTAATTTGGCATGATTGCCGAAACTCATCCATTATACCGGGTGCTTTGGTAGAGCTTTATTTAAAATTTTAGATAAATAAGTCTTTTTTTACTGTGGGACCAATCCTGGCTGTTAGCACGCGCTTAAGAAATAGAGACATTCTCAAAAACTACATTTCATTGACTTCTTGGCGGTATCAATCCGTTTGAGTTACAACGGCTGCGTCACATATTTGTACCAACATATATTTAGTGATAGTTTTCCGATATTACTATGTTGCATCGCTTTTAACAGTGAAACGATTGACTGTGGGACTTAATTGAACTGATTTTGGACTTTCACCTTATAAATGTGATAAATGAGTCAACTGGACCCCAAGAAATATCATTCTTATTAATTTGGCATGATTGCCGAAACTTATCCATTACACCGGGTACTGTGGTAGCGCTTCATTTAAAAATTTAGATAAATAACTCATTCTGTACTGTGGGACCAATCGTAGCCGTTATCGCGCGCTGAAGAAATAGAGACAGTTTCAAAAACTACATTTCAATGACTTTCTAACGGTATCAGTCCGTGTGAGTTACAACGGTTGCGTCATATATTCGTACCAACATGTAGTTAGTGATTATATTTCGATATTACTAAGTTGTATCGCTTTTAACAGTGAAACGATTGACTCTGGCACTTAATTGAACTGATTCTGGACTGTGACCTTTTAAATTTGATAAATGAGACAGTTGGACTCCAAGAAATAACATTCTTCTTAATTTGACATGATTGCTGGAACTCAGAGACTTTACTGGTCGCTGTGGTAGTACTTCATTAAAAAATTAAGATAAAAAAGTCATTTTTTACTGTGGGACCAAACCTAGGCGTTAACGCGCGCTGAAGAAGTGGAGACAGTTTTAAATACTACATTTCACTGACTTTCTAACGGTATCAGTCCCTTTGAGTTACAACGGTTGCGACACATATTCGTACAAACATGTATTTAGCGATAGTATTCGGATGTTACTATGTTGCATCGCTTTTACCAGTGAAACGATTGACTGAGGGCCTCAATTGAACTGATTCTAGACTGTGACCTTATGAATGTGATAAATGAGGCAATTGGACTCCAAGGAAAAACATTCTTCTTAATTTGACATGATTGCTGTAACTCAGCGATTATACTGGGCGCTGTGGTAGCGCTTAATTTAAAAATTTAGATAAATAAGTCTTTTTTTACTGTAGGACCAATCGTGGCCGTTAGCACACGCTGAAGAAAAAGAGACATTCTCAAAAACTACATTTCATTGACTTCTTGGCGGTATCAATCCGTTTGAGTTACAACGGTTGCGTCACATATTCGTGCCGACATTTATTTAGCGATAGTATTCGGATATTACTAGGTTGAATCGCTTTTAACAGTGAAACGTTGGACTGTGGGACTTAATTGAACTGATTTTGGGCTTTGACCTTATAAAGTTGATAAATGAGCCAGTTTGAGTGCAAGAATTAACATTCTTCTTAATTCGACATGATTGCTGGAATTCAACGATTATACTGGGCGCTGTGGTGGAGCTTTATTTAAAAATTTAGATAAATAAGTCATTTTTTACTGTGGGACCAATCCTGACCGTCAGCACGCGCTGAATAAATAGGAACAGTTTCCAAAACTACATTTCATTGACTTCTTGGCGGTATCAATCAGTGATATTTTTCGGATATTACTAAGTTACATCGCTTTTAACAGTGAAACGATTGACTCTGGGACTTAATTGAACTGATTTTGTACTTTGACCTTATAAATGTGATAAATGAGCCAGTTTGACTACAAGAAATAACATTCTTCTTAATTTGACATGATTGCCGGAACTCAGCGATTACATTGGGCGCTGTGGTAGCGCTTTATTTAAAAATTTAGATAAATAAGTCTTTTTTTACTGTGGGACCAATCCTGGCCGTTAGTACACGCTGAAGAAAGAGACGCATTCTCAAAAACTAAATTTCATTGACTTCTTGGTGGTATCAATCCGTTTGAGTTACAACGGTTGCGTCAAATATTCGTACCGAAATGTATTTAGCGATAGTATTCGGATATTACTAGGTTGCATCGCTTTTAACAGTGAAACGTTTGACTGTGGGACTTAATTGAATTGATTTTGGGCTTTGACCTTATAAAGATGATAAATGAGCCAGTTCGACTACAAGAAATAACATTCTTCTTAATTCGACATGATTGCTTGAATTCAGCGAGTACACTAGTCTCTGTGGTAGCGCTTTATTTAAAAAATTAGTTAAATAAGTCTTTTTTTACTGTGGGATCAATCCTGGCCGTTAGCACACGCTGAAGAAATAGAGACATTCTCAAAAACTACATTTCATTGACTTCTTGGCGGCATGAATCCGTTTGAGTTACAACGGTTGCGTCACATGTTCGTACCAACATGTACTTAGTAATTTTTGTTCCGATATTACTAAGTTGTACCGCTATTAACAGTGCAGCGATTGACTCTGGGACTTATTTGAAGTAACTTTGGACTGTGACCTTATAAATGTGATAAGTGAGTCAACTGGACCCCAAGAAATATCATTCTTATTAATTTGGCATGAATGGCGAAACTCATCCATTACACCGGGTGCTGTGGTAGCGCTTCATTTAAAAATTTAGTTAAATAATTCAATCTGTACTGTGGGACCAATCGTAGCCGTTATAGCGCGCTGAAGAAATAGAGACAGTTTTAAAAACTACATTTCAATGACTCTCCTACGGTATCAGTCCGTTTGAGTTACAACGGTTGCGTCATATATTCGTGCAAACATGTATTTAGCGATAGTATTCGGATATTACTAGGTTGCATCGCTTTTAACAGTGAAACGATTGACTGAGGGCCTCAATTGAACTGATTCTAGACTGTGACCTTATAAATGTGATAAATGAGGCAATTGGACTCCAAGGAAAAACATTCTTCTTAATTTGACATGATTGCTGTAACTCAGCGATTATACTGGGCGCTGTGGTAGCGCTTTATTTAAAAATTTAGATAAATAAGTCTTTTTTTATTGTAGGACCAATCCTGGCCGTTAGCACACGCTGAAGAAAGAGAGACATTCTCAAAAACTACATTTCATTGACTTCTTGGTGGTATCAATCCGTTTGAGTTACAACGGTTGTGTCAAATATTCGTACCGACATGTATTTAGCAATAGTATTCGGATATTACTAGGTTGCATCGCTTTTAACAGTGAAAAATTTGACTGTGGGACTTAATTGAACTGATTTTGGGCTTTGACTTTATAAAGATGTTAAATGACCCAGTTTGACTACAAGAAATAACATTCTTCTTAATTCGACATGATTGCTGGAATTCAGCGGGTACACTAGTCTCTGTGGTAGCGCTTTATATAAAAAATTAGATAAATAAGTCTTTTTTTACTGTGGGATCAATCCTGGCCGTTAGCACACGCTGAAGAAATAGAGACATTCTCAAAAACTACATTTCATTGACTTCTTGCCGGTATCAATCCGTTTGAGTTACAACGGTTGCGTCACATATTCGTACCGACATGTATTTAGCAATAGTATTCGGATATTACTAGGTTGCATCGCTTTTAACAGTGAAACATTTGACTGTGGGACTTATTTGAACTGATTTTGGGCTTTGACTTTATAAAGATGTTAAATGACCCAGTTTGACTACAAGAAATAACATTCTTCTTAATTCGACATGATTGCTGGAATTCAGCGAGTACACTAATCTCTGTGGTAGCGCTTTATTTGAAAAAATTAGATAAATAAGTCTTTTTTTACTGTGGGATCAATCCTGGCCGTTAGCACACGCTGAAGAAATAGAGACATTCTCAAAAACTACATTTCATTGACTTCTTGCCGGTATCAATCCGTTTGAGTTACAACGGTTGCGTCACATATTCGTACCAACATATATTTAGTGATAGTTTTCCGATATTACTATGTTGCATCGCTTTTAACAGTGAACCGACTGACTGTGGGACTTAATTTAACTGATTTTGGACTTTGACCTTATAAATGTGATAAATGAGTCAACTGGACTGTAAGAAATAACATTCTTATTAATTTGGCATGATTGCCGAAACTCATCCATTACACCGGGTACTGTGGTAGCGCTTCATATAAAAATTTAGATAAATAACTCATTCTGTACTGTGGGACCAATCGCTGCCGTTATCGCGCGCTGAAGAAATAGAGACAGTTTCAAAAACTACATTTCAATGACTTTCTAACGGTATCAGTCCGTTTGAGTTACAACGGTTGCGTCATATATTCATACCAACATGTAGTTAGTGATTTTATTCCGATATTACTAAGTTGTATCGCTTTTAACAGTGAAACGATTGACTCTGGGACTTAATTGAACTGATTCTGGACTGTGACCTTTTAAATTTGATAAATGAGACAATTGGACTCCAAGAAATAACATTCTTCTTAATTTGACATGATTTCTGGAACTTAGAGATTTTACTGGTCGCTGTGGTAGTGCTTCATTTAAAAATTAGGATAAAAAAGTCATTTTTCACTGTGGGACCAAACCTAGGCGTTAGCGCGCGCTGAAGAAGTGGAGACAGTGTTAAATACTACATTTCACTGACTTTCTAACGGTATCAGTTCCTTTGAGTTACAACGGTTGCGTCACATATTCGTACAAACATGTATTTAGCGATAGTATTCGGATATTACTAGGTTGCATTTTTTTTAACAGTGAAACGATTGATTGTGGGACTTAATTGAACTGATTCTGGACTGTGACCTTATAATTGTGATAAATGAGCCAATTGGACTCCATGGAATAAAGTTCTTCTTAATTTCACATGATTATTGGAATTCAGCGATTACACTAGTCTCTGTGGTAGCGATTTATTTGAAAAATTAGATAAATAAGTCTTTTTTTACTGTGGGATCAATCCTGGCCGTTAGCACACGCTGAAGAAATAGAGACATTCTCAAAAACTACATTTCATTGACTTCTTGCCGGTATCAATCCGTTTGAGTTACAACGGTTGCGTCACATATTCGTACCAACATATATTTAGTGATAGTTTTCCGATATTACTATGTTGCATCGCTTTTAACAGTGAACCGACTGACTGTGGGACTTAATTTAACTGATTTTGGACTTTGACCTTATAAATGTGATAAATGAGTCAACTGGACTGTAAGAAATAACATTCTTATTAATTTGGCATGATTGCCGAAACTCATCCATTACACCGGGTACTATGGTAGCGCTTCATATAAAAATTTAGATAAATAACTCATTCTGTACTGTGGGACCAATCGCAGCCGTTATCGCGCGCTGAAGAAATAGAGACAGTTTCAAAAACTACATTTCAATGACTTTCTAACGGTATCAGTCCGTTTGAGTTACAACGGTTGCGTCATATATTCGTACCAACATGTAGTTAGTGATTTTATTCCGATATTACTAAGTTGTATCGCTTTTAACAGTGAAACGATTGACTGTAGGACTTAATTGAACTGATTTTTGACTTTGACCTTATAAATGTGATAAATGAGACAATTGAACTCCAAGAAATAACATGCTTCTTAATTTGACATGATTGCTTGAACTCAGCAGTTAGACTGGGCGCTGTGGCAGCGCTTTATTTAAAAATTTAGATAAAAAAAGTCCTTTTTGAGTAGTGTGACCACTACTAGCCGTTATCGCGCGCTGAAGAAATAGAGACAGTTTCAAAAACTACATTTCATTGACTTTCTAACGGTGTCAATCCGTTTGAGTTACAGCGGTTGCGTCACATATTCGTACCAACATGTATTTAGTGATTTTTTCCGATATTACTAAGTTGTATCGCTTTTAACTGTGAAAAGATTGACTGTGGGACTTAGTTGAACTGATTCTCGACTGTGACCTTATAAATGTGATGAATGAGCCAATTGGACTCGAAGGAATAACATTCTTCTTAATTTGACATGATTGCTGGAATTCAGCGACTACATTAGGCTCTGTGGTAGCGCTTTATTTAAAAAGTTAGATAAATAAGTCTTTTTCTACTGTGGGACCAATCCAGGCGGTTAGCACGCGCTGAATAAATAGAAACAGTTTCAAAGACTACATTTCATTGACTTTCTAGCGGTATAAATCCGTTTGAGTTACAACGGTTGCGTCACATATTCGTACCAACATATATTTAGTGATAGTTTTTTGATATTACTAGGTTGCATCGCTTTTAACAGTGAAACGATTGACTGTGGGACTTAATTGAACTGATTGTGGACTTTCACCTTATAAATGTGATAAATGAGTCAACTGGACTGTAAGAAATAACATTCTTATTAATTTGGCATGATTGCCGAAACTCATCCATTACACCGGGTACTATGGTAGCGCTTCATATAAAAATTTAGATAAATAACTCATTCTGTACTGTGGGACCAATCGTAGCCGTTATCGCGCGCTGAAGAAATAGAGACAGTTTCAAAAACTACATTTCAATGACTTTCTAACGGTATCAGTCCGTTTGAGTTACAACGGTTGCGTCATATATTCGTACCAACATGTAGTTAGTGATTTTATTCCGATATTACTAAGTTGTATCGCTTTTAACAGTGAAACGATTGACTGTAGGACTTAATTGAACTGATTTTTGACTTTGACCTTATAAATGTGATAAATGAGACAATTGAACTCCAAGAAATAACATGCTTCTTAATTTGACATGATTGCTTGAACTCAGCAGTTAGACTGGGCGCTGTGGCAGCGCTTTATTTAAAAATTTAGATAAAAAAAGTCCTTTTTGAGTAGTGTGACCACTACTAGCCGTTATCGCGCGCTGAAGAAATAGAGACAGTTTCAAAAACTACATTTCATTGACTTTCTAACGGTGTCAATCCGTTTGAGTTACAGCGGTTGCGTCACATATTCGTACCAACATGTATTTAGTGATTTTTTCCGATATTACTAAGTTGTATCGCTTTTAACTGTGAAACGATTGACTGTGGGACTTAGTTGAACTGATTCTGGACTGTGACCTTATAAATGTGATGAATGAGCCAATTGGACTCGAAGGAATAACATTCTTCTTAATTTGACATGATTGCTGGAATTCAGCGACTACATTAGGCTCTGTGGTAGCGCTTTATTTAAAAAGTTAGATAAATAAGTCTTTTTCTACTGTGGGACCAATCCAGGCGGTTAGCACGCGCTGAATAAATAGAAACAGTTTCAAAGACTACATTTCATTGACTTTCTAGCGGTATAAATCCGTTTGAGTTACAACGGTTGCGTCACATATTCGTACCAACATATATTTAGTGATAGTTTTTTGATATTACTAGGTTGCATCGCTTTTAACAGTGAAACGATTGACTGTGGGACTTAATTGAACTGATTGTGGACTTTCACCTTATAAATGTGATAAATGAGTCAACTGGACCCCAAGAAATATCATTCTTATTAATTTGGCATGATTGCCGAAACTCATCCATTACACCGGGTACTGTGGTAGCGCTTCATTTAAAAATTTAGATAAATAACTCATTCTGTACTGTGGGACCAATCGTAGCCGTTATCGCGCGCTGAAGAAATAGAGACAGTTTCAAAAACTACATTTCAATGACTTTCTAACGGTATCAGTCCGTTTGAGTTACAACGGTTGCGTCATATATTCGTACCAACATGTAGTTAGTGATTTTATTTCGATATTACTAAGTTGTATCGCTTTTAACAGTGAAACGATTGACTCTGGCACTTAATTGAACTGATTCTAAACTGTGACCTTTTAAATTTGATAAATGAGACAATTGGACTCCAAGAAATAACATTCTTCCTAATTTGACATGATTGCTGGAACTCAGAGATTTTACTGGTCGCTGTGGTAGTGCTTTGTTTAAAAATTAAGATAAAAAAGTCATTTTTTACTGTGGGACCAAACCTAGGCGTTAGCGCGCGCTGAAGAAGTGGAGACAGTTTTATATACTACATATCACTGACTTTCTAACGGTATCAGTCCCTTTGAGTTACAACGGTTGCGTCACATATTCGCAAAAACATGTATTTAGCAATAGTATTCAGATATTACTAGGTTGCATAGCTTTTACCAGTGAAACGATTGACTGAGGGACTTAATTGAACTGATTCTAGACTGTGACCTTATAAATGTGATAAATGAGGCAATTGGACTCCAAGGAAAAACATTCTTCTTAATTTGACATGATTGCTGTAACTCAGCGATTATTCTGGGCGCTGTGGTAGCGCTTAATTTAATAATTTAGATAAATAAGTCTTTTTTTACTGTCGGATCAATCCTGGCCGTTAGCACACGCTGAAGAAATAGAGACATTCTCAAAAACTACATTTCATTGACTTCTTGCCGGTATCAATCCGTTTGAGTTACAACGGTTGCGTCACATATTCGTACCAACATATATTTAGTGATAGTTTTCCGATATTACTATGTTGCATCGCTTTTAACAGTGAACCGACTGACTGTGGGACTTAATTTAACTGATTTTGGATTTTGACCTTATAAATGTGATAAATGAGTCAACTGGACTGTAAGAAATAACATTCTTATTAATTTGGCATGATTGCCGAAACTCATCCATTACACCGGGTACTATGGTAGCGCTTCATATAAAAATTTAGATAAATAACTCATTCTGTACTGTGGGACCAATCGCAGCCGTTATCGCGCGCTGAAGAAATAGAGACAGTTTCAAAAACTACATTTCAATGACTTTCTAACGGTATCAGTCCGTTTGAGTTACAACGGTTGCGTCATATATTCGTACCAACATGTAGTTAGTGATTTTATTCCGATATTACTAAGTTGTATCGCTTTTAACAGTGAAACGATTGACTGTAGGACTTAATTGAACTGATTTTTGACTTTGACCTTATAAATGTGATAAATGAGACAATTGAACTCCAAGAAATAACATGCTTCTTAATTTGACATGATTGCTTGAACTCAGCAGTTAGACTGGGCGCTGTGGCAGCGCTTTATTTAAAAATTTAGATAAAAAAAGTCCTTTTTGAGTAGTGTGACCACTACTAGCCGTTATCGCGCGCTGAAGAAATAGAGACAGTTTCAAAAACTACATTTCATTGACTTTCTAACGGTGTCAATCCGTTTGAGTTACAGCGGTTGCGTCACATATTCGTACCAACATGTATTTAGTGATTTTTTCCGATATTACTAAGTTGTATCGCTTTTAACTGTGAAACGATTGACTGTGGGACTTAGTTGAACTGATTCTGGACTGTGACCTTATAAATGTGATGAATGAGCCAATTGGACTCGAAGGAATAACATTCTTCTTAATTTGACATGATTGCTGGAATTCAGCGACTACATTAGGCTCTGTGGTAGCGCTTTATTTAAAAAGTTAGATAAATAAGTCTTTTTCTACTGTGGGACCAATCCAGGCGGTTAGCACGCGCTGAATAAATAGAAACAGTTTCAAAGACTACATTTCATTGACTTTCTAGCGGTATAAATCCGTTTGAGTTACAACGGTTGCGTCACATATTCGTACCAACATGTATTTAGCAATAGTATTCGGATATTGCTAGGTTGCATTGCTTTTAACAGTGAAACGTTTGACTGTGGGACTTAATTGAACTGACTTTGGACTTTGACCTTATAAATGTGATAAATGAGCAATTTTGACAAAAAGAAATAACATTCTTCTTAATTAGACATGATTGCTGGAACTCAGCGATTACACTGGGCGCTGTGGTAGCGCTTTATATAAAATTAAGATAAATAAGTTATTTTTTACTGTGGGACCAATCATAGACGTTAGATCGCGCTGAAGAAATAGAGACAGTTTCAAAAAAAACATTTGATTGTCTTTCTAACGGTGTCAGTCCGTTTGAGTTACAACGGTTGCGTCACATATTCGTACCAACATATATTTAGTGATAGTTTTTTGATATTACTAGGTTGCATCGCTTTTAACAGTGAAACGATTGACTGTGGGACTTAATTGAACTGATTGTGGACTTTCACCTTATAAATGTGATAAATGAGTCAACTGGACCCCAAGAAATATCATTCTTATTAATTTGGCATGATTGCCGAAACTCATCCATTACACCGGGTACTGTGGTAGCGCTTCATTTAAAAATTTAGATAAATAACTCATTCTGTACTGTGGGACCAATCGTAGCCGTTATCGCGCGCTGAAGAAATAGAGACAGTTTTAAAAACTACATTTCAGTGACTTTCTAACGGTATCAGTCCGTTTGAGTTACAACGGTTGCGTCATATATTCGTACCAACATGTAGTTAGTGATTTTATTTCGATATTACTAAGTTGTATCGCTTTTAACAGTGAAACGATTGACTCTGGCACTTAATTGAACTGATTCTGGACTGTGACCTTTTAAATTTGATAAATGAGACAATTGGACTCCAAGAAATAACATTCTTCTTAATTAGACATGATTGCTGGAACTCAGAGATTTTACTGGTCGCTGTGGTATTGTCTTAATTAAAAATTAAGATAAAAAAGTCATTTTTTACTGTGGGACCAAACCTAGGCGTTAGCGCGCGCTGAAGAAGTGGAGACAGTTTTAAATACTACATATCACTGACTTTCTAACGGTATCAGTCCCTTTGAGTTACAACGGTTGCGTCACATATTCGCAAAAACATGTATTTAGCGATAGTATTCGGATATTACTAGGTTGAATCGCTTTTAACATTGAAACGTTTGACTGTGGGACTTAATTGAACTGATTTTGGGCTTTGACCTTATAAAGTTAATAAATGAGCCAGTTTGACTGCAAGAATTAACATTCTTCTTAATTCGACATGATTGCTGGAATTCAACGATTATACTGGGCGCTGTGGTGGGCTTTATTTAAAAATTTAGATAAATAAGTCATTTTTTACTGTGGGACCACTCTTGAGCGTTAGCACGCGCTGAAGAAATAGGAACAGTTTCCAAAACTACATTTCATTGACTTCTTGGCGGTATCAATCAGTGATATTTTTCGGATATTACTAGGTTGCATAGCTTTTACCAGTGAAACGATTGACTGAGGGACTTAATTGAACTGATTCTAGACTGTGACCTTATAAATGTGATAAATGAGGCAATTGGACTCCAAGGAAAAACATTCTTCTTAATTTGACATGATTGCTGTAACTCAGCGATTATTCTGGGCGCTGTGGTAGCGCTTAATTTAATAATTTAGATAAATAAGTCTTTTTTTACTGTAGGACCAATCGTGGCCGTTAGCACACGCTGAAGAAAGAGAGACATTCTCAAAAACTACATTTTATTGACTTCTTGGCGGTATCAATCCGTTTGAGTTACAACGGTTGCGTCACATATTCGTACCGACATGTAATTAGCGATAGTATTCGGATATTACTAGGTTGAATCGCTTTTAACATTGAAACGTTTGACTGTGGGACTTAATTGAACTGATTGTGGACTTTCACCTTATAAATGTGATAAATGAGTCAACTGGACCCCAAGAAATATCATTCTTATTAATTTGGCATGATTGCCGAAACTCATCCATTACACCGGGTACTGTGGTAGCGCTTCATTTAAAAATTTAGATAAATAACTCATTCTGTACTGTGGGACCAATCGTAGCCGTTATCGCGCGCTGAAGAAATAGAGACAGTTTCAAAAACTACATTTCAATGACTTTCTAACGGTATCAGTCCGTTTGAGTTACAACGGTTGCGTCATATATTCGTACCAACATGTAGTTAGTGATTTTATTTCGATATTACTAAGTTGTATCGCTTTTAACAGTGAAACGATTGACTCTGGCACTTAAATGAACTGATTCTGGACTGTGACCTTTTAAATTTGATAAATGAGACAATTGGACTCCAAGAAATAACATTCTTCTTAATTTGACATGATTGCTGGAACTCAGAGATTTTACTGGTCGCTGTGGTATTGTCTTAATTAAAAATTAAGATAAAAAAGTCATTTTTTACTGTGGGACCAAACCTAGGCGTTAGCGCGCGCTGAAGAAGTGGAGACAGTTTTAAATACTACATATCACTGACTTTCTAACGGTATCAGTCCCTTTGAGTTACAACGGTTGCGTCACATATTCGCAAAAACATGTATTTAGCGATAGTATTCAGATATTACTAGGTTGCATAGCTTTTACCAGTGAAACGATTGACTGAGGGACTTAATTGAACTGATTCTAGACTGTGACCTTATAAATGTGATAAATGAGGCAATTGGACTCCAAGGAAAAACATTCTTCTTAATTTGACATCATTGCTGTAACTCAGCGATTATTCTGGGCGCTGTGGTAGCGCTTAATTTAATAATTTAGATAAATAAGTCTTTTTTTACTGTAGGACCAATCGTGGCCGTTAGCACACGCTGAAGAAAGAGAGACATTCTCAAAAACTACATTTCATTGACTTCTTGGCGGTATCAATCCGTTTGAGTTACAACGGTTGCGTCACATATTCGTACCGACATGTATTTAGCGATAGTATTCGGATATTACTAGGTTGCATGGCTTTTAACAGTGAAACGTTTGACTGTGGGACTTAATTGAACTGATTTTGGACTTTGACCTTATCAATGTGATAAATGAGCCAGTTTGACTAGAAGAAATAACATTCTTCTTAATTTGACATGATTGCCGAAACTCATCCATTATACCGGGTGCTTTGGTAGAGCTTTATTTAAAATTTTAGATAAATAACTCATTCTGTACTGTGGGACCAATCGTAGCCGTTATCGCGCGCTGAAAAATAGAGACAGTTTCAAAAACTACATTTCAATGACTTTCTAACGGTATCAGTCCGTGTGAGTTACAACGGTTGCGTCATATATTCGTGCCGACATTTATTTAGCGATAGTATTCGGATATTACTAGGTTGAATCGCTTTTAACAGTGAAACGTTGGACTGTGGGACTCAATTGAACTGATTTTGGGCTTTGACCTTATAAAGTTGATAAATGAGCCAGTTTGACTGCAAGAATTAACATTCTTCTTAATTCGACATGATTGCTGGAATTCAACGATTATACTGGGCGCTGTGGTGGAGCTTTATTTAAAAATTTAGATAAATAAGTCATTTTTTACTGTGGGACCAATCCTGACCGTTAGCACGCGCTGAATAAATAGGAACAGTTTCCAAAACTACATTTCATTGACTTCTTGGCGGTATCAATCAGTGATATTTTTCGGATATTACTAAGTTACATCGCTTTTAACAGTGAAACGATTAACTCTGGGACTTAATTGAACTGATTTTGTACTTTGACCTTATAAATGTGATAAATGAGCCAGTTTGACTACAAGAAATAACATTCTTCTTAATTTGACATGATTGCCGGAACTCAGCGATTACACTGGGCGCTGTGGTAGCGCTTTATTTAAAAATTTAGATAAATAAGTCTTTTTTTACTGTGGGACCAATCCTGGCCGTTAGCACACGCTGATGAAAAAGAGGCATTCTCAAAAACTAAATTTCATTGAATTCTTGGTGGTATCAATCCGTTTGAGTTACAACGGTTGCGTCAAATATTCGTACCGAAATGTATTTAGCGATAGTATTCGGATATTACTAGGTTGCATCGCTTTTAACAGTGAAACGTTTGACTGTGGGACTTAATTGAATTGATTTTGGGCTTTGACCTTATAAAGATGATAAATGAGCCAGTTCGACTACAAGAAATAACATTCTTCTTAATTCGACATGATTGCTTGAATTCAGCGAGTACACTAGTCTCTGTGGTAGCGCTTTATTTAAAAAATTAGTTAAATAAGTCTTTTTTTACTGCGGGATCAATCCTGGCCGTTAGCACACGCTGAAGAAATAGAGACATTCTCAAAAACTACATTTCATTGACTTCTTGGCGGCATGAATCCGTTTGAGTTACAACGGTTGCGTCACATGTTCGTACCAACATGTACTTAGTAATTTTTGTTCCGATATTACTAAGTTGTACCGCTATTAACAGTGCAGCGATTGACTCTGGGACTTATTTGAAGTAACTTTGGACTGTGACCTTATAAATGTGATAAGTGAGTCAACTGGACCCCAAGAAATATCATTCTTATTAACTTGGCATGATTGCCGAAACTCATCCATTACACCGGGTGCTGTGGTAGCGCTTCATTTAAAAATTTAGTTAAATAATTCAATCTGTACTGTGGGACCAATCGTAGCCGTTATAGCGCGCTGAAGAAATAGAGACAGTTTCAAAAACTACATTTCAATGACTTTCCTACGGTATCAGTCCGTTTGAGTTACAACGGTTGCGTCATATATTCGTGCAAACATGTATTTAGCGATAGTATTCGGATATTACTAGGTTGCATCGCTTTTAACAGTGAAACGATTGACTGAGGGCCTCAATTGAACTGATTCTAGACTGTGACCATATAAATTTGATAAATGAGGCAATTGGACTCCAAGGAAAAACATTCTTCTTAATTTGACATGATTGCTGTAACTCAGCGATTATACTGGGCGCTGTGGTAGCGCTTTATTTAAAAATTTAGATAAATAAGTCTTTTTTTATTGTAGGACCAATCCTGGCCGTTAGCACACGCTGAAGAAAGAGAGACATTCTCAAAAGCTACATTTCATTGACTTCTTGGTGGTATCAATCCGTTTGAGTTACAACGGTTGCGTGAAATATTCGTACCGACATGTATTTAGCAATAGTATTCGGATATTACTAGGTTGCATCGCTTTTAACAGTGAAACATTTGACTGTGGGACTTAATTGAACTGATTTTGGGCTTTGACTTTATAAAGATGTTAAATGACCCAGTTTGACTACAAGAAATAACATTCTTCTTAATTCGACATGATTGCTGGAATTCAGCGAGTACACTAATCTCTGTGGTAGCGCTTTATTTGAAAAATTAGATAAATAAGTCTTTTTTTACTGTGGGACCAATCGTGGCCGTTAGCACACGCTGAAGAAAGAGAGACATTCTCAAAAACTATATTTCATTGACTTCTTGGCGGTATCAATCCGTTTGAGTTACAACGGTTGCGTCATATATTCGTGCCGACATTTATTTAGCGATAGTATTCGGATATTACTAGGTTGAATCGCTTTTAACAGTGAAACGTTGGACTGTGGGACTTAATTGAACTGATTTTGGGCTTTGACCTTATAAAGTTGATAAATGAGCCAGTTTGACTGCAAGAATTAACATTCTTCTTAATTCGACATGATTGCTGGAATTCAACGATTATACTGGGCGCTGTGGTGGAGCTTTATTTAAAAATTTAGATAAATAAGTCATTTTTTACTGTGGGACCAATCCTGACCGTTAGCACGCGCTGAATAAATAGGAACAGTTTCCAAAACTACATTTCATTGACTTCTTGGCGGTATCAATCAGTGATATTTTTCAGATATTACTAAGTTACATCGCTTTTAACAGTGAAACGATTAACTCTGGGACTTAATTGAACTGATTTTGTACTTTGACCTTATAAATGTGATAAATGAGCCAGTTTGACTACAAGAAATAACATTCTTCTTAATTTGACATGATTGCCGGAACTCAGCGATTACACTGGGCGCTGTGGTAGCGCTTTATTTAAAAATTTAGATAAATAAGTCTTTTTTTTACTGTGGGACCAATCCTGGCCGTTAGCACACGCTGAAGAAAGAGAGGCATTCTCAAAAACTAAATTTCATTGAATTCTTGGTGGTATCAATCCGTTTGAGTTACAACGGTTGCGTCAAATATTCGTACCGAAATGTATTTAGCGATAGTATTCGGATATTACTAGGTTGCATCGCTTTTAACAGTGAAACGTTTGACTGTGGGACTTAATTGAATTGATTTTGGGCTTTGACCTTATAAAGATGATAAATGAGCCAGTTCGACTACAAGAAATAACATTCTTCTTAATTCGACATGATTGCTTGAATTCAGCGAGTACACTAGTCTCTGTGGTAGCGCTTTATTTAAAAAATTAGTTAAATAAGTCTTTTTTTACTGCGGGATCAATCCTGGCCGTTAGCACACGCTGAAGAAATAGAGACATTCTCAAAAACTACATTTCATTGACTTCTTGGCGGCATGAATCCGTTTGAGTTACAACGGTTGCGTCACATGTTCGTACCAACATGTACTTAGTAATTTTTGTTCCGATATTACTAAGTTGTACCGCTATTAACAGTGCAGCGATTGACTCTGGGACTTATTTGAAGTAACTTTGGACTGTGACCTTATAAATGTGATAAGTGAGTCAACTGGACCCCAAGAAATATCATTCTTATTAATTTGGCATGATTGCCGAAACTCATCCATTACACCGGGTGCTGTGGTAGCGCTTCATTTAAAAATTTAGTTAAATAATTCAATCTGTACTGTGGGACCAATCGTAGCCGTTATAGCGCGCTGAAGAAATAGAGACAGTTTCAAAAACTACATTTTAATGACTTTCCTACGGTATCAGTCCGTTTGAGTTACAACGGTTGCGTCATATATTCGTGCAAACATGTATTTAGCGATAGTATTCGGATATTACTAGGTTGCATCGCTTTTAACAGTGAAACGATTGACTGAGGGCCTCAATTGAACTGATTCTAGACTGTGACCTTATAAATTTGATAAATGAGGCAATTGGACTCCAAGGAAAAACATTCTTCTTAATTTGACATCATTGCTGTAACTCAGCGATTATACTGGGCGCTGTGGTAGCGCTTTATTTAAAAATTTAGATAAATAAGTCTTTTTTTATTGTAGGACCAATCCTGGCCGTTAGCACACGCTGAAGAAAGAGAGACATTCTCAAAAACTACATTTCATTGACTTCTTGGTGGTATCAATCCGTTTGAGTTACAACGGTTGCGTCAAATATTCGTACCGACATGTATTTAGCAATAGTATGCGGATATTGCTAGGTTGCATCGCTTTTAACAGTGAAACATTTGACTGTGGGACTTAATTGAACTGATTTTGGGCTTTGACTTTATAAAGATGTTAAATGACCCAGTTTGACTACAAGAAATAACATTCTTCTTAATTCGACATGATTGCTGGAATTCAGCGGGTACACTAGTCTCTGTGGTAGCGCTTTATTTAAAAAATTAGATAAATAAGTCTTTTTTTACTGTCGGATCAATCCTGGCCGTTAGCACACGCTGAAGAAATAGAGACATTCTCAAAAACTACATTTCATTGACTTCTTGCCGGTATCAATCCGTTTGAGTTACAACGGTTGCGTCACATATTCGTACAAACATGTATTTAGCGATAGTATTCGGATATTACTAGGTTGCATCTTTTTTAACAGTGAAACGATTGATTGTGGGACTTAATTGAACTGATTCTGGACTGTGACCTTATAATTGTGATAAATGAGCCAATTGGACTCCAAGGAATAAAGTTCTTCTTAATTTCACATGATTATTGGAATTCAGCGATTACACTAGTCTCTGTGGTAGCGATTTATTTGAAAAATTAGATAAATAAGTCTTTTTTTACTGTGGGATCAATCCTGGCCGTTAGCACACGCTGAAGAAATAGAGACATTCTCAAAAACTACATTTCATTGACTTCTTGCCGGTATCAATCCGTTTGAGTTACAACGGTTGCGTCACATATTCGTACCAACATATATTTAGTGATAGTTTTCCGATATTACTATGTTGCATCGCTTTTAACAGTGAACCGACTGACTGTGGGATTTAATTTAACTGATTTTGGACTTTGACCTTATAAATGTGATAAATGAGTCAACTGGACTGTAAGAAATAACATTCTTATTAATTTGGCATGATTGCCGAAACTCATCCATTACACCGGGTACTATGGTAGCGCTTCATATAAAAATTTAGATAAATAACTCATTCTGTACTGTGGGACCAATCGCAGCCGTTATCGCGCGCTGAAGAAATAGAGACAGTTTCAAAAACTACATTTCAATGACTTTCTAACGGTATCAGTCCGTTTGAGTTACAACGGTTGCGTCATATATTCGTACCAACATGTAGTTAGTGATTTTATTCCGATATTACTAAGTTGTATCGCTTTTAACAGTGAAACGATTGACTGTAGGACTTAATTGAACTGATTTTTGACTTTGACCTTATAAATGTGATAAATGAGACAATTGAACTCCAAGAAATAACATGCTTCTTAATTTGACATGATTGCTTGAACTCAGCAGTTAGACTTGGCGCTGTGGCAGCGCTTTATATAAAAATTTAGATAAAAAAAGTCCTTTTTGAGTAGTGTGACCACTACTAGCCGTTATCGTGCGCTGAAGAAATAGAGACAGTTTCAAAAACTACATTTCATTGACTTTCTAACGGTGTCAATCCGTTTGAGTTACAGCGGTTGCGTCACATATTCGTACCAACATGTATTTAGTGATTTTTTCCGATATTACTAAGTTGTATCGCTTTTAACTGTGAAACGATTGACTGTGGGACTTAGTTGAACTGATTCTGGACTGTGACCTTATAAATGTGATGAATGAGCCAATTGGACTCGAAGGAATAACATTCTTCTTAATTTGACATGATTGCTGGAATTCAGCAATTACATTAGGCTCTGTGGTAGCGCTTTATTTAAAAAGTTAGATAAATAAGTCTTTTTCTACTGTGGGACCAATCCAGGCGGTTAGCACGCGCTGAATAAATAGAAACAGTTTCAAAGACTACATTTCATTGACTTTGTAGCGGTATAAATCCGTTTGAGTTACAACGGTTGCGTCACATATTCGTACCAACATGTATTTAGCAATAGTAGTCGGATATTGCTAGGTTGCATTGCTTTTAACAGTGAAACGTTTGACTGTGGGACTTAATTGAACTGACTTTGGACTTTGACCTTATAAATGTGATAAATGAGCAATTTTGACAACAAGAAATAACATTCTTCTTAATTAGACATGATTGCTGGAACTCAGCGATTACACTGGGCGCTGTGGTAGCGCTTTATTTAAAATTAAGATAAATAAGTTATTTTTTACTGTGGGACCAATCATAGACGTTAGATCGCGCTGAAGAAATAGAGACAGTTTCAAAAAAAACATTTCATTGTCTTTCTAACGGTGTCAGTCCGTTTGAGTTACAACGGTTGCGTCACATATTCGTACCAACATATATTTAGTGATAGTTTTTTGATATTACTAGGTTGCATCGCTTTTAACAGTGAAACGATTGACTGTGGGACTTAATTGAACTGATTATGGACTTTCACCTTATAAATATGATAAATGAGTCAACTGGACCCCAAGAAATATCATTCTTATTAATTTGGCATGATTGCCGAAACTCATCCATTACACCGGGTACTGTGGTAGCGCTTCATTTAAAAATTTAGATAAATAACTCATTCTGTACTGTGGGACCAATCGTAGCCGTTATCGCGCGCTGAAGAAATAGAGACAGTTTCAAAAACTACATTTCAATGACTTTCTAACGGTATCAGTCCGTTTGAGTTACAACGGTTGCGTCATATATTCGTACCAACATGTAGTTAGTGATTTTATTTCGATATTACTAAGTTGTATCGCTTTTAACAGTGAAACGATTGACTCTGGCACTTAATTGAACTGATTCTGGACTGTGACCTTTTAAATTTGATAAATGAGACAATTGGACTCCAAGAAATAACATTCTTCTTAATTTGACATGATTGCTGGAACTCAGAGATTTTACTGGTCGCTGTGGTAGTGCTTTATTTAAAAATTAAGATAAAAAAGTCATTTTTTACTGTGGGACCAAACCTAGGCGTTAGCGCGCGCTGAAGAAGTGGAGACAGTTTTAAATACTACATATCACTGACTTTCTAACGGTATCAGTTCCTTTGAGTTACAACGGTTGCGTCACATATTCGCAAAAACATGTATTTAGCGATAGTATTCAGATATTACTAGGTTGCATAGCTTTTACCAGTGAAACGATTGACTGAGGGACTTAATTGAACTGATTCTAGACTGTGACCTTATAAATGTGATAAATGAGGCAATTGGACTCCAAGGAAAAACATTCTTCTTAATTTGACATGATTGCTGTAACTCAGCGATTATTCTGAGCGCTGTGGTAGCGCTTAATTTAATAATTTAGATAAATAAGTCTTTTTTTACTGTAGGACCAATCGTGGCCGTTAGCACACGCTGAAGAAAGAGAGACATTCTCAAAAACTACATTTCATTGACTTCTTGGCGGTATCAATCCGTTTGAGTTACAACGGTTGCGTCACATATTCGTACCAACATATATTTAGTGATAGTTTTCCGATATTACTATGTTGCATCGCTTTTAACAGTGAACCGACTGACTGTGGGATTTAATTTAACTGATTTTGGACTTTGACCTTATAAATGTGATAAATGAGTCAACTGGACTGTAAGAAATAACATTCTTATTAATTTGGCATGATTGCCGAAACTCATCCATTACACCGGGTACTATGGTAGCGCTTCATATAAAAATTTAGATAAATAACTCATTCTGTACTGTGGGACCAATCGCAGCCGTTATCGCGCGCTGAAGAAATAGAGACAGTTTCAAAAACTACATTTCAATGACTTTCTAACGGTATCAGTCCGTTTGAGTTACAACGGTTGCGTCATATATTCGTACCAACATGTAGTTAGTGATTTTATTCCGATATTACTAAGTTGTATCGCTTTTAACAGTGAAACGATTGACTGTAGGACTTAATTGAACTGATTTTTGACTTTGACCTTATAAATGTGATAAATGAGACAATTGAACTCCAAGAAATAACATGCTTCTTAATTTGACATGATTGCTTGAACTCAGCAGTTAGACTTGGCGCTGTGGCAGCGCTTTATATAAAAATTTAGATAAAAAAAGTCCTTTTTGAGTAGTGTGACCACTACTAGCCGTTATCGTGCGCTGAAGAAATAGAGACAGTTTCAAAAACTACATTTCATTGACTTTCTAACGGTGTCAATCCGTTTGAGTTACAGCGGTTGCGTCACATATTCGTACCAACATGTATTTAGTGATTTTTTCCGATATTACTAAGTTGTATCGCTTTTAACTGTGAAACGATTGACTGTGGGACTTAGTTGAACTGATTCTGGACTGTGACCTTATAAATGTGATGAATGAGCCAATTGGACTCGAAGGAATAACATTCTTCTTAATTTGACATGATTGCTGGAATTCAGCAATTACATTAGGCTCTGTGGTAGCGCTTTATTTAAAAAGTTAGATAAATAAGTCTTTTTCTACTGTGGGACCAATCCAGGCGGTTAGCACGCGCTGAATAAATAGAAACAGTTTCAAAGACTACATTTCATTGACTTTGTAGCGGTATAAATCCGTTTGAGTTACAACGGTTGCGTCACATATTCGTACCAACATGTATTTAGCAATAGTATTCGGATATTGCTAGGTTGCATTGCTTTTAACAGTGAAACGTTTGACTGTGGGACTTAATTGAACTGACTTTGGACTTTGACCTTATAAATGTGATAAATGAGCAATTTTGACAACAAGAAATAACATTCTTCTTAATTAGACATGATTGCTGGAACTCAGCGATTACACTGGGCGCTGTGGTAGCGCTTTATTTAAAATTAAGATAAATAAGTTATTTTTTACTGTGGGACCAATCATAGACGTTAGATCGCGCTGAAGAAATAGAGACAGTTTCAAAAAAAACATTTCATTGTCTTTCTAACGGTGTCAGTCCGTTTGAGTTACAACGGTTGCGTCACATATTCGTACCAACATATATTTAGTGATAGTTTTTTGATATTACTAGGTTGCATCGCTTTTAACAGTGAAACGATTGACTGTGGGACTTAATTGAACTGATTATGGACTTTCACCTTATAAATATGATAAATGAGTCAACTGGACCCCAAGAAATATCATTCTTATTAATTTGGCATGATTGCCGAAACTCATCCATTACACCGGGTACTGTGGTAGCGCTTCATTTAAAAATTTAGATAAATAACTCATTCTGTACTGTGGGACCAATCGTAGCCGTTATCGCGCGCTGAAGAAATAGAGACAGTTTCAAAAACTACATTTCAATGACTTTCTAACGGTATCAGTCCGTTTGAGTTACAACGGTTGCGTCATATATTCGTACCAACATGTAGTTAGTGATTTTATTTCGATATTACTAAGTTGTATCGCTTTTAACAGTGAAACGATTGACTCTGGCACTTAATTGAACTGATTCTGGACTGTGACCTTTTAAATTTGATAAATGAGACAATTGGACTCCAAGAAATAACATTCTTCTTAATTTGACATGATTGCTGGAACTCAGAGATTTTACTGGTCGCTGTGGTAGTGCTTTATTTAAAAATTAAGATAAAAAAGTCATTTTTTACTGTGGGACCAAACCTAGGCGTTAGCGCGCGCTGAAGAAGTGGAGACAGTTTTAAATACTACATATCACTGACTTTCTAACGGTATCAGTCCCTTTGAGTTACAACGGTTGCGTCACATATTCGCAAAAACATGTATTTAGCGATAGTATTCAGAGATTACTAGGTTGCATAGCTTTTACCAGTGAAACGATTGACTGAGGGACTTAATTGAACTGATTCTAGACTGTGACCTTATAAATGTGATAAATGAGGCAATTGGACTCCAAGGAAAAACATTCTTCTTAATTTGACATGATTGCTGTAACTCAGCGATTATTCTGAGCGCTGTGGTAGCGCTTAATTTAATAATTTAGATAAATAAGTCTTTTTTTACTGTAGGACCAATCGTGGCCGTTAGCACACGCTGAAGAAAGAGAGACATTCTCAAAAACTACATTTCATTGACTTCTTGGCGGTATCAATCCGTTTGAGTTACAACGGTTGCGTCACATATTCGTACCGACATGTATTTAGCGATAGTATTCGGATATTACTAGGTTCAATCGCTTTTAACATTGAAACGTTTGACTGTGGGACTTAATTGAACTTATTTTGGGCTTTGACCTTATAAAGTTAATAAATGAGCCAGTTTGACTGCAAGAATTAACATTCTTCTTAATTCGACATGATTGCTGGAATTCAACGATTATACTGGGCGCTGTGGTGGGCTTTATTTAAAAATTTAGATAAATAAGTCATTTTTTACTGTGGGACCACTCTTGAGCGTTAGCACGCGCTGAAGAAATAGGAACAGTTTCCAAAACTACATTTCATTGACTTCTTGGCGGTATCAATCAGTGATATTTTTCGGATATTACTAAGTTACATCGCTTTTAACAGTGAAACGATTGACTCTGGGACTAAATTGAACTGATTTTGTACTTTGACCTTATAAATGTGATAAATGAGCCAGTTTGACTACAAGAAATAACATTCTTCTTAATTTGACATGATTGCCGGAACTCAGCGATTACACTGGGCGCTGTGGTAGCGCTTTATTTAAAAATTTAGATAAATAAGTCTTTTTTTACTGTGGGACCAATCCTGGCCGTTAGCACACGCTGAAGAACGAGAGGCATTCTCAAAAACTAAATTTCATTGACTTCTTGGTGGTATCAATCCGTTTGAGTTACAACGGTTGCGTCAAATATTAGTACCGACATGTATTTAGCGATAGTATTCGGATGTTACTAGGTTGCATCGCTTTTAACAGTGAAACGTTTGACTGTGGGACTTAATTGAACTGATTTTGGACTTTGACCTTATCAATGTGATAAATGAGCCAGTTTGACTAGAAGAAATAACATTCTTCTTAATTTGACATGATTGCCGGAACTCAGCGATTACACTGGGCGCTGTGGTAGCGCTTTATTTAAAAATTTAGATAAATAAGTCTTTTTTTACTGTGGGACCAATCCTGGCCGTTAGCACACGCTGAAGAAAGAGAGGCATTCTCAAAAACTAAATTTCATTGACTTCTTGGTGGTATCAATCCGTTTGAGTTACAACGGTTGCGTCAAATATTCGTACCGAAATGTATTTAGCGATAGTATTCGGTTATTACTAGGTTGCATCGCTTTTAACAGTGAAACGTTTGACAGTGGGACTTAACTGAAGTAACTTTGGACTGTGACCTTATAAATGTGATAAGTGAGTCAACTGGACCCCAAGAAATGTCATTCTTATTAATTTGGCATGATTGCCGAAACTCATCCATTATACCGGGTGCTTTGGTAGAGCTTTATTTAAAATTTTAGATAAATAAGTCTTTTTTTACTGTGGGACCAATCCTGGCCGTTAGCACGCGCTTAAGAAATAGAGACATTCTCAAAAACTACATTTCATTGACTTCTTGGCGGTATCAATCCGTTTGAGTTACAACGGTTGCGTCACATATTTGTACCAACATATATTTAGTGATAGTTTTCCGATATTACTATGTTGCATCGCTTTTAACAGTGAAACGATTGACTGTGGGACTTAATTGAACTGATTTTGGACTTTCACCTTATAAATGTGATAAATGAGTCAACTTGACCCCAAGAAATATCATTCTTATTAATTTGGCATGATTGCCGAAACTCATCCATTACACCGGGTACTGTGTTAGCGCTTCATTTAAAAATTTAGATAAATAACTCATTCTGTACTTTGGGACCAATCGTAGCCGTTATCGCGCGCTGAAGAAATAGAGACAGTTTCAAAAACTTCATTTCAATGACTTTCTAACGGTATCAGTCCGCGTGAGTTACAACGGTTGCGTCATATATTCGTACCAACATGTAGTTAGTGATTATATTTCGATATTACTAAGTTGTATCGCTTTTAACAGTGAAACGATTGACTCTGGCACTTAATTGAACTGATTCTGGACTGTGACCTTTTAAATTTGATAAATGAGACAATTGGACTCCAAGAAATAACATTCTTCTTAATTTGACATGATTGCTGGAACTCAGAGACTTTACTGGTCGCTGTGGTAGTGCTTCATTTAAAAATTAAGATAAAAAAGTCATTTTTTACTGTGGCACCAAACCTAGGCGTTAACGCGCGCTGAAGAAGTGGAGACAGTTTTAAATACTACATTTCACTGACTTGCTAACGGTATCAGTCCCTTTGAGTTACAACGGTTGCGTCACATATTCGTACAAACATGTATTTAGCGATAGTATTCGGATATTACTATGTTGCATCGCTTTTACCAGTGAAACGATTGACTGAGGGCCTCAATTGAACTGATTCTAGACTGTGACCTTATGAATGTGATAAATGAGGCAATTGGACTCCAAGGAAAAACATTCTTCTTAATTTGACATAATTGCTGTAACTCAGGGATTATACTGGGCGCTGTGGTAGCGCTTAATTTAAAAATTTAGATAAATAAGTCTTTTTTTACTGTAGGACCAATCGTGGCCGTTAGCACACGCTGAAGAAAGAGAGACATTCTCAAAAACTACATTTCATTGACTTCTTGGCGGTATCAATCCGTTTGAGTTACAACGGTTGCGTCACATATTCGTGCCGACATTTATTTAGCGATAGTATTCGGATATTACTAGGTTGAATCGCTTTTAACAGTGAAACGTTGGACTGTGGGACTTAATTGAACTGATTTTGGGCTTTGACCTTATAAAGTAGATAAATGAGCCAGTTTGACTGCAAGAATTAACATTCTTCTTAATTCGACATGATTGCTGGAATTCAACGATTATACTGGGCGCTGTGGTGGAGCTTTATTTAAAAATTTAGATAAATAAGTCATTTTTTACTGTGGGACCAATCCTGACCGTTAGCACGCGATGAATAAATAGGAACAGGTTCCAAAACTACATTTCATTGACTTCTTGGCGGTATCAATCAGTGATATTTTTCGGATATTACTAAGTTACATCGCTTTTAACAGTGAAACGATTGACTCTGGGACTTAATTGAACTGATTTTGTACTTTGACCTTATAAATGTGATAAATGAGCCAGTTTGACTACAAGAAATAACATTCTTCTTAATTTGACATGATTGCCGGAACTCAGCGATTACACTGGGCGCTGTGGTAGCGCTTTATTTAAAAATTTAGATAAATAAGTCTTTTTTTACTGTGGGACCTATCCTGGCCGTTAGCACACGCTGAAGAAAGAGAGGCATTCTCAAAAACTAAATTTCATTGACTTCTTGGTGGTATCAATCCGTTTGAGTTCCAACGGTTGCGTCACATATTTGTACCAACATATATTTAGTGATAGTTTTCCGATATTACTATGTTGCATCGCTTTTAACAGTGAAACGATTGACTGTGGGACTTAATTGAACTGATTTTGGACTTTCACCTTATAAATGTGATAAATGAGTCAACTTGACCCCAAGAAATATCATTCTTATTAATTTGGCATGATTGCCGAAACTCATCCATTACACCGGGTACTGTGGTAGCGCTTCATTTAAAAATTTAGATAAATAACTCATTCTGTACTTTGGGACCAATCGTAGCCGTTATCGCGCGCTGAAGAAATAGAGACAGTTTCAAAAACTTCATTTCAATGACTTTCTAACGGTATCAGTCCGCGTGAGTTACAACGGTTGCGTCATATATTCGTACCAACATGTAGTTAGTGATTATATTTCGATATTACTAAGTTGTATCGCTTTTAACAGTGAAACGATTGACTCTGGCACTTAATTGAACTGATTCTGGACTGTGACCTTTTAAATTTGATAAATGAGACAATTGGACTCCAAGAAATAACATTCTTCTTAATTTGACATGATTGCTGGAACTCAGAGACTTTACTGGTCGCTGTGGTAGTGCTTCATTTAAAAATTAAGATAAAAAAGTCATTTTTTACTGTGGGACCAAACCTAGGCGTTAACGCGCGCTGAAGAAGTGGAGACAGTTTTAAATACTACATTTCACTGACTTGCTAACGGTATCAGTCCCTTTGAGTTACAACGATTGCGTCACATATTCGTACAAACATGTATTTAGCGATAGTATTCGGATATTACTATGTTGCATCGCTTTTACCAGTGAAACGATTGACTGAGGGCCTCAATTGAACTGATTCTAGACTGTGACCTTATGAATGTGATAAATGAGGCAATTGGACTCCAAGGAAAAACATTCTTCTTAATTTGACATGATTGCTGTAACTCAGGGATTATACTGGGCGCTGTGGTAGCGCTTAATTTAAAAATTTAGATAAATAAGTCTTTTTTTACTGTAAGACCAATCGTGGCCGTTAGCACACGCTGAAGAAAGAGAGACATTCTCAAAAACTACATTTCATTGACTTCTTGGCGGTATCAATCCGTTTGAGTTACAACGGTTGCGTCACATATTCGTGCTGACATTTATTTAGCGATAGTATTCGGATATTACTAGGTTGAATCGCTTTTAACAGTGAAACGTTGGACTGTGGGACTTAATTGAACTGATTTTGGGCTTTGACCTTATAAAGTTGATAAATGAGCCAGTTTGACTGCAAGAATTAACATTCTTCTTAATTCGACATGATTGCTGGAATTCAACGATTATACTGGGCGCTGTGGTGGAGCTTTATTTAAAAATTTAGATAAATAAGTCATTTTTTACTGTGGGACCAATCCTGACCGTTAGCACGCGCTGAATAAATAGGAACAGGTTCCAAAACTACATTTCATTGACTTCTTGGCGGTATCAATCAGTGATATTTTTCGGATATTACTAAGTTACATCGCTTTTAACAGTGAAACGATTGACTCTGGGACTTAATTGAACTGATTTTGTACTTTGACCTTATAAATGTGATAAATGAGCCAGTTTGACTACAAGAAATAACATTCTTCTTAATTTGACATGATTGCCGGAACTCAGCGATTACACTGGGCGCTGTGGTAGCGCTTTATTTAAAAATTTAGATAAATAAGTCTTTTTTTACTGTGGGACCAATCCTGGCCGTTAGCACACGCTGAAGAAAGAGAGGCATTCTCAAAAACTAAATTTCATTGACTTCTTGGTGGTATCAATCCGTTTGAGTTACAACGGTTGCGTCAAATATTCGTACCGAAATGTATTTAGCGATAGTATTCGGTTATTACTAGGTTGCATCGCTTTTAACAGTGAAACGTTTGACAGTGGGACTTAATTGAATTGATTTTGGGCTTTGACCTTATAAAGATGATAAATGAGCCAGTTCGACTACAAGAAATAACATTCTTCTTAATTCGACATGATTGCTTGAATTCAGCGAGTACACTAGTCTCTGTGGTAGCGCTTTATTTAAAAAATTAGTTAAATAAGTCTTTTTTTACTGTGGGATCAATCCTGGCCGTTAGCACACGCTGAAGAAATAGAGACATTCTCAAAAACTACACTTCATTGACTTCTTGGCGGCATGAATCCGTTTGAGTTACAACGGTTGCGTCACATGTTCGTACCAACATGTACTTAGTAATTTTTGTTCCGATATTACTAAGTTGTACCGCTATTAACAGTGCAGCGATTGACTCTGGGACTTATTTGAAGTAACTTTGAACTGTGACCTTATAAATGTGATAAGTGAGTCAACTGGACCCAAAGAAATATCATTCTTATTAATTTGGCATGATTGCCGAAACTCATCCATTACACCGGGTGCTGTGGTAGCGCTTCATTTAAAAATTTAGTTAAATAATTCAATCTGTACTGTGGGACCAATCGTAGCCGTTATAGCGCGCTGAAGAAATAGAGACAGTTTCAAAAACTACATTTCAATGACTTTCCTACGGTATCAGTCCGTTTGAGTTACAACGGTTGCGTCATATATTCGTGCAAACATGTATTTAGCGATAGTATTCGGACATTACTAGGTTGCATCGCTTTTAACAGTGAAACGATTGACTGAGGGCCTCAATTGAACTGATTCTAGACTGTGACCTTATAAATGTGATAAATGAGGCAATTGGACTCCAAGGAAAAACATTCTTCTTAATTTGACATGATTGCTGTAACTCAGCGATTATACTGGGCGCTGTGGTAGCGCTTTATTTAAAAATTTAGATAAATAAGTCTTTTTTTATTGTAGGACCAATCCTGGCCGTTAGCACACGCTGAAGAAAGAGAGACATTCTCAAAAACTACATTTCATTGACTTCTTGGTGGTATCAATCCGTTTGAGTTACAACGGTTGCGTCACATATTCGTACCGACATGTATTTAGCAATAGTATTCGGATATTACTAGGTTGCATCGCTTTTAAAAGTGAAACATTTGACTGTGGGACTTAATTGAACTGATTTTGGGCTTTGACTTTATAAAGATGTTAAATGATCCAGTTTGACTACAAGAAATAACATTCTTCTTAATTCGACATGATTGCTGAAATTCAGCGGGTACACTAGTCTCTGTGGTAGCGCTTTATTTAAAAAATTAGATAAATAAGTCTTTTTTTACTGTGGGATCAATCCTGGCCGTTAGCACACGCTGAAGAAATAGAGACATTCTCAAAAACTACATTTCATTGACTTCTTGCCGGTATCAATCCGTTTGAGTTACAACGGTTGCGTCACATATTCGTACCGACATGTATTTAGCAATAGTATTCGGATATTACTAGGTTGCATCGCTTTTAACAGTGAAACATTTGACTGTGGGACTTAATTGAACTGATTTTGGGCTTTGACTTTATAAAGATGTTAAATGACCCAGTTTGACTACAAGAAATAACATTCTTCTTAATTCGACATGATTGTTGGAATTCAGCGAGTACACTAATCTCTGTGGTAGCGCTTTATTTGAAAAATTAGATAAATAAGTCTTTTTTCACTGTGGGATCAATCCTGGCCGTTAGCACACGCTGAAGAAATAGAGACAATCTCAAAAACTACATTTCATTGACTTCTTGCCGGTATCAATCCGTTTGAGTTACAACGGTTGCGTCACATATTCGTACCAACATATATTTAGTGATCGTTTCCCGATATTACTATGTTGCATCGCTTTTAACAGTGAAGCGACTGACTGTGGGACTTAATTTAACTGATTTTGGACTTTGACCTTATAAATGTGATAAATGAGTCAACTGGACTGTAAGAAATAACATTCTTATTAATTTAGCATGATTGCCGAAACTCATCCATTACACCGGGTGCTGTGGTAGCGCTTCATTTAAAAATTTAGTTAAATAATTCAATCTGTACTGTGGGACCAATCGTAGCCGTTATAGCGCGCTGAAGAAATAGAGACAGTTTCAAAAACTACATTTCAATGACTTTCCTACGGTATCAGTCCGTTTGAGTTACAACGGTTGCGTCATATATTCGTGCAAACATGTATTTAGCGATAGTATTCGGATATTACTAGGTTGCATCGCTTTTAACAGTGAAACGATTGACTGAGGGCCTCAATTGAACTGATTCTAGACTGTGACCTTATAAATGTGATAAATGAGGCAATTGGACTCCAAGGAAATACATTCTTCTTAATTTGACATGATTGCTGTAACTCAGCGATTATACTGGGCGCTGTGGTAGCGCTTTATTTAAAAATTTAGATAAATAAGTCTTTTTTTATTGTAGGACCAATCCTGGCCGTTAGCACACACTGAAGAAAGAGAGACATTCTCAAAAACTACATTTCATTGACTTCTTGGTGGTATCAATCCGTTTGAGTTACAACGGTTGCGTCACATATTAGTACCGACATGTATTTAGCAATAGTATTCGGATATTACTAGGTTGCATCGCTTTTAACAGTGAAACATTTGACTATGGGACTTAATTGAACTGATTTTGGGCTTTGACTTTATAAAGATGTTAAATGGCCCAGTTTGACTACAAGAAATAACATTCTTCTTAATTCGACATGATTGCTGGAATTTAGCGGGTACACTAGTCTCTGTGGTAGCGCTTTATTTAAAAAATTAGATAAATAAGTCTTTTTTTACTGTGGGATCAATCCTGGCCGTTAGCACACGTTGAAGAAATAGAGACATTCTCAAAAACTTCATTTCATTGACTTCTTGCCGGTATCAATCCGTTTGAGTTACAACGGTTGCGTCACATATTCGTACCGACATGTATTTAGCAATAGTATTCGGATATTACTAGGTTGCATCGCTTTTAACAGTGAAACGTTTGACTGTGGGACTTAATTGAACTGATTTTGGGCTTTGACTTTATAAAGATGTTAAATGACCCAGTTTGACTACAAGAAATAACATTCTTCTTAATTCGACATGATTGCTGGAATTCAGCGAGTACACTAATCTCTGTGGTAGCGCTTTATTTGAAAAATTAGATAAATAAGTCTTTTTTTACTGTGGGACCAATCGTGGCCGTTAGCACACGCTGAAGAAAGAGAGACATTCTCAAAAACTACATTTCATTGACTTCTTGGCGGTATCAATCCGTTTGAGTTACAACGGTTGCGTCATATATTCGTGCCGACATTTATTTAGCGATAGTATTCGGATATTACTAGGTTGAATCGCTTTTAACAGTGAAACGTTGGACTGTGGGACTTAATTGAACTGATTTTGGGCTTTGACCTTATAAAGTTGATAAATGAGCCAGTTTGACTGCAAGAATTAACATTCTTCTTAATTCGACATGATTGCTGGAATTCAACGATTATACTGGGCGCTGTGGTGGAGCTTTATTTAAAAATTTAGAGAAATAAGTCATTTTTTACTGTGGGACCAATCCTGACCGTTAGCACGCGCTGAATAAATAGGAACAGTTTCCAAAACTACATTTCATTGACTTCTTGGCGGTATCAATCAGTGATATTTTTCGGATATTACTAAGTTACATCGCTTTTAACAGTGAAACGATTAACTCTGGGACTTAATTGAACTGATTTTGTACTTTGACCTTATAAATGTGATAAATGAGCCAGTTTGACTACAAGAAATAACATTCTTCTTAATTTGGCATGATTGCCGAAACTCATCCATTACACCGGGTACTGTGGTAGCTCTTCATATAAAAATTTAGATAAATAACTCATTCTGTACTGTGGGACCAATCGCAGCCGTTATCGCGCGCTGAAGAAATAGAGACAGTTTCAAAAACTACATTTCAATGACTTTCTAACGGTATCAGTCCGTTTGAGTTACAACGGTTGCGTCATATATTCGTACCAACATGTAGTTAGTGATTTTATTCCGATATTACTAAGTTGTATCGCTTTTAACAGTGAAACGATTGACTCTGGGACTTAATTGAACTGATTCTGGACTGTGACCTTTTAAATTTGATAAATGAGACAATTGGACTCCAAGAAATAACATTCTTCTTAATTTGACATGATTTCTTGAACTTAGAGATTTTACTGGTCGCTGTGGTAGTGCTTCATTTAAAAATTAGGATAAAAAAGTCATTTTTCACTGTGGGACCAAACCTAGGCGTTAGCGCGCGCTGAAGAAGTGGAGACAGTGTTAAATACTACATTTCAATGACTTTCTAACGGTATCAGTCCCTTTGAGTTACAACGGTTGCGTCACATATTCGTACAAACATGTATTTAGCGATAGTATTCGGATATTACTAGGTTGCATCTTTTTTAACAGTGAAACGATTGATTGTGGGACTTAATTGAACTGATTCTGGACTGTGACCTTATAATTGTGATAAATGAGCCAATTGGACTCCAAGGAATAAAGTTCTTCTTAATTTCACATGATTATTGGAATTCAGCGATTACACTAGTCTCTGTGGTAGCGATTTATTTGAAAAATTAGATAAATAAGTCTTTTTTTGCTGTGGGATCAATCCTGGCCGTTAGCACACGCTGAAGAAATAGAGACATTCTCAAAAACTACATTTCATTGACTTCTTGCCGGTATCAATCCGTTTGAGTTACAACGGTTGCGTCACATATTCGTACCAACATATATTTAGTGATAGTTTTCCGATATTACTATGTTGCATCGCTTTTAACAGTGAACCGACTGACTGTGGGACTTAATTTAACTGATTTTGGACTTTGACCTTATAAATGTGATAAATGAGTCAACTGGACTGTAAGAAATAACATTCTTATTAATTTGGCATGATTACCGAAACTCATCCATTACACCGGGTACTGTGGTAGCGCTTCATATAAAAATTTAGATAAATAACTCATTCTGTACTGTGGGATCAATCGCAGCCGTTATCGCGCGCTGAAGAAATAGAGACAGTTTCAAAAACTACATTTCAATGACTTTCTAACGGTATCAGTCCGTTTGAGTTACAACGGTTGCGTCATATATTCGTACCAACATGTAGTTAGTGATTTTATTCTGATATTACTAAGTTGCATCGCTTTTAACAGTGAAACGATTGACTGTAGGACTTAATTGAACTGATTTTTGACTTTGACCTTATAAATGTGATAAATGAGACAATTGAACTCCAAGAAATAACATGCTTCTTAATTTGACATGATTGCTTGAACTCAGCAGTTACACTGGGCGCTGTGGCAGCGCTTTATTTAAAATTTAGATAAAAAAAGTCCTTTTTGAATAGTGTGACCACTACTAGCCGTTATCGCGCGCTGAAGAAATAGAGACAGTTTCAAAAACTACATTTCATTGACTTTCTAACGGTGTCAATCCGTTTGAGTTACAGCGGTTGCGTCACATATTCGTACCAACATGTATTTAGTGATTTTTTCCGATATTACTAAGTTGTATCGCTTTTAACTGTGAAACGATTGACTGTGGGACTTAGTTGAACTGATTCTGGACTGTGACCTTATAAATGTGATGAATGAGCCAATTGGACTCGAAGGAATAACATTCTTCTTAATTTGACATGATTGCTGGAATTCAGCGATTACATTAGGCTCTGTGGTAGCGCTTTATTTAAAAAGTTAGATAAATAAGTCTTTTTCTACTGTGGGACCAATCCAGGCGGTTAGCACGCGCTGAATAAATAGAAACAGTTTCAAAGACTACATTTCATTGACTTTCCTACGGTATCAGTCTGTTTGAGTGACAACAGTTCTGTCACATACTTGTACCTACATTTATTTAGCGATACTTTTCTGATATTACTAGGTTGCATTGCCTTTAACAGTGAAACGATTGATTGTGGGACGTAACATAACTGATTTTGGACTTTGACTTTAAGAATGTGATAAATGAGACAATTGAAGTCCAAGAAATAACATTCTTCTTAATTTCAGATGATTATTGGAATTCAGCGATTACATTAGGGTCTGTGGTAGCGCTTTATTTAAAAATTTAGATAAGTAAGTCCTTTTTTACTGTGGGACCAATCCTGGCCGTTAGCACGCGCTGAAGAAGTAGAGACAGTTTCAAAAACTACATTTCAATGACTTTCTAACAGTATCAGTCTGTTTAAGTGACCACGGCTCCGCCACATACTCGTACCAACATGTATTTAGCGATACTTTTCTGATATTACTAGGTTGCATTGCCTTTAACAGTGAAACGATTGACTGTGGCACGTAATATATCTGATTTTGGACTTTGACTTTAAGAATGTGATAAATGAGACAATTAAACTCCAAGAAGTAACATTCTTCTTAATTTCACATGATTGCTTGAACTCAGCAGTTACACTGGGCGCTGTGGCAGCGCTTTATTTAAAAATTTAGATAAGAAAGTCCTTTTTGTACTGTGAGACCACTCCTAGCCGTTATCGCGCGCTGAAGAAGTAGAGACAGTTTCAAAAACTCCATTTCATTGACTTCCTAACGGTATCGGTTCGTTTCAATTACAACCGTTCCGTCACATATTCGTACCATCATGTATCTAACGATATTTTTCAAATATTACCAGGTTGCATCGCTTTTAGCAGTAAAACGATTGACTGTAGGACTTAATTGAACTGATTTTTGACTTTGAACTCATAAATGTGATAAATGAGCCAAATGGACTCCAAGAAATAAACATTCTTCTTAACTCGACATGATTGCCGGAACTCAGCGATTACACTGGGCGCTGTGGTAGCGCTTTAATTAAAAATTTAGATAAATAAGTCATTTTTTACTGTGGGACCAATCCTAGCCGTTAGTTTGCGCTGAAGAAATAGAGACAGTTTCAAAAACGACATTTCATTGACTTTCTAACGGTGTCAATCCGTTTGAGTTGCAACGGTTGCGTCACATATTCGTACCAACATGTATTTAGTGATTTTTTCCGATATTACTAAGTTGTATCGCTTTTAACAGTGAAACGATTGACTGTGGGACTTAGTTGAACTGATTCTGGACTGTGACCTTATAAATGTGATAAATGAGCCAATTGGACTCGAAGGAATAACATTCTTCTTATTTTGACATGATTGCTGGAATTCAGCGATTACATTAAGCTCTGTGGTAGCGATTTATTTAAAAATTTAGATAAGTAAATCTTTTCTACTGTGGGACCAATCCTGGCCGTTAGCACGCGCTGAAGAAGTAGAGACAGTTTCAAAAACTACATTTCATTGACTTTCTAACGGTATCAGTCTGTTTGAGTGACAACGGTTCCGTCACATACTTGTACCTACATTTATTTAGCGATACTTTTCTGATATTACTAGGTTGCATCGCTTTTAACAGTGAAACATTTGACTGTGGGACTTAATTGAACTGATTTTGGGCTTTGACTTTATAAAGATGTTAAATGACCCAGTTTGACTACAAGAAATAACATTCTTCTTAATTAGACATGATTGCTGGAATTCAGCGAGTACACTAATTTCTGTGGTAGCGCTTTATTTGAAAAATTAGATAAATAAGTCTTTTTTCACTGTGGGATCAATCCTGGCCGTTAGCACACGCTGAAGAAATAGAGACATTCTCAAAAACTACATTTCATTGACTTCTTGCCGGTATCAATCCGTTTGAGTTACAACGGTTGCGTCACATATTCGTACCAACATATATTTAGTGATCGTTTCCCGATATTACTATGTTGCATCGCTTTTAACAGTGAAGCGACTGACTGTGGGACTTAATTTAACTGATTTTGGACTTTGACGTTATAAATGTGATAAATGAGTCAACTGGACTGTAAGAAATAACATTCTTATTAATTTGGAATGATTGCCGAAACTCATCCATTACACCGGGTGCTGTGGTAGCGCTTCATTTAAAAATTTAGTTAAATAATTCAATCTGTACTGTGGGACCAATCGTAGCCGTTATAGCGCGCTGAAGAAATAGAGACAGTTTCAAAAACTACATTTCAATGACTTTCCTACGGTATCAGTCCGTTTGAGTTACAACGGTTGCGTCACATATTCGTACCAACATGTATTTAGTGATTTTTTCCGATATTACTAAGTTGTATCGCTTTTAACAGTGAAACGATTGACTGTGGGACTTAGTTGAACTGATTCTGGACTGTGACCTTATAAATGTGATAAATGAGCCAATTGGACTCGAAGGAATAACATTCTTCTTATTTTGACATGATTGCTGGAATTCAGCGATTACATTAAGCTCTGTGGTAGCGATTTATTTAAAAATTTAGATAAGTAAATCTTTTCTACTGTGGGACCAATCCTGGCCGTTAGCACGCGCTGAAGAAGTAGAGACAGTTTCAAAAACTACATTTCATTGACTTTCTAACGGTATCAGTCTGTTTGAGTGACAACGGTTCCGTCACATACTTGTACCTACATTTATTTAGCGATACTTTTCTGATATTACTAGGTTGCATCGCTTTTAACAGTGAAACATTTGACTGTGGGACTTAATTGAACTGATTTTGGGCTTTGACTTTATAAAGATGTTAAATGACCCAGTTTGACTACAAGAAATAACATTCTTCTTAATTAGACATGATTGCTGGAATTCAGCGAGTACACTAATTTCTGTGGTAGCGCTTTATTTGAAAAATTAGATAAATAAGTCTTTTTTCACTGTGGGATCAATCCTGGCCGTTAGCACACGCTGAAGAAATAGAGACATTCTCAAAAACTACATTTCATTGACTTCTTGCCGGTATCAATCCGTTTGAGTTACAACGGTTGCGTCACATATTCGTACCAACATATATTTAGTGATCGTTTCCCGATATTACTATGTTGCATCGCTTTTAACAGTGAAGCGACTGACTGTGGGACTTAATTTAACTGATTTTGGACTTTGACCTTATAAATGTGATAAATGAGTCAACTGGACTGTAAGAAATAACATTCTTATTAATTTGGCATGATTGCCGAAACTCATCCATTACACCGGGTGCTGTGGTAGCGCTTCATTTAAAAATTTAGTTAAATAATTCAATCTGTACTGTGGGACCAATCGTAGCCGTTATAGCGCGCTGAAGAAATAGAGACAGTTTCAAAAACTACATTTCAATGACTTTCCTACGGTATCAGTCCGTTTGAGTTACAACGGTTGCGTCATATATTCGTGCAAACATGTATTTAGCGATAGTATTCGGATATTACTAGGTTGCATCGCTTTTAACAGTGAAACGATTGACTGAGGGCCTCAATTGAACTGATTCTAGACTGTGACCTTATAAATGTGATAAATGAGGCAATTGGACTCCAAGGAAATACATTCTTCTTAATTTGACATGATTGCTGTAACTCAGCGATTATACTGGGCGCTGTGGTAGCGCTTTATTTAAAAATTTAGATAAATAAGTCTTTTTTTATTGTAGGACCAATCCTGGCCGTTAGCACACGTTGAAGAAAGAGAGACATTCTCAAAAACTTCATTTCATTGACTTCTTGCCAGTATCAATCCGTTTGAGTTACAACGGTTGCGTCACATATTCGTACCGACATGTATTTAGCAATAGTATTCGGATATTACTAGGTTGCATCGCTTTTAACAGTGAAACATTTGACTGTGGGACTTAATTGAACTGATTTTGGACTTTGACTTTATAAAGATGTTAAATGACCCAGTTTGACTACAAGAAATAACATTCTTCTTAATTCGACATGATTGCTGGAATTCAGCGAGTACACTAATCTCTGTGGTAGCGCTTTATTTGAAAAATTAGATAAATAAGTCTTTTTTTACTGTGGGATCAATCCTGGCCGTTAGCACACGCTGAAGAAATAGAGACATTCTCAAAAACTACATTTCATTGACTTCTTGCCGGTATCAATCCGTTTGAGTTACAACGGTTGCGTCACATATTCGTACCAACATATATTTAGTGATAGTTTTCCGATATTACTATGTTGCATCGCTTTTAACAGTGAACCGACTGACTGTGGGACTTAATTTAACTGATTTTGGACTTTGACCTTATAAATGTGATAAATGAGTCAACTGGACTGTAAGAAATAACATTCTTATTAATTTGGCATGATTGCCGAAACTCATCCATTACACCGGGTACTGTGGTAGCGCTTCATATAAAAATTTAGATAAATAACTCATTCTGTACTGTGGGACCAATCGCAGCCGTTATCGCGCGCTGAAGAAATAGAGACAGTTTCAAAAACTACATTTCAATGACTTTCTAACGGTATCAGTCCGTTTGAGTTACAACGGTTGCGTCATATATTCGTACCAACATGTAGTTAGTGATTTTATTCCGATATTACTAAGTTGTATCGCTTTTAACAGTGAAACGATTGACTCTGGGACTTAATTGAACTGATTCTGGACTGTGACCTTTTAAATTTGATAAATGAGACAATTGGACTCCAAGAAATAACATTCTTCTTAATTTGACATGATTTCTGGAACTTAGAGATTTTACTGGTCGCTGTGGTAGTGCTTCATTTAAAAATTAGGATAAAAAAGTCATTTTTCACTGTGGGACCAAACCTAGGCGTTAGCGCGCGCTGAAGAAGTGGAGACAGTGTTAAATACTACATTTCACTGACTTTCTAACGGTATCAGTCCCTTTGAGTTACAACGGTTGCGTCCCATATTCGTACAAACATGTATTTAGCGATAGTATTCGGATATTACTAGGTTGCATCTTTTTTAACAGTGAAACGATTGATTGTGGGACTTAATTGAACTGATTCTGGACTGTGACCTTATAATTGTGATAAATGAGCCAATTGGACTCCAAGGAATAAAGTTCTTCTTAATTTCACATGATTATTGGAATTCAGCGATTACACTAGTCTCTGAGGTAGCGATTTATTTGAAAAATTAGATAAATAAGTCTTTTTTTACTGTGGGATCAATCCTGGCCGTTAGCACACGCTGAAGAAATAGAGACATTCTCAAAAACTACATTTCATTGACTTCTTGCCGGTATCAATCCGTTTGAGTTACAACGGTTGCGTCACATATTCGTACCAACATATATTTAGTGATAGTTTTCCGATATTACTATGTTGCATCGCTTTTAACAGTGAACCGACTGACTGTGGGACTTAATTTAACTGATTTTGGACTTTGACCTTATAAATGTGATAAATGAGTCAACTGGACTGTAAGAAATAACATTCTTATTAATTTGGCATGATTGCCGAAACTCATCCATTACACCGGGTACTGTGGTAGCGCTTCATATAAAAATTTAGATAAATAACTCATTCTGTACTGTGGGACCAATCGCAGCCGTTATCGCGCGCTGAAGAAATAGAGACAGTTTCAAAAACTACATTTCAATGACTTTCTAACGGTATCAGTCCGTTTGAGTTACAACGGTTGCGTCATATATTCGTACCAACATGTAGTTAGTGATTTTATTCCGATATTACTAAGTTGTATCGCTTTTAACAGTGAAACGATTGACTCTGGGACTTAATTGAACTGATTCTGGACTGTGACCTTTTAAATTTGATAAATGAGACAATTGGACTCCAAGAAATAACATTCTTCTTAATTTGACATGATTTCTGGAACTTAGAGATTTTACTGGTCGCTGTGGTAGTGCTTCATTTAAAAATTAGGATAAAAAAGTCATTTTTCACTGTGGGACCAAACCTAGGCGTTAGCGCGCGCTGAAGAAGTGGAGACAGTGTTAAATACTACATTTCACTGACTTTCTAACGGTATCAGTCCCTTTGAGTTACAACGGTTGCGTCCCATATTCGTACAAACATGTATTTAGCGATAGTATTCGGATATTACTAGGTTGCATCTTTTTTAACAGTGAAACGATTGATTGTGGGACTTAATTGAACTGATTCTGGACTGTGACCTTATAATTGTGATAAATGAGCCAATTGGACTCCAAGGAATAAAGTTCTTCTTAATTTCACATGATTATTGGAATTCAGCGATTACACTAGTCTCTGAGGTAGCGATTTATTTGAAAAATTAGATAAATAAGTCTTTTTTTACTGTGGGATCAATCCTGGCCGTTAGCACACGCTGAAGAAATAGAGACATTCTCAAAAACTACATTTCATTGACTTCTTGCCGGTATCAATCCGTTTGAGTTACAACGGTTGCGTCACATATTCTTACCAACATATATTTAGTGATAGTTTTCCGATATTACTATGTTGCATCGCTTTTAACAGTGAACCGACTGACTGTGGGACTTAATTTAACTGATTTTGGACTTTGACCTTATAAATGTGATAAATGAGTCAACTGGACTGTAAGAAATAACATTCTTATTAATTTGGCATGATTGCCGAAACTCATCCATTACACCGGGTACTGTGGTAGCGCTTCATATAAAAATTTAGATAAATAACTCATTCTGTACTGTGGGACCAATCGCAGCCGTTATCGCGCGCTGAAGAAATAGAGACAGTTTCAAAAACTACATTTCAATGACTTTCTAACGGTATCAGTCCGTTTGAGTTACAACGGTTGCGTCATATATTCGTACCAACATGTAGTTAGTGATTTTATTCCGATATTACTAAGTTGTATCGCTTTTAACAGTGAAACGATTGACTGTAGGACTTAATTGAACTGATTTTTGACTTTGACCTTATAAATGTGATAAATGAGACAATTGAACTCCAAGAAATAACATGCTTCTTAATTTGACATGATTGCTTGAACTCAGCAGTTACACTGGGCGCTGTGGCAGCGCTTTATTTAAAAATTTAGATAAAAAAAGTCCTTTTTGAATAGTGTGACCACTACTAGCCGTTATCGCGCGCTGAAGAAATAGAGACAGTTTCAAAAACTACATTTCATTGACTTTCTAACGGTGTCAATCCGTTTGAGTTACAGCGGTTGCGTCACATATTCGTACCAACATGTATTTAGTGATTTTTTCCGATATTACTAAGTTGTATCGCTTTTAACTGTGAAACGATTGACTGTGGGACTTAGTTGAACTGATTCTGGACTGTGACCTTATAAATGTGATGAATGAGCCAATTGGACTCGAAGGAATAACATTCTTCTTAATTTGACATGATTGCTGGAATTCAGCGATTACATTAGGCTCTGTGGTAGCGCTTTATTTAAAAAGTTAGATAAATAAGTCTTTTTCTACTGTGGGACCAATCCAGGCGGTTAGCACGCGCTGAATAAATAGAAACAGTTTCAAAGACTACATTTCATTGACTTTCCTACGGTATCAGTCTGTTTGAGTGACAACAGTTCTGTCACATACTTGTACCTACATTTATTTAGCGATACTTTTCTGATATTACTAGGTTGCATTGCCTTTAACAGTGAAACGATTGATTGTGGGACGTAACATAACTGATTTTGGACTTTGACTTTAAGAATGTGATAAATGAGACAATTGAAGTCCAAGAAATAACATTCTTCTTAATTTCACATGATTATTGGAATTCAGCGATTACATTAGGGTCTGTGGTAGCGCTTTATTTAAAAATTTAGATAAGTAAGTCCTTTTTTACTGTGGGACCAATCCTGGCCGTTAGCACGCGCTGAAGAAGTAGAGACAGTTTCAAAAACTACATTTCAATGACTTTCTAACAGTATCAGTCTGTTTAAGTGACCACGGCTCCGCCACATACTCGTACCAACATGTATTTAGCGATACTTTTCTGATATTACTAGGTTGCATTGCCTTTAACAGTGAAACGATTGACTGTGGCACGTAATATATCTGATTTTGGACTTTGACTTTAAGAATGTGATAAATGAGACAATTAAACTCCAAGAAGTAACATTCTTCTTAATTTCACATGATTGCTTGAACTCAGCAGTTACACTCGGCGCTGTGGCAGCGCTTTATTTAAAAATTTAGATAAGAAAGTCCATTTTGTACTGTGAGACCACTCCTAGCCGTTATCGCGCGCTGAAGAAGTAGAGACAGTTTCAAAAACTCCATTTCATTGACTTCCTAACGGTATCGGTTCGTTTCAATTACAACGGTTCCGTCACATATTCGTACCATCATGTATCTAACGATATTTTTCAAATATTACCAGGTTGCATCGCTTTTAGCAGTAAAACGATTGACTGTAGGACTTAATTGAACTGATTTTTGACTTTGAACTCATAAATGTGATAAATGAGCCAAATGGACTCCAAGAAATAACATTCTTCTTAACTCGACATGATTGCCGGAACTCAGCGATTACACTGGGCGCTGTGGTAGCGCTTTAATTAAAAATTTAGATAAATAAGTCATTTTTTACTGTGGGACCAATCCTAGCCGTTAGTTTGCGCTGAAGAAATAGAGACAGTTTCAAAAACGACATTTCATTGACTTTCTAACGGTGTCAATCCGTTTGAGTTGCAACGGTTGCGTCACATATTCGTACCAACATGTATTTAGTGATTTTTTCCGATATTACTAAGTTGTATCGCTTTTAACAGTGAAACGATTGACTGTGGGACTTAGTTGAACTGATTCTGGACTGTGACCTTATAAATGTGATAAATGAGCCAATTGGACTCGAAGGAATAACATTCTTCTTATTTTGACATGATTGCTGGAATTCAGCGATTACATTAAGCTCTGTGGTAGCGATTTATTTAAAAATTTAGATAAGTAAATCTTTTCTACTGTGGGACCAATCCTGGCCGTTAGCACGCGCTGAAGAAGTAGAGACAGTTTCAAAAACTACATTTCATTGACTTTCTAACGGTATCAATCTGTTTGAGTGACAACGGTTCCGTCACATACTTGTACCTACATTTATTTAGCGATACTTTTCTGATATTACTAGGTTGCATTGCCTTTAACAGTGAAACGATTGATTGTGGGACGTAACATAACTGATTTTGGACTTTGACTTTAAGAATGTGATAAATGAGACAATTGAACTCCAAGAAATAACATTCTTCTTAATTTGACATGATTGCTTGAACTCAGCAGTTATACTGGGCGCTGTGGCAGCGCTTTATTTAAAAATTTAGATAAAGAAAGTCCTTTTTGTACTGTGTGACCACTACTAGCCGTTATCGCGCGCTGAAGAAATAGAGACAGTTTCAAAAACTACATTTCATTGACTTTCTAACAGTGTCAATCCATTTGAGTTACAGCGGTTGCGTCACATATTCGTATCAACATGTATTTAGTGATTTTTTCCGATATTACTAAGTTGTATCGCTTTTAACAGTAAAACGATTGACTGTGGGACTTAGTTGAACTGATTCTGGACTGTGACCTTATAAATGTGATAAATGAGCCAATTGGACTCGAAGGAATAACATTCTTCTTAATTTGACATGATTGCTGGAACTCAGCGATTACACTGGGCGCTGTGGTAGCGCTTTATTTAAAATTAAGATAAATAAGTCATTTTTTACTGTGGGACCAATCCTAGACGTTAGTTCGCGCTGAAGAAATAGAGACAATTTCAAAAAAAACATTTCATTGTCTTTCTAACGGTGTCAGTCCGTATGAGTTACAACGGTTGGGTCACATATTCGTACCAACATGTATTTAGCGATATTTTTTCTGATATTACTGGGTTGCATTGCCTTTAACAGTGAAACGATTGATTGTGGGACGTAACATAACTGATTCTGGACTTTGACTTTAAGAATCTGATAAATTAGACAACTGAACTCCAAGAAATAACATTCTTCTTAATTTCACATGATTATTGGAATTCAGCGATTACATTAGTCTCTGTGGTAGCGTTTTATTTAAAAATTTAGATCAGTAAGTCCTTTTTTACTGTGGGACCAATCCTGGCCGTTAGCACGCGCTGAAGAAGTAGAGACAATTTCAAAAACTACATTTCAATGAACAGTATCAGTCTGTTTAAGTGACCACGGTTCCGCCACATACTCGTACCAACATTTATTTAGCGATACTTTTCTGATATTACTAGGTTGCATTGCCTTTAACAGTGAAACGATTGACTGTGGCACGTAATATAACTGATTTTGGACTTTGACTTTAGTAATGTGATAAATAAGACAATTAAACTCCAAGAAGTAACGTTTTTCTTAATTTGACATGATTGCTTGAACTCAGCAGTTACACTGGGCGCTGTGGCAGCGCTTTATTTAAAAATTTAGACAAGAAAGTCCTTTTTGTACTGTGAGACCACTCCTAGCCGTTATCGCGCGCTGAAGAAGTAGAGACAGTTTCAAAAACTCCATTTTATTCACTTTCTAACGGTATCAGTTCCTTTCTATTACAACGGTTCCGTCACATATTCGTACCAACATGTATTTAGTGATTTTTTCCGATATTACTAAGTTGTATCGCTTTTAGCAGTGAAACGATTCACTGTGGGACTTAGTTGAACTGATTCTGGACTGTGACCTTATAATTGTGATAAATAAGCCAATTGGACTCCAAGGAATAAAGTTCTTCTTAATTTCACATGATTATTGGAATTTAGCGATTACATTAGGCTCTGTGGTAGCGATTTATTTAAAAATTTAGATAAGTAAGTCTTTTTTACTGTGGGACCAATCCTGGCCATTAGCACGCGCAGAAGAAGTAGAGACAGTTTCAAAAACTAAATTTCATTGACTTTCTAACGGTATCAGTCTGTTTGAGTGACAAAGGTTCCGTCACATACTTGTACCAACATGTATTTAGTGATTTTTTCCGATATTACTAAGTTGTATGGCTTTTAACAGTGAAACGATTGACTGTAGGACTTAATTGAACTGATTTTTGACTTTGACCTTACAAATGTGATAAATGAGCCAATTGGACTCCAAGAAATAACATTCTTCGTAACTCGACATGATTTCCGGAACTCAGCGATTACACTGGACCCTGTGGTAGCGCTTCATTTAAAAATTTAGATAAATAAGTCATTCTTTACTGTGGGACCAATCCTAGCCGTTATCGCGCGCTGAAGAAAGAGAGACATTTTCAAAAACTACATTTCAATGACTTTCTAACAGTAACAGTCTGTTTGAGTGACAACGGTTCCGTCACATACTTGTACCAATATTTATTTAGCGATACCTTTCTAATATTACTAGGTTGCATTGCCTTTAACAGTGAAACGATTGATTGTGGGACGTAACAGAACTGATTTTGGACTTTGACTTTTAGGATGTGATAAATGAGACAATTGAACTCCAAGAAATAACATTCTTCTTAATTTCACATGATTGCCAAATCTCAGCGATTACACTGGGCGCTGTGGCAGCGCTTCATTTAAAAATTAGGATAAAAAAGTCAATTTTTACTGTGGGACCAATCCTAGCCGTTAGCGTGCGTTGAACAAGCAGAGACAGTTTCAAATACTATATTTCACTGCCTTTCTAACGGTATCAGTCCCTTTGAGTTACAACGGTTCTGTCACATACTCGTACCAACACTTATTTAGCGATATTTTTCCGATATTACTAAGTTGCATCGCTTTTAACAGTGAAGCGATTGACTGTGGAACTTAATTGAACTGATTCTGGACTGTGACCTTATCATTGTGATAACTGAGCCAATTGGACTCCAAGGAATAACATTCTTCTTAATTTCACATGATTATTGGAATTCAGCGAATACATTAGGCTCTGTGGTAGCGCTTTATTTAAAAATTTAGATAAATATGTCATTTTTTACTGTGGGACCAATCCTAGCCCTTAGTTCGCGCTGAAGAAATAGAGACAGTTTCAAAAACTCCATTTCATTGACTTTTTAACGGTGTCAGTTCGTTTCAATTACAACGGTTCCGTCACATATTCGTAACATCATGTACTTAACGATAGTTTTCAAATATTACCAGGTTGCATCGCTTTTAACAGTAAAACGATTGACTGTAGGACTTAATTAAACTGATTTTTGACTTTGACCTTAGAAATGTGATAAATGAGCCAATTGGACTCCAAGAAATAACATTCTTCTTAACTCGACATGATTGCCGGAACACAGCGAATACACTGGGCCCTGTGGTAGCGCTTCATTTAAAAATTTAGATAAATAAGTCATTTTTTACTGTGGGACCAATCCTAGCCGTTATCGCGCTCTGAAGAAGTAGAGACAGTTTTAAAAACTACATTTCAATGACTTTCTAACAGTATCAGTCTGTTTGAGTGACAACGGTTCTGTCACATACTCGTACCAACATTTATTTAGCGACACTTTTCTGATATTACTAGCTTACATTGCCTTTAATATAACTGATTTTGGACTTTGACTTTAAGAATGTGATAAATGAGAAAATTGAACTCCAAGAAATAACATTCTTCTTAATTTGACATATTGCTTGAACTCAGCAGTTACACTGGGCGCTGTGGCAGCGCTTTATTTAAAAATTTAGATAAATAAGTCATTTTTTACTGTGGGACCTATCCTAGCCGTTATCGCGCGCTGAAGAAATAGAGACAGTTTCAAAAACTCCATTTCATTGACTTTTTAACGGCGTCAGTTCGTTTCAATTACAACGGTTCCGTCACATATTCGTAACATCATGTACTTAACGATAGTTTTCAAATATTACCAGGTTGCATCGCTTTTAACAGTGAATCGATTGACTGTGGGACTTAGTTGAACTGATTCTGGACTGTGACCTTATAATTGTGATAAATGAGCCAATTGGACTCCAAGGAATAAAGTTCTTCTTAATTTCACATGATTATTGGAATTCAGCGATTACATTAGGCTCTGTGGTAGCGATTTATTTAAAAATTTAGATAAGTAAGTCTTTTTTTAATGTGGGACCAATCCTGGCCGTTAGCACGCGCTGAAGAAGTAGAGACAGTTTCAAAAACTACATTTCATTGTCTTTCTAACGGTATCAGTCTGTTTGAGTGACAACGGTTCCGTCACATACTTGTACCAACATTTATTTAGCGATACCTTTTTAATATTACTAGGTTGCATTGCCTTTAACAGTGAAACGATTGATTGTGGGACGTAACATAACTGATTTTGGACTTTGACTTTTAGGATGTGATAAATGAGACAATTGAACTCCAAGAAATAACATTCTTCTTAATTTCACATGATTGCCAAATCTCAGCGATTACACTGGGCGCTGTGGCAGCGCTTCATTTAAAAATTAAGATAAAAAAGTCATTTTTTACTGTGGGACCAATCCTAGCCGTTAGCGTGCGTTGAACAAGCAGAGACAGTTTCAAATACTATATTTCACTGCCTTTCTAACGGTATCAGTCCCTTTGAGTTACAACGGTTCTGTCACATACTCGTACCAACACTTATTTAGCGATATTTTTCCGATATTACTAAGTTGCATCGCTTTTAACAGTGAAGCGATTGACTGTGGAACTTAATTGAACTGATTCTGGACTGTGACCTTATCATTGTGATAACTGAGCCAATTGGACTCCAAGGAAAAACATTCTTCTTAATTTCACATGATTATTGGAATTCAGCGAATACATTAGGCTCTGTGGTAGCGCTTTATTTAAAAATTTAGATAAATATGTCATTTTTTACTGTGGGACTAATCCTAGCCCTTAGCTCGCGCTGAAGAAATAGAGACAGTTTCAAAAACTCCATTTCATTGACTTTTTTACGGTGTCAGTTCGTTTCAATTACAACGGTTCCGTCACATATTCGTAACATCATGTACTTAACGATAGTTTTCAAATATTACCAGGTTGCATCGCTTTTAACAGTAAAACGATTGACTGTAGGACTTAATTAAACTGATTTATGACTTTGACCTTAGAAATGTGATAAATGAGCCAATTGGACTCCAAGAAATAACATTCTTCTTAACTCGACATGATTGCCGGAACACAGCGAATACACTGGGCCCTGTGGTAGCGCTTCATTTAAAAAATTAGATAAACAAGTCATTTTTTACTGTGGGACCAATCCTAGCCGTTATTGCGCGCTGAAGAAGTAGAGACAGTTTTAAAAACTACATTTCATTGACTTTCTAACAGTATCAGTCTGCTTGAGTGACAACGGTTCTGTCACATACTCGTACCAACATTTATTTAGCGACACTTTTCTGATATTACTAGCTTACATTGCCTTTAATATAACTGATTTTGGACTTTGACTTTAAGAATGTGATAAATGAGAAAATTGAACTCCAAGAAATAACATTCTTCTTAATTTGACATATTGCTTGAACTCAGCAGTTACACTGGGCGCTGTGGCAGCGCTTTATTTAAAAATTTAGATAAATAAGTCATTTTTTACTGTGGGACCTATCCTAGCCGTTATCGCGCGCTGAAGAAATAGAGACAGTTTCAAAAACTCCATTTCATTGACTTTTTAACGGTGTCAGTTCGTTTCAATTACAACGGTTCCGTCACATATTCGTAACATTATGTACTTAACGATAGTTTTCAAATATTACCAGGTTGCATCGCTTTTAACAGTAAAACGATTGACTGTAGGACTTAATTAAACTGATTTTTGACTTTGACCTTACAAATGTGATAAATGAGCCAATTGGACTCCAAGAAATAACATTCTTCTTAACTCGACATGATTGCCGGAACTCAGCGATTACACTGGACCCTGTGGTAGCGCTTCATTTAAAAATTTAGATAAATAAGTCATTCTTTACTGTGGGACCAATCCTAGCCGTTATCGCGCGCTGAAGAAAGAGAGACATTTTCAAAAACTAAATTTCAATGACTTTCTAACAGTAACAGTCTGTTTGAGTGACAACGGTTCCGTCACATACTTGTACCAACATTTATTTAGCGATACCTTTCTAATATTACTAGGTTGCATTGCCTTTAACAGTGAAACGATTGATTGTGGGACGTAACATAACTGATTTTGGACTTTGACTTTTAGGATGTGATAAATGAGACAATTGAACTCCAAGAAATAAAATTCTTCTTAATTTCACATGATTGCCAAATCTCAGCGATTACACTGGGCGCTGTGGCAGCGCTTCATTTAAAAATTAAGATAAAAAAGTCATTTTTTACTGTGGGACCAATCCTAGCCGTTAGCGTGCGTTGAACAAGCAGAGACAGTTTCAAATACTATATTTCACTGCCTTTCTAACGGTATCAGTCCCTTTGAGTTACAACGGTTCTGTCACATACTCGTACCAACACTTATTTAGCGATATTTTTCCGATATTACTAAGTTGCATCGTTTTTAACAGTGAAGCGATTGACTGTGGAACTTAATTGAACTGATTCTGGACTGTGACCTTATCATTGTGATAACTGAGCCAATTGGACTCCAAGGAAAAACATTCTTCTTAATTTCACATGATTATTGGAATTCAGCGAATACATTAGGCTCTGTGGTAGCGCTTTATTTAAAAATTTAGATAAATATGTCATTTTTTTACTGTGGGACTAATCCTAGCCCTTAGCTCGCGCTGAAGAAATAGAGACAGTTTCAAAAACTCCATTTCATTGACTTTTTTACGGTGTCAGTTCGTTTCAATTACAACGGTTCCGTCACATATTCGTAACATCATGTACTTAACGATAGTTTTCAAATATTACCAGGTTGCATCGCTTTTAACAGTAAAACGATTGACTGTAGGACTTAATTAAACTGATTTATGACTTTGACCTTAGAAATGTGATAAATGAGCCAATTGGACTCCAAGAAATAACATTCTTCTTAACTCGACATGATTGCCGGAACACAGCGAATACACTGGGCCCTGTGGTAGCGCTTCATTTAAAAAATTAGATAAACAAGTCATTTTTTACTGTGGGACCAATCCTAGCCGTTATTGCGCGCTGAAGAAGTAGAGACAGTTTTAAAAACTACATTTCATTGACTTTCTAACAGTATCAGTCTGCTTGAGTGACAACGGTTCTGTCACATACTCGTACCAACATTTATTTAGCGACACTTTTCTGATATTACTAGCTTACATTGCCTTTAATATAACTGATTTTGGACTTTGACTTTAAGAATGTGATAAATGAGAAAATTGAACTCCAAGAAAAAACATTCTTCTTAATTTGACATATTGCTTGAACTCAGCAGTTACACTGGGCGCTGTGGCAGCGCTTTATTTAAAAATTTAGATAAATAAGTCATTTTTTACTGTGGGACCTATCCTAGCCGTTATCGCGCGCTGAAGAAATAGAGACAGTTTCAAAAACTCCATTTCATTGACTTTTTAACGGTGTCAGTTCGTTTCAATTACAACGGTTCCGTCACATATTCGTAACATTATGTACTTAACGATAGTTTTCAAATATTACCAGGTTGCATCGCTTTTAACAGTAAAACGATTGACTGTAGGACTTAATTAAACTGATTTTTGACTTTGACCTTACAAATGTGATAAATGAGCCAATTGGACTCCAAGAAATAACATTCTTCTTAACTCGACATGATTGCCGGAACTCAGCGATTACTCTGGACCCTGTGGTAGCGCTTCATTTAAAAATTTAGATAAATAAGTCATTCTTTACTGTGGGACCAATCCTAGCCGTTATCGCGCGCTGAAGAAAGAGAGACATTTTCAAAAACTACATTTCAATGACTTTCTAACAGTAACAGTCTGTTTGAGTGACAACGGTTTCGTCACATATTTGTACCAACATTTATTTAGCGATACCTTTCTAATATTACTAGGTTGCATTGCCTTTAACAGTGAAACGATTGATTGTGGGACGTAACATAACTGATTTTGGACTTTGACTTTTAGGATGTGATAAATTAGACAATTGAACTCCAAGAAATAACATTCTTCTTAATTTGACATGATTGCCAAATCTCAGCGATTACACTGGGCGCTGTGGCAGCGCTTCATTTAAAAATTAAGATAAAAAAGTCATTTTTTACTGTGGGACCAATCCTAGCCGTTAGCGTGCGTTGAACAAGCAGAGAAAGTTTCAAATACTATATTTCACTGCCTTTCTAACGTTATCGGTCCCTTTGAGTTACAACGGTTCTGTCACATACTCGTACCAACACTTATTTAGCGATATTTTTCCGATATTACTAAGTTGCATCGTTTTTAACAGTGAAGCGATTGACTGTCGAACTTAATTGAACTGATTCTGGACTGTGACCTTATCATTGTGATAACTGAGCCAATTGGACTCCAAGGAATAACATTCTTCTTAATTTCACATGATTATTTGAATTCAGCGATTACATTAGGCCCTGTGGTAGCGCTTCATTTAAAAATTTAGATAAATAAGTCATTTTTTACTGTGGGACCAATCCTAGCCGTTATCGCGCTCTGAAGAAGTAGAGACAGTTTTAAAAACTACATTTCAATGACTTTCTAACAGTATCAGTCTGTTTGAGTGACAACGGTTCTGTCACATACTTGTACCAACATTTATTTAGCGATACTTTTCTGATATTACTAGCTTACATTGCCTTTAATATAACTGATTTTGGACTTTGACTTTAAGAATGTGATAAATGAGAAAATTGAACTCCAAGAAATAACATTCTTCTTAATTTGACATCATTGCTTGAACTCAGCAGTTACACTGGGCGCTGTGGCAGCGCTTTATTTAAAAATTTAGATAAAAAAGTCCTTTTTGTACTGTGTGACCACTACTAGCCGTTATCGCGCGCTGAAGAAATAGAGACAGTTTCAAAAACTCCATTTCATTGACTTTTTAACGGTGTCAGTTCGTTTCAATTGCAACGGTTCCGTCACATATTCGTAAAATCATGTACTTAACGATAGTTTTCAAGTATTACCAGGTTGCATCGCTTTTCACAGTAAAACGATTGACTGTAGGACTTAATTAAACTGATTTTTGTCTTTGACCTTACAAATGTGATAAATGAGCCAATTGGACTCCAAGAAATAACATTCTTCTTAACTCGACATGATTGCCGGAACACAGCGAAAACACTGGGCCCTGTGGTAGCGCTTCATTTAAAAATTTAGATAAATAAGTCATTTTTTACTGTGGTACCAATCCTAGCCGTTATCGCGCGCTGAAGAAGTAGAGACAGTTTTAAAAACTACATTTCAATGACTTTCTAACAGTATCAGTCTGTTTGAGTGACAACGGTTCCGTCACATACTCGTACCAACATTTATTTAGCGACACTTTTCTGATATTACTAGCTTACATTGCCTTTAATATAACTGATTTTGGACTTTGCCTTTAAGAATGTGATAAATGAGAAAATTGAACTCCAAGAAATAACATTCTTCTTAATTTGACATATTGCTTGAACTCAGCAGTTACAATGGGCGCTGTGGCAGCGCTTTATTTAAAAATTTAGATAAAAAAGTCCTTTTTGTACTGTGTGACCACTACTAGCCGTTATCGCGCGCTGAAGAAATAGAGACAGTTTCAAAAACTCCATTTCATTGACTTTTTAACGGTGTCAGTTCGTTTTAATTACAAAGGTTCCGTCACATATTCGTAACATCATGTACTTAACGATAGTTTTCAAATATTACCAGGTTGCATCGCTTTTAACAGTAAAACGATTGACTGTAGGACTTAATTAAACTGATTTTTGACTTTGACCTTACAAATGTGATAAATGAGCCAACTGGACTCCAAGAAATAACATTCTTCTAAATTTCACATGATTATTGGAATTCAGCGATTACATTAGGCTCTGTGGTAGCGATTTATTTAAAAATTTAGATAGGTAAGTCTTTTTTTACTGTGGGACCAATCCTGGCCGTTAGCACGCGCTGAAGAAGTAGAGACAGTTTTAAAAACTACATTTCATTGACTTTCTAACGGTATCAGTCTGTTTGAGTGACAACGGTTCCGTCACATACTTGAACCAACATGTATTTAGTGATTTTTTCGGATATTACTAAGTTGTATCGCTTTTAACAGTGAAACGATTGACTGTGGGACTTAGTTGAACTGATTTTGGACTGTGACCTTATAAATGTGATAAATGAGCCAATTGGACTCGAAGGAAAAACATTCTTCTTAATTTGACATGATTGCTGGAATTCAGCGATTACATTAGGCTCTGTGGTAACGCTTTATTTAAAAAGTTAGATAAATAAGTCTTTTTCTACTGTGGGACCAATCCCGGCGGTTAGCACGCGCTGAATAAGGAGGAACAGTTTCAAGGACTACATTTCATTGACTTTCTAGCGGCATAAATTCGTTTGAGTGACAACGGTTCCGTCACATACTTGAACCAACATTTATTTAGCGACACTTTTGTGATATTACTAGGTTGCATGGCCTTTAACAGTGAAACGATTGATTGGGGGACGTAACATAAATGATTTTGGACTTTGACTTTAAGATTGTGATAAATGAGACAATTGAATTCCAAGAAAAAACATTCTTCTTAATTTGACATGATTGCTTGAACTCAGCAGTTACACTGGGCGCTGTGGCAGCTCTTTATTTAAAAATTTAGATAAAAAAGTCCTTTTTGTACTGTGTGACCACTACTAGCCGTTATCGCGCGCTGAAGAAATAGAGACAGTTTCAAAAAGTCCATTTCATTGACTTTCTAACGGTGGCAATCCGTTTGAGTTACAGCGGTTGCGTCACATATTCGTACCAACATGTATTTAGTGATTTTTTCCGATATTACTAAGTTGCATTGCTTTTAACAGTGAAACGATTGATTGTGGGACGTAACATAACTGATTCTGGTCTTTGACTTTAAGAATGTGATAAATGAGACAATTGAACTCCAAGAAATAACATTCTTTTTAATTTCACACGATTATTGGACTTCAGCGATTACATTAGTCTCTGTGGTAGCGCTTTATTTAAAAATATAGATAAGTAAGTCCTTTTTTACTGTGGGACCAATCCTGGCCGTTAGCACGCGCTGAAGAAGTAGAGACAGTTTCAAAAACTACATTTCAATGACTTTCTAACAGTATCAGTCTGTTTAAGTGACCAGGGTTCCGCTACATACTCGTACCAACATTTATTTAGCGATGCTTTTCAAATATTACCAGGTTGCATCGCTTTTAACAGTAAAACGATTGACTGTAGGATTTATTTAACTTGATTTTTGACTTTGACCTTATAAATGTGATAAATGAGCCAAATGGACTCCAAGAAATAACATTCTTCTTAACTCGACATGATTGCCGGAACTCAGCGATTACACTGGGCGCTGTGGCAGCGCTTTAATTAAAAATTTAGATAAATAAGTCATTTTTTACTGTGGGACCAATCCTAGCCCTTAGTTCGCGCTGAAGAAATAGAGACAGTTTCAAAAACTACATTTCATTGACTTTCTAACGGTGTCAATCCGTTTGTGTTACAACGGTTGCGTCACATATTCGTACCAACATGTATTTAGCAATAGTATTCGGATATTGCTAGGTTGCATTGCTTTTAACAGTGAAACGTTTGACTGTGGGACTTAATTGAACTGACTTTGGACTTTGATCTAATAAATGTGATAAATGAGCCATTTTGACATCAAGAAATAACATTCTTCTTAATTTGACACGATTGCTGGAACTCAGCGATTACACTGGGCGCTGTGGTAGCGCTTTATTTAAAAATTTAGATAAAAAAGTCCTTTTTGTACTGTGTGACCACTACTAGCCGTTATCGCGCGCTGAAGAAATAGAGACATTTTTAAAAACTACATTTCAATGACTTTCTAACAGTATCAGTCTGTTTGAGTGACAACGGTTCCGTCACATACTTGAACCAACATGTATTTAGTGATTTTTTCCGATATTACTAAGTTGTATCGCTTTTAACAGTGAAACAATTGATTGTGGGACTTAATTGAACTGATTCTGGACTGTGACCTTATAATTGTGATAAATGAGCCAATTGGACTCCAAGGAATAAAGTTCTTCTTAATTTCACATGATTATTGGAATTCAGCGATTACATTAGGCTCTGTGGAAGCGATTTATTAAAAAATTTAGATAAGTAAGTCTTTTTTTACTGTGGGACCAATCCTGGCCGTTAGCACGCGCTGAAGAAGTAGAGACAGTTTCAAAAACTACATTTCATTGACTTTCTAACGGTATCACTCTGCTTGAGTGACAACGGTTCCGTCACATACTTGAACCAACATGTATTTAGTGATTTTTTCCGATATTACTAAGTTGTATCGCTTTTAACAGTGAAACGATTGATTGGGGGACGTAACATAAATGATTTTGGACTTTGACTTTAAGATTGTGATAAATGAGACAATTGAACTCCAAGAAAAAACATTCTTCTTAATTTGACATGATTGCTTGAACTCAGTAGTTACACTGGGCGCTGTGGCAGCTGTTTATTTAAATATTTAGATAAAAAAGTCCTTTTTGTACTGTGTGACCACTACTAGCCGTTATCGCGCGCTGAAGAAATAGAGACAGTTTCAAAAAGTCCATTTCATTGACTTTCTAACGGTGTCAATCCGTTTGAGTTACAGCGGTTGCGTCACATATTCGTACCAACATGTATTTAGTGATTTTTTCCGATATTACTAAGTTGTATCGCTTTTAACAGTGAAACGATTGATTGTGGGACGTAACATAACTGATTCTGGACTTTGACTTTAAGAATGTGATAAATGAGACAATTGAACTCCAAGAAATAACATTCTTTTTAATTTCACATGATTATTGGACTTCAGCGATTACATTAGGCTCTGTGGTAGCGCTTCATTTAAAAATAAAGATAAGTAAGTCCTTTTTTACTGTGGGACCAATCCTGGCCGTTAGCACGCGCTGAAGAAGTAGAGACAGTTTCAAAAACTACATTTCAATGACTTTCTAACAGTATCAGTCTGTTTAAGTGACCAGGGTTCCGCCACATACTCGTACCAACATTTATTTAGCGATGCTTTTCAAATATTACCAGGTTGCATCGCTTTTAACAGTAAAACGATTGACTGTAGGACTTAATTGAACTGATTTTTGACTTTGACCTTATAAATGTGATAAATGAGCCAAATGGACTCCAAGAAATAACATTCTTCTTAACTCGACATGATTGCCGGAACTCAGCGATTACACTGGGCGCTGTGGCAGCGCTTTAATTAAAAATTTAGATAAATAAGTCATTTTTTACTGTGGGACCAATCCTAGCCCTTAGTTCGCGCTGAAGAAATAGAGACAGTTTCAAAAACTACATTTCATTGACTTTCTAACGGTGTCAATCCGTTTGTGTTACAACGGTTGCGTCACATATTCGTACCAACACGTATTTAGTGATTTTTTCCGATATTACTAAGTTGTATCGCTTTTAACAGTGAAACGATTGAATGTGAGACTTAGTTGAACTGATTCTGGACTGTGACCTTATAATTGTGATAAATGAGCCAATTGGACTCCAAGGAATAAAGTTCTTCTTAATTTCACTTGATTATTGGAATTCAGCGATTACATTAGGCTCTGTGGAAGCGATTTATTTAAAAATTTAGATAAATAAGTCTTTTTCTACTGTGGGACCAATCCTGGCGGTTAGCACGCGCTGAATAAATAGGAACAGTTTCAAAGACTACATTTCATTGACTTTCTAGCGGTATAAATCCGTTTGAGTTACAACAGTTGCGTCACATGTTCGTACCAACATGTATTTCGCAATAGTATTCGGATATGGTAGGTTGCATTGCTTTTAACAGTGAAACGTTTGACTGTGGGACTTAATTGAACTGACTTTAGACTTTGACCTTATAAATGTGATAAATGAGCCATTTTGACAACAAGAAATAACATTCTTCTTAATTTGACACGATTGCTGGAACTCAGCGATTACACTGGGCGCTGTGGTAGCGCTTTATTTAAAAATTAAGATAAATAAGTCATTTTTCACTGTGGGACCAATCCTAGACGTTAGTTCGCGCTGAAGAAATAGAGACAGTTTAAAAAAAAAAATTTCATTGTTTTTCTAACGGTGTCAGTCCGTTTGAGTTACAACGGTTGGGTCACATATTCGTACCAACATGTATTTAGCGATATTTTTTCTGATAATACTAGGTTGCATTGCCTTTAACAGTGAAACGATTGATTGTGGGACGTGACATAACTGATTTTGGACTTTGACTTTAAGAATGTGATAAATGAGACAATTAAACTCCAAGAAATATTATTCTTCTTAATTTCACATGATTATTGGAATTCAGCGATTACATTAGCCTCTGTGGTAGCGCTTTATTTAAAAATTTTTAGATAAGTAAGTCCTTTTTTACTGTGGGACCAATCCTGGCCGTTAGCACGCGCTGAAGAAGTAGAGACAGCTTCAAAAACTACATTTCAATGACTTTCTAACAGTATCAGTCTGTTTGAGTGTCCACGGTTCCGCCACATACTCGTACCAACATTTATTTAGCGATACTTTTCTGATATTACTAGGTTGCATTGCCTTTAACAGTAAAACGATTGATTGTGGGACGTGACATAACTGATTTTGGACTTTGACTTTAAGAATGTGATAAATGAGACAATTAAACTCCAAGAAATATTATTCTTCTTAATTTCACATGATTATTGGAATTCAGCGATTACATTAGCCTCTGTGGTAGCGCTTTATTTAAAAATTTTTAGATAAGTAAGTCCTTTTTTACTGTGGGACCAATCCTGGCCGTTAGCACGCGCTGAAGAAGTAGAGACAGCTTCAAAAACTACATTTCAATGACTTTCTAACAGTATCAGTCTGTTTGAGTGTCCACTGTTCCGCCACATACTCGTACCAACATTTATTTAGCGATACTTTTCTGATATTACTAGGTTGCATTGCCTTTAACAGTAAAACGATTGACTGTGGCACGTAATATAACTGATTTTGGACTTTGACTTTAAGAATGTGATAAATGAGACAATTGAATACCAAGAAGTAACACTCTTCTTAATTTGACATGATTGCTTGAACTCAGCTGTTACACTGGGCGTTGTGGCAGCGCTTTATTTCAAAATTTAGATAAGAAAGTCATTTTTGTACTGCGAGACCCCTCCTAGCCGTTAGTTCGCGCTGAAGAAATAGAGACAGTTTCAAAAACTACATTTCATTGACTTTTGTAGCGGTGTCAATCCGTTTGAGTAACAACGGTTGCGTCACATATTCATACCAACATGTATTTAGTGATTTTTCCTGATATTACTAAGTTGTATCGCTTTTAACAGTGAAACGATTGACTGTGGGACTTAATTGAACTGATTCTGGACTGTGACCTTATTATTGTGATAAATGAAACAATTGGTCTCCAAGGAAAAACATTCTTCTAAATTTCACATGATTATTGGAATTCAGCGCTTACATTGGGCTCTGTGGTACCGCTTTATTTAAAAATTTAGATAAATAAGTCCTTTTTACTGTGGGACCAATCCTGGCCGTTAGCACGCGCAGAAAAAGTAGAGACAGTTTCAAAAACTACATTTCAATGACTTTCAAACAGTATCAGTCTGTTTGAGTGACAACGGTTCCGTCACATACTCGTACCAACATTTACTTAGCGATACTTTTCTGATATTACTAGGTTGCATTGCCTTTAACAGTGAAACGATTGACTGTGGGACGTAATATAACTGATTTTGGACTTTGACTTTGAGAATGTGATAAATGAGCCATTTTGACAACAAGAAATAACATTCTTCTTAATTTGACATGATTGCTGCAACTCAGCGATTACACTGGGAGCTGTGGTAGCGCTTTATTTAAAAATTAAGATAAATAAGTCATTTTTTACTGTGGGACCAATCCTAGCCGTTAGTTCGCGCTGAAGAAATAGAGACAGTTTCAAAAACAACATTTCATTGTCTTTCCAGCGGTGTCAATCCGTTTGAGTTTCAACGGTTGCGTCACATATTCGTACCAACATGTATTTACCGATATTTTTCTGATATTACTAGGTTGCATCGCTTTTAACAGTGAAACGATTAACTGTGGGACTTAATTGAACTGATTCTGGACTGCGACCTTATAAATGTGATAAATGAGACAATTGGAATCCAAGGAAAAACATTTTTCTTAATGTGATATGATTGCTGTTACTCAGCGATTATACTGAGCGCTGTGGTACCGCTTTATTTAAAAATTTAGATAAATAAGTCATCCTTTACTGTGGGACCAATCCTGGCCGTTAGCACGCGCTGAGTAATTAGGAACAGTTTCCAAAAATACATTTCATTGACTTTCTAGCGGTATCAATCCACTTTAGTTACAACGGTTGCGTCACATATTCGTACCAACATGTATTTAGCGATATTATTCGGTAATTACTAGGTTGGATCGCTTTTAACAGTGAAGCGATTCACTGTGGAACTTAATTGGACTAACATTGAACTGTGACCTTATAAATGTGATAAGTGAGCCAACTGGACTCCAAGAAATAACATTCTTCTTAACTCGACATGATTGCCGGAACTCAGCGATTACACTGGGCGCTGTGGTAGCGCTTCATTTAAAAAATTAAATAAATAATCCATTTTTTTACTGTGGGACCAATACTGGCCGGTAGCACGCGCTGAGTAAATAGGAACAGTTTCCAAAACTACATTTCATTGACTTTCTAGCGGTATCAATCCGTTTGAGTTACAACGGTTCCGTCACATATTCGTACCAACATGTATTTAACGATATTATTCGGTAATTACTAGGTTGGATCGCTTTTAACAGTGAAGCGATTGACTGTGTAACTTAATGGGACTAACATTTTACTGTGACCTTATAAATGTGATAAGTGAGCCAACTGGACTCCAAGAATAAAACATTCTTCTTAATTTGACATGATTGCCGGAACTCGGCGATTACACTGGGCGCTGTGGTAGCGCTTCATTTAAGAATTTAAATAAATAAGTCATTTTTTACTGTGGGACCAATCCTAGCAGTTATCGGACGCTGAAGAAATTAAGACAGTTTAAAAATCTATATTTCAATGAATTTCTAGTGGTATCAGTCCGTTTGAGTTACAACGGTTGCGTCACATTTTCATACCAACATGTGTTTGGCGATATTATTCGGGAATTACTAGGTTGGATCGCTTTTAACAGTGAAACGATTGACTATGGGATTTATTTGAAGTAACTTTGAACTGTGACCTTATAAACGTGATAAATGAGCCAATTGGACTCCAAGGAATAACATTCTTCTTAATTCGACATGGTTGCTGGAATTCAGCGATTACACTAGGCTCTGTGGTGGCGCTTTATTTAAAAATTTAGATAAATAAGTCTTGTTTTAACTGTGGGACCAATCGTAGCCGTTAGTTTGCGCTGAAGAAGTAGAGATAGTTTCAAAAACTACACTTCATTGACTTTTTACAGTGTCAATCCGTTTGAGTTACGGCGGTTGCGTCACATATTCGCACCAACATGAATTTAGTGATTTTCTTTCGATATCACTAAGTTGTATCGCTTTTAACAATGAAAGGATTGACTCTGGGACTTAGTTGAACTGATTCTGGAGTGTGGCCTTTAAATGTGATAAATGAGCCCATTGGACTCCAAGGAATAACATTCTTCTTAATTTGACATGATTGCTGGAATTCAGCGATTACATTAGGCTCTGTGGTAGCGCTTTCTTTAAAGTTTTAGATAAATAAGTCTTTTTTTATTCGTGAAACCAATCCTGGCGGTTATCACGCGCTGAATACATAGGAACAGTTTTAAAGACTACATTTCATTGCCTTTCTAGCGGTATAAGTCCGTTTGAGTTACAACGGTTGCGTCACATATTTGTACCAACATGTATTTAGTTATATTTTCCCGATATTACTAAGTTATATCGCTTTTAACAGTGAAGCGATTGACTGTGTAACTTAATTGGACTAACATTGGACTGTGACCTTATAAATGTGATAAGTGAGCCAATTGGACTCCAAGAATAAAACATTCCTCTTAACCTAAAAACATCATCTGAAACTTTGCTGGATTAGCAACCAATTGGTTGTTTTCAAACCAGGCTAATACGTTATTTAAGTCATGCTGAAGGTCAGCAATGACTTCATTTAATTGAGATCCACAAGTGTAGATTGTATTATCATCAGCAAAGTTGCAAATATCAGTTTTTTCAATAAATAATAATAAGTCATATATAAATATATTACACAGAAGTGGACCGAGAATAGAACCTTGTGGAACGCCGAAAACAATTGAGAGCCACTCACTAAAAGAACTGCAGATTTTGGTTCTTTGAAAACGTCCAGAGAGATAACTTTTCATAAGGTAAAGACTTTTTCTATCAAAACCATAAGCAGCCAATTTTGAGATTAAAAGGCCATGATCTATGGAATTAAATGCTTTTGACAAGTCCATTAAGACAGTTCCAACCACCCCAGACTTATCTAAGCACTGATGCCATTTGCCAATTAGGCGAAATAGAGCATTTTGGATGCTATATTTACTTCTAAAACCACATAATAATGAGGAAAATATTGGTTGAAAACAGCTAGAAATCTGAATAAATAGAAGCCGTTTCAAAATTTTAGAAAAACTATTTAAAATACTAATTGGTCGGTAATTTTCTTTCCGAGAGTTGTCACCCTTTTTGAAAACGGGAATAACTTCAGATAGTTTCAGTACTGATGGAAACATACCGTCAGTGATGCAAGAATTTATGCAGTTTGTAAGTGGCAAGCAAATTTTGTCTGCAACTATCTGAATTATTCTCGTTGGAATTGGGCCACTGCCTGCCTTTTTGCAATTAGGCTCAGTATCACTTTTTGAACTTCCTCAGGATTAACAGGTAAAAAGGAGAAGTTTCTCTTCGTTTTTGAACGGATATTTAAAACACTAGGGTGATCAGCATAATAGAGAAGGATAGAATCAAGTTCATTTAGAGATACTGAAGAGGCCACTTTGGATTTCCAGGGTTTTAAATCAAGTTTCCTTATTAAATCTATGAAATATTTATTAAACATTGTCGCTACTTTACCTTCATCAGAGATGAATTCATTTTTAACATCATCTAACAAAGAAATCTTTTCACTACCGCGAGATTTGTTCGAAAAAAAAGGTTTACAAGAGCTTCAAAAGTCTTTGGAATTGGTCTCGTGGGAATGAAAATATGATCTCTTTGCTGCTCTGTTCATATTTACAATAATGTTTCTTTGTTTTTTATAAAGCTTTATATATTTAGAGTCACATCATTTATTAGCTTTATTTTTATAGTGAGAGCGTTTCATGATGGCCTTCCTTATATTTCTAGTAATGTGAGGCTTTTGATTACCTCTTACTACTCGAATTTTTGCCGGTGCATGTCTATTTAGAACGTCTGTGAAGACGTTGTGAAAAGCATTAAAATTAGATTAATCAATAGCTAATAACTCAGATGAAAGGTCATACTCAAAATTTGTGCGATGAAAATTTCTGAAAGTTCTATATCTTATATATTTAGGTGAACATTTTATAAGAGACGATTTAAAAAATGTGAAAATCAGATGATGATGATCACTGATTCCAGTTTCAAAAGAGCCGCTCTTTTGAAAGCATCTATTTTTATTTGTGAGAATGAGATCAATGCATCTTCCATCATCCGATTTAAAACACGTAGGTGATTTTATTAAACTAGATAAATATAAATGCTCCATAAATTTCGACATATCATTGTGTGTAAAGACTTCGTTAAAATCTCCTAGAATTACAAAACTTTCGTAAAGTGTTGAAAAATAATCCACTTCGTTAATAATCTCTTCAAGAAAATAATTGAGACATTGTTTTGGGTTACGATGTATAGATATAACAAAAAATGTTCTGTTCCTTAGTCGCAATTCAAAAGGAATACATTGAATATCCTCAGACAGAACAGGACATTTTAATTGGCGCGAAGGAATATCCTGCCTTATATAAACCATTAGACCTCCACTTTTATCTGTAACATCCAACCTATAAGGTTGTTTAAATGAAGAGACCGCAAATTGAGCCTCTGGGAATGACGAGTCTAATTTAGTTTCTGCAACACATAGAATATCAACATGGTCTAGAACAATACATTGTAACGATATCAACTTATTCCTAATAGAATTGATATTCAGATACGAGATTAGAATATTATTTTTATACAACATACGAACTTTTTGCAGATAATTATTATTATGAAGTCCATCAATCGTTTGACTAGTAGAATGGCTATAGAGTCAACAGGTCAAAAATTACTGAGGGACCAATCCTAGACGTTATCGCGCGCTGAAGAAATTGAGACAGTTTAAAAAACTACATTTCAATGAATTTCTAACGTTATCAGTCCGTTTGAGTTACAACGTTTGCGTCACATATTCATACCAACATGTATTTGGCGATATTATTCGGGAATTACTAGGTTGAATTGCCTTTAACAGTGAAACGATTGACTGTGGGACTTAGTTGAACTGATTTTGGACTTTGACTTTAAGAATGTGATAAATGAGACAATTGAACTCCAAGAAATAACATTCTTCTTAATTTGACATGATTGCCGAAACTCAGCGATTACAATAGGCGCTGTGGCAGCGCTTTAATTAAAAATTTAGATAAATAAGTCATTTTTACTGTGGGTCCAATCATAACCGTTATCGCGTGCTGAAGAAATAGAGAAATTTTCAAAAACTACATTTCATTGACTTCCTAACGGTGTCAGTCCGTTTAAGTTGCAACGGTTGCGTCACATATTCGTACCAACAAGTATTTAGCGATATTATTCGCTAATTACTAGGTTGAATCGCTTTTAACAGTGAAACGACTGACTGTGGGACTTAATTGAACTGATTCTCGACTGCCACCTTATAAATGTGATAAATGAGAAAATTGGAATCCAAGGAAAAACATTCTTCTTAATTTGACATGATGGCTGTAACTCAGCGATTACACTGGGCGGTGTGGTAGCGCTTTATTTAAGAATTTAAATAAATAAGTCATTTTTTACTGTGGGACCAATCCTAGCAGTTATCGCGCGCTTAAGAAATTGAGACAGTTTAAAAAACTACACTTCAATGAATTTCTAATGGTATCAGTCCGGTTGAGTTACAACGGTTGCGTCACATATTCATACCAACATGTATTTGGCGATATTATTCGGTAATTACTAGGTTGGATCGCATTTAACAGTGAAACGTTTGAATGTGGGACTTAATTGGACTGATTTTGGACTTTGACTTTATAAATGTGATAAATGAGCCAGTTTGACTACAAGAAATAACATTCTTCTTAATTTGACATGATGGCTGGAACTCAGCGATTAAACTGGGCGCTGTGGTAGCGCTTCATTTAAAAATTTGAATAAATAAGTCATTTTTTACTGTTGGACCAATCCTAGCCGTTATCGCGCGCTGAAGAAATTGAGACAGTTTCAAGAACTACATTTCAATGAATTTCTAACGGTATCGGTCCGTTTGAGTTACAACGGTTGCGTCACATATTCGTACCAACATGTATTTAGTTATATTTTCCCGATATTACTAAGTTATATCGCTTTTAACAGTGAAGCGATTGACTGTGTAAGTTAATTGGACTAACATTGGACTGTGACCTTATAAATGTGATAAGTGAGCCAACTGGACTTCAAGAATAAAACATTCTTCTTATATTGACATGATTGCCGGAACTCAGCGATTACACTGGGCGCTGTGGTAGCGCTTCATTTAAGAATTTAAATAAATAAGTCATTTTTTACTGTGGGACTAATCCTAGCAGTTATCGCGCGCTGAAGGAATTGAGACAGTTTAAAAAACTATATTTCAATGAATTTTTAATGGTATCAGTCCGTTTGAGTTACAACAGTTGCGTCACATATTCATATCAACATGTGTTTGGCGATATTATCCGACAATTACAAGGTTGGATCGCTTTTAACAGTGAAACGATTGACTCTGGGATTTAATTGAAGTAACTTTGAACTTTGACCTTATAAACGTGATAAATGAGCCAGTTTGACTACTAGAAATAACATTCTTCTTAATTTGACATGATGGCTGGAACTCAGCGATTAAACTGGGCGCTGTGGTAGCGCTTCATTTAAAAATTTGAATAAATAAGTCATTTTTTACTGTGGGACCAATCCTAGCCGTTATCGCGCGCTGAAGAAATTGAGACAGTTTCAAGAACTACATTTCAATGAATTTCTAACGGTATCGGTCCGTTTGAGTTACAACGGTTGCGTCACATATTCGTACCAACATGTATTTAGTTATATTTTCCCGATATTACTAAGTTATATCACTTTTAACAGTGAAGCGATTGACTGTGTATCTTAATTGGACTAACATTGGACTGTGACCTTATAAATGTGATAAATGAGCCAACTGGACTCCAAGAACAAAACATTCTTCTTATATTGACATGATTGCCGGAACTCAGCGATTACACTGGGCGCTGTGGTAGCGCTTTATTTAAGAATTTAAATAAATAAGTCATTTTTTACTGTGGGACCAATCCTAGCAGTTATCGCGCACTGAAGAAATTGAGACAGTTTCCAAAACTATATTTCAATGAATTTCTAATGGTATCAGTCCGTTTGAGTTACAACGGTTGCGTCACATATTCATACCAACATGTGTTTGGCGATATTATTCGGCAATTACAAGGTTGGATCGCTTTTAACAGTGAAACGATTGACTCTGGGATGTAATTGAAGTAACTTTGAACTTTGACCTTATAAACGTGATAAATGAGCCAATTAGACTCCAAGGAATAACATTCTTCTTAATTCGACATGATTACTGGAATTTAGCGATTACACTGGGCGCTGTGGTAGCGTTTCATTTAAAAATTTAGATAAATAAATCATTTCTTACTGTGGGACCAATCCTGGCCGTTAGCTCGCGCTGAATAAATAGGAACAGTTTCCAAAACTACATTTCATTGACTTTCTAGCGGTATAAATCCGTTTGAGTTAGAACCGCTGCGTCACATATTCGTACCAGCATGTATTTAGCAATAGTTTTCGGATGTTACTAGGTTGCATCGCTTTTAACAGTGAAACGGTTGACTGTGGGACTTAATTGAATTGATTTTTGACTTTGACCTTATAATTGTGATAAATGAGCCAATTGGACTCCAAGAAGTAACATTCTTCTTAACTCCACATGATTGCCGGAACTCAGCGTTTACACTGGACCCTGTGGTAGCGCTTCATTTAAAAATTCAGATAAATAAGTCATTTTTTACTGTGGGACCAATCCTAGCCGTTAACGCGCGCTGAAGGAATAGAGACATTCTCAAAAACTCCATTTCAATGACTTCTTGGCGGTATCAATGCGTTTGAGTTACAACGGTTGCGTCACATATTCGTACCAACATGTATTTAGTTATATTTTCCCGATAATACTAAGTTATATCGCTTTTAACAGTGAAGCGATTGACTGTGAAACTTAATTGGACTAACATTGGATTGTGACCTTATAAATGTGATAAATGAGCCAACTGGACTCCAAGAATAAAACATTCTTCTTAATTTGACATGATTGCCGGAACTCGGCAATTACACTGGGCGCCGTGGTAGCGTTTCATTTAAGAATTTAAATAAATAAGTCATTTTCTACTGTGGGACCAATCCTAGCAGTTATCGCGCGCTGAAGAAATTGAGACAGTTTAAAAAACTTTATTTCAATGAATTTCTAATGGTATCAGTCCGTTTGAGTTACAACGGTTGCGTCACATATTCATACCAACATGTGTTTGGCGATATTATTCGGGAATTACTAGGTTGGATCGCTTTTAACAGTGAAACGATTGACTCTGGGATTTAATTGAAGTAACTTTGAACTGTGACCTTATAAACGTGATAAATGAGCTAATTGGACTCCAAGGAATAACATCCTTCTTAATTCGACATGATTGCTGGAATTTAGCGATTACACTGGGCGCTGTGGTAGCGCTTCATTTAACAATTTAAATAAATAGGTCATTTTTTACTGTGGGACTAATCCTAGCAGTTATCGCGCGCTGAAGAAATTGAGACAGTTTAAAAAACTATTTTTCAATGAATTTCTAATGGTATCAGTCCGTTTAAGTTACAACGGTTGCGTCACATATTCATACCAACATGTGTTTGGCGATATTATTCGGCAATTACAAGGTTGGATCGCTTTTAACAGTGAAACGATTGAATGTGGGACTTAATTGGACTGATTTTGGACTTTGACCTTATAAATGTGATAAATGAGCCAGTTTGACTACTAGAAATAACATTCTTCTTAATTTGACATGATGGCTGGAACTCAGCGATTAAACTGGGCGCTGTGGTAGCGCTTCATTTAAAAATTTGAATAAATAAGTCATTTTTTACTGTGGGACCAATCCTAGCCGTTATCGCGCGCTGAAGAAATTGAGACAGTTTCAAGAACTACATTTCAATGATTTTCTAACGGTATCGGTCCGTTTGAGTTACAACGGTTGCGTCACATATTCGTACCAACATGTATTTTGTTATATTTTCCCGATATTACTAAGTTATATCACTTTTAACAGTGAAGCGATTGACTGTGTAACTTAATTGGACTAACATTGGACTGTGACCTTATAAATGTGATAAATGAGCCAACTGGACTCCAAGATTAAAACATTCTTCTTATATTGACATGATTGCCGGAACTCAGCGATTACACTGGGTGCTGTGGTAACGCTTTATTTTAGAATATAAATAAATAAGTCATTTTTTACTGTGGGACCAATCCTAGCAGTTATCGCGCACTGAAGATATTGAGACAGTTTAAAAAACTATATTTCAATGAATTTCTAATGGTATCAGTCCGTTTGAGTTACAACGGTTGCGTCACATATTCATACCAACATGTGTTTGGCGATATTATTCGGCAATTACAAGGTTGGATCGCTTTTAACAGTGAAACGATTGACTCTGGGATTTAATTGAAGTAACTTTGAACTTTGACCTTATAAACGTGATAAATGAGCCAATTGGACTCCAAGGAATAACATTCTTCTTAATTCGACATGATTACTGGAATTTAGCGATTACACTGGACGGTGTGGTAGTGTTTCATTAAAAAATTTAGATAAATAAATCATTTCTTACTGTGGGACCAATCCTGGCCGTTAGCTCGCGCTGAATAAATAGGAACAGTTTCCAAAACTACATTTCATTGACTTTCTAGCGGTATAAATCCGTTTGAGTTAGAACCGCTGCGTCACATATTCGTACCAACATGTATTTAGCGATAGTGTTCGGATGTTACTAGGTTGCATCGCTTTTAACAGTGAAACGTTTGACTGTGGGACTTAATTGAATTGATTTTTGACTTTGACCTTATAAATGTGATAAATGAGCCAATTGGACTCCAAGAAGTAACATTCTTCTTAACTCCACATGATTGCCGGAACTCAGCGTTTACACTGGACCCTGTGGTAGCGCTTCATTTAAAAATTCAGATAAATAAGTCATTTTTTACTGTGGAACCAATCCTAGCCGTTATCGCGCGATAAAGGAATAGAGACATTCTCAAAAACTCCATTTCAATGACTTCTTGGCGGTATCAATCCCTTTGAGTTACAACGGTTGCGTCACATATTCGTACCAACATGAATTTAGTGATTTTCTTTCGATTTTTATAAGTTGTATCGCTTTTAACAATGAAAAGATTGACTCTGGGACTTAGTTGAACTGATTCTGGAGTGTGACCTTTAAATGTGATAAATGAGCCCATTGGACTCCAAGGAATAACATTCTTCTTAATTTGTCATGATGGCTGGAACTCAGCGATTAAACTGGGCGCCGTGGTAGCGCTTCATTTAAAAATTTGAATAAATCAGTCATTTTTTACTGTGGGACCAATCCTGGCCGTTATCGCGCGCTGAAGAAATTGAGACAGTTTCAAGAACTACATTTCAATGAATTTCTAACGGTGTCGGTCTGTTTGAGTTACAACGGTTGCGTCACATATTCGTACCAACATGTATTTAGTTATATTTTCCCGATATTACTAAGTTATATCGCTTTTAACAGTGAAGCGATTGACTGTGTAACTTAATTGGACTAACATTGGACTGTGACCTTATAAATGTTATAAGTGAGCCAACTGGACTCCAAGAATAAAACATTCTTCTTAATTTGACATGATTGCCGGAACTCGGCGATTACACTGGGCGCCGTGGTAGCGCTTCATTTAAGAATTTAGATAAATAAGTCTTGTTCTTACTGTGGGACCAATCGTAGCCGTTAGTTCGCGCTGAAGAAATAGAGATAGTTTCAAAAACTACACTTCATTGACTTTTTAACAGTGTCAATCCGTTTGAGTTACAGCGGTTGCGTCACATATTCGCACCAACATGAATTTAGTGATTTTCTTTCGATATTACTAAGTTGTATCGCTTTTAACAATGAAAAGATTGACTCTGGGACTTAGTTGAACTGATTCTGGAGTGTGGCCTTTAAATGTGATAAATGAGCCCATTGGACTCCAAGGAATAACATTCTTCTTAATTTGACATGATGGCTGGAACTCAGCGATTAAACTGGGCGCTGTGGTAGCGCTTCATTTAAAAATTTGAATAAATAAGTCATTTTTTACTGTGGGACCAATCCTGGCCGTTATCGCGCGCTGAAGAAATTGAGACAGTTTCAAGAACTACATTTCAATGAATTTCTAACGGTGTCGGTCTGTTTGAGTTACAACGGTTGCGTCACATATTCGTACCAACATGTATTTAGTTATATTTTCTTGATATTACTAAGTTATATCGCTTTTAACAGTGAAGCGATTGACTGTGTAACTTAATTGGACTAACATTGGACTGTGACATTATAAATGTGATAAGTGAGCCAACTGGACTCCAAGAATAAAACATTCTTCTTAATTTGACATGATTGCCGGAACTCGGCGATTACACTGGGCGCCGTGGTAGCGCTTCATTTAAGAATTTAAATAAATAAGTCATTTTCTACTGTGGGACCAATCTTTGCAGTTATCGCGCGCTGAAGAAATTGAGACAGTTTAAAAGACTTTATTTCAATGAATTTCTAATGGTATCAGTCCGTTTGAGTTACAACGGTTGCGTCACATATTCATACCAACATGTGTTTGGCGATATTATTCGGGAATTTCTAGGTTGGATCGCTTTAACAGTGAAACGATTGACTCTGGGATTTAATTGAAGTAACTTTGAACTGTGACCTTATAAACGTGATAAATGAGCCAATTGGACTCCAAGGAATAACATTCTTCTTAATTCGACATGATTGCTGGAATTCAGCGATTACACTAGGCTCTGTGGTGGCGCTTTATTTAAAAATTTAGATAAATAAGTCTTGTTCTTACTGTGGGACCAATCGTAGCCGTTAGTTCGCGCTGAAGAAATAGAGATAGTTTCAAAAACTACACTTCATTGACTTTTTAACAGTGTCAATCCGTTTGAGTTACATCGGTTGCGTCACATATTCGCACCAACATGAATTTAGTGATTTTCTTTCGATATTACTAAGTTGTATCGCTTTTAACAATGAAAAGATTGACTCTGGGACTTAGTTGAACTAATTCTGGAGTGTGGCCTTTAAATGTGATAAATGAGCCCATTGGACTCCAAGGAATAACGTTCTTCTTAATTTGACATGATGGCTGGAACTCAGCGATTAAACTGGGCGCTGTGGTAGCGCTTTATTTAAAAATTTGAATAAATAAGTCATTTTTTACTGTGGGACCAATCCTGGCCGTTATCGCGCGCTGAAGAAATTGAGACAGTTTCAAGAACTACATTTCAATGAATTTCTAACGGTGTCGGTCTGTTTGAGTTACAACGGTTGCGTCACATATTCGTACCAACATGTATTTAGTTATATTTTCCCGATATTACTAAGTTATATCGCTTTTAACAGTGAAGCGATTGACTGTGTAACTTAATTGGACTAACATTGGACTGTGACATTATAAATGTGATAAGTGAGCCAACTGGACTCCAAGAATAAAACATTCTTCTTAATTTGACATGATTGCCGGAACTCGGCGATTACACTGGGCGCCGTGGTAGCGCTTCATTTAAGAATTTAAATAAATAAGTCATTTTCTACTGTGGGACCAATCTTTGCAGTTATCGCGCGCTGAAGAAATTGAGACAGTTTAAAAGACTTTATTTCAATGAATTTCTAATGGTATCAGTCCGTTTGAGTTACAACGGTTGCGTCACATATTCATACCAACATGTGTTTGGCGATATTATTCGGGAATTTCTAGGTTGGATCGCTTTAACAGTGAAACGATTGACTCTGGGATTTAATTGAAGTAACTTTGAACTGTGACCTTATAAACGTGATAAATGAGCCAATTGGACTCCAAGGAATAACATTCTTCTTAATTCGACATGATTGCTGGAATTCAGCGATTACACTAGGCTCTGTGGTGGCGCTTTATTTAAAAATTTAGATAAATAAGTCTTGTTCTTACTGTGGGACCAATCGTAGCCGTTAGTTCGCGCTGAAGAAATAGAGATAGTTTCAAAAACTACACTTCATTGACTTTTTAACAGTGTCAATCCGTTTGAGTTACATCGGTTGCGTCACATATTCGCACCAACATGAATTTAGTGATTTTCTTTCGATATTACTAAGTTGTATCGCTTTTAACAATGAAAAGATTGACTCTGGGACTTAGTTGAACTAATTCTGGAGTGTGGCCTTTAAATGTGATAAATGAGCCCATTGGACTCCAAGGAATAACGTTCTTCTTAATTTGACATGATGGCTGGAACTCAGCGATTAAACTGGGCGCTGTGGTAGCGCTTTATTTAAAAATTTGAATAAATAAGTCATTTTTTACTGTGGGACCAATCCTGGCCGTTATCGCGCGCTGAAGAAATTGAGACAGTTTCAAGAACTACATTTCAATGAATTTCTAACGGTGTCGGTCTGTTTGAGTTACAACGGTTGCGTCACATATTCGTACCAACATGTATTTAGTTATATTTTCCCGATATTACTAAGTTATATCGCTTTTAACAGTGAAGCGATTGACTGTGTAACTTAATTGGACTAACATTGGACTGTGACCTTATAAATGTGATAAGTGAGCCAACTGGACTCCAAGAATAAAACATTCTTCTTATATTGACATGATTGCCGGAACTCAGCGATTACACTGGGCGCTGTGGTAGCGCTTCATTTAAGAATTTAAATAAATAAGTCATTTTTTACTGTGGGACCAATCCTAGCAGTTATCGCGCGCTGAAGAAATTGAGACATTTTAAAAAACTATATTTCAATGAATTTCTAATGGTATCAGTCCGTTTGAGTTACAACAGTTGCGTCACATATTCATACCAACATGTGTTTGGCGATATTATTCGGCATTTACAAGGTTGGATCGCTTTTAACAGTGAAACGATTGAATGTGGGACTTAATTGGACTGATTTTGGACTTTGACCTTATAAATGTGATAAATGAGCCAGTTTGACTACTAGAAATAACATTCTTCTTAATTTGACATGATGCCTGGAACTCAGCGATTAAACTGGGCGCTGTGGTAGCGTTTCATTTAAAAATTTAGATAAATAAATCATTTCTTACTGTGGGACCAATCCTGGCCGTCAGCTTGCGCTGAATAAATAGGAACAGTTTCCAAAACTACATTTCATTGACTTTCTAGCGGTATAAATCCGTTTGAGTTAGAACGGCTGCGTCACATATTCGTACCAACATGTATTTAGTTATATTTTCCCGATATTACTAAGTTATATCGCTTTTAACAGTGAAGCGATTGACTGTGTAACTTAATTGGACTAACATTGGACTGTGATCTTATAAATGTGATAAGTGAGCCAACTGGACTCCAAGAATAAAACATTCTTCTTATATTGACATGATTGCCGGAACTCAGCGATTACACTGGGCGCTGTGGATCGCTTTTAACAGTGAAACGATTGACTCTGGGATTTAATTGAAGTAACTTTGAACTTTGACCTTATAAACGTGATAAATGAGCCAATTGGACTCCAAGGAATAACATTCTTCTTAATTCGACATGATTGCTGGAATTCAGCGATTACACTAGGCTCTGTGGTGGCGCTTTATTTAAAAATTTAGATAAATAAGTCTTGTTCTTACTGTGGGACCAATCGTAGCCGTTAGTTCGCGCTGAAGAAATAGAGATATTTTCAAAAACTACACTTCATTGACTTTTTAACAGTGTCAATCCGTTTGAGTTACAGCGGTTGCGTCACATATTCGTACCAACATGAATTTAGTGATTTTCTTTCGATATTACTAAGTTGTATCGTTTTAACAATGAAAAGATTGACTCTGGGACTTAGTTGAACTGATTCTGGAGTGTGGCCTTTAAATGTGATAAATGAGCCCATTGGACTCCAAGGAATAACGTTCTTCTTAATTTGACATGATGGCTGGAACTCAGCGATTAAACTGGGCGCTGTGGTAGCGCCTCATTTAAAAATTTGAATAAATAAGTCATTTTTTACTGTGGGACCAATCCTGGCCGTTATCGCGCGCTGAAGAAATTGAGACAGTTTCAAGAACTACATTTCAATGAATTTCTAACGGTGTCGGTCTGTTTGAGTTACAACGGTTGCGTCACATATTCGTACCAACATGTATTTAGTTATATTTTCCCGATATTACTAAGTTATATCGCTTTTAACAGTGAAGCGATTGACTGTGTAACTTAATTGGACTAACATTGGACTGTGACCTTATAAATGTGATAAGTGAGCCAACTGGACTCCAAGAATAAAACATTCTTCTTATATTGACATGATTGCCAGAACTCAGCGATTACACTGGGCGCTGTGGTAGCGCTTCATTTAAGAATTTAAATAAATAAGTCATTTTTTACTGTGGGACCAATCCTAGCAGTTATCGCGCGCTGAAGAAATTGAGACAGTTTAAAAAACTATATTTCAATGAATTTCTAATGGTATCAGTCCGTTTGAGTTACAACAGTTGCGTCAGATATTCATACCAACATGTGTTTGGCGATATAATTCGGCATTTACAAGGTTGGATCGCTTTTAACAGTGAAACGATTGAATGTGGGACTTAATTGGACTGATTTTGGACTTTGGCCTTATAAATGTGATAAATGAGCCAGTTTGACTACTAGAAATAACATTCTTCTTAATTTGACATGATGCCTGGAACTCAGCGATTAAACTGGGCGCTGTGGTAGCGTTTCATTTAAAAATTTAGATAAATAAATCATTTCTTACTGTGGGACCAATCCTGGCCGTCAGCTCGCGCTGAATAAATAGGAACAGTTTCCAAAACTACATTTCATTGACTTTCTAGCGGTATAAATCCGTTTGAGTTAGAACGGCTGCGTCACATATTCGTACCAACATGTATTTAGTTATATTTTCCCGATATTACTAAGTTATATCGCTTTTAACAGTGAAGCGATTGACTGTGTAACTTAATTGGACTAACATTGGACTGTGACCTTATAAATGTGATAAGTGAGCCAACTGGACTCCAAGAATAAAACATTCTTCTTATATTGACATGATTGCCGGAACTCAGCGATTACACTGGGCGCTGTGGATCGCTTTTAACAGTGAAACGATTGACTCTGGGATTTAATTGAAGTAACTTTGAACTTTGACCTTATAAACGTGATAAATGAGCCAATTGGACTCCAAGGAATAACATTCTTCTTAATTCGACATGATTGCTGGAATTCAGCGATTACACTAGGCTCTGTGGTGGCGCTTTATTAAAAAATTTAGATAAATAAGTCTTGTTCTTACTGTGGGACCAATCGTAGCCGTTAGTTCGCGCTGAAGAAATAGAGATAGTTTCAAAAACTACACTTCATTGACTTTTTAACAGTGTCAATCCGTTTGAGTTACAGCGGTTGCGTCACATATTCGCACCAACATGAATTTAATGACTTTCTTTCGATATTACTAAGTTGTATCGCTTTTAACAATGAAAAGATTGACTCTGGGACTTAGTTGAACTGATTCTGGAGTGTGGCCTTTAAATGTGATAAATGAGCCCATTGGACTCCAAGGAATAACATTCTTCTTAATTTGACATGATGGCTGGAACTCAGCGATTAAACTGGGCGCTGTGGTAGCGCTTCATTTAAAAATTTGAATAAATAAGTCATTTTTTACTGTGGGACCAATCCTTGCAGTTATCGCGCGCTGAAGAAATTGAGACAGTTTAAAAAACTTTATTTCAATGAATTTCTAATGGTATCAGTCCGTTTGAGTTACAACGGTTGCGTCACATATTCATACCAACATGTGGTTGGCGATATTATTCGGGAATTTCTAGGTTGGATCGCTTTAACAGTGAAACGATTGACTCTGGCATTTAATTGAAGTAACTTTGAACTGTGACCTTATAAACGTGATAAATGAGCCAATTGGACTCCAAGGAATAACATTCTTCTTAATTCGACATGATTGCTGGAATTCAGCGATTACACTAGGCTCTGTGGTGGCGCTTTATTTAAAAATTTAGATAAATAAGTCTTGTTCTTACTGTGGGACCAATCGTAGCCGTTAGTTCGCGCTGAAGAAATAGAGATAGTTTCAAAAACTACACTTCATTGACTTTTTAACAGTGTCAATCCGTTTGAGTTACAGCGGTTGCGTCACATATTCGCACCAACATGAATTTAGTGATTTTCTTTCGATATTACTAAGTTGTATCGCTTTTAACAATGAAAAGATTGACTCTGGGACTTAGTTGAACTGATTCTGGAGTGTGGCCTTTAAATGTGATAAATGAGCCCATTGGACTCCAAGGAATAACGTTCTTCTTAATTTGACATGATGGCTGGAACTCAGCGATTAAACTGGGCGCTGTGGTAGCGCTTCATTTAAAAATTTGAATAAATAAGTCAGTTTTTACAGTGGGACCAATCCTGGCCGTTATCGCGCGCTGAAGAAATTGAGACAGTTTCAAGAACTACATTTCAATGAATTTCTAACGGTGTCGGTCTGTTTGAGTTACAACGGTTGCGTCACATATTCGTACCAACATGTATTTAGTTATTTTTTCCCGATATTACTAAGTTATATCGCTTTTAACAGTGAAGCGATTGACTGTGTAACTTAATTGGACTAACATTGGACTGTGACCTTATAAATGTGATAAGTGAGCCAACTGGACTCCAAGAATAAAACATTCTTCTTATATTGACATGATTGCCGGAACTCAGCGATTACACTGGGCGCTGTGGTAGCACTTCATCTAAGAATTTAAATAAATAAGTCATTTTTTATTGTGGGACCAATCCTGGCAGTTATCGCGCGCTGAAGAAATTGAGATAGTTTAAAAAACTATATTTCAATGAATTTCTAATGGTATCAGTCCGTTTGAGTTACAACAGTTGCGTCACATATTCATACCAACATGTGTTTGGCGATATTATTCGGCATTTACAAGGTTGGATCGCTTTTAACAGTGAAACGATTGAATGTGGGACTTAATTGGACTGATTTTGGACTTTGACCTTATAAATGTGATAAATGAGCCAGTTTGACTACTAGAAATAACATTCTTCTTAATTTGACATGATGCCTGGAACTCAGCGATTAAACTGGGCGCTGTGGTAGCGTTTCATTTAAAAATTTAGATAAATAAATCATTTCTTACTGTGGGACCAATCCTGGCCTTCAGCTCGCGCTGAATAAATAGGAACAGTTTCCAAAACTACATTTCATTGACTTTCTAGCGGTATAAATCCGTTTGAGTTAGAACGGCTGCGTCACATATTGGTACCAACATGTATTTAGTTATATTTTCCCGATATTACTAAGTTATATCGCTTTTAACAGTGAAGCGATTGACTGTGTAACTTAATTGGACTAACATTGGATGGTGACCTTATAAATGTGATAAATGAGCCAACTGGACTCCAAGAATGAAACATTCTTCTTAATTTGACATGATTGCCGGAACTCGGCGATTACACTGGGGGCCGTGGTAGCGCTTCATTTAAGAATTTAAATAAATAAGTCATTTTCTACTGTGGGAGCAATCCTAGCAGTTATCGCGCGCTGAAGAAATTGAGACAGTTTAAAAAACTTTATTTCAATGAATTTCTAATGGTATCAGTCCGTTTGAGTTACAACGGTTGCGTCACATATTCATACCAACATGTGTTTGGCGATATTGTTCAGGAGTTACTAGGTTGGATCGCTTTTAACAGTGAAACGATTGACTCTGGGATTTAATTGAAGTAACTTTGATCTTTGACCTTATAAACGTGATAAATGAGCCAATTGGACTCCAAGGAATAACATTCTTCTTAATTCGACATGATTGCTGGAATTTAGCGATTACACTGGGCGCTGTGGTAGCGCTTTTTTTAAAAATTTAGATAAATAAGTCTTTTTTTTACTGTGGGACCAATCGTAGCCGTTAGCGCGCGCTGAAAAAATAGCGACAGGTTCAAAAACTACATTTCATTAAATTTCTAACGGTATCAATCCGCTTCAGTTACAACGGTTGCGTCACATGTTCGTACCAACTTGTATTTATCGATATTGTTCTCATATTAATAGGTTGCATGGCTTTTAACAGTGAAACGATTGTCTGTGGGACTTAATTGAACTGATTTTGGAGTGTGACCTTATAAATGTGATAAATGAGCCAGCTTGACTACAAGAAATAACAGTGTTCTTAATTTGACATGATTGCTGGAACTCAGCGATTACACTGGGTGCTATGGTAGCGCTTTATTTAAAAATTAAGATAGATAAGTCTTTTTATACTGTGCGACCAATCCTGGCCGTTAGCACGCGATGAAGAAATAGAGAGATTCTCGAAAACTACATTTCATTGACTTATTGCCGGTATCAATCCGTTTGAGTTACAACGGTTGCGACACATATTCGCACCAACATGTATTAAGTGATATCTTTCCGTTATTACTAAGTTATATCGCTTTTTACAGTGAAACGATTGTCTCTGGGACTTAATTGAAGTAACTTTGGACTGAGACCTTATAAATGTGATAAATGAGTCAATTGGACTCCAAGGAATAACGTTCTTCTTAATTTGACGTGATTCCTGAAATTCAACGATTACAATGGGCGCTGTGGTAGCGCTTCGTTTAAAAACGTAGATAAATAAGTCATAATTACCGTGGGACCAATCCTGGCCGTTAGCACGCGCTGAATAAATAGGAACAGTTTCAAAAACTACATTTCATTGACTTTCTAACGGTATCAATCCGCTTCAAATACAACGGTTGCGTTACATATTCGTACCAACTTGTATTTATCGATATTGTTCTCATATTACTAGATTGCATGGCTTTTAACAGTGAAACGATTGACTGTGGGACTTAATTGAACTGATTTTGGACTGCGACATTATAAATGTTATAAGTGAGCCAACTGGACTCCAAGAAATGTCATTCTTGACATGATTACCGGAACTCAGCGATTACACTGGGCGCTGTGGTAGCGCTTTATTAAAGAATTTAAATAAATAAGTCATTTTTTACTGTGGCACCAATCCTAGCAGTTATCGCGCGCTGAAGAAATTGAGACAGTTTAAAAAACTACATTTCAATGAATTTATAATGGTATCAGTCCGGTTGAGTTACAACGGTTGCGTCACATATTCATACCAACATGTATTTGGCGATATTATTTGGGAATTACTAGGTTGGATCGCTTTTAACAGTAAAACGTTTGAATGTGGGACTTAATTGGACTTATTTTGGCCTTTGACCTTATAAATGTGATAAATGAACCAGTTTGACTACAAGATATAACACTATTCTTAATTTGACATGATGGCTGGAACTCAGCGATTAAACTGGGCGCTGTGGTAGCGCTTCATTTAAAAATTTAAATAAATAAGTCATATTTTACTGTTGGACCAATCCTAGCTGTTATCGCGCGCTGAAGAAATTGAGACAGTTTCAAGAATTACATTTCAATGAATTTCTAACGGTATCGGTCCGTTTGAGTTACAACGGTTGCGTCACATATTCGTACCAACATGTATTTAGTTATATTTTCCCGATATTACTAAGTTATATCGCTTTTAACAGTGAAGCGATTGACTGTGTAACTTAATTGGACTAACATTGGACTGTGACCTTATAAATGTGATAAGTGAGCCAACTGGACTCCAAGAATAAAACATTCTTCTTATATTGACATGATTGCCGGAACTCAGCGATTACACTGGGCGCTGTGGTAGCGCTCCATTTAAGAATTTAAATAAATAAGTCATTTTTTACTGTGGGACCAATCCTAGCAGTTATCGCGCGCTGAAGAAATTGAGACAGTTTAAAAAACTATATTTCAATGAATTTCTAATGGTATCAGTCCGTTTGAGTTACAACGGTTGCGTCACATATTCATACCAACATGTGTTTGGCGATATTATTCGGCAATTACAAGGTTGGATCGCTTTTAACAGTGAAACGATTGAATGTGGGACTTAATTGGACTGATTTTGGACTTTGACATTATAAATGTGATAAATGAGCCAATTGGACTCCAAGAAGTAACATTCTTCTTAACTCCACATGATTGCCGGAACTCAGCGTTTACACTGAACCCTGTGGTAGCGCTTCATTTAAGAATTTAAATAAATAAGTCATTTTCTACTGTGGGACCAATCCTAGCAGTTATCGCGCGCTGAAGAAACTGACACAGTTTAAAAAACTTTATTTCAATGAATTTCTAATGGTATCAGTCCGTTTGAGTTACAACTGATGCGTCACATATTCATACCAACATGTGTTTGGCGATATTATTCGGGAATTTCTAGGTTGGATCGCTTTTAACAGTGAAACGATTGACTCTGGGATTTAATTGAAGGAACTTTGAACTGTGACCTTATAAACGTGATAAATGAGCCAATTGGACCCCAAGGAATAACATTCTTCTTAATTCGACATGATTGCTGAAATTCAGCGATTACACTAGGCTCTGTGGTGGCGCTTTATTTAAAAATTTAGATAAATAAGTCTTGTTTTTACTGTGGGACCAATCGTAGCCGTTAGTTCGGGCCGAAGAAATAGAGATAGTTTCAAAAACTACACTTCATTGACTTTTTAACAGTGTCAATCCGTTTGAGTTACAGCGGTTGCGTCACATATTAGCACCAACATGAATTTAGTGATTTTCTTTCGATATTACTAAGTTGTATCGCTTTTAACAATGAAACGATTGACTCTGGGACTTAGTTGAACTGATTCTGGAGTGTGGCCTTTATATGTGATAAATGAGCCCATTGGACTCCAAAGAATAACATTCTTCTTAATTTGACATGATGGCTGGAATTCAGCGATTACACTGTGCGCTGTGGTAGCGTTTCATTTAAAAATTTAGATAAATAAGTCATTTCTCACTGTGGGACCAATCCTAGCCGTTATCGCGCGCTGAAGAAATAGCGACAGTTTCAAAAACTACATTTCAATGACTTTCTAACGGTATCAGTCCGTTTGAGTTAAAACGGTTGTGTCACATATTCGTACTAACATGTATATAGCGATATTTTTTGATATTACTAGGTTGCATCGCTTTTAACAGTGAAACGATTGACTGTAGGACTTAATTGAACTAATTCTGGAGTGTGACCTTATAAATGTGATAAATGAGCCAGTTTGACTACAAGAAATAACAGTGTTCTTAATTTGACATGATTGCTGGAACTCAGCGATTACACTGGTGCTATGGTAGCGCTTTATTTAAAAATTAAGATAGATAAGTCTTGTTTTTACTGTGGGACCAATCGTAGCCGTTAGTTCGGGCCGAAGAAATAGAAATAGTTTCAAAAACTACACTTCATTGACTTTTTAACAGTGTCAATCCGTTTGAGTTACAGCGGTTGCGTCACATATTCGCACAACATGTATTAGGTGATATCTTTCCGATATTACTAAGTTATATCGCTTTTTACAGTGAAACAATTGACTCTGGGACTTAATTGAAGTAACTTTGGACTGAGACCTTATAAATGTGATAAATGAGTCACTTGGACTCCAAGGAATAACATTCTTCTTAATTTGACGTGATTCCTTGAATTCAACGATTACAATGGGCGCTGTGGTAGCGCTTCATTTAAAAACGTAGATAAATAAGTCATAAATACCGTGGGACCAATCCTGGCCGTTAGCACGCGCTGAATAAATAGGAACAGTTTCAAAAACTACATTTCATTGAATTTCTAACGGTATCAATCCGCTTCAGTTACAACGGTTGCGTCACATGTTCGTACCAACTTGTATTTATCGATATTGTTCTCATATTAATAGGTTGCATGGCTTTTAACAGTGAAACGATTGACCGTGGGACTTAATTGAACTGATTTTGGACTGCGACCTTATAAATGTTATAAGTGAGCCAACTGGACTCCAAGAAATGTCATTCTTCTTAATTTGACATGATTCCCGGAACTCAGCGATTACACTGAATGCTGTGGTAGCGCTTTATTTAAAAATTAAGATAGATAAGTCTTTTTATACTGTGCAACCACTCCTGGCCGTTAGCACGCGATGAAGAAATAGAGAGATTCTTAAAAACTACATTTAATTGACTTATTGCCGGTATCACTCCGTTTGAGTTACAACGGTTGCGACACATATTCGCACCAACATGTATTAGGTGATATCTTTCCGATATTACTAAGTTAAATCGCTTTTTACAGTGAAACGATTGACTATGGGACTTAATTGAAGTAACTTTGGACTGAGACCTTATAAATGTGATAAATGAGCCAATTGGACTCCAAGGAATAACATTCTTCTTAATTTGACGTGATTCCTGGAATTCAACGATTACAATGGGCGCTGTGGTAGCGCTTCATTTAAGAATTTAAATAAATAAGTCATTTTCTACGGTGGGACCAATCCTAGCAGTTATCGCGCGCTGAAGAAATTGACACAGTTTAAAAAACTTTATTTCAATGAATTTCTAATGGTATCAGTCCGTTTGAGTTACAGCGGTTGCGTCACATATTCATACCAACATGTGTTTGGCGATATTATTCCGTATATTCTAGGTTGGATCGCTTTTAACAGTGAAGCGATTGACTGTGTAACTTAATTGGACTAACATTGGACTGTGACCTTATAAATAGGATAAGTGAGCCAATTGAACTCCAAGAATAAAACATTCTTCTTAATTTGACATGATTGCCAGAACTCAGCGATTACACTGGGCACTGTGGTAGCGCTTTATTTAAGAATTTAAATAAATAAGTCATTTTTTACTGTGGGACCAATCTCGTACCAACATGTGTTTAGATATTTTTTTCCGATACTACTAAGTTGTATCGCTTTAAACAGTGAAACGACTGACTGTGGGACTTAATTGAACTGATTCTGGACTGTGAGCTTATGAATGTGATAAGTGAGCCAATTGGAGCCCAAGAAGTAACATTCTTCTTAAATTGACATGATTGCCGAAACTCAGCGATTACACTGGGCGCTGTGGTTGCGCTTCATTTACAAATTAAGAAAAGAAAGTCATTTTTTACTGTGGGACCAATCCTAGCCGTTAGCGCGCGCTGAAGAAATAGCGACAGGTTCAAAAACTACATTTCATTGAATTACTAAAGGTGTTAATCCACTTCCCACTTCAGTTACAACGGTTGCGTGACATATTCGTGCCAACTTGTATTTAGCCATATTTTTCTCTTATTACTAGGTTGCATCGCTTTTAACAGTGAAACGATTGACTGTGGGACTTAATTGAACTGATTTAGGGCTGTGACTTTATAAATGTTATAAGTGAGACAGTTGGACTCCAAGAAATAACATTCTTCTTAATTTGACATGATTGTTGGAATTCAGCGATTACACTGTGCGCTGTGGTAGCGTTTCATTTAAAAATTTAGATAAATAAGTCATTTCTCACTGTGGGACCAATCCTAGCCGTTATCGCGCGCTGAAGAAATAGCGACAGTTTCAAAAACTACATTTCAATGACTTTCTAACGGTATCAGTCCGTTTGAGTTAAAACGGTTGTGTCACATATTCGTACTAACATGTATATAGCGATATTTTTTGATATTACTAGGTTGCATCGCTTTTAACAGTGAAACGATTGACTGTAGGACTTAATTGAACTAATTCTGGAGTGTGACCTTATAAATGTGATAAATGAGCCAGTTTGACTACAAGAAATAACAGTGTTCTTAATTTGACATGATTGCTGGAACTCAGCGATTACACTGGTGCTATGGTAGCGCTTTATTTAAAAATTAAGATAGATAAGTCTTGTATTTACTGTGGGACCAATCGTAGCCGTTAGTTCGGGCCGAAGAAATAGAGATAGTTTCAAAAACTACACTTCATTGACTTTTTAACAGTGTCAATCCGTTTGAGTTACAGCGGTTGCGTCACATATTCGCACAACATGTATTAGGTGATATCTTTCCGATATTACTAAGTTATATCGCTTTTTACAGTGAAACAATTGACTCTGGGACTTAATTGAAGTAACTTTGGACTGAGACCTTATAAATGTGATAAATGAGTCACTTGGACTCCAAGGAATAACATTCTTCTTAATTTGACGTGATTCCTTGAATTCAACGATTACAATGGGCGCTGTGGTAGCGCTTCATTTAAAAACGTAGATAAATAAGTCATAAATACCGTGGGACCAATCCTGGCCGTTAGCACGCGCTGAATAAATAGGAACAGTTTCAAAAACTACATTTCATTGAATTTCTAACGGTATCAATCCGCTTCAGTTACAACGGTTGCGTCACATGTTCGTACCAACTTGTATTTATCGATATTGTTCTCATATTAATAGGTTGCATGGCTTTTAACAGTGAAACGATTGACCGTGGGACTTAATTGAACTGATTTTGGACTGCGACCTTATAAATGTTATAAGTGAGCCAACTGGACTCCAAGAAATGTCATTCTTCTTAATTTGACATGATTCCCGGAACTCAGCGATTACACTGAATGCTGTGGTAGCGCTTTATTTAAAAATTAAGATAGATAAGTCTTTTTATACTGTGCAACCACTCCTGGCCGTTAGCACGCGATGAAGAAATAGAGAGATTCTTAAAAACTACATTTAATTGACTTATTGCCGGTATCACTCCGTTTGAGTTACAACGGTTGCGACACATATTCGCACCAACATGTATTAGGTGATATCTTTCCGATATTACTAAGTTAAATCGCTTTTTACAGTGAAACGATTGACTATGGGACTTAATTGAAGTAACTTTGGACTGAGACCTTATAAATGTGATAAATGAGCCAATTGGACTCCAAGGAATAACATTCTTCTTAATTTGACGTGATTCCTGGAATTCAACGATTACAATGGGCGCTGTGGTAGCGCTTCATTTAAGAATTTAAATAAATAAGTCATTTTCTACGGTGGGACCAATCCTAGCAGTTATCGCGCGCTGAGGAAATTGACACAGTTTAAAAAACTTTATTTCAATGAATTTCTAATGGTATCAGTCCGTTTGAGTTACAGCGGTTGCGTCACATATTCATACCAACATGTGTTTGGCGATATTATTCCGGATATTCTAGGTTGGATCGCTTTTAACAGTGAAGCGATTGACTGTGTAACTTAATTGGACTAACATTGGACTGTGACCTTATAAATAGGATAAGTGAGCCAATTGAACTCCAAGAATAAAACATTCTTCTTAATTTGACATGATTGCCAGAACTCAGCGATTACACTGGGCACTGTGGTAGCGCTTTATTTAAGAATTTAAATAAATAAGTCATTTTTTACTGTGGGACCAATCTCGTACCAACATGTGTTTAGATATTTTTTTCCGATACTACTAAGTTGTATCGCTTTAAACAGTGAAACGACTGACTGTGGGACTTAATTGAACTGATTCTGGACTGTGAGCTTATGAATGTGATAAGTGAGCCAATTGGAGCCCAAGAAGTAACATTCTTCTTAAATTGACATGATTGCCGAAACTCAGCGATTAAACTGACATTTATATTTACAAATTAAGAAAAGAAAGTCATTTTTTACTGTGGGACCAATCCTAGCCGTTAGCGCGCGCTGAAGAAATAGCGACAGGTTCAAAAACTACATTTCATTGAATTACTAAAGGTGTTAATCCACTTCCCACTTCAGTTACAACGGTTGCGTGACATATTCGTGCCAACTTGTATTTAGCCATATTTTTCTCATATTACTAGGTTGCATCGCTTTTAACAGTGAAACGATTGACTGTGGGACTTAATTGAACTGATTTAGGGCTGTGACTTTATAAATGTTATAAGTGAGACAGTTGGACTCCAAGAAATAACATTCTTCTTAATTTGACATGATTGTTGGAACTCAGCGATTACACTGGTGCTATGGTAGCGCTTTATTTAAAAATTAAGATAGATAAGTCTTGTTTTTACTGTGGGACCAATCGTAGCCGTTAGTTCGGGCCGAAGAAATAGAGATAGTTTCAAAAACTACACTTCATTGACTTTTTAACAGTGTCAATCCGTTTGAGTTACAGCGGTTGCGTCACATATTCGCACAACATGTATTAGGTGATATCTTTCCGATATTACTAAGTTATATCGCTTTTTACAGTGAAACAATTGACTCTGGGACTTAATTGAAGTAACTTTGGACTGAGACCTTATAAATGTGATAAATGAGTCACTTGGACTCCAAGGAATAACATTCTTCTTAATTTGACGTGATTCCTTGAATTCAACGATTACAATGGGCGCTGTGGTAGCGCTTCATTTAAAAACGTAGATAAATAAGTCATAAATACCGTGGGACCAATCCTGGCCGTTAGCACGCGCTGAATAAATAGGAACAGTTTCAAAAACTACATTTCATTGAATTTCTAACGGTATCAATCCGCTTCAGTTACAACGGTTGCGTCACATGTTCGTACCAACTTGTATTTATCGATATTGTTCTCATATTAATAGGTTGCATGGCTTTTAACAGTGAAACGATTGACCGTGGGACTTAATTGAACTGATTTTGGACTGCGACCTTATAAATGTTATAAGTGAGCCAACTGGACTCCAAGAAATGTCATTCTTCTTAATTTGACATGATTCCCGGAACTCAGCGATTACACTGAATGCTGTGGTAGCGCTTTATTTAAAAATTAAGATAGATAAGTCTTTTTATACTGTGCAACCACTCCTGGCCGTTAGCACGCGATGAAGAAATAGAGAGATTCTTAAAAACTACATTTAATTGACTTATTGCCGGTATCACTCCGTTTGAGTTACAACGGTTGCGACACATATTCGCACCAACATGTATTAGGTGATATCTTTCCGATATTACTAAGTTAAATCGCTTTTTACAGTGAAACGATTGACTATGGGACTTAATTGAAGTAACTTTGGACTGAGACCTTATAAATGTGATAAATGAGCCAATTGGACTCCAAGGAATAACATTCTTCTTAATTTGACGTGATTCCTGGAATTCAACGATTACAATGGGCGCTGTGGTAGCGCTTCATTTAAGAATTTAAATAAATAAGTCATTTTCTACGGTGGGACCAATCCTAGCAGTTATCGCGCGCTGAAGAAATTGACACAGTTTAAAAAACTTTATTTCAATGAATTTCTAATGGTATCAGTCCGTTTGAGTTACAGCGGTTGCGTCACATATTCATACCAACATGTGTTTGGCGATATTATTCCGGATATTCTAGGTTGGATCGCTTTTAACAGTGAAGCGATTGACTGTGTAACTTAATTGGACTAACATTGGACTGTGACCTTATAAATAGGATAAGTGAGCCAATTGAACTCCAAGAATAAAACATTCTTCTTAATTTGACATGATTGCCAGAACTCAGCGATTACACTGGGCACTGTGGTAGCGCTTTATTTAAGAATTTAAATAAATAAGTCATTTTTTACTGTGGGACCAATCTCGTACCAACATGTGTTTAGATATTTTTTTCCGATACTACTAAGTTGTATCGCTTTAAACAGTGAAACGACTGACTGTGGGACTTAATTGAACTGATTCTGGACTGTGAGCTTATGAATGTGATAAGTGAGCCAATTGGACTCCAAGGAATAACATTCTTCTTAATTTGACGTGATTCCTGGAATTCAACGATTACAATGGGCGCTGTGGTAGCGCTTCATTTAAGAATTTAAATAAATAAGTCATTTTCTACGGTGGGACCAATCCTAGCAGTTATCGCGCGCTGAAGAAATTGACACAGTTTAAAAAACTTTATTTCAATGAATTTCTAATGGTATCAGTCCGTTTGAGTTACAGCGGTTGCGTCACATATTCATACCAACATGTGTTTGGCGATATTATTCCGGATATTCTAGGTTGGATCGCTTTTAACAGTGAAGCGATTGACTGTGTAACTTAATTGGACTAACATTGGACTGTGACCTTATAAATAGGATAAGTGAGCCAATTGAACTCCAAGAATAAAACATTCTTCTTAATTTGACATGATTGCCAGAACTCAGCGATTACACTGGGCACTGTGGTAGCGCTTTATTTAAGAATTTAAATAAATAAGTCATTTTTTACTGTGGGACCAATCTCGTACCAACATGTGTTTAGATATTTTTTTCCGATACTACTAAGTTGTATCGCTTTAAACAGTGAAACGACTGACTGTGGGACTTAATTGAACTGATTCTGGACTGTGAGCTTATGAATGTGATAAGTGAGCCAATTGGAGCCCAAGAAGTAACATTCTTCTTAAATTGACATGATTGCCGAAACTCAGCGATTACACTGGGCGCTGTGGTTGCGCTTCATTTACAAATTAAGAAAAGAAAGTCATTTTTTACTGTGGGACCAATCCTAGCCGTTAGCGCGCGCTGAATAAATAGCGACAGGTTCAAAAACTACATTTCATTGAATTACTAAAGGTGTTAATCCACTTCCCACTTCAGTTACAACGGTTGCGTGACATATTCGTGCCAACTTGTATTTAGCCATATTTTTCTCATATTACTAGGTTGCATCGCTTTTAACAGTGAAACGATTGACTGTGGGACTTAATTGAACTGATTTAGGGCTGTGACTTTATAAATGTTATAAGTGAGACAGTTGGACTCCAAGAAATAACATTCTTCTTAATTTGACATGATTGTTGGAATTCAGCGATTACACTGTGCGCTGTGGTAGCGTTTCATTTAAAAATTTAGATAAATAAGTCATTTCTCACTGTGGGACCAATCCTAGCCGTTATCGCGCGCTGAAGAAATAGCGACAGTTTCAAAAACTACATTTCAATGACTTTCTAACGGTATCAGTCCGTTTGAGTTACAACGGTTGCGTCACATATTCATACCAACATGTGTTTGGCGATATTATTCGGGAATTTCTAGGTTGGATCGCTTTTAACAGTGAAACGATTGACTCTGGGATTTAATTGAAGTAACTTTGAACTGTGACCTTATAAACGTGATAAATGAGCCAATTGGACCCCAAGGAATAACATTCCTCTTAATTCGACATGATTGCTGGAATTCAGCGATTACACTAGGCTCTGTGGTGGCGCTTTATTTAAAAATTTAGATAAATAAGTCTTGTTTTTACTGTGGGACCAATCGTAGCCGTTAGTTCGGGCCGAAGAAATAGAGATAGTTTCAAAAACTACACTTCATTGACTTTTTAACAGTGTCAATCCGTTTGAGTTACAGCGGTTGCGTCACATATTCGCACCAACATGAATTTAGTGATTTTCTTTCGATATTACTAAGTTGTATCGCTTTTAACAATGAAACGATTGACTCTGGGACTTGGTTGAACTGATTCTGGAGTGTGGCCTTTAAATGTGATAAATGAGCCCATTGGACTCCAAAGAATAACATTCTTCTTAATTTGACATGATGGCTGGAATTCAGCGATTACACTGGGCGCTGTGGTAGCGCTCCATTTAAAAACGTAGATAAATAAGTCATAAATACCGTGGGACCAATCCTGGCCGTTAGCACGCGCTGAATAAATAGGAACAGTTTCAAAAACTACATTTCATTGAATTTCTAACGGTATCAATCCGCTTCAGTTACAACGGTTGCGTCACATGTTCGTACCAACTTGTATTTATCGATATTGTTCTCATATTAATAGGTTGCATGGCTTTTAACAGTGAAACGATTGACCGTGGGACTTAATTGAACTGATTTTGGACTGCGACCTTATAAATGTTATAAGTGAGCCAACTGGACTCCAAGAAATGTCATTCTTCTTAATTTGACATGATTCCCGGAACTCAGCGATTACACTGAATGCTGTGGTAGCGCTTTATTTAAAAATTAAGATAGATAAGTCTTTTTATACTGTGCAACCACTCCTGGCCGTTAGCACGCGATGAAGAAATAGAGAGATTCTTAAAAACTACATTTAATTGACTTATTGCCGGTATCACTCCGTTTGAGTTACAACGGTTGCGACACATATTCGCACCAACATGTATTAGGTGATATCTTTCCGATATTACTAAGTTAAATCGCTTTTTACAGTGAAACGATTGACTATGGGACTTAATTGAAGTAACTTTGGACTGAGACCTTATAAATGTGATAAATGAGCCAATTGGACTCCAAGGAATAACATTCTTCTTAATTTGACGTGATTCCTGGAATTCAACGATTACAATGGGCGCTGTGGTAGCGCTTCATTTAAGAATTTAAATAAATAAGTCATTTTCTACGGTGGGACCAATCCTAGCAGTTATCGCGCGCTGAAGAAATTGACACAGTTTAAAAAACTTTATTTCAATGAATTTCTAATGGTATCAGTCCGTTTGAGTTACAGCGGTTGCGTCACATATTCATACCAACATGTGTTTGGCGATATTATTCCGGATATTCTAGGTTGGATCGCTTTTAACAGTGAAGCGATTGACTGTGTAACTTAATTGGACTAACATTGGACTGTGACCTTATAAATAGGATAAGTGAGCCAATTGAACTCCAAGAATAAAACATTCTTCTTAATTTGACATGATTGCCAGAACTCAGCGATTACACTGGGCACTGTGGTAGCGCTTTATTTAAGAATTTAAATAAATAAGTCATTTTTTACTGTGGGACCAATCTCGTACCAACATGTGTTTAGATATTTTTTTCCGATACTACTAAGTTGTATCGCTTTAAACAGTGAAACGACTGACTGTGGGACTTAATTGAACTGATTCTGGACTGTGAGCTTATGAATGTGATAAGTGAGCCAATTGGAGCCCAAGAAGTAACATTCTTCTTAAATTGACATGATTGCCGAAACTCAGCGATTAAACTGACATTTATATTTACAAATTAAGAAAAGAAAGTCATTTTTTACTGTGGGACCAATCCTAGCCGTTAGCGCGCGCTGAAGAAATAGCGACAGGTTCAAAAACTACATTTCATTGAATTACTAAAGGTGTTAATCCACTTCCCACTTCAGTTACAACGGTTGCGTGACATATTCGTGCCAACTTGTATTTAGCCATATTTTTCTCATATTACTAGGTTGCATCGCTTTTAACAGTGAAACGATTGACTGTGGGACTTAATTGAACTGATTTAGGGCTGTGACTTTATAAATGTTATAAGTGAGACAGTTGGACTCCAAGAAATAACATTCTTCTTAATTTGACATGATTGTTGGAACTCAGCGATTACACTGGTGCTATGGTAGCGCTTTATTTAAAAATTAAGATAGATAAGTCTTGTTTTTACTGTGGGACCAATCGTAGCCGTTAGTTCGGGCCGAAGAAATAGAGATAGTTTCAAAAACTACACTTCATTGACTTTTTAACAGTGTCAATCCGTTTGAGTTACAGCGGTTGCGTCACATATTCGCACAACATGTATTAGGTGATATCTTTCCGATATTACTAAGTTATATCGCTTTTTACAGTGAAACAATTGACTCTGGGACTTAATTGAAGTAACTTTGGACTGAGACCTTATAAATGTGATAAATGAGTCACTTGGACTCCAAGGAATAACATTCTTCTTAATTTGACGTGATTCCTTGAATTCAACGATTACAATGGGCGCTGTGGTAGCGCTTCATTTAAAAACGTAGATAAATAAGTCATAAATACCGTGGGACCAATCCTGGCCGTTAGCACGCGCTGAATAAATAGGAACAGTTTCAAAAACTACATTTCATTGAATTTCTAACGGTATCAATCCGCTTCAGTTACAACGGTTGCGTCACATGTTCGTACCAACTTGTATTTATCGATATTGTTCTCATATTAATAGGTTGCATGGCTTTTAACAGTGAAACGATTGACCGTGGGACTTAATTGAACTGATTTTGGACTGCGACCTTATAAATGTTATAAGTGAGCCAACTGGACTCCAAGAAATGTCATTCTTCTTAATTTGACATGATTCCCGGAACTCAGCGATTACACTGAATGCTGTGGTAGCGCTTTATTTAAAAATTAAGATAGATAAGTCTTTTTATACTGTGCAACCACTCCTGGCCGTTAGCACGCGATGAAGAAATAGAGAGATTCTTAAAAACTACATTTAATTGACTTATTGCCGGTATCACTCCGTTTGAGTTACAACGGTTGCGACACATATTCGCACCAACATGTATTAGGTGATATCTTTCCGATATTACTAAGTTAAATCGCTTTTTACAGTGAAACGATTGACTATGGGACTTAATTGAAGTAACTTTGGACTGAGACCTTATAAATGTGATAAATGAGCCAATTGGACTCCAAGGAATAACATTCTTCTTAATTTGACGTGATTCCTGGAATTCAACGATTACAATGGGCGCTGTGGTAGCGCTTCATTTAAGAATTTAAATAAATAAGTCATTTTCTACGGTGGGACCAATCCTAGCAGTTATCGCGCGCTGAAGAAATTGACACAGTTTAAAAAACTTTATTTCAATGAATTTCTAATGGTATCAGTCCGTTTGAGTTACAGCGGTTGCGTCACATATTCATACCAACATGTGTTTGGCGATATTATTCCGGATATTCTAGGTTGGATCGCTTTTAACAGTGAAGCGATTGACTGTGTAACTTAATTGGACTAACATTGGACTGTGACCTTATAAATAGGATAAGTGAGCCAATTGAACTCCAAGAATAAAACATTCTTCTTAATTTGACATGATTGCCAGAACTCAGCGATTACACTGGGCACTGTGGTAGCGCTTTATTTAAGAATTTAAATAAATAAGTCATTTTTTACTGTGGGACCAATCTCGTACCAACATGTGTTTAGATATTTTTTTCCGATACTACTAAGTTGTATCGCTTTAAACAGTGAAACGACTGACTGTGGGACTTAATTGAACTGATTCTGGACTGTGAGCTTATGAATGTGATAAGTGAGCCAATTGGACTCCAAGGAATAACATTCTTCTTAATTTGACGTGATTCCTGGAATTCAACGATTACAATGGGCGCTGTGGTAGCGCTTCATTTAAGAATTTAAATAAATAAGTCATTTTCTACGGTGGGACCAATCCTAGCAGTTATCGCGCGCTGAAGAAATTGACACAGTTTAAAAAACTTTATTTCAATGAATTTCTAATGGTATCAGTCCGTTTGAGTTACAGCGGTTGCGTCACATATTCATACCAACATGTGTTTGGCGATATTATTCCGGATATTCTAGGTTGGATCGCTTTTAACAGTGAAGCGATTGACTGTGTAACTTAATTGGACTAACATTGGACTGTGACCTTATAAATAGGATAAGTGAGCCAATTGAACTCCAAGAATAAAACATTCTTCTTAATTTGACATGATTGCCAGAACTCAGCGATTACACTGGGCACTGTGGTAGCGCTTTATTTAAGAATTTAAATAAATAAGTCATTTTTTACTGTGGGACCAATCTCGTACCAACATGTGTTTAGATATTTTTTTCCGATACTACTAAGTTGTATCGCTTTAAACAGTGAAACGACTGACTGTGGGACTTAATTGAACTGATTCTGGACTGTGAGCTTATGAATGTGATAAGTGAGCCAATTGGAGCCCAAGAAGTAACATTCTTCTTAAATTGACATGATTGCCGAAACTCAGCGATTACACTGGGCGCTGTGGTTGCGCTTCATTTACAAATTAAGAAAAGAAAGTCATTTTTTACTGTGGGACCAATCCTAGCCGTTAGCGCGCGCTGAATAAATAGCGACAGGTTCAAAAACTACATTTCATTGAATTACTAAAGGTGTTAATCCACTTCCCACTTCAGTTACAACGGTTGCGTGACATATTCGTGCCAACTTGTATTTAGCCATATTTTTCTCATATTACTAGGTTGCATCGCTTTTAACAGTGAAACGATTGACTGTGGGACTTAATTGAACTGATTTAGGGCTGTGACTTTATAAATGTTATAAGTGAGACAGTTGGACTCCAAGAAATAACATTCTTCTTAATTTGACATGATTGTTGGAATTCAGCGATTACACTGTGCGCTGTGGTAGCGTTTCATTTAAAAATTTAGATAAATAAGTCATTTCTCACTGTGGGACCAATCCTAGCCGTTATCGCGCGCTGAAGAAATAGCGACAGTTTCAAAAACTACATTTCAATGACTTTCTAACGGTATCAGTCCGTTTGAGTTACAACGGTTGCGTCACATATTCATACCAACATGTGTTTGGCGATATTATTCGGGAATTTCTAGGTTGGATCGCTTTTAACAGTGAAACGATTGACTCTGGGATTTAATTGAAGTAACTTTGAACTGTGACCTTATAAACGTGATAAATGAGCCAATTGGACCCCAAGGAATAACATTCCTCTTAATTCGACATGATTGCTGGAATTCAGCGATTACACTAGGCTCTGTGGTGGCGCTTTATTTAAAAATTTAGATAAATAAGTCTTGTTTTTACTGTGGGACCAATCGTAGCCGTTAGTTCGGGCCGAAGAAATAGAGATAGTTTCAAAAACTACACTTCATTGACTTTTTAACAGTGTCAATCCGTTTGAGTTACAGCGGTTGCGTCACATATTCGCACCAACATGAATTTAGTGATTTTCTTTCGATATTACTAAGTTGTATCGCTTTTAACAATGAAACGATTGACTCTGGGACTTGGTTGAACTGATTCTGGAGTGTGGCCTTTAAATGTGATAAATGAGCCCATTGGACTCCAAAGAATAACATTCTTCTTAATTTGACATGATGGCTGGAATTCAGCGATTACACTGGGCGCTGTGGTAGCGCTCCATTTAAAAACGTAGATAAATAAGTCATAAATACCGTGGGACCAATCCTGGCCGTTAGCACGCGCTGAATAAATAGGAACAGTTTCAAAAACTACATTTCATTGAATTTCTAACGGTATCAATCCGCTTCAGTTACAACGGTTGCGTCACATGTTCGTACCAACTTGTATTTATCGATATTGTTCTCATATTAATAGGTTGCATGGCTTTTAACAGTGAAACGATTGACCGTGGGACTTAATTGAACTGATTTTGGACTGCGACCTTATAAATGTTATAAGTGAGCCAACTGGACTCCAAGAAATGTCATTCTTCTTAATTTGACATGATTCCCGGAACTCAGCGATTACACTGAATGCTGTGGTAGCGCTTTATTTAAAAATTAAGATAGATAAGTCTTTTTATACTGTGCAACCACTCCTGGCCGTTAGCACGCGATGAAGAAATAGAGAGATTCTTAAAAACTACATTTAATTGACTTATTGCCGGTATCACTCCGTTTGAGTTACAACGGTTGCGACACATATTCGCACCAACATGTATTAGGTGATATCTTTCCGATATTACTAAGTTAAATCGCTTTTTACAGTGAAACGATTGACTATGGGACTTAATTGAAGTAACTTTGGACTGAGACCTTATAAATGTGATAAATGAGCCAATTGGACTCCAAGGAATAACATTCTTCTTAATTTGACGTGATTCCTGGAATTCAACGATTACAATGGGCGCTGTAGTAGCGCTTCATTTAAGAATTTAAATAAATAAGTCATTTTCTACGGTGGGACCAATCCTAGCAGTTATCGCGCGCTGAAGAAATTGACACAGTTTAAAAAACTTTATTTCAATGAATTTCTAATGGTATCAGTCCGTTTGAGTTACAGCGGTTGCGTCACATATTCATACCAACATGTGTTTGGCGATATTATTCCGTATATTCTAGGTTGGATCGCTTTTAACAGTGAAGCGATTGACTGTGTAACTTAATTGGACTAACATTGGACTGTGACCTTATAAATAGGATAAGTGAGCCAATTGAACTCCAAGAATAAAACATTCTTCTTAATTTGACATGATTGCCAGAACTCAGCGATTACACTGGGCACTGTGGTAGCGCTTTATTTAAGAATTTAAATAAATAAGTCATTTTTTACTGTGGGACCAATCTCGTACCAACATGTGTTTAGATATTTTTTTCCGATACTACTAAGTTGTATCGCTTTAAACAGTGAAACGACTGACTGTGGGACTTAATTGAACTGATTCTGGACTGTGAGCTTATGAATGTGATAAGTGAGCCAATTGGAGCCCAAGAAGTAACATTCTTCTTAAATTGACATGATTGCCGAAACTCAGCGATTACACTGGGCGCTGTGGTTGCGCTTCATTTACAAATTAAGAAAAGAAAGTCATTTTTTACTGTGGGACCAATCCTAGCCGTTAGCGCGCGCTGAAGAAATAGCGACAGGTTCAAAAACTACATTTCATTGAATTACTAAAGGTGTTAATCCACTTCCCACTTCAGTTACAACGGTTGCGTGACATATTCGTGCCAACTTGTATTTAGCCATATTTTTCTCATATTACTAGGTTGCATCGCTTTTAACAGTGAAACGATTGACTGTGGGACTTAATTGAACTGATTTTGGACTGCGACCTTATAAATGTTATAAGTGAGCCAACTGGACTCCAAGAAATGTCATTCTTCTTAATTTGACATGATTGCCGGAACTCAGCGATTACACTGAATGCTGTGGTAGCGCTTTATTTAAAAATTAAGATAGATAAGTCTTTTTATACTGTGCAACCACTCCTGGCCGTTAGCACGCGATGAAGAAATAGAGAGATTCTTAAAAACTACATTTAATTGACTTATTGCCGGTATCACTCCGTTTGAGTTACAACGGTTGCGACACATATTCGCACCAACATGTATTAGGTGATATCTTTCCGATATTACTAAGTTAAATCGCTTTTTACAGTGAAACGATTGACTATGGGACTTAATTGAAGTAACTTTGGACTGAGACCTTATAAATGTGATAAATGAGCCAATTGGACTCCAAGGAATAACATTCTTCTTAATTTGACGTGATTCCTGGAATTCAACGATTACAATGGGCGCTGTGGTAGCGCTTCATTTAAGAATTTAAATAAATAAGTCATTTTCTACGGTGGGACCAATCCTAGCAGTTATCGCGCGCTGAAGAAATTGACACAGTTTAAAAAACTTTATTTCAATGAATTTCTAATGGTATCAGTCCGTTTGAGTTACAACGGTTGCGTCACATATTCATACCACCATGTGTTTGGCGATATTATTCGGGAATTTCTAGGTTGGATCGCTTTTAACAGTGAAACGATTGACTCTGGGATTTAATTGAAGTAACTTTGAACTGTGACCTTATAAACGTGATAAATGAGCCAATTGGACCCCAAGGAATAACATTCTTCTTAATTCGACATGATTGCTGGAATTCAGCGATTACACTACTCTCTGTGGTGGCGCTTTATTTAAAAATTTAGATAAATAAGTCTTGTTTTTACTGTGGGACCAATCGTAGCCGTTAGTTCGGGCTGAAGAAATAGAGATAGTTTCAAAAACTACACTTCATTGACTTTTTAACAGTGTCAATCCGTTTGAGTTACAGCGGTTGCGTCACATATTCGCACCAACATGAATTTAGTGATTTTCTTTCGATATTACTAAGTTGTATCGCTTTTAACAATGAAACGATTGACTCTGGGACTTAGTTGAACTGATTCTGGAGTGTGGCCTTTAAATGTGATAAATGAGCCCATTGAACTCCAAGGAATAACATTCTTCTTAATTTGACATGATGGCTGGAACTCAGCGATTAAACTGTGCGCTGTGGTAGCGCTTCATTTAAAAATTTGAATAAATAAGTCATTTTTTACTGTGGGACCAATCCTAGCCGTTATCGCGCGCTGAAGAAATTGAGACAGTTTCAAGAACTACATTTCAATGAATTTCTAACGGTATCGGTCCGTTTAAGTTACAACGGTTGCGTCACATATTCGTACCAACATGTATTTAGTTATATTTTCCCGATATTACTAAGTTATATCGCTTTTAGCAGTGAAGCGATTGACTGTGTAACTTAATTGGACTAACATTGGACTGTGACCTTATAAATGGGATAAGTGAGCCAATTGAACTCCAAGAATAAAACATTCTTCTTAATTTGACATGATTGCCGGAACTCAGCGATTACACTGGGCACTGTGGTAGCGCTTTATTTAAGAATTTAAATAAATAAGTCATTTTTTACTGTGGGACCAATCCTAGCAGTTATCGCGCGCTGAAGAAATTGAGACAGTTTAAAAACCTACATTTCAATGAATTTCTAATGGTATCAGTCCGGTTGAGTTACAACGGTTGCGTCACATATTCATACCAACATGTATTTGGCGATATTATTCGGGAATTACTAGATTGGATCGCTTTTAACAGTGAAACGTTTGAATGTGGGACTTAATTGGACTGATTTTGGACTTTGACCTTGTAAATGTGATAAATGAGCCAGTTTGACTACAAGAAATAACATTCTTCTTAATTTGACATGATGGCTGGAACTCAGCGATTAAACTGGGCGCTGTAGTAGGGCTTCATTTAAAAATTTGAATAAATAAGTCATTTTTTACTGTGGGACCAATCCTAGCCGTTATTGCGCGCTGCAGAAATTGAGACAGTTTAAAGAACTACATTTCAATGAATTTCTAACGGTATCGGTCCGTTTGAGTTACAACAGTTGCGTCACATATTCGTACCAACATGTGTTTAGATATTTTTTTCCGATACTACTAAGTTGTATCGCTTTAAACAGTGAAACGACTGACTGTGGGACTTAATTGAACTGATTCTGGACTGTGAGCTTATAAATGTGATAAGTGAGCCAATTGGAGCCCAAGAAGTAACATTCTTCTTAACTTGACATGATTGCCGAAACTCAGCGATTACACTGGGCGCTGTGGTTGCGCTTCCATTACAAATTAAGAAAAGAAAGTCATTTTTTACTGTGGGACCAATCCTAGCCGTTAGCGCGCGCTGAAGAAATAGCGACAGGTTCAAAAACTACATTTCATTGAATTACTAAAGGTGTTAATCCACTTCCCACTTCAGTTACAACGGTTGCGTGACATATTCGTGCCAACTTGTATTTAGCCATATTTTTCTCATATTACTAGGTTGCATCGCTTTTAACAGTGAAACGATTGACTGTGGGACTTAATTGAACTGATTTAGGGCTGTGACTTTATAAATGTTATAAGTGAGACAGTTGGACTCCAAGAAATAACATTCTTCTTAATTTGACATGATTGTTGGAATTCAGCGATTACACTGTGCGCTGTGGTAGCGTTTCATTTAAAAAATTAGATAAATAAGTCATTTCTTACTGTGGGACCAATCCTAGCCGTTATCGCGCGCTGAAGAAATAGCAACAGTTTCAAAAACTACATTTCAATGACTTTCTAACGGTATCAGTCCGTTTGAGTTAAAACGGTTGTGTCACATATTCGTACTAACATGTATTTAGAGATATTTTTCTGATATTACTAGGCTGCATCGCTTTTAACAGTGAAACGTTTGACTGTGGTACTTAATTGAACTAATTGTGGACTTTGACCTTATAAAGATGATAAATAAGCCAGTTTGACTACAAGAAATAACAGTGTTCTTAATTTGACATGATTGCTGGAACTCAGCGATTACAATGGGCGCTGTGGTAGCGTTTCATTTAAAAACGTAGATAAATAAGTCATAATTACCGTGGGACCAATCCTGGCCGTTAGCACGCGCTGAATAAATAGGAACAGTTTCAAAAACTACATTTCATTGACTTTCTAACGGTATCAATCCGCTTCAGTTACAACGGTTGCGTCACATATTCGTACCAACTTGTATTTATCGATATTGTTCTCATATTACCAGGTTGCATGGCTTTTAACAGTGAAACCATTGACTGTGGGACTTAATTGAACTGATTTTGGACTGCGACATTGAAAATGTTATAAGTGAGCCAACTGGACTCCAGGAAATGTCATTTTTCTTAATTTGACATGATTGCCGGAACTCAGCGATTACACTGGGCGCTGTGGTAGCGCTTTATTAAAGAATTTAAATAAATAAGTCATTTTTTACTGTGGGACCAATCCTAGCAGTTATCGCGCGCTGAAGAAATTGAGACAGTTTAAAAAACTACATTTCAATGAATTTCTAATGGTATCAGTCCGGTTTAGTTACAACGGTTGCGTCACATATTCATACCAACATGTATTTGGCGATATTATTCAGGAATTACTAGGTTGGATCGCTTTTAACAGTGAAACGTTTGAATGTGGGACTTAATTGGACTTATTTTGGCCTTTGACCTTATAAATGTGATAAATGAACCAGTTTGATTACAAGAAATAACATTTTTCTTAATTTGACATGATGGCTGGAACTCAGCGATTAAACTGGGCGCTGTGGTAGCGCTTCATTTAAAAATTTGAATAAATAAGTCATTTTTTACTGTTGGACCAATCCTAGCTGTTATCGCGCGCTGAAGAAATTGAGACAGTTTCAAGAACAACATTTCAATGAATTTCTAACGGTATCGGTCCGTTTGATTTACAACGGTTGCGTCACATATTCGTTCCAACATGTATTTAGTTATATTTTCCCGATATTACTAAGTTATATCGTTTTTAACAGTGAAACGACTGACTCTGGGACTTAATTGAAGTAACTTTGGACTGAGACCTTATAAATGTGATAAATGAGTCAATTGGACTCCAAGGAATAACGTTCTTCTTAATTTGACGTGATTCCTGGAATTCAACGATTACAATGGGCGCTGTGGTAGCGCTTCATTTAAAAACGTAGATAAATAAGTCATAATTACCGTGGGACCAATCCTGGCCGTTAGCACGCGCTGAATAAATAGGAACAGTTTCAAAAACTACATTTCATTGACTTTCTAACGGTATCAATCCGCTTCAGTTACAACGGTTGCGTCACATATTCGTACCAACTTGTATTTATCGATATTGTTCTCATATTACCAGGTTGCATGGCTTTTAACAGTGAAACCATTGACTGTGGGACTTAATTGAACTGATTTTGGACTGCGACATTATAAATGTTATAAGTGAGCCAACTGGACTCCAGGAAATGTCATTTTTCTTAATTTGACATGATTGCCGGAACTCAGCGATTACACTGGGCGCTGTGGTAGCGCTTTATTAAAGAATTTAAATAAATAAGTCATTTTTTACTGTGGGACCAATCCTAGCAGTTATCGCGCGCTGAAGAAATTGAGACAGTTTAAAAAACTACATTTCAATGAATTTCTAATGGTATCAGTCCGGTTGAGTTACAACGGTTGCGTCACATATTCATACCAACATGTATTTAGCGATATTATTCGGGAATTACTAGGTTGGATCGCTTTTAACAGTGAAACGTTTGAATGTGGGACTTAATTGGACTTATTTTGGCCTTTGACCTTATAAATGTGATAAATGAACCAGTTTGATTACAAGAAATAACATTTTTCTTAATTTGACATGATGGCTGGAACTCAGCGATTAAACTGGGCGCTGTGGTAGCGCTTCATTTAAAAATTTGAATAAATAAGTCATTTTTTACTGTTGGACCAATCCTAGCTGTTATCGCGCGCTAAAGAAATTGAGACAGTTTCAAGAACAACATTTCAATAAATTTCTAACAGTATCGGTCCGTTTGAGTTACAACGGTTGCGTCACATATTCGTTCCAACATGTATTTAGTTATATTTTCCCGATATTACTAAGTTATATCGCTTTTAACAGTGAAGCGATTGACTGTGTAACTTAATTGGACAAACATTGGACTGTGACTTTATAAATGTGATAAGTGAGCCAACTGGACTCCAAGAATAAAACATTCTTCTTATATTGACATGATTGCCGGAACTCAGCGATTACACTGGGCGCTGTGGTAGCGCTCCATTTAAGAATTTAAATAAATAAGTCTTTTTTTTACTGTGGGACCAATCGTAGCCGTTAGCGCGCGCTGAAGAAATAGCGACAGGTTCAAAAACTACATTTCATTGAATTTCTAACGGTGTCAATCCGCTTCAGTTACAACGGTTGCGTGACATATTCGTACCAACTTGTATTTAGCCATATTTTTCTCATATTACTAGGTTGCATCGCTTTTAACAGTGAAACGATTGACTGTGGGACTTAATTGAACTGATTTAGGACTATGACTTTATAAATGTTATAAGTGAGACAATTGGACCCCAAGAAATAACATTCTTCTTAATTTGACATGATTGCTGGAATTCAGCGATTACACTGGGCGCTGTGGTAGCTTTTCCTTTAAAAATTTAGATAAATAAATCATTTCTTACTGTGGGACCAATCCTGGCCGTTAGCTCGCGCTGAATAAATAGGAACAGTTTCCAAAACTACATTTCATTGACTTTCTAGCGGTATAAATCCGTTTGAGTTAGAACGCCTGCGTCACATATTCGTACCAACATGTATTTAGCAATAGTGTTCGGATGTTACCAGGTTGCATCGCTTTTAACAGTGAAACGTTTGACTGTGGGACTTAATTGAATTGATTTTTGATTTTGACCTTGTAAATGTGATAAATAAGCCAATTGGACTCCAAGAAGTAACATTCTTCTTAACTCCACATGATTGCCGGAACTCAGCGTTTACACTGGACCCTGTGGTAGCGCTTCATTTAAGAATTTAAATAAATAAGTCATTTTCTACTGTGGGACCAATCCTAGCAATTATCGCGCGCTGAAGAAATTGACACAGTTTAAAAAACTTTATTTCAATGAATTTCTAATGGTATCAGTCCGTTTGAGTTACAACGGTTGCGTCACATATTCATGCCAACATGTGTTTGGCGATATTATTCGGGAATTACTAGGTTGGATCGCTTTTAACAGTGAAACGATTGACTTTGGGACTTAGTTGAACTGATTCTGGAGTGTGGCCTTTAAATGTGATAAATGAGCCCATTGGACTCCAAGGAATAACATTCTTCTTAATTTGACATGATGGCTGGAACTCAGCGATTAAACTGGGCGCTGTGGTAGCGCTTCATTTAAAAATTTGAATAAATAAGTCATTTTTTACTGTGGGACCAATCCTAGCCTTTATCGGGCGCTGAAGAAATTGAGACAGATTCAAGAACTACACTTCATTGACTTTTTAAAAGTGTCAATCCGTTTGAGTTACAGCGGTTGCGTCACATATTCGCACCAACATGAATTTAGTGATTTTCTTTCGATATTACTAAGTTGTATTGCTTTTAACAATGAAACGATTGACTCTGGGACTTAGTTGAACTGATTCTGGAGTGTGGCCTTTAAATGTGATAAATGAGCCCATTGGACTCCAAGGAATAACATTCTTCTTAATTTGACATGATGGCTGGAACTCAGCGATTAAACTGGGCGCTGTAATAGCGCTTCATTTAAAAATTTGAATAAATAAGTCATTTTTCACTGTGGGACCAATCCTAGCCGTTATCGCGCGCTGATAAATTGAGACAGTTTCAAGAACTACATTTCAATGAATTTCTAACGGTATCGGTCCGTTTGAGTTACAACGGTTGCGTCACATATTCGTACCAACATGTATTTAGTTATATTTTCCCGATATTACTAAGTTATATCGCTTTTAACAGTGAAACGATTGACTGTGTAACTTAATTGGACTAACATTGGACTGTGACCTTATAAATGGGATAAGTGAGCCAGTTGAACTCCAAGAATAAAACATTCTTCTTAATTTGACATGATTGCCGGAACTCAGCGATTACACTGGGCGCTGTGGTAGCACTTTATTTAAGAATTTAAATAAATAAGTCATTTTTTACTGTGGGACCAATCCTAGCAGTTATCGCGCGCTGAAGAAATTGAGACAGTTTAAAAACCTACATTTCAATGATTTTCTAATGGTATCAGTCCGGTTGAGTTACAACGGTTGCGTCACATATTCATACCAACATGTATTTGGCGATATTATTCGGGAATTACTAGGTTGGATCGCTTTTAACAGTGAAACGTTTGAATGTGGGACTTAATTGGACTGATTTTGGACTTTGACCTTGTAAATGTGATAAATGAGCCAGTTTGACTACAAGAAATAACATCCTTCTTAATTTGACATGATGGCTGAAACTCAGCGATTAAACTGGGCGCTGTAGTAGGGCTTCATTTAAAAATTTGAATAAATAAGTCATTTTTTACTGTGGGACCAATCCTAGCCGTTATTGGGCACTGAAGAAATTGAGACAGTTTAAAGAACTACATTTCAATGAATTTCTAACGGTATCGGTCCGTTTGAGTTACAACAGTTGCGTCACATATTCGTACCAACATGTGTTTAGATATTTTTTTCCGATACTACTAAGTTGTATCGCTTTAAACAGTGAAACGACTGACTGTGGAACTTAATTGAAATCATTCGGGACTGTGACCTTATAAATGTGACAAATGAGCCATTTGGACTGCGAGAAATAACATTCCTCTTTATTTGACATGATTGCTGGAATTCAACGATTACAATGGGCGCTGTGGTAGCGCTTCATTTAAAAACGTAGATAAATAAGTCATTTCTTACTGTGGGACCAATACTAGCCGTTAGCGCGCGCTAAAGAAATAGAGACAGTTTCAAATACTACAATTCACTGACTTTCTAACGGTGTCAGTTCGTCTGAGATACAACGGTTGCGTCACATATTCGTACCAACATGTATTTAGTGATTTTTTTCCGATATTACTAAGTTGTATCGCTTTTAACAGTGAAACGATTGACTGTGGGACTTAATCGAACTAACTTTGGACTGCGACTTTATAAGTGTGATAAGTGAGACAATTGGACTCCAAGAAATAATATTCTTCTTAATTTGACATGATTGCCGAAACTCAGCGATTACACTGGGCGCTGTGGTAGCGCTTCATTTAAAAATTTAGATAAATAAGTCATTTTTTACTGTGGGATCAATCCTGGCCGTTAGCACGCGCTGAATAAATAGGAACAGTTTCCAAAACTACATTTCATTGAAATTCTAGCGGTATAAATCCGTTCGAGTTACAACGGTTGCGTCACATATTCGTACCAACATGTATTTAGCGATAGTGTTCAGATATTACTAGGCTGCATCGCTTTTAACAGTGAAACGTTTGACTGTGGTACTTAATTGAACTAATTGTGGACTTTGACCTTATAAAGATGATAAATAAGCCAGTTTGACTACAAGAAATAACGTTGTTCTTAATTTGACACGATTGCTGGAACTCAGCAATTACACTGGGTGCTATGGTAGCGCTTTATTTAAAAATTAAGATAGATAAGTCTTTTTATACTGTGCGACCAATCCTGGCCGTTAGCACGCAATGAAGAAATAGAGAGATTCTCAAAAACTACATTTCATTGACTTATTGCCGGTATCAATCCGTTTGAGTTACAACGGTTGCGTCACATATTCGCACAACATGTATTAGGTGATATCTTTCCGATATTACTAAGTTATATCGCTTTTTACAGTGAAACAATTGACTCTGGGACTTAGTTGAACTGACTCTGGAGTGTGGCCTTTAAATGTGATAAATGAGCCCATTGGACTCCAAGGAATAACATTCTTCTTAATTTGACATGATGGCTGGAACTCAGCGATTAAAATTGGCGCTGTGGTAGTGCTTCATTTAAAAATTTGAATAAATAAGTCATTTTTTACTGTGGTACCAATCCTAGCCGTTATCGCGCGCTGAAGAAATTGAGACAGTTTCAAAAACTACATTTCAATGAATTTCTAACGGTATCGGTCCGTTTGAGTTACAACGGTTGCGTCACATATTCGTACCAACATGTATTTAGTTATATTTTCCCGATATTACTAAGTTATATCGCTTTTAACAGTGAAGCGATTGACTGTGTAACTTAATTGGACTAACATTGGACTGTGACCTTATAAATGGGATAAGTGAGCCAATTGAACTCCAAGAATAAAACATTCTTCTTAATTTGACATGATTGCCGGAACTCAGCGATTACACTGGGCGCTGTGGTAGCGCTTTATTTAAGAATTTAAATAAATAAGTCATTTTTTACTGTGGGACCAATCCTAGCAGTTATCGCGCGCTGAAGAAATTGAGACAGTTTAAAAACCTACATTTCAATGAATTTCTAATGGTATCAGTCCGGTTAAGTTACAACGGTTGCGTCACATATTCATACCAACATGTATTTGGCGATATTATTCGGGAATTACTAGGTTGGATCGCTTTTAACAGTGAAACGTTTGAATGTGGGACTTAATTGGACTGATTTTGGACTTTGACCTTGTAAATGTAATAAATGAGCCAGTTTGACTACAAGAAATAACATTCTTCTTAATTTGACATGATGGCTGGAACTCAGCGATTAAACTGGGCGCTGTAGTAGCGCTTCATTTAAAAATTTGAATAAATAAGTCATTTTTTACTGTGGGACCAATCCTAGCCGTTATTGCGCGCTGAAGAAATTGAGACAGTTTAAAGAACTACATTTCAATGAATTTCTAACGGTATCGGTCCGTTTGAGTTACAACAGTTGCGTCACATATTCGTACCAACATGTGTTTAGATATTCTTTTCCGATACTACTAAGTTGTATCGCTTTAAACAGTGAAACGACTGACTGTGGGACTTAATTGAACTGATTCTGGACTGTGAGCTTATGAATGTGATAAGTGAGCCAATTGGAGCCCAAGAAGTAACATTCTTCTTAACTTAACATGATTGCAGAAACTCAGCGATTACACTGGGCGCTGTGGTTGCGCTTCATTTAAAAATTAAGAAAAGAAAGTCATTTTTTACTGTGGGACCAATCCTAGCCGTTAGCGCGCGCTGAAGAAATAGCGACAGGTTCAAAAACTACATTTCATTGAATTTCTAAAGGTGTTAATCCACTTCCCACTTCAGTTACAACGATTGCGTGACATATTCGTACCAACTTGTATTTAGCCATATTTTTCTCATATTACTAGGTTGCATCGCTTTTAACAGCGAAACGATTGACTGTGGGACTTAATTGAACTGATTTAGGGCTGCGACCTTATAAATGTTATAAGTGAGCCAACTGGACTCCAAGAAATGTCATTCTTCTTAATTTGACATAATTGCCGGAACTCAGCGATTACACTGGATGCTGTGGAAGCGCTTTATTTAAAATTTAAGATAGATAAGTCTTTTTATACTGTGCGACCAATCCTGGCCGTTAGCACGCGATGAAGAAATAGAGAGATTCTTAAAAACTACATTTCATTGACTTATTGCCGGTATCAATCCGTTTGAGTTACAACGGTTGCGACACATATTCGCACCAACATGTATTAAGTGATATCTTTCCGATATTACTAAGTGATATTGCTTTTTACAGTGAAACGATTGACTCTGGGACTTAATTGAAGTAACTTTGGACTGAGACCTTATAAATGTGATAAATGAGCCAATTGGACTCCAAGGAATAACATTCATCTTAATTTGACGTGATTCCTGGAATTCAACGATTACAATGGGCGCTGTGGTAGCGCTTCATTTAAAAACGTAGATAAATAAGTCATTTCTTACTGTGGGACCAATACTAACCGTTAGCGCGCGCTGAAGAAATAGAGACAGATTCAAATACTACAATTCACTGGCTTTCTAACGGTGTCAGTTCGTTTGAGATACAACGGTTGCGTCACATATTCGTACCAACATGTATTTAGGGATATTTTTCAAATTTTACTATGTTGCATCGTTTTTAACAGTGAAACGATTGAATCTGGGACTTAATCGAACTAACTTTGGACTGCGACTTTATAAGTGTGATAAGTGAGACAATTGGACTCCCAGAAATAACATTCTTCTTAATTTGACATGATTGCCGAAACTCAGCGCTTACACTGGGCGCTGTGGTAGCGTTTTATTAAAAAATAAAGATAAATAAATCATTTTTTACTGTGGGACCAATCCTAGCCGTTAGTTCGCGTTGAAGAAGTAGAGACAGTTTCCAAAACTACCATTTATTGACTTTCTAACGGTGTCAATCCGTTTGAGTTACAACGGTTGCGTCACATATTCGTACCAACATGTGTTTAGATATTTTTTTCCGATATTACTAAGTTGTATTGCTTTTAACAGTGAAACGATTGACTGTGGGACTTAATTGAACTCATTCTGGACTGTGACCTTATAAATGTGATAAATAAGCCAGTTTGACTACAAGAAATAACTTTGTTCTTAATTTGACACGATTGCTGGAACTCAGCGATTACACTGGGCGCTGTGGTAGCGTTTTATTAAAAAATGAAGATAAATAAATCATTTTTTACTGTGGGACCAATCCTAGCCGTTAGTTCGCGTTGAAAAAGTAGAGACAGTTTCCAAAACTACCATTTATTGACTTTCTAACGGTGTCAATCCGTTTGAGTTACAACGGTTGCGTCACATATTCGTACCAACATGTAGTTAGTGATTTTTTTCCGATATTACTAAGTTATATCGCTTTAAACAGTGAAACGACTGACTGTGGGACTTAATTGAACTGATTCTGGACTGTGACCTTATAAATGTGATAAGTGAGCCAATTGGAGCCCAGGAAATAACATTCTTTTTAATTTGACGTTATTGCCGGAACTCAGCCATTACATTGGGCGCTGTGGTAGCGCTTCATTTAAAATTTTGATAAGTAAGTCATTTTTTACTGTGGGACGAATCCTAGCCGTTATCGCGCGCTGAATAAATAGGAACAGTTTCAAAAACTACATTTCATTGACTTTCTAGCGGTATCAATCCGTATGAGTTACAACGGTTGCGTCACATATTCGTACCAACATGTAGTTAGTGATTTTTTTCCGATATTACTAAGTTATATCGCTTTAAACAGTGAAACGACTGACTGTGGGACTTAATTGAACTGATTCTGGACTGTGACCTTATAAATGTGATAAGTGAGCCAATTGGAGCCCAGGAAATAACATTCTTTTTAATTTGACGTTATTGCCGGAACTCAGCCATTACAATGGGCGCTGTGGTAGCGCTTCATTTAAAATTTTGATAAGTAAGTCATTTTTTACTGTGGGACGAATCCTAGCCGTTATCGCGCGCTGAAGAAATAGCGACAGTTTCAAAATCTACATTTCAATGACTTTCTAACGGTATCAGTCCGTTTGAGTTACAACAGTTGCGTCACATATTCGTGCCCACATGTATTTAGTGATTTTTATCCAATATTACTACGTTGCATCGCTTTTAACAGTGAAAAGATTGACTGTGGGACTTAATTGAACTGATTCTGGACTGTGACCTTATAAATGTGATAAGTGAGCCAATTGGAGCCCAGGAAATAACATTCTTTTTAATTTGACGTTATTGCCGGAACTCAGCCATTACAATGGGCGCTGTGGTAGCGCTTCATTTAAAATTTTGATAAATAAGTCATTTCTATACTGTGGGACCAATCCTGGCCGTTAGCACGCATTGAAGAAATACAGAGATCCTCAAAAACTACATTTCATTGACTTCTTCCCGGTATCAATCCGTTTGAGTTACAACGGTTGCGACACATATTCGTGCCAACATGTATTTAGTGATATCTTTCCGATATTACTAAGTTATATCGCTTTTAACAGTGAAACGATTGACTCTGGGACTTAATTGAAGTAACTTTGGACTGAGACCTTATAAATGTGATAAATGAGCCAATTGGACTCCAAGAAATAACATTCTTCTTAATTCGACATGATTGCTGGAACTCAGCGATTACACTGGGCGCTGTGGTAGCGCTTTATTTAAAAATTAGGATAAATAAGTCACTTTTTGCTGTGGGACCAATCCAGGCCATTAGCACGCGCTGAGTAAATAGGAACAGTTTCCAAAACTACATTTCATTGAATTTCTAGTGGTATAAATTCGTTTGAGTTACAACGGTTGCGTCAAATATTCGTACGAACATATATTTAGCGATGTTATTCGAGTATTACTAGGTTGGATCGCTTTTAACAGTGAAAAGTTTGACCGAGGGACTTAATTGAAGTGACTTTGGACTTTGACCTTATAAATGTGATAAAAGAGCCTTTTCGACTACAAGAAATAACATTCTTCTCAATTTGACATGATTGCTGGAACTCAGCGATTGCACTGTGCGCTGTGGTAGCGCTTTATATAAAAATTAAGATAAATAAGTCATTTTTTACTGTGGGACCAATCCTAGTCGTTAGTTTGCGCTGAAAAAATAGAGACAGTTTTAAAAACTACATTTCATTGACTTTCTAACGGTGTCAATCCGTTTGAGTTACAACAGTTGCGTCACATATTCGTGCCCACATGTATTTAGTGATTTTTATCCGATATTACTACGTTGCATTGCTTTTAACAGTGAAAAGATTGACTGTGGGACTTAATTGAACTGATTCTGGACCGTGACCTTATAAATGTCATAAATGAGCCAATTGGTCTCCAAGAAATAACATTCTTTTTAATTTGACATGATTGCTGGAATTCCGCGATTACATTAGTCTCTGTGGTAGCGCTTTATTTAAAAATGTAGATGAAAAAGTCTTTTTTTACTGTAGGACCAATCCTGGCCGTTAGCACGCGTTGAATGAATAGGAACAGTTTCAAAGACTGCATTTCATTGACTTTCTAGCGGTATAAATCCGTTTGAGTTACTACGGTTGTGTCACATATTCGCACCAACATGTAATTAGCGATAGTGTTCGGATATTACTAGGCTGCATCGCTTTTAACAGTGAAACCTACAGCTCTGGGACTTAACTGAACTGATTTTGCACTTTGACCTTATAAATGAGATAAATGAGCCAATTTGACTACAAGAAATAACAGTGTTCTTAATTTGACATGATTGGTGGAACTCAGCGATTACACTGGGTGCTGTGGTAGCGCTTTATTTAAAAATTAAGATAGATAAGTCTTTCTATACTGTGGGACCAATCCTGGCCATTAGCACGCGTTGAAGAAATACAGAGATCCTCAAAAACTACATTTCATTGACTTCTTGCCGGTATCAATCCGCTTGAGTTACAACGGTTGCGACACATATTCGTGCCAACATGTATTTAGTGATATCTTTCCGATATTACTAAGTTATATCGCTTTTAACAGTGAAACGATTGACTCTGGGACTTAATTGAAGTAACTTTGGACTGAGACCTTATAAATGTGATAAATGAGCCAATTGGACTCCAAGAAATAACATTCTTCTTAATTCGACATGATTGCTGGAACTCAGCGATTACACTGGGCGCTGTGGTAGCGCTTTATTTAAAAATTAGGATAAATAAGTCACTTTTTGCTGTGGGACCAATCCAGGCCATTAGCACGCGCTGAGTAAATAGGAACAGTTTCCAAAACTACATTTCATTGAATTTCTAGTGGTATAAATTCGTTTGAGTTACAACGGTTGCGTCAAATATTCGTACGAACATATATTTAGCGATGTTATTCGAGTATTACTAGGTTGGATCGCTTTTAACAGTGAAACGTTTGACCGAGGGACTTAATTGAAGTGACTTTGGACTTTGACCTTATAAATGTGATAAAAGAGCCTTTTCGACTACAAGAAATAACATTCTTCTCAATTTGACATGATTGCTGGAACTCAGCGATTGCACTGTGCGCTGTGGTAGCGCTTTATATAAAAATTAAGATAAATAAGTCATTTTTTACTGTGGGACCAATCCTAGTCGTTAGTTTGCGCTGAAAAAATAGAGACAGTTTTAAAAACTACATTTCATTGACTTTCTAACGGTGTCAATCCGTTTGAGTTACAACAGTTGCGTCACATATTCGTGCCCACATGTATTTAGTGATTTTTATCCGATATTACTACGTTGCATTGCTTTTAACAGTGAAAAGATTGACTGTGGGACTTAATTGAACTGATTCTGGACCGTGACCTTATAAATGTCATAAATGAGCCAATTGGTCTCCAAGAAATAACATTCTTTTTAATTTGACATGATTGCTGGAATTCCGCGATTACATTAGTGTCTGTGGTAGCGCTTTATTTAAAAATGTAGATGAAAAAGTCTTTTTTTACTGTAGGACCAATCCTGGCCGTTAGCACGCGTTGAATGAATAGGAACAGTTTCAAAGACTGCATTTCATTGACTTTCTAGCGGTATAAATCCGTTTGAGTTACTACGGTTGTGTCACATATTCGCACCAACATGTAATTAGCGATAGTGTTCGGATATTACTAGGCTGCATCGCTTTTAACAGTGAAACCTACCCCTCTGGGACTTAACTGAACTGATTTTGCACTTTGACCTTATAAATGAGATAAATGAGCCAATTTGACTACAAGAAATAACAGTGTTCTTAATTTGACATGATTGGTGGAACTCAGCGATTACACTGGGTGCTGTGGTAGCGCTTTATTTAAAAATTAAGATAGATAAGTCTTTCTATACTGTGGGACCAATCCTGGCCATTAGCACGCGTTGAAGAAATACAGAGATCCTCAAAAACTACATTTCATTGACTTCTTGCCGGTATCAATCCGCTTGAGTTACAACGGTTGCGACACATATTCGTGCCAACATGTATTTAGTGATATCTTTCCGATATTACTAAGTTATATCGCTTTTAACAGTGAAACGATTGACTCTGGGACTTAATTGAAATAACTTTGGACTGAGACCTTATAAATGTGATAAATGAGCCAATTGGACTCCAAGGAATAACATTCTTCTTAATTCGACATGATTGCTGGAACTCAGCGATTACACTGGGCGCTGTGGTAGCGCTTTATTTAAAAATTAGGATAAATAAGTCACTTTTTGCTGTGGGACCAATCCAGGCCGTTAGCACGCGCTGAGTAAATAGGAACAGTTTCCAAAACTACATTTCATTGAATTTCTAGTGGTATAAATTCGTTTGAGTTACAACGGTTGCGTCAAATATTCGTACGAACATATATTTAGCGATATTATTCGAGTATTACTAGGTTGGATCGCTTTTAACAGTGAAACGTTTGACTGAGGGACTTAATTGAAGTGACTTTGGACTTTGACCTTATAAATGTGCTAAAAGAGCCTTTTCGACTACAAGAAATAACATTCTTCTCAATTTGACATGATTGCTGGAACTCAGCGATTACACTGTGCGCTGTGGTAGCGCTTTATATAAAAATTAAGATAAATAAGTCATTTTTTACTGTGGGACCAATCCTAGTCGTTAGTTTGCGCTGAAAAAATAGAGACAGTTTTAAAAACTACATTTCATTGATTTTCTAACGGTGTCAATCCGTTTGAGTTACAACAGTTGCGTCACATATTCGTGCCCACATGTATTTAGTGATTTTTATCCGATATTACTACGTTGCATCGCTTTTAACAGTGAAACCATTGACTGTGGGACTTAATTGAACTGATTCTGGAGCGTGACCTTATAAATGTCATAAATGAGCCAATTGGTCTCCAAGAAATAACATTCTTTTTAATTTGATATGATTGCTGGAATTCTGCGATTACATTAGTCTCTGTGGTAGCGCTTTATTTAAAAATGTAGATGAAAAAGTCTTTTTTTACTGTAGGACCAATCCTGGTCGTTAGCACGCGTTGAATGAATAGGAACAGTTTCAAAGACTGCATTTCATTGACTTTCTAGCGGTATAAATCCGTTTGAGTTACTACGGTTGTGTCACATATTCGCACCAACATGTAATTAGCGATAGTGTTCGGATATTACTAGGCTGCATCGCTTTTAACAGTGAAACCTACCCCTCTGGGACTTAACTGAACTGATTTTGCACTTTGACCTTATAAATGAGATAAATGAGCCAATTTGACTACAAGAAATAACAGTGTTCTTAATTTGACATGATTGGTGGAACTCAGCGATAACACTGGGTGCTGTGGTAGCGCTTTATTTAAAAATTAAGATAGATAAGTCTTTCTATACTGTGGGACCAATCATGGCCGTTAGCACGCGTTGAAGAAGTAGAGAGATCCTCAAAAACTACATTTCATTGACTTCTTGCCGGTATCAATCCGTTTGAGTTACAACGGTTGCGACACATATTCGTGCCAACATGTATTTAGTGATTTTTATCCGATATTACTACGTTGCATCGCTTTTAACAGTGAAACCATTGACTGTGGGACTTAATTGAACTGATTCTGGACCGTGACCTTATAAATGTCATAAATGAGCGAATTGGTCTCCAAGAAATAACATTCTTTTTAATTTGATATGATTGCTGGAATTCCGCGATTACATTAGTCTCTGTGGTAGCGCTTTATTTAAAAATGTAGATGAAAAAGTCTTTTTTTACTGTAGGACCAATCCTGGCCGTTAGCACGCGTTGAATGAATAGGAACAGTTTCAAAGACTGCATTTCATTGACTTTCTAGCGGTATAAATCCGTTTGAGTTACTACGGTTGTGTCACATATTCGCACCAACATGTAATTAGCGATAGTGTTCGGATATTACTAGGCTGCATCGCTTTTAACAGTGAAACCTACCCCTCTGGGACTTAACTGAACTGATTTTGCACTTTGACCTTATAAATGAGATAAATGAGCCAATTTGACTACAAGAAATAACAGTGTTCTTAATTTGACATGATTGGTGGAACTCAGCGATTACACTGGGTGCTGTGGTAGCGCTTTATTTAAAAATTAAGATAGATAAGTCTTTCTATACTGTGGGACCAATCATGGCCGTTAGCACGCGTTGAAGAAATAGAGAGATCCTCAAAAACTACATTTCATTGACTTCTTGCCGGTATCAATCCGTTTGAGTTACAATGGTTGCGACACATATTCGTGCCAACATGTATTTAGTGATATCTTTCCGATATTACTAAGTTATATCGCTTTTAACAGTGAAACGATTGACTCTGGGACTTAATTGAAGTAACTTTGGACTGAGACCTTATAAATGTGATAAATGAGCCAATTGGACTCCAAGGAATAACATTCTTCTTAATTCGACATGATTGCTGGAATTCAGCGACTACACTAGGCTCTGTGGTAAGGCTTAATTTAAAAATTTAGATAAGTGAGTCTTTTTTTACTATGGGACCAATCCTGGCCGTTAGCACGCGCTGAAGAAATAGAGACATTCTCAAAACTACATTTCATTGACTTCTTGGCGGTATCAATCCGTTTGAGTTACAACGGTTGCGTCACATAGTCGTACCAACATGTGTTTAGATATTCTTTTCCGATATTACTAAGTTGTATTGCTTTTAACAGTAAAAAGATTGACTGTATGACTTAATTGAACTAATTCTCGACTGTGACCTTATAAATGTGATAAGTGAGCCAACTGGACCCCAAGAAATAACATTGTTCTTAATTTGAGATGATTGCTGGAACTCAGCGATTACACTGGGCGCTGTGGTAGCGCTTTATTTAAAAGTTAGGATAAATAAGTCATTTTTTACTGTGGGACCACTCCTAGCCGTTAGTTCGCGCTGAAGAAAAAGAGACAGTTTCAAAAACTACATTTCATTGACTTCCTAACGGTATCAATCCGCTTCAGTTACAACGGTTGTGTCACATATTCGTACCAACTTGTATTTATCGATATTGTTCTCATATTACTAGGTTGCATGGCTTTTTACAGTGAAACGATTGACTGTGGGACTTAATTGAACTGATTTTGAAATGCGACCTTATAAATGTTATAAGTGAGCCAACTGGACTCCAAGAAATATCATTCTTCTTAATTTGACATGATTGCCGGAACTCAGCGATTACACTGGATGCTGTGGTAGCGCTTCATTTAAAAATTAAGACAAAAAAGTCATTTTTTACTGTAGGACCAATCCTAGCCGTTAGCGCGCGCTGAAGAAATAGAGACAGTTTCAAATACTACAATTCACTGGCTTTCTAACGGTGTCAGTCCGTTCCAGATACAACGGTTGGGTCACATATTCGTACCAACATGTATTTAGGGATATTTTTCAAATTTTACTATGTTGCATCGCTTTTAACAGTGAAACGATTGACTCTGGGACTTAATTGAACTGATTCTGTACCGTGACCTTATAAATGTTATAAATGAGCCAATTGGTCTCCAAGAAATAACATTCTTTTTAATTTGACATGATTGCTGGAATTCCGCGATTACATTAGTCTCTGTGGTAGCGCTTTATTTAAAAATGTAGATGAAAAAGTCTTTTTTTACTGTAGGACCAATCCTGGCCGTTAGCACGCGTTGAATGAATAGGAACAGTTTCAAAGACTGCATTTCATTGACTTTCTAGCGGTATAAATCCGTTTGAGTTACTACGGTTGCGTCACATATTCGCACCAACATGTAATTAGCGATAGTGTTCGGATATTACTAGGCTGCATCGCTTTTAACAGTGAAACCTACCCCTCTGGGACTTAACTCAACTGATTTTGCACTTTGACCTTATAAATGAGATAAATGAGCCAATTTGATTACAAGAAATAACAGTGTTCTTAATTTGACATGATTGGTGGAACTCAGCGATTACACTGGGTGCTGTGGTAGCGCTTTATTTAAGATTAAGATAGATAAGTCTTTCTATACTGTGGGACCAATCGTGGCCGTTAGCACGCGTCGAAGAAATAGAGAGATCCTCAAAAACTACATTTCATTGACTTCTTGCCGGTATCAATCCGTTTGAGTTACAACGGTTGCGACACATATTCGTGCCAACATGTATTTAGTGATATCTTTCCGATATTACTAAGTTATATCGCTTTTAACAGTGAAACGATTGACTCTGGGACTTAATTGAAGTAACTTGGACTGAGACCTAATAAATGTGATAAATGAGCCAATTGGACTCCAAGGAATAACATTCTTCTTAATTCGACATGATTGCTGGAATTCAGCGATTACACTAGGCTCTGTGTTAGCGCTTAATTTAAAAATTTAGATAAGTAAGTCTTTTTTTACTATGGGACCAATCCTGGCCGTTAGCACGCGCTGAAGAAATAGAGACATTCTCAAAGACTACATTTCATTGACTTCTTGGCGGTATCAATCCGTTTGAGTTACAACGGTTGCGTCACATAGTCGTACCAACATGTGTTTAGATATTCTTTTCCGATATTACTAAGTTGTATCGCTTTTAACAGTAAAAAGATTGACTGTATGTTTTAATTGAACTAATTCTGGACTGTGACCTTATAAATGTGATAAGTGAGCCAACTGGACCCCAAGAAAAAACATTGTTCTTAATTTGACATGATTGCTGGAACTCAGCGATTACACTGGGCGCTGTGGTAGCGCTTTATTTAAAAATTAGGATAAATAAGTCATTTTTTACTGTGGGACCACTCCTAGCCGTTAGTTCGCGCTGAAGAAAAAGAGACAGTTTCAAAAACTACATTTCATTGACTTCCTAACGGTATCAATCCGCTTCAGTTACAACGGTTGTGTCACATATTCGTACCAACTTGTATTTATCGATATTGTTCTCATATTACTAGGTTGCATGGCTTTTTACAGTGAAACGATTGACTGTGGGACTTAATTGAACTGATTTTGAAATGCGACCTTATAAATGTTATAAGTGAGCCAACTGGACTCCAAGAAATGTCATTCTTCTTAATTTGACATGATTGCCGGAACTCAGCGATTACACTGGATGCTGTGGTAGCGCTTCATTTAAAAATTAAGACAAAAAAGTCATTTTTTACTGTAGGACCAATCCTAGCCGTTAGCGCGCGCTGAAGAAATAGAGACAGTTTCAAATACTACAATTCACTGGCTTTCTAACGGTGTCAGTCCGTTCCAGATACAACGGTTGGGTCACATATTCGTACCAACATGTATTTAGGGATATTTTTCAAATTTTACTATGTTGCATCGCTTTTAACAGTGAAACGATTGACTCTGGGACTTAATTGAACTGATTCTGTACCGTGACCTTATAAATGTTATAAATGAGCCAATTGGTCTCCAAGAAATAACATTCTTTTTAATTTGACATGATTGCTGGAATTCTGCGATTACATTAGTCTCTGTGGTAGCGCTTTATTTAAAAATGTAGATGAAAAAGTCTTTTTTTACTGTAGGACCAATCCTGGCCGTTAGCACGCGTTGAATGAATAGGAACAGTTTCAAAGACTGCATTTCATTGACTTTCTAGCGGTATAAATCCGTTTGAGTTACTACGGTTGCGTCACATATTCGCACCAACATGTAATTAGCGATAGTGTTCGGATATTACTAGGCTGCATCGCTTTTAACAGTGAAACCTACCCCTCTGGGACTTAACTCAACTGATTTTGCACTTTGACCTTATAAATGAGATAAATGAGCCAATTTGACTACAAGAAATAACAGTGTTCTTAATTTGACATGATTGGTGGAACTCAGCGATTACACTGGGTGCTGTGGTAGCGCTTTATTTAAGATTAAGATAGATAAGTCTTTCTATACTGTGGGACCAATCGTGGCCGTTAGCACGCGTCGAAGAAATAGAGAGATCCTCAAAAACTACATTTCATTGACTTCTTGCCGGTATCAATCCGTTTGAGTTACAACGGTTGCGACACATATTCGTGCCAACATGTATTTAGTGATAGTGTTCGGATATTACTAGGCTGCATCGCTTTTAACAGTGAAACCTACCCCTCTGGGACTTAACTCAACTGATTTTGCACTTTGACCTTATAAATGAGATAAATGAGCCAATTTGATTACAAGAAATAACAGTGTTCTTAATTTGACATGATTGGTGGAACTCAGCGATTACACTGGGTGCTGTGGTAGCGCTTTATTTAAGATTAAGATAGATAAGTCTTTCTATACTGTGGGACCAATCGTGGCCGTTAGCACGCGTCGAAGAAATAGAGAGATCCTCAAAAACTACATTTCATTGACTTCTTGCCGGTATCAATCCGTTTGAGTTACAACGGTTGCGACACATATTCGTGCCAACATGTATTTAGTGATATCTTTCCGATATTACTAAGTTATATCGCTTTTAACAGTGAAACGATTGACTCTGGGACTTAATTCAAGTAACTTGGACTGAGACCTAATAAATGTGATAAATGAGCCAATTGGACTCCAAGGAATAACATTCTTCTTAATTCGACATGATTGCTGGAATTCAGCGATTACACTAGGCTCTGTGTTAGCGCTTAATTTAAAAATTTAGATAAGTAAGTCTTTTTTTACTATGGGACCAATCCTGGCCGTTAGCACGCGCTGAAGAAATAGAGACATTCTCAAAGACTACATTTCATTGACTTCTTGGCGGTATCAATCCGTTTGAGTTACAACGGTTGCGTCACATAGTCGTACCAACATGTGTTTAGATATTCTTTTCCGATATTACTAAGTTGTATCGCTTTTAACAGTAAAAAGATTGACTGTATGTTTTAATTGAACTAATTCTGGACTGTGACCTTATAAATGTGATAAGTGAGCCAACTGGACCCCAAGAAAAAACATTGTTCTTAATTTGACATGATTGCTGGAACTCAGCGATTACACTGGGCGCTGTGGTAGCGCTTTATTTAAAAATTAGGATAAATAAGTCATTTTTTACTGTGGGACCACTCCTAGCCGTTAGTTCGCGCTGAAGAAAAAGAGACAGTTTCAAAAACTACATTTCATTGACTTCCTAACGGTATCAATCCGCTTCAGTTACAACGGTTGTGTCACATATTCGTACCAACTTGTATTTATCGATATTGTTCTCATATTACTAGGTTGCATGGCTTTTTACAGTGAAACGATTGACTGTGGGACTTAATTGAACTGATTTTGAAATGCGACCTTATAAATGTTATAAGTGAGCCAACTGGACTCCAAGAAATGTCATTCTTCTTAATTTGACATGATTGCCGGAACTCAGCGATTACACTGGATGCTGTGGTAGCGCTTCATTTAAAAATTAAGACAAAAAAGTCATTTTTTACTGTAGGACCAATCCTAGCCGTTAGCGCGCGCTGAAGAAATAGAGACAGTTTCAAATACTACAATTCACTGGCTTTCTAACGGTGTCAGTCCGTTCCAGATACAACGGTTGGGTCACATATTCGTACCAACATGTATTTAGGGATATTTTTCAAATTTTACTATGTTGCATCGCTTTTAACAGTGAAACGATTGACTCTGGGACTTAATTGAACTGATTCTGTACCGTGACCTTATAAATGTTATAAATGAGCCAATTGGTCTCCAAGAAATAACATTCTTTTTAATTTGACATGATTGCTGGAATTCCGCGATTACATTAGTCTCTGTGGTAGCGCTTTATTTAAAAATGTAGATGAAAAAGTCTTTTTTTACTGTAGGACCAATCCTGGCCGTTAGCACGCGTTGAATGAATAGGAACAGTTTCAAAGACTGCATTTCATTGACTTTCTAGCGGTATAAATCCGTTTGAGTTACTACGGTTGCGTCACATATTCGCACCAACATGTAATTAGCGATAGTGTTCGGATATTACTAGGCTGCATCGCTTTTAACAGTGAAACCTACCCCTCTGGGACTTAACTCAACTGATTTTGCACTTTGACCTTATAAATGAGATAAATGAGCCAATTTGACTACAAGAAATAACAGTGTTCTTAATTTGACATGATTGGTGGAACTCAGCGATTACACTGGGTGCTGTGGTAGCGCTTTATTTAAGATTAAGATAGATAAGTCTTTCTATACTGTGGGACCAATCGTGGCCGTTAGCACGCGTCGAAGAAATAGAGAGATCCTCAAAAACTACATTTCATTGACTTCTTGCCGGTATCAATCCGTTTGAGTTACAACGGTTGCGACACATATTCGTGCCAACATGTATTTAGTGATATCTTTCCGATATTACTAAGTTATATCGCTTTTAACAGTGAAACGATTGACTCTGGGACTTAATTGAAGTAACTTGGACTGAGACCTAATAAATGTGATAAATGAGCCAATTGGACTCCAAGGAATAACATTCTTCTTAATTCGACATGATTGCTGGAATTCAGCGATTACACTAGGCTCTGTGTTAGCGCTTAATTTAAAAATTTAGATAAGTAAGTCTTTTTTTACTATGGGACCAATCCTGGCCGTTAGCACGCGCTGAAGAAATAGAGACATTCTCAAAGACTACATTTCATTGACTTCTTGGCGGTATCAATCCGTTTGAGTTACAACGGTTGCGTCACATAGTCGTACCAACATGTGTTTAGATATTCTTTTCCGATATTACTAAGTTGTATCGCTTTTAACAGTAAAAAGATTGACTGTATGTTTTAATTGAACTGATTTTGAACTGCGACCTTATAAATGTTATAAGTGAGCCAACTGGACTCCAAGAAATGTCATTCTTCTGAATTTGACATGATTGCCGGAACTCAGCGATTACACTGGATGCTGTGGTAGCGCTTCATTTAAAAATAAGGACAAAAAAGTCATTTTTTACTGTAGGACCAATCCTAGCCGTTAGCGCGCGTTGAAGAAATAGAGACAGTTTCAAATACTACAATTCACTGGCTTTCTAACGGTGTCAGTCCGTTCGAGATACAACGGTTGGGTCACATATTCGTACCAACATGTATTTAGGGATATTTTTCAAATTTTACTATGTTGCATCGCTTTTAACAGTGAAACGATTGACTGTGGGACTTAATTGAACTCATTCTGGACTGTGACCTTATAAATGTGACAAATGAGCCAATTGGACTGCGAGAAATAACATTCCTCCTAATTTGACATGATTGCTGGAATTCCACGATTACAATGGGCGCTGTGGTAGCGCTTAATTTAAAAATTTAGATAAGTAAGTCTTTTTTTACTATGGGACCAATCCTGGCCGTTAGCACGCGTTGAAGAAATAGAGACATTCTCAAAGACTACAATTCATTGACTTCTTGGCGGTATCAATCCGTTTGAGTTGCAACGGTTGCGTCACATAGTCGTACCAACATGTGTTTAGATATTCTTTTCCGATATTACTAAGTTGTATCGCTTTTAACAGTAAAAAGATTGACTGTATGACTTAATGGAACTAATTCTGGACTGTGACCTTACAAATGTGATAAGTGAGCCAACTGGACCCCAAGAAATAACATTGTTCTTAATTTGACATGATTGCTGGAACTCAGCGATTACACTGGGCGCTGTGGTAGCGCTTTATTTAAAAATTAGGATAAATAAGTCATTTTTTACTGTGGGACCAATCCTAGCCGTTAGTTCGCGCTGAAGAAAAAGAGACAGTTTCAAAAACTACATTTCATTGACTGTCTAGAGGTATCAATCCGTATGAGTTACAACGGTTGCGTCACATTCGTACCAACATGTATTTAGCCATATTTTTTCGCCATTACTAGGTTACATCGCTCTTAACAATGAAACGATTGACTGTGGGACTTAATTGAACCGATTTTGGACTGTGACCTTATAAGTGTGATAAGTAAGAAAATTGGGCTCCAAGAAGTAACATTCTTCTTAATTTGACATGATTGCCGAAACTCAGCGATTATACTGGGCGTTGTGGCAGCGCTTCATTTAAAAATTAAGAAAAGAAAGTCTTTTTTTACTGTGGTACCAATCCTAGCCGTTAGTGCGCGCTGAAGAAATAGAGACAGTTTCAAATACAACAATTTACTGGCTTTCTAACGGTGTCAGTCCGTATGAGATACAACGGTTGGGTCACATATTCGTACCAACATGTATTTAGGGATATTTTTCAAATTTTACTATGTTGCATCGCTTTTAACAGTGAAACGATTGACTGTGGGACTTAATAGAACTAACTTTAGACTGTGACCTTATATGTGTGATAAGTGAGACAATTGGACTCCAAGAAATAACTTTCTTCTTAATTTGACATGATTGCGGAAACTCAGCGATTACACTGGGCGTTGTGGTAGCGCTTCATTTAAAAATTTAGATAAATAAGTCATTTTTTACTGTGGGACCAATCCTGGCCGTTAGCACGCGCTGAATAAATAGGAACAGTTTCCAAAACTACATTCATTAAATTTCTAGCGGTATAAATCCGTTTGAGTTACAACGGTTGCGTCACATATTCGTACCAACATGTATTTAGCTATAGTGTTCGGATATTACTAGGCTGCATCGCTTTTAACAGTGAAACGTTTGACTGTGGGACTTAATTGAACTGATTTTGGGCTTTGACCTTATAAAGATGATAAATGAGCCAGTTTGACTACAAGAAATAACGTTGTTCTTAATTTGACATGATTGCTGGAACTCAGCGGTTACACTGGGCGATCTGGTAGCGTTTTATTAAAAAATTAAGATAAATAAATCATTTTTTACTGTGGGACTAATCTTAGCCGTTAGTTCGCGTCGAAGAAGTAGAGACAGTTTCCAAAACTACCATTCATTGACTTTCTAACGGTGTCAATCCGTTTGAGTAACAACGGTTGCGTCACATATTCGTACCAACATGTGTTTATATATTTTTTTCCGATATTACTAAGTTGTATTGTTTTTAACAGTGAAACGAATGGCTGTGGGACTTAATTGAACTCATTCTGGACTGTGACCTTATAAATGTGACAAATGAGCCAATTGGACTGCGAGAAATAACATTCCTCTTAGTTTGACATGATTGCTGGAATTCCACGTTTACAATGGTCGCTTTGGTAGCGCTTGATTTAAAAACTTAGATAAATAAGTCATAATTACTGTGGGACCAATCCTGGCCGTTAGCACGCGCTGAATAAATAGGAACAGTTTCAAAAACTACATTTCATTCACTTTCTAGCGGTATCAATCCGTGTGAGTTACAACAGTTGCGTGACATAGTCGTACCAACATGTATTTAGCGATATTTTTTCGCCATTACTAGGTTACATTGCTCTTAACAGTGAAACGATTGACTGTGGGACTTTATTGAACTGATTGTGGACTTTGACCTTGTAAATGTGATAAATAAGCCAGTTTGACTACAAGAAATAACGTTGTTCTTAACTTGACATGATTGCTGGAACTCAGCTATTACACTGGGTGCTGTTGTAGCGCTTTATTTAAAAATTAGGATAAATAAGTCATTTTTTACTGTGGGACAAATCCTAGCCGTTAGTTCGCGCTGAAGAAAAAGAGACAGTTTCAAAAACTACATTTCATTGACTTCCTAACGGTATCAATCCGCTTCAGTTACAACGGTTGTGTCACATATTCGTACCAACTTGTATTTATCGATATTGTTCTCATATTACTAGGTTGCATGGCTTTTAACAGTGAAACGATTGACTGTGGGACTTAATTGAACTGATTTTGAACTGCGACCTTATAAATGTTATAAGTGAGCCAACTGGACTCCAAGAAATGTCATTCTTCTGAATTTGACATGATTGCCGAAACTCAGCGATTATACTGGGCGTTGTGGCAGCGCTTCATTTAAAAATTAAGAAAAGAAAGTCATTTTTTACTGTGGTACCAGTCCTAGCCGTTAGTGCGCGCTGAAGAAATAGAGACAGTTTCAAATACAACAATTTACTGGCTTTCTAACGGTGTCAGTCCGTATGAGATACAACGGTTGGGTCACATATTCGTACCAACATGTATTTAGGGATATTTTTCAAATTTTACTATGTTGCATCGCTTTTAACAGTGAAACGATTGACTGTGGGACTTAATAGAACTAACTTTAGACTGTGACCTTATATGTGTGATAAGTGAGACAATTGGACTCCAAGAAATAACTTTCTTCTTAATTTGACATGATTGCGGAAACTCAGCGATTACACTGGGCGTTGTGGTAGCGCTTCATTTAAAAATTTAGATAAATAAGTCATTTTTTACTGTGGGACCAATCCTGGCCGTTAGCACGCGCTGAATAAATAGGAACAGTTTCCAAAACTACATTCATTAAATTTCTAGCGGTATAAATCCGTTTGAGTTACAACGGTTGCGTCACATATTCGTACCAACATGTATTTAGCTATAGTGTTCGGATATTACTAGGCTGCATCGCTTTTAACAGTGAAACGTTTGATTGTGGGACTTAATTGAACTGATTTTGGGCTTTGACCTTATAAAGATGATAAATGAGCCAGTTTGACTACAAGAAATAACGTTGTTCTTAATTTGACATGATTGCTGGAACTCAGCGGTTACACTGGGCGATCTGGTAGCGTTTTATTAAAAAATTAAGATAAATAAATCATTTTTTACTTTGGGACTAATCTTAGCCGTTAGTTCGCGTTGAAGAAGTAGAGACAGTTTCCAAAACTACCATTCATTGACTTTCTAACGGTGTCAATCCGTTTGAGTAACAACGGTTGCGTCACATATTCGTACCAACATGTGTTTATATATTTTTTTCCGATATTACTAAGTTGTATTGCTTTTAACAGTGAAACGAATGGCTGTGGGACTTAATTGAACTCATTCTGGACTGTGACCTTATAAATATGACAAATGAGCCAATTGGACTGCGAGAAATAACATTCCTCTTAGTTTGACATGATTGCTGGAATTCCACGTTTACAATGGTCGCTTTGGTAGCGCTTGATTTAAAAACTTAGATAAATAAGTCATAATTACTGTGGGACCAATCCTGGCCGTTAGCACGCGCTGAATAAATAGGAACAGTTTCAAAAACTACATTTCATTCACTTTCTAGCGGTATCAATCCGTGTGAGTTACAACAGTTGCGTGACATAGTCGTACCAACATGTATTTAGCGATATTTTTTCGCCATTACTAGGTTACATTGCTCTTAACAGTGAAACGATTGACTGTGGGACTTTATTGAACTGATTGTGGACTTTGACCTTGTAAATGTGATAAATAAGCCAGTTTGACTACAAGAAATAACGTTGTTCTTAACTTGACATGATTGCTGGAACTCAGCTATTACACTGGGTGCTGTTGTAGCGCTTTATTTAAAAATTAAGATAAATAAGTCATTTTTTACTGTGGGACCAATCCTAGCCGTTAGTTCGTGCTGAAGAAGTAGAGATAGTTTCCAAAACTACATTTCATTGACTTTCTAACGGCGTCAATCGGTTTGAGTTACAACAGTTGCGTCACATAGTCGTACCAACATGTAGTTAGTGATTTATTTCCGATATTACTAAGTTGTATCGCTTTTAACATTGAAACGACTTCCTGTGGAATTTAATTGAACTAACTTTGAACTGTGACCTTATAAATGTCATAAGTGAGTCAACTGGACTGCATGAAATAACATTCTTCTTAATTTCACGTGATTGCCGGAACTCAGCGATTACACTGGGCGCTGTGATAGTGCTTCATATAAAAATTTAGATAGATAATTCATTCTTTACTGTGGGACCAATCCTAGCCGTTATCGCGCGCTGAAGAAATAACAATAGTTTCAAAAACTACATTTCATTGACTTGCTAACGGTGTCAGTCATTTTGAGTTACAATGGTTGGGTCACATATTCGTACTAACATGTATTTAGCGATATTTTTCTGATATTACTAGGTTGCATCGCTTTTAACAGTGAAACGTTTGACTGTGGGACTTAATTGAACTGATTTTGGGCTTTGACCTTATAAAGATGATAAATGAGCCAGTTTGACTACAAGAAATAACGTTGTTCTTAATTTGACATGATTGCTGGAACTCAGCGATTACACTGGGCGCTCTGGTAGCGTTTTATTAAAAAATTAAGACAAATAAATCATTTTTTACTGTGGGACCAATCCTGGCCGTTAGCACGCGATGAGTAAATAGGAACAGTTTCCAAAACTACATTTCATTGAATTTCCAGCAGTATAAATCCGTTTGAGTTACAACGGTTGCGTCACATATTCGTACCAGCATGTGTTTAGCGATATTATTCGGGTATTACTAGGTTTCATTGCTTTTAACAGTGAAACGATTGACTGTGGGACTTAATTGAACTGATTTAGGACTGTGACTTTATAAATGTTATAAGTAAGACAATCGGACTCCAAGAAATAACATTCTTCTTAATTTGACATGATTGCCGGAATTCAGCGATTACACTGGGCGCTGTGGTAGCGCCTCATTTTAAATTTTAGATAAATAAGTCATTCTTTACCGTGGGACGAATCCTAGCCGTTATCGCGGGCTGAAGAAATAGGAACAGTTTCCAAAACTACATTTCATTGAATTTCCAGCAGTATAAATCCGTTTGAGTTACAACGGTTGCGTCACATATTCGTACCAGCATGTGTTTAGCGATAGTGTTCGGATATTACTAGGTTGCATCGCTTTTAACAGTGAAACGTTTGACTGTGGGACTTAATTGAACTGATTTTGGGCTTTGACCTTATAAAGATGATAAATGAGCCAGTTTGACTACAAGAAATAACGTTGTTCTTAATTTGACATGATTGCTGGAACTCAGCGATTACACTGGGCGCTCTGGTAGCGTTTTATTAAAAAATTAAGATAAATAAATCATTTTTTACTGTGGGACCAATCCTAGCCGTTAGTTCGCGTTGAAGAAGTAGAGACTGTTTCCAAAACTACCATTCATTGACTTTCTAACGGTGTCAATCCGTTTGAGTTACAACGGTTGCGTCACATATTAGTACCAACATGTGTTTATATATTTTTTTCCGATATTACTAAGTTGTATTGCTTTTAACAGTGAAACGAATGACTGTGGGACTTAATTGAACTCATTCTGGACTGTGACCTTATAAATGTGACAAATGAGCCAATTGGACTGCGAGAAATAACATTCCTCTTAATTTGACATGATTGCTGGAATTCCACGATTACAATGGTCGCTGTGGTAGCGCTTGATTTAAAAACTTAGATAAATAAGTCATAATTACTGTGGGACCAATCCTGGCCGTTAGCACGCGCTGAATAAATAGGAACAGTTTCAAAAACTACATTTCATTTACTTTCTAGCGGTATTAATCCGTATGAGTTACAACAGTAGCGTGACATAGTCGTACCAACATGTATTTAGCGATATTTTTTCGCCATTACTAGGTTACATTGTTCTTAACAGTGAAACGATTGACTGTGGGGCTTAATTGAACTGATTGTGGACTTTGACCTTGTAAATGTGATAAATAAGCCAGTTTGACTACAAGAAATAACGTTGTTCTTAACTTGACATGATTGCTGGAACTCAGCTATTACACTGGGCGCTGTTGTAGCGCTTCATTTAAAAATTAAGATAAATAAGTCATTTTTTACTGTGGGACCAATCCTAGCCGTTAGTTCGTGCTGAAGAAGTAGAGACAGTTTCCAAAACTACATTTCATTGACTTTCTAACGGTGTCAATCGGTTTGAGTTACAACGGTTGCGTCACATAGTCGTACCAACATGTAGTTAGTGATTTATTTCCGATATTACTAAGTTGTTTCGCTTTTAACATTGAAACGATTTCCTGTGGAATTTAATTGAGCTAACTTTTGACTGTGACCTTATAAATGTGAAAGTGAGACAATTGGACTCCAAGAAATAACATTCTTCTTAATTTGACGTGATTGCCGGAACTCAGCGGTTACACTGGGCGCTGTGATAGTGCTTCATATAAAAATTTTGATAGATAATTCATTCTTTACTGTGGGACCAATCCTAGCCGTTATCGCGCACTGAAGAAATAGCAACAGTTTCAAAAACTACATTTCATTGACTTGCTAACGGTGTCAGTCATTTTGAGTTACAATGGTTGGGTCACATATTCGTACTAACATGTATTTAGCGATATTTTTCTGATATTACTAGGTTGAATCGTATTTAACAGTCAAACGATTGACTGTTGGATTTAATTTAACTAACTTTGGACTGTGACCTGATAAATGTGATAAATGAGGCAATAGGATCCCAAGAATTAACATTCTTCTTAATTTGACGTGATTGCCGGAACTCAGCGATTGCACTGGGCGCTCTGGTAGCGTTTTATTAAAAAATTAAGATAAATAAATCATTTTTTACTGTGGGACCAATCCTAGCCGTTAGTTCGCGTTGAAGAAGTAGAGACTGTTTCCAAAACTACCATTCATTGACTTTCTAACGGTGTCAATCCGTTTGAGTTACAACGGTTGCGTCACATATTCGTACCAACACGTGTTTATATTTTTTTTTCCGATATTACTAAGTTGTATTGCTTTTAACAGTGAAACGAATGACTGTGGGACTTAATTGAAATCATTCGGGACTGTGACCTTATAAATGTGACAAATGAGCCATTTGAACTGCGAGAAATAACATTCCTCTTTTTTTGACATGATTGCTGGAATTCCACGATTACAATGGTCGCTGTGGTAGCGCTTGATTTAAAAACTTAGATAAATAAGTCATAATTACTGTGGGACCAATCCTGGCCGTTAGCACGCGCTGAATAAATAGGAACAGTTTCAAAAACTACATTTCATTTACTTTCTAGCGGTATCAATCCGTATGAGTTACAAAAGTTGCGTGACATAGTCGTACCAACATGTATTTAGCGATATTTTTTCGCCATTACTAGGTTACATTGCTCTTAACAGTGAAACGATTGACAGTGGGACTTAATTGAACTGATTGTGGACTTTGACCTTGTAAATGTGATAAATAAGCCAGTTTGACTACAAGAAATAACGTTGTTCTTAACTTGACATGATTGCTGGAACTCAGCTATTACACTGGGCGCTGTTGTAGCGCTTCATTTAAAAATTAAGATAAATAAGTCATTTTTTACTGTGGGACCAATCCTAGCCGTTAGTTCGTGCTGAAGAAGTAGAGACAGTTTCCAAAACTACATTTCATTAACTTTCTAACGGTGTCAATCGGTTTGAGTTACAACGGTTGCGTCACATAGTCGTACCAACATGTAGTTAGTGATTTATTTCCGATATTACTAAGTTGTATCGCTTTTAACATTGAAACGATTTCCTGTGGAATTTAATTGAACTAACTTTCGACTGTGACCTTATAAATGTGAAAGTGAGACAATTGGACTCCAAGAAATAACATTCTTCTTAATTTGACGTGATTGCCGGAACTCAGCGATTACACTGGGCGCTGTGATAGTGCTTCATATAAAAATTTAGATAGATAATTCATTCTTTACTGTGGGACCAATCCTAGCCGTTATCGCGCACTGAAGAAATAGCAACAGTTTCAAAAACTACATTTCATTGACTTGCTAACGGTGTCAGTCATTTTGAGTTACAATGGTTGGGTCACATATTCGTACTAACATGTATTTAGCGATATTTTTCTGATATTACTAGGTTGAATCGTATTTAACAGTCAAACGATTGACTGTTGGATTTAATTGAACTAACTTTGGACTGTGACCTGATAATTGTGATAAATGAGGCCATAGGATCCCAAGAATTAACATTCTTCTTAATTTGACGTGATTGCCGGAACTCAGCGATTGCACTATTCGCTGTGGTAGCGCTTTATTTTAAAATTTAGATAAATAAGTCACTTTTTGCTGTTGGACCAATCCTGGCCGTTAGCACGCGCTGAGTAAATAGGAACAGTTTCCAAAACTACATTTCATTGAATTTCTAGTGGTATAAATTCGTTTGAGTTAAAACGGTTGCGTCAAATATTCGTACGAACATATATTTAGCGATTTTATTCGGGTATTACTAGGTTGCATCGCTTTTAACAGTGAAAAGATTGACTGTGGGACTTAATTGAACTGATTTAGGACTGTGACTTTATAAATGTTATAAGTAAGACAATCGGACTCCAAGAAATAACATTCTTCTTAATTTGACATGATTGCCGGAACTCAGCGATTGCACTGGGCGCTGTGGTAGCGCTTCACTTTAAAATTTAGATAAATAAGTCATTCTTTACCGTGGGACGAATCCTAGCCGTTATCGCGCGCTGAAGAAATAGGAACAGTGTCCAAAACTACATTTCATTGAATTACTAGTGGCATAAATCCGTTTGAGTTACAACGCTTGCGTCACATATTCGTACCAACATGTGTTAAGCGATAGTGTTCGGATATTACTAGGCTGCATCGCTTTTAACAGTGAAACGTTTGACTGTGGGACTTAATTGAACTGATTGTGGACTTTGACCTTGTAAGTGTGATAAATAAGCCAGTTTGACTACAAGAAATAACGTTGTTCTTAACTTGACATGATTGATGGAACTCAGCAATTACACTGGGCGCTTTTGTAGCGCTTCATTTAAAAATTAAGATAAATAAGACATTTTTTACTGTGGGACCAATCCTAGCCGTTAGTTCGTGCTGAAGAAGTAGAGACAGTTTCCAAAACTACCTTTCATTGACTTTCTAACTGTGTCAATCGGTTTGAGTTACAACGGTTGCGTCACATAGTCGTACCAACATGTAGTTAGTGATTTTTTTCCGATATTACTAAGTTGTATCGCTTTAACATTGAAGCGATTTCCTGTGGAATTTAATTGAACTAACTTTAGACTGTGACCTTATAAATGTGAAGGTGAGACAATTGGACTCCAAGAAATAACATTCTTCTTAATTTGACGTGATTGCCAGAACTCAGCATTTACACTGGGCGCTGTGATAGTGCTTCATTTAAAAATTTAGATAGATAATTCAATCTTTACTGTGGGACCAATCCTAGCCGTTTTCGCGCGCTGAAGAAATAGCAACAGTTTCAAAAACTACATTTCATTGACTTGCTAACGGTGTAAGTCCGTTTGAGTTACAATGGTTGGGTCACATATTCGTACTAACATTTATTTAGCGATATTTTTCTGATATTACTAGGTTGAATCGCTTTTAACAGTCAAACGATTGACTGTGGGACTTAATTGAACTAACTTTGGACTGTGACCTGATAAATGTGATAAATGAGGCAATAGGATCCCACAAATTAACATTCTTCTTAATTTGACGTGATTGATGGAATTCAGCGATTACACTGGGCGCTATGGTAGCGCTTCATTTAAAAATTTAGATAAATAAGTCATTTCTTACTGTGGGACCAATCCTGGCCGTTAGCACGCGCTGAATAAATAGGAACAGTTTCCAAAACTACATTTCATTGAATTTCTAGCGGTATAAATCCGTTTGAGTTACAACGGTTGCATTGGTATTCGTACCAACATGTATTTAGCGATAGTGTTCGGATATTACTAGGTTGCATCGCTTTTAACAGTGAAATGAATGACTGTGGGACTTAATTGAACTGATTTAGGACTGTGACTTTATAAATGTTATAGGTAAGACATTGGGACTTCAAGAAATAACATTCTTCTTAATTTGACATGATTGCGGGAACTCAGCGATTGCATTGGGCGCTGTGGTAGCGCTTCACTTTAAAATTTAGATAAATAAGTCATTCTTTACCGTGGGACGAATCCTAACCGTTATCGGGCGCTGAAGAAATAGGAACAGTTTCCAAAAGTACATTTCATTGAATTTCCAGCGGTATAAATCCGTTTGAGTTACAACGGTTGCGTCAAATATTCGTACGAACATATATTCAGCGATATTATTGGGGTATTACTAGGTTGCATCGCTTTTAACAGTGAAACGTTTGACTGTGAGACTTAATTGAGCTGATTGTGAACTTTGACTTTGTAAATGTGATAAATAAGCCAGTTTGACTACAAGAAATAACGTTGTTCTTAACTTGACATGATTGCTGGAACTCAGCGATTACACTGGATACTGTGGTAGCGCTTCATTTAAAAATTAAGACAAAAAAGTCATTTTTTACTGTGGGACCAATCCAAGCCGTTATCGCGCGCTAAAGAAATAGCAACAGTTTCAAAAACTACATTTCATTGACTTGCTAACGGTGTCAGTCATTTTGAGTTACAATGGTTGGGTCACATATTCGTACTAACATGTATTTAGCGATATTTTTCTGATATTACTATGTTGAATTGTATTTAACAGTCAAAAGTTTGACTGTTGGACTTAATTGAACTAACTTTGGACTGTGACCTGATAAATGTGATAAATGAGGCAATAGGATCCCAAGAATTACCATTCTTCTTAATTTGACGTGATTGCCGGAACTCAGCGATTGCACTGGGCGCTGTGGTAGCGCTTTACTTTAAAATTTAGATAAATAAGTCACTTTTTGCTGTGGGACCAATCTTGGCCGTTAGCACGCGCTGAGTAAATAGGAACAGTTTCCAAAACTACATTTTATTGAATTTCTAGTGGTATAAATTCGTTTGAGTTAAAACGGTTGCGTCAAATATTCGTTCGAACATATATTTAGCGATAATATTCGGGTATTACTAGGTTGCATCGCTTTTAACAGTGAAACGATTGACTGTGGGACTTATTTGAACTGATTTAGGACTGTGACTTTATAAATGTTATAAGTAAGACAATCGGAGTCCAAGAAATAACATTCTTCTTAATTTGACATGATTGCTGGAACTCAGCGATTACACTGGGCGCTGTTGTAGCGCTTCATTTAAAAATTAAGATAAATAAGACATTTTTTACTGTGGGACCAATCCTAGCCGTTAGTTGGTGCTGAAGAAGTAGAGACGGTTTCCAAAACTACATTTCATTGACTTTCTAACGGTGTCAATCCGTTTGAGTTACAACGGTTGCGTCACATAGTCGTACCAACATGTAGTTAGTGATTTTTTTCCGATATTACTAAGTTGTATCGCTTTAAACATTGAAACGATTTCCTGTGGAATTTAATTGAACTAACTTTGGACTGTGACCTTATAAATGTCATAAGTGAGTCAACTGGACTGCAAGAAATAACATTCTTCTTAATTTGACGTGATTGCCGGAACTCAGCGATTACACTGGGCGCTGTGATAGTTCTTCATTTAAAAATTTAGATAGATAATTCAATCATTACTGTGGGACCAATCCTGGCCGTTAGCACGCGCTGAATAAATAGGAACAGTTTCCAAAACTACATTTCATTGAATTTCTAGCGGTATAAATCCGTTTGAGTTACAACGGTTGCGTCACATATTCGTACCAACATGTATTTAGCGATAGTGTTCGGATATTACTAGGTTGCCTCGCTTTTAACAGTGAAACGTTTGACTGTGGGACTTAATTGAACTGATTGTGGACTTTGACCTTGTAAATGTGAAAGTGAGACAATTGGACTCCAAGAAATAACATTCTTCTTAATTTGACGTGATTGCCAGAACTCAGCGATTACACTGGGCGCTGTGATAGTGCTTCATTTAAAAATTTAGATAAATAAGTCATTCTTTACTGTGGGACCAATCCTAGCCGTTAGTTCGTGCTGAAGAAGTGGAGACAGTTTCCAAAACTACAGTTCATTCACTTTCTAACGGTGTCAATCGGTTTGAGTTACAACGGTTGCGTCACATAGTCGTACCAACATGTAGTTAGTGATTTTCTTCCGATATTACTAAGTTGTATCGCTTTTAACATTGAAACGATTTCCTGTGGAATTTAATTGAACTAACTTTGGACTGTGACCTTATAAATGTGAAAGTGAGACAATTGGACTCCAAGAAATAACATTCTTCTTAATTTGACGTGATTGCCAGAACTCAGCGATTACACTGGGCGCTGTGATAGTGCTTCATTTAAAAAGTTAGATAGATAATTCATTTTTACTGTGGGACCAATCCAAGCCGTTATCGCGCGCTGAAGAAATAGCAACAGTTTCAAAAACTACATTTCATTGACTTGCTAACGGTGTCAGTCATTTTGAGTTACAATGGTTGTGTCACATATTCGTACTAATATGTATTCAGCGATACTTTTTTGCAGTGGTAGCGCTTCATTTGAAAATTTAGATAAATAAGTCATTTCTTACTGTGGGACCAATCCTGGCCGTTAGCACGCGCTGAATAAATACGAACAGTTTCCAAAACTACATTTCATTGAATTTCTAACGGTGTCAATCGGTTTGAGTTACAATGGTTGGGTCACATATTCGTACTAACATGTATTTAGCGATATTTTTCTGATATTACTAGGTTGAATCGCTTTTAACAGTCAAACGATTGACTGTGGGACTTAATTGAACTAACTTTGGACTGTGACCTGATAAATGTGATAAATGAGGCAATAGGATCCCAAAAATTAACATTCTTCTTAATTTGACGTGATTGATGGAATTCAGCGATTACACTGGGCGCTGTGGTAACGCTTCATTTAAAAATTTAGATAAATAAGTCATTTCTTACTGTGGGACCAATCCTGGCCGTTAGCACGCGCTGAATAAATAGGAACAGTTTCCAAAACTACATTTCATTGAATTTCTAGCGGTATAAATCCGTTTGAGTTACAACGGTTGCGTCACATATTCGTACCAACATGTATTTAGCGATAGTGTTCGGATATTACTAGGTTGCCTCGCTTTTAACAGTGAAACGTTTGACTGTGGGACTTAATTGAACTGATTGTGGACTTTGACCTTGTAAATGTGATAAATAAGCCAGTTTGACTACAAGAAATAACGTTGTTCTTAACTTGACATAATTGCTGGAACTCAGCGATTATACTGGGCGCTGTTGTAGCGCTTCATATAAAAATTAAGATAAATAAGTCATTCTTTACTGTGGGACCAATCCTAGCCGTTAGTTCGTGCTGAAGAAGTAGAGACAGTTTCCAAAACTACATTTCATTGACTTTCTAACGGTGTCAATCGGTTTGAGTTACAACGGTTGCGTCACATAGTCGTACCAACATGTAGTTAGTTATTTTTTTCCGATATTACTAAGTTGTATCGCTTTTAACATTGAAATGATTTCCTGTGGAATTTAATTAAACTAACTTTGGACTGTGACCTTATAAATGTGAAAGTGAGACAATTGGACTCCAAGAAATAACATTCTTCTTAATTTGACGTGATTGCCAGAACTCAGCGATTACACTGGGCGCTGTGATAGTGCTTCATTTAAAAATTTAGATATATAATTCATTCTTTACTGTGGGACCAATCCAAGCCGTTATCGCGCGCTGAAGAAATAGCAACAGTTTCAAAAACTACATTTCATTGACTTGCTAACGGTGTCAGTCATTTTGAGTTACAATGGTTGTGTCACATATTCGTACTAACATGTATTTAGCGATAGTGTTCGGATATTACTAGGTTGCATCGCTTTTACCAGTGAAACGTTTGACTGTGGGACTTAATTGAACTGATTGTAGAGTTTGACCTTATAAATGTGATAAATAAGCCAGTTTGACTTCAAGAAATAACGTTGATCTTAATTTGACATGATTGCTGGAACTCAGCGATTACACTGGGTGCTGTGGTAGCACTTTATTTGAAAATTAAGATAAATTAACCATGTTTTACTGTGGGACCAATCCTAGCCATTAGTTCGCGCTGAAGAAGTAGAGGCAGTTTCCAAAACTACCTTTCATTGACTTTCTAACTGTGTCAATCCGTTTGAGTTACAACGGTTTTGTCACATATTCGTACCAACATGTGTTTAGATATTTTTTCCGATATTACTAATTTGTATCGCTTTTAACAGTGAAACGATTGACTGTGGGACTTAATTGAACTCATTCTGGACTGTGACCTAATAAATGTGATAAGTGAGCGAACTGGTCCCCACGAAATAACAATGTTCTTAATTTGACATGATTGCTGGAACTCAGCGATTACACTGGGCGTTGTGGTAGCGCTTTATTTAAAAAATAAGTTAAATAAGTCATTTTTTACTGTGGGACCAATCCTAGCCGTTAGTTCGCGCTGAAAAAATAGAGAGAGATTCAAATACTACATTTCATTGATTTCTAACGGTGTCAATCCGTTTGAGTTACAACGGTTGCGTCACATTTTCGTACCAACATGTATTTAGCGATGTTTTTCTGATATTACTAGGTTGTATCGCTTTTAACAGTGAAACGATTGACTGTGGCACTTAAATGAACTGATTTTAGACTGTGACCTTATAAGTGTGATAAGTGAGACAATTGGACTCCAAGAAGTAACATTCCTCATAATTTGACATGATTGCCGAAACTCAGCGATTACATTGGGCGCTGTGGTAGCGCTTCATTTAAAAATTAAGAAAAGAAAGTCATTTTTTACTGTGGGACCAATCCTAGCCGTTAGCGCGCGCTGAAGAAATAGCGACGGGTTCAAAAACTACATTTCATTGAATTTCTAACGGTGTCAGTCCGTTTGAGTTACAACGGTTGGGTCACATATTCGTACTAACATGTATTTAGCGATATTTTTTTGATATTACTAGGTTGTATCGATTTTATCAGTGAAACGATTGACTGTGGCACTTAAATGAACTGGTTTTGGACTGTGACCTTATAAATGTGATAAATAAGCCAATTAGACACCCAGAAATAACATTCCTCCTAATTTGACATGATTGATGGAATTCCACGATTACAATGGGCGCTGTGGTAGCGCTTTATTTAAAAACTTAGATAAATAAGTCACAATTACTGTGGGACCAATCCTGGCCGTTAGCACGCGCTGAATAAATAGGAACAGTTTCAAAGACCAAATTTCATTGACTTTCTAGCGGTATCAATCCGTTTGAGTTACAACGGTTGCGTCACATATTCGTACCAACATGTATTTAGCGATATTTTTTCGCTATTACTAGGTTACATCGCTTTTAAGAGTGAAACGACTGACTGTGGGACTTAATTGAACCGATTTTGGACTGTGACCTTAGAAGTGTGATAAGTGAGACAATTGGACTCCAAGAAGTAACATTCTTCTTAATTTGAGATGATTGCCGAAATTCAGCGATCACACTGGGCCCTGTGGTAGCGCTTCATTTAAAAGTTAAGAAAAGAAAGTCATTTTTTACTGTGGAACCAATCCTAGCTGTTAGCGCGCGCTGAAGAAATAGCGACAAGTTCAAAAACTACATTTCATTGAATTTCTAACGGTGTCAGTCCGTTTGAGTTACAAGGGTTGGGTCACATATTCGTACTAACATGTATTTAGCGATATTTTTCTGATATTACTAGGTTGCATCGCTTTTAAAAGCGAAACAATTGACTGTGGGACTTAATGAACTAACTTTGGACTGTGACCTGATAAATGTGATAAATGAGACAATTGAACCCCAAGAAATAAAATTTTCCTTAATTTGACATGATTGCTGGAATTCAGCGATTACACTGGGCGCTGTGGTAGCGCTTCATTTAAAAATTTAGATAAATAAGTCATTTCTTACTGTGGGACCAATCCTGGCCGTTAGCACGCGATGAATAAATAGGAACAGTTTCCAAAACTACATGTCATTGACTTTGTAACGGTGTCAGTCCGTTTGAGTTACAACAGTTGCGTCACATTTTCTTGATCTTGACAACACCATCAAATCGAGACTCTCCACCGACCAATATAAACAGGTTAAGAATATTCATGATAGCGTGTATGAAAAAGAAATGAGATCGGTTAAAGACAGACACCTTAAAAAGTTCAACAAAATCGATGACAGATTCAATGATGATACACAAAAGGGTATAAAAAAGAGCAAATGGATTGTCAATCTCTCCAACAGACAACTTACGACAGAAGAAACAAACCTTCTATCAAAAGGAATGAATTTCTGCATGACACCAGCTTCAATTCCAAAGAAAGAAATAGTTGCGAAAGTGGAAGAGGCAATTAAAGATCTACCAAAAGAAGAGGCAGACACAGTAAGAGCTAAAGTAAGCCTCACGCTACAGAAAAGCAAAACACCAAAGGACAATTTGCAAAAATCTGAAAGACTGTCATTGAAGAATCTAAAGAAGGACAAAGATATCATAATCCTACCGGCAGACAAGGGGAGCACAACGGTTATCATGAATACACTTGACTACATCAACAAGTGCAACGAACACATCAACAACGGGCCTTACAAACTTCTCAAGAAAGATCCCACAGAAGTCATCAAACGAGAAGCGAGGAACATCTTAATGGAGTTGAAGAGAAAAGAATTAATCGACGATAAGCAGTATTACCGACTGAAACCTTGTGACGGACCACCACCGCGATTTTACGGACTACCCAAAATTCATAAACAGGGAAATCCAATTCGATCAATAGTTTCCTGCACTGGAACACCGTTATACAACCTATCAAAATTTGTTGCTTCCATCCTCAGCAAATTCACAGCAAGTGATCACAGCAAAAACTCAAAAGAATTTTCGGAATACATCAGAGAAATAAAGATAGCAGACGACGAATGCATGGTATCATTTGATGTCACATCACTCTACACAAATGTTCCCATAAAAGACACCTTAAACATCATTAAAGACATTATCAAAAACGATGCTGCATTCGGTGAAAAGACAAAGATTCCAGTACCGGATTTTCTGCGTTTGGTCTAACTTGTACTAACCAAAACATGGTATCTGTTTAATAAGAACTTCTACACTCAAACAGACGGAGTTGCCATGGGAGGCCCTGCATCATCAGTAGTCGCAGAAATATACATGCAAGCACACGAGACAACAGCATTAGTCACATCAGACAGACGTCCAAAGGTTTGGAAAAGATTTGTTGACGACGTATTCGCCATAATCAAAAGATCTCATCTAGAAGAGTTCCATGAACACATCAACGGCCTACATCGACAAATCAAATTCACTGTTGAGCTTGAACACGATGGAAGTATCGCTTTCCTGGACACTTTGGTCAAACGCAAGAATGGTTCTATTTCAGTTTCAGTGTATCGTAAACCAACACACACTGACCAGTACCTTAACTTCGAATCAAACCATCAGAAATCTTGCAAAGAAAGTGTCATATCTTCATTACTGAATCGTGCCAACAGTGTAGTCAGTGACAAACAGGAGAGGAAAATAGAAATTCGACGTGTAAGAAATGCATTAATCACAAATGGATACAGTCATAAAGTCATCACGCAAGTAGAAAATAAAATGAAGAGAAGATGCAACGGAGACAACAAGGTAACATCAGAGGAATTTATCGCATCAGCATTCCTACCCTTCGTACCAGGTACCAGCGAGATACTTCGTCGAGTTTTAAGAAAACACAAGATCAAATGCATTCTAACCTCTAAAGACACCCTAAGAAGCACTTTGTCTAAACCAAAAGACAAAATAAACCTGGAAGAGCAAAACAATGTTGTTTACGAAATCCCGTGTAAAGATTGTGATGCAGTGTATATTGGCGAAACAAAAAGAAAGTTTAAGCAACGAGTACAAGAACATATGCGCGCAGTGAGAAACGGAGATGTGAAGAAAAACGAAATTGCGGACAACAGCTGGAGCAGAAGTCATCAGTTTAATTGGGATGAGAAGAAAATCATTGACAGAGAATCCAGAACAACGGCCAGGAAGATTAAAGAAACCATCAACAGTGTAGAACGTAACAAACACATAAACAGCATCTCGTATCAACTTCCTGAGATTTGGTTACCAGCCCTACAGAAGAAGTAGTTACCTACATCCAGGTCCGAAAATGTTAATTACCGTAATTAACTGTAATTATCAGCTCGTTTCTGATTGGTTAATTTTTATGAATTTCGATCCTCTGCAATTATATAAATACGTGCGCAACATCATTTTACTTTGCCCGATGATGGGAGAAGGATCTCCCGAAACGTCGCCTACTAAACTATCATTTTCAAGAAATGATAAACTTTCCACAGTAATGTAGTTAGTGATTTTTTTCCGACATTACTAAGTTGTACCGCTTTTAACAGTGAAACGATTGCCTGTGGAACTTAATTGAACTAACTTTGGACTGTGACCTTATAAATGCCATAAGTGAGTCAACTGGACTCCAAGACATAACATTCTTCTTAATTTGACATGATTGCCGGAACTCAGCGATTACACTGGGCGCTGTGATAGTGCTTCATTTAAAAATTTATATAGATAAGTCATTCTTTACTGTTGGACCAATCCTCGCCGTTATTGCGCGCTGAAGAAATAGCAACAGTTTTAAAAACTATATTTCATTGACTTCCTAACGGTGTCAGTCCGTTTGAGTTACAATGGTTGGGTCACATATTCGTACAAACATGTATTTAGCGATATTTTTCTGATATTACCAGGTTGCATCGCTTTTAACAGTAAAACGATTGACTGTGGGACTTAATTGAATTAAATTTGGACTGTGACCTAATAAATGTGATAAATGAGACAATTGGAACCCAAGAACTACCAATCTTCTTAATTTGACGTGATTGCCGGAACTCAGCGATTGAACCGGGCGCCGTGGTAGCGCTTCACTTTAAAAATTTAGATAGATAATTCATTCTTTACTGTGGGACCAATCCAAGCCGTTATCGCGCGCTGAAGAAATAGCAACAGTTTCAAAAACTACATTTCATTGACTTGCTAACGGTGTCAGTCATTTTGAGTTACAATGGTTGTGTCACATATTCGTACTAACATGTATTTAGCGATAGTGTTCGGATATTACTAGGTTGCATTGCTTTTACCAGTGAAACGTTTGACTGAGGGACTTAATTGAACTGATTTTGGACTTTGACCTTATAAATGTGATAAATAAGCCAGTTTGACTTCAAGAAATAACGTTGATCTTAATTTGACATGATTGCTGGAACTCAGCGATTACACTGGGTGCTGTGGTAGCACTTTATTTGAAAATTAAGATAAATAAACCATTTTTTACTGTGGGACCAATCCTAGCCGTTAGTTCGTGCTGAAGAAGTAGAGACAGTTTCCAAAACTACCTTTCATTGACTTTCTAACTGTGTCAATCGGTTTGAATTACAACGGTTGCGTCACATAGTCGTACCAACATGTAGTTTATTGATTTTTTTCCGATATTACTAAGTTGTATCGCTTTAACATTGAAACGATTTCCTGTGGAATTTAATTGAACTAACTTTAGACTGTGACCTTATAAATGTGAAAGTAAGACAATTGGACTCCAAGAAATAACATTCTTCTTAATTTGACGTGATTGCCAGATCTCAGCGTTTACACTGGGCGCTGTGATAGTGCTTCATTTAAAAATTTAGATAGATAATTCAATCTTTACTGTGGGACCAATCCTAGCCGTTTTCGCGCGCTGAAGAAATAGCAACAGTTTCAAAAACTACATTTCATTGACTTGCTAACGGTGTAAGTCCGTTTGAGTTACAATGGTTGGGTCACATATTCGTACTAACATATATTTAGCGATATTTTTCTGATATTACTAGGTTGAATCGCTTTTACCAGTCAAACGACTGACTGTGGGACTTAATTGAACTAACTTTGGACTGTGACCTGATAAATGTGATAAATGAGGCAATAGGATCCCAAAAATTAACATTCTTCTTAATTTGACGTGATTGATGGAATTCAGCGATTACACTGGGCGCTGTGGTAGCGCTTCATTTAAAAATTTATATAGATAAGTCATTCTTTACTGTTGGACCAATCCTCGCCGTTATTGCGCGCTGAAGAAATAGCAACAGTTTTAAAAACTATATTTCATTGACTTCCTAACGGTGTCAGTCCGTTTGAGTTACAATGGTTGGGTCACATATTCGTACAAACATGTATTTAGCGATATTTTTCTGATATTACCAGGTTGCATCGCTTTTAACAGTAAAACGATTGACTGTGGGACTTAATTGAATTAAATTTGGACTGTGACCTAATAAATGTGATAAATGAGACAATTGGAACCCAAGAACTACCAATCTTCTTAATTTGACGTGATTGCCGGAACTCAGCGATTGAACCGGGCGCCGTGGTAGCGCTTCACTTTAAAAATTTAGATAGATAATTCATTCTTTACTGTGGGACCAATCCAAGCCGTTATCGCGCGCTGAAGAAATAGCAACAGTTTCAAAAACTACATTTCATTGACTTGCTAACGGTGTCAGTCATTTTGAGTTACAATGGTTGTGTCACATATTCGTACTAACATGTATTTAGCGATAGTGTTCGGATATTACTAGGTTGCATTGCTTTTACCAGTGAAACGTTTGACTGAGGGACTTAATTGAACTGATTTTGGACTTTGACCTTATAAATGTGATAAATAAGCCAGTTTGACTTCAAGAAATAACGTTGATCTTAATTTGACATGATTGCTGGAACTCAGCGATTACACTGGGTGCTGTGGTAGCACTTTATTTGAAAATTAAGATAAATAAACCATTTTTTACTGTGGGACCAATCCTAGCCGTTAGTTCGTGCTGAAGAAGTAGAGACAGTTTCCAAAACTACCTTTCATTGACTTTCTAACTGTGTCAATCGGTTTGAATTACAACGGTTGCGTCACATAGTCGTACCAACATGTAGTTTATTGATTTTTTTCCGATATTACTAAGTTGTATCGCTTTAACATTGAAACGATTTCCTGTGGAATTTAATTGAACTAACTTTAGACTGTGACCTTATAAATGTGAAAGTAAGACAATTGGACTCCAAGAAATAACATTCTTCTTAATTTGACGTGATTGCCAGATCTCAGCGTTTACACTGGGCGCTGTGATAGTGCTTCATTTAAAAATTTAGATAGATAATTCAATCTTTACTGTGGGACCAATCCTAGCCGTTTTCGCGCGCTGAAGAAATAGCAACAGTTTCAAAAACTACATTTCATTGACTTGCTAACGGTGTAAGTCCGTTTGAGTTACAATGGTTGGGTCACATATTCGTACTAACATATATTTAGCGATATTTTTCTGATATTACTAGGTTGAATCGCTTTTACCAGTCAAACGATTGACTGTGGGACTTAATTGAACTAACTTTGGACTGTGACCTGATAAATGTGATAAATGAGGCAATAGGATCCCAAAAATTAACATTCTTCTTAATTTGACGTGATTGATGGAATTCAGCGATTACACTGGGCGCTGTGGTAGCGCTTCATTTAAAAATTTAGATAAATAAGTCATTTCTTACTGTGGGACCAATCCTGGCCGTTAGCACGCGCTGAATAAATAGGAACAGTTTCCAAAACTACATTTCATTGAATTTTTAGCGGTATAAATCCGTTTGAGTTACAACGGTTGCGTCACATATTCGTACCAACATGTATTTAGCGATAGTGTTCGGATATTACTAGGTTGCCTCGCTTTTAACAGTGAAACGTTTGACTGTGGGACTTAATTGAACTGATTGTGGACTTTGACCTTGTAAATGTGATAAATAAGCCAGTTTGACTACAAGAAATAACGTTGTTCTTAACTTGACATGATTGCTGGAACTCAGCGATTGCACTGGGCGCTGTTGTAGCGCTTCATATAAAAATTAAGATAATTAAGTCATTCTTTACTGTGGGACCAATCCTAGCCGTTAGTTCGTGCTGAAGAAGTAGAGACAGTTTCCAAAACTACATTTCATTGACTTTCTAACGGTGTCAATCGGTTTGAGTTACAACAGTTGCGTCACATAGTCGTACCAACATGTAGTTAGTGATTTTTTTCCGATATTACTAAGTTGTATCGCTTTAACATTGAAACGATTTCCTGTGGAATTTAATTGAACTAACTTTAGACTGTGACCTTATAAATGTGAAAGTAAGACAATTGGACTCCAAGAAATAACATTCTTCTTAATTTGACGTGATTGCCAGATCTCAGCGTTTACACTGGGCGCTGTGATAGTGCTTCATTTAAAAATTTAGATAGATAATTCAATCTTTACTGTGGGACCAATCGTAGCCGTTTTCGCGCGCTGAAGAAATAGCAACAGTTTCAAAAACTACATTTCATTGACTTGCTAACGGTGTAAGTCCGTTTGAGTTACAATGGTTGGGTCACATATTCGTACTAACATATATTTAGCGATATTTTTCTGATATTACTAGGTTGACTCGCTTTTACCAGTCAAACGATTGACTGTGGGACTTAATTGAACTAACTTTGGACTGTGACCTGATAAATGTGATAAATGAGGCAATAGGATCCCAAAAATTAACATTCTTCTTAATTTGACGTGATTGATGGAATTCAGCGATTACACTGGGCGCTGTGGTAGCGCTTCATTTAAAAATTTAGATAAATAAGTCATTTCTTACTGTGGGACCAATCCTGGCCGTTAGCACGCGCTGAATAAATAGGAACAGTTTCCAAAACTACATTTCATTGAATTTCTAGCAGTATAAATCCGTTTGAGTTACAACGGTTGCGTCACATATTCGTACCAACATGTATTTAGCGATAGTGTTCGGATATTACTAGGTTGCCTCGCTTTTAACAGTGAAACGTTTGACTGTGGGACTTAATTGAACTGATTGTGGACTTTGACCTTGTAAATGTGATAAATAAGCCAGTTTGACTACAAGAAATAACGTTGTTCTTAACTTGACATGATTGCTGGAACTCAGCGATTGCACTGGGCGCTGTTGTAGCGCTTCATATAAAAATTAAGATAAATAAGTCATTCTTTACTGTGGGACCAATCCCAGCCGTTAGTTCGTGCTGAAGAAGTAGAGACAGTTTCCAAAACTACATTTCATTGACTTTCTAACGGTGTCAATCGGTTTGAGTTACAACAGTTGCGTCACATAGTCGTACCAACATGTAGTTAGTGATTTTTTTCCGATATTACTAAGTTGTATCGCTTTTAACATTGAAATTATTTCCTGTGGAATTTAATTGAACTAACTTTAGACTGTGACCTTATAAATGTGAAAGTAAGACAATTGGACTCCAAGAAATAACATTCTTCTTAATTTGACGTGATTGCCAGAACTCAGCGATTACACTGGGCGCTGTGATAGTGCTTCATTTAAAAATTTAGATAGATAATTCATTCTTTACTGTGGGACCAATCCAAGCCGTTATCGCGCGCTGAAGAAATAGCAACAGTTTCAGAAATTACATTTCATTGACTTGCTAACGGTGTCAGTCATTTTGAGTTACAATGGTTGTGTGACATATTCGTACTAACATGTATTTGGCGATAGTGTTCGGATATTACTAGGTTGCCTCGCTTTTAACAATGAAACGTTTGACTGTGGGACTTAATTGAACTGATTGTGGACTTTGACCTTGTAAATGTGATAAATAAACCAGTTTGACTACAAGAAATAACGTTGTTCTTAACTTGACATGATTGCTGGAACTCAGCAATTACATTGGGCGCTGTTGTAGCGCTTCATATAAAAATTAAGATAAATAAGTCATTCTTTACTGTGGGACCAATCCTAGTTCGCGCTGTAAAAATAGAGAGAGATTCAAATACTACATTTCATTGATTTCTAACGGTGTCAATCCGTTTGAGTTACAACGGTTGCGTCACATTTTCGTACCAACATGTATTTAGGGATGTTTTTCTGATATTACTAGGTTGTATCGCTTTTAACAGTGAAACGATTGACTGTGGCACTTAAATGAACTGATTTTGGACTGTGACCTTATAAGTGTGATAAGTGAGACAATTGGACTCCAAGAAGTAACATTCCTCATAATTTGACATGATTGCCGAAACTCAGCGATTACATTGGGTGCTGTGGTAGCGCTTCATTTAAATATTAAGAAAAGAAAGTCATTTTTTACTGTGGGACCAATCCTAGCCGTTAGCGTGCGCTGAAGAAATAGCGACGGGTTCAAAAACTACATTTCATTGAATTTCTAACGGTGTCAGTCCGTTTGAGTTACAACGGTTGGGTCACATATTCGTACTAACATGTATTTAGCGATATTTTTCTGATATTACTAGGTTGAATCGCTTTTAACAGTCAAACGATTGACTGTGGGACTTAATTGAACTAACTTTGGACTGTGACCTTATAAGTGTGATAAGTGAGACAATTGGACTCCAAGAAGTAACATTCTTCTTAATTTGAGATGATTGCCGAAATTCAGCGATCACACTGGGCTCTGTGGTAGCGCTTCATTTAAAAGTTAAGAAAAGAAAGTCATTTTTTACTGTGGAACCAATCCTAGCTGTTAGCGCGCGCTGAAGAAATAGCGACAGGTTCAAAAACTACATTTCATTGAATTTCTAACGGTGTCAGTCCGTTTGAGTTACAACGGTTGCGTGACATATTCGTACAAACTTGTATTTGGCCATATTTTTTTCATATTACTAGGTTGTATCGATTTTATCAGTGAAACGATTGACTGTGGCACTTAAATGAACTGGTTTTGGACTGTGACCTTATAAATGTGATAAATGAGCCAATTAGTCACCCAGAAATAACATTCCTCTTAATTTGACATGATTGATGGAATTCCACGATTACAATGGGCGCTGTGGTAGCGCTTCATTTAAAAACTTAGATAAATAAGTCATAATTACTGTGGGACCAATCCTGGCCGTTAGCACGCGCTGAATAAATAGGAAAAGTTTCAAAAACCAAATTTCATTGACTTTCTAGCGATATCAATCCGTTTGAGTTACAACGGTTGCGTCACATATTCGTACCAACATGTATTTAGCGATATTTTTCGCTATTACTAGGTTACATCGCTTTTAAGAGTGAAAGGACTGACTGTGGGACTTAATTGAACCGATTTTGGACTGTGACCTAATAAATGTGATAAATGAGACAATTGGACACCAAGAATTACCAATCTTCTTAATTTGACGTGATTGCCGGAACTCAGCGATTACACTGGGCGGTGTGGTAGCGCTTTATTTAAAAGTTAAGAAAAGAAAGTCATTTTTTACTGTGGAACCAATCCTAGCTGTTAGCGCGCGCTGAAGAAGTAGCGACAGGTTCAAAAACTACATTTCATTGAACTTCTAACGGTGTCAGTCCGTTTGAGTTACAAGGGTTGGGTCACATATTCGTACTAACATGTATTTAGCGATATTTTTCTGATATTACTAGGTTGAATCGCTTTTAACAGTCAAACGATTGACTGTGGGACTTAATTGAACTAACTTTGGACTGTGACCTTATAAGTGTGATAAGTGAGACAATTGGACTCCAAGAAGTAACATTCTTCTTAATTTGAGATGATTGCCGAAATTCAGCGATCACACTGGGCCCTGTGGTAGCGCTTCATTTAAAAACTTAGATAAATAAGTCATAATTACTGTGGGACCAATCCTAGCTGTTAGCGCGCGCTGAAGAAATAGCGACAGGTTCAAAAACTACATTTCATTGAATTTCTAACGGTGTCAGTCCGTTTGAGTTACAACAGTTGCGTCACATAGTCGTACCAACATGTAGTTAGTGATTTTTTTCCGATATTACTAAGTTGTATCGCTTTAACATTGAAACGATTTCCTGTGGAATTTAATTGAACTAACTTTAGACTGTGACCTTATAAATGTGAAAGTAAGACAATTGGACTCCAAGAAATAACATTCTTCTTAATTTGACGTGATTGCCAGATCTCAGCGTTTACACTGGGCGCTGTGATAGTGCTTCATTTAAAAATTTAGATAGATAATTCAATCTTTACTGTGGGACCAATCCTAGCCGTTTTCGCGCGCTGAAGAAATAGCAACAGTTTCAAAAACTACATTTCATTGACTTGCTAACGGTGTAAGTCCGTTTGAGTTACAATGGTTGGGTCACATATTCGTACTAACATATATTTAGCGATATTTTTCTGATATTACTAGGTTGAATCGCTTTTACCAGTCAAACGATTGACTGTGGGACTTAATTGAACTAACTTTGGACTGAGACCTGATAAATGTGATAAATGAGGCAATAGGATCCCAAAAATTAACATTCTTCTTAATTTGACGTGATTGATGGAATTCAGCGATTACACTGGGCGCTGTGGTAGCGCTTCATTTAAAAATTTAGATAAATAAGTCATTTCTTACTGTGGGACCAATCCTGGCCGTTAGCACGCGCTGAATAAATAGGAACAGTTTCCAAAACTACATTTCATTGAATTTCTAGCAGTATAAATCCGTTTGAGTTACAACGGTTGCGTCACATATTCGTACCAACATGTATTTAGCGTTAGTGTTCGGATATTACTAGGTTGCCTCGCTTTTAACAGTGAAACGTTTGACTGTGGGACTTAATTGAACTGATTGTGGACTTTGACCTTGTAAATGTGATAAATAAGCCAGTTTGACTACAAGAAATAACGTTGTTCTTAACTTGACATGATTGCTGGAACTCAGCGATTGCACTGGGCGCTGTTGTAGCGCTTCATATAAAAATTAAGATAAATAAGTCATTCTTTACTGTGGGACCAATCCCAGCCGTTAGTTCGTGCTGAAGAAGTAGAGACAGTTTCCAAAACTACATTTCATTGACTTTCTAACGGTGTCAATCGGTTTGAGTTACAACAGTTGCGTCACATAGTCGTACCAACATGTAGTTAGTGATTTTTTTCCGATATTACTAAGTTGTATCGCTTTTAACATTGAAATTATTTCCTGTGGAATTTAATTGAACTAACTTTGGACTGTGACCTTATAAATGTGAAAGTGAGACAATTGGACTCCAAGAAATAACATTCTTCTTAATTTGACGTGATTGCCAGAACTCAGCGATTACACTGGGCGCTGTGATAGTGCTTCATTTAAAAATTTAGATAGATAATTCATTCTTTACTGTGGGACCAATCCAAGCCGTTATCGCGCGCTGAAGAAATAGCAACAGTTTCAGAAATTACATTTCATTGACTTGCTAACGGTGTCAGTCATTTTGAGTTACAATGGTTGTGTGACATATTCGTACTAACATGTATTTGGCGATAGTGTTCGGATATTACTAGGTTGCCTCGCTTTTAACAATGAAACGTTTGACTGTGGGACTTAATTGAACTGATTGTGGACTTTGACCTTGTAAATGTGATAAATAAACCAGTTTGACTACAAGAAATAACGTTGTTCTTAACTTGACATGATTGCTGGAACTCAGCAATTACACTGGGCGCTGTTGTAGCGCTTCATATAAAAATTAAGATAAATAAGTCATTCTTTACTGTGGGACCAATCCTAGTTCGCGCTGTAAAAATAGAGAGAGATTCAAATACTACATTTCATTGATTTCTAACGGTGTCAATCCGTTTGAGTTACAACGGTTGCGTCACATTTTCGTACCAACATGTATTTAGGGATGTTTTTCTGATATTACTAGGTTGTATCGCTTTTAACAGTGAAACGATTGACTGTGGCACTTAAATGAACTGATTTTGGACTGTGACCTTATAAGTGTGATAAGTGAGACAATTGGACTCCAAGAAGTAACATTCCTCATAATTTGACATGATTGCCGAAACTCAGCGATTACATTGGGTGCTGTGGTAGCGCTTCATTTAAATATTAAGAAAAGAAAGTCATTTTTTACTGTGGGACCAATCCTAGCCGTTAGCGCGCGCTGAAGAAATAGCGACGGGTTCAAAAACTACATTTCATTGAATTTCTAACGGTGTCAGTCCGTTTGAGTTACAACGGTTGGGTCACATATTCGTACTAACATGTATTTAGCGATATTTTTCTGATATTACTAGGTTGAATCGCTTTTAACAGTCAAACGATTGACTGTGGGACTTAATTGAACTAACTTTGGACTGTGACCTTATAAGTGTGATAAGTGAGACAATTGGACTCCAAGAAGTAACATTCTTCTTAATTTGAGATGATTGCCGAAATTCAGCGATCACACTGGGCTCTGTGGTAGCGCTTTATTTAAAAGTTAAGAAAAGAAAGTCATTTTTTACTGTGGAACCAATCCTAGCTGTTAGCGCGCGCTGAAGAAATAGCGACAGGTTCAAAAACTACATTTCATTGAATTTCTAACGGTGTCAGTCCGTTTGAGTTACAACGGTTGCGTGACATATTCGTACAAACTTGTATTTGGCCATATTTTTTTCATATTACTAGGTTGTATCGATTTTATCAGTGAAACGATTGACTGTGGCACTTAAATGAACTGGTTTTGGACTGTGACCTTATAAATGTGATAAATGAGCCAATTAGTCACCCAGAAATAACATTCCTCTTAATTTGACATGATTGATGGAATTCCACGATTACAATGGGCGCTGTGGTAGCGCTTCATTTAAAAACTTAGATAAATAAGTCATAATTACTGTGGGACCAATCCTGGCCGTTAGCACGCGCTGAATAAATAGGAACAGTTTCAAAAACCAAATTTCATTGACTTTCTAGCGGTATCAATCCGTTTGAGTTACAACGGTTGCGTCACATATTCGTACCAACATGTATTTAGCGATATTTTTCGCTATTACTAGGTTACATCGCTTTTAAGAGTGAAAGGACTGACTGTGGGACTTAATTGAACCGATTTTGGACTGTGACCTAATAAATGTGATAAATGAGACAATTGGACACCAAGAATTACCAATCTTCTTAATTTGACGTGATTGCCGGAACTCAGCGATTACACTGGGCGGTGTGGTAGCGCTTTATTTAAAAGTTAAGAAAAGAAAGTCATTTTTTACTGTGGAACCAATCCTAGCTGTTAGCGCGCGCTGAAGAAGTAGCGACAGGTTCAAAAACTACATTTCATTGAATTTCTAACGGTGTCAGTCCGTTTGAGTTACAAGAGTTGGGTCACATATTCGTACTAACATGTATTTAGCGATATTTTTCTGATATTACTAGGTTGAATCGCTTTTAACAGTCAAACGATTGACTGTGGGACTTAATTGAACTAACTTTGGACTGTGACCTTATAAGTGTGATAAGTGAGACAATTGGACTCCAAGAAGTAACATTCTTCTTAATTTGAGATGATTGCCGAAATTCAGCGATCACACTGGGCCCTGTGGTAGCGCTTCATTTAAAAACTTAGATAAATAAGTCATAATTACTGTGGGACCAATCCTAGCTGTTAGCGCGCGCTGAAGAAATAGCGACAGGTTCAAAAACTACATTTCATTGAATTTCTAACGGTGTCAGTCCGTTTGAGTTACAACGGTTGCGTGACATATTCGTACAAACTTGTATTTGGCCATATTTTTTTCATATTACTAGGTTGTATCGATTTTATCAGTGAAACGATTGACTGTGGCACTTAAATGAACTGGTTTTGGACTGTGACCTTATAAATGTGATAAATGAGCCAATTAGACACCCAGAAATAACATTCCTCTTAATTTGACATGATTGATGGAATTCCACGATTACAATGGGCGCTGTGGTAGCGCTTCATTTAAAAACTTAGATAAATAAGTCATAATTACTGTGGGACCAATCCTGGCCGTTAGCACGCGCTGAATAAATAGGAACAGTTTCAAAAACCAAATTTCATTGACTTTCTAGCGGTATCAATCCGTTTGAGTTACAACGGTTGCGTCACATATTCGTACCAACATGTATTTAGCGATATTTTTTCGCTATTACTAGGTTACATCGCTTTTAAGAGTGAAAGGACTGACTGTGGGACTTAATTGAACCGATTTTGGACTGTGACCTTATAAGTGTGATAAGTGAGACAATTGGACTCCAAGAAGTAACATTCTTCTTAATTTGAGATGATTGCCGAAATTCAGCGATCACACTGGGCCCTGTGGTAGCACTTCATTTAAAAGTTAAGAAAAGAAAGTCATTTTTTACTGTGGAACCAATCCTAGCTGTTAGCGCCCGCTGAAGAAATAGGAACAGTTTCCAAAACTACATTTCATTGAATTTCTAGCGGTATAAATCCGTTTGAGTTACAATGGTTGTGTCACATATTCGTACTAACATGTATTTAGCGATAGTGTTCGGATATTACTAGGTTGCATTGCTTTTACCAGTGAAACGTTTGACTGAGGGACTTAATTGAACTGATTTTGGACTTTGACCTTATAAATGTGATAAATAAGCCAGTTTGACTTCAAGAAATAACGTTGATCTTAATTTGACATGATTGCTGGAACTCAGCGATTACACTGGGTGCTGTGGTAGCACTTTATTTGAAAATTAAGATAAATAAACCATTTTTTACTGTGGGACCAATCCTAGCCGTTAGTTCGTGCTGAAGAAGTAGAGACAGTTTCCAAAACTACCTTTCATTGACTTTCTAACTGTGTCAATCGGTTTGAATTACAACGGTTGCGTCACATAGTCGTACCAACATGTAGTTTATTGATTTTTTTCCGATATTACTAAGTTGTATCGCTTTAACATTGAAACGATTTCCTGTGGAATTTAATTGAACTAACTTTAGACTGTGACCTTATAAATGTGAAAGTAAGACAATTGGACTCCAAGAAATAACATTCTTCTTAATTTGACGTGATTGCCAGATCTCAGCGTTTACACTGGGCGCTGTGATAGTGCTTCATTTAAAAATTTAGATAGATAATTCAATCTTTACTGTGGGACCAATCCTAGCCGTTTTCGCGCGCTGAAGAAATAGCAACAGTTTCAAAAACTACATTTCATTGACTTGCTAACGGTGTAAGTCCGTTTGAGTTACAATGGTTGGGTCACATATTCGTACTAACATATATTTAGCGATATTTTTCTGATATTACTAGGTTGAATCGCTTTTACCAGTCAAACGATTGACTGTGGGACTTAATTGAACTAACTTTGGACTGTGACCTGATAAATGTGATAAATGAGGCAATAGGATCCCAAAAATTAACATTCTTCTTAATTTGACGTGATTGATGGAATTCAGCGATTACACTGGGCGCTGTGGTAGCGCTTCATTTAAAAATTTAGATAAATAAGTCATTTCTTACTGTGGGCCCAATCCTGGCCGTTAGCACGCGCTGAATAAATAGGAACAGTTTCCAAAACTACATTTCATTGAATTTCTAGCAGTATAAATCCGTTTGAGTTACAACGGTTGCGTCACATATTCGTACCAACATGTATTTAGCGATAGTGTTCGGATATTACTAGGTTGCCTCGCTTTTAACAGTGAAACGTTTGACTGTGGGACTTAATTGAACTGATTGTGGACTTTGACCTTGTAAATGTGATAAATAAGCCAGTTTGACTACAAGAAATAACGTTGTTCTTAACTTGACATGATTGCTGGAACTCAGAGATTGCACTGGGCGCTGTTGTAGCGCTTCATATAAAAATTAAGATAAATAAGTCATTCTTTACTGTGGGACCAATCCCAGCCGTTAGTTCGTGTTGAAGAAGTAGAGACAGTTTCCAAAACTACATTTCATTGACTTTCTAACGGTGTCAATCGGTTTGAGTTACAACAATTGCGTCACATAGTCGTACCAACATGTAGTTAGTGATTTTTTTCCGATATTACTAAGTTGTATCGCTTTTAACATTGAAATTATTTCCTGTGGAATTTAATTGAACTAACTTTGGACTGTGACCTTATAAATGTGAAAGTGAGACAATTGGACTCCAAGAAATAACATTCTTCTTAATTTGACGTGATTGCCAGAACTCAGCGATTACACTGGGCGCTGTGATAGTGCTTCATTTAAAAATTTAGATAGATAATTCATTCTTTACTGTGGGACCAATCCAAGCCGTTATCGCGCGCTGAAGAAATAGCAACAGTTTCAGAAACTACATTTCATTGACTTGCTAACGGTGTCAGTCATTTTGAGTTACAATGGTTGTGTGACATATTCGTACTAACATGTATTTGGCGATAGTGTTCGGATATTACTAGGTTGCCTCGCTTTTAACAATGAAACGTTTGACTGTGGGACTTAATTGAACTGATTGTGGACTTTGACCTTGTAAATGTGATAAATAAACCAGTTTGACTACAAGAAATAACGTTGTTCTTAACTTGACATGATTGCTGGAACTCAGCAATTACACTGGGCGCTGTTGTAGCGCTTCATATAAAAATTAAGATAAATAAGTCATTCTTTACTGTGGGACCAATCCTAGTTCGCGCTGTAAAAATAGAGAGAGATTCAAATACTACATTTCATTGATTTCTAACGGTGTCAATCCGTTTGAGTTACAACGGTTGCGTCACATTTTCGTACCAACATGTATTTAGGGATGTTTTTCTGATATTACTAGGTTGTATCGCTTTTAACAGTGAAACGATTGACTGTGGCACTTAAATGAACTGATTTTGGACTGTGACCTTATAAGTGTGATAAGTGAGACAATTGGACTCCAAGAAGTAACATTCCTCATAATTTGACATGATTGCCGAAACTCAGCGATTACATTGGGTGCTGTGGTAGCGCTTCATTTAAATATTAAGAAAAGAAAGTCATTTTCTACTGTGGGACCAATCCTAGCCGTTAGCGCGCGCTGAAGAAATAGCGACGGGTTCAAAAACTACATTTCATTGAATTTCTAACGGTGTCAGTCCGTTTGAGTTACAACGGTTGGGTCACATATTCGTACTAACATGTATTTAGCGATATTTTTCTGGTATTACTAGGTTGAATCGCTTTTAACAGTCAAACGATTGACTGTGGGACTTAATTGAACTAACTTTGGACTGTGACCTTATAAGTGTGATAAGTGAGACAATTGGACTCCAAGAAGTAACATTCTTCTTAATTTGAGATGATTGCCGAAATTCAGCGATCACACTGGGCTCTGTGGTAGCGCTTCATTTAAAAGTTAAGAAAAGAAAGTCATTTTTTACTGTGGAACCAATCCTAGCTGTTAGCGCGCGCTGAAGAAATAGCGACAGGTTCAAAAACTACATTTCATTGAATTTCTAACGGTGTCAGTCCGTTTGAGTTACAACGGTTGCGTGACATATTCGTACAAACTTGTATTTGGCCATATTTTTTTCATATTACTAGGTTGTATCGATTTTATCAGTGAAACGATTGACTGTGGCACTTAAATGAACTGGTTTTGGACTGTGACCTTATAAATGTGATAAATGAGCCAATTAGTCACCCAGAAATAACATTCCTCTTAATTTGACATGATTGATGGAATTTCACGATTACAATGGGCGCTGTGGTAGCGCTTCATTTAAAAACTTAGATAAATAAGTCATAATTACTGTGGGACCAATCCTGGCCGTTAGCACGCGCTGAATAAATAGGAACAGTTTCAAAAACCAAATTTCATTGACTTTCTAGCGGTATCAATTCGTTTGAGTTACAACGGTTGCGTCACATATTCGTACCAACATGTATTTAGCGATATTTTTCGCTATTACTAGGTTACATCGCTTTTAAGAGTGAAAGGACTGACTGTGGGACTTAATTGAACCGATTTTGGACTGTGACCTAATAAATGTGATAAATGAGACAATTGGACACCAAGAATTACCAATCTTCTTAATTTGACGTGATTGCCGGAACTCAGCGATTACACTGGGCGGTGTGGTAGCGCTTTATTTAAAAGTTAAGAAAAGAAAGTCATTTTTTACTGTGGAACCAATCCTAGCTGTTAGCGCGCGCTGAAGAAGTAGCGACAGGTTCAAAAACTACATTTCATTGAATTTCTAACGGTGTCAGTCCGTTTAAGTTACAAGGGTTGGGTCACATATTCGTACTAACATGTATTTAGCGATATTTTTCTGATATTACTAGGTTGAATCGCTTTTAACAGTCAAACGATTGACTGTGGGACTTAATTGAACTAACTTTGGACTGTGACCTTATAAGTGTGATAAGTGAGACAATTGGACTCCAAGAAGTAACATTCTTCTTAATTTGAGATGATTGCCGAAATTCAGCGATCACACTGGGCCCTGTGGTAGCGCTTCATTTAAAAACTTAGATAAATAAGTCATAATTACTGTGGGACCAATCCTAGCTGTTAGCGCGCGCTGAAGAAATAGCGACAGGTTCAAAAACTACATTTCATTGAATTTCTAACGGTGTCAGTCCGTTTGAGTTACAACGGTTGCGTGACATATTCGTACAAACTTGTATTTGGCCATATTTTTTTCATATTACTAGGTTGTATCGATTTTATCAGTGAAACGATTGACTGTGGCACTTAAATGAACTGGTTTTGGACTGTGACCTTATAAATGTGATAAATGAGCCAATTAGACACCCAGAAATAACATTCCTCTTAATTTGACATGATTGATGGAATTCCACGATTACAATGGGCGCTGTGGTAGCGCTTCATTTAAAAACTTAGATAAATAAGTCATAATTACTGTGGGACCAATCCTGGCCGTTAGCACGCGCTGAATAAATAGGAACAGTTTCAAAAACCAAATTTCATTGACTTTCTAGCGGTATCAATCCGTTTGAGTTACAACGGTTGCGTCACATATTCGTACCAACATGTATTTAGCGATATTTTTTCGCTATTACTAGGTTACATCGCTTTTAAGAGTGAAAGGACTGACTGTGGGACTTAATTGAACCGATTTTGGACTGTGACCTTATAAGTGTGATAAGTGAGACAATTGGACTCCAAGAAGTAACATTCTTCTTAATTTGAGATGATTGCCGAAATTCAGCGATCACACTGGGCCCTGTGGTAGCGCTTCATTTAAAAGTTAAGAAAAGAAAGTCATTTTTTACTGTGGAACCAATCCTAGCTGTTAGCGCGCGCTGAAGAAATAGCGACAGGTTCAAAAACTACATTTCATTGAATTTCTAACGGTATCAGTCCGTTTGAGTTACAACGGTTGCGTGACATATTCGAACAAACTTGTATTTGGCCATATTTTTTTCATATTACTAGGTTGTATCGATTTTATCAGTGAAACGATTGACTGTGGCACTTAAATGAACTGGTTTTGGACTGTGACCTTATAAATGTGATAAAAGAGCCAATTAGACACCCAGAAATAACATTCCTCTTAATTTGACATGATTGATGGAATTCCACGATTACAATGGGCGCTGTGGTAGCGCTTCATTTAAAAACTTAGATAAATAAGTCATAATTACTGTGGGACCAATCCTGGCCGTTAGCACGCGCTGAATAAATAGGAACAGTTTCAAAAACCAAATTTCATTGACTTTCTAGCGGTATCAATCCGTTTGAGTTACAACGGTTGCGTCACATATTCGTACCAACATGTATTTAGCGATATTTTTTCGCTATTACTAGGTTACATCGCTTTTAAGAGTGAAAGGACTGACTGTGGGACTTAATTGAACCGATTTTGGACTGTGGCCTAATAAATGTGATAAATGAGACAATTGGACCCCAAGAATTACCAATCTTCTTAATTTGACGTGATTGCCGGAACTCAGCGATCACACTGGGCGGTGTGGTAGCGCTTTATTTAAAAGTTAAGAAAAGAAAGTCATTTTTTACTGTGGAACCAATCCTAGCTGTTAGCGCGCGCTGAAGAAATAGCGACAGGTTCAAAAACTACATTTCATTGAATTTCTAACGGTGTCAGTCCGTTTGAGTTACAAGGGTTGGGTCACATATTCGTACTAACATGTATTTAGCGATATTTTTCTGATATTACTAGGTTGCATCGCTTTTAAAAGCGAAACAATTGACTGTGGGACTTAATGAACTAACTTTGGAGTGTGACCTGATAAATGTGATAAATGAGACAATTGGACCCCAAGAAATAAAATTTTTCTTAATTTGACATGATTGCTGGAATTCAGCGATTACACTGGGCGCTGTGGTAGCGCTTCATTTAAAAATTTAGATAAATAAGTCATTTCTTACTGTGGGACCAATCCTGGCCGTTAGCACGCGATGAATAAATAGGAACAGTTTCCAAAACTACATGTCATTGACTTTCTAGCGGTATAAATCCGTTTGAGTTACAACGGTTGCGTCACATAATCGTACCAACATATATTTAGCGATAGTGTTCGGATATTACTAGGTTGCATCGCTTTTAACAGTGAAACGTTTGACTGTGGGACTTAATTGAACTGATTGTGGACTTTGACCTTATAAATGCGATAAATAAGCCAGTTTGACTACAAGAAATAACGTTGCTCTTAACTTGACATGATTGATGGAACTCAGCGATTACACTGAGCGCTGTTGTAGCGCTTTATTTAAAAATTAAGATAAATAAGTCATTTTTTACTGCGGGACCAATTATTATGATTATTACTATTATTTACTATTATTTACCCAGGATAGCCTCATCAGTTCCTATTGGTACTGCTATCAACGAGGGTCCTGCAAAGGCGGTCCTAGCGCATTTAAAGCTCCCATTTGAGCTACAAAAGTCGTAAAAGCACAGCAATCGCTCAACTAGACAACCGCCTAAGATATCAATCCTATTCTCATGCTGAACGCTAAGCAGAAAGGATAGATTCACACAATTATCGTCTCTGGCATGACTCGGCCAGGGTTTGAACCCAAGACCTCCCGCACTGAAAGCGAACGCTCTACCACAAGGCTATCAGCCGTTAGTGCGCGCTGAAGAAGTACAGACAGTTTCCAAAACAACATTTTATTGACTTTCTAACGGTGTCAATCCGTTTGAGTTACAACGGTTGCGTCACATATTCGTACCAACATGTGTTTAGATATTTTTTTCCGATATTACTAAGTTGTATCGCTTTTAACAGTGAAACGATTGACTATGGGACTTATTTGAACTCATTCTGAACTGTGACTTTATAAATGTGATAAGTGAGCCAACTGGACGCCAAGAAATACCATTGTTCTTAACTTGATGTGATTGCTGGAACTCAGCGATTACACTGGGCGCTGTGGTAGCGCTTTATTTAAAAATTAAGATAAGTAAGTCATTTTTTACTGTGGGACCAATCCTAGCCCTTAGTTCGCGCTGAAGAAATAGAGACAGTTTCAAAAACTACATTTCATCAACTTTCTAACGGTGTCACTCCGTTTGAGTTACAACAGTTGCGTCACATTTTCGTACCAACATGTAGTTAGTGATTTTTTTCCGACATTACTAAGTTGTACCGCTTTTAACAGTGAAACGATTGCCTGTGGAACTTAATTGAACTAACTTTGGACTCTGACCTTATAAATGTCATAAGGGACTCCAAGACATAACATTCTTCTTAATTTGACATGATTGCCGGAACTCAGCGATTACACTGGGCGCTGTGATAGTGCTTCGTTTAAAAATTTAGATAGATAAGTCATTATTTACTGTTGGACCAATCCTCGCCGTTATTGCGCGCTGAAGAAATAGCAACAGTTTTAAAAACTACATTTCATTGACTTCCTAACGGTGTCAGTCCGTTTGAGTTACAACGGTTGGGTCACATATTCGTACAAACATGTATTTAGCGATATTTTTCTGATATTACCAGGTTGCATCGCTTTTAACAGTGAAACGATTGACTGTGGGACTTAATTGAATTAAATTTGGACTGTGACCTAATAAATGTGATAAATGAGACAATTGGACCCCAAGAATTACCAATCTTCTTAATTTGACGTGATTGCCGAAACTCAGCGATTGAACCGGGCGATGTGGTAGCGCTTCACTTTAAAACTTAGATAAATAAGTCATTTTTTGGTGTGGGAACAATCCTGGCCGTTAGCACGCGCTGAGTAAATAGGAACAACTTCCAAAACTACATTTCCTTGACTTTCTAGTGGTATAAATTCGTTTGAGTTACAACGGTTGCGTCCAATATTCGTACGAACATTTATTTAGCGGTATTATTCGGGTATTACTAGGTTAGATCGCTTTTAAAAGTGAAACGTTTGACTGAGGGACTTAATTGAACTGATTTTGGACTTTGACCTTATAAATGTGATAAATAAGCCAGTTTGACTTCAGGAAATAACGTTGATCTTAATTTGACATGATTGCTGGAACTCAGCGATTACACTGGGTGCTGTGGTAGCACTTTATTTGAAAATTAAGATAAATAAACCATTTTTTACTGTGGGACCAATCCTAGCCGTTAGTTCGTGCTGAAGAAGTAGAGACAGTTTCCAAAACTACATTTCATTGACTTTCTAACGGTGTCAATCGGTTTGAGTTACAACGGTTGCGTCACATAGTCGTACCAACATGTAGTTAGTGATTTTTTTCCGATATTACTAAGTTGTATCGCTTTTAACATTGAAATGATTTCCTGTGGAATTTAATTGAACTTACTTTGGACTGTGACCTTATAAATGTGAAAGTGAGACAATTGGACTCCAAGAAATAACATTCTTCTTAATTTGACGTGATTGCCAGAACTCAGCAATTACACTGGGCGTTGTGATAGTGCTTCATTTAAAAATTTAGATAGATAATTCATTCTTTACTGTGGGACCAATCCAAGCCATTATCGCGCGCTGAAGAAATAGCAACAGTTTCAAAAACTACATTTCATTGACTTGCTAACGGTGTCAGTCATTTTGAGTTACAATGGTTGTGTCACATATTCGTACTAACATGTATTTAGCGATAGTGTTCGGATATTACTAGGTTGCATCGCTTTTACCAGTGAAACGTTTGACTGTGGGACTTAGTTGAACTGATTGTAGACTTTGACCTTATAAATGTGATAAATAAGCCAGTTTGACTTCAAGAAATAACGTTGATCTTAATTTGACATGATTGCTGGAACTCAGCGATTACACTGGGTGCTGTGGTAGCACTTTATTTGAAAATTAAGATAAATAAACCACTTTTTTCTGTGGGACCAATCCTAGCCGTTAGTTCGCGCTGAAGAAGTAGAGGCAGTTTCCAAAACTACCTTTCATTGACTTTCTAACTGTGTCAATCCGTTTGAGTTACAACGGTTTTGTAACATATTCGTACCAACATGTGTTTAGATATTTTTTCCGATATTACTAAGTTGTATCGCTTTTAACAGTCAAACGATTGACTGTGGGACTTAATTGAACTCATTCTGGACTGCCACCTTATAAATGTGATAAGTGAGCGAACTGGTCCCCACGAAATAACAATGTTCTTAATTTGACATGATTGCTGGAACTCAGCGATTACACTGGGCGTTGTGGTAGCGCTTTATTTAAAAAATAAGTTAAATAAGTCATTTTATACTGTGGGATCAATCCTAGCCGTTAGTTCGCGCTGAAAAAATAGAGAGAGATTCAAATACTACATTTCATCGATTTCTAACGGTGTCAATCCGTTTGAGTTACAACGGTTGCGTCACATTTTCGTACCAACATGTAGTTAGTGATTTTTTTCCGACATTACTAAGTTGTACCACTTTTAACAGTGAAACGATTGCCTGTGGAACTTAATTGAACTAACTTTGGACTCTGACCTTATGAATGTCATAAGTGAGTCAACTGGACTCCAAGACATAACATTCTTCTTAATTTGACATGATTGCCGGAACTCAGCGATTACACTGGGCGCTGTGATAGTGCTTCATTTAAAATTTTAGATAGATAAGTCATTCTTTACAGTTGGACCAATCCTCGCCGTTAGCGCGCGCTGAAGAAATAGCGACGGGTTCAAAAACTACATTTCATTGAATTTCTAACGGTGTCAGTCCGTTTGAGTTACAACGGTTGGGTCACATATTCGTACTAACATGTATTTAGCGATATTTTTCTGATATTACTAGGTTAAATCGCTTTTAACAGTCAAACGATTGACTGTGGGACTTAATTGAACTAACTTTGGACTGTGACCTGATAAATGTGATAACTGAGGCAATAGGATCCCAAGAATTAACATTCTTCTTAATTTGACGTGATTGATGGAATTCAGCGATTATACTGGCCGCTGTGGTAGCGCTTCATTTAAAAATTTAGATAAATAAGTCATTTCTTACTGTGGGACCAATCCTGGCCGTAAGCACGCGCTGAATAAATAGGAACAGTTTCCAAAACTACATTTCATTGAATTTCTAGCGGTATAAATCCGTTTGAGTTACAACGGTTGCGTCACATATTTGTACCAACATGTATTTAGCGATAGTGTTCGGATATTACTAGGTTGCATCGCTTTTAACAGTGAAACGTTTGACTGTGGGACTTAATTGAACTGATTGTAGACTTTGACCTTATAAATGAGACAATTGGACCCCAAGAAATAACATTATTCTTAATTTGACGTGATTGCCGGAATTCAGCGATTGCACTGGGCGCTTTGGTAGCGCTTCATTTAAAAATTTAGATAAATAAGTCATTCTTTACCGTAGGACGAATCCTAGCCATTATCGGGCGCAGAAGAAATAGCGACAGTTTCCAAAACCGCACTTCATTGACTTTCTACCGGTATCAATCCGCTTCAGTTACGACGGTTGTGTGACATATTCGTACAAACTTGTATTTAGCCATATTTTTTTCATATTACTAGGTTGTATCGATTTTATCAGTGAAACGATTGACTGTGGCACTTAAATAAACTGGTTTTGGACTGTGACCTTATAAATGTGATAAATGAGCCAAATAGACACTCAGAAATAACATTCCTCTTAATTTGACATGATTGCTGGAATTCAGCGATTACACTGGGCGCTGTGGTAGCGCTTCATTTAAAAATTTAGATAAATAAGTCATAATTACTGTGGGACCAATCCTAGCCGTTAGCACGCGCTGAATAAATAGGAACAGTTTCAAAAACCAAATTTCATTGACTTTCTAGCGGTATCAATCCGTTTGAGTTACAACGGTTGCGTCACATATTCGTACCAACATGTATTTAGCGATATTTTTTCGCTATTACTAGTTTACGTCGCTTTTAAGAGTAAAAGGACTAACTGTGGGACTTAATTGAACCAATTTTGGACTGTGACCTTATAAGTGTGATAAGTGAGACAATTGGACTCCAAGAAGTAACATTCTTCCTAATTTGAGATGATTGCCGAAATTCAGCGATCACACTGGGCCCTGTGGTAGCGCTTCATTTAAAAGTTAAGAAAAGAAAGTCATTTTTTACTGTGGAACCAATCCTAGCTGTTAGCGCGCGCTGAAGAAATAGCGACAGGTTCAAAAACTACATTTCATTGAATTTCTAACGGTGTCAGTCCGTTTGAGTTACAAGGGTTGGGTCACATATTCGTACTAACATGTATTTAGCGATATTTTTCTGATATTACTAGGTTGCATCGCTTTTAAAAGCGAAACAATTGACTGTGGGACTTAATGAACTAACTTTGGACTGTGACCTGATAAATGTGATAAATGAGACAATTGGACCCCAAGAAATAAAAATTTTCTTAATTTGACATGATTGCTGGAATTCAGCGATTACACTGGGCGCTGTGGTAGCGCTTCATTTAAAAATTTAGATAAATAAGTCATTTCTTACTGTGGGACCAATCCTGGCCGTTAGCACGCGATGAATAAATAGGAACAGTTTCCAAAACTACATGTCATTGACTTTCTAGCGGTATAAATCCGTTTGAGTTACAACGGTTGCGTCACATATTCGTACCAACATGTGTTTAGATATTTTTTTCTGATATTCCTAAGTTGTATCGCTTTTAACAGTGAAACGATTGACTATGGGACTTATTTGAACTCATTCTGAACTGTGACTTTATAAATGTGATAAGTGAGCCAACAGGACCCCAAGAAATACCATTGTTCTTAACTTGATGTGATTGCTGGAACTCAGCGATTACACTGGGCGCTGTGGTAGCGCTTTATTTAGAAATTAAGATAAGTAAGTAATTTTTTACTGTGGGACCAATCCTAGCCCTTAGTTCGCGCTGAAGAAACAGAGACAGTTTCAAAAACTACATTTCATCGACTTTCTAACGGTGTCAGTCCGTTTGAGTTACAACAGTTGCGTCACATTTTCGTACCAACATGTAGTTAGTGATTTTTTTCCGATATTACTAAGTTGTACCGCTTTTAACAGTGAAACGATTGACTGTGGGATTTAATTGAATTAAATTTGGACTGTGACCTAATAAAACGCTGGTGGTAGCGCTTTATTTAGAAATTAAGATAAGTAAGTCATTTTTTACTGTGGGACCAATCCTAGCCCTTAGTTCGCGCTGAAGAAGTAGAGACAGTTTCCAAAACTACCTTTCATTGACTTTCTAACTGTGTCAATCCGTTTGAGTTACAACGGTTGTGTCACATATTCGTACCAACATGTGTTTAGATATTTTTTCCAATATTACCAAGTTGTATCGCTTTTAACAGTGAAACGATTGACTGTGGGACTTAATTGAACTCATTCTGGACTGTGACCTTATAAATGTGATAAGTGAGCGAACTGGACCCCAAGAAATAACAATGTTCTTAATTTGACATGATTGCTGGAACTTAGCAATTACACTGGGCGTTGTGGTAGCGCTTTATTTATAAAATAAGATAAATAAGTCATTTTTTACTGTGGGACCAATCCTAGCCGTTAGTTCGCGCTGAAAAAATAGAGAGAGATTCAAATACTACATTTCATTGATTTCTAACGGTGTCAATCCGTTTGAGTTACAACGGTTGTGTCACATTTTCGTACCAACATGTGTTTAGATATTTTTTTCCGATATTACTAAGTTGTATCGCTTTTAACAGTGAAGCGATTGACTATGGGACTTATTTGAACTCATTCTTAACTGTGACTTTATAAATCTGATAAGTGAGCCAACTGGACCCCAAGAAATACCATTGTTCTTAACTTGACGTGATTGCTGGAACTCAGCGATTACACGGGGCGCTGTGGTAGCGCTCTATTTAAAAATTAAGAATAGTAAGTCATTTTTTACTGTGGGACCAATCCTAGCCCTTAGTTCGCGCTGAAAAAATAGAGACAGTTTCAAAAACTACATTTCATCGACTTTCTAACGGTGTCAGTCCGTTTGAGTTACAACAGTTGCGTCACATTTTCGTACCAACATGTAGTTAGTGATTTTTTTCCGATATTACTAAGTTGTACCGCTTTTAACAGTGAAACGATTGACTGTGGGATTTAATTGAATTAAATTTGGACTGTGACCTAATAAATGTGATAAATGAGACAATTGGACCCCAAGAATTACCAATCTTCTTAATTTGACATGATTGCTGGAACTCAGCGATTACACTGGGCGTTGTGGTAGCGCTTTATTTATAAAATAAGATAAATAAGTCATTTTTTACTGTGGGACCAATCCTAGCCGTTAGTTCGCGCTGAAAAAATAGAGAGAGATTCAAATGCTACATTTCATTGATTTCTAACGGTGTCAATCCGTTTGAGTTACAACGGTTGTCTCACATTTTCGTACCAACATGTGTTTAGATATTTTTTTTCCGATATTACTAAGTTGTATCGCTTTTAACAGTGAAGCGATTGACTATGGGACTTATTTGAACTCATTCTGAACTGTGACTTTATAAATGTGATAAGTGAGCCAACTGGACCCCAAGAAATACCATTGTTCTTAACTTGACGTGATTGCTGGAACTCAGCGATTACACTGGGCGCTGTGATAGCGCTCTATTTAAAAATTAAGAATAGTAAGTCATTTTTTACTGTGGGACCAATCCTAGCCCTTAGTTTGCGCTGAAAAAATAGAGACAGTTTCAAAAACTACATTTCATCGACTTTCTAACGGTGTCAGTCCGTTTGAGTTACAACAGTTGCGTCACATTTTCGTACCAACATGTAGTTAGTGATTTTTTTCCGATATTACTAAGTTGTACCGCTTTTAACAGTGAAACGATTGACTGTGGGATTTAATTGAATTAAATTTGGACTGTGACCTAATAAATGTGATAAATGAGACAATTGGACCCCAAGAATTACCAATCTTCTTAATTTGACGTGATTGCCGGAACTCAGCGATTGCACCGGGCGCTGTGGTAGCGCTTCACTTTAAAACTTAGATAAATAAGTCATTTTTTGCTGTGGGAACAATCCTGGCCGTTAGCACGCGCTGAGTAAATAGGAACAACTTCCAAAACTACATTTCATTGACTTTCTAGTGGTATAAATTCGTTTGAGTTACAACGGTTGCCTCAAATATTCGTACGAACATATATTTAGCGGTATTATTTGGGTATTACTAGGTTAGATCGCTTTTAAAAGTGAAACGTTTGACTGAGGGACTTAATTTGAACTGATTTTGGACTTTGACCTTATAAATGTGATAAATAAGCCAGTTTGACTTCAAGAAATAACGTTGATCTTAATTTGACATGATTGCTGGAACTCAGCGATTACACTGGGTGCTGTGGTAGCACTTTATTTGAAAATTAAGATAAATAAACCATTTTTTACTGTGGGACCAATCCTAGCCGTTAGTGCGCGCTGAAGAAGTAGAGACAGTTTCCAAAACTACCTTTCATTGACTTTCTAACTGTGTCAATCCGTTTGAGTTACAACGGTTGTGTCACATATTCGTACCAACATGTGTTTAGATATTTTTTCAGATATTACCAAGTTGTATCGCTTTTAACAGTGAAACGATTGACTGTATGACTTAATTGAACTCATTCTGGACTGTGACTTTATAAATGTGATAAGTGAGCGAACTGGACCCCAAGAAATAACAATGTTCTTAATTTGACATGATTGCTGGAACTCAGCGATTACACTGGGCGTTGTGGTAGCGCTTTATTTATAAAATAAGATAAATAAGTCATTTTTTACTGTGGGACCAATCCTAGCCGTTAGTTCGCGCTGAAAAAATAGAGAGAGATTCAAATGCTACATTTCATTGACTTTCTAGCGGTATAAATCCGTTTGAGTTACAACGGTTGCGTCACATAATCGTACCAACATGTATTTAGCGATAGTGTTCGGATATTACTAGGTTGCATCGCTTTTAACAGTGAAACGTTTGACTTTGGGACTTAATTGAACTGATTGTGGACTTTGACCTTATAAATTTGATAAATAAGCCAGTTTGACTACAAGAAATAACGTTGCTCTTAACTTGACATGATTGATGGTACTCAGCGATTACACTGGGCGCTGTTGTAGCGCTTTATTTAAAAACTAAGATAAATAAGTCATTTTTTACTGTGGGACCAATAATTATGATTATTACTATTATTTACTATTATTTACCCAGGATAGCCTCATCAGTTCCTATTGGTACTGCTATCAACGAGGGTCCTGCGAAGGCGGTCCTAGCACATTTAAAGCTCCCATTTGAGCTACGAAAGTCGTGAAAGCACAGCAATCGCTCAACTAGACAACCGCCTAAGATATCAATCCTATTCCCATGCTGAACGCTAAGCAGAAAGGATAGATTCACTCTTTTATAGTCTCTGGCTTGACTCGGCCAGGGTTTGAACCCAAGACCTCCCGCACTGAAAGCGAACGCTCTACCACAAGGCTATCAGCCGTTAGTGCGCGCTGAAGAAGTACAGACAGTTTCCAAAACAACATTTCATTGACTTTCTAACGGTGTTAATCCGTTTGAGTTACAATGGTTGCGTCACATATTCGTACCAACATGTGTTTAGATATTTTTTTCCGATATTACTAAGTTGTATCGCTTTTAACAGTGAAACGATTGACTATGGGACTTATTTGAACTCATTCTGAACTGTGACTTTATAAATGTGATAAGTGAGCCAACTGGACCGAAAGAAATACCATTGTTCTTAACTTGACGTGATTGCTGGAACTCAGCGATTACACTGGGCGCTGTGGTAGCGCTTTATTTAAAAATTAAGATAAGTAAGTCATTTTTTACTGTGGGACCAATCCTAGCCCTTAGTTCGCGCTGAAGAAATAGAGACAGTTTCAAAAACTACATTCCATCGACTTTCTAACGGTGTCAGTCCGTTTGAGTTAAAACAGTTGCGTCACATTTTCGTACCAACATGTAGTTAGTTATTTTTTTCCGATATTACTAAGTTGTACCGCTTTAAACAGTGAAACGATTGCCTGTGGAACTTAATTGAACTAAGTTTGGACTCTGACCTTATAAATGTCATAAGTGAGTCAACTGGACTACAAGAAAGAACATTCTTCTTAATTTGACGTGATTGATGGAATTCAGCGTGGTAGCGCTTCATTTAAAAGTTAAGAAAAGAAAGTCATTTTTTACTGTGAGACCAATCCTAGCCGTTAGCGCGCGCTGAAGAAACAGCGACGGGTTCAAAAACTACATTTCATTGAATTTCTAACGGTGTCAGTCCGTTTGAGTTACAAGGGTTGGGTCACATATTCGTTCTAACATGTATTTAGCGATATTTTTCTGATATTACTAGGTTGCATCGCTTTTAACAGCGAAACGATTGACTGTGGGACTTAATGAACTAACTTTGCACTGTGACCTGATAAATGTGATAAATGAGACAATTGGACCCCAAGAAATAACATTTTTTCTTAATTTAACATGATTGCTGGAATTCAGCGATTACACAGGGCGCTGTGGTAGCGCTTCATTTAAAAATTTAGATAAATAAGTCATTTCTTACTGTGGGACCAATCCTGTCCGTTAGCACGCGCTGAGTAAATAGGAACAACTTCCAAAACTACATTTCATTGACTTTCTAGTGGTATAAATTCGTTTGAGTTACAACGGTTGCGTCAAATATTCGTACGAACATATATTTAGCGGTATTATTCGGGTATTACTAGGTTAGATCGCTTTTAAAAGTGAAACGTTTGACTGAGGGACTTAATTGAACTGATTTTGGACTTTGACCTTATAAATGTGATAAAAGAGCCTTTTTGAGTACAAGAATTAACATTCTTCTCAATTTGACATGATTGTTCAAACTCAGCGATTACACTGTGCGCTGTTGTAGCGCTTTATTTAAAAATTAAGATAAATAAGTCATTTTTTACTGTGGGACCAATCCTGGCCGTTAGTTCGCGCTGAAGAAGTAGAGACAGTTTCCAAAACTACATTTCATTGACTTTCTAACGGTGTTAATCCGTTTGAGTTACAATGGTTGCGTCACATATTCGTACCAACATGTGTTTAGATATTTTTTTCCGATATTACTAAGTTGTATCGCTTTTAACAGTGAAACGATTGACTATGGGACTTATTTGAACTCATTCTGAACTGTGACTTTATAAATGTGATAAGTGAGCCAACTGGACCGAAAGAAATACCATTGTTCTTAACTTGACGTGATTGCTGGAACTCAGCGATTACACTGGGCGCTGTGGTAGCGCTTTATTTAAAAATTAAGATAAGTAAGTCATTTTTTACTGTGGGACCAATCCTAGCCCTTAGTTCGCGCTGAAGAAATAGAGACAGTTTCAAAAACTACATTCCATCGACTTTCTAACGGTGTCAGTCCGTTTGAGTTAAAACAGTTGCGTCACATTTTCGTACCAACATGTAGTTAGTTATTTTTTTCCGATATTACTAAGTTGTACCGCTTTAAACAGTGAAACGATTGCCTGTGGAACTTAATTGAACTAAGTTTGGACTCTGACCTTATAAATGTCATAAGTGAGTCAACTGGACTACAAGAAAGAACATTCTTCTTAATTTGACATGATTGCCGAAAGTCAGCGATCACACTGGGCGCTGTGGTAGCGCTTCATTTAAAAGTTAAGAAAAGAAAGTCATTTTTTACTGTGAGACCAATCCTAGCCGTTAGCGCGCGCTGAAGAAACAGCGACGGGTTCAAAAACTACATTTCATTGAATTTCTAACGGTGTCAGTCCGTTTGAGTTACAAGGGTTGGGTCACATATTCGTTCTAACATGTATTTAGCGATATTTTTCTGATATTACTAGGTTGCATCGCTTTTAACAGCGAAACGATTGACTGTGGGACTTAATGAACTAACTTTGCACTGTGACCTGATAAATGTGATAAATGAGACAATTGGACCCCAAGAAATAACATTTTTTCTTAATTTAACATGATTGCTGGAATTCAGCGATTACACAGGGCGCTGTGGTAGCGCTTCATTTAAAAATTTAGATAAATAAGTCATTTCTTACTGTGGGACCAATCCTGTCCGTTAGCACGCGCTGAGTAAATAGGAACAACTTCCAAAACTACATTTCATTGACTTTCTAGTGGTATAAATTCGTTTGAGTTACAACGGTTGCGTCAAATATTCGTACGAACATATATTTAGCGGTATTATTCGGGTATTACTAGGTTAGATCGCTTTTAAAAGTGAAACGTTTGACTGAGGGACTTAATTGAACTGATTTTGGACTTTGACTTTATAAATGTGATAAAAGAGCCTTTTTGAGTACAAGAATTAACATTCTTCTCAATTTGACATGATTGTTCAAACTCAGCGATTACACTGTGCGCTGTTGTAGCGCTTTATTTAAAAATTAAGATAAATAAGTCATTTTTTACTGTGGGACCAATCCTGGCCGTTAGTTCGTGCTGAAGAAGTAGAGACAGTTTCCAAAACTACATTTCATTGACTTTCTAACGGTGTCAATCCGTGTGAGTTACAACAGTTTCGTCACATATTCGTACCAACATGTGTTTAGATATCTTTTTCCGATATTACTATGTTGTATCGCTTTTAACAGTGAAATGATTGACTATGGGACTTATTTAAAGTCATTCTGGACTGTGACTTTATAAATGTGATAAGTGAGCCAACTGGACCCCAAGAAATACCATTGTTCTTAATTTGACGTGATTACTGGAACTCAGCGATTACACTGGGCGCTGTGGTAGCGCTTTATTTAAAAATTAAGATAAGTAAGTCATTTTTTACTGTGGGACCAATCCTAGCCGTTAGTTTGCGCTGAAGAAATAGCAACAGTTTTAAAAACTACATTTCATTGACTTCCTAACGGTGTCAGTCCGTTTGAGTTACAACGGTTGGGTCACATATTCGTACCAACATGTAGTTAGTGATTTTTTTCCGATATTACTAAGTTGTACCGCTTTAAACAGTGAAACGATTGCCTGTGGAACTTAATTGAACTAAGTTTGGACTCTGACCTTATAAATGTCATAAGTGAGTCAACTGGACTACAAGAAATAACATTCTTCTTAATTTCACATGATTGCCGAAACTCAGCGTTCACACTGGGCGCTGTGGTAGCGCTTCATTTAAAAGTTAAGAAAAGAAAGTCATTTTTTACTGTGGGACCAATCCTAGCCGTTAGCGCGCGCTGAAGAAATAGCGACGGGTTCAAAATCTATATTTCATTAAATTTCTAACGGTGTCAGTCCGTTTGAGTTACAAGGGTTGGGTCACATATTCGTACTAACATGTATTTAGCGATATTTTTCTGATCTTACTAGGTTGCATCTCTTTTAACAGCGAAACGATTGACTGTGGGACTTAATGAACTAACTTTGCACTGTGACCTGATAAATGTGATAAATGAGACAATTGGACCCCAAGAAATAACATTTTTTCTTAATTTAACATGATTGCTGGAATTCAGCGATTACACAGGGCGCTGTGGTAGCGCTTCATTTAAAAATTTAGATAAATAAGTCATTTCTTACTGTGGGACCAATCCTGTCCGTTAGCACGCGATGAATAAATAGGAACAGTTTCCAAAACTACATGTCATTGACTTTCTAGCGGTATAAATCCGTTTGAGTTACAACGGTTGCGTCACATAATCGTACCAATATGTATTTAGCGATAGTGTTCGGATATTACTAGGTTGCATCTCTTTTAACCGTGAAACGTTTTACTGTGGGACTTAATTGAACTGATTGTGGACTATGACCTTATAAATGTGATAAATAAGCCAGTTTGACTACAAGAAATAACGTTGCTCTTAACTTGACATGATTGATGGAACTCAGCGATTACACGGGGCGCTGTTGTAGCGCTTTATTTAAAAATTAAGATAAATAAGTCATTTTTTACTGTGGGACCAATTATTATTATTATTATTACTATTATTTACTGTTATTTACCCAGGATAGCCTCTTCAGTTCCTATTCGTACTGCTAATAACGAGGGTCCTGCGAAGGGGGTCCTAGCGCAATTAAAGCTCCCATTTGAGCTACAAAAGTCGTGAAAGCACAGCAATCGCTCAACTAGACAACCGCCTAAGATATCAATCCTATTCTCATGCTGAACGCTAAGCAGAAAGGATAGATTCACACTTTTATAGTCTCTGGCATGACTCGGCTAGGGTTTGAACCCAAGACCTCCCGCACTGAAAGCGAACGCTCTACCACAAGGCTATCAGCCGTTAGTGCGCGCTGAAGAAGTACAGACAGTTTCCAAAACAACATTTCATTGACTTTCTAACGGTGTCAATCCGTTTGAGTTACAACGGTTGCGTCACATATTCGTACCAACATGTGATTAGATATTTTTTTTCCGATATTTCTAAGTTGTATCGCTTTTAACAGTGAAACGATTGACTATGGGACTTATTTGAACTCATTCTGAACTGTGACTTTATAAATGTGATAAGTGAGCCAATTGGACCCCAAGAAATACCATTGTTCTTAATTTGACGTGATTGCTGGAACTCAGCGATTACACTGGGCGCTGTGGTAGCGCTTTATTTAAAAATTAAGATAAGTCAGTCATTTTTTACTGTGGGACCAATCCTAGCCCTTAGTTCGCCCTAAAGAAATAGAGACAGTTTCAAAAACTACATTTCATCGACTTTCTAACGGTGCCAGTCCGTTTGAGTTACAACAGTTGCGTCACATATTCGTACCAACATGTGATTAGATATTTTTTTTCCGATATTTCTAAGTTGTATCGCTTTTAACACTGAAACGATTGACTATGGGACTTATTTGAACTCATTCTGAACTCTGACTTTATAAATGTGATAAGTGAGCCAATTGGACCCCAAGAAATACCATTGTTCTTAATTTGACGTGATTGCTGGAACTCAGCGATTACACTGGGCGCTGTGGTAGCGCTTTATTTAAAAATTAAGATAAGTCAGTCATTTTTTACTGTGGGACCAATCCTAGCCCTTAGTTCGCCCTAAAGAAATAGAGACAGTTTCAAAAACTACATTTCATCGACTTTCTAACGGTGCCAGTCCGTTTGAGTTACAACAGTTGCGTCACATTTTCGTACCAACATGTAGTTAGTGATTTTTTTCCGATATTACTAATTTGTAATGCTTTTAACAGTGAAACGGTTGCCTGTGGGACTTAATTGAATTAAATTTGGACTGTGACCTGATAAATGTGATAAATGAGACAATTGGACCCCAAGAGTTAACAATCTTCTTAATGTGACGTGATTGCAGGAACTCAGCGATTGCACCGGGCGCTGTGGTAGCGCTTCACTTTAAAACTTAGATAAATAAGTCATTTTTTGCTGTGGGACCAATCCTGGTCGTTAGCACGCCCTGAGTAAATAGGAACAACTTCCAAAACTACATTTCATTGACTTTCTAGTGGTATAAATTCGTTTGAGTTACAACGGTTGCGTCAAATATTCGTACGAACATATATTTAGCGGTATTATTCGGGTATTACTAGGTTAGATCGCTTTTAAAAGTGAAACGTTTGACTGAGGGACTTAATTGAACTGATTTTGGACTTTGACCTTATAAATGTGATAAAAGAGCCTTTTTGACTACAAGAATTAACATTCTTCTCAATTTGACATGATTGCTCGAACTCAGCGATTACACTGGGCGCTGTTGTAGCGCTTTATTTAAAAATTAAGATAAATAAGTCATTTTTTACTGTGGGACCAATCCTGGCCGTTAGTTCGCGCTGAAGAAGTAGAGAAAGTTTCCAAAACTACATTTCATTGACTTTCTAACGGTGTCAATCCGTTTAAGTTACAACGGTTTCGTCACATATTCGTACCAACATGTGTTTAGATATCTTTTTCCGATATTACTATGTTGTATCGCTTTTAACAGTAAAACGATTGCCTGTGTAACTTAATTGAACTAACTTTGGACTGAGACCTTATAAATGTCATAAGTGAGTCAACTGGACTCCAAGAAATAACATTCTTCTTAATTTGACATGATTGCCGGAACTAAGCGATTACACTGGGCGCTGTGGTACCGCTTCATTTAAAAATTTAGGTAAATCAGTCAATTTTACTGTGGGATCAATCCTAGCCGTTAGCGCGCGCTGAGTAAATTGAAACAGTTTCCAAAACTAAATTTCATTGAATTTCTAGTGGTAAAAATTCGTTTGAGTTCCAACGGTTGCGTCGCATTTTCGTACCAACATGTATTTAGGGATGTTTTTCTGATATTACTAGGTTGTACGCTTTTAACAGTGAAACGTTTGACTGTGGCACTTGAATGAACTGATTTTGGACTGTGACCTTATAAGTGTGATAAGTGAGACAATTGGACTCCAAGAAGTAACATTCCTCATAATTTGACATGATTGCCGAAACTCAGCGATTACACAGGGCGCTGTGGTAGCGCTTCATTTAAAAATTTAGATAAATAAGTCATTTCTTACTGTGGGACCAATCCTGTCCGTTAGCACGCGCTGAGTAAATAGGAACAACTTCCAAAACTACATTTCATTGACTTTCTAGTGGTATAAATTCGTTTGAGTTACAACGGTTGCGTCAAATATTCGTACGAACATATATTTAGCGGTATTATTCGGGTATTACTAGGTTAGATCGCTTTTAAAAGTGAAACGTTTGACTGAGGGACTTAATTGAACTGATTTTGGACTTTGACCTTATAAATGTGATAAAAGAGCCTTTTTGAGTACAAGAATTAACATTCTTCTCAATTTGACATGATTGTTCAAACTCAGCGATTACACTGTGCGCTGTTGTAGCGCTTTATTTAAAAATTAAGATAAATAAGTCATTTTTTACTGTGGGACCAATCCTGGCCGTTAGTTCGCGCTGAAGAAGTAGAGACAGTTTCCAAAACTACATTTCATTGACTTTCTAACGGTGTCAATCCGTGTGAGTTACAACAGTTTCGTCACATATTCGTACCAACATGTGTTTAGATATCTTTTTCCGATATTACTATGTTGTATCGCTTTTAACAGTGAAATGATTGACTATGGGACTTATTTAAAGTCATTCTGGACTATGACTTTATAAATGTGATAAGTGAGCCAACTGGACCCCAAGAAATACCATTGTTCTTAATTTGACGTGATTACTGGAACTCAGCGATTACACTGGGCGCTGTGGTAGCGCTTTATTTAAAAATTAAGATAAGTAAGTCATTTTTTACTGTGGGACCAATCCTAGCCGTTAGTTTGCGCTGAAGAAATAGCAACAGTTTTAAAAACTACATTTCATTGACTTCCTAACGGTGTCAGTCCGTTTGAGTTACAACGGTTGGGTCACATATTCGTACCAACATGTAGTTAGTGATTTTTTTCCGATATTACTAAGTTGTACCGCTTTAAACAGTGAAACGATTGCCTGTGGAACTTAATTGAACTAAGTTTGGACTCTGACCTTATAAATGTCATAAGTGAGTCAACTGGACTACAAGAAATAACATTCTTCTTAATTTCACATGATTGCCGAAACTCAGCGTTCACACTGGGCGCTGTGGTAGCGCTTCATTTAAAAGTTAAGAAAAGAAAGTCATTTTTTACTGTGGGACCAATCCTAGCCGTTAGCGCGCGCTGAAGAAATAGCGACGGGTTCAAAATCTATATTTCATTAAATTTCTAACGGTGTCAGTCCGTTTGAGTTACAAGGGTTGGGTCACATATTCGTACTAACATGTATTTAGCGATATTTTTCTGATCTTACTAGGTTGCATCTCTTTTAACAGCGAAACGATTGACTGTGGGACTTAATGAACTAACTTTGCACTGTGACCTGATAAATGTGATAAATGAGACAATTGGACCCCAAGAAATAACATTTTTTCTTAATTTAACATGATTGCTGGAATTCAGCGATTACACAGGGCGCTGTGGTAGCGCTTCATTTAAAAATTTAGATAAATAAGTCATTTCTTACTGTGGGACCAATCCTGTCCGTTAGCACGCGATGAATAAATAGGAACAGTTTCCAAAACTACATGTCATTGACTTTCTAGCGGTATAAATCCGTTTGAGTTACAACGGTTGCGTCACATAATCGTACCAATATGTATTTAGCGATAGTGTTCGGATATTACTAGGTTGCATCTCTTTTAACCGTGAAACGTTTTACTGTGGGACTTAATTGAACTGATTGTGGACTATGACCTTATAAATGTGATAAATAAGCCAGTTTGACTACAAGAAATAACGTTGCTCTTAACTTGACATGATTGATGGAACTCAGCGATTACACGGGGCGCTGTTGTAGCGCTTTATTTAAAAATTAAGATAAATAAGTCATTTTTTACTGTGGGACCAATTATTATTATTATTATTACTATTATTTACTGTTATTTACCCAGGATAGCCTCTTCAGTTCCTATTGGTACTGCTAATAACGAGGGTCCTGCGAAGGAGGTCCTAGCGCAATTAAAGCTCCCATTTGAGCTACAAAAGTCGTGAAAGCACAGCAATCGCTCAACTAGACAACCGCCTAAGATATCAATCCTATTCTCATGCTGAACGCTAAGCAGAAAGGATAGATTCACACTTTTATAGTCTCTGGCATGACTCGGCTAGGGTTTGAACCCAAGACCTCCCGCACTGAAAGCGAACGCTCTACCACAAGGCTATCAGCCGTTAGTGCGCGCTGAAGAAGTACAGACAGTTTCCAAAACAACATTTCATTGACTTTCTAACGGTGTCAATCCGTTTGAGTTACAACGGTTGCGTCACATATTCGTACCAACATGTGATTAGATATTTTTTTTCCGATATTTCTAAGTTGTATCGCTTTTAACAGTGAAACGATTGACTATGGGACTTATTTGAACTCATTCTGAACTGTGACTTTATAAATGTGATAAGTGAGCCAATTGGACCCCAAGAAATACCATTGTTCTTAATTTGACGTGATTGCTGGAACTCAGCGATTACACTGGGCGCTGTGGTAGCGCTTTATTTAAAAATTAAGATAAGTCAGTCATTTTTTACTGTGGGACCAATCCTAGCCCTTAGTTCGCCCTAAAGAAATAGAGACAGTTTCAAAAACTACATTTCATCGACTTTCTAACGGTGCCAGTCCGTTTGAGTTACAACAGTTGCGTCACATATTCGTACCAACATGTGATTAGATATTTTTTTTCCGATATTTCTAAGTTGTATCGCTTTTAACAGTGAAACGATTGACTATGGGACTTATTTGAACTCATTCTGAACTGTGACTTTATAAATGTGATAAGTGAGCCAATTGGACCCCAAGAAATACCATTGTTCTTAATTTGACGTGATTGCTGGAACTCAGCGATTACACTGGGCGCTGTGGTAGCGCTTTATTTAAAAATTAAGATAAGTCAGTCATTTTTTACTGTGGGACCAATCCTAGCCCTTAGTTCGCCCTAAAGAAATAGAGACAGTTTCAAAAACTACATTTCATCGACTTTCTAACGGTGCCAGTCCGTTTGAGTTACAACAGTTGCGTCACATATTCGTACCAACATGTGATTAGATATTTTTTTTCCGATATTTCTAAGTTGTATCGCTTTTAACACTGAAACGATTGACTATGGGACTTATTTGAACTCATTCTGAACTCTGACTTTATAAATGTGATAAGTGAGCCAATTGGACCCCAAGAAATACCATTGTTCTTAATTTGACGTGATTGCTGGAACTCAGCGATTACACTGGGCGCTGTGGTAGCGCTTTATTTAAAAATTAAGATAAGTCAGTCATTTTTTACTTTGGGACCAATCCTAGCCCTTAGTTCGCCCTAAAGAAATAGAGACAGTTTCAAAAACTACATTTCATCGACTTTCTAACGGTGCCAGTCCGTTTGAGTTACAACAGTTGCGTCACATTTTCGTACCAACATGTAGTTAGTGATTTTTTTCCGATATTACTAATTTGTAATGCTTTTAACAGTGAAACGGTTGCCTGTGGGACTTAATTGAATTAAATTTGGACTGTGACCTGATAAATGTGATAAATGAGACAATTGGACCCCAAGAGTTAACAATCTTCTTAATTTGACGTGATTGCAGTAACTAAGCGATTGCACCGGGCGCTGTGGTAGCGCTTCACTTTAAAACTTAGATAAATAAGTCATTTTTTGCTGTGGGACCAATCCTGGCCGTTAGCACGCCCTGAGTAAATAGGAACAACTTCCAAAACTACATTGCATTGACTTTCTAGTGGTATAAATTCGTTTGAGTTACAACGGTTGCGTCAAATATTCGTACGAACATATATTTAGCGGTATTATTCGGGTATTACTAGGTTAGATCGCTTTTAAAAGTGAAACGTTTGACTGAGGGACTTAATTGAACTGATTTTGGACTTTGACCTTATAAATGTGATAAAAGAGCCTTTTTGACTACAAGAATTAACATTCTTCTCAATTTGACATGATTGCTCGAACTCAGCGATTACACTGGGCGCTGTTGTAGCGCTTTATTTAAAAATTAAGATAAATAAGTCATTTTTTACTGTGGGACCAATCCTGGCCGTTAGTTCGCGCTGAAGAAGTAGAGAAAGTTTCCAAAACTACATTTCATTGACTTTCTAACGGTGTCAATCCGTTTAAGTTACAACGGTTTCGTCACATATTCGTACCAACATGTGTTTAGATATCTTTTTCCGATATTACTATGTTGTATCGCTTTTAACAGTAAAACGATTGCCTGTGTAACTTAATTGAACTAACTTTGGACTGAGACCTTATAAATGTCATAAGTGAGTCAACTGGACTCCAAGAAATAACATTCTTCTTAATTTGACATGATTGCCGGAACTAAGCGATTACACTGGGCGCTGTGGTACCGCTTCATTTAAAAATTTAGGTAAATCAGTCAATTTTACTGTGGGATCAATCCTAGCCGTTAGCGCGCGCTGAGTAAATTGAAACAGTTTCCAAAACTAAATTTCATTGAATTTCTAGTGGTAAAAATTCGTTTGAGTTCCAACGGTTGCGTCGCATTTTCGTACCAACATGTATTTAGGGATGTTTTTCTGATATTACTAGGTTGTATCGCTTTTAACAGTGAAACAATTGACTGTGGCACTTGAATGAACTGATTTTGGACTGTGACCTTATAAGTGTGATAAGTGAGACAATTGGACTCCAAGAAGTAACATTCCTCATAATTTGACATGATTGCCGAAACTCAGCGATTACATTGGGCGCTGTGGTAGCGCTTCATTTAAAAATTAAGAAAAGAAAGTCATTTTTTACTGTGGGACCAATCCTAGCCGTTAGCGCGCGCTGAAGAAATAGCGACGGGTTCAAAAACTACATTTCATTGAATTTCTAACGGTGTCAGTCCGTTTGAGTTACAACGGTTGGGTCACATATTCGTACTAACATGTATTTAGCGATATTTTTTTGATATTACTAGGTTGAATCGCTTTTAACAGTCAAACGATTGACTGTGGGACTTAATTGAACTAACTTTGGACTGTAACCTGATAAATGTGATAACTGAGGCAATAGGATCCCAAGAATTAACATTCTTCTTAATTTGACGTGATTGATGGAATTCAGCGATTACACTGGGCGCTGTGGTAGCGCTTCATTTAAAAATTTAGATAAATAAGTCATTTCTTTCTGTGGGACCAATCCTGGCCGTTAGTTCGCGCTGAAGAAGTAGAGAAAGTTTCCAAAACTACATTTCATTTACTTTCTAACGGTGTCAATCCGTTTAAGTTACAATGGTTTCGTCACATATTCGTACCAACATGTGTTTAGATATCTTTTTCCGATATTACTATGTTGTATCGCTTTTAACAGTGAAACGATTGACTATGGGACTTATTTGAACTCATTCTGGACTGTGACTTTATAAATGTGATAAGTGAGCCAACTGGATCCCAAGAAATACCATTGTTCTTAATTTGAGGTGATTACTGGAACTCAGCGATTACACTGGGCGCTGTGGTAGCGCTTTATTTAAAAATTAAGAAAAGTAAGTAATTTTTTACTGTGGGACCAATCCTAGCCCATCGTTCGCGCTGAAGAACTAGAGACAGTTTCAAAAACTGCATTTCATCGACTTACTAACGGTGTCAGTCCGTTTGAGTTACAACAGTTGCGTCACATATTCGTACCAACATGTAGTTAGTGATTTTTTTCCGATATTACTAAGTTGTATCGCTTTTAACAATAAAACGATTGCCTGTGGAACTTAATTGAACTAACTTTGGACTGAGACCTTATAAATGTCATAAGTGAGTCAACTGGACTCCAAGAAATAACATTCTTCTTAATTTGACATGATTGCCGGAACTCAGCGATTACACTGGGCGCTGTGGTAGCGCTTCATTTAAAAATTTAGGTAAATCAGTCAATTTTACTGTGGGATCAATCCTAGCCGTTAGCGCGCGCTGAGTAAATAGGAACAGTTTCCAAAACTAAAATTCATTGAATTTCTAGTGGTAAAAATTCGTTTGAGTTCCAACGGTTGCGTCACATTTTCGTACCAACATGTATTTAGGGATGTTTTTCTGATATTACTAGGTTGTATCGCTTTTAACAGTGAAACGATTGACTGTGGCACTTAAATGAACTGATTTTGGACTGTGACCTTATAAGTGTGATAAGTGAGACAATTGGACTCCAAGAAGTAACATTCCTCATAATTTGACATGATTGCCGAAACTCAGCGATTACATTGGGCGCTGTGGTAGCGCTTCATTTAAAAATTAAGAAAAGAAAGTCATTTTTTACTGTGGAACCAATCCTAGCCGTTAGCGCGCGCTGAAGAAATAGCGACGGGTTCAAAAACTACATTTCATTGAATTTCTAACGGTGTCAGTCCGTTTGAGTTACAACGGTTGGGTCACATATTCGTACTAACATGTATTTAGCGATATTTCTTTGATATTACTAGGTTGAATCGCTTTTAACAGTCAAACGATTGACTGTGGGACTTAATTGAACTAACTTTGGACTGTGACCTGATAAATGTGATAACTAAGGCAATAGGATCCCAAGAATTAACATTCTTCTTAATTTGACGTGATTGATGGAATTCAGCGATTACACTGGGCGCTGTGGTAGCGCTTCATTTAAAAATTTAGATAAATAAGTCATTTCTTACTGTGGGACCAATCCTGGCCGTAAGCACGCGCTGAATAAATAGGAACAGTTTCCAAAACTACATTTCATTGAATTTCTAGCGGTATAAATCCGTTTGAGTTACAACGGTTGCGTCACATATTTGTACCAACATGTATTTAGCGATAGTGTTCGGATATTACTAGGCTGCATCGCTTTTAACAGTGAAACGTTTGACTGTGGGACTTAATTGAACTGATTGTAGACTTTGACCTTAAAAATGAGACAATTGGACCCCTAGAAATAACATTCTTCTTAATTTGACGTGATTGCCGGAATTCAGCGATTGCACTGGGCGCTGTGGTAGCGCTTCATTTAAAAATTTAGATAAATAAGTCATTCTTTACCGTAGGACGAATCCTAGCCGTTATCGGGCGCAGAAGAAATAGCGACAGTTTCCAAAACCGCACTTCATTGACTTTCTACCGGTATCAATCCACTTCAGTTACAACGGTTGCGTGACATATGCGTACAAACTTGTATTTAGCCATATTTTTTTCATATTACTAGGTTGTATCGATTTTATCAGTGAAGCGATTGACTGTGGCACTTAAATGAACTGGTTTTGGACTGTGACCTTATAAATGTGATAAATGAGCCAATTAGACACCCAGAAATAACATTCCTCTTAATTTGACATGATTGATGGAATTCCACGATTACAATGGGCGCTGTGGTAGCGCTTCATTTAAAAACTTAGATAAATAAGTCATAATTACTGTGGGACCAATCCTGGCCGTTAGCGCGCGCTGAATAAGTAGGAACAGTTTCAAAAACTAAATTTCATTGACTTTCTAACGGTGTCAGTCCGTTTGTGTTACCAGGGTTGGGTCACATATTCGTACTAACATGTATTTAGCGATATTTTTCTGATATTACTATGTTGCATCGCTTTTAAAAGCGAAACAATTGACTGTGGGACTTAATGAACTAACTTTGGACTGTGACTTTATAAATGTGATAAGTGAGCCAACTGGATCCCAAGAAATACCATTGTTCTTTATTTGAGGTGATTACTGGAACTCAGCGATTACACTGGGCGCTGTGGTAGCGCTTTATTTAAAAATTAAGATAAGTAAGTAATTTTTTACTGTGGGACCAATCTTAGCCCATAGTTCGCGCTGAAGAACTAGAGACAGTTTCAAAAACTGCATTTCATCGACTTACTAACGGTGTCAGTCCGTTTGAGTTACAACAGTTGCGTCACATATTCGTACCAACATGTAGTTAGTGATTTTTTTCCGATATTACTAAGTTGTATCGCTTTTAACAGTAAAACGATTGCCTGTGGAACTTAATTGAACTAACTTTGGACTGAGACCTTATAAATGTCATAAGTGAGTCAACTAGACTCCAAGAAATAACATTCTTCTTAATTTGACATGATTGCCGGAACTCAGCGATTACACTGGGCGCTGTGGTAGCGCTTCATTTAAAAATTTAGGTAAATCAGTCAATTTTACTGTGGGATCAATCCTAGCCGTTAGCGCGCGCTGAGTAAATAGGAACAGTTTCCAAAACTAAATTTCATTGAAGTTCTAGTGGTAAAAATTCGTTTGAGTTCCAACGGTTGCGTCGCATTTTCGTACCAACATGTATTTAGGGATGTTTTTCTGATATTACTAGGTTGTATCGCTTTTAACAGTGAAACGATTGACTGTGGCACTTAAATGAACTGATTTTGGACTGTGACCTTATAAGTGTGATAAGTGAGACAATTGGACTCCAAGAAGTAACATTCCTCATAATTTGACATGATTGCCGAAACGCAGCGATTACATTGGGCGCTGTGGTAGCGCTTCATTTAAAAATTAAGAAAAGAAAGTCATTTTTTACTGTGGAACCAATCCTAGCCGTTAGCGCGCGCTGAAGAAATAGCGACGGGTTCAAAAACTACATTTCATTGAATTTCTAACGGTGTCAGTCCGTTTGAGTTACAACGGTTGGGTCACATATTCGTACTAACATGTATTTAGCGATATTTCTTTGATATTACTAGGTTGAATCGCTTTTAACAGTCAAACGATTGACTGTGGGACTTAATTGAACTAACTTTGGACTGTGACCTGATAAATGTGATAACTGAGGCAATAGGATCCCAAGAATTAACATTCTTCTTAATTTGACGTGATTGATGGAATTCAGCGATTACACTGGGCGCTGTGGTAGCGCTTCATTTAAAAATTTAGATAAATAAGTCATTTCTTACTGTGGGACCAATCCTGGCCGTAAGCACGCGCTGAATAAATAGGAACAGTTACCAAAACTACATTTCATTGAATTTCTAGCGGTATAAATCCGTTTGAGTTACAACGGTTGCGTTACATATTTGTACCAACATGTATTTAGCGATAGTGTTCGGATATTACTAGGCTGCATCGCTTTTAACAGTGAAACGTTTGACTGTGGGACTTAATTGAACTGATTGTAGACTTTGACCTTAAAAATGAGACAATTGGACCCCTAGAAATAACATTCTTCTTAATTTGACGTGATTGCCGGAATTCAGCGATTGCACTGGGCGCTGTGGTATCGCTTCATTTAAAAATTTAGATAAATAAGTCATTCTTTACCGTAGGACGAATCCTAGCCGTTATCGGGCGCAGAAGAAATAGCGACAGTTTCCAAAACCGCACTTCATTGACTTTCTACCGGTATCAATCCACTTCAGTTACAACGGTTGCGTGACATATGCGTACAAACTTGTATTTAGCCATATTTTTTTCATATTACTAGGTTGTATCGATTTTATCAGTGAAGCGATTGACTGTGGCACTTAAATGAACTGGTTTTGGACTGTGACCTTATAAATGTGATAAATGAGCCAATTAGACACCCAGAAATAACATTCCTCTTAATTTGACATGATTGATGGAATTCCACGATTACAATGGGCGCTGTGGTAGCGCTTCATTTAAAAACTTAGATAAATAATTCATATTTACTGTGGGACCAATCCTGGCCGTTAGCGCGCGCTGAATAAGTAGGAACAGTTTCAAAAACCAAATTTCATTGACTTTCTAACGGTGTCAGTCCGTTTGTGTTACCAGGGTTGGGTCACATATTCGTACTAATATGTATTTAGCGATGTGTTTCTGATATTACTATGTTGCATCGCTTTTAAAAGCGAAACAATTGACTGTGGGACTTAATGAACTAACTTTGGACTGTGACCTGATAAATGTGATAAATGAGACAATTGGACTCCAAGAAATAACATTCTTCTTAATTTGACATGATTGCCGGAACTCAGCGATTACACTGGGCGCTGTGGTAGCGCTTTATTTAAAAATTAAGATAAGTAAGTAATTTTTTACTGTGGGACCAATCCTAGCCCATAGTTCGCGCTGAAGAACTAGAGACAGTTTCAAAAACTGCATTTCATCGACTTACTAACGGTGTAAGTCCGTTTGAGTTACAACAGTTGCGTCACATATTCGTACCAACATGTAGTTAGTGATTTTTTTCCGATATTACTAAGTTGTATCGCTTTTAACAGTAAAACGATTGCCTGTGGAACTTAATTGAACTAACTTTGGACTGAGACCTTATAAATGTCATAAGTGAGTCAACTGGACTCCAAAAAATAACATTCTTCTTAATTTGACATGATTGCCGGAACTCAGCGATTACACTGGGCGCTGTGGTAGCGCTTCATTTAAAAATTTAGGTAAATCAGTCAATTTTACTGTGGGATCAATCCTAGCCCTTAGCGCGCGCTGAATAAATAGGAACAGTTTCCAAAACTACATTTCATTGAATTTCTAGCGGTATAAATCCGTTTGAGTTACAACGGTTGCGTCACATATTTGTACCAACATGTATTTAGCGATAGTGTTCGGATATTACTAGGCTGCATCGCTTTTAACAGTGAAACGTTTGACTGTGGGACTTAATTGAACTGATTTTAGACTTTGACCTTATAAATGAGACAATTGGACCCCAAGAAATAACATTCTTCTTAATTTGACGTGATTGCCGGAATTCAGCGATTGCACTGGGCGCTGTGGTAGCGCTTCATTTAAAAATTTAGATAAATAAGTCATTCTTTACCGTAGGACGAATCCTAGCCGTTATCGGGCGCAGAAGAAATAGCGACAGTTTCCAAAACCGCACTTCATTGACTTTCTACCGGTATCAATCCACTTCAGTTACAACGGTTGCGTGACATATGCGTACAAACTTGTATTTAGCCATATTTTTTTAATATTACTAGGTTGTATCGATTTTATCAGTGAAACGATTGACTGTGGCACTTAAATGAACTGGTTTTGGACTGTGACCTTATAAATGTGATAAATGAGCCAATTAGACACCCAGAAATAACATTCCTCTTAATTTGACATGATTGATGGAATTCCACGATTACAATGGGCGCTGTGGTAGCGCTTCATTTAAAAACTTAGATAAATAATTCATATTTACTGTGGGACCAATCCTGGCCGTTAGCGCGCGCTGAATAAGTAGGAACAGTTTCAAAAACCAAATTTCATTGACTTTCTAACGGTGTCAGTCCGTTTGTGTTACCAGGGTTGGGTCACATATTCGTACTAATATGTATTTAGCGATGTGTTTCTGATATTACTATGTTGCATCGCTTTTAAAAGCGAAACAATTGACTGTGGGACTTAATGAACTAACTTTGGACTGTGACCTGATAAATGTGATAAATGAGACAATTGGACTCCAAGAAATAACATTCTTCTTAATTTGACATGATTGCCGGAACTCAGCGATTACACTGGGCGCTGTGGTAGCGCTTTATTTAAAAATTAAGATAAGTAAGTAATTTTTTACTGTGGGACCAATCCTAGCCCATAGTTCGCGCTGAAGAACTAGAGACAGTTTCAAAAACTGCATTTCATCGACTTACTAACGGTGTAAGTCCGTTTGAGTTACAACAGTTGCGTCACATATTCGTACCAACATGTAGTTAGTGATTTTTTTCCGATATTACTAAGTTGTATCGCTTTTAACAGTAAAACGATTGCCTGTGGAACTTAATTGAACTAACTTTGGACTGAGACCTTATAAATGTCATAAGTGAGTCAACTGGACTCCAAAAAATAACATTCTTCTTAATTTGACATGATTGCCGGAACTCAGCGATTACACTGGGCGCTGTGGTAGCGCTTCATTTAAAAATTTAGGTAAATCAGTCAATTTTACTGTGGGATCAATCCTAGCCCTTAGCGCGCGCTGAATAAATAGGAACAGTTTCCAAAACTACATTTCATTGAATTTCTAGCGGTATAAATCCGTTTGAGTTACAACGGTTGCGTCACATATTTGTACCAACATGTATTTAGCGATAGTGTTCGGATATTACTAGGCTGCATCGCTTTTAACAGTGAAACGTTTGACTGTGGGACTTAATTGAACTGATTTTAGACTTTAACCTTATAAATGAGACAATTGGACCCCAAGAAATAACATTCTTCTTAATTTGACGTGATTGCCGGAATTCAGCGATTGCACTGGGCGCTGTGGTAGCGCTTCATTTAAAAATTTAGATAAATAAGTCATTCTTTACCGTAGGACGAATCCTAGCCGTTATCGGGCGCAGAAGAAATAGCGACAGTTTCCAAAACCGCACTTCATTGACTTTCTACCGGTATCAATCCACTTCAGTTACAACGGTTGCGTGACATATGCGTACAAACTTGTATTTAGCCATATTTTTTTAATATTACTAGGTTGTATCGATTTTATCAGTGAAACGATTGACTGTGGCACTTAAATGAACTGGTTTTGGACTGTGACCTTATAAATGTGATAAATGAGCCAATTAGACACCCAGAAATAACATTCCTCTTAATTTGACATGAATGATGGAATTCCACGATTACAATGGGCGCTGTGGTAGCGCTTTATTTAAAAACTTAGATAAATAAGTCATTTCTTACTGTGGGACCAATCCTGGCCGTTAGCACGCGATGAATAAATAGGAACAGTTTCCAAAACTACATGTCATTGACTTTCTAGCGGTATAAATCCGTTTGAGTTACAACGGTTGCGTCACATAATGGTACCAACATATATTTCGCGATAGTGTTCGGATATTACTAGGTTGCATCGCTTTTAACAGTGAAACGTTTGAATGTGGGACTTAATTGAACTGATTGTGGACTTTGACCTTATAAATGTGATAAATAAGCCAGTTTGACTACAAGAAATAACGTTGCTCCTAACTTGACATGATTGATGGAACTCAGCGATTACACTGGGCGCTGTTGTAGCGCTTTATTTAAAAATTAAGATAAATAAGTCATTTTTTACTGCGGGACCAATTATTATAATTATTACTATTATTTACTATTATTTACCCAGGATAGCCTCATCAGTTCCTATTGGTACTGCTATCAACGAGGGTCCTGCAAAGGCGGTCCTAGCGCATTTAAAGCTCCCCTTTGAGCTACAAAAGTCGTAAAAGCACAGCAATCGCTCAACTAGACAACCGCCTAAGATATCAATCTTATTCTCATGCTGAACGCTAAGCAGAAAGGATAGATTCACACTTTTATCGTCTCTGGCATGACTCGGCCAGGGTTTGAACGCAAGACCTCCCGCACTGAAAGCGAACGCTCTACCACAAATCTATAAGCCGTTAGTGCGCGCTGAAGAAGTACAGACAGTTTCCAAAACAATATTTTATTGACTTTCTAACGGTGTTAATCCGTTTGAGTTACAACGGTGGCGTCACATATTCGTACCAACATGTGTTTAGATATTTTTTTCCGATATTACTAAGTTCTATCGCTTTTAACAGTGAAACGATTGACTATGGGACTTATTTGAACACATTCTGAACTGTGACTTTATAAATGTGATAAGTGAGCCAACTGGACCCCAAGAAATACCATTGTTCTTAACTTGATGTGATTGCTGGAACTCAGCGATTACACTGGGCGCTGTGGTAGCGCTTTATTTAAAAATTAAGATAAGTAAGTCCTTTTTTTACTGTGGGACCAATCCTAGCCCTTAGTTCGCGCTGGAGAAATAGAGACAGTTTCAAAAACTACATTTCATCGACTTTCTAACGGTGTCAGTCCGCTGGAGTTACAACAGTTGCGTCACATTTTCGTACCAACATGTAGTTAGTGATTTTTTTCCGACATTACTAAGTTGTAACGCTTTTAACAGTGAAACGATTGCCTGTGGAACTTAATTGAACTAACTTTGGACTGTGACCTTATAAATGTCATAAGTGAGTCAACTGGACTCCAAGACATAACATTCTTCTTAATTTGACATGATTGCCGGAACTCAGCGATTACACTGGGCGCTGTGATAGTGCTTCATTTAAAAATTTAGATAGATAAGTCATTCTTTACTGTTGGACCAATCCTCGCCGTTATTGCGCGCTGAAGAAATAGCAACAGTTTCAAAAACTACGTTTCATTGACTTGCTAACGGTGTCAGTCATTTTGAGTTACAATGGTTGTTTCACATAATCGTACTAACATGTATTTAGCGATAGTGTTCGGATATTACTAGGTTGCATCGCTTTTACCAGTGAAACGTTTGACTGAGGGACTTAATTGAACTGATTTTGGACTTTGACCTTATAAATGTGATAAATAAGCCGGTTTGACTTCAAGAAATAACGTTGATCTTAATTTGACATGATTGCTGGAACTCAGCGATTACACTGGGTGCTGTGGTAGCACTTTATTTGAAAATTAAGATAAATAAACAATTTTTTACTGTGGGACCAATCCTAGCCGTTAGTTCGTGCTGAAGAAGTAGAGACAGTTTCCAAAACTACCTTTCATTGACTTTCTAACTGTGTCAATCGGTTTGAGTTACAACGGTTGCGTCACATAGTCGTACCAACATGTAGTTAGTGATTTTTTTCCGATATTACTAAGTTGTATCGCTTTTAACATTGAAACGATTTCCTGTGGAATTTAATTGAACTAACTTTAGACTGTGACCTTATAAATGTGAAAGTGAGACAATTGGACTCCAAGAAATAACATTCTTCTTAATTTGACGTGATTGCCAGAACTCAGCGATTACACTGGGCGCTGTGATAGTGCTTCATTTAAAAATTTAGATAGATATTTCATTCTTTACTGTGGGACCAATCCAAGCCGTTATCGCGGGCTGAAGAAATAGCAACAGTTTCAAAAACTACATTTCATTGACTTGCTAACGGTGTCAGTCATTTTGAGTTACAATGGTTGTGTCACATATTCGTACTAACATGTATTTAGCAATACTGTTCGGATATTACTAGGTTGCATCGCTTTTACCAGTGAAACGTTTGACTGTGGGACTTAATTGAACTGATTGTAGACTTTGACCTCATAAATGTGATAAATAAGCCAGTTTGACTTCAAGAAATAACGTTGATCTTAATTTGACATGATTGCTGGAACTCAGCGATTACCCTGGGTGCTGTGGTGGCACTTTATTTGAAAATTAAGATAAATAAACCATTTTTTACTGTGGGACCAATCCTAGCCATTAGTTCGTGCTGAAGAAGTAGAGACAGTTTCCAAAACTACATTTCATTGACTTTCTAACGGTGTCAATCCGTTTGAGTTACAACGGTTGCGTCACATAGTCGTACCAACATGTAGTTAGTGATTTTTTTCCGATATTACTAAGTTGTATCGCTTTAAACATTGAAACGATTTCCTGTGGAATTTAATTGAACTAACTTTGGACTGTGACCTTATAAATGTCATAAGTGAGTCAACTGGACTGCAAGAAATAACATTCTTCTTAATTTGACGTGATTGCCGGAACGCAGCGATTACACTGGGCGCTGTGATAGTGCTTCATTTAAAAATTTAGATAGATAATTCAATTTTTACTGTGGGACCAATCCTAGCCGTTTTCGCGCGTGGAAGAAATAGCAACAGTTTCAAAAACTACATTTCATTGACTTGCTAACGGTGTAAGTCCGTTTGAGTTACAATGGTTGGGTCACATAATCGTACTAACATGTATTTAGCGATATTTTTCTGATATTACTAGGTTGAATCGCTTTTAACAGTCAAACGATTGACTGTGGGACTTAATTGAACTAACTTTGGACTGTGACCTGATAAATGTGATAAATGAGGCAATAGAATCCCAAAAATTAACAATCTTCTTAATTTGACATGATTGCCGAAACTCAGCGATTACATTGGGCGCTGTGGTAGCGCTTCATTTAAAAATTAAGAAAAGAAAGTCATTTTTTACAGTGGGACCAATCCTAGCCGATAGCGCGCGCTGAAAAAATAGCGACGGGTTCAAAAACTACATTTCATTTAATTTCTAACGGTGTCAGTCCGTTTGAGTTACAACGGTTGGGTCACATTTTCGTACTAACATGTATTTAGCGATATTTTTTTGATATTACTAGGTTGAATCGCTTTTAACAGTCAAACGATTGACTGTGGGACTTAATTGAACTAACTTTGGACTGTGACCTGATAAATGTGATAACTGAGGCAATAGGATCCCAAGAATTAACATTCTTCTTAATTTGACGTGATTGATGGAATTCAGCGATTACACTGGGCGCTGTGGTAGCGCTTCATTTAAAAACTTAGATAAATAAGTCATTTCTTACTGTGGGACCAATCCTGGCCGTTAGCACGCGATGAATAAATAGGAACAGTTTCCAAAACTACATGTCATTGACTTTCTAGCGGTATAAATCCGTTTGAGTTACAACGGTTGCGTCACATAATCGTACCAACATATATTTCGCGATAGTGTTCGGATATTACTAGGTTGCGTCGCTTTTACCAGTGAAACGTTTGAGTGAGGGTCTTAATTGAACTGATTTTGGACTTTGACCTTATAAATGTGATAAATAAGCCAGTTTGACTTCAAGAAATAACGTTGATCTTAATTTGACATGATTGCTGGAACTCAACGATTACACTGGGTGCTGTGGTAGCACTTTATTTGAAAATTAAGATAAATAAACAATTTTTTACTGTGGGACCAATCCTAGCCGTTAGTTCGTGCTGAAGAAGTAGAGACAGTTTCAAAAACTGCATTTCATCGACTTTCTAACGGTGTCAGTCCGTTTGAGTTACAACAGTTGCGTCACATATTCGTATCAACATGTAGTTAGTGATTTTTTTCCGATATTACTAAGTTGTATCGCTTTTAACAGTAAAACGATTGCATGTGGAACTTAATTGAACTAACTTTGGACTGAGACCTTATAAATGTCATAAGTGAGTCAACTGGACTCCAAGAAATAACATTCTTCTTAATTTGACATGATTGCCGGAACTCAGCGATTACACTGGGCGCTGTGGTAGCGCGTCATTTAAAAATTTAGGTAAATCAGTCAATTTTACTGTGGGATCAATCCTAGCCGTTAGCGCGCGCTGAGTAAATAGGAACAGTTTCCAAAACTAAATTTCATTGAATTTCTAGTGGTAAAAATTCGTTTGAGTTCCAACGGTTGCGTCACATTTTCGTACCAACATGTATATAGGGATGTTTTTCTGATATTACTAGGTTGTATCGCTTTTAACAGTGAAACGATTGACTGTGGCACTTAAATGAACTGATTTTGGACTGTGACCTTATAAGTGTGATAAGTGAGACAATTGGACTCCAAGAAGTAACATTCCTCATAATTTGACATGATTGCCGAAACTCAGCGATTACATTGGGCGCTGTGGTAGCGCTTCATTTAAGAATTAAGAAAAGAAAGTCATTTTTTACTGTGGGACCAATCCTAGCCGTTAGCGCGCGCTGAAGAAATAGCGACGAGTTCAAAAGCTACATTTCATCGACTTACTAACGGTGTCAGTCCGTTTGAGTTACAACAGTTGCGTCACATATTCGTACCAACATGTAGTTAGTGATTTTTTTCCGATATTACTAAGTTGTATCGCTTTTAACAGTAAAACGATTGCCTGTGGAACTTAATTGAACTAACTTTGGACTGAGACCTTATAAATGTCATAAGTGAGTCAACTGGACTCCAAGAAATAACATTTTTCTTAATTTGACATGATTGCTGGAACTCAGCGATTACACTGGGCGCTGTGGTAGCGCTTCATTTAAAAATTTAGGTAAATCAGTCAATTTTACTGTGGGATCAATCCTAGCCGTTAGCGCGCGCTGAATAAATAGGAACAGTTTCCAAAACTACATTTCATTGAATTTCTAGCGGTATAAATCCGTTTGAGTTACAACGGTTGCGTCACATATTTGTAACAACATGTATTTAGCGATAGTGTTCGGATATTACTAGGCTGCATCGCTTTTAACAGTGAAACGTTTGACTGTGGGACTTAATTGAACTGATTGTAGACTTTGACCTTATAAATGAGACAATTGGACCCCAAGAAATAACATTCTTCTTAATTTGACGTGATTGCCGGAATTCAGCGCTTGCACTGGACGCTGTGGTAGCGCTTCATTTAAAAATTTAGATAAATAAGTCATTCTTTACCGTAGGACGAATCCTAGCCGTTATCGGGCGCAGAAGAAAGAGCGACAGTTTCCAAAACCGCACTTCATTGACTTTCTACCGGTATCAATCAACTTCAGTTACAACGGTTGCGTGACATATGCGTACAAACTTGTATTTAGCCATATTTTTTTCATATTACTAGGTTGTATCGATTTTATCAGTGAAACGATTGACTGTGGCACTTAAATGAACTGGTTTTGGACTGTGACCTTATAAATGTGATAAATGAGCCAATTACACACCCAGAAATAACAATCCTCCTAATTTGACATGATTGATGGAATTCCACGATTACAATGGGCGCTGTGGTAGCGCTTCATTTAAAAACTTAGATAAATAAGTCATTTCTTACTGTGGGACCAATCCTGGCCGTTAGCACGCGATGAATAAATAGGAACAGTTTCCAAAACTACATGTCATTGACTTTCTAGCGGTATAAATCCGTTTGAGTTACAACGGTTGCGTCACATAATCGTACCAACATATATTTCGCGATAGTGTTCGGATATTACTAGGTTGCGTCGCTTTTACCAGTGAAACGTTTGAGTGAGGGTCTTAATTGAACTGATTTTGGACTTTGACCTTATAAATGTGATAAATAAGCCAGTTTGACTTCAAGAAATAACGTTGATCTTAATTTGACATGATTGCTGGAACTCAACGATTACAATGGGTGCTGTGGTAGCACTTTATTTGAAAATTAAGATAAATAAACAATTTTTTACTGTGGGACCAATCCTAGCCGTTAGTTCGTGCTGAAGAAGTAGAGACAGTTTCAAAAACTGCATTTCATCGACTTTCTAACGGTGTCAGTCCGTTTGAGTTACAACAGTTGCGTCACATATTCGTATCAACATGTAGTTAGTGATTTTTTTCCGATATTACTAAGTTGTATCGCTTTTAACAGTAAAACGATTGCATGTGGAACTTAATTGAACTAACTTTGGACTGAGACCTTATAAATGTCATAAGTGAGTCAACTGGACTCCAAGAAATAACATTCTTCTTAATTTGACATGATTGCCGGAACTCAGCGATTACACTGGGCGCTGTGGTAGCGCGTCATTTTAAAATTTAGGTAAATCAGTCAATTTTACTGTGGGATCAATCCTAGCCGTTAGCGCGCGCTGAGTAAATAGGAACAGTTTCCAAAACTAAATTTCATTGAATTTCTAGTGGTAAAAATTCGTTTGAGTTCCAACGGTTGCGTCACATTTTCGTACCAACATGTATATAGGGATGTTTTTCTGATATTACTAGGTTGCATCGCTTTTAACAGTGAAACGATTGACTGTGGCACTTAAATGAACTGATTTTGGACTGTGACCTTATAAGTGTGATAAGTGAGACAATTGGACTCCAAGAAGTAACATTCCTCATAATTTGACATGATTGCCGAAACTCAGCGATTACATTGGGCGCTGTGGTAGCGCTTCATTTAAGAATTAAGAAAAGAAAGTCATTTTTTACTGTGGGACCAATCCTAGCCGTTAGCGCGCGCTGAAGAAATAGCGACGAGTTCAAAAGCTACATTTCATCGACTTACTAACGGTGTCAGTCCGTTTGAGTTACAACAGTTGCGTCACATATTCGTACCAACATGTAGTTAGTGATTTTTTTCCGATATTACTAAGTTGTATCGCTTTTAACAGTAAAACGATTGCCTGTGGAACTTAATTGAACTAACTTTGGACTGAGACCTTATAAATGTCATAAGTGAGTCAACTGGACTCCAAGAAATAACATTTTTCTTAATTTGACATGATTGCTGGAACTCAGCGATTACACTGGGCGCTGTGGTAGCGCTTCATTTAAAAATTTAGGTAAATCAGTCAATTTTACTGTGGGATCAATCCTAGCCGTTAGCGCGCGCTGAATAAATAGGAACAGTTTCCAAAACTACATTTCATTGAATTTCTAGCGGTATAAATCCGTTTGAGTTACAACGGTTGCGTCACATATTTGTAACAACATGTATTTAGCGATAGTGTTCGGATATTACTAGGCTGCATCGCTTTTAACAGTGAAACGTTTGACTGTGGGACTTAATTGAACTGATTGTAGACTTTGACCTTATAAATGAGACAATTGGACCCCAAGAAATAACATTCTTCTTAATTTGACGTGATTGCCGGAATTCAGCGCTTGCACTGGACGCTGTGGTAGCGCTTCATTTAAAAATTTAGATAAATAAGTCATTCTTTACCGTAGGACGAATCCTAGCCGTTATCGGGCGCAGAAGAAATAGCGACAGTTTCCAAAACCGCACTTCATTGACTTTCTACCGGTATCAATCAACTTCAGTTACAACGGTTGCGTGACATATGCGTACAAACTTGTATTTAGCCATATTTTTTTCATATTACTAGGTTGTATCGATTTTATCAGTGAAACGATTGACTGTGGCACTTAAATGAACTGGTTTTGGACTGTGACCTTATAAATGTGATAAATGAGCCAATTAGACACCCAGAAATAACAATCCTCTTAATTTGACATGATTGATGGAATTCCACGATTACAATGGGCGCTGTGGTAGCGCTTCATTTAAAAACTTAGATAAATAAGTCATTTCTTACTGTGGGACCAATCCTGGCCGTTAGCACGCGATGAATAAATAGGAACAGTTTCCAAAACTACATGTCATTGACTTTCTAGCGGTATAAATCCGTTTGAGTTACAACGGTTGCGTCACATAATCGTACCAACATATATTTCGCGATAGTGTTCGGATATTACTAGGTTGCGTCGCTTTTACCAGTGAAACGTTTGACTGAGGGTCTTAATTGAACTGATTTTGGACTTTGACCTTATAAATGTGATAAATAAGCCAGTTTGACTTCAAGAAATAACGTTGATCTTAATTTGACATGATTGCTGGAACTCAACGATTACACTGGGTGCTGTGGTAGCACTTTATTTGAAAATTAAGATAAATAAACAATTTTTTACTGTGGGACCAATCCTAGCCGTTAGTTCGTACTGAAGAAGTAGAGACAGTTTCCAAAACTACCTTTCATTGACTTTCTAACTGTGTCAATCGGTTTGAGTTACAACAGTTGCGTCACATAGTCGTACCAACATGTAGTTAGTGATTTTTTTCCGATATTACTAAGTTGTATCGCTTTTAACATTGAAACGATTTCCTGTGGAATTTAATTGAACTAACTTTAGACTGTGACCTTATAAATGTGAAAGTGAGACAATTGGACTCCAAGAAATAACATTCTTCTTAATTTGACGTGATTGCCAGAACTCAGCGATTACACTGGGCACTGTGATAGTGCTTCATTTAAAAATTTAGATAGATAATTCATTCTTTACTGTGGGACCAATCCAAGACGTTATCGCGCGCTGAAGAAATAGCAACAGTTTCAAAAACTACATTTCATTGACTTGCTAACGGTGTCAGTCATTTTGAGTTACAATGGTTGTGTCACATATTCGTACTAACATGTATTTAGCGATAGTGTTCGGATATTACTAGGTTGCATCGCTTTTACCAGTGAAACGTTTAAATGAGGGACTTAATTGAACTGATTTTGGACTTTGACCTTATAAATGTGATAAATAAGCCAGTTTGACTTCAAGAAATAACGTTGATCTTAATTTGACATGATTGCTGGAACTCAGCGATTACACTGGGTGCTGTGGTAGCACTTTATTTGAAAATTAAGATAAATAAACCATTTTTTACTGTGGGACCAATTCTAGCCGTTAGTTCGTGCTGAAGAAGTAGAGACAGTTTCCAAAACTACCTTTCATTGACTTTCTAACTGTGTCAATCGGTTTGAGTTACAACGGTTGCGTCACATAGTCGTACCAACATGTAGTTAGTGATTTTTTTCCGATATTACTAAGTTGTATCGCTTTTAACATTGAAACGATTTCCTGTGGAATTTAATTGAACTAACTTTAGAATGTGACCTTATAAATGTGAAAGTGAGACAATTGGACTCCAAGAAATAACATTCTTCTTAATTTGACGTGATTGCCAGAACTCAGCGATTACACTGGGCGCTGTGATAGTGCTTCATTTAAAAATTTAGATAGATAATTCATTCTTTACTGTGGGACCAATCCAAGCCGTTATCGCGCGCTGAAGAAATAGCAACAGTTTCAAAAACTACATTTCATTGACTTAATAACGGTGTCAGTCATTTTGAGTTACAATGGTTGTGTCACATATTCGTACTAACATGTATTTAGCAATACTGTTCGGATATTACTAGGTTGCATCGCTTTTACCAGTGAAACGTTTGACTGTGGGACTTAATTGAACTGATTGTAGACTTTGACCTTATAAATGTGATAAATAAGCCAGTTTGACTTCAAGAAATAACGTTGATCTTAATTTGACATGATTGCTGGAACTCAGCGATTACCCTGGGTGCTGTGGTGGCACTTTATTTGAAAATTAAGATAAATAAACCATTTTTTACTGTGGGACCAATCCTAGCCATTAGTTCGTGCTGAAGAAGTAGAGACAGTTTCCAAAACTACATTTCATTGACTTTCTAACGGTGTCAATCCGTTTGAGTTACAACGGTTGCGTCACATAGTCGTACCAACATGTAGTTAGTGATTTTTTTCCGATATTACTAAGTTGTATCGCTTTAAACATTGAAACGATTTCCTGTGGAATTTAATTGAACTAACTTTGGACTGTGACCTTATAAATGTCATAAGTGAGTCAACTGGACTGCAAGAAATAACATTATTCTTAATTTGACGTGATTGCCGGAACTCAGCGATTACAGTGGGCGCTGTGATAGTGCTTCATTTAAAAATTTAGATAGATAATTCAATTTTTACTGTGGGACCAATCCTAGCCGTTTTCGCGCGTGGAAGAAATAGCAACAGTTTCAAAAACTACATTTCATTGACTTGCTAACGGTGTAAGACCGTTTGAGTTACAATGGTTGGGTCACATATTCGTACTAACATGTATTTAGCGATATTTTTCTGATATTACTAGGTTGAATCGCTTTTAACAGTCAAACGATTGACTGTGGGACTTAATTGAACTAACTTTGGACTGTGACCTGATAAATGTGATAAATGAGGCAATAGAATCCCAAAAATTAACAATCTTCTTAATTTGACATGATTGCCGAAACTCAGCGATTACATTGGGCGCTGTGGTAGCGCTTCATTTAAAAATTAAGAAAAGAAAGTCATTTTTTACAGTGGGACCAATCCTAGCCGTTAGCGCGCGCTGAAGAAATAGCAACAGTTTCAAAAACTACATTTCATTGACTTAATAACGGTGTCAGTCATTTTGAGTTACAATGGTTGTGTCACATATTCGTACTAACATGTATTTAGCAATACTGTTCGGATATTACTAGGTTGCATCGCTTTTACCAGTGAAACGTTTGACTGTGGGACTTAATTGAACTGATTGTAGACTTTGACCTTATAAATGTGATAAATAAGCCAGTTTGACTTCAAGAAATAACGTTGATCTTAATTTGACATGATTGCTGGAACTCAGCGATTACCCTGGGTGCTGTGGTGGCACTTTATTTGAAAATTAAGATAAATAAACCATTTTTTACTGTGGGACCATCCTAGCCATTAGTTCGTGCTGAAGAAGTAGAGACAGTTTCCAAAACTACATTTCATTGACTTTCTAACGGTGTCAATCCGTTTGAGTTACAACGGTTGCGTCACATAGTCGTACCAACATGTAGTTAGTGATTTTTTTCCGATATTACTAAGTTGTATCGCTTTAAACATTGAAACGATTTCCTGTGGAATTTAATTGAACTAACTTTGGACTGTGACCTTATAAATGTCATAAGTGAGTCAACTGGACTGCAAGAAATAACATTATTCTTAATTTGACGTGATTGCCGGAACTCAGCGATTACAGTGGGCGCTGTGATAGTGCTTCATTTAAAAATTTAGATAGATAATTCAATTTTTACTGTGGGACCAATCCTAGCCGTTTTCGCGAGTGGAAGAAATAGCAACAGTTTCAAAAACTACATTTCATTGACTTGCTAACGGTGTAAGACCGTTTGAGTTACAATGGTTGGGTCACATATTCGTACTAACATGTATTTAGCGATATTTTTCTGATATTACTAGGTTGAATCGCTTTTAACAGTCAAACGATTGACTGTGGGACTTAATTGAACTAACTTTGGACTGTGACCTGATAAATGTGATAAATGAGGCAATAGAATCCCAAAAATTAACAATCTTCTTAATTTGACATGATTGCCGAAACTCAGCGATTACATTGGGCGCTGTGGTAGCGCTTCATTTAAAAATTAAGAAAAGAAAGTCATTTTTTACAGTGGGACCAATCCTAGCCGTTAGCGCGCGCTGAAGAAATAGCGACGGGTTCAAATACTACATTTCATTGAATTTCTAACGGTGTCAGTCCGTTTGAGTTACAACGGTTGGGTCACATTTTCGTACTAACATGTATTTACCGATATTTTTTTGATATTACTAGGTTGAATCGCTTTTAACAGTCAAACGATTGACTGTGGGACTTAATTGAACTAACTTTGAACTGTGACCTGATAAATGTGATAACTGAGGCAATAGGATCCCAAGAATTAACATTCTTCTTAATTTGACGTGATTGATGGAATTCAGCGATTACACTGGGCGCTGTGGTAGCGCTTCATTTAAAAATTTAGATAAATAAGTCATTTCTTACTGTGGGACCAATCCTGGCCGTTAGTTCGCGCTGAAGAAGTAGAGAAAGTTTCCAAAACTACATTTCATTGACTTTCTAACGGTGTCAATCTGTTTAAGTTACAACGGTTTCGTCACATATTCGTACCAACATGTGTTTAGATATCTTTTTCCGATATTACTATGTTGTATCGCTTTTAACAGTGAAACGATTGACTATGGGACTTATTTGAACTCATTCTGGACTGTGACTTTATAAATGTGATAAGTGAGCCCACTGGATCCCAAGAAATACCATTGTGCTTAATTTGAGGTGATTACTGGAACTCAGCGATTACACTGGGCGCTGTGGTAGCGCTTTATTTAAAAATTAAGATAAGTAAGTAATTTTTTACTGTGGGACCAATCCTAGCCCTTAGTTCGCGCTGAAGAACTAGAGACAGTTTCAAAAACTGCATTTCATCGACTTACTAACGGTGTCAGTCCGTTTGAGTTACAACAGTTGCGTCACATATTCGTATCAACATGTAGTTAGTGATTTTTCCCGATATTACTAAGTTGTATCGCTTTTAACAGTAAAACGATTGCATGTGGAACTTAATTGAACTAACTTTGGACTGAGACCTTATAAATGTCATAAGTGAGTCAACTGGACTCCAAGAAATAACATTCTTCTTAATTTGACATGATTGCCGGAACCCAGCGATTACACTGGGCGCTGTGGTAGCGCGTCATTTAAAAATTTAGGTAAATCAGTCAATTTTACTGTGGGATCAATCCTAGCCGTTAGCGCGCGCTGAGTAAATAGGAACAGTTTCCAAAACTAAATTTCATTGAATTTCTAGTGGTAAAAATTCGTTTGAGTTCCAACGGTTGCGTCACATTTTCGTACCAACATGTATATAGGGATGTTTTTCTGATATTACTAGGTTGTATCGCTTTTAACAGTGAAACGATTGACTGTGGCACTTAAATGAACTGATTTTGGACTGTGACCTTATAAGTGTGATAAGTGAGACAATTGGACTCCAAGAAGTAACATTCCTCATAATTTGACATGATTGCCGAAACTCAGCGATTACATTGGGCGCTGTGGTAGCGCTTCATTTAAAAATTAAGAAAAGAAAGTCATTTTTTACTGTGGGACCAATCCTAGCCGTTAGCGCGCGCTGAAGAAATAGCGACGAGTTCAAAAGCTACATTTCATCGACTTACTAACGGTGTCAGTCCGTTTGAGTTACAACAGTTGCGTCACATATTCGTACCAACATGTAGTTAGTGATTTTTTTCCGATATTACTAAGTTGTATCGCTTTTAACAGTAAAACGATTGCCTGTGGAACTTAATTGAACTAACTTTGGACTGAGACCTTATAAATGTCATAAGTGAGTCAACTGGACTCCAAGAAATAACATTCTTCTTAATTTGACATGATTGCCGGAACTCAGCGATTACACTGGGCGCTGTGGTAGCGCGTCATTTAAAAATTTAGGTAAATCAGTCAATTTTACTGTGGGATCAATCCTAGCCGTTAGCGCGCGCTGAGTAAATAGGAACAGTTTCCAAAACTAAATTTCATTGAATTTCTAGTGGTAAAAATTCGTTTGAGTTCCAACGGTTGCGTCACATTTTCGTACCAACATGTATATAGGGATGTTTTTCTGATATTACTAGGTTGTATCGCTTTTAACAGTGAAACGATTGACTGTGGCACTTAAATGAACTGATTTTGGACTGTGACCTTGTAAGTGTGATAAGTGAGACAATTGGACTCCAAGAAGTAACATTCCTCATAATTTGACATGATTGCCGAAACTCAGCGATTATATTGGGCGCTGTGGTAGCGCTTCATTTAAAAATTAAGAAAAGAAAGTCATTTTTTACTGTGGGACCAATCCTAGCCGTTAGCGCGCGCTGAAGAAATAGCGACGAGTTCAAAAGCTACATTTCATCGACTTACTAACGGTGTCAGTCCGTTTGAGTTACAACAGTTGCGTCACATATTCGTACCAACATGTAGTTAGTGATTTTTTTCCGATATTACTAAGTTGTATCGCTTTTAACAGTAAAACGATTGCCTGTGGAACTTAATTAAACTAACTTTGGACTGAGACCTTATAAATGTCATAAGTGAGTCAACTGGACTCCAAGAAATAACATTCTTCTTAATTTGACATGATTGCTGGAACTCAGCGATTACACTGGGCGCTGTGGTAGCGCTTCATTTAAAAATTTAGGTAAATCAGTCAATTTTACTGTGGGATCAATCCTAGCCGTTAGCGCGCGCTGAATAAATAGGAACAGTTTCCAAAACTACATTTCATTGAATTTCTAGCGGTATAAATCCGTTTGAGTTACAACGGTTGCGTCACATATTTGTACCAACATGTATTTAGCGATAGTGTTCGGATATTACTAGGCTGCATCGCTTTTAACAGTGAAACGTTTGACTGTGGGACTTAATTGAACTGATTGTAGACTTTGACCTTATAAATGAGACAATTGGACCCCAAGAAATAACATTCTTCTTAATTTGACGTGATTGCCGGAATTCAGCGCTTGCACTGGACGCTGTGGTAGCGCTTCATTTAAAAATTTAGATAAATAAGTCATTCTTTACCGTAGGACGAATCCTAGCCGTTATCGGGCGCAGAAGAAATAGCGACAGTTTCCAAAACCGCACTTCATTGACTTTCTACCGGTATCAATCCACTTCAGTTACAACGGTTGCGTGACATATGCGTACAAACTTGTATTTAGCCATATTTTTTTCATATTACTAGGTTGTTTCGATTTTATCAGTGAAACGATTGACTGTGGCACTTAAATGAACTGGTTTTGGACTGTGACCTTATAAATGTGATAAATGAGCCAATTAGACACCCAGAAATAACAATCCTCTTAATTTGACATGATTGATGGAATTCCACGATTACAATGGGCGCTGTGGTAGCGCTTCATTTAAAAACTTAGATAAATAAGTCATTTCTTACTGTGGGACCAATCCTGGCCGTTAGCACGCGATGAATAAATAGGAACAGTTTCCAAAACTACATGTCATTGACTTTCTAGCGGTATAAATCCGTTTGAGTTACAACGGTTGCGTCACATAATCGTACCAACATATATTTCGCGATAGTGTTCGGATATTACTAGGTTGCATCGCTTTTAACAGTGAAACGTTTGATTGTGGGACTTAATTGAACTGATTGTGGACTTTGACCTTATAAAAGTGATAAATAAGCCAGTTTGACTACAAGAAATAACGTTGCTCCTAACTTGACATGATTGATGGAACTCAGCGATTACACTGGGCGCTGTTGTAGCGCTTTATTTAAAAATTAAGATAAATAAGTCATTTTTTACTGCGGGACCAATTATTATAATTATTACTATTATTTACTATTATTTACCCAGGATAGGCTCATCAGTTCCTATTGGTACTCCTATCAACGAGGGTCCTGCAAAGGCGGTCCTAGCGCATTTAAAGCTCCCATTTAAGCTACGAAAGTCGTAAAAGCACAGCAATCGCTCAACTAGACAACCGCCTAAGATATCAATCCTATTCTCATGCTGAACGCTAAGCAGAAAGGATAGATTCACACTTTTATCGTCTCTGGCATGACTCGGCCAGGGTTTGAACCCAAGACCTCCCGCACTGAAAGCGAACGCTCTACCACAAGGCTATAAGCCGTTAGTGCGCGCTGAAGAAGTACAGACAGTTTCCAAAATAACATTTTATTGACTTTCTAACGGTGTCAGTCCGTTTGAGTTACAACAGTTGCGTCACATTTTCGTACCAACATGTAGTTAGTGATTTTTTTCCGACATTACTAAGTTGTAACGCTTTTAACAGTGAAACGATTGCCTGTGGAACTTAATTGAACTAACTTTGGACTGAGACCTTATAAATGTCATAAGTGAGTCAACTGGACTCCAAGAAATAACATTCTTCTTAATTTGACATGATTGCCGGAACCCAGCGATTACACTGGGCGCTGTGGTAGCGCGTCATTTAAAAATTTAGGTAAATCAGTCAATTTTACTGTGGGATCAATCCTAGCCGTTAGCGCGCGCTGAGTAAATAGGAACAGTTTCCAAAACTAAATTTCATTGAATTTCTAGTGGTAAAAATTCGTTTGAGTTCCAACGGTTGCGTCACATTTTCGTACCAACATGTATATAGGGATGTTTTTCTGATATTACTAGGTTGTATCGCTTTTAACAGTGAAACGATTGACTGTGGCACTTAAATGAACTGATTTTGGACTGTGACCTTATAAGTGTGATAAGTGAGACAATTGGACTCCAAGAAGTAACATTCCTCATAATTTGACATGATTGCCGAAACTCATCGATTACATTGGGCGCTGTGGTAGCGCTTCATTTAAAAATTAAGAAAAGAAAGTCATTTTTTACTGTGGGACCAATCCTAGCCGTTAGCGCGCGCTGAAGAAATAGCGACGAGTTCAAAAGCTACATTTCATCGACTTACTAACGGTGTCAGTCCGTTTGAGTTACAACAGTTGCGTCACATATTCGTACCAACATGTAGTTAGTGATTTTTTTCCGATATTACTAAGTTGTATCGCTTTTAACAGTAAAACGATTGCCTGTGGAACTTAATTGAACTAACTTTGGACTGAGACCTTATAAATGTCATAAGTGAGTCAACTGGACTCCAAGAAATAACATTCTTCTTAATTTGACATGATTGCCGGAACTCAGCGATTACACTGGGCGCTGTGGTAGCGCGTCATTTAAAAATTTAGGTAAATCAGTCAATTTTACTGTGGGATCAATCCTAGCCGTTAGCGCGCGCTGAGTAAATAGGAACAGTTTCCAAAACTAAATTTCATTGAATTTCTAGTGGTAAAAATTCGTTTGAGTTCCAACGGTTGCGTCACATTTTCGTACCAACATGTATATAGGGATGTTTTTCTGATATTACTAGGTTGTATCGCTTTTAACAGTGAAACGATTGACTGTGGCACTTAAATGAACTGATTTTGGACTGTGACCTTGTAAGTGTGATAAGTGAGACAATTGGACTCCAAGAAGTAACATTCCTCATAATTTGACATGATTGCCGAAACTCAGCGATTACATTGGGCGCTGTGGTAGCGCTTCATTTAAAAATTAAGAAAAGAAAGTCATTTTTTACTGTGGGACCAATCCTAGCCGTTAGCGCGCGCTGAAGAAATAGCGACGAGTTCAAAAGCTACATTTCATCGACTTACTAACGGTGTCAGTCCGTTTGAGTTACAACAGTTGCGTCACATATTCGTACCAACATGTAGTTAGTGATTTTTTTCCGATATTACTAAGTTGTATCGCTTTTAACAGTAAAACGATTGCCTGTGGAACTTAATTAAACTAACTTTGGACTGAGACCTTATAAATGTCATAAGTGAGTCAACTGGACTCCAAGAAATAACATTCTTCTTAATTTGACATGATTGCTGGAACTCAGCGATTACACTGGGCGCTGTGGTAGCGCTTCATTTAAAAATTTAGGTAAATCAGTCAATTTTACTGTGGGATCAATCCTAGCCGTTAGCGCGCGCTGAATAAATAGGAACAGTTTCCAAAACTACATTTCATTGAATTTCTAGCGGTATAAATCCGTTTGAGTTACAACGGTTGCGTCACATATTTGTACCAACATGTATTTAGCGATAGTGTTCGGATATTACTAGGCTGCATCGCTTTTAACAGTGAAACGTTTGACTGTGGGACTTAATTGAACTGATTGTAGACTTTGACCTTATAAATGAGACAATTGGACCCCAAGAAATAACATTCTTCTTAATTTGACGTGATTGCCGGAATTCAGCGCTTGCACTGGACGCTGTGGTAGCGCTTCATTTAAAAATTTAGATAAATAAGTCATTCTTTACCGTAGGACGAATCCTAGCCGTTATCGGGCGCAGAAGAAATAGCGACAGTTTCCAAAACCGCACTTCATTGACTTTCTACCGGTATCAATCCACTTCAGTTACAACGGTTGCGTGACATATGCGTACAAACTTGTATTTAGCCATATTTTTTTCATATTACTAGGTTGTTTCGATTTTATCAGTGAAACGATTGACTGTGGCACTTAAATGAACTGGTTTTGGACTGTGACCTTATAAATGTGATAAATGAGCCAATTAGACACCCAGAAATAACAATCCTCTTAATTTGACATGATTGATGGAATTCCACGATTACAATGGGCGCTGTGGTAGCGCTTCATTTAAAAACTTAGATAAATAAGTCATTTCTTACTGTGGGACCAATCCTGGCCGTTAGCACGCGATGAATAAATAGGAACAGTTTCCAAAACTACATGTCATTGACTTTCTAGCGGTATAAATCCGTTTGAGTTACAACGGTTGCGTCACATAATCGTACCAACATATATTTTGCGATAGTGTTCGGATATTACTAGGTTGCATCGCTTTTAACAGTGAAACGTTTGATTGTGGGACTTAATTGAACTGATTGTGGACTTTGACCTTATAAAAGTGATAAATAAGCCAGTTTGACTACAAGAAATAACGTTGCTCCTAACTTGACATGATTGATGGAACTCAGCGATTACACTGGGCGCTGTTGTAGCGCTTTATTTAAAAATTAAGATAAATAAGTCATTTTTTACTGCGGGACCAATTATTATAATTATTACTATTATTTACTATTATTTACCCAGGATAGCCTCATCAGTTCCTATTGGTACTCCTATCAACGAGGGTCCTGCAAAGGCGGTCCTAGCGCATTTAAAGCTCCCATTTAAGCTACGAAAGTCGTAAAAGCACAGCAATCGCTCAACTAGACAACCGCCTAAGATATCAATCCTATTCTCATGCTGAACGCTAAGCAGAAAGGATAGATTCACACTTTTATCGTCTCTGGCATGACTCGGCCAGGGTTTGAACCCAAGACCTCCCGCACTGAAAGCGAACGCTCTACCACAAGGCTATAAGCCGTTAGTGCGCGCTGAAGAAGTACAGACAGTTTCCAAAATAACATTTTATTGACTTTCTAACGGTGTCAGTCCGTTTGAGTTACAACAGTTGCGTCACATTTTCGTACCAACATGTAGTTAGTGATTTTTTTCCGACATTACTAAGTTGTAACGCTTTTAACAGTGAAACGATTGCCTGTGGAACTTAATTGAACTAACTTTGGACTGTGACCTTATAAATGTCATAAGTGAGTCAACTGGACTCCAAGACATAACATTCTTCTTAATTTGACATGATTGCCGGAACTCAGCGATTACACTGGGCGCTGTGATAGTGCTTCATTTAAAAATTTAGATAGATAAGTCATTCTTTACTGTTGGACCAATCCTCGCCGTTATTGCGCGCTGAAGAAATAGCAACAGTTTTAAAAACTACATTTCATTGACTTCCTAACGGTGTCAGTCCGTTTGAGTTACAACGGTTGGGTCACATATTCGTACAAACATGTATTTAGCGATATTTTTCTGATATTACCAGGTTGCATCGCTTTTAACAGTGAAACGATTGACTGTGGGACTTAATTGAATTAAATTTGGACTGTGACCTAATAAATGTGATAAATGAGACAATTGGACCCCAAGAATTACCAATCTTCTTAATTTGACGTGATTGCCGGAACTCAGCGATTGAACCGGGCGCTGTGGTAGCGCTTCACTTTTAAAATTTAGATAGATAATTCATTCTTTACTGTGGGGCCAATCCAAGCCGTTATCGCGCGCTGAAGAAATAGCAACAGTTTCAAAAACTACATTTCATTGACTTGCTAACGGTGTCAGTGATTTTGAGTTACAATGGTTGTGTCACATATTCGTACTAACATGTATTTAGCGATAGTGTTCGGATATTACTAGGTTGCGTCGCTTTTACCAGTGAAACGTTTGACTGAGGGACTTAATTGAACTGATTTTGGACTTTGACCTTATAAATGTGATAAATAAGCCAGTTTGACTTCAAGAAATAACGTTGATCTTAATTTGACATGATTGCTGGAACTCAGCGATTACACTGGGTGCTGTGGTAGCACTTTATTTGAAAATTAAGATAAATAAACAATTTTTTACTGTGGGACCAATCCTAGCCGTTAGTTCGTGCTGAAGAAGTAGAGACAGTTTCCAAAACTACCTTTCATTGACTTTCTAACTGTGTCAATCGGTTTGAGTTACAACAGTTGCGTCACATAGTCGTACCAACATGTAGTTAGTGATTTTTTTCCGATATTACTAAGTTGTATCGCTTTTAACATTGAAACGATTTCCTGTGGAATTTAATTGAACTAACTTTAGACTGTGACCTTATAAATGTGAAAGTGAGACAATTGGACTCCAAGAAATAACATTCTTCTTAATTTGACGTGATTGCCAGAACTCAGCGATTACACTGGGCGCTGTGATAGTGCTTCATTTAAAAATTTAGATAGATAATTCATTCTTTACTGTGGGACCAATCCAAGCCGTTATCGCGCGCTGAAGAAATAGCAACAGTTTCAAAAACTACATTTCATTGACTTGCTAACGGTGTCAGTCATTTTGAGTTACAATGGTTTTGTCACATATTCGTACTAACATGTATTTAGCGATAGTGTTCGGATATTACTAGGTTGCATCGCTTTTACCAGTGAAACGTTTGACTGAGGGACTTAATTGAACTGATTTTGGACTTTGACCTTATAAATGTGATAAATAAGCCAATTTGACTTCAAGAAATAACGTTGATTTTAATTTGACATGATTGCTGGAACTCAGCGATTACACTGGGTGCTGTGGTAGCACTTTATTTGAAAATTAAGATAAATAAACAATTTTTTACTGTGGGACCAATCCTAGCCATTAGTTCGTGCTGAAGAAGTAGAGACAGTTTCCAAAACTACCTTTCATTGACTTTCTAACTGTGTCAATCGGTTTGAGTTACAACGGTTGCGTCACATAGTCGTACCAACATGCAGTTAGTGATTTTTTTCCGATATTACTAAGTTGTATCGCTTTTAACATTGAAACGATTTCCTGTGGAATTTAATTGAACTAACTTTAGACTGTGACCTTATAAATGTGAAAGTGAGACAATTGGACTCCAAGAAATAACATTCTTCTTAATTTGACGTGATTGCCAGAACTCAGCGATTACACTGGGCGCTGTGATAGTGCTTCATTTAAAAATTTAGATAGATAATTCATTCTTTACTGTGGGACCAATCCAAGCCGTTATCGCGCGCTGAAGAAATAGCGCCAGTTTCAAAAACTACATTTCATTGACTTGCTAACGGTGTCAGTCATTTTGAGTTACAATGGTTGTGTCACATATTCGTACTAACATGTATTTAGCAATACTGTTCGGATATTACTAGGTTGCATCGCTTTTACCAGTGAAACGTTTGACTGTGGGACTTAATTGAACTGATTGTAGACTTTGACCTTATAAATGTGATAAATAAGCCAGTTTGACTTCAAGAAATAACGTTGATCTTAATTTGACATGATTGCTGGAACTCAGCGATTACCCTGGGTGCTGTGGTGGCACTTTATTTGAAAATTAAGATAAATAAACCATTTTTTACTGTGGGACCAATCCTAGCCGTTAGTTCGTGCTGAAGAAGTAGAGACAGTTTCCAAAACTACATTTCATTGACTTTCTAACGGTGTCAATCCGTTTGAGTTACAACGGTTGCGTCACATAGTCGTACCAACATGTAGTTAGTGATTTTTTTCCGATATTACTAAGTTGTATCGCTTTAAACATTGAAACAATTTCCTGTGGAATTTAATTGAACTAACGTTGGACTGTGACCTTATAAATGTCATAAGTGAGTCAACTGGACTGCAAGAAATAACATTCTTCTTAATTTGACGTGATTGCCGGAACTCAGCGATTACACTGGGCGCTGTGATAGTGCTTCATATAAAAATTTAGATAGATAATTCAATTTTTACTGTGGGACCAATCCCAGACGTTTTCGCGCGTGGAAGAAATAGCAACAGTTTCAAAAACTACATTTCATTGACTTGCTAACGGTGTAAGTCCGTTTGAGTTACAATGGTTGGGTCACATATTCGTACTAACATGTATTTAGCGATATTTTTCTGATATTACTAGGTTGAATCGCTTTTAACAGTCAAACGATTGACTGTGGGACTTAATTGAACTAACTTTGGACTGTGACCTGATAAATGTGATAAATGAGGCAATAGAATCCCAAAAATTAACATTCTTCTTAATTTGACATGATTGCCGAAACTCAGCGATTACATTGGGCGCTGTGGTAGCGCTTCATTTAAAAATTAAGAAAAGAAAGTCATTTTTTACAGTGGGACCAATCCTAGCCGTTAGCGCGCGCTGAAGAAATAGCGACGGGTTCAAAAACTACATTTCATTGAATTTCTAACGGTGTCAGTCCGTTTGAGTTACAACGGTTGGGTCACATTTTCGTACCAACATGTATTTAGCGATATTTTTTTGATATTACTAGGTTGAGTCGCTTTTAACAGTCAAACGATTGACTGTGGGACTTAATTGAACTAACTTTGGACTGTGACCTGATAAATGTGATAACTGAGGCAATAGGATCCCAAGAATTAACATTCTTCTTAATTTGACGTGATTGATGGAATTCAGCGATTACACTGGGCGCTGTGGTAGCGCTTCATTTAAAAATTTAGATAAATAAGTCATTTCTTACTGTGGGACCAATCCTGGCCGTTAGTTCCCGCTGAAGAAGTAGAGAAAGTTTCCAAAACTACATTTCATTGACTTTCTAACGGTGTCAATCTGTTTAAGTTACAACGGTTTCGTCACATATTCGTACTAACATGTATTTAGCGATATTTTTCTGATATTACTAGGTTGAATCGCTTTTAACAGTCAAACGATTGACTGTGGGACTTAATTGAACTAACTTTGGACTGTGACCTGATAAATGTGATAAATGAGGCAATAGAATCCCAAAAATTAACATTCTTCTTAATTTGACATGATTGCCGAAACTCAGCGATTACATTGGGCGCTGTGGTAGCGTTTCATTTAAAAATTAAGAAAAGAAAGTCATTTTTTACAGTGGGACCAATCCTAGCCGTTAGCGCGCGCTGAAGAAATAGCGACGGGTTCAAAAACTACATTTCATTGAATTTCTAACGGTGTCAGTCCGTTTGAGTTACAACGGTTGGGTCACATTTTCGTACTAACATGTATTTAGCGATATTTTTTTGATATTACTAGGTTGAGTCGCTTTTAACAGTCAAACGATTGACTGTGGGACTTAATTGAACTAACTTTGGACTGTGACCTGATAAATGTGATAACTGAGGCAATAGGATCCCAAGAATTAACATTCTTCTTAATTTGACGTGATTGATGGAATTCAGCGATTACACTGGGCGCTGTGGTAGCGCTTCATTTAAAAATTTAGATAAATAAGTCATTTCTTACTATGGGACCAATCCTGGCCGTTAGTTCGCGCTGAAGAAGTAGAGAAACTTTCCAAAACTACATTTCATTGACTTTCTAACGGTGTCAATCTGTTTAAGTTACAACGGTTTCGTCACATATTCGTACCAACATGTGTTTAGATATCTTTTTCCGATATTACTATGTTGTATCGCTTTTAACAGTGAAACGATTGACTATGGGACTTATTTGAACTCATTCTGGACTGTGACTTTATAAATGTGATAAGTGAGCCCACCGGATCCCAAGAAATACCATTGTGCTTAATTTGAGGTGATTACTGGAACTCAGCGATTACACTGGGCGCTGTGGTAGCGCTTTATTTAAAAATTAAGATAAGTAAGTAATTTTTTACTGTGGGACCAATCCTAGCCCTTAGTTCGCGCTGAAGAACTAGAGACAGTTTCAAAAACTGCATTTCATCGACTTACTAACGGTGTCAGTCCGTTTGAGTTACAACAGTTGCGTCACATATTCGTATCAACATGTAGTTAGTGATTTTTCCCGATATTACTAAGTTGTATCGCTTTTAACAGTAAAACGATTGCATGTGGAACTTAATTGAACTAACTTTGGACTGAGACCTTATAAATGTCATAAGTGATCAACTGGACTCCAAGAAATAACATTCTTCTTAATTTGACATGATTGCCGGAACCCAGCGATTACACTGGGCGCTGTGGTAGCGCGTCATTTAAAAATTTAGGTAAATCAGTCAATTTTACTGTGGGATCAATCCTAGCCGTTAGCGCGCGCTGAGTAAATAGGAACAGTTTCCAAAACTAAATTTCATTGAATTTCTAGTGGTAAAAATTCGTTTGAGTTCCAACAGTTGCGTCACATTTTCGTACCAACATATATATAGGGATGTTTTTCTGATATTACTAGGTTGTATTGCTTTTAACAGTGAAACGATTGACTGTGGCACTTAAATGAACTGATTTTGGACTGTGACCTTATAAATGTGATAACTGAGGCAATAGGATCCCAAGAATTAACATTCTTCTTAATTTGACGTGATTGATGGAATTCAGCGATTACACTGGGCGCTGTTGTAGCGCTTCATTTAAAAATTTAGATAAATAAGTCATTACTTACTGTGGGACCAATCCTGGCCGTAAGCACGCGCTGAATAAATAGGAACAGTTTCTAAAACTACATTTCATTGAATTTCTAGCGGTATAAATCCGTTTGAGTTACAACGGTTGCGTCACATATTTGTACCAACATGTATTTAGCGATAGTGTTCGGATAATACTAGGCTGCATCGCTTTTAACAGTGAAACGTTTGACTGTGGGACTTAATTGAACTGATTGTGGACTTTGACCTTATAAATGTGATAAATAAGCCAGTTTGACTACAAGAAATAACGTTGCTCTTAACTTGACATGATTGATGGAACTCAGCGATTACACTGGGCGCTGTTGTAGCGCTTTATTTAAAAATTAAGATAAATAAGTCATTTTTTCCTGCGAGACCAATTATTATATTTATTACTATTATTTACTATTATTTACCCAGGATAGCCTCATCAGTTCCTATTGGTACTGCTATCAACGAGGGTCCTGCAAAGGCGGTCCTAGCGCATTTAAAGCTCCCATTTGAGCTACGAAAGTCGTAAAAGCACAGCAATCGCTCAACTAGACAACCGCCTAAGATATCAATCCTATTTTCATGCTGAACGCTAAGCAGAAAGGATAGATTCACACTTTTATCGTCTCTGGCATGACTCGGCCAGGGTTTGAACCCAAGACCTCCCGCACTTAAAGCGAACGCTCTACCACAAGGCTATCAGCCGTTAGTGCGCGCTGAAGAAGTACAGACAGTTTCCAAAACAACATTTTATTGACTTTCTAACGGTGTCAATCCGTTTGAGTTACAACGGTTGCGTCACATATTCGTAACAACATGTGTTTAGATATTTTTTTCCGATATTACTAAGTTCTATCGCTTTTAACAGTGAAACGATTGACTATGGGACTTATTTGAACTCATTCTGAACTGTGACTTTATAAATGTGATAAGTGAGCCAACTGGACCCCAAGAAATACCATTGTTCTTAACTTGATGTGATTGCTGGAACTCAGCGATTACACTGGCCGCTGAGGTAGCGCTCTATTTAAAAATTAAGATAAGTAAGTCATTTTTTACTGTGGGACCAATCCTAGCCCTTAGTTCGCGCTGAAGAAATAGAGACAGATTCAAAAACTATATTTCATCGACTTTCTAACGGTGTCAGTCCGTTTTAGTTACAACAGTTGCGTCACATTTTCGTACCAACATGTAGTTAGTGATTTTTTTCCGACATTACTAAGTTGTACCGCTTTTAACAGTGAAACGATTGCCTGTGGAACTTAATTGAACTAACTTTGGACTGTGACCTTATAAATGTCATAAGTGAGTCAACTGGACTCCAAGACATAACATTCTTCTTAATTTGACATGATTGCCGGAACTCAGCGATTACACTGGGCGCTGTGATAGTGCTTCATTTAAAAATTTAGATAGATAAGTCATTCTTTACTGTTGGACCAATCCAAGCCGTTATTGCGCGCTGAAGAAATAGCAACAGTTTTAAAAACTACATTTCATTGACTTCCTAACGGTGTCAGTCCGTTTGAGTTACAACGGTTGGGTCACATATTCGTACTAACATGTATTTAGCGATAGTGTTCGGATATTACCAGGTTGCATCGCTTTTACCAGTGAAACGTTTGACTGAGGGACTTAATTAAACTGATTTTGGACTTTGACCTTATAAATGTGATAAATAAGCCAGTTTGACTTCAAGAAATAACGTTGATCTTAATTTGACATGATTGTTGGAACTCAGCGATTACACTGGGTGCTGTGATAGCACTTTATTTGAAAATTAAGATAAATAAACCATTTTTTACTGTGGGACCAATCCTAGCCGTTAGTTCGTGCTGAAGAAGTAGAGACAGTTTCCAAAACTACATTTCATTGACTTTCTAACTGTGTCAATCGGTTTGAGTTACAACGGTTGCGTCACATAGTCGTACCAACATGTAGTTAGTGATTTTTTTCCGATATTACTAAGTTGTATCGCTTTTAACATTGAAACGATTTCCTGTGGAATTTAATTGAACTAACTTTAGACTGTGACCTTATAAATGTGAAAGTGCGACAATTGGACTCCAAGAAATAACATTCTTCTTAATTTGACGTGATTGCCAGAACTCAGCGATTACACTGGGCGCTGTGATAGTGCTTCATTTAAAAATTTAGATAGATAATTCATTCTTTACTGTTGGACCAATCCAAGCCGTTATTGCGCGCTGAAGAAATAGCAACAGTTTTAAAAACTACATTTCATTGACTTGCTAACGGTGTAAGTCCGTTTGAGTTACAATGGTTGGGTCACATATTCGTACTAACATGTATTTAGCGATATTTTTCTGATATTACTAGGTTGAATGGCTTTTAACAGTCAAACGATTGACTGTGGGACTTAATTGAACTGATTGTGGACTTTGACCTTGTAAATGTGATAAATAAGCCAGTTTGACTTCAAGAAATAACGTTGATCTTAATTTGACATGATTGCTGGAACTCAGCGATTACACTGGGTGCTGTGGTAGCACTTTATTTGAAAATTAAGATAAATAAACCATTTTTTCTGTGGGACCAATCCTAGCCGTTAGTTCGCGCTGAAGAAGTAAAGAAAGTTTCCAAAACTACATTTCATTGACTTTCTAACGGTGTCAATCGGTTTGAGTTACAACAGTTGCGTCACATAGTCGTACCAACATGTAGTTAGTGATTTTTTTCCGATATTACTAAGTTGTATCGCTTTTAACATTGAAATGATTTCCTGAGGAATTTAATTGAACTAACTTTGGACTGTGACCTTATAAATGTGAAAGTGAGACAATTGAACTCCAAGAAATAACATTCTTCTTAATTTGACGTGATTGCCAGAACTCAGCGATTACACTGGGCGCTGTGATAGTGCTTCATTTAAAAATTTAGATAGATAATTCATTCTTTACTGTGGGACCAATCCAAGCCGTTAGTTCGCGCTGAAGAAGTAGAGGCAGTTTCCAAAACTACCTTTCATTGACTTTCTAACTGTGTCAATCCGTTTGAGTTACAACGGTTTTGTAACATATTCGTACCAACATGTGTTTAGATATTTTTTCCGATATTACTAAGTTGTATCGCTTTTAACAGTGAAACGATTGACTGTGGGACTTAATTGAACTCATTCTGGACTGCGACCTTATAAATGTGATAAGTGAGCGAACTGGTCCCCACGAAATAACAATGTTCTTAATTTGACATGATTGCTGGAACTCAGCGATTACACTGGGCGTTGTGGTAGCGCTTTATTTCAAAAATAAGTTAAATAAGTCATTTTTTACTGTGGGACCAATCCTAGCCGTTAGTTCGCGCTGAAAAAATAGAGTGAGATTCAAATACTACATTTCATTGATTTCTAACGGTGTCAATCCGTTTGAGTTACAACGGTTGCGTCACATTTTCGTACCAACATGTATTTAGGGATGTTTTTCTGATATTACTAGGTTGTATCGCTTTTAACAGTGAAACGGTTGACTGTGGCACTTAAATGAACTGATTGTGGACTTTGACCTTGTAAATGTGATAAATAAGCCTTTTGACTACAAGAAATAACGTTGTTTTTAATTTGACATGATTGCTGGAACTCAGCGATTACACTGGGTGCTGTGGTAGCACTTTATTTGAAAATTAAGATAAATAAACAATTTTTTACTGTGGGACCAATCCTAGCCATTAGTTCGTGCTGAAGAAGTAGAGACAGTTTCCAAAACTACCTTTCATTGACTTTCTAACTGTGTCAATCGGTTTGAGTTACAACGGTTGCGTCACATAGTCGTACCAACATGCAGTTAGTGATTTTTTTCCGATATTACTAAGTTGTATCGCTTTTAACATTGAAACGATTTCCTGTGGAATTTAATTGAACTAACTTTAGACTGTGACCTTATAAATGTGAAAGTGAGACAATTGGACTCCAAGAAATAACATTCTTCTTAATTTGACGTGATTGCCAGAACTCAGCGATTACACTGGGCGCTGTGATAGTGCTTCATTTAAAAATTTAGATAGATAATTCATTCTTTACTGTGGGACCAATCCAAGCCGTTATCGCGCGCTGAAGAAATAGCGCCAGTTTCAAAAACTACATTTCATTGACTTGCTAACGGTGTCAGTCATTTTGAGTTACAATGGTTGTGTCACATATTCGTACTAACATGTATTTAGCAATACTGTTCTGATATTACTAGGTTGAATCGCTTTTAACAGTCAAACGATTGACTGTGGGACTTAATTGAACTAACTTTGGACTGTGACCTGATAAATGTGATAAATGAGGCAATAGAATCCCAAAAATTAACATTCTTCTTAATTTGACATGATTGCCGAAACTCAGCGATTACATTGGGCGCTGTGGTAGCGCTTCATTTAAAAATTAAGAAAAGAAAGTCATTTTTTACAGTGGGACCAATCCTAGCCGTTAGCGCGCGCTGAAGAAATAGCGACGGGTTCAAAAACTACATTTCATTGAATTTCTAACGGTGTCAGTCCGTTTGAGTTACAACGGTTGGGTCACATTTTCGTACTAACATGTATTTAGCGATATTTTTTTGATATTACTAGGTTGAATCGCTTTTAACAGTCAAACGATTGACTGTGGGACTTAATTGAACTAACTTTGGACTGTGACCTGATAAATGTGATAACTGAGGCAATAGGATCCCAAGAATTTACATTCTTCTTAATTTGACGTGATTGATGGAATTCAGCGATTACACTGGGCGCTGTGGTAGCGCTTCATTTAAAAATTTAGATAAATAAGTCATTTCTTACTGTGGGACCAATCCTGGCCGTTAGTTCGCGCTGAAGAAGTAGAGAAAGTTTCCAAAACTACATTTCATTGACTTTCTAACGGTGTCAATCTGTTTAAGTTACAACGGTTTCGTCACATATTCGTACTAACATGTATTTAGCGATATTTTTCTGATATTACTAGGTTGAATCGCTTTTAACAGTCAAACGATTGACTGTGGGACTTAATTGAACTAACTTTGGACTGTGACCTGATAAATGTGATAAATGAGGCAATAGAATCCCAAAAATTAACATTCTTCTTAATTTGACATGATTGCCGAAACTCAGCGATTACATTGGGCGCTGTGGTAGCGCTTCATTTAAAAATTAAGAAAAGAAAGTCATTTTTTACAGTGGGACCAATCCTAGCCGTTAGCGCGCGCTGAAGAAATAGCGACGGGTTCAAAAACTACATTTCATTGAATTTCTAACGGTGTCAGTCCGTTTGAGTTACAACGGTTGGGTCACATTTTCGTACCAACATGTATTTAGAGATATTTTTTTGATATTACTAGGTTGAGTCGCTTTTAACAGTCAAACGATTGACTGTGGGACTTAATTGAACTAACTTTGGACTGTGACCTGATAAATGTGATAACTGAGGCAATAGGATCCCAAGAATTAACATTCTTCTTAATTTGACGTGATTGATGGAATTCAGCGATTACACTGGGCGCTGTGGTAGCGCTTCATTTAAAAATTTAGATAAATAAGTCATTTCTTACTATGGGACCAATCCTGGCCGTTAGTTCGCGCTGAAGAAGTAGAGAAAGTTTCCAAAACTACATTTCATTGACTTTCTAACGGTGTCAATCTGTTTAAGTTACAACGGTTTCGTCACATATTCGTACCAACATGTGTTTAGATATCTTTTTCCGATATTACTATGTTGTATCGCTTTTAACAGTGAAACGATTGACTATGGGACTTATTTGAACTCATTCTGGACTGTGACTTTATAAGTGTGATAAGTGAGCCCACTGGATCCAAAGAAATACCATTGTGCTTAATTTGAGGTGATTACTGGAACTCAGCGATTACACTGGGCGCTGTGGTAGCGCTTTATTTAAAAATTAAGATAAGTAAGTAATTTTTTACTGTGGGACCAATCCTAGCCCTTAGTTCGCGCTGAAGAACTAGAGACAGTTTCAAAAACTGCATTTCATCGACTTTCTAACGGTGTCAGTCCGTTTGAGTTACAACAGTTGCGTCACATATTCGTATCAACATGTAGTTAGTGATTTTTTTCCGATATTACTAAGTTGTATCGCTTTTAACAGTAAAACGATTGCCTGTGGAACTTAATTGAACTAACTTTGGACTGAGACCTTATAAATGTCACAAGTGAGTCAACTGGACTCCAAGAAATAACATTCTTCTTAATTTGACATGATTGCCGGAACTCAGCGATTACACTGGGCGCTGTGGTAGCGCGTCATTTAAAAATTTAGGTAAATCAGTCAATTTTACTGTGGGATCAATCCTAGCCGTTAGCGCGCGCTGAGTAAATAGGAACAGTTTCCAAAACTAAATTTCATTGAATTTCTAGTGGTAAAAATTCGTTTGAGTTCCAACAGTTGCGTCACATTTTCGTACCAACATATATATAGGGATGTTTTTGTGATATTACTAGGTTGTATTGCTTTTAACAGTGAAACGATTGACTGTGGCACTTAAATGAACTGATTTTGGACTGTGACCTTATAAATGTGATAACTGAGGCAATAGGATCCCAAGAATTAACATTCTTCTTAATTTGACGTGATTGATGGAATTCAGCGATTACACTGGGCGCTGTTGTAGCGCTTCATTTAAAAATTTAGTTAAATAAGTCATTACTTACTGTGGGACCAATCCTGGCCGTAAGCACGCGCTGAATAAATAGGAACAGTTTCTAAAACTACATTTCATTGAATTTCTAGCGGTATAAATCCGTTTGAGTTACAACGGTTGCGTCACATATTTGTACCAACATGTATTTAGCGATAGTGTTCGGATATTACTAGGCTGCATCGCTTTTAACAGTGAAACGTTTGACTGTGGGACTTAATTGAACTGATTGTAGACTTTGACCTTATAAATGAGACAATTGGACCCCAAGAAATAACATTCTTCTTAATTTGACGTGATTGCCGGAATTCAGCCATTGCACTGGGCGCTGTGGTAGCGCTTCATTTAAAAATTTAGATAAATAAGTCATTCTTTACCGTAGGACGAATCCTAGCCGTTATCGGGCGCAGAAGAAATAGCGACAGTTTCCAAAACCGCACTTCATTGACTTTCTACCGGTATGAATCCGCTTCAGTTACAACGGTTGCGTGACATATTCGTACAAACTTGTATTTAGCCATATTTTTTTCATATTACTAGGTTGTATCAATTTTATCGGTGAAACGATTGACTGTGGCACTTAAATGAACTGGTTTTGGACTGTGACCTGATAAATGTGATAAATGAGCCAATTAGACACCCAGAAATAACATTCCTCTTAATTTGACATGATTGATGGAATTCCACGATTACAATGGGCGCTGTGGTAGCGCTTCATTTAAAAACTTAGATAAATAAGTCATAATTACTGTGGGACCAATCCTGGCCGTTAGCACGCGCTGAATAAATAGGAACAGTTTCAAAAACCAAATTTCATTGACTTTCTAGCGGTATCAATCCGTTTGAGTTACAACGGTTGCGTCACATATTCGTACCAACATGTATTTAGCGATATTTTTTCGCTATTACTAGGTTACATCGCTTTTAAGAGTGAAACGACTGACTGTGGGACTTAATTGAACCGATTTTGGACTGTGACCTTATAAGTGTGATAAGTGAGACAATTGGACTCCAAGAAGTAACATTCTTCTTAATTTGAGATGATTGACGAAATTCAGCGATCACACTGGGCCCTGTGGTAGCGCTTCATTTAAAAGTTAAGAAAAGAAAGTCATTTTTTACTGTGGAACCAATCCTAGCTGTTAGCGCGCGCTGAAGAAATGGCGACAGGTTCAAAAACTACATTTCATTGAATTTCTAACGGTGTCAGTCCGTTTGAGTTACAAGGGTTGGGTCACATATTCGTACTAACATGTATTTAGCGATATTTTTCTGATATTACTAGGTTGCATCGCTTTTAAAAGCGAAACAATTGACTGTGGGACTTAATGAACTAACTTTGGACTGTGACCTTATAAATGTGATAAATGAGACAATTGGACCCCAAGAAATAAAATTTTTCTTAATTTGACATGATTGCTGGAATTCAGCGATTACACTGGGCGCTGTGGTAGCGCTTCATTTAAAAATTTAGATAAATAAGTCATTTCTTACTGTGGGACCAATCCTGGCCGTTAGCACGCGATGAATAAATAGGAACAGTTTCCAAAACTACATGTCATTGACTTTCTAGCGGTATAAATCCGTTTGAGTTACAACGGTTGCGTCACATAATCGTACCAACATATATTTAGCGATAGTGTTCGGATATTACTAGGTTGCATCGCTTTTAACAGTGAAACGTTTGACTGTGGGACTTAATTGAACTGATTGTGGACTTTGACCTTATAAATGTGATAAATAAGCCAGTTTGACTACAAGAAATAACATTGCTCTTAACTTGACATGATTGATGGAACTCAGCGATTACACTGGGCGCTGTTGTAGCGCTTTATTTAAAAATTAAGATAAATAAGTCATTTTTTCCTGCGAGACCAATTATTATAATTATTACTATTATTTACTATTATTTACCCAGGATAGCCTCATCAGTTCCTATTGGTACTGCTATCAACGAGGGTCCTGCAAAGGCGGTCCTAGCGCATTTAAAGCTCCCATTTGAGCTACGAAAGTCGTAAAAGCACAGCAATCGCTCAACTAGACAACCGCCTAAGATATCAATCCTATTTTCATGCTGAACGCTAAGCAGAAAGGATAGATTCACACTTTTATCGTCTCTGGCATGACTCGGCCAGGGTTTGAACCCAAGACCTCCCGCACTGAAAGCGAACGCTCTACCACAAGGCTATCAGCCGTTAGTGCGCGCTGAAGAAGTACAGACAGTTTCCAAAACAACATTTTATTGACTTTCTAACGGTGTCAATCCGTTTGAGTTACAACGGTTGCGTCACATATTCGTACTAACATGTATTTAGCGATAGTGTTCGGATATTACTAGGTGGCATCGCTTTTACCAGTGAAACGTTTGACTGTGGGACTTAATTGAACTGATTGTAGACTTTGACCTTATAAATGTGATAAATAAGCCAGTTTGACTTCAAGAAATAACGTTGATCTTAATTTGACATGATTGCTGGAACTCAGCGATTACACTGGGTGCTGTGGTAGCACTTTATTTGAAAAATAAGATAAATAAACCATTTTTTTCTGTGGGACCAATCCTAGCCGTTAGTTCGCGCTGAAGAAGTAGAGGCAGTTTCCAAAACTACCTTTCTTTGACTTTCTAACTGTGTCAATCCGTTTGAGTTACAACGGTTTTGTAACATATTCGTACCAACATGTGTTTAGATATTTTTTCCGATATTACTAAGTTGTATCGCTTTTAACAGTGAAACGATTGACTGTGGGACTTAATTGAACTCATTCTGGACTGCGACCTTATAAATGTGATAAGTGAGCGAACTGGTCCCCACGAAATAACAATGTTCTTAATTTGACATGATTGCTGGAACTCAGCGATTACACTGGGCGTTGTGGTAGCGCTTTATTTAAAAAATAAGTTAAATAAGTCATTTTTTACTGTGGGACCAATCCTAGCCGTTAGTTCGCGCTGAAAAAATAGAGAGAGATTCAAATACTACATTTCATTGATTTCTAACGGTTTCAATCCGTTTGAGTTACAACGGTTGCGTCACATTTTCCTACCAACATGTATTTAGGGATGTTTTTCTGATATTACTAGGTTGTATCGCTTTTAACAGTGAAACAATTGACTGTGGCACTTAAATGAACTGATTTTGGACTGTGACCTTATAAGTGCGATAAGTGAGACAATTGGACTCCAAGAAGTAACATTCCTCATAATTTGACATGATTGCCGAAACTCAGCGATTACATTGGGCGCTGTGGTAGCGCTTCATTTAAAAATTAAGAAAAGAAAGTCATTTTTTACTGTGGGACCAATCCTAGCCGTTAGCGCGCGCTGAAGAAATAGCGACGGGTTCAAAAACTACATTTCATTGAATTTCTAACGGTGTCAGTCCGTTTGAGTTACAACGGTTGGGTCACATATTCGTACTAACATGTATTTAGCGATATTTTTCTGATATTACTAGGTTGAATCGCTTTTAACAGTCAAACGATTGACTGTGGGACTTAATTGAACTAACTTTGGACTGTGACCTGATAAATGTGATAACTGAGGCAATAGGATCCCAAGAATTAACATTCTTCTTAATTTGACGTGATTGATGGAATTCATCGATTACACTGCGCGCTGTGGTAGCGCTTCATTTAAAAATTTAGATAAATAAGTCATTTCTTACTGTGGGACCAATCCTGGCCGTAAGCACGCGCTGATTAAATAGGAACAGTTTCCAAAACTACATTTCATTGAGTTTCTAGCGGTATAAATCCGTTTGAGTTACAATGGTTGCGTCACATATTTGTACCAACATCTATTTAGCGATAGTGTTCGGATATTACTAGGTTGCATCGCTTTTAACAGTGAAACGTTTGACTGTGGGACTTAATTTAACTGATTGTAGACTTTGACCTTATAAATGAGACAATTGGACCCAAAGAAATAACATTCTTCTTAATTTGACGTGATTGCCGGAATTCAGCGATTGCACTGGGCGCTGTGGTAGCGCTTCATTTAAAAATTTAGATAAATAAGTCATTCTTTACCGTAGGAGGAATCCTAGCCGTTATCGGGCGCAGAAGAAATAGGAACAGTTTCCAAAACTACATTTCATTGAATTTCTAGCGGTATAAATCCGTTTGAGTTACAACGGTTGCGTCTCATATTCGTACCAACATGTATTTAGCGATAGTGTTCGGATATTACTAGGTTGCCTCGCTTTTAACAGTGAAATGTTTGACTGTGGGACTTAATTGAACTGATTGTGGACTTTGACCTTGTAAATGTGATAAATAAGCCAGTTTGACTACAAGAAATAACGTTGTTCTTAACTTGACATGATTGCTGGAACTCAGCGATTACACTGGGCGCTGTTGTTGCGTTTCATATAAAAATTAAGATAAATAAGTCATTCTTTACTGTGGAACCAATCCTAGCCGTTAGTTCGTGCTGAAGAAGTAGAGACAGTTTCCAAAACTACATTTCATTGACTTTCTAACGGTGTTAATCGGTTTGAGTTACAACGGTTGCGTCACATAATCGTACCAACATGTAGTTAGTGATTTTTTTCCGATATTACTAAGTTGTATCGCTTTTAACATTGAAATGATTTCCTGTGGAATTTAATTGAACTAACTTTGGACTGTGACCTTATAAATGTGAAAGTGAGAAAATTGGACTCCAAGAAATAACATTCTTCTTAATTTGACGTGATTGCCAGAACTCAGCGATTACACTGCGCGCTGTGATAGTGCTTCATTTAAAAATTTAGATAGATAATTCATTCTTTACTGTGGGACCAATCCAAGCCGTTATCGCGCGCTGAAGAAATAGCAACAGTTTCAAAAACTACATTTCATTGACTTGCTAACGGTGTCAGTCATTTTGAGTTACAATGGTTGTGTCACATTTTCGTACTAACATGTATTTAGCGATAGTGTTCGGATATTACTAGGTTGCATCGCTTTTACCAGTGAAACGTTTGACTGTGGGACTTAATTGAACTGATTGTAGACTTTAACCTTATAAATGTGATAAATAAGCCAGTTTGACTTCAAGAAATAACGTTGATCTTAATTTGACATGATTGCTGGAACTCAGCGATTACACTGGGTGCTGTGGTAGCACTTTATTTGAAAATTAAGATAAATAAACCATTTTTTTCTGTGGGACCAATCCTAGCCGTTAGTTCGCGCTGAAGAAGTAGAGGCAGTTTCCAAAACTACCTTTCATTGACTTTCTTACTGTGTCAAACCGCTTGAGTTACAACGGTTTTGTAACATATTCGTACCAACATGTGTTTAGATATTTTTTCTGATATTACTAAGTTGTATCGCTTTTAACAGTGAAACGATTGACTGTGGGACTTAATTGAACTCATTCTGGACTGCGACCTTATAAATGTGATAAGTGAGCGAACTGGTCCCCACGAAATAACAATGTTCTTAATTTGACATGATTGCCGGAACTCAGCGATTACACTGGGCGTTGTGGTAGCGCATTATTTAAAAAATAAGTTAAATAAGTCATTTTTTACTGTGGGACCAATCCTAGCCGTTAGTTCGCGCTGAAAAAATAGAGAGAGATTCAAATACTACATTTCATTGATTTCTAACGGTGTCAATCCGTTTGAGTTACAACGGTTGCGTCACATTTTGGTACCAACATGTATTTAGGGATGTTTTTCTGATATTACTAGGTTGTATCGCTTTTAAAAGTGAAACGATTGACTGTGGCACTTAAATGAACTGATTTTGGACTGTGACCTTATAAGTGTGATAAGTGAGACAATTGGACTCCAAGAAGTAACATTCCTCATAATTTGACATGATTGCCGAAACTCAGCGATTACATTGGGCGCTGTGGTAGCGCTTCATTTAAAAATTAAGAAAAGAAAGTCATTTTTTACTGTGGGACCAATCCTAGCCGTTAGCGTGCGCTGAAGAAATAGCGACGGGTTCAAAAACTACATTTCATTGAATTTCTAACGGTGTCAGTCCGTTTGAGTTACAACGGTTGCGTCTCATATTCGTACCAACATGTATTTAGCGATAGTGTTCGGATATTACTAGGTTGCCTCGCTTTTAACAGTGAAATGTTTGACTGTGGGACTTAATTGAACTGATTGTGGACTTTGACCTTGTAAATGTGATAAATAAGCCAGTTTGACTACAAGAAATAACGTTGTTCTTAACTTGACATGATTGCTGGAACTCAGCGATTACACTGGGCGCTGTTGTTGCGTTTCATATAAAAATTAAGATGAATAAGTCATTCTTTACTGTGGGACCAATCCTAGCCGTTAGTTCGTGCTGAAGAAGTAGAGACAGTTTCCAAAACTACATTTCATTGACTTTCTAACGGTGTTAATCGGTTTGAGTTACAACGGTTGCGTCACATAATCGTACCAACATGTAGTTAGTGATTTTTTTCCGATATTACTAAGTTGTATCGCTTTTAACATTGAAATGATTTCCTGTGGAATTTAATTGAACTAACTTTGGACTGTGACCTTATAAATGTGAAAGTGAGAAAATTGGACTCCAAGAAATAACATTCTTCTTAATTTGACGTGATTGCCAGAACTCAGCGATTACACTGCGCGCTGTGATAGTGCTTCATTTAAAAATTTAGATAGATAATTCATTTTTTACTGTGGGACCAATCCAAGCCGTTATCGCGCGCTGAAGAAATAGCAACAGTTTCAAAAACTACATTTCATTGACTTGCTAACGGTGTCAGTCATTTTGAGTTACAATGGTTGTGTCACATTTTCGTACTAACATGTATTTAGCGATAGTGTTCGGATATTACTAGGTTGCATCGCTTTTACCAGTGAAACGTTTGACTGTGGGACTTAATTGAACTGATTGTAGACTTTAACCTTATAAATGTGATAAATAAGCCAGTTTGACTTCAAGAAATAACGTTGATCTTAATTTGACATGATTGCTGGAACTCAGCGATTACACTGGGTGCTGTGGTAGCACTTTATTTGAAAATTAAGATAAATAAACCATTTTTTTCTGTGGGACCAATCCTAGCCGTTAGTTCGCGCTGAAGAAGTAGAGGCAGTTTCCAAAACTACCTTTCATTGACTTTCTTACTGTGTCAAACCGCTTGAGTTACAACGGTTTTGTAACATATTCGTACCAACATGTGTTTAGATATTTTTTCCGATATTACTAAGTTGTATCGCTTTTAACAGTGAAACGATTGACTGTGGGACTTAATTGAACTCATTCTGGACTGCGACCTTATAAATGTGATAAGTGAGCGAACTGGTCCCCACGAAATAACAATGTTCTTAATTTGACATGATTGCCGGAACTCAGCGATTACACTGGGCGTTGTGGTAGCGCTTTATTTAAAAAATAAGTTAAATAAGTCATTTTTTACTGTGGGACCAATCCTAGCCGTTAGTTCGCGCTGAAAAAATAGAGAGAGATTCAAATACTACATTTCATTGATTTCTAACGGTGTCAATCCGTTTGAGTTACAACGGTTGCGTCACATTTTGGTACCAACATGTATTTAGGGATGTTTTTCTGATATTACTAGGTTGTATCGCTTTTAACAGTGAAACGATTGACTGTGGCACTTAAATGAACTGATTTTGGACTGTGACCTTATAAGTGTGATAAGTGAGACAATTGGACTCCAAGAAGTAACATTCCTCATAATTTGACATGATTGCCGAAACTCAGCGATTACATTGGGCGCTGTGGTAGCGCTTCATTTAAAAATTAAGAAAAGAAAGTCATTTTTTACTGTGGGACCAATCCTAGCCGTTAGCGTGCGCTGAAGAAATAGCGACGGGTTCAAAAACTACATTTCATTGAATTTCTAACGGTGTCAGTCCGTTTGAGTTACAACGGTTGGGTCACATATTCGTACTAACATGTATTTAGCGATATTTTTCTGATATTACTAGGTTGAATCACTTTTAAAAGTGAAACGTTTGACTGAGGGACTTAAATTAAACTGATTTTGGACTTTGACCTTATAAATGTGATAAATAAGCCAGTTTGACTTCAAGAAATAACGTTGATCTTAATTTGACATGATTGCTGGAACTCAGCGATTACACTGGGTGCTGTGGTAGCACTTTATTTGAAAATTAAGATAAATAAACCATTTTTTACTGTGGAACCAATCCTAGCCGTTAGTTCGCGCTGAAGAAGTAAAGACATTTTCCAAAACTACCGTTCATTGACTTTCTAACTGTGTCAATCCGTTTGAGTTACAACGGTTGTGTCACATATTCGTACCAACATATGTTTAGATATTTTTTCCGATATTACCAAGTTGTATCGCTTTTAACAGTGAAACGATTGACTGTGGGACTTAATTGAACTCATTCTGGACTGTGACCTTATAAATGTGATAAGTGAGCGAACTGGACCCCAAGAAATAACAATGTTCTTAATTTGACATGATTGCTGGAACTCAGCGATTACACTGGGCATTGTGGTAGCGCTTTATTTGAAAAATAAGATCAATAAGTCATTTTTTACTGTGGGACCAATCCTAGCCGTTAGTTTGCGCTGAAAAAATAGAGAGAGATTCAAATACTACATTTCATTGACTTTCTAACGGCGTCAATCCGTTTGAGTTACAACGGTTGCGTCACATTTTCGTACCGACATGTATTAAGGGATGTTTTTCTGATATTACTAGGTTGCATCGCTTTTAACAGTGAAACGATTGACTGTGGCACTTAAATGAACTGATTTTGGACTGTGACCTTATAAGTGTGATAAGTGAGACAATTGGACTCCAAGAAGTAACATTCTTCATAATTTGACATGATTGCCAAAACTCAGCGGTTACATTGGGCGCTGTGGTAGCGCTTCATTTAAAAATTAAGAAAAGAAAGTCATTTTTTACTGTGGGACCAATCCTAGCCGTTAGCGCGCGCTGAAGAAATAGCGACAGGTTCAAAAACTACATTTCATTGATATTCTAACGGTGTCAGTCCGTTTGAGTTACAAGGGTTGGGTCACATATTCGTACTAGCATGTATTTAGCGACTTAATGAACTAACTTTCGACTGTGACCTGATAAATGTGATAAATGAGACAATTGGACCCCAAGAAATAAAATTTTTCTTAATTTGACATGATTGCTGGAATTCAGCGATTACACTGGGCGCTGTGGTAGCGCTTCATTTAAAAATTTAGATAAATAAGTCATTTCTTACTGTGGGACCAATCCTGGCCGTTAGCACGCGATGAATAAATAGGAACAGTTTCCAAAACTACATGTCATTCACTTTCTAGCGGTATAAATCCGTTTGAGTTACAACGGTTGCGTCACATAATCGTACCAACATGTATTTAGCGATAGTGTTCGGATATTACTAGGTTGCATCGCTTTTAACAGTGAAACGTTTGACTTTGGGACTTAATTGAACTGATTGTGGACTGTGACCTTATAAGTGTGATAAGTGAGACAATTGGAATCCAAGAACTAACATTCATCTTAATTTGACATGATTGCCGGAACTCAGCGATTGCACTGGGCGCTGTGGTAGCGCTTCACTTTAAAATTTAGATAAATAAGTCATTCTTTACCGTGGGACGAATCCTAGCCGTTATCGCGCGCTGAAGAAATAGGAACAGTTTCCAAAACTACATTTCATTGATTTTCTAGCGGTATAAATCCGTTTGAGTTAGAACGGTTACGTCACATATTCGTACCAACATGTATTTAGTGATAGTGTTCGGATATTACTAGGTTGCATCGCCTTTAACAGTGAAACGTTTGACTGTGGGACTTAATTGAACTGATTGTGGACTTTGACCTTATAAATGTGACAAATAAGCCAGTTTGACTACAAGAAATAACGTTGATCTTAATTTGAAATGATTGCTGGAACTCAGCGATTACACTGGGTGCTGTGGTAGAACTTTATTTGAAAATTGAGATAAATAAATCATTTTTTACTGTGGGACCAATCCTAGCCGTTAGTTCGCGCTGAAAAAGTAGAGAAAGTTTCCAAAACTACCTTTCATTGACTTTCTAGCGGTATAAATCCGTTTGAGTTACAACGGTTGCGTCACATAATCGTACCAACATGTATTTAGCGATAGTGTTCGGATATTACTAGGTTGCATCGCTTTTAACAGTGAAACGTTTGACTTTGGGACTTAATTGAACTGATTGTGGACTGTGACCTTATAAGTGTGATAAGTGAGACAATTGGACTCCAAGAACTAACATTCATCTTAATTTGACATGATTGCCGGAACTCAGCGATTGCACTGGGCGCTGTGGTAGCGCTTCACTTTAAAATTTAGATAAATAAGTCATTCTTTACCGTGGGACGTATCCTAGCCGTTAGTTCGCGCTGAAGAAATAGAGAGAGAGTTTCAAATACTACCTTTCATTACTTTCTAACGGTGTCAATCAGTTTGAGTTACAACGGTTGGGTCACATATTCGTACTAACATGTATTTAGCGATATTTTGCTGATATTACTAGGTTGCATCGATTTTAAGAGTGAAACGATTGACTGTGGGACTTAATGAACTAACTTTGGACTGTGACCTGATAAATGAGACATTTGGACCCCAAGAAATAACATTCTTCTTAATTTGACGTGATTGCCGGAACTCAGCGATTGCAATGAGCGCTGTGGTACCGTTTCACTTTAAAACTTAGATAAATAAGTCATTTTTTGCTGTGGGACCAATCCTGGCCGTTAGCACGCGCTGAGTAAATAGGAACAGTTTGCAAAACTATATTTCATTGACTTTCTAGTGGTATAAATTCGTTTGAGTTACAACGGTTGCGTCAAATATTCGTACGAACATATATTTAGCGATATTATTCGGGCATTACTAGGTTGGATCGCTTTTAACAGTGAAACGTTTGACTGAGGGACTTAATTGAACTGATTTTGGACTTTGACCTTATAAATGTGATAAAAGAGCCTTTTTGTCTACAAAAATTAACATTCTTCTCAATTTGACATGATTGCTGGAACTCAGCGATTACACTGTGCGCTGTGGTAGCGCTTTATTTAAAAATTAAGGTGAATAAGTCATTTCTTACTGTGGGACCAATCCTAGTCGTTAGTTTGCGCTGAAAAAATAGAGACAGTTTCAAAAACTACATTTCATTGACTTTCTAACGGTGCCAATCCGTTTGAGTTACGACGGTTGGGTCACATATTCGTACTAACATGTATTTAGCGATAGTTTTCTGATATTACTAGGTTGAATCGCTTTTAACAGTCAAACGATTGACTGCGGGACTTAATTGAACTAACTTTGGACTGAGACCTTATAAATGTCATAAGTGAGTCAACTGGACTCCAAGAAATAACATTCTTCTTAATTTGACATGATTGCCAGAACTCAGCGATTACACTGGGCGCTGTGATAGTGCTTCATTTAAAAATTTAGATAGATAAATCATTCTTTACTGTGGGACCAATCCTCGCCGTTATTGCGCGCTGAAGAAATAGCAACAGTTTTAAAAACTACAATTCATTGACTTCCTAACGGTGTCAGTCCGTTTGAGTTAGAACGGTTGCGTCAAATATTCGTACGAACATATATTTAGCGATATTATTCGGGTATTACTTGGTTGGATCGCTTTTAACAGTGAAACGTTTGACTGAGGGACATAATTGAACTGATTTTGGACTTTGACCTTATAAATGTGATAAAAGAGCCTTTTTGTCAACAAGAATTAACATTCTTCTCAATTTGACATGATTGCTGGAAATCAGCGATTACACTGTGCGCTGTGGTAGCGCTTTATTAAAAAATTAAAGTGAATAAGTCATTTTTTACTGTGGGACCAATCGTAGTCGTTACTTTGCGCTGAAGAAATAGAGACAGATTCAGAAACTACATTTCATTGACTTTCTAACGGTGCCAATCCGTTTAAGTTACAACGGTTGCGTCACATATTCGTACCAACATGCATTTAGCGATAGTGTTCGGATATTACTAGGCTGCATCGCCTTTAACAGTGAAACGTTTCACTGTGAGACTTAATTGAACTGATTTTGGACTGTGACCTTATAAGTGTGATAAGTGAGACAATTGAACTCCAAGAAGTAACATTCTTCTTAATTTGATATGATTGCCGAAACTCAGCGATTACTCTGGGCGCTGTGGTAGCGCTTCATTTAAAAATTAAGAAAAGAAAGACATTTTTTACTGTGCGACCAATCCTAGCCGTTAGCGCGCGCTGAAGAAATAGCGACAGGTTCAAAAACTACATTTCATTGAATTTCTAACGGTGTCAGTCCGTTTGAGTTACAACGGTTGGGTCACATATTCGTACTAACATGTATTTAGCGATATTTTTCTGATATTACTAGGTTGAATCGCTTTTAACAGTCAAACGATTGACTGTGGGACTTAATTGAACTAACTTTGGACTGAGACCTTATAAATGTCATAAGTGAGTCAACTGGACTCCAAGAAATAACATTCTTCTTAATTTGACATGATTGCCGGAACTCAGCGATTACACTGGGCGCTGTGATAGTGCTTCATTTAAAAATTTAGATAAATAAGTCATTTCTTACTGTGGGACCAATCCTGGCCGTTAGCACGCGATGAATAAATAGGAACAGTTTCCAAAACTACATGTCATTCACTTTCTAGCGGTATAAATCCGTTTGAGTTACAACGGTTGCGTCACATAATCGTACCAACATGTATTTAGCGATAGTGTTCGGATATTACTAGGTTGCATCGCTTTTAACAGTGAAACGTTTGACTTTGGGACTTAATTGAACTGATTGTGGACTGTGACCTTATAAGTGTGATAAGTGAGACAATTGGACTCCAAGAACTAACATTCATCTTAATTTGACATGATTGCCGGAACTCAGCGATTGCACTGGGCGCTGTGGTAGCGCTTCACTTTAAACTTTAGATAAATAAGTCATTCTTTACCGTGGGACGAATCCTAGCCGTTATCGCGCGCTGAAGAAATAGGAACAGTTTCCAAAACTACATTTCATTGATTTTCTAGCGGTATAAATCCGTTTGAGTTACAACGGTTACGTCACATATTCGTACCAACATGTATTTAGTGATAGTGTTCGGATATTACTAGGTTGCATCGCCTTTAACAGTGAAACGTTTGACTGTGGGACTTAATTGAACTGATTGTGGACTTTGACCTTATAAATGTGACAAATAAGCCAGTTTGACTACAAGAAATAACGTTGATCTTAATTTGAAATGATTGCTGGAACTCAGCGATTACACTGGGTGCTGTGGTAGAACTTTATTTGAAAATTGAGATAAATAAATCATTTTTTACTGTGGGACCAATCCTAGCCGTTAGTTCGCGCTGAAAAAGTAGAGAAAGTTTCCAAAACTACCTTTCATTGACTTTCTAGCGGTATAAATCCGTTTGAGTTACAACGGTTGCGTCACATAATCGTACCAACATGTATTTAGCGATAGTGTTCGGATATTACTAGGTTGCATCGCTTTTAACAGTGAAACGTTTGACTTTGGGACTTAATTGAACTGATTGTGGACTGTGACCTTATAAGTGTGATAAGTGAGACAATTGGACTCCAAGAACTAACATTCATCTTAATTTGACATGATTGCCGGAACTCAGCGATTGCACTGGGCGCTGTGGTAGCGCTTCACTTTAAAATTTAGATAAATAAGTCATTCTTTACCGTGGGACGTATCCTAGCCGTTAGTTCGCGCTGAAGAAATAGAGAGAGAGTTTCAAATACTACCTTTCATTACTTTCTAACGGTGTCAATCAGTTTGAGTTACAACGGTTGGGTCACATATTCGTACTAACATGTATTTAGCGATATTTTGCTGATATTACTAGGTTGCATCGATTTTAAGAGTGAAACGATTGACTGTGGGACTTAATGAACTAACTTTGGACTGTGACCTGATAAATGAGACATTTGGACCCCAAGAAATAACATTCTTCTTAATTTGACGTGATTGCCGGAACTCAGCGATTGCAATGAGCGCTGTGGTACCGTTTCACTTTAAAACTTAGATAAATAAGTCATTTTTTGCTGTGGGACCAATCCTGGCCGTTAGCACGCGCTGAGTAAATAGGAACAGTTTGCAAAACTATATTTCATTGACTTTCTAGTGGTATAAATTCGTTTGAGTTACAACGGTTGCGTCAAATATTCGTACGAACATATATTTAGCGATATTATTCGGGCATTACTAGGTTGGATCGCTTTTAACAGTGAAACGTTTGACTGAGGGACTTAATTGAACTGATTTTGGACTTTGACCTTATAAATGTGATAAAAGAGCCTTTTTTTCTACAAAAATTAACATTCTTCTCAATTTGACATGATTGCTGGAACTCAGCGATTACACTGTGCGCTGTGGTAGCGCTTTATTTAAAAATTAAGGTGAATAAGTCATTTCTTACTGTGGGACCAATCCTAGTCGTTAGTTTGCGCTGAAAAAATAGAGACAGTTTCAAAAACTACATTTCATTGACTTTCTAACGGTGCCAATCCGTTTGAGTTACGACGGTTGGGTCACATATTCGTACTAACATGTATTTAGCGATAGTTTTCTGATATTACTAGGTTGAATCGCTTTTAACAGTCAAACGATTGACTGCGGGACTTAATTGAACTAACTTTGGACTGAGACCTTATAAATGTCATAAGTGAGTCAACTGGACTCCAAGAAATAACATTCTTCTTAATTTGACATGATTGCCAGAACTCAGCGATTACACTGGGCGCTGTGATAGTGCTTCATTTAAAAATTTAGATAGATAAATCATTCTTTACTGTGGGACCAATCCTCGCCGTTATTGCGCGCTGAAGAAATAGCAACAGTTTTAAAAACTACAATTCATTGACTTCCTAACGGTGTCAGTCCGTTTGTGTTAGAACGGTTGCGTCAAATATTCGTACGAACATATATTTAGCGATATTATTCGGGTATTACTTGGTTGGATCGCTTTTAACAGTGAAACGTTTGACTGAGGGACATAATTGAACTGATTTTGGACTTTGACCTTATAAATGTGATAAAAGAGCCTTTTTGTCAACAAGAATTAACATTCTTCTCAATTTGACATGATTGCTGGAAATCAGCGATTACACTGTGCGCTGTGGTAGCGCTTTATTAAAAAATTAAGGTGAATAAGTCATTTTTTACTGTGGGACCAATCGTAGTCGTTACTTTGCGCTGAAGAAATAGAGACAGATTCAGAAACTACATTTCATTGACTTTCTAACGGTGCCAATCCGTTTAAGTTACAACGGTTGCGTCACATATTCGTACCAACATGCATTTAGCGATAGTGTTCGGATATTACTAGGCTGCATCGCCTTTAACAGTGAAACGTTTCACTGTGAGACTTAATTGAACTGATTTTGGACTGTGACCTTATAAGTGTGATAAGTGAGACAATTGAACTCCAAGAAGTAACATTCTTCTTAATTTGATATGATTGCCGAAACTCAGCGATTACTCTGGGCGCTGTGGTAGCGCTTCATTTAAAAATTAAGAAAAGAAAGACATTTTTTACTGTGCGACCAATCCTAGCCGTTAGCGCGCGCTGAAGAAATAGCGACAGGTTCAAAAACTACATTTCATTGAATTTCTAACGGTGTCAGTCCGTTTGAGTTACAACGGTTGGGTCACATATTCGTACTAACATGTATTTAGCGATATTTTTCTGATAATACTAGGTTGAATCGCTTTTAACAGTCAAACGATTGATTGTGGGACTTAATTGAACTAACTTTGGACTGAGACCTTATAAATGTCATAAGTGAGTCAACTGGACTCCAAGAAATAACATTCTTCTTAATTTGACATGATTGCCGGAACTCAGCGATTACACTGGGCGCTGTGATAGTGCTTCATTTAAAAATTTAGATAGATAAGTCATTCTTTACTGTGGGACCAATCCTCGCCGTTATTGCGCGCTGAATAAATAGCAACAGTTTTAAAAACTACATTTCATTGACTTCCTAACGGTGTCAGTCCGTTTGAGTTAGAACGGTTGCGTCAAATATTCGTACGAACATATATTTAGCGATATTATTCGAGTATTACTAGGTTGGATCGCTTTTAACAGTGAAACGTTTGACTGAGGGACATAATTGAACTGATTTTGGACTTTGACCTTATAAATGTGATAAAAGAGCCTTTTTGTCAACAAGAATTAACATTCTTCTCAATTTGACATGATTGCTGGAAATCAGCGATTACACTGTGCGCTGTGGTAGCGCTTTATTTAAAAATTAAGGTGAATAAGTTATTTTTTACTGTGGGACCAATCCTAGTCGTTACTTTGCGCTGAAGAAATAGAGACAGTTTCAGAAACTACATTTCGTTGACTTTCTAACGGTGCCAATCCGTTTAATTTACAACGGTTGCGTCACATATTTGTACCAACATGCATTTAGCGATAGTTTTCGGATATTACTAGGCTGCATCGCCTTTAACAGTGAAACGTTTCACTGTGGGACTTAATTGAACTGTTTTTGGACTGTGACCTTATAAGTGTGATAAGTGAGACAATTGCGCTCCAACAAGTAACATTCTTCATAATTTGACATGATTGCCGAAACTCAGCGATTACACTGGGAGCTGTGGTAGGACTTCATTTAAAAATTAAGAAAAGAAAGTCATTTTTTACTGTGCGACCAATCCTAGCCGTTAGCGCGCGCTGAAGAAATAGCGACAGGTTCAAAAACTACATTTCATTGAATTTCTAACAGTGTCAGTCCGTTTGAGTTACAACGGTTGGGTCACATATTTGTACTAACATGTATTTAGCGATATTTTTCTGATATTACTAGGTTGAATCGCTTTTAACAGTCAAACGATTGACTGTGGGACGTAATTGAACTAACTTTGGACGGTGACCTGATAAATGTGATAAATGAGGCAATAGGATCCCAAGAATTACCATTCTTCTTAATTTGACGTGATTGCCGGAACTCAGCTATTGCACTGGGCGCTGTGGTAGCGCTTCACTTTAAAATTTAGATAAATAAGTCACATTTTGCTGTGGGACCAATCCTGGTCGTTAGCTCGCGCTGAGTAAATAGGAACAGTTTTCAAAACTACATTTCATTGAATTTCTAGTCGTATAAATTCGTTTGAGTTCCAACGGTTGCGTCAAATATTCGTACGAACATATATTTAGCGATATTGTTTGGGTATTACTAGGTTGTATCGCTTTTAACAGTGAAACGATTGACTGTGGGACTTAATTGAACTGACTTAGGACTGTGCCTTTATAAATGTTATTAATGAGACAATTGCACTCCAAGAAATAACATTCTTCTTAATTTGACATGATTGCCGGAACTCAGCGATTGCACTGGACGCTGTGGTAGCGCTTCACTTTAAAATTTAGATAAATAAGTCATTCTTCACCGTGGGACGAATCCTAGCCGTTATCGCGCGCTAAAGAAATAGGAACAGTTTCCAAAACTACATTTCATTGATTTTCTAGCGCTATAAATCCGTTTGAGTTACAACGGTTGCGTCACATATTCGTACCAACATGCATTTAGCGATAGTGTTCGGATATTACTAGGCTGCATCGCCTTTAACAGTGAAACGTTTTACTGTGGGACTTAATTGAACTGTTTTTGGACTGTGACCTTATAAGTGTGATAAGTGAGACAATTGGGCTCCAACAAGTAACATTCTTCATAATTTGACATGATTGCCGAAACTCAGCGATTACACTGGGAGCTGTGGTAGCACTTCATTTAAAAATTAAGAAAAGAAAGTCATTTTTTACTGTGCGACCAATCCTAGCCGTTAGCGCGCGCTGAATAAATAGCGACAGGTTCAAAAACTACATTTCATTGAATTTCTAATGGTGTCAGTCCGTTTGAGTTACAACGGTTGGGTCACATATTTGTACTAACATGTATTTAGCGATATTTTTCTGATATTACTACGTTGAATCGCTTTTAACAGACAAACAATTGACTGTGGGACTTAATTGAACTAACTTTGGACGGTGACCTGATAAATGTCATAAATGAGGCAATAGGATCCCAAGAATTACCATTCTTCTTAATTTGACGTGATTGCCGGAACTCAGCTATTGCACTGGGCGCTGTGGTAGCGCTTCACTTTAAAATTTAGATAAATAAGTCACATTTTGCTGTGGGACCAATCCTGGTCGTTAGCACGCGCTGAGTAAATAGGAACAGTTTTCAAAACTACATTTCATTGAATTTCTAGTGGTATAAATTCGTTTGAGTTCCAACGGTTGCGTCAAATATTCGTACGAACATATATTTAGCGATATTGTTCGGGTATTACTAGGTTGTATCGCTTTTAACAGTGAAACGATTGACTGTGGGACTTAATTGAACTGACTTAGGACTGTGCCTTTATAAATGTTATTAATGAGACAATTGCACTCCAAGAAATAACATTCTTCTTAATTTGACGTGATTGCCGGAACTCATCGATTGCACTGGGCGCTGTGGTAGCACTTCATTTAAAAATTAAGAAAAGAAAGTCATTTTTTACTGTGCGACCAATCCTAGCCGTTAGCGCGCGCTGAATAAATAGCGACAGGTTCAAAAACTACATTTCATTGAATTTCTAATGGTGTCAGTCCGTTTGAGTTACAACGGTTGGGTCACATATTTGTACTAACATGTATTTAGCGATATTTTTCTGATATTACTACGTTGAATCGCTTTTAACAGACAAACAATTGACTGTCGGACTTAATTGAACTAACTTTGGACGGTGACCTGATAAATGTCATAAATGAGGCAATAGGATCCCAAGAATTACCATTCTTCTTAATTTGACGTGATTGCCGGAACTCAGCTATTGCACTGGGCGCTGTGGTAGCGCTTCACTTTAAAATTTAGATAAATAAGTCACATTTTGCTGTGGGACCAATCCTGGTCGTTAGCACGCGCTGAGTAAATAGGAACAGTTTTCAAAACTACATTTCATTGAATTTCTAGTGGTATAAATTCGTTTGAGTTCCAACGGTTGCGTCAAATATTCGTACGAACATATATTTAGCGATATTGTTCGGGTAGTACTAGGTTGTATCGCTTTTAACAGTGAAACGATTGACTGTGGGACTTAATTGAACTGACTTAGGACTGTGCCTTTATAAATGTTATTAATGAGACAATTGCACTCCAAGAAATAACATTCTTCTTAATTTGACGTGATTGCCGGAACTCATCGATTGCACTGGGCGCTGTGGTAGCGCTTCACTTTAAAATTTAGATAATTAAGTCACTTTTTGCTGCGGGACCAATCCTGGTCGTTAGCACGCGCTGAGGAAATAGGAACAGTTTCCAAAACTACATTTCATTGATTTTCTAGCGCTATAAATCCGTTTGAGTTACAACGGTTGCGTCACATATTCGTACCAACATGTATTTAGCGATAGTGTTCGGATATTACTAGTTTGCATCGCCTTTAACAGTGAAACGTTTCACTGTGGACTTAATTGAACTGATTCTGGACTTTGACCTTATAAATGTGACAAATAAGCCAGTTTGTCTACAAGAAAAAACGTTGATCTTAATTTGACATGATTGCTGGAACTCAGCGATTACACTGGGTGCTGTAGTAGCACTTTATTTGAAAATTAAGATGCATACAAAAGAATGGGATGTTCACTTCCCTCCTTTTTCGCTTGCCTCTTTTTGGTTAGATTGTTTTTCTTTTCGTTTAGATTGTTTCGCTTTTCCATCCTTTCCGCTTTTCGCGTCTCTTTTTCTTCCTTCGCCTGTTTTTTTTCTTTCTTGTTCTTTCAAAAGTTCTTCTTGTGTTATTCTTTCGCACGTAAATTCATAGATATTGGTGCTAACCGTTGTAATTGAAACGAACTGATACCGTTAGAAAGTCAATGAAAGGTAGTTTTGGAAACTGTCTCTACTTCTTCAGCGCGAACTAACGGCTAAGATTGGTCCCACAGTAAAAAATGATTTATTTATCTTAATTTTCAAATAAAGTGCTACCACAGCACCCAGTGTAATCGCTGAGTTCCAGCAATCATGTCAAATTAAGATCAACGTTTTTTCTTGTAGACAAACTGGCTTATTTGTCACATTTATAAGGTCAAAGTCCACAATCAGTTCAATTAAGTCCACAGTCAAACGTTTCATTGTTAAAGGCGATGCAACCTAGTAATATCCGAACACTATCGCTAAATGCATGTTGGTACAAATATGTGACGCAACCGTTGTAAATTAAACGGATTGGCACCGTTAGAAAGTCAACGATATGTAGTTTCTGAAACTGTCTCTATTTCTTCAGCGCAAAGTAACGACTAGGATTGGTCCCACAGTAAAAAATGACTTATTCACCTTAATTTTTAAATAAAGCGCTACCACAGCGCACAGTGTAATCGCTGATTTCCAGCAATCATGTCAAATTGAGAAGAATGTTAATTCTTGTTGACAAAAAGGCTCTTTTATCACATTTATAAGGTCAAAGTCCAAAATCAGTTCAATTATGTCCCTCAGTCAAACGTTTCACTGTTAAAAGCGATCCAACCTAGTAATACCCGAATAATATCGCTAAATATATGTTCGTACGAATATTTGACGCAACCGTTCTAACTCAAACGGACTGACACCGTTAGGAAGTCAAAGAAATGTAGTTTTTAAAACTGTTGCTATTTCTTCAGCGCGCAATAACGGCGAGGATTGATCCCACAGTAAAGAATGACTTATCTATCTAAATTTTTAAATGAAGCACTATCACAGTGCCCATTGTAATCGCTGAGTTCCGGCAATCATGTCAAATTAAGAAGAATGTTATTTCTTGGAGTCCAGTTGACTCACTTATGACATTTATAAGGTCTCAGTCCAAAGATAGTTCAATTAAGTCCCGCAGTCAATCGTTTGACTGTTAAAAGCGATTCAACCAAGTAATATCAGAAAACTATCGCTAAATACATGTTAGTACGAATATGTGACCCAACCGTCCTAACTCAAACGGACTGACACCGTTAGAAATTCAATGAAATGTAGTTTTTGAACCTGTCGCTATTTCTTCAGCGCGCGCTAACGGCTAGGATTGGTCGCACAGTAAAAAATGACTTTCTTTTCTTAATTTTTAAATAAAGCGCTACCACAGCGCACAGTGTAATCGCTGAGTTTCAGCAATCATGTCAAATTGAGAAGAATGTTAATTCTTGTAGACAAAAAGGCTCTTTTATCACATTTATAAGGTCAAAGTCCAAAATCAGTTCAATTAAGTCCCTCAGTCAAACGTTTCACTGTTAAAAGCGATCCAACCTAGTAATGCCCGAATAATATCGCTAAATATATGTTCGTACGAATATTTGACGCAACCGTTGTAACTCAAACGAATTTATACCACTAGAAAGTCAATGAAATATAGTTTTGCAAACTGTTCCTATTTACTCAGCGCCTGCTAACGGCCAGGATTGGTCCCACAGCAAAAAATGACTTATTTATCTAAGTTTTAAAGTGAAGCGGTACCACAGCGCTCATTGCAATCGCTGAGTTCCGGCAATCACGTCAAATTAAGAAGAATGTTATTTCTTGGGGTCCAAATGTCTCATTTATCAGGTCACAGACCAAATTTAGTTCATTAAGTCCCACAGTCAATCGTTTCACTCTTAAAATCGATGCCACCTAGTAATATCAGAAAAATATCGCTAAATACATGTTAGTACGAATATGTGACGCAACCCTTGTAACTCAAACTGATTGACACCGTTAGAAAGTAATGAAAGGTAGTATTTGAAACTCTCTCTATTTCTTCAGCGCGAACTAACGGCTAGGATTGGTCCCGCAGTAAAAAATGACTAATTTATCTTAATTTTTAAATAAAGCGCTACCACAGCGCCCAGTGTAATCGCTAAATTCCAGCACTCATGTCAAATTAAGAACAATGTTAATTCTTGGGGTCCAGTTGTCTCACTTATCACATTTATAAGGTCACAGTCCAGAATGAGTTCAGTTAAGTCCCACAGTCAATCGTTTCACTGTTAAAAGCGATACAACTTAGTAATATCGGAAAAAAATATCAAAACACATGTTGGTACGAATATGTGACACAACCGTTGTAACTCAAACGGATTGACACAGTTAGAAAGTCAATGAAAGGTAGTTTTAGAAACTTTCTCTACTTTTTCAGCGTGAACTAACGGCTAGGATTGGTCCCACAGTAAAAAATGATTTATTTATCTCAATTTTCATATAAAGTTCTACCACAGCACCCAGTGTAATCGCTGAGTTCCAGCAAACATTTCAAATTAAGATCAACGTTATTTCTTGTAGTCAGACTGGCTTATTTGTCACATTTATAAGGTCAAAGTCCACAATCAGTTCAATTAAGTCCCACAGTCAAACGTTTCACTGTTAAAGGCGATGCAACCTAGTAATATCCGAACACTATCGCTAAATACATGTTGGTACGAATATGTGACGCAACCGTTGTAACTCAAACAGATTTATACCGTTAGAAAATCAATGAAATTTAGTTTTGGAAACTGTTCCTATTTCTTCAGCGCGCTATAACGGCTAGGATTCGTCCCACGGTAAGAGAATGACTTATTTATCTAAATTTTAAAGTGAAGCGCTACTACAGCGCCCAGTGCAATCGCTGAGTTCCGGCAATCATGTCAAATTAAGATGAATGTTACTTCTTGGAGTCCAATTGTCTCACTTATCACACTTATAAGGTCACAGTCCAAAATCAGTTCAATTAAGTCCCACAGTCAAACGTTTCACTGTTAAAGGCGATGCAACCTAGTAATATCCGAACACTATCGCTAAATACATGTTGGTACGAATATGTGACGCAACCGTTGTAACTCAAACGAATTTATACCACTAGAAAGTCAATGAAATGTAGTTTTGGAAACTGTTCCTATTTACTCAGCGCGAGCTAACGGCCAGGATTGGTCCCACAGCAAAAAATGACTTATTTATCTAAGTTTTAAAGTGAAGCAGTACCACAGCGTTCATTGCAATCGCTGAGTTCCGGCAATCACGTCAAATTAAGAAGATTGTTATTTCTTGGGGTCCAAATGTCTCATTTATCAGGTCACAGTCCAAAGTTAGTTCATTAAGTCCCATAGTCAATCGTTTCACTGTTAATATCGATGCAACCTAGTAATATCAGAAAAATATCGCTAACTACATGTTAGTACGAATATGTGACCCAACCGTTGTAACTCAAACGGACTGACCCCGTTAGAATCTCAATGAAATGTAGTTTTTGAACCTGTCGCTATTTCTTCAGCGCGCGCTAACGGCTAGGATTGGTCCCACAGTAAAAAATGACTTTCTTTTCTTAATTTTTAAATGAAGTGCTACCACAGCGCCTGGTGTAATCGCTGGGTTTCGGCAATCATGTCAAATTAAGATGAATGTTACTTCTTGGAGTCCAATTGTCTCACTTATCACACTTATAAGGTCACAGTCCAAAATCAGTTCAATTAAGTCCCACAGTCAAACGTTTCACTGTTAAAGGCGATGCAACCTAGTATTATCCGAACACTATCGCTAAATACATGTTGGTACGAATATGTGACGCAACCGTTGTAACTCAAACGGATTTATACCGCTAGAAAATCAATGAAATGTAGTTTTGTAAACTGTTCCTATTTCTTCAGCGCGCGATAACGGCTAGGATTCGTCCCACGGTAAAGAATGACTTATTTATCTAAATTTTAAAGTGAAGCGCTACCACAGCGCCCAGTGCAATCGCTGAGTTCCGGCAATCATGTCAAATTAAGAAGAATGTGATTTCTTGGAGTCCAATTGTCTCATTAATAACATTTATAAAGTCACAGTCCTAAGTCAGTTCAATTAAGTCCCACAGTCAATTGTTTCACTGTTAAAAGCGATACAACCTAGTATTACCCGAATAATATCGCTAAATATATGTACGTACGAATATTTGACGCAACCGTTGGAACTCAAACGAATTTTTACCACTAGAAATTCAATGAAATTTAGTTTTGGAAACTGTTCCTATTTACTCAGCGCGCGCTAACGGCTAGGATTGATCCCACAGTAAAATTGACTGATTTACCTAAATTTTTAAATAAAGCGCTACCACAGCGCCCAGTGTAATCGCTGAGTTCCGGAAATCACGTCAAATTAACAAGAATGTTATTTCTTGGAGTCCAGTTGACTCACTTATGACATTTATAAGGTCTCAGTCCAAAGTTAGTTCAATTAAGTTCCACAGGCAATCGTTTTACTGTTAAAAGCGATACAACTTAGTAATATCGGAAAAAAATCACTAACTACATGTTGGTACGAATATGTGACGCAACAGTTGTAACTCAAACGGACTGACACCGTTAGAAAGTCGATGAAATGCAGTTTTTGAAACTGTCTCTAGTTCTTCAGCGCGAACTAAGGACTAGGATTGGTCCCACAGTAAAAAATTACTTACTTATCTTAATTTTTAAATAAAGCGCTACCACAGCGCCCAGTGTAATCGCTGAGTTCCAGTAATCACCTGAAATTAAGAACAATGGTATTTTTGGGATCCAGTTGGCTCACTTATCACATTTATAAAGTCACAGTCCAGAATGAGTTCAAATAAGTCCCATAGTCAATCGTTTCACTGTTAAAAGGGATACAACATAGTAATATCGGAAAAAGATATCTAAACACATGTTGGTACGAATATGTGGCGAAACCGTTGTAACTTTAACGGATTGACACTGTTAGAAAGTCAATGAAATGTAGTTTTGGAAACTGTCTCTATTTCTTCAGCGCGAACTAACGGCCAGGATTGGTCCCACAGTAAAAAATGACTTATTTATTTTAATTTTTAAATAAAGCGCTACAACAGCGCCCCGTGTAATCGCTGAGTTCCAGCAATCATGTCAAGTTAAGAGCAACGTTATTTCTTGTAGTCAAACTGGCTTATTTATCACACTTATAAGGTCACAGTCCAAAATCAGTTCAATTAAGTCCCACAGTAAAACGTTTCACTGTTAAAAGCGATGCAACCTAGTAATATCCAAACACTATCGCTCAATACATGTTGGTACGATTATGTGACGCAACCGTTGTAACTCAAACGGTATTATACCGCTAGAAAGTCAATGACATGTAGTTTTGGAAACTGTTCCTATTTATTCATCGCGTGCTAACGGCCAGGATTGGTCCCACAGTAAGAAATGACTTATTTATCTAATTTTTTAAATGAAGCGCTACCACAGCGCCCTGTGTAATCGCTGAATTCCAGCAATCATGTTAAATTAAGAAAAAATGTTATTTCTTGGGGTCCAATTGTCTCATTTATCACATTTATCAGGTCACAGTGCAAAGTTAGTTCATTAAGTCCCACAGTCAATCGTTTCGCTGTTAAAAGCGATGCAACCTAGTAATATCAGAAAAATATCGCTAAATACATGTTAGTACGAATATGTGACCCAACCCTTGTAACTCAAACGGACTGACACCGTTAGAAATTCAATGAAATGTAGTTTTTGAACCTGTCGCTATTTCTTCAGCGCGCGCTAACGGCTAGGGTTGGTCCCACAGTAAAAAATGACTTTCTTTTCTTAACTTTTAAATGAAGCGCTACCACAGCGCCCAGTGTGATCGCTGAGTTTTGGCAATCATGTGAAATTAAGAAGAATGTTATTTCTTGTAGTCCAGTTGACTCACTTATGACATTTATAAGGTCAGAGTCCAAACTTAGTTCAATTAAGTTCCACAGGCAATCGTTTCACTGTTAAAAGCGGTACAACTTAGTAATATCGGAAAAAAATCACTAACTACATGTTAGTACGAATATGTGACCCAACCGTTGTAACTCAAACGGACTGACACCGTTAGGAAGTCAATGAAATGTAGTTTTTAAAACTGTTGCTATTTCTTCAGTGCGAACTAACGGCTAGGATTGGTCCCACAGTAAAAAATGACTTACTTATCTTAATTTTTAAATAAAGCGCTACCACAGCGCCCAGTGTAATCGCTGAGTTCCGGCAATCACGTCAAATTAAGAAGATTGGTAATTCTTGGGGTCCAATTGTCTCATTTATCACATTTATTAGGTCACAGTCCAAATTTAATTCAATTAAGTCCCACAGTCAATCGTTTCACTGTTAAAAGCGATGCAACCTGGTAATATCAGAAAAATATCGCTAAATATATGTTTGTACGAATATGTGACCCAACCGTTGTAACTCAAACGGACTGACACCGTTAGGAAGTCAATGAAATGTAGTTTTTAAAACTGTTTCTATTTCTTCAGCGCGCAATAACGGCGAGGATTGGTCCAACAGTAAAGAATGATTTATCTATCTAAATTTTTAAATGAAGCACTATCACAGCGCCCAGTGTAATCGCTGAGTTCCGGCAATCATGTCAAATTAGGAAGAATGTTATGTCTTGGAGTCCAGTTGACTCACTTATGACATTTATAAGGTCAGAGTCCAAAGTTAGTTTAATTAAGTTCCACAGGCAATCGTTTCACAGTTAAAAGCGGTACAACTTAGTAATATCGGAAAAAAATCACTAACTACATGTTGGTACGAAAATGTGACGCAAATGTTGTAACTCAAACGGACTGACACCGTTGGAAAGTCGATGAAATGTAGTTTTTGAAACTGTCTCTATTTCTTCAGCGCGAACTAAGGGCTAAGATTGGTCCCACAGTAAAAAATGACTTACTTATCTTAGTTTTTAAATAAAGCGCTACCACAGCGCCCAGTGTAATCGCTGAGTTCCAGCAATCACGTCAAGTTAAGAACAATGGTATTTCTTGGAGTCCAATTGTCTCACTTATCACACTTATAAGGTCACAGTCCAAAATCAGTTCATTTAAGTACCACAGTCAATCGTTTCACTGTTAAAAGCGATACAACCTAGTAATATCAGAAAAACATCCCTAAATACATGTTGGTACGAAAATGTGACGCAACCGTTGTAACTCAAACGGATTGACACCGTTAGAAAGTCAATGAAATGTAGTATTTGAATCTCTCTCTATTTTTTCAGCGCGAACTAACGGCTAGGATTGGTCCCACAGTAAAAAATGACTTATTTATCTTATTTTTTAAATAAAGCGCTACCACAACGCCCAGTGTAATCGCTGAGTTCCAGCAATCATGTCAAATTAAGAAAATTGTTATTTCTTGGGGTCCAGTTCGCTCATTTATTAGGTCACTGTCCAAAGTTAGTTTATTAAGTCCCACAGTCAATCGTTTCACTGTTAAAAGCGATGCAGCCTAGTAATATCAGAAAAATATCGCTAAATACATGTTAGTACCAATATGTGACCCAACCGTTGTAACTCAAACGGACTGACACCGTTAGAAATTCAATGAAATTTAGTTTTTGAACCCGTCGCTATTTCTTCAGCGCGCGCTAACGGCTAGGATTGGTCCCACAGTAAAAAATGACTTTCTTTTCTAAATTTTTAAATGAAGCGCTACCAAGGCCCCCAATGTAATCGCTGAGTTCCGGCAATCACGTCAAATTAAGAAGATTGGTAATTCTTGGGGTCCAATTGTCTCATTTATCACATTTATTAGGTCACAGTCCAAATTTAATTCAATTAAGTCCCACAGTCAATCGTTTCACTGTTAAAAGCGATGCAACCTGGTAATATCAGAAAAATATCGCTAAATATTTGTTTGTACGAATATGTGACCCAACCGTTGTAACTCAAACGGACTGACACCGTTAGGAAGTCAATGAAATGTAGTTTTTAAAACTGTTTCTATTTCTTCAGCGCGTAATAACGGCGAGGATTGGTCCAACAGTAAAGAATGATTTATCTATCTAAATTTTTAAATGAAGCACTATCACAGCGCCCAGTGTAATCGCTGAGTTCCGGCAATCATGTCAAATTAGGAAGAATGTTATGTCTTGGGGTCCAGTTGGCTCACTTATCACATTTATAAAGTCACAGTTCAGAATGAGTTCAAATAAGTCCCATAGTCAATTGTTTCACTGTAAAAAGCGATACAACTTAGTAATATCGGAAAAAAATATCTCAACACATGTTAGTACGAATATGTGACCCAACCCTTGTAACTCAAACGGACTGACACCGTTAGAAATTCAATGAAATGTAGTTTTTGAACCTGTCGCTATTTCTTCAGCGCGCGCTAACGGCTAGGATTGGTCCCACAGTAAAAAATGACTTTCTTTTCTTAACTTTTAAATGAAGCGCTACCACAGCGCACAGTGTGATCGCTGAGTTTCGGCAATCATGTCAAATTAAGAAGAATGTTATTTCTTGTAGTCCAGTTGACTCACTTATGACATTTATAAGGTCAGAGTCCAAACTTAGTTCAATTAAGTTCCACAGGCAATCGTCTCACTGTTAAAAGCGGTACAACTTAGTAATATCGGAAAAAAATCACTAATTACATGTTAGTACGAATATGTGACCCAACCGTTGTAACTCAAACGAACTGACACCGTTAGGAAGTCAATGAAATGTAGTTTTTAAAACTGTTGCTATTTCTTCAGTGCGAACTAACGGCCAGGATTGGTCCCACAGTAAGAAATGACTTATTTATCTAAATTTTTAAATGAAGCGCTACCACAGCGCCCAGTGTAATCGCTGAATTCCAGCAATCATGTCAAATTAAGAAAAATTTTATTTCTTGGGGTCCAATTGTCTCATTTATCACATTTATCAGGTCACAGTCGAAAGTTAGTTCATTAAGTCGCTAAATACATGTTAGTACGAATATGTGACCCAAGCGTTGTAACTCAAACGGACTGACACCGTTAGAAATTCAATGAAATGTAGCTTTTGAACCTGTCGCTATTTCTTCAGCGCGCGCTAACGGCTAGGATTGGTCCCACAGTAAAAAATGACTTATTTATCTTATTTTTCAAATAAAGCGCCACCACAACGCCCAGTGTAATCGCTGAGTTCCAGCAATCATGTCAAATTAAGAAAATTGTTATTTCTTGGGGTCCAGTTCGCTCATTTATTAGGTCACTGTCCAAAGTTAGTTTATTAAGTCCCACAGTCAATCGTTTCACTGTTAAAAGCGATGCAACCTAGTAATATCAAAAAATATCGCTAAATACATGTTAGTACCAATATGTGATCCAACCGTTGTAACTCAAACGGACTGACACCGTTAGAAATTCAATGAAATGTAGTTTTTGAACCTGTCGCTATTTCTTCAGCGCGCGCTAACGGCTAGGATTGGTCCCACAGTAAAAAATGACTTTCTTTTCTTCATTTTTAAATGAAGCGCTACCACAGCCCCCAATGTAATCGCTTAGTTCCGGCAATCACGTCAAATTAAGAAGATTGGTAATTCTTGGGGTCCAATTGTCTCATTTATCACATTTATTAGGTCACAGTCCAAATTTAATTCAATTAAGTCCCACAGTCAATCGTTTCACTGTTAAAAGCGATGCAACCTGGTAATATCAGAAAAATATTGCTAAATATATGTTTGTACGAATATGTGACCCAACCGTTGTAACTCAAACGAACTGACACCGTTAGGAAGTCAATGAAATGTAGTTTTCAAAACTGTTTCTATTTCTTCAGCGCGCAATAACGGCGAGGATTGGTCCAACAGTAAAGAATGATTTATCTATCTAAATTTTTAAATGAAGCACTATCACAGCGCCCAGTGTAATCGCTGAGTTCCGGCAATCATGTAAAATTAGGAAGAATGTTATGTCTTGGGGTCCAGTTGGCTCACTTATCACATTTATAAAGTCACAGTTCAGAATGAGTTCAAATAAGTCCCATAGTCAATCGTTTCACTGTAAAAAGCGATACAACTTAGTAATATCGGAAAAAAATATCTAAACACATGTTGGTACGAATATGTGACGCAACCGTTGTAACTCAAACGGATTGACACCGTTAGAAAGTCAATGAAATGTTGTTTTGGAAACTGTCTGTACTTCTTCAGCGCGCACAAACGGCTGATAGCCTTGTGGTAGAGCGTTCGCTTTCAGTGCGGGAGGTCTTGGGTTCAAACCCTGGCCGAGTCATGCCAGAGACTATAAAAGAGTGAATCTATCCTTTCTGCTTAGCGTTCAGCATAACAATAGGATTGATATCTTAGGCGGTTGTCTAGTTGAGCGATTGCTGTGCTTTCACGACTTTTGTAGCTCAAATGGGAGTTTTAAATGCGCTAGGACCGCCTTCGCAGGACCCTCGTTGTTAGCAATACCAATAGGAACTGATGAGGCTATCCTGGGTAAATAATAGTAAATAATAGTAATAATCCTAATAATTGGTCCCACAGTAAAAAATGACTTATTTATCTTAATTTTCAAAAAAAGCGCTACCACAACGCCCAGTGTAATCGCTGAGTTCCAGCAATCATGTCAAATTAAGAAAATTGTTATTTCTTGGGGTCCAGTTCGCACATTTATTAGGTCACTGTCCAAAGTTAGTTTATTAAGTCCCACAGTCAATCGTTTCACTGTTAAAAGCGATGCAACCTAGTAATATCAGAAAAATATCGCTAAATACATGTTAGTACCAATATGTGACCCAACCGTTGTAACTCAAACGGACTGACACCGTTAGAAATTCAATGAATTTTAGTTTTTGAACCCGTCGCTATTTCTTCAGCGCGCGCTAACGGCTAGGATTGTTCCCACAGTAAAAAATGACTTTCTTTTCTTAATTTTTAAATGAAGCGCTACCACAGCCCCCAATGTAATCGCTGAGTTTCGGCAATCATGTCAAATTATGAAGAATGTTACTTCTTGGTGTCCAATTGTCTCACTTATCACACTTATAAGGTCACAGTCCAAAATCAGTTCATTTAAGTTCGCACATTTATTAGGTCACTGTCCAAAGTTAGTTTATTAAGTCCCACAGTCAATCGTTTCACTGTTAAAAGCGATACAACCTAGTAATATCAGAAAAACATCCCTAAATACATGTTGGTACGAATATGTGACACAACCGTTGTAACTCAAACGGATTGACACAGTTAGAAAGTCAATGAAAGGTAGTTTTGGAAACTGTCTCTACTTCTTCAGCGCGAACTAACGGCTAGGATTGGTCCCACAGTAAAAAATGGTTTATTTATCTTAATTTTCAAATAAAGTGCTACCACAGCACCCAGTGTAATCGCTGAGTTCCAGCAATCATGTCAAATTAAGATCAACGTTATTTCTTGAAGTCAAACTGGCTTATTTATCACATTTATAAGGTCAAAGTCCAAAATCTGTTCAAATTAAGTCCCTCAGTCAAACGTTTCACTTTTAAAAGCGATCTAACCTAGTAATACCCGAATAATACCGCTAAATATATGTTCGTACGAATATTTGACGCAACCGTTGTAACTCAAACGAATTTATACCACTAGAAAGTCAATGAAATGTAGTTTTGGAAGTTGTTCCTATTTACTCAGCGCGTGCTAACGGCCAGGATTGTTCCCACAGCAAAAAATGACTTATTTATCTAAGTTTTAAAGTGAAGCGCTACCACAGCGCCCGGTTCAATCCCTGAGTTCCGGCAATCACGTCAAATTAAGAAGATTGGTAATTCTTGGGGTCCAATTATCTCATTTATCACATTTATTAGGTCACAGTCCAAATTTAATTCAATTAAGTCCCACAGTCAATCGTTTCACTGTTAAAAGCAATGCAACCTGGTAATATCAGAAAATTATCGCTAAATACATGTTTGTACGAATATAGGACCCAACCGTTGTAACTCAAACGGACTGACACCGTTAGGAAGTCAATGAAATGTAGTTTTTAAAACTGTTGCTATTTCTTCAGCGCGCAATAACGGCGAGGATTGGTCCAACAGTAAAGAATGACTTATCTATCTAAATTTTTAAATGAAACACTATCACAGCGCCCAGTGTAATCGCTGAGATCCGGCAATCATGTCAAATTAAGAAGAATGTTATGTCTTGGAGTCCAGTTGACTCACTTATGACATTTATACGGTCAGAGTCCAAAGTTAGTTCAATTAAGTTCTACAGGCAATCGTTTCACTGTTAAAAGCGGTACAGCTTAGTAATATCGGAAAAAAATAACTAACTACATGTTGGTACGAAAATGTGACGCAACTGTTGTAACTCAAACGGACTGACACCGTTAGAAAGTCGATGAAATGTTGTTTTGGAAACTGTCTGTACTTCTTCAGCGCGCACAAACGGCTGATAGCCTTGTGGTAGAGCGTTCGCTTTCAGTGCGGGAGGTCTTGGGTTCAAACCCTGGCCGAGTCATGCCAGAGACTATAAAAGAGTGAATCTATCCTTTCTGCTTAGCGTTCAGCATAACAATAGGATTGATATCTTAGGCGGTTGTCTAGTTGAGCGATTGCTGTGCTTTCACGACTTTTGTAGCTCAAATGGGAGTTTTAAATGCGCTAGGACCGCCTTCGCAGGACCCTCGTTGTTAGCAATACCAATAGGAACTGATGAGGCTATCCTGGGTAAATAATAGTAAATAATAGTAATAATCCTAATAATTGGTCCCACAGTAAAAAATGACTTATTTATCTTAATTTTCAAATAAAGCGCTACCACAACGCCCAGTGTAATCGCTGAGTTCCAGCAATCATGTCAAATTAAGAAAATTGTTATTTCTTGGGGTCCAGTTCGCACATTTATTAGGTCACTGTCCAAAGTTAGTTTATTAAGTCCCACAGTCAATCGTTTCACTGTTAAAAGCGATGCAACCTAGTAATATCAGAAAAATATCGCTAAATACATGTTAGTACCAATATGTGACCCAACCGTTGTAACTCAAACGGACTGACACCGTTAGAAATTCAATGAATTTTAGTTTTTGAACCCGTCGCTATTTCTTCAGCGCGCGCTAACGGCTAGGATTGTTCCCACAGTAAAAAATGACTTTCTTTTCTTAATTTTTAAATGAAGCGCTACCACAGCCCCCAATGTAATCGCTGAGTTTCGGCAATCATGTCAAATTATGAAGAATGTTACTTCTTGGTGTCCAATTGTCTCACTTATCACACTTATAAGGTCACAGTCCAAAATCAGTTCATTTAAGTGTCACAGTCAATCGTTTCACTGTTAAAAGCGATACAACCTAGTAATATCAGAAAAACATCCCTAAATACATGTTGGTACGAATATGTGACACAACCGTTGTAACTCAAACGGATTGACACAGTTAGAAAGTCAATGAAAGGTAGTTTTGGAAACTGTCTCTACTTCTTCAGCGCGAACTAACGGCTAGGATTGGTCCCACAGTAAAAAATGGTTTATTTATCTTAATTTTCAAATAAAGTGCTACCACAGCACCCAGTGTAATCGCTGAGTTCCAGCAATCATGTCAAATTAAGATCAACGTTATTTCTTGAAGGTAAACTGGCTTATTTATCACATTTATAAGGTCAAAGTCCAAAATCTGTTCAAATTAAGTCCCTCAGTCAAACGTTTCACTTTTAAAAGCGATCTAACCTAGTAATACCCGAATAATACCGCTAAATATATGTTCGTACGAATATTTGACGCAACCGTTGTAACTCAAACGAATTCATACCACTAGAAAGTCAATGAAATGTAGTTTTGGAAGTTGTTCCTATTTACTCAGCACGTGCTAACGGCCAGGATTGTTCCCACAGCAAAAAATGACTTATTTATCTAAGTTTTAAAGTGAAGCGCTACCACAGCGCCCGGTTCAATCCCTGAGTTCCGGCAATCACGTCAAATTAAGAAGAATGTTAATTCTTGGGATCCTATTGCCTCAGTTATCACATTTATCAGGTCACAGTCCAAAGTTAGTTCATTTAAGTGCCACAGTCAATCGTTTCACTGTTAAAAGCGATACAACCTAGTAATATCAGAAAAACATCCCTAAATACATGTTGGTACGAAAATGGGACGCAACCGTTGTAACTCAAACGGATTGACACCGTCAGAAATCAATGAAATGTAGTATTTGAATCTCTCTCTATTTTTTCAGCGCGAACTAACGGCTAGGATTGGTCCCACAGAAAAAAATGGTTTATTTATCTTAATTTTCAAATAAAGTGCTACCACAGCACCCAGTGTAATCGCTGAGTTCCAGCAATCATGTCAAATTAAGATCAACGATATTTGTTGAAGTCAAACTGGCTTATTTATCACATTTATAAGGTCAAAGTCTACAATCAGTTCAATTAAGTCCCACAGTCAAACGTTTCACTGGTAAAAGCGATGCAACCTAGTAATATCCGAACACTATCGCTAAATACATGTTAGTACGAATATGTGACACAACCATTGTAACTCAAAATGACTGACACCGTTAGCAAGTCAATGAAATGTAGTTTTTGAAACTGTTGCTATTTCTTCAGCGCGCGATAACGGCTAGGATTCGTCCCACAGTAAAGAATGAATTATCTATCTAAATTTTTAAATGAAGCACTATCACAGCGCCAGTGTAATCGCTGAGTTCTGGCAATCACGTCAAATTAAGAAGAATGTTATTTCTTGGAGTCCAATTGTCTCACTTTCACATTTATAAGGTCACAGTCCAAAGTTAGTTCAATTAAATTCCACAGGAAATCATTTCAATGTTAAAAGCGATACAACTTAGTAAAATCGGAAAAAAATCACTAACTACATGTTGGTACGACTATGTGACGCAACCGTTGTAACTCAAACCGATTGACACAGTTAGAAAGTCAATGAAATGTAGTTTTTGAAACTGTCTCTACTTCTTCAGCACGAACTAACGGCTAGGATTGGTCCCACAGTAAAGAATGACTTATTTATCTTAATTTTTATATGAAGCGCTACCACAGCGCCCAGTGCAATCGCTGAATTCCGGCAATCACGTCAAATTAAGATCAACGTTATTTCTTGAAGTCAAACTGGCTTATTTATCACATTTATAAGGTCAAAGTCCACAATCAGTTCAATTAAGTCCCACAGTCAAACGTTTCACTGTTAAAAGCGATACAACATAGTAATATCCGAACACTATCGCTAAATACATGTTGGTACAAATATGTGACGCAACCGTTGTAACTCAAACGGATTGACACCGTTAGAAAGTCAATGAAATGTAGTATTTGAATCTCTCTCTATTTTTTAAGCGCGAACTAACGGCTAGGATTGGTCCCACAGTAAAGAATGACTTATCTATCTAAATTTTTAAATGAAGCACTATCACAGCGCCCAGTGTAATCGCTGAGATCCGGCAATCATGTCAAATTAAGAAGAATGTTATGTCTTGGAGTCCAGTTGACTCACTTATGACATTTATACGGTCAGAGTCCAAAGTTAGTTCAATTAAGTTCTACAGGCAATCGTTTCACTGTTAAAAGCGGTACAGCTTAGTAATATCGGAAAAAAATCACTAACTACATGTTGGTACGAAAATGTGACGCAACTGTTGTAACTCAAACGGACTGACACCGTTAGAAAGTCGATGAAATGTAGTTTTTGAAACTGTCTCTATTTCTTCAGCGCGAACTAAGGGCTAGGATTGGTCCCACAGTAAAAAATGACTTACTTATCTTAATTTTTAAATAGAGCGCTACCACAGCGCCCAGTGTAATCGCTGAGTTCCAGCAATCACGTCAAGTTAAGAACAATGGTATTTCTTGGGGTCCAGTTGGCTCACTTATCACATTTATAAAGTCACAGTTCAGAATGAGTTCAAATAAGTCCCATAGTCAATCGCTTCACTGTTAAAAGCGATACAACTTAGTAATATCGGAAAAAAATATCTAAACACATGTTGGTACGAATATGTGACGCAACCGTTGTAACTCAAACGGATTGACACCGTTAGAAAGTCAATGAAATGTTGTTTTGGAAACTGTCTGTACTTCTTCAGCGCGCACTAACGGCTGATAGCCTTGTGGTAGAGCGTTCGCTTTCAGTGCGGGAGGTCTTGGGTTCAAACCCTGGCCGAGTCATGCCAGAGACTATAAAAGTGTGAATCTATCCTTTCTGCTTAGCGTTCAGCATGAGAATAGGATTGATATCTTAGGCGGTTGTCTAGTTGAGCGATTGCTGTGCTTTCACGACTTTCGTAGCTCAAATGGGAGCTTTAAATGCGGTAGGACCGCCTTCGCAGGACCCTCGTTGATAGCAGTACAAATAGGAACTGATGAGGCTATCCTGGGTAAATAATAGTAAATAATAGTAATAATCATAATAATTGGTCCCACAGTAAAAAATGACTTTCTTTTCTTAATTTTTAAATGAAGCGCTACCACAGCGCCCAATGTAACCGCTGAGTTTCGGCAATCATGTCAAATTATGAAGAATGTTACTTCTTGGAGTCCAATTGTCTCACTTATCACACTTATAAGGTCACAGTCCAAAATCAGTTCATTTAAGTGCCACAGTCAATCGTTTCACTGTTAAAAGCGATACAACCTAGTAATATCAGAAAAACATCCCTAAATACATGTTGGTACGAAAATGTGACGCAACCGTTGTAACTCAAACGGATTGACACCGTTAGAAAGTCAATGAAATGTAGTATTTGAATCTCTCTCTATTTTTTCAGCGCGAACTAACGGCTAGGATTGGTCCCACAGTAAAAAATGGTTTATTTATCTCAATTTTCAAATAAAGTGCTTCCACAGCACCCAGTGTAATCGCTGAGTTCCAGCAATCATGTCAAATTAAGATCAACGTTATTTCTTGAAGTCAAACTGGCTTATTTATCACATTTATAAGGTCAAAGTCCAAAATCAGTTCAATTAAGTCCCTCAGTCAAACGTTTCACTTTTAAAAGCGATCTAACCTAGTAATACCTGAATAATACCGCTAAATATATGTTCGTACGAATATTTGACGCAACCGTTGTAACTCAAACGGATTGATACCGCTAGAAAGTCAATGAAATTTGATTTTGAAACTGTTCCTATTTATTCAGCGCGTGCTAACGGCCAGGATTGGTCCCACAGTAATTATGACTTATTTATCTAAGTTTTTAAATGAAGCGCTACCACAGCGCCCATTGTAATCGTGGAATTCCATCAATCATGTCAAATTAAGAGGAATGTTATTTCTGGGTGTCTAATTGGCTCATTTATTACATTTATAAGGTCACAGTCCAAAACCAGTTCATTTAAGTGCCACAGTCAATCGTTTCACTGATAAAATCGATACAACCTAGTAATATGAAAAAAATATGGCTAAATACAAGTTTGTACGAATATGTCACGCAACCGTTGTAACTGAAGGGGATTGATACCGGTAGAAAGTCAATGAAGTGCGGTTTTGGAAACTGTCGCTATTTCTTCTGCGCTCGATAACGGCTAGGATTCGTCCTACGGTAAAGAATGACTTATTTATCTAAATTTTTAAATGAAGCGCTACCACAGCGCCCAGTGCAATCGCTGAATTCCGGCAATCACGTCAAATTAAGAAGAATGTTATTTCTTGGGGTCCAATTGTCTCATTTATAAGGTCAAAGTCTACAATCAGTTCAATTAAGTCCCACAGTCAAACGTTTCACTGTTAAAAGCGATGCAACCTAGTAATATCCGAACACTATCGCTCAATACATGTTGGTACAAATATGTGACGAAACCGTTGTAACTCAAACAGATTTATACCGCTAGAAATTCAATGAAATGTAGTTTTGAAACTGTTCCTATTTATTCAGCGCGTGCTTACGGCCAGGATTGGTACCACAGTAAGAAATGACTTATTTATCTAAATTTTTAAATGAAGCGCTACCACAGCGCCCAGTGTAATCGCTGAATTCCATCAATCACGTCAAATTAAGAAGAATGTTAATTCTTGGGATCCTATTGCCTCAGTTATCACATTTATCAGGTCACAGTCCAAAGTTAGTTCATTTAAGTGCCACAGTCAATCGTTTCACTGTTAAAAGCGATACAACCTAGTAATATCAGAAAAACATCCCTAAATACATGTTGGTACGAAAATGGGACGCAACCGTTGTAACTCAAACGGATTGGCACCGTCAGAAATCAATGAAATGTAGTATTTGAATCTCTCTCTATTTTTTCAGCGCGAACTAACGGCTAGGATTGGTCCCACAGAAAAAAATGGTTTATTTATCTTAATTTTCAAATAAAGTGCTACCACAGCACCCAGTGTAATCGCTGAGTTCCAGCAATCATGTCAAATTAAGATCAACGATATTTCTTGAAGTCAAACTGGCTTATTTATCACATTTATAAGGTCAAAGTCTACAATCAGTTCAATTAAGTCCCACAGTCAAACGTTTCACTGGTAAAAGCGATGCAACCTAGTAATATCCGAACACTATCGCTAAATACATGTTAGTACGAATATGTGACACAACCATTGTAACTCAAAATGACTGACACCGTTAGCAAGTCAATGAAATGTAGTTTTTGAAACTGTTGCTATTTCTTCAGCGCGCGATAACGGCTAGGATTGGTCCCACAGTAAAGAATGAATTATCTATCTAAATTTTTAAATGAAGCACTATCACAGCGCCAGTGTAATCGCTGAGTTCTGGCAATCACGTCAAATTAAGAAGAATGTTATTTCTTGGAGTCCAATTGTCTCACTTTCACATTTATAAGGTCACAGTCCAAAGTTAGTTCAATTAAATTCCACAGGAAATCATTTCAATGTTAAAAGCGATACAACTTAGTAAAATCGGAAAAAAATCACTAACTACATGTTGGTACGACTATGTGACGCAACCGTTGTAACTCAAACCGATTGACACCGTTAGAAAGTCAATGAAATGTAGTTTTGGAAACTGTCTCTACTTCTTCAGCACGAACTAACGGCTAGGATTGGTCCCACAGTAAAGAATGACTTATTTATCTTAATTTTTATATGAAGCGCTACCACAGCGCCCAGTGCAATCGCTGAATTCCGGCAATCACGTCAAATTAAGATCAACGTTATTTCTTGAAGTCAAACTGGCTTATTTATCACATTTATAAGGTCAAAGTCCACAATCAGTTCAATTAAGTCCCACAGTCAAACGTTTCACTGTTAAAAGCGATGCAACCTAGTAATATCCGAACACTATCGCTAAATACATGTTGGTACAAATATGTGACGCAACCGTTGTAACTCAAACGGATTTATACCGCTAGAAATTCAATGAAATGTAGTTTTGGAAACTGTTCCTATTTATTCAGCGCGTGCTTACGGCCAGGATTGGTCCCACAGTAAGAAATGACTTATTTATCTAAATTTTTAAATGAAGCGCTACCACAGCGCCCAGTGTAATCGATGAATTCCATCAATCACGTCAAATTAAGAAGAATGTTAATTCTTGGGATCCTATTGCCTCAGTTATCACATTTATCAGGTCACAGTCCAAAGTTAGTTCAATTAAGTCCCACAGTCAATCGTTTGACTGTTAAAAGCGATTCAACCTAGTAATATCAGAAAAATATCGCTAAATACATGTTAGTACGAATATGTGACCCAACCGTTGTAACTCAAACGGACTGACACCGTTAGAAATTCAATGAAATGTAGTTTTTGAACCCGTCGCTATTTCTTCAGCGCGCGCTAACGGCTAGGATTGGTCCCACAGTAAAAAATGACTTTCTTTTCTTAATTTTTAAATGAAGCGCTACCACAGCGCCCAATGTAATCGCTGAGTTTCGGCAATCATGTCAAATTATGAGCAATGTTACTTCTTGGAGTCCAATTGTCTCACTTTCACATTTATAAGGTCACAGTCCAAAGTTAGTTCAATTAAATTCCACAGGAAGTCATTTCAATGTTAAAAGCGATACAACTTAGTAATATCGGAAAAAAATCACTAACTACATGTTGGTACGACTATGTGACGCAACTGTTGTAACTCAAACCGGTTGACACCGTTAGAAAGTCAATGAAATGTAGTTTTGGAAACTGTCTCTACTTCTTCAGCACGAACTAACGGCTAGGATTGGTCCCACAGTAAAGAATGACTTATTTATCTTAATTTTTATATGAAGCGCTACAACAGCGCCCAGTGTAATCGCTGAGTTCCAGCAATCATGTCAAGTTAAGAACAACGTTATTTCTTGTAGTCAAACTGGCTTATTTATCACATTTACAAGGTCAAAGTGCACAATCAGTTCAATTTAGTCCCACAGTCAAACGTTTCACTGTTAAAAGCGAGGCAACCTAGTAATATCCGAACACTATCGCTAAATACATGTTAGTACGAATATGTGACACAACCATTGTAACTCAAAATGACTGACACCGTTAGCAAGTCAATGAAATGTAGTTTCTGAAACTGTTGCTATTTCTTCAGCGCCCGATAACGGCTTGGATTGGTCCCACAGTAAAGAATAAATTATCTATCTAAATTTTTAAATGAAGCGCTACCACAGCGCCCAGTGTAATCGCTGAATTCCATCAATCACGTCAAATTAAGAAGAATGTTAATTTTTGGGATCCTATTGCCTCATTTATCACATTTATCAGGTCACAGTCCAAAGTTAGTTCAATTAAGTCCCACAGTCAATCGTTTCACTGTTAAAAGCGATGCAACCTGGTAATATCAGAAAAATATCGCTAAATACATGTTTGTACGAATATGTGACCCAACCGTTGTAACTCAAACGGACTGACACCGTTAGGAAGTCAATGAAATGTAGTTTTTAAAACTGTTGCTATTTCTTCAGCGCGCAATAACGGCGAGGATTGGTCCAACAGTAAAGAATGACTTATCTATCTAAATTTTTAAATGAAGCACTATCACAGCGCCCAGTGTAATCGCTGAGTTCCGGCAATCATGTCAAATTAAGAAGAATGTTATGTCTTGGAGTCCAGTTGACTCACTTATGACATTTATAAGGTCACAGTCCAAAGTTAGTTCAATTAAGTTCCACAGGCAATCGTTTCACTGGTAAAAGCGGTACAACTTAGTAATGTCGGAAAAAAATCACTAACTACATGTTGGTACGAAAATGTGACGCAACTGTTGTAACTCAAACGGACTGACACCGTTAGAAAGTCGATGAAATGTAGTTTTTGAAACTGTCTCTATTTCTTCAGCGCAAACTAAGGGCTAGGATTGGTCCCACAGTAAAAAATGACTTACTTATCTTAATTTTTAAATAATGCGCTACCACAGCGCCCAGTGTAATCGCTGAGTTCCAGCAATCACATCAAGTTAAGAACAATGGTATTTCTTGGGGTCCAGTTGGCTCACTTATCACATTTATATAGTCACAGTTCAGAATGAGTTCAAAGAAGTCCCATAGTCAATCGTTTCACTGTTAAAGGCGATAGAACTTAGTAATATCGGAAAAAAAAATCTAATCACATGTTGGTACGAATATGTGACGCAACCGTTGTAACTCAAACGGATTGACACCGTTAGAAAGTCAATAAAATGTGGTTTTGGAAACTGTCTGTACTTCTTCAGCGCGCACTAACGGCTGATAGCCTTGCGGTAGAGCGTTCGCTTTCATTGCGGGAGGTCTTTGGTTCAAACCCTGGCCGAGTCATGCCAGAGACGATAAAAGTGTGAATCTATCCTTTCTGCTTAGCGTTCAGCATGAGAATAGGATTGATATCTTAGGCGGTTGTCTAGTTGAGCGATTGCTGTGCTTTTACGACTTTCGTAGCTCAAATGGGAGCTTTAAATGCGCTAGGACCGCCTTTGCAGGACCCTCGTTGATAGCAGTACCAATAGGAACTGATGAGGCTATCCTGGGTAAATAAAAGTAAATAATAGTAATAATCATAATAATTGGTCCCACAGTAAAAAATGGTTTATTTATCTTAATTTTCCAATAAAGTGCTACCACAGCACCCAGTGTAATCGCTGAATTCCAGCAATCATGTTAAATTAAGAGCAACGTTATTTCTTGTAGTCAAACTGGCTTATTTATCACATTTATAAGGTCAAAGTCCACAATCAGTTCAATTAAGTCCCACAGTCAAACGTTTCACTGTTAAAAGCGATGCAACCTAGTAATATCCGAACACTATCGCTAAATATATGTTGGTACAATTATGTGACGCAACCGTTGTAACTCAAACGGATTTATACCGCTAGAAAGTCAATGACATGTAGTTTTGGAAACTGTTCCTATTTATTCATCGCGTGCCCACGGCCAGGATTGGTCCCACAGTAAGAAATGACTTATTTATCTAAATTTTTAAATGAAGCGCTACCACAGCGCCCAGTGTAATCGCTGAATTTCGGCAATCATCTCAAATTAAGAAGAATGTTACTTCTTGGAGTCCAATTGTCTCACTTATCACACTTATAAGTTCACAGTCCAAAATCGGTTCAATTAAGTCCCACAGTCGGTCGTTTCACTGATAAAAGCGATGCAACCTAGTAATATCCGAACAGTATCGCTAAATACATGTTAGTACGAATATGTGACACAACCATTGTAACTCAAAATGACTGACACCGTTAGCAAGTCAATGAAATGTAGTTTTTGAAACTGTTGCTATTTCTTCAGCGCGCGATAACGGCTTGGATTGGTCCCACAGTAAAGAATGAATTATCTATCTAAATTTTTAAATGAAGCACTATCACAGCGCCCAGTGTAATCGCTGAGTTCTGGCAATCACGTCAAATTAAGAAGAATGTTATTTCTTGGAGTCCAATTGTCTCACTTTCACATTTATAAGGTCACAGTCTAAAGTTAGTTCAATTAAATTCCACAGGAAATCGTTTCAATGTTAAAAGCGATACAACTTAGTAATATCGGAAAAAAATCACTAACTACATGTTTGTACCAATATGTGACCCAACCGTTGTAACTCAAACGGACTGACACCGTTAGGAAGTCAATGAAATGTAGTTTTTAAAACTGTTGCTATTTCTTCAGCGCGCAATAACGGCGAGGATTGGTCCAACAGTAAAGAATGACTTATCTATCTAACTTTTTAAATGAAGCACTATCACAGCGCCCAGTGTAATCGCTGAGTTCCGGCAATCATGTCAAATTAAGAAGAATGTTATGTCTTGGAGTCCAGTTGACTCACTTATGACATTTATAAGGTCACAGTTCAGAATGAGTTCAAATAAGTCCCATAGTCAATCGTTTCACTGTTAAAGGCGATAGAACTTAGTAATATCGGAAAAAAATATCTAAACACATGTTGGTACGAATATGTGACGCAACCGTTGTAACTCAAACGGATTGACACCGTTAGAAAGTCAATAAAATGTTGTTTTGGAAACTGTCTGTACTTCTACAGCGCGCACTAACGGCTGATAGCCTTGTGGTAGAGCGTTCGCTTTCAGTGCGGGAGGTCTTCGGTTCTAACCCTGGCCGAGTCATGCCAGAGACGATAAAAGTGTGAATCTATCCTTTCTGCTTAGCGTTCAGCATGAGAATAAGATTGATATCTTAGGCGGTTGTCTAGTTGAGCTATTGCTGTGCTTTTACGACTTTTGTAGCTCAAATGGGAGCTTTAAATGCGCTAGGACCGCCTTTGCAGGACCCTCGTTGATAGCAGTACCAATAGGAACTGATGAGGCTATCCTGGGTAAATAATAGTAAATAATAGTAATAATCATAATAATTGGTCCGGCAGTAAAAAATGACTTATTTATCTTAATTTTTCAATAAAGCGCTACAACAGCGCCCAGTGTAATCGCTGAGTTCCATCAATCATGTCAAATTAAGAAGAATGTTTTTTCTTGGAGTCCAATTGTCTCACTTTCACATTTATAAGGTCACAGTCTAAAGTTAGTTCAATTAAATTCCACAGGAAATCGTTTCAATGTTAAAAGCGATACAACTTAGTAATATCGGAAAAAAATCACTAACTACATGTTTGTACGACTATGTGACGCAACCGTTGTAACTCAAACCGATTGACACAGTTAGAAAGTCAATGAAAGGTAGTTTTGGAAACTGTCTCTACTTCTTCAGCACGAACTAACGGCTAGGATTGGTCCCACAGTAAAAAATGGTTTATTTATCTTAATTTTCAAATAAAGTGCTACCACAGCACCCAGTGTAATCGCTGAGTTCCAGCAATCATGTCAAATTAAGAGCAACGTTATTTCTTGTAGTCAAACTGGCTTATTTATCACATTTATAAGGTCAAAGTCCACAATCAGTTCAATTAAGTCCCACAGTCAACCGTTTCACTGTTAAAAGCGATGCAACCTAGTAATATCCGAACACTATCGCTAAATATATGTTGGTACAATTATGTGACGCAACCGTTGTAACTCAAACGGACTTATACCGCTAGAAAGTCAATGGCATGTAGTTTTGGAAACTGTTCCTATTTATTCATCGCGTGCCCACGGCCAGGATTGGCCCCACAGTAAGAAATGACTTATTTATCTAAATTTTTAAATGAAGCGCTACCACAGCGCCCAGTGTAATCGCTGAATTCCAGCAATCATGTCAAATTAAGAAAAATTTTATTTCTTGGGGTCCAATTGTCTCATTTATCACATTTATCAGGTCACAGTCCAAAGTTAGTTCATTAAGTCCCGCAGTCAATTGTTTCGCTTTTAAAAGCGATGCAACCTAGTAATATCAGAAAAATATCGCTAAATACATGTTAGTACGAATTTGTGACGCAACTGTTGTAACTCAAACGGACTGACACCGTTAGAAAGTCGATGAAATGTAGTTTTTGAAACTGTCTCTATTTCTTCAGCGCGCGCTAACAGCTAGGATTGGTTCCACAGTAAAAAATGACTTTCTTTTCTTAACTTTTAAATGAAGCGCTACCACAGGGCCCAGTGTGATCGCTGAATTTCGGCAATCATCTCAAATTAAGAAGAATGTTACTTCTTGGAGTCCAATTGTCTCACTTATCACACTTATAAGGTCACAGTCCAAAATCGGTTCAATTAAGTCCCACAGTCGGTCGTTTCACTCTTAAAAGGGATGTAACCTAGTAATAGCGAAAAAATATCGCTAAATACATGTTGGTACGAATATGTGACGCAACCGTTGTAACTCAAACGGATTGATACCGCTAGAAAGTGAATGAAATTTGGTTTTTGAAACTGTTCTTATTTATTCAGCGCGTGCTAACGGCCAGGATTGGTCCCACAGTAATTATGATTTATTTATCTAAGTTTTTAAATGAAGCGCTACCACAGCGCCCATTGTAATCGTGGAATTCCATCAATCATGTCAAATTAGGAGGAATGTTATTTCTGGGTGTCTAATTGGCTCATTTATCACATTTATAAGGTCACAGTCCAAAACCAGTTCATTTAAGTGCCACAGTCAATCGTTTCACTGATAAAATCGATACAACCTAGTAATATGAAAAAAATATGGCTAAATACAAGTTTGTACGAATATGTCACGCAACCGTTGTAACTGAAGCGGATTGATACCGGTAGAAAGTCAATGAAGTGCGGTTTTGGAAACTGTCGCTATTTCTTCTGCGCCCGATAACGGCTAGGATTCGTCCTACGGTAAAGAATGACTTATTTATCTAAATTTTTAAATGAAGCGCTACCACAGCGCCCAGTGCAATCGCTGAATTCCGGCAATCACGTCAAATTAAGAAGAATGTTATTTCTTGGGGTCCAATATTCTCATTTATAAGGTCAAAGTCTACAATCAGTTCAATTAAGTCCCACAGTCAAACGTTTCACTGTTAAAAGCGATGCAGCCTAGTAATAACCGAACACTATCGCTAAATACATGTTGGTACAAATATGTGACGCAACCGTTGTAACTCAAACGGATTTATACCGCTAGAAATTCAATGAAATGTAGTTTTGGAAACTGTTCCTATTTATTCAGCGCGTGCTTACGGCCAGGATTGGTCCCACAGTAAGAAATGACTTATTTATCTAAAGTTTTAAATGAAGCGCTACCACAGCGCCCAGTGTAATCGCTGAATTCCATCAATCACGTCAAATTAAGAAGAATGTTAATTCTTGGGATCCTATTGCCTCAGTTATCACATTTATCAGGTCACAGTCCAAAGTTAGTTCAATTAAGTCCCACAGTCAATCGTTTGACTGTTAAAAGCGATTCAACCTAGTAATATCAAAAAAATATCGCTAAATACATGTTAGTACGAATATGTGACCCAACCCCTTGTAACTCAAACGGACTGACACCGGTAGAAATTCAATGAAATGTAGTTTTTGAACCCGTCGCTATTTCTTCAGCGCGCGCTAACGGCTAGGATTGGTCCCACAGTAAAAAATGACTTTCTTTTCTTAATTTTTAAATGAAGCGCTACCACAGCGCCCAATGTAATCGCTGAGTTTCGGCAATCATGTCAAATTATGAGGAATGTTACTTCTTGGAGTCCAATTGTCTCACTTATCACACTTATAAGGTCACAGTCCAAAATCAGTTCAGTTAAGTGCCACAGTCAATCGTTTCACTGTTAAAAGCGATACAACCTAGTAATATCAGAAAAACATCCCTAAATACATGTTGGTACGAAAATGTGACGCAACCGTTGGAACTCAAACGAATTTTTACCACTAGAAATTCAATGAAATTTAGTTTTGGAAACTGTTCCTATTTACTCAGCGCACGCTAACGGCTAGGATTGATCCCACAGTAAAATTGACTGATTTACCTAAATTTTTAAATGAAGCGCTACCACAGCGCCCAGTGTAATCGCTGAGTTCCGGCAATCATGTCAAATTAAGAAGAATGTTATTTCTTGGAGTCCAGTTGACGCACTTATGACATTTATAAGGTCTCAGTCCAAAGTTGGTTCAATTAAGTTCCACAGGCAATCGTTTTACTGTTAAAAGCGATACAACTTAGTAATATCGGAAAAAAATCACTAACTACATGTTGGTACAAATATGTGACGCAACTGTTGTAACTCAAACGGACTGACACCGTTAGAAAGTCGATGAAATGCAGTTTTTGAAACTGTCTCTAGTTCTTCAGCGCGAACTAAGGGCTAGGATTGGTCCCACAGTAAAAAATTACTTACTTATCTTAATTTTTAAATAAAGCGCTACCACAGCGCCCAGTGTAATCGCTGAGTTCTAGTAATCACCTCAAATTAAGAACAATGGTATTTCTTGGGATCCAGTTGTCTCACTTATCACATTTATCAGGTCACAGTCCAAAGTTAGTTCAATTAAGTCCCACAGTCAATCGTTTGACTGTTAAAAGCGATTCAACCTAGTAATATCAAAAAAATATCGCTAAATACATGTTAGTACGAATATGTGACCCAACCGTTGTATCTCAAACGGACTGACACCGTTAGAAATTCAATGAAATGTAGTTTTTGAACCCGTCGCTATTTCTTCAGCGCGCGCTAACGGCTTGGATTGGTCCCACAGTAAAGAATGAATTATCTATCTAAATTTTTAAATGAAGCACTATCACAGCGCCCAGTGTAATCGCTGAGTTCTGGCAATCACGTCAAATTAAGAAGAATGTTTTTTCTTGGAGTCCAATTGTCTCACTTTCACATTTATAAGGTCACAGTCTAAAGTTAGTTCAATTAAATTCCACAGGAAATCGTTTCAATGTTAAAAGCGATACAACTTAGTAATATCGGAAAAAAATCACTAACTACATGTTGGTACGACTATGTGACGCAACCGTTGTAACTCAAATCGATTGACACAGTTAGAAAGTCAATGAAAGGTAGTTTTGGAAACTGTCTCTACTTTTTCAGCACGAACTAACGGCTAGGATTGGTCCCACAGTAAAAAATGGTTTATTTATCTCAATTTTCAAATAAAGTGCTACCACAGCACCCAGTGTAATCGCTGAGTTCCAGCAATCATGTCAAATTAAAAGCAACGTTATTTCTTGTAGTCAAACTGGCTTATTTATCACATTTATAAGGTCAAAGTCCACAATCAGTTCAATTAAGTCCCACAGTCAAACGTTTCACTGTTAAAAGCGATGCAACCTAGTAATATCCGAACACTATCGCTAAATATATGTTGGTACAATTATGTGACGCAACCGTTGTAACTCAAACGGATTTATACCGCTAGAAAGTAAATGACATGTAGTTTTTGAAACTGTCTCTACTTCTTCAGCGCGAACTAACGGCCAAGATTGGTCCCACAGCAAAAAATGACTTATTTATCTAAGTTTTAAAGTGAAGCGCTACCACAGCGCCCGGTGCAATCGCTGAGTTCCGGCAATCACGTCAAATTAAGAATGATTGTTAATTCTTGGGGTCCAATTGTCTCATTTATCACATTTATCAGGTCACAGTCCAAATTTAATTCAATTAAGTCCCACAGTCAATCGTTTCACTGTTAAAAGCGATGCAACCTGGTAATATCAGAAAAATATCGCTAAATACATGTTTGTACGAATATGTGACCCAACCGTTGTAACTCAAACGGACTGACACTGTTAGGACGTCAATGAAATGTAGTTTTTAAAACTGTTGCTATTTTTTCAGCGTGCAATAACGGCGAGGATTGGCCCAACAGTAAAAAATGACTTATCTATCTAAATTTTTAAAGTGAAGCGCTACCACAGCGCCCGGTGCAATCGCTGAGTTCCGGCAATCACGTCAAATTAAGAAGAATGTTATGTCTTGGAGTCCAGTTGACTCACTTATGACATTTATAAGGTCACAGTCCAGAGTTAGTTCAATTAAGTTCCACAGGCAATCGTTTCACTGTTAAAAGCGGTACAACTTAGTAATATCGGAAAAAAATCACTAACTACATGTTGGTACGAAAATGTGACGCAACTGTTGCAACTCAAACGGACTGGCACCGTTAGAAAGTCGATGAAATGTAGTTTTTGAAACTGTCTCTATTTCTTTAGGGCGAACTAAGGGCTAGGATTGGTCCCACAGTAAAAAATTACTTACTTATCTTAATTTTTAAATAAAGCGCTACCACAGCGCCCAGTGTAATCGCTGAGTTCCAGTAATCACCTCAAATTAAGAACAATGGTATTTCTTGGGATCCAGTTGGCTCACTTATCACATTTATAAAGTCACAGTCCAGAATGAGTTCAAATAAGTCCCATAGTCAATCGTTTCACTGTTAAAAGCGGTACAACTTAGTAATATCGGAAAAAAATCACTAACTACATGTTGGTACGAAAATGTGACGCAACTGTTGTAACTCAAACGGACTGGCACCGTTAGAAAGTCGATGAAATGTAGTTTTTGAAACTGTCTCTATTTCTTTAGGGCGAACTAAGGGCTAGGATTGGTCCCACAGTAAAAAATTACTTACTTATCTTAATTTTTAAATAAAGCGCTACCACAGCGCCCAGTGTAATCGCTGAGTTCCAGTAATCACCTCAAATTAAGAACAATGGTATTTCTTGGGATCCAGTTGGCTCACTTATCACATTTATAAAGTCACAGTCCAGAATGAGTTCAAATAAGTCCCATAGTCAATCGTTTCACTGTTAAAAGCGATGCAACCTGGTAATATCGGAAAAAGATATCTAAACACATGTTGGTACGAATATGTGACGCAACCGTTGTAACTTAAACGAATTGACACCGTTAGAAAGTCAATGAAATGTAGTTTTGGAAACTGTCTCTACTTCTTCAGCGCGAACTAACGGCCAGGATTGGTCCCACAGCAAAAAATGACTTATTTATCTAAGTTTTAAAGTGAAGCGCTACCACAGCGCCCGGTGCAATCGCTGAGTTCCGGCAATCACGTCAAATTAAGAATGATTGTTAATTCTTGGGGTCCAATTGTCTCATTTATCACATTTATCAGGTCACAGTCCAAATTTAATTCAATTAAGTCCCACAGTCAATCGTTTCACTGTTAAAAGCGATCCAACCTGGTAATATCAGAAAAATATCGCTAAATACATGTTTGTACGAATATGTGACCCAACCGTTGTAACTCAAACGGACTGACACTGTTAGGACGTCAATGAAATGTAGTTTTTAAAACTGTTGCTATTTCTTCAGCGTGCAATAACGGCGAGGATTGGCCCAACAGTAAAGAATGACTTATCTATCTAAATTTTTAAATGAAGCACTATCACAGCGCCCAGTGTAATCGCTGAGTTCCGGTAATCATGTCAAATTAAGAAGAATGTTATGTCTTGGAGTCAAGTTGACTCACTTATGACATTTATAAGGTCACAGTCCAAAGTTAGTTCAATTAAGTTCCACAGGCAATCGTTTCACTGTTAAAAGCGGTACAACTTAGTAATATCGGAAAAATTTCACTAACTACATGTTGGTACGAAAATGTGACGCAACTGTTGTAACTCAAACGGACTGGCACCGTTAGAAAGTCGATGAAATGTAGTTTTTGAAACTGTCTCTATTTCTTTAGGGCGAACTAAGGGCTAGGATTGGTCCCACAGTAAAAAATGACTGACTTATCTTAATTTTTAAATAAAGCGCTACAACAGCGCCCAGTGTAATCGCTGAGTTCAAGCAATCACGTCAAATTAAGAACAATGGTATTTCTTGGGGTCCAGTTGGCTCACTTATCACATTTATAAAGTCACAGTTCAGAATGAGTTCAAATAAGTCCCATAGTCAATCGTTTCACTGTTAAAAGCGATACAACTTAGAAATATCGGAAAAAAAATATCTAAACACATGTTGGTACGAATATGTGACCCAACCCTTGTAACTCAAACGGACTGACACCGTTAGAAATTCAATGAAATGTAGTTTTTGAACCTGTCGCTATTTCTTCAGCGCGCGCTAACGGCTAGGCTTGGTCCCACAATAAAAAAAGACTTTCTTTTCTTAACTTTTAAATGAAGCGCTACCACAGCGCCCAGTGTGATCGCTGAGTTTTGGCAATCATGTCAAATTAAGAAGAATGTTATTTCTTGTAGTCCAGTTGACTCACTTATGACATTTATAAGGTCAGAGTCCAAACTTAGTTCAATTAAGTTCCACAGGCAATCGTTTCACTGTTAAAAGCGGTACAACTTAGTAATATCGGAAAAAAAACACTAACTACATGTTGGTACGAATATGTGACCCAACCGTTGTAACTCAAACGGACTGACACCGTTAGGAAGTCAATGAAATGTAGTTTTTAAAACTGTTGCTATTTCTTCAGCGCGAACTAACAGCTAGGATTGGTCCCACAGTAAAAAATGACTTACTTATCTTAATTTTTAAATAAAGCGCTACCACAGCGCCCAGTGTAATCACTAAGTTCCAGTAATCACGTCAAATTAAGAACAATGGTATTTCTTGGGGTCCAGTTGGCTCACTTATTACATTTATAAAGTCACAGTCCAGAATGAGTTCAAATAAGTCCCATAGTCAATCATTTCACTGTTAAAAGCGATACAACATAGTAATATCGGAAAAGATATCTAAACACATGTTGGTACGAATATGTGACGAAACCGTTGTAACTCAAACGGATTGACACCGTTAGAAAGTCAATGAAATGTAGTTTTGGAAACTGTCTCTACTTCTTCAGCGCGAACTAACGGCCAGGATTGGTCCCACAGTAAAAAATGACTTATTTATCTTAATTTTTAAATAAAGCGCTACAACAGCGCACAGTGTAATCGCTGCGTTTGAACAATCATGTCAAATTGAGAAGAATGTTAATTCTTGTAGTCAAAAAGGCTCTTTTATCACATTTATAAGGTCAAAGTCCAAAATCAGTTCACTTAAATCCCTCAGTCAAACGTTTCACTTTTAAAAGCGATCTAACCTAGTAATACCCGAATAATACCGCTAAATATATGTTCGTACGAATATTTGACGCAACCGTTGTAACTCAAACGAATTTATACCACTAGAAAGTCAATGAAATGTAGTTTTGGAAGTTGTTCCTATTTACTCAGCGCGTGCTAACGGCCAGGATTGTTCCCGCAGCAAAAAATGACTTATTTATCTAAGTTTTAAAGTGAAGCGCAACCACAGCGCCCGGTGCAATCGCTGAGTTCCATCAATCATGTCAAATTAAGAAGAATGTTTTTTCTTGGAGTCCAATTGTCTCACTTTCACATTTATAAGGTCACAGTCTAAAGTTAGTTCAATTAAATTCCACAGGAAATCGTTTCAATGTTAAAAGCGATACAACTTAGTAATATCGGAAAAAAATCACTAACTACATGTTTGTACGACTATGTGACGCAACCGTTGTAACTCAAACCGATTGACACAGTTAGAAAGTCAATGAAAGGTAGTTTTGGAAACTGTCTCTACTTCTTCAGCACGAACTAACGGCTAGGATTGGTCCCACAGTAAAAAATGGTTTATTTATCTTAATTTTCAAATAAAGTGCTACCACAGCACCCAGTGTAATCGCTGAGTTCCAGCAATCATGTCAAATTAAGAGCAACGTTATTTCTTGTAGTCAAACTGGCTTATTTATCACATTTATAAGGTCAAAGTCCACAATCAGTTCAATTAAGTCCCACAGTCAACCGTTTCACTGTTAAAAGCGATGCAACCTAGTAATATCCGAACACTATCGCTAAATATATGTTGGTACAATTATGTGACGCAACCGTTGTAACTCAAACGGACTTATACCGCTAGAAAGTCAATGGCATGTAGTTTTGGAAACTGTTCCTATTTATTCATCGCGTGCCCACGGCCAGGATTGGCCCCACAGTAAGAAATGACTTATTTATCTAAATTTTTAAATGAAGCGCTACCACAGCGCCCAGTGTAATCGCTGAATTCCAGCAATCATGTCAAATTAAGAAAAATTTTATTTCTTGGGGTCCAATTGTCTCATTTATCACATTTGTCAGGTCACAGTCCAAAGTTAGTTCATTAAGTCCCGCAGTCAATTGTTTCGCTTTTAAAAGCGATGCAACCTAGTAATATCAGAAAAATATCGCTAAATACATGTTAGTACGAATTTGTGACGCAACTGTTGTAACTCAAACGGACTGACACCGTTAGAAAGTCGATGAAATGTAGTTTTTGAAACTGTCTCTATTTCTTCAGCGCGCGCTAACAGCTAGGATTGGTTCCACAGTAAAAAATGACTTTCTTTTCTTAACTTTTAAATGAAGCGCTACCACAGGGCCCAGTGTGATCGCTGAATTTCGGCAATCATCTCAAATTAAGAAGAATGTTACTTCTTGGAGTCCAATTGTCTCACTTATCACACTTATAAGGTCACAGTCCAAAATCGGTTCAATTAAGTCCCACAGTCGGTCGTTTCACTCTTAAAAGGGATGTAACCTAGTAATAGCGAAAAAATATCGCTAAATACATGTTGGTACGAATATGTGACGCAACCGTTGTAACTCAAACGGATTGATACCGCTAGAAAGTGAATGAAATTTGGTTTTTGAAACTGTTCTTATTTATTCAGCGCGTGCTAACGGCCAGGATTGGTCCCACAGTAATTATGATTTATTTATCTAAGTTTTTAAATGAAGCGCTACCACAGCGCCCATTGTAATCGTGGAATTCCATCAATCATGTCAAATTAGGAGGAATGTTATTTCTGGGTGTCTAATTGGCTCATTTATCACATTTATAAGGTCACAGTCCAAAACCAGTTCATTTAAGTGCCACAGTCAATCGTTTCACTGATAAAATCGATACAACCTAGTAATATGAAAAAAATATGGCTAAATACAAGTTTGTACGAATATGTCACGCAACCGTTGTAACTGAAGCGGATTGATACCGGTAGAAAGTCAATGAAGTGCGGTTTTGGAAACTGTCGCTATTTCTTCTGCGCCCGATAACGGCTAGGATTCGTCCTACGGTAAAGAATGACTTATTTATCTAAATTTTTAAATGAAGCGCTACCACAGCGCCCAGTGCAATCGCTGAATTCCGGCAATCACGTCAAATTAAGAAGAATGTTATTTCTTGGGGTCCAATATTCTCATTTATAAGGTCAAAGTCTACAATCAGTTCAATTAAGTCCCACAGTCAAACGTTTCACTGTTAAAAGCGATGCAGCCTAGTAATAACCGAACACTATCGCTAAATACATGTTGGTACAAATATGTGACGCAACCGTTGTAACTCAAACGGATTTATACCGCTAGAAATTCAATGAAATGTAGTTTTGGAAACTGTTCCTATTTATTCAGCGCGTGCTTACGGCCAGGATTGGTCCCACAGTAAGAAATGACTTATTTATCTAAAGTTTTAAATGAAGCGCTACCACAGCGCCCAGTGTAATCGCTGAATTCCATCAATCACGTCAAATTAAGAAGAATGTTAATTCTTGGGATCCTATTGCCTCAGTTATCACATTTATCAGGTCACAGTCCAAAGTTAGTTCAATTAAGTCCCACAGTCAATCGTTTGACTGTTAAAAGCGATTCAACCTAGTAATATCAAAAAAATATCGCTAAATACATGTTAGTACGAATATGTGACCCAACCCCTTGTAACTCAAACGGACTGACACCGGTAGAAATTCAATGAAATGTAGTTTTTGAACCCGTCGCTATTTCTTCAGCGCGCGCTAACGGCTAGGATTGGTCCCACAGTAAAAAATGACTTTCTTTTCTTAATTTTTAAATGAAGCGCTACCACAGCGCCCAATGTAATCGCTGAGTTTCGGCAATCATGTCAAATTATGAGGAATGTTACTTCTTGGAGTCCAATTGTCTCACTTATCACACTTATAAGGTCACAGTCCAAAATCAGTTCAGTTAAGTGCCACAGTCAATCGTTTCACTGTTAAAAGCGATACAACCTAGTAATATCAGAAAAACATCCCTAAATACATGTTGGTACGAAAATGTGACGCAACCGTTGGAACTCAAACGAATTTTTACCACTAGAAATTCAATGAAATTTAGTTTTGGAAACTGTTCCTATTTACTCAGCGCACGCTAACGGCTAGGATTGATCCCACAGTAAAATTGACTGATTTACCTAAATTTTTAAATGAAGCGCTACCACAGCGCCCAGTGTAATCGCTGAGTTCCGGCAATCATGTCAAATTAAGAAGAATGTTATTTCTTGGAGTCCAGTTGACGCACTTATGACATTTATAAGGTCTCAGTCCAAAGTTGGTTCAATTAAGTTCCACAGGCAATCGTTTTACTGTTAAAAGCGATACAACTTAGTAATATCGGAAAAAAATCACTAACTACATGTTGGTACAAATATGTGACGCAACTGTTGTAACTCAAACGGACTGACACCGTTAGAAAGTCGATGAAATGCAGTTTTTGAAACTGTCTCTAGTTCTTCAGCGCGAACTAAGGGCTAGGATTGGTCCCACAGTAAAAAATTACTTACTTATCTTAATTTTTAAATAAAGCGCTACCACAGCGCCCAGTGTAATCGCTGAGTTCTAGTAATCACCTCAAATTAAGAACAATGGTATTTCTTGGGATCCAGTTGTCTCACTTATCACATTTATCAGGTCACAGTCCAAAGTTAGTTCAATTAAGTCCCACAGTCAATCGTTTGACTGTTAAAAGCGATTCAACCTAGTAATATCAAAAAAATATCGCTAAATACATGTTAGTACGAATATGTGACCCAACCGTTGTATCTCAAACGGACTGACACCGTTAGAAATTCAATGAAATGTAGTTTTTGAACCCGTCGCTATTTCTTCAGCGCGCGCTAACGGCTTGGATTGGTCCCACAGTAAAGAATGAATTATCTATCTAAATTTTTAAATGAAGCACTATCACAGCGCCCAGTGTAATCGCTGAGTTCTGGCAATCACGTCAAATTAAGAAGAATGTTTTTTCTTGGAGTCCAATTGTCTCACTTTCACATTTATAAGGTCACAGTCTAAAGTTAGTTCAATTAAATTCCACAGGAAATCGTTTCAATGTTAAAAGCGATACAACTTAGTAATATCGGAAAAAAATCACTAACTACATGTTGGTACGACTATGTGACGCAACCGTTGTAACTCAAATCGATTGACACAGTTAGAAAGTCAATGAAAGGTAGTTTTGGAAACTGTCTCTACTTTTTCAGCACGAACTAACGGCTAGGATTGGTCCCACAGTAAAAAATGGTTTATTTATCTCAATTTTCAAATAAAGTGCTACCACAGCACCCAGTGTAATCGCTGAGTTCCAGCAATCATGTCAAATTAAAAGCAACGTTATTTCTTGTAGTCAAACTGGCTTATTTATCACATTTATAAGGTCAAAGTCCACAATCAGTTCAATTAAGTCCCACAGTCAAACGTTTCACTGTTAAAAGCGATGCAACCTAGTAATATCCGAACACTATCGCTAAATATATGTTGGTACAATTATGTGACGCAACCGTTGTAACTCAAACGGATTTATACCGCTAGAAAGTAAATGACATGTAGTTTTTGAAACTGTCTCTACTTCTTCAGCGCGAACTAACGGCCAAGATTGGTCCCACAGCAAAAAATGACTTATTTATCTAAGTTTTAAAGTGAAGCGCTACCACAGCGCCCGGTGCAATCGCTGAGTTCCGGCAATCACGTCAAATTAAGAATGATTGTTAATTCTTGGGGTCCAATTGTCTCATTTATCACATTTATCAGGTCACAGTCCAAATTTAATTCAATTAAGTCCCACAGTCAATCGTTTCACTGTTAAAAGCGATGCAACCTGGTAATATCAGAAAAATATCGCTAAATACATGTTTGTACGAATATGTGACCCAACCGTTGTAACTCAAACGGACTGACACTGTTAGGACGTCAATGAAATGTAGTTTTTAAAACTGTTGCTATTTTTTCAGCGTGCAATAACGGCGAGGATTGGCCCAACAGTAAAAAATGACTTATCTATCTAAATTTTTAAAGTGAAGCGCTACCACAGCGCCCGGTGCAATCGCTGAGTTCCGGCAATCACGTCAAATTAAGAAGAATGTTATGTCTTGGAGTCCAGTTGACTCACTTATGACATTTATAAGGTCACAGTCCAGAGTTAGTTCAATTAAGTTCCACAGGCAATCGTTTCACTGTTAAAAGCGGTACAACTTAGTAATATCGGAAAAAAATCACTAACTACATGTTGGTACGAAAATGTGACGCAACTGTTGCAACTCAAACGGACTGGCACCGTTAGAAAGTCGATGAAATGTAGTTTTTGAAACTGTCTCTATTTCTTTAGGGCGAACTAAGGGCTAGGATTGGTCCCACAGTAAAAAATTACTTACTTATCTTAATTTTTAAATAAAGCGCTACCACAGCGCCCAGTGTAATCGCTGAGTTCCAGTAATCACCTCAAATTAAGAACAATGGTATTTCTTGGGATCCAGTTGGCTCACTTATCACATTTATAAAGTCACAGTCCAGAATGAGTTCAAATAAGTCCCATAGTCAATCGTTTCACTGTTAAAAGCGGTACAACTTAGTAATATCGGAAAAAAATCACTAACTACATGTTGGTACGAAAATGTGACGCAACTGTTGTAACTCAAACGGACTGGCACCGTTAGAAAGTCGATGAAATGTAGTTTTTGAAACTGTCTCTATTTCTTTAGGGCGAACTAAGGGCTAGGATTGGTCCCACAGTAAAAAATTACTTACTTATCTTAATTTTTAAATAAAGCGCTACCACAGCGCCCAGTGTAATCGCTGAGTTCCAGTAATCACCTCAAATTAAGAACAATGGTATTTCTTGGGATCCAGTTGGCTCACTTATCACATTTATAAAGTCACAGTCCAGAATGAGTTCAAATAAGTCCCATAGTCAATCGTTTCACTGTTAAAAGCGATGCAACCTGGTAATATCGGAAAAAGATATCTAAACACATGTTGGTACGAATATGTGACGCAACCGTTGTAACTTAAACGAATTGACACCGTTAGAAAGTCAATGAAATGTAGTTTTGGAAACTGTCTCTACTTCTTCAGCGCGAACTAACGGCCAGGATTGGTCCCACAGCAAAAAATGACTTATTTATCTAAGTTTTAAAGTGAAGCGCTACCACAGCGCCCGGTGCAATCGCTGAGTTCCGGCAATCACGTCAAATTAAGAATGATTGTTAATTCTTGGGGTCCAATTGTCTCATTTATCACATTTATCAGGTCACAGTCCAAATTTAATTCAATTAAGTCCCACAGTCAATCGTTTCACTGTTAAAAGCGATCCAACCTGGTAATATCAGAAAAATATCGCTAAATACATGTTTGTACGAATATGTGACCCAACCGTTGTAACTCAAACGGACTGACACTGTTAGGACGTCAATGAAATGTAGTTTTTAAAACTGTTGCTATTTCTTCAGCGTGCAATAACGGCGAGGATTGGCCCAACAGTAAAGAATGACTTATCTATCTAAATTTTTAAATGAAGCACTATCACAGCGCCCAGTGTAATCGCTGAGTTCCGGTAATCATGTCAAATTAAGAAGAATGTTATGTCTTGGAGTCAAGTTGACTCACTTATGACATTTATAAGGTCACAGTCCAAAGTTAGTTCAATTAAGTTCCACAGGCAATCGTTTCACTGTTAAAAGCGGTACAACTTAGTAATATCGGAAAAATTTCACTAACTACATGTTGGTACGAAAATGTGACGCAACTGTTGTAACTCAAACGGACTGGCACCGTTAGAAAGTCGATGAAATGTAGTTTTTGAAACTGTCTCTATTTCTTTAGGGCGAACTAAGGGCTAGGATTGGTCCCACAGTAAAAAATGACTGACTTATCTTAATTTTTAAATAAAGCGCTACAACAGCGCCCAGTGTAATCGCTGAGTTCAAGCAATCACGTCAAATTAAGAACAATGGTATTTCTTGGGGTCCAGTTGGCTCACTTATCACATTTATAAAGTCACAGTTCAGAATGAGTTCAAATAAGTCCCATAGTCAATCGTTTCACTGTTAAAAGCGATACAACTTAGAAATATCGGAAAAAAAATATCTAAACACATGTTGGTACGAATATGTGACCCAACCCTTGTAACTCAAACGGACTGACACCGTTAGAAATTCAATGAAATGTAGTTTTTGAACCTGTCGCTATTTCTTCAGCGCGCGCTAACGGCTAGGCTTGGTCCCACAATAAAAAAAGACTTTCTTTTCTTAACTTTTAAATGAAGCGCTACCACAGCGCCCAGTGTGATCGCTGAGTTTTGGCAATCATGTCAAATTAAGAAGAATGTTATTTCTTGTAGTCCAGTTGACTCACTTATGACATTTATAAGGTCAGAGTCCAAACTTAGTTCAATTAAGTTCCACAGGCAATCGTTTCACTGTTAAAAGCGGTACAACTTAGTAATATCGGAAAAAAAACACTAACTACATGTTGGTACGAATATGTGACCCAACCGTTGTAACTCAAACGGACTGACACCGTTAGGAAGTCAATGAAATGTAGTTTTTAAAACTGTTGCTATTTCTTCAGCGCGAACTAACAGCTAGGATTGGTCCCACAGTAAAAAATGACTTACTTATCTTAATTTTTAAATAAAGCGCTACCACAGCGCCCAGTGTAATCACTAAGTTCCAGTAATCACGTCAAATTAAGAACAATGGTATTTCTTGGGGTCCAGTTGGCTCACTTATTACATTTATAAAGTCACAGTCCAGAATGAGTTCAAATAAGTCCCATAGTCAATCATTTCACTGTTAAAAGCGATACAACATAGTAATATCGGAAAAGATATCTAAACACATGTTGGTACGAATATGTGACGAAACCGTTGTAACTCAAACGGATTGACACCGTTAGAAAGTCAATGAAATGTAGTTTTGGAAACTGTCTCTACTTCTTCAGCGCGAACTAACGGCCAGGATTGGTCCCACAGTAAAAAATGACTTATTTATCTTAATTTTTAAATAAAGCGCTACAACAGCGCACAGTGTAATCGCTGCGTTTGAACAATCATGTCAAATTGAGAAGAATGTTAATTCTTGTAGTCAAAAAGGCTCTTTTATCACATTTATAAGGTCAAAGTCCAAAATCAGTTCACTTAAATCCCTCAGTCAAACGTTTCACTTTTAAAAGCGATCTAACCTAGTAATACCCGAATAATACCGCTAAATATATGTTCGTACGAATATTTGACGCAACCGTTGTAACTCAAACGAATTTATACCACTAGAAAGTCAATGAAATGTAGTTTTGGAAGTTGTTCCTATTTACTCAGCGCGTGCTAACGGCCAGGATTGTTCCCGCAGCAAAAAATGACTTATTTATCTAAGTTTTAAAGTGAAGCGCAACCACAGCGCCCGGTGCAATCGCTGAGTTCCGGCAATCACGTCAAATTAAGAAGATTGGTAATTCTTGGGGTCCAATTGTCTCATTTATCACATTTATTAGGTCACAGTCCAAATTTAATTCAATTAAGTCCCACAGTCAATCGTTTCACTGTTAAAAGCGATGCAACCTGTTAATATCAGAAAAATATCGCTAAATATATGTTTGTACGAATATGTGACCCAACCGTTGTAACTCAAACGCACTGACACCGCTAGGAAGTCAATGAAATGTAGTTTTTAAAACTGTTTCTATTTCTTCAGCGCGCAATAACGGCGAGGATTGGTCCAACAGTAAAGAATGACTTATCTATCTAAATTTTTAAATGAAGCACTATCACAGCGCCCAGTGTAATCGCTGAGTTCCGGCAATCATGTCAAATTAAGAAGAATGTTATGTCTTGGAGTCCAATTGACTCACTTATGACATTTATAAGGTCAGAGTCCAAAGTTAGTTCAATTAAGTTCCACAGGCAATCGTTTCACTGTTAAAAGCGGTACAACTTAGTAATATCGGAAAAAAATCACTAACTACATGTTTGTACGAAAATGTGACGCAACTGTTGTAACTCAAACGGACTGACACCGTTAGAAAGTCGATGAAATGTAGTTTTTGAAACTGTCTCTATTTCTTCAGCGCGAACTAAGGTCTAGGATTGGTCCCACAGTAAAAAATGACTTTCTTATCTTAATTTTTAAATAAAGCGCTACCACAGCGCCCAGTGTAATCGCTGAGTTTCATCAATCATGTCAAATTAAGAGCAACGTTATTTCTTGTAGTCAAACTGGCTTATTTATCACATTTATAAGGTCATAGTCCACAATCAGTTCAATTAAGTCCCACAGTAAAACGTTTCACTGTTAAAAGCGATGCAACCTAGTAATATCCGAAAAATATCGCTAAATACATGTTAGTACGAATATGTGACCCAACCCTTCTAACTCAAACGGACTGACACCGTTAGAAATTCAATGAAATGTAGTTTTTGAACCTGTCGCTATTTCTTCAGCGCGCGCTAACGGCTAGGATTGGTCCCACAGTAAAAAATGACTTATTTATCTTAATTTTTAAATAAAGCGCTACAACAGCGCACAGTGTAATCGCTGAGTTTAAACAATCATGTCAAATTGAGAAGAATGTTAATTCTTGTAGTCAAAAAGGCTCTTTTATCACATTTATAAGGTCAAAGTCCAAAATCAGTTCAATTAATTCCCTCAGTCAAGCGTTTCACTTTTAAAAGCGATCTAACCTAGTAATACCCGAATAATACCGCTAAATATATGTTCGTACGAATATTTGACGCAACCGTTGTAACTCAAACGAATTTATACCACTAGAAAGTCAATGAAATGTAGTTTTGGAAGTTGTTCCTATTTACTCAGCGCGTGCTAACGGCCAGGATTGTTCCCACAGCAAAAAATGACTTATTTATCTAAGTTTTAAAGTGAAGCGCTACCACAGCGCCCGGTGCAATCGCTGAGTTCCGGCAATCACGTGAAATTAAGAAGATTGGTAATTCTTGAGGTCCAATTGTCTCATTTATCACATTTATTAGGTCACAGTCCAAATTTAATTCAATTAAGTCCCACAGTCAATCGTTTCACTGTTAAAAGCGATGCAACCTGGTAATATCAGAAAAATATCGCTAAATATATGTTTGTACGAATATGTGACCCAACTGTTGTAACTCAAACGGACTGACACCGTTAGGAAGTCAATGAAATGTAGTTTTTAAAACTGTTTCTATTTCTTCAGCGCGCAATAACAGCGAGGATTGGTCCAACAGTAAAGAATGACTTATCTATCTAAATTTTTAAATGAAGCACTATCACAGCGCCCAGTGTAATCGCTGAGTTCCGGCAATCATGTCAAATTAAGAAGAATGTTATTTCTTGGAGTCCAGTTGACTCACTTATGACATTTATAAGGTCAGAGTCCAAAGTTAGTTCAATTAAGTTCCACAGGCAATCGTTTCACTGTTAAAAGCGATACAACTTAGTAATATCGGAAAAAAATCACTAACTACATGTTGGTACGAAAATGTGACGTAACTGTTGTAACTCAAACGGACTGACACCGTTAGAAAGTCGATGAAATGTAGTTTTTGAAACTGTCTCTATTTCTTCAGCGCGAACTAAGGGCTAGGATTGGTCCCACAGTAAAAAATGACTTACTTATCTTAATTTTTAAATAAAGCGCTACCACAGCGCCCAGTATAATCGCTGAGTTCCAGCAATCACGTCAAGTTAAGAACAATGGTATTTCTTGGGGTCCAGTTGGCTCACTTATCACAGTTATAAAGTCACAGTTCAGAATGAGTTCAAATAAGTCCCATAGTCAATCATTTCACTGTTAAAAGCGATACAACTCAGTAATATCGGAAAAAAATATCTAAACACATGTTGGTACGAATATGTGACGCAACCGTTGTAACTCAAACGGATTGACACCGTTAGAAAGTCAATGAAATGTTGTTTTGGAAACTGTCTGTACTTTTTCAGCGCGCACTAACGGCTGATAGCCTTGTGGTAGAGCGTTCGCTTTCAGTGCGGGAGGTCTTGGGTTCAAACCCTGGCCGAGTCATGCCAGAGACTCTAAAAGAGTGAATCTATCCTTTCTGCTTAGCGTTCAGCATGAGAATAGGATTGATATCTTAGGCGGTTGTCTAGTTGAGCGATTGCTGTGCTTTCACGACTTTCGTAGCTCAAATGGGAGCTTTAAATGCGCTAGGACCGCCTTCGCAGGACCCTCGTTGATAGCAGTACCAATAGGAACTGATGAGGCTATCCTGGGTAAATAATAGTAAATAATAGTAATAATCATAATAATTGGTCCCACAGTAAAAAATGACTTATTTATCTTAATTTTTAAATAAAGCGCTACAACAGCGTCCAGTGTAATCGCTGAGTTCCATCAATCATGTCAAGTTAAGAGCAACGTTATTTCTTGTAGTCAAACTGGCTTATTTATCACATTTATAAGGTCAAAGTCCACAATCAGTTCAATTAAGTCCCAAAGTCAAACGTTTCACTGTTAAAAGCGATGCAACCTAGTAATATCCGAACACTATCGCTAAATACATGTTGGTATGATTATGTGACGCAACCGTTGTAACTCAAACGGATTTATACCGCTAGAAAGTCAATGACATGTAGTTTTGGAAACTGTTCCTATTTATTCATCGCGTGCTAACGGCCAGGATTGGTCCCACAGTAAGAAATGACTTATTTATCTAAATTTTTAAATGAAGCGCTACCACAGCGCCCAGTGTAATCGCTGAATTCCAGCAATCATGTCAAATTAAGAAAAAATTTATTTCTTTGGGTCCAATTGTCTCATTTATCACATTTATCAGGTCACAGTCGAAAGTTAGTTCATTAAGTCGCTAAATACATGTTAGTACGAATATGTGACCCAACCGTTGTAACTCAAACGGACTGACACCGTTAGAAATTCAATGAAATGTAGTTTTTGAACCTGTCGCTATTTCTTCAGCGCGCGCTAACGGCTAGAATTGGTCCCACAGTAAAAAATGACTTTCTTTTCCTAATTTTTAAATGAAGCGCTACCACAGCGCCCAATGTAATCGCTGAGTTTCGGCAATCATGTCAAATTATGAAGAATGTTACTTCTTGGAGTCCAATTGTCTCACTTATCACACTTATAAGGTCACAGTCCAAAATCAGTTCATTTAAGTGCCACAGTCAATCGTTTCACTGTTAAAAGCGATACAACCTAGTAATATCAGAAAAACATCCCTAAATACATGTTGGTACGAAAATTTGACGCAACCGTTGTAACTCAAACGGATTGACACCGTTAGAAAGTCAATGAAATGTAGTATTTGAATCTCTCTCTATTTTTTCAGCGCGAACTAACGGCTAGGATTGGTCCCACAGTAAAAAATGACTTATTTATCTTATTTTTCAAATAAAGCGCTACCACAACGCCCAGTGTAATCGCTGAGTTCCAGCAATCATGTCAAATTAAGAACATTGTTATTTCTGGGGGTCCAGTTCGCTCATTTATTAGGTCACTGTCCAAAGTTAGTTCATTAAGTCCCACAGTCAATCGTTTCACTGTTAAAAGCGATGCAACCTAGTAATATCAGAAAAATATCGCTAAATACATGTTAGTACGAATATGTGACCCAACCGTTGTAACTCAAACGGACTGACACCGTTAGAAATTCAATGAAATTTAGTTTTTGAACCCGTCGCTATTTCTTCAGCGCGCGCTAACGGCTAGGATTGGTCCCACAGTAAAAAATGACTTTCTTTTCTTAATTTTTAAATGAAGCGCTACCACAGCGCCCAATGTAATCGCTGAGTTTCGGCAATCATGTCAAATTATGAAGAATGTTACTTCTTGGAGTCCAATTGTCTCACTTATCACACTTATAAGGTCACAGTCCAAAATCAGTTCATTTAAGTGCCACAGTCAATCGTTTCACTGTTAAAAGCGATACAACCTAGTAATATCGGAAAAACATCCCTAAATACATGTTGGTACGAAAATGTGACGCAACCGTTGTAACTCAAACGGATTGACACCGTTAGAAATCAATGAAATGTAGTATTTGAATCTCTCTCTATTTTTTCAGCGCGAACTAACGGCTAGGATTGGTCCCACAGTAAAAAATGACTTATTTATCTTATTTTATAAATAAAGCGCTACCACAACGCCCAGTGTAATCGCTGAGTTCCAGCAATCATGTCAAATTAAGAACATTGTTATTTCTTGGGTTCCAGTTCGCTCACTTATCACATTTATCAGGTCACAGTCCAGAATGAGTTCAATTAAGTCCCACAGTCAATCGTTTCACTGTTAAAAGCGATACAACTTGGTAATATCGGAAAAAATATCTAAACACATGTTGGTACGAATATGTGACACAACCGTTGTAACTCAAACGGATCGACACAGTTAGAAAGTCAATGAAAGGTAGTTTTGGAAACTGTCTCTACTTCTTCAGCGCGAATTAACGGCTAGGATTGGTCCCACAGTAAAAAATGGTTTATTTATCTTAATTTTCAAATAAAGTGCTACCACAGCACCCAGTGTAATCGCTGAGTTCCAGCAATCATGTCAAATTAAGATCAACGTTATTTCTTGAAGTCAAACTGGCTTATTTATCACATTTATAAGGTCAAAGTGCAAAATCAGTTCAAATTAAGTCCCTCAGTCAATCGTTTTACTTTTAAAAGCGATCTAACCTAGTAATACCCGAATAATACCGCTAAATATATGTTCGTACGAATATTTGACGCAACCGTTGTAACTCAAACGAATTTATACCACTAGAAAGTCAATGAAATGTAGTTTTGGAAGTTGTTCCTATTTACTCAGCGCGCAATAACGGCGAGGATTGGCCAACAGTAAAGAATGACTTATCTATCTAAATTTTTAAATGAAGCACTATCACAGCGCCCAGTGTAATCGCTGAATTCCGGCAATCATGTCAAATTAAGAAGAATGTTATGTCTTGGAGTCCAGTTGACTCACTTATGACATTTATAAGGTCAGAGTCCAAAGTTAGTTCAATTAAGTTCCACAGGGAATCGTTTCACTGGTAAAAGCGGTACAACTTAGTAATATCGGAAAAAAATCACTAACTACATGTTGGTTCGAAAATGTGACGCAACTGTTGTAACTCAAACGGATTGACACCGTTAGAAAGTCAATGAAATGTTGTTTTGGAAACTGTCTGTACTTCTTCAGCGCGCACTAACGGCTGATAGCCTTGTGGTAGAGCGTTTGCTTTCAGTGCGGGGGGTCTTGGGTTCAAACCCTGGCCGAGTCATGCCAGAGACTATAAAAGTGTGAATCTATCCTTTCTGCTTAGCGTTCAGCATGAGAATAGGATTGATATCTTAGGCGGTTGTCTAGTTGAGCGATTGCTGTGCTTTCACGACTTTCGTAGCACAAATGGGAGCTTTAAATGCGCTAGGACCGCCTTCGCAGGACCATCGTTGATAGCAGTACCAATAGGAACTGATGAGGCTATCCTGGGTAAATAATAGTAAATAATAGTAATAATCATAATAATTGGTCCCACAGCAAAAAAAGACTTATTTATCTAAGTTGTAAAGTGAAGCGCTACCACAGCGCCCGGTTCAATCGCTGAGTTCCAGCAATCATGTCAAATTAAGAACATTGTTATTTCTTGGGGTCCAGTTCGCTCATTTATTAGGTCACTGTCCAAAGTTAGTTTATTAAGTCCCACAGTCAATCGTTTCACTGTTAAAAGCGATACAACCAAGTAATATCAGAAAAATATCGCTAAATACATGTTAGTACGAATATGTGACCCAACCGTTGTAACTCAAACGGACTGACACCGTTAGAATTTCAATGAAATGTAGTTTTTGAACCCGTCGCTATTTCTTCAGCGCGCGCTAACGGCTAGGATTGGTCCCACAGTAAAAAATGACTTTCTTTTCTTAATTTTTAAATGAAGCGCTACCACAGCGCCCAATGTAATCGCTGAGTTTCGGCAATCATGTCAAATTATGAAGAATGTTACTTCTTGGAGTCCAATTGTCTCACTTATCACACTTATAAGGTCACAGTCCAAAATCAGTTCATTTAAGTGCCACAGTCAATCGTTTCACTGTTAAAAGCGATAAAACCTAGTAATATCAGAAAAACATCCCTAAATACATGTTGGTACGAAAATGTGACACAACCGTTGTAACTCAAACGGATTGACACCGTTAGAAATCAATGAAATGTAGTATTTGAATCTCTCTCTATTTTTTCAGCGCGAACTAACGGCTAGGATTGGTCCCACAATAAAAAATGACTTATTTATCTTATTTTATAAATAAAGCGCTACCACAACGCCCAGTGTAATCGCTGAGTTCCAGCAATCATGTCAAATTAAGAACATTGTTATTTCTTGGGGTCCAGTTCGCTCACTTATCACATTTATAAGGTCACAGTCCAGAATGAGTTCAATTAAGTCCCACAGTCAATCGTTTCACTGTTAAAAGCGATACAACTTGGTAATATCGGAAAAAATATCTAAACACATGTTGGTACGAATATGTGACACAACCGTTGTAACTCAAACGGATTGACACAGTTAGAAAGTCAATGAAAGGTAGTTTTGGAAACTGTCTCTACTTCTTCAGCGCGAACTAACGGCTAGGATTGGTCCCACAGTAAAAAATGGTTTATTTATCTTAATTTTCAAATAAAGTGCTACCACAGCACGCAGTGTAAAATCTGAGTTCCAGCAATCATGTCAAATTAAGATCAAAGTTATTTCTTGAAGTCAAACTGGCTTATTTATCACATTTATAAGGTCAAAGTCCAAAATCAGTTCAATTAAGTCCCTCAGTCAAACGTTTCACTTTTAAAAGCGATCTAACCTAGTAATACCCGAATAATACCGCTAAATATATGTTCGTACGAATATTTGACGCAACCGTTGTAACTCAAACGAATTGATACCACTAGAAAGTCAATGAAATGTAGTTTTGGAAGTTGGTCCTATTTAATCAGCGCGTGCTAACGACCAGGATTGTTCCCACAGCAAAAAATGACTTATTTATCTAAGTTTTAAAGTGAAGCGCTACCACATCGCCCGGTTCAATCGCTGAGTTCCGGCAATCACGTCAAATTAAGAAGATTGGTAATTCTTGGGGTCCAATTGTCTCATTTATCACATTTATTAGGTCACAGTCCAAATTTAATTCAATTAAGTCCCACAGTCAATCGTTTCACTGTTAAAAGCGATGCAACCTGGTAATATCAGAAAAATATCGCTAAATACATGTTTGTACGAATATGTGACCCAACCGTTGTAACTCAAACAGACTGACACCGTTAGGAAGTCAATGAAATGTAGTTTTTAAAACTGTTGCTATTTCTTCAGCGCGCAATAACGGCGAGGATTGGTCCAACAGTAAAGAATGACTTATCTATCTAAATTTTTAAATGAAGAACTATCACAGCGCCCAGTGTAATCGTGGAATTCCATCAATCATGTCAAATTAAGAGGAATGTTATTTCTGGGTGTCTAATTGGCTCATTTATCACATTTATAAGGTCACAGTCCAAAACCAGTTTATTTAAGTGCCACAGTCAATCGTTTCACTGTTAAAAGCGATGCAACCTGGTAATATCAGAAAAATATCGCTAAATACATGTTTGTACGAATATGTGACCCAACCGTTGTAACTGAAGCGGATTGATGCCGGTAGAAAGTCAATGAAGTGCGGTTTTGGAAACTGTCGCTATTTCTTCTGCGCCCGATAACGGCTAGGATTCGTCCTACGGTAAAGAATGACTTATTTATCTAAATTTTTAAATGAAGCGCTACCACAGCCCCCAGTGCAATCGCTGAATTCCGGCAATCACGTCAAATTAAGAAGAATGTTATTTCTTGGGGTCCAATTGTCTCATTTATAAGGTCAAAGTCTACAATCAGTTCAATTAAGTCCCACAGTCAAACGTTTCACTGTTAAAAGCGATGCAACCTAGTAATATCCGAACACTATCGCTAAATACATGTTGGTACAAATATGTGACGCAACCGTTGTAACTCAAACGGATTTATACCGCTAGAAATTCAATGAAATGTAGTTTTGGAAACTGTTCCTATTTATTCAGCGCGTGCTTACGGCCAGGATTGGTCCCACAGTAAGAAATGACTTATTTATCAAAATTTTTAAATGAAGCGCTACCACAGCGCCCAGTGTAATCGCTGAATTCCATCAATCACGTCAAATTAAGAAGAATGTTAATTCTTGGGATCCTATTGCCTCAGTTATCACATTTATCAGGTCAAAGTCCAAAGTTAGTTCAATTAAGTCCCACAGTCAATCGTTTGACTGTTAAAAGCGATTCAACCTAGTAATATCAGAAAAATATCGCTAAATACATGTTAGTACGAATATGTGACCCAACCGTTGTAACTCAAACGGACTGACACCGTTAGAAATTCAATGAAATGTAGTTTTTGAACCCGTCGCTATTTCTTCAGCGCGCGCTAACGGCTAGGATTGGTCCCACAGTAAAAAATGACTTTCTTTTCTTAATTTTTAAATGAAGCGCTACCACAACGCCCAGTGTAATCGCTGAGTTCCAGCAATCATGTCAAATTAAGAACATTGTTATTTCGTGGGGACCAGTTCGCTCACTTATCACATTTATAAGGTCGCAGTCCAGAATGAGTTCAATTAAGTCCCACAGTCAATCTTTTCACTGTTAAAAGCGATACAACTTAGTAATATCGGAAAAAATATCTAAACACATGTTGGTACGAATATGTTACGAAACCGTTGTAACTCAAACGGATTGACACAGTTAGAAAGTCAATGAAAGGTAGTTTTGGAAACTGCCTCTACTTCTTCAGCGCGAACTAACGGCTAGGATTGGTCCCACAGAAAAAAATGGTTTATTTATCTTAATTTTCAAATAAAGTGCTACCACAGCACCCAGTGTAATCGCTGAGTTCCAGCAATCATGTCAAATTAAGATCAACGTTATTTCTTGAAGTCAAACTTGCTTATTTATCACATTTATAAGGTCAAAGTCTACAATCAGTTCGATTAAGTCCCACAGTCAAACGTTTCACTGGTAAAAGCGATGCAACCTAGTAATATCCGAACACTATCGCTAACTACATGTTGGTACGACTATGTGACGCAACCGTTGTAACTCAAACCGATTGACACCGTTAGAAAGTCAATGAAATGTAGTTTTGGAAACTGTCTCTACTTCTTCAGCGCGAACTAACGGCTAGGATTGGTCCCACAGAAAAAAATGGTTTATTTATGTTAATTTTCAAATAAAGTGCTACCACAGCACCCAGTGTAATCGCTGAGTTCCAGCAATCATGTCAAATTTAGATCAACGTTATTTCTTGAAGTCAAACTGGCTTATTTATCACATTTATAAGGTCAAAGTCTACAATCAGTTCAATTAAGTCCCACAGTCAAACGTTTCACTGGTAAAAGCGATGCAACCTAGTAATATCCGAACACTATCGCTAAATACATGTTAGTACGAATATGTGACACAACCATTGTAACTCAAAATGACTGACACCGTTAGCAAGTCAATGAAATGTAGTTTTTGAAACTGTTGCTATTTCTTCAGCGCGCGATAACGGCTTGGATTGGTCCCACAGTAAAGAATGAATTATCTATCTAAATTTTTAAATGAAGCACTATCACAGCGCCCAGTGTAATCGCTGAGTTCTGGCAATCACGTCAAATTAAGAAAAATGTTATTTCTTGGAGTCCAATTGTCTCACTTTCACATTTATAAGGTCATAGTCCAAAGTTAGTTCAATTAAATTCCACAGGAAATCATTTCAATGTTAAAAGCGATACAACTTAGTAATAACGGAAAAAAATCACTAACTACATGTTGGTACGACTATGTGACGCAACTGTTGTAACTCAAACCGATTGACACCGTTAGAAAGTCAATGAAATGTAGTTTTGGAAACTGTCTCTACTTCTTCAGCGCGAACTAACGGCTAGGATTGGTCCCACAGTAAAGAATGACTTATTTATCTTAATTTTTATATGAAGCGCTACAACAGCGCCCAGTGTAATCGCTGAGTTCCAGCAATCATGTCAAGTTAAGTACAACGTTATTTCTTGTAGTCAAACTGGCTTATTTATCACATTTACAAGGTCAAAGTCCACAATCAGTTCAATTAAGTCCCACAGTCAAACGTTTCACTGTTAAAAGCGAGGCAACCTAGTAATATCCGAACACTATCGCTAAATACATGTTAGTACGAATATGTGACACAACCATTGTAACTCAAAAAGACTGACACCGTTAGCAAGTCAATGAAATGTAGTTTTTGAAACTGTTGCTATTTCTTCAGCGCGCGATAACGGCTTGGATTGGTCCCACAGTAAAGAATGAATTATCTATCTAAATTTTTAAATGAAGCACTATCACAGCGCCCAGTGTAATCGCTGAGTTCTGGCAATCACGTCAAATTAAGAAGAATGTTATTTCTTGGAGTCCAATTGTCTCACTTTCACATTTATAAGGTCACAGTCCAAAGTTAGTTCAATTAAATTCCACAGGAAATCATTTCAATGTTAAAAGCGATACAACTGAGTAATATCGGAAAAAAATCACTAACTACATGTTGGTACGACTATGTGACGCAACTGTTGTAACTCAAACCGATTGACACCGTTAGAAAGTCAATGAAATGTAGTTTTGGAAACTGTCTCTTCTTCTTCAGCACGAAATAACGGCTAGGATTGGTCCCTCAGTAAAGAATGACTTATTTATCTTAATTTTTATATGAAGCGCTACAACAGCGCCCAGTGTAATCGCTGAGTTCCAGCAATCATGTCAAGTTAAGAACAACGTTATTTCTTGTAGTCAAACTGGCTTATTTATCACATTTACAAGGTCAAAGTCCACAATCAGTTCAATTAAGTCCCACAGTCAAACGTTTCACTGTTAAAAGCGACGCAACCTAGTAATATCCGAACACTATCGCTAGATACATGTTGGTACGAATATGTGACGCAACCGTTGTAACTCAAACGGATTTATACCGCTAGAAATTCAATGAAATGTAGTTTTGGAAACTGTTCCTATTTATTCAGCGCGTGCTAACGGCCAGGATTGATCCCACAGTAAGAAATGACTTATTTATCTAAATTTTTAAATGAAGCGCTACCACAGCGCCCAGTGTAATCGCTGAATTCCATCAATCACGTCAAATTAAGAAGAATGTTAATTTTTGGGATCCTATTGCCTCATTTATCACATTTATCAGGTCACAGTCCAAAATTAGTTCAATTAAGTCCCACAGTCAATCGTTTGACTGTTAAAAGCTATTCAACCTAGTAATATCAGAAAAATATCGCTAAATACATGTTAGTACGAATATGTGACCCAACCATTGTAACTCAAACGGACTTACACCGTTAGCAAGTCAATGAAATGTAGTTTTTGAAACTGTTGCTATTTCTTCAGCGCGCGAAAACGGCTAGGATTGGTCCCACAGTAAAGATTGAATTATCTATCTAAATTTTTAAATGAAGCACTATCACAGCGCCCAGTGTAATCGCTGAGTTTCGGCAATCACGTCAAATTAAGAAGAATGTTATTTCTTGCAGTCCAGTTTACTCACTTATGACATTTATAAGGTCACAGTCCAAAGTTAGTTCAATTAAATTCCACAGGAAATCGTTTCAATGTTTAAAGCGATACAACTTAGTAATATCGGAAAAAAATCACTAACTACATGTTCGTACCACTATGTGACGCAACCGTTGTAACTCCAACGGATTGACACCGTTAGAAAGTCAATGAAATGTAGTTTTGGAAACTGTCTCTACTTCTTCAGCACGAACTAACGGCTAGGATTGGTCCCACAGTAAAGAATGACTTATTTATCTTAATTTTTATATGAAGCGCTACAACAGCGCCCAGTGTAATTGCTGAGTTCCAGCAATCATGTCAAGTTAAGAACAACGTTATTTCTTGTAGTCAAACTGGCTTATTTATCACATTTACAAGGTCAAAGTCCACAATCAGTTCAATTAAGTCCCACAGTCAAACGTTTCACTGTTAAAAGCGAGGCAACCTAGTAATATCCGAACACTATCGCTAAATACATGTTGGTACGAATATGTGACGCAACCGTTGTAACTCAAACGGATTTATACCGCTAGAAATTCAATGAAATGTAGTTTTGGAAACTGTTCCTATTTATTCAGCGCGTGCTAACGGCCAGGATTGCTCCCACAGTAAGAAATGACTTATTTATCTAAATTTTTAAATGAAGCGCTACCACAGCGCCCAGTGTAATCGCTGAATTTCATCAATCACGTCAAATTAAGAAGAATGTTAATTTTTGGGATCCTATTGCCTCATTTATCACATTTATCAGGTCACAGTCCAAAGTTAGTTCAATTAAGTCCCACAGTCAATCGTTTGACTGTTAAAAGCGATTCAAACTAGTAATATCAGAAAAATATCGCTAAATACATGTTAGTACGAATATGTGACCCAACCATTGTAACTCAAACGGACTTACACCGTTATCAAGTCAATAAAATGTAGTTTTTGAAACTGTTGCTATTTCTTCAGCGCGCGAAAACGGCTAGGATTGGTCCCACAGTAAAGATTGAATTATCTATCTAAATTTTTGAATGAAGCACTATCACAGCGCCCAGTGTAATCGCTGAGTTTCGGCAATCATGTCAAATTAAGAAGAATGTTATTTCTTGCAGTCCAGTTTACTCACTTATGACATTTATAAGGTCACAGTCCAAAGTTAGTTCAATTAAATTCCACAGGAAATCGTTTCAATGTTTAAAGCGATACAACTTAGTAATATCGGAAAAAAATCACTAACTACATGTTCGTACCACTATGTGACGCAACCGTTGTAACTCCAACGGATTGACACCGTTAGAAAGTCAATGAAATGTAGTTTTGGAAACTGTCTCTACTTCTTCAGCACGAACTAACGGCTAGGATTGGTCCCACAGTAAAGAATGACTTATTTATCTTAATTTTTATATGAAGCGCTACAACAGCGCCCAGTGTAATTGCTGAGTTCCAGCAATCATGTCAAGTTAAGAACAACGTTATTTCTTGTAGTCAAACTGGCTTATTTATCACATTTACAAGGTCAAAGTCCACAATCAGTTCAATTAAGTCCCACAGTCAAACGTTTCACTGTTAAAAGCGAGGCAACCTAGTAATATCCGAACACTATCGCTAAATACATGTTGGTACGAATATGTGACGCAACCGTTGTAACTCAAACGGATTTATACCGCTAGAAATTCAATGAAATGTAGTTTTGGAAACTGTTCCTATTTATTCAGCGCGTGCTAACGGCCAGGATTGCTCCCACAGTAAGAAATGACTTATTTATCTAAATTTTTAAATGAAGCGCTACCACAGCGCCCAGTGTAATCGCTGAATTTCATCAATCACGTCAAATTAAGAAGAATGTTAATTTTTGGGATCCTATTGCCTCATTTATCACATTTATCAGGTCACAGTCCAAAGTTAGTTCAATTAAGTCCCACAGTCAATCGTTTGACTGTTAAAAGCGATTCAAACTAGTAATATCAGAAAAATATCGCTAAATACATGTTAGTACGAATATGTGACCCAACCATTGTAACTCAAACGGACTTACACCGTTATCAAGTCAATAAAATGTAGTTTTTGAAACTGTTGCTATTTCTTCAGCGCGCGAAAACGGCTAGGATTGGTCCCACAGTAAAGATTGAATTATCTATCTAAATTTTTGAATGAAGCACTATCACAGCGCCCAGTGTAATCGCTGAGTTTCGGCAATCATGTCAAATTAAGAAGAATGTTATTTCTTGCAGTCCAGTTTACTCACTTATGACATTTATAAGGTCACAGTCCAAAGTTAGTTCAATTAAATTCCACAGGAAATCGTTTCAATGTTTAAAGCGATACAACTTAGTAATATCGGAAAAAAATTACTAACTACATGTTGGTACGACTATGTGACGCAACCGTTGTAACTCAAACGGATTGACACCGTTAGAAAGTCAATGAAATGTAGTTTTGGAAACTGTCTCTACTTCTTCAGCACGAACTAACGGCTAGGATTGGTCCCACAGTAAAAAATGGTTTATTTATCTTAATTTTCAAATAAAGTGCCACCACAGCACCCAGTGTAATCGCTGAGTTCCAGCAATCATGTCAAATTAAGATCAACGTTTTTTCTTGAAGTCAAACTGGCTTATTTATCGCATTTATAAGGTCAAAGTCTACAATCAGTTCAATTAAGTCCCACAGTCAAACGTTTCACTGGTAAAAGCGATGCAACCTAGTAATATCTGAACAGTATCGCTAAATACATGTTAGTACGAATATGTGACACAACCATTGTAACTCAAAATGACTGACACCGTTAGCAAGTCAATGAAATGTAGTTTTTAAAACTGTTGCTATTTCTTCAGCGCGCGAAAGCGGGTTGGATTGGTCCCACAGTAAAGAATGAATTATCTATCTAAATTTTTAAATGAAGCACTATCACAGCGCCCAGTGTAATCGCTGAGTTCTGGCAATCACGTCAAATTAAGAAGAATGTTATTTCTTGGAGTCCAATTGTCTCACTTTCACATTTATAAGGTCACAGTCTAAAGTTAGTTCAATTAAATTCCACAGCAAATCGTTTCAATGTTAAAAGCGATACAACTTAGTAATATCGGAAAAAAATCACTAACTACATGTTGGTACGACTATGTGACGCAACCGTTGTAACTCAAACCGATTGACACAGTTAGAAAGTCAATGAAAGATAGTTTTGGAAACTGCCTCTACTTCTTCAGCACAAACAAACGGCTAGGATTGGTCCCACAGTAAAAAATGGTTTATTTATCTTAATTTTCAAATAAAGTGCTACCACAGCGCCCAGTGTAATCGTTGAGTTCCGGCAATCATGTCAAATTAAGAAGAATGTTATGTCTTGGAGTCCAGTTGACTCACTTATGACATTTATAAGGTCACAGTCCAAATTTAATTCAATTAAGTCCCACAGTCAATCGTTTCACTGTTAAAAGCGATGCAACCTGGTAATATCAGAAAAATATCGCTAAATACATGTTTGTACGAATATGTGACCCAACCGTTGTAACTCAAACGGACTGACACCGTTAGGAAGTCAATGAAATGTAGTTTTTAAAACTGTTGCTATTTCTTCAGCGCGCAATAACGGCGAGGATTGGTCCAACAGTAAAGAATGACTTATCTATCTACATTTTTAAATGAAGCACTATCACAGCGCCCAGTGTAATCGCTGAGTTCCGGCAATCATGTCAAATTAAGAAGAATGTTATGTCTTGGAGTCCAGTTGACTCACTTATGACATTTATAAGGTCACAGTCCAAAGTTAGTTCAATTAAGTTCCACAGACAATCGTTTCACTGTTAAAAGCGGTACAACTTAGTAATGTCGGAAAAAAATCACTAACTACATGTTGGTACGAAAATGTCACGCAACTGTTGTAACTCAAACGGAGTGACACCGTTAGAAAGTCGATGAAATGTAGTTTTTGAAACTGTCTCTATTTCTTCAGCGCGAACTAAGGGCTAGGATTGGTCCCACAGTAAAAAATGACTTACTTATCTTAATTTTTAAATAAAGCGCTACCACAGCGCCCAGTGTAATCGCTGAGTTCCAGCAATTACATCAAGTTAAGAACAATGGTATTTTTTGGGGTCCAGTTGGCTCACTTATCACATTTATAAAGTCACAGTTCAGAATGAGTTCAAATAAGTCCCATAGTCAATCGTTTCACTGTTAAAAGCGATACAACTTAGTAATATCGGAAAAAAATATCTACACACATGTTGGTACGAATATGTGACGCAACCGTTGTAACTCAAACGGATTGACACCGTTAGAAAGTCAATAAAATGTTGTTTTGGAAACTGTCTGTACTTCTTCAGCGCGCACTAACGGCTGATAGCCTTGTGGTAGAGTGTTTGCTTTCAGTGCGGGAGGTCTTGGGTTCAAACCCTGGCCGTGTCATGCCAGACACGATAAAAGTGTGAATCTATCCTTTCTGCTTAGCGTTCAGCATGAGAATAGGATTGATATCTTAGGCGGTTGTCTAGTTGAGCGATTGCTGTGCTTTTACGACTTTCGTAGCTCAAATGGGAGCTTTAAATGCGCTAGGACCGCCTTTGCAGGACCCTCGTTGATAGCAGTACCAATAGGAACTGATGAGGCTATCCTGGGTAAATAATAGTAAATAATAGTAATAATCATAATAATTGGTCCCGCAGTAAAAAATGACTTATTTATCTTAATTTTTAAATAAAGCGCTACAACAGCGCCCAGTGTAATCGCTGAGTTCCATCAATCATGTCAAGTTAAGAGCAACGTTATTTCTTGTAGTCAAACTGGCTTATTTATCACATTTATAAGGTCAAAGTCCACAATCAGTTCAATTAAGTCCCACAGTCAAACGTTTCACTGTTAAAAGCGATGCAACCTAGTAATATCCGAACACTGTCGCGAAATATATGTTGGTACGATTATGTGACGCAACCGTTGTAACTCAAACGGATTTATACCGCTAGAAAGTCAATGACATGTAGTTTTGGAAACTGTTCCTATTTATTCATCGCGTGCTAACGGACAGGATTGGTCCCACAGTAAGAAATGACTTATTTATCTAAATTTTTAAATGAAGCGCTACCACAGCGCCCTGTGTAATCGCTGAATTCCTGCAATCATGTCAAATTAAGAAAAATTTTATTTCTTGGGGTCCAATTGTCTCATTTATCACATTTATCAGGTCACAGTCCAAAGTTAGTTCAATAAGTCCCACAGTCAATTGTTTCGCTTTTAAAAGCGATGCAACCTAGTAATATCAGAAAAATATCGCTAAATACATGTTAGTATGAATATGTGACCCAACCTTTGTAACTCAAACGGACTGACACCGTTAGAAATTCAATGAAATGTAGTTTTTGAACCTGTCGCTATTTCTTCAGCGCGCGCTAACAGCTAGGATTGGTTCCACAATAAAAAATGACTTTCTTTTCTTAACTTTTAAATGAAGCGCTATCACAGGGCCCAGTGTGATCGCTGAATTTCGGCAATCATCTCAAATTAAGAAGAATGTTACTTCTTGGAGTCCAATTGTCTCACTTATCACATTTATCAGGTCACAGTCCAAAGTTAGTTCAATAAGTCCCACAGTCAGTCGTTTCACTCTTAAAAGCGATGTAACCTAGTAATAGCGAAAAAATATCGCTAAATACATGTTGGTACGAACATGTGACGCAACCGTTGTAACTCAAACGGATTGATACGCTAGAAAGTCAATGAAATTTGGTTTTTGAAACTGTTCCTATTTATTCAGCGCGTGCTAACGGCCAGGATTGGTCCCACAGTAATTATTACTTATTTATCTAAGTTTTTAAATGAAGCGCTACCACAGCGCCCATTGTAATCGTGGAATTCCATCAATCATGTCAAATTAAGAGGAATGTTATTTCTGGGTGTCTAATTGGCTCATTTATCATATTTATAAGGTCACAGTCCAAAACCAGTTCTTTTAAGTGCCACAGTCAATCGTTTCACTGATAAAATCGATACAACCTAGTAATATGTAAAAAATATGGCTAAATACAAGTTTGTACGAATATGTCACGCAGCCGTTGTAACTGAAGCGGATTGATACCGGTAGAAAGTCAATGAAGTGCGGTTTTGGAAACTGTCGCTATTTCTTCTGCGCCCGATAACGGCTAGGATTCGTCCTACGGTAAAGAATGACTTATTTATCTAAATTTTTAAATGAAGCACTATCACAGCGCCCAGTGTAATCGATGAGTTCCAGCAATCATGTCAAATGAAGAACATTGTTATTTCGTGGGGACCAGTTCGCTCACTTATCACATTTATAAGGTCACAGTCCAGAATGAGTTGAATTAAGTCCCACAGTCAATCGTTTCACTGTTAAAAGCGATACAACTTAGTAGTATCGGAAAAAATATCTAAACACATGTTGGTACGAATATGTGACAAAACCGTTGTAACTCAAACGGATTGACACAGTTAGAAAGTCAATGAAAGGTAGTTTTGGAAACTGCCTCTACTTCTTCAGCGCGAACTAACGGCTAGGATTGGTCCCACAGTAAAAAATGGTTTATTTATCTTAATTTTCAAATAAAGTGCTACCACAGCACCCAGTGTAATCGCTGAGTTCCAGCAATCATGTCAAATTAAGATCAACGTTATTTCTTGAAGTCAAACTGGCTTATTTATCACATTTATAAGGTCAAAGTCTACAATCAGTTCAATTAAGTCCCATAGTCAAACATTTCACTGGTAAAAGCGATACAACTTAGTAATATCGGAAAAAAATCACTAACTACATGTTGGTACGACTATGTGACGCAACCGTTGTAACTCAAACCGATTGACACCGTTAGAAAGTCAATGAAATGTAGTTTTGGAAACTGTCTCTACTTCTTCAGCACGAACTAACGTCTAGGATTGGTCCCAAAGTAAAGAATGACTTATTTATCTTAATTTTTATATGAAGCGCTACAACAGCGCCCAGTGTAATCGCTGAGTTCCAGCAATCATGTCAAGTTAAGAACAACGTTATTTCTTGTAGTCCAATTGTCTCACTTTCACATTTATAAGGTCACAGTCCAAAGTTAGTTCAATTAAATTCCACAGGAAATCGTTTCAATGTTTAAAGCGATACAACTTAGTAATATCGGAAAAAAATCACTAACTACATATTGGTACGACTATGTGACGCAACCGTTGTAACTCAAACGGATTGACACCGTTAGAAAGTCAATGAAATGTACTTTTGGAAACTGTCTCTACTTCTTCAGCACGAACTAACGGCTAGGATTGGTCCCACAGTAAAGATTGAATTATCTATCTAAATTTTTGAATGAAGCACTATCACAGCGCCCAGTGTAATCGCTGAGTTTCGGCAATCATGTCAAATTAAGAAGAATGTTATTTCTTGCAGTCCAGTTTACTCACTTATGACATTTATAAGGTCACAGTCCAAAGTTAGTTCAATTAAATTCCACAGGAAATCGTTTCAATGTTTAAAGCGATACAACTTAGTAATATCGGAAAAAAATCACTAACTACATGTTGGTACGACTATGTGACGCAACCGTTGTAACTCAAACGGATTGACACCGTTAGAAAGTCAATGAAATGTAGTTTTGGAAACTGTCTCTACTTCTTCAGCACGAACTAACGTCTAGGATTGGTCCCACAGTAAAGAATGACTTATTTATCTTAATTTTTATATGAAGCGCTACAACAGCGCCCAGTGTAATCGCTGAGTTCCAGCAATCATGTCAAGTTAAGAACAACGTTATTTCTTGTAGTCCAATTGTCTCACTTTCACATTTATAAGGTCACAGTCCAAAGTTAGTTCAATTAAATTCCACAGGAAATCGTTTCAATGTTTAAAGCGATACAACTTAGTAATATCGGAAAAAAATCACTAACTACATATTGGTACGACTATGTGACGCAACCGTTGTAACTCAAACGGATTGACACCGTTAGAAAGTCAATGAAATGTACTTTTGGAAACTGTCTCTACTTCTTCAGCACGAACTAACGGCTAGGATTGGTCCCACAGTAAAAAATGGTTTATTTATCTTAATTTTCAAATAAAGTGCTACCACAGCACCCAGTGTAATCGCTGAGTTCCAGCAATCATGTCAAATTGAGATCAACGTTATTTCTTAAAGTCAAACTGGCTTATTTATCGCATTTATAAGGTCAAAGTCCACAATCAGTTCAATTAAGTCCCACAGTCAAACGTTTCACTGTAAAAAGCGAGGCAACCTAGTAATATCCGAACACTATCGCTAAATACATGTTGGTACGACTATGTGACGCAACCGTTGTAACTCAAACGGATTTATACAGCTAGAAATTCAATGAAATGTAGTTTTGGAAACTGTTCCTATTTCTTCAGCGCGTGCTAACGGCAAGGATTGGTCCCACAGTAAGAAATGACTTATTTATCTAAATTTTTAAATGAAGCGCTACCACAGCGCCCAGTGTAATCGCTGAATTCCATCAATCACGTCAAATTAAGAAGAATGTTAATTTTTGGGATCCTATTGCCTCATTTATCACATTTATCAGGTCAAAGTTCAAAGTTAGTTCAATTAAGTCCCACAGTCAATCGTTTGACTGTTAAAACCGATTCAACCTAGTAATATCAGAAAAATATCGCTAAATACAAGTTAGTACAAATATGTGACCCAACCATTGTATCTCAAACGGACTTACACCGTTAGCAAGTCAATGAAATGTAGTTTTTGAAACTGTTGCTATTTCTTCAGCGCGCGAAAACGGCTAGGATTGGTCCCACAGTAAAGATTGAATTATCTATCTAAATTTTTAAATGAAGCACTATCACAGCGCCCAGTGTAATCGCTGAGTTCTGGCAATCACGTCAAATTAAGAAGAATGTTATTTCTTGCAGTCCAATTGTCTCACTTTCACATTTATAAGGTCACAGTCCAAAGTTAGTTCAATTAAATTCCACAGGAAATCGTTTCAATGTTAAAAGCGATACAACTTAGTAATATCGGAAAAAAAAACACTAACTACATGTTGGTACGACTATGTGACGCAACCGTTGTAACTCAAACCGATTGACACCGTTAGAAAGTCAATGAAATGTAGTTTTGGAAACTGTCTCTACTTCTTCAGCACGAACTAACGGCTAGGATTGGTCCCACAGTAAAGAATGACTTATTTATCTAAATTTTTAAATGAAGCACTATCACAGCGCCCAGTGTAATCGCTGAGTTCTGGCAATCACGTCAAATTAAGAAGAATGTTATTTCTTGGAGTCCAATTGTCTCACTTTCACATTTACAAGGTCAAAGTCCACAATCAGTTCAATTAAGTCCCACAGTCAAACGTTTCACTGTTAAAAACGAGGCAACCTAGTAATATCCGAACACTATCGCTAAATACATGTTGGTACGAATATGTGACGCAACCGTTGTAACTCAAACGGATTTATACCGCTAGAAATTCAATAAAATGTAGTTTTGGAAACTGTTCCTATTTATTCAGCGCGTGCTAACGGCCAGGATTGGTTCCACAGTAAGAGATGACTTATTTATCTAAATTTTTAAATGAAGCGCTACCACAGCGCCCAGTGTAATCGCTGAATTCCATCAATCACGTCAAATTAAGAAGAATGTTAATTTTTGGGATCCTATTGCCTCATTTATCACATTTATCAGGTCACAGTCCAAAGTTAGTTCAATGAAGTCCCACAGTCAATCGTTTGACTGTTAAAAGCGATTCAACCTAGTAATATCAGAAAAATATCCCTAAATACATGTTAGTACGAATATGTGACCCAACCATTGTAACTCAAACGGACTTACACCGTTAGCAAGTCAATGAAATGTAGTTTTTGAAACTGTTGCTATTTATTAAGCGCGCGAAAACGGCTAGGATTTTTCCCACAGTAAAGATTGAATTATCTATCTAAATTTTTAAATGAAGCACTATCACAGCGCCCAGTGTAATCGCTGAGTTCCGGCAATCACGTCAAATTAAGAAGAATGTTATTTCTTGCAGTCCAGTTGACTCACTTATGACATTTATAAGGCCACAGTCCAAAGTTAGTTCAATTAAATTCCACAGGAAATCGTTTCAATGTTTAAAGCGATACAACTTAGTAATATCGGAAAAAATCACTAACTACATGTTGGTACGACTATGTGACGCAACCGTTTTAACTCAAACGGATTGACACCGTTAGAAAGTCAATGAAATGTAGTTTTGGAAACTGTCTCTACTTCTTCAGCACGAACTAACGGCTAGGATTGGTCCCACAGTAAAAAATGTCTTATTTATCTTAATTTTTAAATGAAGCGCTACAACAGCGCCCAGTGTAATCGCTGAGTTCCAGCAATCATGTCAAATTAAGAAGAATGTTATTTCTTGGACTCCCATTGTCTTACTTATAACATTTATAAAGTCACAGTCCTAAATCAGTTCAATTAAGTCCCACAGTCAATCGTTTCACTGTTAAAAGCGATGCAACCTAGTAATACCCGAATAATATCGCTAAATATATGTTCGTACGAATATTTGACGCAACCGTTTAAACTCAAACGAATTTATACCACTAGAAATTCAATAAAATGTAGTTTTGGAAACTGTTCCTATTTACTCAGCGCGTGCTAACGGCCAGGATTGGTCCTACAGCAAAAAGTGACTTATTTATCTAAATTTTAAAGTAAAGCACTACCACAGCACCCAGTGCAATCGCTGAGTTCCGGCAATCACGTCAAATTAAGAAGAGTGGTAATTCTTGGGATCCTATTGCCTCATTTATCACATTTATCAGGTCACAGTCCAAAGTTAGTTCAATTAAGTCCAACAGTCAATCGTTTGACTGTTAAATACGATTCAACCTAGTAATATCAGAAAAATATCGCTAAATACATGTTAGTACGAATATGTGACCCAACCATTGTAACTCAAAATGACTGACACCGTTAGCAAGTCAATGAAATGTAGTTTTTGAAACTGTTGCTATTTCTTTAGCGCGCGATAACGGCTTGGATTGGTCCCACAGTAAAAAATGACTTTTTTGTCTTAATTTTTAAATGAAGCGCTACCACAGTATCCAGTGTAATCGCTGAGTTCCAGCAATCACGTCAAATTAAGAAGAATGTTAATTTTTGGGATCCTATTGCCTCATTTATCACATTTATCAGGTCACAGTCCAAAGTTAGTTCAATGAAGTCCCACAGTCAATCGTTTCACTGTTAAAAGCGATGCAACCTAGTAATACCCGAATAATATCGCTAAATATATGTTCGTACGAATATTTGACGCAAAAGTTTAAACTCAAACGAATTTATACCACTAGAAATTCAATAAAATGTAGTTTTGGAAACTGTTCCTATTTACTCAGCGCGTCCTAACGGCCAGGATTGGTCCTACAGCAAAAAGTGACTTATTTATCTAAATTTTAAAGTAAAGCGCTACCACAGCACCCAGTGCAATCGCTGAGTTCCGGCAATCACGTCAAATTAAGAAGAATGGTAATTCTTAGGATCCTATTGTCTCATTTATCACATTTATCAGGTCACAGTCCAAAGTTAGTTCAATTAAGTCCAACAGTCAATCGTTTGACTGTTAAATACGATTCAACCTAGTAATATCAGAAAAATATCGCTAAATACATGTTAGTACGAATATGTGACCCAACCATTGTAACTCAAAATGACTGACAAAGTTAGCAAGTCAATGAAATGTAGTTTTTGAAACTGTTGCTATTTCTTTAGCGCGCGATAACGGCTTGGATTGGTCCCACAGTAAAAAATGACTTTTTTGTCTTAATTTTTAATTGAAGCGCTACCACAGTATCCAGTGTAATCGCTGAGTTCCAGCAATCATGTCAAGTTAAGAACAACGTTATTTCTTGTAGTCAAACTGGCTTATTTATCACATTTACAAGGTCAAAGTTCACAATCAGCTCAATTAAGTCCCACAGTCAAACGTTTCACTGTTAAAAGCGATGCAACCTAGTAATACCCGAATAATATCGCTGAATATATGTTCGTACGAATATTTGACGCAACCGTTGTAACTCAAACGGATTTATACCGCTGGAAATTCAATGAAATGTAGTTTTGGAAACTGTTCCTATTTCTTCAGCGCGCGATAACGGTTAGGATTCGTCCCACGGTAAAGAATGACTTTCTTTTCTTAATTTTTAAATGAAGCGCTACCACAGCGCCCAATGTAATCGCTGAGTTTCGGCAATCATGTCAAATTATGAGGAATGTTACTTCTTGGAGTCCAATTGTCTCACTTATCACACTTATAAGGTCACAGTCCAAAATCAGTTCATTTAAGTGCCACAGTCAATCGTTTCACTGTTGAAAGCGATACAACCTAGTAATATCAGAAAAACATCCCTAAATACATGTTGGTACGAAAATGTGACGCAACCGTTGTAACTCAAACGGATTGACACCGTTAGAAATCAATGAAATGTAGTATTTGAATCTCTCTCTATTTTTTCAGCGCGAACTAACGGCTAGGATTGGTCCCACAGTAAAAAATGACTTATTTAACTTATTTTTTAAATAAAGCGCTACCACAACGCCCAGTGTAATCGCTGAGTTCCAGCAATCATGTCAAATTAAGAACATTGTTATTTCGTGGGGACCAGTTCGCTCACTTATCACATTTATAAGGTCACAGTCCAGAATGAGTTCAATTAAGTCCCACAGTCAATCGTTTCACTGTTAAAAGCCATACAACTTAGTAGTATCGGAAAAAATATCTAAACACATGTTGGTACGAATATGTGACAAAACCGTTGTAACTCAAACGGATTGACACAGTTAGAAAGTCAATGAAAGGTAGTTTTGGAAACTGCCTCTACTTCTTCAGGGCGAACTAACGGCTAGGATTGGTCCCACAGTAAAAAATGGTTTATTTATCTTAATTTTCAAATAAAGTGCTACCACAGCACCCGGTGTAATCGCTGAGTTCCAGCAATCATGTCAAATTAAGATCAACGTTATTTCTTGAAGTCAAACTGGCTTATTTATCACATTTATAAGGTCAAAGTCTACAATCAGTTCAATTAAGTCCCACAGTCAAACGTTTCACTGGTAAAAGCGATACAACTTAGTAATATCGGAAAACAATCACTAACTACATGTTGGTACGACTATGTGACGCAACCGTTGTAACTCAAACCGATTGACTCCGTTAGAAAGTCAATGAAATGTAGTTTTGGAAACTGTCTCTACTTCTTCAGCACGAACTAACGTCTAGGATTGGTCCCACAGTAAAGAATGACTTATTTATCTTAATTTTTATATGAAGCGCTACAACAGCGCCCAGTGTAATCGCTGAGTTCCAGCAATCATGTCAAGTTAAGAACAACGTTATTTCTTGTAGTCCAATTGTCTCACTTTCACATTTATAAGGTCACAGTCCAAAGTTAGTTCAATTAAATTCCACAGGAAATCGTTTCAATGTTTAAAGCGATACAACTTAGTAATATCGGAAAAAAATCACTAACTACATATTGGTACGACTATGTGACGCAACCGTTGTAACTCAAACGGATTGACACCGTTAAAAAGTCAATGAAATGCACTTTTGGAAACTGTCTCTACTTCTTCAGCACGAACTAACGGCTAGGATTGGTCCCACAGTAAAAAATGGTTTATTTATCTTAATTTTCAAATAAAGTGCTACCACAGCACCCGGTGTAATCGCTGAGTTCCAGCAATCATGTCAAATTAAGATCAACGTTATTTCTTGAAGTCAAACTGGCTTATTTATCACATTTATAAGGTCAAAGTCTACAATCAGTTCAATTAAGTCCCACAGTCAAACGTTTCACTGGTAAAAGCGATACAACTTAGTAATATCGGAAAACAATCACTAACTACATGTTGGTACGACTATGTGACGCAACCGTTGTAACTCAAACCGATTGACACCGTTAGAAAGTCAATGAAATGTAGTTTTGGAAACTGTCTCTACTTCTTCAGCACGAACTAACGTCTAGGATTGGTCCCACAGTAAAGAATAACTTATTTATCTTAATTTTTATATGAAGCGCTACAACAGCGCCCAGTGTAATCGCTGAGTTCCAGCAATCATGTCAAGTTAAGAACAACGTTATTTCTTGTAGTCCAATTGTCTCACTTTCACATTTATAAGGTCACAGTCCAAAGTTAGTTCAATTAAATTCCACAGGAAATCGTTTCAATGTTTAAAGCGATACAACTTAGTAATATCGGAAAAAAATCACTAACTACATATTGGTACGACTATGTGACGCAACCGTTGTAACTCAAACGGATTGACACCGTTAGAAAGTCAATGAAATGTACTTTTGGAAACTGTCTCTACTTCTTCAGCACGAACTAACGGCTAGGATTGGTCCCACAGTAAAAAATGGTTTATTTATCTTAATTTTCAAATAAAGTGCTACCACAGCACCCAGTGTAATCGCTGAGTTCCAGCAATCATGTCAAATTGAGATCAACGTTATTTCTTAAAGTCAAACTGGCTTATTTATCACATTTATAAGGTCAAAGTCCACAATCAGTTCAATTAAGTCCCACAGTCAAACGTTTCACTGTAAAAAGCGAGGCAACCTAGTAATATCCGAACACTATCGCTAAATACATGTTGGTACGACTATGTGACGCAACCGTTGTAACTCAAACGGATTTATACCGCTAGAAATTCAATGAAATGTAGTTTTGGAAACTGTTCCTATTTCTTCAGCGCGTGCTAACGGCAAGGATTGGTCCCACAGTAAGAAATGACTTATTTATCTAAATTTTTAAATGAAGCGCTACCACAGCGCCCAGTGTAATCGCTGAATTCCATCAATCACGTCAAATTAAGAAGAATGTTAATTTTTGGGATCCTATTGCCTCATTTATCACATTTATCAGGTCAAAGTTCAAAGTTAGTTCAATTAAGTCCCACAGTCAATCGTTTGACTGTTAAAACCGATTCAACCTAGTAATATCAGAAAAATATCGCTAAATACATGTTAGTACAAATATGTGACCCAACCATTGTATCTCAAACGGACTTACACCGTTAGCAAGTCAATGAAATGTAGTTTTTGAAACTGTTGCTATTTCTTCAGCGCGCGAAAACGGCTAGGATTGGTCCCACAGTAAAGATTGAATTATCTATCTAAATTTTTAAATGAAGCACTATCACAGCGCCCAGTGTAATCGCTGAGTTCTGGCAATCACGTCAAATTAAGAAGAATGTTATTTCTTGCAGTCCAATTGTCTCACTTTCACATTTATAAGGTCACAGTCCAAAGTTAGTTCAATTAAATTCCACAGGAAATCGTTTCAATGTTAAAAGCGATACAACTTAGTAATATCGGAAAAAAAAACACTAACTACATGTTGGTACGACTATGTGACGCAACCGTTGTAACTCAAACCGATTGACACCGTTAGAAAGTCAATGAAATGTAGTTTTGGAAACTGTCTCTACTTCTTCAGCACGAACTAACGGCTAGGATTGGTCCCACAGTAAAGAATGACTTATTTATCTAAATTTTTAAATGAAGCACTATCACAGCGCCCAGTGTAATCGCTGAGTTCTGGCAATCACGTCAAATTAAGAAGAATGTTATTTCTTGGAATCCAATTGTCTCACTTTCACATTTACAAGGTCAAAGTCCACAATCAGTTCAATTAAGTCCCACAGTCAAACGTTTCACTGTTAAAAACGAGGCAACCTAGTAATATCCGAACACTATCGCTAAATACATGTTGGTACGAATATGTGACGCAACCGTTGTAACTCAAACGGATTTATACCGCTAGAAATTCAATAAAATGTAGTTTTGGAAACTGTTCCTATTTATTCAGCGCGTGCTAACGGCCAGGATTGGTTCCACAGTAAGAGATGACTTATTTATCTAAATTTCTAAATGAAGCGCTACCACAGCGCCCAGTGTAATCGCTGAATTCCATCAATCACGTCAAATTAAGAAGAATGTTAATTTTTGGGATCCTATTGCCTCATTTATCACATTTATCAGGTCACAGTCCAAAGTTAGTTCAATGAAGTCCCACAGTCAATCGTTTGACTGTTAAAAGCGATTTAACCTAGTAATATCAGAAAAATATCGCTAAATACATGTTAGTACGAATATGTGACCCAACCATTGTAACTCAAACGGACTTACACCGTTAGCAAGTCAATGAAATGAAGTTTTTGAAACTGTTGCTATTTATTAAGCGCGCGAAAACGGCTAGGATTTTTCCCACAGTAAAGATTGAATTATCTATCTAAATTTTTAAATGAAGCACTATCACAGCGCCCAGTGTAATCGCTGAGTTCCGGCAATCACGTCAAATTAAGAAGAATGTTATTTCTTGCAGTCCAGTTGACTCACTTATGACATTTATAAGGTCACAGTCCAAAGTTAGTTCAATTAAATTCCACAGGAAATCGTTTCAATGTTTAAAGCGATACAACTTAGTAATATCGGAAAAAAATCACTAACTACATGTTGGTACGACTATGTGACGCAACCGTTTTAACTCAAACGGATTGACACCGTTAGAAAGTCAATGAAATGTAGTTTTGGAAACTGTCTCTACTTCTTCAGCACGAACTAACGGCTAGGATTGGTCCCACAGTAAAAAATGTCTTATTTATCTTAATTTTTAAATGAAGCGCTACAACAGCGCCCAGTGTAATCGCTGAGTTCCAGCAATCATGTCAAATTAAGAAGAATGTTATTTCTTGGACTCCGATTGTCTTACTTATAACATTTATAAAGTCACAGTCCTAAATCAGTTCAATTTAGTCCCACAGTCAATCGTTTCACTGTTAAAAGCGATGCAACCTAGTAATACCCGAATAATATCGCTAAATATATGTTCGTACGAATATTTGACGCAACCGTTTAAACTCAAACGAATTTATACCACTAGAAATTCAATAAAATGTAGTTTTGGAAACTGTTCCTATTTACTCAGCCCGTCCTAACGGCCAGGATTGGTCCTACAGCAAAAAGTGACTTATTTATCTAAATTTTAAAGTAAAGCGCTACCACAGCACCCAGTGCAATCGCTGAGTTCCGGCAATCACGTCAAATTAAGAAGAATGGTAATTCTTGGGATCCTATTGCCTCATTTATCACATTTATCAGGTCACAGTCCAAAGTTAGTTCAATTAAGTCCAACAGTCAATCGTTTGACTGTTAAATACGATTCAACCTAGTAATATCAGAAAAATATCGCTAAATACATGTTAGTACGAATATGTGACCCAACCATTGTAACTCAAAATGACTGACACAGTTAGCAAGTCAATGAAATGTAGTTTTTGAAACTGTTGCTATTTCTTTAGCGCGCGATAACGGCTTTGATTGGTCCCACAGTAAAAAATGACTTTTTTGTCTTAATTTTTAATTGAAGCGCTACCACAGTATCCAGTGTAATTGCTGAGTTCCAGCAATCATGTCAAGTTAAGAACAACGTTATTTCTTGTAGTCAAACTGGCTTATTTATCACATTTACAAGGTCAAAGTTCACAATCAGCTCAATTAAGTCCCACAGTCAAACGTTTCACTGTTAAAAGCGATGCAACCTAGTAATACCCGAATAATATCGCTGAATATATGTTCGTACGAATATTTGACGCAACCGTTGTAACTCAAACGGATTTATACCGCTGGAAATTCAATGAAATGTAGTTTTGGAAACTGTTCCTATTTCTTCAGCGCGCGATAACGGTTAGGATTCGTCCCACGGTAAAGAATGACTTTCTTTTCTTAATTTTTAAATGAAGCGCTACCACAGCGGCCAATGTAATCGCTGAGTTTCGGCAATCATGTCAAATTATGAGGAATGTTACTTCTTGGAGTCCAATTGTCTCACTTATCACACTTATAAGGTCACAGTCCAAAATCAGTTCATTTAAGTGCCACAGTCAATCGTTTCACTGTTGAAAGCGATACAACCTAGTAATATCAGAAAAACATCCCTAAATACATGTTGGTACGAAAATGTGACGCAACCGTTGTAACTCAAACGGATTGACACCGTTAGAAATCAATGAAATGTAGTATTTGAATCTCTCTCTATTTTTTCAGCGCGAACTAACGGCTAGGATTGGTCCCACAGTAAAAAATGACTTATTTAACTTATTTTTTAAATAAAGCGCTACCACAACGCCCAGTGTAATCGCGGAGTTCCAGCAATCATGTCAAATTAAGAACATTGTTATTTCGTGGGGACCAGTTCGCTCACTTATCACATTTATAAGGTCACAGTCCAGAATGAGTTCAATTAAGTCCCACAGTCAATCGTTTCACTGTTAAAAGCCATACAACTTAGTAGTATCGGAAAAAATATCTAAACACATGTTGGTACGAATATGTGACACTATCGCTAAATACATGTTGGTACGACTATGTGACGCAACCGTTGTAACTCAAACGGATTTATACCGCTAGAAATTCAATGAAATGTAGTTTTGGAAACTGATCCTATTTCTTCAGCGCGTGCTAACGGCCAGGATTGGTCCCACAGTAAGAAATGAGTTATTTATCTAAATTTTTAAATGAAGCGCTACCACAGCGCCCAGTGTAATCGCTGAATTCCATCAATCACGTCAAATTAAGAAGAATGTTAATTTTTGGGATCCTATTGCCTCATTTATCACATTTATCAGGTCACAGTCCAAAGTTAGTTCAATTAAGTCCAACAGTCAATCGTTTGACTGTTAAATACGATTCAACCTAGTAATATCAGAAAAATATCGCTAAATACATGTTAGTACGAATATGTGACCCAACCATTGTAACTCAAAATGACTGACACCGTTAGCAAGTCAATGAAATGTAGTTTTTGAAACTGTTGCTATTTCTTTAGCGCGCGATAACGGCTTGGATTGGTCCCACAGTAAAAAATGACTTTTTTGTCTTAATTTTTTAAATGAAGCGCTACCACAGTATCCAGTGTAATCGCTGAGTTCCAGCAATCATTTCAAGTTAAGAACAACGTTATTTCTTGTAGTCAAACTGGCCTATTTATCACATTTACAAGGTCAAAGTTCACAATCAGCTCAATTAAGTCCCACAGTCAAACGTTTCACTGTTAAAAGCGATGCAACCTAGTAATACCCGAATAATATCGCTGAATATATGTTCGTACGAATATTTGACGCAACCGTTGTAACTCAAACGGATTTATACCGCTGGAAATTCAATGAAATGTAGTTTTGGAAACTGTTCCTATTTCTTCAGCGCGCGATAACGGTTAGGATTCGTCCCACGGTAAAGAATGACTTATTTATCTAAATTTCAAAGTGAAGCGCTACCACAGCGCCCAGTGCAATCGCTGAGTTCCGGCAACCATGTCAAATTAAGAAGAATGTTATTTCTTGGAGTCCGATTTTCTTACCTATAACATTTATAACGTCACAGTCCTAAATCAGTTCAATTAAGTCCCACAGTCAATCGTTTCACTGTTAAAAGCGATGCAACCTAGTAATACCCGAATAATATCGCGAAATATATGTTCGTACGAATATTTGACGCAACCGTTTCAACTCAAACGAATTTATACCACTAGAAATTCAATGAAATGTAGTTTTGGAAACTGCTCCTATTTACTCAGCGCGTGCTAACGGACAGGATTTGTCCCACAGCAAAAAGTGACTTATTTATCTAAATTTTAAAGTGAAGCGCTACCACAGCGCCCAGTGCAATCGCTGAGTTCCGGCAATCACGTCAAATTAAGAAGAATGTTAATTCATGGGATCCTATTGCCTCATTTATCTCATTTATCAGGTCACACTCCAAAGTTAGTTCAATTAAGTCCCACAGTCAATTGTTTGACTGTTAAATACGATTCAACCTAGTAATATCAGAAAAATATCGCTAAATACATGTTAGTACGAATATGTGACCCAAACATTGTAACTCAAAATGACTGACACCGTTAGCAAGTCAATGAAATGTAGCTTTTGAAACTGTTGCTATTTCTTCAGCGCGCGATAACTGCTAGGATTGGTCCCACAGTAAAGAATGAATTATCTATCTAAATTTTTAAATGAAGCACTATCACAGCGCCCAGTGTAATCGCTGAGTTCCGGCAATCACGTCAAATTAAGAAGAATGTTATTTCTTGGAGTCCAATTGTCTCACTTTCACATTTATAAGGACACAGTCCAAAGTTAGTTCAATTAAATTCCACAGGAAATCGTTTCAATGTTAAAAGCGATACAACTTAGTAATATCGGAAAAAAATTACTAAGTACATGTTGGTACGACTATGTAACGCAACCGTTGTAACTCAAACCGATTGACACCGTTAGAAAGTCAATGAAATGTAGTTTTGGAAACTGTCTCTACTTCTTCAGCACGAACTAACAGCTAGGATTGGTCCCACAGTAAAAAATGACTTATTTATCTTAATTTTTAAATGAAGTGCTACAACAGCGCCCAGTGTAATCGCTGAGTTCCAGCAATCATGTCAAGTTAAGAACAACGTTATTTCTTGTAGTCAAACTGGCTTATTTATCACATTTACAAGGTCAAAGTTCACAATCAGCTCAATTAAGTCCCACAGTCAAACGTTTCACTGTTAAAAGCGATGCAACCTAGTAATACCCGAATAATATCGCTGAATATATGTTCGTACGAATATTTGACGCAACCGTTGTAACTCAAACGGATTTATACCGCTGGAAATTCAATGAAATGCAGTTTTGGAAACTGTTCCTATTTCTTCAGCGCGCGATAACGGTTAGGATTCGTCCCACGGTAAAGAATGACTTTCTTTTCTTAATTTTTAAATGAAGCGCTACCACAGCGCCCAATGTAATCGCTGAGTTTCGGCAATCATGTCAAATTATGAGGAATGTTACTTCTTGGAGTCCAATTGTCTCACTTATCACACTTATAAGGTCACAGTCCAAAATCAGTTCATTTAAGTGCCACAGTCAATCGTTTCACTGTTGAAAGCGATACAACCTAGTAATATCAGAAAAACATCCCTAAATACATGTTGGTACGAAAATGTGACGCAACCGTTGTAACTCAAACGGATTGACACCGTTAGAAATCAATGAAATATAGTATTTGAATCTCTCTCTATTTTTTCAGCGCGAACTAACGGCTAGGATTGGTCCCACAGTAAAAAATGACTTATTTAACTTATTTTTTAAATAAAGCGCTACCACAACGCCCAGTGTAATCGCTGAGTTCCAGCAATCATGTCAAATTAAGAACATTGTTATTTCGTGGGGACCAATTCGCTCACTTATCACTTTTATAAGGTCACAGTCCAGAATGAGTTCAATTAAGTCCCACAGTCAATCGTTTCACTGTTAAAAGCCATACAACTTAGTAGTATCGGAAAAAATATCTAAACACATGTTGGTACGAATATGTGACAAAACCGTTGTAACTCAAACGGATTGACACAGTTAGAAAGTCAATGAAAGGTAAATTTGGAAACTGCCTCTACTTCTTCAGCGCGAACTAACGGCTAGGATTGGTCCCACAGTAAAAAATGGTTTATTTATCTTAATTTTCAAATAAAGTGCTACCACAGCACCCGGTGTAATCGCTGAGTTGCAGCAATCATGTCAAATTAAGATCAACGTTATTTCTTGAAGTCAAACTGGCTTATTTATCACATTTATAAGGTCAAAGTCTACAATCAGTTCAATTAAGTCCCACAGTCAAACGTTTCACTGGTAAAAGCGATACAACTTAGTAATATCGGAAAACAATCACTAACTACATGTTGGTACGACTATGTGACGCAACCGTTGTAACTCAAACCGATTGACAACGTTAGAAAGTCAATGAAATGTAGTTTTGGAAACTGTCTCTACTTCTTCAGCACGAACTAACGTCTAGGATTGGTCCCACAGTAAAGAATGACTTATTTATCTTAATTTTTATATGAAGCGCTACAACAGCGCCCAGTGTAATCGCTGAGTTCCAGCAATCATGTCAAGTTAAGAACAACGTTATTTCTTGTAGTCCAATTGTCTCACTTTCACATTTATAAGGTCACAGTCCAAAGTTAGTTCAATTAATTTCCACAGGAAATCGTTTCAATGTTTAAAGCGATACAACTTAGTAATATCGGAAAAAAATCACTAACTACATATTGGTACGACTATGTGACCCAACCGTTGTAACTCAAACGGATTGACACCGTTAGAAAGTCAATGAAATGCACTTTTGGAAACTGTCTCTACTTCTTCAGCACGAGCTAACGGCTAGGATTGGTCCAACAGTAAAAAATGGTTTATTTATCTTAATTTTCAAATAAAGTGCTACCACAGCACCCAGTGTAATCGCTGATTTCCAGAAATCATGTCAAATTAAGATCAACGTTATTTCTTGAAGTCAAACTGGCTTATTTATCACATTTATAAGGTCAAAGTCCACAATCAGTTCAATTAAGTCCCACAGTCAAACGTTTCACTGTAAAAAGCAAGGCAACCTAGTAATATCCGAACACTATCGCTAAATACATGTTGGTACGACTATGTGACGCAACCGTTGTAACTCAAACGGATTTATACCGCTAGAAATTCAATGAAATGTAGTTTTGGAAACTGTTCCTATTTCTTCAGCGCGTGCTAACGGCCAGGATTGGTCCCACAGTAAGAAATGACTTATTTATCTAAATTTTTAAATGAAGCGCTACCACAGCGCCCAGTGTAATCGCTGAATTCCATCAATCACGTCAAATTAAGAAGAATGTTAATTTTTGGGATCCTATTGCCTCATTTATCACATTTATCAGGTCAAAGTCCAAAGTTAGTTCAATTAAGTCCCACAGTCAATCGTTTGACTGTTAAAAGCGATTCAACCTAGTAATATCGGAAAAAAATCACTAACTACATGTTGGTACGACTATGTGACGCAACCGTTGTAACTCAAACGGATTGACACCGTTAGAAAGTCAATGAAATGTAGTTTTGGAAACTGTCTCTACTTCTTCAGCACGAACTAACAGCTAGGATTGGTCCCACAGTAAAAAATGTCTTATTTATCTTAATTTTTAAATGAAGCGCTACAACAGCGCCCAGTGTAATCGCTGAGTTCCAGCAATCATGTCAAATTAAGAAGAATGTTATTTCTTGGACTCCGATTGTGTTACTTATAACATTTATAAAGTCACAGTCCTAAATCAGTTCAATTAAGTCCCACAGTCAATCGTTTCACTGTTAAAAGCGATGCAACCTAGTAATACCCGAATAATATCGCTAAATATATGTTCGTACGAATATTTGACGCAACCGTTTAAACTCAAACGAATTTATAACACTAGAAATTCAATAAAATGTAGTTTTGGAAACTGTTCCTATTTACTCAGCGCGTGCTAACGGCCAGGATTGGTCCCACAGCAAAAAGTGACTTATTTATCTAAATTTTAAAGTAAAGCGCTACCACAGCGCCCAGTGCAATCGCTGAGTTCCGGCAATCACGTCAAATTAAGAAGAATGGTAATTCTTGGGATCCTATTGCCTCATTTATCACATTTATCAGGTCACAGTCCAAAGTTAGTTCAATTAAGTCCAACAGTCAATCGTTTGACTGTTAAATACGATTCAACCTAGTAATATCAGAAAAATATCGCCAAATACATGTTAGTACGAAAATGTGACGCAACCGTTGTAACTCAAACGGATTGACACCGTTAGAAATCAATGAAATATAGTATTTGAATCTCTCTCTATTTTTTCAGCGCGAACTAACGGCTAGGATTGGTCCCACAGTAAAAAATGACTTATTTAACTTATTTTTTAAATAAAGCGCTACCACAACGCCCAGTGTAATCGCTGAGTTCCAGCAATCATGTCAAATTAAGAACATTGTTATTTCGTGGGGACCAATTCGCTCACTTATCACTTTTATAAGGTCACAGTCCAGAATGAGTTCAATTAAGTCCCACAGTCAATCGTTTCACTGTTAAAAGCCATACAACTTAGTAGTATCGGAAAAAATATCTAAACACATGTTGGTACGAATATGTGACAAAACCGTTGTAACTCAAACGGATTGACACAGTTAGAAAGTCAATGAAAGGTAAATTTGGAAACTGCCTCTACTTCTTCAGCGCGAACTAACGGCTAGGATTGGTCCCACAGTAAAAAATGGTTTATTTATCTTAATTTTCAAATAAAGTGCTACCACAGCACCCGGTGTAATCGCTGAGTTCCAGCAATCATGTCAAATTAAGATCAACGTTATTTCTTGAAGTCAAACTGGCTTATTTATCACATTTATAAGGTCAAAGTCTACAATCAGTTCAATTAAGTCCCACAGTCAAACGTTTCACTGGTAAAAGCGATACAACTTAGTAATATCGGAAAACCATCACTAACTACATGTTGGTACGACTATGTGACGCAACCGTTGTAACTCAAACCGATTGACACCGTTAGAAAGTCAATGAAATGTAGTTTTGGAAACTGTCTCTACTTCTTCAGCACGAACTAACGTCTAGGATTGGTCCCACAGTAAAGAATGACTTATTTATCTTAATTTTTATATGAAGCGCTACAACAGCGCCCAGTGTAATCGCTGAGTTCCAGCAATCATGTCAAGTTAAGAACAACGTTATTTCTTGTAGTCCAATTGTCTCACTTTCACATTTATAAGGTCAAAGTCCACAATCAGTTCAATTAAGTCCCACAGTCAAACGTTTCACTGTAAAAAGCGAGGCAACCTAGTAATATCCGAACACTATCGCTAAATACATGTTGGTACGACTATGTGACGCAACCGTTGTAACTCAAACGGATTTATACCGCTAGAAATTCAATGAAATGTAGTTTTGGAAACTGTTCCTATTTCTTCAGCGCGTGCTAACGGCCAGGATTGGTCCCACAGTAAGAAATGACTTATTTATCTAAATTTTTAAATGAAGCGCTACCACAGCGCCCAGTGTAATCGCTGAATTCCATCAATCACGTCAAATTAAGAAGAATGTTAATTTTTGGGATCCTATTGCCTCATTTATCACATTTATCAGGTCAAAGTCCAAAGTTAGTTCAATTAAGTCCCACAGTCAATCGTTTGACTGTTAAAAGCGATTCAACCTAGTAATATCGGAAAAAAATCACTAACTACATGTTGGTACGACTATGTGACGCAACCGTTGTAACTCAAACGGATTGACACCGTTAGAAAGTCAATGAAATGTAGTTTTGGAAACTGTCTCTACTTCTTCAGCACGAACTAACAGCTAGGATTGGTCCCACAGTAAAAAATGTCTTATTTATCTTAATTTTTAAATGAAGCGCTACAACAGCGCCCAGTGTAATCGCTGAGTTCCAGCAATCATGTCAAATTAAGAAGAATGTTATTTCTTGGACTCCGATTGTGTTACTTATAACATTTATAAAGTCACAGTCCTAAATCAGTTCAATTAAGTCCCACAGTCAATCGTTTCACTGTTAAAAGCGATGCAACCTAGTAATACCCGAATAATATCGCTAAATATATGTTCGTACGAATATTTGACGCAACCGTTTAAACTCAAACGAATTTATAACACTAGAAATTCAATAAAATGTAGTTTTGGAAACTGTTCCTATTTACTCAGCGCGTGCTTACGGCCAGGATTGGTCCCACAGCAAAAAGTGACTTATTTATCTAAATTTTAAAGTAAAGCGCTACCACAGCGCCCAGTGCAATCGCTGAGTTCCGGCAATCACGTCAAATTAAGAAGAATGGTAATTCTTGGGATCCTATTGCCTCATTTATCACATTTATCAGGTCACAGTCCAAAGTTAGTTCAATTAAGTCCAACAGTCAATCGTTTGACTGTTAAATACGATTCAACCTAGTAATATCAGAAAAATATCGCCAAATACATGTTAGTACGAATATGTGACCCAAACATTGTAACTCAAAATGACTGACACCGTTAGCAAGTCAATGAAATGTAGTTTTTGAAACTGTTGCTATTTCTTTAGCGCGCGATAACGGCTTGGATTGGTCCCACAGTAAAAAATGACTTTTTTGTCTTAATTTTTAAATGAAGCGCTACCACAGTATCCAGTGTAATCGCTGAGTTCCAGCAATCATTTCAAGTTAAGAACAACGTTATTTCTTGTAGTCAAACTGGCCTATTTATCACATTTACAAGGTCAAAGTTGACAATCAGCTCAATTAAGTCCCACAGTCAAACGTTTCACTGTTAAAAGCGATGCAACCTAGTAATACCCGAATAATATCGCTGAATATATGTTCGTACGAATATTTGACGCAACCGTTGTAACTCAAACGGATTTATACCGCTGGAAATTCAATGAAATGTAGTTTTGGAAACTGTTCCTATTTCTTCAGCGCGCGATAACGGTTAGGATTCGTCCCACGGTAAAGAATGACTTATTTATCTAAATTTTAAAGTGAAGCGCTACCACAGCGCCCAGTGCAATCGCTGAGTTCCGGCAACCATGTCAAATTAAGAAGAATGTTATTTCTTGGAGTCCGATTTTCTTACCTATAACATTTATAAAGTCACAGTCCTAAATCAGTTCAATTAAGTCCCACAGTCAATCGTTTCACTGTTAAAAGCGATGCAACCTAGTAATACCCGAATAATATCGCGAAATATATGTTCGTACGAATATTTGACGCAACCGTTTTAACTCAAACGAATTTATACCACTAGAAATTCAATGAAATGTAGTTTTGGAAACTGCTCCTATTTACTCAGCGCGTGCTAACGGACAGGATTTGTCCCACAGCAAAAAGTGACTTATTTATCTAAATTTTAAAGTGAAGCGCTACCACAGCGCCCAGTGCAATCGCTGAGTTCCGGCAATCACGTCAAATTAAGAAGAATGTTAATTCTTGGGATCCTATTGCCTCACTTTCACATTTATAAGGACACAGTCCAAAGTTAGTTCAATTAAATTCCACAGGAAATCGTTTCAATGTTAAAAGCGATACAACTTAGTAATATCGGAAAAAAATTACTAACTACATGTTGGTACGACTATGTGACGCAACCGTTGTAACTCAAACCGATTGACACCGTTAGAAAGTCAATGAAATGTAGTTTTGGAAACTGTCTCTACTTCTTCAGCACGAACTAACAGCTAGGATTGGTCCCACAGTAAAAAATGACTTATTTATCTTAATTTTTAAATGAAGTGCTACAACAGCGCCCAGTGTAATCGCTGAGTTCCAGCAATCATGTCAAGTTAAGAACAACGTTATTTCTTGTAGTCAAACTGGCTTATTTATCATATTTACAAGGTCAAAGTCCACAATCAGTTCAATTAAGTCCCACAGTCAAACGTTTCACCGTTAAAAGCCATGTAACCTAGTAATATCCGAACACTATCGCTAAATACATGTTGGTACGAATATGTCACGCAACCGTTTTAACTCAAACGGATTGACACCGTTAGAGGGTCAATGAAATGTAGTTTTGGAAACTGTCTCTACTTCTTCAGCGCGTGATAACGGCTAGGATTCGTCCTACGGTAAAGAATGACTTATTTATCTAAATTTTTAAATGAAACGCTACCACAGCGCCCAGTGCAATCGCTGAATTCAGGCAATCACGTCAAATTAAGAAGAATGTTAATTCTTGGGGTCCAATTGTCTCACTTATCACACTTATAAGGTCACAGTCCAAAATCAGTTCATTTAAGTGCCACAGTAAATCGTTTCACTGTTAAAAGCGATACAACCTAGTAATATCAGAAAAACATCCCTAAATACATGTTGGTACGAAAATGTGACGCAACCGTTGTAACTCAAACGGATTGACACCGTTAGAAATTCAATGAATTGTAGTATATGAATCTCTCTCTATTTCTTCAGCGCGAACTAACGGCTAGGATTGGTCCCACAGTAAAAAATGACTTATTTATCTTAATTTTTAAATAAAGCGCTACCAAAACGCCCAGTGTAATCGCTGAGTTCCAGCAATCATGTCAAATTAAGAACAATGTTATTTCTTGGGGTCCAGTTCGCTCACTTATCACATATATAAGGTCACAGCCCAGAATGAGTTCAATTAAGTCCCACAGTCAATCGTTTCACTGTTAAAAGCGATACAACTTAGTAATATCGGAAAAAAATCACTAACTACATGTTGGTACGACTATGTGACGCAACCGTTGTATCTCAGACGGATTGACACCGTTAGAAAGTCAATGAAATGTAGTTTAGGAAACTGTCTCTACTTCTTCAGCACGAACTAACGGCTAGGATTGGTCCCACAGTAAAAAATGTCTTATTTATCTTAATTTTTAAATGAAGCGCTACAACAGCGCCCAGTGTAATCGCTGAGTTCCATCAATCATGTCAAAGTAAGAACAACGTTATTTCTTGTAGTCAAACTGGCTTTTTTATCACACTTACAAGGTCAAAGTCCACAATCAGTTCAATTAAGTCCCACAGTCAAACGTTTCACGGTTAAAAGCGATGCAACCTAGTAATATCCGAACACTATCGCTTAACACATGTTGGTACGAATATGTGACGCAAGCGTTGTAACTCAAAAGGATTTATGCCACTAGTAATTCAATGAAATGTAGTTTTGGAAACTGTTCCTATTTCTTCAGCGCGCGATAACGGCTAGGATTCGTCCCACGGTAAAGAATGACTTATTTATCTAAATTTTAAAGTGAAGCGCTACCACAGCGCCCAGTGCAATCGCTGAGTTCCGGCAATCATGTCAAATTAAGAAGAATGCTATTTCTTGGAGTCCGATTGTCTTACTTATAACATTTATAAAGTCACAGTCCTAAATCAGTTCAATTAAGTCCCACAGTCAATCTTTCCACTGTTAAAAGCGATGCAACCTAGTAATACCCGAATAATATCGCTAAATATATGTTCGTACGAATATTTGACGCAACCGTTTTAACTCAAACGAATTTATACCACTAGAAATTCAATGAAATGTAGTTTTGGAAACTGTTCCTATTTACTCAGCGCGTGCTAACGGCCAGGATTGGTCCCACAGCAAAAAGTGACTTATTTATCTAAATTTTAAAGTAAAGCGCTACCACAGCGAATAGTGCAATCGCTGAGTTCCGGCAATCACGTCAAATTAAGAAGAATGTTAATTCTTGGGATCCTATTGCCTCATTTATCACATTTATCAGGTCACAGTCCAAAGTTAGTTCAATTAAATCCAACAGTCAATCGTTTGACTGTTAAATACAATTCAACCTAGTAATATCAGAAAAATATCGTTAAATACATGTTAGTACGAATATGTGACCCAACCATTGTAACTCAAAATGACTGACACCGTTAGCAAGTCAATGAAATGTAGTTTTTGAAACTGTTGCTATTTCTTCAGTGCGCGATAACTGCTAGGATTGGTCCCACAGTAAAGAATGAATTATCTATCTAAATTTTTATATGAAGCACTATCACAGCGCCCAGTGTAATCGCTGAGTTCCGGCAATCACGTCAAATTAAGAAGAATGTTATTTCTTGGAGTCCAATTGTCTCACTTTCACATTTATAAGGTGACAGTCTAAAGTTAGTTCAATTAAATTCCACAGGAAATCGTTTCAATGTTAAAAGCGATACAACTTAGTAATATCGGAAATAAATCACTAACTACATGTTGGTACGACTATGTGACGCAACCGTTGTAACTCAAACCGATTGACACCGTTAGAAAGTCAATGAAATGTAGTTTTGGAAACTGTCTCTACTTCTTCAGCACGAACTAACGGCTAGGATTGTTCCTACAGAAAAAAATGACTTATTTATCTTAATTTTTAAATGAAGCGCTACAACAGCGCCCAGTGTAATAGCTGAGTTCCAGCAATCATGTCAAGTTAAGAACAACGTTATTTCTTGTAGTCAAACTGGCTTATTTATCACATTTACAAGGTCAAAGTCCACAATCAGTTCAATTAAGTCTCACAGTCAATCGTTTCACTGTTATGAGTAATGTAACCTAGTAATGGCGAAAAAATATCGCTAAATACATGTTGGTACGACTATGTCACGCAACTGTTGTAACTCATACGGATTGATACCGCTAGAAAGTAAATAAAATGTAGTTTTTGAAACTGTTCCTATTTATTCAGGGCGTGCTAACGGCCAGGATTGGTCCCACAGTAATTATGACTTATTTATCTAAGTTTTTAAATCAAGCGCTGCCACAGCGACCATTGTAATCGTGGAATTCCAGCAATCATGTCAAATTAAGAGGAATGTTATTTCTCGCAGTCCAATTGGCTCATTTGTCACATTTATAAGGTCACAGTCCAGAATGAGTTCAATTAAGTCCCACAGTCATTCGTTTCACTGTTAAAAGCAGTACAACTTTGTAATATCGGAAAAAATATATAAACACATGTTGGTACGATTATGTGACGCAACCGTTGTAACTCAAACGGATTGACACCGTTAGAAAGTCAATGAATGGTAGTTTTGGAAACTGTCTCTACTTCTTCAACGCGAACTAACGGCTAGGATTGGTCCCACAGTAAAAAATGATTTATTTATCTTAATTTTTTAATAAAACGCTACCAGAGCGCCCAGTGTAATCTCTGAGTTCCAGCAATCATGTCAAATTAAGAACAACGTTATTTCTTGTATTCAAACTGGCTCATTTATCATCTTTATAAGGTCAAAGCCCAAAATCAGTTCAATTAAGTCCCACAGTCAAACGTTTCACTGTTAAAAGCGATGCAACCTAGTAATATCCGAACACTATCGCTAAACACATGTTGGTACGAATATGTGACGCAACCGTTGTAACTCAAACGGATTTATACCGCTGGAAATTCTATGAAATGTAGTTTTGGAAACTGTTCTTATTTCTTCAGTGCGCGATAACGGCTAGGATTCGTCCCACGGTAAAGAATGACTTATTTATCTAAGTTTTTAAATCAAGCGCTGCCACAGCGACCATTGTAATCGTGGAATTCCAGCAATCATGTCAAATTAAGAAGAATGTTATTTCTTGGAGTCCGATTGTCTTACTTATAACATTTATAAAGTCACAGTCCCAAATCAGTTCAATTAAGTCCCACAGTCAATCGTTTCACTGTTAAAAGCAATGAAACCTAGTAATACCCGAATAATATCGCTAAATATATGATCGTACGAATATTTGACGCAACCGTTTTAACTCAAACGAATTTATACCACTAGAAATTCAATGAAATGTAGTTGTGGAAACTGTTCCTATTTACTCAGCGCGTGCTAACGGCCAGGATTGGTCCCACAGTAAAAAATGATTTATTTATCTTAATTTTTTAATAAAACGCTACCAAAGCGCCCAGTGTAATCGCTGAGTTCCAGCAATCATGTCAAATTAAGATCAACGTTATTTCTTGAAGTCAAACTGGCTTATTTATCACATTTATAAGGTCAAAGTCTACAATCAGTTCAATTAAGTCCCACAGTCAAACGTTTCACTGTTAAAAGCAATGAAACCTAGTGATACCCGAATAATATCGCTAAATATATGTTCGTACGAATATTTGACGCAACCGTTTTAACTCAAACGAATTTATACCACTAGAAATTCAATGAAATGTAGTTTTGGAAACTGTTCCTATTTACTCAGCGCGTGCTAACGGCCAGGATTGGTCCCACAGTAAAAAATGATTTATTTATCTTAATTTTTTAATAAAACGCTACCAAAGCGCCCAGTGTAATCGCTGAGTTCCAGCAATCATGTCAAATTAAGATCAACGTTATTTCTTGAAGTCAAACTGGCTTATTTATCACATTTATAAGGTCAAAGTCTACAATCAGTTCAATTAAGTCCCACAGTCAAACGTTTCACTGGTAAAAGCGATGCAACCTAGTAATATCCGAACACTATCGCTAAATACATGTTAGTACGAATATGTGACACAACCATTGTAACTCAAAATGACTGACACCGTTAGCAAGTCAATGAAATGTAGTTTTTGAAACTGTTGCTATTTCTTCAGCGCGCGATAACGGCTTGGATTGGTCCCACAGTAAAGAATGAATTATCTATCTAAATTCTTAAATGAAGCACAGCGCCCAGTGTAATCGCTGAGTTCTGGCAATCACGTCAAATTAAGAAGAATGTTGTTTCTTGGAGTCCAATTGTCTCACTTTCACATTTACAAGGTCAAAGTCCACAATCAGTTCAATTAAGTCCCACAGTCAAACGTTTCACTGGTAAAAGCGATGCAACCTAGTAATATCCGAACACTATCGCTAAATACATGTTAGTACGAATATGTGACACAACCATTGTAACTCAAAATGACTGACACCGTTAGCAAGTCAATGAAATGTAGTTTCTGAAACTGTTGCTATTTCTTCAGCGCGCGATAACGGCTTGGATTGGTCCCACAGTAAAGAATGAATTATCTATCTAAATTTTTAAATGAAGCACTATCACAGCGCCCAGTGTAATCGCTGAGTTCTGGCAATCACGTCAAATTAAGAAGAATGTTATTTCTTGGAGTCCAATTGTCTCACTTTCACATTTACAAGGTCAAAGTCCACAATCAGTTCAATTAAGTCCCACAGTCAAACGTTTCACTGTTAAAAGCGAGGCAACCTAGTAATATCCGAACACTATCGCTAAATACATGTTGGTACGAATATGTGACGCAACCGTTGTAACTCAAACGGATTTATACCGCTATAAATTCAATGAAATGTAGTTTTGGAAACTGTTCCTATTTATTCAGCGCGTGCTAACGGCCAGGATTGGTCCCACAGTAAAAAATAACTTATTTATCTAAATTTTTAAATGAAGCGCTACCACAGCGCTCAGTGTAATCGCTGAATTCCATCAATCCCGTCAAATTAAGAAGAATGTTAATTTTTGGGATCCTATTGCCTCATTTATCACATTTATCAGGTCACAGTCCAAAGTTAGTTCAATTAAGTCCCACAGTCAATCGTTTGACTGTTAAAAGTGATTCAACCTAGTAATATCAGAAAAATATCGCTAAATACATGTGAGAACGAATATGTGACCCAACCATTGTAACTCAAACGGACTTACACCGTTAGCAAGTCAATGAAATGTAGTTTTTGAAACTGTTGCTATTTCTTCAGTGCGCGAAAACGGCTACGATTGGTCCCACAGTAAAGATTGAATTATCTATCTAAATTTTTAAATGAAGCACTATCACAGCGCCCAGTGTAATCGCTGAGTTCCGGCAATCACGTCAAATTAAGAAGAATGTTATTTCTTGCAGTCCAGTTGACTCACTTATGACATTTATAAGGTCACAGTCCAAAGTTAGTTCAATTAAATTCCACAGGAAATCGTTTCAATGTTTAAAGCGATACAACTTAGTAATATCGGAAAAAAATCACTAACTACATGTTGGTACGACTATGTGACGCAACCGTTTTAACTCAAACGGATTGACACCGTTAGAAAGTCAATGAAATGTAGTTTTGGAAACTGTCTCTACTTCTTCAGCACGAACTAATGGCTAGGATTGGTCCCACAGTAAAAAATGTCTTATTTATCTTAATTTTTAAATGAAGCGCTACAACAGCGCCCAGTGTAATCGCTGAGTTCCAGCAATCATGTCAAATTAAGAAGAATGTTATTTCTTGGACTCCGACAGTCTTACTTATAACATTAATAAAGTCACATTCCCAAATCAGTTCAATTAAGTCCCACAGTCAATCGTTTCACTGTTAAAAGCGATGCAACCTAGTAATACCCGAATAATATCGCTAAATATATGTTCGTACGAATATTTGACGCAACCGTTTTAACACAAACGAATTTATACCACTAGAAATTCAATAAAATTTAGTTTTGGAAACTGTTCCTATTTACTCAGCGCGTGCTAACGGCCAGGATTGGTCCCACAGCAAAAAGTGACTTATTTATCTAAATTTTAAAGTAAAGCACTACCACAGCGCCCAGTGCAATCGCTGAGTTCCAGCAATCACGTCAAATTAAGAAGAATGGTAATTCTTGGGATCCTAGTGCCTCATTTATCACATTTATCAGGTCACAGTCCAAAGTTAGTTCAATTAAGTCCAACAGTCAATCGTTTGACTGTTAAATACGATTCAACCTAGTAATATCAGAAAAATATCGCTAAATACATGTTAGTACGAATATGTGACCCAACCATTGTAACTCAAAATGACTGACACCGTTAGCAAGTCAATGAAATGTAGTTTTTGAAACTGTTGCTATTTCTTTAGCGCGCGATAACGGCTTGGATTGGTCCCACAATAAAAAATGACTTTTTTGTCTTAATTTTTAAATGAAGCGCTACCACAGTATCCAGTGTAATCGCTGAGTTCCAGCAATCATGTCAAATTAAGAAGAATGTTATTTCTTGGAGTCCGATTGTCTTACCTATAACATTTATAAAGTCACAGTCCTAAATCAGTTCAATTAAGTCCCCCAGTCAATCGTTTCACTGTTAAAAGCGATGCAACCTAGTAATACCCGAATAATATCGCTAAATATATGTTCGTACGAATATTTGACGCAACCGTTTTAACTCAAACGAATTTATACCACTAGAAATTCAATGAAATGTAGTTTTGGAAACTGCTCCTATTTATTCAGCGCGTGCTAACGGACAGGATTTGTCCCACAGCAAAAAGTGACTTATTTATCTAAATTTTAAAGTGAAGCGCTACCACAGCGCCCAGTGCAATCGCTGAGTTCCGGCAATCACGTCAAATTAGAAAGAATGTTAATTCTTGGGATCCTATTGCCTCATTTATCTCATTTATCAGGTCACAGTCCAAAGTTAGTTCAATTAAGTCCCACAGTCAATCGTTTGACTGTTAAATACGATTCAACCTAGTAATATCAGAAAAATATCGCTAAATACATGTTAGTACGAATATGTGACCCAACCATTGTAACTCAAAATGACTGACACGGTTAGCATGTCAATGAAACGTAGTTTTTGAAACTGTTGCTATTTCTTCAGCGCGCGATAACTGCTAGGATTGGTCCCACAGTAAAGAATGAATTATCTATCTAAATTTTTAAATGAAGCACTATCACAGCGCCCAGTGTAATCGCTGAGTTCCGGCAATCACGTCAAATTAAGAAGAATGTTATTTCTTGGAGTCCAATTGTCTCACTTTCATATTTATAAGGACACAGTCCAAAGTTAGTTCAATTAAATTCCACAGGAAATCGTTTCAATGTTAAAAGCGATACAACTTAGTAATATCGGAAAAAAATTACTAACTACATGTTAGTACGACTATGTGACGCAACCGTTGTAACTCAAACCGATTGACACCGTTAGAAAGTCAATGAAATGTAGTTTTGGAAACTGTCTCTACTTCTTCAGCACGAACTAACAGCTAGGATTGGTCCCACAGTAAAAAATGACTTATTTATCTTCATTTTTAAATGAAGTGCTACAACAGCGCCCAGTGTAATCGCTGAGTTCCAGCAATCATGTCAAGTTAAGAGAACAACGTTATTTCTTGTAGTCAAACTGGCTTATTTATCACATTTACAAGGTCAAAGTCCACAATCAGTTCAATTAAGTCCCACAGTCAAACGTTTCACCGTTAAAAGCGATGTAACCTAGTAATATCTGAACACTATCGCTAAATACATGTTGGTACGAATATGTCACGCAACCGTTTTAACTCAAACGGATTGACACCGTTAGAAGGTCAATGAAATGTAGTTTTGGAAACTGTCTCTACTTCTTCAGCGCGTGATAACGGCTAGGATTCGTCCTACGGTAAAGAATGACTTATCTATCTAAATTTTTAAATGAAGCACTATCACAGTATCCAGTGTAATCGCTGAGTTCCAGCAATCATGTCAAGTTAAGAACAACGTTATTTCTTGTAGTCAAACTGGCTTATTTATCACATTTACAAGGTCAAAGTTCACAATCAGCTCAATTAAGTCCCACAGTCAAACGTTTCACTGTTAAAGACCATGCAACCAAGTAATACCCGAATAGTATCGCTGAATATATGTTCGTACGAATATTTGACGCAACCGTTGTAACTCAAACGGATTTATACCGCTGGAAATTCAATGAAATGTAGTTTTGAAAACTGTTCCTATTTCTTCAGCGCGCGATAACGGTTAGGATTCGTCCCACGGTAAAGAATGACTTATTTATCTAAATTTTAAAGTGAAGCGCTACCACAGCGCCCAGTGCAATCGCTGAGTTCCGGCAATCATGTCAAATTAAGAAGAATGTTATTTCTTGGAGTCCGATTGTCTTACCTATAACATTTATAAAGTCACAGTCCTAAATCAGTTCAATTAAGTCCCACAGTCAATCGTTTCACTGTTAAAAGCGATGCAACCTAGTAATACCCGAATAATATCGCTAAATATATGTTCGTACGAATATGTGACGCAACCGTTTTAACTCAAACGAATTTATACCACTAGAAATTCAATGAAATGTAGTTTTGGAAACTGCTCCTATTTACTCAGCGCGTGCTAACGGACAGGATTTGTCCCACAGCAAAAAGTGACTTATTTATCTAAATTTTAAAGTGAAGCGCTACCACAGCGCCCAGTGTAATCGCTGAGTTCCGGCAATCACGTCAAATTAGGAAGAATGTTAATTCTTGGGATCCTATTGCCTCATTTATCTCATTTATCAGGTCACAGTCCAAAGTTAGTTCAATTAAGTCCCACAGTCAATCGTTTGACTGTTAAATACGATTCAACCTAGTAATATCAGAAAAATATCGCTAAATACATGTTAGTACGAATATGTGACGCAACCATTGTAACTCAAAATGACTGACACCGTTAGCAAGTCAATGAAATGTAGTTTTTGAAACTGTTGCTATTTCTTCAGCGCGCGATAACTGCTAGGATTGGTCCCACAGTAAAGAATGAATTATCTATCTAAATTTTTAAATGAAGCACTATCACAGCGCCCAGTGTAATCGCTGAGTTCCGGCAATCACGTCAAATTAAGAGGAATGTTATTTCTTGGAGTCCAATTGTCTCACTTTCACATTTATAAGGACACAGTCCAAAGTTAGTTCAATTAAATTCCACAGGAAATCGTTTCAATGTTAAAAGCGATACAACTTAGTAATATCGGAAAAAAATTACTAACTACATGTTGGTACGACTATGTGACGCAACCGTTGTAACTCAAACCCATTGACACCGTTAGAAAGTCAATGAAATGTAGTTTTGGAAACTGTCTCTACTTCTTCAGCACGAATTAACAGCTAGGATTGGTCCCACAGTAAAAAATGACTTATTTATCTTAATTTTTAAATGAAGTGCTACAACAGCGCCCAGTGTAATCGCTGAGATCCAGCAATCATGTCAAGTTAAGAACAACGTTATTTCTTGTAGTCAAACTGGCTTATTTATCACATTTACAAGGTCAAAGTCCACAATCAGTTCAATTAAGTCCCACAGTCAAACGTTTCACCGTTAAAAGCGATGTAACCTAGTTATATCCGAACACTATCGCTAAATACATGTTGGTACGAATATGTCACGCAACCGTTTTAACTCAAACGGATTGACACCGTTAGAAGGTCAATGAAATGTAGTTTTGGAAACTGTCTCTACTTCTTCAGCGCGTGATAACGGCTAGGATTCGTCCTACGGTAAAGAATGACTTATTTATCTAAATTTTTAAATGAAACGCTACCACAGCGCCCAGTGCAATCGCTGAATTCAGGCAATCACGTCAAATTAAGAAGAATGTTAATTCTTGGGGTCCAATTGTCTCACTTATCACACTTATAAGGTCACAGTCCAAAATCAGTTCATTTAAGTGCCACAGTAAATCGTTTCACTGTTAAAAGAGATACAACCTAGTAATATCAGAAAAACATCCCTAAATACATGTTGGTACGAAAATGTGACGCAACCGTTGTAACTCAAACGGATTGACACCGTTAGAAAGTCAATGAAATGTAGTATTTGAATCTCTCTCTATTTCTTCAGCGCGAACTAACGGCTAGGATTTGTCCCACAGTAAAAAATGACTTATTTATCTTAATTTTTAAATAAAGCGCTACCAAAACGCCCAGTGTAATCGCTGAGTTCCAGCAATCATGTCAAATTAAGAACAATGTTATTTCTTGGGGTCCAGTTCGCTCACTTGTCACATTTATAAGGTCACAGTCCAGAATGAGTTCAATTAAGTCCCACAGTCAATCGTTTCACTGTTAAAAGCGATACAATTTAGTAATATCGGAAAAAAATCACTAACTACATGTTGGTACGACTATAAGACGCAACCGTTGTAACTCAAACGGATTGACACCGTTAGAAAGTCAATGAAATGTAGTTTTGGAAACTGTCTCTACTTCTTCAGCACGAACTAACGGCTAGGATTGGTCCCACAGTAAAAAATGTCTTATTTATCTTAATTTTTAAATGAAGCGCTACAACAGCGCCCAGTGTAATCGCTGAGTTCCAGCAATCATGTCAAATTAAGAACAACGTTATTTCTTGTAGTCAAACTGGCTCATTTATCATCCTTATAAGGTCAAAGTCCAAAATCAGTTCAATTAAGTCCCACAGTCAATCGTTTCACTGTTAAAAGCAATGAAACCTAGTAATACCCGAATAATATCGCTAAATATATGTTCGTACGAATATTTGACGCAACCGTTTTAACCCAAACGAATTTATACCACTAGAAATTCAATGAAATGTAGTTTTGGAAACTGTTCCTATTTCTTCAGCGCGCGATAACTGCTAGGATTGGTACCACAGTAAAGAATGAATTATCTATCTAAATTTTTAAATGAAGCACTATCACAGCGCCCAGTGTAATCGCTGAGTTCCGGCAATCACGTCAAATTAAGAAGAATGTTATTTCTTGGAGTCCAATTGTCTCACTCTCACATTTATAAGGACACAGTCTAAAGTTAGTTCAATTAAATTCCACTGGAAATCGTTTCAATGTTAAAAGCGATACAACTTAGTAATATTGGAAAAAAATTAATAACTACATGTTGGTACGACTATGTGACGCAACCGTTGTAACTCAAACCGATTGACATCGTTAGAAAGTCAATGAAATGTAGTTTTGGAAACTGTCTCTACTTCTTCAGCGCGTGATAACGGCTAGGATTCGTCCTACGGTAAAGAATGACTTATTTATCTAAATTTTTAAATGAAACGCTACCACAGCGCCCAGTGCAATCGCTGAATTCAGGCAATCACGTCAAATTAAGAAGAATGTTAATTCTTGGGGTCCAATTGTCTCACTTATCACACTTATAAGGTCACAGTCCAAAATCAGTTCATTTAAGTGCCACAGTAAATCGTTTCACTGTTAAAAGCGATACAACCTAGTAATATCAGGAAAACATCCCTAAATACATGTTGGTACGAAAATGTGACGCAACCGTTGTAACTCAAACGGATTGACACCGTTAGAAAGTCAATGAAATGTAGTATTTGAATCTCTCTCTATTTCTTCAGCGCGAACTAACGGCTAGGATTTGTCCCACAGTAAAAAATGACTTATTTATCTTAATTTTTAAATAAAGCGTTACCAAAACGCCCAGTGTAATCGCTGAGTTCCAGCAATCATGTCAAATTAAGAACAATGTTATTTCTTGGGGTCCAGTTCGCTCACTTATCACATTTATAAGGTGACAGTCCAGAATGAGTTCAATTAAGTCCCACAGTCAATCGTTTCACTGTTAAAAGCGATACAACTTAGTAATATCGGAAAAAAATCACTAACTACATGTTGGTACGACTATGTGACGCAACCGTTGTAACCCAAACGGATTGACACCGTTAGAAAGTCAATGAAATGTAGTTTTGGAAACTGTCTCTACTTCTTCAGCACGAACTAACGGCTAGGATTGGTCCCACAGTAAAAAATGTCTTATTTATCTTAATTTTTAAATGAAGCGCTACAACAGCGCCCAGTGTAATCGCTGAGTTACATCAATCATGTCAAGTTAAGAACAACGTTATTTCTTGTAGTCAAACTGGCTTATTTATCACACTTACAAGGTCAAAGTCCACAATCAGTTCAATTAAGTCCCACAGTCAAACGTTTCACTGTTAAAAGCGATGCAACCTAGTAATATCCGAACACTATCGCTTAACACATGTTGGTACGAATATGTGACGCAAGCGTTGTAACTCAAACGGATTTATGCCACTAGTAATTCAATGAAATGTAGTTTTGGAAACTGTTCCTATTTCTTCAGCGCGCGATAACGGCTAGGATTCGTCCCACGGTAAAGAATGACTTATTTATCTAAATTTTAAAGTGAAGCGCTACCACAGCGCCAAGTGCAATCGCTGAGTTCCGGCAATCATGTCAAATTAAGAAGAATGTTATTTCCTGGAGTCCGATTGTCTTACTTATAACATTTATAAAGTCACAGTCCTAAATCAGTTCATTTAAGTCCCACAGTCAATCTTTTCACTGTTAAAAGCGATGCAACCTAGTAATACCCGAATAATATCGCTAAATATATGTTGGTACGAATATTTGACGCAACCGTTTTAACTCAAACGAATTTATACCACTAGAAATTCAATGAAATGTAGTTTTGGAAATTGTTCCTATTAACTTAGTGCGTGCTAACGGCCAGGATTGGTCCCACAGCAAAAAGTGACTTATTTATCTAAATTTTAAAGTAAAGCGCTACCACAGCGAATAGTGCAATCGCTGAGTTCCGGCAATCACGTCAAATTAAGAAGAATGTTAATTCTTGGGATCCTATTGCCTCATTTATCACATTTATCAGGTCACAGTCCAAAGTTAGTTCAATTAAATCCAACAGTCAATCGTTTGACTGTTAAATACGATTCAACCTAGTAATATCAGAAAAATATCGCTAAATACATGTTAGTACGAATATGTGACCCAACCATTGTAACTCAAAATGACTGACACCGTTAGCAAGTCAATGAAATGTAGTTTTTGAAACTGTTGCTATTTCTTCAGTGCGCGATAACGGCTAGGATTGGTCCCACAGTAAAGAATGAATTATCTATCTAAATTTTTATATGAAGCACTATCACAGCGCCCAGTGTAATCGCTGAATTCCGGCAATCACGTCAAATTAAGAAGAATGTTATTTCTTGTAGTCCAATTGTCTCACTTTCACATTTATAAGGTCACAGTCTAAAGTTAGTTCAATTAAATTCCACAGGAAATCGTTTCAATGTTAAAAGCGATACAACTTGGTAATATCGGAAATAAATCACTAACTACATGTTGGTACGACTATGTGACGCAACCGTTGTAACTCAAACCGATTGACACCGTTAGAAAGTCAATGAAATGTAGTTTTGGAAACTGTCTCTACTTCTTCAGCACGAACTAACGGCTAGGATTGGTCCCACAGTAAAAAATGACTTATTCATCTTAATTTTTAAATGAAGCGCTACAAGAGCGCCCAGTGTAATAGCTGAGTTCCAGCAATCATGTCAAGTTAAGAACAACGTTATTTCTTGTAGTCAAACAGGCTTATTTATCACATTTACAAGGTCAAAGTCCACAATCAGTTCAATTAAGTCCCACAGACAATCATTTCACTGTTAAGAGCAATGTAACCTAGTAATGGCGAAAAAATATCGCTAAATACATGTTGGTACGACTATGTCACGCAACTGCTGTAACTCATACGGATTGATACCGCTAGAAAGTAAATGAAATGTAGTTTTTGAAACTGTTCCTATTTATTCAGCGCGTGCTAACGGCCAGGAATGGTCCCACAGTAATTATGACTTATTTATCTAAGTTTTTAAATCAAGCGCTACCACAGCGACCATTGTAATCGTGGAATTCCAGCAATCATGTCAAATTAAGAGGAATGTTATTTCTCGCAGTCCAATTGGCTCATTTGTCACATTTATAAGGTCACAGTCCAGAATGAGTTCAATTAAGTCCCACAGTCATTCGTTTCACTGTTAAAAGCTGTACAACTTAGTAATATCGGAAAAAAATATATAAACACATGTTGGTACGAATATGTGACACAACCGTTGTAACTCAAACGGATTGACACCGTTAGAAATTCAATGAATGGTAGTTTTGGAAACTGTCTCTACTTCTTCAACGCGAACTAACGGCTAGGATTGGTCCCACAGTAAAAAATGATTTATTTATCTTAATTTTTTAATAAAACGCTACCAGAGCGCCCAGTGTAATCGCTGAGTTCCAGCAATCATGTCAAATTAAGAACAACGTTATTTCTTGTAGTCAAACTGGCTCATTTATCATCTTTATAAGGTCAAAGCCCAAAATGAGTTCAATTAAGTCCCACAGTCAAACGTTTCACTGTTAAAAGCGATGCAACCTAGTAATATCCGACCACTATCGCTAAACACATGTTGGTACGAATATGTGACACAACCGTTGTAACTCAAACGGATTTATACCGCTGGAAATTCAATGAAATGTAGTTTTGGAAACTGTTCCTATTTCTTCAGCGCGCGATAACGGCTAGGATTCGTCCCACGGTAAAGAATGACTTATTTATCTAAAATTTAAAATGAGGCGCTACCACAGCGCCCAGTGCAATCGCTGAGTTCCGGCAATCATGTCAAATTAAGAAGAATGTTATTTCTTGGAGTCCGATTGTCTTACTTATAACATTTATAAAGTCACAGTCCCAAATCAGTTCAATTAAGTCCCACAGTCAATCGTTTCACTGTTAAAAGCAATGAAACCTAGTAATACCCGAATAATATCGCTAAATATATGTTCGTACGAATATTTGACGCAACCGTTTTAACTCAAACGAATTTATACCACTAGAAATTCAATGAAATGTAGTTTTAGAAACTGTTCCTATTTACTCAGCGCGTGCTAACGGCCAGGATTGGTCCCACAGTAAAAAATGATTTATTTATCTTAATTTTTTAATAAAACGCTACCAGAGCGCCCAGTGTAATCGCTGAGTTCCAGCAATCATGTCAAATTAAGAACAACGTTATTTCTTGTAGTCAAACTGGCTCATTTATCATCTGTATAAGGTCAAAGTCCAAAATCAGTTCAATTAAGTCCCACAGTCAAACGTTTCACTGTTAAAAGCGATGCAACCTAGTAATATCAGAAAAATATCGCTAAATACATGTTAGTACGAATATGTGACCCAACCATTGTAACTCAAAATGACTGACACCGTTAGCAAGTCAATGAAATGTAGTTTTTGAAACTGTTGCTATTTCTTCAGCGCGCGATAACGGCTAGGATTGGTCCCACAGTAAAGAATGAATTATCTATCTAAATTTTTATATGAAGCACTATCACAGCGCCCAGTGTTATCGCTGAGTTCCGGCAATCACGTCAAATTAAGAAGAATGTTATTTCATGCAGTCCAGTTGACTCACTTATGACATTTATAAGGTCACAGTCCAAAGTTAGTTCATTTAAATTCCACAGGAAATCGTTTCAATGTTAAAAGCGATACAACTTAGTAATATCGGAAATAAATCACTAACTACATGTTGGTACGACTATGTGACGCAACCGTTGTAACTCAAACCGATTGACACCGTTAGAAAGTCAATGAAATGTAGTTTTGGAAACTATCTCTACTTTTTCAGCACGAACTAACGGCTAGGATTGGTCCCACAGTAAAAAACGACTTATTTATCTTAATTTTTAAATGAAGCGCTACAACAGCACCCAGTGTAATAGCTGAGTTCCAGCAATCATGTCAAGTTAAGAACAACGTTATTTCTTGTAGTCAAACTGGTTTATTTATCACATTTACAAGGTCAAAGTCCACAATCAGTTCAATTAAGTCCCACAGTCAATCGTTTCACTGTTAAGAGCAATGTAACCTAGTAATGGCGAAAAAATATCGCTAAATACATGTTGGTACGACTATGTCACGCAACTGTTGTAACTCATACGGATTGATACCGCTAGAAAGTGAATGAAATGTAGTTTTTGAAACTGTTCCTATTTATTCAGCGCGTGCTAACGGCCAGGATCGGTCCCACAGTAATTATGACTTATTTATCTAAGTTTTTAAATCAAGCGCTACCACAGCGACTATTGTAATCGTGGAATTCCAGCAATCATGTCAAATTAAGAGGAATGTTATTTCTCGCAGTCCAATTGGCTCATTTGTCACATTTATAAGGTCACAGTCCAGAATGAGTTCAATTAAGTCCCACAGACATTCGTTTCACTGTTAAAAGCAATACAACTTAGTAATATCGGAAAAAAATATATAAACACATGTTGGTACGAATATGTGACGCAACCGTTGTAACTCAAACGGATTGACACCGTTAAAAAGTCAATGAATGGTAGTTTTGGAAACTGTCTCTACTTCTTCAACGCGAACTAACGGCTAGGATTGGTCCCACAGTAAAAAATGATTTATTTATCTTAATTTTTTAATAAAACGCTACCAGATCGCCCAGTGTAATCGCTGAGTTCCAGCAATCACGTCAAATTAAGAACAACGTTATTTCTTGTAGTCAAACTGGCTCATTTATCATCTTTATAAGGTCAAAGCCCAAAATCAGTTCAATTAAGTCCCACAGTCAAACGTTTCACTGTTAAAGGCGATGCAGCCTAGTAATATGCGAACACTATCGCTAAATACATGTTGGTACGAATATGTGACGCAACCGTTGTAACTTAAACGGATTTATACCGCTAGAAATTTAATGAATGTAGTTTTGGAAACTGTTCCTATTTATTCAGCGCGTGCTAACGGCCAGGATTGGTCCCACAGTAAAAAATGACTTATTTATCTAAATTTTTAAATGAAGCGCTACCACAACGCCCATTGTAATCTCTGAGTTTCGGCAATCATGTCAAATTAAGAAGAATGTTATTTCTTGGAGTCCGATTGTCTTACTTATAACATTTATAAAGTCACAGTCCCAAATCAGTTCAATTAAGTCCCACAGTCAATCGTTTCACTGTTAAAAGCAATGAAACCTAGTAATACCCGAATAATATCGCTAAATATATGTTCGTACGAATATTTGACGCAACCGTTTTAACTCAAACGAATTTATACCACTAGAAATTCAATGAAATGTAGTTTTAGAAACTGTTCCTATTTACTCAGCGCGTGCTAACGGCCAGGATTGGTCCCACAGTAAAAAATGATTTATTTATCTTAATTTTTTAATAAAACGCTACCAGAGCGCCCAGTGTAATCGCTGAGTTCCAGCAATCATGTCAAATTAAGAACAACGTTATTTCTTGTAGTCAAACTGGCTCATTTATCATCTTTATAAGGTCAAAGCCCAAAATGAGTTCAATTAAGTCCCACAGTCAAACGTTTCACTGTTAAAAGCGATGCAACCTAGTAATATCCGACCACTATCGCTAAACACATGTTGGTACGAATATGTGACGCAACCGTTGTAACTCAAACGGATTTATACCGCTGGAAATTCAATGAAATGTAGTTTTGGAAACTGTTCCTATTTCTTCAGCGCGCGATAACGGCTAGGATTCGTCCCACGGTAAAGAATGACTTATTTATCTAAAATTTAAAATGAGGCGCTACCACAGCGCCCAGTGCAATCGTCCAGTTGACTCACTTATGACATTTATAAGGTCACAGTCCAAAGTTAGTTCAATTAAATTCCAGAGGAAATCGTTTCAATGTTAAAAGCGATACAACTTAGTAATATCGGAAATAAATCACTAACTACATGTTGGTACGACTATGTGACGCAACCGTTGTAACTCAAACCGATTGACACCGTTAGAAAGTCAATGAAATGTAGTTTTGGAAACTATCTCTACTTTTTCAGCACGAACTAACGGCTAGGAATGGTCCCACAGTAAAAAATGACTTATTTATCTTAATTTTTAAATGAAGCGCTACAACAGCACCCAGTGTAATAGCTGAGTTCCAGCAATCATGTCAAGTTAAGAACAACGTTATTTCTTGTAGTCAAACTGGTTTATTTATCACATTTACAAGGTCAAAGTCCACAATCAGTTCAATTAAGTCCCACAGTCAATCGTTTCACTGTTAAGAGCAATGTAACCTAGTAATGGCGAAAAAATATCGCTAAATACATGTTGGTACGACTATGTCACGCAACTGTTGTAACTCATACGGATTGATACCGCTAGAAAGTGAATGAAATGTAGTTTTTGAAACTGTTCCTATTTATTCAGCGCGTGCTAACGGCCAGGATCGGTCCCACAGTAATTATGACTTATTTATCTAAGTTTTTAAATCAAGCGCTACCACAGCGACCATTGTAATCGTGGAATTCCAGCAATCATGTCAAATTAAGAGGAATGTTATTTCTCGCAGTCCAATTGGCTCATTTGTCACATTTATAAGGTCACAGTCCAGAATGAGTTCAATTAAGTCCCACAGACATTCGTTTCACTGTTAAAAGCAATACAACTTAGTAATATCGGAAAAAAATATATAAACACATGTTGGTACGAATATGTGACGCAACCGTTGTAACTCAAACGGATTGACACCGTTAAAAAGTCAATGAATGGTAGTTTTGGAAACTGTCTCTACTTCTTCAACGCGAACTAACGGCTAGGATTGGTCCTACAGTAAAAAATGATTTATTTATCTTAATTTTTTAATAAAACGCTACCAGATCGCCCAGTGTAATCGCTGAGTTCCAGCAATCACGTCAAATTAAGAACAACGTTATTTCTTGTAGTCAAACTGGCTCATTTATCATCTTTATAAGGTCAAAGCCCAAAATCAGTTCAATTAAGTCCCACAGTCAAACGTTTCACTGTTAAAGGCGATGCAGCCTAGTAATATGCGAACACTATCGCTAAATACATGTTGGTACGAATATGTGACGCAACCGTTGTAACTTAAACGGATTTATACCGCTAGAAATTTAATGAATGTAGTTTTGGAAACTGTTCCTATTTATTCAGCGCGTGCTAACGGCCAGGATTGGTCCCACAGTAAAAAATGACTTATTTATCTAAATTTTTAAATGAAGCTCTACCACAACGCCCATTGTAATCTTTGAGTTTCGGCAATCATGTCAAATTAAGAAGAATGTTATTTCTTGGAGTCCAATTGTCTCACTTATCACACATATAAGGTCACAGTCTAAAGTTAGTTCTATTAAGTCCCACAGTCAATCGTTTCACTGATAAAAGCGATACAACTTAGTAATATCGGAAAAGAATATCTAAACACATGTTGGTACGACTATGTGACGCAACCGTTGTAACTCAAACGGATTGATACCGCCAAGAAGTCAATGAATTGTAGTCTTTGAGAATGTCTCTATTTCTTCAACGCGTGCTAACGGCCAGGATTGGTCCCATAGTAAAAAAAGACTTACTTATCTAAATTTTTAAATTAAGCGCTACCACAGAGCCTAGTGTAATCGCTGAATTCCAGCAATCATGTCGAATTAAGAAGAATGTTATTCCTTGGAGTCCAATTGGCTCTTTTATAACATTTATAAGGTCTCAGTCCAAAGTTACTTCAATTAAGTCCCAGAGTCAATCGTTTCACTGTTAAAAGCGATGTAACCTAGTAATATCAGAAAAATATCGCTAAATACATGTTAGTACGAATATGTGACCCAACCGTTGAAACTCAAACGAACTGACACCGTTAGAAATTCAATATAATGTAGTTTTTGAACCTGTCCCTATTTCTTCGGCGCGCGCTAACGGCTAGGATTGGTCCCACAGTAAAAATAACTTTCTTTTCTTAATTTTTAAATGAAGCGATGCCACAACGCCCAGTATAATCGCTGAGTTTCGGCAATCATGTCAAATTAAGAAGAATGTTACTTCTTGGAGTCCAATTGTCTCACTTATCATACTTATAAGGTCACAGTCCAAAATCGGTTCAATTAAGTCCCACAGTCAATCGTTTCATTGTTAAGAGCGATGTAACCTAGTAATGGTGAAAAAATATGGCTAAATACATGTTGGTACGAATATGTGACACAACCGTTGTAACTCATACGGATTGATACCTCTTGACAGTCAATGAAATGTAGTTTTTGAAACTGTTCCCATTTATTCAGCGCGTGCTAACGGCCAGGATTGGTCCCACAGTAATTATGGCTTATTTATCTAAGTTTTTAAAAGAAGCGCTACCACAGCGCCCATTGTAATCGTGGAATTCCAGCAATCATGTCAAATTAAGAGGAATGTTATTTCTCGCAGTCCAATTGGCTCATTTGTCACATTTATAAGGTCACAGTCCAGAATGAGTTCAATTAAGTCCCACAGTCAATCGTTTCACTGTTAAAAGCGATGCAACCTAGTAATATGAGAACAATATCGATAAATACAAGTTGGTACGAATATGTGACACAACCGTTGTAACTGAAGCGGATTGATACCGTTAGGAAGTCAATGAACTGTAGTTTTTGAACTTGTCCCTATTTCTTCAGGGCGCGCTAACGGCTAGGATTGGTCCCACAGTAAAAAATGACTTTCTTTTCTTAATTTTTAAATGAAGCTCTGCCACAACGCCCAGTATAATCGCTGAGTTTCGGCAATCATGTCAAATTAAGAAGAATGTTACTTCTTGGAGCCCAATTTTCTCACTTATCACACTTATAAGGTCACAGTCAAAAATCGGTTCAATTAAGTCCCACACTCAATCGTTTCATTGTTAAGAGCGATGTAACCTAGTAATGGCGAAAAAATATGGCTAAATACATGTTGGTACGAATGTGACGCAACCGTTGTAACTCATACGGATTGATACCTCTAGACAGTCAATGAAATGTAGTTTTTGAAACTGTCTCTTTTTCTTCAGCGCGAACTAACGGCTAGGATTGGTCCCACAGTAAAAAATGACTTATTTATCCTAATATTTAAATAAAGCGCTACCACAGCGCGTAGTGTAATCGCTGAGTTCCAGCAATCATGTCAAATTAAGAACAATGTTATTTCTTGGGGTCCAGTTGGCTCACTTATCACATTTGTAAGGTCACAGTCCAGAATTAGTTCCGTTAAGTCATACAGTCAATCTTTTTACTGTTAAAAGCGATACAACTTAGTAATATCGGAAAAGAATATCTAAACACATGTTGGTACGACTATGTGACGCAACCGTTGTAACTCAAACGGATTGATACCGCCAAGAAGTCAATGAATTGTAGTCTTTGAGAATGTCTCTATTTCTTCAACGCGTGCTAACGGCCAGGATTGGTCCCATAGTAAAAAAAGACTTACTTATCTAAATTTTTAAATTAAGCGCTACCACAGAGCCTAGTGTAATCGCTGAATTCCAGCAATCATGTCGAATTAAGAAGAATGTTATTCCTTGGAGTCCAATTGGCTCTTTTATAACATTTATAAGGTCTCAGTCCAAAGTTACTTCAATTAAGTCCCAGAGTCAATCGTTTCACGGTTAAAAGCGATGTAACCTAGTAATATCAGAAAAATATCGCTAAATACATGTTAGTACGAATATGTGACCCAACCGTTGAAACTCAAACGAACTGACACCGTTAGAAATTCAATATAATGTAGTTTTTGAACCTGTCCCTATTTCTTCGGCGCGCGCTAACGGCTAGGATTGGTCCCACAGTAAAAATAACTTTCTTTTTTTAATTTTTAAATGAAGCGATGCCACAACGCCCAGTATAATCGCTGAGTTTCGGCAATCATGTCAAATTAAGAAGAATGTTACTTCTTGGAGTCCAATTGTCTCACTGATCACACTTATAAGGTCACAGTCCAAAATCGGTTCAATTAAGTCCCACAGTCAATCGTTTCACTGTTAAAAGCGATGCAACCTAGTAATATCAGAAAAATATCGCTAAATACATGTTAGTACGAATATGTGACCCAACCATTGTAACTCAAAATGACTGACACCGTTAGCAAGTCAATGAAATGTAGTTTTTGAAACTGTTGCTATTTCTTCAGCGCGCGATAACGGCTAGGATTGGTCCCACAGTAAAGAATGAATTATCTATCTAAATTTTTATATGAAGCACTATCACAGCGCCCAGTGTAATCGCTGAGTTCCGGCAATCACGTCAAATTAAGAAGAATGTTATTTCATGCAGTCCAGTTGACTCACTTATGACATTTATAAGGTCACAGTCCAAAGTTAGTTCAATTAAATTCCACAGGAAATCGTTTCAATGTTAAAAGCGATACAACTTAGTAATATCGGAAATAAATCACTAACTACATGTTGGTACGACTATGTGACGCAACCGTTGTAACTCAAACCGATTGACACCGTTAGAAAGTCAATGAAATGTAGTTTTGGAAACTATCTCTACTTTTTCAGCACGAACTAACGGCTAGGAATGGTCCCACAGTAAAAAATGACTTATTTATCTTAATTTTTAAATGAAGCGCTACAACAGCACCCAGTGTAATAGCTGAGTTCCAGCAATCATGTCAAGTTAAGAACAACGTTATTTCTTGTAGTCAAACTGGTTTATTTATCACATTTACAAGGTCAAAGTCCACAATCAGTTCAATTAAGTCCCACAGTCAATCGTTTCACTGTTAAGAGCAATGTAACCTAGTAATGGCGAAAAAATATCGCTAAATACATGTTGGTACGACTATGTCACGCAACTGTTGTAACTCATACGGATTGATACCGCTAGAAAGTGAATGAAATGTAGTTTTTGAAACTGTTCCTATTTATTCAGCGCGTGCTAACGGCCAGGATCGGTCCCACAGTAATTATGACTTATTTATCTAAGTTTTTAAATCAAGCGCTACCACAGCAACCATTGTAATCGTGGAATTCCAGCAATCATGTCAAATTAAGAGGAATGTTATTTCTCGCAGTCCAATTGGCTCATTTGTCACATTTATAAGGTCACAGTCCAGAATGAGTTCAATTAAGTCCCACAGACATTCGTTTCACTGTTAAAAGCAATACAACTTAGTAATATCGGAAAAAAATATATAAACACATGTTGGTACGAATATGTGACGCAACCGTTGTAACTCAAACGGATTGACACCGTTAAAAAGTCAATGAATGGTAGTTTTGGAAACTGTCTCTACTTCTTCAACGCGAACTAACGGCTAGGATTGGTCCTACAGTAAAAAATGATTTATTTATCTTAATTTTTTAATAAAACGCTACCAGATCGCCCAGTGTAATCGCTGAGTTCCAGCAATCACGTCAAATTAAGAACAACGTTATTTCTTGTAGTCAAACTGGCTCATTTATCATCTTTATAAGGTCAAAGCCCAAAATCAGTTCAATTAAGTCCCACAGTCAAACGTTTCACTGTTAAAGGCGATGCAGCCTAGTAATATGCGAACACTATCGCTAAATACATGTTGGTACGAATATGTGACGCAACCGTTGTAACTTAAACGGATTTATACCGCTAGAAATTTAATGAATGTAGTTTTGGAAACTGTTCCTATTTATTCAGCGCGTGCTAACGGCCAGGATTGGTCCCACAGTAAAAAATGACTTATTTATCTAAATTTTTAAATGAAGCGCTACCACAACGCCCATTGTAATCTCTGAGTTTCGGCAATCATGTCAAATTAAGAAGAATGTTATTTCTTGGAGTCCAATTGTCTCACTTATCACACATATAAGGTCACAGTCTAAAGTTAGTTCTATTAAGTCCCACAGTCAATCGTTTCACTGATAAAAGCGATACAACTTAGTAATATCGGAAAAGAATATCTAAACACATGTTGGTACGACTATGTGACGCAACCGTTGTAACTCAAACGGATTGATACCGCCAAGAAGTCAATGAATTGTAGTCTTTGAGAATGTCTCTATTTCTTCAACGCGTGCTAACGGCCAGGATTGGTCCCATAGTAAAAAAAGACTTACTTATCTAAATTTTTAAATTAAGCGCTACCACAGAGCCTAGTGTAATCGCTGAATTCCAGCAATCATGTCGAATTAAGAAGAATGTTATTCCTTGGAGTCCAATTGGCTCTTTTATAACATTTATAAGGTCTCAGTCCAAAGTTACTTCAATTAAGTCCCAGAGTCAATCGTTTCACTGTTAAAAGCGATGTAACCTAGTAATATCAGAAAAATATCGCTAAATACATGTTAGTACGAATATGTGACCCAACCGTTGAAACTCAAACGAACTGACACCGTTAGAAATTCAATATAATGTAGTTTTTGAACCTGTCCCTATTTCTTCGGCGCGCGCTAACGGCTAGGATTGGTCCCACAGTAAAAATAACTTTCTTTTCTTAATTTTTAAATGAAGCGATGCCACAACGCCCAGTATAATCGCTGAGTTTCGGCAATCATGTCAAATTAAGAAGAATGTTACTTCTTGGAGTCCAATTGTCTCACTTATCACACTTATAAGGTCACAGTCCAAAATCGGTTCAATTAAGTCCCACAGTCAATCGTTTCATTGTTAAGAGCGATGTAACCTAGTAATGGTGAAAAAATATGGCTAAATACATGTTGGTACGAATATGTGACACAACCGTTGTAACTCATACGGATTGATACCTCTTGACAGTCAATGAAATGTAGTTTTTGAAACTGTTCCCATTTATTCAGCGCGTGCTAACGGCCAGGATTGGTCCCACAGTAATTATGGCTTATTTATCTAAGTTTTTAAAAGAAGCGCTACCACAGCGCCCATTGTAATCGTGGAATTCCAGCAATCATGTCAAATTAAGAGGAATGTTATTTCTCGCAGTCCAATTGGCTCATTTGTCACATTTATAAGGTCACAGTCCAGAATGAGTTCAATTAAGTCCCACAGTCAATCGTTTCACTGTTAAAAGCGATGCAACCTAGTAATATGAGAACAATATCGATAAATACAAGTTGGTACGAATATGTGACACAATCGTTGTAACTGAAGCGGATTGATACCGTTAGGAAGTCAATGAACTGTAGTTTTTGAACTTGTCCCTATTTCTTCAGGGCGCGCTAACGGCTAGGATTGGTCCCACAGTAAAAAATGACTTTCTTTTCTTAATTTTTAAATGAAGCTCTGCCACAACGCCCAGTATAATCGCTGAGTTTCGGCAATCATGTCAAATTAAGAAGAATGTTACTTCTTGGAGCCCAATTTTCTCACTTATCACACTTATAAGGTCACAGTCAAAAATCGGTTCAATTAAGTCCCACACTCAATCGTTTCATTGTTAAGAGCGATGTAACCTAGTAATGGCGAAAAAATATGGCTAAATACATGTTGGTACGAATGTGACGCAACCGTTGTAACTCATACGGATTGATACCTCTAGACAGTCAATGAAATGTAGTTTTTGAAACTGTCTCTTTTTCTTCAGCGCGAACTAACGGCTAGGATTGGTCCCACAGTAAAAAATGACTTATTTATCCTAATATTTAAATAAAGCGCTACCACAGCGCGTAGTGTAATCGCTGAGTTCCAGCAATCATGTCAAATTAAGAACAATGTTATTTCTTGGGGTCCAGTTGGCTCACTTATCACATTTGTAAGGTCACAGTCCAGAATTAGTTCCGTTAAGTCATACAGTCAATCTTTTTACTGTTAAAAGCGATACAACTTAGTAATATCGGAAAAGAATATCTAAACACATGTTGGTACGACTATGTGACGCAACCGTTGTAACTCAAACGGATTGATACCGCCAAGAAGTCAATGAATTGTAGTCTTTGAGAATGTCTCTATTTCTTCAACGCGTGCTAACGGCCAGGATTGGTCCCATAGTAAAAAAAGACTTACTTATCTAAATTTTTAAATTAAGCGCTACCACAGAGCCTAGTGTAATCGCTGAATTCCAGCAATCATGTCGAATTAAGAAGAATGTTATTCCTTGGAGTCCAATTGGCTCTTTTATAACATTTATAAGGTCTCAGTCCAAAGTTACTTCAATTAAGTCCCAGAGTCAATCGTTTCACGGTTAAAAGCGATGTAACCTAGTAATATCAGAAAAATATCGCTAAATACATGTTAGTACGAATATGTGACCCAACCGTTGAAACTCAAACGAACTGACACCGTTAGAAATTCAATATAATGTAGTTTTTGAACCTGTCCCTATTTCTTCGGCGCGCGCTAACGGCTAGGATTGGTCCCACAGTAAAAATAACTTTCTTTTTTTAATTTTTAAATGAAGCGATGCCACAACGCCCAGTATAATCGCTGAGTTTCGGCAATCATGTCAAATTAAGAAGAATGTTACTTCTTGGAGTCCAATTGTCTCACTTATCACACTTATAAGGTCACAGTCCAAAATCGGTTCAATTAAGTCCCACAGTCAATCGTTTCATTGTTAAGAGCGATGTAACCTAGTAATGGTGAAAAAATATGGCTAAATACATGTTGGTACGAATATGTGACGCAACCGTTGTAACTCATACGGATTGATACCTCTTGACAGTCAATGAAATGTAGTTTTTGAAACTGTTCCTATTTATTCAGCGCGTGCTAACGGCCAGGATTGGTCCCACAGTAATTATGGCTTTTTTATCTAAGTTTTTAAATGGAGCGCTACCACAGCGCCCATTGTAATCGTGGAATTCCAGCAATCATGTCAAATTAAGAGGAATGTTATTTCTCGCAGTCCAATTGGCTCATTTGTCACATTTATAAGGTCACAGTCCAGAATGAGTTCAATTAAGTCCCACAGTCAATCGTTTCACTGTTAAAAGCGATGCAACATAGTAAAATTTGAAAAATATCCCTAAAATACATGTTGGTACGAATATGTGACACAACCGTTGTAACTGAAGCGGATTGATACCGTTAGGAAGTCAATGAAATGTAGTTTTTGAAACTGTCTCTTTTTCTTCAGCGCGAACTAACGGCTAGGATTGGTCCCACAGTAAAAAATGACTTATTTATCCTAATTTTTAAATAAAGCGCTACCACAGCGCCCAGTGTAATCGCTGAGTTCCAGCAATCATATCAAATTAAGAACAATGTTTTTTCTTGGGGTCCAGTTGGCTCACTTATTACATTTATAAGGTCACAGTCCAGAATTAGTTCAATTAAGTCATACAGTCAATCTTTTTACTGTTAAAAGCGATATAACTTAGTAATATCGGAAAGATATCACTAAATACATGTTGTCACGAATATGTGTCGCAACCGTTGTAACTCAAACGGATTGATACCGGCAAGAAGTCAATGAAATGTAGTTTTTGAGGATCTCTCTATTTCTTCAACGCGTGCTAACGGCCAGGATTGATCCCACAGTATAGAAAGACCTATCTATCTTAATTTTTAAATAAAGCGCTACCACAGCACCCAGTGTAATCGCTGAGTTCCACCAATCATGTCAAATTAAGAACACTGTTGTTTCTTGTAGTCAAATAGGCTCATTTATCTCATTTATAAGGTCAAAGTGCAAAATCAGTTCAGTTAAGTCCCAGAGGGGTAGGTTTCACTGTTTAAAGCGATGCAGCCTAGTAATATCCGAACACTATCGCTAATTACATGTTGGTGCGAATATGTGACACAACCGTAGTAACTCAAATGGATTTATACCGCTAGAAAGTCAATGAAATGCAGTCTTTGAAACTGTTCCTATTCATTCAACGCGTGCTAACGGCCAGGATTGGTTCTACAGTGAAAAAAGACTTTTTCATCTACATTTTTAAATAAAGCGCTACCACAGAGACTAATGTAATCGCGGCATTCCAGCAATCATGTCAAATTAAAAAGAATGTTATTTCTTGGAGACCAATTGGCTCATTTATGACATTTATAAGGTCACAGTCCAGAATCAGTTCAATTAAGTCCCACAGTCAATCGTTTCACTGTTAAAAGCGATGCAACGTAGTAATATCGGATAAAAATCACTAAATACATGTGGGCACGAATATGTGACGCAACTGTTGTAACTCAACCGGATTGACACCGTTAGAAAGTCAATGAAATGTAGTTTTCAAAACTGTCTCTATTTTTTCGGCGCAAACTAACGACTAGGATTGGTCCCACAATAAAAAATGACTTATTTATCTTAATTTTTATATAAAGCGCTACCACAGCGCACAGTGTAATCGCTGAGTTCCAGCAATCATGTCAAATTGAGAAGAATGTTATTTCTTGTAGTCAAAAAGGCTCTTTTATCACATTTATAAGGTCAAAGTCCAAAGTTACATCAATTAAGTCCCTCAGTCAAACGTTTCACTGTTAAAAGCGATCCAACCTAGTAATACTCGAATAATATCGCTAAATATATGTTCGTACGAATATTTGACGCAACCGTTGTAACTCAAACGAATTTATACCACTAGAAATTCAATGAAATGTAGTTTTGGAAACTGTTCCTATTTACTCAGCGCGTGCTAACGGCCTGGATTTGTCCCACAATAAAAAATGACTTATTTATCTTAATTTTTATATAAAGCGCTATCACAGCGCCCAGTGTAATCGCTGAGTTCCAGCAATCATGTCGAATTAAGAAGAATGTTATTCCTTGGAGTCCAATTGGCTCATTTATCACATTTATAAGGTCTCAGTCGAAAGTTACTTCAATTAAGTCCCAGAGTCAATCGTTTCACTGTTAAAAGCGATATAACTTAGTAATATCAGAAAGATATCACTAAATACATGTTGGCACGAATATGTGTCGCAACCGTTGTAACTCAAACGGATTGATACCGGCAAGAAGTCAATGAAATGTAGTTTTTGAGGATCTCTGTATTTCTTCAACGCGTGCTAACGGCCAGGATTGGTCCCACAGTATAGAAAGACTTATCTATCTTAATTTTTAAATAAAGCGCTACCACAGCACCCACTGTAATCGCTGAGTTCCACCAATCATGTCAAATTAAGAACACTGTTATTTCTTGTAGTCAAATTGGCTCATTTATCTCATTTATCAGGTCAAAGTGCAAAATCAGTTCAGTTAAGTCCCAGAGGGGTAGGTTTCACTGTTAAAAGCGATGCAGCCTAGTAATATCCGAACACTATCGCTAATTACATGTTGGTGCGAATATGTGACACAACCGTAGTAACTCAAACGAATTTATACCGCTAGAAAGTCAATGAAATGCAGTCTTTGAAACTGTTCCTATTCATTCAACGCGTGCTAACGGTCAGGATTGGTCCTACAGTAAAAAAAGACTTTTTTATCTACATTTTTAAATAAAGCGCTACCACAGAGACTAATGTAATCGCGGAATTCCAGCAATCATGTCAAATTAAAAAGAATGTTATTTCTTGTAGTCAAAAAGGCTCTTTTATCACATTTATAAGGTCAAAGTCCAAAGTCACTTCAATTAAGTCCCTCAGTCAAACGTTTCACTGTTAAAAGCGATCCAACCTAGTAATACTCGAATAATATCGCTAAACACATGTTGGTACGAATGTGTACGCAACCGTTGTAACTCAAACGGATTGACACCGTTAGAAAGTCAATAAATGGTAGTTTTGGAAATTGTCTCTACTTCTTCAACGCGAACTAACGGCTAGGATTGGTCCCACAGTAAAAAATGACTTATTTATCTTTATTTTTTAATAAAACGCTACCACAGCGGCCAGTGTAATCGCTGAGTTCCAGCAATCGTGTCAAATTAAGAACAACGTTATTTCTTGTAGTCAAACTGGCTTATTTATCACATTTATAAGGTCACAGTTTAGAATGAGTTCAATTAAGTCCCACAGTCAATCGTTTCACTGTTAAAAGCGATGCAACATAGTAAAATTTGAAAAATATCCCTAAATACATGTTGGTACGAATATGTGATGCAACCGTTGTATCTCAAACGAACTGACAGCGTTAGAAAGCCAGTGAATTGTAGTATTTGAAACTGTCTCTATTTCTTCAGCGCGCGCTAACGGCTAGTATTGGTCCCACAGTAAGAAATGACTTATTTATCTACGTTTTTAAATGAAGCGCTACCACAGCGCCCATTGTAATCGTTGAATTCCAGGAATCACGTCAAATTAAGAAGAATGTTATTCCTTGGAGTCCAATTGGCTCATTTATCACATTTATAAGGTCTTAGTCCAAAGTTACTTCAATTAAGTCCCAGAGTCAATTGTTTCACTGTAAAGAGCGATATAACTTAGTAATATCGGAAAGATATCACCTAATATATGTTGTGCGAATATGTGTTGCAACCGTTGTAACTCAAACGGATTGATACCGGCAATAAGTCAATGAAATGTAGTTTTTGAGAATCTCTCTATTTCTTCATCGCGTGCTAACGGCCAGGATTGGTCGCACAGTATAAAAAGACTTATCTATCTTAATTTTTAAATAAAGCGCTACCATAGCACCCATTGTAATGGCTGAGTTCCGGCAATAACGTCAAATTAAAAAGAATGTTATTTCTTGGGCTCCAATTGGCTCACTTATCACATTCATAAGATCACAGTCCAGAATCAGTTCAATTAAGTCCCACAGTCAGTCGTTTCACTGGTTAAAGCGATATAACTTAGTAATATCGGAAAAAAATCACTAACTACATGTTGGTACGAATATGTGACGCAACCGTTGTAACTCATACGGGTTGATACCGTTAGAAAGTCATTGAAATGTAGTTTTTGAAACTGTCGCTATTTCTTCAGCGCGCGATAACGGCTAGGATTGGTCCCACAGGAAGAAATGACTTATTTATCTAAATTTTTAAATGAAACGCTACCACAGCGCCCAGTGTAATCGCTGAATTCCAACAATCATGTCAAATTAAGAAGAATGTTATTTCTTGGAGTCCAACTGTCTCACTTATAACATTTATAAAGTCACAGCCTTAAATCAGTTCAATTAAGTCCCACAGTCAATCGTTTCACTGTTAAAAGCAATACAACTTAGTAATATCGGAAAAAAATATCTAAACACATGTTGGTACGAATATGTACGCAACCGTTGTAACTCAAACGGATTGACACCGTTAGAAAGTCAATAAATGGTAGTTTTGGAAACTGTCTCTACTTCTTCAACGCGAACTAACGGCTAGGATTGGTCCCACAGTAAAAAATGATTTATTTATCTTTATTTTTTAATAAAACGCTACCACAGCGGCCAGTGTAATCGCTGAGTTCCAGCAATCGTGTCAAATTAAGAACAACGTTATTTCTTGTAGTCAAACTGGCTTATTTATCACATTTATAAGGTCACAGTCCAGAATGAGTTCAATTAAGTCCCACAGTCAATCGTTTCACTGTTAAAAGCGATGCAACATAGTAAAATTTGAAAAATATCCCTAAATACATGTTGGTACGAATATGTGACGCAACCGTTGTATCTTAAACGAACTGACAGCGTTAGAAAGCCAGTGAATTGTAGTATTTGAAACTGTCTCTATTTCTTCAGCGCGCGCTAACGGCTAGTATTGGTCCCACAGTAAGAAATGACTTATTTATCTACGTTTTTAAATGAAGCGCTACCACAGCGCCCATTGTAATCGTTGAATTCCAGGAATCACGTCAAATTAAGAAGAATGTTATTCCTTGGAGTCCAATTGGCTCATTTATCACATTTATAAGGTCTCAGTCCAAATTTACTTCAATTAAGTCCCAGATTCAATCGTTTCACTGTTAAAAACGATGCAACCTAGTAAGATTTGAAAAATATCCCTAAATGCATGTTGGTACGAATATGTGACGCAACCGTTGTATCTCAAACGAACTGACACCGTTAGAAAGCCAGTGAATTGTAGTATTTGAATCTGTCTCTATTTCTTCAGCGCGCGCTAACGGCTAGTATTGGTCCCACAGTAAGAAATGAATTATTTATCTACGTTTTTAAATGAAGCGTTACCACAGCGCCCATTGTAATCGTTGAATTCCAGGAATCACGTCAAATTAAGAAGAATGTTATTCCTTGGAGTCCAATTGGCTCATTTATCACATTTATAAGGTCTCAGTCCAAAGTTACTTCAATTAAGTCCCAGAGTCAATCGTTTCACTGTAAAAAGCGATATAACTTAGTAATATCGGAAAGATATCACTTAATACATGTTGGTGCGAATATGTGTCGCAACCGTTGTAACTCAAACGGATTGATACCGGCAATAAGTCAATGAAATGTAGTTTTTAAGGATCTCTCTATTTCTTCATCGCGTGCTAACGGCCAGGATTGGTCGCACAGTATAAAAAGACTTATCTATCTTAATTTTTAAACAAAGCGCTACCACAGCATCCAGTGTAATCGCTGAGTTCCGGCAATCATGTCAAATTAAGAAGAATGACATTTCTTGGAGTCCAGTTGGCTCACTTATAACATTTATAAGGTCGCAGTCCAAAATCAGTTCAATTAAGTCCCACAGTCAATCGTTTCACTGTTAAAAGCCATGCAACCTATTAATATGAGAACAATATCGATAAATACAAGTTGGTACGAACATGTGACGCAACCGTTGTGACTGAAGCGGATTGATACCGTTAGAAATTCAATGAAATATAGTTTTTGAAACTGTTCCTATTTATTCAGCGCGTGCTAACGGCCAGGATTGGTCCCACGGTAATTATGACTTATTTATCTACGTTTTTAAATTAAACGCTACCACAGCGCCCATTGTAATCGTTGAATTCCAGGAATCACGTCAAATTAAGAAGAATGTTATTCCTTGGAGTCCAAGTGACTCATTTATCACATTTATAAGGTCCTAGTCCAAAGTTACTTCAATTAAGTCCCAGAGTCAATTGTTTCACTGTAAAGAGCGATATAACTTAGTAATATCGGAAAGATATCACCTAATACATGTTGTGCGAATATGTGTTGCAACCGTTGTAACTCAAACGGATTGATACCGGCAATAAGTCAATGAAATGTAGTTTTTGAGAATCTCTCTATTTCTTCATCGCGTGCTAACGGCCAGGATTGGTCGCACAGTATAAAAAGACTTATCTATCTTAATTTTTAAATAAAGCGCTACCATAGCACCCAGTGTAATCGCTGAGTTCCAGCAATCATGTCAAATTAAGAACACGGTTATTTCTTGTAGTCAAACTGGCTCATTTATCCCATTTATAAGGTCACAGTCCAATGTTAGTCCAATTAAGTTACACAGTCAATCGCTTCACTGTTAAAAGCGATATAACTTAGTAATATCGGGAAAATATAACTAAATACATGTTGGTACGAATATGTGACGCAACCGTTGTAACTCAAACGGACCGATACCGTTAGAAATTCATTGAAATGTAGTTCTTGAATCTGTCTCAATTTCTTCAGCGCGCGATAACGGCTAGGATTGGTCCCACAGTAAAAAATGACTTATTTATTCAAATTTTTAAATGAAGCGCTACCACAGCGCCCAGTTTAATCGCTGAGTTCCAGCCATCATGTCAAATTAAGAAGAAAGTTATTCCTTGGAGTCCAATTGGCTCATTTATCACATTTATAAGGTCAAAGTCAAAAATCAATTCAATTAAGTCCCACAGTCAATCGTTTCACTGTTAAAAGCGATCCAACCTAGTAATTCCCGAATAATATCGCCAAACACATGTTGGCATGAATATGTGACGCAACCGTTGTAACTCAAACGGACTGATACCATTAGAAATTCATTGAAATAAAGTTTTTTAAACTGTGTCAATTTCTTCAGCACGCAATAACTGCTAGGATTGGTCCCACAGTATAAAAATGACATATTTATTTAAATTCTTAAATGAAGCGCTACCACAGGGTCCAGTGTAAACGCTGAGTTCCGGCAATCATGTGGAGTTAAGAAGAATGTTACTTCTTGGAGTCCAATTGGCTCATTTATCACATTTATAAGGTCACAGTCCAATGTTAGTCCAATTAAGTCCCACAGTCAATCGTTTCACTGTTAAAAGCGATCCAACCTAGTAATTCCCGAATAATATCGCCAAACACATGTTGGCATGAATATGTGACGCAACCGTTGTAACTCAAACGGACTGATACCATTAGAAATTCATTGAAATAAAGTTTTTTAAACTGTGTCAATTTCTTCAGCGCGCAATAACTGCTAGGATTGGTCCCACAGTAGAAAATGACTTATTTATTTAAATTCTTAAATGAAGCGCTACCACAGGGTCCAGTGTAAACGCTGAGTTCCGGCAATCATGTTGAGTTAAGAAGAATGTTACTTCTTGGAGTCCAATTGGCTCATTTATCACATTTATAAGGTCACAGTCCAATGTTAGTCCAATTAAGTTACACAGTCAATCGCTTCACTGTTAAAAGCGATATAACTTAGTAATATCGGGAAAATATAACTAAATACATGTTGGAACGAATATGTGACGCAACCGTTGTAACTCAAACGGACCGATACCGTTAGAAATTCATTGAAATGTAGTTCTTAAAACTGTCTCAATTTCTTCAGCGTGCGATAACAGCTAGGATTGGTCCAACAGTAAAAAATGACTTATTTATTCAAATTTTTAAATGAAGCGCTACCACAGCACCCAGTTTAATCGCTGAGTTCCAGCCATCATGTCAAATTAAGAAAAATGTTATTTCTTGTAGTCAAACTGGTTCATTTATCACATTTATAAGGTCAAAGGCCAAAATAAGTCCAATTAAGTCCCACATTCAAACGTTTCACTGTTAAAAGCGATCCAACCTAGTAATTCCCGAATAATATCGCCAAATACATGTTGGTATGAATATGTGACGCAACCGTTGTAACTCAACCGGACTGATACCATTAGAAATTCATTGAAATGTAGTTTTTTAAGCTGTCTCAATTTCTTCAGCGCGCGATAACTGCTAGGATTGGTCCCACAGTAAAAATTGACTTATTTATTTAAATTCTTTAATAAAGCGCTACCACAGCGCCTAGTGTAATCGCTGAGTTCCGGCAATCATGTCAAATTAAGATGAATGACATTTCTTGGAGTCCAGTTGGCTCACTTATAACATTTATAAGGTCGCAGTCCAAAATCAGTTCAATTAAGTCCCACAGTCAATCGTTTCACTGTTAAAAGCCATGCAACCTATTAATATGAGAACAATATCGATAAATACAAGTTGGTACGAACATATGACGCAACCGTTGTAACTCAAACGGATTGATACCGGCAATAAGTCAATGAAATGTAGTTTGTGAAACTGTTCCTATTTCTTCATCGCGTGCTAACAGACAGGATTGGTCGCATAGTATAAAAAGACTTATCTATCTTAATTTTTAAATAAAGCGTTACCATAGCACCCAGTGTAATCGCTGAGTTCCAGCAATCATGTCAAATTAAGAACACTGTTATTTCTTGTAGTCAAACTGGCTTATTTATCATCTTTATAAGGTCAAAGTCCACAATTAGTTCAATTAAGTACCACAGTCAAACGTTTCACTGTTAAAAGCGATGCAACCTAGTAATATCAAAAAATATCGCTATATACATGTTAGTACGAATATGTGACACAACCGTTGTAACTTAAACGGACTGATACCGTTAGAAATTCATTGAAATAAAGTATTTGAAACAGTGTCAATTTCTTCAGCGCGCAATAACTGCTAGGATTGGTCCCACAGTAGAAAATGACTTATTTATTTAAATTCTTAAATGAAGCGCTACCACAGGGTCCAGTGTAAACGCTGAGTTCCGGCAATCATGTTGAGTTAAGAAGAATGTTACTTCTTGGAGTCCAATTGGCTAATTTATCACATTTATAAGGTCACAGTCCAATGTTAGTCCAATTAAGTTACACAGTCAATCGCTTCACTGTTAAAAGGGATATAACTTAGTAATATCGGGAAAATATAACTAAATACATGTTGGAACGAATATGTGACGCAACCGTTGTAACTCAAACGGACCGATACCGTTAGAAATTCATTGAAATGTAGTTCTTAAAACTGTCTCAATTTCTTCAGCGTGCGATAACAGCTAGGATTGGTCCAACAGTAAAAAATGACTTATTTATTCAAATTTTTAAATGAAGCGCTACCACAGCACCCAGTTTAATCGCTGAGTTCCAGCCATCATGTCAAATTAAGAAAAATGTTATTTCTTGTAGTCAAACTGGTTCATTTATCACATTTATAAGGTCAAAGGCCAAAATAAGTCCAATTAAGTCCCACATTCAAACGTTTCACTGTTAAAAGCGATCCAACCTAGTAATTCCCGAATAATATCGCCAAATACATGTTGGTATGAATATGTGACGCAACCGTTGTAACTCAACCGGACTGATACCATTAGAAATTCATTGAAATGTAGTTTTTTAAGCTGTCTCAATTTCTTCAGCGCGCGATAACTGCTAGGATTGGTCCCACAGTAAAAAATGACTTATTTATTTAAATTCTTTAATAAAGCGCTACCACAGCGCCTAGTGTAATCGCTGAGTTCCGGCAATCATGTCAAATTAAGATGAATGACATTTCTTGGAGTCCAGTTGGCTCACTTATAACATTTATAAGGTCGCAGTCCAAAATCAGTTCAATTAAGTCCCACAGTCAATCGTTTCACTGTTAAAAGCCATGCAACCTATTAATATGAGAACAATATCGATAAATACAAGTTGGTACGAACATATGACGCAACCGTTGTAACTCAAACGGATTGATACCGGCAATAAGTCAATGAAATGTAGTTTGTGAAACTGTTCCTATTTCTTCATCGCGTGCTAACAGACAGGATTGGTCGCATAGTATAAAAAGACTTATCTATCTTAATTTTTAAATAAAGCGTTACCATAGCACCCAGTGTAATCGCTGAGTTCCAGCAATCATGTCAAATTAAGAACACTGTTATTTCTTGTAGTCAAACTGGCTTATTTATCATCTTTATAAGGTCAAAGTCCACAATTAGTTCAATTAAGTACCACAGTCAAACGTTTCACTGTTAAAAGCGATGCAACCTAGTAATATCAAAAAATATCGCTATATACATGTTAGTACGAATATGTGACACAACCGTTGTAACTTAAACGGACTGATACCGTTAGAAAGTCATTGAAATGTAGTTTTTGAAACTGTCGCTATTTCTTCAGCGCGCGATAACGGCTAGGATTGGTCCCACAGTAAAAAATGACTTATTTATTCAAATTTTTAAATGAAGCCCTACTACAGCGCCCAGTTTAATCGCTGAGTTCCAGCCATCATGTCAAATTAAGAAGAATGTTATTCCTTGGAGTCCAATTGGCTCATTTATCACATTTATAAGGTCAAAGTAAAAAATCAATTCAATTAAGTCCCACAGTCAATCGTTTCAATGTTAAAAGCGATCCAACCTAGTAATTCCCGAATAATATCGCCAAACACATTTTGGCATGAATATGTGACGCAACCGTTGTAACTCAAACGGACTGATACCATTAGAAATTCATTGAATTAAAGTTTTTTAAACTGTGTCAATTTCTTCAGCGCGCAATAACTGCTAGGATTGGTCCCACAGTAGAAAATGACTTATTTATTTAAATTCTTAAATGAAGCGCTACCACAGGGTCCAGTGTAAACGCTGAGTTCCAGCCATCATGTCAAATTAAGAAGAAAGTTATTCCTTGGAGTCCAATTGGCTCATTTATCACATTTATAAGGTCAAAGTCAAAAATCAATTCAATTAAGTCCCACAGTCAATCGTTTCAATGTTAAAAGCGATCCAACCTAGTAATTCCCGAATAATATCGCCAAACACATGTTGGCATGAATATGTGACGCAACCGTTGTAACTCAAACGGACTGATACCATTAGAAATTCATTGAATTAAAGTTTTTTAAACTGTGTCAATTTCTTCAGCGCGCAATAACTGCTAGGATTGGTCCCACAGTAGAAAATGACTTATTTATTTAAATTCTTAAATGAAGCGCTACCACAGGGTCCAGTGTAAACGCTGAGTTCCGGCAATCATGTGGAGTTAAGAAGAATGTTACTTCTTGGAGTCCAATTGGCTCATTTATCACATTTATAAGGTCACAGTCCAATGTTAGTCCAATTAAGTTACACAGTCAATCGCTTCACTGTTAAAAGCGATATAACTTAGTAATATCGGGAAAATATAACTAAATACATGTTGGAACGAATATGTGACGCAACCGTTGTAACTCAAACAGATTGATACCGGCAATAAGTCAATGAAATGTAGTTTGTGAAACTGTTCCTATTTCTTCATCGCGTGCTAACAGCCAGGATTGGTCGCATAGTATAAAAAGACTTATCTATCTTCATTTTTAAATAAAGCGCTTCCAAAGCATCCAGTGTAATCGCTGAGTTCTGGCAATCATGTCAAATTAAAAAGAATGACATTTCTTGGAGTCCAGTTGGCTCACTTATAACATTTATAAGGTCGCAGTCCAAAATCAGTTCAATTAAGTCCCACAGTCAATCGTTTCACTGTTAAAAGCCATGCAACCTATTAATATGAGAACAATATCGATAAATACAAGTTGGTACGAACATATGACGCAACCGTTGTAACTGAAGCGGATTGATGCCGTTAGAAATTCAATGAAATGTAGTTTTTGAAACTGTTCCTATTTATTCTGCGCGTGCTAACGGCCAGGATTGGTCCCACGGTAATTATGACTTATTTATCTACGTTTTTTAACGAAGCGCTACCACAGCGCCCATTGTAATCGTTGTATTCCAGGAATCACGTCAAATTAAGAAGAATGTTATTCCTTGGAGTCCAAGTGACTCATTTATCACATTTATAAGGTCTCAGTCCAAAGTTACTTCAATTAAGTCCCAGAGTCAATTGTTTCACTGTAAAAAGCGATATAACTTAGTAATATCGGAAAGATATCACCTAATACATGTTGTGCGAATATGTGTCGCAACCGTTGTAACTCAAACGGATTGATACCGGCAATAAGTCAATGAAATGTAGTTTTTGAGAATCTCTCTATTTCTTCATCGCAAGCTAACGGCCAGGATTGGTCGCACAGTATAAAAAGACTTATCTATCTTAATTTTTAAATAAAGCGCTACCATAGCACCAGTGTAATCGCTGAGTTCCAGCAATCATGTCAAATTAAGAACACTGTTATTTCTTGTAGTCAAACTGGCTCATTTATCACATTTATAAGGTCACACTCCAGAATTAGTTCAATTAAGTCCTACAGTCAATCGTTTCACTGGTAAAAGCGATGCAACCTAGTAATATCAAAAAATATCGCTATATACATGTTAGTACGATTATGTGACACAACCGTTTTAACTAAAACGGACTGATACCGTTAGAAAGTCATTGAAATGTAGTTTTTGAAACTGTCGCTATTTCTTCAGCGCGCGCTAACGGCTAGGATTGGTCCCACAGTAAAAAATGACTTTCTTTTCTTAACTTGTAAATGAAGCGCAACCACAGCGCCCAGTGTAATCGCTGAGTTTCGGCAATCATGTCAAGTTCAGAAGAATGTTACTTCTTGGGCTCCAATAGGCTCACTTACCACATTCATAAGCTCACAGTCCAGAATCAGTTCAATTAAGTCCCACAGTCAGTCGTTTTACTGTTTAAAGCGATACAACTTAGTAGTATCGGAAAAAAATATCTAAACACATGTTGGTACGAATATGTGACGCAACTGTTGTAACTCAAACGGACCGATACCGTTAGAAATTCATTGAAATGTAGTTCTTTAAACTGTCTCAATTTCTTCAGCGCGCAATAACGGCTAGGATTGGTCCCACAGTAAAAAATGACTTATTTTTTCAAATTTTTATATGAAGCCCTACTACAGCGCCCAGTTTAATCGCTGAGTTCCAGCCATCATGTCAAATTAAGAAGAATGTTATTTCTTGTAGTCAAACTGGCTCATTTATCACATTTACAAGGTCAAAGTCCAAAATCAGTCCAATTAAGTCCCACATTCAAACGTTTCACTGTTAAAAGCGATCCAACCTAGTAATTTCCGAATAATATCGCCAAATACATGTTGGTATGAATATGTGACGCAACTGTTGTAACTCAACCGGACTGATACCATTAGAAATTCATTGAAATGTAGGTTTTTAAACTGTCTCAATTTCTTCAGCGCGCGATAACTGCTAGGATTGGTCCCACAGTAAAAAATGACTTATTTATTTAAATTCTTAAATAAAGCGCTACCACAGCACCCAGTGTAATCGCTGAGTTCCGGCAATCATGTCAAATTAAGAAGAATGTTTTATTCTTGGAGTTCAATTGGCTCACTTATCCCATTTATAAGGTCACAGTCCAATGTTAGTCCAATTAAGTTACACAGTCAATCGCTTCACTGTTAAAAGCGATATAACTTAGTAATATCGGGAAAATATAACTAAATACATGTTGGTACGAATATGTGACGCAACCGTTGTAACTCAAACGGACCGATACCGTTAGAAATTCATTGAAATGTAGTTCTTGAAACTGTCTCAATTTCTTCAGCGCGCGATAACGGCTAGGATTGGTCCCACAGTAAAAAATGACTTATTTATTCAAATTTTTAAATGAAGCGCTACCACAGCGCCCAGTTTAATCGCTGAGTTCCAGCCATCATGTCAAATTAAGAAAAATGTTATTCCTTGGAGTCCAATGGGCTCATTTATCACATTTAAAGGCCACACTCCAGAATCAGTTCAACTAAGTCCCAGAGTCAATCGTTTCATTGTTAAAAGCGATACAACTTAGTAATGTCGAAAGAAAATCACTAAATTCATGTTGGTGCGAATATGTGACGCAACCGCTGTAACTCAAACGGATTGACACTGTTAAAAAGTCAATGAACTGTAGTTTTTGAAACTATCTCTATTTCTTCAGCCCGAACTAACAGCTACGATTGGTCTCACAGTAAAAACAAGATTTATTTATCTAAATTTTGAAATAAAGCGCCACCACAGAGCCTAGTGTAATCGTTGAATTCCAGCAATCATGTCGATTTAAGAAGAATGTTATTCCTTGGGGTCCAATTGGCTCATTTATCACGTTTATAAGGTCACAGTCCAATGTTAGTCCAATTAAGTTACACAGTCAATCAAAGTTACTTAAATTAAATCCCAGAGTCAATCGTTTCACTGTTAAGAGCGATCCAACCTAGAAATTCCCGAATAATATCGCCAAACACATGTTGGTATGAATATGTGACGCAACCGTTGTAACTCAAACGGACTGATACCATTAGAAATTCATTGAAATAAAGTTTTTTAAACTGTGTCAATTTCTTCAGCGCGCGTTATCTGCTAGGATTGGTCCCACAGTAAAAAATGACTTATTTATTTAAATTCTTAAATGAAGCGCTACCACAGGGTCCAGTGTAAACGTTGAGTTCCGGCAATCATGTCGAGTTAAGAAGAATGTTACTTCTTGGAGTCCAATTGGCTCATTTATCACATTTATAAGGTCAAAGTCAAAAATCAATCCAATTAAGTCCCACAGTCAAACGTTTCACTGTTAAAAGCGATGCAACCTAGTAACATCCGAACACTATCGCTAAATACATGTTGGTACGAATATGTGACGCAGCCGTTCTAACTCAAACGGATTTATACCGCTAAAAAGTCAATGAAATGTAGTTTTGGAAACTGTTCCTATTTATTCAGCGCGAGCTAACGGCCAGGATTGGTCCCACAGTAAGAAGTGATTTATTTATCTAAATTTTTAAAGGAAACGCTACCACAGCGCCCAGTGTAATCGCTGAATTCCAGCAATCATGTGAAATTAAGAAGAATGTTATTTCTTGGGGTCCAATTGTCTCACTTATAACATTTATAAAGTCACAGTCCTAAATCAGTTCAATTAAGTGCCACAGTCAATCGTTTCACTGTTAAAAGGGATGCAACCTAGTAATATGAGAAAAATATGGCTAAATACATGTTGGTATGAATATGTGACGCAACCGTTGTAACTGAACCGGACTGATACCATTAGAAATTCATTGAAATGTAGTTTTTTAAACTGTCTCAATTTCTTCAGCGCGCGATAACTGCTAGGATTGGTCACACAGTAAAAAATGACTTATTTATTTAAATTCTTTAATAAAGCGCTACCACAGCGCCCAGTGTAATCGCTAAATTCCAGCAATCATGTCGAAGTAAGAAGAATGTTATTCCTTGGAGTCCAATTGGCTCATTTATCACGTTTATAAGGTCAAAGTTCAAAGTTACTTCAATTAAATCCCAAAGTCAATCGTTTCACTGTTAAAAGCGATCCAACCTTGTAATTGCCGAATAATATCGCCAAACACATGTTGGTATGAATATGTGACGCAACCGTTGTAACTCAAACGGACTGATACCATTAGAAATTCATTGAAATATAGTTTTTTAAACTGTCTCAATTTCTTCAGCGCGCGATAACTGCTAGGATTGGTCCCACAGTAAAAAATGACTTATTTATTTAAATTCTTAAATGGAGCGCTACCACAGCGCCCAGTGTAATCGCTGAGTTCCGGCAATCATGTCAATATAAGAAGAATGTTTTATTCTTGGAGTCCAGTTGGCTCACTTATCACATTTATAAGGTCACAGTCCAATGTTAGTCCAATTAAGTTACACAGTCAATCGCTTCACTGTTAAAAGCGATATAACTTAGTAATATCGGGAAAATATAACTAAATACATGTTGGTACGAATATGTGACGCAACCGTTGTAACTCAAACGGACCGATACCGTTAGAAATTCATTGAAATGTAGTTCTTGAAACTGTCTCAATTTCTTCAGCGCGCGATAACAGCTAGGATTGGTCCAACAGTAAAAAATGATTATTCAAAGTTTTAAATGAAGCGCTACCACAGCGCCCAGTTTAATCGCTGAGTTCCAGCCATCATGTCAAATTAAGAAAAATGTTATTTCTTGTAGTCAAACTGGTTCATTTATCACATTTATAAGGTCAAAGGCCAAAATAAGTCCAATTAAGTCCCACATTCAAACGTTTCACTGTTAAAAGCGATCCAACCTAGTAATTCCCGAATAATATCGCCAAATACATGTTGGTATGAATATGTGACGCAACCGTTGTAACTCAACCGGACTGATACCATTAGAAATTCATTGAAATGTAGTTTTTTAAACTGTCTCAATTTCTTCAGCGCGCGATAACTGCTAGGATTGGTCCCACAGTAAAAAATGACTTATTTATTTAAATTCTTTAATAGAGCGCTACCACAGCGCCCAGTGTAATCGCTGAGTTCCGGCAATCATGTCAAATTAAGAAGAATGTTTTATTCTTGGAGTCCAGTTGGCTCACTTATAACATTTATAATGTCGCAGTCCAAAATCAGTTATTTAATTAAGTCCCACAGTCAATCGTTTCACTGTTAAAAGCCATGCAACCTAGTAATACGAGAACAATATCGGTAAATACAAGTTGGTACGAATATGTGACGCAACCGTTGTAACTGAAGCGGATTGATACCGTTAGAAAGTCAATGAAATGTAGTTTGTGAAACTGTTCCTATTTATTCAGCGCGTGCTAACGGCCAGGATTGGTCCCACGGTAATTATGACTTATTTATCTACGTTTTTAAATGAAGCGCTACCACAGCGCCCATTGTAATCGTTGAATTCCAGGAATCACGTCAAATTAGGAAGAATGTTATTCCTTGGAGTCCAATTGGCTCATTTATCACATTTATAAGGTCTCAGTCCAAAGTTACATCAATTAAGTCCCAGAGTCAATCGTTTCACAGTAAAAAGCGATATAACTTAGTAATATCGGAAAGATATCACTTAATACATGTTGGTGCAAATATGTGTCGTAGCCGTTGTAACTTAAACGGATTGATACCGGCAATAATTCAATGAAATGTAGTTTTTGAGAATCTCTCTATTTCTTCATCGCGTGCTAACGGCCAGGATTGGTCGCACAGTATAAAAAGACTTATCTATCTTAATTTTTAAATAAAGCGCTACCACAGCATCCAGTGTAATCGCTGAGTTCCGGCAATCATGTCAAATTAAGTAAAATGACATTTCTTGGAGTCCAGTTGGCTCACTGATAACATTTATAAGGTCACAGTCCAATGTTAGTCCAATTAAGTCCCACAGTCAAACGTTTCACTGTTAAAAGCGATCCAACCTAGTAATTCCCGAATAATATCGCCAAATACATGTTGGTATGAATATGTGACGCAACCGTTGTAACTCAACCGGACTGATACCATTAGAAATTCATTGAAATGTAGTTTTTTAAACTGTCTCAATTTCTTCAGCGCGCGATAACTGCTAGGATTGGTCCCACAGTAAAAAATGACTTATTTATTTAAATTCTTTAATAAAGCGCTACCACAGCACCCAGTGTAATCGCTGAGTTCCGGCAATCATGTCAAATTAAGAAGAATGACATTTCTTGGAGTCCAGTTGGCTCACTTATAACATTTATATTGTTGCAGTCCAAAATCAGTTCAATTAAGTCCCACAGTCAATCGTTTCACTGTTAAAAGCCATGCAACCTAGTAATATGAGAACAATATCGATAAATACAAGTTGGTACGAATATGTGACGCAACCGTTGTAACTGAAGCGGATTGATACCGTTAGAAAGTCAATGAAATGTAGTTTGTGAAACTGTTCCTATTTATTCAGCGCGTGCTAACGGCCAGGATTGGTCCCACGGTAATTATGACTTATTTATCTACGTTTTTAAATGAAGCGCTACCACAGCGCCCATTGTAATCGTTGAATTCCAGGAATCACGTCAAATTAGGAAGAATGTTATTCCTTGGAGTCCAATTGGCTCATTTATCACATTTATAAGGTCTCAGTCCAAAGTTACATCAATTAAGTCCCAGAGTCAATCGTTTCACTGTAAAAATCGATATAACTTAGTAATATCGGAAAGATATCACTTAATACATGTTGGTGCGAATATGAGTCGCAGCTGTTGTAACTTAAACGGATTGATACCGGCAATAAGTCAATGAAATGTAGTTTTTGAGAATCTCTCTATTTCTTCATCGTGTGCTAACGGCCAGGATTGGTCGCACAGTATAAAAAGACTTATCTATCTTAATTTTTAAATAAAGCGCTACCACAGCATCCAGTGTAATCGCTGAGTTCCGGCAATCATGTCAAATTAAGTAGAATGACATTTCTTGGAGTCCAGTTGGCTCACTGATAACATTTATAAGGTCGCAGTCCAAAATTAGTTCAATTAAGTCCCACAGTCAATCGTTTCACTGTTAAAAGCCATGCAACCTATTAATATGAGAACAATATCGATAAATACAAGTTGGTACGAATATGTGACGCAACCGTTGTAACTGAAGAGGATTGATACCGTTAGAAATTCAATGAAATGTAGTTTTTGAAACTGTTTCTATTTATTCAGCGCGTGCTAACGGCCAGGATTGGTCCCACGGTAATTATGACTTATTTATCTACGTTTTTAAATGAAGCGCTACCACAGCGCCCATTGTAATCGTTGAATTCCAGGAATCACGTCAAATTAGGAAGAATGTTATTCCTTGGAGTCCAATTGGCTCATTTATCACATTTATAAGGTCTCAGTCCAAAGTTACATCAATTAAGTCCCAGAGTCAATCGTTTCACTGTAAAAATCGATATAACTTAGTAATATCGGAAAGATATCACTTAATACATGTTGGTGCGAATATGAGTCGCAACCATTGTAACTCCAACGGATTTATACCGCTAGAAAGGCAATGAAATGTAGTCTTTGAAACTGTTCCTATGTATTCAGCGCCTTCTAACCGCCAGGATTGGTTCCATAATAAAAAAAGACTTATTTATCTAAATTTTTAAATAAAGCGCCACCACAGAGCCTAGTGTAATCGCTGAATTCCAGCAATCATGTCGAATTAAGAAGAATGTTATTCCTTGGAGTCCAATTGGCTCATTTATCACGTTTATAAGGTCACAGTTCAAAGTTACTTCAATTAAATTCCAGAGTCAATCGTTTCACTGTTAAAAGCGATCCAACCTAGTAATTCCCGAATAATATCGCCAAACACATGTTGGTATGAATATGTGACGCAACCGTTGTAACTCAAACGGACTGATACCATTAGAAATTCATTGAAATAAAGTTTTTTAAACTGTCTCAATTTCTTCAGCGCGCTATAACTGCTAGGATTGGTCCCACAGTAGAAAATGACTTATTTATTTAAATTCTTAAATGAAGCGCTACAACAGCGCCCAGTGTAATCGCCGAGTTCCGGCAATCATGTCAAATTAAGAAGAATGTTTTATTCTTGGAGTACAGTTGGCTCATTTATCACATTTATAAGGTCACAATCCAATGTTAGTCCAATTAAGTTACACAGTCAAACGCTTCACTGTTAAAAGCGATATAACTTAATAATATCGGGAAAATATAACTAAATACATGTTGGTACGAATATGTGACGCAACCGTTGTAACTCAAACGGATTGATACCGCCAAGAAGTCATTGAAATGGAGTTTTTGAGAATGTCTCTATTTCTTCAGCGCGCGATAACGGCTAGGATTGGTCCGACAGTAAAAAATGACTTATTTATCTAAATTTTTAAATGAAGCGCTACCACAGGGTCCAGTGTAAACACTGAGTTCTGGCAATCATGTGGAGTTAAGAAGAATGTTACTTCTTGGAATCCAATTGGATCATTTATCACATTTATAAGGTCAAAGTCAAAAATCAATTCAATTAAGTCCCACAGTCAAACGTTTCACTGTTAAAAGCGATGCAACCTAGTAACATCCGAACACTATCGCTAAATACATATTGGTACGAATATGTGACGCAGCCGTTCTAACTCAAACGGATTTATACTGCTAGAAATTCAATGAAATGTAGTTTTGGAAACTGTTCCAATTTATTCAGCGCGAGCTTACGGTCAGGATTGGTCCCACAGTAAGAAATGATTTATTTATCTAAATTTTTAACTGAAACGCTACCACAGCGCCCAGTGTAATCGCTGAATTCCAGCAATCATGTCAAATTAAGAACACTGTTATTTCTTGTAGTAAAACTGGCGCATTTATCACATTTATAAGGTCACACTCCAAAATCAGTTCAATTAAGTCCCACAGACAATCGTTTCACTGTTAAAAGCCATGCAACCTATTAATAGGAGAACAATATCGATAAATACAAGTTGGTACGAACATGTGACGCAACCGTTGTAACTGAAGCGGATTGATACCGTTATAAATTCAATGAAATGTAGTTTTTGAAACTGTCGCTAATTCTCCAGCGCGTGCTAACGGCTAGGATTGATCCCACTAAAAAATGACTTTCTTTTCTTAATTTTTCAATGAAGCGCAACCACAGCGCCCAGTGTAATCGCTGAGTTTCGGCAATCATGTCAAGTTAAGAAGAATGTTACTTCTAGGGCTCCAATTGGCTCACTTATCACATTCATAAGCTCAAAGTCCAGAATCAGTTCGATTAAGTCCTACAGTCAGTCGTTTCACTGTTTAAAGCGATACAACTTAGTAGTATCGGAAAAAAATATCCAAACACATGTTGGTACGAATATGTGACGCAACTGTTGTAACTCAAACAGACCGATACCGTTAGAAATTCATTGAAATGTAGTTCTTTAAACTGTCTCAATTTCTTCAGCGCGCAATAACGGCTAAGATTGGTCCCACAGTAAAAAATGACTTATTTATTCAAATTTTTAAATGAAGCGCTACTACAGCGCCCAGTTTAATCGCTGAGTTCCAGCCATCATGTCAAATTAAGAAGAATGTTATTTCTTGTAGTCAAACTGGCTCATTTATCACATTTATAAGGTCAAAGTCCAAAATCAGTCCAATTAAGTTACACAGTCAATCGCTTCACTGTTAAAAGCGATATAACTTTGTAATATCGGGAAAATATAACTAAATACATGTTGGTACGAATATGTGACGCAACCATTGTAACTCCAACGGATTTATACCGCTAGAAAGGCAATGAAATGTAGTCTTTGAAACTGTTCCTATGTATTCAGCGCCTTCTAACCGCCAGGATTGGTTCCATAATAAAAAAAGACTTATTTATCTAAATTTTTAAATAAAGCGCCACCACAGAGCCTAGTGTAATCGCTGAATTCCAGCAATCATGTCGAATTAAGAAGAATGTTATTCCTTGGAGTCCAATTGGCTCATTTATCACGTTTATAAGGTCACAGTTCAAAGTTACTTCAATTAAATTCCAGAGTCAATCGTTTCACTGTTAAAAGCGATCCAACCTAGTAATTCCCGAATAATATCGCAAACACATGTTGGTATGAATATGTGACGCAACCGTTGTAACTCAAACGGACTGATACCATTAGAAATTCATTGAAATAAAGTTTTTTAAACTGTCTCAATTTCTTCAGCGCGCGATAACTGCTAGGATTGGTCCCACAGTAGAAAATGACTTATTTATTTAAATTCTTAAATGAAGCGCTACCACAGCGCCCAGTGTAATCGCCGAGTTCCGGCAATCATGTCAAATTAAGAAGAATGTTTTATTCTTGGAGTACAGTTGGCTCATTTATCACATTTATAAGGTCACAATCCAATGTTAGTCCAATTAAGTTACACAGTCAAACGCTTCACTGTTAAAAGCGATATAACTTAATAATATCGGGAAAATATAACTAAATACATGTTGGTACGAATATGTGACGCAACCGTTGTAACTCAAACGGATTGATACCGCCAAGAAGTCATTGAAATGGAGTTTTTGAGAATGTCTCTATTTCTTCAGCGCGCGATAACGGCTAGGATTGGTCCGACAGTAAAAAATGACTTATTTATCTAAATTTTTAACTGAAACGCTACCACAGCGCCCAGTGTAATCGCTGAATTCCAGCAATCATGTCAAATTAAGAACACTGTTATTTCTTGTAGTAAAACTGGCGCATTTATCACATTTATAAGGTCACACTCCAAAATCAGTTCAATTAAGTCCCACAGACAATCGTTTCACTGTTAAAAGCCATGCAACCTAGTAATATGATAAAAATATGGCTAAATACAAGTTGGTACGAATATGTCACGCAACCGTTGTAACTGAAGCGGATTGACACCGTTAGAAATTCAATGAAATGTAGTTTTTGAACCTGTCGCTATTTCTTCAGCGCGCGCTAACGGCTACGATTAGTCCCACAGTAAAAAAAAGACTTATTTATCTAAATTTTTAAAAAACGCGCTACCACAGCGCCCAGTGTAATCGCTAAATTCCAGCAATCATGACGAATTAAGAAGAATGTTATTTCTTGTAGTCAAACTGGCTCATTTATCACATTTATAAGGTCAAAGTCCAAAATCTGTCCAATTAGGTCCCACATTCAATCGTTTCACTGTTAAAAGCGATCCAACCTAGTAATTGCCGAATAATATCGCCAAACACATGTTGGTATGAATATGTGACGCAAACGTTGTAACTCAAACGGACTGATACCATTAGAAATTCATTGAAATATAGTTTTTTGTGCTGTCTCAATTTCTTCGGCGCGCGATAACTGCTAGGATTGGTCCCACAGTAAAAAAAGACTTATTTATTTAAATTCTTAAATGAAGCGCTACTACAGCACCAAGTGTAATCGCTGAGTTCCGGCAATCATGTCAATATAAGAAGAATGTTTTATTCTTGGAGTCCAGTTGGCTAACTTATCACATTTATAAGGTCACAGTCCAATGTTAGTCCAATTAAGTTACACAGTCAATCGCTTCACTGTTAAAAGCGAGATAACTTAGTAATATCGGGAAAATATAACTAAATACATGTTGGTACGAATATGTGACGCAACCGTTGTAACTCAAACGGATTGATACCGCCAAAAAGTCATTGAAATGGAGTTTTTGAGAATGTCTCTATTTTTTCAGCGCGCGATAACGGCTAGGATTGGTCCCACAGTAAAAAATGACTTATTTTTCTGAATTTTTAAATGAAGCGCTACCACAGGGTCCAGTGTAAACGCTGAGTTCCGGCAATCATGTGGAGTTAAGAAGAATGTTACTTCTTGGAGTCCAATTGGCTCATTTATCACATTTATAAGGTCAAAGTCAAAAATCAATTCAATTAAGTCCCACAGTCAAACGTTTCACTGTTAAAAGCGATGCAACCTAGTAACATCCGAACACTATCGCTAAATACATGTTGGTACGAATATGTTACGCAGCCGTTCTAACTCAAACGGATTTATACCGCTAGAAAGTCAATGAAATGTAGTTTTGGAAACTGTTCCTATTTATTCAGCGCGAGCTGACGGCCAGGATTGGTCCCACAGTAAGAAATGATTTATTTATCTAAATTTTTAAATGAAACGCTACCACAGCGCCCAGTTTAATCGCTGAGTTCCAGCCATCATGTCAAATTAGGAAGAATGTTATTTCTAGTAGTCAAACTGGCTCATTTATCACATTTATAAGGTCAAAGTCCAAAATCAGTCCAATTAAGTCCCACATTCAATCGTTTCACTGTTAAAAGCGATCCAACCTTGTAATTGCCGAATAATATCGCCAAACACATGTTGGTATGATTATGTGACGCAACCGTTGTAACGCAAACGGACTGATACCATTAGAAATTCATTGAAATAAAGTTTTTTAAACTGTCTCAATTTCTTCAGCGCCTTCTAACCGCCAGGATTGGTTCCATAATAAAAAAAGACTTATTTATCTAAATTTTTAAATAAAGCGCCACCACAGAGCCTAGTGTAATCGCTGAATTCCAGCAATCATGTCGAATTAAGAAGAATGTTATTCCTTGGAGTCCAATTGGCTCATTTATCACGTTTATAAGGTCACAGTTCAAAGTTACTTCAATTAAATTCCAGAGTCAATCGTTTCACTGTTAAAAGCGATCCAACCTAGTAATTCCCGAATAATATCGCCAAACACATGTTGGTATGAATATGTGACGCAACCGTTGTAACTCAAACGGACTGATACCATTAGAAATTCATTGAAATAAAGTTTTTTAAACTGTCTCAATTTCTTCAGCGCGCTATAACTGCTAGGATTGGTCCCACAGTAGAAAATGACTTATTTATTTAAATTCTTAAATGAAGCGCTACAACAGCGCCCAGTGTAATCGCCGAGTTCCGGCAATCATGTCAAATTAAGAAGAATGTTTTATTCTTGGAGTACAGTTGGCTCATTTATCACATTTATAAGGTCACAATCCAATGTTAGTCCAATTAAGTTACACAGTCAAACGCTTCACTGTTAAAAGCGATATAACTTAATAATATCGGGAAAATATAACTAAATACATGTTGGTACGAATATGTGACGCAACCGTTGTAACTCAAACGGATTGATACCGCCAAGAAGTCATTGAAATGGAGTTTTTGAGAATGTCTCTATTTCTTCAGCGCGCGATAACGGCTAGGATTGGTCCGACAGTAAAAAATGACTTATTTATCTAAATTTTTAAATGAAGCGCTACCACAGGGTCCAGTGTAAACACTGAGTTCTGGCAATCATGTGGAGTTAAGAAGAATGTTACTTCTTGGAATCCAATTGGATCATTTATCACATTTATAAGGTCAAAGTCAAAAATCAATTCAATTAAGTCCCACAGTCAAACGTTTCACTGTTAAAAGCGATGCAACCTAGTAACATCCGAACACTATCGCTAAATACATATTGGTACGAATATGTGACGCAGCCGTTCTAACTCAAACGGATTTATACTGCTAGAAATTCAATGAAATGTAGTTTTGGAAACTGTTCCAATTTATTCAGCGCGAGCTTACGGTCAGGATTGGTCCCACAGTAAGAAATGATTTATTTATCTAAATTTTTAACTGAAACGCTACCACAGCGCCCAGTGTAATCGCTGAATTCCAGCAATCATGTCAAATTAAGAACACTGTTATTTCTTGTAGTAAAACTGGCGCATTTATCACATTTATAAGGTCACACTCCAAAATCAGTTCAATTAAGTCCCACAGACAATCGTTTCACTGTTAAAAGCCATGCAACCTATTAATAGGAGAACAATATCGATAAATACAAGTTGGTACGAACATGTGACGCAACCGTTGTAACTGAAGCGGATTGATACCGTTATAAATTCAATGAAATGTAGTTTTTGAAACTGTCGCTAATTCTCCAGCGCGTGCTAACGGCTAGGATTGATCCCACTAAAAAATGACTTTCTTTTCTTAATTTTTCAATGAAGCGCAACCACAGCGCCCAGTGTAATCGCTGAGTTTCGGCAATCATGTCAAGTTAAGAAGAATGTTACTTCTAGGGCTCCAATTGGCTCACTTATCACATTCATAAGCTCAAAGTCCAGAATCAGTTCGATTAAGTCCTACAGTCAGTCGTTTCACTGTTTAAAGCGATACAACTTAGTAGTATCGGAAAAAAATATCCAAACACATGTTGGTACGAATATGTGACGCAACTGTTGTAACTCAAACAGACCGATACCGTTAGAAATTCATTGAAATGTAGTTCTTTAAACTGTCTCAATTTCTTCAGCGCGCAATAACGGCTAAGATTGGTCCCACAGTAAAAAATGACTTATTTATTCAAATTTTTAAATGAAGCGCTACTACAGCGCCCAGTTTAATCGCTGAGTTCCAGCCATCATGTCAAATTAAGAAGAATGTTATTTCTTGTAGTCAAACTGGCTCATTTATCACATTTATAAGGTCAAAGTCCAAAATCAGTCCAATTAAGTTACACAGTCAATCGCTTCACTGTTAAAAGCGATATAACTTTGTAATATCGGGAAAATATAACTAAATACATGTTGGTACGAATATGTGACGCAACCATTGTAACTCCAACGGATTTATACCGCTAGAAAGGCAATGAAATGTAGTCTTTGAAACTGTTCCTATGTATTCAGCGCCTTCTAACCGCCAGGATTGGTTCCATAATAAAAAAAGACTTATTTATCTAAATTTTTAAATAAAGCGCCACCACAGAGCCTAGTGTAATCGCTGAATTCCAGCAATCATGTCGAATTAAGAAGAATGTTATTCCTTGGAGTCCAATTGGCTCATTTATCACGTTTATAAGGTCACAGTTCAAAGTTACTTCAATTAAATTCCAGAGTCAATCGTTTCACTGTTAAAAGCGATCCAACCTAGTAATTCCCGAATAATATCGCCAAACACATGTTGGTATGAATATGTGACGCAACCGTTGTAACTCAAACGGACTGATACCATTAGAAATTCATTGAAATAAAGTTTTTTAAACTGTCTCAATTTCTTCAGCGCGCGATAACTGCTAGGATTGGTCCCACAGTAGAAAATGACTTATTTATTTAAATTCTTAAATGAAGCGCTACCACAGCGCCCAGTGTAATCGCCGAGTTCCGGCAATCATGTCAAATTAAGAAGAATGTTTTATTCTTGGAGTACAGTTGGCTCATTTATCACATTTATAAGGTCACAATCCAATGTTAGTCCAATTAAGTTACACAGTCAAACGCTTCACTGTTAAAAGCGATATAACTTAATAATATCGGGAAAATATAACTAAATACATGTTGGTACGAATATGTGACGCAACCGTTGTAACTCAAACGCATTGATACCGCCAAGAAGTCATTGAAATGGAGTTTTTGAGAATGTCTCTATTTCTTCAGCGCGCGATAACGGCTAGGATTGGTCCGACAGTAAAAAATGACTTATTTATCTAAATTTTTAACTGAAACGCTACCACAGCGCCCAGTGTAATCGCTGAATTCCAGCAATCATGTCAAATTAAGAACACTGTTATTTCTTGTAGTAAAACTGGCGCATTTATCACATTTATAAGGTCACACTCCAAAATCAGTTCAATTAAGTCCCACAGACAATCGTTTCACTGTTAAAAGCCATGCAACCTAGTAATATGATAAAAATATGGCTAAATACAAGTTGGTACGAATATGTCACGCAACCGTTGTAACTGAAGCGGATTGACACCGTTAGAAATTCAATGAAATGTAGTTTTTGAACCTGTCGCTATTTCTTCAGCGCGCGCTAACGGCTACGATTAGTCCCACAGTAAAAAAAAGACTTATTTATCTAAATTTTTAAAAAACGCGCTACCACAGCGCCCAGTGTAATCGCTAAATTCCAGCAATCATGACGAATTAAGAAGAATGTTATTTCTTGTAGTCAAACTGGCTCATTTATCACATTTATAAGGTCAAAGTCCAAAATCTGTCCAATTAGGTCCCACATTCAATCGTTTCACTGTTAAAAGCGATCCAACCTAGTAATTGCCGAATAATATCGCCAAACACATGTTGGTATGAATATGTGACGCAAACGTTGTAACTCAAACGGACTGATACCATTAGAAATTCATTGAAATATAGTTTTTTGTGCTGTCTCAATTTCTTCGGCGCGCGATAACTGCTAGGATTGGTCCCACAGTAAAAAAAGACTTATTTATTTAAATTCTTAAATGAAGCGCTACTACAGCACCAAGTGTAATCGCTGAGTTCCGGCAATCATGTCAATATAAGAAGAATGTTTTATTCTTGGAGTCCAGTTGGCTAACTTATCACATTTATAAGGTCACAGTCCAATGTTAGTCCAATTAAGTTACACAGTCAATCGCTTCACTGTTAAAAGCGAGATAACTTAGTAATATCGGGAAAATATAACTAAATACATGTTGGTACGAATATGTGACGCAACCGTTGTAACTCAAACGGATTGATACCGCCAAAAAGTCATTGAAATGGAGTTTTTGAGAATGTCTCTATTTTTTCAGCGCGCGATAACGGCTAGGATTGGTCCCACAGTAAAAAATGACTTATTTTTCTGAATTTTTAAATGAAGCGCTACCACAGGGTCCAGTGTAAACGCTGAGTTCCGGCAATCATGTGGAGTTAAGAAGAATGTTACTTCTTGGAGTCCAATTGGCTCATTTATCACATTTATAAGGTCAAAGTCAAAAATCAATTCAATTAAGTCCCACAGTCAAACGTTTCACTGTTAAAAGCGATGCAACCTAGTAACATCCGAACACTATCGCTAAATACATGTTGGTACGAATATGTTACGCAGCCGTTCTAACTCAAACGGATTTATACCGCTAGAAAGTCAATGAAATGTAGTTTTGGAAACTGTTCCTATTTATTCAGCGCGAGCTGACGGCCAGGATTGGTCCCACAGTAAGAAATGATTTATTTATCTAAATTTTTAAATGAAACGCTACCACAGCGCCCAGTTTAATCGCTGAGTTCCAGCCATCATGTCAAATTAGGAAGAATGTTATTTCTAGTAGTCAAACTGGCTCATTTATCACATTTATAAGGTCAAAGTCCAAAATCAGTCCAATTAAGTCCCACATTCAATCGTTTCACTGTTAAAAGCGATCCAACCTTGTAATTGCCGAATAATATCGCCAAACACATGTTGGTATGATTATGTGACGCAACCGTTGTAACGCAAACGGACTGATACCATTAGAAATTCATTGAAATAAAGTTTTTTAAACTGTCTCAATTTCTTCAGCGCGCGATAACTGCTAGGATTGGTCCCACAGTAGAAAATGACTTATTTATATATATTCCTAAATGAAGCGCTACCACGGCGCCCAGTGTAATCGCCGAGTTCCGGCAATCATGTCAAATTAAGAAGAATGTTTTATTCTTGGAGTCCAGTTGGCTCATTTATCACATTTATAAGGTCACAATCCAATGTTAGTCCAATTAAGTTACACAGTCAATCGCTTCACTGTTAAAAGCGATGCAACCTAGTAACATCCGAACACTATCGCTAAATACATGTTGGTACGAATATGTGACGCAGCGGTTCTAACTCAAACGGATTTATACCGCTAGAAAGTCAATGAAATGTAGTTTTGTAAACTGTTCCTATTTATTCAGCGCGAGCTAATGGCCAGGATTGGTGCCACAGTAAAAAATGATTTTTTTATCTAAATTTTTAAATGAAACGCTACCACAGCGCCCAGTGTAATCGCTAAATTCCAGTAATCATGTCGAATTAAGAAGAATGTTATTTCTTGGAGACCAATTGGCTCATTTATCACGTTTATAAGGTCAAAGTTTAAAGTTACTTCAATTAAATCCCAGAGTCAATCGTTTCACTGTTAAAAGCGATCCAACCTTGTAATTGCCGAATAATATCGCCAAACACATGTTGGTATGAATATGTGACGCAACCGTTATAACTCAAACGGACTGATACCATTAGAAATTCATTGAAATATAGTTTTGGAAACTGTTGCTATTTATTCAGCGCGAGCTGACGGCCAGGATTGGTCCCACAGTAAGAAATGATTTATTTTTGTAAATTTTTTAATGAAACGCTACCACAGCGCCCAGTGTAATCGCTAAATTCCAGCAATCATGTCGAATTAAGAAGAATGTTATTCCTTGGAGTCCAATTGGCTCATTTATCACGTTTATAAGGTCAAAGTTTAAAGTTACTTGAATTAAACCCCAGAGTCAATCGTTTCACTGTTAAAAGCGATCCAACCTTGTAATTGCCGAATAATATCGCCAAACACATGTTGGTATGAATATGTGACGCAACCGTTGTAACTCAAACGGACTGATACCATTAGAAATTCATTGAAATATAGTTTTTTAAACTGTCTCAATTTCTTCAGTGCGCGATAACTGCTAGGATTGGTCCCACAGTAAAAAATGACTTATTTATTTAAATTCTTAAATGAAGCGCTACCACAGCGCCCAGTGTAATCGCTGAGTTCCGGCAATCATGTCAATATAAGAAGAATGTTTTATTCTTGGAGTCCAGTTGGCTAACTTATCACATTTATAAGGTCACAGTCCAATGTTAGTCCAATTAACTTACACAGTCAATCGCTTCACTGTTAAAAGCGATATAACTTAGTAATATCGGGAAAATATAACTAAATACATGTTGGTACGAATATGTGACGCAACCGTTGTAACTCAAACTGACCGACACCGTTAGAAATTCATTGAAATGTAGTTCTTGAAACTGTCCCAATTTCTTCGGCGCGCAATAACGGCTAGGATTGGTCCCACAGTAAAAAATGACTTATTTATTCAAATTTTTAAATGAAGCGCTACCACAGCGCCCAGTTTAATCGCTGAGTTCCAGCCATCATGTCAAATTAAGAAGAATGTTATTCCTTGGAGTCCAATGGGCTCATTTATCACATTTAAAGGCCACACTCCAGAATCAGTTCAGCTAAGTCCCAGAGTCAATCGTTTCATTGTTAAAAGCGATACAACTTAGTAATATCGAAAGAAAATCACTAAATTCATGTTGGTGCGACTATGTGACGCAACCGCTGTAACTCAAACGGATTGACACTTTTAAAAAGTCAATGAAGTGTAGTTTTTGAAACTATCTCTATTTCTTCAGCGCGAACTAACGGCTACGATTGGTCCCACAGTAGGAACAAGACTTACTTATCTCAATTTTTAAATAAAGCGCCACCACAGAGCCTAGTGTAATCGCTGAATTCCAGCAATCATGTCGAATTAAGAAGAACATTATCCCTTGGAGTCTCATTTATCACGTTTATAAGGTCACAGTTCAAAGTTGCTTCAATTAAATCCCAGAGTCAATCGTTTCACTGTTAAAAGCGATCCAACCTAGTAACTCCTGAATAGTATCGCCAAACACATGTTGGTATGAATATGTGACGCAACCGTTGTAACTCAAACGGACTGATACCATTAGAAATTCATTGAAATAAAGTTTTTTAAACTGTCTCAATTTCTTCAGCGCGCGATAACGGCTAGGATTGGTCCCACAGTAAAAAATGACTTATTTATCTGAATTTTTAAATGAAGCGCTACCACAGCACCAAGTGTAATCGCTGAGTTCCGGCAATCATGTCAATATAAGAAGAATGTTTTATTCTTGGAGTCCAGTTGGCTAACTTATCACATTTATAAGGTCACAGTCCAATGTTAGTCCAATTAAGTTACACAGTCAATCGCTTCACTGTTAAAAGCGAGATAACTTAGTAATATCGGGAAAATATAACTAAATACATGTTGGTACGAATATGTGACGCAACCGTTGTAACTCAAACGGATTGATACCGCCAAAAAGTCATTGAAATGGAGTTTTTGAGAATGTCTCTATTTTTTCAGCGCGCGATAACGGCTAGGATTGGTCCCACAGTAAAAAATGACTTATTTTTCTGAATTTTTAAATGAAGCGCTACCACAGGGTCCAGTGTAAACGCTGAGTTCCGGCAATCATGTGGAGTTAAGAAGAATGTTACTTCTTGGAGTCCAATTGGCTCATTTATCACATTTATAAGGTCAAAGTCAAAAATCAATTCAATTAAGTCCCACAGTCAAACGTTTCACTGTTAAAAGCGATGCAACCTAGTAACATCCGAACACTATCGCTAAATACATGTTGGTACGAATATGTTACGCAGCCGTTCTAACTCAAACGGATTTATACCGCTAGAAAGTCAATGAAATGTAGTTTTGGAAACTGTTCCTATTTATTCAGCGCGAGCTGACGGCCAGGATTGGTCCCACAGTAAGAAATGATTTATTTATCTAAATTTTTAAATGAAACGCTACCACAGCGCCCAGTTTAATCGCTGAGTTCCAGCCATCATGTCAAATTAGGAAGAATGTTATTTCTAGTAGTCAAACTGGCTCATTTATCACATTTATAAGGTCAAAGTCCAAAATCAGTCCAATTAAGTCCCACATTCAATCGTTTCACTGTTAAAAGCGATCCAACCTTGTAATTGCCGAATAATATCGCCAAACACATGTTGGTATGATTATGTGACGCAACCGTTGTAACGCAAACGGACTGATACCATTAGAAATTCATTGAAATAAAGTTTTTTAAACTGTCTCAATTTCTTCAGCGCGCGATAACTGCTAGGATTGGTCCCACAGTAGAAAATGACTTATTTATATATATTCCTAAATGAAGCGCTACCACGGCGCCCAGTGTAATCGCCGAGTTCCGGCAATCATGTCAAATTAAGAAGAATGTTTTATTCTTGGAGTCCAGTTGGCTCATTTATCACATTTATAAGGTCACAATCCAATGTTAGTCCAATTAAGTTACACAGTCAATCGCTTCACTGTTAAAAGCGATATAACTTAGTAATATCGGGAAAATATAACTAAATACATGTTGGTACGAATATGTGACGCAACCGTTGTAACTCAAACGGATTGATACCGCCAAGAAGTCATTGAAATGGAGATTTTGAGAATGTCTCTATTCCTTCAGCGCGCGATAACGGCTAGGATTGGTCCCACAGTAAAAAATGACTTATTTATCTGAATTTTTAAATGAAGCGCTACAACAGGGTCCAGTGTAAACGCTGAGTTCCGGCAATCATGTGGAGTTAAGAAGAATGTTACTTCTTAGAGTCCAATTGGCTTATTTATCACATTTATAAGGTCAAAGTCAAAAATCAATTCAATTAAGTCCCACAGTCAAACGTTTCACTGTTAAAAGCGATGCAACCTAGTAACATCCGAACACTATCGCTAAATACATGTTGGTACGAATATGTGACGCAGCGGTTCTAACTCAAACGGATTTATACCGCTAGAAAGTCAATGAAATGTAGTTTTGTAAACTGTTCCTATTTATTCAGCGCGAGCTAACGGCCAGGATTGGTGCCACAGTAAAAAATGATTTTTTTATCTAAATTTTTAAATGAAACGCTACCACAGCGCCCAGTGTAATCGCTAAATTCCAGTAATCATGTCGAATTAAGAAGAATGTTATTTCTTGGAGACCAATTGGCTCATTTATCACGTTTATAAGGTCAAAGTTTAAAGTTACTTCAATTAAATCCCAGAGTCAATCGTTTCACTGTTAAAAGCGATCCAACCTTGTAATTGCCGAATAATATCGCCAAACACATGTTGGTATGAATATGTGACGCAACCGTTATAACTCAAACGGACTGATACCATTAGAAATTCATTGAAATATAGTTTTGGAAACTGTTCCTATTTATTCAGCGCGAGCTGACGGCCAGGATTGGTCCCACAGTAAGAAATGATTTATTTTTGTAAATTTTTTAATGAAACGCTACCACAGCGCCCAGTGTAATCGCTAAATTCCAGCAATCATGTCGAATTAAGAAGAATGTTATTCCTTGGAGTCCAATTGGCTCATTTATCACGTTTATAAGGTCAAAGTTTAAAGTTACTTGAATTAAACCCCAGAGTCAATCGTTTCACTGTTAAAAGCGATCCAACCTTGTAATTGCCGAATAATATCGCCAAACACATGTTGGTATGAATATGTGACGCAACCGTTGTAACTCAAACGGACTGATACCATTAGAAATTCATTGAAATATAGTTTTTTAAACTGTCTCAATTTCTTCAGTGCGCGATAACTGCTAGGATTGGTCCCACAGTAAAAAATGACTTATTTATTTAAATTCTTAAATGAAGCGCTACCACAGCGCCCAGTGTAATCGCTGAGTTCCGGCAATCATGTCAATATAAGAAGAATGTTTTATTCTTGGAGTCCAGTTGGCTAACTTATCACATTTATAAGGTCACAGTCCAATGTTAGTCCAATTAACTTACACAGTCAATCGCTTCACTGTTAAAAGCGATATAACTTAGTAATATCGGGAAAATATAACTAAATACATGTTGGTACGAATATGTGACGCAACCGTTGTAACTCAAACTGACCGACACCGTTAGAAATTCATTGAGATGTAGTTCTTGAAACTGTCCCAATTTCTTCGGCGCGCAATAACGGCTAGGATTGGTCCCACAGTAAAAAATGACTTATTTATTCAAATTTTTAAATGAAGCGCTACCACAGCGCCCAGTTTAATCGCTGAGTTCCAGCCATCATGTCAAATTAAGAAGAATGTTATTCCTTGGAGTCCAATGGGCTCATTTATCACATTTAAAGGCCACACTCCAGAATCAGTTCAGCTAAGTCCCAGAGTCAATCGTTTCATTGTTAAAAGCGATACAACTTAGTAATATCGAAAGAAAATCACTAAATTCATGTTGGTGCGACTATGTGACGCAACCGCTGTAACTCAAACGGATTGACACTGTTAAAAAGTCAATGAAGTGTAGTTTTTGAAACTATCTCTATTTCTTCAGCGCGAACTAACGGCTACGATTGGTCCCACAGTAGGAACAAGACTTACTTATCTCAATTTTTAAATAAAGCGCCACCACAGAGCCTAGTGTAATCGCTGCATTCCAGCAATCATGTCGAATTAAGAAGAACATTATCCCTTGGAGTCCAATTGGCTCATTTATCACGTTTATAAGGTCACAGTTCAAAGTTGCTTCAATTAAATCCCAGAGTCAATCGTTTCACTGTTAAAAGCGATCCAACCTAGTAACTCCTGAATAGTATCGCCAAACACATGTTGGTATGAATATGTGACGCAACCGTTGTAACTCAAACGGACTGATACCATTAGAAATTCATTGAAATAAAGTTTTTTAAACTGTCTCAATTTCTTCAGCGCGCGATAAGGGCTATGATTGTTCCCACAGTAAAAAATGACTTATTTATCTGAATTCTTAAATGAAGCGCTACCACAGCGCCCAGTGTAATCGCTGAGTTCCGGCAATCATGTCAATATAAGAAGAATGTTTTATTCTTGGAGTCCAGTTGGCTAACTTATCACATTTATAAGGTCACAGTCCAATGTTAGTCCAATTAACTTACACAGTCAATCGCTTCACTGTTAAAAGCGATATAACTTAGTAATATCGGGAAAATATAACTAAATACATGTTGGTACGAATATGTGACGCAACCGTTGTAACTCAAACTGACCGACACCGTTAGAAATTCATTGAGATGTAGTTCTTGAAACTGTCCCAATTTCTTCGGCGCGCAATAACGGCTAGGATTGGTCCCACAGTAAAAAATGACTTATTTATTCAAATTTTTAAATGAAGCGCTACCACAGCGCCCAGTTTAATCGCTGAGTTCCAGCCATCATGTCAAATTAAGAAGAATGTTATTCCTTGGAGTCCAATGGGCTCATTTATCACATTTAAAGGCCACACTCCAGAATCAGTTCAGCTAAGTCCCAGAGTCAATCGTTTCATTGTTAAAAGCGATACAACTTAGTAATATCGAAAGAAAATCACTAAATTCATGTTGGTGCGACTATGTGACGCAACCGCTGTAACTCAAACGGATTGACACTGTTAAAAAGTCAATGAAGTGTAGTTTTTGAAACTATCTCTATTTCTTCAGCGCGAACTAACGGCTACGATTGGTCCCACAGTAGGAACAAGACTTACTTATCTCAATTTTTAAATAAAGCGCCACCACAGAGCCTAGTGTAATCGCTGAATTCCAGCAATCATGTCGAATTAAGAAGAACATTATCCCTTGGAGTCCAATTGGCTCATTTATCACGTTTATAAGGTCACAGTTCAAAGTTGCTTCAATTAAATCCCAGAGTCAATCGTTTCACTGTTAAAAGCGATCCAACCTAGTAACTCCTGAATAGTATCGCCAAACACATGTTGGTATGAATATGTGACGCAACCGTTGTAACTCAAACGGACTGATACCATTAGAAATTCATTGAAATAAAGTTTTTTAAACTGTCTCAATTTCTTCAGCGCGCGATAAGGGCTAGGATTGTTCCCACAGTAAAAAATGACTTATTTATCTGAATTTTTAAATGAAGCGCTACCACAGGGTCCAGTGTAAACGCTGAGTTCCGGCAATCATGTGGAGTTAAGAAGAATGTTACTTCTTAGAGTCCAATTGGCTTATTTATCACATTTATAAGGTCAAAGTCAAAAATCAATTCAATTAAGTCCCACAGTCAAACGTTTCACTGTTAAAAGCGATGCAACCTAGTAACATCCGAACACTATCGCTGAATACATGTTGGTACGAATATGTGACGCAGCGGTTCTAACTCAAACGGATTTATACCGCTAGAAAGTCAATGAAATGAAGTTTTGTAAACTGTTCCTATTTATTCAGCACGAGCTAACGGCCAGGATTGGTGCCACAGTAAAAAATGATTTATTTATCTAAATTTTTAAATGAAACGCTACCACAGCGCCCAGTGTAATCGCTAAATTCCAGTAATCATGTCGAATTAAGAAGAATGTTATTCCTTGGAGACCAATTGGCTCATTTATCACGTTTATAAGGTCAAAGTTTAAAGTTACTTCAATTAAATCCCAGAGTCAATCGTTTCACTGTTAAAAGCGATCCAACCTTGTAATTGCCGAATAATATCGCCAAACACATGTTGGTATGAATATGTGACGCAACCGTTGTAACTCAAACGGACTGATACCATTAGAAATTCATTGAAATATAGTTTTGGAAACTGTTCCTATTTATTCAGCGCGAGCTGACGGCCAGGATTGGTCCCACAGTAAGAAATGATTTATTTATCTAAATTTTTAAATGAAACGCTACCACAGCGCTCAGTGTAACCGCTAAATTCCAGCAATCATGTCGAATTAAGAAGAATGTTATTCCTTGGAGTCCAATTGGCTCATTTATCACGTTTATAAGGTCAAAGTTTAAAGTAACTTCAATTAAATCCCAGAGTCAATCGTTTCACTGTTAAAAGCGATCCAACCTTGTAATTGCCGAATAATATCGCCAAACACATGTTGGTATGAATATGTGACGCAACCGTTGTAACTCAAACGGACTGATACCATTGGAAATTCATTGAAATATAGTTTTTTAAACTGTCTCAATTTCTTCAGTGCGCGATAACTGCTATGATTGGTCCCACAATAAAAAATGACTTATTTATTTAAATTCTTAAATGAAGCGCTACCACAGCGCCCAGTGTAATCGCTGAGTTCCGGCAATCATGTCAATATAAGAAGAATGTTTTATTCTTGGAGTCCAGTTGGCTAACTTATCACATTTATAAGGTCACAGTCCAATGTTAGTCCAATTAAGTTACACAGTCAATCGCTTCACTGTTAAAAGCGATATAACTTAGTAATATCGGGAAAATATAACTAAATACATGTTGGTACGAATATGTGACGCAACCGTTGTAACTCAAACTGACCGACACCGTTAGAAATTCATTGAAATGTAGTTCTTGAAACTGTCCCAATTTCTTCAGCGCGCAATAACGGCTAGGATTGGTGCCACAGTAAAAAATGACTTATTTATTCAAATTTTTAAATGAAGCGCTACCACAGCGCCCAGTTTAATCGCTGAGTTCCAGCCATCATGTCAAATTAAGAAGAATGTTATTCCTTGGAGTCCAATGGGCTCATTTATCACATTTAAAGGCCACACTCCAGAATCAGTTCAACTAAGTCCCAGAGTCAATCGTTTCATTGTTAAAAGCGATACAACTTAGTAATATCGAAAGAAAATCACTAAATTCATGTTGGTGCGACTATGTGACGCAACCGCTGTAACTCAAACGGATTGACACTGTTAAAAAGTCAATGAAGTGTAGTTTTTGAAACTATCTCTATTTCTTCAGCGCGAACTAACGGCTACGATTGGTCCCACAGTAGGAACAAGACTTATTTATCTAAATTTTTAAATAAAGCGCCACCACAGAGCCTACTGTAATCGCTGAATTCCAGCAATCATGTCGAATTAAGAAGAACATTATTCCTTGGAGTCCAATTGGCTCATTTATCACGTTTATAAGGTCACAGTTCAAAGTTACTTCAATTAAATCCCAGAGTCAATCGTTTCACTGTTTAAAGCTATCCAACCTAGTAACTCCTGAATAATATCGCCAAACACATGTTGGTATGAATATGTGACGCGACTGTTGTAACTCAAACGGACTGATACCATTAGAAATTCATTGAAATATAGTTTTTTAAACTGTCTCTATTTCTTCAGCGCGCGATAACGGCTAGGATTGGTCCCACAGTAAAAAATGACTTATTTATCTGAATTTTTAAATGAAGCGCTACCACAGGGTCCAGTGTAAACGCTGAGTTCCGGCAATCATGTGGAGTTAAGAAGAATGTTACTTCTTGGAGTCCAATTGGCTCATTTATCACATTTATAAGGTCAAAGTCAAAAATCAATTCAATTAAGTCCCACAGTCAAACGTTTCACTGTTAAAAGCGATGCAACCTAGTAACATCCGAACACTATCGCTAAATGCATGTTGGTACGAATATGTGACGCAGCCGTTCTAACTCAAACGGATTTATACCGCTAGAAAGTCAATGAAATGTAGTTTTGGAAACTAATCCTATTTATTCAGCGCGAGCTGACGGCCAGGATTGGTCCCACAGTAAACAATTACTTATTTATTTAAATTCTTAAATGAAGCGCTACCACAGCGCCCAGTGTAATCGCTAAATTCCAGCAATCATGTCGAATTAAGAAGAATGTTATTCCTTGGAGTCCAATTGGCTCATTTATCACGTTTATAAGGTCAAAGTTCAAAGTTACTTCAATTAAATCCCAGAGTCAATCGTTTCACTGTTAAAAGCGATCCAACCTTGTAATTGCCGAATAATATCGCCAAACACATGTTGGTATGAATATGTGACGCGACTGTTGTAATTCAAACGGACTGATACCATTAGAAATTCATTGAAATATAGTTTTTTAAACTGTCTCAATTTCTTCAGCGCGCGATAACTGCTAGGATTGGTCCCACAGTAAAAAATGACTTATTTATTTAAATTCTTAAATGAAGCGCTACCACAGCGCCCACTGTAATCGCTGAGTTCCGGCAATCATGTCAATATAAGAAGAATGTTTTATTCTTGGAGTCCAGTTGGCTCACTTATCACATTTATAAGGTCACAGTCCAATGTTAGTCCAATTACGTTACACAGTCAATCGCTTCACTGTTAAAGGCGATATAACTTAGTAATATCGGGAAAATATAACTAAATACATGTTGGTACGAATATGTGACGCAACCGTTGTAACTCAAACAGACCGACACCTTTAGAAATTCATTGAAATAAAGTTTTTTAAACTGTCTCAATTTCTTCAGCGCGCGATAACTGCTAGGATTGGTCCCACAGTAGAAAATGACTTATTTATTTAAATTCTTAAATGAAGCGCTACCAAGGCGCCCAGTGTAATCGCCGAGTTCCGGCAATCATGTCAAATTAAGAAGAATGTTTTATTCTTGGAGTCCAGTTGGCTCATTTATCACATTTATAAGGTCACAATCCAATGTTAGTCCAACTAAGTAACACAGTCAATCGCTTCACTGTTAAAAGCAATATAACTTAGTAATATCGGGAAAATATAACTAAATACATGTTGGTACGAATATGTGACGCAACCGTTGTAACTCAAACGGATTGATACCGCCAAAAAGTCATTGAAATGGAGTTTTTGAGAATGTCTCTATTTCTTCAGCGCGCGATAACGGCTAGGTTGGTCCCACAGTAAAAAATGACTTATTTATCTGAATTTTTAAATGAAGCGCTACCACAGGGTCCAGTGTAAACGCTGAGTTCCGGCAATCATGTGGAGTTAAGAAGAATGTTACTTCTTGGAGTCCAATTGGCTCATTTATCACATTTATAAGGTCAAAGTCAAAAATCAATTCAATTAAGTCCCACAGTCAAACGTTTCACTGTTAAAAGCGATGCAACCTAGTAACATCCGAACACTATCGCTAAATGCATGTTGGTACGAATATGTGACGCAGCCGTTCTAACTCAAACGGATTTATACCGCTAGAAAGTCAATGAAATGTAGTTTTGGAAACTAATCCTATTTATTCAGCGCGAGCTGACGGCCAGAATTGGTCCTACAGTAAATAATTACTTATTTATTTAAATTCTTAAATGAAGCGCTACCACAGCGCCCAGTGTAATCGCTAAATTCCAGCAATCATGTCGAATTAAGAAGAATGTTATTCCTTGGAGTCCAATTTGCTCATTTATCACGTTTATAAGGTCAAAGTTCAAAGTTACTTCAATTAAATCCCAGAGTCAATCGTTTCACTGTTAAAAGCGATCCAACCTTGTAATTGCCGAATAATATCGCCAAACACATGTTGGTATGAATATGTAACGCGACTGTTGTAACTCAAACGGACTGATACCATTAGAAATTCATTAAAATATAGTTTTTTAAACTGTCTCAATTTCTTCAGCGCGCGATAACTGCTAGGATTGGTCCCACAGTAAAAAATGACTTATTTATTTAAATTCTTAAATGAAGCGCTACCACAGCGCCCAGTGTAATCGCTGAGTTCCGGCAATCATGTCAATATAAGATGAATGTTTTATTCTTGGAGTCCAGTTGGCTCACTTATCACATTTATAAGGTCACAGTCCAATGTTAGTCCAATTACGTTACACAGTCAATCGCTTCACTGTTAAAGGCGATATAACTTAGTAATATCGGGAAAATATAACTAAATACATGTTGGTACGAATATGTGACGCAACCGTTGTAACTCAAACGGACTGATACCATTAGAAATTCATTGAAATAAAGTTTTTTAAACTGTCTCAATTTCTTCAGCGCGCGATAACTGCTAGGATTGGTCCCACAGTAGAAAATGACTTATTTATTTAAATTCTTAAATGAAGCGCTACCACGGCGCCCAGTGTAATCGCCGAGTTCCGGCAATCATGTCAATATAAGAAGAATGTTTTATTCTTGGAGTCCAGTTGGCTCACTTATCACATTTATAAGGTCAAAGTTCAAAGTTACTTCAATTAAATCCCAGAGTCAATCGTTTCACTGTTAAAAGCGATCCAACCTTGTAATTGCCGAATAATATCGCCAAACACATGTTGGTATGAATATGTGACGCAACTGTTGTAACTCAAACACACTGATACCATTAGAAATTCATTGAAATATAGTTTTTTAAACTGTCTCAATTTCTTCAGCGCGCGATAACTGCTAGGATTGGTCCCACAGTAAAAAATGACTTATTTATTTAAATTCTTAAATGAAGCGCTACCACAGCGCCCAGTGTAATCGCTAAATTCCAGCAATCATGTCGAATTAAGAAGAATGTTATTCCTTGGAGTCCAATTGGCTCATTTATCACGTTTATAAGGTCAAAGTTCAAAGTTACTTCAATTAAATCCCAGAGTCAATCGTTTCACTGTTAAAAGCGATCCAACCTTGTAATTGCCGAATAATATCGCCAAACACATGTTGGTATGAATATGTGACGCAACTGTTGTAACTCAAACGGACTGATACCATTAGAAATTCATTGAAATATAGTTTTTTAAACTGTCTCAATTTCTTCAGCGCGGGATAACTGCTAGGATTGGTCCCACAGTAAAAAATGACTTATTTATTTAAATTCTTAAATGAAGCGCTACCACAGCGCCCAGTGTAATCGCTAAATTCCAGCAATCATGTCAAATTAAGAAGAATGTTATTCCTTGGAGTCCAATGGGCTCATTTATCACATTTAAAGGCCACACTCCAGAATCAGTTCAACTAAGTCCCAGAGTCAATCTTTTCATTGTTAAAAGCGATACAACTTAGTAATATCGAAAGAAAATCACTAAATTCATGTTGGTGCGAATATGTGACGCAACTGCTGTAACTCAAACGGATTGACACTGTTAAAAAGTCAATGAAGTGTAGTTTTTGAAACTATCTCTATTTCTTCAGCGCGAACTAACGGCTACGATTGGTCCCACAGTAAGAACAAGACTTATTTATCTAAATTTTTAAATAAAGCGCCACCACAGAGCCTAGTGTAATCGCTGAATTCCAGCAATCATGTCGAATTAAGAAGAATGTTATTCCTTGGAGTCCAATTGGCTCATTTATCACGTTTATAAGGTCACAGTTCAAAGTTACTTCAATTAAATCCCAGAGTCAATCGTTTCACTGTTAAAAGCGATCCAACCTAGTAATTCCCGAATAATATCGCCAAACACATGTTGGTATGAATATGTGACGCAACCGTTGTAACTCAAACGGACTGATACCATTAGAAATTCATTTAAATAAAGTTTTTTAAACTGTCTCAATTTCTTCAGCGCGCGATAACTGCTAGGATTGGTCCCACAGTAGAAAATGACTTATTTATTTAAATTCTTAAATGAAGCGCTACCACGGCGCCCAGTGTAATCGCCGAGTTCCGGCAATCATGTGAAATTAAGAAGAATGTTTTATTCTTGGAGTCCAGTTGGCTCATTTATCACATTTATAAGGTCACAATCCAATGTTAGTCCAATTAAGTTACACAGTCAATCGCTTCACTGTTAAAAGCGATATAACTTAGTAATATCGGGAAAATATAACTAAATACATGTTGCTACGAATATGTCACGCAACCGTTGTAACTCAAACGGATTGATACCGCCAAGAAGTCATTGAAATGGAGTTTTTGAGAATGTCTCTATTCCTTCAGCGCGCGATAACGGCTAGGATTGGTCCCACAGTAAAAAATGACTTATTTATCTGAATTTTTAAATGAAGCGCTACCACAGGGTCCAGTGTAAACGCTGAGTTCCGGCAATTATGTGGAGTTAAGAAGAATGTTACTTCTTGGAGTCCAATTGGCTCATTTATCACATTTATAAGGTCAAAGTCAAAAATCAATTCAATTAAGTCCCACAGTCAAACGTTTCACTGTTAAAAGCGATGCAACCTAGTAACATCCGAACACTATCGCTAAATACATGTTGGTACGAATATGTGACGCAGCGGTTCTAACTCAAACGGATTTATACCGCTAGAAAGTCAATAAAATGTAGTTTTGGAAACTGTTCCTATTTATTCAGCGCGAGCTAACGGCCAGGATTGGTCCCACTTTAAGAAATGATTTATTTATCTAAATTTTTAAATGAAACGCTTCCACAGCGCCCAGTGTAATCGCTAAATTCCAGTAATCATGTCGAATTAAGAAGAATGTTATTCCTTGGAGTCCAATTGGCTCATTTATCACATTTATAAGGTCAAAGTCCAAAATCAGTCCAATTAAGTCCCACATTCAAACATTTCACTGTTAAAAGCGATCCAACCTAGTAATTCCCGAATAAAATCGCCAAATACATGTTGGTATGAATATGTGACGCAACCGTTGTAACTCAACCGGACTGATAGCATTAGAAATTCATTGAAATGTAGTTTTTTAAACTGTCTCAATTTCTTCAGCGCGCGATAACTGCTAGGATTGGTCCCACAGTAAAAAATGACTCATTTATTTAAATTCTTAAATAAAGCGCTACCACAGCGCCCAGTGTAATCGCTGAGTTCCGGCAATCATGTCAAATTAAGAAGAATGGTTTATTCTTGGAGTCCAATTGGCTCACTTATCACATTTATAAGGTCACAGTCCAATGTTAGTCCAATTAAGTTACACAGTCAATCGCTTCACTGTTAAAAGCGATATAACTTAGTAATATCGGGAAAATATAACTAAATACATGTTGGTACAAATATGTGACGCAACCGTTGCAACTCAAACGGATTTATACCGCTAGAAATTCCATGAAATGTAGTTTTGGAAACTGTTCCTATTTATTCAGCGCGAGCTAACGGCCAGGATTGGTCCCACAGTAAGAAATGATTTATTTATCTAAATTTTTAAATGAAACGCTACCACAGCGCCCAGTGTAATCGCTAAATTCCAGTAATCATGTCGAATTAAGAAGAATGTTATTCCTTGGAGTCCAATTGGCTCATTTATCACGTTTATAAGGTCAAAGTTCAAAGTTACTTCAATTAAATCCCAGAGTCAATCGTTTCACTGTTAAAAGCGATCCAACCTTGTAATTGCCGAATAATATCGCCAAACACATGTTGGTATGAATATGTGACGCAACCGTTGTAACTCAAACGGACTGATACCATTAGAAATTCATTTAAATAAAGTTTTTTAAACTGTCTCAATTTCTTCAGCGCGCGATAACTGCTAGGATTGGTCCCACAGTAGAAAATGACTTATTTATTTAAATTCTTAAATGAAGCGCTACCACGGCGCCCAGTGTAATCGCCGAGTTCCGGCAATCATGTGAAATTAAGAAGAATGTTTTATTCTTGGAGTCCAGTTGGCTCATTTATCACATTTATAAGGTCACAATCCAATGTTAGTCCAATTAAGTTACACAGTCAATCGCTTCACTGTTAAAAGCGATATAACTTAGTAATATCGGGAAAATATAACTAAATACATGTTGCTACGAATATGTCACGCAACCGTTGTAACTCAAACGGATTGATACCGCCAAGAAGTCATTGAAATGGAGTTTTTGAGAATGTCTCTATTCCTTCAGCGCGCGATAACGGCTAGGATTGGTCCCACAGTAAAAAATGACTTATTTATCTGAATTTTTAAATGAAGCGCTACCACAGGGTCCAGTGTAAACGCTGAGTTCCGGCAATTATGTGGAGTTAAGAAGAATGTTACTTCTTGGAGTCCAATTGGCTCATTTATCACATTTATAAGGTCAAAGTCAAAAATCAATTCAATTAAGTCCCACAGTCAAACGTTTCACTGTTAAAAGCGATGCAACCTAGTAACATCCGAACACTATCGCTAAATACATGTTGGTACGAATATGTGACGCAGCGGTTCTAACTCAAACGGATTTATACCGCTAGAAAGTCAATAAAATGTAGTTTTGGAAACTGTTCCTATTTATTCAGCGCGAGCTAACGGCCAGGATTGGTCCCACTTTAAGAAATGATTTATTTATCTAAATTTTTAAATGAAACGCTTCCACAGCGCCCAGTGTAATCGCTAAATTCCAGTAATCATGTCGAATTAAGAAGAATGTTATTCCTTGGAGTCCAATTGGCTCATTTATCACATTTATAAGGTCAAAGTCCAAAATCAGTCCAATTAAATCCCACATTCAAACATTTCACTGTTAAAAGCGATCCAACCTAGTAATTCCCGAATAAAATCGCCAAATACATGTTGGTATGAATATGTGACGCAACCGTTGTAACTCAACCGGACTGATAGCATTAGAAATTCATTGAAATGTAGTTTTTTAAACTGTCTCAATTTCTTCAGCGCGCGATAACTGCTAGGATTGGTCCCACAGTAAAAAATGACTCATTTATTTAAATTCTTAAATAAAGCGCTACCACAGCGCCCAGTGTAATCGCTGAGTTCCGGCAATCATGTCAAATTAAGAAGAATGGTTTATTCTTGGAGTCCAATTGGCTCACTTATCACATTTATAAGGTCACAGTCCAATGTTAGTCCAATTAAGTTACACAGTCAATCGCTTCACTGTTAAAAGCGATATAACTTAGTAATATCGGGAAAATATAACTAAATACATGTTGGTACAAATATGTGACGCAACCGTTGCAACTCAAACGGATTTATACCGCTAGAAAGTCCATGAAATGTAGTTTTGGAAACTGTTCCTATTTATTCAGCGCGAGCTAACGGCCAGGATTGGTCCCACAGTAAGAAATGATTTATTTATCTAAATTTTTAAATGAAACGCTACCACAGCGCCCAGTGTAATCGCTAAATTCCAGTAATCATGTCGAATTAAGAAGAATGTTATTCCTTGGAGTCCAATTGGCTCATTTATCACGTTTATAAGGTCAAAGTTCAAAGTTACTTCAATTAAATCCCAGAGTCAATCGTTTCACTGTTAAAAGCGATCCAACCTTGTAATTGCCGAATAATATCGCCAAACACATGTTGGTATGAATATGTGACGCAACCGTTGTAACTCAAACGGACTGATACCATTAGAAATTCATTCAAATATAGTTTTTTAAACTGTCTCAATTTCTTCAGCGCGCGATAACTGCTAGGATTGGTCCGACAGTAAAAAATGACTTATTTATTCAAATTTTTAAATGAAGCGCTACCACAGCGCCCAGTGTAATCGCTGAGTTCCGGCAATCATGTCAAATTAAGAAGAATGTTATTTCTTGTAGTCAAACTGGCTCATTTATCACATTTATAAGGTCAAAGTCCAAATCAGTCCAATTAAGTCCCACATTCAAACATTTCACTGTTAAAAGCGATCCAACCTAGTAATTCCCGAATAATATCGCCAAATACATGTTGGTATGAATATGTGACGCAACCGTTGTAACTCAACCGGACTGATAGCATTAGAAATTCATTGAAATGTAGTTTTTTAAACTGTCTCAATTTCTTCAGCGCGCGATAACTGCTAGGATTGGTCCCACAGTAAAAAATGACTCATTTATTTAAATTCTTAAATAAAGCGCTACCACAGCGCCCAGTGTAATCGCTGAGTTCCGGCAATCATGTCAAATTAAGAAGAATGGTTTATTCTTGGAGTCCAATTGGCTCACTTATCACATTTATAAGGTCACAGTCCAATGTTAGTCCAATTAAGTTACACAGTCAATCGCTTCACTGTTAAAAGCGATATAACTTAGTAATATCGGGAAAATATAACTAAATACATGTTGGTACAAATATGTGACGCAACCGTTGCAACTCAAACGGATTTATACCGCTAGAAAGTCAATGAAATGTAGTTTTGGAAACTGTTCCTATTTATTCAGCGCGAGCTAACGGCCAGGATTGGTCCTACAGTAAGAAATGATTTATTTATCTAAATTTTTAAATGAAACGCTACCACAGCGCCCAGTGTAATCGCTAAATTCCAGTAATCATGTCGAATTAAGAAGAATGTTATTCCTTGGAGTCCAATTGGCTTATTTATCACGTTTATAAGGTCAAAGTTCAAAGTTACTTCAATTAAATCCCAGAGTCAATCGTTTCACTGTTAAAAGCGATCCAACCTTGTAATTGCCGAATAATATCGCCAAACACATGTTGGTATGAATATGTGACGCAACCGTTGTAACTCAAACGGACTGATACCATTAGAAATTCATTCAAATATAGTTTTTTAAACTGTCTCAATTTCTTCAGCGCGCGATAACTGCTAGGATTGGTCCCACAGTAAAAAATGACTTATTTATTCAATTTTTTAAATGAAGCGCTACCACAGCGCCCAGTGTAATCGCTGAGTTCCGGCAATCATGTCAAATTAAGAAGAATGTTATTTCTTGTAGTCAAACTGGCTCATTTATCACATTTATAAGGTCAAAGTCCAAATCAGTCCAATTAAATCCCACATTCAAACATTTCACTGTTAAAAGCGATCCAACCTAGTAATTCCCGAATAATATCGCCAAATACATGTTGGTATGAATATGTGACGCAACCGTTGTAACTCAACCGGACTGATAGCATTAGAAATTCATTGAAATGTAGTTTTTTAAACTGTCTCAATTTCTTCAGCGCGCGATAACTGCTAGGATTGGTCCCACAGTAAAAAATGACTCATTTATTTAAATTCTTAAATAAAGCGCTACCACAGCGCCCAGTGTAATCGCTGAGTTCCGGCAATCATGTCAAATTAAGAAGAATGGTTTATTCTTGGAGTCCAATTGGCTCACTTATCACATTTATAAGGTCACAGTCCAATGTTAGTCCAATTAAGTTACACAGTCAATCGCTTCACTGTTAAAAGCGATATAACTTAGTAATATCGGGAAAATATAACTAAATACATGTTGGTACAAATATGTGACGCAACCGTTGCAACTCAAACGGATTTATACCGCTAGAAAGTCCATGAAATGTAGTTTTGGAAACTGTTCCTATTTATTCAGCGCGAGCTAACGGCCAGGATTGGTCCCACAGTAAGAAATGATTTATTTATCTAAATTTTTAAATGAAACGCTACCACAGCGCCCAGTGTAATCGCTAAATTCCAGTAATCATGTCGAATTAAGAAGAATGTTATTCCTTGGAGTCCAATTGGCTCATTTATCACGTTTATAAGGTCAAAGTTCAAAGTTACTTCAATTAAATCCCAGAGTCAATCGTTTCACTGTTAAAAGCGATCCAACCTTGTAATTGCCGAATAATATCGCCAAACACATGTTGGTATGAATATGTGACGCAACCGTTGTAACTCAAACGGACTGATACCAATAGAAATTCATTCAAATATAGTTTTTTAAACTGTCTCAATTTCTTCAGCGCGCGATAACTGCTAGGATTGGTCCAACAGTAAAAAATGACTTATTTATTCAAATTTTTAAATGAAGCGCTACCACAGCGCCCAGTGTAATCGCTGAGTTCCGGCAATCATGTCAAATTAAGAAGAATGTTATTTCTTGTAGTCAAACTGGCTCATTTATCACATTTATAAGGTCAAAGTCCAAATCAGTCCAATTAAGTCCCACATTCAAACATTTCACTGTTAAAAGCGATCCAACCTAGTAATTCCCGAATAATATCGCCAAATACATGTTGGTATGAATATGTGACGCAACCGTTGTAACTCAACCGGACTGATAGCATTAGAAATTCATTGAAATGTAGTTTTTTAAACTGTCTCAATTTCTTCAGCGCGCGATAACTGCTAGGATTGGTCCCACAGTAAAAAATGACTCATTTATTTAAATTCTTAAATAAAGCGCTACCACAGCGCCCAGTGTAATCGCTGAGTTCCGGCAATCATGTCAAATTAAGAAGAATGGTTTATTCTTGGAGTCCAATTGGCTCACTTATCACATTTATAAGGTCACAGTCCAATGTTAGTCCAATTAAGTTACACAGTCAATCGCTTCACTGTTAAAAGCGATATAACTTAGTAATATCGGGAAAATATAACTAAATACATGTTGGTACAAATATGTGACGCAACCGTTGCAACTCAAACGGATTTATACCGCTAGAAAGTCCATGAAATGTAGTTTTGGAAACTGTTCCTATTTATTCAGCGCGAGCTAACGGCCAGGATTGGTCCCACAGTAAGAAATGATTTATTTATCTAAATTTTTAAATGAAACGCTACCACAGCGCCCAGTGTAATCGCTAAATTCCAGTAATCATGTCGAATTAAGAAGAATGTTATTCCTTGGAGTCCAATTGGCTCATTTATCACGTTTATAAGGTCAAAGTTCAAAGTTACTTCAATTAAATCCCAGAGTCAATCGTTTCACTGTTAAAAGCGATCCAACCTTGTAATTGCCGAATAATATCGCCAAACACATGTTGGTATGAATATGTGACGCAACCGTTGTAACTCAAACGGACTGATACCAATAGAAATTCATTCAAATATAGTTTTTTAAACTGTCTCAATTTCTTCAGCGCGCGATAACTGCTAGGATTGGTCCAACAGTAAAAAATGACTTATTTATTCAAATTTTTAAATGAAGCGCTACCACAGCGCCCAGTGTAATCGCTGAGTTCCGGCAATCATGTCAAATTAAGAAGAATGTTATTTCTTGTAGTCAAACTGGCTCATTTATCACATTTATAAGGTCAAAGTCCAAATCAGTCCAATTAAGTCCCACATTCAAACATTTCACTGTTAAAAGCGATCCAACCTAGTAATTCCCGAATAATATCGCCAAATACATGTTGGTATGAATATGTGACGCAACCGTTGTAACTCAACCGGACTGATAGCATTAGAAATTCATTGAAATGTAGTTTTTTAAACTGTCTCAATTTCTTCAGCGCGCGATAACTGCTAGGATTGGTCCCACAGTAAAAAATGACTCATTTATTTAAATTCTTAAATAAAGCGCTACCACAGCGCCCAGTGTAATCGCTGAGTTCCGGCAATCATGTCAAATTAAGAAGAATGGTTTATTCTTGGAGTCCAATTGGCTCACTTATCACATTTATAAGGTCACAGTCCAATGTTAGTCCAATTAAGTTACACAGTCAATCGCTTCACTGTTAAAAGCGATATAACTTAGTAATATCGGGAAAATATAACTAAATACATGTTGGTACAAATATGTAACGCAACCGTTGCAACTCAAACGGATTTGTACCGCTAGAAAGGCAATGAAATGTAGTCTTTGAAACTGTTCCTATGTATTCAGCGCGTGATAACCCCCAGGATTGGTTCCACGAATAAAAAAAGACTTATTTATCTAAAATTTTAAAGAAAGCGCTACCACAGAGCTTAATGTAATCGCTGAATTCCAGCAATCATGTCAAATTAAGAAGAATGTTATTCCTTGGAGTCCAATGGGCTCATTTATCACATTTAAAGGCCACACTCCAGAATCAGTTCAACTAAGTCCCAGAGTCAATCGTTTCATTGTTAAAAGCGATACAACTTAGTAATATCGAAAGAAAATCACTAAATTCATGTTGGTGCGAATATGTGACGCAACCGCTGTAACTCAAACGGATTGACTCTGTAAAAAGTCAATGAAGTGTAGTTTTTGAAACTATCTCTACTTCTTCAGCGCGAACTAACGGCTACGATTGGTCCCACAGTAAAAAATGACTTATTTATCTAATTTTTTAAATGAAGCGCTACCACAGGGTCCAGTGTAAACGCTGAGTTCCTGCAATCATGTGGAGTTAAGAAGAATGTTACTTCTTGGAGTTCAATTGGCTCATTTATCACATTTATAAGGTCAAAGTCAAAAATCAGTTCAATTAAGTCCCAGATTATTATTTATTATTATTTCATTTATTTAAAGTTGGTTTTACATAGTAAATGGTAATTACTAATTTACACCAACTAAAGTGAAAAATAAATACACAAAAAACACAAAGATGTACCAAACATTAAAAATAAGAGACGAGAATAGCCGACTTATGTAGCCTACATGTGCAGAGATCTGAAAGATTAAGTGAGATAAGCTCCTTTTTAAAACTCTTGATGGAGAGAGAACTCTTCACTCTGTCAGGCAAAGAGTTCCATAACAAACAACTTCGAAACAAAAAAGATCTAGTACCAAAGCGTGTTGAACTTGTGGATGGTAAAAGTAGACTATTTTTGCTGCGCAAATTGTAACTGATACGTCTTATAGCGTAAAAAGACTGCATCAATGACGGATTTTCGTCTGTTAATGTTTTATAAATCTCTATGCAGATTATACGTAAATGCAGTTCGTGAATTTGCACACAGTTACAATTTACCAACAAGTCCTGATAACTGGAATGATAGTCTTTTGTTACAGCTCTTAATGCACGTTTGTGTGTTGAAATGATTAATTTATACTGCACAGCACTGCAATACATCCATATAATGGACCAATAGGTAAATATTGATAAAATATAAGAATTAACCAATAACTTTGATTATTGAAAACTAATGAATCGTCTTATTCTGTAAAGACATCTGACATTGCTATTTCCTTTTTTACATAGACTAGAGATGTGCTCATTAAAAGTGAGACATCTATTGTCAATTTTTTCACCTTTAAAACCAATGCAACTGTAATCGCTGAGTTCCAACAATCATGTCAAATTAAGAAGAATGTTATTCCTTGGAGTTTAATTGGCTCATTTATCACATTTATAAGGTCAAAGTCCAAAGTCAGTTCAATTAAGTCCCACAGTCAAACGTTTCACTGTTAAAAGCGATCCAACCTAGTAATTACCGAATAATATCGCTAAATACATGTTGGTACGAATATGTGACGCAACCGTTGCAACTTAAACGGACTGACACCGTTAGGAAGTCAATGAAATGTAGTTTTTGAAAATGTCTCTATTTCTTCAGCACGCGATAACGGCTATGATTGGACCCACAGTAAAAATGACTTATTTATCTAAATTTTTAATTAAAGCGCTGCCACAGCGCCTATTGTAATCGCTGAGTTTCGGCAATCATGTCAAATTAAGAAGAATGTTATTTCTTGGAGTTCAATTGTCTCATTTATCACATTCTTAAAGTCAAAGTCCAAAATCAGTTCAACTAAGTCCCACAGTCAATCGTTTCACTGTTAAAGGCAATTCAACCTAGTAATTCCCGAATAATATCGCCAAGTACATGTTGGTATGAATATGTGACGAAACCGTTGTAACTCAAACGGACTGATAACGTTAGAAATTCATTGAAATGTAGTTTTTTAAACTGTCTCAATTTCTTCAGCGCGCGATAACGTCTAGGATTGGTCCCACAGTAATTTTTGACCTGTTGACTCTATAGCCATTCTACTAGTCAAACGATTGATGGACTTCATAATAATAATGATCTGCAAAAAGTTCGTATGTTGTATAAAAATAATATTCTAATCTCGTATCTGAATATCAATTCTATTAGGAATAAGTTGATATCGTTACAATGTATTGTTCTAGACCATGTTGATATTCTATGTGTTGCAGAAACTAAATTAGACTCGTCATTCCCAGAGGCTCAATTTGCGGTCTCTTCATTTAAACAACCTTATAGGTTGGATGTTACAGATAAAAGTGGAGGTCTAATGGTTTATATAAGGCAGGATATTCCTTCGCGCCAATTAAAATGTCCTGTTCTGTCTGAGGATATTCAATGTATTCCTTTTGAATTGCGACTAAGGAACAGAACATTTTTTGTTATATCTATACATCGTAACCCAAAACAATGTCTCAATTATTTTCTTGAAGAGATTATTAACGAAGTGGATTATTTTTCAACACTTTACGAAAGTTTTGTAATTCTAGGAGATTCAACCTATAAGGTTGTTTAAATGAAGAGACCGCAAATTGAGCCTCTGGGAATGACGAGTCTAATTTAGTTTCTGCAACACATAGAATATCAACATGGTCTAGAACAATACATTGTAACGATATCAACCTATTCCTAATAGAATTGATATTCAGATACGAGATTAGAATATTATTTTTATACAACATACGAACTTTTTGCGGAGAGAAGCGGAGTGCGCGCCAGCGCACGGAGCGTAGCGGAGCCCATTTCCTCATTAAATAAGCCAAATATAAGGGACGGAGGAGAGTGTATAGGATTTCCGCAGGTATACATCAAAATTTAAAATTTCGTAGGACGTTTTTCGACTGGGTTGCCCCGTAATTTTTCTGGTTATTTTTTCGTAAATTTCAGATTGAGCGAGTATATACGGCGATGGAGTGCTTTTGTTTATTTAAATATCTCCTAGCGGGAACTTCCAGTTGAGACTAAGTTAGTTCTAACCACGTGATTCATAAGTCACTTTGACTAATATCACGTGACTTTTTCTCGGATAACATAGCGCCTCAAACTCAAACTTTCGTTAATCTAAGCTATATCAAAACTTCTGGAAAGTTATTTTCAAGAAAACGAAGAAAGGGTATGTTTAGCTCGCTAGTATATCACTATTTTTTACATGTAATGAACCCATTCTTATTCTCACTCACACCTAAAGCTAGCTAGCTTAAAACTACAGATTTAGATAGAATAATAACAGAACTTAGATAGCATATAGCTAGCTAGATAGTATAAAAAAGAGCAAACAGTACCTATGGTTAGCACAAAACTAGCTACGAGGCTAGCATAAAATTAACTACTTAGTTGGGGTAAAACTACCAATGTATCTAGCATAAAATTAGCTATTTTAGCTGGCATTAAATCAGCAAAATAGCTTGCTAATAGAAATATTCTTTCAGACAGATTTTCTAGCTATAGCTAGCTAGCTTTACATATACTACACAGTGAGTGAGATAATTCTACACTGTAGCGTAGGAATGCCCCATCACATAGCTGGTTCTAGCTACAATCGTCCATACAATTTGTTGTCTTTGGCAATTTTATACCAAAGATCAAGAACCAAAAAGTTTAGCAAAGTCAGCAAAAGAACATAGCTAGCTAGATATTTTGCAGATAGTGTGTTATGTTCTCACTCATGATCAATGTTTATATAAAGGTATGTCACATGTAATTGTTTACGTTGCTTAGCCATTAAAGGGCAGTTTTTAACATTGAGGGGAAATGGGAGAGCCATCTTTTCGTGGACGATTGTAGCTAGCTATATATATTGTACACACATCTGGAAATAAACTTTTTTAACCCTGCCGGTGAGCATACATCATGCGGCTCAAGTTACAGAAACGAAAATTATTTCAATATATTACTGAGGCTTTTTAAATTCGTGCAATCGTCAACATGTTTTGAAAATCTTCAAATATATTCATTATATATATATTTCTTATTTAATTTCCTTATATGTATATATACAAATAATGTCTTGATATATAATTTCTTTTTCTGTAACTTGACCTGAACTTTACACCAATGCTGGATATCATGTTTAAGTCCAGCTCTAGCTAGGTACCAAGCTAGCCTAATTTATTGCTATACTTTTGAAGTTTCTGTTCAGTTTGGAATAAGAGCTTTTTATTCTAATGTCATGAAAACTTGTACTAAGGCGCAGTTTACAATTTATATTAATTGGTCCACCAAGCGTTTAACACAGTTACTTGACCAGCATTTCTCAAAAGGTTAATTAACTAGGCTGTGTGCTGTAAATTCTCAAGTGTATATAATATTCACCTGTAAAGTTTCGTATATATATATATATATTTATGCCCTGCTGGTCTAATGGCTATGACACTCATGCAAATGAGAGATTCAGGTTCAAATCCTGGACAGGGCTAGGAAAAACATAATTATCATGCACCTACAACAACCAGGTTTTCATATAATAGGTAACCTTTGAGTAGGACTTCTCTGATTATTTCTATATCTTGACTTTTTAATGTTGTTGTCATTGGAACCAAGTTAATCTTAGATTTATGAAAAAATGATATGTCGTTATGACCGATTGTTTAAATACTTGTAATGGCACATAATTCTGCTATGATTCACTGTGTATTGACCTGAGATAAATTTGAGACTTTTTTTTTGAGATATTGAATTTGAAACATTTGCACCTCAATATTTTCTATACTCCTGGACTAATATGATACTTAACTTAGACATATTGAATATACGCAATCTTTGAGTTGTAAGGTGGAGATTTTCTACTAAAGTCATGCACCCCTGCCTTGCCGTTCCATTGCCTTGCCAGCACTGACCGTGCCTTTCTTTACCTACCCTTCCTATGCCTTTTCTGGTGCCTGCCTACTATGTCCTTGCCTGTGGCTCCCATGCCTTGCCTACCCCTGCCTTCCTGATTCCTTTTCCTATTTCCTTGCCTGCCTTTGCCCTTTCCTTGCCGTGCTTAATGCCTTTGCCTTGGCAACCTCTCCGCAACACTTTCTATATTGATTGCAGATCATTATTATTATGAAGTCCATCAATCGTTTGACTAGTAGAATGGCTATAGAGTCAACAGGTCAAAAATTACTGTGGGACCAATCCTAGACGTTATCGCGCGCTGAAGAAATTGAGACAGTTTAAAAAACTACATTTCAATGAATTTCTAACGTTATCAGTCCGTTTGAGATACAACGGTTGCGTCACATATTCATACCAACATGTATTTGGCGATATTATTCGGGAATTACTAGGTTGAATTGCCTTTAACAGTGAAACGATTGACTGTGGGACTTAGTTGAACTGATTTTGGACTTTGACTTTAAGAATGTGATAAATGAGACAATTGAACTCCAAGAAGTAACATTCATCTTAATTTGACATGATTGCCGAAACCCAGCGATTACACCAGGCGCTGTGGTAGCACTTCATTTAAAAATTAAGAAAAGAAAGTCATTTTTTACTTTGGGTCCAATCATAGCCGTTATCGCGTGCTGAAGAAATAGAGACATTTTCAAAAACTACATTTCATTGACTTCCTAACGGTGTCAGTCCGTTTAGGTTGCAACGGTTGCGTCACATATTCGTACCAACATGTATTTAGCGATATTATTCGCTAATTTCTAGGTTGAATCGCTTTTAACAGTGAAACGATTGACTGTGGGACTTAATTGAACTGATTCTCGACTGCGACCTTATAAATGTGATAAATGAGAAAATTGGAATCCAAGGAAAAACATTCTTCTTAATTTGACATGATGGCTGTAACTCAGCGATTACACTGGGCGGTGTGGTAGCGCTTCATTTAAAAATTTAGATAAATAAGTCATCTTTTACTGTGGGACCAATCCTGGCCGTTAGCACGCGCTGAGTAAATAGGAACAGTTTACAAAACTACATTTCATTGACTTTCAAGCGGTATAAATCCGTTTGAGTTTCAACGGTTGCGTCACATATTCGTACCAGCATGTATTTAGCGATATTATTCGGTAATTACTAGGTTGGATCGCTTTTAACAGTGAAACGTTTGACTGTGGGACTTAATTGAACTGACTTTGGACTTTGACCTTATAAATGTGATAAATGAGCCAATTAGACTCCAAGGAATAACATTCTTCTTAATTTGACATGATTGTTGGAACTCAGCGATTACAGTTGCATTGGTTTTGAAGGTGAAAAAATTGACAATAGATGTCTCACTTTTAATGAGCACATCTCTAGTCTATGTAAAAAAGGAAATAGCAATGTCAGATGTCTTTACAGAATAAGACGATTCATTAGTTTTCAATAATCAAAGTTATTGGTTAATTCTTATATTTTATCAATATTTACCTATTGTTCCATTATATGGATGTATTGCAGTGCTGTGCAGTATAAATTAATCATTTCAACACACAAACGTGCATTGAGAGCTGTAACAAAAGACTATCATTCCAGTTATCAGGACTTGTTGGTAAATTGTAACTGTGTGCAAATTCACGAACTGCATTTACGTATAATCTGCATAGAGATTTATAAAACATTAACAGAAGAAAATCCGTCATTGATGCAGTCTTTTTACGCTATAAGACGTATCAGTTACAATTTGCGCAGCAAAAATAGTCTACTTTTACCATCCACAAGTTCAACACGCTTTGGTACTAGATCTTTTTTGTTTCGAAGTTGTTTGTTATGGAACTCTTTGCCTGACAGAGTGAAGAGGTCTCTCTCCATCAAGAGTTTTAAAAAGGAGCTTATCTCACTTAATCTTTCAGATCTCTGCACATGTAGGCTACATAATTCGGCTATTCTGGTCTTTTATTTTTAATGTTTGGTACATCTTTGTGTTTTTTGTGTATTTATTTTTCACTTTAGTTGGTGTAAATTAGTAATTACCATTTACTATGTAAAACCAACTTTAAATAAATGAAATAATAATAAATAATAATCTGGGACTTAATTGAATTGATTTTTGACTTTGACCTTATAAATGTGATAAATGAGCCAATTAAACTCCAAGAAGTAACATTCTTCTTAACTCCACATGATTGCAGGAACTCAGCGTTTACACTGGACCCTGTGGTAGCGCTTCATTTAAAATTTTAGATAAATAAGTCTTTTTTTATTCGTGAAACCAATCCTGGGGGTTATCACGCACTGAAGACATAGGAACAGTTTCAAAGTCTACATTTCATTGCCTTTCTAGCGGTATAAATCCGTTTGAGTTGCAACGGTTGCGTCACATATTTATACCAACATGTATTTAGTTATATTTTCCCGATATTACTAAGTTGTATCGCTTTTAACAGTGAAACGATTGACTCTGGGATTTAATTGAAGTAACTTTGGACTGTGACCTTATAAATGTGATAAGTGAGCCAATTGGACTCCAAGAATAAAACATTCTTCTTAATTTGACATGATTGCCGGAACTCAGCGATTACACTGGGCGCTGTGGTAGCGCTTTATTTAAGAATTTAGAAAAATAAGTCATTTTTTACTGTGGGACCAATCCTAGCAGTTATCGCGCGCTGAAGAAATTGAGACAGTTTAAAAAACTACATTTCAATGAATTTCTAATGGTATCAGTCCGGTTGAGTTACAACGGTTCCGTCACATATTCATACCAACATGTATTTGGCGATATTATTCGGTAATTACTAGGTTGGATCGCTTTTAACAGTGAAACGTTTGAATGTGTAACTTAATTGGACTAACATTGGACTGTGACCTTATAAATGTGATAAGTGAGCTAACTGGACTCCAAGAATGAAACATTCTTCTTATATTGACATGATTGCCGGAACTCAGCGATTACACTGGGCGCTGTGGTAGCGCTTCATTTAAGAATTTAAATAAATAAGTCATTTTTTACTGTGGGACCAATCCTAGCAGTTATCGCGCGCTGAAGAAATTGAGACAGTTTAAAAAACTATATTTCAATGAATTTCTAATGGTATCAGTCCGTTTGAGTTACAACGGTTGCGTCACATATTCATACCAACATGTGTTTGGCAATATTATTCAGCAATTACAAGGTTGGATCGCTTTTAACAGTGAAACGATTGACTCTGGGATTTAATTGAAGTAACTTTGAACTTTGACCTTATAAACGTGATATATGAGCCAATTGGACTCCAAGGAATAACATTCTTCTTAATTCGACATGATTACTGGAATTTAGCGATTACACTGGGCGCTGTGGTAGCGTTTCATTTAAAAATTTAGATAAATAAATCATTTCTTTCTGTGGGACCAATCCTGGCCGTTAGCTCGCACTGAATAAATAGGAACAGTTTCCAAAACTACATTTCATTGACTTTCTAGCGGTATAAATCCGTTTGAGTTGCAACGGTTGCGTCACATATTTGTACCAACATGTATTTAGTTATATTTTCCCGATATTACTAAGTTATATCGCTTTTAACAGTGAAGCGATTGACTGTGTAACTTAATTGGACTAACATTGGACTGTGACCTTATAAATGTGATAAGTGAGCCAATTGGACTCCAAGAATAAAACATTCTTCTTAATTTGACATGATTGTCGGAACTCAGCGATTACACTGGGCGCTGTGGTAGCGCTTTATTTAAGAATTTATATAAATAAGTCATTTTTTACTGTGGGACTATTCCTAGCAGTTATCGCGCGCTGAAGATATTGAGACAGTTTAAAAAACTACATTTCAATGAATTTCTAATGGTATCAGTCCGGTTGAGTTATAACGGTTGCGTCACATATTCATACCAACATGTATTTGGCGATATTATTCGGGAATTACTAGGTTGGATCGCTTTTAACAGTGAAACGTTTGAATGTGGGACTTAATTGGACTGATTTTAGACTTTGACCTTATGAATGTGATAAATGAGCCAGTTTGACTACAAGAAATAACATTCTTTTTAATTTGACATGATGGCTGGAACTCAGCGATTAAACTGGGCGCTGTGGTAGCGCTTCATTTAAAAATTTGAATAAATAAGTCATTTTTTACTGTTGGACAAATCCTAGCCGTTATTGCGCGCTGAAGAAATTGAGACAGTTTCAAGAACTACATTTCAATGAATTTCTAGCGGTATCGGTCCGTTTGAGTTACAACGGTTGCGTCACATATTCGTACCAACATGTATTTAGTTATATTTTCACGATATTACTAAGTTATATCGCTTTTAACAGTGAAGCGATTGACTGTGTAACTTAATTGGACTAACATTGGACTGTGACCTTATAAATGTGATAAGTGAGCCAACTGGACTCCAAGAATAAAACATTCTTCTTATATTGACATGATTGCCGGAACTCAGCGATTACACTGGGCGCTGTGGTAGCGCTTCATTTAAGAATTTAAATAAATAAGTCATTTTTTACTGTGGGACCAATCCTAGCAGTTATCGCGCGCTGAAGGATTTGAGACAGTTTAAAAAACTATATTTCAATGAATTTCTAATGGTATCAGTCCGTTTGACTTACAACAGTTGCGTCACATATTCATACCAACATGTGTTTGGCGATATTATTCGGCAATTACAAGGTTGGATCGCTTTTAACAGTGAAACGATTGACTCTGGGATTTAATTCAAGTAACTTCGAACTTTGACCTTATAAACGTGATAAATGAGCCAATTGGACTCCAAGGAATAACATTCTTCTTAATTCGACATGATTGCTGGAATTTAGCGATTACACTGGGCGCTGTGGTAGCGCTTCATTTAAGAATTTAAATAAATAAGTCATTTTTTACTGTGGGACCAATCCTAGCAGTTATCGCGCGCTGAAGAAATTGAGAGAGTTTAAAAAACTATATTTCAATGAATTTCTAATGGTATCAGTCCGTTTGAGTTACAACGGTTGCGTCACATATTCATACCAACATGTGTTTGGCGATATTATTCGGCAATTACAAGGTTGGATCGCTTTTAACAGTGAAACGATTGAATGTGGGACTTAATTGGACTGATTTTGGACTTTGACCTTATAAATGTGATAAATGAGCCAGTTTGACTACTAGAAATAACATTCTTCTTAATTTGACATGATGGCTGGAACTCAGCGATTAAACTGGGCGCTGAGGTAGCGCTTCATTTAAAAATTTGAATAAATAAGTCATTTTTTACTGTGGGACCAATCCTAGCCGTTATCGCGCGCTGAAGTAATTGAGACAGTTTCAGGAACTACATTTCAATGAATTTCTAACGGTATCGGTCCGTTTGAGTTACAACGGTTGCGTCACATATTCGTACCAACATGTATTTAGTTATATTTTCCCGATATTACTAAGTTATATCGCTTTTAACAGTGAAGCGATTGACTGTGTAACTTAATTGGACTAACATTGGACTGTGACCTTATAAATGTGATAAATGAGCCAATTGGACTCCAAGGAATAACATTCTTCTTAATTCGACATGATTGCTGGAATTTAGCGATTACACTGGGCGCTGTGGTAGCGCTTCATTTAAGAATTTGAATAAATAAGTCATTTTTTACTTTGGGACCAATCCTAGCAGTTATCGCGCGCTGAAGAAATTGAGACAGTTTAAAAAACTATATTTCAATGAATTTCTAATGGTATCAGTCCGTTTGAGTTACAACGGTTGCGTCACATATTCATACCAACATGTGTTTGGCGATATTATTCGGCAATTACAAGGTTGGATCGCTTTTAACAGTGAAACGATTGAATGTGGGACTTAATTGGACTGATTTTGGACTTTGACCTTATAAATGTGATAAATGAGCCAGTTTGACTACTAGAAATAACATTCTTCTTAATTTGACATGATGGCTGGAACTCAGCGATTAAACTGGGCGCTGTTGTAGCGCTTCATTTAAAAATTTGAATAAATAAGTCATTTTTTACTGTGGGACCAATCCTAGCCGTTATCGCGCGCTGAAGAAATTGAGACAGTTTCAAGAACTACATTTCAATGAATTTCTAACGGTATCGGTCCGTTTGAGTTACAACGGTTGCGTCACATATTCGTACCAACATGTATTTAGTTATATTTTCCCGATATTACTAAGTTATATCGCTTTTAACAGTGAAGCGATTGACTGTGTAACTTAATTGGACTAACATTGGACTGTGACCTTATAAATGTGATAAATGAGCCAACTGGACTCTAAGAATAAAACATTCTTCTTATATTGACATGATTGCCGGAACTCAGCGATTACACTGGGCGCTGTGGTAGCGCTTCATTTAAGAATTTAAATAAATAAGTCATTTTTTACTGTGGGACCAATCCTAGCAGTTATCGCGCGCTGAAGGATTTGAGACAGTTTAAAAAACTATATTTCAATGAATTTCTAATGGTATCAGTCCGTTTGACTTACAACAGTTGCGTCACATATTCATACCAACATGTGTTTGGCGATATTATTCGGCAATTACAAGGTTGGATCGCTTTTAACAGTGAAACGATTGAATGTGGGACTTAATTGGACTGATTTTGGACTTTGACCTTATAAATGTGATAAATGAGCCAGTTTGACTACTAGAAATAACATTCTTCTTAATTTGACATGATGGCTGGAACTCAGCGATTAAACTGGGCGCTGAGGTAGCGCTTCATTTAAAAATTTGAATAAATAAGTCATTTTTTACTGTGGGACCAATCCTAGCCGTTATCGCGCGCTGAAGTAATTGAGACAGTTTCAGGAACTACATTTCAATGAATTTCTAACGGTATCGGTCCGTTTGAGTTACAACGGTTGCGTCACATATTCGTACCAACATGTATTTAGTTATATTTTCCCGATATTACTAAGTTATATCGCTTTTAACAGTGAAGCGATTGACTGTGTAACTTAATTGGACTAACATTGGACTTTGACCTTATAAATGTGATAAATGAGCCAATTGGACTCCAAGGAATAACATTCTTCTTAATTCGACATGATTGCTGGAATTTAGCGATTACACTGGGCGCTGTGGTAGCGCTTCATTTAAGAATTTGAATAAATAAGTCATTTTTTACTTTGGGACCAATCCTAGCAGTTATCGCGCGCTGAAGAAATTGAGACAGTTTAAAAAACTATATTTCAATGAATTTCTAATGGTATCAGTCCGTTTGAGTTACAACGGTTGCGTCACATATTCATACCAACATGTGTTTGGCGATATTATTCGGCAATTACAAGGTTGGATCGCTTTTAACAGTGAAACGATTGAATGTGGGACTTAATTGGACTGATTTTGGACTTTGACCTTATAAATGTGATAAATGAGCCAGTGTGACTACTAGAAATAACATTCTTCTTAATTTGACATGATGGCTGGAACTCAGCGATTAAACTGGGCGCTGTTGTAGCGCTTCATTTAAAAATTTGAATAAATAAGTCATTTTTTACTGTGGGACCAATCCTAGCCGTTATCGCGCGCTGAAGAAATTGAGACAGTTTCAAGAACTACATTTCAATGAATTTCTAACGGTATCGGTCCGTTTGAGTTACAACGGTTGCGTCACATATTCGTACCAACATGTATTTAGTTATATTTTCCCGATATTACTAAGTTATATCGCTTTTAACAGTGAAGCGATTGACTGTGTAACTTAATTGGACTAACATTGGACTGTGACCTTATAAATGTGATAAATGAGCCAACTGGACTCTAAGAATAAAACATTCTTCTTATATTGACATGATTGCCGGAACTCAGCGATTACACTGGGCGCTGTGGTAGCGCTTCATTTAAGAATTTAAATAAATAAGTCATTTTTTACTGTGGGACCAATCCTAGCAGTTATCGCGCGCTGAAGAAATTGAGACAGTTTAAAAAACTATATTTCAATGAATTTCTAATGGTATCAGTCCGTTTGAGTTACAACGGTTGCGTCACATATTCATACCAACATGTGTTTGGCGATATTATTCGGCAATTACAAGGTTGGATCGCTTTTAACAGTGAAACGATTGAATGTGGGACTTAATTGGACTGATTTTGGACTTTGACCTTATAAATGTGATAAATGAGCCAGTTTGACTACTAGAAATAACATTCTTCTTAATTTGACATGATGGCTGGAACTCAGCGATTAAACTGGGCGCTGTTGTAGCGCTTCATTTAAAAATTTGAATAAATAAGTCATTTTTTACTGTGGGACCAATCCTAGCCGTTATCGCGCGCTGAAGAAATTGAGACAGTTTCAAGAACTACATTTCAATGAATTTCTAACGGTATCGGTCCGTTTGAGTTACAACGGTTGCGTCACATATTCGTACCAACATGTATTTAGTTATATTTTCCCGATATTACTAAGTTATATCGCTTTTAACAGTGAAGCGATTGACTGTGTAACTTAATTGGACTAACATTGGACTGTGACCTTATAAATGTGATAAATGAGCCAACTGGACTCTAAGAATAAAACATTCTTCTTATATTGACATGATTGCCGGAACTTAGCGATTACACTGGGCGCTGTGGTAGCGCTTTATTTAAGAATTTAAATAAATCAGTCATTTTTTACTGTGGGACCAATCCTAGCAGTTATCGCGCACTGAAGAAATTAAGACAGTTTAAAAAACTATATTTCAATGAATTTCTAATGGTATGAGTCCGTTTGAGTTACAACGGTTGCGTCACATATTCATACCAACATGTGTTTGGCGATATTATTCGGCAATTACAAGGTTGGATCGCTTTTAACAGTGAAACGATTGACTCTGGGATTTAATTGAAGTAACTTTAAACTTTGACCTTATAAACGTGATAAATGAGCCAATTGGACTCCAAAGAATAACATTCTTCTTAATTCGACATGATTGCTGGAATTTAGCGATTACACTGGGCGCTGTGGTAGCGTTTCATTTAAAATTTTAGATAAATAAATCATTTCTTACTGTGGGACCAATCCTGGCCGTTAGCTCGCGCTGAATAAATAGGAACAGTTTCCAAAACTATATTTCAATGAATTTCTTATGGTATCAGTCCGTTTGAGTTACAACGGTTGCGTCACATATTCATACCAACATGTGTTTGGCGATATTATTCGGCAATTACAAGGTTGGATCGCTTTTAACAATGAAACAATTGACTCTGGGATTTAATTGAAGTAACTTTGAACTTTGACCTTATAAACGTGATAAATGAGCCAATTGGACTCCAAGGAATAACATTCTTTTTAATTCGACATGATTACTGGAATTTAGCGATTACACTGGGCGCTGTCGTAGCGTTTCATTTAAAAATTTAGATAAATAAATAATTTCTTACTGTGGGACCAATCCTGGCCGTTAGCTCGCGCTGAATAAATAGGAACAGTTTCCAAAACTACATTTTATTGACTTTCTAGCGGTATAAATCCGTTTGAGATAGAACCGCTGCATCACATATTCGTACCAACATGTATTTAGCGATAGTGTTCGGCAATTACAAGGTTGGATCGCTTTTAACAGTGAAACGATTGAATGTGGGACTTAATAGGACTGATTTTGGACTTTGACCTTATAAATGTGATAAATGAGCCAGTTTGACTACTAGAAATAACATTCTTCTTAATTTGACATGATGGCTGGAACTCAGCGATTAAACTGGGCGCTGTGGTAGCGCTTCATTTAAAAATTTGAATAAATAAGTCATTTTTTACTGTGGGACCAATCCTAGCCGTTATCGCACGCTGAAGAAATTGAGACAGTTTCAAGAACTACATTTTAATGAATTTCTAACGGTATCGGTCCGTTTGAGTTACAACGGTTGCGTCACATATTCGTACCAACATGTATTTAGTTATATTTTCCCGATATTACTAAGTTATATCGCTTTTAACAGTGAAGCGATTGACTATGTAACTTAATTGGACTAACATTGGACTGTGACCTTATAAATGTGATAAATGAGCCAACTGGACTCTAAGAATAAAACATTCTTCTTATATTGACATGATTGCCGGAACTTAGCGATTACACTGGGCGCTGTGGTAGCGCTTTATTTAAGAATTTAAATAAATCAGTCATTTTTTACTGTGGGACCAATCCTAGCAGTTATCGCGCACTGAAGAAATTAAGACAGTTTAAAAAACTATATTTCAATGAATTTCTAATGGTATCAGTCCCTTTGAGTTACAACGGTTGCGTCACATATTCATACCAACATGTGTTTGGCGATATTATTCGGCAATTACAAGGTTGGATCGCTTTTAACAGTGAAACGATTGACTCTGGGATTTAATTGAAGTAACTTTAAACTTTGACCTTATAAACGTGATAAATGAGCCAATTGGACTCCAAAGAATAACATTCTTCTTAAGTCGACATGATTGCTGGAATTTAGCGATTACACTGGGCGCTGTGGTAGCGTTTCATTTAAAATTTTAGATAAATAAATCATTTCTTACTGTGGGACCAATCCTGGCCGTTAGCTCGCGCTGAATAAATAGGAACAGTTTCCAAAACTATATTTCAATGAATTTCTTATGGTATCAGTCCGTTTGAGTTACAACGGTTGCGTCACATATTCATACCAACATGTGTTTGGCGATATTATTCGGCAATTACAAGGTTGGATCGCTTTTAACAATGAAACAATTGACTCTGGGATTTAATTGAAGTAACTTTGAACTTTGACCTTATAAACGTGATAAATGAGCCAATTGGACTCCAAGGAATAACATTCTTTTTAATTCGACATGATTACTGGAATTTAGCGATTACACTGGGCGCTGTCGTAGCGTTTCATTTAAAAATTTAGATAAATAAATAATTTCTTACTGTGGGACCAATCCTGGCCGTTAGCTCGCGCTGAATAAATAGGAACAGTTTCCAAAACTACATTTTATTGACTTTCTAGCGGTATAAATCCGTTTGAGATAGAACCGCTGCGTCACATATTCGTACCAACATGTATTTAGCGATAGTGTTCGGCAATTACAAGGTTGGATCGCTTTTAACAGTGAAACGATTGAATGTGGGACTTAATAGGACTGATTTTGGACTTTGACCTTATAAATGTGATAAATGAGCCAGTTTGACTACTAGAAATAACATTCTTCTTAATTTGACATGATGGCTGGAACTCAGCGATTAAACTGGGCGCTGTGGTAGCGCTTCATTTAAAAATTTGAATAAATAAGTCATTTTTTACTGTGGGACCAATCCTAGCCGTTATCGCACGCTGAAGAAATTGAAACAGTTTCAAGAACTACATTTTAATGAATTTCTAACGGTATCGGTCCGTTTGAGTTACAACGGTTGCGTCACATATTCGTACCAACATGTATTTAGTTATATTTTCCCGATATTACTAAGTTATATCGCTTTTAACAGTGAAGCGATTGACTATGTAACTTAATTGGACTAACATTGGACTGTGACCTTATAAATGTGATAAATGAGCCAACTGGACTCTAAGAATAAAACATTCTTCTTATATTGACATGATTGCCGGAACTTAGCGATTACACTGGGCGCTGTGGTAGCGCTTTATTTAAGAATTTAAATAAATCAGTCATTTTTTACTGTGGGACCAATCCTAGCAGTTATCGCGCACTGAAGAAATTAAGACAGTTTAAAAAACTATATTTCAATGAATTTCTAATGGTATCAGTCCGTTTGAGTTACAACGGTTGCGTCACATATTCATACCAACATGTGTTTGGCGATATTATTCGGCAATTACAAGGTTGGATCGCTTTTAACAGTGAAACGATTGACTCTGGGATTTAATTGAAGTAACTTTAAACTTTGACCTTATAAACGTGATAAATGAGCCAATTGGACTCCAAGGAATAACATTCTTCTTAATTCGACATGATTGCTGGAATTTAGCGATTACACTGGGCGCTGTGGTAGCGTTTCATTTAAAAATTTAGATAAATAAATCATTTCTTACTGCGGGACCAATCCTAGCCGTTATCGCGCGCTGAAGGAATAGAGACATTCTCAAAAACTCCATTTCAATGACTTCTTGGCGGTATCAATCCGTTTGAGTTACAGCGGTTGCGTCACATATTCGTACCTACATGTATTTAGTTATATTTTCCCGATATTACTAAGTTATATCGCTTTTAACAGTGAAGCGATTGACTGTGTAACTTAATTGGACTAACATTGGATTGTGACCTTATAAATGTGATAAATGAGCCAACTGGACTCCAAGAATAAAACATTCTTCTTAATTTGACATGATTGCCGGAACTCGGCGATTACACTGGGCGCCGTGGTAGCGCTTCATTTAAGAATTTAAATAAATAAGTCATTTTCTACTGTGGGACCAATCCTAGCAGTTATCGCGCGCTGAAGAAATTGAGACAGTTTAAAAAACTTTATTTCAATGAATTTCTAATGGTATCAGTCCGTTTAAGTTACAACGGTTGCGTCACATATTCATACCAACATGTGTTTGGCGATATTATTCGGGAATTACTAGGTTGGATCGCTTTTAACAGTGAAACGATTGACTCTGAGATTTAATTGAAGTAACTTTGAACTGTGACCTTACAAACGTGATAAATGAGCCAATTGGACTCCAAGGAAAAACATTCTTCTTAATTCGACATGATTGCTGGAATTCAGCGATTACACTAGGCTCTGTGGTGGCGCTTTGTTTAAAAATTTAGATAAATAAGTCTTGTTCTTACTGTGGGACCAATCGTAGCCGTTAGTTCGCGCTAAAGAAATAGAGATAGTTTTAAAAACTACACTTCATTGACTTTTTAACAGTGTCAATCCGTTTGAGTTACAGCAATTGCGTCACATATTCGCACCAACATGAATTTAGTGATTTTCTTTCGATATTACTAAGTTGTATCGCTTTTAACAATGAAAAGATTGACTCTGGGACTTAGTTGAACTGATTCTGGAGTGTGGCCTTTAAATGTGATAAATTAGCCCATTGGACTCCAAGGAATAACATTCTTCTTAATTTGACATGATGGCTGGAACTCAGCGATTAAACTGGGCGCTGTGATAGCGCTTCATTTAAAAATTTGAATAAATAAGTCATTTTTTTCTGTGAGACCAGTCCTGGCCGTTATCGCGCGCGGAAGAAATTGAGACAGTTTCAAGAACTACATTTCAATGAATTTCTAACGGTGTCGGTCTGTTTGAGTTACAACGGTTGCGTCACATATTCGTACCAACATGTATTTAGTTATATTTTCCCGATATTACTAAGTTATATCGCTTTTAACAGTGAAGCGATTGACTGTGTAACTTAATTGGACTAACATTGGACTGTGACCTTATAAATGTGATAAGTGAGCCAACTGGACTCCAAGAATAAAACATTCTTCTTAATTTGACATGATTGCCGGAACTCGGCGATTACACTGGGCGCCGTGGTAGCGCTTCAGTTAAGAATTTAAATAAATAAGTCATTTTCTACTGTGGGACCAATCCTAGCAGTTATCGCACGCTGAGGAAATTAAGACAGTTTAAAAAACTTTATTTCAATGAATTTCTAATGGTATCAGTCCGTTTGAGTTACAACGGTTGCGTCACATATTCATACCAACATGTGTTTGGCGATATTATTCGGGAATTACTAAGTTGGATCGCTTTTAACAGTGAAACGATTGACTCTGGGATTTAATTGAAGTAACTTTGAACTGTGACCTTATAAACGTGATAAATGAGCCAATTGGACTCCAAGGAATAACATTCTTCTTAATTCGACATGATTGCTGGAATTCAGCGATTACACTAGTCTCTGTGGTGGCGCTTTATTTAAAAATTTAGATAAATAAGTCTTGTTCTTACTGTGGGACCAATCGTAGCCGTTAGTTCGCGCTGAAGCAGTAGAGATAGTTTCAAAAACTACACGTCATTGACTTTTTAACAGTGTCAATCCGTTTGAGTTACAGCGGTTGCGTCACATATTCGCACCAACATGAATTTAGTGATTTTCTTTCGATATTACTAAGTTGTATCGCTTTTAACAATGAAAAGATTGACTCTGGGACTTAGTTGAACTGATTCTGGAGTGTGGCCTTTAAATGTGATAAATGAGCCCATTGGACTCCAAGGAATAACATTCTTCTTAATTGGACATGATGGCTGGAACTCAGCGATTAAACTGGGCGCTGTGGTAGCGCTTCATTTAAAAATTTGAATAAATAAGTCATTTTTTACTGTGGGACCAATCCTGGCCGTTATCGCGCGCTGAAGAAATTGAGACAGTTTCAAGAACTACATTTCAATGAATTTTTAACGGTGTCGGTCTGTTTGAGTTACAACAGTTGCGTCACATATTCGTACCAACATGTATTTAGTTATATTTTACCGATATTACTAAGTTATATCGCTTTTAACAGTGAAGCGATTGACTGTGTAACTTAATTGGACTAACATTGGACTGTGACCTTATAAATGTGATAAGCGAGCCAACTGGACTCCAAGAATAAAACATTCTTCTTATATTGACATGATTGCCGGAACTCAGCGATTACACTGGGTGCTGTGGTAGCGCTTCATTTAAGAATTTAAATAAATAAGTCATTTTTTACTGTGGGACCAATCCCAGCAGTTATCGCGCGCTGAAGAAATTGAGACAGTTTAAAAAACTATATTTTAATGAATTTCTAATGGTATCAGTCCGTTTGAGTTACAACAGTTGCGTCACATATTCATACCAACATGTGTTTTGCGATATTATTCGGCAATTACAAGGTTGGATCGCTTTTAACAGTGAAACGATTGACTCTGGGATATAATTTAAGTAACTTTGAACTTTGACCTTATAAACGTGATAAATGAGCCAATTGGACTCCAAGGAATAACATTTTTCTTAATTCGACATGATTGCTGGAATTTAGCGATTACACTGGGCGCTGTGGTAACGCTTCATTTAAGAATTTAAATAAATAAGTCATTTTTTACTGTGGGACCAATCCTAGCAGTTATCGCGCGCTGAAGAAATTGAGACAGTTTAAAAAACTATATTTCAATGAATTTCTAATGGTATCAGTCCGTTTGAGTTATAACGGTTGCGTCACATATTCATACCAACATGTGTTTGGCGATATTATTCGGCAATTACAAGGTTGGATCGCTTTTAACAGTGAAACGATTGAATGTGGGACTTAATTGGACTGATTTTGGACTTTGACCTTATAAATGTGATAAATGAGCCAATTGGACTCCAAGAAGTAACATTCTTCTTAACTCCACATGATTGCCGGAACTCAGCGTTTACACTGGACCCTGTGGTAGCGCTTCATTTAAAAATTCAGATAAATAAGTCATTTTTTACTGTGGGATCAATCCTAGCCGTTATCGCGCGCTGAAAAAATAGAGACATTCTCAAAAACTCCATTTCAATAACTTTTTGGCGGTATCAATCCGTTTGAGTTACAACGGTTGCGTCACATATTCATACCAACATGTGTTTGGCGATATCATTCAGGAGTTACTAGGTTGGATCGCTTTTAACAGTGAAACGATTGACTCTGGGATTTAATTGAAGTAACTTTGAACTGTGGCTTTATAAACGTGATAAATGAGCCAATTGGACTCCAAGGAATAACGTTCTTCTTAATTCGACATGATTGCTGGAATTCAGCGATTACACTAGGCTCTGTGGTGGCGCTTTATTTAAAAATTTAGATAAATAAGTCATGTTTCTACTGTGGGACCAATTGTAGCCGTTAGTTCGTGCTGAAGAAATAGAGATAGTTTCAAAAACTACACTTCATTGACTTTTTAACAGTGTCAATCCGTTTGAGTTACAGCGGTTGCGTCACATAGTCGCACCAACATGAATTTAGTGATTTTCTTTCGATATTACTAAGTTGTATCGCTTTTAACAATGAAACGATTGACTCTGGGACTTAGTTGAACTGATTCTGGAGTGTGGCCTTTAAATGTGATAAATGAGCCCATTGGAATAAAAGGAATAACATTCGTCTTAATTTGACATGATGGCTGGAACTCAGCGATTAAACTGGGCGCTGTGGTAGCGCTTCATTTAAAAATTTGAATAAATAAGTCATTTTTTACTGTGGGACCAATCCTAGCCGTTATTGCGCGCTGAAGAAATTGAGACAGTTTCAAGAACTACATTTCAATGAATTTCTAACGGTGTCGGTCTGTTTGAGTTACAACGGTTGCGTCACATATTCGTACCAACATGTATTTAGTTATATTTTCCCGATATTACTAAGTTATATCGCTTTTAACAGTGAAGCGATTGACTGTGTAACTTAATTGGACTAACATTGGATTGTGACCTTATAAATGTGATAAATGAGCCAACTGGACTCCAAGAATAAAACATTCTTCTTAATTTGACATGATTGCCGGAACTCGGCGATTACACTGGGCGCCGTGGTAGCGCTTCATTTAAGAATTTAAATAAATAAGTCATTTTCTATTGTGGGACCAATCCTAGCAGTTATCGCGCGCTGAAGAAATTGAGACAGTTTTAAAAACTTTATTTCAATGAATTTCTAATGGTATCAGTCCGTTTGAGTTACAACGGTTGCGTCACATATTCATACCAACATGTGTTTAGCGATATTATTCAGGAGTTACTAGGTTGTATCGCTTTTAACAGTGAAACGATTGACTCTGGGATTTAATTGAAGTAACTTTGAACTGTGACCTTATAAACGTGATAAATGAGCCAATTGGACTCCATGGAATAACGTTGGTCTTAATTCGACATGATTGCTGGAATTCAGCGATTACACTAGGCTCTGTGGTGGCGCTTTATTTAAAAATTTAGATAAATAAGTCTTGTTCCTACTGTGGGAGCAATCGTAGCCGTTAGTTCGCGCTGAAGAAATAGAGATAGTTTCAAAAACTACACTTCATTGACTTTTTAACAGTGTCAATCAGTTTCAGTTACAGCGGTTGCGTCACATAGTCGCACCAACATGAATTTAGTGATTTTCTTTCGATATTACTAAGTTGTATCGCTTTTAACAATGAAACGATTGACTCTGGGACTTAGTTGAACTGATTCTGGAGTGTGGCCTTTAAATGTGATAAATGAGCCCATTGGAATCCAAGGAATAACATTCTTCTTAATTTGACATGATGGCTGGAACTCAGCGATTAAACTGGGCGCTGTGGTAGTGCTTCATTTAAAAATTTGAATAAATAAGTCATTTTTTACTGTGGGACCAATCCTAGCCGTTATTGCGCGCTGAAGAAATTGAAACAGTTTCAAGAACTACATTTCAATGAATTTCGAACGGTGTCGGTCTGTTTGAGTTACAACGGTTGCGTCACATATTCGTACCAACATGTATTTAGTTATATTTTCCCGATATTACTAAGTTATATCGCTTTTAACAGTGAAGCGATTGACTGTGTAACTTAATTGGACTAACATTGGACTGTGACCTTATAAATGTGATAAGTTAGCCAGTTTGACTACGAGAAATAACATTCTTCTTAATTTGACATTATGGCTGGGACTCAGCGATTAAACTGGGCGCTGTGGTAGCGTTTCATTTAAAAATTTAGATGAAAAAATCATTTTTTACTGTGGGACCAATCCTGGCCGTCAGCTCGCGCTGAATAAATAGGAACAGTTTCCAAAACTACATTTCATTGACTTTCTAGCGGTTTAAATCCGTTTGAGTTAGAACGGCTGCGTCACATATTCATACCAACATGTATTTAGCGATAGTGTTCGGATGTTACTAGGTTGCATCGCTTTTAACAGTGAAACGTTTGACTGTGGGACTTAATTGAATTGATTTTTGACTTTGACCTTATAAATGTGATAAATGAGCCAATTGGACTCCAAGAAGTAACATTCTTCTTAACTCCACATGATTGCCGGAACTCAGCGTTTACACTGGACCCTGTGGGAGCGCAGCATTTAAAAATTCAGATAAATAAGTCATTTTTTACTGTGGGATCAATCCTAGCCGTTATCGCGCGCTGAAGAAATAGAGACATTCTCAAAAACTCCATTTCAATAACTTTTTGGCGGTATCAATCCGTTTGAGTTACAACGGTTGCGTCACATATTCATACCAACATGTGTTTGGCGATATCATTCAGGAGTTACTAGGTTGGATCGCTTTTAACAGTGAAACGATTGACTCTGGGATTTAATTGAAGTAACTTTGAACTGTGGCTTTATAAACGTGATAAATGAGCCAATTGGACTCCAAGGAATAACGTTCTTCTTAATTCGACATGATTGCTGGAATTCAGCGATTACACTAGGCTCTGTGGTGGCGCTTTATTTAAAAATTTAGATAAATAAGTCTTGTTCCTACTGTGGGACCAATTGTAGCCGTTAGTTCGTGCTGAAGAAATAGAGATAGTTTCAAAAACTACACTTCATTGACTTTTTAACAGTGTCAATCCGTTTGAGTTACAGCGGTTGCGTCACATAGTCGCACCAACATGAATTTAGTGATTTTCTTTCGATATTACTAAGTTGTATCGCTTTTAACAATGAAACGATTGACTCTGGGACTTAGTTGAACTGATTCTGGAGTGTGGCCTTTAAATGTGATAAATGAGCCCATTGGAATAAAAGGAATAACATTCGTCTTAATTTGACATGATGGCTGGAACTCAGCGATTAAACTGGGCGCTGTGGTAGCGCTTCATTTAAAAATTTGAATAAATAAGTCATTTTTTACTGTGGGACCAATCCTAGCCGTTATTGCGCGCTGAAGAAATTGAGACAGTTTCAAGAACTACATTTCAATGAATTTCTAACGGTGTCGGTCTGTTTGAGTTACAACGGTTGCGTCACATATTCGTACCAACATGTATTTAGTTATATTTTCCCGATATTACTAAGTTATATCGCTTTTAACAGTGAAGCGATTGACTGTGTAACTTAATTGGACTAACATTGGATTGTGACCTTATAAATGTGATAAATGAGCCAACTGGACTCCAAGAATAAAACATTCTTCTTAATTTGACATGATTGCCGGAACTCGGCGATTACACTGGGCGCCGTGGTAGCGCTTCATTTAAGAATTTAAATAAATAAGTCATTTTCTATTGTGGGACCAATCCTAGCAGTTATCGCGCGCTGAAGAAATTGAGACAGTTTTAAAAACTTTATTTCAATGAATTTCTAATGGTATCAGTCCGTTTGAGTTACAACGGTTGCGTCACATATTCATACCAACATGTGTTTAGCGATATTATTCAGGAGTTACTAGGTTGGATCGCTTTTAACAGTGAAACGATTGACTCTGGGATTTAATTGAAGTAACTTTGAACTGTGACCTTATAAACGTGATAAATGAGCCAATTGGACTCCATGGAATAACGTTGGTCTTAATTCGACATGATTGCTGGAATTCAGCGATTACACTAGGCTCTGTGGTGGCGCTTTATTTAAAAATTTAGATAAATAAGTCTTGTTCCTACTGTGGGACCAATCGTAGCCGTTATTTCGCGCTGAAGAAATAGAGATAGTTTCAAAAACTACACTTCATTGACTTTTTAACAGTGTCAATCAGTTTCAGTTACAGCGGTTGCGTCACATAGTCGCACCAACATGAATTTAGTGATTTTCTTTCGATATTACTAAGTTGTATCGCTTTTAACAATGAAACGATTGACTCTGGGACTTAGTTGAACTGATTCCGGAGTGTGGCCTTTAAATGTGATAAATGAGCCCATTGGAATCCAAGGAATAACATTCTTCTTAATTTAACATGACGGCTGGAACTCAGCGATTAAACTGGGCGCTGTGGTAGTGCTTCATTTAAAAATTTGAATAAATAAGTCATTTTTTACTGTGGGACCAATCCTAGCCGTTATTGCGCGCTGAAGAAATTGGACAGTTTCAAGAACTACATTTCAATGAATTTCGAACGGTGTCGGTCTGTTTGAGTTACAACGGTTGGGTCACATATTCGTACCAACATGTATTTAGTCATATTTTCCCGATATTACTAAGTTATATCGCTTTTAACAGTGAAGCGATTGACTGTGTAACTTAATTGGACTAACATTGGACTGTGACCTTATAAATGTGATAAGTTAGCCAACTGGACTCCAAAAATAAAACATTCTTCTTATATTGACATGATTGCCGGAACTCAGCGATTACACTGGGCGCTGTGGTAGCGCTTCATTTAAGAATTTAAATAAATAAGTCATTTTTTACTGTGGGACCAATCCTAGCATTTATCGCGCGCGAAAGAAATTGAGACAGCTTAAAAAACTATATTTCAATGAATTTCTAATGGTATCAGTCCGTTTGAGTTACAACGTTTGCGTCACATATTCATACCAACATGTGTTTGGCGATATTATTTGGCAATTACAAGGTTGGATCGCTTTTAACAGTGAAACGATTGAATGTGGGACTTAATTGGACTGATTTTGGACTTTGACCTTATAAATGTGATAAATGAGCCAGTTTGACTACAAGAAATAACATTCTTCTTAATTCGACATGATTGCTGGAATTTAGCGATTACACTGGGCGCTGTGGTAGCGCTTTTTTTAAAAATTTAGATAAATAAGTCTTTTTTTTACTGTGGGACCAATCGTAGCCGTTAGCGCGCGCTGAAGAAATAGCGACAGTTTCAAAAACTACATTTCATTGAATTTCTAACGGTGTCAATCCGCTTCAGTTACAACGGTTGCGTGACATATTCGTACCAACTTGTATTTAGCCATATTTTTATCATATTACTAGGTTGCATCGCTTTTAACAGTGAAACGATTGACTGTGGGACTTAATTGAACTGATTTAGGACTGTGACTTTATAAATGTGATAAATGAGCCCATTGGAATCCAAGGAATAACATTCTTCTTAATTTGACATGATGGCTGGAACTCAGCGATTAAACTGGGCGCTGTGGTAGTGCTTCATTTAAAAATTTGAATAAATAATTCATTTTTTACTGTGGGACCAATCCTAGCCGTTATTGCGCGCTGAAGAAATTGAGACAGTTTCAAGAACTACATTTCAATGAATTTCTAACGGTGTCGGTCTGTTTGAGTTACAACGGTTGCGTCACATATTCGTACCAACATGTATTTAGTTATATTTTCCCGATATTACTAAGTTATATCGCTTTTAACAGTGAAGCGATTGACTGTGTAACTTAATTGGACTAACATTGGACTGTGACCTTATAAATGTGATAAGTTAGCCAACTGGACTCCAAAAATAAAACATTCTTCTTATATTGACATGATTGCCGGAACTCAGCGATTACACTGGGTGCTATGGTAACGCTTTATTTAAAAATTAAGATAGATAAGTCTTTTTATACTGTGCGACCAATCCTGGCCGTTAGCACGCGATGAAGAAATAGAGAGATTCTCAAAAACTACATTTCATTGACTTATTGCCGGTATCAATCCGTTTGAGTTACAACGGTTGCGACACATATTCGCACCAACATGTATTAAGTGATATCTTTCCGTTATTACTAAGTTATATCGCTTTTTACAGTGAAACGATTGACTCTGGGACTTAATTGAATTAACTTTGGACTGAGACCTTATAAATGTGATAAATGAGTCAATTGGACTCCAAGGAATAACGTTCTTCTTAATTTGACGTGATTCCTGGAATTCAACGATTACAATGGGCGCTGTGGTAGCGATTCATTTAAAAACGTAGATAAATAAGTCATAATTACCGTGGGACCAATCCTGGCCGTTAGCACGCGCTATATAAATAGGAACAGTTTCAAAAACTACATTTCATTGACTTTCTAACGGTATCATTCCGCTTCAGTTACAACGGTTGCGTCACATATTAGTACCAACTTCTATTTATCGATATTGTTCTCATATTACTAGGTTGCATGGCTTTTAACAGTGAAACGATTGACTGTGGGACTTAATTGAACTGATTTAGGACTGTGACGTTATAAATGTTATAAGTGAGACAATTGGACTCCAAGAAATAACATTTTTCTTAATTTGACATGATTGCTGGAATTCAGCGATTACACGGGGCGCTGTGGTAGCGTTTCCTTTAAAAATTTAGATAAATAAATCATTTCTTACTGTGGGACCAATCCTGGCCGTTAGCTCGCGCTGAATAAATAGGAACAGTTTCCAAAACTACATTTCATTGACTTTCTAGCGGTATAAATCCGTTTGAGTTAGAACGGCTGCGTCACATATTCGTACCAACATGTATTTAGCGATAGTGTTCGGATGGTACTAGGTTGCATCGCTTTTAACAGTGAAACGTTTGACTGTGGGACTTAATTGAATTGATTTTTGACTTTGACCTTATAAATGTGATAAATGAGCCAATTGGACTCCAAGAAGTAACATTCTTCTTAACTCCACATGATTGCCGGAACTCAGCGTTTACACTAGACCCTGTGGTAGCGCTTCATTTAAGAATTTAAATAAATAAGTCATTTTCTACTGTGGGACCAATCCTAGCAGTTATCGCGCGCTGAAGAAATTGACACAGTTTAAAAAACTTTATTTCAATGAATTTCTAATGGTATCAGTCCGTTTGAGTTGCAACAGTTGCGTCACATATTCATGCCAACATGTGTTTGGCGATATTATTCGGGAATTACTAGGTTGGATTGCTTTTAACAGTGAAACGATTGACTCTGGGATTTAATTGAAGTAACTTTGAACTGTGACCTTATAAACGTGATAAATGAGCTAATTGGACCCCAAGGAATAACAAAAATGACTTATTTATTCAAATTTTTAAATGAAACGCTACCACAGCGCCCAGTTTTATCGCTGAGTTCCGGCCATCATGTCAAATTAAGAAAAATGTTATTTCTTGTAGTCAAACTGGTTCATTTATCACATTTATAAGGTCAAAGGCCAAAATAAGTCCAATTAAGTCCCACATTCAAACGTTTCACTGTTAAAAGCGATCCAACCTAGTAATTCCCGAATAATATCGCCAAATACATGTTGGTATGAATATGTGACGCAACCGTTGTAACTCAACCGGACTGATACCATTAGAAATTCATTGAAATGTAGTTTTTTAAACTGTCTCAATTTCTTCAGCGCGCGATAACTGCTAGGATTGGTCCCACAGTAAAAAAAACTTATGTATCTTAATTTTTAAATAAAGCGCTACCACAACGCCCAGTGTAACCGCTGAGTTCCGGCAATCATGTCAAATTAAGAAGAATGACATTTCTTGGAGTCCAGTTGGCTCACTTATAACATTTATAAGGTCGCAGTCCAAAATCAGTTCAATTAAGTCCCACAGTCAATCGTTTCACTGTTAAAAGCCATGCAACCTAGTAATATGAGAACAATATCGATAAATAGAAGTTGGTACTAATATGTGACGCAACCGTTGTAACTGAAGCGGATTGATACCGTTAGAAATTCAATGAAATGTAGTTTTTGAAACTGTTCCTATTTTTTCAGCGCGTGCTAACGGCCAGGATTGGTCCCACGGTAATTATGACTTATTTATCTACGTTTTTAAATGAAGCGCTACCACAGCGCCCATTGTAATCGTTGAATTCCAGGAATCACGTCAAATTAAGAAGAATGTTATTCCTTGGAGTCCAAGTGACTCATTTATCACATTTATAAGGTCTCTGTCCAAAGTTACTTCAATTAAGTCCCAGAGTCAATTGTTTCACTGTAAAAAGCGATATAACTTAGTAATATCGGAAAGATATCACCTAATACATGTTGTGCGAATATGTGTCGCAACCGTTGTACCTCAAACGGATTGATACCGGCAATAAGTCAATGAAATGTAGTTTTTGAGAATCTCTCTATTTCTTCATCGCGTGCTAACGGCCAGGATTGGTCGCACAGTATAAAAAGACTTATCTATCTTAATTTTTAAATAAAGCGCTACCATAGCACCAGTGTAATCGCTGAGTTCCAGCAATCATGTCAAATTAAGAACACTGTTATTTCTTGTAGTCAAACTGGCTCATTTATCACATTTATAAGGTCACACTCCAGAATTAGTTCAATTAAGTCTTACAGTCAATCGTTTCACTGTTAAAAGCGATGCAACCTAGTAATATCAAAAAATATCGCTATATACATGTTAGTACGAATATGTGACACAACCGTTTTAACTCAAACGGACTGATACCGTTAGAAAGTCATTGAAATGTAGTTTTTGAAACTGTCGCTATTTCTTCAGCGCGCGATAACGGCTAGGATTGGTCCCACAGTAAGAAATGACTTATTTATCTAAATTTTTAAATGAAACGCTACCACAGCGCCCAGTGTAATCACTGAATTCCAACAATCATGTCAAATTAAGAAGAATGTTATTTCTTGGAGTCCAACTGTCTCACTTATAACATTTATAAAGTCACAGCCCTAAATCAGTTCAATTAAGTCCCACAGTATATCGTTTCACTGTTAAAAGCGATGCAACCTAGTAATATGAGAAAAATATGGCTAAATACAAGTTGGCACGAATATGTCACGCAACCGTTGTAACTGAAGTGGGAAGTGAATTAACACCTTTAGAAATTCAATGAAATGTAGTTTTTGAACCTGTCGCTATTTCTTCAGCGCTTGCTAACGGCTAGGATTGGTCCCACAGTAAAAAATGACTTTCTTCTCATAATTTGTAAATGAAGCGCAACCACAGCGCCCAGTGTAATCGCTGAGTTTCGGCAATCATGTCAAGTTAAGAAGAATGTTACTTCTTGGGCTCCAATTGGCTCACTTATCACATTCATAAGCTCACAGTCCAGAATCAGTTCAATTAAGTCCCACAGTCAGTCGTTTCACTGTTTAAAGCGATACAACTTAGTAGTATCGGAAAAAAATATCTAAACACATGTTGGTACGAATATGTGACGCAACTGTTGTAACTCAAACGGGCCGATACCGTTAGAAATTCATTGAAATGTAGTTCTTTAAACTGTCCCAATTTCTTCAGCGCGCAATAACGGCTAGGATTGGTCCCACAGTGAAAAATGACTTATTTATTCAAATTTTTAAATGAAACCCTACTACAGCGCCCAGTTTAATCGCTGAGTTCCAGCCATCATGTCAAATTAAGAAGAATGTTATTTCTTGTAGTCAAACTGGTTCATTTATCACATTTACAAGGTCAAAGTCCAAAATCAGTCCAATTAAGTCCCACATTCAAACAATTCACTGTTAAAAGCGATCCAACCTAGTAATTCCCGAATAATATCGCCAAATACATGTTGGTATGAATATGTGACGCAACCGTTGTAACTCAAACGGACCGATACTGTTAGAAATTCATTGAAATGTAGTTCTTGAAACTGTCTCAATTTCTTCAGCGCGCGATAACGGCTAGGATTGGTCCCACAGTAAAAAATGACTTATTTATTCAAATTTTTAAATGAAGCGCTACTACAGCGCCCAGTTTAATCGCTGAGTTCCAGCCATCATGTCAAATTAAGAAGAATGTTATTCCTTGGAGTCCAATGGGCTCATTTATCACATTTAAAGGCCACACTCCAGAATCAGTTCAACTAAGTCCCAGAGTCAATCGGTTCATTGTTAAAAGCGATACAACTTAGTAATATCGAAAGAAAATCACTAAATTCATGTTGGTGCGAATATGTGAGGCAACCGCTGTAACTCAAACGGATTGACACTGTTAAAAAGTCAATGAAGTGTAGTTTTTGAAACTATCTCTATTTCTTCAGCGCGCGATAACGGCTAGGATTGGTCCCACAGTAAAAAATGACTTATTTATTTAAATTCTTAAATGAAGCGCTACCACAGGGTCCAGTGTAAACGCTGAGTTCCGGCAATCATGTGGAGTTAAGAAGAATGTTACTTCTTGGAGTCCAATTGGCTCATTCATCACATTTAAAAGGTCAAAGTCAAAAATCAATTCAATTAAGTCCCACAGTCAAACGTTTCACTGTTAAAAGCGATGCAACCTAGTAACATCCGAACACTATCGCTAAATACATGCTGGTACGAATATGTGACGCAGCCGTTCTAACTCAAACGGATTTATACCGCTAGAAAGTCAATGAAATGTAGTTTTGGAAACTGTTCCTATTTATTCAGCGCGAGCTAACGGCCAGGATTGGTCCCACAGTAAGAAATGATTTATTTATCTAAATTTTTAAAGGAAACGCTACCACAGCGCCCAGTGTAATCGCTGAATTCCAGCAATCATGTGAAATTAAGAAGAATGTTATTTCTTGGGGTCCAATTGTCTCACTTATAACATTTATAAAGTCACACTCCTAAATCAGTTCAATTAAGTCCCACAGTCAATCGTTTCACTGTTAAAAGCGATGCAACCTAGTAATATGAGAAAAATATGGCTAAATACAAGTTGGTACGAATATGTCACGCAACCGTTGTAACTGAAGCAGATTGACACCGTTAGAAATTCAATGAAATGTAGTTTTTGAACCTGTCGCTATTTCTTCAGCGCGCGCTAACTGCTAGGATTGGTCCCACAGTAGAAAATGACTTATTTATTTAAATTCTTAAATGAAGCGCTACCACAGGGTCCAGTGTAAACGCTGAGTTCCGGCAATCATGTGGAGTTAAGAAGAATGTTACTTCTTGGAGTCCAATTGGCTCATTTATCACATTTATAAGGTCAAAGTCAAAAATCAATTCAATTAAGTCCCACAGTCAAACGTTTCACTGTTAAAAGCGATGCAACCTAGTAACATCCGAACACTATCGCTAAATACATGTTGGTACGAATATGTGACGCAGCCGTTCTAACTCAAACGGATTTATACCGCTAGAAAAACAATAAAATGTAGTTTTGGAAACTGTTCCTATTTATTCAGCGCGAGCTAACGGCCAGGATTGGTCCCACAGTAAGAAATGATTTATTTATCTAAATTTTTAAAGGAAACGCTACCACAGCGCCCAGTGTAATCGCTGAATTCCAGCAATCATGTGAAATTAAGAAGAATGTTATTTATTGGGGTCCAATTGTCTCACTTATAACATTTATAAAGTCACACTCCTAAATCAGTTCAATTAAGTCCCACAGTCAATCGTTTCAGTGTTAAAAGCGATGCAACCTAGTAATATGAGAAAAATATGGCTAAATACAAGTTGGTACGAATATGTCACGCAACCGTTGCAACTGAAGCGGATTGACACCGTTAGAAATTCAATGAAATGTAGTTTTTGAACCTGTCGCTATTTCTTCAGCGCGCGCTAACGGCTACGATTGGTCCCACAGTAAAAAAAAAGACTTATTTATCTAAATTCTTTAAGAAAGCGCTCCCACAGCGCCCAGTGTAATCGCTAAATTCCAGCAATCATGTCAAATTAAGAAGAATGTTATTCCCTGGAGTCCAAATGGCTCATTTATCACGTTTATAAGGTCAAAGTTCAAAGTTACTTCAATTAAATCCCAAAGTCATTCGTTTCACTGTTAAAAGCGATCCAACCTTGTAATTGCCGAATAATATCGCCAAACACATGTTGGTATGAATATGTGACGCAACCGTTGTAACTGAAGCGGATTGATACCGTTAGAAAGTCAATGAAATGTAGTTTTTGAAACTGTTCCTATTTATTCAGCGCGTGCTAACGGCCAGGATTGGTCCCACGGTAATTATGACTTATTTATCTACGTTTTTAAATGAAGCGCTACCACAGCGCCCATTGTAATCGTTGAATTCCAGGAATCACGTCAAATTAGGAAGAATGTTATTCCTTGGAGTCCAAGTCCAAAATCAGTCCAATTAAGTTACACAGTCAGTCGCTTCACTGTTAAAAGCGATATAACTTAGTAATATCGGGAAAATATAACTAAATACATGTTGGTACGAATATGTGACGCAACCATTGTAACTCCAACGGATTTATACCGCTATAAAGGCAATGAAATGTAGTCTTTGAAACTGTTCCTATGTATTTAGCGCCTTCTAACCGCCAGGATTGGTTCCATAATAAAGAAAGACTTATTTATCTAAATTTTTAAATAAAGCGCCACCACAGAGCCTAGTGTAATCGCTGAATTCCAGCAATCATGTCGAATTAAGAAGAATGTTATTCCTTGGAGTCCAATTGGCTCATTTATCACGTTTATAAGGTCACAGTTCAAAGTTACTTCAATTAAATTCCAGAGTCAATCGTTTCACTGTTAAAAGCGATACAACCTAGTAATATGATTAAAATATGGCTAAATACAAGTTGGTACGAATATGTCACGCAACCGTTGTAACTGAAGCGGATTGACACCGTTAGAAATTCAATGAAATGTAGTTTTTGAACCTGTCGCTATTTCTTCAGCGCGCGCTAACGGCTACGATTGGTCCCACAGTAAAAAAAAGACATATTTATCTAAATTTTTAAAAAAAGCGCTACCACAGCGCCCAGTGTAATCGCTAAATTCCAGCAATCATGTCGAATTAAGAAGAATGTTATTTCTTGTAGTCAAACTGGCTCATTTATCACATTTATAAGGTCAAAGTCCAAAATCAGTCCAATTAAGTCCCACATTCAATCGTTTCACTGTTAAAAGCGATCCAACCTTGTAATTGCCGAATAATATCGCCAAACACATGTTGGTATGAATATGTGACGCAAACGTTGTAACTCAAACGGACTGATACCATTAGAAATTCATTGAAATATAGTTTTTTAAGCTGTCTCAATTTCTTCGGCGCGCGATAACTGCTAGGATTGGTCCCACAGTAAAAAATGACTTATTTATTTAAATTCTTAAATGAAGCGCTACCACAGCGCCCAGTTTAATCGCTGAGTTCCGGCAATCATGTCAATATAAGAAGAATGTTTTATTCTTGGAGTCCAGTTGGCTAACTTATCACATTTATAAGGTCACAGTCCAATGTTAGTCCAATTAAGTTACACAGTCAATCGCTTCACTGTTAAAAGCGATATAACTTAGTAATATCGGGAAAATATAACTAAATACATGTTGGTACGAATATGTGACGCAACCGTTGTAACTCAAACAGACCGAAACCGTTAGAAATTCATTGAAATTTAGTTCTTGAAACTGTCTCAATTTCTTCAGCGCGCAATAACGGCTAGGATTGGTCCCACAGTAAAAAATGACTTATTTATTCAAATTTTTAAATGAAGCGCTACCACAGCGCCCAGTTTAATCGCTGAGTTCCAGCCATCATGTCAAATTAAGAAGAATGTTATTCCTTGGAGTCCAATGGGCTCATTTATCACATTTAAAGGCCACACTCCAGAATCAGTTCAACTAAGTCCCAGAGTCAATCGTTTCATTGTTAAAAGCGATACAACTTAGTAATATCGAAAGAAAATCACTAAATTCATGTTGGTGCGACTATGTGACGCAACCGCTGTAACTCAAACGGATTGACACTGTTAAAAAGTCAATGAAGTGTAGTTTTTGTAACTTAAATCCCGGGCTTGGCCCGTACAGTGAAAAGTATACAAAGAAAGTACCCAGGGAGTAAACTCATTTCCCAAACGATTCTTTAAATTATTTTTTCACCACTAAAACGCATGAGACTTTTAGTTTTCAAAAATGATTTAATTTTTGATGAGACGCTGAATAAAAGGAGTTTAATCGCCGGCAAACGAAAACCCGCGATTTGCCGTAAATCCCGGGCTTGACCCGTATAGTCGAATGTATACAAAGAAAGTAAACTGGGAGTAAACTCATTTCCCGAACGATTTTTAAATTAATTTTTTACCACTCAAACGCATAAGACTTGTAGTTTTCAAAAACGATTTCATTTTTGATGAGACGCTGAATAAAAGGAGTTTAATCGCAGGCAAACGAAAACCCGCAATTTCCCGTAAATCCCGGACTCGGCCCGTATAGTCAAAAGTATACAAAGAAAGTACCCAGGGAGTAAACTCATTTCCCGAACGATTCTTTAAATTATTTTTTCACCACTAAAACGCATGAGACTTTTAGTTTTCAAAAATGATTTCATTTTTGATGAGACGCTGAATAAAAGGAGTTTAATCGCCGGCAAACGAAAACCCGCGATTTGCCGTAAATCCCGGGCTTGACCCGTATAGTCGAATGTATACAAAGAAAGTAAACTGGGAGTAAACTCATTTCCCGAACGATTTTTTAAATTAATTTTTTACCACTAAAACGCATAAGACTTGTAGTTTTCAAAAACGATTTCATTCTTGATGAGACGCTGAATAAAAGGAGTTTAATCTCCGGCAAACGAAAACCCGCGGTTTCCCGTAAATCCCAGACTCGGCCCGTATAGTCGAATGTATTCAAAGAAAGTAAACTGGGAGTAAACTCATTTCCCGAACGATTTTTTAAATTAATTTCTTACCACTAAAACGCATGAGACTTGTAGTTTTCAAAAATGATTTCGTTTTTGATGAGACTCTGAATAAAAGAAGTTTAATCGCCGGCAAACGAAAACCCGCGATTTGCCGTAAATCCCGGTCTTGACCCGTATAGTCGAATGTATACAAAGAAAGTAAACTGGGAGTAAACTCATTTCCCGAAGGATTTTTAAATTAATTTTTTACCACTCAAACGCATAAGACTTTTAGTTTTCAAAAATGATTTCATTTTTGATGAGACGCTGAATAAAAGGAGTTTAATCGCCGGCAAAGGAAAACCCGCGATTTGCCGTAAATCCCGGGCTTGACCCGTATAGTCGAATGTATACAAAGAAAGTAAACTGGGAGTAAACTAATTTCCCGAACGATTTTTTAAATTAATTTTTTACCACTAAAACGCATGAGACTTGTAGTTTTCAAAAATGATTTCGTTTTTGATGAGACGCTGAATAAAAGGAGTTTAATCGCCGGCAAACGAAAACCCGCGATTTCCAGTAAATCCCGGGCTTGGCCGTATAGTTGAATGTATACAAAGAAAGTAAACTGGGAGTAAACTCATTTCCCGAACAATTTTTTAAATTATTTTTTCACCACTAAAACGCATGAGACTTGTAGTTCTTAAAAATGATTTCATTTTTGATGAGACGCTGAATAAAAGGAGTTTAATCACCGGCAAACGAAAACCTGGGAGTTCCCGTAAATCCCGGGATTGACCCGTATAGTCGAATGTATACAAAGAAAGTAAACTGGGAGTAAACTCATTTCCCGAACGATTTTTTAAATTAATTTTTTACCACTAAAACGCATAAGACTTGTAGTTTTCAAAAACGATTTCATTCTTGATGAGACGCTGAATAAAAGGAGTTTAATCTCCGGCAAACGAAAACCCGCGATTTCCCGTAAAACCCAGACTCGGCCCGTATAGTCGAATGTATTCAAAGAAAGTAAACTGGGAGTAAACTCATTTCCCGAACGATTTTTTAAATTAATTTCTTACCACTAAAACGCATGAGACTTGTAGTTTTCAAAAATGATTTCGTTTTTGATGAGACACTGAATAAAAGAAGTTTAATCCACGGCAAACGAAAACCCGCGATTTTTCGTATATCACGGATTCGGCCCGTACAGTGAAAAGTATACAAAGAAAGTACGCAGGGAGTAAACTCATTTCCCAAACGATTCTTTAAATTATTTTTTCACCACTAAAACGCATGAGATTTTAGTTTTCAAAAATGATTTCATTTTTGATGAGACGCTGAATAAAAGGGGTTTAATCGCCGGCAAACGAAAACCCGCGATTTGCCGTAAATCCCGGGCTTGACCCGTATAGTCGAATGTATACAAAGAAAGTAAACTGGGAGTAAACTCATTTCCCGAATGATTTTTAAATTAATTTTTTACCACTCAAACGCATAAGACTTGTAGTTTTCAAAAACGATTTCATTTTTGATGAGACGCTGAATAAAAGGAGTTTAATCGCTGGCAAACGAAAACCCGCAATTTCCCGTAAATCCCGGACTCGGCCCGTATAGTCAAAAGTATACAAAGAAAGTACCCAGGGAGTAAACTCATTTCCCGAACGATTCTTTAAATTATTTTTTCACCACTAAAACGCATGAGACTTTTAGTTTTCAAAAATGATTTCATTTTTGATGAGACGCTGAATAAAAGGAGTTTAATCGCCGGCAAACGAAAACCCGCGATTTGCCGTAAATCCCGGGCTTGACCCGTATAGTCCAATGTATACAAAGAAAGTAAACTGGGAGTAAACTCATTTCCCGAACGATTTCTTAAATTAATTTTTTACCACTAAAACGCATGAGACTTGTAGTTTTCAAAAATGATTTCGTTTTTGATGAGACGCTGAATAAAAGGAGTTTAATCGCCGGCAAACGAAAACCCGCGATTTCCCGTAAATCCCGGGCTTGGCCGTATAGTCGAATGTATACAAAGAAAGTAAACTGGGAGTAAACTCATTTCCCGAACGATTCTTTAAATTATTTTTTCACCACTAAAACGCATGAGACTTGTAGTTTTCAAAAATGATTTCATTTTTGATGAGACGCTGAATAAAAGGAGTTTAATCGCCGGCAAACGAAAACCCGGGAGTTCCCGTAAATCCCGGGATTGACCCGTATAGTCGAATGTATACAAAGAAAGTAAACTGGGAGTAAACTCATTTCCCGAACGATTTTTTAAATTAATTTTTTACCACTAAAACGCATAAGACTTGTAGTTTTCAAAAACGATTTCATTCTTGATGAGACGCTGAATAAAAGGAGTTTAATCTCCGGCAAACGAAAACCCGCGATTTCCCGTAAATCCCAGACTCGGCCCGTATAGTCGAATGTATTCAAAGAAAGTAAACTGGGAGTAAACTCATTTCCCGAACGATTTTTTAAATTAATTTCTTACCACTAAAACGCATGAGACTTGTAGTTTTCAAAAATGATTTCGTTTTTGATGAGACACTGAATAAAAGAAGTTTAATCGACGGCAAACGAAAACCCGCGATTTTTCGTATATCACGGATTCGGCCCGTACAGTGAAAAGTATACAAAGAAAGTACTCAGGGAGTAAACTCATTTCCCAAACGATTCTTTAAATTATTTTTTCACCACTAAAACGCATGAGATTTTAGTTTTCAAAAATGATTTCATTTTTGATGAGACGCTGAATAAAAGGGGTTTAATCGCCGGCAAACGAAAACCCGCGATTTGCCGTAAATCCGGGGCTTGACCCGTATAGTCGAATGTATACAAAGAAAGTAAACTGGGAGTAAACTCATTTCCCGAATGATTTTTAAATTAATTTTTTACCACTCAAACGCATAAGACTTGTAGTTTTCAAAAACGATTTCATTTTTGATGAGACGCTGCATAAAAGGAGTTTAATCGCTGGCAAACGAAAACCCGCAATTTCCCGTAAATCCCAGACTCGGCCCGTATAGTCAAAAGTATACAAAGAAAGTACCCAGGGAGTAAACTCATTTCCCGAACGATTCTTTAAATTATTTTTTCACCACTAAAACGCATGAGACTTTTAGTTTTCAAAAATGATTTCATTTTTGATGAGACGCTGAATAAAAGGAGTTTAATCGCCGGCAAACGAAAACCCGCGATTTGCCGTAAATCCCGGGCTTGACCCGTATAGTCGAATGTATACAAAGAAAGTAAACTGGGGTAAACTCATTTCCCGAACGATTTCTTAAATTAATTTTTTACCACTAAAACGCATGAGACTTGTAGTTTTCAAAAATGATTTCGTTTTTGATGAAACGCTGAATAAAAGGAGTTTAATCGCCGGCAAACGAAAACCCGCGATTTCCCGTAAATCCCGGGCTTGGCCGTATAGTCGAATGTATACAAAGAAAGTAAACTGGGAGTAAACTCATTTCCCGAACAATTTTTTAAATTATTTTTTCACCACTAAAACGCATGCGACTTGTAGTTTTTAAAAATGATTTCATTTTTGATGAGACGCTGAATAAAAGGAGTTTAATCGCCGGCAAACGAAAACCCGGGAGTTCCCGTAAATCCCGGGATTGACCCGTATAGTCGAATGTATACAAAGAAAGTAAACTGGGAGTAAACTCATTTCCCGAACATTTTTGATGAGACGCTGAATAAAAGGAGTTTGGCACGGTTAGTCGAATGTATACAAAGAAAGTACCCAGGGAGTAAACTCATTTCCCGAACGATTTTTTAAATTATTTTTTCACCACTAAAACGCATGAGACTTGTAGTTTTCAAAAATGATTTCGAGTCCGGGATATACGGGTAATCGCGGGTTTTCGTTTGCCGGCGATTAAACTCCTTTTATTCAGCGTCTCATCAAAAAACGAAATCGTTTTTGAAAACTACAAGTCTTATGCGTTTCAGTGGTAAAAATTTAATTTAAAAAATCGTTCGGGAAATGAGTTTACTCCCAGTTTACTTTCTTTGTATACATTCGACTATACGGGTCAAGCCCGGGATTTACGGCAAATCGCGGGTTTTCGTTTGCCGGCGATTAAACTCCTTTTATTCAGCGTCTCATCAAAAATGAAATCATTTTTGAAAACTAAAAGTCTCATGCGTTTTAGTGGTGAAAAAATAATTTAAAGAATCGTTTGGGAAATGAGTTTACTCCCTGCGTACTTTCTTTGTATACTTTTCACTGTACGGGCCGAATCCGTGATATACGAAAAATCGCGGGTTTTCGTTTGCCGGCGATTAAACTTCTTTTATTCAGTGTCTCATCAAAAACGAAATCATTTTTGAAAACTACAAGTCTCATGCGTTTTAGTGGTAAGAAATTAATTTAAAAAATCGTTCGGGAAATGAGTTTACTCCCAGTTTACTTTCTTTGAATACATTCGACTATACGGGCCGAGTCTGGGATTTACGGGAAATAGCGGGTTTTCGTTTGCCGGAGATTAAACTCCTTTTATTCAGCGTCTCATCAAGAATAAAATCGTTTTTGAAAACTACAAGTCTTATGCGTTTTAGTGGTAAAAATTTAATTTCAAAAATCGTTCGGGAAATGAGTTTACTCCCAGTTTACTTTCTTTGTATACATTCGACTATACGGGTCAAGCCCGGGATTTACGGCAAATCGCGGGTTTTCGTTTGCCGGCGATTAAACTCCTTTTATTCAGCGTCTCATCAAAAATGAAATCATTTTTGAAAACTAAAATCTCATGCGTTTTAGTGGTGAAAAAATAATTTAATGAATCGTTTGGGAAATGAGTTTACTCCCTGCGTACTTTCTTTGTATACTTTTCACTGTACGGGCCGAATCCGTGATATACGAAAAATCGCGGGTTTTCGTTTGCCGGCGATTAAACTTCTTTTATTCAGTGTCTCATCAAAAACGAAATCATTTTTGAAAACTACAAGTCTCATGCGTTTTAGTGGTAAGAAATTAATTTAAAAAATCGTTCGGGAAATGAGTTTACTCCCAGTTTACTTTCTTTGAATACATTCGACTATACGGGCCGAGTCTGGGATTTACGGGAAATCGCGGGTTTTCGTTTGCCGGAGATTAAACTCCTTTTATTCAGCGTCTCATCAAGAATGAAATCGTTTTTGAAAACTACAAGTCTTATGCGTTTTAGTGGTGAAAAATTAATTTAAAAAATCACTAAGACGCATGAGACTTGTAGTTTTCAAAAATAATTTCATTTCTTTTGAGACGCTGAATAAAAGGAGTTTAATCGCCGGCAAACGAAAACCCGCAATTTCCCGTAAATCCTGGACTCGGCCCGTATAGTCAAATGTATACAAAGAAATTACCCAGGGAGTAACCTCATTTCCCGAACGATTCTTTAAATTATTTTTCACCACTAAAACGCATGAGACTTGTAGTTTTCAAAAATGATTTCGTTTTTGATGAGAAGCTGAATAAAAGGAGTTTAATCGCCGGCAAACGAAAACCCGCGATTTCCCGTAAATCCCAGGCTTGGCCGTATAGTCGAATGTATACAAAGAAAGTACCCAGGGAGTAAACTCATTTCCCGAACGATTTTTTAAATTATTTTTTCACCACTAAGACGCACGAGACTTGTAGTTTTCAAAAATAATTTCATTTTTTATGAGACGCTGAATAAAAGGAGTTTAATCGCCGGCAAACGAAAACCCGCGATTTCCCGTAAATCCCGGACTCGGCCCGTATAGTCAAAAGTATACAAAGAAAGTACCCAGGGAGTAACCTCATTTCCAGAATGATTCTTTAAATTATTTTTCACCATTAAAACGCATGAGACTTGTAGTTTTCAAAAATGATTTCGTTTTTGATGAGACGCTGAATAAAAGGAGTTTAATCGCCGGCAAACGAAAACCCGCGATTTCCCGTAAATCCCGGGCTTGGCCGTATAGTCAAATGTATACAAAGAAAATACCCAGGGAGTAACCTCATTTCCCGAACGATTCTTTAAATTATTTTTCACCACTAAAACGCATGAGACTTGTAGTTTTCAAAAATGATTTCGTTTTTGATGAGACGCTGAATAAAAGGAGTTTAATCGCCGGCAAACGAAAACCCGCGATTTCCCGTAAATCCCGGGCTTGGCCGTATAGTCAAATGTATACAAAGAAAGTACCCAGGGAGTAAACTCATTTCCCGAACGATTTTTTAAATTATTTTTTCACCACTAAAACGCATGAGACTTGTAGTTTTCAAAAATGATTTCGTTTTTGATGAGACGCTGAATAAAAGGAGTTTAATCGCCGGCAAACGAAAACCCGCGATTTCCCGTAAATCCCGGGCTTGGCCGTATAGTCAAATGTATACAAAGAAAATACCCAGGGAGTAACCTCATTTCCCGAACGATTCTTTAAATTATTTTTCACCACTAAAACGCATGAGACTTGTAGTTTTCAAAAATGATTTCGTTTTTGATGAGACGCTGAATAAAAGGAGTTTAATCGCCGGCAAACGAAAACCCGCGATTTCCCGTAAATCCCGGGCTTGGCCGTATAGTCAAATGTATACAAAGAAAATACCCAGGGAGTAAACTCATTTCCCGAACGATTTTTTAAATTATTTCTTCACCACTAAAACGCATGAGACTTGTAGTTTTCAAAAATGATTTCGTTTTTGATGAGACGCTGAATAAAAGGAGTTTAATCGTCCGCAAACGAAAACCCGCGATTTCCCGTAAATCCCGGGCTTGGCCGTATAGTCGAATGTATACAAAGAAAATACCCAGGGAGTAAACTCATTTCCCGAACGATTTTTTAAATTATTTCTTCACCACTAAAACGCATGAGACTTGTAGTTTTCAAAAATGAATTCATTTTTAATGAGACGCTGAATAAAAGGAGTTTAATCTCCGGCAAACGAAAACCCCCGATTTGCCGTTAATTCCGGGCTTGACCCGTATAGTCGAATGTATACAAAGAAAGTAAACTGGGAGTAAACTCATTTCCCGAACGATTTTTTAAATTATTTTTTCACCACTAAAACGCATGAGACTTGTAGTTTTCAAAAATGATTTCGTTTTTGATGAGACGCTGAATAAAAGGAGTTTAATTGCCGGCCAACGAAAACCCGCGATTTCCCGTAAATCCCGGGCTTGGCTGTATTGTCGAATGTATACAAAAGAAATACCCAGGGAGTAAACTCATTTGCCGAACGATTTTTTAAATTACTTCTTCACCACTAAAACGCATGAGACTTGTAGTTTTCAAAAATGATTTTATTTTTGATGAGACGCTGAATAAAAGGAGTTTAATCGCCGGCAAACGAAAACCCGCGATTTGCCGTAAATCCCAGGCTTGACCCGTATAGTCAAATGTATACAAAGAAAGTAAACTGGGAGTAAACTCATTTCCCGAACGATTTTTTAAATTAATTTTTTACCACTAAAACGCATAAGACTTGTAGTTTTCCAAAACGATTTCATTTTTGATGAGACGCTGAATAAAAGGAGTTTAATCGCCGGCAAACGAAAACCTGCAATTTCCCGTAAATCCCGGACTCGGCCCGTATAGTCAAAAGTATACAAAGAAAGTACCCAGGGAGTAAACTCACTTCCCGAACGATTCTTTAAATTATTTTTTCACCACTAAAACGCATGAGACTTATAGTTTTTAAAAATGATTTCATTTTTGATGAGACGCTGAATAAAAGGAGTTTAATCGCCGGCAAACGAAAACCCGCGATTTCCCGTAAATCCCGGGCTTGGCCCGTATAGTCAAATGTATACAAAAAAAGTACCCAGGGAGTAAACTCATTTCCCGAACGATTTTTTAAATTATTTTTTCACCACTAAGACGCATGAGACTTGTAGTTTTCAAAAATAATTTCATTTTTTAAGAGACGCTGAATAAAAGGAGTTTAATCGCCGGCAAACGAAAACCCGCGATTTCCCGTAAATCCCGGACTCGGCCCGTATAGTCAAAAGTATACATAGAAAGTACCCAGGGAGTAAACTCATTTCCCGAACGATTCTTTAAATTATTTTTCACCACTAAAACGCATGAGACTTGTAGTTTTCAAAAATGATTTCGTTTTTGATGAGACGCTGAATAAAAGGAGTTTAATCGCCGGCAAACGAAAACCCGCAGTTTGCCCTAAATCCCGGGCTTGACCCGTATAGTCGAATGTATACAAAGAAAGTAAACTGGGAGTAAACTCATTTCCTGAACGATTTTTTAAATTATATTTTCACTACTAAAACGCATGAGACTTGTAGTTTTCAAAAATGATTTCGTTTTTGATGAGACGCTGAATAAAAGAGTTTAATGGCTGGCAAACGAAAACCCGCAATTTCCCGTAAAACCCGGACTCGGCCCGTATAGTCAAAAGAATACAAAGAAAGTACCCAGGGAGTAAACTCATTTCCCGAACAATTCTTCAAATTATTTTTTCACCACTGAAACGCATGAGACTTGTAGTTTTCAAAGAGGATTTCATTTTTGATGAGACGCTGAATAAAAGGAGTTTAATCGCCGGCAAACGAAAACCCGCGATTTCCCGTATATCCCGGAATCGGCCCGTATAGTCAAAAGTATACAAAGAAAGTACCTAGGGAGTAAACTCATTTCCCGAACGATTCTTTAAATTATATTTTCACCACTAAAACGCATGAGACTTGTACTTTTCAAAAATGATTTAATTTTTATTGAGACGCTGATTAAAAGAAGTTTAATCGCCGGCAAACGAAAACCCGCAATTTCCCGTAAATCCCGGGCTTGGCCCGTATAGTCGAATGTATACAAAGAAAGTACTCAGAGAGTAAACTCATTTCCCGAACAATTTTTTAAATTATTTCTTCACCAGTAAGACGCACGAGACTTGTAGTTTTCAAAAATGATTTCATTTTTTATGAGACGCTGAATAAAAGGAGTTTATTCGCCGGCAAACGAAAACCCGCAATTTCCCGTAAATCCCGGACTCGGCCCGTATAGTCAAAAGTATACAAAGAAAGTACCCAGGGAGTAAACTCATTTCCCGAACGATTCTTTAAATTATTTTTCACCACTAAAACCCATGAGACTTGTAGTTTTCAAAAATGATTTCGTTTTTGATGAGACGCTGAATAAAAGGAGTTTAATCGTCCGCAAACGAAAACCCGCGATTTCCCGTAAATCCCGGGCTTGGCCGTATAGTCGAATGTATACAAAGAAAATACCCAGGGAGTAAACTCATTTCCCGAACGATTTTTTAAATTATTTCTTCACCACTAAAACGCATGAGACTTGTAGTTTTCAAAAATGAATTCATTTTTAATGAGACGCTGAATAAAAGGAGTTTAATCTCCGGCAAACGAAAACCCCCGATTTGCCGTTAATTCCGGGCTTGACCCGTATAGTCGAATGTATTCAAAGAAAGTAAACTGGGAGTAAACTCATTTCCCGAACGATTTTTTAAATTAATTTTTTACCACTAAAACGCATAAGACTTGTAGTTTTCCAAAACGATTTCATTTTTGATGAGACGCTGAATAAAAGGAGTTTAATCGCTGGCAAACGAAAACCTGCAATTTCCCGTAAATCCCGGACTCGGCCCGTATAGTCAAAAGTATACAAAGAAAGTACCCAGGGAGTAAACTCACTTCCCGAACGATTCTTTAAATTATTTTTTCACCACTAAAACGCATGAGACTTGTAGTTTTCAAAAATGCTTTCATTTTTGATGAGACGCTGAATAAAAGGAGTTTAATCGCCGGCAAACGAAAACCCGCGATTTCCCGTAAATCCCGGGCTTGGCCCGTATAGTCAAATGTATACAAAAAAAGTACCCAGGAAGTAAACTCATTTCCCGAACGATTTTTTAAATTATTTTTTCACCACTAAGACGCATGAGACTTGTAGTTTTAAAAAATAATTTCATTTTTTAAGAGACGCTGAATAAAAGGAGTTTAATCGCCGGCAAACGAAAACCCGCGATTTCCCGTAAATCCCGGACTCGGCCCGTATAGTCAAAAGTATACAAAGAAAGTACCCAGTGAGTAAACTCATTTCCCGAACGATTCTTTAAATTATTTTTCACCACTAAAACGCATGAGACTTGTAGTTTTCAAAGAGGATTTCATTTTTGATGAGACGCTGAATAAAAGGAGTTTAATCGCCGGCAAACGAAAACCCGCGATCTCCCGTATATCCCGGAATCGGCCCGTATAGTCAAAAATTTACAAAGAAACTACCTAGGGAGTAAACTCATTTCCCGAACGATTCTTTAAATTATATTTTCACCACTAAAACGCATGAGACTTGTACTTTTAAAAAATGATTTAATTTTTATTGAGACGCTCATTAAAAGAAGTTTAATCGCCGGCAAACGAAAACCCGCGATTTCCCGTAAATCCCGGGCTTGGCCCGTATAGTCGAATGTATACAAAGAAAGTACTCAGAGAGTAAACTCATTTCCCGAACAATTTTTTAAATTATTTCTTCACCACTAAGACGCACGAGACTTGTAGTTTTCAAAAATGATTTCATTTTTTATGAGACGCTGAATAAAAGGAGTTTATTCGCCGACAAACGAAAACCCGCAATTTCCCGTAAATCCCGGACTCGGCCCGTATAGTCAAAAGTATACAAAAAAGTACCCAGGGAGTAAACTCATTTCCCGAAAGATTCTTTAAATTATTTTTCACCATTAAAACGCATGAGACTTGTAGTTTTCAAAAATGATTTCGTTTTTGATGAGACGCTGAATAAAAGGAGTTTAATCGCCGGCCAACGAAAACCCGCGATTTCCCGTAAATCCCGGGCTTGGCCGTATTGTCGAATGTATACAAAAGAAATACCCAGGGAGTAAACTCATTTGCCGAACGATTTTTTAAATTACTTCTTCACCACTAAAACGCATGAGACTTGTAGTTTTCAAAAATGATTTCATTTTTGGTGAGACGCTGAATAAAAGGAGTTTAATCGCCGGCCAACGAAAACCCGCGATTTCCCGTAAATCCCGGGCTTGGCCGTATTGTCGAATGTATACAAAAGAAATACCCAGGGAGTAAACTCATTTGCCGAACGATTTTTTAAATTACTTCTTCACGACTAAAACGCATGAGACTTGTAGTTTTCAAAAATGATTTCATTTTTGGTGAGACGCTGAATAAAAGGAGTTTAATCGCCGGCAAACGAAAACCCGCGATTTCCCGTAAATCCCGGGCTTGGCCCGTATAGTCAAATGTATACAAAAAAAGTACCCAGGGAGTAAACTCATTTCCCGAACGATTTTTTAAATTATTTTTTCACCACTAAGACGCATGAGACTTGTAGTTTTCAAAAATAATTTCATTTTTTAAGAGACGCTGAATAAAAAAAGTTTAATCGCCGGCAAACGAAAACCCGCGATTTCCCGTAAATCCCGGACTCAGCCCGTATAGTCAAAAGTATACAAAGAAAGTACCCAGGGAGTAAACTCATTTCCCGAACGATTCTTTAAATTATTTTTCACCACTAAAACGCATGAGACTTGTAGTTTTCAAAAATGATTTCGTTTTTGATGAGACGCTGAATTAAAGGAGTTTAATCGCCGGCAAACGAAAACCCGCGGTTTGACGTAAATCCAGGGCTTGACCCGCATAGTCGAATGTATACAAAGAAAGTAAACTTGGAGTAAACTCATTTCCCGAACGATTTTTTAAATTATTTTTTCACCACTAAGACGCATGAGACTTGTAGTTTTCAAAAATAATTTCATTTTTGATGAGACGCTGAATAAAAGGAGTTTAATTTCCGGCAAACGAAAACCCGCGATTTTCTGTATATCACAGACTCGGCCCGTACAGTGAAAAGTATACAAAGAAAGTACCCAGGGAGTACACTCACTTACCAAACGATTCTTTAAATTATTTTTTCACCACAAAAACGCATGAGACTTGTAGTTTTTAAAAATGATTTCATTTTTGATGAGACGCTGAATAAAAGGAGTTTAATCGCCGGCAAACGAAAACCCGCGATTTCCCGTAAATCCCAGGCTTGGCCCGTATAGTCGAATGTATACAAAGAAAGTAAACTGGGAGTAAACTCATTTCCCGAACGATTTTTTAAATTATTTTTTCACCACTAAAACGCATGAGACTTGTAGTTTTCAAAAATGATTTCGTTTTTGATGAGACGCTGAATAAAAGGAGTTTAATCGCCGGCCAACGAAAACCCGCGATTTCCCGTAAATCCCGGGCTTGGCCGTATTGTCGAATGTATACAAAAGAAATACCCAGGGAGTAAACTCATTTGCCGAACGATTTTTTAAATTACTTCTTCACCACTAAAACGCATGAGACTTGTAGTTTTCAAAAATGATTTCATTTTTGATGAGACGCTGAATAAAAGGAGTTTAATCGCCGGCAAACGAAAACCCGCGATTTCCCGTAAATCCCGGGCTTGGCCCGTATAGTCAAATGTATACAATAAAAGTACCCAGGGAGTAAACTCATTTCCCGAACGATTTTTTAAATTATTTTTTCACCACTAAGACGCATGAGACTTGTAGTTTTCAAAAATAATTTCATTTTTTAAGAGACGCTGAATAAAAAAAGTTTAATCGCCGGCAAACGAAAACCCGCGATTTCCCGTAAGTCCCGGACTCGGCCCGTATAGTCAAAAGTATACAAAGAAAGTACCCAGGGAGTAAACTCATTTCCCGAACGATTCTTTAAATTATTTTTCACCACTAAAACGCATGAGACTTGTAGTTTTCAAAAATGATTTCATTTTTGATGAGACGCTGAATAAAAGGAGTTTAATTTCCGGCAAACGAAAACCCGCGATTTTCCGTATATCACAGACTCGGCCCGTACAGTGAAAAGTATACAAAGAAAGTAAACTGGGAGTAAACTCATTTCCCGAACGATTTTTTAAATTATTTTTTCACCACTAAAACGCATGAGACTTGTAGTTTTCAAAAATGATTTCGTTTTTGATGAGACGCTGAATAAAAGGAGTTTAATCGCCGGCCAACGAAAACCCGCGATTTCCCGTAAATCCCAGGCTTGGCCGTATTGTCGAATGTATACAAAAGAAATACCCAGGGAGTAAACTCATTTGCCGAACGATTTTTTAAATTACTTCTTCACCACTAAAACGCATGAGACTTGTAGTTTTCAAAAATGATTTCATTTTTGATGAGACGCTGAATAAAAGGAGTTTAATCGCCGGCAAACGAAAACCCGCGATTTCCCGTAAATCCCGGGCTTGGCCCGTATAGTCAAATGTATACAATAAAAGTACCCAGGGAGTAAACTCATTTCCCGAACGATTTTTTAAATTATTTTTTCACCACTAAGACGCATGAGACTTGTAGTTTTCAAAAATAATTTCATTTTTTAAGAGACGCTGAATAAAAAAAGTTTAATCGCCGGCAAACGAAAACCCGCGATTTCCCGTAAGTCCCGGACTCGGCCCGTATAGTCAAAAGTATACAAAGAAAGTACCCAGGGAGTAAACTCATTTCCCGAACGATTCTTTAAATTATTTTTCACCACTAAAACGCATGAGACTTGTAGTTTTCAAAAATGATTTCATTTTTGATGAGACGCTGAATAAAAGGAGTTTAATTTCCGGCAAACGAAAACCCGCGATTTTCCGTATATCACAGACTCGGCCCGTACAGTGAAAAGTATACAAAGAAAGTAAACTGGGAGTAAACTCATTTCCCGAACGATTTTTTAAATTATTTTTTCACCACTAAAACGCATGAGACTTGTAGTTTTCAAAAATGATTTCGTTTTTGATGAGACGCTGAATAAAAGGAGTTTAATCGCCGGCCAACGAAAACCCGCGATTTCCCGTAAATCCCGGGCTTGGCCGTATTGTCGAATGTATACAAAAGAAATACCCAGGGAGTAAACTCATTTGCCGAACGATTTTTTAAATTACTTCTTCACCACTAAAACGCATGAGACTTGTAGTTTTCAAAAATGATTTCATTTTTGATGAGACGCTGAATAAAAGGAGTTTAATCGCCGGCAAACGAAAACCCGCGATTTCCCGTAAATCCCGGGCTTGGCCCGTATAGTCAAATGTATACAACTCGATGATATTAAGGTGCGAGTCCAGAAATCATCACTTTTCGTAAAGTAAAAAAGCGTAACTTTGATGAGCTATTTCTCAGTTGTTTTTCATAGTCTGATAAAAAGTGACCCATCGCTGGTCTGCAAATTTTATGCTCTTTTCAATGGCTGCAAACATAATGGCTCCCACGTAGCTGTTCGGGCGTAACAAGCCTTTGATCAAGACACGGTTTTCATAGAAAATCAGATGGGGCAGCACAATGGCATGTTACTAAAACGCGAATTTTGGCTTATAAGAACTGTATCAATATAACTCTCAAAATCACGTTTCCCTTAACATCCAAGAGAGCTTTAGTTCAACGTAATGTCCTAAAAACCACCTCAAAAGTTTCTCTGACCTAAGGTTTTGTTTGGATAACATGGTTTATAGGCCAGATACTACATTAAGGAAGACATAGTTTGTAGCATTCATCCTATGGCTTATTACGAACAATAATTATATGTACGTATCTAGTGCATGCATGTTGCCCCAAACCCTTTTCTTAACCATATTACAAAGTTTCAACTAAAAACTGCTGAAGCTTGGTCCGCAAGTTTGAAAGATGCAGTGTGTAATAAATGTTAAATCCTAAGCCAATCAAAAGCCGAGAACAACAATAAAATCAAAGAAATATGGTAGCTGCATAATGTGTTTTCTCGGAGTCAATCAGAAACGGCGAAAATGTAAACATTGGTAAAGCATTATAATATTATCCCCTTGGTTCGCAAGCGAAAATTTCTATTTAAGAAGTATATATATAGCTAGCTGCCTTTTCTTGACAATGGATAAAGATCGTCCAATGAACTAACAAACTTATTATTTCTATTTTTTATCAGTTCTATTGAATGTTTTGATCTATAAAATACAAGACGTAAATATATTATTAGATCAGTTCAGTTCACTATCCTCCAGACATGGCATTTTTGTGGTCTTTAAATGAAAGTGATGAATGCATTTAACACTCCCCCTATAATTTAAAAAATACCAATTAGTCTCACATAGCTATATAAATATCATATACTCATTATTGTGTTGTAGATGCAAGATAATTATGTTTTATCTTGCCCTGTCCAGGATTTGAACCTGGATCTCTCATTTGTATGAGTGTCATAGCCATTAGACCAACAGGGCATAAGTATGCAAAACTTTACAGATGCCTACTTAACTTTTTCTGTGGATATCAAAATTCAATTTTTTTTATTATACAAGATAGACTGCTGCCTGGATGAAAATTCACAATTAAGTAGTGAATATAAACTAATTCTTCGTAAATTAACAGAATTAGAACAGAATGTAATGTTTAATAATATGGTATATATATATATATATTACACTTTTAACCTTGCTTGGATTTTTCACAGCTGAAATTTTGAAACCTTATTTGGAGAAACTTTTGCAAGAGAAACTTTCACGAATTTTACGATTTTGGGGCTTTTTTACAAAACTTTTAAAAATGACCATTTATATACAAATGTTTAATCTGAATTGTTTATACATTTACATACAAAAGTTTAATTTAAATTGTTGGTTCACAATGTTATCCACTAATTTTTTTTAAAAAACTTTTGACGAGCAAATTCGAAAACTTAGAAATCACAAATTGCAAAAGTTTAACTTTCTACAGATATTTGGAAAGTTTTTCTCACGAAAAGTTTCTCTGAATAAAATATGTACCCAGATCAATTGATTTCACATGACAGAAACCTTTATAACGTCAAGTTCCTCAAAGTTTTTTTATATTTTACAGTAAATATATAGTCCTTTTATCATTAGTTTTTAAACCATGTTTTACATTATATATATACTGTTATTTTATGGATCAAAGTGCATTGCTGATTTTATCACAAACAATTTTTGATTTAACTGACGAAGTGTCAGTAGATGTTCCAGACGTTTCTACAAATTCACATGTGCTTGTAGACCACAAGACTGTAGAACCATTATCATAGACAACGTATCCACATGATAGAACTATCGTATGATTTAAAAACAAAGCATCGAACACTTCGTTATTAGGTTCATTCATTGTACACACAAAACAAACGAAGGACAACCTGAAAAAATATATAGCCTGCTTTATAAAATTCTGCAGTGTCAAAGTAATGAAAAATGTGATACAAAAACAGAAAGCAGCAATGCACTTGTCTAACTTTAAACTTTATATGTATATGGCTTAAACACATAAATATAAAGGCATAATATATTATATTATATGCTTTTAAATATGTTTAGGCTGGTTTTAAAATTGGTTGTTCTTATTTTTATACCTTAAAAAGGTAAAGATATAGCTAGCTACAATCCTGGCCAATATAAAATGGAATTCCTTCTTGTTGGACTGAAGAAACCTGCCCCCTCCCCCCCTTAAACAGTGTTGACTTTGGCTGTTCCTTGAATGCTCAAAATTTAACACAAATCAACATTGTGTATGGGGGTAGGGGGGAAGGACAGCTAAATTCCAATAGTTTTGGCCAGTATTGTCTGCATATTCTTGCTGTTGAGACTTAGTTTTTTTTTGAAGGTATTAACACAAAATCTTATTTTTATGTTTTGGTCTGTATATATCTTTTTCACAGACATGGACTGTCAGCATATAAACAGTATTATTTCTTATATTCGACGGTTCACGGGCATCAATCGTGAAATTTTAAAGAAGTATATTCAATAATTCTTTTTTAGAAATTGACTGTTCACAAGCATGAACCGTCAAATAATAAAAATTATATTTTTATTTGTCTTTCTTATATTCGACGGCTCACGGGCGTGAACCGTCAAAAATATAAAAAATATATTTGATAATTCTTTTTTAGAAATTGACGGTTCACGGGCGTGAACCGTCAAATTATAAAAAATAGATTTTTTTGGCTATCACAGCACTTGCCAGCCTGTTTTTTTTGGTTTGTTTACATTTTGACATGGAAAAGAGGCTGCACATGTTTCAGATCAAAAAATGGTGGCTAACAAGGCTGGCTGATGTGCTGTGGTAGCTCTGTGCTTGGTATATGTCTTATTTTGAAAATGTACACCCCCTACTGAACTGTATATAATTCATATTTCTCTCAGACAATCCTGGCCAATATAAAATGGAATTCCTTCTTGTTGGACTGAAGAAACCTGCCCCCTCCCCCCCTTAAACAGTGTTGACTTTGGCTGTTCCTTGAATGCTCAAAATTTAACACAAATCAACATTGTGTATGGGGGTAGGGGGGAAGGACAGCTAAATTCCAATAGTTTTGGCCACTATTGTAGCTATAGCTAGGTTTTGTGACAATTTCTTATATTTGATCTCAAATTTAATAGCTTACTGTGTAGCTAGCTAGGAAAGATGAGCCCTCCAAAATATTAATTTACAGCCCAACTAGTACTTGTAAACAGCATTTAGTATAGATATATGGCAATGTATCTATAGCTAGTTTTGGTCTCCTTTGCCCATCAAGCTCTACTGCACTGCCTTTCTTTTGTTAGTCACTAGTCACAACTGATCAATCCTTAGTACTTTACAAGTTCTTTACAAAAGCATCTATCTGGCATCACAAAAAACAGGATGTATACAATGTTCAAAGAAAAGAAAGAGAAGAAGGGGTTAAAACAGTGGTACATTCACTTCTTTCCCAGCACAATAATACTATTTTTATCCATTGGCAGCTTGTTTTGAAATTCTTGCGTTAGTATAGTAATTTCACAGACCGGAATTTAACAGCAGAATATTGCGCGTTGCCTCACGAATGTTTCAAACATAAAATGCAGACCCACTCGCACCTTAATATCATCGAGAATAAAAGTACCCAGGGAGTAAACTCATTTCCCGAACGATTTTTTAAATTATTTTTTCACCACTAAGACGCATGAGACTTGTAGTTTTCAAAAATGATTTCATTTTTTATGAGACGCTGAATAAAAGGAGTTTAATGGCCGGCAAACGAAAACCCGCAATTTCCCGTAAATCCCGGACTCGGCCCGTATAGTCAAAAGTATACAAAGAAAGTAAACTGGGAGTAAACTCATTTCCCGAACGATTTTTTAAATTATTTTTTCACCACTAAAACGCATGAGACTTGTAGTTTTCAAAAACGATTTCATTCTTGATGAGACGCTGAATAAAAGGAGTTTAATCGCCGGCCAACGAAAACACGCGATTTCCCGTAAATCCCGGGCTTGGCCGTATTGTCGAATGTATACAAAAAAAATACCCAGGGAGTAAACTCATTTGCCGAACGATTTTTTAAATTACTTCTTCACCACTAAAACGCATGAGACTTGTAGTTTTCAAAAATGATTTCATTTTTGATGAGACGCTGAATAAAAGGAGTTTAATCGCCGGCAAACGAAAACCCGCGATTTGCCGTAAATCCCATGCTTGACCCGTATAGTCAAATGTATACAAAGAAAGAAAACTGGGAGTAAACTCATTTCCCGAACGATTTTTTAAATTAATTTTTTACCACTAAAACGCATAAGACTTGTAGTTTTCAAAAACGATTTCATTTTTGATGAGACGCTGAATAAAAGGAGTTTAATCGCCGGCAAACGAAAACCTGCAATTTCCCGTAAATCCCGGACTCGGCCCGTATAGTCAAAAGTATACAAAGAAAGTACCCAGGGAGTAAACTCACTTCCCGAACGATTCTTTAAATTATTTTTTCACCACTAAAACGCATGAGACTTGTAGTTTTCAAAAATGATTTCATTTTTGATGAGACGCTGAATAAAAGGAGTTTAATTGCCGGCAAACGAAAACCCGCGATTTTCCGTATATCACAGAATCGGCCCGTACAGTGAAAAGTATACAAAGAAAGTACCCAGGGAGTACACTCATTTCCCAAACGATTCTTTAAATTATTTTTTCACCACAAAAACGCATGAGACTTGTAGTTTTCAAAAAAGATTTCATTTTTGATGAGACGCTGAATAAAAGGAGTTTAATCGCCGGCAAACGCAAACCCGCGATTTCCCGTAAATCCCGGGCTTGGCCCGTATAGTCAAATGTATACAAAAAAAGTACCAAGGGAGTAAACTCATTTCCCGAACGATTTTTTAAATTATTTTTTCACCACTAAGACGCATGAGACTTGTAGTTTTCAGAAATAATTTCATTTTTTAAGAGACGCTGAATAAAAGGAGTTTAATCGCCGGCAAACGAAAACCCGCGATTTCCCGTAAATCCCGGACTCGGCCCGTATAATCAAAAGTATACAAAGAAAGTACCCAGGGAGTAAACTCATTTCCCGAACGATTCTTTAAATTATTTTTCACCACTAAAACGCATGAGACTTGTAGTTTTCAAAAATGATTTCGTTTTTGATGAGACGCTGAATAAAAGGAGTTTAATCGCCGGCAAACGAAAACCCGCGGTTTGACGTAAATCCAGGGCTTGACTCGCATAGTCGAATGTATACAAAGAAAGTAAACTAGGAGTAAACTCATTTCCCGAACGATTTTTTAAATTAATTTTTTACCACTAAAACGCATAAGACTTTTAGTTTTCAAAAAGGATTTCATTTTTGATGAGACGCTGAATAAAAGGAGTTTAATCGCCGGCAAACGAAAACCCGCGATTTTCCGTATATCACAGACTCGGCCCGTACAGTGAAAAGTATACAAAGAAAGTACCCAGGGAGTACACTCACTTCCCAAACGATTCTTTAAATTATTTTTTCACCACAAAAACGCATGAGACTTGTAGTTTTTAAAAATGATTTCATTTTTGATGAGACGCTGAATAAAAGGAGTTTAATCGCCGGCAAACGAAAACCCGCGATTTCCCGTAAATCCCGGACTCGGCCCGTATAGTCAAAAGTATACAAAGAAAGTACCCAGGGAGTAAACTCATTTCCCGAACGATTCTTTAAATTATTTTTCACCACTAAAACGCATGAGACTTGTAGTTTTCAAAAATGATTTCGTTTTTGATGAGACGCTGAATAAAGGGAGATTAATCGCCGGCAAACAAAAAACCCGCGATTTCCCGTAAATCCCGGGCTTGGCCGTATAGTCGAATGTATACAAAGAAAGTACCCAGGGAGTAAACTCATTTCCCGAACGATTTTTTAAATTATTTTTTCACCACTAAGACGCATGAGACTTGTAGTTTTCAAAAATAATTTCATTTTTTATGAGACGCTGAATAAAAGGAGTTTAATCGCCGGCAAACGAAAACCCGCGATTTCCCGTAAATCCCGGGCTTGGCCGTATAGTCGAATGTATACAAAGAAAATACCCAGGGAGTAAACTCATTTCCCGAACGATTTTTTAAATTAATTTTTTACCACTAAAACGCATAAGACTTGTAGTTTTCAAAAAGGATTTCATTTTTAATGAGACGCTGAATAAAAGGAGTTTAATCGCCGGCAAACGAAAACCCGCAATTTCCCGTAAATCCCGGACTCGGCCCGTATAGTCAAAAGTATACAAAGAAAATACCCTGGGAGTAAACTCATTTCCCGAACGATTTTTTAAATTATTTCTCCACCACTAAAACGCATGAGACTTGTAGTTTTCAAAAATGATTTCATTTTTAATGAGACGTTGAATAAAACGAGTTTAATCGCCGGCAAACGAAAACCCGCGGTTTGCCGTAAATCCCGGGCTTGACCCGTATAGTCGAATGTATACAAAGAAAGTACCCAGGGAGTAAACTCATTTCCCGAACGATTCTTTAAATTATTTTTCAACACTAAAACGCATGAGACTTGTAGTTTTCAAAAATGATTTCATTTTTGATGAGACGCTGAATAAAAGGAGTTTAATTGCTGGCAAACGAGAACCCGCGATTTTCCGTATATCAAACGGAATATAATAAAAGGAGTTTAATGGCTGGCAAACAAAAACCCGCAATTTCCCGTAAATCCCGGACTCGGCCCGTATAGTCAAAAGTATACAAAGAAAGTACCCAGGGAGTAAACTCATTTCCCGAACGATTCTTTAAATTATTTTTTCACCACTAAAACGCATGAGACTTGTAGTTTTCAAAAATGATTTAATTTTTATTGAGACGCTGATTAAAAGAAGTTTAATCGCGGGCAAACGAAAACCCGCGATTTCCCGTAAATCCCGGGCTTGGCCCGTATAGTCGAATGTATACAAAGAAAGTACCCAGAGAGTAAACTCATTTCCCGAACGATTTTTTAAATTATTTCTTCACCACTAAGACGCACGAGACTTGTAGTTTTTAAAAATGATTTCATTTTTTATGAGACGCTGAATAAAAGGAGTTTAATTGCCGGCAAACCAAAACCCGCGATTTCCCGTAAATCCCGGACTCGGCCCGTATAGTCAAAAGTATACAAAGAAAGTACCCAGGGAGTAAACTCATTTCCCGAACGATTCTTTAAATTATTTTTTCACCACTAAAACGCATGAGACTTGTAGTTTTCAAAAATGATTTAATTTTTATTGAGACGCTGATTAAAAGAAGTTTAATCGCGGGCAAACGAAAACCCGCGATTTCCCGTAAATCCCGGGCTTGGCCCGTATAGTCGAATGTATACAAAGAAAGTACCCAGAGAGTAAACTCATTTCCCGAACGATTTTTTAAATTATTTCTTCACCACTAAGACGCACGAGACTTGTAGTTTTTAAAAATGATTTCATTTTTTATGAGACGCTGAATAAAAGGAGTTTAATCGCCGGCAAACCAAAACCCGCGATTTCCCGTAAATCCCGGACTCGGCCGGTATAGTCAAAAGTATACAAAGAAAGTACCCAGGGAGTAAACTCATTTCCCGAACGATTCTTTAAATTATTTTTTCACCACTAAAACGCATGAGACTTGTAGTTTTCAAAAATGATTTAATTTTTATTGAGACGCTGATTAAAAGAAGTTTAATCGCGGGCAAACGAAAACCCGCGATTTCCCGTAAATCCCGGGCTTGGCCCGTATAGTCGAATGTATACAAAGAAAGTACCCAGAGAGTAAACTCATTTCCCGAACGATTTTTTAAATTATTTCTTCACCACTAAGACGCACGAGACTTGTAGTTTTTAAAAATGATTTCATTTTTTATGAGACGCTGAATAAAAGGAGTTTAATCGCCGGCAAACCAAAACCCGCGATTTCCCGTAAATCCCGGACTCGGCCGGTATAGTCAAAAGTATACAAAGAAAGTACCAAGGGAGTAAACTCATTTCCCGAACGATTTTTTAAATTATTTTTTCACCACTAAGACGCATGAGACTTGTAGTTTTCAGAAATAATTTCATTTTTTAAGAGACGCTGAATAAAAGGAGTTTAATCGCCGGCAAACGAAAACCCGCGATTTCCCGTAAATCCCGGACTCGGCCCGTATAATCAAAAGTATACAAAGAAAGTACCCAGGGAGTAAACTCATTTCCCGAACGATTCTTTAAATTATTTTTCACCACTAAAACGCATGAGACTTGTAGTTTTCAAAAATGATTTCGTTTTTGATGAGACGCTGAATAAAAGGAGTTTAATCGCCGGCAAACGAAAACCCGCGGTTTGACGTAAATCCAGGGCTTGACTCGCATAGTCGAATGTATACAAAGAAAGTAAACTAGGAGTAAACTCATTTCCCGAACGATTTTTTAAATTAATTTTTTACCACTAAAACGCATAAGACTTTTAGTTTTCAAAAAGGATTTCATTTTTGATGAGACGCTGAATAAAAGGAGTTTAATCGCCGGCAAACGAAAACCCGCGATTTTCCGTATATCACAGACTCGGCCCGTACAGTGAAAAGTATACAAAGAAAGTACCCAGGGAGTACACTCACTTCCCAAACGATTCTTTAAATTATTTTTTCACCACAAAAACGCATGAGACTTGTAGTTTTTAAAAATGATTTCATTTTTGATGAGACGCTGAATAAAAGGAGTTTAATCGCCGGCAAACGAAAACCCGCGATTTCCCGTAAATCCCGGACTCGGCCCGTATAGTCAAAAGTATACAAAGAAAGTACCCAGGGAGTAAACTCATTTCCCGAACGATTCTTTAAATTATTTTTCACCACTAAAACGCATGAGACTTGTAGTTTTCAAAAATGATTTCGTTTTTGATGAGACGCTGAATAAAGGGAGATTAATCGCCGGCAAACAAAAAACCCGCGATTTCCCGTAAATCCCGGGCTTGGCCGTATAGTCGAATGTATACAAAGAAAGTACCCAGGGAGTAAACTCATTTCCCGAACGATTTTTTAAATTATTTTTTCACCACTAAGACGCATGAGACTTGTAGTTTTCAAAAATAATTTCATTTTTTATGAGACGCTGAATAAAAGGAGTTTAATCGCCGGCAAACGAAAACCCGCGATTTCCCGTAAATCCCGGGCTTGGCCGTATAGTCGAATGTATACAAAGAAAATACCCAGGGAGTAAACTCATTTCCCGAACGATTTTTTAAATTAATTTTTTACCACTAAAACGCATAAGACTTGTAGTTTTCAAAAAGGATTTCATTTTTAATGAGACGCTGAATAAAAGGAGTTTAATCGCCGGCAAACGAAAACCCGCAATTTCCCGTAAATCCCGGACTCGGCCCGTATAGTCAAAAGTATACAAAGAAAATACCCTGGGAGTAAACTCATTTCCCGAACGATTTTTTAAATTATTTCTTCACCACTAAAACGCATGAGACTTGTAGTTTTCAAAAATGATTTCATTTTTAATGAGACGTTGAATAAAACGAGTTTAATCGCCGGCAAACGAAAACCCGCGGTTTGCCGTAAATCCCGGGCTTGACCCGTATAGTCGAATGTATACAAAGAAAGTACCCAGGGAGTAAACTCATTTCCCGAACGATTCTTTAAATTATTTTTCAACACTAAAACGCATGAGACTTGTAGTTTTCAAAAATGATTTCATTTTTGATGAGACGCTGAATAAAAGGAGTTTAATTGCTGGCAAACGAGAACCCGCGATTTTCCGTATATCAAACGGAATATAATAAAAGGAGTTTAATGGCTGGCAAACAAAAACCCGCAATTTCCCGTAAATCCCGGACTCGGCCCGTATAGTCAAAAGTATACAAAGAAAGTACCCAGGGAGTAAACTCATTTCCCGAACGATTCTTTAAATTATTTTTTCACCACTAAAACGCATGAGACTTGTAGTTTTCAAAAATGATTTAATTTTTATTGAGACGCTGATTAAAAGAAGTTTAATCGCGGGCAAACGAAAACCCGCGATTTCCCGTAAATCCCGGGCTTGGCCCGTATAGTCGAATGTATACAAAGAAAGTACCCAGAGAGTAAACTCATTTCCCGAACGATTTTTTAAATTATTTCTTCACCACTAAGACGCACGAGACTTGTAGTTTTTAAAAATGATTTCATTTTTTATGAGACGCTGAATAAAAGGAGTTTAATCGCCGGCAAACCAAAACCCGCGATTTCCCGTAAATCCCGGACTCGGCCCGTATAGTCAAAAGTATACAAAGAAAGTACCCAGGGAGTAAACTCATTTCCCGAACGATTCTTTAAATTATTTTTTCACCACTAAAACGCATGAGACTTGTAGTTTTCAAAAATGATTTAATTTTTATTGAGACGCTGAATAAAAGGAGTTTAATCGCCGGCCAACGAAAACCCGCGATTTCCCGTAAATCCCGGGCTTGGCCGTATAGTCGAATGTATACAAAGAAAATACCCTGGGAGTAAACTCATTTCCCGAACGATTTTTTAAATTATTGCTTCACCACTAAAACGCATGAGACTTGTAGTTTTCAAAAATGATTTCATTTTTGATGAGACGTTGAATAAAACGAGTTTAATCGCCGGCAAACGAAAACCCGCGGTTTGCCGTAAATCCCGGGCTTGACCCGTATAGTCGAATGTATACAAAGAAAGTACCCAGGGAGTAAACTCATTTCCCGAACGATTCTTTAAATTATTTTTCAACACTAAAACGCATGAGACTTGTAGTTTTCAAAAATGATTTCATTTTTGATGAGACGCTGAATAAAACGATTTTAATCGCCGGCAAACGAAAACCCGCGATTTGCCGTAAGTCCCGGGCTTGACCCGTATAGTCGAATGTATACAAAGAAAGTAAACTGGGAGTAAACTCATTTCCCCAACGGTTTTTTTAAGTTATATTTTCACTACAAAAACGCATGAGACTTGTAGTTTTCAAAAATGATTTCGTTTTTGATGAGACGCTGAATAAAAGGAGTTTAATGGCTGGCAAACAAAAACCGCAATTTCCGTAAATCCCGGTCTCGGCCCGTATAGTCAAAAGTATACAAAGAAAGTACCCAGGGAGTAAACTCATTTCCCGAACGATTCTTTAAATTATTTTTTCACCACTAAAACGCATGAGACTTGTAGTTTTCAAAAATGATTTCATTTTTGATGAGACGCTGAATAAAAGGAGTTTAATCGCCGGCAAACGAAAACCAGCGATTTCCCGTAAATCCCGGACCAGGCCCGTATAGTCAAAAGTATACAAAGAAAGTACCCAGGGAGTAAACTCATTTCCCGAACGATTCTTTAAATTATATTTTCACCATTAAAACGCATGAGACTTGTACTTTTCAAAAATGATTTAATTTTTATTGAGACGCGGATTAAAAGAAGTTTAATCGCCGGCAAACGAAAACCCGCGATTTCCCGTAAATCCCGGGCTTGGCCCGTATAGTCGAATGTATACAAAGAAAGTACCCAGAGAGTAAACTCATTTCCCGAACGATTTTTTAAATTATTTCTTCACCACTAAGACGCACGAGACTTGTAGTTTTTAAAAATGATTTCATTTTTTATGAGACGCTGAATAAAAGGACTTTAATCGCCGGCAAACGAAAACCCGCGATTTCCCGTAAATCCCGGACTCGGCCCGTATAGTCAAAAGTATACAAAGAAAGTACCCAGGGAGTAAACTCATTTCCCGAACGATTCTTTAAATTATTTCTTCACCACTAAAACGCATGAGACTTGTAGTTTTCAAAAATGAATTCTTTTTAAATGAGACGCTGAATAAAAGGAGTTTAATCGCCGGCAAACGAAAACCCGCGATTTGCCGTAAATCCCGGGCTTGACCCGTATAGTCGAATGTATACAAAGAAAGTAAACTGGGAGTAAACTCATTTCCCGAACGATTTTTTAAATTATTTCTTCACCACTAAGACGCACGAGACTTGTAGTTTTTAAAAATGATTTCATTTTTTATGAGACGCTGAATAAAAGGACTTTAATCGCCGGCAAACGAAAACCCGCGATTTCCCGTAAATCCCGGACTCGGCCCGTATAGTCAAAAGTATACAAAGAAAGTACCCAGGGAGTAAACTCATTTCCCGAACGATTCTTTAAATTATTTCTTCACCACTAAAACGCATGAGACTTGTAGTTTTCAAAAATGAATTCATTTTAAATGAGACGCTGAATAAAAGGAGTTTAATCGCCGGCAAACGAAAACCCGCGATTTGCCGTAAATCCCGGGCTTGACCCGTATAGTCGAATGTATACAAAGAAAGTAAACTGGGAGTAAACTCATTTCCCGAACGATTTTTTAAATTACTTTTTCACCACTAAAACGCATGAGACTTGTAGTTTTCAAAATAGATTTCGTATTTGATGAGACATTGAATAAAAGGAGTTTAATCGCCGGCCAACGAAAACCCGCGATTTCCCGTAAATCCTGGGCTTGGCCGTATAGTCGAATGTATACAAAGAAAATACCCTGGGAGTAAACTCATTTCCCGAACGATTTTTTAAATTATTTCTTCACCACTAAAACGCATGAGACTTGTAGTTTTCAAAAATGATTTCATTTTTGATGAGACGTTGAATAAAACGAGTTTAATCGCCGGCAAACGAAAACCCGCGGTTTGCCGTAAATCCCGGGCTTGACCCGTATAGTCGAATGTATACAAAGAAAGTACCCAGGGAGTAAACTCATTTCCCGAACGATTCTTTAAATTATTTTTCAACACTAAAACGCATGAGACTTGTAGTTTTCAAAAATGATTTCATTTTTGATGAGACGCTGAATAAAACGATTTTAATCGCCGGCAAACGAAAACCCGCGATTTTCGGTAAATCCCGGGCTTGACCCGTATAGTCGAATGTATACAAAGAAAGTAAACTGGGAGTAAACTCATTTCCCCAACGGTTTTTTTAAGTTATATTTTCACTACAAAAACGCATGAGACTTGTAGTTTTCAAAAATGATTTCGTTTTTGATGAGACGCTGAATAAAAGGAGTTTAATGGCTGGCAAACAAAAACCGCAATTTCCCGTAAATCCCGGTCTCGGCCCGTATAGTCAAAAGTATACAAAGAAAGTACCCAGGGAGTAAACTCATTTCCCGAACGATTCTTTAAATTATTTTTTCACCACTAAAACGCATGAGACTTGCAGTTTTCAAAAATGATTTCAATTTTGATGACACGCTGAATAAAAGGAGTTTAATCGCCGGCAAACGAAAACCAGCGATTTCCCGTAAATCCTGGACCAGGCCCGTATAGTCAAAAGTATACAAAGAAAGTACCCAGGGAGTAAACTCATTTCCCGAACGATTCTTTAAATTATATTTTCACCATTAAAACGCATGAGACTTGTACTTTTCAAAAATGATTTAATTTTTATTGAGACGCTGATTAAAAGAAGTTTAATCGCCGGCAAACGAAAACCCGCGATTTCCCGTAAATCCCGGGCTTGGCCCGTATAGTCGAATGTATACAAAGAAAGTACCCAGAGAGTAAACTCATTTCCCGAACGATTTTTTAAATTATTTCTTCACCACTAAGACGCACGAGACTTGTAGTTTTTAAAAATGATTTCATTTTTTATGAGACGCTGAATAAAAGGAGTTTAATCGCCGGCAAACGAAAACCCGCGATTTCCCGTAAATCCCGGACTCGGCCCGTATAGTCAAAAGTATACAAAGAAAGTACCCAGGGAGTAAACTCATTTCCCGAACGATTCTTTAAATTATTTTTTCACCACTAAAACGCATGAGACTTGTAGTTTTCAAAAATGATTTAATTTTATTGAGACGCTGATTAAAAGAAGTTTAATCCCGGGCAAACGAAAACCCGCGATTTCCCGTAAATCCCGGGCTTGGCCCGTATAGTCGAATGTATACAAAGAAAGTACCCAGAGAGTAAACTCATTTCCCGAACGATTTTTTAAATTATTTCTTCACCACTAAGACGCACGAGACTTGTAGTTTTTAAAAATGATTTCATTTTTTATGAGACGCTGAATAAAAGGAGTTTAATCGCCGGCAAACCAAAACCCGCGATTTCCCGTAAATCCCGGACTCGGCCCGTATAGTCAAAAGTATACAAAGAAAGTACCCAGGGAGTAAACTCATTTCCCGAACGATTCTTTAAATTATTTCTTCACCACTAAAACGCATGAGACTTGTAGTTTTCAAAAATGAATTCATTTTAAATGAGACACTGAATAAAAGGAGTTTAATCGCCGGCAAACGAAAACCCGCGATTTGCCGTAAATCCCGGGCTTGACCCGTATAGTCGAATGTATACAAAGAAAGTAAACTGGGAGTAAACTCATTTCCCGAACGATTTTTTAAATTACTTTTTCACCACTAAAACGCATGAGACTTGTAGTTTTCAAAAATGATTTCGTATTTGATGAGACATTGAATAAAAGGAGTTTAATCGCCGGCCAACGAAAACCCGCGATTTCCCGTAAATCCCGGGCTTGGCCGTATAGTCGAATGTATACAAAGAAAATACCCTGGGAGTAAACTCATTTCCCGAACGATTTTTTAAATTATTTCTTCACCACTAAAACGCATGAGACTTGTAGTTTTCAAAAATGATTTCATTTTTGATGAGACGTTGAATAAAACAAGTTTAATCGCCGGCAAACGAAAACCCGCGGTTTGCCGTAAATCCCGGGCTTGACCCGTATAGTCGAATGTATACAAAGAAAGTACCCAGGGAGTAAACTCATTTCCCGAACGATTCTTTAAATTATTTTTCACCACTAAAACGCATGAGACTTGTAGTTTTAAAAAATAATTTTGTTTTTGATGAGACGCTGAATAAAAGCAGTTTAATCGCCGGCAAACGAAAACCCGCGATTTCCCGTAAATCCCGGGCTTGGCCCGTATAGTCGAATGTATACAAAGAAAGTACCCAGAGAGTAAACTCATTTCCCGAACGATTTTTTAAATTATTTCTTCACCACTAAGACGCACGAGACTTGTAGTATTTAAAAATGATTTCATTTTTGATGAGACGCTGAATAAAACGATTTTAATCGCCGGCAAACGAAAACCCGCGATTTTCGGTAAATCCCGGGCTTGACCCGTATAGTCGAATGTATACAAAGAAAGTAAACTGGGAGTAAACTCATTTCCCCAACGGTTTTTTTAAGTTATATTTTCACTACAAAAACGCATGAGACTTGTAGTTTTCAAAAATGATTTAATTTTTATTGAGACGCTGATTAAAAGAAGTTTAATCGCCGGCAAACGAAAACCCGCGATTTCCCGTAAATCCCGGGCTTGGCCCGTATAGTCGAATGTATACAAAGAAAGTACCCAGAGAATAAACTCATTTCCCGAACGATTTTTTAAATTATTTCTTCACCACTAAGACGCACGAGACTTGTAGTTTTTAAAAATGATTTCATTTTTTATGAGACGCTGAATAAAAGGAGTTTAATCGCCGGCAAACGAAAACCCGCGATTTCCCGTAAATCCCGGACTCGGCCCGTATAGTCAAAAGTATACAAAGAAAGTACCCAGGGAGTAAACTCATTTCCCGAACGATTCTTTAAATTATTTTTTCACCACTAAAACGCATGAGACTTGTAGTTTTCAAAAATAATTTAATTTTTATTGAGACGCTGATTAAAAGAAGTTTAATCCCGGGCAAACGAAAACCCGCGATTTCCCGTAAATCCCGGGCTTGGCCCGTATAGTCGAATGTATACAAAGAAAGTACCCAGGGAGTAAACTCATTTCCCGAACGATTCTTTAAATTATTTCTTCACCACTAAAACGCATGAGACTTGTAGTTTTCAAAAATGAATTCATTTTAAATGAGACGCTGAATAAAAGGAGTTTAATCGCCGGCAAACGAAAACCCGCGATTTGCCGTAAATCCCGGGCTTGACCCGTATAGTCGAATGTATACAAAGAAAGTAAACTGGGAGTAAACTCATTTCCCGAACGATTTTTTAAATTACTTTTTCACCACTAAAACGCATGAGACTTGTAGTTTTCAAAAATGATTTCGTATTTGATGAGACGCTGAATAAAAGGAGTTTAATCGCCGGCCAACGAAAACCCGCGATTTCCCGTAAATCCCGGGCTTGGCCGTATAGTCGAATGTATACAAAGAAAATACCCTGGGAGTAAACTCATTTCCCGAACGATTTTTTAAATTATTTCTTCACCACTAAAACGCATGAGACTTGTAGTTTTCAAAAATGATTTCATTTTTGATGAGACGTTGAATAAAACGAGTTTAATCGCCGGCAAACGAAAACCCGCGGTTTGCCGTTAATCCCGGGCTTGACCCGTATAGTCGAATGTATACAAAGAAAGTACCCAGGGAGTAAACTCATTTCCCGAACGATTCTTTAAATTATTTTTCAACACTAAAACGCATGAGACTTGTAGTTTTCAAAAATGATTTCATTTTTGATGAGACGCTGAATAAAACGATTTTAATCGCCGGCAAAGGAAAACCCGCGATTTGCCGTAAATCCCGGGCTTGACCCGTATAGTCGAATGTATACAAAGAAAGTAAACTGGGAGTAAACTCATTTCCCCAACGGTTTTTTTAAGTTATATTTTCACTACAAAAACGCATGAGACTTGTAGTTTTCAAAAATGATTTCGTTTTTGATGAGACGCTGAATAAAAGGAGTTTAATGGCTGGCAAACAAAAACCGCAATTTCCCGTAAATCCCGGTCTCGGCCCGTATAGTCAAAAGTATACAAAGAAAGTACCCAGGGAGTAAACTCATTTCCCGAACGATTCTTTAAATTATTTTTTCACCACTAAAACGCATGAGACTTGTAGTTTTCAAAAATGATTTCATTTTTGATGACACGCTGAATAAAAGGAGTTTAATCGCCGGCAAACGAAAACCAGCGATTTCCCGTAAATCCCGGACCAGGCCCGTATAGTCAAAAGTATACAAAGAAAGTACCCAGGGAGTAAACTCATTTCCCGAACGATTCTTTAAATTATATTTTCACCATTAAAACGCATGAGACTTGTACTTTTCAAAAATGATTTAATTTTTATTGAGACGCTGATTAAAAGAAGTTTAATCGCCGGCAAACGAAAACCCGCGATTTCCCGTAAATCCCGGGCTTGGCCCGTATAGTCGAATGTATACAAAGAAAGTACCCAGAGAGTAAACTCATTTCCCGAACGATTTTTTAAATTATTTCTTCACCACTAAGACGCACGAGACTTGTAGTATTTAAAAATGATTTCATTTTTGATGAGACGCTGAATAAAACGATTTTAATCGCCGGCAAACGAAAACCCGCGATTTTCGGTAAATCCCGGGCTTGACCCGTATAGTCGAATGTATACAAAGAAAGTAAACTGGGAGTAAACTCATTTCCCCAACGGTTTTTTTAAGTTATATTTTCACTACAAAAACGCATGAGACTTGTAGTTTTCAAAAATGATTTAATTTTTATTGAGACGCTGATTAAAAGAAGTTTAATCGCCGGCAAACGAAAACCCGCGATTTCCCGTAAATCCCGGGCTTGGCCCGTATAGTCGAATGTATACAAAGAAAGTACCCAGAGAATAAACTCATTTCCCGAACGATTTTTTAAATTATTTCTTCACCACTAAGACGCACGAGACTTGTAGTTTTTAAAAATGATTTCATTTTTTATGAGACGCTGAATAAAAGGAGTTTAATCGCCGGCAAACGAAAACCCGCGATTTCCCGTAAATCCCGGACTCGGCCCGTATAGTCAAAAGTATACAAAGAAAGTACCCAGGGAGTAAACTCATTTCCCGAACGATTCTTTAAATTATTTTTTCACCACTAAAACGCATGAGACTTGTAGTTTTCAAAAATAATTTAATTTTTATTGAGACGCTGATTAAAAGAAGTTTAATCCCGGGCAAACGAAAACCCGCGATTTCCCGTAAATCCCGGGCTTGGCCCGTATAGTCGAATGTATACAAAGAAAGTACCCAGAGAGTAAACTCATTTCCCGAACGATTTTTTAAATTATTTCTTCACCACTAAGACGCACGAGACTTGTAGTTTTTAAAAATGATTTCATTTTTTATGAGACGCTGAATAAAAGGAGTTTAATCGCCGGCAAACCAAAACCCGCGATTTCCCGTAAATCCCGGACTCGGCCCGTATAGTCAAAAGTATACAAAGAAAGTACCAAGGGAGTAAACTCATTTCCCGAACGATTCTTTAAATTATTTCTTCACCACCAAAAACGCATGAGACTTGTAGTTTTCAAAAATGAATTCATTTTTAATGAGACGCTGAATAAAAGGAGTTTTATCGCCGGTAAACGAAAACCGGCGATTTGCCGTAAATCCCGGGCTTGACCCGTATAGTCGAATGTATACAAAGAAAGTAAACTGGGAGTAAACTCATTTCCCGAACGATTTTTTAAATTACTTTTTCACCACTAAAACGCATGAGACTTGTAGTTTTCAAAAATGATTTCGTATTTGATGAGACGCTGAATAAAAGGAGTTTAATCGCCGGCCAACGAAAACCCGCGATTTCCCGTAAATCCCGGGCTTGGCCGTATAGTCGAATGTATACAAAGAAAGTAAACTGGGAGTAAACTCATTTCCCGAACGATTCTTTAAATTATATTTTCGCCATTAAAACGCATGAGACTTGTACTTTTCAAAAATGATTTAATTTTTATTGAGACGCTGATTAAAAGAAGTTTAATCGCCGGCAAACGAAAACCCGCGATTTCCCGTAAATCCCGAGCTTGGCCCGTATAGTCGAATGTATACAAAGAGAGTACCCAGAGAGTAAACTCATTTCCCGAACGATTTTTTAAATTATTTCTTCACCACTCAGACGCACGAGACTTGTAGTTTTTAAAAATGATTTCATTTTTTATGAGACGCTGAATAAAAGGAGTTTAATCGCCGGCAAACGAAAACCCGCGATTTCCCGTAAATCCCGGACTCGGCCCGTATAGTCAAAAGTATACAAAGAAAGTACCCAGGGAGTAAACTCATTTCCCGAACGATTCTTTAAATTATTTCTTCACCACTAAAACGCATGAGACTTGTAGTTTTCAAAAATGAATTCATTTTAAATGAGACGCTGAATAAAAGGAGTTTAATCGCCGGCAAACGAAAACCCGCGATTTGCCGTAAATCCCGGGCTTGACCCGTATAGTCGAATGTATACAAAGAAAGTAAACTGGGAGTAAACTCATTTCCCGAACGATTTTTTAAATTACTTTTTCACCGCTAAAACGCATGAGACTTGTAGTTTTCAAAAATGATTTCGTATTTGATGAAACGCTGAATAAAAGGAGTTTAATCGCCGGCCAACGAAAACCCGCGATTTCCCGTAAATCCCGGGCTTGGCCGTATAGTCGAATGTATACAAAGAAAATACCCTGGGAGTAAACTCATTTCCCGAACGATTTTTTAAATTATTTCTTCACCACTAAAACGCATGAGACTTGTAGTTCTCAAAAATGATTTCATTTTTGATGAGACGTTGAATAAAACGAGTTTAATCGCCGGCAAACGAAAACCCGCGGTTTGCCGTTAATCCCGGGCTTGACCCGTATAGTCGAATGTATACAAAGAAAGTACCCAGGGAGTAAACTCATTTCCCGAACGATTCTTTAAATTATTTTTCAACACTAAAACGCATGAGACTTGTAGTTTTCAAAAATGATTTCATTTTTGATGAGACGCTGAATAAAACGATTTTAATCGCCGGCAAAGGAAAACCCGCGATTTGCCGTAAATCCCGGGCTTGACCCGTATAGTCGAATGTATACAAAGAAAGTAAACTGGGAGTAAACTCATTTCCCCAACGGTTTTTTTAAGTTATATTTTCACTACAAAAACGCATGAGACTTGTAGTTTTCAAAAATGATTTCGTTTTTGATGAGACGCTGAATAAAAGGAGTTTAATGGCTGGCAAACAAAAACCGCAATTTCCCGTAAATCCCGGTCTCGGCCCGTATAGTCAAAAGTATACAAAGAAAGTACCCAGGGAGTAAACTCATTTCCCGAACGATTCTTTAAATTATTTTTTCACCACTAAAACGCATGAGACTTGTAGTTTTCAAAAATGATTTCATTTTTGATGACACGCTGAATAAAAGGAGTTTAATCGCCGGCAAACGAAAACCAGCGATTTCCCGTAAATCCCGGACCAGGCCCGTATAGTCAAAAGTATACAAAGAAAGTACCCAGGGAGTAAACTCATTTCCCGAACGATTCTTTAAATTATATTTTCACCATTAAAACGCATGAGACTTGTACTTTTCAAAAATGATTTAATTTTTATTGAGACGCTGATTAAAAGAAGTTTAATCGCCGGCAAACGAAAACCCGCGATTTCCCGTAAATCCCGGGCTTGGCCCGTATAGTCGAATGTATACAAAGAAAGTACCCAGAGAGTAAACTCATTTCCCGAACGATTTTTTAAATTATTTCTTCACCACTAAGACGCACGAGACTTGTAGTATTTAAAAATGATTTCATTTTTGATGAGACGCTGAATAAAACGATTTTAATCGCCGGCAAACGAAAACCCGCGATTTTCGGTAAATCCCGGGCTTGACCCGTATAGTCGAATGTATACAAAGAAAGTAAACTGGGAGTAAACTCATTTCCCCAACGGTTTTTTTAAGTTATATTTTCACTACAAAAACGCATGAGACTTGTAGTTTTCAAAAAGGATTTAATTTTTATTGAGACGCTGATTAAAAGAAGTTTAATCGCCGGCAAACGAAAACCCGCGATTTCCCGTAAATCCCGGGCTTGGCCCGTATAGTCGAATGTATACAAAGAAAGTACCCAGAGAATAAACTCATTTCCCGAACGATTTTTTAAATTATTTCTTCACCACTAAGACGCACGAGACTTGTAGTTTTTAAAAATGATTTCATTTTTTATGAGACGCTGAATAAAAGGAGTTTAATCGCCGGCAAACGAAAACCCGCGATTTCCCGTAAATCCCGGACTCGGCCCGTATAGTCAAAAGTATACAAAGAAAGTACCCAGGGAGTAAACTCATTTCCCGAACGATTCTTTAAATTATTTTTTCACCACTAAAACGCATGAGACTTGTAGTTTTCAAAAATAATTTAATTTTTATTGAGACGCTGATTAAAAGAAGTTTAATCCCGGGCAAACGAAAACCCGCGATTTCCCGTAAATCCCGGGCTTGGCCCGTATAGTCGAATGTATACAAAGAAAGTACCCAGAGAGTAAACTCATTTCCCGAACGATTTTTTAAATTATTTCTTCACCACTAAGACGCACGAGACTTGTAGTTTTTAAAAATGATTTCATTTTTTATGAGACGCTGAATAAAAGGAGTTTAATCGCCGGCAAACCAAAACCCGCGATTTCCCGTAAATCCCGGACTCGGCCCGTATAGTCAAAAGTATACAAAGAAAGTACCAAGGGAGTAAACTCATTTCCCGAACGATTCTTTAAATTATTTCTTCACCACCAAAAACGCATGAGACTTGTAGTTTTCAAAAATGAATTCATTTTTAATGAGACGCTGAATAAAAGGAGTTTTATCGCCGGTAAACGAAAACCCGCGATTTGCCGTAAATCCCGGGCTTGACCCGTATAGTCGAATGTATACAAAGAAAGTAAACTGGGAGTAAACTCATTTCCCGAACGATTTTTTAAATTACTTTTTCACCACTAAAACGCATGAGACTTGTAGTTTTCAAAAATGATTTCGTATTTGATGAGACGCTGAATAAAAGGAGTTTAATCGCCGGCCAACGAAAACCCGCGATTTCCCGTAAATCCCGGGCTTGGCCGTATAGTCGAATGTATACAAAGAAAATACCCTGGGAGTAAACTCATTTCCCGAACGATTTTTTAAATTATTTCTTCACCACTAAAACGCATGAGACTTGTAGTTTTCAAAAATGATTTCATTTTTGATGAGACGTTGAATAAAACGAGTTTAATCGCCGGCAAACGAAAACCCGCGGTTTGCCGTAAATCCCGGGCTTGACCCGTATAGTCGAATGTATACAAAGAAAGTACCCAGGGAGTAAACTCATTTCCCGAACGATTCTTTAAATTATTTTTCAACACTAAAACGCATGAGACTTGTAGTTTTCAAAAATGATTTCATTTTTGATGAGACGCTGAATAAAACGATTTTAATCGCCGGCAAACGAAAACCCGCGATTTGCCGTAAGTCCCGGGCTTGACCCGTATAGTCGAATGTATACAAAGAAAGTAAACTGGGAGTAAACTCATTTCCCGAACGATTCTTTAAATTATATTTTCGCCATTAAAACGCATGAGACTTGTACTTTTCAAAAATGATTTAATTTTTATTGAGACGCTGATTAAAAGAAGTTTAATCGCCGGCAAACGAAAACCCGCGATTTCCCGTAAATCCCGGGCTTGGCCCGTATAGTCGAATGTATACAAAGAGAGTACCCAGAGAGTAAACTCATTTCCCGAACGATTTTTTAAATTATTTCTTCACCACTCAGACGCACGAGACTTGTAGTTTTTAAAAATGATTTCATTTTTTATGAGACGCTGAATAAAAGGAGTTTAATCGCCGGCAAACGAAAACCCGCGATTTCCCGTAAATCCCGGACTCGGCCCGTATAGTCAAAAGTATACAAAGAAAGTACCCAGGGAGTAAACTCATTTCCCGAACGATTCTTTAAATTATTTCTTCACCACTAAAACGCATGAGACTTGTAGTTTTCAAAAATGAATTCATTTTAAATGAGACGCTGAATAAAAGGAGTTTAATCGCCGGCAAACGAAAACCCGCGATTTGCCGTAAATCCCGGGCTTGACCCGTATAGTCGAATGTATACAAAGAAAGTAAACTGGGAGTAAACTCATTTCCCGAACGATTTTTTAAATTACTTTTTCACCACTAAAACGCATGAGACTTGTAGTTTTCAAAAATGATTTCGTATTTGATGAGACGCTGAATAAAAGGAGTTTAATCGCCGGCCAACGAAAACCCGCGATTTCCCGTAAATCCCGGGCTTGGCCGTATAGTCGAATGTATACAAAGAAAATACCCTGGGAGTAAACTCATTTCCCGAACGATTTTTTAAATTATTTCTTCACCACTAAAACGCATGAGACTTGTAGTTTTCAAAAATGATTTCATTTTTGATGAGACGTTGAATAAAACGAGTTTAATCGCCGGCAAACGAAAACCCGCGGTTTGCCGTTAATCCCGGGCTTGACCCGTATAGTCGAATGTATACAAAGAAAGTACCCAGGGAGTAAACTCATTTCCCGAACGATTCTTTAAATTATTTTTCAACACTAAAACGCATGAGACTTGTAGTTTTCAAAAATGATTTCATTTTTGATGAGACGCTGAATAAAACGATTTTAATCGCCGGCAAAGGAAAACCCGCGATTTGCCGTAAATCCCGGGCTTGACCCGTATAGTCGAATGTATACAAAGAAAGTAAACTGGGAGTAAACTCATTTCCCCAACGGTTTTTTTAAGTTATATTTTCACTACAAAAACGCATGAGACTTGTAGTTTTCAAAAATGATTTCGTTTTTGATGAGACGCTGAATAAAAGGAGTTTAATGGCTGGCAAACAAAAACCGCAATTTCCCGTAAATCCCGGTCTCGGCCCGTATAGTCAAAAGTATACAAAGAAAGTACCCAGGGAGTAAACTCATTTCCCGAACGATTCTTTAAATTATTTTTTCACCACTAAAACGCATGAGACTTGTAGTTTTCAAAAATGATTTCATTTTTGATGACACGCTGAATAAAAGGAGTTTAAGCGCCGGCAAACGAAAACCAGCGATTTCCCGTAAATCCCGGACCAGGCCCGTATAGTCAAAAGTATACAAAGAAAGTACCCAGGGAGTAAACTCATTTCCCGAACGATTCTTTAAATTATATTTTCACCATTAAAACGCATGAGACTTGTACTTTTCAAAAATGATTTAATTTTTATTGAGACGCTGATTAAAAGAAGTTTAATCGCCGGCAAACGAAAACCCGCGATTTCCCGTAAATCCCGGGCTTGGCCCGTATAGTCGAATGTATACAAAGAAAGTACCCAGAGAGTAAACTCATTTCCCGAACGATTTTTTAAATTATTTCTTCACCACTAAGACGCACGAGACTTGTAGTATTTAAAAATGATTTCATTTTTTATGAGACGCTGAATAAAAGGAGTTTAATCGCCGGCAAACGAAAACCCACGATTTCCCGTAAATCCCGGACTCGGCCCGTATAGTCAAAAGTATACAAAGAAAGTACCCAGGGAGTAAACTCATTTCCCGAACGATTCTTTAAATTATTTCTTCACCACTAAAACGCATGAGACTTGTAGTTTTCAAAAATGAATTCATTTTAAATGAGACGCTGAATAAAAGGAGTTTAATCGCCGGCAAACGAAAACCCGCGATTTGCCGTAAATCCCGGGCTTGACCCGTATAGTCGAATGTATACAAAGAAAGTAAACTGGGAGTAAACTCATTTCCCGAACGATTTTTTAAATTATTTTTTCACCACTAAAACGCATGAGACTTGTAGTTTTTAAAAATGATTTCGTATTTGATGAGACGCTGAATAAAAGGAGTTTAATCGCCGGCCAACGAAAACCCGCGATTTCCCGTAAATCCCGGGCTTGGCCGTATAGTCGAATGTATACAAAGAAAATACCCAGGGAGTAAACTCATTTGCCGAACGATTTTTTAAATTATTTCTTCACCACTAAAACGCCTGAGACTTATAGTTTTCAAAAATGATTTCATTTTTGATGAGACGCTGAATAAAAGGAGTTTAATCGCCGGCAAACGAAAACCCGCGATTTGCCGTAAATCCCGGACTCGGCCCGTATAGTCAAAAGTATACAAAGAAAGTACCCAGGGAGTAAACTCATTTCCCGAACGATTCTTTAAATTATTTTTCACCACTAAAACGCATGAGACTTGTAGTTTTAAAAAATAATTTTGTTTTTGATGAGACGCTGAATAAAAGCAGTTTAATCGCCGGCAAACGAAAACCCGCGATTTCCCGTAAATCCCGGGCTTGGCCGTATAGTCGAATGTATACAAAGAAAATACCCAGGGGTAAACTCATTTCCCGAACGATTTTTTAAATTATTTCTTCACCACTAAAACGCATGAGACTTGTAGTTTTCAAAAATGATTTCATTTTTGATGAGACGTTGAATAAAACGAGTTTAATCGCCGGCAAACGAAAACCCGCGGTTTGCCGTAAATCCCGGGCTTGACCCGTATAGTCGAATGTATACAAAGAAAGTACCCAGGGAGTAAACTGATTTCCCGAACGATTCTTTAAATTATTTTTCAACACTAAAACGCACGAGACTTGTAGTTTTTAAAAATGATTTCGTTTTTGATGAGACGCTGAATAAAAGGAGTTTAATCGCCGGCAAACGAAAACCCGCGATTTCCCGTAAATCCCGGGCTTGACCCGTATAGTCGAATGTATACAAAGAAAGTAAACTGGGAGTAAACTCATTTCCCGAACGACTCTTTAAATTATTTTTCAACACTAAAACGCATGAGACTTGTAGTTTTTAAAAATGATTTCGTTTTTGATGAGACGCTGAATAAAAGGAGTTTAATCGCCGGCAAACGAAAACCCGCGATTTCCCGTAAATCCCGGGCTTGGCCGTATAGTCGAATGTATACAAAGAAAATACCCAGGGAGTAAACTCATTTCCCGAACGATTTTTTAAATTATTTCTTCACCACTAAAACGCATGAGACTTGTAGTTTTCAAAAATGAATTCATTTTTAATGAGACGCTGAATAAAAGGAGTTTAATCGCCGGCAAACGAAAACCCGCGATTTGCCGTAAATCCCGGGCTTAACCCGTATAGTCGAATGTATACAAAGAAAGTAAACTGGGAGTAAACTCATTTCCCGAACGATTTTTTAAATTATTTTTTCACCACTAAAACGCATGAGACTTGTAGTTTTCAAAAATGATTTCATTTTTGATGAGACGTTGAATAAAACGAGTTTAATCGCCGGCAAACGAAAACCCGCGGTTTGCCGTAAATCCCGGGCTTGACCCGTATAGTCGAATGTATACAAAGAAAGTACCCAGGGAGTAAACTGATTTCCCGAACGATTCTTTAAATTATTTTTCAACACTAAAACGCATGAGACTTGTAGTTTTTAAAAATGATTTCGTTTTTGATGAGACGCTGAATAAAAGGAGTTTAATCGCCGGCAAACGAAAACCCGCGATTTCCCGTAAATCCCGGGCTTGACCCGTATAGTCGAATGTATACAAAGAAAGTAAACTGGGAGTAAACTCATTTCCCGAACGACTCTTTAAATTATTTTTCAACACTAAAACGCATGAGACTTGTTGTTTTTAAAAATGATTTCGTTTTTGATGAGACGCTGAATAAAAGGAGTTTAATCGCCGGCAAACGAAAACCCGCGATTTCCCGTAAATCCCGGGCTTGGCCGTATAGTCGAATGTATACAAAGAAAATACCCAGGGAGTAAACTCATTTCCCGAACGATTTTTTAAATTATTTCTTCACCACTAAAACGCATGAGACTTGTAGTTTTCAAAAATGAATTCATTTTTAATGAGACGCTGAATAAAAGGAGTTTAATCGCCGGCAAACGAAAACCCGCGATTTGCCGTAAATCCCGGGCTTGACCCGTATAGTCGAATGTATACAAAGAAAGTAAACTGGGAGTAAACTCATTTCCCGAACGATTTTTTAAATTATTTTTTCACCACTAAAACGCATGAGACTTGTAGTTTTCAAAAATGATTTCGTTTTTGATGAGACGCTGAATAAAAGGAGTTTAATCGCCGGCCAACGAAAACCCGCGATTTCCCGTAAATCCCAGGCTTGGCCGTATAGTCGAATGTATAGAAAGAAAATACCCAGGGAGTAAACTCAATTGCCGAACGATTTTTTAAATTATTTCTTCACCACTAAAACGCATGAGACTTGTAGTTTTCAAAAATGATTTCATTTTTGATGAGACGCTGAATAAAAGGAGTTTAATCGCCGGCAAGCGAAAACCCGCGATTTGCCGTAAATCCCGGACTCGGCCCGTATAGTCAAAAGTATACAAAGAAAGTACCCAGGGAGTAAACTCATTTCCCGAACGATTCTTTAAATTATTTTTCACCACTAAAACGCATGAGACTTGTAGTTTTCAAAAATAATTTCGTTTTTGATGAGACGCTGAATAAAAGGAGTTTAATCGCCGGCATACGAAAACCCGCGATTTCCCGTAAATCCCGGGCTTGGCCGTAAAGTCGAATGTATACAAAGAAAATACCCAGGGAGTAAACTCATTTCCGAACGATTTTTTAAATTATTTCTTCACCACTAAAACGCATGAGACTTGTAGTTTTCAAAAACGATTTCATTTTTGATGAGACGCTGAATAAAAGGAGTTTAATCGCCGGCAAACGAAAACCCGCAATTTCCCGTAAATCCCGAACTCGGCCCGTATAGTCAAAAGTATACAAAGAAAGTACCCAGGGAGTAAACTCATTTCCCGAACGATTTTTTAAATTCTTTCTTCACCACTAAAACGCATGAGACTTGTAGTTTTCAAAAATGATTTCATTTTTGATGAGACGCTGAATAAAAGGAGTTTAATCGCCGGCAAGCGAAAACCCGCGATTTGCCGTAAATCCCGGACTCGGCCCGTATAGTCAAAAGTATACAAAGAAAGTACCCAGGGAGTAAACTCATTTCCCGAACGATTCTTTAAATTATTTTTCACCACTAAAACGCATGAGACTTGTAGTTTTCAAAAATAATTTCGTTTTTGATGAGACGCTGAATAAAAGGAGTTTAATCGCCGGCATACGAAAACCCGCGATTTCCCGTAAATCCCGGGCTTGGCCGTAAAGTCGAATGTATACAAAGAAAATACCCAGGGAGTAAACTCATTTCCGAACGATTTTTTAAATTATTTCTTCACCACTAAAACGCATTAGACTTGTAGTTTTCAAAAACGATTTCATTTTTGATGAGACGCTGAATAAAAGGAGTTTAATCGCCGGCAAACGAAAACCCGCAATTTCCCGTAAATCCCGAACTCGGCCCGTATAGTCAAAAGTATACAAAGAAAGTACCCAGGGAGTAAACTCATTTCCCGACGATTTTTTAAATTCTTTCTTCACCACTAAAACGCATGAGACTTGTAGTTTTCAAAAATGATTTCATTTTTGATGAGACGCTGAATAAAACGAGTTTAATCGCCGGCAAACGAAAACCCGCGATTTGCCGAAAATCCCGGGCTTGACCCGTATATTCGAATGTATACAAAGAAAGTAAACTGGGAGTAAACTCATTTCCCGAACCATTTTTTAAATTATATTTTCACTACAAAAACGCATGAGACTTGTAGTTTTCAAAAATGATTTCATTTTTGATGAGACGCTGAATAAAAGGAGTTTAATCGTCGGCAAACGAAAACCCGCAATTTCCCGTAAATCCCGGACTCGGTCCGTATAGTCAAAAGTATACAAAGAAAGTACCCAGGGAGTAAACTCCCTTCCCGAACGATTCTTTAAATTATTTTTTCACCACTAAAACGTATGAGACTTGTAGTTTTCAAAAATGATTTCATTTTTGATGAGACGCTGAATAAAAGGAGTTTAATTTCCGGCAAACGAAAACCCGCGATTTTCCTTATATCACAGACTCGGCCCGTACAGTGAAAAGTATACAAAGAAAGTACCCAGGGAGTACACTCACTTCCCAAACGATTCTTTAAATTATTTTTCACCACTAAAACGCATGAGACTTGTAGTTTACAAAAATAATTTCGTTTTTGATGAGACGCTGAGTAAAAGGAGTTTAATCGCCGGCAAACGAAAACCCGCGATTTCCCGTAAATCCCGGGCTTGGCCGTAAAGTCGAATGTATACAAAGAAAGTACCCAGGGAGTAAACTCATTTCCCGAACGATTTTTTAAATTCTTTCTTCACCACTAAAACGCATGAGACTTGTAGTTTTCAAAAATGATTTCGTTTTTGATGAGACGCTGAATAAAAGGAGTTTAATCGCCGGTCAACGAAAACCCGCGATTTCCCGTAAATCCCAGGCTTGGCCGTATAGTCGAATGTATAGAAAGAAAATACCCAGGGAGTAAACTCATTTCCCGAACGATTTTTTAAATTATATTTTCACTACAAAAACGCATGAGACTTGTAGTTTTCAAAAACAATTTCATTTTTGATGAGACGCTGAATAAAAGGAGTTTAATCGCCGGCAAACGAAAACCCGCAATTTCCCGTAAATCCCGAACTCGGCCCGTATAGTCAAAAGTATACAAAGAAAGTACCCAGGGAGTAAACTCACTTCCCGAACGATTTTTTAAATTATATTTTCACCACTAAAACGCATGAGACTTGTACTTTTTGAAAATGATTTAATTTTTATTGAGACGCTGATTAAAAGAAGTTTAATCGCCGGCAAACGAAAACCCGCGATTTCCCGTAAATCCCGGGCTTGGCCCGTATAGTCGAATGTATACAAAGAAAGTACCCAGGGAGTAAACTCACTTCCCGAACGATTCTTTAAATTATTTTTTCACCACTAAAACGCATGAGACTTGTAGTTTTCAAAAATGATTTCATTTTTGATGAGACGCTGAATAAAAGGAGTTTAATTGCCGGCAAACGAAAACCCGCGATTTTCCGTATATCACAGACTCGGCCCGTACAGTGAAAAGTATACAAAGAAAGTACCCAGGGAGTAAACTCATTTTCCGAACGATTCTTTAAATTATTTTTCACCACTAAAACGCATGAGACTTGTAGTTTTCAAAAATGATTTCGTTTTTGATGAGACGCTGAATAAAAGGAGTTTAATCGCCGGCAAACGAAAACCCGCGATTTCCCGTAAATCCCGGGCTTGGCCGTATAGTCGAATTTATACAAAGAAAATACCCAGGGAGTAAACTCATTTCCCGAAAGATTTTTTAAATTATTTCTTCACCACTAAAACGCATGACACTTGTAGTTTTCAAAAATGATTTCGTTTTTGATGAGACGCTGAATAAAAGGAGTTTTATCGCCGGCCAACGAAAACCCGCGATTTCCCGTAAATCCCGGGCTTGGCCGTATTGTCGAATCTATACAAAAAAAATACCCAGGGAGTAAACTCATTTGCCGAACGATTTTTTAAATTACTTCTTCACCACTAAAACGCATGAGACTTGTAATTTTCAAAAATGATTTCATTTTTGATGAGACGCTGAATAAAAGGAGTTTAATCGCCGGCAAACGAAAACCCGCGATTTGCCGTAAATCCCGGGCTTGACCCGTATAGTCAAATGTATACAAAGAAAGTAAACTGGGAGTAAACTCATTTCCCGAACGATTTTTTAAATTAATTTTTTACCACTAAAACCCATAAGACTTGTAGTTTTCAAAAACTATTCATTTTTGATGAGACGCTGAATAAAAGGAGTTTAATCGCCGGCAAACGAAAACCCGCAATTTCCCGTAAATCCCGGACTCGGCCCGTATAGTCAAAAGTATACAAAGAAAGACACCAGGGAGTAAACTTACTTCCCGAACGATTCTTTAAATTATTTTTTCACCACTGAAACACATAAGACTTTTAGTTTTCAAAAATGATTTCATTTTTGATGAGACGCTGAATAAAAGGAGTTTAATCGCCGGCAAACGAAAACCCGCGGTTTGACGTAAATCCAGGGCTTGACCCGCATAGTCGAATGTATACAAAGAAAGTAAACTGTGAGTAAACTCATTTCCCGAACGATTTTTTAAATTAATTTTTTACCACTAAAACGCATAAGACTTGTAGTTTTCAAAAAGGATTTCATTTTTGATGAGACGCTGAATAAAAGGAGTTTAATCGCCGGCAAACGAAAACCCGCAATTTCCCGTAAATCCCGGACTCGGCCCGTATAGTCAAAAGTATACAAAGAAAGTACCCAGGGAGTAAACTCACTTCCCGAACGATTCTTTAAATTATTTTTTCACCACTAAAACGCATGAGACTTGTAGTTTTCAAAAATGATTTCATTTTTGATGAGACGCTGAATAAAAGGAGTTTAATTGCCGGCAAACGAAAACCCGCGATTTTCCGTATATCACAGACTCGGCCTGTACAGTGAAAAGTATACAAAGAAAGTACCCATGGAGTACACTCACTTCCCAAACGATTCTTTAAATTATTTTTTCACCACAAAAACGCACTAGACTTGTAGTTTTCAAAAATGATTTCATTTTTGATGAGACGCTGAATAAAAGAAGTGTAATCGCCGGCAAACGAAAACCCGCGATTTCCCGTAAATCCCGGGCTTGGCCGTATAGTCGAATGTATACAAAGAAAATACCTAGGGAGTAAACTCATTTCCCGAACGATTTTTTAAATTAATTTTTTACCACTAAAACGCATAAGACTTGTAGTTTTCAAAAAGGATTTCATTTTTGATGAGACGCTGAATAAAAGGAGTTTAATCGCCGGCAAACGAAAACCCGCAATTTCCCGTAAATCCCGGACTCGGCCCGTATAGTCAAAAGTATACAAAGAAAGTACCCAGGGAGTAAACTCATTTCCCGAACGATTCTTTAAATTATTTTTCACTACTAAAACGCATGAGACTTGTAGTTTTCAAAAATGATTTCGTTTTTGATGAGACGCTGAATAAAAGGAGTTTAATCGCCGGCAAACGAAAACCCGCGATTTCCCGTAAATACCGGGCTTGGCCGTATAGTCGAATGTATACAAAGAAAATACCCAGGGAGTAATCTCATTTCCCGAACGATTTTTTAAATTATTTCTTCACCACTAAAACGCATGAGACTTGTAGTTTTCAAAAATGATTTCATTTTTAATGAGACGTTGAATAAAACGAGTTTAATCGCCGGCAAACAAAAACCCGCGGTTTGCCGTAAATCCCGGGCTTGACCCGCATAGTCAAATGTATACAAAGAAAGTACCCAGAGAGTAAACCCATTTCCCGAACGATTTTTTAAATTATTTCTTCACCACTAAGACGCACGAGACTTGTAGTTTTTAAAAATGATTTCATTTTTTATGAGACGCTGAATAAAAGGAGTTTAATCGCCGGCAAACGAAAACCCGCGATTTGCCGTAAATCCCGGGCTTGACCCGTATAGTCGAATGTATACAAAGAAAGTAAACTGGGAGTAAACTCATTTCCCGAACGATTTTTTAAATTATTTTTTCACCACTAAAACGCATGACACTTGTAGTTTTCAAAAATGATTTCGTTTTTGATGAGACGCTGAATAAAAGGAGTTTAATCGCCGGCCAACGAAAACCCGCGATTTCCCGTAAATCCCGGGCTTGGCCGTATAGTCGAATGTATACAAAGAAAATAACCAGGGAGTAAACTCATTTGCCGAACGATTTTTTAAATTATTTCTTCACCACTAAAACGCATGAGACTTGTAGTTTTCAAAAATGATTTCATTTTTGATGAGACGCTGAATAAAAGGAGTTTAATCGCCGGCAAACGAAAACCCGCGATTTGCCGTAAATCCCGGACTCGGCCCGTATAGTCAAAAGTATACAAAGTAAGTACCCAGGGAGTAAACTCATTTCCCGAACGATTCTTTAAATTATTTTTCACCACTAAAACGCATGAGACTTGTAGTTTTCAAAAATGATTTCGTTTTTGATGAGACGCTGAATAAAAGGAGTTTAATCGCCGGCAAACGAAAACCCGCGATTTCCCGTAAATCCCGGGCTTGGCCGTATAGTCGAATGTATACAAAGAAAATACCCAGGGAGTAAACTCATTTCCGAACGATTTTTTAAATTATTTCTTCACCACTAAAACGCATGAGACTTGTAGTTTTCAAAAATGATTTCATTTTTGATAAGACGTTGAATAAAACGAGTTTAATCGCCGGCAAACGAAAACCCGCGGTTTGCCGTAAATCCCGGGCTTGACCCGTATAGTCGAATGTATACAAAGAAAGTAAACTGGGAGTAAACTCATTTCCCGAACGATTTTTTAAATTATTTTTTCACCACTAAAACGCATGAGACTTGTAGTTTTTAAAAATGATTTCGTTTTTGATGAGACGCTGAATAAAAGCAGTTTAATCGCTGGCAAACGAAAACCCGCAATTTCCCGTAAATCCCGGACTCGGCCCGTATAGTCAAAAGTATACAAAGAAAGTACCCAGGGAGTAAAATCATTTCCCGAACGATTTTTTAAATTCTTTCTTCACCACTAAAACGCATGAGACTTGTAGTTTTCAATAATGATTTCATTTTTGATGAGACGCTGAATAAAACGATTTTAATCGCCGGCAAACGCAAACCCGCGATTTGCCGTAAATCCCGGACTCGGCCCGTATAGTCAAAAGTATACAAAGAAAGTACCCAGGGAGTAAACTCATTTCCCGAACGATTCTTTAAATTATTTTTCACCACTAAAACGCATGAGACTTGTAGTTTTCAAAAATGATTTCGTTTTTGATGAGACGCTGAATAAAAGGAGTTTAATCGCCGGCAAACGAAAACCCGCGATTTCCCGTAAATCCCGGGCTTGGCCGTATAGTCGAATGCATACAAAGAAAATACCCAGGGAGTAAACTCATTTCCGAACGATTTTTTAAATTATTTCTTCACCACTAAAACGCATGAGACTGGTAGTTTTCAAAAATGATTTCATTTTTGATGAGACGCTGAATAAAACGAGTTTAATCGCCGGCAAACGAAAACCCGCGATTTGCCGTAAATCCCGGGCTTGACCCGTATAGTCGAATGTATACAAAGAAAGTAAACTGGGAGTAAACTCATTTCCCGAACGATTTTTTAAATTATATTTTCACTACAAAAACGCATGAGACTTGTAGTTTTCAAAAATGATTTCGTTTTTGATGAGACGCTGAATAAAAGGAGTTTAATGGCTGGCAAACAAAAACCCGCAACTTCCCGTAAATCCCGGACTCGGCCCGTATAGTCAAAAGTATACAAAGAAAGTATCCAGGGAGTAAACTTATTTCCCGAACGATTCTTTAAATTATTTTTTCACCACTAAAACGCATGAGACTTGTAGTTTTCAAAAATGATTTCATTTTTGATGAGACGCTGAATAAAAGGAGTTTAATCGCCGGCAAACGAAAACCCGCGATTTCCCGTATATCCCGGAATCGGCCCGTATAGTCGAATGTATACAAAGAAAGTAAACTGGGAGTAAACTCATTTCCCGAACGATTTTTTAAATTATATTTTCACTACAAAAACGCATGAGACTTGTAGTTTTCAAAAATGATTTCGTTTTTGATGAGACGCTGAATAAAAGGAGTTTAATGGCTGGCAAACAAAAACCCGCAATTTCCCGTAAATCCCGGACTCGGCCCGTATAGTCAAAAGTATACAAAGAAAGTACCCAGGGAGTAAACTCATTTCCCGAACGATTCTTTAAATTATTTTTTCACCACTAAAACGCATGAGACTTGTAGTTTTCAAAAATGATTTCATTTTTGATGAGACGCTGAATAAAAGGAGTTTAATCGCCGGCAAACGAAAACCCGCGATTTCCCGTATATCCCGGAATCGGCCCGTATAGTCGAATGTATACAAGGAAAGTACCCAGGGAGTAAACTCATTTCCCGAACGATTTTTTAAATTAATTTTTCACCACTAAAACGCATGAGACTTGTAGTTTTCAAAAATGATTTTATTTTTGATGAGACGCTGAATAAAAGGAGTTTAATCTCCGGCAAAGGAAAACCCGCGATTTCCCGTAAATCCCGGACTCGGCCCGTATAGTCAAAAGTATACAAAGAAAGTACCCAGGGAGTAAACTCATTTCCCGAACGATTCTTTAAATTATATTTTCACCACTAAAACGCATGAGACTTGTAGTTTTCAAAAATGATTTCGTTTTTGATGAGACGCTGAATAAAAGGAGTTTTATCGCCGGCCAACGAAAACCCGCGATTTCCCGTAAATCCCGGGCTTGGCCGTATTGTCGAATCTATACAAAAAAAATACCCAGGGAGTAAACTCATTTGCCGAACGATTTTTTAAATTACTTCTTCACCACTAAAACGCATGAGACTTGTAATTTTCAAAAATGATTTCATTTTTGATGAGACGCTGAATAAAAGGAGTTTAATCGCCGGCAAACGAAAACCCGCGATTTGCCGTAAATCCCGGGCTTGACCCGTATAGTCAAATGTATACAAAGAAAGTAAACTGGGAGTAAACTCATTTCCCGAACGATTTTTTAAATTAATTTTTTACCACTAAAACCCATAAGACTTGTAGTTTTCAAAAATGATTTCATTTTTGATGAGACGCTGAATAAAAGGAGTTTAATCGCCGGCAAACGAAAACCCGCGATTTCCCGTATATCCCGGAATCGGCCCGTATAGTCGAATGTATACAAGGAAAGTACCCAGGGAGTAAACTCATTTCCCGAACGATTTTTTAAATTAATTTTTCACCACTAAAACGCATGAGACTTGTAGTTTTCAAAAATGATTTTATTTTTGATGAGACGCTGAATAAAAGGAGTTTAATCTCCGGCAAAGGAAAACCCGCGATTTCCCGTAAATCCCGGACTCGGCCCGTATAGTCAAAAGTATACAAAGAAAGTACCCAGGGAGTAAACTCATTTCCCGAACGATTCTTTAAATTATATTTTCACCACTAAAACGCATGAGACTTGTACTTTTCAAAAATGATTTAATTTTTATTGAGACGCTGATTAAAAGGTGTTTAATCGCCGGCAAACGAAAACCCGCGATTTCCCGTAAATCCCGGACTCCGCCCGTATAGTCAAAAGTATACAAAGAAAGTACCCAGGGAGTAAACTCATTTCCCGAACGATTCTTTAAATTATTTTTCAACACTAAAACGCATGAGACTTGTAGTTTTCAAAAATGATTTCGTTTTTGATGAGAAGCTGAATAAAAGGAGTTTAATCGCCGGCAAACGAAAACCCGCGGTTTGTCGTAAATCCCGGGCTTGACCCGTATAGTCGAATGTATACAAAGAAAGTAAACTGGGAGTAAACTCATTTCCCGAACGATTTTTTAAATTATTTTTTCACCCCTAAAACGCATGAGACTTGTAGTTTTCAAAAATGATTTCGTTTTTGATGAGACGCTGAATAAAAGGAGTTTAATCGCTGGCAAACGAAAACCCGCAATTTCCCGTAAATGCGCGACTCGGCCCGTATAGTCAAAAGTATACAAAGAAAGTACCCAGGGAGTAAACTCATTTCCCGAACGATTTTTTAAATTCTTTCTTCACCACTAAAACGCATGAGACTTGTAGTTTTCAAGAATGATTTCATTTTTGATGAGACGCTGAATAAAAGGAGTTTAATCTCCGGCAAAGGAAAACCCGCGATTTCCCGTAAATCCCGGACCAGACCCGTATAGTTAAAAGTATACAAAGAAAGTACCCAGGGAGTAAACTCATTTCCCGAACGATTCTTTAAATTATATTTTCACCACTAAAACGCATGAGACTTGTACTTTTCAAAAATGATTTAATTTTTATTGAGACGCTGAATAAAAGGAGTTTAATCGCCGGCAAACGAAAACCCGCGATTTCCCGTAAATCCCGGGCTTGGACCGTATAGTCGAATGTACACAAAGAAAGTACCCAGAGAGTAAACTCTTTTCCCGAACGATTTTTTAAATTATTTCTTCACCACTAAGACGCACGAGACTTGTAGTTTTCAAAAATCTTTTCATTTTTTATAAGACGCTGAATAAAAGGAGTTTAATCGCCGGCAAACGAAAACCCGCGATTTCCCGTAAATCCCGGACTCGGCCCGTATAGTCAAAAGTATACTAAGAAAGTACCCAGGGAGTAAACTCATTTCCCGAACGATTCTTTAAATTATTTTTCAACACTAAAACGCATGAGACTTGTAGTTTTCAAAAATGATTTCGTTTTTGATGAGACGCTGAATAAAAGGAGTTTAATCGCCGGCAAACGAAAACCCGCGATTTCCCGTAAATCCCGGGCTTGGCGTATAGTCGAATGTATACAAAGAAAATACCCAGGGAGTAAACTCATTTGCCGAACGATTTTTTAAATTATTTTTTCACCACTAAAACGCATGAGACTTGTAGTTTTCAAAAATGATTTCATTTTTGATGAGACGCTGAATAAAAGGAGTTTAATCGCCGGCAAACGAAAACCCGCGATTTGCCGTAAATCCCGGGCTTGACCCGTATAGTCAAATGTATACAAAGAAAGTAAACAGGGAGTAAACTCATTTCCCGAACGATTTTTTAAATTAATTTTTTACCACTAAAACGCAAAAGACTTGTAGTTTTCAAAAACGATTTCATTTTTGATGAGACGCTGAATAAAAGGAGTTTAATCGCCGGCAAACGAAAACCCGCAATTTCCCGTAAATGCCGGACTCGGCCCGTATAGTCAAAAGTATACAAAGAAAGTACCCAGGGAGTAAACTCACTTCCCGAACGATTCTTTAAATTATTTTTTCACCACTAAAACGCATGAGACTTGTAGTTTTCAAAAATGATTTTATTTTTGATGAGACGCTGAATAAAAGGAGTTTAATCGCCGGCAAACGAAAACCCGCGATTTTCCGTATATCACAGACTCGGCCCGTACAGTGAAATGTATACAAAGAAAGTACCCAGGGAGTACACTCATTTCCCAAACGATTCTTTAAATTATTTTTTCACCACAAAAACGCATGAGACTTGTAGTTTTCAAAAATGATTTCATTTTTGATGAGACGCTGAATAAAAGGAGTTTAATCGCCGGCAAACGAAAACCCGCGATTTGCCGTAAATCCCGGGCTTGACCCGTATAGTCGAATGTATACAAAGAAAGTAAACTGGGAGTAAACTCATTACCCGAACGATTTTTTAAGTTATTTTTTTACCACTAAAACGCATGAGACTTGTAGTTTTCAAAAATGATTTCGTTTTTGATGAGACGCTGAATAAAAGGAGTTTAATCGCCGGCCAACGAAAACCCGCGATTTCCCGTAAATCCCGGGCTTGGCCGTAAAGTCGAATGTATACAAAGAAAATACCCAGGGAGTAAACTCATTTGCCGAACGATTTTTTAAATTATTTCTTCACCACTAAAACGCATGAGACTTGTAGTTTTCAAAAATGATTTCTTTTTTGATGAGACGCTGAATAAAAGGAGTTTAATCGCCGGCAAACGAAAACCCGCGATTTCCCGTAAATCCCGGGCTTGGCGTATAGTCGAATGTATACAAAGAAAATACCCAGGGAGTAAACTCATTTTCCGAACGATTTTTTAAATTATTTCTTCACCACTAAAACGCATGAGACTTGTAGTTTTCAAAAATGAATTCATTTTTAATGAGACGCTGAATAAACGGAGTTTAATCGCCGGCAAACGAAAATCCGCGATTTGCCGGAAATCCCGGGCTTGACCCGTATAGTCGAATGTATACAAAGAAAGTAAACTGGGAGTAAACTCATTTCCCGAACGATTTTTTAAATTACTTTTTCACCACTAAAACGCATGAGACTTGTAGTTCTCAAAAATGATTTCGTTTTTGATGAGACGCTGAATAAAAGGAGTTTAATCGCCGGCAAACGAAAACCCGCGATTTGCCGTAAATCCCGGGCTTGGCCGTATAGTCGAATGTATACAAAGAAAGTAAACAGGGAGTAAACTCATTTCCCGAACGATTTTTTAAATTAATTTTTTACCACTAAAACGCATAAGACTTGTAGTTTTCAAAAACGATTTCATTTTTGATGAGACGCTGAATAAAAGGAGTTTAATCGCCGGCAAACGAAAACCCGCAATTTCCCGTAAATCCCGGACTCGGCCCGTATAGTCAAAAGTATACAAAGAAAGTACCCAGGGAGTAAACTCACTTCCCGAACGATTCTTTAAATTATTTTTTCACCACTAAAACGCATGAGACTTGTAGTTTTCAAAAATGATTTTATTTTTGATGAGACGCTGAATAAAAGGAGTTTAATCGCCGGCAAACGAAAACCCGCGATTTTCCGTATATCACAGACTCGGCCCGTACAGTGAAATGTATACAAAGAAAGTACCCAGGGAGTACACTCATTTCCCAAACGATTCTTTAAATTATTTTTTCACCACAAAAACGCATGAGACTTGTAGTTTTCAAAAATGATTTCATTTTTGATGAGACGCTGAATAAAAGGAGTTTAATCGCCGGCAAACGAAAACCCGCGATTTGCCGTAAATCCCGGGCTTGACCCATATAGTCGAATGTATACAAAGAAAGTAAACTGGGAGTAAACTCATTACCCGAACGATTTTTTAAGTTATTTTTTTACCACAAAAACGCATGAGACTTGTAGTTTTCAAAAATGATTTCGTTTTTGATGAGACGCTGAATAAAAGGAGTTTAATCGCCGGCCAACGAAAACCCGCGATTTCCCGTAAATCCCGGGCTTGGCCGTAAAGTCGAATGTATACAAAGAAAATACCCAGGGAGTAAACTCATTTGCCGAACGATTTTTTAAATTATTTCTTCACCACTAAAACGCATGAGACTTGTAGTTTTCAAAAATGATTTCTTTTTTGATGAGACGCTGAATAAAAGGAGTTTAATCGCCGGCAAACGAAAACCCGCAATTTCCCGTAAATCCCGGACTCGGCCCGTATAGTCAAAAGTATACAAGGAAAGTACCCAGGGAGTAAACTCATTTCCCGAACGATTCTTTAAATTATTTTTTCACCACTAAAACGCATGAGATTTGTAGTTTTCAAAAATGATTTTATTTTTGATGAGACGCTGAATAAAAGGAGTTTAATCGCCGGCAAACGAAAACCCGCGATTTCCCGTATATCCCGGAATCGGCCCGTATAGTCGAATGTATACAAAGAAAGTACCCAGGGTGTAAACTCATTTCCCGAACGATTTTTTAAATTATTTTTTCACCACAAAAACGCATGAGACTTGTAGTTTTCAAAAATGATTTCATTTTTGATGAGACGCTGAATAAAAGGAGTTTAATCGCCGGCAAACGAAAACCCGCGATTTGCCGTAAATCATGGGCTTGACCCGATAGTCGAATGTATACAAAGAAAGTAAACTGGGAGTAAACTCATTTCCCGAACGATTCTTTAAATTAATTTTTTACCACTAAAACGCATGAGATTTGTAGTTTTCAAAAATGATTTCATTTTTGATGAGACGCTGAATAAAAGGAGTTTAATCGCCGGCAAACGAAAACCCGCGATTTCCCGTTTATCCCGGAATCGGCCCGTATAGTCGAATGTATACAAAGAAAGTAAACTGGGAGTAAACTCATTACCCGAACGATTTTTTAAGTTATTTTTTTACCACAAAAACGCATGAGACTTGTAGTTTTCAAAAATGATTTCGTTTTTGATGAGACGCTGAATAAAAGGAGTTTAATCGCCGGCCAACGAAAACCCGCGATTTCCCGTAAATCCCGGGCTTGGCCGTAAAGTCGAATGTATACAAAGAAAATACCCAGGGAGTAAACTCATTTGCCGAACGATTTTTTAAATTATTTCTTCACCACTAAAACGCATGAGACTTGTAGTTTTCAAAAATGATTTCTTTTTTGATGAGACGCTGAATAAAAGGAGTTTAATCGCCGGCAAACGAAAACCCGCAATTTCCCGTAAATCCCGGACTCGGCCCGTATAGTCAAAAGTATACAAGGAAAGTACCCAGGGAGTAAACTCATTTCCCGAACGATTCTTTAAATTATTTTTTCACCACTAAAACGCATGAGATTTGTAGTTTTCAAAAATGATTTTATTTTTGATGAGACGCTGAATAAAAGGAGTTTAATCGCCGGCAAACGAAAACCCGCGATTTCCCGTATATCCCGGAATCGGCCCGTATAGTCGAATGTATACAAAGAAAGTACCCAGGGTGTAAACTCATTTCCCGAACGATTTTTTAAATTATTTTTTCACCACAAAAACGCATGAGACTTGTAGTTTTCAAAAATGATTTCATTTTTGATGAGACGCTGAATAAAAGGAGTTTAATCGCCGGCAAACGAAAACCCGCGATTTGCCGTAAATCATGGGCTTGACCCGATAGTCGAATGTATACAAAGAAAGTAAACTGGGAGTAAACTCATTTCCCGAACGATTCTTTAAATTAATTTTTTACCACTAAAACGCATGAGATTTGTAGTTTTCAAAAATGATTTCATTTTTGATGAGACGCTGAATAAAAGGAGTTTAATCGCCGGCAAACGAAAACCCGCGATTTCCCGTTTATCCCGGAATCGGCCCGTATAGTCGAATGTATACAAAGAAAGTACCCAGGGTGTAAACTCATTTCCCGAACGATTTTTTAAATTATTTTTTCACCACAAAAACGCATGAGACTTGTAGTTTTCAAAAATGATTTCATTTTTGATGAGACGCTGAATAAAAGGAGTTTAATCGCCGGCAAACGAAAACCCGCGATGTGCCGTAAATCCCGGGCTTGACCCGTATAGTCGAATGTATACAAAGAAAGTAAACTGGGAGTAAACTCATTTCCCGAACGATTTTTTAAGTTATTTTTTCACCACTAAAACGCATGAGACTTGTAGTTTTCAAAAATGATTTCGTTTTTGATGAGACGCTGACTAAAAGGAGTTTAATCGCCGGCCAACGAAAACCCGCGATTTCCCGTAAATCCCGGGCTTGGCTGTAAAGTCGAATGTATACAAAGAAAATACCCAGGGAGTAAACTCATTTGCCGAACGATTTTTTAAATTATTTCTTCACTACTAAAACGCATGAGACTTGTAGTTTTCAAAAATGATTTCTTTTTTGATGAGACGCTGAATAAAAGAAGTTTAATCGCCGGCAAACGAAAACCCGCATTTTCCCGTAAATCCCGCACTCGGCCCGTATAGTCAAAAGTATACAAAGAAAGTACCCAGGGAGTAAACTCATTTCCCGAACGATTCTTTAAATTATGTTTTCACCACTAAAACGCATGAGATTTGTAGTTTTCAAAAATGATTTCATTTTTGATGAGACGCTGAATAAAAGGAGTTTAATCGCCGGCAAACGAAAACCCGCGATTTCCCGTATATCCCGGGCTTGGCCGTAAAGTCGAATGTATACAAAGAAAATACCCAGGGAGTAAACTCATTTGCCGAAAGATTTTTTAAATTATTTCTTCACCACTAAAACGCATGAGACTTGTAGTTTTCAAAAATGATTTCTTTTTTGATGAAACGCTGAATAAAAGGAGTTTAATCGCCGGCAAACGAAAACCCGCGATGTGCCGTAAATCCCGGGCTTGACCCGTATAGTCGAATGTATACAAAGAAAGTAAACTGGGAGTAAACTCATTTCCCGAACGATTTTTTAAGTTATTTTTTCACCACTAAAACGCATGAGACTTGTAGTTTTCAAAAATGATTTCGTTTTTGATGAGACGCTGAATAAAAGGAGTTTAATCGCAGAGATAGGAAAACCCCAATGTTAGGACAGACCCCCTTAGCACTTTACCATCCCACGTCAATTTATAGATCATCCCCGTTAAATCAACGATAGAAGAGTCCATAAAATCCATGTGCACTTTACCACTTTACGTCAATTTATGGATCATGATCCATTAAATCAACGATATCTGCCCAAAACCCCCCTCCCCGGCTGCGTCCCCGGGCCCCTCCCCACCCTCCCCGTCCCATGGGTCCCTACCCACCCTCATCTGTCGTGCCCTATAATTTATAGTGTTATGTGTGTCTATCTTTACCAGAAACAAGTAAAGATGATTGCAACATTGCAAGGTTTAGCGCCACATAATGTCATAACTGAAGAATTGATTTTGATGATTATTTTGAGATTGTTTGAGACCATTTGATCTGACAAAGGCATCACCCTTGAAACTATAATCCTTTAATTCATCACAAAGTCTTGCGGGCAACCATGTCTTATATTTATTTCCCATTCTATCTTGAACCTCCGCATACATAGATTTTTCAGAAAGAGCACCAGGTCTTGATATTTCCATCTCTTTCACATATTTAACAAGGTAAATATCGTTTTTAGGCAGCTCTCTCCACTTTATGATCGGAGTAACTTGTTCTATGTTTTGTTCAAATTCTTCAACTGTTGGAAAAGCCATTGTGTTTATATTCACGATTACATCTCTTTATACCACTTTATAGATTCTATCGGAAAGCAGTTTTTTTGTTATCTTGTAAAACCATCTGTCAATCAAACGCTTATAACAATAGGATTTTACATATTTTACATACCAGAAAGTTGTTTACATAAGAAAAAAGTCAAAACGAAAGTAGCCGTTGCTAAGGATATTTGGTATGTAAGGAATGCATTGTTTCTCTATTGTTATTCTGGCTTGATTGACATTTAATTGACGTCAATCTTTATCTAAACAAATACCATATGAAATAACCTGTTGTCATAACAATCACAAGAGCGATCTTCTCATCTTCGTGTGTAGGAGGAGTATCTTTGTGGTAAGGTGCAGTAATGTGTTTATCTGTAGTATCCACGTGGTGTACGGTGATGTGTTTATCAGGATGATCGGGTGTTACAGGCTTCTTTTTAGTTATCTTATGCGATTCGGTAACATTGACCTTTCGATTGATACCAATGGTAAGATCTTCACCCGATATCAAAATCTTGTTGTTGTAACCTACCACCCCTGTCTTAATTCTGAGATTCATGTCACTAGGTAACATATAAATACCTTGTCCAACCGAATAATCAACCTTACTTGAAGCGTAGTTTAACGTATCCTGATAACGTTTAATGTCCTCCTGAATATCAACCCTACGGTTAACAATATCCTCAAGGTTATTCATAAAAACTCTTTGGGCGGTCAGAGCACTTGAATCATTACCAAGGATGGAGGAGCGTGCCGAGGCCTGAGAACTAAGAACAAGATAGGCATAGGCCCTAATACTGCTTGAGATCTTCACAAGGCCCGTTTTTGTAAATCCATCGGATTTTTCCACAATCCACCGCGTCATGGAGTCGTTAGTGAAATAACTCAACCCGGGAGTTGGATAGTTTTTACGTCTTTTTTGATATGAAGTGAAAAAGTACTGACCTCTGTGTTTCAAGGGGGGTTGGAATCAACATCATACTCACCACAGATTTTTAGAAATTCCTCATTTGAATAAGGATTATCATATTGATTAAAACTATCCTCAAAGGGTAGAGGTGTCTGTAGGCGCTTAATGATTCGTCTAATGTGATAATACACATGAAAACGATATATTGACCTGACCATAGATCTACCATCCTTCAGGTGTTCGGAACTTACCCCACAGGCACTTGAAGCACACCAAGTGGCGAAATTTAGCTGGGTTTGCCATAGTCTAAAAGGTTGATCATTCCAAATTCTCATACGTTGCGCGTTATGACTAAGTTCATAATTGGTAAAAATATTAGGAAAGGAAGCGGGGAAAGAGCCACTTTCAGACACAATAATGGCCTGTTTGTACAGATCCCTAGCGCCCAATATTTGAAGATCCCGCCCTCCATTTGGCTTATATGCCGCATTCGGGTTATATCTGAAAATGTCATCCATTCTTTGATTTAAATATATTCACAATCTCTAATATAATAATGTATATCACAATAAAGGACGTAAATAGCGAGAAGAAAATCTATTTGTATCAACCGATAGACAACTCACATGGTACAAAGGAGGTTGCGATCGTGGAGACGTTTTCAGATAATGTCACATATGTAGCTACAGCTCCAATAGATATACCCTTGGCCGATGGAGTTACCACGGTTAGGTTACAACAGGGTCAGCACTACACGGGGAGGGAGTTGAATTCAATCGTGAGAGGTGATGTAAAATCAACACAACTAGCTAGAAACTCTAAGTTGAGTATAATATTCAATCTAGGGGGTATAACGGAACTACATTTTAATCTTAATGAATTGGATAACTCGTTAAATCTTAAAGATGGTGAATATAGCAACAACCTGATGACATATCATATATCCGAGTATGGTGGTGATTTTACATATATTGAACCGAAAAATCCACAATATAAGAAACTAAAGAAAGGTTTACTTCAATCACTTACCATGAGAGTCACAGGTCAGGATGGTAAGGTGCTATGGGGTGGTATGAAGACAGCAGTTACCCTACACATAAGAGATACGGCGGACAGATGATACAATAGCATTAACCGAATTAAAGTAAAATAAAATAAAAGTAATATGGAATAGCATGGAATACGGGAAAAAGTTAAACCCAGATCGTTCACTTAGGATCGCACATGGCGTAAAAGGAACGCATGAAAAAGTAATTGTCACTCACAACCCAAGTGAGATTGATCAGAACCAGTTACTCCTGATTAGGTTCCCTAATTTAGGTAACGATGATGTCATTGTTCCTGGTACTTCGAAAATAAGTTTCGACGTTGAACTTGAGTCAAAAGTCGACACGAAGAGAACATTGGTCTCTAACATAGGGAGGGCCATTGTTAAAAAGCTAGCTATCAAGTTCGAGGGTACCGAGATTCTGAGCATTGATGACTTTGATCTTTTCGGGTGCTACAGAGATTTATGGTTAACCAAGTCTGAAAAAAGAAATGCAATAAGACAAGGTATCATCTTTGATGAAGGGTGCACGGAAAATTGCATGAAACTGAGAGTTGGAGCCGCGGATAAAGACGCATCGGAGGTAGCGGACAAAGCAATCTATGATGCATACAAAAACAAGTTCACCATACCGCTGGATTTTGAAATGTTAGATAGCACGATCCCATATTATCAGGCTGGATTAGGTAATAGGCTGTGTTATGAGATAACATTCAACAATTATGACAGGGTAGTATTATCAACACCTACCAAACCTTCCGGTGCCACATCGGCACCCGCGCAGGATGCTAAATACAAAATCTCCAACATATCTCTCGAATATGAGATTGTGACACAACCCACACTCGCCAGATTCATTTCAAATGAATACCAAAACATGGCCGTACTCTATGACAGATTTCTGAGACATAGACAAATTAGGGTGGATAAGTCGGACACAACGTGGAATTGGTCATTCAATACACCGTGCAAGTCCCTGAAGGGTATATTGGTTCTGTTTGAGGAAGAGAAAGCTTACAAACGAGATACCGGTAGGTTCTACAATCCTAAGATCAAAAAGGTATCCGCCATAGTTGAGGGTAAGCCTAACCAACTTTTCGCTCAGGGGATGCAACCGTTTGAGCATTATGGTGAAATATGCAAGTATTTCGCAGAGGGCAAGCAAAAGGACAGCAACGCCGGTGAAATACAGAAACATCTGCAACTACATGATGTGAAGGTCGCGGACTACCTAACCACGAAATATGCTCTATGGCTGGATTTCAGAACCATAGATGAAAACTCACTGCACGGGACCGGCCGACGGATTGAAAATGCGAGCGAGGGGATCACACTGCAAGTTGAAAAGACGGCCGAAACCGCGGGATCCTTAAACGCCTACATATATCTAATCATGGATGCTCAATTAAATATTCAAAACGGTGAAATTATGGATGTACTATATTAAGATGGACTACATGAAAGATCCTCACACGGCACTATTCGTCGGTCCAACGGGCTGCGGAAAATCCAAACGCGTAGTAACGCTACTAGAGAGTGAATACTTTGATCACTTCGATTTCATTGTGATTATATGTCCAACATTAAGATGGAACAAGACATATATGGGGAGTAACTGGTTCTGGAGGGATAGATATGTGATTCTAATTGAGCCCATGGGTATGTTGTACGAATGGATTCAAAAGATGACGGATTTCTGTGCCGGATACAAAACATTATTCCTGATCGATGACATCATCGCAGATGAGAAACTGGACAAAAAGAGGCAACCACTGCTGGAGCTGGCCATCAGCGGTCGGCATCGAAACCACTCCATGTGGCTACTCACACAATCATACACCGCAATACCGAAGAACTTACGAAGGCAGGCAAAAATGTTATATGTGTGGTATCCGAAGGACAGACATGATCTCGCAACCATCCACGAAGAGAATGATGTCATTGAATCGTCGGAGATCCAGAAGGTTAAGGAAAGGCTGAAAGATGGCAAATATACACATTTAGTCATGAGGATGGAACATCCAAGAACTCACGTGATTTGCTAGAATGGGCATTTTTTGTTACAAGAGTCTTGTAACAAATCTATAGGAAAACTACAGTACTATCCTACAATACCATGATAGAATATATAAATTTCATATTACTGGTGACAGCCGTGGCGCTATTGCTGGTATTGGTTAGTTTTTGCCTTTTTTGTATTAAAAAATACCTATCGCTATTGAAAATGGCTGAAAACGCAATTGGCAACATAATTTTTATCGATGAACAGGATGCCCGGGATGATGGGAAGAGACAAAAATTGCTCGAGTGTGTGCTGACCGGAAATAGTAAGTTATATCTTGGTAAGATGTATACGGAGGCGGAGATCCAGAAGCTCAAGAATGATGAGGTGGATAAACTGTTCACCATATACGAGGCTAAACTATCCGGTCAAATGGTAAAGTCTTTGGGACAGTCAATAATCCACATGTACTCCATGGGCGCCTGTGCGGCTCTAGGTATAAAAAATCAAAAGGCTCTGAGTGATGACCTGGAGAATGATCCGTTCCTAAACTCGGCACTCCAAAGGTTCACATGTGATCTATATTATAAGTTCGGATCACTACTATCACCAATCAGTGTAGGTTTAATAACACGTAGGTATTATATCGCGGGAAAAAATTTAAACAATATCGATACGGATACTAAAGATGTCGGATACTCCAGTTCAGGTGACAACGAAGAGCCCTAAAAAGGTTGAGGCCGGTAAGAGGCTGGCCGAATACAACCGTAAAAAGAGGGAGGATTATAAAAGATTGCTCATGGCACAGACGGAGGTACAGTCGGCACCTCAGACACAAACCCAGCCGGCACCTCAGACACACTCAGCACCCCAGACACAGTTGGAGGATCCTAAGGATATTGTCATCGAGGATTCCGTGACAGACGGCCCCAAACACGGCGGAGTGAACTACACAATAATGGGTGGCGGTGGGGTGATAGTACTAGTCTTAATTGGTGCTTATTTCGTGTATAAAAATAAGGACAAAAATATTAAGGTGAAGGGTACCCCACCAAGTAACTCAGGTAATAAAAAACTATGAGAATAAGTAAGCTTGAAATGGAATAAAGGGATAATATCGCGATACTATAATCTTGAAGTAAATATAAGACATGGATAAGAAAAGTATAGTCAACGATATTTATAAAGCATCGGTCGTATGCGTTTTCGCTGTAGGCTATTCAATGCTCGGGAAAAAGGTATTAAAAATGACACCACCCTCAATTCAGAAGTTTGACCTGGAAGATACCGGAAAGCTTGTAGCCATAGTCGCCGCAAGTGAAATGACAAGAGAATATCTAGTTAAGCAAAAAATTATACCTGAAACTATAAATATATAATGTTGCGAATACTGGAATGGTTGGTCTGGGTTTTATGCCAGCGCAAGAAAGTTGAGAGGATTTTACCCAAGGTGGAATACATCGATACCGAGGTCATAGACGACTCTGATGTCATAGACTCCGAGGCTATCGTATTAAAATAACGCCACTATATTATACCGGATTATATAAACATGGCTTCAATTGCAATGATGTTGGGAGGTGCCTTCGCGAACGCTTTGGCCTTCACCGGATCAAGCTACCTCTTTTCAAGTTTATCAAAGGATAGGATAGATAAGGAACGGAAGCGGCATGATCTGGCCATAGAACAGCTGCAAAAGGCTCAGGTTATATGGCAACGTAAAAGACAAGAGAGGGTTGACTTTATCAATAAGCAGCTCAGACTTGAGAAGAAGGCCGAGGGTAAATTCACGGAGCTGGATGACGCGATGCGGGAATATAAAAAAGTATTTGGAGGGTCACCTCTCACAGATATTCCGCGCAAGCCCGTAATGAGCGACTTTTATACACCCAGCAACGGCCAACATGAACGGGAATTGGCATTTATCGCGCTAAGCATGATTGGTGTCGGGGGCGCCGTGTGGTATTTCGAAAAATAGTACCATGCCGCGGGTATTATGTTACATGTGTCATGTAACATATATTCCAGATCCGCTAACGCTTTGTCACCATGTAGGTGTATATCAGACCTCCGATTCCGACTATCAAAGCCCACAGGTTTTGACTCAACCAACCGACCGCTTCCTTTGCTCTATTTAGGATCCACGATACGATGGATCCAATTATACCCGGTAGGGACGCGGCTGCGGCACCGGCTAATCTACCCAGGAGAGATCCCAGCGCGCTCAGCTTGTTCTTTATCCATTCCCTCGCACCACCTTCGGTTTTTTCATGATTTTTTGTATTACCGGTGGATGACCCCCCGCCCCCTGGTGTCAAAGTTTCAACTAGAAGGCCGATAACCATACCAAATGCCGTTAGTACACTGACGATGGTGATACCCTGCTCACGGAATAGCGTTCGTATCTTTTCACCCAATGTAGTTTCTTTGTCAAGTACTTTGGTAATCGTCTCCCTGATGCCTTTTATTTGACTGTTAAGTTTACCTTTTAGAATATCGATAATCTCTTGCCGGCCTTTCAACTCATTTTGCAAACCTTTCAACCTTTCTTTCGCTTCATTTTGTTGTTCCTCGGTCATATTTGGTGTGTTTTCCATCTCTTCCAACTTGTTTTTTTCTCTGTCAATATGCTGTTCGAGCTGAACCTTTTTTGCAACTTCATCCTGAAGACTTCCTCGTATGTTTCTCAATGATCTATCCAATCCTAGCAATTCACGCATAGGATATTCAAATAGATCACCGGTCTGGGTTGCTTCATGGTCTACAGATTGTTGTTTGACCAATGAAATTAAATCTTCCGCACTGTTTAAAACATCTCCAGACATGGTTTCTAATTCTATATCGGTCGCATTCTCTATTTTATCCGGTGACGGTAGTCTCTCTTCTATTTTGTTTAGCCTAGCGGCCTGTCGGGGGGTAATACTACCTTTCGGTATATCAAACCCCAAATTGCGCAGCCTGTTCTTGCCCAGTATATCCGCAATGGTGCCGACGGTCCTTAGAGATCCGCCACTTGTCAGCGGTTTGTTACTATCCTTGTAATATAGGTCATGTCCGCGATACTCAAACAGATCGGTATGTATCACGCTCGGGTTCTCGTTTGGATATATAGTTAGTAGCTTCTCATAGAGCGATTTAACCAGCTCACTGGTAACTCTGGAGCGCAGAGAGGTTTCTCCACCGAATGATGTCTCCTCATCAGGTGTGTGTATCTGCACACGCGTGCGCTCCCTCGGTACCAGAGGTGTGGAGTCATCGGTACCCTCGTCGGGTTGACCATGGTCACCAAACGGATCAATATCAATGTCCGCCATTATTTTATTTAAAGGATAGTTTTTTCCTAATATAATAGAAATGGCAGAGAGTTCTAGTACCAGAGAAGAAACTTTTAAAACGGATATATCCAATTCCCAACTTGAGGAGCTGGTGAAATTACGAGGCAAGTTCCCAGACAGGACACACGAACACGGAGGATCTCTGATCATATGGTCGATTCTGGAGGGATTATCCGGAACCGCAGCAATTACCGGCTCGATAGCGACCGCGGTGACCATTATTAGAAATTTGGGCGGTACCCATGGAAATTACATGTGGAATTCGGGTATGTGTCTATTGGGCTCGGCTTCCTATGCGGTTACCGCCCAATATGTTAGGACATATCGGGAGAAACTTATCAAATTAAGAGCCGCATATCGCGTTGTGCAAAATGCCATCGATGTTTTCGATAAAACGCTACTCTGGCACACTCGGATCTGTAGAGCCGATTTTGAGAATTTGTGTGATACGTATCATAGAACGCTCAAGGATCTGGATAAACTGGATATAGGTTATTTAGAGTAAAGTTTTTTTCTTTGTAGTAACCACACAATGGCAGAGATTTATCCGAAGCTACCCACGGCTCCCGAGTATTCGAGCGAGCAGGACAAGTTTAATACTAATACCGTGAACTCTCAACTTGGGGAGCTTAGAAAATTACGTGATAAGTTCAATACAAAATATGAGAAATATAACAAGACGCTGCACAGACTGGTGCTTTTAAATGCCAGCGCCACGGCCCTAACCGTCGCTTCGGGCATAGGTTCGGTGGTAACCGGTGCCACGCTCATCGGAATCCCCGCTTCCGTGGGATTGGGAGCCGTAGCACTGTCCGGAACCATTTTCACGGGCTCCGTCATGGCCCTGATTAAAAGATATCGGAGCAAGCTTGACAAGGTCATGAAATTATATGATGTTGCGACGTCCGCCATAGCCGTGTTTGAAAACTCCGTCTCGCGGGCTCTGAATAATGATGACATTAGTCACATCGAATTTCAAACCCTGAGCGGTATATACTACGAAGCTCTGAAAAAGATGATGAAAACCGACAGAAAGATGGAGAGCGAAACTCGCAACCAGTTTGAAAAAAGTCTAATGGACCAGGTTCAAAGCCTCAGAAGAACCGTAAATCAAGGTTAGTGATGTGCGCATGTACACCGCTCGCATATTTCGTGTGCTATTTGAAAAATTAATATGTAAGTCGGTTTGTGACATTATGTGGCGCGATCGTCCCCAAGACTGAGCCATAGCGGCCCTATCTGCCGACCGCCCCGCGCGATCCTCGGCACAATCATCTTTACCTGTTTCTGGTAAAGATATCGTCCCCTTTTTCACCAACCTTGCACATAATCAGGAGGTAATTTTGTATCTTCGGGTATTAACATCAATTTCTCTTTTACAAAAGCCTGTCCAGGTCCGTCTTGAACATAGTACATTACACGGTTACCAGGTTGCGCTATTACCTCACGCAATCTATATGTGTTTTTCGACCATATTCTATCGGTTGCCCGTCTCCGCCCATCATCATGCTCTTCACCAGGTTGTAGTAGATATCTATACAGGCCATCTTTAGGTAATTCTACTTCAGGTGGATAGCTCTCTTGATTAACCAAAGGCACCTCTTTCATTATAATAGCATCTTTTGGTTTCATACCAATCATCTGCGTCTTTGTATCGTTTAGCCTATCAATCAGTTTATACAGATGCTTAACCCATGTAGATGATACCTTTTCCGAATCATTCAGTTCTTGGGCATCTTGTATTTTGAATAAATTTTCGGCAAGTATCTTGTTCAACGCCTCAACAAAATCTGTGTGCGTATGCTTATATTTTGTAGTCGCTCTTTTAATTTCAACCTTATGCTTCTCCAACAGCTTTGATACATCTGCCTTGAATTCTGAACCGTTATCACATTGGAAAGTTTTCGGATAAGTTAATGGTCCTGCCTTGTAGATGTCCTCAATCATAGCGGCAACCTCTTTGGCTTTCTTAGTCCTCAAAGGTCGGGCTACCTTGTATCTGGAAGCAGCATCGATTCCCGACAAAATGTACTTATATTTATTACCATACAGTATGTCACCGGGCATGTACAATAAATCGAATTGATGTAAATCATTAGGGGTGGTAACTTCATAATGTGGTCTTTCAACATGTTTTGGGGCGGGTAAATGTACTTGCCAAAATGCTTGCTTTGATAGCCACTTCTTAATCTCCTTTGGCCCGAAGCCGAATACTCTTAAATTCTGAACAGCCTTTTGTCCTTTCCATAAATTTTGAGGTTGATAGTAAGTCTCTTGAAGTTTTGACATGTTTTATTTATGCACACCTTTATTTATCTCCTTTTTGTGTTATGATGTGGTACGATAAAAGTGCTTAAAGTTTTTCATATATTATATTAATATGTCAGACATGGATACCACACCGGATTATAAATTGATGAAACTGAGAGAGTTGCGAGAGGTTGCCAAATCCCGCGGAATTAAGTATATCGTGGGTATGAGAAAGGCTAAACTGGTTGAGGTGATTGAGAAGAATGATCTCGACCCATCCTACACCATCGATCTGGATACCAAGAAGGAATGGTATGGATACTGTTCAAGGTGGAGATCGAAAAACAGGGAGGCATATCTAAAAGCTCAAAAACGTTATAACTACAAAAGATCCAAGTGATTGGGTATTTTTTTGTTACTCAGACGAGTAACAAATGTTGGTGGGTGGGTACCCATGGTGTACCGGTCACGACCCTCTAGGTGCCGGTGGGTGGGTACCCATGGTGGAGCGACGTTGGTATCATAAAACGTGTTTTACCGCCATGGGGTCGGGTGGTTGTCTTGCGAACGAAGCTCCTCACGATCCTCGCGACCTCGGAGGTCCTGATTTTTTTCCCTGGGGGGGTACCCACCCACATTTACACTCCGGTGGTTGTCTTGCGAACGAAGCCCCTCACGATCCTCAACCCCGGTGGTTGTCTTGCGAACGAAGCCCCTCACGATCCTCCACCCCGGTTTACGATTTATAAAAATGTCTTAAAGATTACAAAATCGTATATCATAGCCAGGCATGTCTTCAGGAATCGTTCTCGATTTGATACACAGTAGAGAATATATTGATGACTTTGATCTTTTCACGGTCCCTGATTTAAGAGCCAGAGCGAGGTACCTTGGCCTACGTGGATACTCGCGGCTCAGAAGGGCTGAGCTTATCGAATTACTGTTATCAACAGTACCCGCAAGATATCCCGATATAACTTTACCGCTCGTCATAGGGATGCTGGATCTCGAAGTGACCGAATTTTCTGGACCCGTGATGAGGCCAAATGTATCAGTGCCAAGACCGCTACCGGCACCTGGACCGATACCGGCGCAGCTTGAGGTTGATGATGATGAGGACGCTGATGACATTGATGAAGATGATAGATGTATCATTTGTCTTTCTAAACGAAAGACCGCAACCATTGTTCATGGTAGAGCGGGGCATTTTTGCTGCTGTCTATCATGTGCATATAAATTGGAGAATAGAAGGGATAAATGTCCCATATGTCGGGCACCAATAGATTTTGTCATTAGACAATATTGAACGCGAATTCCCGGCTTTTGTTACTCGGACGGGTAACAAATATCCCGAGGTGTCGATGGGTGGGTACCCATGGTGTATCGATGTATGTATCACAAAGCGTGTTTTACTACAATTTAGCATGGTGGTTGCCCCACAAACTAGGACACTCACGACCCTCCAACACGGTTTACGATTTTTAGAAAAATGACTTAAAGATTACAAAATCGTATATCATAGCCAAACATCTTAAAGATTACAAAATCGTATATCACAACCAAGCATGACTTCGAGAAATACAGTTGTTGAATTAAGAGCTCTCGCTAGAGAACGCGGCCTACGTGGCTACTCAAGGCTCAGAAAGGCCGATTATTGACACCCACTATTGACACCCACTACTGTGTCAGCACCCATACCGGTGCCAAGACCCACCAGACCCGTACCCGTGCCGAGACCAATTAGACCCGTACCCGTGCCGAGACCCACTAGACCCATACCAGCACCGAGACCCACTAGACCCGTACCCGTGCCGAGACCAATTAGACCCATACCCGTGCCGAGACCCACTAGACCCGTACCAGCGCCGAGACCGGTACCAGCACCCATACCGGCACCGAGACCAGGCACTAGCCAACAAGACATGGATTTGAAAAGCAAGTTGATCGAATGGAGGGACTGGTTAATAAATCATGTACCTAAGGCTATTAAGGATAAAGCGAGCAAAGCTTTCAAAACCATGAATGATAAGATCATGGGTTTGTATAAAAAGGGCAGTGGAGAGGAAGAGGTGGAGGAAGAGGTGGAGGAGGAGGAGAAAGAGGAGGAAGACTAAACTCGGATGGTGGGAAGAATGTCAGGGTCTTTCTCGAAAAGGTCGAGCACGTCGTAAATAGGTTGATGAGTGACGTGCTCGGGCAGAAGAAGTCGCTGAAGACTCAGGCGACCTTGTGGGTGAAGTGGGTAAGGGAGGACACCAGCTCGACCGATGCCCCGTGTGTACATGTCGATAAAGCTTTCAATAGCTATATGGAGATACTGCACGCCCACGATGACATTTCCGATGTTTTCGATCGGATGTGTAATAAGATAATCGAGCAGATTGAGAACCCCGCGCTGCCAGCTAGCGGATTCACAATTGATAAAATCTTGCATATGCATGTGGACTTTCATAACCTGAAATTAACCAGAGGTAGTTCTTACTTACCGCTACCCAAGAATTTCAGTGGAAAGCGATCTGTGATTAACCCTCATAACGAGGATGATGATAAATGTTTCAGATGGGCTATTATCGCTGCTCTCAATCATGATAAGATCGATAATCACCCTGAACGAATCTCAATCCTTAAGAAGCATGATAAGTATAATTGGGATGGTCTAACTTTCCCAATGGCGCTAAACAAGATAGATTTGTTTGAGAGAAGGAACCCCGATGTCGCTGTGCATGTTTTGACAAAGGATGAGGGAGAAGGTATCTACATGTGTCGCAAGTCGAAGCATCTTGACCGTAAGGAGACGGTTGTTTTGTTTTTGCTGTGTGAGGGTGATAAGAAGCACTACATTGCTGTTAAGAACTTGAGCGGTGTACTGAGCAAGGTTAACTCGAAGGATGGACATAGAGAGCATTATTGCTTGAATTGTCTCTCTGGTTTTCCAAGCGAACAGAAAAGGGATGAGCACTTTGAGTATTGCAAGAATAACGATGCCGCTAAGATTCAACTCCCTAAGGAGGGTAGCACCCTAACCTTCACCGATGGTAAGTTTCAGCTCAAAGCCCCATTCATCATGTATGCCGATTTCGAAGTTTTACAAAAGAGTTGCCAGAAGATGAGAGAAAATGCGGATCATCCACCGAGAAAGTTGGTAAACATGTTCCCACCGGATTCTGTTGTTATAGTAAATATGCTCATGGTGAAGTGCCGGACCCTCTGAATCTTTACCGCGGTGAGGACTGTGTTCCGCGCTTTGTAGATCATGTAGTTTCTGAGGCGGAAAGGTTATATAACATGTTTCCTCAGAAAGCAATGGATCCACTGACGGATGAAGAGCGTGACGGTTTCAATAGAGCCAGGGTGTGCCACATTTGCATGGAAGAATTTGATGACAAGGATGACATCAAGGTTAGGGATCACTGCCATTTCACCGGTAAGTTTCGTGGGGCTGCCCATCAGAAATGTAATCTGCGTTACAAGGTTCCTAATTATATTCCGGTTGTCTTCCACAATCTGAGTGGCTACGATGCACATTTATTCATTAAGGAGCTTGCTAGGAAGTACGGAGAAGATGGTATGGGTGTAATCGCAGAGAATAAGGAGAAATATATCTCTTTCTCTACGGATGTTAAGGTTGGTGAATACATTGACAAAAATGGTGAGACCAAAGACAAAAAGATACAACTGAGATTCATAGACTCATTTAGATTTATGTCAAGCGGCCTAAGCTCCCTGGCTGACAACCTATCAGATGATCAATGCAAAAACCTTCGAAAATTCTTCAATGGTGACGAATTCAAAATAATGAGAAGGAAGGGTATATACCCATATGAGTATGTTAACTCATTCGATAGGTTTAATGAAACTAAGCTTCCGTTGAAAGATGACTTTTATAGCAAGTTGAACATGAATGGTATCAGCGATGCCGATTATGCGCATGCCCAGAAGGTGTGGAAGGACATGAAAGTTGAAAATATGGGCGTTTATCATGATATCTATCTCAAGACGGATGTTCTGCTTCTGAGTGATGTGTTTGAGACATTCAGAGAAACATGCTTGAGAAACTGCGATCTAGACCCGGCTCACTTTTACACTGCTCCGGGATTAGCCTGGAGGGCGTGTTTGAAAAAGACCAAGGTTAGTCTAGATTTATTGTCGGATATGGAGATGGTCATGTTCATTGAGAGTGGTATTAGGGGTGGATTGTGTCAGGCTGTCCACCGCTACGCCAAGGCCAACAATAAGTATATGGGGGACGAGTACAACACATCGGATGGGAATTGCATGGATTTATTTGAGCAGCAGGAAATGGCTAAAACCGTGCCTTTTGTAAAAAGAAAATTGATTGAATTGAGGTACTGGTTGATGAAACATGTACCTAGGGTCATCAAGGTGAAAACTAGTAAAGCTTACAGAACCGTGAAGGATAAGATCATGGGTTTTTATGAAAAGGTATGTTGGGGACCGTCTGTACCGAAAGAGGAAAAACAATATACCACCAAAGCCAACACATCTGAGAGTAAGGAGATGAATAGCTATCTCCAGTACCTAGATGCAAATAATTTGTACGGCTGGGCCATGATTCAGAAGATGCCGACCGGAGGGTTTGAGTGGGTTGATGACGTGGTTTCTGATTTTACACCCGAACTGATTTCACAATTAGCTGTGGAAAACGGTGAAAAGGGGTACATCCTTGAGGTTGATGTTAGCTATCCACGGGAGCTTCATGATTCTCATAACGACCTTCCTTTCATGCCCGAGAGGAAGATCATTAATGGCGTCGAGAAGCTGACACCGTGTCTTTCAGACAAGAAGAAATATATCACTCATATCCGTGCGCTTGATCAAGCGTTGAAGCATGGTCTTGTTCTTGAGAAGGTTCATAGGGTCTTGAGATTTGATCAGAGTGCGTGGTTGAAGTCGTACATAGATTTCAACACTGATTTGCGTACCAAATCAACTAATGACTTCGAAAGGACTTTTTCAAGCTGATGAATAATTCGGTCTTTGGGAAGACAATGGAGAATCAGCGAAGGCAGAAGGATATACGTTTGGCTACCAAGAAAGAACAATATGAGAAGCTGGTGATGAAGCCCAACTTCAAGGGTAGCACGTGGTTCTCGGAAACACTGATGGGCATAGAGATGTCCAAGATCAAGATCAAAATGAATAAGCCAATCTACCTGGGGCTGGCAATTCTCGACTTGTCCAAGATGGTTATGTATGAGTTCCACTATGATTACATGAGACCAAAATATGGTGTGGATGTAAAGCTTTGCTACATGGATACAGATTCATTCGTCTACCACATAAAAACCGACGACTTTTACAAAGATATCGCCGACGATGTAGCTTTGAGATTTGACACGTCAGGGTACGATAAGAAAGATGGTAGACCCCTACCATTAGGTTTGAATAAAAAGATCATTGGGCTGATGAAGGATGAGTTGGGTGGTAAGGTAATGACCGAATTTATCGCTCTTAGGGCTAAGAATTATGCTTACAAACAGCTATGTGGTAGGGAGGATAAGAGGTGCAAGGGGGTCAAGAAATGTGTGGTGAGGAAGACAATAGGTTTCGATGACTATAAGAGATGTCTGTTCGAGGGTGAAAATGTTTACAGGGAACAGATGACCTTTCGATCGATTAAGCATGATGTTCATACCATAAAAACAAACAAACTAGCGCTCAATGCAGATGATGATAAGCGTATAATTATGGAGGATGGCATTACCACACTGGCTAGAGGACATTATAGACACACATAACACTATAAATTATAAGGCACGACAGATGAGGGTGGGTAGGGACCCATGGGACGGGGATGGGGCCCGGGGACGCGGCGGGGGTTGGGGGTTTTGGACAGATATCGTTGATTTAATGGATCATGATCCATAAATTGACGTAAAGTTGCAAAGTGCACATGGATTTTATCGACTCTTCTATCGTTGATTTTACGGGGATGATCTATAAATTGACGTGGGATAGGAAACTGCTAACAGGGTCTGTCCTAACATTGGGGTTTTCCTATCTCTATCGCCGGCCAACGAAAACCCGCGATTTCCCGTAAATCCCGGACCCGGCCCGTATAGTCAAAAGTATACAAAAGAAAGTACGCAGGGAGTAAACCCATTTCCCGAACGATTTTTTAAATTAATTTCTTACCACTAAAACTCATGAGACTTGTAGTTTTCAAAAACGATTTCATTCTTGATGAGACGCTGAATAAAAGGAGTTTAATCTCCGGCAAACGAAAACCCGCGATTTCCCGTAACTCCCAGATTCGGCCCGTATAGTCAAAAGTACACAAAGAAAGTACGCAGGAAGTAAACTCATTTCCCGAACGATTCTTTAAATTATTTTTCACCACTAAAACGCATGACACTTGTAGTTTTCAAAAATGATTTCCTTTTTGATGAGACACTGAATAAAAGAAGTTTAATCGCCGGCAAACGAAAACCCGCGATTTTCCGTATATTACGGACTCGGCCCGTACAGTGAAAAGTATACAAAGAAAGTACCCAGGAAGTAAACTAATTTCCCAAACGATTCTTTAAATTAATTTTTTACCACTAAAACGCATGAGATTTGTAGTTTTCAAAAATGATTTCATTTTTGATGAGACGCTGAATAAAAGGAGTTTAATCGCCGGCAAACGAAAACCCGCGATTTCCCGTATATCCCGGAATCGGCCCGTATAGTCGAATGTATACAAAGAAAGTACCCAGGGTGTAAACTCATTTCCCGAAGGATTTTTTAAATTATTTTTTCACCACAAAAACGCATGAGACTTGTAGTTTTTAAAAAAGATTTCATTTTTGATGAGACGCTGAATAAAAGGAGTTTAATCGCCGGCAAACGAAAACCCGCGATGTGCCGTAAATCCCGGGCTTGACCCGTATAGTCGAATGTATACAAAGAAAGTAAACTGGGAGTAAACTAATTTCCCGAACGATTTTTTAAGTTATTTTTTCACCACTAAAACGCATGAGACTTGTAGTTTTCAAAAATGATTTCGTTTTTGATGAGACGCTGAATAAAAGGAGTTTAATCGCCGGCCAACGAAAACCCGCGATTTCCCGTAAATCCCGGGCTTGGCTGTAAAGTCGAATGTATACAAAGAAAATACCCAGGGAGTAAACTCATTTGCCGAACGATTTTTTAAATTATTTCTTCACTACTAAAACGCATGAGACTTGTAGTTTTCAAAAATGATTTCTTTTTTGATGAGACGCTGAATAAAAGGAGTTTAATCGCCGGCAAACGAAAACCCGCAATTTCCCGTAAATCCCGCACTCGGCCCGTATAGTCAAAAGTATACAAAGAAAGTACCCAGGGAGTAAACTCATTTCCCGAACGATTCTTTAAATTATGTTTTCACCACTAAAACGCATGAGATTTGTAGTTTTTAAAAATGATTTCATTTTTGATGAGACGCTGAATAAAAGGAGTTTAATCGCCGGCAAACGAAAACCCGCGATTTCCCGTATATCCCGGGCTTGGCCGTAAAGTCGAATGTATACAAAGAAAATACCCAGGGAGTAAACTCATTTGCCAAACGATTTTTTAAATTATTTCTTCACCACTAAAACGCATGAGACTTGTAGTTTTCAAAAATGATTTCTTTTTTGATGAAACGCTGAATAAAAGGAGTTTAATCGCCGGCAAACGAAACCCCGCAATTTCCCGTAAATCCCGCACTAGGCCCGTATAGTCAAAAGTATACAAAGAAAGTACCCAGGGAGTAAACTCATTTCCCGAACGATTCTTTAAATTATGTTTTCACCACTAAAACGCATGAGATTTGTAGTTTTTAAAAATGATTTCATTTTTGATGAGACACTGAATAAAAGGAGTTTAATCGCCGGCAAACGAAAACCCGCGTTTCCCGTATATCCCGGAATAGGCCCGTATAGTCGAATGTATACAAAGAAAGTACCCAGGGTGTAAACTCATTTCCCGAACGTTTTCTTAAATTATTTTTTTACCACTACAACGCATGAGACTTGTAGTTTTCAAAAATGATTTCATTTTTGATGAGACGCTGAATAAAAGGAGTTTAATCTCCGGCAAACGAAAACCCGCGATTTCCCGTAAATCCCGGACCTGGCCCGTATAGTCAAAAGTATACAAAAGAAAGTACGCAGGGAGTAAACTCATTTCCCGAACGATTTTTTAAATTATTTTTCACCACTAAAACGCATGACACTTGTAGTTTTCAAAAATGATTTCATTCTTGATGAGACGCTGAATAAAAGGAGTTTAATCTCCGGCAAACGAAAAACCGCGATTTCCCGTAAATCCCAGATTCGGCCCGTATAGCCAAAAGTATACAAAGAAAGTACCCAGGGAGTAAACCCATTTCCCGAACGATTCTTTAAATTATTTTTTCACCAATAAAACGCATGAGATTTGTAGTTTTCAAAAATGATTTCATTTTTGATGAGACGCTGAATAAAAGGAGTTTAAGCGCCGGCAAACGAAAACCCGCGTTTCCCGTATATCCCGGAATAGGCCCGTATAGTCGAATGTATACAAAGAAAGTACCCAGGGTGTAAACTCATTTGCCGAACGATTTTTTAAATTATTTCTTCACTACTAAAACGCATGAGACTTGTAGTTTTCAAAAATGATTTCTTTTTTGATGAGACGCTGAATAAAAGGAGTTTAATCGCCGGCAAACGAAAACCCGCAATTTCCCGTAAATCCCGGACTCGGCCCGTATAGTCAAAAGTATACAAAAAAGTACCCAGGGAGTAAACGCATTTCCCGAACGATTCTTTAAATTATTTTTTCACCACTAAAACGCATGAGATTTGTAGTTTTCAAAAATGATTTCATTTTTGATGAGACGCTGAATAAAAGGAGTTTAATCGCCGGCAAACGAAAACCCGCGATTTCCCGTATATCCCGGAATAGGCCCGTATAGTCGAATGTATACAAAGAAAGTACCCAGGGTGTAAACTCATTTCCCGAACGATTTTTTAAATTATTTTTTCATCACTAAAACGCATGAGACTTGTAGTTTTCAAAAACGATTTCATTCTTGATGAGACGCTGAATAAATGGAGTTTAATCGCCGGGAAACGAAAACCCGCGATTTCCCGTATATCCCGGAATAGGCCCGTATAGTCGAATGTATACAAAGAAAGTACCCAGGGTGTAAACTCATTTCCCGAACGATTTTTTAAATTATTTTTTCATCACTAAAACGCATGAGACTTGTAGTTTTCAAAAACGATTTCATTCTTGATGAGACGCTGAATAAATGGAGTTTAATCGCCGGGAAACGAAAACCTGCGATTTGCCGTAAATCCCGGGCTTGACGCGTATAGTCGAATGTATACAAAGAAAGTAAACTGGGAGTAAACTCATTTTCCGAACGATTTTTTAAATTATTTTTTCACCACTAAAACGCATAAGACTTGTAGTTTTCAAAAATGATTTCGTTTTTGATGAGACGCTGAATAAAAGGAGTTTAATCGCCGGCCAACGAAAACCCGCGATTTCCCGTAAATCCCGGGCTTGGCCGTAAAGTCGAATGTATACAAAGAAAATACCCAGGGAGTAAACTCATTTGCCGAACGATTTTTTAAATTATTTCTTCACTACTAAAACGCATGAGACTTGTATTTTTCAAAAATGATTTCTTTTTTGATGAGACGCTGAATAAAAGGAGTTTAATCGCCGGCAAACGAAAACCCGCAATTTCCCGTAAATCCCGGACTCGGCCCGTATAGTCAAAAGTATACAAAAAAGTACCCAGGGAGTAAACGCATTTCCCGAACGATTCTTTAAATTATTTTTTCACCACTAAAACGCATGAGATTTGTAGTTTTCAAAAATGATTTCATTTTTGATGAGACGCTGAATAAAAGGAGTTTAATCGCCGGCAAACGAAAACCCGCGATTTCCCGTATATCCCGGAATAGGCCCGTATAGTCGAATGTATACAAAGAAATTACCCAGGGTGTAAACTCATTTCCCGAACGATTTTTTAAATTATTTTTTTACCACTAAAGCGCATGAGACTTGTAGTTTTTAAAAATGATTTCATTTTTGATGAGACGCTGAATAAAAGGAGTTTAATCTCCGGCAAACGAAAACCCGCGATTTCCCGTAAATCCCGGACCTGGCCCGTATAGTCAAAAGTATACAAAAGAAAGTACGCAGGGAGTAAACTCATTTCCCGAACGATTTTATAAATTAATTTCTTACCACTAAAACGCATGAGACTTGTAGTTTTCAAAAACGATTTCATTCTTGATGAGACGCTGAATAAAAGGAGTTTAATCTCCGGCAGACGAAAACCCGCGATTTCCCGTAACTCCCAGATTCGGCCCGTATAGTCAAAAGTATACAAAGAAAGTACGCAGGGAGTAAACTCATTTCCCGAACGATTCTTTAAATTATTTTTCACCACTAAAACGCATGACACTTGTAGTTTTTAAAAATGATTTCATTCTTCATGAGACGCTGAATAAAAGGAGTTTAATCTCCGGCAAACGAAAAACCGCGATTTCCCGTAAATCCCAGATTCGGCCCGTATAGTCAAAAGTATAGAAAGAAAGTACGCAGGGAGTAAACTTATTTCCCGAACGATTCTTTAAATTATTTTTCACCACTAAAACGCATGACACTTGTAGTTTTCAAAAATGATTTCCTTTTTGATGAGACACTGAATAAGAGAAGTTTAATCGCCGGCAAACGAAAACCCGGGAGTTCCCGTAAATCCCGGGATAGACCCGTATAGTCGAATGTATACAAAGAAAGTAAACTGGGAGTAAACTCATTTCCCGAACGATTTTTTAAATTAATTTTTACCACTAAAACGCATAAGACTTGTAGTTTTCAAAAACGATTTCATTCTTGATGAGACGCTGAATAAAAGGAGTTTAATCTCCGGCAAACGAAAACCCGCGATTTCCCGTAAATCCCAGACTCGGCCCGTATAGTCGAATGTATACAAAGAAAGTAAACTGGGAGTAAACTCATTTCCCGAACGATTTTTTAAATTAATTTCTTACCACTAAAACGCATGAGACTTGTAGTTTTCAAAAACGATTTCATTCTTGATGAGACGCTGCATAAAAGGAGTTTAATCTCCGGTAAACGAAAACCCGCGATTTCCCGTAACTCCCAGATTCGGCCCGTATAGTCAAAAGTATACAAAGAAAGTACGCAGGCAGTAAACTCATTTCCCGAACGATTCTTTAAATTATTTTTCACCACTAAAACGCATGACACTTGTAGTTTTCAAAAATGATTTCCTTTTTGATGAGACACTGAATAAAAGAAGTTTAATTGCCGGCAAACGAAAACCCGCGATTTCCCGTATATCACGGACTAGGCCCGTACAGTGAAAAGTATACAAAGAAAGTACCCAGGGAGTAAACTCATTTTCCAAACGATTCTTTAAGTTATTTTTTCACCACTAAAACGCATGAGACTTTTAGTTTTCAAAAATGATTTCATTTTTGATGAGACGCTGAATAAAAGGAGTTTAATCGCCGGCAAACGAAAACCCGCGATTTGCCGTAAATCGCGGGCTTGACCCGTATAGTCGAATGTATACAAAGAAAGTAAACTGGGAGTAAACTCATTTCCCGAACGATTTTTTAAATTAATTTTTTACCACTAAAACGCATAAGACTTGTAGTTTTCAAAAACGATTTCATTTTTGATGAGACGCTGAATAAAAGGAGTTTAATCGCCGGCAAACGAAAACCCGCAATTTTCCGTAAATCACGGACTCGGCCCGTATAGTCAAAAGTATACAAAGAAAGTACCAAGGGAGTAAACTCATTTCCCGAACGATTTTTAAATTATTTTTTCACCACTAAAACGCATGAAACTTGTAGTTTTCAAAAATGATTTCGTTTTTGATGAGACGCTGAATAAAAAGAGTTTAATCGCCGGCAAACGAAAACCCGCGATTTCCCGTAAATCCCGGGCTTGGCCGTATAGTCGAATGTATACAAAGAAAGTAAACTGGGAGTAAACTCATTTCCCGAACAATTTTTTAAATTATTTTTTCACCACTAAAACGCATGAGACTTGTAGTTTTCAAAAATGATTTCATTTTTGATGAGACGCTGAATAAAAGGAGATTAACCGCCGGCAAACGAAAACCCGGGAGTTCCCGTAAATCCCGGGATTGACCCGTATAGTCGAATGTATACAAAGATAGTTTTCAAAAACGATTTCATTTTTGATGAGACGCTGAATAAAAGGAGTTTAATCGCCGGCAAACGAAAACCCGCAATTTCCCGTAAATCCCGGACTCGGCCCGTATAGTCAAAAGTATACAAAAAAGTACCCAGGGAGTAAACTCATTTCCCGAACGATTCTTTAAATTATTTTTTCACCACTAAAACGCATGAGACTTGTAGTTTTCAAAAATGATTTCGTTTTTGATGAGACGCTGAATAAAAGGAGTTTAATCGCCGGCCAACGAAAACCCGCGATTTCCCGTAAATCCCGGGCTTGGCCATAAAGTCGAATGTATACAAAGAAAATACCCAGGGAGTAAACTCATTTGCCGAACGATTTTTTAAATTATTTCTTCACTCCTGAAACGCATGAGACTTGTAGTTTTCAAAAATGATTTCATTTTTGATGAGACGCTGAATAAAAGGAGTTTAATCGCCGGCAAACGAAAACCCGCGTTTCCCGTATATCCCGGAATAGGCCCGTATAGTCGAATGTATACAAAGAAAGTACCCAGGGTGTAAACTCATTTCCAGAACGATTTTTTAAATTATTTCTTTACCACTAAAACGCATGAGACTTGTAGTTTTCAAAAATGATTTCATTTTTGATGAGACGCTGAATAAAAGGAGTTTAATCTCCGGCAAACGAAAACCCGCGATTTCCCGTAAATCCCGGACCTGGCCCGTATAGTCAAAAGTATACAAAAGAAAGTACGCAGGGAGTAAACTCATTTCCCGAACGATTTTTTAAATTATTTTTCACCACTAAAACGCATGACACTTGTAGTTTTCAAAAATGATTTCATTCTTGATGAGACGCTGAATAAAAGGAGTTTAATCTCCGGCAAACGAAAAACCGCGATTTCCCGTAAATCCCAGATTCGGCCCGTATAGTCAAAAGTATACAAAGAAAGTACGTAGGGAGTAAACTTATTTCCCGAACGATTCTTTAAATTATTTTTCACCACTAAAACGCATGACACTTGTAGTTTTCAAAAATGATTTCGTTTTTGATGAGACGTTGAATAAAACGAGTTTAATCGCCGGCCAACGAAAACCCGCGATTTCCCGTAAATCCCGGGCTTGGCCGTAAAGTCGAATGTATACAAAGAAAATACCCAGGGAGTAAACTCATTTGCCGAACGATTTTTTAAATTATTTCTTCACTACTAAAACGAATGAGACTTGTAATTTTAAAAAATGATTTCTTTTTTGATGAGACGCTGAATAAAAGGAGTTTAATCGCCGGCCAACGAAAACCCGCGATTTCCCGTAAATCCCGGGCTTGGCCGTAAAGTCGAATGTATACAAAGAAAATACCCAGGGAGTAAACTCATTTGCCGAACGATTTTTTAAATTATTTCTTCACTACTAAAACGCATGAGACTTGTAGTTTTAAAAAATGATTTCTTTTTTGATGAGACGCTGAATAAAAGGAGTTTAATCGCCGGCAAACGAAAACCCGCAATTTCCCGTAAATCCCGGACTCGGCCCGTATAGTCAAAAGTATACAAAGAAAGTACCCAGGGAGTAAACTCATTTCCCGAACGATTCTTTAAATTATTTTTTCACCACTAAAACGCATGAGATTTGTAGTTTTCAAAAATGATTTCATTTTTGATGAGACGCTGAATAAAAGGAGTTTAATCGCCGGCAAACGAAAACCCGCGTTTCCCGTATATCCCGGAATAGGCCCGTATAGTCGAATGTATACAAAGAAAGTACCCAGGGTGTAAACTCATTTGCCGAACGATTTTTTAAATTATTTCTTCACTACTAAAACGCATGAGACTTGTAGTTTTCAAAAATGATTTCTTTTTTGATGAGACGCTGAATAAAAGGAGTTTAATCGCCGGGAAACGAAAACCTGCGATTTTCCGTAAATCCCGGGCTTGACGCGTATAGTCGAATGTATACAAAGAAAGTAAACTGGGAGTAAACTCATTTCCCGAACGATTTTTTAAATTATTTTTTCACCACTAAAACGCATAAGACTTGTAGTTTTCAAAAATGATTTCGTTTTTGATGAGACGCTGAATAAAAGCAGTTTAATCGCCGGCCAACGAAAACCCGCGATTTCCCGTAAATCCCGGGCTTGGCCATAAAGTCGAATGTATACAAAGAAAATACCCAGGGAGTAAACTCATTTGCCGAACGATTTTTTAAATTATTTCTTCCCTCCTGAAACGCATGAGACTTGTAGTTTTCAAAAATGATTTCATTTTTGATGAGACGCTGAATAAAAGGAGTTTAATCGCCGGCAAACGAAAACCCGCGTTTCCCGTATATCCCGGAATAGGCCCGTATAGTCGAATGTATACAAAGAAAGTACCCAGGGTGTAAACTCATTTCCCGAACGATTTTTTAAATTATTTCTTTACCACTAAAACGCATGAGACTTGTAGTTTTCAAAAATGATTTCATTTTTGATGAGACGCTGAATAAAAGGAGTTTAATCTCCGGCAAACGAAAACCCGCGATTTCCCGTAAATCCCGGACCTGGCCCGTATAGTCAAAAGTATACAAAAGAAAGTACGCAGGGAGTAAACTCATTTCCCGAACGATTTTTTAAATTATTTTTCACCACTAAAACGCATGACACTTGTAGTTTTCAAAAATGATTTCATTCTTGATGAGACGCTGAATAAAAGGAGTTTAATCTCCGGCAAACGAAAAACCGCGATTTCCCGTAAATCCCAGATTCGGCCCGTATAGTCAAAAGTATACAAAGAAAGTACGTAGGGAGTAAACTTATTTCCCGAACGATTCTTTAAATTATTTTTCACCACTAAAACGCATGACACTTGTAGTTTTCAAAAATGATTTCGTTTTTGATGAGACGTTGAATAAAACGAGTTTAATCGCCGGCCAACGAAAACCCGCGATTTCCCGTAAATCCCGGGCTTGGCCGTAAAGTCGAATGTATACAAAGAAAATACCCAGGGAGTAAACTCATTTGCCGAACGATTTTTTAAATTATTTCTTCACTACTAAAACGCATGAGACTTGTAGTTTTAAAAAATGATTTCTTTTTTGATGAGACGCTGAATAAAAGGAGTTTAATCGCCGGCCAACGAAAACCCGCGATTTCCCGTAAATCCCGGGCTTGGCCGTAAAGTCGAATGTATACAAAGAAAATACCCAGGGAGTAAACTCATTTGCCGAACGATTTTTTAAATTATTTCTTCACTACTAAAACGCATGAGACTTGTAGTTTTAAAAAATGATTTCTTTTTTGATGAGACGCTGAATAAAAGGAGTTTAATCGCCGGCAAACGAAAACCCGCAATTTCCCGTAAATCCCGGACTCGGCCCGTATAGTCAAAAGTATACAAAGAAAGTACCCAGGGAGTAAACTCATTTCCCGAACGATTCTTTAAATTATTTTTTCACCACTAAAACGCATGAGATTTGTAGTTTTCAAAAATGATTTCATTTTTGATGAGACGCTGAATAAAAGGAGTTTAATCGCCGGCAAACGAAAACCCGCGTTTCCCGTATATCCCGGAATAGGCCCGTATAGTCGAATGTATACAAAGAAAGTACCCAGGGTGTAAACTCATTTGCCGAACGATTTTTTAAATTATTTCTTCACTACTAAAACGCATGAGACTTGTAGTTTTCAAAAATGATTTCTTTTTTTATGAGACGCTGAATAAAAGGAGTTTAATCGCCGGGAAACGAAAACCTGCGATTTTCCGTAAATCCCGGGCTTGACGCGTATAGTCGAATGTATACAAAGAAAGTAAACTGGGAGTAAACTCATTTCCCGAACGATTTTTTAAATTATTTTTTCACCACTAAAACGCATAAGACTTGTAGTTTTCAAAAATGATTTCGTTTTTGATGAGACGCTGAATAAAAGCAGTTTAATCGCCGGCCAACGAAAACCCGCGATTTCCCGTAAATCCCGGGCTTGGCCGCAAAGTCGAATGTATACAAAGAAAATACCCAGGGAGTAAACTCATTTGCCGAACGATTTTTTAAATTATTTCTTCACTACTAAAACGCATGAGACTTGTATTTTTCAAAAATGATTTCTTTTTTGATGAGACGCTGAATAAAAGGAGTTTAATCGCCGGCAAACGAAAACCCGCAATTTCCCGTAAATCCCGGACTCGGCCCGTATAGTCAAAAGTATACAAAAAAGTACCCAGGGAGTAAACGCATTTCCCGAACGATTCTTTAAATTATTTTTTCACCACTAAAACGCATGAGATTTGTAGTTTTCAAAAATGATTTCATTTTTGATGAGACGCTGAATAAAAGGAGTTTAATCGCCGGCAAACGAAAACCCGCGATTTCCCGTATATCCCAGAATAGGCCCGTATAGTCGAATGTATACAAAGAAAGTACCCAGGGTGTAAACTCATTTCCCGAACGATTTTTTAAATTATTTTTTTACCACTGAAGCGCATGAGACTTGTAGTTTTTAAAAATGATTTCATTTTTGATGAGACGCTGAATAAAAGGAGTTTAATCTCCGGCAAACGAAAACCCGCGATTTCCCGTAAATCCCGGACCTGGCCCGTATAGTCAAAAGTATACAAAAGAAAGTACGCAGGGAGTAAACTCATTTCCCGAACGATTTTTTAAATTAATTTCTTACCACTAAAACGCATGAGACTTGTAGTTTTCAAAAACGATTTCATTCTTGATGAGACGCTGAATAAAAGGAGTTTAATCTCCGGCAAACGAAAAACCGCGATTTCCCGTAAATCCCAGATTCGGCCCGCATAGTCAAAAGTTTACAAAGAAAGTACGCAGGGAGTAAACTTATTTCCCGAACGATTCTTTAAATTATTTTTCACCACTAAAACGCATGACACTTGTAGTTTTCAAAAATGATTTCCTTTTTGATGAGACACTGAATAAGAGAAGTTTAATCGCCGGCAAACGAAAACCCGGGAGTTCCCGTAAATCCCGGGATAGACCCGTATAGTCGAATGTATACAAAGAAAGTAAACTGGGAGTAAACTCATTTCCCGAACGATTTTTTAAATTAATTTTTTACCACTAAAACGCATAAGACTTGTAGTTTTCAAAAATGATTTCATTCTTGATGAGACGCTGAATAAAAGGAGTTTAATCTCCGGCAAACGAAAACCCGCGATTTCCCGTAAATCCCAGACTCGGCCCGTATAGTCGAATGTATACAAAGAAAGTAAACTGGGAGTAAACTCATTTCCCGAACGATTTTTTAAATTAATTTCTTACCACTAAAACGCATGAGACTTGTAGTTTTCAAAAACGATTTCATTCTTGATGAGACGCTGCATAAAAGGAGTTTAATCTCCGGTAAACGAAAACCCGCGATTTCCCGTAACTCCCAGATTCGGCCCGTATAGTCAAAAGTATACAAAGAAAGTACGCAGGCAGTAAACTCATTTCCCGAACGATTCTTTAAATTATTTTTCACCACTAAAACGCATGACACTTGTAGTTTTCAAAAATGATTTCCTTTTTGATGAGACACTGAATAAAAGAAGTTTAATTGCCGGCAAACGAAAACCCGCGATTTCCCGTATATCACGGACTAGGCCCGTACAGTGAAAAGTATAAAAAGAAAGTACCCAGGGAGTAAACTCATTTTCCAAACGATTCTTTAAGTTATTTTTTCACCACTAAAACGCATGAGACTTTTAGTTTTCAAAAATGATTTCATTTTTGATGAGACGCTGAATAAAAGGAGTTTAATCGCCGGCAAACGAAAACCCGCGATTTGCCGTAAATCGCGGGCTTGACCCGTATAGTCGAATGTATACAAAGAAAGTAAACTGGGAGTAAACTCATTTCCCGAACGATTTTTTAAATTAATTTTTTACCACTAAAACGCATAAGACTTGTAGTTTTCAAAAACGATTTCATTTTTGATGAGACGCTGAATAAAAGGACTTTAATCGCCGGCAAACGAAAACCCGCAATTTTCCGTAAATCACGGACTCGGCCCGTATAGTCAAAAGTATACAAAGAAAGTACCAAGGGAGTAAACTCATTTCCCGAACGATTTTTAAATTATTTTTTCACCACTAAAACGCATGAAACTTGTAGTTTTCAAAAATGATTTCGTTTTTGATGAGACGCTGAATAAAAAGAGTTTAATCGCCGGCAAACGAAAACCCGCGATTTCCCGTAAATCCCGGGCTTGGCCGTATAGTCGAATGTATACAAAGAAAGTAAACTGGGAGTAAACTCATTTCCCGAACAATTTTTTAAATTATTTTTTCACCACTAAAACGCATGAGACTTGTAGTTTTAAAAAATGATTTCATTTTTGATGAGACGCTGAATAAAAGGAGTTTAATCGTCCGCAAACGAAAACCCGGGAGTTCCCGTAAATCCCGGGATTGACCCGTATAGTCGAATGTATACAAAGATAGTTTTCAAAAATAATTTCATTTTTGATGAGACGCTGAATAAAAGGAGTTTAATCTCCGGCAAACGAAAACCCGGGATTTCCCGTAAATCCCAGACTCGGCCCGTATAGCCGAATGTATACAAAGAAAGTAAACTGGGAGTAAACTCATTTCCCAAACGATTTTTTAAATTAATTTTTTACCACTAAAACGCATAAGACTTGTAGTTTTCAAAAACGATTTCATTTTTGATGAGACGCTGAATAAAAGGAGTTTAATCGCCGGCAAACGAAAACCCGCAATTTCCCGTAAATCCCGGACTCGGCCCGTATAGTCAAAAGTATACAAAAAAGTACCCAGGGAGTAAACTCATTTCCCGAACGATTCTTTAAATTATTTTTTCACCACTAAAACGCATGAGACTTGTAGTTTTCAAAAATGATTTCGTTTTTGATGAGACGCTGAATAAAAGGAGTTTAATCGCCGGCCAACGAAAACCCGCGATTTCCCGTAAATCCCGGGCTTGGCCGTAAAGTCGAATGTATACAAAGAAAATACCCAGGGAGTAAACTCATTTGCCGAACGATTTTTTAAATTATTTCTTCACTACTGAAACGCATGAGACTTGTAGTTTTTAAAAATGATTTCATTTTTGATGAGACGCTGAATAAAAGGAGTTTAATCGCCGGCAAACGAAAACCCGCGTTTCCCGTATATCCCGGAATAGGCCCGTATAGTCGAATGTATACAAAGAAAGTACCCAGGGTGTAAACTCATTTCCCGAACGATTTTTTAAATTATTTTTTTACCACTAAAACGCATGAGACTTGTAGTTTTCAAAATTGATTTCATTTTTGATGAGACGCTGAATAAAAGGAGTTTAATCTCCGGCAAACGAAAACCCGCGATTTCCCGTAAATCCCGGACCTGGCCCGTATAGTCAAAAGTATACAAAAGAAAGTACGCAGGGAGTAAACTCATTTCCCGAACGATTTTTTAAATTATTTTTCACCACTAAAACTCATGACACTTGTAGTTTTCAAAAATGATTTCATTCTTGATGAGACGCTGAATAAAAGGAGTTTAATCTCCGGCAAACGAAAAACCGCGATTTCCCGTAAATCCCAAATTCGGCCCGTATAGTCAAAAGTATACAAAGAAAGTACGTAGGGAGTAAACTTATTTCCCGAACGATTCTTTAAATTATTTTTCACCACTAAAACGCATGACACTTGTAGTTTTCAAAAATGATTTCGTTTTTGATGAGACGTTGAATAAAACGAGTTTAATCGCCGGCCAACGAAAACCCGCGATTTCCCGTAAATCCCGGGCTTGGCCGTAAAGTCGAATGTATACAAAGAAAATACCCAGGGAGTAAACTCATTTGCCGAACGATTTTTTAAATTATTTCTTCACTACTAAAACGCATGAGACTTGTAGTTTTAAAAAATGATTTCTTTTTTGATGAGACGCTGAATAAAAGGAGTTTAATCGCCGGCAAACGAAAACCCGCAATTTCCCGTAAATCCCGGACTCGGCCCGTATAGTCAAAAGTATACAAAGAAAGTACCCAGGGAGTAAACTCATTTCCCGAACGATTCTTTAAATTATTTTTTCACCACTAAAACGCATGAGATTTGTAGTTTTCAAAAATGATTTCATTTTTGATGAGACGCTGAATAAAAGGAGTTTAATCGCCGGCAAACGAAAACCCGCGTTTCCCGTATATCCCGGAATAGGCCCGTATAGTCGAATGTATACAAAGAAAGTACCCAGGGTGTAAACTCATTTGCCGAACGATTTTTTAAATTATTTCTTCACTACTAAAACGCATGAGACTTGTAGTTTTCAAAAATGATTTCTTTTTTGATGAGACGCTGAATAAAAGGAGTTTAATCGCCGGCAAACGAAAACCCGCAATTTCCCGTAAATCCCGGACTCGGCCCGTATAGTCAAAAGTATACAAAAAAGTACCCAGGGACTAAACGCATTTCCCGAACGATTCTTTAAATTATTTTTTCACCACTAAAACGCATGAGATTTGTAGTTTTCAAAAATGATTTCATTTTTGATGAGACGCTGAATAAAAGGAGTTTAATCGCCGGCAAACGAAAACCCGCGATTTCCCGTATATCCCGGAATAGGCCCGTATAGTCGAATGTATACAAAGAAAGTACCCAGGGTGTAAACTCATTTCCCGAACGATTTTTTAAATTATTTTTTCATCACTAAAACGCATGAGACTTGTAGTTTTCAAAAATGATTTCATTTTTGATGAGACGCTGAATAAAAGGAGTTTAATCTCTGGCAAACGAAAACCCGCGATTTCCCGTAAATCCCGGACCCGGCCCGTATAGTCAAAAGTATACAAAAGAAAGTACGTAGGGAATAAACTCATTTCCCGAACAATTTTTTAAATTACTTCTTCACCACTAAAACGCATGAGACTTGTAGTTTTCAAAAACGATTTCATTCTTGATGAGACGCTGAATAAATGGAGTTTAATCGCCGGGAAACGAAAACCTGCGATTTGCCGTAAATCCCGGGCTTGACCCGTATAGTCGAATGTATACAAAGAAAGTAAACTGGGAGTAAACTCATTTCCCGAACGATTTTTTAAATTATTTTTTCACCACTAAAACGCATGAGACTTGTAGTTTTCAAAAATGATTTCGTTTTTGATGAGACGCTGAATAAAAGAAGTTTAATCGCCGGCCGACGAAAACCCGCGATTTCCCGTAAATCCCGGGCTTGGCCGTAAAGTCGATTGTATACAAAGAAAATACCCAGGGAGTAAACTCATTTGCCGAACGATTTTTTAAATTATTTCTTCACTACTAAAACGCATGAGACTTGTATTTTTCAAAAATGATTTCATTTTTGATGAGACGCTGAATAAAAGGAGTTTAATCTCCGGCAAACGAAAACCCGCGATTTCCCGTAAATCCCGGACCCGGCCCGTATAGTCAAAAGTATACAAAAGAAAGTACGTAGGGAATAAACTCATTTCCCGAACAATTTTTTAAATTACTTCTTCACCACTAAAACGCATGAGACTTGTAGTTTTCAAAAACGATTTCATTCTTGATGAGACGCTGAATAAATGGAGTTTAATCGCCGGGAAACGAAAACCTGCGATTTGCCGTAAATCCCGGGCTTGACCCGTATAGTCGAATGTATACAAAGAAAGTAAACTGGGAGTAAACTCATTTCCCGAACGATTTTTTAAATTATTTTTTCACCACTAAAACGCATGAGACTTGTAGTTTTCAAAAATGATTTCGTTTTTGATGAGACGCTGAATAAAAGAAGTTTAATCGCCGGCCGACGAAAACCCGCGATTTCCCGTAAATCCCGGGCTTGGCCGTAAAGTCGATTGTATACAAAGAAAATACCCAGGGAGTAAACTCATTTGCCGAACGATTTTTTAAATTATTTCTTCACTACTAAAACGCATGAGACTTGTATTTTTCAAAAATGATTTCTTTTTTGATAAGACGCTGAATAAAAAGAGTTTAATCGCCGGCAAATGAAAACCCGCAATTTCCCGTAAATCCCGGACTCGGCCCGTATAGTCAAAAGTATACAAAAAAGTACCCAGGGAGTAAACGCATTTCCCGAACGATTCTTTAAATTATTTTTTCACCACTAAAACGCATGAGATTTGTAGTTTTCAAAAATGATTTCATTTTTGATGAGACGCTGAATAAAAGGAGTTTAATCGCCGGCAAACGAAAACCCGCGATTTCCCGTATATCCCGGAATAGGCCCGTATAGTCGAATGTATACAAAGAAAGTACCCAGGGTGTAAACTCATTTCCCGAACGATTTTTTAAATTATTTTTTTACCACTAAAGCGCACGAGACTTGTAGTTTTTAAAAATGATTTCATTTTTGATGAGACGCTGAATAAAAGGAGTTTAATCTCCGGCAAACGAAAACCCGCGATTTCCCGTAAATCCCGGACCTAGCCCGTATAGTCAAAAGTATACAAAAGAAAGTACGCAGGGAGTAAACTCATTTCCCGAACGATTTTTTAAATTAATTTCTTACCACTAAAACGCATGAGACTTGTAGTTTTCAAAAACGATTTCATTCTTGATGAGACGCTGAATAAAAGGAGTTTAATCTCCGGCAGACGAAAACCCGCGATTTCCCGTAACTCCCAGATTCGGCCCGTATAGTCAAAAGTATACAAAGAAAGTACGCAGGGAGTAAACTCATTTCCCGAACGATTCTTTAAATTATTTTTCACCACTAAAACGCATGACACTTGTAGTTTTCAAAAATGATTTCATTCTTGATGAGACGCTGAATAAAAGGAGTTTAATCTCCGGCAAACGAAAAACCGCGATTTCCCGTAAATCCCAGATTCGGCCCGTATAGTCAAAAGTATACAAAGAAAGTACGCAGGGAGTAAAATTATTTCCCGAACGATTCTTTAAATTATTTTTCACCACTAAAACGCATGACACTTGTAGTTTTCAAAAATGATTTCCTTTTTGATGAGACACTGAATAAAAGAAGTTTAATTGCCGGGAAACGAAAACCCGCGATTTCCCGTATATCACGGACTAGGCCCGTACAGTGAAAAGTATACAAAGAAAGTACCCAGGGAGTAAACTCATTTTCCAAACGATTCTTTAAGTTATTTTTTCACCACTAAAACGCATGAGACTTTTAGTTTTCAAAAATGATTTCATTTTTGATGAGACGCTGAATAAAAGGAGATTAACCGCCGGCAAACGAAAACCCGGGAGTTCCCGTAAATCCCGGGATTGACCCGTATAGTCGAATGTATACAAAGATAGTTTTCAAAAATAATTTCATTTTTGATGAGACGCTGAATAAAAGGAGTTTAATCTCCGGCAAACGAAAACCCGGGATTTCCCGTAAATCCCAGACTCGGCCCGTATAGCCGAATGTATACAAAGAAAGTAAACTGGGAGTAAACTCATTTCCCAAACGATTTTTTAAATTAATTTTTTACCACTAAAACGCATAAGACTTGTAGTTTTCAAAAACGATTTCATTTTTGATGAGACGCTGAATAAAAGGAGTTTAATCGCCGGCAAACGAAAACCCGCGATTTCCCGTAAATACCGGGCTTGGCCGTATAGTCGAATGTATACAAAGAAAGTAAACTGGGAGTAAACTCATTTCCCGAACAATTTTTTAAATTATTTTTTCACCACTAAAACGCATGAGACTTTTGATGAGACGCTGAATAAGAGGAGTTTAATTGAAGGCAAACGAAAACCGGGAGTTACCGTAAATCCCGGGATTGACCCGTATAGTCGAATGTATACAAAGAAAGTAAACTGGGAGTAAACTCATTTCCCGAACGATTTTTTAAATTAATTTCTTACCACTAAAACGCATAAGAATTGTAGTTTTCAAAAACGATTTCATTCTTGATGAGACGCTGAATAAAAGGAGTTTAATCTCCGGCAAACGAAAACCCGCGATTTCCCGTAAATCCCAGACTCGGCCCGTATAGTCGAATGTATACAAAGAAAGTAAACTGGGAGTAACCTCATTTCCCGAACGATTTTTTAAATTAATTTCTTACCACTAAAACGCATGAGACTTGTAGTTTTCAAAAACAATTTCATTCTTGATGAGACGCTGAATAAAAGGAGTTTAATCTCCGGCAATCGAAAAACCGCGATTTCCCGTAAATCCCAGATTCGGCCCGTATAGTCGAATGTATAAAAAGAAAGTAAACTGGGAGTAAACTCATTTCCCGAACGAGTTTTTAAATTAATTTCTTACCACTAAAACGCATGAGACTTGTAGTTTTCAAAAACGATTTCATTCTTGATGAGACTCTGAATAAAAGGAGTTTAATCTTCGGAAATCGAAAACCCGCGATTTCCCGTAAATCCCAGATTCGGCCCGTATAGTCAAAAGTGTATAAAGAAAGTACGCAGGGAGTTAACTAACTTCCCGAACGATTCTTTAAATTATTTTTCACCACTAAAACGTATGACACTTGTCGTTTTCAAAAATGATTTCGTTTTTGATGAGACACTGAATAAAAGAAGTTTAATCGCCGGCAAACGAAAACCCGCGATTTTCCGTATATCACAGACTCGGCCCGTACAGTGAAAAGTATATAAAGAAAGTACCCAGGGAGTAAACTCATTTCCCAAACGATTCTTTAAATTATTTTTTCACCACTAAAACGCATGAGACTTTTAGTTTTCAAAAATAATTTCATTTTTGATGAAACGCTGAATAAAAGTAGTTTAATCGCCGGCAAACGAAAACCCGCGATTTGCCGTAAATCCCGGGCTTGACCCGTATAGTCGAATGTATACAAAGAAAGTAAACTGGGAGTAAACTCATTTCCCGAACGATTTTTTAAATTAATTTTTCACCACTAAAACGCATGAGACTTGTAGTTTTCAAAAATGATTTCATTTTTGATGAGACGCTGTATAAAAGGAGTTTAATCTGCGGCAAACGAAAACCTGCGATTTCCCGTAAATCCCGGGCTTGGCCGTAAAGTCGAATGTATACAAAGAAAATACCCAGGGAGTAAACTCATTTGCCGAACGATTTTTTAAATTATTTCTTCACTACTAAAACGCATGAGACTTGTAGTTTTCAAAAAGGATTTCATTTTTGATGAGACGCTGAATAAAAGGAGTTTAATCGCCGGCAAACGAAAACCCGCGTTTCCCGTATATCCCGGAATAGGCCCGTATAGTCGAATGTATACAAAGAAAGTACCCAGGGTGTAAACTCATTTCCCGAACGATTTTTTAAATTATTTTTTTACCACTAAAACGCATGAGACTTGTAGTTTTCAAAAATGATTTCATTTTTGATGAGACGCTGAATAAAAGGAGTTTAATCTCCGGCAAACGAAAACCCGCGATTTCCCGTAAATCCCGGACCTGGCCCGTATAGTCAAAAGTATACAAAAGAAAGTACGCAGGGAGTAAACTCATTTCCCGAACGATTTTTTAAATTATTTTTCACCACTAAAACGCATGACACTTGTAGTTTTCAAAAATGATTTCATTCTTGATGAGACGCTGAATAAAAGGAGTTTAATCTCCGGCAAACGAAAAACCGCGATTTCCCGTAAATCCCAGATTCGGCCCGTATAGTCAAAAGTATACAAAGAAAGTACGTAGGGAGTAAACTTATTTCCCGAACGATTCTTTAAATTATTTTTCACCACTAAAACGCATGACACTTGTAGTTTTCAAAAATGATTTCGTTTTTGATGAGACGTTGAATAAAACGAGTTTAATCGCCGGCCAACGAAAACCCGCGATTTCCCGTAAATCCCGGGCTTGGCCGTAAAGTCGAATGTATACAAAGAAAATACCCAGGGAGTAAACTCATTTGCCGAACGATTTTTTAAATTATTTCTTCACTACTAAAACGCATGAGACTTGTAATTTTAAAAAATGATTTCTTTTTTGATGAGACGCTGAATAAAAGGAGTTTAATCGCCGGCAAACGAAAACCCGCAATTTCCCGTAAATCCCGGACTCGGCCCGTATAGTCAAAAGTATACAAAGAAAGTACCCAGGGAGTAAACTCATTTCCCGAACGATTCTTTAAATTATTTTTTCACCACTAAAACGCATGAGATTTGTAGTTTTCAAAAATGATTTCATTTTTGATGAGACGCTGAATAAAAGGAGTTTAATCGCCGGCAAACAAAAACCCGCGTTTTCCGTATATCCCAGAATAGGCCCGTATAGTCGAATGTATACAAAGAAAGTACCCAGGGTGTAAACTCATTTGCCGAACAATTTTTTAAATTATTTCTTCACTACTAAAACGCATGAGACTTGTAGTTTTCAAAAATGATTTCTTTTTTGATGAGACGCTGAATAAAAGGAGTTTAATCGCCGGCAAACGAAAACCCGCAATTTCCCGTAAATCCCGGACTCGGCCCGTATAGTCAAAAGTATACAAAGAAAGTACCCAGGGAGTAAACGCATTTCCCGAACGATTCTTTAAATAATTTTTTCACCACTAAAACGCATGAGATTTGTAGTTTTCAAAAATGATATCATTTTTGATGAGACGCTGAATAAAAGAAGTTTAATCGCCGGCAAACGAAAACCCGCGATTTCCCGTATATCCCGGAATAGGCCCGTAAGTCGAATGTATACAAAGAAAGTACCCAGGGTGTAAACTCATTTCCCGAACGATTTTTTAAATTATTTTTTCATCACTAAAACGCATGAGACTTGTAGTTTTCAAAAATGATTTCATTTTTGATGAGACGCTGAATAAAAGGAGTTTAATCTCGGGCAAACGAAAACCCGCGATTTCCCGTAAATCCCGGACCCGGCCCGTATAGTCAAAAGTATACAAAAAAAAGTACGCAGGGAATAAACTCATTTCCCGAACAATTTTTTAAATTACTTCTTCACCACTAAAACGCATGAGACTTGTAGTTTTCAAAAACGATTTCATTCTTGATGAGACGCTGAATAAATGGAGTTTAATCGCCGGGAAACGAAAACCTGCGATTTGCCGTAAATCCCGGGCTTGACCTGTATAGTCGAATGTATACAAAGAAAGTAAACTGGGAGTAAACTCATTTCCCGAACGATTTTTTAAATTATTTTTTCACCACTAAAACGCATGAGACTTGTAGTTTTCAAAAATGATTTCGTTTTTGATGAGACGCCTAATAAAAGGAGTTTAATCGCCGGCCAACGAAAACCCGCGATTTCCCGTAAATCCCGGGCTTGGCCGTAAAGTCGAATGTATACAAAGAAAATACCCAGGGAGTAAACTCATTTGCCGAACGATTTTTTAAATTATTTCTTCACTACTAAAACGCATGAGACTTGTATTTTTCAAAAATGATTTCTTTTTTGATGAGACACTGAATAAAAGGAGTTTAATCGCCGGCAAACGAAAACCCGCAATTTCCCGTAAATCCCGGACTCGGCCCGTATAGTCAAAAGTATACAAAAAAGTACCCAGGGAGTAAACGCATTTCCCGAACGATTCTTTAAATTATTTTTTCACCACTAAAACGCATGAGATTTGTAGTTTTCAAAAATGATTTCATTTTTGATGAGACGCTGAATAAAAGGAGTTTAATCGCCGGCAAACGAAAACCCGCGATTTCCCGTATATCCCGGAATAGGCCCGTATAGTCGAATGTATACAAAGAAAGTACCCAGGGTGTAAACTCATTTCCCGAACGATTTTTTAAATTATTTTTTTACCACTAAAGCGCATGAGACTTGTAGTTTTTAAAAATGATTTCATTTTTGATGAGACGCTGAATAAAAGGAGTTTAATCTCCGGCAAACGAAAACCCGCGATTTCCCGTAAATCCCGGACCTGTCCCGTATAGTCAAAAGTATACAAAAGAAAGTACGCAGGGAGTAAACTCATTTCCCGAACGATTTTTTAAATTAATTTCTTACCACTAAAACGCATGAGACTTGTAGTTTTCAAAAACGATTTCATTCTTGATGAGACGCTGAATAAACGGAGTTTAATCTCCGGCAGACGAAAACCCGCGATTTCCCGTAACTCCCAGATTCGGCCCGTATAGTCAAAAGTATACAAAGAAAGTACGCAGGGAGTAAACTCATTTCCCGAACGATTCTTTAAATTATTTTTCACCACTAAAACGCATGACACTTGTAGTTTTCAAAAATGATTTCATTCTTGATGAGACGCTGAATAAAAGGAGTTTAATCTCCGGCAAACGAATAACCGCGATTTCCCGTAAATCCCAGATTCGGCCCGTATAGTCAAAAGTATACAAAGAAAGTACCCAGGGAGTAAACGCATTTCCCGAACGATTCTTTAAATTATTTTTTCACCACTAAAACGCATGAGATTTGTAGTTTTCAAAAATGATATCATTTTTGATGAGACGCTGAATAAAAGAAGTTTAATCGCCGGCAAACGAAAACCCGCGATTTCCCGTATATCCCGGAATAGGCCCGTATAGTCGAATGTATACAAAGAAAGTACCCAGGGTGTAAACTCATTTCCCGAACGATTTTTTAAATTATTTTTTCATCACTAAAACGCATGAGACTTGTAGTTTTCAAAAATGATTTCATTTTTGATGAGACGCTGAATAAAAGGAGTTTAATCTCCGGCAAACGAAAACCCGCGATTTCCCGTAAATCCCGGACCCGGCCCGTATAGTCAAAAGTATACAAAAGAAAGTACGCAGGGAATAAACTCATTTCCCGAACAATTTTTTAAATTACTTCTTCACCACTAAAACGCATGAGACTTGTAGTTTTCAAAAACGATTTCATTCTTGATGAGACGCTGAATAAATGGAGTTTAATCGCCGGGAAACGAAAACCTGCGATTTGCCGTAAATCCCGGGCTTGACCCGTATAGTCGAATGTATACAAAGAAAGTAAACTGGGAGTAAACTCATTTCCCGAACGATTTTTTAAATTATTTTTTCACCACTAAAACGCATGAGACTTGTAGTTTTCAAAAATGATTTCGTTTTTGATGAGACGCCTAATAAAAGGAATTTAATCGCCGGCCAACGAAAACCCGCGATTTCCCGTAAATCCCGGGCTTGGCCGTAAAGTCGAATGTATACAAAGAAAATACCCAGGGAGTAAACTCATTTGCCGAACGATTTTTTAAATTATTTTTTCACTACTAAAACGCATGAGACTTGTATTTTTCAAAAATGATTTCTTTTTTGATGAGACGCTGAATAAAAGGAGTTTAATCGCCGGCAAACGAAAACCCGCAATTTCCCGTAAATCCCGGACTCGGCCCGTATAGTCAAAAGTATACAAAAAAGTACCCAGGGAGTAAACGCATTTCCCGAACGATTCTTTAAATTATTTTTTCACCACTAAAACGCATGAGATTTGTAGTTTTCAAAAATGATTTCATTTTTGATGAGACGCTGAATAAAAGGAGTTTAATCGCCGGCAAACGAAAACCCGCGATTTCCCGTATATCCCGGAATAGGCCCGTATAGTCGAATGTATACAAAGAAAGTACCCAGGGTGTAAACTCATTTCCCGAACGATTTTTTAAATTATTTTTTTACCACTAAAGCGCATGAGACTTGTAGTTTTTAAAAATGATTTCATTTTTGATGAGACGCTGAATAAAAGGAGTTTAATCTCCGGCAAACGAAAACCCGCGATTTCCCGTAAATCCCGGACCTGGCCCGTATAGTCAAAAGTATACAAAAGAAAGTACGCAGGGAGTAAACTCATTTCCCGAACGATTTTTTAAATTAATTTCTTACCACTAAAACGCATGAGACTTGTAGTTTTCAAAAACGATTTCATTCTTGATGAGACGCTGAATAAAAGGAGTTTAATCTCCGGCAGACGAAAACCCGCGATTTCCCGTAACTCCCAGATTCGGCCCGTATAGTCAAAAGTATACAAAGAAAGTACGCAGGGAGTAAACTCATTTCCCGAACGATTCTTTAAATTATTTTTCACCACTAAAACGCATGACACTTGTAGTTTTCAAAAATGATTTCATTCTTGATGAGACGCTGAATAAAAGGAGTTTAATCTCCGGCAAACGAAAAACCGCGATTTCCCGTAAATCCCAGATTCGGCCCGTATAGTCAAAAGTATACAAAGAAAGTACGCAGGGAGTAAACTTATTTCCCGAACGATTCTTTAAATTATTTTTCACCACTAAAACGCATGACACTTGTAGTTTTCAAAAATGATTTCCTTTTTGATGAGACACTGAATAAGAGAAGTTTAATCGCCGGCAAACGAAAACCCGGGAGTTCCCGTAAATCCCGGGATAGACCCGTATAGTCGAATGTATACAAAGAAAGTAAACTGGGAGTAAACTCATTTCCCGAACGATTTTTTAAATTAATTTTTTACCACTAAAACGCATAAGACTTGTAGTTTTCAAAAACGATTTCATTCTTGATGAGACGCTGAATAAAAGGAGTTTAATCTCCGGTAAACGAAAACCCGCGATTTCCCGTAAATCCTAGACTCGGCCCGTATAGTCGAATGTATACAAAGAAAGTAAACTTGGAGTAAACTCATTTCCCGAACGATTTTTTAAATTAATTTCTTACCACTAAAACGCATGAGACTTGTAGTTTTCAAAAACGATTTCATTCTTGATGAGACGCTGCATAAAAGGAGTTTAATCTCCGGTAAACGAAAACCCGCGATTTCCCGTAACTCCCAGATTCGGCCCGTATAGTCAAAAGTATACAAAGAAAGTACGCAGGCAGTAAACTCATTTCCCGAACGATTTTTTAAATTATTTTTCACCACTAAAACGCATGACACTTGTAGTTTTCAAAAATGATTTCCTTTTTGATGAGACACTGAATAAAAGAAGTTTAATTGCCGGCAAACGAAAACCCGCGATTTCCCGTATATCACGGACTAGGCCCGTACAGTGAAAAGTATACAAAGAAAGTACCCAGGGAGTAAACTCATTTTCCAAACGATTCTTTAAGTTATTTTTTCACCACTAAAACGCATGAGACTTTTAGTTTTCAAAAATGATTTCATTTTTGATGAGACGCTGAATAAAAGGAGTTTAATTGCCGGCAAACGAAAACCCGCGATTTGCCGTAAATCGCGGGCTTGACCCGTATAGTCGAATGTATACAAAGAAAGTAAACTGGGAGTAAACTCATTTCCCGAACGATTTTTTAAATTAATTTTTTACCACTAAAACGCATAAGACTTGTAGTTTTCAAAAACGATTTCATTTTTGATGAGACGCTGAATAAAAGGAGTTTAATCGCCGGCAAACGAAAACCCGCAATTTTCCGTAAATCACGGACTCGGCCCGTATAGTCAAAAGTATACAAAGAAAGTACCCAGGGAGTAAACTCATTTCCCGAACGATTTTTAAATTATTTTGTCACCACTAAAACGCATGAAACTTGTAGTTTTCAAAAATGATTTCGTTTTTGATGAGACGCTGAATAAAAAGAGTTTAATCGCCGGCAAACAAAAACCCGCGATTTCCCGTAAATCCCGGGCTTGGCCGTATAGTCGAATGTATACAAAGAAAGTAAACTGGGAGTAAACTCATTTCCCGAACAATTTTTTAAATTATTTTTTCACCACTAAAACGCATGAGACTTGTAGTTTTCAAAAATGATTTCATTTTTGATGAGACGCTGAATAAAAGGAGATTAACCGCCGGCAAACGAAAACCCGGGAGTTCCCGTAAATCCCGGGATTGACCCGTATAGTCGAATGTATACAAAGATAGTTTTCAAAAATAATTTCATTTTTGATGAGACGCTGAATAAAAGGAGTTTAATCTCCGGCAAACGAAAACCCGGGATTTCCCGTAAATCCCAGACTCGGCCCGTATAGCCGAATGTATACAAAGAAAGTAAACTGGGAGTAAACTCATTTCCCAAACGATTTTTTAAATTAATTTTTTACCACTAAAACGCATAAGACTTGTAGTTTTCAAAAACGATTTCATTTTTGATGAGACGCTGAATAAAAGGAGTTTAATCGCCGGCAAACGAAAACCCGCAATTTCCCGTAAATCCCGGACTCGGCCCGTATAGTCAAAAGTATACAAAAAAGTACCCAGGGAGTAAACTCATTTCCCGAACGATTCTTTAAATTATTTTTTCACCACTAAAACGCATGAGACTTGTAGTTTTCAAAAACGATTTCATTCTTGATGAGACGCTGCATAAAAGGAGTTTAATCTCCGGTAAACGAAAACCCGCGATTTCCCGTAACTCCCAGATTCGGCCCGTATAGTCAAAAGTATACAAAGAAAGTACGCAGGCAGTAAACTCATTTCCCGAACGATTTTTTAAATTATTTTTCACCACTAAAACGCATGACACTTGTAGTTTTCAAAAATGATTTCCTTTTTGATGAGACACTGAATAAAAGAAGTTTAATTGCCGGCAAACGAAAACCCGCGATTTCCCGTATATCACGGACTAGGCCCGTACAGTGAAAAGTATACAAAGAAAGTACCCAGGGAGTAAACTCATTTTCCAAACGATTCTTTAAGTTATTTTTTCACCACTAAAACGCATGAGACTTTTAGTTTTCAAAAATGATTTCATTTTTGATGAGACGCTGAATAAAAGGAGTTTAATTGCCGGCAAACGAAAACCCGCGATTTGCCGTAAATCGCGGGCTTGACCCGTATAGTCGAATGTATACAAAGAAAGTAAACTGGGAGTAAACTCATTTCCCGAACGATTTTTTAAATTAATTTTTTACCACTAAAACGCATAAGACTTGTAGTTTTCAAAAACGATTTCATTTTTGATGAGACGCTGAATAAAAGGAGTTTAATCGCCGGCAAACGAAAACCCGCAATTTTCCGTAAATCACGGACTCGGCCCGTATAGTCAAAAGTATACAAAGAAAGTACCCAGGGAGTAAACTCATTTCCCGAACGATTTTTAAATTATTTTGTCACCACTAAAACGCATGAAACTTGTAGTTTTCAAAAATGATTTCGTTTTTGATGAGACGCTGAATAAAAAGAGTTTAATCGCCGGCAAACAAAAACCCGCGATTTCCCGTAAATCCCGGGCTTGGCCGTATAGTCGAATGTATACAAAGAAAGTAAACTGGGAGTAAACTCATTTCCCGAACAATTTTTTAAATTATTTTTTCACCACTAAAACGCATGAGACTTGTAGTTTTCAAAAATGATTTCATTTTTGATGAGACGCTGAATAAAAGGAGATTAACCGCCGGCAAACGAAAACCCGGGAGTTCCCGTAAATCCCGGGATTGACCCGTATAGTCGAATGTATACAAAGATAGTTTTCAAAAATAATTTCATTTTTGATGAGACGCTGAATAAAAGGAGTTTAATCTCCGGCAAACGAAAACCCGGGATTTCCCGTAAATCCCAGACTCGGCCCGTATAGCCGAATGTATACAAAGAAAGTAAACTGGGAGTAAACTCATTTCCCAAACGATTTTTTAAATTAATTTTTTACCACTAAAACGCATAAGACTTGTAGTTTTCAAAAACGATTTCATTTTTGATGAGACGCTGAATAAAAGGAGTTTAATCGCCGGCAAACGAAAACCCGCAATTTCCCGTAAATCCCGGACTCGGCCCGTATAGTCAAAAGTATACAAAAAAGTACCCAGGGAGTAAACTCATTTCCCGAACGATTCTTTAAATTATTTTTTCACCACTAAAACGCATGAGACTTGTAGTTTTCAAAAATGATTTCGTTTTTGATGAGACGCTGAATAAAAGGAGTTTAATCGCCGGCAAACGAAAACCCGCGATTTCCCGTAAATACCGGGCTTGGCCGTATAGTCGAATGTATACAAAGAAAGTAAACTGGGAGTAAACTCATTTCCCGAACAATCTTTTAAATTATTTTTTCACCACTAAAACGCATGAGACTTTTGATGAGACGCTGAATAAAAGGAGTTTAATTGAAGGCAAACGAAAACCGGGAGTTACCGTAAATCCCGGGATTGACCCGTATAGTCGAATGTATACAAAGAAAGTAAACTGGGAGTAAACTCATTTCCCGAACGATTTTTTAAATTAATTTCTTACCACTAAAACGCATAAGAATTGTAGTTTTCAAAAACGATTTCATTCTTGACGAGACGCTGAATAAAAGGAGTTTAATCTCCGGCAAACGAAAACCAGCGATTTCCCGTAAATCCCAGACTCGGCCCGTATAGTCGAATGTATACAAAGAAAGTAAACTGGGAGTAACCTCATTTCCCGAACGATTTTTTAAATTAATTTCTTACCACTAAAACGCATGAGACTTGTAGTTTTCAAAAACAATTTCATTCTTGATGAGACGCTGAATAAAAGGAGTTTAATCTCCGGCAATCGAAAACCCGAGATTTCCCGTAAATCCCAGATTCGGCCCGTATAGTCGAATGTATACAAAGAAAGTAAACTGGGAGTAAACTCATTTCCCGAACGAGTTTTTAAATTAATTTCTTACCACTAAAACGCATGATACTTGTAGTTTTCAAAAACGATTTCATTCTTGATGAGACTCTGAATAAAAGGAGTTTAATCTCCGGAAATCGAAAACCCGCGATTTCCCGTAAATCCCAGATTCGGCCCGTATAGTCAAAAGTGTACAAAGAAAGTACGCAGGGAGTTAACTCACTTCCCGAACGATTCTTTAAATTATTTTTCACCACTAAAACGTATGACACTTGTCGTTTTCAAAAATGATTTCGTTTTTGATGAGACACTGAATAAAAGAAGTTTAATCGCCGGCAAACGAAAACCCGCGATTTTCCGTATATCACGGACTCGGCCCGTACAGTGAAAAGTATACAAAGAAAGTACCCAGGGAGTAAACTCATTTCCCAAACGATTCTTTAAATTATTTTTTCACCACTAAAACGCATGAGACTTTTAGTTTTCAAAAATAATTTCATTTTTGATGAAACGCTGAATAAAAGTAGTTTAATTGCCGGCAAACGAAAACCCGCGATTTGCCGTAAATCCCGGGCTTGACCCGTATAGTCGAATGTATACAAAGAAAGTAAACTGGGAGTAAACTCATTTCCCGAACGATTTTTTAAATTAATTTTTTACCACTAAAACACATAAGACTTGTAGTTTTCAAAAACGATTTCGTTTTTTGATGAGACGCTGAATAAAAGGAGTTTAATCGCCGGCAAACGAAAACCCGCAATTTCCCGTAAATCCCGGACTCGGCTCGTATAGTCAAAAGTATACAAAGAAAGTACCCAGGGAGTAAACAAATTTCCCGAACGATTTTTTAAATTATTTTTTCACCACTAAAACGCATGAGACTTGTAGTTTTTAAAAATGATTTCATTTTTGATGAGACGCTGTATAAAAGGAGTTTAATCTGCGGCAAACGAAAACCCGCTATTTCCCGTAAATCCCGGGCTTGGCCGTATAGTCGAATGTACACAAAGAAAATACCCAGGGAGTAAACTCATTTCCCGAACGATTTTTTAAATTATTTCTTCACCACTAAGACGCATGAGACTTGTAGTTTTCAAAAATGATTTCATTTTTGATGAGACGCTGAATAAAACGAGTTTAATCGCCGGCAAACGAAAACCCGCGGTTTGCCGTAAATCCCGGGCTTGACCCGTATAGTCGAATGTATACAAAGAAAGTAAACTGGGAGTAAACTCATTTCCCGAACGATTTTTTAAATTATTTTTTCACCACTAAAACGCATGAGACTTGTAGTTTTTAAAAATGATTTCGTTTTTGATGAGACGCTGAAGAAAAGGAATTTAATCGCTGGCAAACGAAAACCCGCAATTTCCCGTAAATCCCAGACTCGGCCCGTATAGTCAAAAGTATACAAAGAAAGTACCCAGGGAGTAAACAAATTTCCCGAACGATTATTTAAATTATTTTTTCACCACTAAAACGCACGAGACTTGTAGTTTTCAAAAATGATTTCATTTTTGATGAGACGCTGAATAAAAGGAGTTTAATCGCCGGCAAACGAAAAACCGCGATTTCCCGTAAAACCGGGCTTGGCCGTATAGTCGAATGTATACAAAGAAAGTAAACTGGGAGTAAACTCATTTCCCGAACGATTTTTTAAATTATTTTTTCGCCACTAAAACGCATGAGACTTGTAGTTTTCAAAAATGATTTCATTTTTGATGAGACGCTGAATAAAAGGAGTTTAATCTGCGGCAAAGGAAAACCCGCGATTTCCCGTAAATCCCGGACCCGGCCAGTATAGTCAAAAGTATACAAAGAAATTACGCAGGGAGTAAACTCATTTCCCGAACGATTTTCTAAATTTTTTTTTCACCACTAAAACGCATGAGACTTGTAGTTTTCAAAAATGATTTCGTTTTTGATGAGACGCTGAATAAAAGGAGTTTAATCGCCGGCAAACGAAAACCCGCGATTTCCCGTAAATCCCGGGCTTGGCCGTATAGTCGAATGTACACAAAGAAAATACCCAGGAAGTAAACTCATTTCCCGAACGATTTTTTAAATTATTTTTTCACTACTAAAACGCATGAGACTTGTAATTTTCAAAAATGATTTCGTTTTTGATGAGACGCTGAATAAAAGGAGTTTAATCGCTGGCAAACGAAAACCCGCAATTTCCCGTAAATCCCAGACTCGGCCCGTATAGTCAAAAGTATACAAAGAAAGTACCCAGGGAGTAAACAAATTTCCCGAACGATTATTTAAATTATTTTTTCACCACTAAAACGCACGAGACTTGTAGTTTTCAAAAATGATTTCATTTTTGATGAGACGCTGAATAAAAGGAGTTTAATCGCCGGCAAACGAAAAACCGCGATTTCCCGTAAAACCGGGCTTGGCCGTATAGTCGAATGTATACAAAGAAAGTAAACTGGGAGTAAACTCATTTCCCGAACGATTTTTTAAATTATTTTTTCGCCACTAAAACGCATGAGACTTGTAGTTTTCAAAAATGATTTCATTTTTGATGAGACGCTGAATAAAAGGAGTTTAATCTGCGGCAAAGGAAAACCCGCGATTTCCCGTAAATCCCGGACCCGGCCAGTATAGTCAAAAGTATACAAAGAAATTACGCAGGGAGTAAACTCATTTCCCGAACGATTTTCTAAATTTTTTTTTCACCACTAAAACGCATGAGACTTGTAGTTTTCAAAAATGATTTCGTTTTTGATGAGACGCTGAATAAAAGGAGTTTAATCGCCGGCAAACGAAAACCCGCGATTTCCCGTAAATCCCGGGCTTGGCCGTATAGTCGAATGTACACAAAGAAAATACCCAGGGAGTAAACTCATTTCCCGAACGATTTTTTAAATTATTTTTTCACTACTAAAACGCATGAGACTTGTAATTTTCAAAAATGATTTCGTTTTTGATGAGACGCTGAATAAAAGGAGTTTAATCGCTGGCAAACGAAAACCCGCAATTTCCCGTAAATCCCAGACTCGGCCCGTATAGTCAAAAGTATACAAAGAAAGTACCCAGGGAGTAAACTCATTTCCCGAACGATTTTTTAAATTATTTCTTCACCACTAAAACGCATGAGACTTGTAGTTTTCAAAAATGATTTCGTTTTTGATGAGACGCTGAATAAAACGAGTTTAATCGCCGGCAAACGAAAAACCGCGATTTCCCGTAAATCCCGGGCTTGGCCGTATAGTCGAATGTATACAAAGAAAGTAAACTGGGAGTAAACTCATTTCCCGAACGATTTTTTAAATTATTTTTTCACTACTAAAACGCATGAGACTTGTAGTTTTCAAAAATGATTTCATTTTTGATGAGACGCTGAATAAAAGGAGTTTAATCTGCGGCAAAGGAAAACCCGCGATTTCCCGTTAATCCCGGCCCCGGCCCGTATAGTCAAAAGTATACAAAGAAAGTACGCAGGGAGTAAACTCATTTCCCGAACGATTCTTTAAATTATATTTTCACCACTAAAACGCATGAGACTTGTACTTTTCAAAAATGATTTAATTTTTATTGAGACGCTGAATAAAAGAAATTTAATCGCCGGTAAACGAAAACCCGCGATTTCCCGTAAATCCCGGGCTTGGCCCGTATAGTCAAATGCATACAAAGAAAGTACCCAGGGAGTAAACTCATTTCCCGAACGATTTTTTAAATTATTTTTTCACCACTAAAACGCATGAGACTTGTAGTTTTCAAAAATGATTTCGTTTTTGATGAGACGCTGAATAAAAGGAGTTTAATCGCCGGCAAACGAAAACCCGCGATTTCCCGTAAATCCCGGGCTTGGCCGTATAGTCGAATGTACACAAAGAAAATACCCAGGGAGTAAACTCATTTCCCGAACGATTTTTTAAATTATTTTTTCACTACTAAAACGCATGAGACTTGTAATTTTCAAAAATGATTTCGTTTTTGATGAGACGCTGAATAAAAGGAGTTTAATCGCTGGCAAACGAAAACCCGCAATTTCCCGTAAATCCCAGACTCGGCCCGTATAGTCAAAAGTATACAAAGAAAGTACCCAGGGAGTAAACTCATTTCCCGAACGATTTTTTAAATTATTTCTTCACCACTAAAACGCATGAGACTTGTAGTTTTCAAAAATGATTTCGTTTTTGATGAGACGCTGAATAAAACGAGTTTAATCGCCGGCAAACGAAAAACCGCGATTTCCCGTAAATCCCGGGCTTGGCCGTATAGTCGAATGTATACAAAGAAAGTAAACTGGGAGTAAACTCATTTCCCGAACGATTTTTTAAATTATTTTTTCACTACTAAAACGCATGAGACTTGTAGTTTTCAAAAATGATTTCATTTTTGATGAGACGCTGAATAAAAGGAGTTTAATCTGCGGCAAAGGAAAACCCGCGATTTCCCGTAAATCCCGGCCCCGGCCCGTATAGTCAAAAGTATACAAAGAAAGTACGCAGGGAGTAAACTCATTTCCCGAACGATTCTTTAAATTATATTTTCACCACTAAAACGCATGAGACTTGTACTTTTCAAAAATGATTTAATTTTTATTGAGACGCTGAATAAAAGAAATTTAATCGCCGGTAAACGAAAACCCGCGATTTCCCGTAAATCCCGGGCTTGGCCCGTATAGTCAAATGCATACAAAGAAAGTACCCAGGGAGTAAACTCATTTCCCGAACGATTTTTTAAATTATTTTTTCACCACTAAAACGCATGAGACTTGTAGTTTTCAAAAATGATTTCGTTTTTGATGAGACGCTGAATAAAAGGAGTTTAATCGCCCGCAAACGAAAACCCGCGATTTCCCGTAAATCCCGGGCTTGGCCGTATAGTCGAATGTATACAAAGAAAATACCCTGGCAGTAAACTCATTTCCCGAACGATTTTTTAAATTATTTCTTCACCACTAAAACGCATGAGACATGTAGTTTTCAAAAATGATTTCATTTTTGATGAGACTCTGAATAAAACGAGTTTAATCGCCGGCAAACGAAAACCCGCGTTTTGCCGTAAATCCCGGGCTTGACCCGTATAGTCGAATGCATACAAAGAACGTAAACTGGGAGTAAACTCATTTCCCGAACGATTTTTTAAATTATTTTTTCACCACTAAAACGCATGAGACTTGTAGTTTTCAAAAATGATTTCGTTTTTGATGAGACGCTGAATAAAAGGAGTTTAATCGCTGGCAAACGAAAACCCGCAATTTCCCGTAAATCCCAGACTCGGCCCGTATAGTCAAAAGTATACAAAGAAAGTACCCAGGGAGTAAACTCATTTCCCGAACGATTTTTTAAATTATTTCTTCACCACTAAAACGCATGAGACTTGTAGTTTTCAAAAATGATTTCGTTTTTGATGAGACGCTGAATAAAACGAGTTTAATCGCCGGCAAACGAAAAACCGCGATTTCCCGTAAATCCCGGGCTTGGCCGTATAGTCGAATGTATACAAAGAAAGTAAACTGGGAGTAAACTCATTTCCCGAACGATTTTTTAAATTATTTTTTCACTACTAAAACGCATGAGACTTGTAGTTTTCAAAAATGATTTCATTTTTGATGAGACGCTGAATAAAAGGAGTTTAATCTGCGGCAAAGGAAAACCCGCGATTTCCCGTAAATCCCGGCCCCGGCCCGTATAGTCAAAAGTATACAAAGAAAGTACGCAGGGAGTAAACTCATTTCCCGAACGATTCTTTAAATTATATTTTCACCACTAAAACGCATGAGACTTGTACTTTTCAAAAATGATTTAATTTTTATTGAGACGCTGAATAAAAGAAATTTAATCGCCGGTAAACGAAAACCCGCGATTTCCCGTAAATCCCGGGCTTGGCCCGTATAGTCAAATGCATACAAAGAAAGTACCCAGGGAGTAAACTCATTTCCCGAACGATTCTTTAAATTATTTTTTCACCACTAAAACGCATGAGACTTGTAGTTTTCAAAAATGATTTCGTTTTTGATGAGACGCTGAATAAAAGGAGTTTAATCGCCCGCAAACGAAAACCCGCGATTTCCCGTAAATCCCGGGCTTGGCCGTATAGTCGAATGTATACAAAGAAAATACCCTGGCAGTAAACTCATTTCCCGAACGATTTTTTAAATTATTTCTTCACCACTAAAACGCATGAGACATGTAGTTTTCAAAAATGATTTCATTTTTGATGAGACTCTGAATAAAACGAGTTTAATCGCCGGCAAACGAAAACCCGCGTTTTGCCGTAAATCCCGGGCTTGACCCGTATAGTCGAATGCATACAAAGAACGTAAACTGGGAGTAAACTCATTTCCCGAACGATTTTTTAAATTATTTTTTCACCACTAAAACGCATGAGACTTGTAGTTTTCAAAAATGATTTCGTTTTTGATGAGACGCTGAATAAAAGGAGTTTAATCGCTGGCAAACGAAAACCCGCAATTTCCCGTAAATCCCGGACTCGGCCCGTATAGTCAAAAGTATACAAAGAAAGTACCCAGGGAGTAAACTCATTTCCCGAACGATTTTTTAAATTATTTCTTCACCACTAAAACGCATGAGACTTGTAGTTTTCAAAAATGATTTCGTGTTTGATGAGACGCTGAATAAAACGAGTTTAATCGCCGGCAAACGAAAACCCGCGATTTGCCGTAAATCCCGGGCTTGACCCGTATAGTCGAATGTATACAAAGAAAGTAAACTGGAAGTAAACTCATTTCCCGAACGATTTTTTAAATTATTTTTTCACTACTAAAACGCATGAGACTTGTAGCTTTCAAAAATGACTTCATTTTTGATGAGACGCTGAATAAAAGGAGTTTAATCGCCGGCAAACGAAAACCCGCGATTTGCCGTAAATCCCGGGCTTGACCCGTATAGTTGAATGCATACAAAGAAAGTAAACTGGGAGTAAACTCATTTTCCGAACGATTTTTTAAATTAATTTTTTACCACTAAAACGCATAAGACTTGTAGTTTTCAAAAACGATTTCGTTTTTTGATGAGACGCTGAATAAAAGGAGTTTAATCGCCGGCAAACGAAAACCCGCAATTTCCCGTAAATCCCGAACTCGGCTCGTATAGTCAAAAGTATACAAAGAAAGTACCCAGGGAGTAAACTAATTTCCCGAACGATTATTTAAATTATTTTTTCACCACTAAAACGCACGAGACTTGTAGTTTTCAAAAATGATTTCATTTTTGATGAGACCCTGAATAAAAGGAGTTTAATCGCCGGCAAACGAAAAACTGCGATTTCCCGTAAATCCCGGGCTTGGCCGTATAGTCGAATGTATACAAAGAAAGTAAACTGGGAGTAAACTCTTTTCCCGAACGATTTTTTAAATTATTTTTTCACCACTAAAACGCATAAGACTTGTAGTTTTTAAAAATGATTTCATTTTTGATGAGACGCTGTATAAAAGGAGTTTAATCTGCGGCAAACGAAAACCCGCGATTTCCCGTAAATCCCGGGCTTGGCCGTATAGTCGAATGTACACAAAGAAAATACCCAGGGAGTAAACTCATTTCCCGAACGATTTTTTAAATTATTTCTTCACCACTAAGACGCATGAGACTTGTAGTTTTCAAAAATGATTTCATTTTTGATGAGACGCTGAATAAAACGAGTTTAATCGCCGGCAAACGAAAACCCGCGGTTTGCCGTAAATCCCGGGCTTGACCCGTATAGTCAAAAGTATACAAAGAAAGTACCCAGGGAGTAAACTCATTTCCCGAACGATTTTTTAAATTATTTCTTCACCACTAAAACGCATGAGACTTGTAGTTTTCAAAAATGATTTCGTGTTTGATGAGACGCTGAATAAAACGAGTTTAATCGCCGGCAAACGAAAACCCGCGATTTGCCGTAAATCCCGGGCTTGACCCGTATAGTCGAATGTATACAAAGAAAGTAAACTGGAAGTAAACTCATTTCCCGAACGATTTTTTAAATTATTTTTTCACTACTAAAACGCATGAGACTTGTAGTTTTCAAAAATGACTTCATTTTTGATGAGACGCTGAATAAAAGGAGTTTAATCGCCGGCAAACGAAAACCCGCGATTTGCCGTAAATCCCGGGCTTGACCCGTATAGTTGAATGCATACAAAGAAAGTAAACTGGGAGTAAACTCATTTTCCGAACGATTTTTTAAATTAATTTTTTACCACTAAAACGCATAAGACTTGTAGTTTTCAAAAACGATTTCGTTTTTTGATGAGACGCTGAATAAAAGGAGTTTAATCGCCGGCAAACGAAAACCCGCAATTTCCCGTAAATCCCGAACTCGGCTCGTATAGTCAAAAGTATACAAAGAAAGTACCCAGGGAGTAAACTAATTTCCCGAACGATTATTTAAATTATTTTTTCACCACTAAAACGCACGAGACTTGTAGTTTTCAAAAATGATTTCATTTTTGATGAGACCCTGAATAAAAGGAGTTTAATCGCCGGCAAACGAAAAACTGCGATTTCCCGTAAATCCCGGGCTTGGCCGTATAGTCGAATGTATACAAAGAAAGTAAACTGGGAGTAAACTCTTTTCCCGAACGATTTTTTAAATTATTTTTTCACCACTAAAACGCATAAGACTTGTAGTTTTTAAAAATGATTTCATTTTTGATGAGACGCTGTATAAAAGGAGTTTAATCTGCGGCAAACGAAAACCCGCGATTTCCCGTAAATCCCGGGCTTGGCCGTATAGTCGAATGTACACAAAGAAAATACCCAGGGAGTAAACTCATTTCCCGAACGATTTTTTAAATTATTTCTTCACCACTAAGACGCATGAGACTTGTAGTTTTCAAAAATGATTTCATTTTTGATGAGACGCTGAATAAAACGAGTTTAATCGCCGGCAAACGAAAACCCGCGGTTTGCCGTAAATCCCGGGCTTGACCCGTATAGTCGAATGTATACAAAGAAAGTAAACTGGGAGTAAACTCATTTCCCGAACGATTTTTTAAATTATTTTTTCACCACTAAAACGCATGAGACTTGTAGTTTTTAAAAATGATTTCGTTTTTGATGAGACGCTGAATAAAAGGAGTTTAATCGCTGGCAAACGAAAACCCGCAATTTCCCGTAAATCCCAGACTCGGCCCGTATAGTCAAAAGTATACAAAGAAAGTACCCAGGGAGTAAACAAATTTCCCGAACGATTATTTAAATTATTTTTTCACCACTAAAACGCACGAGACTTGTAGTTTTCAAAAATGATTTCATTTTTGATGAGACGCTGAATAAAAGGAGTTTAATCGCCGGCAAACGAAAAACCGCGATTTCCCGTAAATCCCGGGCTTGGCCGTATAGTCGAATGTATACAAAGAAAGTAAACTGGGAGTAAACTCATTTCCCGAACGATTTTTTAAATTATTTTTTCGCCACTAAAACGCATGAGACTTGTAGTTTTCAAAAATGATTTCATTTTTGATGAGACGCTGAATAAAAGGAGTTTAATCTGCGGCAAAGGAAAACCCGCGATTTCCCGTAAATCCCGGACCCGGCCAGTATAGTCAAAAGTATGCAAAGAAATTACGCAGGGAGTAAACTCATTTCCCGAACGATTTTTTAAATTTTTTTTTCACCACTAAAACGCATGAGACTTGTAGTTTTCAAAAATGATTTCGTTTTTGATGAGACGCTGAATAAAAGGAGTTTAATCGCCGGCAAACGAAAACCCGCGATTTCCCGTAAATCCCGGGCTTGGCCGTATAGTCGAATGTACACAAAGAAAATACCCAGGGAGTAAACTCATTTCCCGAACGATTTTTTAAATTATTTCTTCACCACTAAGACGCATGAGACTTGTAGTTTTCAAAAATGATTTCATTTTTGATGAGACGCTGAATAAAACGAGTTTAATCGCCGGCAAACGAAAACCCGCGGTTTGCCGTAAATCCCGGGCTTGACCCGTATAGTCGAATGTATACAAAGAAAGTAAACTGGGAGTAAACTCATTTCCCGAACGATTTTTTAAATTATTTTTTCACCACTAAAACGCATGAGACTTGTAATTTTCAAAAATGATTTCGTTTTTGATGAGACGCTGAATAAAAGGAGTTTAATCGCTGGCAAACGAAAACCCGCAATTTCCCGTAAATCCCAGACTCGGCCCGTATAGTCAAAAGTATACAAAGAAAGTACCCAGGGAGTAAACTCATTTCCCGAACGATTTTTTAAATTATTTCTTCACCACTAAAACGCATGAGACTTGTAGTTTTCAAAAATGATTTCGTTTTTGATGAGACGCTGAATAAAACGAGTTTAATCGCGGGCAAACGAAAAACCGCGATTTCCCGTAAATCCCGGGCTTGGCCGTATAGTCGAATGTATACAAAGAAAGTAAACTGGGAGTAAACTCATTTCCCGAACGATTTTTTAAATTATTTTTTCACTACTAAAACGCATGAGACTTGTAGTTTTCAAAAATGATTTCATTTTTGATGAGACGCTGAATAAAAGGAGTTTAATCTGCGGCAAAGGAAAACCCGCGATTTCCCGTAAATCCCGGTCCCGGCCCGTATAGTCAAAAGTATACAAAGAAAGTACGCAGGGAGTAAACTCATTTCCCGAACGATTCTTTAAATTATATTTTCACCACTAAAACGCATGAGACTTGTACTTTTCAAAAATGATTTAATTTTTATTGAGACGCTGAATAAAAGAAATTTAATCGCCGGTAAACGAAAACCCGCGATTTCCCGTAAATCCCGGGCTTGGCCCGTATAGTCAAATGCATACAAAGAAAGTACCCAGGGAGTAAACTCATTTCCCGAACGATTTTTTAAATTATTTTTTCACCACTAAAACGCATGAGACTTGTAGTTTTCAAAAATGATTTCGTTTTTGATGAGACGCTGAATAAAAGGAGTTTAATCTGCGGCAAAGGAAAACCCGCGATTTCCCGTAAATCCCGGACCCGGCCAGTATAGTCAAAAGTATGCAAAGAAATTACGCAGGGAGTAAACTCATTTCCCGAACGATTTTTTAAATTTTTTTTTCACCACTAAAACGCATGAGACTTGTAGTTTTCAAAAATGATTTCGTTTTTGATGAGACGCTGAATAAAAGGAGTTTAATCGCCGGCAAACGAAAACCCGCGATTTCCCGTAAATCCCGGGCTTGGCCGTATAGTCGAATGTACACAAAGAAAATACCCAGGGAGTAAACTCATTTCCCGAACGATTTTTTAAATTATTTCTTCACCACTAAGACGCATGAGACTTGTAGTTTTCAAAAATGATTTCATTTTTGATGAGACGCTGAATAAAACGAGTTTAATCGCCGGCAAACGAAAACCCGCGGTTTGCCGTAAATCCCGGGCTTGACCCGTATAGTCGAATGTATACAAAGAAAGTAAACTGGGAGTAAACTCATTTCCCGAACGATTTTTTAAATTATTTTTTCACCACTAAAACGCATGAGACTTGTAATTTTCAAAAATGATTTCGTTTTTGATGAGACGCTGAATAAAAGGAGTTTAATCGCTGGCAAACGAAAACCCGCAATTTCCCGTAAATCCCAGACTCGGCCCGTATAGTCAAAAGTATACAAAGAAAGTACCCAGGGAGTAAACTAATTTCCCGAACGATTTTTTAAATTATTTCTTCACCACTAAAACGCATGAGACTTGTAGTTTTCAAAAATGATTTCGTTTTTGATGAGACGCTGAATAAAACGAGTTTAATCGCGGGCAAACGAAAAACCGCGATTTCCCGTAAATCCCGGGCTTGGCCGTATAGTCGAATGTATACAAAGAAAGTAAACTGGGAGTAAACTCATTTCCCGAACGATTTTTTAAATTATTTTTTCACTACTAAAACGCATGAGACTTGTAGTTTTCAAAAATGATTTCATTTTTGATGAGACGCTGAATAAAAGGAGTTTAATCTGCGGCAAAGGAAAACCCGCGATTTCCCGTAAATCCCGGTCCCGGCCCGTATAGTCAAAAGTATACAAAGAAAGTACGCAGGGAGTAAACTCATTTCCCGAACGATTCTTTAAATTATATTTTCACCACTAAAACGCATGAGACTTGTACTTTTCAAAAATGATTTAATTTTTATTGAGACGCTGAATAAAAGAAATTTAATCGCCGGTAAACGAAAACCCGCGATTTCCCGTAAATCCCGGGCTTGGCCCGTATAGTCAAATGCATACAAAGAAAGTACCCAGGGAGTAAACTCATTTCCCGAACGATTTTTTAAATTATTTTTTCACCACTAAAACGCATGAGACTTGTAGTTTTCAAAAATGATTTCGTTTTTGATGAGACGCTGAATAAAAGGAGTTTAATCGCCCGCAAATGAAAACCCGCGATTTCCCGTAAATCCCGGGCTTGGCCGTATAGTCGAATGTATACAAAGAAAATACCCTGGCAGTAAACTCATTTCCCGAACGATTTTTTAAATTATTTCTTCACCACTAAAACGCATGAGACATGTAGTTTTCAAAAATGATTTCATTTTTGATGAGACTCTGAATAAAACGAGTTTAATCGCCGGCAAACGAAAACCCGCGTTTTGCCGTAAATCCCTGGCTTGACCCGTATAGTCAAATGCATACAAAGAACGTAAACTGGGAGTAAACTCATTTCCCGAACGATTTTTTAAATTATTTTTTCACCACTAAAACGCATGAGACTTGTAGTTTTCAAAAATGATTTCGTTTTTGATGAGACGCTGAATAAAAGGAGTTTAATCGCTGGCAAACGAAAACCCGCAATTTCCCGTAAATCCCGGACTCGGCCCGTATAGTCAAAAGTATACAAAGAAAGTACCCAGGGAGTAAACTCATTTCCCGAACGATTTTTTAAATTATTTCTTCACCACTAAAACGCATGAGACTTGTAGTTTTCAAAAATGATTTCGTGTTTGATGAGACGCTGAATAAAACGAGTTTAATCGCCGGCAAACGAAAACCCGCGATTTGCCGTAAATCCCGGGCTTGAACTGTATAGTCGAATGTATACAAAGAAAGTAAACTGGAAGTAAACTCATTTCCCGAACGATTTTTTAAATTATTTTTTCACTACTAAAACGCATGAGACTTGTAGTTTTCAAAAATGACTTCATTTTTGATGAGACGCTGAATAAAAGGAGTTTAATCGCCGGCAAACGAAAACCCGCGATTTGCCGTAAATCCCGGGCTTGACCCGTATAGTTGAATGCATACAAAGAAAGTAAACTGGGAGTAAACTCATTTTCCGAACGATTTTTTAAATTAATTTTTTACCACTAAAACGCATAAGACTTGTAGTTTTCAAAAACGATTTTGTTTTTTGATGAGACGCTGAATAAAAGGAGTTTAATCGCCGGCAAACGAAAACCCGCAATTTCCCGTAAATCCCGAGCTCGGCTCGTATAGTCAAAAGTATACAAAGAAAGTACCCAGGGAGTAAACTAATTTCCCGAACGATTATTTAAATTATTTTTTCACCACTAAAACGCACGAGACTTGTAGTTTTCAAAAATGATTTCATTTTTGATGAGACCCTGAATAAAAGGAGTTTAATCGCCGGCAAACGAAAAACCGCGATTTCCCGTAAATCCCGGGCTTGGCCGTATAGTTGAATGTATACAAAGAAAGTAAACTGGGAGTAAACTCATTTCCCGAACGATTTTTTAAATTAATTTTTTACCACTAAAACGCATAAGACTTGTAGTTTTCAAAAACGATTTCGTTTTTTGATGAGACGCTGAATAAAAGGAGTTTAATCGCCGGCAAACGAAAACCCGCAATTTCCCGTAAATCCCGGACTCGGCTCGTATAGTCAAAAGTATACAAAGAAAGTACCCAGGGAGTAAACTAATTTCCCGAACGATTATTAAAATTATTTTTTCACCACTAAAACGCACGAGACTTGTAGTTTTCAAAAATGATTTCATTTTCGATGAGACGCTGAATAAAAGGAGTTTAATCGCCGGCAAACGAAAAACCGCGATTTCCCGTAAATCCCGGGCTTGGCCGTATAGTCGAATGTATACAAAGAAAGTAAACTTGGAGTAAACTCATTTCCCGAACGATTTTTTAAATTAATTTCTTACCACTAAAACGCATAAGAATTGTAGTTTTCAAAAACGATTTCATTCTTGATGAGACGCTGAATAAAAGGAGTTTAATCTCCGGCAAACGAAAACCCACGATTTCCCGTAAATCCCAGACTCGGCCCGCATAGTCGAATGTATACAAAGAAAGTACGCAGGGAGTTAACTCACTTCCCGAACGATTCTTTAAATTTTTTTTCACCACTAAAACGTATGACACTTGTAGTTTTCAAAAATGATTTCGTTTTTGATGAGACACTGAATAAAAGAGGTTTAATCGCCTGCAAACGAAAACCCGCAATTTTCCGTATATCACGGACTCGGCCCGTACAGTGAAAAGTATACAAAGAAAGTACCCAGGGAGTAAACTCATTTCCCAAACGATTCTTTAAATTATTTTTTCACCACTAAAACGCATGAGACTTTTAGTTTTCAAAAATAATTTCATTTTTGATGAGACGCTGAATAAAAGGAGTTTAATCGCCGGCAAACGAAAACCCGCGATTTGCCGTAAATCCCGGGCTTGACCCGTATAGTTGAATGTATACAAAGAAAGTAAACTGGGAGTAAACTCATTTCCCGAAGGATTTTTTAAATTAATTTTCTACCACTAAAACGCATAAGACTTGTCGTTTTCAAAAACGATTTCCTTTTTTTGATGAGACGCTGAATAAAAGGAGTTTAATCTGCGGCAAAGGAAAACCCGCGATTTCCCGTAAATCCCGGCCCCGGCCCGTATAGTCAAAAGTATACAAAGAAAGTACGCAGGGAGTAAACTCATTTCCCGAACGATTCTTTAAATTATATTTTCACCACTAAAACGCATGAGACTTGTACTTTTCAAAAATGATTTAATTTTTATTGAGACGCTGAATAAAAGAAATTTAATCGCCGGTAAACGAAAACCCGCGATTTCCCGTAAATCCCGGGCTTGGCCCGTATAGTCCAATGCATACAAAGAAAGTACCCAGGGAGTAAACTCATTTTCCGAACGATTTTTTAAATTATTTTTTCACCACTAAAACGCATGAGACTTGTAGTTTTCAAAAATGATTTCGTTTTTGATGAGACGCTGAATAAAAGGAGTTTAATCGCCCGCAAACGAAAACCCGCGATTTCCCGTAAATCCCGGGCTTGGCCGTATAGTCGAATGTATACAAAGAAAATACCCAGGCAGTAAACTCATTTCCCGAACGATTTTTTAAATTATTTCTTCACCACTAAAACGCATGAGACATGTAGTTTTCAAAAATGATTTCATTTTTGATGAGACTCTGAATAAAACGAGTTTAATCGCCGGCAAACGAAAACCCGCGTTTTGCCGTAAATCCCGGGCTTGACCCGTATAGTCGAATGCATACAAAGAACGTAAACTGGGAGTAAACTCATTTCCCGAACGATTTTTTAAATTATTTTTTCACCACTAAAACGCATGAGACTTGTAGTTTTCAAAAATGATTTCGTTTTTGATGAGACGCTGAATAAAAGGAGTTTAATCGCTGGCAAACGAAAACCCGCAATTTCCCGTAAATCCCGGACTCGGCCCGTATAGTCAAAAGTATACAAAGAAAGTACCCAGGGAGTAAACTCATTTCCCGAACGATTTTTTAAATTATTTCTTCACCACTAAAACGCATGAGACTTGTAGTTTTCAAAAATGATTTCGTGTTTGATGAGACGCTGAATAAAACGAGTTTAATCGCCGGCAAACGAAAACCCGCGATTTGCCGTAAATCCCGGGCTTGACCCGTATAGTTGAATGCATACAAAGAAAGTAAACTGGGAGTAAACTCATTTTCCGAACGATTTTTTAAATTAATTTTTTACCACTAAAACGCATAAGACTTGTAGTTTTCAAAAACGATTTCGTTTTTTGATGAGACGCTGAATAAAAGGAGTTTAATCGCCGGCAAACGAAAACCCGCAATTTCCCGTAAATCCCGGACTCGGCTCGTATAGTCAAAAGTATACAAAGAAAGTACCCAGGGAGTAAACTAATTTCCCGAACGATTATTAAAATTATTTTTTCACCACTAAAACGCACGAGACTTGTAGTTTTCAAAAATGATTTCATTTTCGATGAGACGCTGAATAAAAGGAGTTTAATCGCCGGCAAACGAAAAACCGCGATTTCCCGTAAATCCCGGGCTTGGCCGTATAGTCGAATGTATACAAAGAAAGTAAACTTGGAGTAAACTCATTTCCCGAACGATTTTTTAAATTAATTTCTTACCACTAAAACGCATAAGAATTGTAGTTTTCAAAAACGATTTCATTCTTGATGAGACGCTGAATAAAAGGAGTTTAATCTCCGGCAAACGAAAACCCACGATTTCCCGTAAATCCCAGACTCGGCCCGCATAGTCGAATGTATACAAAGAAAGTACGCAGGGAGTTAACTCACTTCCCGAACGATTCTTTAAATTTTTTTTCACCACTAAAACGTATGACACTTGTAGTTTTCAAAAATGATTTCGTTTTTGATGAGACACTGAATAAAAGAGGTTTAATCGCCTGCAAACGAAAACCCGCAATTTTCCGTATATCACGGACTCGGCCCGTACAGTGAAAAGTATACAAAGAAAGTACCCAGGGAGTAAACTCATTTCCCAAACGATTCTTTAAATTATTTTTTCACCACTAAAACGCATGAGACTTTTAGTTTTCAAAAATAATTTCATTTTTGATGAGACGCTGAATAAAAGGAGTTTAATCGCCGGCAAACGAAAACCCGCGATTTGCCGTAAATCCCGGGCTTGACCCGTATAGTTGAATGTATACAAAGAAAGTAAACTGGGAGTAAACTCATTTCCCGAAGGATTTTTTAAATTAATTTTCTACCACTAAAACGCATAAGACTTGTCGTTTTCAAAAACGATTTCGTTTTTTGATGAGACGCTGAATAAAAGGAGTTTAATCTGCGGCAAAGGAAAACCCGCGATTTCCCGTAAATCCCGGCCCCGGCCCGTATAGTCAAAAGTATACAAAGAAAGTACGCAGGGAGTAAACTCATTTCCCGAACGATTCTTTAAATTATATTTTCACCACTAAAACGCATGAGACTTGTACTTTTCAAAAATGATTTAATTTTTATTGAGACGCTGAATAAAAGAAATTTAATCGCCGGTAAACGAAAACCCGCGATTTCCCGTAAATCCCGGGCTTGGCCCGTATAGTCAAATGCATACAAAGAAAGTACCCAGGGAGTAAACTCATTTTCCGAACGATTTTTTAAATTATTTTTTCACCACTAAAACGCATGAGACTTGTAGTTTTCAAAAATGATTTCGTTTTTGATGAGACGCTGAATAAAAGGAGTTTAATCGCCCGCAAACGAAAACCCGCGATTTCCCGTAAATCCCGGGCTTGGCCGTATAGTCGAATGTATACAAAGAAAATACCCAGGCAGTAAACTCATTTCCCGAACGATTTTTTAAATTATTTCTTCACCACTAAAACGCATGAGACATGTAGTTTTCAAAAATGATTTCATTTTTGATGAGACTCTGAATAAAACGAGTTTAATCGCCGGCAAACGAAAACCCGCGTTTTGCCGTAAATCCCGGGCTTGACCCGTATAGTCGAATGCATACAAAGAACGTAAACTGGGAGTAAACTCATTTCCCGAACGATTTTTTAAATTATTTTTTCACCACTAAAACGCATGAGACTTGTAGTTTTCAAAAATGATTTCGTTTTTGATGAGACGCTGAATAAAAGGAGTTTAATCGCTGGCAAACGAAAACCCGCAATTTCCCGTAAATCCCGGACTCGGCCCGTATAGTCAAAAGTATACAAAGAAAGTACCCAGGGAGTAAACTCATTTCCCGAACGATTTTTTAAATTATTTCTTCACCACTAAAACGCATGAGACTTGTAGTTTTCAAAAATGATTTCGTGTTTGATGAGACGCTGAATAAAACGAGTTTAATCGCCGGCAAACGAAAACCCGCGATTTGCCGTAAATCCCGGGCTTGACCCGTATAGTTGAATGCATACAAAAAAAGTAAACTGGGAGTAAACTCATTTTCCGAACGATTTTTTAAATTAATTTTTTACCACTAAAACGCATAAGACTTGTAGTTTTCAAAAACGATTTCGTTTTTTGATGAGACGCTGAATAAAAGGAGTTTAATCGCCGGCAAACGAAAACCCGCAATTTCCCGTAAATCCCGAACTCGGCTCGTATAGTCAAAAGTATACAAAGAAAGTACCCAGGGAGTAAACTAATTTCCCGAACGATTATTTAAATTATTTTTTCACCACTAAAACGCACGAGACTTGTAGTTTTCAGAAATGATTTCATTTTTGATGAGACCCTGAATAAAAGGAGTTTAATCGCCGGCAAACGAAAAACCGCGATTTCCCGTAAATCCCGGGCTTGGCCGTATAGTTGAATGTATACAAAGAAAGTAAACTGGGAGTAAACTCATTTTCCGAACGATTTTTTAAATTATTTTTTCACCACTAAAACGCATGAGACTTGTAGTTTTCAAAAATGATTTCGTTTTTGATGAGACGCTGAATAAAAGGAGTTTAATCGCCCGCAAACGAAAACCCGCGATTTCCCGTAAATCCCGGGCTTGGCCGTATAGTCGAATGTATACAAAGAAAATACCCAGGCAGTAAACTCATTTCCCGAACGATTTTTTAAATTATTTCTTCACCACTAAAACGCATGAGACATGTAGTTTTCAAAAATGATTTCATTTTTGATGAGACTCTGAATAAAACGAGTTTAATCGCCGGCAAACGAAAACCCGCGTTTTGCCGTAAATCCCGGGCTTGACCCGTATAGTCGAATGCATACAAAGAACGTAAACTGGGAGTAAACTCATTTCCCGAACGATTTTTTAAATTATTTTTTCACCACTAAAACGCATGAGACTTGTAGTTTTCAAAAATGATTTCGTTTTTGATGAGACGCTGAATAAAAGGAGTTTAATCGCTGGCAAACGAAAACCCGCAATTTCCCGTAAATCCCGGACTCGGCCCGTATAGTCAAAAGTATACAAAGAAAGTACCCAGGGAGTAAACTCATTTCCCGAACGATTTTTTAAATTATTTCTTCACCACTAAAACGCATGAGACTTGTAGTTTTCAAAAATGATTTCGTGTTTGATGAGACGCTGAATAAAACGAGTTTAATCGCCGGCAAACGAAAACCCGCGATTTGCCGTAAATCCCGGGCTTGACCCGTATAGTTGAATGCATACAAAAAAAGTAAACTGGGAGTAAACTCATTTTCCGAACGATTTTTTAAATTAATTTTTTACCACTAAAACGCATAAGACTTGTAGTTTTCAAAAACGATTTCGTTTTTTGATGAGACGCTGAATAAAAGGAGTTTAATCGCCGGCAAACGAAAACCCGCAATTTCCCGTAAATCCCGAACTCGGCTCGTATAGTCAAAAGTATACAAAGAAAGTACCCAGGGAGTAAACTAATTTCCCGAACGATTATTTAAATTATTTTTTCACCACTAAAACGCACGAGACTTGTAGTTTTCAGAAATGATTTCATTTTTGATGAGACCCTGAATAAAAGGAGTTTAATCGCCGGCAAACGAAAAACCGCGATTTCCCGTAAATCCCGGGCTTGGCCGTATAGTTGAATGTATACAAAGAAAGTAAACTGGGAGTAAACTCATTTCCCGAACGATTTTTTAAATTAATTTTTTACCACTAAAACGCATAAGACTTGTAGTTTTCAAAAACGATTTCGTTTTTTGATGAGACGCTGAATAAAAGGAGTTTAATCGCCGGCAAACGAAAACCCGCAATTTCCCGTAAATCCCGGACTCGGCTCGTATAGTCAAAAGTATACAAAGAAAGTACCCAGGGAGTAAACTAATTTCCCGAACGATTATTAAAATTATTTTTTCACCACTAAAACGCACGAGACTTGTAGTTTTCAAAAATGATTTCATTTTCGATGAGACGCTGAATAAAAGGAGTTTAATCGCCGGCAAACGAAAAACCGCGATTTCCCGTAAATCCCGCGCTTGGCCGTATAGTCGAATGTATACAAAGAAAGTAAACTTGGAGTAAACTCATTTCCCGAACGATTTTTTAAATTAATTTCTTACCACTAAAACGCATAAGAATTGTAGTTTTCAAAAACGATTTCATTCTTGATGAGACGCTGAATAAAAGGAGTTTAATCTCCGGCAAACGAAAACCCGCGATTTCCCGTAAATCCCAGACTCGGCCCGCATAGTCGAATGTATACAAAGAAAGTACGCAGGGAGTTAACTCACTTCCCGAACGATTCTTTAAATTTTTTTTCACCACTAAAACGTATGACACTTGTATTTTTCAAAAATGATTTCGTTTTTGATGAGACACTGAATAAAAGAGGTTTAATCGCCTGCAAACGAAAACCCGCAATTTTCCGTATATCACGGACTCGGCCCGTACAGTGAAAAGTATACAAAGAAAGTACCCAGGGAGTAAACTCATTTCCCAAACGATTCTTTAAATTATTTTTTCACCACTAAAACGCATGAGACTTTTAGTTTTCAAGAACGATTTCGTTTTTTGATGAGCCGCTGAATAAAAGGAGTTTAATCGCCGGCAAACGAAAACCCGCAATTTCCCGTAAATCCCGGACTCGGCTCGTATAGGCAAAAGTATACAAAGAAAGTACCCAGGGAGTAAACTAATTTCCCGAACGATTATTTAAATTATTTTTTCACCACTAGAACGCACGAGACTTGTAGTTTTCAAAAATGATTTCATTTTTGATGAGACGCTGAATAAAAGGAGTTTAATCGCCGGCAAACGAAAAACCGCGATTTCCCGTAAATCCCGGGCTTGGCCGTATAGTCGAATGTATACAAAGAAATTAAACTGGGAGTAAACTCATTTCCCGAACGATTTTTTAAATTAATTTTTTACCACTAAAACGCATAAGACTTGTCGTTTTCAAAAACGATTTCGTTTTTTGATGAGCCGCTGAATAAAAGGAGTTTAATCGCCGGCAAACGGAAACCCGCAATTTCCCGTAAATCCCGGACTCGGCTCGTATAGTCAAAAGTATACAAAGAAAGTACCCAGGGAGTAAACTAATTTCCCGAACGATTATTTAAATTATTTTTTCACCACTAAAACGCACGAGACTTGTAGTTTTCAAAAATGATTTCATTTTTGATGAGACGCTGAATAAAAGGAGTTTAATCGCCGGCAAACGAAAAACCGCGATTTCCCGTAAATCCCGGGCTTGGCCGTATAGTCGAATGTATACAAAGAAAGTAAACTGGGAGTAAACTCATTTCCCGAACGATTTTTTAAATTATTTTTCACCACTAAAACGCATGAGACTTGTAGTTTTCAAAAATGATTTCATTTTTGATGAGACGCTGAATAAAAGGAGTTTAATCTGCGGCAAAGGAAAACCCGCGATTTCCCGTAAATCCCTGACCCGGCCTGTATAGTCAAAAGTATACAAAGAAATTACGCAGGGAGTAAACTCATTTCCCGAACGATTTTTTAAATTATTTTTTCACCACTAAAACGCATGAGACTTGTAGTTTTCAAAAATGATTTCGTTTTTGATGAGACGCTGAATAAAAGGAGTTTAATCGCCGGCAAACGAAAACCCGCGATTTCCCGTAAATCCCGGGCTTGGCCGTATAGTCGAATGTATACAAAGAAAATACCCAGGGAGTAAACTCATTTCCCGAACGATTTTTTAAATTATTTCTTCACCACTAAGACGCATGAGACTTGTAGTTTTCAAAAAGGATTTCATTTTTGATGAGACGCTGAACAAAACGAGTTTAATCGCCGGCAAACGAAATCCCGCGGTTTGCCGTAAATCCCAGGCTTGACCCGTATAGTCGATTGTATACAAAGAAAGTAAACTGGAAGTATACTCATTTCCCAAACGATTTTTTAAATTATTTTTTCACCACTAAAACGCATGAGACTTGTAGTTTTTAATAATGATTTCATTTTTGATGAGACGCTGAATAAAAGGAGTTTAATCGCTGGCAAACGAAAACCCGCAATTTCCCGTAAATCCCGGACTCGGCCCGTATAGTCAAAAGTATACAAAGAAAGTACCCAGGGAGTAAACTCATTTCCCGAACGATTTTTTAAATTATTTCTTCACCACTAAAACGCATGAGACTTGTAGTTTTCAAAAATGATTTCGGTTTTGATGAGACGCTGAATAAAACGAGTTTAATCGCCAACAAACGAAAACCCGCGATTTGCCGTAAATCCCGGGCTTGACCCGTGTAGTCGAATGTATACAAAGAAAGTAAACTAGGAGTAAACTCATTTCCCGAACGATTTTTTAAATTATTTTTTCACCACTAAAACGCATGAGACTTGTAGTTTTCAAAAATGATTTCATTTTTGATGAGACGCTGCATAAAAGGAGTTTAATCGCCGGCAAACGAAAACCCGCGATTTCCCGTATATCCCGGAATCGACCCGTATAGTCGAATGTATACAAGGAAAGTACCCAGGGAGTAAACTCATTTCCCGAACGATTTTTTAAATTAATTTTTCACCACTAAAACGCATGAGACTTGTAGTTTTCAAAAATAATTTCATTTTTGATGAGACGCTGAATAAAAGGAGTTTAATCTCCGGCAAAGGAAAACTCGCGATTTCCCGTAAATCCCGGACTCGGCCCGTATAGTCAAAAGTATACAAAGAAAGTACCCAGGAAGTAAACTTATTTCCCGAACGATTCTTTAAATTATTTTTTCACCACTAAAACGCACGAGACTTGTAGTTTTCAAAAATGATTTCATTTTTGATGAGACGCTGAATAAAAGGAGTGTAATCGCCGGCAAACGAAAAACTGCGATTTCCCGTAAATCCCGGGCTGGGCCGTATAGTCGAATGTATACAAAGAAAGTAAACTGGGAGTAAACTCATTTCCCGAACGATTTTTTAAATTATTTTTTCACCACTAAAACGCATGAGACTTGTAGTTTTCAAAAATGATTTCATTTTTGGTGAGACGCTGAATAAAAGGAGTTTAATCTGCGGCAAAGGAAAACCCGCGATTTCCCGTAAATCCCGGACCCGGCCCGTATAGTCAAAAGTATACAAAGAAAGTACGCAGGGAGTAAACTCATTTCCCGAACGATTCTTTAAATTATATTTTCACCACTAAAACGCATGAGACTTGTACTTTTCAAAAATGATTTAATTTTTATTGAGACGCTGAATAAAAGAAATTTAATCGCCGGTAAACGAAAACCCGCGATTTCCCGTAAATCCCGGGCTTGGTCCGTATAGTCAAATGTATACAAAGAAAGTACCCAGGGAGTAAACTCATTTCCCGAACGATTTTTTAAATTATTTTTTCACCACTAAAACGCATGAGACTTGTAGTTTTCAAAAATGATTTCATTTTTGATGAGACGCTGAATAAAAGGAGTTTAATCGCCGGCAAACGAAAACCCGCGATTTCCTGTATATCCCGGAATCGGCCCGTATAGTCGAATGTATACAAGGAAAGTACCCAGGGAGTAAACTCATTTCCCGAACGATTTTTTAAATTAATTTTTCACCACTAAAACGCATGAGACTTGTAGTTTTCAAAAATGATTTCATTTTTGATGAGACGCTGAATAAAAGGAGTTTAATCGCCGGCAAACGAAAAACCGCGATTTCCCGTAAATCCCGGGCTTGGCCGTATAGTCAAATGTATACAAAGAAAGTAAACTGGGAGTAAACTCATTTCCCGAACGATTTTTTAAATTATTTTTTCACCACTAAAACGCATAAGACTTGTAGTTTTTAAAAATGATTTCATTTTTGATGAGACGCTGAATAAAAGGAGTTTAATCTGCGGCAAAGGAAAACCCGCGATTTCCCGTAAATCACGGACCCGGCCCGTATAGTCAAAAGTATACAAAGAAAGTACGCAGGGAGTAAACTCATTTCCCAAACGATTCTTTAAATTATATTTTCACCACTAAAACGCATGAGACTTGTACTTTTCAAAAATGATTTAATTTTTATTGAGACGCTGAATAAAAGAATTTTAATCGCCGGTAAATGAAAACCCGCGATTTCCCGTTAATCCCGGGCTTGGCCCGTATAGTCAAATGTATGCAAAGAAAGTACCCAGGGAGTAAACTCATTTCCCGAACGATTTTTTAAATTATTTTTTCACCACTAAAACGCATGAGACTTGTAGTTTTCAAAAATGATTTCGTTTTTGTTGAGACGCTGAATAAAAGGAGTTTAATCGCCGGCAAACGAAAACCCGCGATTTCCCGTAAATCCCGGGCTTGGTCGTATAGTCGAATGTATACAAAGAAAATACCCAGGGAGTAAACTCATTTCCCGAACGATTTTTTAAATTATTTCTTCAGCACTAAAACGCATGAGATTGTACTTTTCAAAAATGATTTAATTTTTATTGAGACGCTGAATAAAAGAAATTTAATCGCCGGTAAACGAAAACCCGCGATTTCCCGTAAATCCCGGGCTTGGCCCGTATAGTCAAATGTATACAAAGAAGTACCCAGGGAGTAAACTCATTTCCCGAACGATTTTTTGAATTATTTTTTCACCACTAAAACGCATGAGACTTTTAGTTTTCAAAAATGATTTCGTTTTTGATGAGACGCTGAATAAAAGGAGTTTAATCGCCGGCAAACGAAAACCCGCGATTTCCCGTAAATCCCGGGCTTGGCCGTATAGTCGAATGTATACAAAGAAAATACCCAGGGAGTAAACTCATTTCCCGAACGATTTTTTAAATTATTTCTTCACCACTAAAACGCATGAGATTGTACTTTTCAAAAATGATTTAATTTTTATTGAGACGCTGAATAAAAGAAATTTAATCGACGGTAAACGAAAACCCGCGATTTCCCGTAAATCCCGGGCTTGGCCCGTATAGTCAAATGTATACAAAGAAAGTACCCAGGGAGTAAACTCATTTCCCGAACGATTTTTTAAATTATTTTTTCACCACTAAAACGCATGAGACTTTTAGTTTTCAAAAATGATTTCGTTTTTGATGAGACGCTGAATAAAAGGAGTTTAATCGCCGGCAAACGAAAACCCGCGATTTCCCGTAAATCCCGGGCTTGGCCGTATAGTCGAATGTATACAAAGAAAATACCCAGGGAGTAAACTCATTTCCCGAACGATTTTTTAAATTATTTCTTCACCACTAAAACGCATGAGACTTGTAGTTTTCAAAAATGATTTCATTTTTGATGAGACGCTGAATAAAACGAGTTTAATCGCCGGCAAACGAAAACCCGCGGTTTGCCGTAAATCCCGGGTTTGACCGTATAGTCGAATGTATACAAAGAAAGTAAACTGGGAGTAAACTCATTTCCCGAACGATTTTTTAAATTATTTTTTCACCACTAAAACGCATGAGACTTGTAGTTTTCAAAAATGATTTCGTTTTTGATGTGACGCTGAATAAAAGGAGTTTAATCGCTGGCAAACGAAAACCCGCAATTTCCCGTAAATCCCGGACTCGGCCCGTATAGTCAAAAGTATACAAAGAAAGTACCCAGGGAGTAAACTCATTTCCCGAACGATTTTTTAAATTATTTCTTCAGCACTAAAACGCATGAGATTGTACTTTTCAAAAATGATTTAATTTTTATTGAGACGCTGAATAAAAGAAATTTAATCGCCGGTAAACGAAAACCCGCGATTTCCCGTAAATCCCGGGCTTGGCCCGTATAGTCAAATGTATACAAAGAAAGTACCCAGGGAGTAAACTCATTTCCCGAACGATTTTTTGAATTATTTTTTCACCACTAAAACGCATGAGACTTTTAGTTTTCAAAAATGATTTCGTTTTTGATGAGACGCTGAATAAAAGGAGTTTAATCGCCGGCAAACGAAAACCCGCGATTTCCCGTAAATCCCGGGCTTGGCCGTATAGTCGAATGTATACAAAGAAAATACCCAGGGAGTAAACTCATTTCCCGAACGATTTTTTAAATTATTTCTTCACCACTAAAACGCATGAGACTTGTAGTTTTCAAAAATGATTTCATTTTTGATGAGACGCTGAATAAAAGGAGTTTAATCTGCGGCAAAGGAAAACCCGCGATTTCCCGTAAATCCCGGACCCGGCCCGTATAGTCTAAAGTATACAAAGAAAGTACGCAGGGAGTAAACTCATTTCTTAAACGATTCTTTAAATTATATTTTCAACACTAAAACGCATAAGACTTGTACTTTTCAAAAATGATTTAATTTTTATTGAGACGCTGAATAAAAGAAATTTAATCGCCGGTAAACGAAAACCCGCGATTTCCCGTAAATCCCGGGCTTGGCCCGTATAGTCAAATGTATACAAAGAAAGTACCCAGGGAGTAAACTCATTTCCCGAACGATTTTTTAAATTATTTTTTCACCACAAAAACGCATGAGACTTGTTTTTTTCAAAAATGATTTCGTTTTTGTTGAGACGCTGAATAAAAGGAGTTTAATCGCCGGCAAACGAAAACCTGCGATTTCCCGTAAATCCCGGGCTTGGCCGTATAGTCATATGTATACAAAGAAAATACCCAGGGAGTAAACTCACTTCCCGAACGATTTTTTAAATTATTTCTTCACCACTAAAACGCATGAGATTGTACTTTTCAAAAATGATTTAATTTTTATTGAGACGCTGAATAAAAGAAATTTAATCGACGGTAAACGAAAACCCGCGATTACCCGTAAATCCCGGGCTTGGCCCGTATAGTCAAATGTATACAAAGAAAGTACCCATTGAGTAAACTCATTTCCCGAACGATTTTTTAAATTATTTTTTCACCACTAAAACGCATGAGACTTTTAGTTTTCAAAAATGATTTCGTTTTTGATGAGACGCTGAATAAAAGGAGTTTAATCGCCGGCAAACGAAAACCCGCGATTTCCCGTAAATCCCGGGCTTGGCCGTATAGTCGAATGTATACAAAGAAAATACCCAGGGAGTAAACTCATTTCCCGAACGATTTTTTAAATTATTTCTTCACCACTAAAACGCATGAGACTTGTAGTTTTCAAAAATGATTTCATTTTTGATGAGACGCTGAATAAAACGAGTTTAATCGCCGGCAAACGAAAACCCGCGGTTTGCCGTAAATCCCGGGTTTGACCGTATAGTCGAATGTATACAAAGAAAGTAAACTGGGAGTAAACTCATTTCCCGAACGATTTTTTAAATTATTTTTTCACCACTAAAACGCATGAGACTTGTAGTTTTCAAAAATGATTTCGTTTTTGATGTGACGCTGAATAAAAGGAGTTTAATCGCTGGCAAACGAAAACCCGCAATTTCCTGTAAATCCCGGACTCGGCCCGTATAGTCAAAAGTATACAAAGAAAGTACCCAGGGAGTAAACTCATTTCCCGAACGATTTTTTAAATTATTTCTTCACCAATAAAACGCATGAGACTTTTAGTTTTCAAAAATGATTTCGTTTTTGATGAGACGCTGAATAAAACGAGTTTAATCGCCGGCAAACGAAAACCCGCGATTTGCCGTAAATCCCGGGCTTGACCCGTATAGTCGAATGTATACAAAGAAAGTAAACTGGGAGTAAACTCATTTCCCGAACGATTTTTTAAATTATTTTTTCACTACTAAAACGCATGAGACTTGTAGTTTTTAAAAATGATTTCGTTTTTGATGAGACGCTGAAGAAAAGGAGTTTAATCGCCGGCAAACGAAAACCCGCAATTTCCCGCAAATCCCGGACTCGGTCTGTATAGTCAAAAGTATACAAAGAAAGTACCCAGGGAGTAAACTCATTTCCCGAACGATTCTTTAAATTATTTTTTCACCACTAAAACGCATGAGACTTGTAGTTTTCAAAAATGATTTCATTTTTGATGAGACGCTAAATAAAAGGAGTTTAATCGCCGGCAAACGAAAACCCGCGATTTCCCGTATATCCCGGAATCGGCCCGTATATTCGAATGTATACAAGGAAAGTACCCAGGGAGTAATCTCATTTCCCGAACGATTTTTTAAATTAATTTTTCACCACTAAAACGCATGAGACTTGTAGTTTTCAAAAATGATTTCATTTTTGATGAGACGCTGAATAAAAGGAGTTTAATCTCCGGCAAAGGAAAACCCGCGATTTCCCGAAAATCCCGGACCAGGCCCGTATAGTCAAAAGTATACAAAGAAAGTACCCAGGGAGTAAACTCATTTCCCGAACGATTCTTTAAATTATTTTTTCACCACTAAAACGCATGAGACTTGTACTTTTCAAAAATGATTTAATTTTTATTGAGACGCTGAATAAAAGAAGTTTAATCGCCGGCAAACGAAAACCCGCGATTTCCCGTAAATCCCGGGCTTGGCCCGTATAGTCGAATGTATACAAAGTAAGTACCCAGAGAGTAAACTCATTTCCCGAAGGATTTTTTAAATTATTTTTTCACCACTAAAACGCATGAGACTTGTAGTTTTCAAAAATGATTTCGTTTTTGATGTGACGCTGAATAAAAGGAGTTTAATCGCTGGCAAACGAAAACCCGTAATTTCCTGTAAATCCCGGACTCGGCGCGTATAGTCAAAAGTATACAAAGAAAGTACCCAGGGAGTAAACTCATTTCCCGAACGATTTTTTAAATTATTTCTTCACCAATAAAACGCATGAGACTTTTAGTTTTCAAAAATGATTTCGGTTTTGATGAGACGCTCAATAAAACGAGTTTAATCGCCGGCAAACGAAAACCCGCGATTTGCCGTAAATCCCGGGCTTGACCCGTATAGTCGAATGTATACAAAGAAAGTAAACTGGGAGTAAACTCCTCTCCCGAACGATTTTTTAAATTATTTTTTCACTACTAAAACGCATGAGACTTGTAGTTTTCAAAAATGATTTCGTTTTTGATGAGACGCTGAAGAAAAGGAGTTTAATCGCTGGCAAACGAAAACCCGCAATTTCCCGTAAATCCCGGACTCGGTCCGTATAGTCAAAAGTATGCAAAGAAAGTACCCAGGGAGTAAACTCATTTCCCGAACGATTTTTTAAATTATTTTTTCACCACTAAAACGCATGAGACTTGTAGTTTTCAAAAATGATTTAATTTTTGATGAGACGGTAAATAAAAGGAGTTTAATCGCCGGCAAACGAAAACCCGCGATTTCCCGTATATCCCGGAATCGGCCCGTATAGTCGAATGTATACAAGGAAAGTACCCAGGGAGTAAACTCATTTCCCGAACGATTTTTTAAATTAATTTTTCACCACTAAAACGCATGAGACTTGTACTTTTCAAAAATGATTTCATTTTTGATGAGACGCTGAATAAAAGGAGTTTAATCTCCGGCAAAGGAAAACCCGTGATTTCCCGTAAAACTCCGGACCAGGCCCGTATAGTCAAAAGTATACAAAGAAAGTACCCAGGGAGTAAACTCATTTCCCGAACGATTTTTTAAATTATATTTTCACCACTAAAACGCATGAGTCTTGTAGTTTTCAAAAATGATTTCGTTTTTGATGTGACGCTGAATAAAAGGAGTTTAATCGCTGGCAAACGAAAACCCGCAATTTCCCGTAAATCCCGGACTCGGCCCGTATAGTCAAAAGTATACAAAGAAAGTACCCAGGGAGTAAACTCATTTCCCGAACGATTTTTTAAATTATTTCTTCACCAATAAAACGCATGAGACTTTTAGTTTTCAAAAATGATTTCGTTTTTGATGAGACGCTGAATAAAACGAGTTTAATCGCCGGCAAACGAAAACCCGCGATTTGCCGTAAATCCCGGGCTTGACCCGTATAGTCGAATGTATACAAAGAAAGTAAACTGGGCGTAAACTCATTTCCCGAACGATTTTTTAAATTATTTTTTCACTACTAAATCGCATGAGACTTGTAGTTTTCAAAAATGATTTCGTTTTTGATGAGACGCTGAAGAACAGGAGTTTAATCGCCGGCAAACAAAAACCCGCGATTTCCCGTATATCCCGGAATCGGCCCGTATAGTCGAATGTATACAGGGAAAGTACCCAGGGAGTAAACTCATTTCCCGAACGATTCTTTAAATTATATTTTCACCACTAAAACGCATGAGACTTGTACTTTTCAAAAATGATTTAATTTTTATTGAGACGCTGAATAAAAGAAGTTTAATCGCCGGCAAACGAAAACCCGCGATTTCCCGTAAATCCCGGGCTTGGCCCGTATAGTCGAATGTATACAAAGTAAGTACCCAGAGAGTAAACTCATTTCCCGAAGGATTTTTTAAATTATTTTTTCACCACTAAAACGCATGAGACTTGTAGTTTTCAAAAATGATTTCGTTTTTGATGTGACGCTGAATAAAAGGAGTTTAATCGCTGGCAAACGAAAACCCGCAATTTCCCGTAAATCCCGGACTCGGCCCGTATAGTCAAAAGTATACAAAGAAAGTACCCAGGGAGTAAACTCATTTCCCGAACGATTTTTTAAATTATTTTTTCACCACTAAAACGCATGAGACTTGTAGTTTTCAAAAATGATTTCGTTTTTGTTGAGACGCTGAATAAAAGGAGTTTAATCGCCGGCAAACGAAAACCCGCAATTTCCCGTAAATCCCGGACTCGGTCCGTATAGTCAAAAGTATACAAAGAAAGTACCCAGGGAGTAAACTCATTTCCCGAACGATTCTTCAAATTATTTTTTCACCACTAAAACGCATGAGACTTGTAGTTTTCAAAAATGATTTAATTTTTGATGAGACGCTAAATAAAAGGAGTTTAATCGCCGGCAAACGAAAACCCGCGATTTCCCGTATATCCCGGAATCGGCCCGTATAGTCGAATGTATACAAGGAAAGTACCCAGGGAGTAAACTCATTTCCCGAACGATTTTTTAAATTAATTTTTCACCACTAAAACGCATGAGACTTGTACTTTTCAAAAATGATTTCATTTTTGATGAGACGCTGAATAAAAGGAGTTTAATCTCCGGCAAAGGAAAACCCGCAATTTCCCGTAAAACTCCGGACCAGGCCCGTATAGTCAAATGTATACAAAGAAAGTACCCAGGGAGTAAACTCATTTCCCGAACGATTTTTTAAATTATATTTTCACCACTAAAACGCATGAGACTTGTAGTTTTCAAAAATGATTTCGTTTTTGATGTGACGCTGAATAAAAGGAGTTTAATCGCTGGCAAACGAAAACCCGCAATTTCCCGTAAATCCCGGACTCGGCCCGTATAGTCAAAAGTATACAAAGAAAGTACCCAGGGAGTAAACTCATTTCCCGAACGATTTTTTAAATTATTTCTTCACCAATAAAACGCATGAGACTTTTAGTTTTCAAAAATGATTTCGTTTTTGATGAGACGCTGAATAAAACGAGTTTAATCGCCGGCAAACGAAAACCCGCGATTTGCCGTAAATCCCGGGCTTGATCCGTATAGTCGAATGTATACAAAGAAAGTAAACTGGGAGTAAACTCATTTCCCGAACGATTTTTTAAATTATTTTTTCACTACTAAATCGCATGAGACTTGTAGTTTTCAAAAATGATTTCGTTTTTGATGAGACGCTGAAGAACAGGAGTTTAATCGCCGGCAAACGAAAACCCGCGATTTCCCGTATATCCCGGAATCGGCCCGTATAGTCGAATGTATACAAGGAAAGTACCCAGGGAGTAAACTCATTTCCCGAACGATTTTTTAAAATAATTTTTCACCACTAAAACGCATGAGACTTGTAGTTATCAAAAATGATTTCATTTTTGATGAGACGCTGAATAAAAGGAGTTTAATCTCCGGCAAAGGAAAACCCGCGATTTCCCGTAAATCCCGGACCAGGCCCGTATAGTCAAAAGTATTCAACGAAAGTACCCAGGGAGTAAACTCATTTTCCGAACGATTCTTTAAATTATATTTTCACCACTAAAACGCATGAGACTTGTACTTTTCAAAAATGATTTAATTTTTATTGAGACGCTGAATAAAAGAAGTTTAATCGCCGGCAAACGAAAACCCGCGATTTCCCGTAAATCCCGGGCTTGGCCCGTATAGTCGAATGTATACAAAGTAAGTACCCAGAGAGTAAACTCATTTCCCGAAGGATTTTTTAAATTATTTTTTCACCACTAAAACGCATGAGACTTGTAGTTTTCAAAAATGATTTCGTTTTTGATGTGACGCTGAATAAAAGGAGTTTAATCGCTGGCAAACGAAAACCCGCAATTTCCCGTAAATCCCGGACTCGGCCCGTATAGTCAAAAGTATACAAAGAAAGTACCCAGGGAGTAAACTCATTTCCCGAACGATTTTTTAAATTATTTTTTCACCACTAAAACGCATGAGACTTGTAGTTTTCAAAAATGATTTCGTTTTTGTTGAGACGCTGAATAAAAGGAGTTTAATCGCCGGCAAACGAAAACCCGCAATTTCCCGTAAATCCCGGACTCGGTCCGTATAGTCAAAAGTATACAAAGAAAGTACCCAGGGAGTAAACTCATTTCCCGAACGATTCTTCAAATTATTTTTTCACCACTAAAACGCATGAGACTTGTAGTTTTCAAAAATGATTTAATTTTTGATGAGACGCTAAATAAAAGGAGTTTAATCGCCGGCAAACGAAAACCCGCGATTTCCCGTATATCCCGGAATCGGCCCGTATAGTCGAATGTATACAAGGAAAGTACCCAGGGAGTAAACTCATTTCCCGAACGATTTTTTAAATTATTTCTTCACCACTAAAACGCATGAGATTGTACTTTTCAAAAATGATTTAATTTTTATTGAGACGCTGAATAAAAGAAATTTAATCGCCGGTAAACGAAAACCCGCGATTTCCCGTAAATCCCGGGCTTGGCCCGTATAGTCAAATGTATACAAAGAAAGTACCCAGGGAGTAAACTCATTTCCCGAAGGATTTTTTAAATTATTTTTTCACCACTAAAACGCATGAGACTTGTAGTTTTCAAAAATGATTTCGTTTTTGATGTGACGCTGAATAAAAGGAGTTTAATCGCTGGCAAACGAAAACCCGCAATTTCCCGTAAATCCCGGACTCGGCCCGTATAGTCAAAAGTATACAAAGAAAGTACCCAGGGAGTAAACTCATTTCCCGAACGATTTTTTAAATTATTTTTTCACCACTAAAACGCATGAGACTTGTAGTTTTCAAAAATGATTTCGTTTTTGTTGAGACGCTGAATAAAAGGAGTTTAATCGCCGGCAAACGAAAACCCGCAATTTCCCGTAAATTCCGGACTCGGTCCGTATAGTCAAAAGTATACAAAGAAAGTACCCAGGGAGTAAACTCATTTCCCGAACGATTCTTCAAATTATTTTTTCACCACTAAAACGCATGAGACTTGTAGTTTTCAAAAATGATTTAATTTTTGATGAGACGCTAAATAAAAGGAGTTTAATCGCCGGCAAACGAAAACCCGCGATTTCCCGTATATCCCGGAATCGGCCCGTATAGTCGAATGTATACAAGGAAAGTACCCAGGGAGTAAACTCATTTCCCGAACGATTTTTTAAATTAATTTTTCACCACTAAAACGCATGAGACTTGTACTTTTCAAAAATGATTTCATTTTTGATGAGACGCTGAATAAAAGGAGTTTAATCTCCGGCAAAGGAAAACCCGCGATTTCCCGTAAAACTCCGGACCAGGCCCGTATAGTCAAAAGTATACAAAGAAAGTACCCAGGGAGTAAACTCATTTCCCGAACGATTTTTTAAATTATATTTTCACCACTAAAACGCATGAGACTTGTAGTTTTCAAAAATGATTTCGTTTTTGATGTGACGCTGAATAAAAGGAGTTTAATCGCTGGCAAACGAAAACCCGCAATTTCCCGTAAATCCCGGACTCGGCCCGTATAGTCAAAAGTATACAAAAAAAGTACCCAGGGAGTAAACTCATTTCCCGAACGATTTTTTAAATTATTTCTTCACCAATAAAACGCATGAGACTTTTAGTTTTCAAAAATGATTTCGTTTTTGATGAGACGCTGAATAAAACGAGTTTAATCGCCGGCAAACGAAAACCCGCGATTTGCCGTAAATCCCGGGCTTGATCCGTATAGTCGAATGTATACAAAGAAAGTAAACTGGGAGTAAACTCATTTCCCGAACGATTTTTTAAATTATTTTTTCACTACTAAATCGCATGAGACTTGTAGTTTTCAAAAATGATTTCGTTTTTGATGAGACGCTGAAGAACAGGAGTTTAATCGCCGGCAAACGAAAACCCGCGATTTCCCGTATATCCCGGAATCGGCCCGTATAGTCGAATGTATACAAGAAAAGTACCCAGGGAGTAAACTCATTTCCCGAACGATTTTTTAAAATAATTTTTCACCACTAAAACGCATGAGACTTGTAGTTATCAAAAATGATTTCATTTTTGATGAGACGCTGAATAAAAGGAGTTTAATCTCCGGCAAAGGAAAACCCGCGATTTCCCGTAAATCCCGGACCAGGCCCGTATAGTCAAAAGTATTCAACGAAAGTACCCAGGGAGTAAACTCATTTCCCGAACGATTCTTTAAATTATATTTTCACCACTAAAACGCATAAGACTTGTACTTTTCAAAAATGATTTAATTTTTATTGAAACGCTGAATAAAAGAAGTTTAATCGCCGGCAAACGAAAACCCGCGATTTCCCGTAAATCCCGGGCTTGGCCCGTATAGTCGAATGTATACAAAGTAAGTACCCAGAGAGTAAACTCATTTCCCGAAGGATTTTTTAAATTATTTTTTCACCACTAAAACGCATGAGACTTGTAGTTTTCAAAAATGATTTCGTTTTTGATATGACGCTGAATAAAAGGAGTTTAATCGCTGGCAAACGAAAACCCGCAATTTCCCGTAAATCCCGGACTCGGCCCGTATAGTCAAAAGTATACAAAGAAAGTACCCAGGGAGTAAACTCATTTCCCGAACGATTTTTTAAATTATTTTTTCACCACTAAAACGCATGAGACTTGTAGTTTTCAAAAATGATTTCGTTTTTGTTGAGACGCTGAATAAAAGGAGTTTAATCGCCGGCAAACGAAAACCCGCGATTTCCCGTAAATCCCGGGCTTGGCCGTATAGTCGAATGTATACAAAGAAAATACCCAGGGAGTAAACTCATTTCCCGAACGATTTTTTAAATTATTTCTTCACCACTAAAACGCATGAGATTGTACTTTTCAAAAATGATTTAATTTTTATTGAGACGCTGAATAAAAGAAATTTAATCGCCGGTAAACGAAAACACGCGATTTCCCGTAAATCCCGGGCTTGGCCCGTATAGTCAAATGTATACAAAGAAAGTACCCAGGGAGTAAACTCATTTCCCGAACGATTTTTTAAATTATTTTTTCACCACTAAAACGCATGAGACTTTTAGTTTTCAAAAATGATTTCGTTTTTGATGAGACGCTGAATAAAAGGAGTTTAATCGCCGGCAAACGAAAACCCGCGATTTCCCGTAAATCCCGGGCTTGGCCGTATAGTCGAATGTATACAAAGAAAATACCCAGGGAGTAAACTCATTTCCCGAACGATTTTTTAAATTATTTCTTCACCACTAAAACGCATGAGACTTGTAGTTTTCAAAAATGATTTCATTTTTGATGAGACGCTGAATAAAACGAGTTTAATCGCCGGCAAACTAAAACCTGCGGTTTGCCGTAAATCCCGGGTTTGACCGTATAGTCGAATGTATACAAAGAAAGTAAACTGGGAGTAAACTCATTTCCCGAACGATTTTTTAAATTATTTTTTCACCACTAAAACGCATGAGACTTGTAGTTTTCAAAAATGATTTCGTTTTTGATGTGACGCTGAATAAAAGGAGTTTAATCGCTGGCAAACGAAAACCCGCAATTTCCCGTAAATCCCGGACTCGGCCCGTATAGTCAAAAGTATACAAAGAAAGTACCCAGGGAGTAAACTCATTTCCCGAACGATTTTTTAAATTATTTCTTCACCAATGAAACGCATGAGACTTTTAGTTTTCAAAAATGATTTCGTTTTTGATGAGACGCTGAAGAAAAGGAGTTTAATCGCCGGCAAACGAAAACCCGCAATTTCCCGTAAATCCCGGACTCGGTCTGTATAGCCAAAAGTATACAAAGAAAGTACCCAGGGAGTAAACTCATTTCCCGAACGATTCTTTAAATTATTTTTTCACCACTAAAACGCATGAGACTTGTAGTTTTCAAAAATGATTTCATTTTTGATGAGACGCTAAATAAAAGGAGTTTAATCGCCGGCAAACGAAAACCCGCGATTTCCCGTATATCCCGGAATCGGCCCGTATAGTCGAATGTATACAAGGAAAGTACCCAGGGAGTAATCTCATTTCCCGAACGATTTTTTAAATTAATTTTTCACCACTAAAACGCATGAGACTTGTAGTTTTCAAAAATGATTTCATTTTTGATGAGACGCTGAATAAAAGGAGTTTAATATCCGGCAAAGGAAAACCCGCGATTTCCCGTAAATCCCGGACCAGGCCCGTATAGTTAAAAGTATACAAAGAAAGTACCCAGGGAGTAAACTCATTTCCCGAACGATTCTTTAAATTATATTTTCACCACTAAAACGCATGAGACTTGTACTTTTAAAAAATGATTTAATTTTTATTGAGACGCTGAATAAAAGAAGTTTAATCGCCGGCAAACGAAAACCCGCGATTTCCCGTAAATCCCGGGCTTGGCCCGTATAGTCGAATGTATACAAAGTAAGTACCCAGAGAGTAAACTCATTTCCCGAAGCATTTTTTAAATTATTTTTTCACCACTAAAACGCATGAGACTTGTAGTTTTCAAAAATGATTTCGTTTTTGATGTGACGCTGAATAAAAGGAGTTTAATCGCTGGCAAACGAAAACCCGTAATTTCCTGTAAATCCCGGACTCGGCGCGTATAGTCAAAAGTATACAAAGAAAGTACCCAGGGAGTAAACTCATTTCCCGAACGATTTTTTAAATTATTTCTTCACCAATAAAACGCATGAGACTTTTAGTTTTCAAAAATGATTTCGGTTTTGATGAGACGCTGAATAAAACGAGTTTAATCGCCGGCAAACGAAAACCCGCGATTTGCCGTAAATCCCGGGCTTGACCCGTATAGTCGAATGTATACAAAGAAAGTAAACTGGGAGTAAACTCATTTCCCGAACGATTTTTTAAATTATTTTTTCACCACTAAAACGCATGAGACTTTTAGTTTTCAAAAATGATTTCGTTTTTGATGAGACGCTGAATAAAAGGAGTTTAATCGCCGGCAAACGAAAACCCGCGATTTCCCGTAAATCCCGGGCTTGGCCGTATAGTCGAATGTATACAAAGAAAATACCCAGGGAGTAAACTCATTTCCCGAACGATTTTTTAAATTATTTCTTCACCACTAAAACGCATGAGACTTGTAGTTTTCAAAAATGATTTCATTTTTGATGAGACGCTGAATAAAACGAGTTTAATCGCCGGCAAACTAAAACCTGCGGTTTGCCGTAAATCCCGGGTTTGACCGTATAGTCGAATGTATACAAAGAAAGTAAACTGGGAGTAAACTCATTTCCCGAACGATTTTTTAAATTATTTTTTCACCACTAAAACGCATGAGACTTGTAGTTTTCAAAAATGATTTCGTTTTTGATGTGACGCTGAATAAAAGGAGTTTAATCGCTGGCAAACGAAAACCCGCAATTTCCCGTAAATCCCGGACTCGGCCCGTATAGTCAAAAGTATACAAAGAAAGTACCCAGGGAGTAAACTCATTTCCCGAACGATTTTTTAAATTATTTCTTCACCAATGAAACGCATGAGACTTTTAGTTTTCAAAAATGATTTCGTTTTTGATGAGACGCTGAAGAAAAGGAGTTTAATCGCCGGCAAACGAAAACCCGCAATTTCCCGTAAATCCCGGACTCGGTCTGTATAGCCAAAAGTATACAAAGAAAGTACCCAGGGAGTAAACTCATTTCCCGAACGATTCTTTAAATTATTTTTTCACCACTAAAACGCATGAGACTTGTAGTTTTCAAAAATGATTTCATTTTTGATGAGACGCTAAATAAAAGGAGTTTAATCGCCGGCAAAGGAAAACCCGCGATTTCCCGTATATCCCGGAATCGGCCCGTATAGTCGAATGTATACAAGGAAAGTACCCAGGGAGTAATCTCATTTCCCGAACGATTTTTTAAATTAATTTTTCACCACTAAAACGCATGAGACTTGTAGTTTTCAAAAATGATTTCATTTTTGATGAGACGCTGAATAAAAGGAGTTTAATATCCGGCAAAGGAAAACCCGCGATTTCCCGTAAATCCCGGACCAGGCCCGTATAGTCAAAAGTATACAAAGAAAGTACCCAGGGAGTAAACTCATTTCCCGAACGATTCTTTAAATTATATTTTCACCACTAAAACGCATGAGACTTGTACTTTTAAAAAATGATTTAATTTTTATTGAGACGCTGAATAAAAGAAGTTTAATCGCCGGCAAACGAAAACCCGCGATTTCCCGTAAATCCCGGGCTTGGCCCGTATAGTCGAATGTATACAAAGTAAGTACCCAGAGAGTAAAACTCATTTCCCGAAGCATTTTTTAAATTATTTTTTCACCACTAAAACGCATGAGACTTGTAGTTTTCAAAAATGATTTCGTTTTTGATGTGACGCTGAATAAAAGGAGTTTAATCGCTGGCAAACGAAAACCCGTAATTTCCTGTAAATCCCGGACTCGGCGCGTATAGTCAAAAGTATACAAAGAAAGTACCCAGGGAGTAAACTCATTTCCCGAACGATTTTTTAAATTATTTCTTCACCAATAAAACGCATGAGACTTTTAGTTTTCAAAAATGATTTCGGTTTTGATGAGACGCTGAATAAAACGAGTTTAATCGCCGGCAAACGAAAACCCGCGATTTGCCGTAAATCCCGGGCTTGACCCGTATAGTCGAATGTATACAAAGAAAGTAAACTGGGAGTAAACTCATTTCCCGAAGGATTTTTTAAATTATTTTTTCACTACTAAAACGCATGAGACTTGTAGTTTTCAAAAATGATTTCGTTTTTGATGAGACTCTGAAGAAAAGGAGTTTAATCGCTGGCAAACGAAAACCCGCAATTTCCCGTAAATCCCGGACTCGGTCCGTATAGTCAAAAGTATACAAAGAAAGTACCCAGGGAGTAAACTCATTTCCCGAACGATTCTTTAAATTATTTTTTCCTCACTAAAACGCATGAGACTTGTAGTTTTCAAAAATGATTTAATTTTTGATGAGACGCTAAATAAAAGGAGTTTAATCGCCGGCAAACGAAAACCCGCGATTTCCCGTATATCCCGGAATCGGCCCGTATAGTCGAATGTATACAAGGAAAGTACCCAGGGAGTAAACTCATTTCCCGAACGATTTTTTAAATTAATTTTTCACCACTAAAACGCATGAGACTTGTACTTTTCAAAAATGATTTCATTTTTGATGAGACGCTGAATAAAAGGAGATTAATCTCCGGCAAAGGAAAACCCGCGATTTCCCGTAAAACTCCGGACCAGGCCCGTATAGTCAAAAGTATACAAAGAAAGTACCCAGGGAGTAAACTCATTTCCCGAACGATTTTTTAAATTATATTTTCACCACTAAAACGCATGAGACTTGTAGTTTTCAAAAATGATTTCGTTTTTGATGTGACGCTGAATAAAAGGAGTTTAATCGCTGGCAAACGAAAACCCGCAATTTCCCGTAAATCCCGGACTCGGCCCGTATAGTCAAAAGTATACAAAGAAAGTACCCAGGGAGTAAACTCATTTCCCGAACGATTTTTTAAATTATTTCTTCACCAATAAAACGCATGAGACTTTTAGTTTTCAAAAATGATTTCGTTTTTGATGAGACGCTGAATAAAACGAGTTTAATCGCCGGCAAACGAAAACCCGCGATTTGCCGTAAATCCCGGGCTTGACCCGTATAGTCGAATGTATACAAAGAAAGTAAACTGGGAGTAAACTCATTTCCCGAACGATTTTTTAAATTATTTTTTCACTACTAAATCGCATGAGACTTGTAGTTTTCAAAAATGATTTCGTTTTTGATGAGACGCTGAAGAACAGGAGTTTAATCGCCGGCAAACGAAAACCCGCGATTTCCCGTATATCCCGGAATCGGCCCGTATAGTCGAATGTATACAAGGAAAGTACCCAGGGAGTAAACTCATTTCCAGAACGATTTTTTAAATTAATTTTTCACCACTAAAACGCATGAGACTTGTAGTTTTCAAAAATGATTTCATTTTTGATAAGACGCTGAATAAAAGGAGTTTAATCTCCGGCAAAGGAAAACCCGCGATTTCCCGTAAATCCCGGACCAGGCCCGTATAGTCAAAAGTATTCAACGAAAGTACCCAGGGAGTAAACTCATTTCCCGAACGATTCTTTAAATTATATTTTCACCACTAAAACGCATGAGACTTGTAGTTTTCAAAAATGATTTCGTTTTTGATGTGACGCTGAATAAAAGGAGTTTAATCGCTGGCAAACGAAAACCCGTAATTTCCTGTAAATCCCGGACTCGGCGCGTATAGTCAAAAGTATACAAAGAAAGTACCCAGGGAGTAAACTCATTTCCCGAACGATTTTTTAAATTATTTCTTCACCAATAAAACGCATGAGACTTTTAGTTTTCAAAAATGATTTCGGTTTTGATGAGACGCTGAATAAAACGAGTTTAATCGCCGGCAAACGAAAACCCGCGATTTGCCGTAAATCCCGGGCTTGACCCGTATAGTCGAATGTATACAAAGAAAGTAAACTGGGAGTAAACTCATTTCCCGAACGATTTTTTAAATTATTTTTTCACTACTAAAACGCATGAGACTTGTAGTTTTCAAAAATGATTTCGTTTTTGATGAGACTCTGAAGAAAAGGAGTTTAATCGCTGGCAAACGAAAACCCGCAATTTCCCGTAAATCCCGGACTCGGTCCGTATAGTCAAAAGTATACAAAGAAAGTACCCAGGGAGTAAACTCATTTCCCGAACGATTCTTTAAATTATTTTTTCCTCACTAAAACGCATGAGACTTGTAGTTTTCAAAAATGATTTAATTTTTGATGAGACGCTAAATAAAAGGAGTTTAATCGCCGGCAAACGAAAACCCGCGATTTCCCGTATATCCCGGAATCGGCCCGTATAGTCGAATGTATACAAGGAAAGTACCCAGGGAGTAAACTCATTTCCCGAACGATTTTTTAAATTAATTTTTCACCACTAAAACGCATGAGACTTGTACTTTTCAAAAATGATTTCATTTTTGATGAGACGCTGAATAAAAGGAGTTTAATCTCCGGCAAAGGAAAACCCGCGATTTCCCGTAAAACTCCGGACCAGGCCCGTATAGTCAAAAGTATACAAAGAAAGTACCCAGGGAGTAAACTCATTTCCCGAACGATTTTTTAAATTATATTTTCACCACTAAAACGCATGAGACTTGTAGTTTTCAAAAATGATTTCGTTTTTGATGTGACGCTGAATAAAAGGAGTTTAATCGCTGGCAAACGAAAACCCGCAATTTCCCGTAAATCCCGGACTCGGCCCGTATAGTCAAAAGTATACAAAGAAAGTACCCAGGGAGTAAACTCATTTCCCGAACGATTTTTTAAATTATTTCTTCACCAATAAAACGCATGAGACTTTTAGTTTTCAAAAATGATTTCGTTTTTGATGAGACGCTGAATAAAACGAGTTTAATCGCCGGCAAACGAAAACCCGCGATTTGCCGTAAATCCCGGGCTTGACCCGTATAGTCGAATGTATACAAAGAAAGTAAACTGGGAGTAAACTCATTTCCCGAACGATTTTTTAAATTATTTTTTCACTACTAAATCGCATGAGACTTGTAGTTTTCAAAAATGATTTCGTTTTTGATGAGACGCTGAAGAACAGGAGTTTAATCGCCGGCAAACGAAAACCCGCGATTTCCCGTATATCCCGGAATCGGCCCGTATAGTCGAATGTATACAAGGAAAGTACCCAGGGAGTAAACTCATTTCCAGAACGATTTTTTAAATTAATTTTTCACCACTAAAACGCATGAGACTTGTAGTTTTCAAAAATGATTTCATTTTTGATAAGACGCTGAATAAAAGGAGTTTAATCTCCGGCAAAGGAAAACCCGCGATTTCCCGTAAATCCCGGACCAGGCCCGTATAGTCAAAAGTATTCAACGAAAGTACCCAGGGAGTAAACTCATTTCCCGAACGATTCTTTAAATTATATTTTCACCACTAAAACGCATGAGACTTGTACTTTTCAAAAATGATTTAATTTTTATTGAGACGCTGAATAAAAGAAGTTTAATCGCCGGCAAACCAAAACCCGCGATTTCCCGTAAATCCCGGGCTTGGCCCGTATAGTCGAATGTATACAAAGTAAGTACCCAGAGAGTAAACTCATTTCCCGAAGGACTTTTTAAATTATTTTTTCACCACTAAAACGCATGAGACTTGTAGTTTTCAAAAATGATTTCGTTTTTGATGTGACGCTGAATAAAAGGAGTTTAATCGCTGGCAAACGAAAACCCGCAATTTCCCGTAAATCCCGGACTCGGCCCGTATAGTCAAAAGTATACAAAGAAAGTACCCAGGGAGTAAACTCATTTCCCGAACGATTTTTTAAATTATTTTTTCACCACTAAAACGCATGAGACTTGTAGTTTTCAAAAATGATTTCGTTTTTGTTGAGACGCTGAATAAAAGGAGTTTAATCGCCGGCAAACGAAAACCCGCAATTTCCCGTAAATCCCGGACTCGGTCCGTATAGTCAAAAGTATACAAAGAAAGTACCCAGGGAGTAAACTCATTTCCCGAACGATTCTTTAAATTATTTTTTCACCACTAAAACGCATGAGACTTGTAGTTTTCAAAAATGATTTAATTTTTGATGAGACGCTAAATAAAAGGAGTTTAATCGCCGGCAAACGAAAACCCGCGATTTGCCGTAAATCCCGGGCTTGACCCGTATAGTCGAATGTATACAAAGAAAGTAAACTGGGAGTAAACTCATTTCCCGAATGATTTTTAAATTAATTTTTTACCACTCAAACGCATAAGACTTTTAGTTTTCAAAAACGATTTCATTTTTGATGAGACGCTGAATAAAAGGAGTTTAATCGCTGGCAAAGGAAAACCCGCGATTTCCCGTAAAACTCCGGACCAGGCCCGTATAGTCAAAAGTATACAAAGAAAGTACCCAGGGAGTAAACTCATTTCCCGAACGATTTTTTAAATTATATTTTCACCACTAAAACGCATGAGACTTGTAGTTTTCAAAAATGATTTCGTTTTTGATGTGACGCTGAATAAAAGGAGTTTAATCGCTGGCAAACGAAAACCCGCAATTTCCCGTAAATCCCGGACTCGGCCCGTATAGTCAAAAGTATACAAAGAAAGTACCCAGGGAGTAAACTCATTTCCCGAACGATTTTTTAAATTATTTCTTCACCAATAAAACGCATGAGACTTTTAGTTTTCAAAAATGATTTCGTTTTTGATGAGACGCTGAATAAAACGAGTTTAATCGCCGGCAAACGAAAACCCGCGATTTGCCGTAAATCCCGGGCTTGACCCGTATAGTCGAATGTATACAAAGAAAGTAAACTGGGAGTAAACTCATTTCCCGAACGATTTTTTAAATTATTTTTTCACTACTAAATCGCATGAGACTTGTAGTTTTCAAAAATGATTTCGTTTTTGAAGAGACGCTGAAGAACAGGAGTTTAATCGCCGGCAAACGAAAACCCGCGATTTCCCGTATATCCCGGAATCGGCCCGTATAGTCGAATGTATACAAGGAAAGTATCCAGGGAGTAAACTCATTTCCAGAACGATTTTTTAAATTAATTTTTCACCACTAAAACGCATGAGACTTGTAGTTTTCAAAAATGATTTCATTTTTGATAAGACGCTGAATAAAAGGAGTTTAATCTCCGGCAAAGGAAAACCCGCGATTTCCCGTAAATCCCGGACCAGGCCCGTATAGTCAAAAGTATTCAACGAAAGTACCCAGGGAGTAAACTCATTTCCCGAACGATTCTTTAAATTATATTTTCACCACTAAAACGCATGAGACTTGTACTTTTCAAAAATGATTTAATTTTTATTGAGACGCTGAATAAAAGAAGTTTAATCGCCGGCAAACGAAAACCCGCAATTTCCCGTAAATCCCGGACTCGGTCCGTATAGTCAAAAGTATACAAAGAAAGTACCCAGGGAGTAAACTCATTTCCCGAACGATTCTTTAAATTATTTTTTCACCACTAAAACGCATGAGACTTGTAGTTTTCAAAAATGATTTAATTTTTGATGAGACGCTAAATAAAAGGAGTTTAATCGCCGGCAAACAAAAACCCGCGATTTCCCGTATATCCCGGAATCGGCCCGTATAGTCGAATGTATACAAGGAAAGTACCCAGGGAGTAAACTCATTTCCCGAACGATTTTTTAAATTAATTTTTCACCACTAAAACGCATGAGACTTGTACTTTTCAAAAATGATTTCATTTTTGATGAGACGCTGAATAAAAGGACTTTAATCTCCGGCAAAGGAAAACCCGCGATTTCCCGTAAAACTCCGGACCAGGCCCGTATAGTCAAAAGTATACAAAGAAAGTACCCTGGGAGTAAACTCATTTCCCGAACGATTTTTTAAATTATTTTTTCACTACTAAATCGCATGAGACTTGTAGTTTTCAAAAATGATTTCGTTTTTGATGAGACGCTGAAGAACAGGAGTTTAATCGCCGGCAAACGAAAACCCGCGATTTCCCGTATATCCCGGAATCGGCCCGTATAGTCGAATGTATACAAGGAAAGTACCCAGGGAGTAAACTCATTTCCCGAACGATTTTTTAAATTAATTTTTCACCACTAAAACGCATGAGACTTGTAGTTTTCAAAAATGATTTCATTTTTGATGAGACGCTGAATAAAAGGAGTTTAATCTCCGGCAAAGGAAAACCCGCGATTTCCCGTAAATCCCGGACCAGGCCCGTATAGTCAAAAGTATTCAACGAAAGTACCCAGGGAGTAAACTCATTTCCCGAACGATTCTTTAAATTATATTTTCACCACTAAAACGCATGAGACTTGTACTTTTCAAAAATGATTTAATTTTTATTGAGACGCTAAATAAAAGAAGTTTAATCGCCGGCAAACGAAAACCCGCGATTTCCCGTAAATCCCGGGCTTGGCCCGTATAGTCGAATGTATACAAAGTAAGTACCCAGAGAGTAAACTCATTTCCCGAAGGATTTTTTAAATTATTTTTTCACCACTAAAACGCATGAGACTTGTAGTTTTCAAAAATGATTTCGTTTTTGATGTGACGCTGAATAAAAGGAGTTTAATCGCTGGCAAACGAAAACCCGCAATTTCCCGTAAATCCCGGACTCGGCCCGTATAGTCAAAAGTATACAAAGAAAGTACCCAGGGAGTAAACTCATTTCCCGAACGATTTTTTAAATTATTTTTTCACCACTAAAACGCATGAGACTTGTAGTTTTCAAAAATGATTTCGTTTTTGTTGAAACGCTGAATAAAAGGAGTTTAATCGAAGGCAAACGAAAACCCGCAATTTCCCGTAAATCCCGGGCTTGGCCGTATAGTCGAATGTATACAAAGAAAATACCCAGGGAGTAAACTCATTTCCCGAACGATTTTTTAAATTATTTCTTCACCACTAAAACGCATGAGATTGTACTTTTCAAAAATGATTTAATTTTTATTGAGACGCTGAATAAAAGAAATTTAATCGCCGGTAAACGAAAACCCGCGATTTCCCGTAAATCCCGGGCTTGGCCCGTACAGTCAAATGTATACAAAGAAAGTACCCAGGGAGTAAACTCATTTCCCGAACGATTTTTTAAATTATTTTTTCACCACTAAAACGCATGAGACTTTTAGTTTTCAAAAATGATTTCGTTTTTGATGAGACGCTGAATAAAAGGAGTTTAATCGCCGGCAAACGAAAACCCGCGATTTCCCGTAAATCACGGGCTTGGCCGTATAGTCGAATGTATACAAAGAAAATACCCAGGGAGTAAACTCATTTCCCGAACGATTTTTTAAATTATTTCTTCACCACTAAAACGCATGAGACTTGTAGTTTTCAAAAATGATTTCATTTTTGATGAGACGCTGAATAAAACGAGTTTAATCGCCGGCAAACGAAAACCCGCGGTTTGCCGTAAATCCGGGTTTGACCGTATAGTCGAATGTATACAAAGAAAGTAAACTGGGAGTAAACTCATTTCCCGAACGATTTTTTAAATTATTTTTTCACCACTAAAACGCATGAGACTTGTAGTTTTCAAAAATGATTTCGTTTTTGATGTGACGCTGAATAAAAGGAGTTTAATCGCTGGCAAACGAAAACCCGCAATTTCCCGTAAATCCCGGACTCGGCCCGTATAGTCAAAAGTATACAAAGAAAGTACCCAGTGAGTAAACTCATTTCCCGAACGATTCTTTAAATTATTTTTTCACCACTAAAACGCATGAGACTTGTAGTTTTCAAAAATGATTTCATTTTTGATGAGACGCTAAATAAAAGGAGTTTAATCGCCGGCAAACGAAAACCCGCGATTTCCCGTATATCCCGGAATCGGCCCGTATAGTCGAATGTATACAAGGAAAGTACCCAGGGAGTAATCTCATTTCCCGAACGATTTTTTAAATTAATTTTTCACCACTAAAACGCATGAGACTTGTAGTTTTCAAAAATGATTTCATTTTTGATGAGACGCTGAATAAAAGGAGTTTAATATCCGGCAAAGGAAAACCCGCGATTTCCCGTAAATCCCGGACCAGGCCCGTATAGTCAAAAGTATACAAAGAAAGTACCCAGGGAGTAAACTCATTTCCCGAACGATTCTTTAAATTATATTTTCACCACTAAAACGCATGAGACTTGTACTTTTAAAAAATGATTTAATTTTTATTGAGACGCTGAATAAAAGAAGTTTAATCGCTGGCAAACGAAAACCCGCGATTTCCCGTAAATCCCGGGCTTGGCCCGTATAGTCGAATGTATACAAAGTAAGTACCCAGAGAGTAAACTCATTTCGCGAAGGATTTTTTAAATTATTTTTTCACCACTAAAACGCATGAGACTTGTAGTTTTCAAAAATGATTTCGTTTTTGATGTGACGCTGAATAAAAGGAGTTTAATCTCCGGCAAAGGAAAACCCGCGATTTCCCGTAAATCCCGGACCAGGCCCGTATAGTCAAAAGTATTCAACGAAAGTACCCAGGGAGTAAACTCATTTCCCGAACGATTCTTTAAATTATATTTTCACCACTAAAACGCATGAGACTTGTACTTTTCAAAAATGATTTAATTTTTATTGAGACGCTGAATAAAAGAAGTTTAATCGCCGGCAAACGAAAACCCGCGATTTCCCGTAAATCCCGGGCTTGGCCCGTATAGTCGAATGTATACAAAGTAAGTACCCAGAGAGTAAACTCATTTCCCGAAGGATTTTTTAAATTATTTTTTCACCACTAAAACGCATGAGACTTGTAGTTTTCAAAAATGATTTCGTTTTTGATGTGACGCTGAATAAAAGGAGTTTAATCGCTGGCAAACGAAAACCCGCAATTTCCCGTAAATCCCGGACTCGGCCCGTATAGTCAAAAGTATACAAAGAAAGTACCCAGGGAGTAAACTCATTTCCCGAACGATTTTTTAAATTATTTTTTCACCACTAAAACGCATGAGACTTGTAGTTTTCAAAAATGATTTCGTTTTTGTTGAAACGCTGAATAAAAGGAGTTTAATCGCCGGCAAACGAAACCCGCGATTTCCCGTAAATCCCGGGCTTGGCCGTATAGTCGAATGTATACAAAGAAAATACCCAGGGAGTAAACTCATTTCCCGAACGATTTTTTAAATTATTTCTTCACCACTAAAACGCATGAGATTGTACTTTTCAAAAATGATTTAATTTTTATTGAGACGCTGAATAAAAGAAATTTAATCGCCGGTAAACGAAAACCCGCGATTTCCCGTAAATCCCGGGCTTGGCCCGTATAGTCAAATGTATACAAAGAAAGTACCCAGGGAGTAAACTCATTTCCCGAACGATTTTTTAAATTATTTTTTCACCACTAAAACGCATGAGACTTTTAGTTTTCAAAAATGATTTCGTTTTTGATGAGACGCTGAATAAAAGGAGTTTAATCGCCGGCAAACGAAAACCCGCGATTTCCCGTAAATCCCGGGCTTGGCCGTATAGTCGAATGTATACAAAGAAAATACCCAGGGAGTAAACTCATTTCCCGAACGATTTTTTAAATTATTTCTTCACCACTAAAACGCATGAGACTTGTAGTTTTCAAAAATGATTTCATTTTTGATGAGACGCTGAATAAAACGAGTTTAATCGCCGGCAAACGAAAACCCGCGGTTTGCCGTAAATCCGGGTTTGACCGTATAGTCGAATGTATACAAAGAAAGTAAACTGGGAGTAAACTCATTTCCCGAACGATTTTTCAAATTATTTTTTCACCACTAAAACGCATGAGACTTGTAGTTTTCAAAAATGATTTCGTTTTTGATGAGACGCTGAAGAAAAGGAGTTTAATCGCCGGCAAACGAAAACCCGCAATTTCCCGTAAATCCCGGACTCGGTCTGTATAGCCAAAAGTATACAAAGAAAGTACCCAGGGAGTAAACTCATTTCCCGAACGATTCTTTAAATTATTTTTTCACCACTAAAACGCATGAGACTTGTAGTTTTCAAAAATGATTTCATTTTTGATGAGACGCTAAATAAAAGGAGTTTAATCGCCGGCAAACGAAAACCCGCGATTTCCCGTATATCCCGGAATCGGCCCGTATAGTCGAATGTATACAAGGAAAGTACCCAGGGAGTAATCTCATTTCCCGAACGATTTTTTAAATTAATTTTTCACCACTAAAACGCATGAGACTTGTACTTTTCAAAAATGATTTCATTTTTGATGAGACGCTGAATAAAAGGAGTTTAATATCCGGCAAAGGAAAACCCGCGATTTCCCGTAAATCCCGGACCAGGCCCGTATAGTCAAAAGTATACAAAGAAAGTACCCAGGGAGTAAACTCATTTCCCGAACGATTCTTTAAATTATATTTTCACCACTAAAACGCATGAGACTTGTACTTTTAAAAAATGATTTAATTTTTATTGAGACGCTGAATAAAAGAAGTTTAATCGCTGGCAAACGAAAACCCGCGATTTCCCGTAAATCCCGGGCTTGGCCCGTATAGTCGAATGTATACAAAGTAAGTACCCAGAGAGTAAACTCATTTCGCGAAGGATTTTTTAAATTATTTTTTCACCACTAAAACGCATGAGACTTGTAGTTTTCAAAAATGATTTCGTTTTTGATGTGACGCTGAATAAAAGGAGTTTAATCTCCGGCAAAGGAAAACCCGCGATTTCCCGTAAATCCCGGACCAGGCCCGTATAGTCAAAAGTATTCAACGAAAGTACCCAGGGAGTAAACTCATTTCCCGAACGATTCTTTAAATTATATTTTCACCACTAAAACGCATGAGACTTGTACTTTTCAAAAATGATTTAATTTTTATTGAGACGCTGAATAAAAGAAGTTTAATCGCCGGCAAACGAAAACCCGCGATTTCCCGTAAATCCCGGGCTTGGCCCGTATAGTCGAATGTATACAAAGTAGGTACCCAGAGAGTAAACTCATTTCCCGAAGGATTTTTTAAATTATTTTTTCACCACTAAAACGCATGAGACTTGTAGTTTTCAAAAATGATTTCGTTTTTGATGTGACGCTGAATAAAAGGAGTTTAATCGCTGGCAAACGAAAACCCGCAATTTCCCGTAAATCCCGGACTCGGCCCGTATAGTCAAAAGTATACAAAGAAAGTACCCAGGGAGTAAACTCATTTCCCGAACGATTTTTTAAATTATTTTTTCACCACTAAAACGCATGAGACTTGTAGTTTTCAAAAATGATTTCGTTTTTGTTGAAACGCTGAATAAAAGGAGTTTAATCGCCGGCAAACGAAAACCCGCGATTTCCCGTAAATCCCGGGCTTGGCCGTATAGTCGAATGTATACAAAGAAAATACCCAGGGAGTAAACTCATTTCCCGAACGATTTTTTAAATTATTTCTTCACCACTAAAACGCATGAGATTGTACTTTTCAAAAATGATTTAATTTTTATTGAGACGCTGAATAAAAGAAATTTAATCGCCGGTAAACGAAAACCCGCGATTTCCCGTAAATCCCGGGCTTGGCCCGTATAGTCAAATGTATACAAAGAAAGTACCCAGGGAGTAAACTCATTTCCCGAACGATTTTTTAAATTATTTTTTCACCACTAAAACGCATGAGACTTTTAGTTTTCAAAAATGATTTCGTTTTTGATGAGACGCTGAATAAAAGGAGTTTAATCGCCGGCAAACGAAAACCCGCGATTTCCCGTAAATCCCGGGCTTGGCCGTATAGTCGAATGTATACAAAGAAAATACCCAGGGAGTAAACTCATTTCCCGAACGATTTTTTAAATTATTTCTTCACCACTAAAACGCATGAGACTTGTAGTTTTCAAAAATGATTTCATTTTTGATGAGACGCTGAATAAAACGAGTTTAATCGCCGGCAAACGAAAACCCGCGGTTTGCCGTAAATCCGGGTTTGACCGTATAGTCGAATGTATACAAAGAAAGTAAACTGGGAGTAAACTCATTTCCCGAACGATTTTTCAAATTATTTTTTCACCACTAAAACGCATGAGACTTGTAGTTTTCAAAAATGATTTCGTTTTTGATGTGACGCTGAATAAAAGGAGTTTAATCGCTGGCAAACGAAAACCCGCAATTTCCCGTAAATCCCGGACTCGGCCCGTATAGTCAAAAGTATACAAAGAAAGTACCCAGGGAGTAAACTCATTTCCCGAACGATTTTTTAAATTATTTCTTCACCAATAAAACGCATGAGACTTTTAGTTTTCAAAAATGATTTCGTTTTTGATGAGACGCTGAAGAAAAGGAGTTTAATCGCCGGCAAACGAAAACCCGCAATTTCCCGTAAATCCCGGACTCGGTCTGTATAGCCAAAAGTATACAAAGAAAGTACCCAGGGAGTAAACTCATTTCCCGAACGATTCTTTAAATTATTTTTTCACCACTAAAACGCATGAGACTTGTAGTTTTCAAAAATGATTTCATTTTTGATGAGACGCTAAATAAAAGGAGTTTAATCGCCGGCAAACGAAAACCCGCGATTTCCCGTATATCCCGGAATCGGCCCGTATAGTCGAATGTATACAAGGAAAGTACCCAGGGAGTAATCTCATTTCCCGAACGATTTTTTAAATTAATTTTTCACCACTAAAACGCATGAGACTTGTAGTTTTCAAAAATGATTTCATTTTTGATGAGACGCTGAATAAAAGGAGTTTAATATCCGGCAAAGGAAAACCCGCGATTTCCCGTAAATCCCGGACCAGGCCCGTATAGTCAAAAGTATACAAAGAAAGTACCCAGGGAGTAAACTCATTTCCCGAACGATTCTTTAAATTATATTTTCACCACTAAAACGCATGAGACTTGTACTTTTAAAAAATGATTTAATTTTTATTGAGACGCTGAATAAAAGAAGTTTAATCGCTGGCAAACGAAAACCCGCGATTTCCCGTAAATCCCGGGCTTGGCCCGTATAGTCGAATGTATACAAAGTAAGTACCCAGAGAGTAAACTCATTTCGCGAAGGATTTTTTAAATTATTTTTTCACCACTAAAACGCATGAGACTTGTAGTTTTCAAAAATGATTTTGTTTTTGATGTGACGCTGAATAAAAGGAGTTTAATCGCTGGCAAACGAAAACCCGCAATTTCCCGTAAATCCCGGACTCGGCCCGTATAGTCAAAAGTATACAAAGAAAGTACCCAGGGAGTAAACTCATTTCCCGAACGATTTTTTAAATTATTTCTTCACCAATAAAACGCATGAGACTTTTAGTTTTCAAAAATGATTTCGGTTTTGATGAGACGCTGAATAAAACGAGTTTAATCGCCGGCAAACGAAAACCCACGATTTGCCGTAAATCCCGGGCTTGACCCGTATAGTCGAATGTATACAAAGAAAGTAAACTGGGAGTAAACTCATTTCCCGAACGATTTTTTAAATTATTTTTTCACTACTAAAACGCATGAGACTTGTAGTTTTCAAAAATGATTTCGTTTTTAATGAGACGCTGAAGAAAAGGAGTTTAATCGCTGGCAAACGAAAACCCGCAATTTCCCGTAAATCCCGGACTCGCTCCGTATAGTCAAAAGTATACAAAGAAAGTACCCAGGGAGTAAACTCATTTCCCGAACGATTCTTTAAATTATTTTTTCACCACTAAAACGCATGAGACTTGTAGTTTTCAAAAATGATTTCATTTTTGATGAGACGCTAAATAAAAGGAGTTTAATCGCGGGCAAACGAAAACCCGCGATTTCCTGTATATCCCGGAATCGGCCCGTATAGTCGAATGTATACAAGGAAAGTACCCAGGGAGTAATCTCATTTCCCGAACGATTTTTTAAATTAATTTTTCACCACTAAAACGCATGAGACTTGTAGTTTTCAAAAATGATTTCATTTTTGATGAGACGCTGAATAAAAGGAGTATAATATCCGGCAAAGGAAAACCCGCGATTTCCCGTAAATCCCGGACCAGGCCCGTATAGTCAAAAGTATACAAAGAAAGTACCCAGGGAGTAAACTCATTTCCCGAACGATTCTTTAAATTATATTTTCACCACTAAAACGCATGAGACTTGTACTTTTAAAAAATGATTTAATTTTTATTGAGACGCTGAATAAAAGAAGTTTAATCGCCGGCAAACGAAAACCCGCGATTTCCCGTAAATCCCGGGCTTGGCCTGTATAGTCGAATGTATACAAAGTAAGTACCCAGAGAGTAAACTCATTTCGCGAAGGATTTTTTATATTATTTTTTCACCACTAAAACGCATGAGACTTGTAGTTTTCAAAAATGATTTCATTTTTGATGAGACGCTGAATAAAAGGAGTTTAATATCCGGCAAAGGAAAACCCGCGATTTCCCGTAAATCCCGGACCAGGCCCGTATAGTCAAAAGTATACAAAGAAAGTACCCAGGGAGTAAACTCATTTCCCAAACGATTTTTTAAATTATTTCTTCACCAATAAAACGCATGAGACTTTTAGTTTTCAAAAATGATTTCGGTTTTGATGAGACGCTGAATAAAACGAGTTTAATCGCCGGCAAACGAAAACCCGCGATTTGCCGTAAATCCCGGGCTTGACCCGTATAGTCGAATGTATACAAAGAAAGTAAACTGGGAGTAAACTCATTTCCCGAACGATTTTTTAAATTTTTTTTTCACTACTAAAACGCATGAGACTTGTAGTTTTCAAAAATGATTTCGTTTTTAATGAGACGCTGAAGAAAAGGAGTTTAATCGCTGGCAAACGAAAACCCGCAATTCCCCGTAAATCCCGGACTCGGTCCGTATAGTCAAAAGTATACAAAGAAAGTACCCAGGGAGTAAACTCATTTCCCGAACGATTCTTTAAATTATTTTTTCACCACTAAAACGCATGAGACTTGTAGTTTTCAAAAATGATTTCATTTTTGATGAGACGCTAAATAAAAGGGGTTTAATCGCGGGCAAACGAAAACCCGCGATTTCCTGTATATCCCGGAATCGGCCCGTATAGTCGAATGTATACAAGGAAAGTACCCAGGGAGTAAACTCATTTCCCGAACGATTTTTTAAATTAATTTTTCACCACTAAAACGCATGAGACTTGTACTTTTCAAAAATGATTTCATTTTTGATGAGACGCTGAATAAAAGGAGTTTAATCTCCGGCAAAGGAAAACCCGCGATTTCCTGTAAAACTCCGGACCAGGCCCGTATAGTTAAAAGTATACAAAGAAAGTACCCAGGGAGTAAACTCATTTCCCGAACGATTCTTTAAATTATATTTTCACCACTAAAACGCATGAGACTTGTAGTTTTCAAAAATGATTTCGTTTTTGATGTGACGCTGAATAAAAGGAGTTTAATCGCTGGCAAACGAAAACCCGCAATTTCCCGTAAATCCCGGACTCGGCCCGTATAGTCAAAAGTATACAAAGAAAGTACCCAGGGAGTAAACTCATTTCCCGAACGATTTTTTAAAGTATTTCTTCACCAATAAAACGTATGAGACTTTTAGTTTTCAAAAATGATTTCGTTTTTGATGAGACGCTGAATAAAACGAGTTTAATCGCCGGCAAACGAAAACCCGCGATTTGCCGTAAATCCCGGGCTTGACCCGTATAGTCGAATGTATACAAAGAAAGTAAACTGGGAGTAAACTCATTTCCTGAACGATTTTTTAAATTATTTTTTCACTACTAAAACGCATGAGACTTTTAGTTTTCAAAAATGATTTCGTTTTTGATGAGACGCTGAAGAAAAGGAGTTTAATCGCTGGCAAACAAAAACCCGCAATTTTCCGTAAATCCCGGACTCGCTCCGTATAGTCAAAAGTATACAAAGAAAGTACCCAGGGAGTAAACTCATTTCCCGAACGATTCTTTAAATTATTTTTTCACCACTAAAACGCATGAGATTTGTAGTTTTCAAAAATGATTTTATATTTGATGAGACGCTGAATAAAAGGAGTTTAATCGCCTTCAAACGAAAACCCGCGATTTCCCGTATATCCCGGAATCGGCCCGTATAGTCGAATGTATACAAGGAAAGTACCCAGGGAGTAAACTCATTTCCCGAACGATTTTTTAAATTAATTTTTCACCACTAAAACGCATGAGACTTGTAGTTTTCAAAAATGATTTCATTTTTGATGAGACGCTGAATAAAAGGAGTTTAATCTCCGGCAAAGGAAAACCCGCGATTTCCCGTAAATCCCGGACCAGGCCCGTATAGTCAAAAGTATACAAAGAAAGTACCCAGGGAGTAAACTCATTTCCCGAACGATTCTTTAAATTATATTTTCACCACTAAAACGCATGAGACTTGTAATTTTCTAAAATGATTTAATTTTTATTGAGACGCTGAATAAAAGAAGTTTAATCGCCGGTAAACGAAAACCCGCGAATTCCCGTAAATCCCGGGCTTGGCCCGTATAGTCGAATGTATACAAAGTAAGTACCCAGAGAGTAAACTCATTTCCCGAAGGATTTTTTAATTTATTTTTTCACCACTAAAACGCATGAGACTTGTAGTTTTCAAAAATGATTTCGTTTTTGATGTGACGCTGAATAAAAGGAGTTTAATCGCTGGCAAACGAAAACCCGCAATTTCCCGTAAATCCCGGACTCGGCCCGTATAGTCAAAAGTATACAAAGAAAGTACCCAGGGAGTAAACTCATTTCCCGAACGATTTTTTAAATTATTTCTTCACCAATAAAACGCATGAGACTTTTAGTTTTCAAAAATGATTTCGTTTTTGATGAGACGCTGAATAAAACGAGTTTAATCGCCGGCAAACGAAAACCCGCGATTTGCCGTAAATCCCGGGCTTGACCCGTATAGTCGAATGTATACAAAGAAAGTAAACTGGGAGTAAACTCATTTCCCGAACGATTTTTTAAATTATTTTTTCACTACTAAAACGCATGAGACTTGTAGTTTTCAAAAATGATTTCGTTTTTGATGAGACGCTGAAGAAAAGGAGTTTAATCGCTGGCAAACGAAAACCCGCAAGTTCCCGTAAATCCCGGACTCGGTCCGTATAGTCAAAAGTATACAAAGAAAGTACCCAGGGAGTAAACTCATTTCCCGAACGATTCTTTAAATTATTTTTTCACCACTAAAACGCATGAGACTTGTAGTTTTCAAAAATTATTTCATTTTTGATGAGACGCTAAATAAAAGGAGTTTAATCGCCGGCAAACGAAAACCCGCGATTTCCCGTATATCCCGGAATCGGCCCGTATAGTCGAATGTATACAAGGAAAGTACCCAGGGAGTAAACTTATTTCCCAAACGATTTTTTAAATTTATTTTTCACCACTAAAACGCATGAGACTTGTACTTTTCAAAAATGATTTCATTTTTGATGAGACGCTGAATAAAAGGAGTTTAATCTCCGGCAAAGGAAAACCGCGATTTCCCGTAAATCCCGGACCAGGCCCGTATAGTCAAAAGTATACAAAGAAAGTACCCAGGGAGTAAACTCATTTCCCAAACGATTCTTTAAATTATATTTTCACCACTAAAACGCATGAAACTTGTACTTTTCAAAAATGATTTAATTTTTATTGAGACGCTGAATAAAAGAAGTTTAATCGCCGGCAAAGGAAAAACCGTGATTTCCCGTAAATCCCGGGCTTGGCCCGTATAGTCGAATGTATACAAAGTAAGTACCCAGAGAGTAAACTCATTTCCCGAAGGATTTTTTAAATTATTTCTTCACCACTAAGACGCACGGGACTTGCAGTTTTCAAAAATGATTTCATTTTTTATGAGACGCTGAATAAAAGGAGTTTAATCGCCGGCAAACGAAAACCCGCGATTTCCCGTAAATCCCGGACTCGGCCCGTATAGTCAAAAGTATACAAAGAAAGTACCCAGGGAGTAAACTCATTTCCCGAACGATTCTTTAAATTATTTTTCACCACTAAAACGCATGAGACTTGTAGTTTTTAAAAATAATTTCGTTTTTGATGAGACGCTGAATAAAAGGAGTTTAATCGCCGGCAAACGAAAACCCGCGATTTCCCGTAAATCCTGGGCTTGGCCGTATAGTCGAATGTATACAAAGAAAATACCCAGGGAGTAAACTCATTTCCCGAACGATTTTTTAAATTATTTCTTCACCACTAAAACGCATGAGACTTGTAGTTTTCAAAAATGAATTCATTTTTGATGAGACGCTGAATAAAAGAAGTTTAATCGCCGGCAAACGAAAACCCGCGATTTCCCGTAAATCCTGGGCTTGGCCGTATAGTCGAATGTATACAAAGAAAATACCCAGGGAGTAAACTCATTTCTTGAACGATTCTTTAAATTATATTTTCACCACTAAAACGCATGAAACTTGTACTTTTCAAAAATGATTTAATTTTTATTGAGACGCTGAATAAAAGAAGTTTAATCGCCGGCAAACGAAAACCCGCGATTTCCCGTAAATCCCGGACTCGGCCCGTATAGTCAAAACTATACAAAGAAAGTACCCAGGGAGTAAACTCATTTCCCGAACGATTCTTTAAATTATTTCTTCACCACTAAAACGCATGAGACTTGTAGTTTTTAAAAATGAATTCATTTTTGATGAGACGCTGAATAAAAGGAGTTTAATCGCCGGAAAACGAAAACCCGCGATTTGCCGTAAATCCCGGGCTTGACCCGTATAGTCGAATGTATACAAAGAAAGTAAACTGGGAGTAAACTCATTTCCCGAAAGATTTTTTAAGATATTTTTTCACCACTAAAACGCATGAGACTTGTAGTTTTCAAAAATGATTTCGTTTTTGATGAGACGCTGAATAAAAGGAGTTTAATCGCCGGCCAACGAAAACCCGCGATTTCCCGTAAATCCCGCGCTTGGCCGTAAAGTCGAATGTATACAAAGAAAATACCCAGGGAGTAAACTCATTTGCCGAACGATTTTTTAAATTATTTCTTCACCACTAAAACGCATGAGACTTGTAGTTTTTAAAAATGAATTCATTTTTGATGAGACGCTGAATAAAAGGAGTTTAATCGCCGGCAAACGAAAACCCGCGATTTCCCGTATATCCCGGAATCGGCCCGTATAGTCGAATGTATACAAAGAAAGTACCCAGGGAGTAAAGTCATTTCCCGAACGATTTTTTAAATTATTTTTTCACCACTAAAACGCATTAGACTTGTAGTTCTCAAAAATGATTTCGTTTTTGATGAGACGCTGAATAAAAGGAGTTTAATCGCCGGCCAACGAAAACCCGCAATTTCCCGTAAATCCCGGGCTTGGCCCGTATAGTCAAATGTATACAAAGAAAGTACCCAGGGAGTAAACTCACTTCCCGAACGATTCTTTAAATTACTTTTTCACCACCAAAACGCATGAGACTTGTAGTTTTCAAAAATGATTTCATTCTTGATGAGACGCTGAATTAAAGGAGTTTAATCGCCGGCAAACGAAATCCCGCGATTTTCCGTATATCACGGCCTCGGCCCGTACAGTAAAAAGTATACAAAGAAAGTACCCAGGGAGTAAACTCATTTCCCAAACGATTCTTTAAATTATTTCTTCACCACTAAAACGCATGAGACTTGTAGTTTTCAAAAATGATTTCGTTTTTGATGAGACGCTGAATAAAAGGAGTTTAATCGACGGCAAACGAAAACCCGTGATTTGCCGTAAATCCCGGGCTTGACCCGTATAGTCAAATGTATACAAAGAAAGTAAACTGGGAGTAAACTCATTTCCCGAACGATCTTTTAAATTAATTTTTTACCACTAAAACGCATAAGACTTGTAGTTTTCAAAAAAGATTTCATTTTTGATGAGACGATGAATAAAAGGAGTTTAATCGCCGGCAAACGAAAACCCGCAATTTCCCGTAAATCCCGGACTCGGCCCGTATAGTCAAAAGTATACAAAGAAAGTACCCAGGTAGTAAACTCATTTCCCGAACGATTCTTTAAATTATTTTTCACCACTAAAACGCATGAGACTTGTAGTTTTCAAAAATGATTTAATTTTTGATGAGACGCTGAATAAAAGGAGTTTAATCGCCGGCAAACGAAAACCCGCAATTTCCCGTAAATCTCGGACTTGGCCCGTATAGTCAAAAGTATACAAAGAAACTACCCAGGGAGTAAACTCACTTCCCGAACGATTCTTTAAATTATTTCTTCACCAATAAAACGCAAGAGACTTTTAGTTTTCAAAAATGATTTCGTTTTTGATGAGACGCTGAATAAAACGAGTTTAATCGCCGGCAAACGAAAACCCGCGATTTGCCGTAAATCCCGGGCTTGACCCGTATAGTCGAATGTATACAAAGAAAGTAAACTGGGAGTAAACTCATTTCCCGAACGATTTTTTAAATTATTTTTTCACTACTAAAACGCATGAGACTTTTAGTTTTCAAAAATGATTTCGTTTTTGATGAGACGCTGAAGAAAAGGAGTTTAATCGCTGGCAAACGAAAACCCGCAATTTTCCGTAAATCCCGGACTCGCTCCGTATAGTCAAAAGTATACAAAGAAAGTACCCAGGGAGTAAACTCATTTCCCGAACGATTCTTTAAATTATTTTTTCACCACTAAAAGGCATGAGACTTGTAGTTTTCAAAAATGATTTCGTTTTTGATGAGACGCTGAATAAAAGGAGTTTAATCGCCGGCCAACGAAAACCCGCGATTTCCCGTAAATCCCGCGCTTGGCCGTATAGTCAAAAGTATACAAAGAAAGTACCCAGGGAGTAAACTCATTTCCCGATCAATTCTTTGAATTAATTTTTCACCACTAAAACGCATGAGACTTGTACTTTTCAAAAATGATTTCATTTTTGATGAGACGCTGAATAAAAGGAGTTTAATCTCCGGCAAAGGAAAACCCGCGATTTCCCGTAAATCCCGGACCAGGCCCGTATAGTCAAAAGTACACAAAGAAAGTACCCAGGGAGTAAACTCATTTCCCGAACGATTCTTTAAATTATATTTTCACCACTAAAACGCATGAAACTTGTACTTTTCAAAAATGATTTAATTTTTATTGAGACGCTGAATAAAAGAAGTTTAATCGCCGGCAAACGAAAACCCGCGATTTCCCGTAAATCCCGGGCTTGGCCCGTATAGTTGAATGTATACAAAGTAAGTACCCAGAGAGTAAACTCATTTCCCGAAGGATTTTTTAAATTATTTCTTCACCACTAAGACGCACGAGACTTGTAGTTTTCAAAAATGATTTCATTTTTTATGAGACGCTGAATAAAAGGAGTTTAATCGCTGGCAAACGAAAACCCGCGATTTCCCGTAAATCCCGGACTCGGCCCGTATAGTCAAAACTATACAAAGAAAGTACCCAGGGAGTAAACTCATTTCCCAAACGATTCTTTAAATTATTTCTTCACCACTAAAACGCATGAGACTTGTAGTTTTCAAAAATGAATTCATTTTTGATGAGACGCTGAATAAAAGGAGTTTAATCGCCGGAAAACGAAAACCCGCGATTTGCCGTAAATCCCGGGCTTGGCCCGTATAGTCGAATGTATACAAAGAAAGTAAACTGGGAGTAAACTCATTTCCCGAAAGATTTTTTAAGATATTTTTTCACCACTAAAAGGCATTAGACTTGTAGTTTTCAAAAATGATTTCGTTTTTGATGAGACGCTGAATAAAAGGAGTTTAATCGCCGGCCAAGGAAAACCCGCGATTTCCCGTAAATCCTGCGCTTGGCCGTAAAGTCGAATGTATACAAAGAAAATACCCAGGGAGTAAACTCATTTGCCGAACGATTTTTTAAATTATTTCTTCACCACTAAAATGCATGAGACTTGTAGTTTTCAAAAATGATTTCTTTTTTGATGAGACGCTGAATAAAAGGAGTTTAAACGCCGGCAAACGAAAACCCGCAATTTCCCGTAAATCCCGGACTCGGCCCGTATAGTCAAAAGTATACAAAGAAAGTACCCAGGGAGTAAACACATTTCCCGAACGATTCTTTAAATTATTTTTTCACCACTAAAACGCATGAGATTTGTAGTTTTCAAAAATGATTTCATTTTTGATGAGACGCTGAATAAAAGGAGTTTAATTGCCGGCAAACGAAAACCCGCGATTTCCCGTATATCCCGGAATCGGCCCGTATAGTCGAATGTATACAAAGAAAGTACCCAGGGTGTAAACTCATTTCCCGAACGATTTTTTAAATTATTTTTTCACCACTAAAACGCATGAGACTTGTAGGTTTCAAAAATGATTTCATTTTTGATGAGACGCTGAATAAAAGGAGTTTAATCTACGGCAAACGAAAACCCGCGATTTCCCGTAAATCCCGGACCCGGCCCGTATAGTCAAAAGTATACAAAAGAAAGTAAACTGGGAGTAAACTCATTTCCCGAACGATCTTTTAAATTAATTTTTTACCACTAAAACGCATAAGACTTGTAGTTTTCAAAAAAGATTTCATTTTTGATGAGACGATGAATAAAAGGAGTTTAATCGCCGGCAAACGAAAACCCGCAATTTCCCGTAAATCCCGGACTCGGCCCGTATAGTCAAAAGTATACAAAGAAAGTACCCAGGTAGTAAACTCATTTCCCGAACGATTCTTTAAATTATTTTTCACCACTAAAACGCATGAGACTTGTAGTTTTCAAAAATGATTTAATTTTTGATGAGACGCTGAATAAAAGGAGTTTAATCGCCGGCAAACGAAAACCCGTGATTTGCCGTAAATCCCGGGCTTGGCCGTATAGTCGAATGTATACAAAGAAAGTAAACTGGGAGTAAACTCATTTCCCGAACGATTTTTTAAATTATTTTTTCACCACTAAAACGCATAAGACTTGTAGTTTTCAAAAATGATTTCGTTTTTGATGAGACGCTGAATAAAAGGAGTTTAATCGCTGGCCAACGAAAACCCGCGATTTCCCGTAAATCCCGGGCTTGGCCCGTATAGTCGAATGCATACAAAGAAAGTACCCAGGGAGTAAACTCATTTCCCGAACGATTTTTTAAATTAATTTTTTACCACTAAAACGCATAAGACTTGTAGTTTTTAAAAACGATTTCATTTTTGATGAGACGCTAAATAAAAGGAGTTTAATCGCCGGCAAACGAAAACCCGCAATTTCCCGTAAATCCCGGACTCAGCCCGTATAGTCTAAAGTATACAAAGAAAGTACCCAGGGAGTAAACTCACTTCCCGAACGATTCTTTAAATTACTTTTTCACCACCAAAACGCATGAGACTTGTAGTTTTCAAAAATGATTTCATTCTTGATGAGACGCTGAATTAAAGGAGTTTAATCGCCGGCAAACGAAATCCCGCGATTTTCCGTATATCACGGCCTCGGCCCGTACAGTGAAAAGTATACAAAGAAAGTACCCAGGGAGTAAACTCATTTCCCAAACGATTCTTTAAATTATTTCTTCACCACTAAAACGCATGAGACTTGTAGTTTTCAAAAATGATTTCGTTTTTGATGAGACGCTGAATAAAAGGAGTTTAATCGCCGGCAAACGAAAACCCGCGATTTCCCGTAAATCCCGGGCTTGGCCGTATAGTCGAATGTATAAAAAGAAAATAACCAGGGAGTAAACTCATTTGCCGAACCATTTTTTGAATTATTTCTTCACCACTAAAACGCATGAGACTTGTAGTTTTCCAAAATGATTTCATTTTTGATGAGACGCTGAATAAAAGGAGTTTAATCGCCGGCAAACGAAAACCCGTGATTTGCCGTAAATCCCGGGCTTGACCCGTATAGTCAAATGTATACAAAGAAATTAAACTGGGAGTAAACTCATTTCCCGAACGATCTTTTAAATTAATTTTTTACCACTAAAACGCATAAGACTTGTAGTTTTCAAAAAAGATTTCATTTTTGATGAGACGCTGAATAAAAGGAGTTTAATCGCCGGCAAACGAAAACCCGCAATTTCCCGTAAATCCCGGACTCGGCCCGTATAGTCAAAAGTATACAAAGAAAGTACCCAGGTAGTAAACTCATTTCCCGAACGATTCTTTAAATTATTTTTCACCACTAAAACGCATGAGACTTGAAGTTTTCAAAAATGATTTCGTTTTTGATGAGACGCTGAATAAAAGGAGTTTAATCGCCGGCCAACGAAAACCCGCGATTTCCCGTAAATCCCGGGCTTGGCCCGTATAGTCGAATGCATACAAAGAAAGTACCCAGGGAGTAAACTCATTTCCCGATCGATTTTTTAAATTAATTTTTTACCACTAAAACGCATAAGACTTGTAGTTTTTAAAAACGATTTCATTTTTGATGAGACGCTGAATAAAAGGAGTTTAATCGCCGGCAAACGCAAACCCGCAATTTCCCGTAAATCCCGGACTCGGCCCGTATAGTCAAAAGTATACAAAGAAAGTACCCAGGGAGTAAACTCACTTCCCGAACGATTCTTTAAATTACTTTTTCACCACCAAAACGCATGAGACTTGTAGTTTTCAAAAATGATTTCATTCTTGATGAGACGCTGAATTAAAGGAGTTTAATCGCCGGCAAACGAAATCCCGCGATTTTCCGTATATCACGGCCTCGGCCCGTACAGTGAAAAGTATACAAAGAAAGTACCCAGGGAGTAAACTCATTTCCCAAACGATTCTTTAAATTATTTCTTCACCACTAAAACGCATGAGACTTGTAGTTTTCAAAAATGATTTCGTTTTTGATGAGACGCTGAATAAAAGGAGTTTAATCGCCGGCAAACGAAAACCCGCGATTTCCCGTAAATCCCGGGCTTGGCCGTATAGTCGAATGTATAAAAAGAAAATACCCAGGGAGTAAACTCATTTGCCGAACCATTTTTTGAATTATTTCTTCACCACTAAAACGCATGAGACTTGTAGTTTTCAAAAATGATTTCATTTTTGATGAGACGCTGAATAAAAGGAGTTTAATCGCCGGCAAACGAAAACCCGTGATTTGCCGTAAATCCCGGGCTTGACCCGTATAGTCAAATGTATACAAAGAAAGTAAACTGGGAGTAAACTCATTTCCCGAACGATCTTTTAAATTAATTTTTTACCACTAAAACGCATAAGACTTGTAATTTTCAAAAAAGATTTCATTTTTGATGAGACGCTGAATAAAAGGAGTTTAATCGCCGGCAAACGAAAACCCGCAATTTCCCGTAAATCCCGGACTCGGCCCGTATAGTCAAAAGTATACAAAGAAAGTACCCAGGTAGTAAACTCATTTCCCGAACGATCCTTTAAATTATTTTTTCACCACTAAAACGCATGAGACTTGTAGTTTTTAGAAATGATTTCATTTTTGATGAGACGTTGAATAAAAGGAGTTTAATCGCCGGCAAACGAAATCCCGCGATTCTCCGTATATCACGGCCTCGGCCTGTACAGTGAAAAGTATACAAAGAAAGTACCCAGGGAGTAAACTCATTTCCCAAACGATTCTTTTAATTATTTATTCACCACTAAAACGCATGAGACATGTTGTTTTCAAAAATGATTTCGTTTTTGATGAGACGCTGAATAAAAGGAGTTTAATCGCCGGCAAACGAAAACCCGCGACTTTACGTATATCACGGACTCGGCCCGTACAGTGAAAAGTATACAAAAAAAGTACCCAGGGAGTAAACTCATTTCCCAAACGATTCTTTAAATTATTTTTTCACCACTAAAACGCATGAGACTTGTAGTTTTCAAAAATGATTTCATTTTTGATGACACGCTGTATAAAAGGAGTTTAATCGCCGGCAAACGAAAACCCGCGATTTGCCGTAATTCCCGGGCTTGACCCGTATAGTCGAATGTATACAAAGAAAGTAAACTTGGAGTAAACTCATTTTCCGAACGATTTTTTAAATTAATTTTTTACCACTAAAACGCATAAGACTTGTAGTTTTCAAAAACGATTTCATTTTTGATGAGACGCTGAATAAAATGAGTTTAATCGCCGGCAAACGAAAACCTGCAATTTCCCGTAAATCCCGGACTCGGCCCGTATAGTCAAAAGTATACAAAGAAAGTAACCAGGGAGTAAACTCATTTCCCGAACGATTTTTTAAATTATTTTTTCACCACTAAGACGCATGAGACTTGTAGTTTTCAAAAATGATTTCGTTATTGATGAGACGCTGAATAAAGGGAGTTTAATCGCCGGCAAACGAAAACCCGCGATTTCCCGTAAATCCCTGGCTTGGCCGTATAGTCGAATGTATACAAAAAAAATACCCAGGGAGTACACTCATTACCCGAACGATTTTTTAAATTATTTCTTCACCACTAAAACGCATGAGACTTGTAGTTTTCAAAATTGATTTCATTTTTGATGAGACGCTGAATAAAAGAAGTTTAATCGGCGGCAAACGAAAGCCCGAGATTTCCCGTAAATCCCGGGCTTGGCCCGCATAGTCGAATGTATACAAAGAAAGTACCCAGGGAGTAAACTCATTTCCCGAACGATTTTTTAAATTATTTTTTCACCAGTAAGACGCATGAGACTTGTAGTTTTCAGAAATGATTTCATTTTTGATGAGACGCTGAATAAAAGGAGTTTAATCGCCGGCTAACGAAAAACCGCGATTTTCCGTATATCACGGACTCGGCCCGTACAGTGAAAAGTATACAAAGAAAGTACCCAGGGAGTAAACTCATTTCCCAAACGATTCTTTAAATTATTTTTTCACCACTAAAACGCATGAGACTTGTAGTTTTCAAAAATGATTTCATTTTTGATGAGACGCTGAATAAAGGGATTTTAATCGCCGGCAAACGAAAACCCGCGATTTCCCGTAAATCCCTGGCTTGGCCGTATAGTCGAATGTATACAAAAAAAATACCCAGGGAGTACACTCATTACCCGAACTATTTTTTAAATTATTTCTTCACCACTAAAACGCATGAGACTTGTAGTTTTCAAAATTGATTTCATTTTTGATGAGACGCTGAATAAAAGAAGTTTAATCGGCGGCAAACGAAAGCCCGAGATTTCCCGTAAATCCCGGGCTTGGCCCGCATAGTCGAATGTATACAAAGAAAGTACCCAGGGAGTAAACTCATTTCCCGAACGATTTTTTAAATTATTTTTTCACCAGTAAGACGCATGAGACTTGTAGTTTTCAGAAATGATTTCAATTTTGATGAGACGCTGAATAAAAGGAGTTTAATCGCCGGCTAACGAAAAACCGCGATTTTCCGTATATCACGGACTCGGCCCGTACAGTGAAAAGTATACAAAGAAAGTACCCAGGGAGTAAACTCATTTCCCAAACGATTCTTTAAATTATTTTTCACCACTAAAACGCATGAGACTTGTAGTTTTCAAAAATGATTTCATTTTTGATGAGATGCACAATAAAAGGAGTTTAATCGCCGGCAAACGAAAACCCGCGATTTGCCGTAAATCCCGGGCTTGACCCGTATAGTGAAATGTATCCGAAGAAAGTAAACTGGGAGTAAACTCATTTCCCGATCGATTTTTTAAATTAATTTTTTACCACTAAAACGCATAAGACTTGTAGTTTTCAAAAACGATTTCATTTTTGATGAGACGCTGAATAAAATGAGTTTAATCGCCGGCAAACGAAAACCTGCAATTTCCCGTAAATTCCGGACTCGGCCCGTATAGTCAAAAGTATACAAAGAAAGTACCCAGGGAGTAAACTCATTTCCCAAACGATTCTTTAAATTATATTTTCACCACTAAAACGCATGAGACTTGTACTTTTCAAAAATGATTTCATTTTTGATGAGACGCTGAATAAAAGAAGTTTAATCGCCGGCAAACGAAAACCCGCGATTTCCCGTAAATCCCGGGCTTGGCCCGTATAGTCGAATGTATACAAAGAAAGTACCCAGGGAGTAAACTCATTTCCCGAACGATTTTTTAAATTATTTTTTCACCACTAAGACGCATGAGACTTGTAGTTTTCAAAAATGATTTCGTTATTGATGAGACGCTGAATAAAGGGAGTTTAATCGCCGGCAAACGAAAACCCGCGATTTCCCGTAAATCCCTGGCTTGGCCGTATAGTCGAATGTATACAAAAAAAATACCCAGGGAGTACACTCATTACCCGAACGATTTTTTAAATTATTTCTTCACCACTAAAACGCATGAGACTTGTAGTTTTCAAAATTGATTTCATTTTTGATGAGACGCTGAATAAAAGAAGTTTAATCGGCGGCAAACGAAAGCCGAGATTTCCCGTAAATCCCGGGCTTGGCCCTCATAGTCGAATGTATACAAAGAAAGTACCCAGGGAGTAAACTCATTTCCCGAACGATTTTTTAAATTATTTTTTCACCAGTAAGACGCATGAGACTTGTAGTTTTCAGAAATGATTTCATTTTTGATGAGACGCTGAATAAAAGGAGTTTAATCGCCGGCTAACGAAAAACCGCGATTTTCCGTATATCACGGACTCGGCCCGTACAGTGAAAAGTATACAAAGAAAGTACCCAGGGAGTAAACTCATTTCCCAAACGATTCTTTAAATTATTTTTTCACCACTAAAACGCATGAGACTTGTAGTTTTCAAAAATGATTTCATTTTTGATGAGATGCACAATAAAAGGAGTTTAATCGCCGGCAAACGAAAACCCGCGATTTGCCGTAAATCCCGGGCTTGACCCGTATAGTGAAATGTATCCAAAGAAAGTAAACTGGGAGTAAACTCATTTCCCGATCGATTTTTTAAATTAATTTTTTACCACTAAAACGCATAAGACTTGTAGTTTTCAAAAACGATTTCATTTTTGATGAGACGCTGAATAAAATGAGTTTAATCGCCGGCAAACGAAAACCTGCAATTTCCCGTAAATTCCGGACTCGGCCCGTATAGTCAAAAGTATACAAAGAAAGTACCCAGGGAGTAAACTCATTTCCCAAACGATTCTTTAAATTATATTTTCACCACTAAAACGCATGAGACTTGTACTTTTCAAAAATGATTTCATTTTTGATGAGACGCTGAATAAAAGAAGTTTAATCGCCGGCAAACGAAAACCCGCGATTTCCCGTAAATCCCGGGCTTGGCCCGTATAGTCGAATGTATACAAAGAAAGTACCCAGGGAGTAAACTCATTTCCCGAACGATTTTTTAAATTATTTTTTCACCACTAAGACGCATGAGACTTGTAGTTTTCAAAAATGATTTCGTTATTGATGAGACGCTGAATAAAGGGAGTTTAATCGCCGGCAAACGAAAACCCGCGATTTCCCGTAAATCCCTGGCTTGGCCGTATAGTCGAATGTATACAAAAAAAATACCCAGGGAGTACACTCATTACCCGAACGATTTTTTAAATTATTTCTTCACCACTAAAACGCATGAGACTTGTAGTTTTCAAAATTAATTTCATTTTTGATGAGACGCTGAATAAAAGAAGTTTAATCGGCGGCAAACGAAAGCCCGAGATTTCCCGTAAATCCCGGGCTTGGCCCTCATAGTCGAATGTATACAAAGAAAGTACCCAGGGAGTAAACTCATTTCCCGAACGATTTTTTAAATTATTTTTTCACCAGTAAGACGCATGAGACTTGTAGTTTTCAGAAATGATTTCATTTTTGATGAGACGCTGAATAAAAGGAGTTTAATCGCCGGCTAACGAAAAACCGCGATTTTCCGTATATCACGGACTCGGCCCGTACAGTGAAAAGTATACAAAGAAAGTACCCAGGGAGTAAACTCATTTCCCAAACGATTCTTTAAATTATTTTTTCACCACTAAAACGCATGAGACTTGTAGTTTTCAAAAATGATTTCATTTTTGATGAGACGCTGAATAAAAGAGGTTTAATCGCCGGCAAACGAAAACCCGCGAATTCCCGTATATCCTGGAATTGGCCCGTATAGTCGAATGTATACAAAGAAAGTAAACTGGGAGTAAAATCATTTTCCGAACGATTTTTTAAATTAATTTTTTACCACTAAAACGAATAAGACTTGTAGTTTTCAAAAACGATTTCATTTTTGATAAGACGCTGAATAAAAGGAGTTTAATCGCCGGCAAACGAAAACCCGCAATTTGCCGTAAATCCCGGACTCGGCCCGTATAGTCAAAAGTATACAAAGAAAGTACCAAGGGAGTAAACTCACTTCCCGAACGATTCTTTAAATTATTTTTTCACCACTAAAACGCATGAGACTTGTAGTTTTTAAAAATGATTTCATTCTTGATGAGACGCTGAATAAAAGGAGTTTAATCGCCGGCAAACGAAATCCCGCGATTTTCCGTATATCACGGCCTCGGCCCGTACAGTGAAAAATATACAAAGAAAGTACCCAGGGAGTTAAGTCATTTGCCGAACGATTTTTTGAATTATTTCTTCACCACTAAAACGCATGAGACTTGTAGTTTCCAAAAATGACTTCATTTTTGATAAGACGCACAATAAAAGGAGTTTAATCGCCGGCAAACGAAAACCCGCGATTTGCCGTAAATCCCGGGCTTGACCCGTATAGTGAAATGTATTCAAAGAAAGTAAACTGGGAGTAAACTCATTTCCCGATCGATTTTTTAAATTATTTTTTACCACTAAAACGCATAAGACTTGTAGTTTTCAAAAATGATTTCATTTTTGATGAGACGCTGAATAAAAGGAGTTTAATCTCCGGCAAACGAAAACCCGCGATTTCCCGTAAATCCCCGACCCGGCCCGTATAGTCAAAATTATACAGAGAATGTACGCAGGGAGTAAACTCATTTCCCGAACGATTCTTTAAATTATATTTTCACCACTAAAACGCATGAGACTTGTACTTTTCAAAAATGATTTCATTTTTGATGAGACGCTGAATAAAAGAAGTTTAATCGCCGGCAAACGAAAACCCGCGATTTCCCGTAAATCCCGGGCTTGGCCCGTATAGTCGAATGTATACAAAGAAAGTACCCAGGGAGTAAACTCATTTCCCGAACGATTTTTTAAATTATTTTTCACCACTAAGACGCATGAGACTTGTAGTTTTCAAAAATGATTTCGTTATTGATGAGACGCTGAATAAAGGGAGTTTAATCGCCGACAAACGAAAGCCCGAGATTTCCCGTAAATCCCGGGCTTGGCCCTCATAGTCGAATGTATACAAAGAAAGTACCCAGGGAGTAAATTCATTTCCCGAACGATTTTTTAAATTATTTTTTCACCAGTAAGACGCATGAGACTTGTAGTTTTCAGAAATGATTTCAATTTTGATGAGACGCTGAATAAAAGGAGTTTAATCGCCGGCTAACGAAAAACCGCGATTTTCCGTATATCACGGACTCGGCCCGTACAGTGAAAAGTATACAAAGAAAGTACCCAGGGAGTAAACTCATTTCCCAAACGATTCTTTAAATTATTTTTTTACCACTAAAACGAATAAGACTTGTAGTTTTCAAAAACGATTTCATTTTTGATAAGACGCTGAATAAAAGGAGTTTAATCGCCGGCAAACGAAAACCCGCAATTTGCCGTAAATCCCGGACTCGGCCCGTATAGTCAAAAGTATACAAAGAAAGTACCAAGGGAGTAAACTCACTTCCCGAACGATTCTTTAAATTATTTTTTCACCACTAAAACGCATGAGACTTGTAGTTTTCAAAATTGATTTCATTTTTGATGAGACGCTGAATAAAAGAAGTTTAATCGGCGGCAAACGAAAGCCCGAGATTTCCCGTAAATCCCGGGCTTGGCCCGCATAGTCGAATGTATACAAAGAAAGTACCCAGGGAGTAAACTCATTTCCCGAACGATTTTTTAAATTATTTTTTCACCAGTAAGACGCATGAGACTTGTAGTTTTCAGAAATGATTTCATTTTTGATGAGACGCTGAATAAAAGGAGTTTAATCGCCGGCTAACGAAAAACCGCGATTTTCCGTATATCACGGACTCGGCCCGTACAGTGAAAAGTATACAAAGAAAGTACCCAGGGAGTAAACTCATTTCCCAAACGATTCTTTAAATTATTTTTTCACCACTAAAACGCATGAGACTTGTAGTTTTCAAAAATGATTTCATTTTTGATGAGACGCTGAATAAAAGAGGTTTAATCGCCGGCAAACGAAAACCCGCGAATTCCCGTATATCCTGGAATCGGCCCGTATAGTCGAATGTATACAAAGAAAGTAAACTGGGAGTAAACTCATTTTCCGAACGATTTTTTAAATTATTTTTTCACCACTAAAACGCATGAGACTTGTAGTTTTCAAAAATGATTTCATTTTTGATGAGACGCTGTATAAAAGGAGTTTAATCGCCGGCAAACGAAAACCCGCGATTTGCCGTAATTCCCGGGCTTGACCCGTATAGTCGAATGTATACAAAGAAAGTAAACTTGGAGTAAACTCATTTTCCGAACGATTTTTTAAATTAATTTTTTACCACTAAAACGCATAAGACTTGTAGTTTTCAAAAACGATTTCATTTTTGATGAGACGCTGAATAAAATGAGTTTAATCGCCGGCAAACGAAAACCTGCAATTTCCCGTAAATCCCGGACTCGGCCCGTATAGTCAAAAGTATACAAAGAAAGTACCCAGGGAGTAAACTCATTTCCCGAACGATTTTTTAAATTATTTTTTCACCACTAAGACGCATGAGACTTGTAGTTTTCAAAAATGATTTCGTTATTGATGAGACGCTGAATAAAGGGAGTTTAATCGCCGGCAAACGAAAACCCGCGATTTCCCGTAAATCCCTGGCTTGGCCGTATAGTCGAATGTATACAAAAAAAATACCCAGGGAGTACACTCATTACCCGAACGATTTTTTAAATTATTTCTTCACCACTAAAACGCATGAGACTTGTAGTTTTCAAAATTGATTTCATTTTTGATGAGACGCTGAATAAAAGAAGTTTAATCGGCGGCAAACGAAAGCCCGAGATTTCCCGTAAATCCCGGGCTTGGCCCGCATAGTCGAATGTATACAAAGAAAGTACCCAGGGAGTAAACTCATTTCCCGAACGATTTTTTAAATTATTTTTTCACCAGTAAGACGCATGAGACTTGTAGTTTTCAGAAATGATTTCATTTTTGATGAGACGCTGAATAAAAGGAGTTTAATCGCCGGCTAACGAAAAACCGCGATTTTCCGTATATCACGGACTCGGCCCGTACAGTGAAAAGTATACAAAGAAAGTACCCAGGGAGTAAACTCATTTCCCAAACGATTCTTTAAATTTTTTTTTCACCACTAAAACGCATGAGACTTGTAGTTTTCAAAAATGATTTCATTTTTGATGAGACGCTGAATAAAGGGATTTTAATCGCCGGCAAACGAAAACCCGCGATTTCCCGTAAATCCCTGGCTTGGCCGTATAGTCGAATGTATACAAAAAAAATACCCAGGGAGTACACTCATTACCCGAACGATTTTTTAAATTATTTCTTCACCACTAAAACGCATGAGACTTGTAGTTTTCAAAATTGATTTCATTTTTGATGAGACGCTGAATAAAAGAAGTTTAATCGGCGGCAAACGAAAGCCCGAGATTTCCCGTAAATCCCGGGCTTGGCCCGCATAGTCGAATGTATACAAAGAAAGTACCCAGGGAGTAAACTCATTTCCCGAACGATTTTTTAAATTATTTTTTCACCAGTAAGACGCATGAGACTTGTAGTTTTCAGAAATGATTTCAATTTTGATGAGACGCTGAATAAAAGGAGTTTAATCGCCGGCTAACGAAAAACCGCAATTTTCCGTATATCACGGACTTGGCCCGTACAGTGAAAAGTATACAAAGAAAGTACCCAGGGAGTAAACTCATTTCCCAAACGATTCTTTAAATTATTTTTCACCACTAAAACGCATGAGACTTGTAGTTTTCAAAAATGATTTCATTTTTGATGAGATGCACAATAAAAGGAGTTTAATCGCCGGCAAACGAAAACCCGCGATTTGCCGTAAATCCCGGGCTTGACCCGTATAGTGAAATGTATCCAAAGAAAGTAAACTGGGAGTAAACTCATTTCCCCATCGATTTTTTAAATTAATTTTTTACCACTAAAACGCATAAGACTTGTAGTTTTCAAAAACGATTTCATTTTTGATGAGACGCTGAATAAAATGAGTTTAATCGCCGGCAAACGAAAACCTGCAATTTCCCGCAAATTCTGGACTCGGCCCGTATAGTCAAAAGTATACAAAGAAAGTACCCAGGGAGTAAACTCATTTCCCAAACGATTCTTTAAATTATATTTTCACCACTAAAACGCATGAGACTTGTACTTTTCAAAAATGATTTCATTTTTGATGAGACGCTGAATAAAAGAAGTTTAATCGCCGGCAAACGAAAACCCGCGATTTCCCGTAAATCCCGGGCTTGGCCCGTATAGTCGAATGTATACAAAGAAAGTACCCAGGGAGTAAACTCATTTACCGAACGATTTTTTAAATTATTTTTTCACCACTAAGACGCATGAGACTTGTAGTTTTCAAAAATGATTTCGTTATTGATGAGACGCTGAATAAAGGGAGTTTAATCGCCGGCAAACGAAAACCCGCGATTTCCCGTAAATCCCTGGCTTGGCCGTATAGTCGAATGTATACAAAAAAAATACCCAGGGAGTACACTCATTACCCGAACGATTTTTTAAATTATTTCTTCACCACTAAAACGCATGAGACTTGTAGTTTTCAAAATTGATTTCATTTTTGATGAGACGCTGAATAAAAGAAGTTTAATCGGCGGCAAACGAAAGCCCGAGATTTCCCGTAAATCCCGGGCTTGGCCCTCATAGTCGAATGTATACAAAGAAAGTACCCAGGGAGTAAACTCATTTCCCGAACGATTTTTTAAATTATTTTTTCACCAGTAAGACGCATGAGACTTGTAGTTTTCAGAAATGATTTCATTTTTGATGAGACGCTGAATAAAAGGAGTTTAATCGCCGGCTAAAGAAAAACCGCGATTTTCCGTATATCACGGACTCGGCCCGTACAGTGAAAAGTATACAAAGAAAGTACCCAGGGAGTAAACTCATTTCCCAAACGATTCTTTAAATTATTTTTTCACCACTAAAACGCATGAGACTTGTAGTTTTCAAAAATGATTTCATTTTTGATGAGACGCTGAATAAAAGAGGTTTAATCGCCGGCAAACGAAAACCCGCGAATTCCCGTATATCCTGGAATTGGCCCGTATAGTCGAATGTATACAAAGAAAGTAAACTGGGAGTAAACTCATTTTCCGAACGATTTTTTAAATTAATTTTTTACCACTAAAACGAATAAGACTTGTAGTTTTCAAAAACGATTTCATTTTTGATAAGACGCTGAATAAAAGGAGTTTAATCGCCGGCAAACGAAAACCCGCAATTTGCCGTAAATCCCGGACTCGGCCCGTATAGTCAAAAGTATACAAAGAAAGTACCAAGGGAGTAAACTCACTTCCCGAACGATTCTTTAAATTATTTTTTCACCACTAAAACGCATGAGACTTGTAGTTTTTAAAAATGATTTCATTCTTGATGAGACGCTGAATAAAAGGAGTTTAATCGCCGGCAAACGAAATCCCGCGATTTTCCGTATATCACGGCCTCGGCCCGTACAGTGAAAAATATACAAAGAAAGTACCCAGGGAGTTAAGTCATTTGCCGAACGATTTTTTGAATTATTTCTTCACCACTAAAACGCATGAGACTTGTAGTTTCCAAAAATGATTTCATTTTTGATGAGACGCACAATAAAAGGAGTTTAATCGCCGGCAAACGAAAACCCGCGATTTGCCGTAAATCCCGGGCTTGACCCGTATAGTGAAATGTATTCAAAGAAAGTAAACTGGGAGTAAACTCATTTCCCGATCGATTTTTTAAATTATTTTTTACCACTAAAACGCATAAGACTTGTAGTTTTCAAAAATGATTTCATTTTTGATGAGACGCTGAATAAAAGGAGTTTAATCTCCGGCAAACGAAAACCCGCGATTTCCCGTAAATCCCGGACCCGGCCCGTATAGTCAAAAGTATACAGAGAATGTACGCAGGGAGTAAACTCATTTCCCGAACGATTCTTTAAATTATATTTTCACCACTAAAACGCATGAGACTTGTACTTTTCAAAAATGATTTCATTTTTGATGAGACGCTGAATAAAAGAAGTTTAATCGCCGGCAAACGAAAACCCGCGATTTCCCGTAAATCCCGGGCTTGGCCCGTATAGTCGAATGTATACAAAGAAAGTACCCAGGGAGTAAACTCATTTCCCGAACGATTTTTTAAATTATTTTTCACCACTAAGACGCATGAGACTTGTAGTTTTCAAAAATGATTTCGTTATTGATGAGACGCTGAATAAAGGGAGTTTAATCGCCGGCAAACGAAAACCCGCGATTTCCCGTAAATCCCTGGCTTAGCCGTATAGTCGAATGTATACAAAAAAAATACCCAGGGAGTACACTCATTACCCGAACGATTTTTTAAATTATTTTTTCACCACTAAGACGCATGAGACTTGTAGTTTTCAAAAATGATTTCGTTATTGATGAGACGCTGAATAAAGGGAGTTTAATCGCCGGCAAACGAAAACCCGCGATTTCCCGTAAATCCCTGGCTTGGCCGTATAGTCGAATGTATACAAAAAAAATACCCAGGGAGTACACTCATTACCCGAACGATTTCTTAAATTATTTCTTCACCACTAAAACGCATGAGACTTGTAGTTTTCAAAATTGATTTCATTTTTGATGAGACGCTGAATAAAAGAAGTTTAATCGGCGGCAAACGAAAGCCCGAGATTTCCCGTAAATCCCGGGCTTGGCCCGCATAGTCGAATGTATACAAAGAAAGTACCCAGGGAGTAAACTCATTTCCCGAACGATTTTTTAAATTATTTTTTCACCAGTAAGACGCATGAGACTTGTAGTTTTCAGAAATGATTTCATTTTTGATGAGACGCTGAATAAAAGGAGTTTAATCGCCGGCTAACGAAAAACCGCAATTTTCCGTATATCACGGACTCGGCCCGTACAGTGAAAAGTATACAAAGAAAGTACCCAGGTAGTAAACTCATTTCCCAAACGATTCTTTAAATTATTTTTTCACCACTAAAACGCATGAGACTTGTAGTTTTCAAAAATGATTTCATTTTTGATGAGACGCTGAATAAAAGAGGTTTAATCGCCGGCAAACGAAAACCCGCGAATTCCCCTATATCCTGGAATCGGCCCGTATAGTCGAATGTATACAAAGAAAGTAAACTGGGAGTAAACTCATTTTCCGAACGATTTTTTAAATTAATTTTTTACCACTAAAACGCATAAGACTTGTAGTTTTCAAAAACGATTTCATTTTTGATAAGACGCTGAATAAAAGGAGTTTAATCGCCGGCAAACGAAAACCCGCAATTTGCCGTAAATCCCGGACTCGGCCCGTATAGTCAAAAGTATACAAAGAAAGTACCCAGGGAGTAAACTCACTTCCCGAACGATTCTTTAAATTATTTTTTCACCACTAAAACGCATGAGACTTGTAGTTTTTAAAAATGATTTCATTCTTGATGAGACGCTGAATAAAAGGAGTTTAATCGCCGGCAAACGAAATCCCGCGATTTTCCGTATATCACGGCCTCGGCCCGTACAGTGAAAAATATACAAAGAAAGTACCCAGGGAGTTAAGTCATTTGCCGAACGATTTTTTGAATTATTTCTTTACCACTAAAACGCATGAGACTTGTAGTTTCCAAAAATGATTTCATTTTTGATGAGACGCACAATAAAATGAGTTTAATCGCCGGCAAACGAAAACCCGCGATTTGCCGTAAATCCCGGGCTTGACCCGTATAGTGAAATGTATTCAAAGAAAGTAAACTGGGAGTAAACTCACTTCCCGAACGATTCTTTAAATTATTTTTTCACCACTAAAACGCATGAGACTTGTAGTTTTTAAAAATGATTTCATTCTTGATGAGACGCTGAATAAAAGGAGTTTAATCGCCGGCAAACGAAATCCCGCGATTTTCCGTATATCACGGCCTCGGCCCGTACAGTGAAAAATATACAAAGAAAGTACCCAGGGAGTTAAGTCATTTGCCGAACGATTTTTTGAATTATTTCTTCACCACTAAAACGCATGAGACTTGTAGTTTCCAAAAATGATTTCATTTTTGATGAGACGCACAATAAAAGGAGTTTAATCGCCGGCAAACGAAAACCCGCGATTTGCCGTAAATCCCGGGCTTGACCCGTATAGTGAAATGTATTCAAAGAAAGTAAACTGGGAGTAAACTCATTTCCCGATCGATTTTTTAAATTATTTTTTACCACTAAAACGCATAAGACTTGTAGTTTTCAAAAATGATTTCAATTTTGATGACACGCTGAATAAAAGGAGTTTAATCTCCGGCAAACGAAAACCCGCGATTTCCCGTAAATCCCGGACCCGGCCCGTATAGTCAAAAGTATACAGAGAATGTACGCAGGGAGTAAACTCATTTCCCGAACGATTCTTTAAATTATATTTTCACCACTAAAACGCATGAGACTTGTACTTTTCAAAAATGATTTCATTTTTGATGAGACGCTGAATAAAAGAAGTTTAATCGCCGGCAAACGAAAACCCGCGATTTCCCGTAAATCCCGGGCTTGGCCCGTATAGTCGAATGTATACAAAGAAAGTACCCAGGGAGTAAACTCATTTCCCGAACGATTTTTTAAATTATTTTTCACCACTAAGACGCATGAGACTTGTAGTTTTCAAAAATGATTTCGTTATTGATGAGACGCTGAATAAAGGGAGTTTAATCGTCGGCAAACGAAAACCCGCGATTTCCCGTAAATCCCTGGCTTAGCCGTATAGTCGAATGTATACAAAAAAAATACCCAGGGAGTACACTCATTACCCGAACGATTTTTTAAATTATTTCTTCACCACTAAAACGCATGAGACTTGTAGTTTTCAAAATTGATTTCATTTTTGATGAGACGCTGAATAAAAGAAGTTTAATCGGCGGCAAACGAAAGCCCGAGATTTCCCGTAAATCCCGGGCTTGGCCCGCATAGTCGAATGTATACAAAGAAAGTACCCAGGGAGTAAACTCATTTCCCGAACGATTTTTTAAATTATTTTTTCACCAGTAAGACGCATGAGACTTGTAGTTTTCAGAAATGATTTCATTTTTGATGAGACGCTGAATAAAAGGAGTTTAATCGCCGGCTAACGAAAAACCGCGATTTTCCGTATATCACGGACTCGGCCCGTACAGTGAAAAGTATACAAAGAAAGTACCCAGGGAGTAAACTCATTTCCCAAACGATTCTTTAAATTATTTTTTCACCACTAAAACGCATGAGACTTGTAGTTCTCAAAAATGATTTCATTTTTGATGAGACGCTGAATAAAAGAAGTTTAATCGCCGGCAAACGAAAACCCGCGATTTCCCGTATATCCTGGAATCGGCCCGTATAGTCGAATGTATACAAAGAAAGTAAACTGGGAGTAAACTCATTTTCCGAACGATTTTTTAAATTAATTTTTTACCACTAAAACGCATAAGACTTGTAGTTTTCAAAAACGATTTCATTTTTGATGAGACGCTGAATAAAAGGAGTTTAATCGCCGGCAAACGAAAACCCGCAATTTCCCGTAAATCCCGGACTCGGCCCGTATAGTCAAAAGTATACAAAGAAAGTACCCAGGGAGTAAACTCACTTCCCGAACGATTCTTTAAATTATTTTTTCACCACTAAAACGCATGAGACTTGTAGTTTTTAAAAATGATTTCATTCTTGATGAGACGCTGAATAAAAGGAGTTTAATCGCCGGCAAACGAAATCCCGCGACTTTCCGTATATCACGGCCTCGGCCCGTACAGTGAAAAGTATACAAAGAAAGTACCCAGGGAGTAAACTCATTTGCCGAACGATTTTTTGAATTATTTCTTCACCACTAAAACGCATGAGACTTGTAGTTTCCAAAAATGATTTCATTTTTGATGAGACGCACAATAAAAGGAGTTTAATCGCCGGCAAACGAAAACCCGCGATTTGCCGTAAATCCCGGGCTTGACCCGTATAGTGAAATGTATTCAAAGAAAGTAAACTGGGAGTAAACTCATTTCCCGATCGATTTTTTAAATTAATTTTTTACCACTAAAACGCATAAGACTTGTAGTTTTCAAAAATGATTTCATTTTTGATGAGACGCTGAATAAAAGGAGTTTAATCTCCGGCAAACGAAAACCCGCGATTTCCCGTAAATCCCGGGCTTGGCCCGTATAGTCGAATGTATACAAAGAAAGTACCCAGGGAGTAAACTCATTTCCCGAACGATTTTTTAAATTATTTTTTCACCACTAAGACGCATGAGACTTGTAGTTTTCAAAAATGATTTCGTTATTGATGAGACGCTGAATAAAGGGAGTTTAATCGCCGGCAAACGAAAACCCGCGATTTCCCGTAAATCCCTGGCTTGGCCGTATAGTCGAATGTATACAAAAAAAATACCCAGGGAGTACACTCATTACCTGAACGATTTTTTAATCTATTTCTTCACCACTAAAACGCATGAGACTTGTAGTTTTCAAAATTGATTTCATTTTTGATGAGACGCTGAATAAAAGAAGTTTAATCGGCGGCAAACGAAAGCCCGAGATTTCCCGTAAATCCCGGGCTTGGCCCGCATAGTCGAATGTATACAAAGAAAGTACCCAGAGAGTAAACTCATTTCCCGAACGATTTTTTAAATTATTTTTTCACCAGTAAGACGCATGAGACTTGTAGTTTTCAGAAATGATTTCATTTTTGATGAGACGCTGAATAAAAGGAGTTTAATCGCCGGCTAACGAAAAACCGCGATTTTCCGTATATCACGGACTCGGCCCGTACAGTGAAAAGTATACAAAGAAAGTACCCAGGGAGTAAACTCATTTCCCAAACGATTCTTTAAATTGTTTTTTCACCACTAAAACGCATGAGACTTGTAGTTTTCAAAAATGATTTCATTTTTGATGAGACGCTGAATAAAAGAGGTTTAATCGCCGGCAAACGAAAACCCGCGAATTCCCGTATATCCTGGAATCGGCCCGTATAGTCGAATGTATACAAAGAAAGTAAACTGGGAGTAAACTCATTTTCCGAACGATTTTTTAAATTAATTTTTTACCACTAAAACGCATAAGACTTGTAGTTTTCAAAAACGATTTCATTTTTGATAAGACGCTGAATAAAAGGAGTTTAATCGCCGGCAAACGAAAACCCGCAATTTGCCGTAAATCCCGGACTCGGCCCGTATAGTCAAAAGTATACAAAGAAAGTACCCAGGGAGTAAACTCACTTCCCGAACGATTCTTTAAATTATTTTTTCACCACTAAAACGCATGAGACTTGTAGTTTTTAAAAATGATTTCATTCTTGATGAGACGCTGAATAAAAGGAGTTTAATCGCCGGCAAACGAAATCCCGCGATTTTCCGTATATCACGGCCTCGGCCCGTACAGTGAAAAATATACAAAGAAAGTACCCAGGGAGTTAAGTCATTTGCCGAACGATTTTTTGAATTATTTCTTCACCACTAAAACGCATGAGACTTGTAGTTTCCAAAAATGATTTCATTTTTGATGAGACGCACAATAAAAGGAGTTAAATCGCCGGCAAACGAAAACCCGCGATTTGCCGTAAATCCCGGGCTTGACCCGTATAGTGAAATGTATTCAAAGAAAGTAAACTGGGAGTAAACTCATTTCCCGATCGATTTTTTAAATTATTTTTTACCACTAAAACGCATAAGACTTGTAGTTTTCAAAAATGATTTCATTTTTGATGAGACGCTGAATAAAAGGAGTTTAATCTCCGGCAAACGAAAACCCGCGATTTCCCGTAAATCCCGGACCCGGCCCGTATAGTCAAAAGTATACAGAGAATGTACGCAGGGAGTAAACTCATTTCCCGAACGATTCTTTAAATTATATTTTCACCACTAAAACGCATGAGACTTGTACTTTTCAAAAATGATTTCATTTTTGATGAGACGCTGAATAAAAGAAGTTTAATCGCCGGCAAACGAAAACCCGCGATTTCCCGTAAATCCCGGGCTTGGCCCGTATAGTCGAATGTATACAAAGAAAGTACCCAGGGAGTAAACTCATTTCCCGAACGATTTTTTAAATTATTTTTCACCACTAAGACGCATGAGACTTGTAGTTTTCAAAAATGATTTCGTTATTGATGAGACGCTGAATAAAGGGAGTTTAATCGCCGGCAAACGAAAACCCGCGATTTCCCGTAAATCCCTGGCTTAGCCGTATAGTCGAATGTATAAAAAAAAAATACCCAGGGAGTACACTCATTACCCGAACGATTTTTTAAATTATTTCTTCACCACTAAAACGCATGAGACTTGTAGTTTTCAAAATTGATTTCATTTTTGATGAGACGCTGAATAAAAGAAGTTTAATCGGCGGCAAACGAAAGCCCGAGATTTCCCGTAAATCCCGGGCTTGGCCCGCATAGTCGAATGTATACAAAGAAAGTACCCAGGGAGTGAACTCATTTCCCGAACGATTTTTTAAATTATTTTTTCACCAGTAAGACGCATGAGACTTGTAGTTTTCAGAAATGATTTCATTTTTGATGAGACGCTGAATAAAAGGAGTTTAATCGCCGGCTAACGAAAAACCGCGATTTTCCGTATATCACGGACTCGGCCCGTACAGTGAAAAGTATACAAAGAAAGTACCCAGGGAGTAAACTCATTTCCCAAACGATTCTTTAAATTATTTTTTCACCACTAAAACGCATGAGACTTGTAGTTCTCAAAAATGATTTCATTTTTGATGAGACGCTGAATAAAAGAAGTTTAATCGCCGGCAAACGAAAACCCGCGATTTCCCGTATATCCTGGAATCGGCCCGTATAGTCAAATGTATACAAAGAAAGTAAACTGGGAGTAAACTCATTTTCCGAACGATTTTTTAAATTAATTTTTTACCACTAAAACGCATAAGACTTGTAGTTTTCAAAAACGATTTCATTTTTGATGAGACGCTGAATAAAAGGAGTTTAATCGCCGGCAAACGAAAACCCGCAATTTCCCGTAAATCCCGGACTCGGCCCGTATAGTCAAAAGTATACAAAGAAAGTACCCAGGGAGTAAACTCACTTCCCGAACGATTCTTTAAATTATTTTTTCACCACTAAAACGCATGAGACTTGTAGTTTTTAAAAATGATTTCATTCTTGATGAGACGCTGAATAAAAGGAGTTTAATCGCCGGCAAACGAAATCCCGCGATTTTCCGTATATCACGGCCTCGGCCCGTACAGTGAAAAGTATACAAAGAAAGTACCCAGGGAGTAAACTCATTTGCCGAACGATTTTTTGAATTATTTCTTCACCACTAAAACGCATGAGACTTGTAGTTTCCAAAAATGATTTCATTTTTGATGAGACGCACAATAAAAGGAGTTTAATCGCCGGCAAACGAAAACCCGCGATTTACCGTAAATCCCGGGCTTGACCCGTATAGTGAAATGTATTCAAAGAAAGTAAACTGGGAGTAAACTCATTTCCCGATCGATTTTTTAAATTAATTTTTTACCACTAAAACGCATAAGACTTGTAGTTTTCAAAAATGATTTCATTTTTGATGAGACGCTGAATAAAAGGAGTTTAATCTCCGGCAAACGAAAACCCGCGATTTCCCGTAAATCCCGGACCCGGCCCGTATAGTCAAAAGTATACAGAAAATGTACGCAGGGAGTAAACTCATTTCCCGAACGATTCTTTAAATTATATTTTCACCACTAAAACGCATGAGACTTGTACTTTTCAAAAATGATTTCATTTTTGATGAGACGCTGAATAAAAGAAGTTTAATCGCCGGCAAACGAAAACCCGCGATTTCCCGTAAATCCCGGGCTTGGCCCGTATAGTCGAATGTATACAAAGAAAGTACCCAGGGAGTAAACTCATTTCCCGAACGATTTTTTAAATTATTTTTTCACCACTAAGACGCATGAGACTTGTAGTTTTTAAAAATGATTTCGTTATTGATGAGACGCTGAATAAAGGGAGTTTAATCGCCGGCAAACGAAAACCCGCGATTTCCCGTAAATCCCTGGCTTGGCCGTATAGTCGAATGTATACAAAAAAAATACCCAGGGAGTACACTCATTACCCGAACGATTTTTTAAATTATTTCTTCACCACTAAAACGCATGAGACTTGTAGTTTTCAAAATTGATTTCATTTTTGATGAGACGCTGAATAAAAGAAGTTTAATCGGCGGCAAACGAAAACCCGAGATTTCCCGTAAATCCCGGGCTTGGCCCGCATAGTCGAATGTATACAAAGAAAGTACCCAGGGAGTAAACTCATTTCCCGAACGATTTTTTAAATTATTTTTTCACCACTAAGACGCATGAGACTTGTAGTTTTCAAAAATGATTTCATTTTTTATGAGACGCTGAATAAAAGGAGTCTAATCGCCGGCAAACGAAAACCCTCGATTTTCCATAAATCCCGGACTCGGCCCGTATAGTCAAAAGTATACAAAGAAAGTACCCAGGGAGTAAACTCATTTCCCGACGATTTTTTAAATTATTTTTCACCACTGGAACGCATGAGACTTGTAGTTTTCAAAAATGATTTCGTTATTGATGAGACGCTAAATAAAAGGAGTTTAATCGCCGGCAAACGAAAACCCGCGATTTCCCGTATATCCTGGAATCGGCCCGTATAGTCGAATGTATACAAAGAAAGTAAACTGGGAGTAAACTCATTTTCCGAACGATTTTTTAAATTAATTTTTTACCACTAAAACGCATAAGACTTGTAGTTTTCAAAAACGATTTCATTTTTGATGAGACGCTGAATAAAAGGAGTTTAATCGCCGGCAAACGAAAACCCGCAATTTCCCGTAAATCCCCGACTCGGCCCGTATAGTCAAAAGTATACAAAGAAAGTACCCAGGGAGTAAACTCACTTCCCGAACGATTCTTTAAATTATTTTTTCACCACTAAAACGCATGAGACTTGTAGTTTTTAAAAATGATTTCATTCTTGATGAGACGCTGAATAAAAGGAGTTTAATCGCCGGCAAACGAAATCCCGCGATTTTCCGTATATCACGGCCTCGGCCCGTACAGTGAAAAGTATACAAAGAAAGTACCCAGGGAGTAAACTCATTTGCCGAACGATTTTTTGAATTATTTCTTCACCACTAAAACGCATGAGACTTGTAGTTTCCAAAAATGATTTCATTTTTGATGAGACGCACAATAAAAGGAGTTTAATCGCCGGCAAACGAAAACCCGCGATTTACCGTAAATCCCGGGCTTGACCCGTATAGTGAAATGTATTCAAAGAAAGTAAACTGGGAGTAAACTCATTTCCCGATCGATTTTTTAAATTAATTTTTTACCACTAAAACGCATAAGACTTGTAGTTTTCAAAAATGATTTCATTTTTGATGAGACGCTGAATAAAAGGAGTTTAATCTCCGGCAAACGAAAACCCGCGATTTCCCGTAAATCCCGGACCCGGCCCGTATAGTCAAAAGTATACAGAAAATGTACGCAGGGAGTAAACTCATTTCCCGAACGATTCTTTAAATTATATTTTCACCACTAAAACGCATGAGACTTGTACTTTTCAAAAATGATTTCATTTTTGATGAGACGCTGAATAAAAGAAGTTTAATCGCCGGCAAACGAAAACCCGCGATTTCCCGTAAATCCCGGGCTTGGCCCGTATAGTCGAATGTATACAAAGAAAGTACCCAGGGAGTAAACTCATTTCCCGAACGATTTTTTAAATTATTTTTTCACCACTAAGACGCATGAGACTTGTAGTTTTTAAAAATGATTTCGTTATTGATGAGACGCTGAATAAAGGGAGTTTAATCGCCAGCAAACGAAAACCCGCGATTTCCCGTAAATCCCTGGCTTGGCCGTATAGTCGAATGTATACAAAAAAAATACCCAGGGAGTACACTCATTACCCGAACGATTTTTTAAATTATTTCTTCACCACTAAAACGCATGAGACTTGTAGTTTTCAAAATTGATTTCATTTTTGATGAGACGCTGAATAAAAGAAGTTTAATCGGCGGCAAACGAAAACCGGAGATTTCCCGTAAATCCCGGGCTTGGCCCGCATAGTCGAATGTATACAAAGAAAGTACCCAGGGAGTAAACTCATTTCCCGAACGATTTTTTAAATTATTTTTCACCACTGGAACGCATGAGACTTGTAGTTTTCAAAAATGATTTCGTTATTGATGAGACGCTAAATAAAAGGAGTTTAATCGCCGGCAAACGAAAACCCGCGATTTCCCGTAAATCCCGGCCTTGACCCGTATAGTCGAATGTATACAAAGAAAGTAAACTGGGAGTAAACTCATTTCCCGAACGATTTTTTAAATTATTTTTTCACCACTAAGACGCATGAGACTTGTAGTTTTTAAAAATGATTTCGTTATTGATGAGACGCACAATAAAAGGAGTTTAATCGCCGGCAAACGAAAACCCGCGATTTACCGTAAATCCCGGGCTTGACCCGTATAGTGAAATGTATTCAAAGAAAGTAAACTGGGAGTAAACTCATTTCCCGATCGATTTTTTAAATTAATTTTTTACCACTAAAACGCATAAGACTTGTAGTTTTCAAAAATGATTTCATTTTTGATGAGACGCTGAATAAAAGGAGTTTAATCTCCGGCAAACGAAAACCCGCGATTTCCCGTAAATCCCGGACCCGGCCCGTATAGTCAAAAGTATACAGAAAATGTACGCAGGGAGTAAACTCATTTCCCGAACGATTCTTTAAATTATATTTTCACCACTAAAACGCATGAGACTTGTACTTTTCAAAAATGATTTCATTTTTGATGAGACGCTGAATAAAAGAAGTTTAATCGCCGGCAAACGAAAACCCGCGATTTCCCGTAAATCCCGGGCTTGGCCCGTATAGTCGAATGTATACAAAGAAAGTACCCAGGGAGTAAACTCATTTCCCGAACGATTTTTTAAATTATTTTTTCACCACTAAGACGCATGAGACTTGTAGTTTTTAAAAATGATTTCGTTATTGATGAGACGCTGAATAAAGGGAGTTTAATCGCCAGCAAACGAAAACCCGCGATTTCCCGTAAATCCCTGGCTTGGCCGTATAGTCGAATGTATACAAAAAAAATACCCAGGGAGTACACTCATTACCCGAACGATTTTTTAAATTATTTCTTCACCACTAAAACGCATGAGACTTGTAGTTTTCAAAATTGATTTCATTTTTGATGAGACGCTGAATAAAAGAAGTTTAATCGGCGGCAAACGAAAACCCGAGATTTCCCGTAAATCCCGGGCTTGGCCCGCATAGTCGAATGTATACAAAGAAAGTACCCAGGGAGTAAACTCATTTCCCGAACGATTTTTTAAATTATTTTTCACCACTGGAACGCATGAGACTTGTAGTTTTCAAAAATGATTTCGTTATTGATGAGACGCTAAATAAAAGGAGTTTAATCGCCGGCAAACGAAAACCCGCGATTTCCCGTAAATCCCGGCCTTGACCCGTATAGTCGAATGTATACAAAGAAAGTAAACTGGGAGTAAACTCATTTGCCGAACGATTTTTTGAATTATTTCTTCACCACTAAAACGCATGAGACTTGTAGTTTCCAAAAATGATTTCATTTTTGATGAGACGCACAATAAAAGGAGTTTAATCGCCGGCAAACGAAAACCCGCGATTTACCGTAAATCCCGGGCTTGACCCGTATAGTGAAATGTATTCAAAGAAAGTAAACTGGGAGTAAAGTCATTTCCCGATCGATTTTTTAAATTAATTTTTTACCACTAAAACGCATAAGACTTGTAGTTTTCAAAAATGATTTCATTTTTGATGAGACGCTGAATAAAAGGAGTTTAATCTCCGGCAAACGAAAACCCGCGATTTCCCGTAAATCCCGGACCCGGCCCGTATAGTCAAAAGTATACAGAAAATGTACGCAGGGAGTAAACTCATTTCCCGAACGATTCTTTAAATTATATTTTCACCACTAAAACGCATGAGACTTGTACTTTTCAAAAATGATTTCATTTTTGATGAGACGCTGAATAAAAGAAGTTTAATCGCCGGCAAACGAAAACCCGCGATTTCCCGTAAATCCCGGGCTTGGCCCGTATAGTCGAATGTATACAAAGAAAGTACCCAGGGAGTAAACTCATTTCCCGAACGATTTTTTAAATTATTTTTTCACCACTAAGACGCATGAGACTTGTAGTTTTTAAAAATGATTTCGTTATTGATGAGACGCTGAATAAAGGGAGTTTAATCGCCAGCAAACGAAAACCCGCGATTTCCCGTAAATCCCTGGCTTGGCCGTATAGTCGAATGTATACAAAAAAAATACCCAGGGAGTACACTCATTACCCGAACGATTTTTTAAATTATTTCTTCACCACTAAAACGCATGAGACTTGTAGTTTTCAAAATTGATTTCATTTTTGATGAGACGCTGAATAAAAGAAGTTTAATCGGCGGCAAACGAAAACCCGAGATTTCCCGTAAATCCCGGGCTTGGCCCGCATAGTCGAATGTATACAAAGAAAGTACCCAGGGAGTAAACTCATTTCCCGAACGATTTTTTAAATTATTTTTCACCACTGGAACGCATGAGACTTGTAGTTTTCAAAAATGATTTCGTTATTGATGAGACGCTAAATAAAAGGAGTTTAATCGCCGGCAAACGAAAACCCGCGATTTCCCGTAAATCCCGGCCTTGACCCGTATAGTCGAATGTATACAAAGAAAGTAAACTGGGAGTAAACTCATTTCCCGAACGATTTTTTAAATTATTTTTTCACCACTAAGACGCATGAGACTTGTAGTTTTTAAAAATGATTTCGTTATTGATGAGACGCACAATAAAAGGAGTTTAATCGCCGGCAAACGAAAACCCGCGATTTACCGTAAATCCCGGGCTTGACCCGTATAGTGAAATGTATTCAAAGAAAGTAAACTGGGAGTAAACTCATTTCCCGATCGATTTTTTAAATTAATTTTTTACCACTAAAACGCATAAGACTTGTAGTTTTCAAAAATGATTTCATTTTTGATGAGACGCTGAATAAAAGGAGTTTAATCTCCGGCAAACGAAAACCCGCGATTTCCCGTAAATCCCGGACCCGGCCCGTATAGTCAAAAGTATACAGAAAATGTACGCAGGGAGTAAACTCATTTCCCGAACGATTCTTTAAATTATATTTTCACCACTAAAACGCATGAGACTTGTACTTTTCAAAAATGATTTCATTTTTGATGAGACGCTGAATAAAAGAAGTTTAATCGCCGGCAAACGAAAACCCGCGATTTCCCGTAAATCCCGGGCTTGGCCCGTATAGTCGAATGTATACAAAGAAAGTACCCAGGGAGTAAACTCATTTCCCGAACGATTTTTTAAATTATTTTTTCACCACTAAGACGCATGAGACTTGTAGTTTTTAAAAATGATTTCGTTATTGATGAGACGCTGAATAAAGGGAGTTTAATCGCCAGCAAACGAAAACCCGCGATTTCCCGTAAATCCCTGGCTTGGCCGTATAGTCGAATGTATACAAAAAAAATACCCAGGGAGTACACTCATTACCCGAACGATTTTTTAAATTATTTCTTCACCACTAAAACGCATGAGACTTGTAGTTTTCAAAATTGATTTCATTTTTGATGAGACGCTGAATAAAAGAAGTTTAATCGGCGGCAAACGAAAACCCGAGATTTCCCGTAAATCCCGGGCTTGGCCCGCATAGTCGAATGTATACAAAGAAAGTACCCAGGGAGTAAACCCATTTCCCGAACGATTTTTTAAATTATTTTTCACCACTGGAACGCATGAGACTTGTAGTTTTCAAAAATGATTTCGTTATTGATGAGACGCTAAATAAAAGGAGTTTAATCGCCGGCAAACGAAAACCCGCGATTTCCCGTAAATCCCGGCCTTGACCCGTATAGTCGAATGTATACAAAGAAAGTAAACTGGGAGTAAACTCATTTCCCGAACGATTTTTTAAATTATTTTTTCACCACTAAGACGCATGAGACTTGTAGTTTTTAAAAATGATTTCGTTATTGATGAGACGCTGAATAAAGGGAGTTTAATCGCCGGCAAACAAAAACCCGCTATTTCCCGTAAATCCCTGGCTTGGCCGTATAGTCGAATGTATACAAAAAAAATACCCAGGGAGTACACTCATTACCCGAACGATTTTTTAAATTATTTCTTCACCACTAAAACGCATGAGACTTGTAGTTTTCAAAATTGATTTCATTTTTGATGAGACGCTGAATAAAAGAAGTTTAATCGGCGGCAAACGAAAACCCGAGATTTCCCGTAAATCCCGGGCTTGGCCCGCATAGTCGAATGTATACAAAGAAAGTACCCAGGGAGTAAACTCATTTCCCGAACGATTTTTTAAATTATTTTTCACCACTGGAACGCATGAGACTTGTAGTTTTCAAAAATGATTTCGTTATTGATGAGACGCTAAATAAAAGGAGTTTAATCGCCGGCAAACGAAAACCCGCGATTTCCCGTAAATCCCGGGCTTTACCCGTATAGTCAAATGTATACAAAGAAAGTAAACTGGGAGTAAACTCATATCTTGAACGATTTTTTAAATTATTATTTCACCACTAAAACGCATGAGACTTGTAGTTTTCAAAAATGATTTCATTTTTGATGAGACGCTGAATAAAAGGAGTTTAATCGCCGGCAAACAAAAACCCGCGATTTGCCGTAAATCCCGGGCTTGACCCGTATAGTCAAATGTATACAAAGAAAGTAAACTGGGAGTAAACTCATTTCTTGAACGATTTTTTAAATTATTTTTTCACCACTAAAACGCATGAGACTTGTAGTTTTCAAAAATGATTTCATTTTTGATGAGACGCTGAATAAAAGGAGTTTAATCTCCGGCAAACGAAAACCCGCGATTTCCCGTAAATCCTGGACCCGGCCGGTATAGTCAAAAGTATACAAAGAACGTACGCAGGGAGTAAACTCATTTCCCGAACGATTCTTTAAATTATATTTTCACCACTAAAACGCATGAGACTTGTACTTTTCAAAAATGATTTCATTTTTTATGAGACGCTGAATAAAAGGAATTTAATCGCCGGCAAACGAAAACCCGCGATTTCCCGTAAATCCCGGACTCGGCCCGTATAGTCAAAAGTATACAAAGAAAGTACCCAGGAAGTAAACTCATTTCCCGAACGATTCTTTAAATTATTTCTTCCCCACTAAAACGCATGAGACTTGTAGTTTTCAAAAATGATTTCATTTTTGATGACACGCTGAATAAAAGGAGTTTAATCGCCGGCAAACGAAAACCCGCGATTTCCAGTAAATCCCGGGCTTGGCCGTATAGTCGAATGTATAAAAAGAAAATACCCAGGGAGAACACTCATTTCCCGAACGATTTTTTAAATTATTTCTTCACCACTAAAACGCATGAGACTTGTAGTTTTCAAAAACGATTTCATTTTTGATGAGACGTTGAATAAAAGGAGTTTAATCGCCGGCAAACGAAAACCCGCAATTTGCCTTAAATCCCGTGCTTGACCCGTATAGTCAAATGTATACAAAGAAAGTACCCAGGGAGTAAACTCATTTCCCGAACGATTTTTTAAATTATTTTTTCACCACTAAGACGCATGAGACTTGTAGTTTTCAAAAATGATTTCATTTTTTATGAGACGCTGAATAAAAGGAGTTTAATCTCCGGCAAACGAAAACCCTCGATTTTCCGTAAATCCCGGACTCGGCCCGTATAGTCCAAAGTATACAAAGAAAGTACCCAGGGAGTAAACTCATTTCCCGAACGATTTTTTAAATTATTTTTCACCACTGGAACGCATGAGACTTATAGTTTTCAAAAATGATTTCGTTATTGATGAGACGCTAAATAAAAGGAGTTTAATCGCCGGCAAACGAAAACCCGCGATTTCCTGTATATCCCGGAATCGGCCCGTATAGTCGAATGTATACAAAGAAAGTACCCAGGGAGTAAACTCATTTCTTGAACGATTTTTTAAATTATTTTTTCACCACTAAAACGCATGAGACTTGTAGTTTTCAAAAATGATTTCATTTTTGATGAGACGCTGAATAAAAGGAGTTTAATCTCCGGCAAACGAAAACCCGCGATTTCCCGTAAATCCTGGACCCGGCCCGTATAGTCAAAAGTATACAAAGAACGTACGCAGGGAGTAAACTCATTTCCCGAACGATTCTTTAAATTATATTTTCACCACTAAAACGCATGAGACTTGTACTTTTCAAAAATGATTTCATTTTTTATGAGACGCTGAATAAAAGGAGTTTAATCGCCGGGAAACAAAAACCCGCGATTTCCCGTAAATCCCAGACTCGGCCCGTATAGTCAAAAGTATACAAAGAAAGTACCCAGGAAGTAAACTCATTTCCCGAACGATTCTTTAAATTATTTCTTCACCACTAAAACGCATGAGACTTGTAGTTTTCAAAAATGATTTCATTTTTGATGACACGCTGAATAAAAGCAGTTTAATCGCCGGCAAACGTAAACCCGCGATTTGCCGTAAATCCCGGGCTTGACCCGTATAGGTAAATGTATACAAAGAAAGTAAACTGGGAGTAAACTCATTTCCCGAACGATTTTTTAAATTAATTTTTTACCACTAAAACGCATAAGACTTGTAGTTTTCAAAAACGATTTCATTTTTGATGAGACGTTGAATAAAAGGAGTTTAATCGCCGGCAAACGAAAACCCGCAATTTGCCTTAAATCCCGTGCTTGACCCGTATAGTCAAATGTATACAAAAAAAGTAAACTGGGAGTAAACTCATTTCCCGAACGATTTTAAAATTAATTTTTTACCACTAAAACGCATAAGACTTGTAGTTTTCAAAAACGATTTCATTTTTGATGAGACGCTGAATAAAAGGAGTTTAATCGCCGGCAAACGAAAACCCGCAATTTCCCGTAAATCCCGGACTCGGCCCGTATAGTCAAAAGTATACAAAGAAAGTACGCAGGGAGTAAACTCATTTCCCTAACGATTCTTTAAATTATTTTTTCACCACTAAAACGCATGAGACTTGTAGTTTTCAAAAATGATTTCATTTTTTATGAGACGCTGAATAAAAGGAGTTTAATCGCCGGCAAACGAAAACCCTCGATTTTCCGTAAATCCCGGACTCGGCCCGTATAGTCAAAAGTATACAAAGAAAGTACCCAGGGAGTAAACTCATTTCCCGAACGATTTTTTAAATTATTTTTCACCACTGGAACGCATGAGACTTATAGTTTTCAAAAATGATTTCGTTATTGATGAGACGCTAAATAAAAGGAGTTTAATCGCCGGCAAACGAAAACCCGCGATTTCCTGTATATCCCGGAATCGGCCCGTATAGTCGAATGTATACAAAGAAAGTACCCAGGGAGTAAACTCATTTCTTGAACGATTTTTTAAATTATTTTTTCACCACTAAAACGCATGAGACTTGTAGTTTTCAAAAATGATTTCATTTTTGATGAGACGCTGAATAAAAGGAGTTTAATCTCCGGCAAACGAAAACCCGCGATTTCCCGTAAATCCTGGACCCGGCCCGTATAGTCAAAAGTATACAAAGAACGTACGCAGGGAGTAAACTCATTTCCCGAACGATTCTTTAAATTATATTTTCACCACTAAAACGCATGAGACTTGTACTTTTCAAAAATGATTTCATTTTTTATGAGACGCTGAATAAAAGGAGTTTAATCGCCGGGAAACGAAAACCCGCGATTTCCCGTAAATCCCAGACTCGGCCCGTATAGTCAAAAGTATACAAAGAAAGTACCCAGGAAGTAAACTCATTTCCCGAACGATTCTTTAAATTATTTCTTCACCACTAAAACGCATGAGACTTGTAGTTTTCAAAAATGATTTCATTTTTGATGACACGCTGAATAAAAGGAGTTTAATCGCCGGCAAACGTAAACCCGCGATTTGCCGTAAATCCCGGGCTTGACCCGTATAGGTAAATGTATACAAAGAAAGTAAACTGGGAGTAAACTCATTTCCCGAACGATTTTTTAAATTAATTTTTTACCACTAAAACGCATAAGACTTGTAGTTTTCAAAAACGATTTCATTTTTGATGAGACGTTGAATAAAAGGAGTTTAATCGCCGGCAAACGAAAACCCGCAATTTGCCTTAAATCCCGTGCTTGACCCGTATAGTCAAATGTATACAAAGAAAGTAAACTGGGAGTAAACTCATTTCCCGAACGATTTTTAAATTAATTTTTTACCACTAAAACGCATAAGACTTGTAGTTTTCAAAAACGATTTCATTTTTGATGAGACGCTGAATAAAAGGAGTTTAATCGCCGGCAAACGAAAACCCGCAATTTCCCGTAAATCCCGGACTCGGCCCGTATAGTCAAAAGTATACAAAGAAAGTACGCAGGGAGTAAACTCATTTCCCTAACGATTCTTTAAATTATTTTTTCACCACTAAAATGCATGAGACTTGTAGTTTTCAAAAATGATTTCATATTTGATGAGACGCTGAATAAAAGGAGTTTAATTGCCGGCAAACGAAAACCCGCGATTTCCTGTATATCCCGGAATCGGCCCGTATAGTCAAAAGTATACAAAGAAAGTACCCAGGGAGTAAACTCATTTCCCGAACGATTCTTTAAATTATTTTTCACCCTTAAAACGCATGAGACTTGTTGTTTTCAAAAATGATTTCGTTATTGATGAGACACTGAATAAAAGGAGTTTAATCGCCGGCAAACGAAAACCCGCGATTTGCCGTAAATCCTGGGCTTGACCCGTATAGTCGAATGTATACAAAGAATGTAAACTGGGAGTAAACTCATTTCCCGAACGATTTTTTAAATTAATTTTTTACCACTAAAACGCATAAGACTTGTAGTTTTCAAAAATGATTTCATTTTTGATGAGACGCTGAATAAAAGGAGTTTAATCGCCGGCAAACGAAAACCCGCAATTTCCCGTAAATCCCGGACTCGGCCCGTATAGTCAAAAGTATACAAAGAAAGTACCCAGGGATAAAACTCATTTCCCGAACGATTCTTTAAATTATTTTTTCACCACTAAAACGCATGAGACTTGTAGTTTTCAAAAACGATTTTATTTTTGATGAGACGCTGAATAAAAGGAGTTTAATCTCCGGCAAACGAAAACCCGCGATTTCCCGTAAATCCCGGGTTTGGCCCGTATAGTCGAATGTATACAAAGAAGGTACCCAGGGAGTAAACTTATTTCCCGAACGATTTTTTAAATTAATTTTTTACCACTAAAACGCATAAGACTTGTAGTTTTCAAAAAGGATTTCATTTTTGATGAGACGCTGAATAAAAGGAGTTTAATCGCCGGCAAACGAAAACCCGCGATTTTCCGTATATCACGGACTCGGCCCGTACAGTGAAAAGTATACAAAGAAAGTACTCAGGGAGTAAACTCATTTCCTAAACGATTCTTTAAATTATTTTTTCACCACTAAAACGCATGAGACTTGTAGTTTTCAAAAATGATTTTATTTTTAAAGAGACGCTGTATAAAAAGAGTTTAATCGCCGACAAACGAAAACCCGCGATTTGCCGTAAATCCCGGGCTTGACCCGTATAGTCGAATGTATACAAAGAATGTAAACTGGGAGTAAACTCATTTCCCGAACGATTTTTTAAATTAATTTTTTACCACTAAAACGCATAAGACTTGTAGTTTTCAAAAACGATTTCATTTTTGATAAGACGCGGAATAAAAGGAGTTTAATCGCCGGCAAACGAAAACCCGCAATTTCCCGTAAATCCCGGACTCGGCCCGTATAGTCAAAAGTATACAAAGAAAGTACCCAGAGAGTAAACTCATTTCCCGAACGATTCTTCAAATTATTTTTTCACCACTAAAAGGCATGAGACTTGTAGTTTTCAAAAAAGATTTCATTTTTGATGAGACGCTGAATAAAAGGAGTTTAATCGCCGGCAAACGAAAACCCGCGATTTCTTGTAAATCCCGGGCTTGACCCGTATAGTCGAATGTATACAAAGAAAGTACCCATGGAGTAAACTCATTTCCCGAACGATTTTTTAAATTTTTTTTTTTTTCCACTAACACGCATGAGACTTGAAGTTTTCAAAAATGATTTCATTTTTGATGAGACGCTGAATAAAAGGAGTTTAATCGCCGACAAACGAAAACCCGCGATTTCCCGTATATCCTGGAATCGGCCCGTATAGTCAAATGTATACAAAGAAAGTAAACTGGGAGTAAACTCATTTCCCGAACGATTTTTTAAATTAATTTTTTACCACTAAAACGCATAAGACTTGTAGTTTTCAAAAACGATTTCATTTTTGATGAGACGCTGAATAAAAGGAGTTTAATCGCCGGCAAACGAAAACCCGCAATTTCCCGTAAATCCCGGACTTGGCCCGTATAGTCAAAAGTATACAAAGAAAGTACCCAGGGAGTAAACTCATTTCTTGAACGATTTTTTACATTGTTTTTTCACCACTAAAACGCATGAGACTTGTAGTTTTCAAAAATGATTTCATTTTTGATGAGACGCTGAATAAAAGGAGTTTAATCTCCGGCAAACGAAAACCCGCCATTTCCCGTAAATCCCGGACTTGGCCCGTATAGTCGAATGTATACAAAGAAAGTACCCAGGGAGTAAACTCATTTCCCAAACGATTTTTTAAATTATTTTTTCACCACTAAGACGCATGAGACTTGTAGTTTTCAAAAATGATTTCATTTTTTATGAGACGCTGAATAAAAGGAGTTTAATCGCCGGCAAACGAAAATCCGCGATTTCCCGTAAATCCCGGACTCGGCCCGTATAGTCAAAAGTATACAAAGAAAGTACCCAGGGAGTAAACTCATTTCCCAAACGATTCTTTAAATTATTTTTCGCCACTAAAACGCATGAGACTTGTAGTTTTCAAAAATGATTTTGTTTTTGATGAGACGCTGAGTAAAAAGAGTTTAATCTCCGGCAAACGAAAACCCGCGATTTCCCGTAAATCCCGGGCTTGGCCCGTATAGTCGAATGTATACAAAGAAGGTACCCAGGGAGTAAACTCATTTCCCGAACGATTTTTTAAATTATTTTTCCACCACTAAGACGCATGAGACTTGTACTTTTCAAAAATGATTTCATTTTTTATGAGACGCTGAATAAAAGGAGTTAAATCGCCGGCAAACGAAAACCCGCGATTTCCCGTAAATCCCGGGCTTGACCCGTATAGTCAAATGTATACAAAGAAAGTAAACTGGGAGTAAACTTATTTCCCGAACGATTTTTTAAATTAATTTTTTACCACTAAAACGCATAAGACTTGTAGTTTTCAAAAACGATTTCATTTTTGATGAGACGCTGAATAAAAGGAGTTTAATCGCCGGCTAACGAAAAACCGCGATTTCCCGTAAATCCCGGGCTTGGCCCGTATAGTCGAATGTATACAAAAAAAGTACCCAGGGAGTAAACTCATTTCCCGAACGATTCTTTAAATTATATTTTCACCACTAAAACGCATGAGACTTGTACTTTTCAAAAATGATTTTATTTTTGATGAGACGCTGAATAAAAGGAGTTTAATCGCCGGCTAACGAAAAACCGCGATTTCCCGTAAATCCCGGGCTTGGCCCGTATAGTCGAATGTATACAAAGAAAGTACCCAGGGAGTAAACTCATTTCCCGAACGATTCTTTAAATTATATTTTCACCACTAAAACGCATGAGACTTGTACTTTTCAAAAATGATTTTATTTTTGATGAGACGCTGAATAAAAGAAGTTTAATCGCCGGCAAACGAAAACCCGCGATTTCCCGTAAATCCCGGGCTTGGCCCGTATAGTCGAATGTATACAAAGAAAGTACCCAGGGAGTAAACTCATTTCCCGAACGATTTTTTAAATTATTTTTCCACCACTAAGACGCATGAGACTTGTAGTTTTCAAAAATGATTTCATTTTTTATGAGACGCTGAATAAAAGGAGTTTAATCGCCGGCAAACGAAAATCCGCGATTTCCCGTAAATCCCGGACTCGGCCCGTATAGTCAAAAGTATACAAAGAAAGTACCCAGGGAGTAAACTCATTTCCCAAACGATTCTTTAAATTATTTTTCGCCACTAAAACGCATGAGACTTGTAGTTTTCAAAAATGATTTTATTTTTGATGAGACGCTGAGTAAAAAGAGTTTAATCTCCGGCAAACGAAAACCCGCGATTTCCCGTAAATCCCGGGCTTGGCCCGTATAGTCGAATGTATACAAAGAAGGTACCCAGGGAGTAAACTCATTTCCCGAACGATTTTTTAAATTATTTTTTCACCACTAAGACGCATGAGACTTGTACTTTTCAAAAATGATTTCATTTTTTATGAGACGCTGAATAAAAGGAGTTAAATCGCCGGCAAACGAAAACCCGCGATTTCCCGTAAATCCCGGGCTTGACCCGTATAGTCAAATGTATACAAAGAAAGTAAACTGGGAGTAAACTTATTTCCCGAACGATTTTTTAAATTAATTTTTTACCACTAAAACGCATAAGACTTGTAGTTTTCAAAAACGATTTCATTTTTGATGAGACGCTGAATAAAAGGAGTTTAATCGCCGGCAAACGAAAACCCGCGATTTTCCGTATATCACGGACTCGGCCCGTACAGTGAAAAGTATACAAAGAAAGTAAGCAGGGAGTAAACTCATTTCCCAAACGATTCTTTCAATTATTTTTTCACCACTAAATCGCATGAGACTTGTAGTTTTCAAAAATGATTTCATTTTTAAAGAGACGCTGTATAAAAGGAGTTTAATCGCCGACAAACGAAAACCCGCGATTTGCCGTAAATCCCGGGCTTGACCCGTATAGTCGAATGTATACAAAGAAAGTACCAAGGGAGTAAACTCATTTCCCGAACGATTCTTTAAATTATATTTTCACCACTAAAACGCATGAGACTTGTACTTTTCAAAAATGATTTTATTTTTGATGAGACGCTGAATAAAAGAAGTTTAATCGCCGGCAAACGAAAACCCGCGATTTCCCGTAAATCCCGGGCTTGGCCCGTATAGTCGATTGTATACAAAGAAAGTACCCAGGGAGTAAACTCATTTCCCGAACGATTTTTTAAATTATTTTTCCACCACTAAGACGCATGAGATTGTAGTTTTCAAAAATGATTTCGTTATTGATGAGACGCTGAATAAAGGGAGTTTAATCGCCGGCAAACGAAAACCCGCGATTTCCCGTAAATCCCTGGCTTGGCCGTATAGTCGAATGTATACAAAAAAAATACCCAGGGAGTACACTCATTACCCGAACGATTTTTTAAATTATTTCTTCACCACTAAAACGCATGAGACTTGTAGTTTTCAAAATTGATTTCATTTTTGATGAGACGCTGAATAAAAGAAGTTTAATCGGCGGCAAACGAAAGCCCGAGATTTCCCGTAAATCCCGGGCTTGGCCCGTATAGTCAAAAGTATACAAAGAAAGTACCCAGGGAGTAAACTCATTTCCCAAACGATTCTTTAAATTATTTTTCGCCACTAAAACGCATGAGACTTGTAGTTTTCAAAAATTATTTTATTTTTGATGAGACGCTGAATAAAAAAAGTTTAATCTCCGGCAAACGAAAACCCGCGATTTCCCGTAAATCCCGGGCTTGGCCCGTATAGTCGAATGTATGCAAAGAAGGTACCCAGGGAGTAAACTCATTTCCCGAACGATTTTTTAAATTATTTTTTCACCACTAAGACGCATGAGACTTGTAGTTTTCAAAAATGATTTCATTTTTTATGAGACCCTGAATAAAAGGAGTTAAATCGCCGGCAAACGAAAACCCGCGATTTCCCGTAAATCCCGGGCTTGACCCGTATAGTCAAATGTATACAAAGAAAGTAAACTGGGAGTAAACTTATTTCCAGAACGATTTTTTAAATTAATTTTTTACCACTAAAACGCATAAGACTTGTAGTTTTCAAAAACGATTTCATTTTTGATGAGACGCTGAATAAAAGGAGTTTAATCGCCGGGAAACGAAAACCCGCGATTTTCCATATATCACGGACTCGGCCCGTACAGTGAAAAGTATACAAAGAAAGTAAGCAGGGAGTAAACTCATTTCCCAAACGATTCTTTCAATTATTTTTTCACCACTAAAACGCATGAGACTTGTAGTTTTCAAAAATGATTTCATTTTTAAAGAGACGCTGTATAAAAGGAGTTTAATCGCCGACAAACAAAAACCCGCGATTTGCCGTAAATCCCGGGCTTGACCCGTATAGTCGATTGTATACAAAGAATGTAAATTGGGAGTAAACTCATTTCCCGAACGATTTTTTAAATTAATTTTTTACCACTAAAACGCATGAGACTTGTAGTTTTCAGAAATGATTTCATTTTTGATGAGACGCTGAATAAAAGGAGTTTAATCACCGGCTAACGAAAAACCGCGATTTCCCGTAAATCCCGGGCTTGGCCCGTATAGTCGAATGTATACAAAGAAAGTACCCACGGAGTAAACTCATTTCCCGAACGATTCTTTAAATTATATTTTCACCACTAAAACGCATGAGACTTGTACTTTTCAAAAATGATTTCATTTTTGATGAGACGCTGAATAAAAGAAGTTTAATCGCCGGCAAACGAAAACCCGCGATTTCCCGTAAATCCCGGGCTTGGCCCGTATAGTCGAATGTATACAAAGAAAGTACCCAGGGAGTAAACTCATTTCCCGAACGATTTTTTAAATTATTTTTTCACCACTAAGACGCATGAGACTTGTAGTTTTCAAAAATGATTTCGTTATTGATGAGACGCTGAATAAAGGGAGTTTAATCGCCGGCAAACGAAAACCCGCGATTTCCCGTAAATCCCTGGCTTGGCCGTATAGTCGAATGTATACAAAAAAAATACCCAGGGAGTACACTCATTACCCGAACGATTTTTCAAATTATTTCTTCACCACTAAAACGCATGAGACTTGTAGTTTTCAAAATTGATTTCATTTTTGATGAGACGCTGAATAAAAGAAGTTTAATCGGCGGCAAACGAAAGCCCGAGATTTCCCGTAAATCCCGGGCTTGGCCCGCATAGTCGAATGTATACAAAGAAAGTACCCAGTGAGTAAACTCATTTCCCGAACGATTTTTTAAATTATTTTTTCACCAGTAAGACGCATGAGACTTGTAGTTTTCAAAAATGATTTCATTTTTTATGAGACGCTGAATAAAAGGAGTTTAATCGCCGGCAAACGAAAACCCTCGATTTTCCGTAAATCCCGGACTCGGCCCGTATAGTCAAAAGTATACAAAGAAGGTACCCAGGGAGTAAACTCATTTCCCGAACGATTCTTTAAATTATTTTTCACCACTGGAACGCATGAGACTTGTAGTTTTCAAAAATGATTTCGTTATTGATGAGACGCTGAATAAAAGGAGTTTAATCGCCGGCAAACGAAAACCCGCGATTTCCCGTAAATCCCGGCCTTGACCCGTATAGTCAAAAGTATACAAAGAAAGTACCCAGGGAGTAAACTCATTTCCCAAACGATTCTTTAAATTATTTTTTCACCACTAAAACTTATGAGACTTGTAGTTTTCAAAATTGATTTCGTTTTTGATGAGACGCTGAATAAAAGGAGTTTAATCGCTGGCAAACGAAAACCCGCGATTTCCCGTAAGTCCCGGGCTTGGCCGTATAGTCGAATGTATACAAAGAAAGTACCCAGGGAGTAAACTCATTTCCCAAACGATTCTTTAAATTATTTTTTCACCACTAAAACGCATGAGACTTGTAGTTTTCAAAAATGATTTCATTTTTGATGAGACGCTGAATAAAAGAAGTTTAATCGCCGGCAAACGAAAACCCGCGATTTCCCGTATATCCTGGAATCGGCCCGTATAGTCGAATGTATACAAAGAAAGTAAACTGGGAGTAAACTCATTTTCCGAACGATTTTTTAAATTAATTTTTTACCACTAAAACGCATAAGACTTGTAGTTTTCAAAAACGATTTCATTTTTGATGAGACGCTGAATAAAAGGAGTTTAATCGCCGGCAAACGAAAACCCGCAATTTCCCGTAAATCCCGGACTCGGCCCGTATAGTCAAAAGTATACAAAGAAAGTACCCAGGGAGTAAACTCACTTCCCGAACGATTCTTTAAATTAATTTTTCACCACTAAAACGCATGAGACTTGTAGTTTTTAAAAATGATTTCATTCTTGATGAGACGCTGAATAAAAGGAGTTTAATCGCCGGCAAACGAAATCCCGCGATTTTCCGTATATCACGGCCTCGGCCCGTACAGTGAAAAGTATACAAAGAAAGTACCCAGGGAGTAAACTCATATGCCGAACGATTTTTTGAATTATTTCTTCACCACTAAAACGCATGAGACTTGTAGTTTCCAAAAATGATTTCATTTTTGATGAGACGCACAATAAAAGGAGTTTAATCGCCGGCAAACGAAAACCCGCGATTTGACGTAAATCCCGGACTTGACCCGTATAGTGAAATGTATTTAAAGAAAGTAAACTGGGAGTAAACTCATTTCCCGAACGATTTTTTAAATTAATTTTTTACCACTAAAACGCATAAGACTTGTAGTTTTCAAAAATGATTTCATTTTTGATGAGACGCGGAATAAAAGGAGTTTAATCTCCTGCAAACGAAAACCCGCGATTTCCCGTAAATCCCGGACCCGGCCCGTATAGTCAAAAGTATACAAAGAATGTACGCAGGGAGTAAACTCATTTCCCGAACGATTCTTTAAATTATATTTTCACCACTAAAACGCATGAGACTTGTACTTTTCAAAAATGATTTCGTTTTTGATGAGACGCTGAATAAAAGAAGTTTAATCGCCGGCAAACGAAAACCCGCGATTTCCCGTAAATCCCGGGCTTGGCCCGTATAGTCGAATGTATACAAAGAAAGTACCCAGGGAGTAAACTCATTTCCCGAACGATTTTTTAAATTATTTTTTCACCACTAAGACGCATGAGACTTGTAGTTTTCAAAAATGATTTCGTTATTGATGAGACGCTGAATAAAGGGAGTTTAATCGACGGCAAACGAAAACCCGCGATTTCCCGTAAATCCCTGGCTTGGCCGTATAGTCGAATGTATACAAAAAAATACCCAGGGAGTACACTCATTACCCGAACGATTTTTTAAATTATTTCTTCACCACTAAAACGCATGAGACTTGTAGTTTTCAAAATTGATTTCATTTTTGATCAGACGCTGAATAAAAGAAGTTTAATCGGCGGCAAACGAAAACCCGAGATTTCCCGTAAATCCCGGGCTTGGCCCGCATAGTCGAATGTATACAAAGAAAGTACCCAGGGAGTAAACTCATTTCCCGAACGATTTTTTAAATTATTTTTTCACCACTAAGACGCATGAGACTTGTAGTTTTCAAAAATGATTTCATTTTTTATGAGACGCTGAATAAAAGGAGTTTAATCGCCGGCAAACGAAAACCCTCGATTTTCCGTAAATCCCGGACTCGGCCCGTATAGTCAAAAGTATACAAAGAAAGTACCCAGGGAGTAAACTCATTTCCCGAACGATTCTTTAAATTATTTTTCACCACTGGAACGCATGAGACTTGTAGTTTTCAAAAATGATTTCGTTATTGATGAGACGCTAAATAAAAGGAGTTTAATCGCCGGCAAACGAAAACCCGCGATTTCCCGTAAATCCCGGCCTTGACCCGTATAGTCGAATGTATACAAAGAAAGTAAACTGGGAGTAAACTCATTTCCCGAACGATTTTTTAAATTATTTTTTCACCACTAAAATGCATGAGACTTGTAGTTTTCAAAAATGATTTCGTTTTTGATGAGACGCTGAATAAAAGGAGTTTAATCGCCGGCAAAGAAAAACCCGCGATTTGCCGTAAATCCCGGGCTTCACCCGTATAGTCAAATGTATACAAAGAAAGTAAACTGGAAGTAAACTCATTTCCCGAACGATTTTTTAAATTAATTTTTTACCACTAAAATGCATAAGACTTGTAGTTTTCAAAAACGATTTCATTTTTGATGAGACGCTGAATAAAAGGAGTTTAATAGCCGGCAAACGAAAACCCGCAATTTCCCGTAAATCCCGGATTCGGCCCGTATAGTCAAAAGTATACAAAGAAAGTACCCAGGGAGTAAACTCATTTCCCGAACGATTCTTTAAATTATTTTTTCACCACTAAAACGCATGAGATTTGTAGTTTTCAAAAATGATTTCATTTTTGATGAGACGCTGAATAAAAGGAGTTTAATCGCCGGCAAATGAAAACCCGCGATTTCCTGTATATCCCGGAATCGGCCCGTATAGTCGAATGTATACAAAGAAAGTACTCAGGGAGTAAACTCATTTCTTGAACGATTTTTTAAATTCTTTTTTCACCACTAAAACGCATGAGACTTGTAGTTTTCAAAAATGATTTCATTTTTGATGAGACGCTGAATAAAAGGAGTTTAATCTCCGGCAAACGAAAACCCGCGATTTCCCGTAAATCCTGGACCCGGCCCGTATAGTCAAAAGTATACAAAGAACGTACGCAGGGAGTAAACTCATTTCCCGAACGATTCTTTAAATTATATTTTCACCACTAAAACGCAGGAGACTTGTACTTTTCAAAAATGATTTCATTTTTTATGAGACGCTGAGTAAAAGGAGTTTAATCGCCGGCAAACGAAAACCCGCGATTTCCCGTAAATCCCGGACTCGGCCCGTATAGTCAAAAGTATACAAAGAAAGTACCCAGGGAGTAAACTCATTTCCCGAACGATTCTTTAAATTATTTCTTCACCACTAAAACGCATGAGACTTGTAGTTTTCAAAAATGATTTCATTTTTGATGACATGCTGAATAAAAGGAGTTTAATCGCCGGCAAACGAAAACCCGCGATTTGCCGTAAATCCCGGGCTTGACCCGTATAGGTAAATGTATACAAAGAAAGTAAACTGGGAGTAAACTCATTTCCCGAACGATTTTTTAAATTAATTTTTTACCACTAAAAGGCATAAGACTTGTAGTTTTCAAAAACGATTTCATTTTTGATGAGACGTTGAATAAAAGGAGTTTAATCGCCGGCAAACGAAAACCCGCAATTTGCCTTAAATCCCGTGCTTGACCCGTATAGTCAAATGTATACAAAGAAAGTAAACTGGGAGTAAACTCATTTCCCGAACGATTTTTAAATTATTTTTTTACCACTAAAATGCATAAGACTTGTAGTTTTCAAAAATGATTTCATTTTTGATGAGACGCTGAATAAAAGGAGTTTAATCGCCAGCAAATGAAAACCCGCGATTTCCTGTATATCCCGGAATCGGCCCGTATAGTCGAATGTATACAAAGAAAGTACCCAGGGAGTAAACTCATTTCTTGAACGATTTTTTAAATTCTTTTTTCACCACTAAAACGCATGAGACTTGTAGTTTTCAAAAATGATTTCATTTTTGATGAGACGCTGAATAAAAGGAGTTTAATCTCCGGCAAACGAAAACCCGCGATTTCCCGTAAATCCTGGACCCGGCCCGTATAGTCAAAAGTATACAAAGAACGTACGCAGGGAGTAAACTCATTTCCCGAACGATTCTTTAAATTATATTTTCACCACTAAAACGCATGAGACTTGTACTTTTCAAAAATGATTTCATTTTTTATGAGACGCTGAGTAAAAGGAGTTTAATCGCCGGCAAACGAAAACCCGCGATTTCCCGTAAATCCCGGACTCGGCCCGTATAGTCAAAAGTATACAAAGAAAGTACCCTGGAAGTAAACTCATTTCCCGAACGATTCTTTAAATTATTTCTTCACCACTAAAACGCATGAGACTTGTAGTTTTCAAAAATGATTTCATTATTGATGACACGCTGAATAAAAGGAGTTTAATCGCCGGCAAACGAAAACCCGCGATTTGCCGTAAATCCCGGGCTTGACCCGTATAGGTAAATGTATACAAAGAAAGTAAACTGGGAGTAAACTCATTTCCCGAACGATTTTTTAAATTAATTTTTTACCACTAAAACGCATAAGACTTGTAGTTTTCAAAAAAGATTTCATTTTTGATGAGACGTTGAATAAAAGGAGTTTAATCGCCGGCAAACGAAAACCCGCAATTTGCCTTAAATCCCGTGCTTGACCCGTATAGTCAAATGTATACAAAGAAAGTAAACTGGGAGTAAACTCATTTCCCGAACGATTTTTTAAATTAATTTTTTACCACTAAAACGCATAAGACTTGTAGTTTTCAAAAATGATTTCATATTTGATGAGACGCTGAATAAAAGGAGTTTAATCGCCGGCAAACGAAAACCCGCGATTTCCTGTATATCCCGGAATCGGCCCGTATAGTCAAAAGTATACAAAGAATGTACGCAGGGAGTAAACTCATTTCCCGAACGATTCTTTAAATTATTTTTCCCCACTAAAACGCATGAGACTTGTTGTTTTCAAAAATGATTTCGTTATTGATGAGACACTGAATAAAAGGAGTTTAATCGCCGGCAAACGAAAACCCGCGATTTGCCGTAAATCCCGGACTCGGCCCGTATAGTCAAAAGTATACAAAGAAAGTACCCAGGGAGTAAACTTATTTCCCGAACGATTCTTTAAATTATTTTTTCACCACTAAAACGCATGAGATTTGTAGTTTTCAAAAATGATTTCATTTTTGATGAGACGCTGAATAAAAGGAGTTTAATCGCCGGCAAATGAAAACCCGCAATTTCCTGTATATCCCGGAATCGGCCCGTATAGTCGAATGTATACAAAGAAAGTACCCAGGGAGTAAACTCATTTCTTGAACGATTTTTTAAATTCTTTTTTCACCACTAAAACGCATGAGACTTGTAGTTTTCAAAAATGATTTCATTTTTGATGAGACGCTGAATAAAAGGAGTTTAATCGCCGGCAAATGAAAACCCGCGATTTCCTGTATATCCCGGAATCGGCCCGTATAGTCGAATGTATACAAAGAAAGTACTCAGGGAGTAAACTCATTTCTTGAACGATTTTTTAAATTCTTTTTTCACCACTAAAACGCATGAGACTTGTAGTTTTCAAAAATGATTTCATTTTTGATGAGACGCTGAATAAAAGGAGTTTAATCTCCGGCAAACGAAAACCCGCGATTTCCCGTAAATCCTGGACCCGGCCCGTATAGTCAAAAGTATACAAAGAACGTACGCAGGGAGTAAACTCATTTCCCGAACGATTCTTTAAATTATATTTTCACCACTAAAACGCAGGAGACTTGTACTTTTCAAAAATGATTTCATTTTTTATGAGACGCTGAGTAAAAGGAGTTTAATCGCCGGCAAACGAAAACCCGCGATTTCCCGTAAATCCCGGACTCGGCCCGTATAGTCAAAAGTATACAAAGAAAGTACCCAGGAAGTAAACTCATTTCCCGAACGATTCTTTAAATTATTTCTTCACCACTAAAACGCATGAGACTTGTAGTTTTCAAAAATGATTTCATTTTTGATGACATGCTGAATAAAAGGAGTTTAATCGCCGGCAAACGAAAACCCGCGATTTGCCGTAAATCCCGGGCTTGACCCGTATAGGTAAATGTATACAAAGAAAGTAAACTGGGAGTAAACTCATTTCCCGAACGATTTTTTAAATTAATTTTTTACCACTAAAACGCATAAGACTTGTAGTTTTCAAAAACGATTTCATTTTTGATGAGACGTTGAATAAAAGGAGTTTAATCGCCGGCAAACGAAAACCCGCAATTTGCCTTAAATCCCGTGCTTGACCCGTATAGTCAAATGTATACAAAGAAAGTAAACTGGGAGTAAACTCATTTCCCGAACGATTTTTAAATTATTTTTTTACCACTAAAATGCATAAGACTTGTAGTTTTCAAAAATGATTTCATTTTTGATGAGACGCTGAATAAAAGGAGTTTAATCGCCAGCAAATGAAAACCCGCGATTTCCTGTATATCCCGGAATCGGCCCGTATAGTCGAATGTATACAAAGAAAGTACCCAGGGAGTAAACTCATTTCTTGAACGATTTTTTAAATTCTTTTTTCACCACTAAAACGCATGAGACTTGTAGTTTTCAAAAATGATTTCATATTTGATGAGACGCTGAATAAAAGGAGTTTAATCGCCGGCAAACGAAAACCCGCGATTTCCTGTATATCCCGGAATCGGCCCGTATAGTCAAAAGTATACAAAGAATGTACGCAGGGAGTAAACTCATTTCCCGAACGATTCTTTAAATTATTTTTCCCCACTAAAACGCATGAGACTTGTTGTTTTCAAAAATGATTTCGTTATTGATGAGACACTGAATAAAAGGAGTTTAATCGCCGGCAAACGAAAACCCGCGATTTGCCGTAAATCCCGGACTCGGCCCGTATAGTCAAAAGTATACAAAGAAAGTACCCAGGGAGTAAACTTATTTCCCGAACGATTCTTTAAATTATTTTTTCACCACTAAAACGCATGAGATTTGTAGTTTTCAAAAATGATTTCATTTTTGATGAGACGCTGAATAAAAGGAGTTTAATCGCCGGCAAATGAAAACCCGCAATTTCCTGTATATCCCGGAATCGGCCCGTATAGTCGAATGTATACAAAGAAAGTACCCAGGGAGTAAACTCATTTCTTGAACGATTTTTTAAATTCTTTTTTCACCACTAAAACGCATGAGACTTGTAGTTTTCAAAAATGATTTCATTTTTGATGAGACGCTGAATAAAAGGAGTTTAATCGCCGGCAAATGAAAACCCGCGATTTCCTGTATATCCCGGAATCGGCCCGTATAGTCGAATGTATACAAAGAAAGTACTCAGGGAGTAAACTCATTTCTTGAACGATTTTTTAAATTCTTTTTTCACCACTAAAACGCATGAGACTTGTAGTTTTCAAAAATGATTTCATTTTTGATGAGACGCTGAATAAAAGGAGTTTAATCTCCGGCAAACGAAAACCCGCGATTTCCCGTAAATCCTGGACCCGGCCCGTATAGTCAAAAGTATACAAAGAACGTACGCAGGGAGTAAACTCATTTCCCGAACGATTCTTTAAATTATATTTTCACCACTAAAACGCAGGAGACTTGTACTTTTCAAAAATGATTTCATTTTTTATGAGACGCTGAGTAAAAGGAGTTTAATCGCCGGCAAACGAAAACCCGCGATTTCCCGTAAATCCCGGACTCGGCCCGTATAGTCAAAAGTATACAAAGAAAGTACCCAGGAAGTAAACTCATTTCCCGAACGATTCTTTAAATTATTTCTTCACCACTAAAACGCATGAGACTTGTAGTTTTCAAAAATGATTTCATTTTTGATGACATGCTGAATAAAAGGAGTTTAATCGCCGGCAAACGAAAACCCGCGATTTGCCGTAAATCCCGGGCTTGACCCGTATAGGTAAATGTATACAAAGAAAGTAAACTGGGAGTAAACTCATTTCCCGAACGATTTTTTAAATTAATTTTTTACCACTAAAACGCATAAGACTTGTAGTTTTCAAAAACGATTTCATTTTTGATGAGACGTTGAATAAAAGGAGTTTAATCGCCGGCAAACGAAAACCCGCAATTTGCCTTAAATCCCGTGCTTGACCCGTATAGTCAAATGTATACAAAGAAAGTAAACTGGGAGTAAACTCATTTCCCGAACGATTTTTAAATTATTTTTTTACCACTAAAATGCATAAGACTTGTAGTTTTCAAAAATGATTTCATTTTTGATGAGACGCTGAATAAAAGGAGTTTAATCGCCAGCAAATGAAAACCCGCGATTTCCTGTATATCCCGGAATCGGCCCGTATAGTCGAATGTATACAAAGAAAGTACCCAGGGAGTAAACTCATTTCTTGAACGATTTTTTAAATTCTTTTTTCACCACTAAAACGCATGAGACTTGTAGTTTTCAAAAATGATTTCATTTTTGATGAGACGCTGAATAAAAGGAGTTTAATCTCCGGCAAACGAAAACCCGCGATTTCCCGTAAATCCTGGACCCGGCCCGTATAGTCAAAAGTATACAAAGAACGTACGCAGGGAGTAAACTCATTTCCCGAACGATTCTTTAAATTATATTTTCACCACTAAAACGCATGAGACTTGTACTTTTCAAAAATGATTTCATTTTTTATAAGACGCTGAGTAAAAGGAGTTTAATCGCCGGCAAACGAAAACCCGCGATTTCCCGTAAATCCCGGACTCGGCCCGTATAGTCAAAAGTATACAAAGAAAGTACCCAGGAAGTAAACTCATTTCCCGAACGATTCTTTAAATTATTTCTTCACCACTAAAACGCATGAGACTTGTAGTTTTCAAAAATGATTTCATTATTGATGACACGCTGAATAAAAGGAGTTTAATCGCCGGCAAACGAAAACCCGCGATTTGCCGTAAATCCCGGGCTTGACCCGTATAGGTAAATGTATACAAAGAAAGTAAACTGGGAGTAAACTCATTTCCCGAACGATTTTTTAAATTAATTTTTTACCACTAAAACGCATAAGACTTGTAGTTTTCAAAAAAGATTTCATTTTTGATGAGACGTTGAATAAAAGGAGTTTAATCGCCGGCAAACGAAAACCCGCAATTTGCCTTAAATCCCGTGCTTGACCCGTATAGTCAAATGTATACAAAGAAAGTAAACTGGGAGTAAACTCATTTCCCGAACGATTTTTTAAATTAATTTTTTACCACTAAAACGCATAAGACTTGTAGTTTTCAAAAATGATTTCATATTTGATGAGACGCTGAATAAAAGGAGTTTAATCGCCGGCAAACGAAAACCCGCGATTTCCTGTATATCCCGGAATCGGCCCGTATAGTCAAAAGTATACAAAGAAATTACCCAGGGAGTAAACTCATTTCCCGAACGATTCTTTAAATTATTTTTCCCCACTAAAACGCATGAGACTTGTTGTTTTCAAAAATGATTTCGTTATTGATGAGACACTGAATAAAAGGAGTTTAATCGCCGGCAAACGAAAACCCGCGATTTGCCGTAAATCCCGGACTCGGCCCGTATAGTCAAAAGTATACAAAGAAAGTACCCAGGGAGTAAACTTATTTCCCGAACGATTCTTTAAATTATTTTTTCACCACTAAAACGCATGAGATTTGTAGTTTTCAAAAATGATTTCATTTTTGATGAGACGCTGAATAAAAGGAGTTTAATCGCCGGCAAATGAAAACCCGCAATTTCCTGTATATCCCGGAATCGGCCCGTATAGTCGAATGTATACAAAGAAAGTACCCAGGGAGTAAACTCATTTCTTGAACGATTTTTTAAATTCTTTTTTCACCACTAAAACGCATGAGACTTGTAGTTTTCAAAAATGATTTCATTTTTGATGAGACGCTGAATAAAAGGAGTTTAATCTCCGGCAAACGAAAACCCGCGATTTCCCGTAAATCCTGGACCCGGCCCGTAGATTGAAAAGTATACAAAGAACGTACGCAGGGAGTAAACTCATTTCCCGAACGATTCTTTAAATTATATTTTCACCACTAAAACGCATGAGACTTGTACTTCTCAAAAATGATTTCATTTTTTATGAGACGCTGAATAAAAGGAGTTTAATCGCCGGCAAACGAAAACCCGCGATTTCCCGTAAATCCCGGACTCGGCCCGTAGAGTCAAAAGTATACAAAGAAAGTACCCAGGAAGTAAACTCATTTCCCGAACGATTCTTTAAATTATTTCTTCACCACTAAAACGCATGAGACTTGTACTTTTCAAAAATGATTTCATTTTTGATGACACGCTGAATAAAAGGAGTTTAATCGCCGGCAAACGAAAACCCGCGATTTGCCGTAAATCCCGGGCTTGACCCGTATAGGTAAATGTATACAAAGAAAGTAAACTGGGAGTAAACTCATTTCCCGAACGATTTTTTAAATTAATTTTTTACCACTAAAACGCATAAGACTTGTAGTTTTCAAAAACGATTTCATTTTTGATGAGACGCTGAATAAAAGGAGATTAATCGCCGGCAAACGAAAACCCGCAATTTCCCGTAAATCCCGGACTCGACCCGTATAGTCAAAAGTATACAAAGAAAGTACGCAGGGAGTAAACTCATTTCCCTAACGATTCTTTAAATTATTTTTTCACCACTAAAACGCATGAGACTTGTAGTTTTCAAAAATGATTTCATATTTGATGAGACGCTGAATAAAAGGAGTTTAATCGCCGGCAAACGAAAACCCGCGATTTCCTGTATATCCCGGAATCGGCCCGTATAGTCAAAAGTATACAAAGAAAGTACCCAGGGAATAAACTCATTTCCCGAACGATTCTTTAAATTATTTTTCACCACTAAAACGCATGAGACTTGTTGTTTTCAAAAATGATTTCGTTATTGATGAGACACTGAATAAAAGGAGTTTAATCGCCGGCAAACGAAAACCCGCGATTTGCCGTAAATCCCGGGCTTGACCCGTATAGTCGAATGTATACAAAGAATGTAAACTGGGAGTAAACTCATTTCCCGAACGATTTTTTAAATTAATTTTTTACCACTAAAACGCATAAGACTTGTAGTTTTCAAAAACGATTTCATTTTTGATGAGACGCTGAATAAAAGGAGTTTAATCGCCGGCAAACGAAAACCCGCAATTTCCCGTAAATCCCGGACTCGGCCCGTATAGTCAAAAGTATACAAAGAAAGTACCCAGGGAGTAAACTCATTTCCCGAACGATTCTTTAAATTATTTTTTCACCACTAAAACGCATGAGACTTGTAGTTTTCAAAAACGATTTTATTTTTGATTAGACGCTGAATAAAAGGAGTTTAATCTCCGGCAAACGAAAACCCGCGATTTCCCGTAAATCCCGGGTTTGGCCCGTATAGTCGAATGTATACAAAGAAGGTACCCAGGGAGTAAACTCATTTCCCGAACGATTTTTTAAATTATTTTTTCACCACTAAGACGCATGAGACTTGTAGTTTTTAAAAATGATTTCATTTTTTATGAGACGCTGAATAAAAGGAGTTAAATCGCCGGCAAACGAAAACCCGCGATTTCCCGTAAATCTCGGGCTTTACCCGTATAGTCAAATGTATACAAAGAATGTAAACTGGGAGTAAACTCATTTCCCGAACGATTTTTTAAATTAATTTTTTACCACTAAAACGCATAAGACTTGTAGTTTTCAAAAACGATTTCATTTTTGATGAGACGCTGAATAAAAGGAGTTTAATCGCCGGCAAACGAAAAACCCGCAATTTCCCGTAAATCCCGGACTCGGCCCGTATAGTCAAAAGTATACAAAGAAAGTACCCAGGGAGTAAACTCATTTCCCGAACGATTCTTTAAATTATTTTTTCACCACTAAAACGCATGAGACTTGTAGTTTTCAAAAACGATTTTATTTTTGATGAGACGCTGAATAAAAGGAGTTTAATCACCGGCAAACGAAAACCCGCGATTTCCCGTAAATCCCGGGTTTGGCCCGTATAGTCGAATGTATACAAAGAAGGTACCCAGGGAGTAAACTCATTTCCCGAACGATTTTTTAAATTATTTTTTCACCACTAAGACGCATGAGACTTGTAGTTTTTAAAAATGATTTCATTTTTTATGAGACGCTGAATAAAAGGAGTTAAATCGCCGGCAAACGAAAACCCGCGATTTCCCGTAAATCCCGGGCTTTACCCGTATAGTCAAATGTATACAAAGAAAGTAAACTGGGAGTAAACTTATTTCCCGAACGATTTTTTAAATTAATTTTTTACCACTAAAACGCATAAGACTTGTAGTTTTCAAAAAGGATTTCATTTTTGATGAGACGCTGAATAAAAGGAGTTTAATCGCCGGCAAACGAAAACCCGCGATTTTTCGTATATCACGGACTCGGCCCGTACAGTGAAAAGTATACAAAGAAAGTACCCAGGGAGTAAACTCATTTCCCAAACGATTCTTTAAATTATTTTTTCACCACTAAAACGCATGAGACTTGTAGTTTTCAAAAATGATTTTATTTTTAAAGAGACGCTGTATAAAAGGAGTTTAATCGCCGACAAACGAAAACCCGCGATTTGCCGTAAATCCCGGGCTTGACCCGTATAGTCGAATGTATACAAAGAATGTAAACTGGGAGTAAACTCATTTCCCGAACGATTTTTTAAATTAATTTTTTACCACTAAAACGCATAAGACTTATAGTTTTCAAAAACGATTTCATTTTTGATGAGACGCGGAATAAAAGGAGTTTAATCGCCGGCAAACGAAAACCCGCAATTTCCCGTAAATCCCGGACTCGGCCCGTATAGTCAAAAGTATACAAAGAAAGTACCCAGGGAGTAAACTCATTTCCCGAACGATTCTTTAAATTATTTTTTCACCACTAAAAGGCATGAGACTTGTAGTTTTCAAAAACGATTTCATTTTTGATGAGACGCGGAATAAAAGGAGTTTTATCGCCGGCAAACAAAAACCCGCAATTTCCCGTAAATCCCGGACTCGGCCCGTATAGTCAAAAGTATACAAAGAAAGTACCCAGGGAGTAAACTCATTTCCCGAACGATTCTTTAAATTATTTTTCACCACTGGAACGCATGAGACTTGTAGTTTTCAAAAATGATTTCGTTATTGATGAGACGCTAAATAAAAGGAGTTTAATCGCCGGCAAACAAAAACCCGCGATTTCCCGTAAATCCCGGCCTTGACCCGTATAGTCGAATGTATACAAAGAAAGTAAACTGGGAGTAAACTCATTTCCCGAACGATTTTTTAAATTATTTTTTCACCACTAAAATGCATGAGACTTGTAGTTTTCAAAAATGATTTCGTTTTTGATGAGACGCTGAATAAAAGGAGTTTAATCGCCGGCAAACAAAAACCCGCGATTTGCCGTAAATCCCGGGCTTCACCCGTATAGTCAAATGTATACAAAGAAAGTAAACTGGGAGTAAACTCATTTCCCGAACGATTTTTTAAATTAATTTTTTACCACTAAAATGCATAAGACTTGTAGTTTTCAAAAACGATTTCGTTTTTGATGTGACGCTGAATAAAAGGAGTTTAATCGCTGGCAAACGAAAACCCGCAATTTCCCGTAAATCCCGGACTCGGCCCGTATAGTCAAAAGTATACAAAGAAAGTACCCAGGGAGTAAACTCATTTCCCGAACGATTCTTTAAATTATTTTTTCACCACTAAAACGCATGAGACTTGTAGTTTTCAAAAACGATTTTATTTTTGATGAGACGCTGAATAAAAGGAGTTTAATCTCCGGCAAACGAAAACCCGCGATTTCCCGTAAATCCCGGGTTTGGCCCGTATAGTCGAATGTATACAAAGAAGGTACCCAGGGAGTAAACTCATTTCCCGAACGATTTTTTAAATTATTTTTTCACCACTAAGACGCATGAGACTTGTAGTTTTTAAAAATGATTTCATTTTTTATGAGACGCTGAATAAAAGGAGTTAAATCGCCGGCAAACGAAAACCCGCGATTTCCCGTAAATCCCGGGCTTTACCCGTATAGTCAAATGTATACAAAGAAAGTAAACTGGGAGTAAACTTATTTCCCGAACGATTTTTTAAATTAATTTTTTACCACTAAAACGCATAAGACTTGTAGTTTTCAAAAAGGATTTCATTTTTGATGAGACGCTGAATAAAAGGAGTTTAATCGCCGGCAAACGAAAACCCGCGATTTTCCGTATATCACGGACTCGGCCCGTACAGTGAAAAGTATACAAAGAAAGTACCCAGGGAGTAAACTCATTTCCCAAACGATTCTTTAAATTATTTTTTCACCACTAAAACGCATGAGACTTGTAGTTTTCAAAAATGATTTTATTTTTAAAGAGACGCTGTATAAAAGGAGTTTAATCGCCGACAAACGAAAACCCGCGATTTGCCGTAAATCCCGGGCTTGACCCGTATAGTCGAATGTATACAAAGAATGTAAACTGGGAGTAAACTCATTTCCCGAACGATTTTTTAAATTAATTTTTTACCACTAAAACGCATAAGACTTGTAGTTTTCAAAAACGATTTCATTTTTGATGAGACGCGGAATAAAAGGAGTTTAATCGCCGGCAAACGAAAACCCGCAATTTCCCGTAAATCCCGGACTCGGCCCGTATAGTCAAAAGTATACAAAGAAAGTACCCAGGGAGTAAACTCATTTCCCGAACGATTCTTTAAATTATTTTTTCACCACTAAAAGGCATGAGACTTGTAGTTTTCAAAAACGATTTCATTTTTGATGAGACGCGGAATAAAAGGAGTTTTATCGCCGGCAAACAAAAACCCGCAATTTCCCGTAAATCCCGGACTCGGCCCGTATAGTCAAAAGTATACAAAGAAAGTACCCAGGGAGTAAACTCATTTCCCGAACGATTCTTTAAATTATTTTTCACCACTGGAACGCATGAGACTTGTAGTTTTCAAAAATGATTTCGTTATTGATGAGACGCTAAATAAAAGGAGTTTAATCGCCTGCAAACGAAAACCCGCGATTTCCCGTAAATCCCGGCCTTGACCCGTATAGTCGAATGTATACAAAGAAAGTAAACTGGGAGTAAACTCATTTCCCGAACGATTTTTTAAATTATTTTTTCACCACTAAAATGCATGAGACTTGTAGTTTTCAAAAATGATTTCGTTTTTGATGAGACGCTGAATAAAAGGAGTTTAATCGCCGGCAAACAAAAACCCGCGATTTGCCGTAAATCCCGGGCTTCACCCGTATAGTCAAATGTATACAAAGAAAGTAAACTGGGAGTAAACTCATTTCCCGAACGATTTTTTAAATTAATTTTTTACCACTAAAATGCATAAGACTTGTAGTTTTCAAAAACGATTTCGTTTTTGATGTGACGCTGAATAAAAGGAGTTTAATCGCTGGCAAACGAAAACCCGCAATTTCCCGTAAATCCCGGACTCGGCCCGTATAGTCAAAAGTATACAAAGAAAGTACCCAGGGAGTAAACTCATTTCCCGAACGATTCTTTAAATTATTTTTCACCACTAAAACGCATGAGACTTGTAGTTTTTAAAAATAATTTCGTTTTTGATGAGACGCTGAATAAAAGGAGTTTAATCGCCGGCAAACGAAAACCCGCGATTTCCCGTAAATCCCGGACTCGGCCCGTATAGTCAAAAGTATACAAAGAAAGTACCCAGGGAGTAAACTCATTTCCCGAAGGATTCTTTAAATTATTTTTTCACCACTAAAACGCATGAGATTTGTAGTTTTCAAAAATGATTTCATTTTTGATGAGACGCTGAATAAAAGGAGTTTAATTGCCGGCAAATGAAAACCCGCGATTTCCTGTATATCCCGGAATCGGCCCGTATAGTCGAATGTATACAAAGAAAGTACCCAGGGAGTAAACTCATTTCTTGAACGATTTTTTAAATTCTTTTTTCACCACTAAAACGCATGAGACTTGTAGTTTTCAAAAATGATTTCATTTTTGATGAGACGCTGAATAAAAGGAGTTTAATCTCCGGCAAACGAAAACCCGCGATTTCCCGTAAATCCTGGACCCGGCCCGTATAGTCAAAAGTATTCAAAGAACGTACGCAGGGAGTAAACTCATTTCCCGAACGATTCTTTAAATTATATTTTCACCACTAAAACGCATGAGACTTGTACTTTTCAAAAATGATTTCATTTTTTATGAGACGCTGAGTAAAAGGAGTTTAATCGCCGGCAAACGAAAACCCGCGATTTGCCGTAAATCCCGGGCTTGACCCGTATAGGTAAATGTATACAAAGAAAGTAAACTGGGAGTAAACTCATTTCCCGAACGATTTTTTAAATTAATTTTTTACCACTAAAACGCATAAGACTTGTAGTTTTCAAAAACGATTTCATTTTTGATGAGACGTTGAATAAAAGGAGTTTAATCGCCGGCAAACGAAAACCCGCAATTTGCCTTAAATCCCGTGCTTGACCCGTATAGTCAAATGTATACAAAGAAAGTAAACTGGGAGTAAACTCATTTCCCGAACGATTTTTAAATTAATTTTTTACCACTAAAACGCATAAGACTTGTAGTTTTCAGAAACGATTTCATTTTTGATGAGACGCTAAATAAAAGGAGTTTAATCGCCGGCAAACGAAAACCTGCAATTTCCCGTAAATCCCGGACTCGGCCCGTATAGTCAAAAGTATACAAAGAAAGTACGCAGGGAGTAAACTCATTTCCCTAACGATTCTTTAAATTATTTTTTCACCACTAAAACGCATGAGACTTGTAGTTTTCAAAAATGATTTCATATTTGATGAAACGCTGAATAAAAGGAGTTTAATCGCCGGCAAACGAAAACCTGCGATTTCCTGTATATCCCGGAATCGGCCCGTATAGTCAAAAGTATACAAAGAAAGTACCCAGGGAGTAAACTCATTTCCCGAACGATTCTTTAAATTATTTTTCACCACTAAAACGCATGAGACTTGTTGTTTTCAAAAATGATTTCGTTATTGATGAGACACTGAATAAAAGGAGTTTAATCGCCGGCAAACGAAAACCCGCGATTTGCCGTAAATCCCGGACTCGGCCCGTATAGTCAAAAGTATACAAAGAAAGTACCCAGGGAGTAAACTCATTTCCCCAACGATTCTCTAAATTATTTTTTCACCACTAAAACGCATGAGATTTGTAGTTTTCAAAAATGATTTCATTTTTGATGAGACGCTGAATAAAAGGAGTTTAATCGCCGGCAAATGAAAACCCGCGATTTCCTGTATATCCCGGAATCGGCCCGTATAGTCGAATGTATACAAAGAAAGTACCCAGGTAGTAAACTCATTTCTTGAACGATTTTTTAAATTCTTTTTTCACCACTAAAACGCATGAGACTTGTAGTTTTCAAAAATGATTTCATTTTTGATGAGACGCTGAATAAAAGGAGTTTAATCTCCGGCAAATGAAAACCCGCGATTTCCCGTAAATCCTGGACCCGGCCCGTATAGTCAAAAGTATACAAAGAAAGTACCCAGGAAGTAAACCCATTTCCCGAACGATTCTTTAAATTATTTCTTCACCACTAAAACGCATGAGACTTGTACTTTTTAAAAATGATTTCATTTTTGATGACACGCTGAATAAAAGGAGTTTAATCGCCCGCAAACGAAAACCCGCGATTTGCCGTAAATCCCGGGCTTGACCCGTATAGGTAAATGTATACAAAGAAAGTAAACTGGGAGTAAACTCATTTCCCGAACGATTTTTTAAATTAATTTTTTACCACTAAAACGCATAAGACTTGTAGTTTTCAAAAACGATTTCATTTTTGATGAGACGCTGAATAAAAGGAGTTTAATCGCCGGCAAACGAAAACCCGCAATTTCCCGTAAATCCCGGACTCAGCCCGTATAGTCAAAAGTATACAAAGAAAGTACGCAGGGAGTAAACTCATTTCCCTAACGATTCTTTAAATTATTTTTTCACCACTAAAACGCATGAGACTTGTAGTTTTCAAAAATGATTTCATATTTGATGAGACGCTGAATAAAAGGAGTTTAATCGCCGGCAAACGAAAACCCGCGATTTCCTGTATATCCCGGAATCGGCCCGTATAGTCAAAAGTATACAAAGAAAGTACCCAGGGAATAAACTCATTTCCCAAACGATTCTTTAAATTATTTTTCACCACTAAAACGCATGAGACTTGTTGTTTTCAAAAATGATTTCGTTATTGATGAGACACTGAATAAAAGGAGTTTAATCGCCGGCAAACGAAAACTCGCGATTTGCCGTAAATCCCGGGCTTGACCCGTATAGTCGAATGTATACAAAGAATGTAAACTGGGAGTAAACTCATTTCCCGAACGATTTTTTAAATTAATTTTTTACCACTAAAACGCATAAGACTTGTAGTTTTCAAAAACGATTTCATTTTTGATGAGACGCTGAATAAAAGGAGTTTAATCGCCGGCAAACGAAAACCCGCAATTTCCCGTAAATCCCGGACTCGGCCCGTATAGTCAAAAGTATACAAAGAAAGTACCCAGGGAGTAAACTCATTTCCCGAACGATTCTTTAAATTATTTTTTCACCACTAAAAGGCATGAAACTTGTAGTTTTCAAAAACGATTTTATTTTTGATGAGACGCGGAATAAAAGGAGTTTAATCGCCGGCAAACGAAAACCCGCAATTTCCCGTAAATCCCGGACTCGGCCCGTATAGTCAAAAGTATACAAAGAAAGTACCCAGGGAGTAAACTCATTTCCCGAACGATTCTTTAAATTATTTTTTCACCACTAAAAGGCATGAGACTTGTAGTTTTCAAAAATGATTTCATTTTTGATGAGACGCTGAATAAAAGAAGTTTAATCGCCGGCAAACGAAAACCCGCGATTTCCCGTAAATCCCGGGCTTGACCCGTATAGTCGAATGTATACAAAGAAAGTACCCAGGGAGTAAACTCATTTCCCGAACGATTTTTTAAATATTTTTTTTTTACCACTAAGACGCATGAGACTTGTAGTTTTCAAAAATGATTTCATTTTTGATGAGACGCTGAATAAAAGGAGTTTAATCGCCGACAAACGAAAACCCGCGATTTCCCGTATATCCTGGAATCGGCCCGTATAGTCAAATATATACAAAGAAAGTAAACTGGGAGTAAACTCATTTCCCGAACAATTTTTTAAATTAATTTTTTACCACTAAAACGCATAAGACTTGTAGTTTTCAAAAACGATTTCATTTTTGATGAGACGCTGAATAAAAGGAGTTTAATCGCCGGCAAACGAAAACCCGCAATTTCCCGTAAATCCCGGAGTCGGCCCGTATAGTCAAAAGTATACAAAGAAAGTACCCAGGGAGTAAACTCATTTCTTGAACGATTTTTTACATTGTTTTTTCACCACTAAAACGCATGAGACTTGTAGTTTTCAAAAATAATTTCATTTTTGATGAGACGCTGAATAAAAGGAGTTTAATCTCCGGCAAACGAAAACCCGCCATTTCCCGTAAATCCCGGGCTTGGCCCGTATAGTCGAATGTATACAAAGAAAGTACGCAGGGAGTAAACTCATTTCCCAAACGATTTTTTAAATTATTTTTTCACCACTAAGACGCATGAGACTTGTAGTTTTCAAAAATGATTTCAATTTTTATGAGACGCTGAATAAAAGGAGTTTAATCGCCGGCAAACGAAAATCCGCGATTTCCCGTAAATCCCGGACTCGGCCCGTATAGTCAAAAGTATACAAAGAAAGTACCCAGGGAGTAAACTCATTTCCCAAACGATTCTTTAAATTATTTTTCGCCACTAAAACGCATGAGACTTGTAGTTTTCAAAAATGATTTTATTTTTGATGAGACGCTGAATAAAAAGAGTTTAATCTCCGGCAAACGAAAACCCGCGATTTCCCGTAAATCCCGGGCTTGGCCCGTAGAGTCGAATGTATACAAAGAAGGTACCCAGGGAGTAAACTCATTTCCCGAACGATTCTTTAAATTATTTTTTCACCACTAAAACGCATGAGACTTGTAGTTTTCAAAAATGATTTCATTTTTTATGAGACGCTGAATAAAAGGAGTTAAATCGGCGGCAAACGAAAACCCGCGATTTCCCGTAAATCCCGGGCTTGACCCGTATAGTCAAATGTATACAAAGAAATTAAACTGGGAGTAAACTTATTTCCCGAACGATTTTTTAAATTAATTTTTTACCACTAAAACGCATAAGACTTGTAGTTTTCAAAAACGATTTCATTTTTGATGAGACGCTGAATAAAAGGAGTTTAATCGCCAGCAAACGAAAACCCGCGATTTTCCGTATATCACGGACTCGGCCCGTACAGTGAAAAGTATACAAAGAAAGTAAGCAGGGAGTAAACTCATTTCCCAAACGATTCTTTCAATTATTTTTTCACCACTAAAACGCATGAGACTTGTAGTTTTCTAAAATGATTTCATTTTTAAAGAGACGCTGTATAAAAGGAGTTTAATCGCCGACAAACGAAAACCCGCGATTTGCCGTAAATCCCGGGCTTGACCCGTATAGTCGAATGTATACAAAGAATGTAAATTAGGAGTAAACTCATTTCCCGAACGATTTTTTAAATTAATTTTTTACCACTAAAACGCATGAGACTTGTAGTTTTCAGAAATGATTTCATTTTTGATGAGACGCTGAATAAAAGGAGTTTAATCGCCGGCTAACGAAAAACCGCGATTTTCCGTATATCACGGCCTCGGCCCGTACAGTGAAAAGTATACAAAGAAAGTACCCAGGGAGTAAACTCATTTGCCGAACGATTTTTTGAATTATTTCTTCACCACTAAAACGCATGAGACTTGTAGTTTCCAAAAATGATTTCATTTTTGATGAGACGCACAATAAAAGGAGTTTAATCGCCGGCAAACGAAAACCCGCAATTTCCCGTAAATCCCGGAGTCGGCCCGTATAGTCAAAAGTATACAAAGAAAGTACCCAGGGAGTAAACTCATTTCTTGAACGATTTTTTACATTGTTTTTTCACCACTAAAACGCATGAGACTTGTAGTTTTCAAAAATGATTTCATTTTTGATGAGACCCTGAATAAAAGGAGTTTAATCTCCGGCAAACGAAAACTCGCCATTTCCCGTAAATCCCGGGCTTGGCCCGTATAGTCGAATGTATACAAAGAAAGTACGCAGGGAGTAAACTCATTTCCCAAACGATTTTTTAAATTATTTTTTCACCACTAAGACGCATGAGACTTGTAGTTTTCAAAAATGATTTCATTTTTTATGAGACGCTGAATAAAAGGAGTTTAATTGCCGGCAAACGAAAATCCGCGATTTCCCGTAAATCCCGGACTTGGCCCGTATAGTCAAAAGTATACAAAGGAAGTACCCAGGGAGTAAACTCATTTCCCAAACGATTCTTTAAATTATTTTTCGCCACTAAAACGCATGAGACTTGTAGTTTTCAAAAATGATTTTATTTTTGATGAGACGCTGAATAAAAAGAGTTTAATCTCCGGCAAACGAAAACCCGCGATTTCCCGTAAATCCCGGGCCTGGCCCGTATAGTCGAATGTATACAAAGAAGGTACCCAGGGAGTAAACTCATTTCCCGAACGATTTTTTAAATTAATTTTTTACCACTAAAACGCATGAGACTTGTAGTTTTCAGAAATGATTTCATTTTTGATGAGACGCTGAATAAAAGGAGTTTAATCGCCGGCTAACGAAAAACCGCGATTTTCCGTATATCACGGACTCGGCCCGTACAGTGAAAAGTATACAAAGAAAGTACCCAGGGAGTAAACTCATTTCCCAAACGATTCTTTAAATTATTTTTTCACCACTAAAACGCATGAGACTTGTAGTTTTCAAAAATGATTTCATTTTTGATGAGACGCTGAATAAAAGGAGTTTAATCGCCGGCAAACGAAAACCCGCAATTTCCCGTAAATTCCGGACTCGGCACGTATAGTCAAAAGTATACAAAGAAAGTACCCAGGGAGTAAACTCACTTCCCGAACGATTCTTTAAATTATTTTTTCACCACTAAAACGCATGAGACTTGTAGTTTTTAAAAATGATTTCATTCTTGATGAGACGCTGAATAAAAGGAGTTTAATCGCCGGCAAACGAAATCCCGCGATTTTCCGTATATCACGGCCTCGGCCCGTACAGTGAAAAGTATACAAAGAAAGTACCCAGGGAGTAAACTCATTTGCCGAACGATTTTTTGAATTATTTCTTCACCACTAAAACGCATGAGACTTGTAGTTTCCAAAAATGATTTCATTTTTGATGAGACGCACAATAAAAGGAGTTTAATCGCCGGCAAACGAAAACCCGCGATTTGCCGTAAATCCCGGGCTTGACCCGTATAGTGAAATGTATTCAAAGAAAGTAAACTGGGAGTAAACTCATTTCCCGAACGATTTTTTAAATTAATTTTTTACCACTAAAACGCATAAGACTTGTAGTTTTCAAAAATGATTTCATTTTTGATGAGACGCTGAATAAAAGGAGTTTAATCTCCGGCAAACGAAAACCCGCGATTTCCCGTAAATCCCGGACCCAGCCCGTATAGTCAAAAGTATACAAAGAATGTACGCAGAGAGTAAACTCATTTCCCGAACGATTCTTTAAATTATATTTTCACCACTAAAACGCATGAAACTTGTACTTTTCAAAAATGATTTCATTTTTGATGAGACGCTGAATAAAAGAAGTTTAATCGGCGGCAAACGAAAACCCGCGATTTCCCGTAAATCCCGGGCTTGGCCCGTATAGTCGAATGTATACAAAGAAAGTACCCATTGAGTAAACTCATTTCCCGAACGATTTTTTAAATTATTTTTTCACCACTAAGACGCATGAGACTTGTAGTTTTCAAAAATGATTTCGTTATTGATGAGACGCTGCATAAAGGGAGTTTAATCGCCGGCAAACGAAAACCCGCCATTTCCCGTAAATCCCTGGCTTGGCCGTATAGTCGAATGTATACAAAAAAAATACCCAGGGAGTACACTCATTACCCGAACGATTTTTTAAATTATTTCTTCACCACTAAAACGCATGAGACTTGTAGTTTTCAAAATTGATTTCATTTTTGATGAGACGCGGAATAAAAGAAGTTTAATCGGCGGCAAACGAAAACCCGAGATTTCCCGTAAATCCCGGGCTTGGCCCGCATAGTCGAATGTATACAAAGAAAGTACCCAGGGAGTAAACTCATTTCCCGAACGATTTTTTACATTATTTTTTCACCACTAAGACGCATGAGACTTGTAGTTTTCAAAAATGATTTCATTTTTTATGAGACGCTGAATAAAAGGAGTTTAATCGCCGGCAAACGAAAACCCTCCATTTTCCGTAAATCCCGGACTCGGCCCGTATAGTCAAAAGTATACAAAGAAAGTACCCAGGGAGTAAACTCATTTCCCGAACGATTCTTTAAATCATTTTTCACCACTGGAACGCATGAGACTTGTAGTTTTTAAAAATGATTTCGTTTTTGATGAGACGCTGAATAAAAGGAGTTTAATCTCCGGCACACGAAAACCCGCGATTTCCCGTAAATCCCGGGCCTGGCCCGTATAGTCGAATGTATACAAAGAAGGTACCCAGGGAGTAAACTCATTTCCCGAACGATTTTTTAAATTAATTTTTTACCACTAAAACGCATGAGACTTGTAGTTTTCAGAAATGATTTCATTTTTGATGAGACGCTGAATAAAAGGAGTTTAATCGCCGGCTAACGAAAAACCGCGATTTTCCGTATATCACGGACTCGGCCCGTACAGTGAAAAGTATACAAAGAAAGTACCCAGGGAGTAAACTCATTTCCCAAACGATTCTTTAAATTATTTTTTCACCACTAAAACGCATGAGACTTGTAGTTTTCAAAAATGATTTCATTTTTGATGAGACGCTGAATAAAAGGAGTTTAATCGCCGGCAAACGAAAACCCGCAATTTCCCGTAAATTCCGGACTCGGCACGTATAGTCAAAAGTATACAAAGAAAGTACCCAGGGAGTAAACTCACTTCCCGAACGATTCTTTAAATTATTTTTTCACCACTAAAACGCATGAGACTTGTAGTTTTTAAAAATGATTTCATTCTTGATGAGACGCTGAATAAAAGGAGTTTAATCGCCGGCAAACGAAATCCCGCGATTTTCCGTATATCACGGCCTCGGCCCGTACAGTGAAAAGTATACAAAGAAAGTACCCAGGGAGTAAACTCATTTGCCGAACGATTTTTTGAATTATTTCTTCACCACTAAAACGCATGAGACTTGTAGTTTCCAAAAATGATTTCATTTTTGATGAGACGCACAATAAAAGGAGTTTAATCGCCGGCAAACGAAAACCCGCGATTTGCCGTAAATCCCGGGCTTGACCCGTATAGTGAAATGTATTCAAAGAAAGTAAACTGGGAGTAAACTCATTTCCCGAACGATTTTTTAAATTAATTTTTTACCACTAAAACGCATAAGACTTGTAGTTTTCAAAAATGATTTCATTTTTGATGAGACGCTGAATAAAAGGAGTTTAATCTCCGGCAAACGAAAACCCGCGATTTCCCGTAAATCCCGGACCCGGCCCGTATAGTCAAAAGTATACAAAGAATGTACGCAGAGAGTAAACTCATTTCCCGAACGATTCTTTAAATTATATTTTCACCACTAAAACGCATGAAACTTGTACTTTTCAAAAATGATTTCATTTTTGATGAGACGCTGAATAAAAGAAGTTTAATCGGCGGCAAACGAAAACCCGCGATTTCCCGTAAATCCCGGGCTTGGCCCGTATAGTCGAATGTATACAAAGAAAGTACCCATTGAGTAAACTCATTTCCCGAACGATTTTTTAAATTATTTTTTCACCACTAAGACGCATGAGACTTGTAGTTTTCAAAAATGATTTCGTTATTGATGAGACGCTGCATAAAGGGAGTTTAATCGCCGTCAAACGAAAACCCGCCATTTCCCGTAAATCCCTGGCTTGGCCGTATAGTCGAATGTATACAAAAAAAATACCCAGGGAGTACACTCATTACCCGAACGATTTTTTAAATTATTTCTTCACCACTAAAACGCATGAGACTTGTAGTTTTCAAAATTGATTTCATTTTTGATGAGACGCGGAATAAAAGAAGTTTAATCGGCGGCAAACGAAAACCCGAGATTTCCCGTAAATCCCGGGCTTGGCCCGCATAGTCGAATGTATACAAAGAAAGTACCCAGGGAGTAAACTCATTTCCCGAACGATTTTTTACATTATTTTTTCACCACTAAGACGCATGAGACTTGTAGTTTTCAAAAATGATTTCATTTTTTATGAGACGCTGAATAAAAGGAGTTTAATCGCCGGCAAACGAAAACCCTCCATTTTCCGTAAATCCCGGACTCGGCCCGTATAGTCAAAAGTATACAAAGAAAGTACCCAGGGAGTAAACTCATTTCCCGAACGATTCTTTAAATCATTTTTCACCACTGGAACGCATGAGACTTGTAGTTTTTAAAAATGATTTCGTTTTTGATGAGACGCTGAATAAAAGGAGTTTAATCGCCGGCAAACAAAAACCCGCGATTTGCCGTAAATCCCGGGCTTGACCCGTATAGTCAAATGTATACAAAGAAAGTAAACTAGGAGTAAACTCATTTCCCGAACGATTTTTTAAATTAATTTTTTACCACTAAAATGCATAAGACTTGTAGTTTTCAAAAACGATTTCATTTTTGATGAGACGCTGAATAAAAGGAGTTTAATCGCCGGCAAACGAAAACCCGCAATTTCCCGTAAATCCCGGACTCGGCCCGTATAGTCAAAAGTATACAAAGAAAGTAAACTGGGAGTAAACTCATTTCCGGAACGATTCTTTAAATTATATTTTCACCACTAAAACGCATGAAACTTGTACTTTTCAAAAATGATTTCATTTTTGATGAGACGCTGAATAAAAGAAGTTTAATCGCCGGCAAACGAAAACCCGCGATTTCCCGTAAATCCCGGGCTTGGCCCGTATAGTCGAATGTATACAAAGAAAGTACCCATTGAGTAAACTCATTTCCCGAACGATTTTTTAAATTATTTTTTCACCACTAAGACGCATGAGACTTGTAGTTTTCAAAAATGATTTCGTTATTGATGAGACGCTGCATAAAGGGAGTTTAATCGCCGGCAAACGAAAACCCGCCATTTCCCGTAAATCCCTGGCTTGGCCGTATAGTCGAATGTATACAAAAAAAATACCCAGGGAGTACACTCATTACCCGAACGATTTTTTAAATTATTTCTTCACCACTAAAACGCATGAGACTTGTAGTTTTCAAAAATGATTTCATTTTTTATGAGACGCTGAATAAAAGGAGTTTAATCGCCGGCAAACGAAAACCCTCCATTTTCCGTAAATCCCGGACTCGGCCCGTATAGTCAAAAGTATACAAAGAAAGTACCCAGGGAGTAAACTCATTTCCCGAACGATTCTTTAAATTATTTTTCACCACTGGAACGTATGAGACTTGTAGTTTTCAAAAATGATTTCGTTTTTGATGAGACGCTGAATAAAAGGAGTTTAATCGCCGGCAAACAAAAACCCGCGATTTGCCGTAAATCCCGGGCTTGACCCGTATAGTCAAATGTATACAAAGAAAGTAAACTGGGAGTAAACTCATTTCCCGAACGATTTTTTAAATTAATTTTTTACCACTAAAATGCATAAGACTTGTAGTTTTCAAAAACGATTTCATTTTTGATGAGACGCTGAATAAAAGGAGTTTAATCGCCGGCAAACGAAAACCCGCAATTTCCCGTAAATCCCGGACTCGGCCCGTATAGTCAAAAGTATACAAAGAAAGTACCCAGGGATTAAACTCATTTCCCGAACGATTCTTTAAATTATTTTTTCACCACTAAAACGCATGAGATTTGTACTTTTCAAAAACGATTTCATTTTTGATGAGACGCTGAATAAAAGGAGTTTAATCGCCGGCAAACGAAAACCCGCAATTTCCCGTAAATCCCGGACTCGGCCCGTATAGTCAAAAGTATACAAAGAAAGTACCCAGGGAGTAAACTCATTTCCCGAACGATTCTTTAAATTATTTTTTCACCACTAAAACGCATGAGATTTTTACTTTTCAAAAACGATTTCATTTTTGATGAGACGCTGAATAAAAGGAGTTTAATCGCCGGCAAACGAAAACCCGCAATTTCCCGTAAATCCCGGACTCGGTCCGTATAGTCAAAAGTATACAAAGAAAGTACCCAGGGAGTAAACTCATTTCCCGAACGATTCTTTAAATTATTTTTTCACTACTAAAACGCATGAGATTTGTAGTTTTCAAAAATGATTTCATTTGTGATGAGACGCTGAATAAAAGGAGTTTAATCGCCGGCAAATGAAAACCCGCGATTTCCTGTATATCCCGGAATCGGCCCGTATAGTCGAATGTATACAAAGAAAGTACCCAGGGAGTAAACTTATTTCTTGAACGATTTTTTAAATTATTTTTTCACCACTAAAACGCATGAGACTTGTAGTTTTCAAAAATGATTTCATTTTTGATGAGACGCTGAATAAAAGGAGTTTAATCTCCGGCAAACGAAAACCCGCGATTTCCCGTAAATCCTGGACCCGGCCCGTATAGTCAAAAGTATACAAAGAACGTACGCAGGGAGTAAACTCATTTCCCGAACGATTCTTTAAATTATATTTTCACCACTAAAACGCATGAGACTTGTACTTTTCAAAAATGATTTCATTTTTTATGAGACGCTGAATAAAAGGAGTTTAATCGCCGGCAAACGAAAAACCGCGATTTCCCGTAAATCCCGGACTCGGCCCGTATAGTCAAAAGTATACAAAGAAAGTACCCAGGGAGTAAACTCATTTCCCGAACGATTCTTTAAATTATTTCTTCACCACTAAAACGCATGAGACTTGTAGTTTTCAAAAATGATTTCATTTTTGATGACACGCTGAATAAAAGGAGTTTAATCGCCGGCAAACGAAAACCCGCGATTTGCCGTAAATGCCGGGCTTGACCCGTATAGGTAAATGTATACAAAGAAAGTAAACTGGGAGTAAACTCATTTCCCAAACGATTTTTTAAATTAATTTTTTACCACTAAAACGCATAAGACTTGTAGTTTTCAAAAACGATTTCATTTTTGATGAGACGTTGAATAAAAGGAGTTTAATCGCCGGCAAACGAAAACCCGCAATTTGCCTTAAATCCCGTGCTTGACCCGTATAGTCAAATGTATACAAAGAAAGTAAACTGGGAGTAAACTCATTTCCCGAACGATTTTTAAATTAATTTTTTACCACTAAAACGCATAAGACTTGTAGTTTTCAAAAACGATTTCATTTTTGATGAGACGCTGAATAAAAGGAGTTTAATCGCCGGCTAACGAAAAACCGCGATTTTCCGTATATCACGGACTCGGCCTGTACAGTGAAAAGTATACAAAGAAAGTACCCAGGGAGTAAACTCATTTCCCAAACGATTCTTTAAATTATTTTTTCACCACTAAAACGCATGAGACTTGTAGTTTTCAAAAATGATTTCATTTTTGATGAGACGCTGAATAAAAGAAGTTTAATCGCCGGCAAACGAAAACCCGCGATTTCCCGTATATCCTGGAATCGGTCCGTATAGTCGAATGTATACAAAGAAAGTAAACTGGGAGTAAACTCATTTTCCGAACGATTTTTTAAATTAATTTTTTACCACTAAAACGCATAAGACTTGTAGTTTTCAAAAACGATTTCATTTTTGATGAGACGCTGAATAAAAGGAGTTTAATCGCCGGCAAACGAAAACCCCCAATTTCCCGTAAATCCCGGACTCGGCCCGTATAGTCAAAAGTATACAAAGAAAGTACCCAGGGAGTAAACTCATTTCCCGAACGATTCTTTAAATTATTTTTTCACCACTAAAACGCATGAGATTTGTAGTTTTCAAAAATGATTTCATTTTTGATGAGACGCTGAATAAAAGGAGTTTAATCGCCGGCAAATGAAAACCCGCGATTTCCTGTATATCCTGGAATCGGCCCGTATAGTCGAATGTATACAAAGAAAGTACCCAGGGAGTAAACTCATTTCTTGAACGATTTTTTAAATTATTTTTTCACCACTAAAACGCATGAGACTGGTAGTTTTCAAAAATGATTTCATTTTTGATGAGACGCTGAATAAAAGGAGTTTAATCTCCGGCAAACGAAAACCCGCGATTTCCCGTAAATCCTGGACCCGGCCCGTATAGTCAAAAGTATACAAAGATCGTACGCAGGGAGTAAACTCATTTCCCGAACGATTCTTTAAATTATATTTTCACCACTAAAACGCATGAGACTTGTACTTTTCAAAAATGATTTCATTTTTTATGAGACGCTGAATAAAAGGAGTTTAATCGCCGGCAAACGAAAACCCGCGATTTCCCGTAAATCCCGGACTCGGCCCGTATAGTCAAAAGTATACAAAGAAAGTACCCAGGGAATAAACTCATTTCCCGAACGATTTTTTGAATTATTTCTTCACCACTAAAACGCATGAGACTTGTAGTTTCCAAAAATGATTTCATTTTTGATGAGACGCACAATAAAAGGAGTTTAATCGCCGGCAAACGAAAACCCGCGATTTGCCGTAAATCCCGGGCTTGACCCGCATAGTGAAATGTATTCAAAGAAAGTAAACTGGGAGTAAACTCATTTCCCGAACGATTTTTTAAATTAATTTTTTACCACTAAAACGCATAAGACTTGTAGTTTTCAAAAATGATTTCATTTTTGATGAGACGCTGAATAAAAGGAGTTTAATCTCCGGCAAACGAAAACCCGCGATTTCCCGTAAATCCCGGACCCGGCCCGTATAGTCAAAAGTATACAAAGAATGTACGCAGGGAGTAAACTCATTTCCCGAACGATTCTTTAAATTATATTTTCACCACTAAAACGCATGAGACTTGTACTTTTCAAAAATGATTTCATTTTTGATGAGACGCTGAATAAAAGAAGTTTAATCGCCGGCAAACGAAAACCCGCGATTTCCCGTAAATCCCGGGCTTGGCCCGTATAGTCGAATGTATACAAAGAAAGTACCCAGGGAGTAAACTCATTTCCCGAACGATTTTTTAAATTATTTTTTCACCACTAAGACGCATGAGACTTGTAGTTTTCAAAAATGATTTTATTTTTTATGAGAAGCTGAATAAGAGGAGTTTAATCGCCGGCAATCGAAAACCCTCGATTTTCCGTAAATCCCGGACTCGGCCCGTATAGTCAAAAGTATACAAAGAAAGTACCCAGGGAGTAAACTCATTTCCCGAACGATTCTTTAAATTATTTTTCACCACTGGAACGCATGAGACTTGTAGTTTTCAAAAATGATTTCGTTATTGATGAGACGCTGAAAAAGAGGAGTTTAATCGCCGGCAAACGAAAACCCGCGATTTCCCGTAAATCCCGGCCTTGACCTGTATAGTCGAATGTATACAAAGAAAGTAAACTGGGAGTAAACTCATTTCCCGAACGATTTTTTAAATTATTTGTTCACCACTAAACTGCATGAGACTTGTAGTTTTCAAAAATGATTTCGTTTTTGATGAGACGCTGAATAAAAGGAGTTTAATCGCCGGCAAACAAAAACCCGCGATTTGCCGTAAATCCCGGGCTTGACCCGTATAGTCAAATGTATACAAAGAAAGTAAACTGGGAGTAAACTCATTTCCCGAACGATTTTTTAAATTAATTTTTTACCACTAAAATGCATAAGACTTGTAGTTTTCAAAAACGATTTCATTTTTGATGAGACGCTGAATAAAAGGAGTTTAATCGCCGGCAAACGAAAACCCGCAATTTCCCGTAAATCCCGGACTCGGCCCGTATAGTCAAAAGTATACAAAGAAAGTACCCAGGGAGTAAACTCATTTCCCGAACGATTCTTTAAATTATTTTTTCACCACTAAAACGCATGAGATTTGTAGTTTTCAAAAATGATTTCATTTTTGATGAGACGCTGAATAAAAGGAGTTTAATCGCCAGCAAATGAAAACCCGCGATTTCCTGTATATCCCGGAATCGGCCCGTATAGTCGAATGTATACAAAGAAAGTACCCAGGGAGTAAACTCATTTCTTGAACGATTTTTTAAATTATTTTTTCACCACTAAAACGCATGAGACTTGTAGTTTTCAAAAATGATTTCATTTTTGATGAGACGCTGAATAAAAGGAGTTTAATCTCCGGCAAACGAAAACCCGCGATTTCCCGTAAATCCTGGACCCGGCCCGTATAGTCAAAAGTATACAAAGAACGTACGCAGGGAGTAAACTCATTTCCCGAACGATTCTTTAAATTATATTTTCACCACTAAAACGCATGAGACTTGTAGTTTTCAAAAATGATTTCGTTATTGATGAGACGCTGAATAAGAGGAGTTTAATCGCCGGCAAACGAAAACCCGCGATTTCCCGTAAATCCCGGCCTTGACCTGTATAGTCGAATGTATACAAAGAAAGTAAACTGGGAGTAAACTCATTTCCCGAACGATTTTTTAAATTATTTTTTCACCACTAAAATGCATGAGACTTGTAGTTTTCAAAAATGATTTCGTTTTTGATGAGACGCTGAATAAAAGGAGTTTAATCGCCGGCAAACAAAAACCCGCGATTTGCCGTAAATCCGGGGCTTGACCCGTATAGTCAAATGTATACAAAGAAAGTAAACTGGGAGTAAACTCATTTCCCGAACGATTTTTTAAATTAATTTTTTACCACTAAAATGCATAAGACTTGTAGTTTTCAAAAACGATTTCATTTTTGATGAGACGCTGAATAAAAGGAGTTTAATCGCCGGCAAACGAAAACCCGCAATTTCCCGTAAATCCCGGACTCGGCCCGTATAGTCAAAAGTATACAAAGAAAGTACCCAGGGAGTAAACTCATTTCCCGAACGATTCTTTAAATTATTTTTTCACCACTAAAACGCATGAGATTTGTAGTTTTCAAAAATGATTTCATTTTTGATGAGACGCTGAATAAAAGCAGTTTAATCGCCGGCAAATGAAAACCCGCGATTTCCTGTATATCCCGGAATCGGCCCGTATAGTCGAATGTATACAAAGAAAGTACCCAGGGAGTAAACTCATTTCTTGAACGATTTTTTAAATTATTTTTTCACCACTAAAACGCATGAAACTTGTAGTTTTCAAAAATGATTTCATTTTTGATGAGACGCTGAATAAAAGGAGTTTAATCTCCGGCAAACGAAAACCCGCGATTTCCCGTAAATCCTGGACCCGGCCCGTATAGTCAAAAGTATACAAAGAACGTACGCAGGGAGTAAACTCATTTCCCGAACGATTCTTTAAATTATATTTTCACCACTAAAACGCATGAGACTTGTACTTTTCAAAAATGATTTCATTTTTTATGAGACGCTGAATAAAAGGAGTTTAATCGCCGGCAAACGAAAACCCGCGATTTCCCGTAAATCCCGGACTCGGCCCGTATAGTCAAAAGTATACAAAGAAAGTACCCAGGGAGTAAACTCATTTCCCGAACGATTCTTTAAATTATTTCTTCACCACTAAAACGCATGAGACTTGTAGTTTTCAAAAAAGATTTCATTTTTGATGACACGCTGAATAAAAGGAGTTTAATCGCCGGCAAACGAAAACCCGCGATTTGCCGTAAATCCCGGGCTTGACCCGTATAGGTAAATGTATACAAAGAAAGTAAACTGGGAGTAAACTCATTTCCCGAACGATTTTTTAAATTAATTTTTTACCACTAAAACGCATAAGACTTGTAGTTTTCAAAAACGATTTCATTTTTGATGAGACGTTGAATAAAAGGAGTTTAATCGCCGGCAAACGAAAACCCGCAATTTGCCTTAAATCCCGTGCTTGACCCGTATAGTCAAATGTATACAAAGAAAGTAAACTGGGAGAAAACTCATTTCCCGAACGATTTTTAAATTAATTTTTTACCACTAAAACGCATAAGACTTGTAGTTTTCAAACACGATTTCATTTTTGATGAGACGCTGAATAAAAGGAGTTTAATCGCCGGCAAACGAAAACCCGCAATTTCCCGTAAATCCCGGACTCGGCCCGTATAGTCAAAAGTATACAAAGAAAGTACGCAGGGAGTAAACTCATTTCCCTAACGATTCTTTAAATTATTTTTTCACCACTAAAACGCATGAGACTTGTAGTTTTCAAATATGATTTCATATTTGATGAGACGCTGAATAAAAGGAGTTTAATCGCCGGCAAACGAAAACCCGCGATTTCCTGTATATCCCGGACTCGGCCCGTATAGTCAAAAGTATACAAAGAAAGTACCCAGGGAGTAAACTCATTTCCCGAACGATTCTTTAAATTATTTTTTCACCACTAAAACGCATGAGACTTGTAGTTTTCAAAAATGATTTCATTTTTGATGAGACGCTGAATAAAAGGAGTTTAATCGCCGGCAAACGAAAACCCGCGATTTGCCGTAAATCCCGGGCTTGACCCGTATAGTCGAATGTATACAAAGAAAGTAAACTGGGAGTAAACTCATTACCCGAACGATTTTTTAAATTAATTTTTCACCACCAAAACGCATAAGACTTGTAGTTTTCAAAAACGATTTTATTTTTGATGAGACGCTGAATAAAAGGAGTTTAATCTCCGGCAAACGAAAACCCGCGATTTCCCGTAAATCCCGGGTTTGGCCCGTATAGTCGAATGTATACAAAGAAGGTACCCAGGAAGTAAACTCATTTCGCGAACGATTTTTTAAATTATTTTTCACCACTAAGACGCATGAGACTTGTAGTTTTCAAAAATGATTTCATTTTTTATGAGACGCTGAATAAAAGGAGTTAAATCGCCGGCAAACGAAAACCCGCGATTTCCTGTAAATCCCGGGCTTTACCCGTATAGTCAAATGTATACAAAGAAAGTAAACTGGGAGTAAACTTATTTCCCGAACGATTTTTTAAATTAATTTTTTACCACTAAAACGCATAAGACTTGTAGTTTTCAAAAAGGATTTCATTTTTGATGAGACGCTGAATAAAAGGAGTTTAATCGCCGGCAAACGAAAACCCGCGATTTTCCGTATATCATGGACTCGGCCCGTACAGTGAAAAGTAAAGAAAGAAAGTACCCAGGGAGTAAAATCATTTCCCAAACGATTCTTTAAATTATTTTTTCACCACTAAAACGCATGAGACTTGTAGTTTTCAAAAATGATTTTATTTTTAAAGAGACGCTGTATAAAAGGAGTTTAATCGCCGACAAACGAAAACCCGCGATTTGCCGTAAATCCCGGGCTTGACCCGTACAGTCGAATGTATACAAAGAATGTAAACTGGGAGTAAACTCATTTCCCGAACGATTTTTTAAATTAATTTTTTACCACTAAAACGCATAAAACTTGTAGTTTTCAAAAACGATTTCATTTTTGATGAGACGCTGAATAAAAGGAGTTTAATCGCCGGCAAACGAAAACCCGCGATTTCCCGTATATCCTGGAATCGGCCCGTATAGTCGAATGTATACAAAGAAAGTACCCAGGGAGTAAACTCATTTCCCGAACGATTTTTTAAATTATTTTTTCACCACTAAAACGCATGAGACTTGTAGTTTTCAAAAATGATTTCATTTATGATGAGACGCTGAATAAAAGGAGTTTAATCTCCGGCAAACAAAAACCCGCGATTTCCCGTAAATCCCGGACCCGGCCCGTATAGTCAAAAGTATACAAAGAAAATACGCAGGGAGTAAACTCATTTACCGAACGATTCTTTAAATTATATTTTCACCACTAAAACGCATGACACTTGTGCTTTTCAAAAATGATTTCATTTTTAATGAGACGCTGAATAAAAGAAGTTTAATCGCCGGCAAACGAAAACCCGCGATTTTCCGTAAATCCCGGGCTTGACCCGTATAGTCGAATGTATACAAAGAAAGTACCCAGGGAGTAAACTCATTTCCCGAACGATTTTTTAAATTTTTTTTTTTACCACTAAGACGCATGAGACTTGTTGTTTTCAAAAATGATTTCATTTTTGATGAGACGCTGAATAAAAGGAGTTTAATCGCCGGCAAACGAAAACCCGCGATTTCCCGTATATCCCGGAATCGGCCCGTATAGTCAAATGTATACAAAGAAAGTACCCAGGGAGTAAACTCATTTCTTGAACGATTTTTTACATTATTTTTTCACCACTAAAACGCATGAGACTTGTAGTTTTCAAAAATGATTTCATTTTTGATGAGACGCTGAATAAAAGGAGTTTAATCTCCGGCAAACGAAAACCCGCCATTTCCCGTAAATCCCGGGCTTGGCCCGTATAGTCGAATGTATACAAAGAAAGTACCCAGGGAGTAAACTCATTTCCCAAACGATTTTTTAAATTATTTTTTCACCACTAAAACGCATGAGACTTGTAGTTTTCAAAAATGATTTTATTTTTGATGAGACGCTGAATAAAAGGAGTTTAATCTCCGGCAAACGAAAACCCGCGATTTCCCGTAAATCCCGGGCTTGGCCCGTATAGTCGAATGTATACAAAGAAGGTACCCAGGGAGTAAACTCAGTTCCGAACGATTTTTTAAATTATTTTTTCACCAGTAAGACGCATGAGACTTGTAGTTTTCAAAAATGATTTCATTTTTTATGAGACGCTGAATAAAAGGAGTTAAATCGCCGGCAAACGAAAACCCGCGATTTCCCGTAAATCCCGGGCTTGACCCGTATAGTCAAATGTATACAAAGAAAGTAAACTGGGAGTAAACTTATTTCCCGAACGATTTTTTAAATTAATTTTTTACCACTACAACGCATAAGACTTGTAGTTTTCAAAAACGATTTCATTTTTGATGAGACGCTGAATAAAAGGAGTTTAATCGCCGGCAAACGAAAACCCGCAATTTTCCGTATATCACGGACTCGGCCCGTACAGTGAAAAGTATACAAAGAAAGTAAGCAGGGAGTAAACTCATTTCCCAAACGATTCTTTAAATTATTTTTTCACCACTAAAACGCATGAGACTTGTAGTTTTCAAAAATGATTTCATTTTTAAAGAGACGCTGTATAAAAGGAGTTTAATCGCCGACAAACGAAAACCCGCGATTTGCCGTAAATCCCGGGCTTGACCCGTATAGTCGAATGTATACAAAGAATGTAAATTGGGAGTAAACTCATTTCCCGAACGATTCTTTAAATTATTTTTTCACCACTAAAAGGCATGAGACTTGTAGTTTTCAAAAATGATTTCATTTTTGATGAGACGCTGAATAAAAGGAGTTTAATCGCCGGCAAACGAAAACCCGCGATTTCCCGTATATCCTGGAATCGGCCCGTATAGTCGAATGTATACAAAGAAAGTACCCAGGGAGTAAACTCATTTCCCGAACGATTTTTTAAATTATTTTTTCACCACAAAAACGCATGAGACTTGTAGTTTTCAAAAATGATTTCATTTATGATGAGACGCTGAATAAAAGGAGTTTAATCTCCGGCAAACAAAAACCCGCAATTTCCCGTAAATCCCGGACCCGGCCCGTATAGTCAAAAGTATACAAAGAAAATACGCAGGGAGTAAACTCATTTCCCGAACGATTCTTTAAATTATATTTTCACCACTAAAACGCATGACACTTGTGCTTTTCAAAAATGATTTCATTTTTAATGAGACGCTGAATAAAAGAAGTTTAATCGCCGGCAAACGAAAACCCGCGATTTCCCGTAAATGCCGGGCTTGACCCGTATAGTCGAATGTATACAAAGAAAGTACCCAGGGAGTAAACTCATTTCCCGAACGATTTTTAAAATTTTTTTTTTTTACCACTAAGACGCATGAGACTTGTTGTTTTCAAAAATGATTTCATTTTTGATGAGACGCTGAATAAAAGGAGTTTAATCGCTGGCAAACGAAAACCCGCGATTTCCCGTATATCCTGGAATCGGCCCGTATAGTCAAATGTATACAAAGAAAGTACCCAGGGAGTAAACTCATTTCTTGAACGATTTTTTACATTATTTTTTCACCACTAAAACGCATGAGACTTGTAGTTTTTAAAAATGATTTCATTTTTGATGAGACGCTGAATAAAAGGAGTTTAATCTCCGGCAAACGAAAACCCGCCATTTCCCGTAAATCCCGGGCTTGGCCCGTATAGTCGAATGTATACAAAGAAAGTACCCAGGGAGTAAACTCATTTCCCAAACGATTTTTTAAATTATTTTTTCACCACTAAAACGCATGAGACTTGTAGTTTTCAAAAATGATTTTATTTTTGATGAGACGCTGAATAAAAGGAGTTTAATCTCCGGCAAACGAAAACCCGCGATTTCCCGTAAATCCCGGGCTTGGCCCGTATAGTCGAATGTATACAAAGAAGGTACCCAGGGAGTAAACTCAGTTCCGAACGATTTTTTAAATTATTTTTTCACCAGTAAGCCGCATGAGACTTGTAGTTTTCAAAAATGATTTCATTTTTTATGAGACGCTGAATAAAAGGAGTTAAATCGCCGGCAAACGAAAACCCGCGATTTCCCGTAAATCCCGGGCTTGACCCGTATAGTCAAATGTATACAAAGAAAGTAAACTGGGAGTAAACTTATTTCCCGAACGATTTTTTAAATTAATTTTTTACCACTACAACGCATAAGACTTGTAGTTTTCAAAAACGATTTCGTTTTTGATGAGACGCTGAATAAAAGGAGTTTAATCGCCGGCAAACGAAAACCCGCGATTTTCCGTATATCACGGACTCGGCCCGTACAGTGAAAAGTATACAAAGAAAGTAAGCAGGGAGTAAACTCATTTCCCGAACGATTTTTTAAATTAATTTTTTACCACTAAAACGCATAAGATTTGTAGTTTTCAAAAATGATTTCATTTTTGATGAGACGCTGAATAAAAGGAGTTTAATCGCCGGCAAACGAAAACCCTCGATTTCACGTAAATCCCGGACTCGGCTCGTATCGTCAAAAGTATACAAAGAAAGTACCCAGGGAGTAAACTCATTTCCCGAAGGATTCTTTAAATGATTTTTCACCACTAAAACGCATGACACTTGTAGTTTTCAAAAATGATTTCGTTTTTGATGAGACGCTGAATAAAAGGAGTTTAATCGCCGGCAAACGAAAACCCGCAATTTCCCGTAAATCCTGGGCTTAGCCGTATAGTCGAATGTATACAAAGAAAATATCCAGGGAGAAAACTCATTTCCCGAACGATTTTTTAAATTATTTCTTCACCACTAAAACGCATGAGACTTGTAGTTTTCAAAAATGATTTCATTTTTAAAGAGACGCTGTATAAAAGGAGTTTAATCGCCGACAAACGAAAACCCGCGATTTGCCGTAAATCCCGGGCTTGACCCGTATAGTCGAATGTATACAAAGAATGTAAATTGGGAGTAAACTCATTTCCCGAACGATTTTTTAAATTAATTTTTTACCACTAAAACGCATAAGATTTGTAGTTTTCAAAAACAATTTCATTTTTGATGAGACGCTGAATAAAAGGAGTTTAATCGCCGGCAAACGAAAACCCGCGATTTCCCGTATATCCCGGACTCGGGCCGTATAGTCGAATGTATACAAAGAAAGTACCCAGGGAGTAAACTCATTTCCCGAACGATTTTTTAAATTATTTTTTCACCACTAAAACGCATGAGACTTGTGGTTTTCAAAAATGAATTCATTTATGATGAGACGCTGAATAAAAGGAGTTTAATCTCCGGCAAACGAAAACCCGCCATTTCCCGTAAATCCCGGGCTTGGCCCGTATAGTCGAATGTATACAAAGAAAGTACCCAGGGAGTAAACTCATTTCCCAAACGATTTTTTAAATTATTTTTTCACCACTAAAACGCATGAGACTTGTAGTTTTCAAAAATGATTTTATTTTTGATGAGACGCTGAATAAAAGGAGTTTAATCTCCGGCAAACGAAAACCCGCGATTTCCCGTAAATCCCGGGCTTGGCCCGTATAGTCGAATGTATACAAAGAAGGTACCCAGGGAGTAAACTCAGTTCCGAACGATTTTTTAAATTATTTTTTCACCAGTAAGCCGCATGAGACTTGTAGTTTTCAAAAATGATTTCATTTTTATGAGACGCTGAATAAAAGGAGTTAAATCGCCGCAAACGAAAACCCGCGATTTCCCGTAAATCCCGGGCTTGACCCGTATAGTCGAATGTATACAAAGAATGTAAATTGGGAGTAAACTCATTTCCCGAACGATTTTTTAAATTAATTTTTTACCACTAAAACGCATAAGATTTGTAGTTTTCAAAAACAATTTCATTTTTGATGAGACGCTGAATAAAAGAAGTTTAATCGCCGGCAAACGAAAACCCGCGATTTCCCGTATATCCCGGACTCGGGCCGTATAGTCGAATGTATACAAAGAAGGTACCCAGGGAGTAAACTCAGTTCCGAACGATTCTTTAAATTATTTTTTCACCACTAAAACGCATGAGACTTGTAGTTTTCAAAAATGATTTCATTTTTAAAGAGACGCTGTATAAAAGGAGTTTAATCGCCGACAAACGAAAACCCGCGATTTGCCGTAAATCCCGGGCTTGACCCGTATAGTCGAATGTATACAAAGAATGTAAATTGGGAGTAAACTCATTTCCCGAACGATTTTTTAAATTAATTTTTTACCACTAAAACGCATAAGATTTGTAGTTTTCAAAAACAATTTCATTTTTGATGAGACGCTGAATAAAAGAAGTTTAATCGCCGGCAAACGAAAACCCGCGATTTCCCGTATATCCCGGACTCGGGCCGTATAGTCGAATGTATACAAAGAAAGTACCCAGGGAGTAAACTCATTTCCCGAACGATTTTTTAAATTATTTTTTCACCACTAAAACGCATGACACTTGTGCTTTTCAAAAATGATTTCATTTTTAATGAGACGCTGAATAAAAGAAGTTTAATCGCCGGCAAACGAAAACCCGCGATTTCCCGTAAATCCCGGGCTTGACCCGTATAGTCGAATGTATACAAAGAAAGTACCCAGGGAGTAAACTCATTTCCCGAACGATTTTTTAAATTATTTTTTCACCACTAAGACGCATGAGACTTGTAGTTTTCAAAAATGATTTCATTTTTGATGAGACGCTGAATAAAAGGAGTTTAATCGCCGGTAAACGAAAACCCTCGATTTCACGTAAATCCCGGACTCGGCTCGTATCGTCAAAAGTATACAAAGAAAGTACCCAGGGAGTAAACTCATTTCCCGAAGGATTCTTTAAATGATTTTTCACCACTAAAACGCATGACACTTGTAGTTTTCAAAAATGATTTCGTTTTTGATGAGACGCTGAATAAAAGGAGTTTAATCGCCGGCAAACGAAAACCCGCAATTTCCCGTAAATCCTGGGCTTAGCCGTATAGTCGAATGTATACAAAGAAAATATCCAGGGAGAAAACTCATTTCCCGAACGATTTTTTAAATTATTTCTTCACCACTAAAACGCATGAGACTTGTAGTTTTCAAAAATGATTTCATTTTTGATGAGACGCTGAATAAAAGGAGTTTAATCGCCGGCAAACGAAAACCCGCGATTTGCCGTAAATCCCGGCTTGACCCGTATAGTCAAATGTATACAAAGAAAGTAAACTGGGAGTAAACTCATTTCCCGAACGATTTTTTAAATTAATTTTTTACCACTAAAACGCACAGGACTTGTAGTTTTCAAAAACGATTTCATTTTTGATGAGACGCTGAATAAAAGGAGTTTAATCTCCGGCAAACGAAAACCCGCCATTTCCCGTAAATCCCGGGCTTGGCCCGTATAGTCGAATGTATACAAAGAAAGTACCCAGGGAGTAAACTCATTTCCCAAACGATTTTTTAAATTATTTTTTCACCACTAAAACGCATGAGACTTGTAGTTTTCAAAAATGATTTTATTTTTGATGAGACGCTGAATAAAAGGAGTTTAATCTCCGGCAAACGAAAACCCGCGATTTCCCGTAAATCCCGGGCTTGGCCCGTATAGTCGAATGTATACAAAGAAGGTACCCAGGGAGTAAACTCAGTTCCGAACGATTTTTTAAATTATTTTTTCACCAGTAAGCCGCATGAGACTTGTAGTTTTCAAAAATGATTTCATTTTTTATGAGACGCTGAATAAAAGGAGTTAAATCGCCGGCAAACGAAAACCCGCGATTTCCCGTAAATCCCGGGCTTGACCCGTATAGTCAAATGTATACAAAGAAAGTAAACTGGGAGTAAACTTATTTCCCGAACGATTTTTTAAATTAATTTTTTACCACTACAACGCATAAGACTTGTAGTTTTCAAAAACGATTTCGTTTTTCATGAGACGCTGAATAAAAGGAGTTTAATCGCCGGCAAACGAAAACCCGCGATTTTCCGTATATCACGGACTCGGCCCGTACAGTGAAAAGTATACAAAGAAAGTAAGCAGGGAGTAAACTCATTTCCCGAACGATTTTTTAAATTAATTTTTTACCACTAAAACGCATAAGATTTGTAGTTTTCAAAAACAATTTCATTTTTGATGAGACGCTGAATAAAAGGAGTTTAATCGCCGGCAAACGAAAACCCGCGATTTCCCGTATATCCCGGACTCGGGCCGTATAGTCGAATGTATACAAAGAAAGTACCCAGGGAGTAAACTCATTTCCCGAACGATTTTTTAAATTATTTTTTCACCACTAAAACGCATGAGACTTGTGGTTTTCAAAAATGATTTCATTTATGATGAGACGCTGAATAAAAGGAGTTTAATCTCCGGCAAACGAAAACCCGCGATTTCCCGTAAATCCCGGACCCGTCCCGTATAGTCAAAAGTATACAAAGAAAGTACGCAGGGAGTAAACTCATTTCCCGAACGATTCTTTAAATTATATTTTCACCACTAAAACGCATGACACTTGTGCTTTTCAAAAATGATTTCATTTTTAATGAGACGCTGAATAAAAGAAGTTTAATCGCCGGCAAACGAAAACCCGCGATTTCCCGTAAATCCCGGGCTTGACCCGTATAGTCGAATGTATACAAAGAAAGTACCCAGGGAGTAAACTCATTTCCCGAACGATTTTTTAAATTATTTTTTCACCACTAAGACGCATGAGACTTGTAGTTTTCAAAAATGATTTCATTTTTGATGAGACGCTGAATAAAAGGAGTTTAATCGCCGGCAAACGAAAACCCTCGATTTCACGTAAATCCCGGACTCGGCTCGTATCGTCAAAAGTATACAAAGAAAGTACCCAGGGAGTAAACTCATTTCCCGAAGGATTCTTTAAATGATTTTTCACCACTAAAACGCATGACACTTGTAGTTTTCAAAAATGATTTCGTTTTTGATGAGACGCTGAATAAAAGGAGTTTAATCGCCGGCAAACGAAAACCCGCAATTTCCCGTAAATCCTGGGCTTAGCCGTATAGTCGAATGTATACAAAGAAAATATCCAGGGAGAAAACTCATTTCCCGAACGATTTTTTAAATTATTTCTTCACCACTAAAACGCATGAGACTTGTAGTTTTCAAAAATGATTTCATTTTTGATGAGACGCTGAATAAAAGGAGTTTAATCGCCGGCAAACGAAAACCCGCGATTTGCCGTAAATCCCGGCTTGACCCGTATAGTCAAATGTATACAAAGAAAGTAAACTGGGAGTAAACTCATTTCCCGAACGATTTTTTAAATTAATTTTTTACCACTAAAACGCACAGGACTTGTAGTTTTCAAAAACGATTTCATTTTTGATGAGACGCTGAATAAAAGGAGTTTAATCGCCGGCAAACGAAAACCCGCGATTTCCCGTAAATCATGGGCTTGGCCGTATAGTCGAATGTATACAAAGAAAATATCCAGGGAGTAAACTCATTCCCCGAACGATTTTTTAAATTATTTCTTCACCACTAAAACGCATGAGGCTTGTAGTTTTCAAAAATGATTTCATTTTTGATGAGACGCTGAATAAAAGGAGTTTAATCGCCGGCAAACAAAAAACCCGCGATTTCCCGTAAATCCCGGGCTTGACCCGTATAGTCAAATGTATACAAAGAAAGTAAACTGGGAGTAAACTCATTTCCCGAACGATTTTTTAAATTATTTTTTCACCACTAAGACGCATGAGACTTGTAGTTTTCAAAAATGATTTCATTTTTTATGAGACGCTGAATAAAAGGAGTTAAATCGCCGGCAAACGAAAAACCGCGATTTCCCGTAAATCCCGGGCTTGACCCGTATAGTCAAATGTATACAAAGAAAGTAAACTGGGAGTAAACTTATTTCCCGAACGATTTTTTAAATTAATTTTTTACCACTAAAACGCATAAGACTTGTAGTTTTCAAAAACGATTTCATTTTTGATGAGACGCTGAATAAAAGGAGTTTAATCGCCGGCAAACGAAAACCCGCAATTTTCCGTATATCACGGACTCGGCCCGTACAGTGAAAAGTATACAAAGAAAGTAAGCAGGGAGTAAACTCATTTCCCAAACGATTCTTTAAATTATTTTTTCACCACTAAAACGCATGAGACTTGTAGTTTTCAAAAACGATTTTATTTTTGATGAGACGCTGAATAAAAGGAGTTTAATCGCCGGCAAACGAAACCCCGCAATTTCCCGTAAATCCCGGACTCGGCCCGTATAGTCAAAAGTATACAAAGAAAGTACCCAGGGAGTAAACTCATTTCCCGAACGATTCTTTAAATTATTTTTTCACCACTAAAACGCATGAGACTTGTAGTTTTCAAAAATGATTTCATTTTTGATGAGACGCTGAATAAAAGGAGTTTAATCGCCGGCAAACGAAAACCCGCGATTTCCCGTATATCCTGGAATCGGCTCGTATAGTCGAATGTATACAAAGAAAGTACCCAGGGAGTAAACTCATTTCCCGAACGATTTTTTAAATTATTTTTTCACCACTAAAACGCATGAGAGTTGTAGTTTTCAAAAATGATTTCATTTATGATGAAACGCTGAATAAAAGGAGTTTAATCTCCGGCAAACGAAAACCCGCGATTTCCCGTAAATCCCGGACCCGGCCCGTATAGTCAAAAGTATACAAAGAAAGTACGCAGGAATAAACTCATTTCCCGAACGATTCTTTAAATTATATTTTCACCACTAAAACGCATGACACTTGTGCTTTTCAAAAATGATTTCATTTTTAATGAGACGCTGAATAAAAGAAGTTTAATCGCCGGCAAACGAAAACCCGCGATTTCCCGTAAATCCCGGGCTTGACCCGTATAGTTGAATGTATACAAAGAAAGTACCCAGGGAGTAAACTCATTTCCCGAACGATTTTTTAAATTATTTTTTCACCACTAAGACACATGAGACTTGTAGTTTTTAAAAATGATTTCATTTTTGATGAGACGCTGAATAAAAGGAGTTTAATCGCCGGTAAACGAAAACCCGCGATTTCACGTAAATCCCGGACTCGGCTCGTATCGTCAAAAGTATACAAAGAAAGTACCCAGGGAGTAAACTCATTTCCCGAAGGATTCTTTAAATGATTTTTCACCACTAAAACGCATGAGACTTGTAGTTTTCAAAAATGATTTCGTTTTTGATGAGACGCTGAATAAAAGGAGTTTAATCGCCGGCAAACGAAAACCCGCGATTTCCCGTAAATCCTGGGCTTGGCCGTGTAGTCGAATGTATACAAAGAAAATATCCAGGGAGTAAACTCATTTCCCGAACGATTTTTTAAATTATTTCTTCACTACTAAAACGCATAAGACTTGTAGTTTTCAAAAATGATTTCATTTTTGATGAGACGCTGAATAAAAGGAGTTTAATCGCCGGCAAACGAAAACCCGCGATTTGCCGTAAATCCCGGGCTTGACCCGTATAGTCAAATGTATACAAAGAAAGTAAACTGGGAGTAAACTCATTTCCCGAACGATTTTTTAAATTAATTTTTTACCACCAAAACGCACAGGACTTGTAGTTTTCAAAAACGATTTCATTTTTGATGAGACGCTGAATAAAAGGAGTTTAATCGCCGGCAAACGAAAACCCGCGATTTCCCGTAAATCCTGGGCTTGGCCGTATAGTCGAATGTATACAAAGAAAATATCCAGGGAGTAAACTCATTTCCCGAACGATTTTTTAAATTATTTCTTCACCACTAAAACGCATGAGACTTGTACTTTTCAAAAATGATTTCATTTTTGATGAGACGCTGAATAAAAGGAGTTTAATCGCCGGCAAACGAAAACCCGCGATTTTCCGTAAATCCCGGCTTGACCCGTATAGTCAAATGTATACAAAGAAAGTAAACTGGGAGTAAACTCATTTCCCGAACGATTTTTTAAATTAATTTTTTACCACTAAAACGCACAGGTCTTGTAGTTTTCAAAAACGATTTCATTTTTGATGAGACGCTGAATAAAAGGAGTTTAATCGCCGGCAAACGAAAACCCGCAATTTCCCGTAAATCCCGGACTCGGCCCGTATAGTCAAAAGTATACAAAGAAAGTACCCAGGGAGTAAACTCATTTCCCGAACGATTCTTTAAATTATTTTTTCACCACTAAAACGCATGAGACTTGTACTTTTCAAAAATGATTTCATTTTTGATGAGATTCTGAATAAAAGGAGTTTAATCGCCGGATACGAAAACCCGCGATTTTCCGTAAATCCCAGACTCGGCCCGTATAGTCAAAAGTATACAAAGAAAGTACCCAGGGAGTAAACTCCTTTCCCGAACGATTCTTTAAATTATTTTTCACCACTAAAACGCATGAGACTTGTAGTTTTCAAAGATGATTTCGTTATTGATGAGACGCTGAATAAAAGGAGTTCAATCGCCGGAAAACGAAAACCCGCGATTTCCCGTAAGTCCTTGGCTTGGCCGTATAGTCGAATGTATACAAAGAAAATACCCAGGGAGTACACTCATTACCCGAACGATTTTTTAAATTATTTCTTCACCACTAAGACGCATGAGACTTGTAGTTTTTAAAAATGATTTCATTTTTGATGAGACGCTGAATAAAAGGAGTTTAATCGCCGGCAAACGAAAACTTGCGATTTGCCGTAAATCCCGGGCTTGACCCGTATAGTCGAATGTATACAAAGAAAGTAAACTTGGAGTAAACTCAATTCCCGAACGATTTTTTAAATTATTTTTTCTCCACTAAAACGCATGAGACTTGTAGTTTTCAAAAATGATTTCATTTTTGATGAGACGCTGAATAAAAGGAGTTTAATCTCTGGCAAACGAAAACCCGCGATTTGCCGTAAATTCCGGGCTTGACCCGTATAGTCAAATGTATACAAAGAAAGTAAACTGGGAGTAAACTCATTTCCGGAACGATTTTTTAAAATATTTCTTCACCACTAAAACGCATGAGACTTGTAGATTTCAAAAATGATTTCATTTTTGATGAGACGCTGAATAAAAGGAGTTTAATCGCCGGCAAACGAAAACCCGCAATTTGCCGTAAATCTAGGACTCGGCCCGTATAGTCAAAAGTATACAAAGAAAGTAAACTGGGAGTAAACTCATTTCCGGAACGATTTTTTAAATTATTTCTTTCGCATGAGACTTCTGGTTTTCAAAAATGATTTCATTTTTGATCAGACGCTGAATAAAAGGAGTTTAAACGCCGGCAAACGAAAACCCGCAATGTGCCGTAAATCGCGGACTCGGCCCGTATAATCAAAAGTATACAAAGAAGGTACCCAGGGAGTAAACTCATTTCCCGAAGGATTCTTTAAATTATTTTTCACCACTAAAACGCATGAGACTTGTAGTTTTCAAAGATGATTTCGTTATTGATGAGACGCTGAATAAAAGGAGTTCAATCGCCGGAAAACGAAAACCCGCGATTTCCCGTAAGTCCTTGGCTTGGCCGTATAGTCGAATGTATACAAAGAAAATACCCAGGGAGTACACTCATTACCCGAACGATTTTTTAAATTATTTCTTCACCACTAAAACGCATGAGACTTGTAGTTTTTAAAAATGATTTCATTTTTGATGAGACGCTGAATAAAAGGAGTTTAATCGCCGGCAAACGAAAACTTGCGATTTGCCGTAAATCCCGGGCTTGACCCGTATAGTCGAATGTATACAAAGAAAGTAAACTTGGAGTAAACTCAATTCCCGAACGATTTTTTAAATTATTTTTTCTCCACTAAAACGCATGAGACTTGTAGTTTTCAAAAATGATTTCATTTTTGATGAGACGCTGAATAAAAGGAGTTTAATCTCTGGCAAACGAAAACCCGCGATTTGCCGTAAATTCCGGGCTTGACCCGTATAGTCAAATGTATACAAAGAAAGTAAACTGGGAGTAAACTCATTTCCGGAACGATTTTTTAAAATATTTCTTCACCACTAAAACGCATGAGACTTGTAGTTTTCAAAGATGATTTCGTTATTGATGAGACGCTGAATAAAAGGAGTTCAATCGCCGGAAAACGAAAACCCGCGATTTCCCGTAAGTCCTTGGCTTGGCCGTATAGTCGAATGTATACAAAGAAAATACCCAGGGAGTACACTCATTACCCGAACGATTTTTTAAATTATTTCTTCACCACTAAAACGCATGAGACTTGTAGTTTTTAAAAATGATTTCATTTTTGATGAGACGCTGAATAAAAGGAGTTTAATCGCCGGCAAACAAAAACTTGCGATTTGCCGTAAATCCCGGGCTTGACCCGTATAGTCGAATGTATACAAAGAAAGTAAACTTGGAGTAAACTCAATTCCCGAACGATTTTTTAAATTATTTTTTCTCCACTAAAACGCATGAGACTTGTAGTTTTCAAAAATGATTTCATTTTTGATGAGACGCTGAATAAAAGGAGTTTAATCTCTGGCAAACGAAAACCCGCGATTTGCCGTAAATTCCGGGCTTGACCCGTATAGTCAAATGTATACAAAGAAAGTAAACTGGGAGTAAACTCATTTCCGGAACGATTTTTTAAAATATTTCTTCACCACTAAAACGCATGAGACTTGTAGTTTTCAAAAATGATTTCATTTTTGATGAGACGCTGAATAAAAGGAGTTTAATCGCCGGCAAACGAAAACCCGCAATTTGCCGTAAATCTAGGACTCGGCCCGTATAGTCAAAAGTATACAAAGAAAGTAAACTGGGAGTAAACTCATTTCCGGAACGATTTTTTAAATTATTTCTTCACCACTAAAACGCATGAGACTTGTAGTTTTCAAAAATGATTTCATTTTTGATCAGACGCTGAATAAAAGGAGTTTAAACGCCGGCAAACGAAAACCCGCAATGTGCCGTAAATCGCGGACTCGGCCCGTATAATCAAAAGTATACAAAGAAGGTACCCAGGGAGTAAACTCATTTCCCGAAGGATTCTTTAAATTATTTTTCACCACTAAAACGCATGAGACTTGTAGTTTTCAAAGATGATTTCGTTATTGATGAGACGCTGAATAAAAGGAGTTCAATCGCCGGAAAACGAAAACCCGCGATTTCCCGTAAGTCCTTGGCTTGGCCGTATAGTCGAATGTATACAAAGAAAATACCCAGGGAGTACACTCATTACCCGAACGATTTTTTAAATTATTTCTTCACCACTAAAACGCATGAGACTTGTAGTTTTTAAAAACGATTTCATTTTTGATGAGACGCTGAATAAAAGGAGTTTAATCGCCGGCAAACGAAAACTTGCGATTTGCCGTAAATCCCGGGCTTGACCCGTATAGTCGAATGTATACAAAGAAAGTAAACTTGGAGTAAACTCAATTCCCGAACGATTTTTTAAATTATTTTTTCTCCACTAAAACGCATGAGACTTGTAGTTTTCAAAAATGATTTCATTTTTGATGAGACGCTGAATAAAAGGAGTTTAATCTCTGGCAAACGAAAACCCGCGATTTGCCGTAAATTCCGGGCTTGACCCGTATAGTCAAATGTATACAAAGAAAGTAAACTGGAAGTAAACTCATTTCCGAAACGATTTTTTAAAATATTTCTTCACCACTAAAACGCATGAGACTTGTAGTTTTCAAAAATGATTTCATTTTTGATGAGACGCTGAATAAAAGGAGTTTAATCGCCGGCAAACGAAAACCCGCAATTTGCCGTAAATCTAGGACTCGGCCCGTATAGTCAAAAGTATACAAAGAAAGTAAACTGGGAGTAAACTCATTTCCGGAACGATTTTTTAAATTATTTCTTCACCACTAAAACGCATGAGACTTGTAGTTTTCAAAAATGATTTCATTTTTGATCAGACGCTGAATAAAAGGAGTTTAAACGCCGGCAAACGAAAACCCGCAATGTGCCGTAAATCGCGGACTCGGCCCGTATAATCAAAAGTATACAAAGAAGGTACCCAGGGAGTAAACTCATTTCCCGAAGGATTCTTTAAATTATTTTTCACCACTAAAACGCATGAGACTTGTAGTTTTCAAAAAAGATTTCATTTTTGATGAGACGCTGAGTAAAAGGAGTTTAATCGCCGGCAAACGAAAACCCGCGATTTCCCGTAAATCCCGGGCTTGGCCGTATAGTCGAATGTATACAAAGAAAATACCCAGGGAGTAAACTCATTTCCCGAACGATTTTTTAAATTATTTCTTAACCACTAAAACGCATGAGACTTGTAGTTTTCAAAAATGATTTCATTTTTGATGAGACGCTGAATAAAAGGAGTTTAATCGCCGGCAAACGAAAACCCACAATTTCCCGTAAATCCCGGACTCGGCCCGTATAGTCAAAAGTATACAAAGAAGGTACCCAGGGAGTAAACTCATTTCCTGAACGATTCTTTAAATTATTTTTTCACCACCAAAACGCATTAGACTTGTAGTTTTCAAAAATGATTTCATTTTTGATGAGACGCTGAATAAAAGGAGTTTAATCGCCGGCAAACGAAAACCCGCGATTTCCCGTATATCCTGGAATCGGCCCGCATAGTCAAATGTATACAAAGAAAGTAAACTGGGAGTAAACTCATTTCCCGAACGATTTTTTAAATTAATTTTTTACCACTAAAACGCATGAGACTTGTAGTTTTTAAAAATGATTTCATTTTTGATGAGACGCTGAATAAAAGGAGTTTAATCGCCGGCAAACGAAAACCCGCAATTTGCCGTAAATCCCGGACTCGGCCCGTATAGTCAAAAGTATACAAAGAAGGTACCCAGGGAGTAAACTCATTTCCCGCAGGATTCTTTAAATTATTTTTCACCACTAAAACGCATGAGACTTGTAGTTTTCAAAAATGATTTCGTTTTTGATGAGACGCTGAATAAAAGGAGTTTAATCGCCGGCAAACGAAACCCGCGATTTCCCGTAAATCTCGGGCTTGGCCGTATAGTCGAATGTATACAAAGAAAATACCCAGGGAGTAAACTCATTTCTCGAACGATTTTTTAAATTAATTTTTTACCACTAAAACGCATGAGACTTGTAGTTTTCAAAAATGATTTCGTTTTTGATGAGACGCTGAATAAAAGGAGCTTAATCGCCGGCAAACGAAAACCAGCGATTTCCCGTAAATCCCGGGCTTGGCCGTATAGTCGAATGTATACAAAGAAAGTAAACTGGGAGTAAACTCATTTCCCGAACAATTTTTTAAATTATTTTTTCACCACTAAAACGCATGAGACTTGTAGTTTTCAAAAATGATTTCATTTTTGATGAGACGCTGAATAAAAGGAGTTTAATCGCCGGCAAACGAAAACCCGCAATTTCCCGTAAATCCCGGACTCGGCCCGTATAGTCAAAAGTATACAAAGAAGGTACCCAGGGAGTAAACTCATTTCCCGAACGATTCTTTAAATTATTTTTTCACCACTAAAACGCATGAGACTTGTAGTTTTCAAGAATGATTTCATTTTTGATGAGACGCTTTTAAAAATGATTTCATTTTTGATGGGACGCTGAATAAAAGGAGTTTAATCGCCGGCAAACGAAAACCCGCGATTTCCCGTATATCCTGGAATCGGCCCGTATAGTCAAATGTATACAAAAGAAGTAAACTGGGAGTAAACTCATTTCCCGAACGATTTTTTAAAGTAATTTTTTACCACTAAAACGCATGTGGCTTGTAGTTTTTAAAAACGATTTCATCCTTGATGAGACGCTGAATAAAAGGAGTTTAATCTCCGGCAAACGAAAAACCGCGATTTCCCGTAAATCCCGGACTCGGCCCGTATAGTCAAAAGTATACAAAGAAGGTACCCAGGGAGTAAACTCATTTCCCGAAGGATTCTGTAAATTATTTTTCACCACTAAAACGCATGAGACTTGTAGTTTTCAAAAATGATTTCATTTTTGATGAGACGCTGAGTAAAAGGAGTTTAATCGCCGGCAAACGAAAACTAGCGATTTCCCGTAAATCCCGGGCTTGGCCGTATAGTCGAATGTATACAAAGAAAATACCCAGGGAGTAAACTCATTTCCCGAAGGATTCTGTAAATTATTTTTCACCACTAAAACGCATGAGACTTGTAGTTTTCAAAAATGATTTCATTTTTGATGAGACGCTGAATAAAAGGAGTTTAATCGCCGGCAAACGAAAACCCACAATTTCCCGTAAATCCCGGACTCGGCCCGTATAGTAAAAAGTATACAAAGAAGGTACCCAGGGAGTAAACTCATTTCCTGAACGATTCTTTAAATTATTTTTTCACCACCAAAACGCATTAGACTTGTAGTTTTCAAAAATGATTTCATTTTTGATGAGACGCTGAATAAAAGGAGTTTAATCGCCGGCAAACGAAAACCCGCGATTTCCCGTATATCCTGGAATCGGCCCGCATAGTCAAATGTATACAAAGAAAGTAAACTGGGAGTAAACTCATTTCCCGAACGATTTTTTAAATTAATTTTTTACCACTAAAACGCATGAGACTTGTAGTTTTTAAAAATGATTTCATTTTTGATGAGACGCTGAATAAAAGGAGTTTAATCGCCGGCAAACGAAAACCCGCAATTTGCCGTAAATCCCGGACTCGGCCCGTATAGTCAAAAGTATACAAAGAAGGTACCCAGGGAGTAAACTCATTTCCTGAACGATTCTTTAAATTATTTTTTCACCACTAAAACGCATGAGACTTGTAGTTTTCAAAAATGATTTCGTTTTTGATGAGACGCTGAATAAAAGGAGTTTAATCGCCGGCAAACGAAAACCCGCGATTTCCCGTAAATCCCGGGCTTGGCCGTATAGTCGAATGTATACAAAGAAAATACCCAGGGAGTAAACTCATTTCCCGAACGATTTTTTAAATTAATTTTTTACCACTAAAACGCACGAGACTTGTAGTTTTCAAAAATGATTTCGTTTTTGATGAGACGCTGAATAAAAGGAGCTTAATCGCCGGCAAACGAAAACCCGCGATTTCCCGTAAATCCCGGGCTTGGCCGTATAGTCGAATGTATACAAAGAAAGTAAACTGGAAGAAAACTCATTTCCCGAACGATTTTTTAAATTAATTTTTTACCACTAAAACGCATGAGACTTGTAGTTTTTAAAAATGATTTCATTTTTGATGAGACGCTGAATAAAAGGAGTTTAATCGCCGGCAAACGAAAACCCACAATTTCCCGTAAATCCCGGACTCGGCCCGTATAGTCAAAAGTATACAAAGAAGGTACCCAGGGAGTAAACTCATTTCCTGAACGATTCTTTAAATCATTTTTTCACCACTAAAACGCATGAGACTTGTAGTTTTCAAAAATGATTTCATTTTTGATGAGACGCTGAATAAAGGGAGTTTAATCGCCGGCAAACGAAAACCCGGGAGTTCCCGTAAATCCCGGGATTGACCCGTATAGTTGAATGTATACAAAGAAAGTAAACTGGGAGAAAACTCATTTCCCGAACGATTTTTTAAATTAATTTTTTACCACTAAAACGCATGAGACTTGTAGTTTTTAAAAATGATTTCATTTTTGATGAGGCGCTGAATAAAAGGAGTTTAATCGCCGGCAAACGAAAACCAACAATTTCCCTTAAATCCCGGACTCGGCCCGTATAGTCAAAAGTATACAAAGAAGGTACCCAGGGAGTAAACTCATTTCCTGAACGATTCTTTAAATTATTTTTTCACCACTAAAACGCATGAGACTTGTAGTTTTTAAAAACGATTTCATTCTTGATGAGACGCTGAATAAAAGGAGTTTAATCTCCGGCAAACGAAAACCCGCGATTTCCCGTAAATCCCGGACTCGACCGTCTGGTCAAAAGTATACAAAGAAAGTACCCAGGGAGTAAACTCATTTCCCGAAGGATTCTTTAAATTATTTTTCACCATTAAAACGCATGAGACTTGTAGTTTTCAAAAATGATTTCATTTTTGATGCGACGCTGAATAAAGGAGTTTAATCGCCGGCAAACGAAAACCCGGGAGTTCCCGTAAATCCCGGGATTGACCCGTATAGTTGAATGTATACAAAGAAAGTACCCAGGGAGTAAACTCATTTCCCGAACGATTCTTTAAATTATTTTTTCACCACTAAAACGCATGAGACTTTTAGTTTTTAAAAACGATTTCATCCTTGATGAGACGCTGAATAAAAAAGTTTAATCTCCGTTAAACGAAAACCCGCGATTTCCCGTAAATACCGGACTCGGCCGTATAGTCAAAAGTATACAAAGAAAGTACCCAGGGGGTAAACACATTTCCCGAAGGATTCTTTAAATTATTTTTCACCACTAAAACGCATGAGACTTGTAGTTTTTAAAAACGATTTCATCCTTGATGAGACGCTGAATAAAAAAGTTTAATCTCCGTTAAACGAAAACCCGCGATTTCCCGTAAATACCGGACTCGGCCGTATAGTCAAAAGTATACAAAGAAAGTACCCAGGGGGTAAACACATTTCCCGAAGGATTCTTTAAATTATTTTTCACCACTAAAACGCATGAGACTTGTAGTTTTCAAAAATGATTTCGTTTTTGATGAGACGCTGAATAAAAGGAGTTTAATCGCCGGCAAACGAAAACCCGCGATTTCCCGTAAATCCCGGGCTTGGCCGTATAGTCGAATGTATACAAAGAAAATACCCAGGGAGTAAACTCATTTCCCGAACAATTTTTTAAATTATTTTTTCACCACTAAAACGCATGAGACTTGTAGTTTTCAAAAATGATTTCATTTTTGATGAGACGCTGAATAAAAGGAGTTTAATCGCCGGCAAACGAAAACACGCAATTTCCCGTAAATCCCGGACTCGGCCCGTATAGTCAAAAGTATACAAAGAAATTACCCAGGGAGTAAACTCATTTCCCGAACAATTCTTTAAATTATTTTTTCACCCCTAAAACGCATGAGACTTGTAGTTTTCAAAAATGATTTCATTTTTGATGAGACGCTGAATAAAAGGAGTTTAATCGCCGGCAAACGAAAACCCGGGAGTTCCCGTAAATCCCGGGATTGACCCGTATAGTTGAATGTATACAAAGAAAGTAAACTGGGAGAAAACTCATTTCCCGAACGATTTTTTAAATTAATTTTTTACCACTAAAACGCATAAGACTTGTAGTTTTCAAAAACGATTTCATTTTTGATGAGACGCTGAATAAAAGGAGTTTAATCGCCGGCAAACGAAACCCCGCAATTTCCCGTAAATCCCGGACTCGGCCCGTATAGTCAAAAGTGTACAAAGAAAGTACCCAGGGAGTAAACTCATTTCCCGAACGATTCTTTAAATTATTTTTTCACCACTAAAACGCATAAGACTTGTAGTTTTCAAAAACGATTTCATTTTTGATGAGACGCTGAATAAAAGGAGTTTAATCGCCGGCAAACGAAACCCCGCAATTTCCCGTAAATCCCGGACTCGGCCCGTATAGTCAAAAGTGTACAAAGAAAGTACCCAGGGAGTAAACTCATTTCCCGAACGATTCTTTAAATTATTTTTTCACCACTAAAACGCATGAGACTTGTAGTTTTCAAAAATGATTTCATTTTTGATGAGACGCTGAATAAAAGGAGTTTAATCGCCGGCAAACGAAAACCCGCGATTTCCCGTATATCCTGGAATCGGCACGCATAGTCAAATGTATACAAAGAAAGTAAACTGGGAGTAAACTCATTTCCCGAACGATTTTTTAAATTAATTTTTACCACTAAAACGCATAAGACTTGTAGTTTTTAAAAATGATTTCATTTTTGATGAGACGCTGAATAAAAGGAGTTTAATCGCCGGCAAACGAAAACCCGCAATTTGCCGTAAATCCCGGACTCGGCCCGTATAGTCAAAAGTATACAAAGAAGGTACCCAGGGAGTAAACTCATTTCCCGCAGGATTCTTTAAATTATTTTTCACCACTAAAACGCATGAGACTTGTAGTTTTCAAAAATGATTTCGTTTTTGATGAGACGCTGAATAAAAGGAGTTTAATCGCCGGCAAACGAAACCCGCGATTTCCAGTAAATCTCCGGCTTGGCCGTATAGTCGAATGTATACAAAGAAAGTAAACTGGGAGAAAACTCATTTCCCGAACGATTTTTTAAATTAATTTTTTACCACTAAAACGCATGAGACTTGTAGTTTTTAAAAATGATTTCATTTTTGATGAGACGCTGAATAAAAGGAGTTTAATCGCCGGCAAACGAAAACCCACAATTTCCCGTAAATCCCGGACTCGGCCCGTATAGTCAAAAGTATACAAAGAAGGTACCCAGGGAGTAAACTCATTTCCTGAACGATTCTTTAAATCATTTTTTCACCACTAAAACGCATGAGACTTGTAGTTTTCAAAAATGATTTCATTTTTGATGAGACGCTGAATAAAGGGAGTTTAATCGCCGGCAAACGAAAACCCGGGAGTTCCCGTAAATCCCGGGATTGACCCGTATAGTTGAATGTATACAAAGAAAGTAAACTGGGAGAAAACTCATTTCCCGAACGATTTTTTAAATTAATTTTTTACCACTAAAACGCATGAGACTTGTAGTTTTTAAAAATGATTTCATTTTTGATGAGACGCTGAATAAAAGGAGTTTAATCGCCGGCAAACGAAAACCAACAATTTCCCGTAAATCCCGGACTCGGCCCGTATAGTCAAAAGTATACAAAGAAGGTACCCAGGGAGTAAACTCATTTCCTGAACGATTCTTTAAATTATTTTTTCACCACTAAAACGCATGAGACTTGTAGTTTTCAAAAATGATTTCGTTTTTGATGAGACGCTGAATAAAAGGAGTTTAATCGCCGGCAAACGGAAACCGCGATTTCCCGTAAATCCCGGGCTTGGCCGTATAGTCGAATGTATACAAAGAAAATACCCAGGGAGTAAACTCATTTCCCGAACGATTTTTTAAATTAATTTTTTACCACTAAAACGCACGAGACTTGTAGTTTTCAAAAATGATTTCGTTTTTGATGAGACGCTGAATAAAAGGAGCTTAATCGCCGGCAAACGAAAACCCGCGATTTCCCGTAAATCCCGGACTCGGCCCGTATAGTCAAAAGTATACAAAGAAGGTACCCAGGGAGTAAACTCATTTCCTGAACGATTCTTTAAATTATTTTTTCACCACTAAAACGCATGAGACTTGTAGTTTTCAAAAATGATTTCGTTTTTGATGAGACGCTGAATAAAAGGAGTTTAATCGCCGGCAAACGAAAACCCGCGATTTCCCGTAAATCCCGGGCTTGGCCGTATAGTCGAATGTATACAAAGAAAATACCCAGGGAGTAAACTCATTTCCCGAACGATTTTTTAAATTAATTTTTTACCACTAAAACGCACGAGACTTGTAGTTTTCAAAAATGATTTCGTTTTTGATGAGACGCTGAATAAAAGGAGCTTAATCGCCGGCAAACGAAAACCCGCGATTTCCCGTAAATCCCGGGCTTGGCCGTATAGTCGAATGTATACAAAGAAAGTAAACTGGGAGAAAACTCATTTCCCGAACGATTTTTTAAATTAATTTTTTACCACTAAAACGCATGAGACTTGTAGTTTTTAAAAATGGTTTCATTTTTGATGAGACGCTGAATAAAAGGAGTTTAATCGCCGGCAAACGAAAACCCACAATTTCCCGTAAATCCCGGACTCGGCCCGTATAGTCAAAAGTATACAAAGAAGGTACCCAGGGAGTAAACTCATTTCCTGAACGATTCTTTAAATCATTTTTTCACCACTAAAACGCATGAGACTTGTAGTTTTCAAAAATGATTTCATTTTTGATGAGACGCTGAATAAAGGGAGTTTAATCGCCGGCAAACGAAAACCCGGGAGTTCCCGTAAATCCCGGGATTGACCCGTATAGTTGAATGTATACAAAGAAGGTAAACTGGGAGAAAACTCATTTCCCGAGCGATTTTTTAAATTAATTTTTTACCACTAAAACGCATGAGACTTGTAGTTTTTAAAAATGATTTCATTTTTGATGAGACGCTGAATAAAAGGAGTTTAATCTCCGGCAAACGAAAACCCGCGATTTCCCGTAAATCCCGGACTCGACCGTCTGGTCAAAAGTATACAAAGAAAGTACCCAGGGAGTAAACTCATTTCCCGAAGGATTCTTTAAATTATTTTTCACCATTAAAACGCATGAGACTTGTAGTTTTCAAAAATGATTTCATTTTTGATGCGACGCTGAATAAAGGAGTTTAATCGCCGGCAAACGAAAACCCGCATTTTCCCGTAAATCCCGGACTCGGCCCGTATAGTCAAAAGTATACAAAGAAGGTACCCAGGGAGTAAACTCATTTCCCGAACGATTCTTTAAATTATTTTTTCACCACTAAAACGCATGAGACTTGTAGTTTTTAAAAACGATTTCATCCTTGATGAGACGCTGAATAAAAAAGTTTAATCTCCGTTAAACGAAAACCCGCGATTTCCCGTAAATACCGGACTCGGCCGTATAGTCAAAAGTATACAAAGAAAGTGCCCAGGGGGTAAACACATTTCCCGAAGGATTCTTTAAATTATTTTTCACCACTAAAACGCATGAGACTTGTAGTTTTCAAAAATGATTTCATTTTTGATGAGACGCTGAATAAAAGGAGTTTAATCGCCGGCAAACGAAAACCCGCGATTTCCCGTATATCCTGGAATCGGCCCGTATAGTCGAATGTATACAAAGAAAGTACCCAGGGAGTAAACTCATTTCCCGAACGATTTTTTAAATTATTTTTTCACCACTAAAACGCATGAGAGTTGTAGTTTTCAAAAATGATTTCATTTATGATGAGACGCTGAATAAAAGGAGTTTAATCTCCGGCAAACGAAAACCCGCGATTTCCCGTAAATCCCGGACCCGGCCCGTATAGTCAAAAGTATACAAAGAAAGTACGCAGGAATAAACTCATTTCCCGAACGATTCTTTAAATTATATTTTCACCACTAAAACGCATGACACTTGTGCTTTTCAAAAATGATTTCATTTTTAATGAGACGCTGAATAAAAGAAGTTTAATCGCCGGCAAACGAAAACCCGCGATTTCCCGTAAATCCCGGGCTTGACCCGTATAGTCGAATGTATACAAAGAAAGTACCCAGGGAGTAAACTCATTTACCGAACGATTTTTTAAATTATTTTTTCACCACTAAGACGCATGAGACTTGTAGTTTTCAAAAATGATTTCATTTTTGATGAGACGCTGATTAAAAGGAGTTTAATCGCCGGTAAACGAAAACCCGCGATTTCACGTAAATCCCGGACTCGGCTCGTATCGTCAAAAGTATACAAAGAAAGTACCCAGGGAGTAAACTCATTTCCCGAAGGATTCTTTAAATGCTTTTTTACCACTAAAACGCATGAGACTTGTAGTTTTTAAAAATGATTTCATTTTTGATGAGACGCTGAATAAAAGGAGTTTAATCGCCGGCAAACGAAAACCCACAATTTCCCGTAAATCCCGGACTCGGCCCGTATAGTCAAAAGTATACAAAGAAGGTACCCAGGGAGTAAACTCATTTCCTGAACGATTCTTTAAATCATTTTTTCACCACTAAAACGCATGAGACTTGTAGTTTTCAAAAATGATTTCATTTTTGATGAGACGCTGAATAAAGGGAGTTTAATCGCCGGCAAACGAAAACCCGGGAGTTCCCGTAAATCCCGGGATTGACCCGTATAGTTGAATGTATACAAAGAAAGTAAACTGGGAGAAAACTCATTTCCCGAACGATTTTTTAAATTAATTTTTTACCACTAAAACGCATGAGACTTGTAGTTTTTAAAAATGATTTCATTTTTGATGAGACGCTGAATAAAAGGAGTTTAATCGCCGGCAAACGAAAACCAACAATTTCCCGTAAATCCCGGACTCGGCCCGTATAGTCAAAAGTATACAAAGAAGGTACCCAGGGAGTAAACTCATTTCCTGAACGATTCTTTAAATTATTTTTTCACCACTAAAACGCATGAGACTTGTAGTTTTCAAAAATGATTTCGTTTTTGATGAGACGCTGAATAAAAGGAGTTTAATCGCCGGCAAACGAAAACCGCGATTTCCCGTAAATCCCGGGCTTGGCCGTATAGTCGAATGTATACAAAGAAAATACCCAGGGAGTAAACTCATTTCCCGAACGATTTTTTAAATTAATTTTTTACCACTAAAACGCACGAGACTTGTAGTTTTCAAAAATGATTTCGTTTTTGATGAGACGCTGAATAAAAGGAGCTTAATCGCCGGCAAACGAAAACCCGCGATTTCCCGTAAATCCCGGACTCGGCCCGTATAGTCAAAAGTATACAAAGAAGGTACCCAGGGAGTAAACTCATTTCCTGAATGATTCTTTAAATTATTTTTTCACCACTAAAACGCATGAGACTTGTAGTTTTCAAAAATGATTTCGTTTTTGATGAGACGCTGAATAAAAGGAGTTTAATCGCCGGCAAACGAAAACCCGCGATTTCCCGTAAATCCCGGGCTTGGCCGTATAGTCGAATGTATACAAAGAAAATACCCAGGGAGTAAACTCATTTCCCGAACGATTTTTTAAATTAATTTTTTACCACTAAAACGCACGAGACTTGTAGTTTTCAAAAATGATTTCGTTTTTGATGAGACGCTGAATAAAAGGAGCTTAATCGCCGGCAAACGAAAACCTGCGATTTCCCGTAAATCCCGGGCTTGGCCGTATAGTCGAATGTATACAAAGAAAGTAAACTGGGAGAAAACTCATTTCCCGAACGATTTTTTAAATTAATTTTTTACAACTAAAACGCATGAGACTTGTAGTTTTTAAAAATGATTTCATTTTTGATGAGACGCTGAATAAAAGGAGTTTAATCGCCGGCAAACGAAAACCCACAATTTCCCGTAAATCCCGGACTCGGCCCGTATAGTCAAAAGTATACAAAGAAGGTACCCAGGGAGTAAACTCATTTCCTGAACGATTCTTTAAATCATTTTTTCACCACTAAAACGCATGAGACTTGTAGTTTTCAAAAATGATTTCATTTTTGATGAGACGCTGAAAAAAGGGAGTTTAATCGCCGGCAAACGAAAACCCGGGAGTTCCCGTAAATCCCGGGATTGACCCGTATAGTTGAATGTATACAAAGAAGGTAAACTGGGAGAAAACTCATTTCCCGAGCGATTTTTTAAATTAATTTTTTACCACTAAAACGCATGAGACTTGTAGTTTTTAAAAATGATTTCATTTTTGATGAGACGCTGAATAAAAGGAGTTTAATCGCCGGCAAACGAAAACCAACAATTTCCCGTAAATCCCGGACTCGGCCCGTATAGTCAAAAGTATACAAAGAAGGTACCCAGGGAGTAAACTCAATTCCTGAACGATTCTTTAAATTATTTTTTCACCACTAAAACGCATGAGACTTGTAGTTTTTAAAAACGATTTCATTCTTGATGAGACGCTGAATAAAAGGAGTTTAATCTCCGGCAAACGAAAACCCGCGATTTCCCGTAAATCCCGGACTCGACCGTCTGGTCAAAAGTATACAAAGAAAGTACCCAGGGAGTAAACTCATTTCCCGAAGGATTCTTTAAATTATTTTTCACCATTAAAACGCATGAGACTTGTAGTTTTCAAAAATGATTTCATTTTTGATGCGACGCTGAATAAAGGAGTTTAATCGCCGGCAAACGAAAACCCGCATTTTCCCGTAAATCCCGGACTCGGCCCGTATAGTCAAAAGTATACAAAGAAGGTACCCAGGGAGTAAACTCATTTCCCGAACGATTCTTTAAATTATTTTTTCACCACTAAAACGCATGAGACTTGTAGTTTTTAAAAACGATTTCATCCTTGATGAGACGCTGAATAAAAAAGTTTAATCTCCGTTAAACGAAAACCCGCGATTTCCCGTAAATACCGGACTCGGCCGTATAGTCAAAAGTATACAAAGAAAGTGCCCAGGGGGTAAACACATTTCCCGAAGGATTCTTTAAATTATTTTTCACCACTAAAACGCATGAGACTTGTAGTTTTCAAAAATGATTTCATTTTTGATGAGACGCTGAATAAAAGGAGTTTAATCTCCGGCAAACGAAAACCCGCGATTTCCCGTAAATCCCGGACCCGGCCCGTATAGTCAAAAGTATACAAAGAAAGTACGCAGGAATAAACTCATTTCCCGAACGATTCTTTAAATTATATTTTCACCACTAAAACGCATGACACTTGTGCTTTTCAAAAATGATTTCATTTTTAATGAGACGCTGAATAAAAGAAGTTTAATCGCCGGCAAACGAAAACCCGCGATTTCCCGTAAATCCCGGGCTTGACCCGTATAGTCGAATGTATACAAAGAAAGTACCCAGGGAGTAAACTCATTTACCGAACGATTTTTTAAATTATTTTTTCACCACTAAGACGCATGAGACTTGTAGTTTTCAAAAATGATTTCATTTTTGATGAGACGCTGAATAAAAGGAGTTTAATCGCCGGTAAACGAAAACCCGCGATTTCACGTAAATCCCGGACTCGGCTCGTATCGTCAAAAGTATACAAAGAAAGTACCCAGGGAGTAAACTCATTTCCCGAAGGATTCTTTAAATGCTTTTTCACCACTAAAACGCATGAGACTTGTAGTTTTCAAAAATGATTTCGTTTTTGATGAGACGCTGAGTAAAAGGAGTTTAATCGCCGGCAAACGAAAACCCGCGATTTCCCGTAAATCCTGGGCTTGGCCGTGTAGTCGAATGTATACAAAGAAAATATCCAGGGAGTAAACTCATTTCCCGAACGATTTTTTAAATTATTTCTTCACTACTAAAACGCATGAGACTTGTAGTTTTCAAAAATGATTTCATTTTTGATGAGACGCTGAATAAAAGGAGTTTAATCGCCGGCAAACGAAAACCCGCGATTTGCCGTAAATCCCGGGCTTGACCCGTATAGTCAAATGTATACAAAGAAAGTAAACTGGGAGTAAACTCATTTCCCGAACGATTTTTTAAATTAATTTTTTACCACTAAAACGCACAGGACTTGTAGTTTTCAAAAACGATTTCATTTTTGATGAGACGCTGAATAAAAGTAGTTTAATCGCCGGCAAACGAAAACCCGCGATTTCCCGTAAATCCTGGGCTTGGCCGTATAGTCGAATGTATACAAAGAAAATATCCAGGGAGTAAACTCATTTCCCGAACGATTTTTTAAATTATTTCTTCACCACTAAAACGCATGAGACTTGTACTTTTCAAAAATGATTTCATTTTTGATGAGACGCTGAATAAAAGGAGTTTAATCGCCGGCAAACGAAAACCCCGATTTTCTGTAAATCCCGGGGTTGACCCGTATAGTCAAATGTATTCAAAGAAAGTAAACTGGGAGTAAACTCATTTCCCGAACGATTTTTTAAATTAATTTTTTACCACTAAAACGCACAGGTCTTGTAGTTTTCAAAAACGATTTCATTTTTGATGAGACGCTGAATAAAAGGAGTTTAATCGCCGGCAAACGAAAACCCGCTATTTCCCGTAAATCCCGGACTCGGCCCGTATAGTCAAAAGTATACAAAGAAAGTACCCAGGGAGTAAACTCATTTCCCGAACGATTCTTTAAATTATTTTTTCACCACTAAAAGGCATGAGACTTGTACTTTTCAAAAATGATTTCATTTTTGATGAAATTCTGAATAAAAGGAGTTTAATCGCCAGATACGAAAACCCGCGATTTTCCGTAAATCCCAGACTCGGCACGTATAGTCAAAAGTATACAAAGAAAGTACCCAGGGAGTAAACTCCTTTCCCGAACGATTCTTTAAATTATTTTTCACCACTAAAACGCATAAGACTTGTAGTTTTCAAAGATGATTTCGTTATTGATGAGACGCTGAATAAAAGGAGTTCAATCGCCGGCAAACGAAAACCCGCGATTTCCCGTAAGTCCTTGGCTTGGCCGTATAGTCGAATCTATACAAAGAAAATACCCAGGGAGTACACTCATTACCCGAACGATTTTTTAAATTATTTCTTCACCACTAAAACGCATGAGACTTGTAGTTTTTAAAAATGATTTCATTTTTGATGAGACGCTGAATAAAAGGAGTTTAATCGCCGGCAAACGAAAACTTGCGATTTGCCGTAAATCCCGGGCTTGACCCGTATAGTCGAATGTATACAAAGAAAGTAAACTTGGAGTAAACTCAATTCCCGAACGATTTTTTAAATTATTTTTTCACCACTAAAACGCATGAGACTTGTAGTTTTCAAAAATGATTTCATTTTTGATGAGACGCTGAATAAAAGGAGTTTAATCTCCGGCAAACGAAAACCCGCGATTTGCCGTAAATTCCGGGCTTGACCCGTATAGTCAAATGTATACAAAGAAAGTAAACTGGGAGTAAACTCATTTCCGGAACGATTTTTTAAATTATTTCTTCACCACTAAAACGCATGAGACTTGTAGTTTTCAAAAATGATTTTATTTTTGATGAGACGCTGAATAAAAGGAGTTTAATCGCCGGCAAACGAAAACTTGCGATTTGCCGTAAATCCCGGGCTTGACCCGTATAGTCGAATGTATACAAAGAAAGTAAACTTGGAGTAAACTCAATTCCCGAACGATTTTTTAAATTATTTTTTCACCACTAAAACGCATGAGACTTGTAGTTTTCAAAAATGATTTCATTTTTGATGAGACGCTGAATAAAAGGAGTTTAATCTCCGGCAAACGAAAACCCGCGATTTGCCGTAAATTCCGGGCTTGACCCGTATAGTCAAATGTATACAAAGAAAGTAAACTGGGAGTAAACTCATTTCCGGAACGATTTTTTAAATTATTTCTTCACCACTAAAACGCATGAGACTTGTAGTTTTCAAAAATGATTTCATTTTTGATGAGACGCTGAATAAAAGGAGTTTAATCGCCGGCAAACGAAAACCCGCAATTTGCCGTAAATCCCGGACTCGGCCCGTATAGTCAAAAGTATACAAAGAAAGTAAACTGGGAGTAAACTCATTTCCTGAACGATTTTTTAAATTATTTCTTCACCACTAAAACGCATGAGACTTGTAGTTTTCAAAAATGATTTCATTTTTGATGAGACGCTGAATAAAAGGAGTTTAAACGCCGGCAAACGAAAACCCGCAATTTGCCGTAAATCCCGGACTCGGCCCGTATAGTCAAAAGTATACAAAGAAGGTACCCAGGGAGTAAACTCATTTCCCGAAGGATTCTTTAAATTATTTTTCACCACTAAAACGCATAAGACTTGTAGTTTTCAAAAATGATTTCATTTTTGATGAGACGCTGAATAAAAGGAGTTTAATCGCCGGCAAACGAAAACTCGCGATTTCCCGTAAATCCCGGGCTTGGCCGTATAGTCGAATGTATACAAAGAAAATACCCAGGGAGTAAACTCATTTCCCGAACGATTTTTTAAATTATTTCTTAACCACTAAAACGCATGAGACTTGTAGTTTTCAAAAATGATTTCATTTTTGATGAAACGCTGAATAAAAGGAGTTTAATCGCCGGCAAACGAAAACCCACAATTTTCCGTAAATCCCGGACTCGGCCCGTATAGTCAAAAGTATACAAAGAAGGTACCCAGGGAGTAAACTCATTTCCTGAACGATTCTTTAAATTATTTTTTCACCACCAAAACGCATTAGACTTGTAGTTTTCAAAAATGATTTCATTTTTGATGAGACGCTGAATAAAAGGAGTTTAATCGCCGGCAAACGAAAACCCGCGATTTCCCGTATATCCTGGAATCGGCCCGCATAGTCAAATGTATACAAAGAAAGTAAACTGGGAGTAAACTCATTTCCCGAACGATTTTTTAAATTAATTTTTTACCACTAAAACGCATGAGACTTGTAGTTTTTAAAAATGATTTCATTTTTGATGAGACGCTGAATAAAAGGAGTTTAATCGCCGGCAAACGAAAACCCGCAATTTGCCGTAAATCCCGGACTCGGCCCGTATAGTCAAAAGTATACAAAGAAGGTACCCAGGGAGTAAACTCATTTCCCGCAGGATTCTTTAAATTATTTTTCACCACTAAAACGCATGAGACTTGTAGTTTTCAAAAATGATTTCGTTTTTGATGAGACGCTGAATAAAAGGAGTTTAATCACCGGCAAACGAAACCCGCGATTTCCCGTAAATCCCGGGCTTGGCTGTATAGTCGAATGTATACAAAGAAAATACCCAGGGAGTAAACTCATTTCTCGAACGATTTTTTAAATTAATTTTTTACCACTAAAACGCATGAGACTTGTAGTTTTCAAAAATGATTTCGTTTTTGATGAGACGCTGAATAAAAGGAGCTTAATCGCCGGCAAACGAAAACCCGCGATTTCCCGTAAATCCCGGGCTTGGCCGTATAGTCGAATGTATACAAAGAAAGTAAACTGGGAGTAAACTCATTTCCCGAACAATTTTTTAAATTATTTTTTCACCACTAAAACGCATGAGACTTGTAGTTTTCAAAAATGATTTCATTTTTGATGAGACGCTGAATAAAAGGAGTTTAATCGCCGGCAAACGAAAACCCGCAATTTCCCGTAAATCCCGGACTCGGCCCGTATAGTCAAAAGTATACAAAGAAGGTACCCAGGGAGTAAACTCATTTCCCGAACGATTCTTTAAATTATTTTTTCACCACTAAAACGCACGAGACTTGTAGTTTTCAAAAATGATTTCATTTTTGATGAGACGCTTTTAAAAATGATTTCATTTTTGATGGGACGCTGAATAAAAGGAGTTTAATCGCCGGCAAACGAAAACCCGCGATTTCCCGTATATCCTGGAATCGGCCCGTATAGTCAAATGTATACAAAAGAAGTAAACTGGGAGTAAACTCATTTCCCGAACGATTTTTTAAATTAATTTTTTACCACTAAAACGCATGAGGCTTGTAGTTTTTAAAAAGGATTTCATCCTTGATGAGACGCTGAATAAAAGGAGTTTAATCTCCGGCAAACGAAAACCCGCGATTTCCCGTAAATCCCAGACTCGGCCGTATAGTCAAAAGTATACAAAGAAAGTACCCAGGGAGTAAACTCATTTTCCGAAGGATTCTTTAAATTATTTTTCACCACTAAAACGCATGAGACTTGTAGTTTTCAAAAATGATTTCGTTTTTGATGAGACGCTGAATAAAAGGAGTTTAATCGCCGGCAAACGAAAACCCGCGATTTCCCGTAAATCCCGGGCTTGGCCGTATAGTCGAATGTATACAAAGAAAATACCCAGGGAGTAAACTCATTTCCCGAACGATTTTTTAAATTAATTTTTTACCACTAAAACGCACGAGACTTGTAGTTTTCAAAAATGATTTCGTTTTTGATGAGACGCTGAATAAAAGGAGCTTAATCGCCGGCAAACGAAAACCCGCGATTTCCCGTAAATCCCGGGCTTGGCCGTATAGTCGAATGTATACAAAGAAAGTAAACTGGGAGTAAACTCATTTCCCGAACAATTTTTTAAATTATTTTGTCACCACTAAAACGCATGAGACTTGTAGTTTTCAAAAATGATTTCATTTTTGATGAGACGCTGAATAAAAGGAGTTTAATCGCCGGCAAACGAAAACCCGCGATTTTCCGTATATCACGGACTCGGCCCGTACAATGAAAAGTATACAAAGAAAGTACCCAGGGAGTACACTCATTTCCCAAACGATTCTTTAAATTATTTTTTCACCACTAAAACGCATGAGACTTGTAGTTTTCAAAAATGATTTCATTTTTGATGAGACGCTGAATAAAAGGAGTTTAATCGCCGGCAAACGAAAACCCGTGATTTGCCGTAAATCCCGGGCTTGGCCGTATAGTCGAATGTATACAAAGAAAGTAAACTGGGAGTAAACTCATTTCCCGAACGATTTTTTAAATTATTTTTTCACCACTAAAACGCATAAGACTTGTAGTTTTCAAAAATGATTTCGTTTTTGATGAGACGCTGAATAAAAGGAGTTTAATCGCTGGCCAACGAAAACCCGCGATTTCCCGTAAATCCCGGGCTTGGCCCGTATAGTCGAATGCATACAAAGAAAGTACCCAGGGAGTAAACTCATTTCCCGAACGATTTTTTAAATTAATTTTTTACCACTAAAACGCATAAGACTTGTAGTTTTTAAAAACGATTTCATTTTTGATGAGACGCTAAATAAAAGGAGTTTAATCGCCGGCAAACGAAAACCCGCAATTTCCCGTAAATCCCGGACTCAGCCCATATAGTCTAAAGTATACAAAGAAAGTATCCAGGGAGTAAACTCACTTCCCGAACGATTCTTTAAATTACTTTTTCACCACCAAAACGCATGAGACTTGTAGTTTTCAAAAATGATTTCTTTCTTGATGAGACGCTGAATTAAAGGAGTTTAATCGCCGGCAAACGAAATTCCGCGATTTTCCGTATATCACGGCCTCGGCCCGTACAGTGAAAAGTATACAAAGAAAGTACCCAGGGAGTAAACTCATTTCCCAAACGATTCTTTAAATTATTTCTTCACCACTAAAACGCATGAGACTTGTAGTTTTCAAAAATGATTTCGTTTTTGATGAGACGCTGAATAAAAGGAGTTTAATCGCCGGCAAACGAAAACCCGCGATTTCCCGTAAATCCCGGGCTTGGCCGTATAGTCGAATGTATAAAAAGAAAATAACCAGGGAGTAAACTCATTTGCCGAACCATTTTTTGAATTATTTCTTCACCACTAAAACGCATGAGACTTGTAGTTTTCCAAAATGATTTCATTTTTGATGAGACGCTGAATAAAAGGAGTTTAATCGCCGGCAAACGAAAACCCGTGATTTGCCGTAAATCCCGGGCTTGACCCGTATAGTTAAATGTATACAAAGAAATTAAACTGGGAGTAAACTCATTTCCCGAACGATCTTTTAAATTAATTTTTTACCACTAAAACGCATAAGACTTGTAGTTTTCAAAAAAGATTTCATTTTTGATGAGACGCTGAATAAAAGGAGTTTAATCGCCGGCAAACGAAAACCCGCAATTTCCCGTAAATCCCGGACTCGGCCCGTATAGTCAAAAGTATACAAAGAAAGTACCCAGGTAGTAAACTCATTTCCCGAACGATTCTTTAAATTATTTTTCACCACTAAAACGCATGAGACTTGAAGTTTTCAAAAATAATTTCGTTTTTGATGAGACGCTGAATAAAAGGAGTTTATTCGCCGGCCAACGAAAACCCGCGATTTCCCGTAAATCCCGGGCTTGGCCCGTATAGTCGAATGCATACAAAGAAAGTACCCAGGGAGTAAACTCATTTCCCGATCGATTTTTTAAATTAATTTTTTACCACTAAAACGCATAAGACTTGTAGTTTTTAAAAACGATTTCATTTTTGATGAGACGTTGAATAAAAGGAGTTTAATCGCCGGCAAACGAAAACCCGCAATTTCCCGTAAATCCCGGACTCGGCCCGTATAGTCAAAAGTATACAAAGAAAGTACCCAGGGAGTAAACTCACTTCCCGAACGATTCTTTAAATTACTTTTTCACCACCAAAACGCATGAGACTTGTAGTTTTCAAAAATGATTTCATTCTTGATGATACGCTGAATTAAAGGAGTTTAATCGCCGGCAAACGAAATCCCGCGATTTTCCGTATATCACGGCCTCGGCCCGTACAGTGAAAAGTATACAAAGAAAGTACCCAGGGAGTAAACTCATTTCCCAAACGATTCTTTAAATTATTTCTTCACCACTAAAAGGCATGAGACTTGTAGTTTTCAAAAATGATTTCGTTTTTGATGAGACGCTGAATAAAAGGAGTTTAATCGCCGGCAAACGAAAACCCGCGATTTCCCGTAAATCCCGGGCTTGGCCGTATAGTCGAATGTATAAAAAGAAAATACCCAGGGAGTAAACTCATTTGCCGAACCATTTTTTGAATTATTTCTTCACCACTAAAACGCATGAGACTTGTAGTTTTCAAAAATGATTTCATTTTTGATGAGACGCTGAATAAAAGGAGTTTAATCGCCGGCAAACGAAAACCCGTGATTTGCCGTAAATCCCGGGCTTGACCCGTATAGTCAAATGTATACAAAGAAAGTAAACTGGGAGTAAACTCATTTCCCGAACGATCTTTTAAATTAATTTTTTACCACTAAAACGCATAAGACTTGTAATTTTCAAAAAAGATTTCATTTTTGATGAGACGCTGAATAAAAGGAGTTTAATCGCCGGCAAACGAAAACCCGCAATTTCCCGTAAATCCCGGACTCGGCCCGTATAGTCAAAAGTATACAAAGAAAGTACCCAGGTAGTAAACTCATTTCCCGAACGATTCTTTAAATTATTTTTTCACCACTAGAACGCATGAGACTTGTAGTTTTTAGAAATGATTTCATTTTTGATGAGACGTTGAATAAAAGGAGTTTAATCGCCGGCAAACGAAATCCCGCGATTCTCCGTATATCACGGCCTCGGCCTGTACAGTGAAAAGTATACAAAGAAAGTACCCAGGGAGTAAACTCATTTCCCAAACGATTCTTTTAATTATTTATTCACCACTAAAACGCATGAGACATGTTGTTTTCAAAAATGATTTCGTTTTTGATGAGACGCTGAATAAAAGGAGTTTAATCGCCGGCAAACGAAAACCCGCGACTTTACGTATATCACGGACTCGGCCCGTACAGTGAAAAGTATACAAAAAAAGTACCCAGGGAGTAAACTCATTTCAAAAACGATTCTTTAAATTTTTTTTTCACCACTAAAACGCATGAGACTTGTAGTTTTCAAAAATGATTTCATTTTTGATGAGACGCTGTATAAAAGGAGTTTAATCGCCGGCAAACGAAAACCCGCGATTTGCCGTAATTCCCGGGCTTGACCCGTATAGTCGAATGTATACAAAGAAAGTAAACTTGGAGTAAACTCATTTTCCGAACGATTTTTTAAATTAATTTTTTACCACTAAAACGCATAAGACTTGTAGTTTTCAAAAACGATTTCATTTTTGATGAGACGCTGAATAAAATGAGTTTAATCGCCGGCAAACGAAAACCTGCAATTTCCCGTAAATCCCGGACTCGGCCCGTATAGTCAAAAGTATACAAAGAAAGTACCCAGGGAGTAAACTCATTTCCCGAACGATTTTTTAAATTATTTTTTCACCACTAAGACGCATGAGACTTGTAGTTTTCAAAAATGATTTCGTTATTGATGAGACGCTGAATAAAGGGAGTTTAATCGCCGGCAAACGAAAACCCGCGATTTCCCGTAAATCCCTGGCTTGGCCGTATAGTCGAATGTATACAAAAAAAATACCCAGGGAGTACACTCATTACCCGAACGATTTTTTAAATTATTTCTTCACCACTAAAACGCATGAGACTTGTAGTTTTCAAAATTGATTTCATTTTTGATGAGACGCTGAATAAAAGAAGTTTAATCGGCGGCAAACGAAAGCCCGAGATTTCCCGTAAATCCCGGGCTTGGCCCGCATAGTCGAATGTATACAAAGAAAGTACCCAGGGAGTAAACTCATTTCCCGAACGATTTTTTAAATTATTTTTTCACCAGTAAGACGCATGAGACTTGTAGTTTTCAGAAATGATTTCATTTTTGATGAGACGCTGAATAAAAGGAGTTTAATCGCCGGCTAACGAAAAACCGCGATTTTCCGTATATCACGGACTCGGCCCGTACAGTGAAAAGTATACAAAGAAAGTACCCAGGGAGTAAACTCATTTCCCAAACGATTCTTTAAATTATTTTTTCACCACTAAAACGCATGAGACTTGTAGTTTTCAAAAATGATTTCATTTTTGATGAGACGCTGAATAAAGGGATTTTAATCGCCGGCAAACGAAAACCCGCGATTTCCCGTAAATCCCTGGCTTGGCCGTATAGTCGAATGTATACAAAAAAAATACCCAGGGAGTACACTCATTACCCGAACGATTTTTTAAATTATTTCTTCACCACTAAAACGCATGAGACTTGTAGTTTTCAAAATTGATTTCATTTTTGATGAGACGCTGAATAAAAGAAGTTTAATCGGCGGCAAACGAAAGCCCGAGATTTCCCGTAAATCCCGGGCTTGGCCCGCATAGTCGAATGTATACAAAGAAAGTACCCAGGGAGTAAACTCATTTCCCGAACGATTTTTTAAATTATTTTTTCACCAGTAAGACGCATGAGACTTGTAGTTTTCAGAAATGATTTCAATTTTGATGAGACGCTGAATAAAAGGAGTTTAATCGCCGGCTAACGAAAAACCGCGATTTTCCGTATATCACGGACTCGGCCCGTACAGTGAAAAGTATACAAAGAAAGTACCCAGGGAGTAAACTCATTTCCCAAACGATTCTTTAAATTATTTTTCACCACTAAAACGCATGAGACTTGTAGTTTTCAAAAATGATTTCATTTTTGATGAGATGCACAATAAAAGGAGTTTAATCGCCGGCAAACGAAAACCCGCGATTTGCCGTAAATCCCGGGCTTGACCCGTATAGTGAAATGTATCCAAAGAAAGTAAACTGGGAGTAAACTCATTTCCCGATCGATTTTTTAAATTAATTTTTTACCACTAAAACGCATAAGACTTGTAGTTTTCAAAAACGATTTCATTTTTGATGAGACGCTGAATAAAATGAGTTTAATCGCCGGCAAACGAAAACCTGCAATTTCCCGTAAATTCCGGACTCGGCCCGTATAGTCAAAAGTATACAAAGAAAGTACCCAGGGAGTAAACTCATTTCCCAAACGATTCTTTAAATTATATTTTCACCATTAAAACGCATGAGACTTGTACTTTTCAAAAATGATTTCATTTTTGATGAGACGCTGAATAAAAGAAGTTTAATCGGCGGCAAACGAAAGCCCGAGATTTCCCGTAAATCCCGGGCTTGGCCCTCATAGTCGAATGTATACAAAGAAAGTACCCAGGGAGTAAACTCATTTCCCGAACGATTTTTTAAATTATTTTTTCACCAGTAAGACGCATGAGACTTGTAGTTTTCAGAAATGATTTCATTTTTGATGAGACGCTGAATAAAAGGAGTTTAATCGCCGGCTAACGAAAAACCGCGATTTTCCGTATATCACGGACTCGGCCCGTACAGTGAAAAGTATACAAAGAAAGTACCCAGGGAGTAAACTCATTTCCCAAACGATTCTTTAAATTATTTTTTCACCACTAAAACGCATGAGACTTGTAGTTTTCAAAAATGATTTCATTTTTGATGAGACGCTGAATAAAAGAGGTTTAATCGCCGGCAAACGAAAACCCGCGAATTCCCGTATATCCTGGAATTGGCCCGTATAGTCGAATGTATACAAAGAAAGTAAACTGGGAGTAAACTCATTTTCCGAACGATTTTTTAAATTAATTTTTTACCACTAAAACGCATAAGACTTGTAGTTTTCAAAAACGATTTCATTTTTGATAAGACGCTGAATAAAAGGAGTTTAATCGCCGGCAAACGAAAACCCCCAATTTGCCGTAAATCCCGGACTCGGCCCGTATAGTCAAAAGTATACAAAGAAAGTACCCAGGGAGTAAACTCACTTCCCGAACGATTCTTTAAATTATTTTTTCACCACTAAAACGCATGAGACTTGTAGTTTTTAAAAATGATTTCAATCTTGATGAGACGCTGAATAAAAGGAGTTTAATCGCCGGCAAACGAAATCCCGCGATTTTCCGTATATCACGGCCTCGGCCCGTACAGTGAAAAATATACAAAGAAAGTACCCAGGGAGTTAAGTCATTTGCCGAACGATTTTTTGAATTATTTCTTCACCACTAAAACGCATGAGACTTGTAGTTTCCAAAAATGATTTCATTTTTGATGAGACGCACAATAAAAGGAGTTTAATCGCCGGCAAACGAAAACCCGCGATTTGCCGTAACTCCCGGGCTTGACCCGTATAGTGAAATGTATTCAAAGAAAGTAAACTGGGAGTAAACTCATTTCCCGATCGATTTTTTAAATTATTTTTTACCACTAAAACGCATAAGACTTGTAGTTTTCAAAAATGATTTCATTTTTGATGAGACGCTGAATAAAAGGAGTTTAATCTCCGGCAAACGAAAACCCGCGATTTCCCGTAAATCCCGGACCCGGCCCGTATAGTCAAAAGTATGCAGAGAATGTACGCAGGGAGTAAACTCATTTCCCGAACGATTCTTTAAATTATATTTTCACCACTAAAACGCATGAGACTTGTACTTTTCAAAAATGATTTCATTTTTGATGAGACGCTGAATAAAAGAAGTTTAATCGCCGGCAAACGAAAACCCGCGATTTCCCGTAAATCCCTGGCTTAGCCGTATAGTCGAATGTATACAAAAAAAATACCAAGGGAGTACACTCATTACCCGAACGATTTTTTAAATTATTTTTTCACCACTAAGACGCATGAGACTTGTAGTTTTCAAAAATGATTTCGTTATTGATGAGACGCTGAATAAAGGGAGTTTAATCGCCGGCAAACGAAAACCCGCGATTTCCCGTAAATCCCTGGCTTGGCCGTATAGTCGAATGTATACAAAAAAAATACCCAGGGAGTACACTCATTACCCGAACGATTTTTTAAATTATTTCTTCACCACTAAAACGCATGAGACTTGTAGTTTTCAAAATTGATTTCATTTTTGATGAGACGCTGAATAAAAGAAGTTTAATCGGCGGCAAACGAAAGCCCGAGATTTCCCGTAAATCCCGGGCTTGGCCCGCATAGTCAAATGTATACAAAGAAAGTACCCAGGGAGTAAACTCATTTCCCGAACGATTTTTTAAATTATTTTTTCACCAGTAAGACGCATGAGACTTGTAGTTTTCAGAAATGATTTCATTTTTGATGAGACGCTGAATAAAAGGAGTTTAATCGCCGGCTAACGAAAAACCGCGATTTTCCGTATATCACGGACTCGGCCCGTACAGTGAAAAGTATACAAAGAAAGTACCCAGGGAGTAAACTCATTTCCCAAACGATTCTTTAAATTATTTTTTCACCACTAAAACGCATGAGACTTGTAGTTTTCAAAAATGATTTCATTTTTGATGAGACGCTGAATAAAAGAGGTTTAATCGCCGGCAAACGAAAACCCGCGAATTCCCGTATATCCTGGAATCGGCCCGTATAGTCGAATGTATACAAAGAAAGTAAACTGGGAGTAAACTCATTTTCCGAACGATTTTTTAAATTAATTTTTTACCACTAAAACGCATAAGACTTGTAGTTTTCAAAAACGATTTCATTTTTGATAAGACGCTGAATAAAAGGAGTTTAATCGCCGGCAAATGAAAACCCGCAATTTGCCGTAAATCCCGGACTCGGCCCGTATAGTCAAAAGTATACAAAGAAAGTACCCAGGGAGTAAACTCACTTCCCGAACGATTCTTTAAATTATTTTTTCACCACTAAAACGCATGAGACTTGTAGTTTTTAAAAATGATTTCATTCTTGATGAGACGCTGAATAAAAGGAGTTTAATCGCCGGCAAACGAAATCCCGCGATTTTCCGTATATCACGGCCTCGGCCCGTACAGTGAAAAATATACAAAGAAAGTACCCAGGGAGTTAAGTCATTTGCCGAACGATTTTTTGAATTATTTCTTCACCACTAAAACGCATGAGACTTGTAGTTTCCAAAAATGATTTCATTTTTGATGAGACGCACAATAAAATGAGTTTAATCGCCGGCAAACGAAAACCCGCGATTTGCCGTAAATCCCGGGCTTGACCCGTATAGTGAAATGTATTCAAAGAAAGTAAACTGGGAGTAAACTCACTTCCCGAACTATTCTTTAAATTATTTTTTCACCACTAAAACGCATGAGACTTGTAGTTTTTAAAAATGATTTCATTCTTGATGAGACGCTGAATAAAAGGAGTTTAATCGCCGGCAAACGAAATCCCGCGATTTTCCGTATATCACGGCCTCGGCCCGTACAGTGAAAAATATACAAAGAAAGTACCCAGGGAGTTAAGTCATTTGCCGAACGATTTTTTGAATTATTTCTTCACCACTAAAACGCATGAGACTTGTAGTTTTCAAAAATGATTTCATTTTTGATGAGATGCACAATAAAAGGAGTTTAATCGCCGGCAAACGAAAACCCGCGATTTGCCGTAAATCCCGGGCTTGACCCGTATAGTGAAATGTATTCAAAGAAAGTAAACTGGGAGTAAACTCATTTCCCGATCGATTTTTTAAATTATTTTTTACCACTAAAACGCATAAGACTTGTAGTTTTCAAAAATGATTTCAATTTTGATGAGACGCTGAATAAAAGGAGTTTAATCTCCGGCAAACGAAAACCCGCGATTTCCCGTAAATCCCGGACCCGGCCCGTATAGTCAAAAGTATACAGAGAATGTACGCAGGGAGTAAACTCATTTCCCGAACGATTCTTTAAATTATATTTTCACCACTAAAACGCACGAGACTTGTAGTTTTCAAAAATGATTTCATTTTTGATGAGACGCTGAATAAAAGAAGTTTAATCGCCGGCAAACGAAAACCCGCGATTTCCCGTAAATCCCGGGCTTGGCCCGTATAGTCGAATGTATACAAAGAAAGTACCCAGGGAGTAAACTCATTTCCCGAACGATTTTTTAAATTATTTTTCACCACTAAGACGCATGAGACTTGTAGTTTTCAAAAATGATTTCGTTATTGATGAGACGCTGAATAAAGGGAGTTTAATCGCCGGCAAACGAAAACCCGCGATTTCCCGTAAATCACTGGCTTAGCCGTATAGTCGAATGTATACAAAAAAAATACCCAGGGAGTACACTCATTACCCGAACGATTTTTTAAATTATTTCTTCACCACTAAAACGCATGAGACTTGTAGTTTTCAAAATTGATTTCATTTTTGATGAGACGCTGAATAAAAGAAGTTTAATCGGCGGCAAACGAAAGCCCGAGATTTCCCGTAAATCCCGGGCTTGGCCCGCATAGTCGAATGTATACAAAGAAAGTACCCAGGGAGTAAACTCATTTCCCGAACGATTTTTTAAATTATTTTTTCACCACTAAGACGCATGAGACTTGTAGTTTTCAAAAATGATTTCGTTATTGATGAGACGCTGAATAAAGGGAGTTTAATCGCCGGCAAACGAAAACCCGCGATTTCCCGTAAATCCCTGGCTTGGCCGTATAGTCGAATGTATACAAAAAAAATACCCAGGGAGTACACTCATTACCCGAACGATTTTTTAAATTATTTCTTCACCACTAAAACGCATGAGACTTGTAGTTTTCAAAATTGATTTCATTTTTGATGAGACGCTGAATAAAAGAAGTTTAATCGGCGGCAAACGAAAGCCCGAGATTTCCCGTAAATCCCGGGCTTGGCCCGCATAGTCGAATGTATACAAAGAAAGTACCCAGGGAGTAAACTCATTTCCCGAACGATTTTTTAAATTATTTTATCACCAGTAAGACGCATGAGACTTGTAGTTTTCAGAAATGATTTCATTTTTGATGAGACGCTGAATAAAAGGAGTTTAATCGCCGGCTAACGAAAAACCGCGATTTTCCGTATATCACGGACTCGGCCCGTACAGTGAAAAGTATACAAAGAAAGTACCCAGGGAGTAAACTCATTTCCCAAACGATTCTTTAAATTATTTTTTCACCACTAAAACGCATGAGACTTGTAGTTTTCAAAAATGATTTCATTTTTGATGAGACGCTGAATAAAGGGATTTTAATCGCCGGCAAACGAATACCCGCGATTTCCCGTAAATCCCGGGCTTGGCCCGCATAGTCAAATGTATACAAAGAAAGTACCCAGGGAGTAAACTCATTTCCCGAACGATTTTTTAAATTATTTTTTCACCAGTAAGACGCATGAGACTTGTAGTTTTCAGAAATGATTTCATTTTTGATGAGACGCTGAATAAAAGGAGTTTAATCGCCGGCTAACGAAAAACCGCGATTTTCCGTATATCACGGACTCGGCCCGTACAGTGAAAAGTATACAAAGAAAGTACCCAGGGAGTAAACTCATTTCCCAAACGATTCTTTAAATTATTTTTTCACCACTAAAACGCATGAGACTTGTAGTTTTCAAAAATGATTTCATTTTTGATGAGACGCTGAATAAAAGAGGTTTAATCGCCGGCAAACGAAAACCCGCGAATTCCCGTATATCCTGGAATCGGCCCGTATAGTCGAATGTATACAAAGAAAGTAAACTGGGAGTAAACTCATTTTCCGAACGATTTTTTAAATTAATTTTTTACCACTAAAACGCATAAGACTTGTAGTTTTCAAAAACGATTTCATTTTTGATAAGACGCTGAATAAAAGGAGTTTAATCGCCGGCAAACGAAAACCCGCAATTTGCCGTAAATCCCGGACTCGGCCCGTATAGTCAAAAGTATACAAAGAAAGTACCCAGGGAGTAAACTCACTTCCCGAACGATTCTTTAAATTATTTTTTCACCACTAAAACGCATGAGACTTGTAGTTTTTAAAAATGATTTCATTCTTGATGAGACGCTGAATAAAAGGAGTTTAATCGCCGGCAAACGAAATCCCGCGATTTTCCGTATATCACGGCCTCGGCCCGTACAGTGAAAAATATACAAAGAAAGTACCCAGGGAGTTAAGTCATTTGCCGAACGATTTTTTGAATTATTTCTTCACCACTAAAACGCATGAGACTTGTAGTTTCCAAAAATGATTTCATTTTTGATGAGACGCACAATAAAATGAGTTTAATCGCCGGCAAACGAAAACCCGCGATTTGCCGTAAATCCCGGGCTTGACCCGTATAGTGAAATGTATTCAAAGAAAGTAAACTGGGAGTAAACTCACTTCCCGAACGATTCTTTAAATTATTTTTTCACCACTAAAACGCATGAGACTTGTAGTTTTTAAAAATGATTTCATTCTTGATGAGACGCTGAATAAAAGGAGTTTAATCGCCGGCAAACGAAATCCCGCGATTTTCCGTATATCACGGCCTCGGCCCGTACAGTGAAAAATATACAAAGAAAGTACCCAGGGAGTTAAGTCATTTGCCGAACGATTTTTTGAATTATTTCTTCACCACTAAAACGCATGAGACTTGTAGTTTCCAAAAATGATTTCATTTTTGATGAGATGCACAATAAAAGGAGTTTAATCGCCGGCAAACGAAAACCCGCGATTTGCCGTAAATCCCGGGCTTGACCCGTATAGTGAAATGTATTCAAAGAAAGTAAACTGGGAGTAAACTCATTTCCCGATCGATTTTTTAAATTATTTTTTACCACTAAAACGCATAAGACTTGTAGTTTTCAAAAATGATTTCAATTTTGATGAGACGCTGAATAAAAGGAGTTTAATCTCCGGCAAACGAAAACCCGCGATTTCCCGTAAATCCCGGACCCGGCCCGTATAGTCAAAAGTATACAGAGAATGTACGCAGGGAGTAAACTCATTTCCCGAACGATTCTTTAAATTATATTTTCACCACTAAAACGCACGAGACTTGTAGTTTTCAAAAATGATTTCATTTTTGATGAGACGCTGAATAAAAGAAGTTTAATCGCCGGCAAACGAAAACCCGCGATTTCCCGTAAATCCCGGGCTTGGCCCGTATAGTCGAATGTATACAAAGAAAGTACCCAGGGAGTAAACTCATTTCCCGAACGATTTTTTAAATTATTTTTCACCACTAAGACGCATGAGACTTGTAGTTTTCAAAAATGATTTCGTTATTGATGAGACGCTGAATAAAGGGAGTTTAATCGCCGGCAAACGAAAACCCGCGATTTCCCGTAAATCACTGGCTTAGCCGTATAGTCGAATGTATACAAAAAAAATACCCAGGGAGTACACTCATTACCCGAACGATTTTTTAAATTATTTCTTCACCACTAAAACGCATGAGACTTGTAGTTTTCAAAATTGATTTCATTTTTGATGAGACGCTGAATAAAAGAAGTTTAATCGGCGGCAAACGAAAGCCCGAGATTTCCCGTAAATCCCGGGCTTGGCCCGCATAGTCGAATGTATACAAAGAAAGTACCCAGGGAGTAAACTCATTTCCCGAACGATTTTTTAAATTATTTTTTCACCAGTAAGACGCATGAGACTTGTAGTTTTCAGAAATGATTTCATTTTTGATGAGACGCTGAATAAAAGGAGTTTAATCGCCGGCTAACGAAAAACCGCGATTTTCCGTATATCACGGACTCGGCCCGTACAGTGAAAAGTATACAAAGAAAGTACCCAGGGAGTAAACTCATTTCCCAAACGATTCTTTAAATTATTTTTTCACCACTAAAACGCATGAGACTTGTAGTTCTCAAAAATGATTTCATTTTTGATGAGACGCTGAATAAAAGAAGTTTAATCGCCGGCAAACGAAAACCCGCGATTTCCCGTATATCCTGGAATCGGCCCGTATAGTCGAATGTATACAAAGAAAGTAAACTGGGAGTAAACTCATTTTCCGAACGATTTTTTAAATTAATTTTTTACCACTAAAACGCATAAGACTTGTAGTTTTCAAAAACGATTTCATTTTTGATGAGACGCTGAATAAAAGGAGTTTAATCGCCGGCAAACGAAAACCCGCGATTTCCCGTAAATCCCGGACCCGGCCCGTATAGTCAAAAGTATACAGAGAATGTACGCAGGGAGTAAACTCATTTCCCGAACGATTCTTTAAATTATATTTTCACCACTAAAACGCATGAGACTTGTAGTTTTCAAAAATGATTTCATTTTTGATGAGACGCTGAATAAAAGAAGTTTAATCGCCGGCAAACGAAAACCCGCGATTTCCCGTAAATCCCGGGCTTGGCCCGTATAGTCGAATGTATACAAAGAAAGTACCCAGGGAGTAAACTCATTTCCCGAACGATTTTTTAAATTATTTTTCACCACTAAGACGCATGAGACTTGTAGTTTTCAAAAATGATTTCGTTATTGATGAGACGCTGAATAAAGGGAGTTTAATCGCCGGCAAACGAAAACCCGCGATTTCCCGTAAATCCCTGGCTTAGCCGTATAGTCGAATGTATACAAAAAAAATACCCAGGGAGTACACTCATTACCCGAACGATTTTTTAAATTATTTCTTCACCACTAAAACGCATGAGACTTGTAGTTTTCAAAATTGATTTCATTTTTGATGAGACGCTGAATAAAAGAAGTTTAATCGGCGGCAAACGAAAGCCCGAGATTTCCCGTAAATCCCGGGCTTGGCCCGCATAGTCGAATGTATACAAAGAAAGTACCCAGGGAGTAAACTCATTTCCCGAACGATTTTTTAAATTATTTTTTCACCAGTAAGACGCATGAGACTTGTAGTTTTCAGAAATGATTTCATTTTTGATGAGACGCTGAATAAAAGGAGTTTAATCGCCGGCTAACGAAAAACCGCGATTTTCCGTATATCACGGACTCGGCCCGTACAGTGAAAAGTATACAAAGAAAGTACCCAGGGAGTAAACTCATTTCCCAAACGATTCTTTAAATTATTTTTTCACCACTAAAACGCATGAGACTTGTAGTTCTCAAAAATGATTTCATTTTTGATGAGACGCTGAATAAAAGAAGTTTAATCGCCGGCAAACGAAAACCCGCGATTTCCCGTATATCCTGGAATCGGCCCGTATAGTCGAATGTATACAAAGAAAGTAAACTGGGAGTAAACTCATTTTCCGAACGATTTTTTAAATTAATTTTTTACCACTAAAACGCATAAGACTTGTAGTTTTCAAAAACGATTTCATTTTTGATGAGACGCTGAATAAAAGGAGTTTAATCGCCGGCAAACGAAAACCCGCAATTTCCCGTAAATCCCGGACTCGGCCCGTATAGTCAAAAGTATACAAAGAAAGTACCCAGGGAGTAAACTCACTTCCCGAACGATTCTTTAAATTATTTTTTCACCACTAAAACGCATGAGACTTGTAGTTTTTAAAAATGATTTCATTCTTGATGAGACGCTGAATAAAAGGAGTTTAATCGCCGGCAAACGAAATCCCGCGATTTTCCGTATATCACGGCCTCGGCCCGTACAGTGAAAAGTATACAAAGAAAGTACCCAGGGAGTAAACTCATTTGCCGAACGATTTTTTGAATTATTTCTTCACCACTAAAACGCATGAGACTTGTAGTTTCCAAAAATGATTTCATTTTTGATGAGACGCACAATAAAAGGAGTTTAATCGCCGGCAAACGAAAACCCGCGATTTGCCGTAAATCCCGGGCTTGACCCGTATAGTGAAATGTATTCAAAGAAAGTAAACTGGGAGTAAACTCATTTCCCGATCGATTTTTTAAATTAATTTTTTACCACTAAAACGCATAAGACTTGTAGTTTTCAAAAATGATTTCATTTTTGATGAGACGCTGAATAAAAGGAGTTTAATCTCCGGCAAACGAAAACCCGCGATTTCCCGTAAATCCCGGACCCGGCCCGTATAGTCAAAAGTATACAGAAAATGTACGCAGGGAGTAAGCTCATTTCCCGAACGATTCTTTAAATTATATTTTCCCCACTAAAACGCATGAGACTTGTACTTTTCAAAAATGATTTCATTTTTGATGAGACGCTGAATAAAAGAAGTTTAATCGCCGGCAAACGAAAACCCGCGATTTCCCGTAAATCCCGGGCTTGGCCCGTATAGTCGAATGTATACAAAGAAAGTACCCAGGGAGTAAACTCATTTCCCGAACGATTTTTTAAATTATTTTTTCACCACTAAGACGCATGAGACTTGTAGTTTTCAAAAATGATTTCGTTATTGATGAGACGCTGAATAAAGGGAGTTTAATCGCCGGCAAACGAAAACCCGCGATTTCCCGTAAATCCCTGGCTTGGCCGTATAGTCGAATGTATACAAAAAAAATACCCAGGGAGTACACTCATTACCTGAACGATTTTTTAAATTATTTCTTCACCACTAAAACGCATGAGACTTGTAGTTTTCAAAATTGATTTCATTTTTGATGAGACGCTGAATAAAAGAAGTTTAATCGGCGGCAAACGAAAGCCCGAGATTTCCCGTAAATCCCGGGCTTGGCCCGCATAGTCGAATGTATACAAAGAAAGTACCCAGGGAGTAAACTCATTTCCCGAACGATTTTTTAAATTATTTTTTCACCAGTAAGACGCATGAGACTTGTAGTTTTCAGAAATGATTTCATTTTTGATGAGACGCTGAATAAAAGGAGTTTAATCGCCGGCTAACGAAAAACCGCGATTTTCCGTATATCACGGACTCGGCCCGTACAGTGAAAAGTATACAAAGAAAGTACCCAGGGAGTAAACTCATTTCCCAAACGAGTCTTTAAATTGTTTTTTCACCACTAAAACGCATGAGACTTGTAGTTTTCAAAAATGATTTCATTTTTGATGAGACGCTGAATAAAAGAGGTTTAATCGCCGGCAAACGAAAACCCGCGAATTCCCGTATATCCTGGAATCGGCCCGTATAGTCGAATGTATACAAAGAAAGTAAACTGGGAGTAAACTCATTTTCCGAACGATTTTTTAAATTAATTTTTTACCACTAAAACGCATAAGACTTGTAGTTTTCAAAAACGATTTCATTTTTGATAAGACGCTGAATAAAAGGAGTTTAATCGCCGGCAAACGAAAACCCGCAATTTGCCGTAAATCCCGGACTCGGCCCGTATAGTCAAAAGTATACAAAGAAAGTACCCAGGGAGTAAACTCACTTCCCGAACGATTCTTTAAATTATTTTTTCACCACTAAAACGCATGAGACTTGTAGTTTTTAAAAATGATTTCATTCTTGATGAGACGCTGAATAAAAGGAGTTTAATCGGCGGCAAACGAAATCCCGCGATTTTCCGTATATCACGGCCTCGGCCCGTACAGTGAAAAATATACAAAGAAAGTACCCAGGGAGTTAAGTCATTTGCCGAACGATTTTTTGAATTATTTCTTCACCACTAAAACGCATGAGACTTGTAGTTTCCAAAAATGATTTCATTTTTGATGAGACGCACAATAAAAGGAGTTTAATCGCCGGCAAACGAAAACCCGCGATTTGCCGTAAATCCCGGGCTTGACCCGTATAGTGAAATGTATTCAAAGAAAGTAAACTGGGAGTAAACTCATTTCCCGATCGATTTTTTAAATTATTTTTTACCACTAAAACGCATAAGACTTGTAGTTTTCAAAAATGATTTCATTTTTGATGAGACGCTGAATAAAAGGAGTTTAATCTCCGGCAAACGAAAACCCGCGATTTCCCGTAAATCCCGGACCCGGCCCGTATAGTCAAAACTATACAGAGAATGTACGCAGGGAGTAAACTCATTTCCCGAACGATTCTTTAAATTATATTTTCACCACTAAAACGCATGAGACTTGTACTTTTCAAAAATGATTTCATTTTTGATGAGACGCTGAATAAAAGAAGTTTAATCGCCGGCAAACGAAAACCCGCGATTTCCCGTAAATCCCGGGCTTGGCCCGTATAGTCGAATGTATACAAAGAAAGTACCCAGGGAGTAAACTCATTTCCCGAACGATTTTTTAAATTATTTTTCACCACTAAGACGCATGAGACTTGTAGTTTTCAAAAATGATTTCGTTATTGATGAGACGCTGAATAAAGGGAGTTTAATCGCCGGCAAACGAAAACCCGCGATTTCCCGTAAATCCCTGGCTTAGCCGTATAGTCGAATTTATAAAAAAAAATACCCAGGGAGTACACTCATTACCCGAACGATTTTTTAAATTATTTCTTCACCACTAAAACGCATGAGACTTGTAGTTTTCAAAATTGATTTCATTTTTGATGAGACGCTGAATAAAAGAAGTTTAATCGGCGGCAAACGAAAGCCCGAGATTTCCCGTAAATCCCGGGCTTGGCCCGCATAGTCGAATGTATACAAAGAAAGTACCCAGGGAGTAAACTCATTTCCCGAACGATTTTTTAAATTATTTTTTCACCAGTAAGACGCATGAGACTTGTAGTTTTCAGAAATGATTTCATTTTTGATGAGACGCTGAATAAAAGGAGTTTAATCGCCGGCTAACGAAAAACCGCGATTTTCCGTATATCACGGACTCGGCCCGTACAGTGAAAAGTATACAAAGAAAGTACCCAGGGAGTAAACTCATTTCCCAAACGATTCTTTAAATTATTTTTTCACCACTAAAACGCATGAGACTTGTAGTTCTCAAAAATGATTTCATTTTTGATGAGACGCTGAATAAAAGAAGTTTAATCGCCGGCAAACGAAAACCCGCGATTTCCCGTATATCCTGGAATCGGCCCGTATAGTCGAATGTATACAAAGAAAGTAAACTGGGAGTAAACTCATTTTCCGAACGATTTTTTAAATTAATTTTTTACCACTAAAACGCAATAAGACTTGTAGTTTTCAAAAACGATTTCATTTTTGATGAGACGCTGAATAAAAGGAGTTTAACGCCGGCAAACGAAAACCCGCAATTTCCCGTAAATCCCGGACTCGGCCCGTATAGTCAAAAGTATACAAAGAAAGTACCCAGGGAGTAAACTCACTTCCCGAACGATTCTTTAAATTATTTTTTCACCACTAAAACGCATGAGACTTGTAGTTTTTAAAAATGATTTCATTCTTGATGAGACGCTGAATAAAAGGAGTTTAATCGCCGGCAAACGAAATCCCGCGATTTTCCGTATATCACGGCCTCGGCCCGTACAGTGAAAAGTATACAAAGAAAGTACCCAGGGAGTAAACTCATTTGCCGAACGATTTTTTGAATTATTTCTTCACCACTAAAACGCATGAGACTTGTAGTTTCCAAAAATGATTTCATTTTTGATGAGACGCACAATAAAAGGAGTTTAATCGCCGGCAAACGAAAACCCGCGATTTACCGTAAATCCCCGGCTTGACCCGTATAGTGAAATGTATTCAAAGAAAGTAAACTGGGAGTAAACTCATTTCCCGATCGATTTTTTAAATTAATTTTTTACCACTAAAACGCATAAGACTTGTAGTTTTCAAAAATGATTTCATTTTTGATGAGACGCTGAATAAAAGGAGTTTAATCTCCGGCAAACGAAAACCCGCGATTTCCCGTAAATCCCGGCCCCGGCCCGTATAGTCAAAAGTATACAGAAAATGTACGCAGGGAGTAAACTCATTTCCCGAACGATTCTTTAAATTATATTTTCACCACTAAAACGCATGAGACTTGTACTTTTCAAAAATGATTTCATTTTTGATGAGACGCTGAATAAAAGAAGTTTAATCGCCGGCAAACGAAAACCCGCGATTTGCCGTAAATCCCGGGCTTGACCCGTATAGTGAAATGTATTCAAAGAAAGTAAACTGGGAGTAAACTCATTTCCCGATCGATTTTTTAAATTATTTTTTACCACTAAAACGCATAAGACTTGTAGTTTTCAAAAATGATTTCATTTTTGATGAGACGCTGAATAAAAGGAGTTTAATCTCCGGCAAACGAAAACCCGCGATTTCCCGTAAATCCCGGACCCGGCCCGTATAGTCAAAACTATACAGAGAATGTACGCAGGGAGTAAACTCATTTCCCGAACGATTCTTTAAATTATATTTTCACCACTAAAACGCATGAGACTTGTACTTTTCAAAAATGATTTCATTTTTGATGAGACGCTGAATAAAAGGAGTTTAATCGCCGGCTAACGAAAAACCGCGATTTTCCGTATATCACGGACTCGGCCCGTACAGTGAAAAGTATACAAAGAAAGTACCCAGGGAGTAAACTCATTTCCCAAACGATTCTTTAAATTATTTTTTCACCACTAAAACGCATGAGACTTGTAGTTCACAAAAATGATTTCATTTTTGATGAGACGCTGAATAAAAGAAGTTTAATCGCCGGCAAACGAAAACCCGCGATTTCCCGTATATCCTGGAATCGGCCCGTATAGTCGAATGTATACAAAGAAAGTAAACTGGGAGTAAACTCATTTTCCGAACGATTTTTTAAATTAATTTTTTACCACTAAAACGCAATAAGACTTGTAGTTTTCAAAAACGATTTCATTTTTGATGAGACGCTGAATAAAAGGAGTTTAATCGCCGGCAAACGAAAACCCGCAATTTCCCGTAAATCCCGGACTCGGCCCGTATAGTCAAAAGTATACAAAGAAAGTACCCAGGGAGTAAACTCACTTCCCGAACGATTCTTTAAATTATTTTTTCACCACTAAAACGCATGAGACTTGTAGTTCTTAAAAATGATTTCATTCTTGATGAGACGCTGAATAAAAGGAGTTTAATCGCCGGCAAACGAAATCCCGCGATTTTCCGTATATCACGGCCTCGGCCCGTACAGTGAAAGGTATACAAAGAAAGTACCCGGGGAGTAAACTCATTTGCCGAACGATTTTTTGAATTATTTCTTCACCACTAAAACGCATGAGACTTGTAGTTTCCAAAAATGATTTCATTTTTGATGAGACGCACAATAAAAGGAGTTTAATCGCCGGCAAACGAAAACCCGCGATTTACCGTAAATCCCGGGCTTGACCCGTATAGTGAAATGTATTCAAAGAAAGTAAACTGGGAGTAAACTCATTTCCCGATCGATTTTTTAAATTAATTTTTTACCACTAAAACGCATAAGACTTGTAGTTTTCAAAAATGATTTCATTTTTGATGAGACGCTGAATAAAAGGAGTTTAATCTCCGGCAAACGAAAACCCGCGATTTCCCGTAAATCCCGGACCCGGCCCGTATAGTCAAAAGTATACAGAAAATGTACGCAGGGAGTAAACTCATTTCCCGAATGATTCTTTAAATTATATTTTCACCACTAAAACGCATGAGACTTGTACTTTTCAAAAATGATTTCATTTTTGATGAGACGCTGAATAAAAGAAGTTTAATCGCCGGCAAACGAAAACCCGCGATTTCCTGTAAATCCCGGGCTTGGCCCGTATAGTCGAATGTATACAAAGAAAGTACCCAGGGAGTAAACTCATTTCCCGAACGATTTTTTAAATTATTTTTTCACCACTAAGACGCATGAGACTTGTAGTTTTTAAAAATGATTTCGTTATTGATGAGACGCTGAATAAAGGGAGTTTAATCGCCGGCAAACGAAAACCCGCGATTTCCCGTAAATCCCTGGCTTGGCCGTATAGTCGAATGTATACAAAAAAAATACCCAGGGAGTACACTCATTACCCGAACGATTTTTTAAATTATTTCTTCACCACTAAAACGCATGAGACTTGTAGTTTTCAAAATTGATTTCATTTTTGATGAGACGCTGAATAAAAGAAGTTTAATCGGCGGCAAACGAAAACCCGAGATTTCCCGTAAATCCCGGGCTTGGCCCGCATAGTCGAATGTATACAAAGAAAGTACCCAGGGAGTAAACTCATTTCCCGAACGATTTTTTAAATTATTTTTTCACCACTAAGACGCATGAGACTTGTAGTTTTCAAAAATGATTTCATTTTTTATGAGACGCTGAATAAAAGGAGTCTAATCGCCGGCAAACGAAAACCCTCGATTTTCCATAAATCCCGGACTCGGCCCGTATAGTCAAAAGTATACAAAGAAAGTACCCAGGGAGTAAACTCATTTCCCGACGATTTTTTAAATTATTTTTCACCACTGGAACGCATGAGACTTGTAGTTTTCAAAAATGATTTCGTTATTGATGAGACGCTAAATAAAAGGAGTTTAATCGCCGGCAAACGAAAACCCGCGATTTCCCGTAAATCCCGGCCTTGACCCGTATAGTCGAATGTATACAAAGAAAGTAAACTGGGAGTAAACTCATTTCCCGAACGATTTTTTAAATTATTTTTTCACTACTAAAATGCATGAGACTTGTAGTTTTCAAAAATGATTTCGTTTTTGATGAGACGCTGAATAAAAGGAGTTTAATCGCCGGCAAACAAAAACCCGCGATTTGCCGTAAATCCCGGGCTTTACCCGTATAGTCAAATGTATACAAAGAAAGTAAACTGGGAGTAAACTCATTTCTTGAACGATTTTTTAAATTATTATTTCACCACTAAAACGCATGAGACTTGTAGTTTTCAAAAATGATTTCATTTTTGATGAGACGCTGAATAAAAGGAGTTTAATCGCCGGCAAACAAAAACCCGCGATTTGCCGTAAATCCCGGGCTTGACCCGTATAGTCAAATGTATACAAAGAAAGTAAACTGGGAGTAAACTCATTTCTTGAACGATTTTTTAAATTATTTTTTCACCACTAAAACGCATGAGACTTGTAGTTTTCAAAAATGATTTCATTTTTGATGAGACGCTGATTAAAAGGAGTTTAATCTCCGGCAAACGAAAACCCGTGATTTCCCGTAAATCCTGGACCCGGCCGGTATAGTCAAAAGTATACAAAGAACGTACGCAGGGAGTAAACTCATTTCCCGAACGATTCTTTAAATTATATTTTCACCACTAAAACGCATGAGACTTGTACTTTTCAAAAATGATTTCATTTTTTATGAGACGCTGAATAAAAGGAGTTTAATCGCCGGCAAACGAAAACCCGCGATTTCCCGTAAATCCCGGACTCGGCCCGTATAGTCAAAAGTATACAAAGAAAGTACCCAGGGAGTAAACTCATTTCCCAAACGATTCTTTAAATTATTTTTTCACCACTAAAACGCATGAGACTTGTAGTTCTCAAAAATGATTTCATTTTTGATGAGACGCTGAATAAAAGAAGTTTAATCGCCGGCAAACGAAAACCCGCGATTTCCCGTATATCCTGGAATCGGCCCGTATAGTCGAATGTATACAAAGAAAGTAAACTGGGAGTAAACTCATTTTCCGAACGATTTTTTAAATTAATTTTTTACCACTAAAACACATAAGACTTGTAGTTTTCAAAAACGATTTCATTTTTGATGAGACGCTGAATAAAAGGAGTTTAATCGCCGGCAAACGAAAACCCGCAATTTCCCGTAAATCCCGGACTCGGCCCGTATAGTCAAAAGTATACAAAGAAAGTACCCAGGGAGTAAACTCACTTCCCGAACGATTCTTTAAATTATTTTTTCACCACTAAAACGCATGAGACTTGTAGTTTTTAAAAATGATTTCATTTTTTATGAGACGCTGAATAAAAGGAGTCTAATCGCCGGCAAACGAAAACCCTCGATTTTCCATAAATCCCGGACTCGGCCCGTATAGTCAAAAGTATACAAAGAAAGTACCCAGGGAGTAAACTCATTTCCCGACGATTTTTTAAATTATTTTTCACCACTGGAACGCATGAGACTTGTAGTTTTCAAAAATGATTTCGTTATTGATGAGACGCTAAATAAAAGGAGTTTAATCGCCGGCAAACGAAAACCCGCGATTTCCCGTAAATCCCGGCCTTGACCCGTATAGTCGAATGTATACAAAGAAAGTAAACTGGGAGTAAACTCATTTCCCGAACGATTTTTTAAATTATTTTTTCACTACTAAAATGCATGAGACTTGTAGTTTTCAAAAATGATTTCGTTTTTGATGAGACGCTGAATAAAAGGAGTTTAATCGCCGGCAAACAAAAACCCGCGATTTGCCGTAAATCCCGGGCTTTACCCGTATAGTCAAATGTATACAAAGAAAGTAAACTGGGAGTAAACTCATTTCTTGAACGATTTTTTAAATTATTATTTCACCACTAAAACGCATGAGACTTGTAGTTTTCAAAAATGATTTCATTTTTGATGAGACGCTGAATAAAAGGAGTTTAATCGCCGGCAAACAAAAACCCGCGATTTGCCGTAAATCCCGGGCTTGACCCGTATAGTCAAATGTATACAAAGAAAGTAAACTGGGAGTAAACTCATTTCTTGAACGATTTTTTAAATTATTTTTTCACCACTAAAACGCATGAGACTTGTAGTTTTCAAAAATGATTTCATTTTTGATGAGACGCTGAATAAAAGGAGTTTAATCTCCGGCAAACGAAAACCCGTGAATTCCCGTAAATCCTGGACCCGGCCGGTATAGTCAAAAGTATACAAAGAACGTACGCAGGGAGTAAACTCATTTCCCGAACGATTCTTTAAATTATATTTTCACCACTAAAACGCATGAGACTTGTACTTTTCAAAAATGATTTCATTTTTTATGAGACGCTGAATAAAAGGAGTTTAATCGCCGGCAAACGAAAACCCGCGATTTCCCGTAAATCCCGGACTCGGCCCGTATAGTCAAAAGTATACAAAGAAAGTACCCAGGGAGTAAACTCATTTCCCAAACGATTCTTTAAATTATTTTTTCACCACTAAAACGCATGAGACTTGTAGTTCTCAAAAATGATTTCATTTTTGATGAGACGCTGAATAAAAGAAGTTTAATCGCCGGCAAACGAAAACCCGCGATTTCCCGTATATCCTGGAATCGGCCCGTATAGTCGAATGTATAAAAAGAAAGTAAACTGGGAGTAAACTCATTTTCCGAACGATTTTTTAAATTAATTTTTTACCACTAAAACACATAAGACTTGTAGTTTTCAAAAACGATTTCATTTTTGATGAGACGCTGAATAAAAGGAGTTTAATCGCCGGCAAACGAAAACCCGCAATTTCCCGTAAATCCCGGACTCGGCCCGTATAGTCAAAAGTATACAAAGAAAGTACCCAGGGAGTAAACTCACTTCCCGAACGATTCTTTAAATTATTTTTTCACCACTAAAACGCATGAGACTTGTAGTTTTTAAAAATGATTTCATTTTTTATGAGACGCTGAATAAAAGGAGTTTAATCGCCGGCAAACGAAAACCCGCGATTTCCCGTAAATCCCGGACTCGGCCCGTATAGTCAAAAGTATACAAAGAAAGTACCCAGGGAGTAAACTCATTTCCCAAACGATTCTTTAAATTATTTTTTCACCACTAAAACGCATGAGACTTGTAGTTCTCAAAAATGATTTCATTTTTGATGAGACGCTGAATAAAAGAAGTTTAATCGCCGGCAAACGAAAACCCGCGATTTCCCGTATATCCTGGAATCGGCCCGTATAGTCGAATGTATACAAAGAAAGTAAACTGGGAGTAAACTCATTTTCCGAACGATTTTTTAAATTAATTTTTTACCACTAAAACACATAAGACTTTTAGTTTTCAAAAACGATTTCATTTTTGATGAGACGCTGAATAAAAGGAGTTTAATCGCCGGCAAACGAAAACCCGCAATTTCCCGTAAATCCCGGACTCGGCCCGTATAGTCAAAAGTATACAAAGAAAGTACCCAGGGAGTAAACTCACTTCCCGAACGATTCTTTAAATTATTTTTTCACCACTAAAACGCATGAGACTTGTAGTTTTTAAAAATGATTTCATTCTTGATGAGACGCTGAATAAAAGGAGTTTAATCGCCGGCAAACGAAATCCCGCGATTTTCCGTATATCACGGCCTCGGCCCGTACAGTGAAAAGTATACAAAGAAAGTACCCAGGGAGTAAACTCATTTGCCGAACGATTTTTTGAATTATTTCTTCACCACTAAAACGCATGAGACTTGTAGTTTCCAAAAATGATTTCATTTTTGATGAGACGCACAATAAAAGGAGTTTAATCGCCGGCAAACGAAAACCCGCGATTTGCCGTAAATCCCGGGCTTGACCCGTATAGTGAAATGTATTCAAAGAAAGTAAACTGGGAGTAAACTCATTTCCCGATCGATTTTTTAAATTAATTTTTTACCACTAAAACGCATAAGACTTGTAGTTTTCAAAAATGATTTCATTTTTGATGAGACGCTGAATAAAAGGAGTTTAATCTCCGGCAAACGAAAACCCGCGATTTCCCGTAAATCCCGGACCCGGCCCGTATAGTCAAAAGTATACAGAAAATGTACGCAGGGAGTAAGCTCATTTTCCGAACGATTCTTTAAATTATATTTTCACCACTAAAACGCATGAGACTTGTACTTTTCAAAAATGATTTCATTTTTGATGAGACGCTGAATAAAAGAAGTTTAATCGCCGGCAAACGAAAACCCGCGATTTCCCGTAAATCCCGGGCTTGGCCCGTATAGTCGAATGTATACAAAGAAAGTACCCAGGGAGTAAACTCATTTCCCGAACGATTTTTTAAATTATTTTTTCACCACTAAGACGCATGAGACTTGTAGTTTTCAAAAATGATTTCGTTATTGATGAGACGCTGAATAAAGGGAGTTTAATCGCCGGCAAACGAAAACCCGCGATTTCCCGTAAATCCCTGGCTTGGCCGTATAGTCGAATGTATACAAAAAAAATACCCAGGGAGTACACTCATTACCTGAACGATTTTTTAAATTATTTCTTCACCACTAAAACGCATGAGACTTGTAGTTTTCAAAATTGATTTCATTTTTGATGAGACGCTGAATAAAAGAAGTTTAATCGGCGGCAAACGAAAGCCCGAGATTTCCCGTAAATCCCGGGCTTGGCCCGCATAGTCGAATGTATACAAAGAAAGTACCCAGGGAGTAAACTCATTTCCCAAACGATTCTTTAAATTGTTTTTTCACCACTAAAACGCATGAGACTTGTAGTTTTCAAAAATGATTTCATTTTTGATGAGACGCTGAATAAAAGAGGTTTAATCGCCGGCAAACGAAAACCCGCGAATTCCCGTATATCCTGGAATCGGCCCGTATAGTCGAATGTATACAAAGAAAGTAAACTGGGAGTAAACTCATTTTCCGAACGATTTTTTAAATTAATTTTTTACCACTAAAACGCATAAGACTTGTAGTTTTCAAAAACGATTTCATTTTTGATAAGACGCTGAATAAAAGGAGTTTAATCGCCGGCAAACGAAAACCCGCAATTTGCCGTAAATCCCGGACTCGGCCCGTATAGTCAAAAGTATACAAAGAAAGTACCCAGGGAGTAAACTCACTTCCCGAACGATTCTTTAAATTATTTTTTCACCACTAAAACGCATGAGACTTGTAGTTTTTAAAAATGATTTCATTCTTGATGAGACGCTGAATAAAAGGAGTTTAATCGCCGGCAAACGAAATCCCGCGATTTTCCGTATATCACGGCCTCGGCCCGTACGGTGAAAAAATACAAAGAAAGTACCCAGGGAGTTAAGTCATTTGCCGAACGATTTTTTGAATTATTTCTTCACCACTAAAACGCATGAGACTTGTAGTTTCCAAAAATGATTTCATTTTTGATGAGACGCACAATAAAAGGAGTTTAAGCGACGGCAAACGAAAACCCGCGATTTGCCGTAAATCCCGGGCTTGACCCGTATAGTGAAATGTATTCAAAGAAAGTAAACTGGGAGTAAACTCATTTTCCGATCGATTTTTTAAATTATTTTTTACCACTAAAACGCATAAGACTTGTAGTTTTCAAAAATTATTTCATTTTTGATGAGACGCTGAATAAAAGGAGTTTAATCTCCGGCAAACGAAAACCCGCGATTTCCCGTAAATCCCGGACCCGGCCCGTATAGTCAAAACTATACAGAGAATGTAAGCAGGGAGTAAACTCATTTCCCGAACGATTCTTTAAATTATATTTTCACCACTAAAACGCATGAGACTTGTACTTTTCAAAAATGATTTCATTTTTGATGAGACGCTGAATAAAAGAAGTTTAATCGCCGGCAAACGAAAACCCGCGATTTCCCGTAAATCCCGGGCTTGGCCCGTATAGTCGAATGTATACAAAGAAAGTACCCAGGGAGTAAACTCATTTCCCGAACGATTTTTTAAATTATTTTTCACCACTAAGACGCATGAGACTTGTAGTTTTCAAAAATGATTTCGTTATTGATGAGACGCTGAATAAAGGGAGTTTAATCGCCGGCAAACGAAAACCCGCGATTTCCCGTAAATCCCTGGCTTAGCCGTATAGTCGAATTTATAAAAAAAAATACCCAGGGAGTACACTCATTACCCGAACGATTTTTTAAATTATTTCTTCACCACTAAAACGCATGAGACTTGTAGTTTTCAAAATTGATTTCATTTTTGATGAGACGCTGAATAAAAGAAGTTTAATCGGCGGCAAACGAAAGCCCGAGATTTCCCGTAAATCCCGGGCTTGGCCCGCATAGTCGAATGTATACAAAGAAAGTACCCAGGGAGTAAACTCATTTCCCGAACGATTTTTTAAATTATTTTTTCACCAGTAAGACGCATGAGACTTGTAGTTTTCAGAAATGATTTCATTTTTGATGAGACGCTGAATAAAAGGAGTTTAATCGCCGGCTAACGAAAAACCGCGATTTTCCGTATATCACGGACTCGGCCCGTACAGTGAAAAGTATACAAAGAAAGTACCCAGGGAGTAAACTCATTTCCCAAACGATTCTTTAAATTATTTTTTCACCACTAAAACGCATGAGACTTGTAGTTCTCAAAAATGATTTCATTTTTGATGAGAAAACCCGCGATTTCCCGTAAATCCCGGACCCGGCCCGTATAGTCAAAAGTATACAGAAAATGTACGCAGGGAGTAAACTCATTTCCCGAACGATTCTTTAAATTATATTTTCACCACTAAAACGCATGAGACTTGTACTTTTCAAAAATGATTTCATTTTTGATGAGACGCTGAATAAAAGAAGTTTAATCGCCGGCAAACGAAAACCCGCGATTTGCCGTAAATCCCGGGCTTGACCCGTATAGTGAAATGTATTCAAAGAAAGTAAACTGGGAGTAAACTCATTTCCCGATCGATTTTTTAAATTATTTTTTACCACTAAAACGCATAAGACTTGTAGTTTTCAAAAATGATTTCATTTTTGATGAGACGCTGAATAAAAGGAGTTTAATCTCCGGCAAACGAAAACCCGCGATTTCCCGTAAATCCCGGACCCGGCCCGTATAGTCAAAACTATACAGAGAATGTACGCAGGGAGTAAACTCATTTCCCGAACGATTCTTTAAATTATATTTTCACCACTAAAACGCATGAGACTTGTACTTTTCAAAAATGATTTCATTTTTGATGAGACGCTGAATAAAAGGAGTTTAATCGCCGGCTAACGAAAAACCGCGATTTTCCGTATATCACGGAGTCGGCCCGTACAGTGAAAAGTATACAAAGAAAGTACCCAGGGAGTAAACTCATTTCCCAAACGATTCTTTAAATTATTTTTTCACCACTAAAACGCATGAGACTTGTAGTTCTCAAAAATGATTTCATTTTTGATGAGACGCTGAATAAAAGAAGTTTAATCGACGGCAAACGAAAACCCGCGATTTCCCGTATATCCTGGAATCGGCCCGTATAGTCGAATGTATACAAAGAAAGTAAACTGGGAGTAAACTCATTTTCCGAACGATTTTTTAAATTAATTTTTTACCACTAAAACGCAATAAGACTTGTAGTTTTCAAAAACGATTTCATTTTTGATGAGACGCTGAATAAAAGGAGTTTAATCGCCGGCAAACGAAAACCCGCAATTTCCCGTAAATCCCGGACTCGGCCCGTATAGTCAAAAGTATACAAAGAAAGTACCCAGGGAGTAAACTCACTTCCCGAACAATTCTTTAAATTATTTTTTCACCACTAAAACGCATGAGACTTGTAGTTTTTAAAAATGATTTCATTCTTGATGAGACGCTGAATAAAAGGAGTTTAATCGCCGGCAAACGAAATCCCGCGATTTTCCGTATATCACGGCCTCGGCCCGTACAGTGAAAAGTATACAAAGAAAGTACCCAGGGAGTAAACTCATTTGCCGAACGATTTTTTGAATTATTTCTTCACCACTAAAACGCATGAGACTTGTAGTTTCCAAAAATGATTTCATTTTTGATGAGACGCACAATAAAAGGAGTTTAATCGCCGGCAAACGAAAACCCGCGATTTACCGTAAATCCCGGGCTTGACCCGTATAGTGAAATGTATTCAAAGAAAGTAAACTGGGAGTAAACTCATTTCCCGATCGATTTTTTAAATTAATTTTTTACCACTAAAACGCATAAGACTTGTAGTTTTCAAAAATGATTTCATTTTTGATGAGACGCTGAATAAAAGGAGTTTAATCTCCGGCAAACGAAAACCCGCGATTTCCCGTAAATCCCGGACCCGGCCCGTATAGTCAAAAGTATACAGAAAATGTACGCAGGGAGTAAACTCATTTCCCGAACGATTCTTTAAATTATATTTTCACCACTAAAACGCATGAGACTTGTACTTTTCAAAAATGATTTCATTTTTGATGAGACGCTGAATAAAAGAAGTTTAATCGCCGGCAAACGAAAACCCGCGATTTCCCGTAAATCCCGGGCTTGGCCCGTATAGTCGAATGTATACAAAGAAAGTACCCAGGGAGTAAACTCATTTCCCGAACGATTTTTTAAATTATTTTTTCACCACTAAGACGCATGAGACTTGTAGTTTTTAAAAATGATTTCGTTATTGATGAGACGCTGAATAAAGGGAGTTTAATCGCCGGCAAACGAAAACCCGCGATTTCCCGTAAATCCCTGGCTTGGCCGTATAGTCGAATGTATACAAAGAAAGTACCCACGGAGTAAACTCATTTCCCGACGATTTTTTAAATTATTTTTCACCACTGGAACGCATGAGACTTGTAGTTTTCAAAAATGATTTCGTTATTGATGAGACGCTAAATAAAAGGAGTTTAATCGCCGGCAAACGAAAACCCGCGATTTCCCGTAAATCCCGGCCTTGACCCGTATAGTCGAATGTATACAAAGAAAGTAAACTGGGAGTAAACTCATTTCCCGAACGATTTTTTAAATTATTTTTTCACTACTAAAATGCATGAGACTTGTAGTTTTCAAAAATGATTTCGTTTTTGATGAGACGCTGAATAAAAGGAGTTTAATCGCCGGCAAACAAAAACCCGCGATTTGCCGTAAATCCCGGGCTTTACCCGTATAGTCAAATGTATACAAAGAAAGTAAACTGGGAGTAAACTCATTTCTTGAACGATTTTTTAAATTATTATTTCACCACTAAAACGCATGAGACTTGTAGTTTTCAAAAATGATTTCATTTTTGATGAGACGCTGAATAAAAGGAGTTTAATCGCCGGCAAACAAAAACCCGCGATTTGCCGTAAATCCCGGGCTTGACCCGTATAGTCAAATGTATACAAAGAAAGTAAACTGGGAGTAAACTCATTTCTTGAACGATTTTTTAAATTATTTTTTCACCACTAAAACGCATGAGACTTGTAGTTTTCAAAAATGATTTCATTTTTGATGAGACGCTGAATAAAAGGAGTTTAATCTCCGGCAAACGAAAACCCGTGATTTCCCGTAAATCCTCGACCGGCCGGTATAGTCAAAAGTATACAAAGAACGTACGCAGGGAGTAAACTCATTTCCCGAACGATTCTTTAAATTATATTTTCACCACTAAAACGCATGAGACTTGTACTTTTCAAAAATGATTTCATTTTTTATGAGACGCTGAATAAAAGGAGTTTAATCGCCGGCAAACGAAAACCCGCGATTTCCCGTAAATCCCGGACTCGGCCCGTATAGTCAAAAGTATACAAAGAAAGTACCCAGGAAGTAAACTCATTTCCCGAACGATTCTTTAAATTATTTCTTCACCACTAAAACGCATGAGACTTGTAGTTTTCAAAAATGATTTCATTTTTGATGACACGCTGAATAAAAGGAGTTTAATCGCCGGCAAACGAAAACCCGCGATTTCCAGTAAATCCCGGGCTTGGCCGTATAGTCGAATGTATAAAAAGAAAATACCCAGGGAGAACACTCATTTCCCGAACGATTTTTGAAATTATTTCTTCACCACTAAAACGCATGAGACTTGTAGTTTTCAAAAACGATTTCATTTTTGATGAGACGTTGAATAAAAGGAGTTTAATCGCCGGCAAACGAAAACCCGCAATTTGCCTTAAATCCCGTGCTTGACCCGTATAGTCAAATGTATACAAAGAAAGTACCCAGGGAGTAAACTCATTTCCCGAACGATTTTTTAAATTATTTTTTCACCACTAAGACGCATGAGACTTGTAGTTTTCAAAAATGATTTCATTTTTTATGAGACGCCGAATAAAAGGAGTTTAATCTCCGGCAAACGAAAACCCTCGATTTTCCGTAAATCCCGGACTCGGCCCGTATAGTCAAAAGTATACAAAGAAAGTACCCAGGGAGTAAACTCATTTCCCGAACGATTTTTTAAATTATTTTTCACCACTGGAACGCATGAGACTTATAGTTTTCAAAAATGATTTCGTTATTGATGAGACGCTAAATAAAAGGAGTTTAATCGCCGGCAAACGAAAACCCGCGATTTCCTGTATATCCCGGAATCGGCCGGTATAGTCAAAAGTATACAAAGAACGTACGCAGGGAGTAAACTCATTTCCCGAACGATTCTTTAAATTATATTTTCACCACTAAAACGCATGAGACTTGTACTTTTCAAAAATGATTTCATTTTTTATGAGACGCTGAATAAAAGGAGTTTAATCGCCGGCAAACGAAAACCCGCGATTTCCCGTAAATCCCGGACTCGGCCCGTATAGTCAAAAGTATACAAAGAAAGTACCCAGGAAGTAAACTCATTTCCCGAACGATTCTTTAAATTATTTCTTCACCACTAAAACGCATGAGACTTGTAGTTTTCAAAAATGATTTCATTTTTGATGACACGCTGAATAAAAGGAGTTTAATCGCCGGCAAACGAAAACCCGCGATTTCCAGTAAATTCCGGGCTTGGCCGTATAGTCGAATGTATAAAAAGAAAATACCCAGGGAGAACACTCATTTCCCGAACGATTTTTTAAATTATTTCTTCACCACTAAAACGCATGAGACTTGTAGTTTTCAAAAACGATTTCATTTTTGATGAGACGTTGAATAAAAGGAGTTTAATGGCCGGCAAACGAAAACCCGCAATTTGCCTTAAATCCCGTGCTTGACCCGTATAGTCAAATGTATACAAAGAAAGTACCCAGGGAGTAAACTCATTTCCCGAACGATTTTTTAAATTATTTTTTCACCACTAAGACGCATGAGACTTGTAGTTTTCAAAAATGATCTCATTTTTTATGAGACGCCGAATAAAAGGAGTTTAATCTCCGGCAAACGAAAACCCTCGATTTTCCGTAAATCCCGGACTCGGCCCGTATAGTCAAAAGTATACAAAGAAAGTACCCAGGGAGTAAACTCATTTCCCGAACGATTTTTTAAATTATTTTTCACCACTGGAACGCATGAGACTTATAGTTTTCAAAAATGATTTCGTTACTGATGAGACGCTAAATAAAAGGAGTTTAATCGCCGGCAAACGAAAACCCGCGATTTCCTGTATATCCCGGAATCGGCCCGTATAGTCGAATGTATACAAAGAAAGTACCCAGGGAGTAAACTCATTTCTTGAACGATTTTTTAAATTATTTTTTCACCACTAAAACGCATGAGACTTGTACTTTTCAAAAATGATTTCATTTTTTATGAGACGCTGAATAAAAGGAGTTTAATCGCCGGGAAACGAAAACCCGCGATTTCCCGTAAATCCCAGACTCGGCCCGTATAGTCAAAAGTATACAAAGAAAGTACCCAGGAAGTAAACTCATTTCCCGAACGATTCTTTAAATTATTTCTTCACCACTAAAACGCATGAGACTTGTAGTTTTCAAAAATGATTTCATTTTTGATGACACGCTGAATAAAAGGAGTTTAATCGCCGGCAAACGTAAACCCGCGATTTGCCGTAAATCCCGGGCTTGACCCGTATAGGTAAATGTATACAAAGAAAGTAAACTGGGAGTAAACTCATTTCCCGAACGATTTTTTAAATTAATTTTTTACCACTAAAACGCATAAGACTTGTAGTTTTCAAAAACGATTTCATTTTTGATGAGACGTTGAATAAAAGGAGTTTAATCGCCGGCAAACGAAAACCCGCAATTTGCCTTAAATCCCGTGCTTGACCCGTATAGTCAAATGTATACAAAAAAAGTAAACTGGGAGTAAACTCATTTCCCGAACGATTTTTAAATTAATTTTTTACCACTAAAACGCATAAGACTTGTAGTTTTCAAAAACGATTTCATTTTTGATGAGACGCTGAATAAAAGGAGTTTAATCGCCGGCAAACGAAAACCCGCAATTTCCCGTAAATCCCGGACTCGGCCCGTATAGTCAAAAGTATACAAAGAAAGTACGCAGGGAGTAAACTCATTTCCCTAACGATTCTTTAAATTATTTTTTCACCACTAAAACGCATGAGACTTGTAGTTTTCAAAAATGATTTCATTTTTTATGAGACGCTGAATAAAAGGAGTTTAATCGCCGGCAAACGAAAACCCTCGATTTTCCGTAAATCCCGGACTCGGCCCGTATAGTCAAAAGTATACAAAGAAAGTACCCAGGGAGTAAACTCATTTCCCGAACGATTTTTTAAATTATTTTTCACCACTGGAACGCATGAGACTTATAGTTTTCAAAAATGATTTCGTTACTGATGAGACGCTAAATAAAAGGAGTTTAATCGCCGGCAAACGAAAACCCGCGATTTCCTGTATATCCCGGAATCGGCCCGTATAGTCGAATGTATACAAAGAAAGTACCCAGGGAGTAAACTCATTTCTTGAACGATTTTTTAAATTATTTTTTCACCACTAAAACGCATGAGACTTGTACTTTTCAAAAATGATTTCATTTTTTATGAGACGCTGAATAAAAGGAGTTTAATCGCCGGGAAACGAAAACCCGCGATTTCCCGTAAATCCCAGACTCGGCCCGTATAGTCAAAAGTATACAAAGAAAGTACCCAGGAAGTAAACTCATTTCCCGAACGATTCTTTAAATTATTTCTTCACCACTAAAACGCATGAGACTTGTAGTTTTCAAAAATGATTTCATTTTTGATGACACGCTGAATAAAAGGAGTTTAATCGCCGGCAAACGTAAACCCGCGATTTGCCGTAAATCCCGGGCTTGACCCGTATAGGTAAATGTATACAAAGAAAGTAAACTGGGAGTAAACTCATTTCCCGAACGATTTTTTAAATTAATTTTTTACCACTAAAACGCATAAGACTTGTAGTTTTCAAAAACGATTTCATTTTTGATGAGACGTTGAATAAAAGGAGTTTAATCGCCGGCAAACGAAAACCCGCAATTTGCCTTAAATCCCGTGCTTGACCCGTATAGTCAAATGTATACAAAAAAAGTAAACTGGGAGTAAACTCATTTCCCGAACGATTTTTAAATTAATTTTTTACCACTAAAACGCATAAGACTTGTAGTTTTCAAAAACGATTTCATTTTTGATGAGACGCTGAATAAAACGAGTTTAATCGCCGGCAAACGAAAACCCGCAATTTCCCGTAAATCCCGGACTCGGCCCGTATAGTCAAAAGTATACAAAGAAAGTACGCAGGGAGTAAACTCATTTCCCTAACGATTCTTTAAATTATTTTTTCACCACTAAAACGCATGAGACTTGTAGTTTTCAAAAATGATTTCATTTTTTATGAGACGCTGAATAAAAGGAGTTTAATCGCCGGCAAACGAAAACCCTCGATTTTCCGTAAATCCCGGACTCGGCCCGTATAGTCAAAAGTATACAAAGAAAGTACCCAGGGAGTAAACTCATTTCCCGAACGATTTTTTAAATTATTTTTCACCACTGGAACGCATGAGACTTATAGTTTTCAAAAATGATTTCGTTATTGATGAGACGCTAAATAAAAGGAGTTTAATCGCCGGCAAACGAAAACCCGCGATTTCCTGTATATCCCGGAATCGGCCCGTATAGTCGAATGTATACAAAGAAAGTACCCAGGGAGTAAACTCATTTCTTGAACGATTTTTTAAATTATTTTTTCACCACTAAAACGCATGAGACTTGTAGTTTTCAAAAATGATTTCATTTTTGATGAGACGCTGAATAAAAGGAGTTTAATCTCCGGCAAACGAAAACCCGCGATTTCCCGTAAATCCTGGACCCGGCCCGTATAGTCAAAAGTATACAAAGAACGTACGCAGGGAGTAAACTCATTTCCCGAACGATTCTTTAAATTATATTTTCACCACTAAAACGCATGAGACTTGTACTTTTCAAAAATGATTTCATTTTTTATGAGACGCTGAATAAAAGGAGTTTAATCGCCGGGAAACGAAAACCCGCGATTTCCCGTAAATCCCAGACTCGGCCCGTATAGTCAAAAGTGTACAAAGAAAGTACCCAGGAAGTAAACTCATTTCCCGAACGATTCTTTAAATTATTTCTTCACCACTAAAACGCATGAGACTTGTAGTTTTCAAAAATGATTTCATTTTTGATGACACGCTGAATAAAAGGAGTTTAATCGCCGGCAAACGTAAACCCGCGATTTGCCGTAAATCCCGGGCTTGACCCGTATAGGTAAATGTATACAAAGAAAGTAAACTGAGAGTAAACTCATTTCCCGAACGATTTTTTAAATTAATTTTTTACCACTAAAACGCATAAGACTTGTAGTTTTCAAAAACGATTTCATTTTTGATGAGACGTTGAATAAAAGGAGTTTAATCGCCGGCAAACGAAAACCCGCAATTTGCCTTAAATCCCGTGCTTGACCCGTATAGTCAAATGTATACAAAAAAAGTAAACTGGGAGTAAACTCATTTCCCGAACGATTTTTAAATTAATTTTTTACCACTAAAACGCATAAGACTTGTAGTTTTCAAAAACGATTTCATTTTTGATGAGACGCTGAATAAAAGGAGTTTAATCGCCGGCAAACGAAAACCCGCAATTTCCCGTAAATCCCGGACTCGGCCCGTATAGTCAAAAGTATACAAAGAAAGTACGCAGGGAGTAAACTCATTTCTCTAACGATTCTTTAAATTATTTTTTCACCACTAAAACGCATGAGACTTGTAGTTTTCAAAAATGATTTCATTTTTTATGAGACGCTGAATAAAAGGAGTTTAATCGCCGGCAAACGAAAACCCTCGATTTTCCGTAAATCCCGGACTCGGCCCGTATAGTCAAAAGTATACAAAGAAAGTACCCAGGGAGTAAACTCATTTCCCGAACGATTTTTTAAATTATTTTTCACCACTGGAACGCATGAGACTTATAGTTTTCAAAAATGATTTCGTTATTGATGAGACGCTAAATAAAAGGAGTTTAATCGCCGGCAAACGAAAACCCGCGATTTCCTGTATATCCCGGAATCGGCCCGTATAGTCGAATGTATACAAAGAAAGTACCCAGGGAGTAAACTCATTTCTTGAACGATTTTTTAAATTATTTTTTCACCACTAAAACGCATGAGACTTGTAGTTTTCAAAAATGATTTCATTTTTGATGAGACGCTGAATAAAAGGAGTTTAATCTCCGGCAAACGAAAACCCGCGATTTCCCGTAAATCCTGGACCCGGCCCGTATAGTCAAAAGTATACAAAGAACGTACGCAGGGAGTAAACTCATTTCCCGAACGATTCTTTAAATTATATTTTCACCACTAAAACGCATGAGACTTGTACTTTTCAAAAATGATTTCATTTTTTATGAGACGCTGAATAAAAGGAGTTTAATCGCCGGGAAACGAAAACCCGCGATTTCCCGTAAATCCCAGACTCGGCCCGTATAGTCAAAAGTATACAAAGAAAGTACCCAGGAAGTAAACTCATTTCCCGAACGATTCTTTAAATTATTTCTTCACCACTAAAACGCATGAGACTTGTAGTTTTCAAAAATGATTTCATTTTTGATGACACGCTGAATAAAAGGAGTTTAATCGCCGGCAAACGTAAACCCGCGATTTGCCGTAAATCCCGGGCTTGACCCGTATAGGTAAATGTATACAAAGAAAGTAAACTGGGAGTAAACTCATTTCCCGAACGATTTTTTAAATTAATTTTTTACCACTAAAACGCATAAGACTTGTAGTTTTCAAAAACGATTTCATTTTTGATGAGACGTTGAATAAAAGGAGTTTAATCGCCGGCAAACGAAAACCCGCAATTTGCCTTAAATCCCGTGCTTGACCCGTATAGTCAAATGTATACAAAAAAAGTAAACTGGGAGTAAACTCATTTCCCGAACGATTTTTAAATTAATTTTTTACCACTAAAACGCATAAGACTTGTAGTTTTCAAAAACGATTTCATTTTTGATGAGACGCTGAATAAAAGGAGTTTAATCGCCGGCAAACGAAAACCCGCAATTTCCCGTAAATCCCGGACTCGGCCCGTATAGTCAAAAGTATACAAAGAAAGTACGCAGGGAGTAAACTCATTTCCCTAACGATTCTTTAAATTATTTTTTCACCACTAAAACGCATGAGACTTGTAGTTTTCAAAAATGATTTCATATTTGATGAGACGCTGAATAAAAGGAGTTTAATTGCCGGCAAACGAAAACCCGCGATTTGCCTTAAATCCCGTGCTTGACCCGTATAGTCAAATGTATACAAAGAAAGTAAACTGGGAGTAAACTCATTTCCCGAACGATTTTTAAATTAATTTTTTACCACTAAAACGCATAAGACTTGTAGTTTTCAAAAACGATTTCATTTTTGATGAGACGCTGAATAAAAGGAGTTTAATCGCCGGCAAACGAAAACCCGCAATTTCCCGTAAATCCCGGACTCGGCCCGTATAGTCAAAAGTATACAAAGAAAGTACGCAGGGAGTAAACTCATTTCCCTAACGATTCTTTAAATTATTTTTTCACCACTAAAACGCATGAGACTTGTAGTTTTCAAAAATGATTTCATATTTGATGAGACGCTGAATAAAAGGAGTTTAATTGCCGGCAAACGAAAACCCGCGATTTCCTGTATATCCCAGAATCGGCCCGTATAGTCAAAAGTATACAAAGAAAGTACCCAGGGAGTAAACTCATTTCCCGAACGATTCTTTAAATTATTTTTCACCCTTAAAACGCATGAGACTTGTTGTTTTCAAAAATGATTTCGTTATTGATGAGACACTGAATAAAAGGAGTTTAATCGCCGGCAAACGAAAACCCGCGATTTGCTGTAAATCCTGGGTTGACCCGTATAGTCGAATGTATACAAAGAATGTAAACTGGGAGTAAACTCATTTCCCGAACGATTTTTTAAATTAATTTTTTACCACTAAAACGCATAAGACTTGTAGTTTTCAAAAACGATTTCATTTTTGATGAGACGCTGAATAAAAGGAGTTTAATCGCCGGCAAACGAAAACCCGCAATTTCCCGTAAATCCCGGACTTGGCCCGTATAGTCAAAAGTATACAAAGAAAGTACCCAGGGAGTAAACTCATTTCTTGAACGATTTTTTACATTGTTTTTTCACCACTAAAACGCATGAGACTTGTAGTTTTCAAAAATGATTTCATTTTTGATGAGACGCTGAATAAAAGGAGTTTAATCTCCGGCAAACGAAAACCCGCCATTTCCCGTAAATCCCGGACTTGGCCCGTATAGTCGAATGTATACAAAGAAAGTACCCAGGGAGTAAACTCATTTCCCAAACGATTTTTTAAATTATTTTTTCACCACTAAGACGCATGAGACTTGTAGTTTTCAAAAATGATTTCATTTTTTATGAGACGCTGAATAAAAGGAGTTTAATCGCCGGCAAACGAAAATCCGCGATTTCCCGTATATCCCGGACTCGGCCCGTATAGTCAAAAGTATACAAAGAAAGTACCCAGGGAGTAAACTCATTTCCCAAACGATTCTTTAAATTATTTTTCGCCACTAAAACGCATGAGACTTGTAGTTTTCAAAAATGATTTTATTTTTGATGAGACGCTGAGTAAAAAGAGTTTAATCTCCGGCAAACGAAAACCCGCGATTTCCCGTAAATCCCGGGCTTGGCCCGTATAGTCGAATGTATACAAAGAAGGTACCCAGGGAGTAAACTCATTTCCCGAACGATTTTTTAAATTATTTTTCCACCACTAAGACGCATGAGACTTGTACTTTTCAAAAATGATTTCATTTTTTATGAGACGCTGAATAAAAGGAGTTAAATCGCCGGCAAACGAAAACCCGCGATTTCCCGTAAATCCCAGGCTTGACCCGTATAGTCAAATGTATACAAAGAAAGTAAACTGGGAGTAAACTTATTTCCCGAACGATTTTTTAAATTAATTTTTTACCACTAAAACGCATAAGACTTGTAGTTTTTAAAAACGATTTCATTTTTGATGAGACGCTGAATAAAAGGAGTTTAATCGCCGGCAAACAAAAACCCGCGATTTTCCGTATATCACGGACTCGGCCGGTAAAGTGAAAAGTATACAAAGAAAGTAAGCAGGGAGTAAACTCATTTCCCAAACGATTCTTTCAATTATTTTTTCACCACTAAATCGCATGAGACTTGTAGTTTTCAAAAATGTTTTCATTTTTAAAGAGACGCTGTATAAAAGGAGTTTAATCGCCGACAAACGAAAACCCGCGATTTGCCGTAAATCCCGGGCTTGACCCGTATAGTCGAATGTATAAAAAGAATGTAAATTGGGAGTAAACTCATTTCCCGAACGATTTTTTAAATTAATTTTTTACCACTAAAACGCATGAGACTTGTAGTTTTCAGGAATGATTTCATTTTTGATGAGACGCTGAATAAAAGGAGTTTAATCGCCGGCTAACGAAAAACCGCGATTTCCCGTAAATCCCGGGCTTGGCCCGTATAGTCGAATGTATACAAAGAAAGTACCCAGGGAGTAAACTCATTTCCCGAACGATTCTTTAAATTATATTTTCACCACTAAAACGCATGAGACTTGTACTTTTCAAAAATGATTTTATTTTTGATGAGACGCTGAATAAAAGGAGTTTAATCGGCGGCTAACGAAAAACCGCGATTTCCCGTAAATCCCGGGCTTGGCCCGTATAGTCGAATGTATACAAAGAAAGTACCCAGGGAGTAAACTCATTTCCCGAACGATTCTTTAAATTATATTTTCACCACTAAAACGCATGAGACTTGTACTTTTCAAAAATGATTTTATTTTTGATGAGACGCTGAATAAAAGAAGTTTAATCGCCGGCAAACGAAAACCCGCGATTTCCCGTAAATCCCGGGCTTGGCCCGTATAGTCGAATGTATACAAAGAAAGTACCCAGGGAGTAAACTCATTTCCCGAACGATTTTTTAAATTATTTTTCCACCACTAAGACGCATGAGACTTGTAGTTTTCAAAAATGATTTCATTTTTTATGAGACGCTGAATAAAAGGAGTTTAATCGCCAGCAAACGAAAATCCGCGATTTCCCGTAAATCCCGGACTCGGCCCGTATAGTCAAAAGTATACAAAGAAAGTACCCAGGGAGTAAACTCATTTCCCAAACGATTCTTTAAATTATTTTTCGCCACTAAAACGCATGAGACTTGTAGTTTTCAAAAATGATTTTATTTTTGATGAGACGCTGAGTAAAAAGAGTTTAATCTCCGGCAAACGAAAACCCGCGATTTCCCGTAAATCCCGGGCTTGGCCCGTATAGTCGAATGTATACAAAGAAGGTACCCAGGGAGTAAACTCATTTCCCGAACGATTTTTTAAATTAATTTTTTACCACTAAAACGCATAAGACTTGTAGTTTTCAAAAACGATTTCATTTTTGATGAGACGCTGAATAAAAGGAGTTTAATCGCCGGCAAACGAAAACCCGCGATTTTCCGTATATCACGGACTCGGCCCGTACAGTGAAAAGTATACAAAGAAAGTAAGCAGGGAGTAAACTCATTTCCCAAACGATTCTTTCAATTATTTTTTCACCACTAAATCGCATGAGACTTGTAGTTTTCAAAAATGATTTCATTTTTAAAGAGACGCTGTATAAAAGGAGTTTAATCGCCGACAAACGAAAACCCGCGATTTGCCGTAAATCCCGGGCTTGACCCGTATAGTCGAATGTATACAAAGAAAGTACCAAGGGAGTAAACTCATTTCCCGAACGATTTTTTAAATTATATTTTCACCACTAAAACGCATGAGACTTGTACTTTTCAAAAATGATTTTATTTTTGATGAGACGCTGAATAAAAGAAGTTTAATCGCCGGCAAACGAAAACCCGCGATTTCCCGTAAATCCCGGGCTTGGCCCGTATAGTCGATTGTATACAAAGAAAGTACCCAGGGAGTAAACTCATTTCCCGAACGATTTTTTAAATTATTTTTTCACCACTAAGACGCATGAGATTGTAGTTTTCAAAAATGATTTCGTTATTGATGAGACCCTGAATAAAGGGAGTTTAATCGCCAGCAAACGAAAACCCGCGATTTCCCGTAAATCCCTGGCTTGGCCGTATAGTCGAATGTATACAAAAAAAATACCCAGGGAGTACACTCATTACCCGAACGATTTTTTAAATTATTTCTTCACCACTAAAACGCATGAGACTTGTAGTTTTCAAAATTGATTTCATTTTTGATGAGACGCTGAATAAAAGAAGTTTAATCGGCGGCAAACGAAAGCCCGAGATTTCCCGTAAATCCCGGGCTTGGCCCGTATAGTCAAAAGTATACAAAGAAAGTACCCAGGGAGTAAACTCATTTCCCAAACGATTCTTTAAATTATTTTTCGCCACTAAAACGCATGAGACTTGTAGTTTTCAAAAATTATTTTATTTTTGATGAGACGCTGAATAAAAAAAGTTTAATCTCCGGCAAACGAAAACCCGCGATTTCCCGTAAATCCCGGGCTTGGCCCGTATAGTCGAATGTATGCAAAGAAGGTACCCAGGGAGTAAACTCATTTCCCGAACGATTTTTTAAATTATTTTTTCACCACTAAGACGCATGAGACTTGTAGTTTTCAAAAATGATTTCATTTTTTATGAGACCCTGAACAAAAGGAGTTAAATCGCCGGCAAACGAAAACCCGCGATTTCCCGTAAATCCCGGGCTTGACCCGTATAGTCAAATGTATACAAAGAAAGTAAACTGGGAGTAAACTTATTTCCAGAACGATTTTTTAAATTAATTTTTTACCACTAAAACGCATAAGACTTGTAGTTTTCAAAAACGATTTCATTTTTGATGAGACGCTGAATAAAAGGAGTTTAATCGCCGGGAAACGAAAACCCGCGATTTTCCATATATCACGGACTCGGCCCGTACAGTGAAAAGTATACAAAGAAAGTAAGCAGGGAGTAAACTCATTTCCCAAACGATTCTTTCAATTATTTTTTCACCACTAAAACGCATGAGACTTGTAGTTTTCAAAAATGATTTCATTTTTAAAGAGACGCTGTATAAAAGGAGTTTAATCGCCGACAAACAAAAACCCGCGATTTGCCGTAAATCCCGGGCTTGACCCGTATAGTCGATTGTATACAAAGAATGTAAATTGGGAGTAAACTCATTTCCCGAACGATTTTTTAAATTAATTTTTTACCACTAAAACGCATGAGACTTGTAGTTTTCAGAAATGATTTCATTTTTGATGAGACGCTGAATAAAAGGAGTTTAATCACCGGCTAACGAAAAACCGCGATTTCCCGTAAATCCCGGGCTTGGCCCGTATAGTCGAATGTATACAAAGAAAGTACCCACGGAGTAAACTCATTTCCCGAACGATTCTTTAAATTATATTTTCACCACTAAAACGCATGAGACTTGTACTTTTCAAAAATGATTTCATTTTTGATGAGACGCTGAATAAAAGAAGTTTAATCGCCGGCAAACGAAAACCCGCGATTTCCCGTAAATCCCGGGCTTGGCCCGTATAGTCGAATGTATACAAAGAAAGTACCCAGGGAGTAAACTCATTTCCCGAACGATTTTTTAAATTATTTTTTCACCACTAAGACGCATGAGACTTGTAGTTTTCAAAAATGATTTCGTTATTGATGAGACGCTGAATAAAGGGAGTTTAATCGCCGGCAAACGAAAACCCGCGATTTCCCGTAAATCCCTGGCTTGGCCGTATAGTCGAATGTATACAAAAAAAATACCCAGGGAGTACACTCATTACCCGAACGATTTTTCAAATTATTTCTTCACCACTAAAACGCATGAGACTTGTAGTTTTCAAAATTGATTTTATTTTTGATGAGACGCTGAATAAAAGAAGTTTAATCGGCGGCAAACGAAAGCCCGAGATTTCCCGTAAATCCCGGGCTTGGCCCGCATAGTCGAATGTATACAAAGAAAGTACCCAGGGAGTAAACTCATTTCCCGAACGATTTTTTAAATTATTTTTTCACCAGTAAGACGCATGAGACTTGTAGTTTTCAAAAATGATTTCATTTTTTATGAGACGCTGAATAAAAGGAGTTTAATCGCCGGCAAACGAAAACCCTCGATTTTCCGTAAATCCCGGACTCAGCCCGTATAGTCAAAAGTATACAAAGAAGGTACCCAGGGAGTAAACTCATTTCCCGAACGATTCTTTAAATTATTTTTCACCACTGGAACGCATGAGACTTGTAGTTTTCAAAAATGATTTCGTTATTGATGAGACGCTGAATAAAAGGAGTTTAATCGCCGGCAAACGAAAACCCGCGATTTCCCGTAAATCCCGGCCTTGACCCGTATAGTCAAAAGTATACAAAGAAAGTACCCAGGGAGTAAACTCATTTCCCAAACGATTCTTTAAATTATTTTTTCACCACTAAAACTTATGAGACTTGTAGTTTTCAAAATTGATTTCGTTTTTGATGAGACGCTGAATAAAAGGAGTTTAATCGCTGGCAAACGAAAACCCGCGATTTCCCGTAAGTCCCGGGCTTGGCCGTATAGTCGAATGTATACAAAGAAAGTACCCAGGGAGTAAACTCATTTCCCAAACGATTCTTTAAATTATTTTTTCACCACTAAAACGCATAAGACTTGTAGTTTTCGAAAATGATTTCATTTTTGATGAGACGCTGAATAAAAGAAGTTTAATCGCCGGCAAACGAAAACCCGCGCTTTCCCGTATATCCTGGAATCGGCCCGTATAGTCGAATGTATACAAAGAAAGTAAACTGGGAGTAAACTCATTTTCCGAGCGATTTTTTAAATTAATTTTTTACCACTAAAACGCATAAGACTTGTAGTTTTCAAAAACGATTTCATTTTTGATGAGACGCTGAATAAAAGGAGTTTAATCGCCGGCAAACGAAAACCCGCAATTTCCCGTAAATCCCGGACTCGGCCCGTATAGTCAAAAGTATACAAAGAAAGTACCTAGGGAGTAAACTCACTTCCCGAACGATTCTTTAAATTATTTTTTCACCACTAAAACGCATGAGACTTGTAGTTTTTAAAAATGATTTCATTCTTGATGAGACGCTGAATAAAAGGAGTTTAATCGCCGGCAAACGAAATCCCGCCATTTTCCGTATATCACGGCCTCGGCCCGTACAGTGAAAAGTATACAAAGAAAGTACCCAGGGAGTAAACTCATTTGCCGAACGATTTTTTGAATTATTTCTTTACCACTAAAACGCATGAGACTTGTAGTTTCCAAAAATGATTTCATTTTTGATGAGACGCACAATAAAAGGAGTTTAATCGCCGGCAAACGAAAACCCGCGATTTGACGTAAATCCCGGACTTGACCCGTATAGTAAAATGTATTTAAAGAAAGTAAACTGGGAGTAAACTCATTTCCCGAACGATTTTTTAAATTAATTTTTTACCACTAAAACGCATAAGACTTGTAGTTTTCAAAAATGATTTCATTTTTGATGAGACGCGGAATAAAAGGAGTTTAATCTCCTGCAAACGAAAACCCGCGATTTCCCGTAAATCCCGGACCCTGCCCGTATATTCAAAAGTATACAAAGAATGTACGCAGGGAGTAAACTCATTTCCCGAACGATTCTTTAAATTATATTTTCACCACTAAAACGCATGAGACTTGTACTTTTCAAAAATGATTTCGTTTTTGATGAGACGCTGAATAAAAGAAGTTTAATCGCCGGCAAACGAAAACCCGCGATTTCCCGTATATCCCGGGCTTGGCCCGTATAGTCGAATGTATACAAAGAAAGTACCCAGGGAGTAAACTCATTTCCCGAACGATTTTTTAAATTATTTTTTCACCACTAAGACGCATGAGACTTGTAGTTTTCAAAAATGATTTCGTTATTGATGAGACGCTGAATAAAGGGAGTTTAATCGACGGCAAACGAAAACCCGCGATTTCCCGTAAATCCCTGGCTTGGCCGTATAGTCAAAAGTATACAAAGAAGGTACCCAGGGAGTAAACTCATTTCCCGAACGATTCTTTAAATTATTTTTCACCACTGGAACGCATGAGACTTGTAGTTTTCAAAAATGATTTCGTTATTGATGAGACGCTGAATAAAAGGAGTTTAATCGCCGGCAAACGAAAACCCGCGATTTCCCGTAAATCCCGGCCTTGACCCGTATAGTCAAAAGTATACAAAGAAAGTAAACTGGGAGTAAACTTATTTCCAGAACGATTTTTTAAATTAATTTTTTACCACTAAAACGCATAAGACTTGTAGTTTTCAAAAACGATTTCATTTTTGATGAGACGCTGAATAAAAGGAGTTTAATCGCCGGGAAACGAAAACCCGCGATTTTCCATATATCACGGACTCGGCCCGTACAGTGAAAAGTATACAAAGAAAGTAAGCAGGGAGTAAACTCATTTCCCAAACGATTCTTTCAATTATTTTTTCACCACTAAAACGCATGAGACTTGTAGTTTTCAAAAATGATTTCATTTTTAAAGAGACGCTGTATAAAAGGAGTTTAATCGCCGACAAACAAAAACCCGCGATTTGCCGTAAATCCCGGGCTTGACCCGTATAGTCGATTGTATACAAAGAATGTAAATTGGGAGTAAACTCATTTCCCGAACGATTTTTTAAATTAATTTTTTACCACTAAAACGCATGAGACTTGTAGTTTTCAGAAATGATTTCATTTTTGATGAGACGCTGAATAAAAGGAGTTTAATCACCGGCTAACGAAAAACCGCGATTTCCCGTAAATCCCGGGCTTGGCCCGTATAGTCGAATGTATACAAAGAAAGTACCCACGGAGTAAACTCATTTCCCGAACGATTCTTTAAATTATATTTTCACCACTAAAACGCATGAGACTTGTACTTTTCAAAAATGATTTCATTTTTGATGAGACGCTGAATAAAAGAAGTTTAATCGCCGGCAAACGAAAACCCGCGATTTCCCGTAAATCCCGGGCTTGGCCCGTATAGTCGAATGTATACAAAGAAAGTACCCAGGGAGTAAACTCATTTGCCGAACGATTTTTTAAATTATTTTTTCACCACTAAGACGCATGAGACTTGTAGTTTTCAAAAATGATTTCGTTATTGATGAGACGCTGAATAAAGGGAGTTTAATCGCCGGCAAACGAAAACCCGCGATTTCCCGTAAATCCCTGGCTTGGCCGTATAGTCGAATGTATACAAAAAAAATACCCAGGGAGTACACTCATTACCCGAACGATTTTTCAAATTATTTCTTCACCACTAAAACGCATGAGACTTGTAGTTTTCAAAATTGATTTCATTTTTGATGAGACGCTGAATAAAAGAAGTTTAATCGGCGGCAAACGAAAGCCCGAGATTTCCCGTAAATCCCGGGCTTGGCCCGCATAGTCGAATGTATACAAAGAAAGTACCCAGGGAGTAAACTCATTTCCCGAACGATTTTTTAAATTATTTTTTCACCAGTAAGACGCATGAGACTTGTAGTTTTCAAAAATGATTTCATTTTTTATGAGACGCTGAATAAAAGGAGTTTAATCGCCGGCAAACGAAAACCCTCGATTTTCCGTAAATCCCGGACTCAGCCCGTATAGTCAAAAGTATACAAAGAAGGTACCCAGGGAGTAAACTCATTTCCCGAACGATTCTTTAAATTATTTTTCACCACTGGAACGCATGAGACTTGTAGTTTTCAAAAATGATTTCGTTATTGATGAGACGCTGAATAAAAGGAGTTTAATCGCCGGCAAACGAAAACCCGCGATTTCCCGTAAATCCCGGCCTTGACCCGTATAGTCAAAAGTATACAAAGAAAGTACCCAGGGAGTAAACTCATTTCCGAAACGATTCTTTAAATTATTTTTTCACCACTAAAACTTATGAGACTTGTAGTTTTCAAAATTGATTTCGTTTTTGATGAGACGCTGAATAAAAGGAGTTTAATCGCTGGCAAACGAAAACCCGCGATTTCCCGTAAGTCCCGGGCTTGGCCGTATAGTCGAATGTATACAAAGAAAGTACCCAGGGAGTAAACTCATTTCCCAAACGATTCTTTAAATTATTTTTTCACCACTAAAACGCATAAGACTTGTAGTTTTCGAAAATGATTTCATTTTTGATGAGACGCTGAATAAAAGAAGTTTAATCGCCGGCAAACGAAAACCCGCGATTTCCCGTATATCCTGGAATCGGCCCGTATAGTCGAATGTATACAAAGAAAGTAAACTGGGAGTAAACTCATTTTCCGAGCGATTTTTTAAATTAATTTTTTACCACTAAAACGCATAAGACTTGTAGTTTTCAAAAACGATTTCATTTTTGATGAGACGCTGAATAAAAGGAGTTTAATCGCCGGCAAACGAAAACCCGCAATTTCCCGTAAATCCCGGACTCGGCCCGTATAGTCAAAAGTATACAAAGAAAGTACCTAGGGAGTAAACTCACTTCCCGAACGATTCTTTAAATTATTTTTTCACCACTAAAACGCATGAGACTTGTAGTTTTTAAAAATGATTTCATTCTTGATGAGACGCTGAATAAAAGGAGTTTAATCGCCGGCAAACGAAATCCCGCCATTTTCCGTATATCACGGCCTCGGCCCGTACAGTGAAAAGTATACAAAGAAAGTACCCAGGGAGTAAACTCATTTGCCGAACGATTTTTTGAATTATTTCTTTACCACTAAAACGCATGAGACTTGTAGTTTCCAAAAATGATTTCATTTTTGATGAGACGCACAATAAAAGGAGTTTAATCGCCGGCAAACGAAAACCCGCGATTTGACGTAAATCCCGGACTTGACCCGTATAGTAAAATGTATTTAAAGAAAGTAAACTGGGAGTAAACTCATTTCCCGAACGATTTTTTAAATTAATTTTTTACCACTAAAACGCATAAGACTTGTAGTTTTCAAAAATGATTTCATTTTTGATGAGACGCGGAATAAAAGGAGTTTAATCTCCTGCAAACGAAAACCCGCGATTTCCCGTAAATCCCGGACCCGGCCCGTATAGTCAAAAGTATACAAAGAATGTACGCAGGGAGTAAACTCATTTCCCGAACGATTCTTTAAATTATATTTTCACCACTAAAACGCATGAGACTTGTACTTTTCAAAAATGATTTCGTTTTTGATGAGACGCTGAATAAAAGAAGTTTAATCGCCGGCAAACGAAAACCCGCGATTTCCCGTATATCCCGGGCTTGGCCCGTATAGTCGAATGTATACAAAGAAAGTACCCAGGGAGTAAACTCATTTCCCGAACGATTTTTTAAATTATTTTTTCACCACTAAGACGCATGAGACTTGTAGTTTTCAAAAATGATTTCGTTATTGATGAGACGCTGAATAAAGGGAGTTTAATCGACGGCAAACGAAAACCCGCGATTTCCCGTAAATCCCTGGCTTGGCCGTATAGTCAAAAGTATACAAAGAAGGTACCCAGGGAGTAAACTCATTTCCCGAACGATTCTTTAAATTATTTTTCACCACTGGAACGCATGAGACTTGTAGTTTTCAAAAATGATTTCGTTATTGATGAGACGCTGAATAAAAGGAGTTTAATCGCCGGCAAACGAAAACCCGCGATTTCCCGTAAATCCCGGCCTTGACCCGTATAGTCAAAAGTATACAAAGAAAGTACCCAGGGAGTAAACTCATTTCCCAAACGATTCTTTAAATTATTTTTTCACCACTAAAACTTATGAGACTTGTAGTTTTCAAAATTGATTTCGTTTTTGATGAGACGCTGAATAAAAGGAGTTTAATCGCTGGCAAACGAAAACCCGCGATTTCCCGTAAGTCCCGGGCTTGGCCGTATAGTCGAATGTATACAAAGAAAGTACCCAGGGAGTAAACTCATTTCCCAAACGATTCTTTAAATTATTTTTTCACCACTAAAACGCATGAGACTTGTAGTTTTCAAAAATGATTTCATTTTTGATGAGACGCTGAATAAAAGGAGTTTAATCGCCGGCAAACGAAAACCCGCAATTTCCCGTAAATCCCGGACTCGGCCCGTATAGACAAAAGTATACAAAGAAAGTACCCAGGGAGTAAACTCACTTCCCGAACGATTCTTTAAATTATTTTTTCACCACTAAAACGCATGAGACTTGTAGTTTTTAAAAATGATTTCATTCTTGATGAGACGCTGAATAAAAGGAGTTTAATCGCCGGCAAACGAAATCCCGCCATTTTCCGTATATCACGGCCTCGGCCCGTACAGTGAAAAGTATACAAAGAAAGTACCCAGGGAGTAAACTCATTTGCCGAACGATTTTTTGAATTATTTCTTTACCACTAAAACGCATGAGACTTGTAGTTTCCAAAAATGATTTCATTTTAGATGAGACGCACAATAAAAGGAGTTTAATCGCCGGCAAACGAAAACCCGCGATTTGACGTAAATCCCGGACTTGACCCGTATAGTGAAATGTATTTAAAGAAAGTAAACTGGGAGTAAACTCATTTCCCGAACGATTTTTTAAATTAATTTTTTACCACTAAAACGCATAAGACTTGTAGTTTTCAAAAATGATTTCATTTTTGATGAGACGCGGAATAAAAGGAGTTTAATCTCCTGCAAACGAAAACCCGCGATTTCCCGTAAATCCCGGACCCGGCCCGTATAGTCAAAAGTATACAAAGAATGTACGCAGGGAGTAAACTCATTTCCCGAACGATTCTTTAAATTATATTTTCACCACTAAAACGCATGAGACTTGTACTTTTCAAAAATGATTTCGTTTTTGATGAGACGCTGAATAAAAGAAGTTTAATCGCCGGCAAACGAAAACCCGCGATTTCCCGTAAATCCCGGGCTTGGCCCGTATAGTCGAATGTATACAAAGAAAGTACCCAGGGAGTAAACTCATTTCCCGAACGATTTTTTAAATTATTTTTTCACCACTAAGACGCATGAGACTTGTAGTTTTCAAAAATGATTTCGTTATTGATGAGACGCTGAATAAAGGGAGTTTAATCGACGGCAAACGAAAACCCGCGATTTCCCGTAAATCCCTGGCTTGGCCGTATAGTCGAATGTATACAAAAAAAATACCCAGGGAGTACACTCATTACCCGAACGATTTTTTAAATTATTTCTTCACCACTAAAACGCATGAGACTTGTAGTTTTCAAAATTGATTTCATTTTTGATCAGACGCTGAATAAAAGAAGTTTAATCGGCGGCAAACGAAAACCCGAGATTTCCCGTAAATCCCGGGCTTGGCCCGCATAGTCGAATGTATACAAAGAAAGTACCCAGGGAGTAAACTCATTTCCCGAACGATTTTTTAAATTATTTTTTCACCACTAAGACGCATGAGACTTGTAGTTTTCAAAAATGATTTCATTTTTTATGTGACGCTGAATAAAAGGAGTTTAATCGCCGGCAAACGAAAACCCTCGATTTTCCGTAAATCCCGGACTCGGCCCGTATAGTCAAAAGTATACAAAGAAAGTACCCAGGGAGTAAACTCATTTCCCGAACGATTCTTTAAATTATTTTTCACCACTGGAACGCATGAGACTTGTAGTTTTCAAAAATGATTTCGTTATTGATGAGACGCTGAATAAAAGGAGTTTAATCGCCGGCAAACGAAAACCCGCGATTTCCCGTAAATCCCGGCCTTGACCCGTATAGTCGAATGTATACAAAGAAAGTAAACTGGGAGTAAACTCATTTCCCGACGATTTTTTAAATTATTTTTTCACCACTAAAATGCATGAGACTTGTAGTTTTCAAAAATGATTTCGTTTTTGATGAGACGCTGAATAAAAGGAGTTTAATCGCCGGCAAACAAAAACCCGCGATTTGCCGTAAATCCCGGGCTTCACCCGTATAGTCAAATGTATACAAAGAAAGTAAACTGGGAGTAAACTCATTTCACGAACGATTTTTTAAATTAATTTTTTACCACTAAAATGCATAAGACTTGTAGTTTTCAAAAACGATTTCATTTTTGATGAGACGTTGAATAAAAGGAGTTTAATAGCCGGCAAACGAAAACCCGCAATTTCCCGTAAATCCCGGATTCGGCCCGTATAGTCAAAAGTATACAAAGAAAGTACCCAGGGAGTAAACTCATTTCCCGAACGATTCTTTAAATTATTTTTTCACCACTAAAACGCATGAGATTTGTAGTTTTCAAAAATGATTTCATTTTTGATGAGACGCTGAATAAAAGGAGTTTAATCGCCGGCAAATGAAAACCCGCGATTTCCTGTATATCCCGGAATCGGCCCGTATAGTCGAATGTATACAAAGAAAGTACTCAGGGAGTAAACTCATTTCTTGAACGATTTTTTAAATTCTTTTTTCACCACTAAAACGCATGAGACTTGTAGTTTTCAAAAATGATTTCATTTTTGATGAGACGCTGAATAAAAGGAGTTTAATCTCCGGCAAACGAAAACCCGCGATTTCCCGTAAATCCTGGACCCGGCCCGTATAGTCAAAAGTATACAAAGAACGTACGCAGGGAGTAAACTCATTTCCCGAACGATTCTTTAAATTATATTTTCACCACTAAAACGCAGGAGACTTGTACTTTTCAAAAATGATTTCATTTTTTATGAGACGCTGAGTAAAAGGAGTTTAATCGCCGGCAAACGAAAACCCGCGATTTCCCGTAAATCCCGGACTCGGCCCGTATAGTCAAAAGTATACAAAGAAAGTACCCAGGAAGTAAACTCATTTCCCGAACGATTCTTTAAATTATTTCTTCACCACTAAAACGCATGAGACTTGTAGTTTTCAAAAATGATTTCATTATTGATGACACGCTGAATAAAAGGAGTTTAATCGCCGGCAAACGAAAACCCGCGATTTGCCGTAAATCCCGGCTTGACCCGTATAGGTAAATGTATACAAAGAAAGTAAACTGGGAGTAAACTCATTTCCCGAACGATTTTTTAAATTAATTTTTTACCACTAAAACGCATAAGACTTGTAGTTTTCAAAAAAGATTTCATTTTTGATGAGACGTTGAATAAAAGGAGTTTAATCGCCGGCAAACGAAAACCCGCAATTTGCCTTAAATCCCGTGCTTGACCCGTATAGTCAAATGTATACAAAGAAAGTAAACTGGGAGTAAACTCATTTCACGAACGATTTTTTAAATTAATTTTTTACCACTAAAACGCATAAGACTTGTAGTTTTCAAAAATGATTTCATATTTGATGAGACGCTGAATAAAAGGAGTTTAATCGCCGGCAAACGAAAACCCGCGATTTCCTGTATATCCCGGAATCGGCCCGTATAGTCAAAAGTATACAAAGAAAGTACCCAGGGAGTAAACTCATTTCCCGAACGATTCTTTAAATTATTTTTCCCCACTAAAACGCATGAGACTTGTTGTTTTCAAAAATGATTTCATTTTTGATGAGACGCTGAATAAAAGGAGTTTAATCGCCGGCAAATGAAAACCCGCAATTTCCTGTATATCCCGGAATCGGCCCGTATAGTCGAATGTATACAAAGAAAGTACCCAGGGAGTAAACTCATTTCTTGAACGATTTTTTAAATTCTTTTTTCACCACTAAAACGCATGAGACTTGTAGTTTTCAAAAATGATTTCATTTTTGATGAGACGCTGAATAAAAGGAGTTTAATCTCCGGCAAACGAAAACCCGCGATTTTCCGTAAATCCTGGACCCGGCCCGTAGATTGAAAAGTATACAAAGAACGTACGCAGGGAGTAAACTCATTTCCCGAACGATTCTTTAAATTATATTTTCACCACTAAAACGCATGAGACTTGTACTTCTCAAAAATGATTTCATTTTTTATGAGACGCTGAATAAAAGGAGTTTAATCGCCGGCAAACGAAAACCCGCGATTTCCTGTAAATCCCGGACTCGGCCCGTAGAGTCAAAAGTATACAAAGAAAGTACCCAGGAAGTAAACTCATTTCCCGAACGATTCTTTAAATTATTTCTTCACCACTAAAACGCATGAGACTTGTACTTTTCAAAAATGATTTCATTTTTGATGACACGCTGAATAAAAGGAGTTTAATCGCCGGCAAACGAAAACCCGCGATTTGCCGTAAATCCCGGGCTTGACCCGTATAGGTAAATGTATACAAAGAAAGTAAACTGGGAGTAAACTCATTTCCCGAACGATTTTTTAAATTAATTTTTTACCACTAAAACGCATAAGACTTGTAGTTTTCAAAAACGATTTCATTTTTGATGAGACGCTGAATAAAAGGAGATTAATCGCCGGCAAACGAAAACCCGCAATTTCCCGTAAATCCCGGACTCGACCCGTATAGTCAAAAGTATACAAAGAAAGTACGCAGGGAGTAAACTCATTTCCCTAACGATTCTTTAAATTATTTTTTCACCACTAAAACGCATGAGACTTGTAGTTTTCAAAAATGATTTCATATTTGATGAGACGCTGAATAAAAGGAGTTTAATCGCCGGCAAACGAAAACCCGCGATTTCCTGTATATCCCGGAATCGGCCCGTATAGTCAAAAGTATACAAAGAAAGTACCCAGGGAATAAACTCATTTCCCGAACGATTCTTTAAATTATATTTTCACCACTAAAACGCATGAGACTTGTACTTCTCAAAAATGATTTCATTTTTTATGAGACGCTGAATAAAAGGAGTTTAATCGCCGGCAAACGAAAACCCGCGATTTCCTGTAAATCCCGGACTCGGCCCGTAGAGTCAAAAGTATACAAAGAAAGTACCCAGGAAGTAAACTCATTTCCCGAACGATTCTTTAAATTATTTCTTCACCACTAAAACGCATGAGACTTGTACTTTTCAAAAATGATTTCATTTTTGATGACACGCTGAATAAAAGGAGTTTAATCGCCGGCAAACGAAAACCCGCGATTTGCCGTAAATCCAGGGCTTGACCCGTATAGGTAAATGTATACAAAGAAAGTAAACTGGGAGTAAACTCATTTCCCGAACGATTTTTTAAATTAATTTTTTACCACTAAAACGCATAAGACTTGTAGTTTTCAAAAACGATTTCATTTTTGATGAGACGCTGAATAAAAGGAGATTAATCGCCGGCAAACGAAAACCCGCAATTTCCCGTAAATCCCGGACTCGACCCGTATAGTCAAAAGTATACAAAGAAAGTACGCAGGGAGTAAACTCATTTCCCTAACGATTCTTTAAATTATTTTTTCACCACTAAAACGCATGAGACTTGTAGTTTTCAAAAATGATTTCATATTTGATGAGACGCTGAATAAAAGGAGTTTAATCGCCGGCAAACGAAAACCCGCGATTTCCTGTATATCCCGGAATCGGCCCGTATAGTCAAAAGTATACAAAGAAAGTACCCAGGGAATAAACTCATTTCCCGAACGATTCTTTAAATTATTTTTCACCACTAAAACGCATGAGACTTGATGTTTTCAAAAACGATTTGTTATTGATGAGACGCTGAATAAAAGGAGTTTAATCGCCGGCAAACGAAAACCCGCGATTTGCCGTAAATCCCGGACTCGGCCCGTATAGTCAAAAGTATACAAAGAATGTAAACTGGGAGTAAACTCATTTCCCGAACGATTTTTTAAATTAATTTTTCACCACTAAAACGCATGAGACTTGTAGTTTTCAAAAACGATTTCATTTTTGATGAGACGCTGAATAAAAGGAGTTTAATCTCCGGCAAACGAAAACCCGCGATTTGCCGTAAATCCCGGGCTTGACCCGTATAGGTAAATGTATACAAAGAAAGTAAACTGGGAGTAAACTCATTTCCCGAACGATTTTTTAAATTAATTTTTTACCACTAAAACGCATAAGACTTGTAGTTTTCAAAAACGATTTCATTTTTGATGAGACGCTGAATAAAAGGAGTTTAATCGCCGGCAAACGAAAACCCGCAATTTCCCGTAAATCCCGGACTCGACCCGTATAGTCAAAAGTATACAAAGAAAGTACGCAGGGAGTAAACTCATTTCCCTAACGATTCTTTAAATTATTTTTTCACCACTAAAACGCATGAGACTTGTAGTTTTCAAAAATGATTTCATATTTGATGAGACGCTGAATAAAAGGAGTTTAATCGCCGGCAAACGAAAACCCGCGATTTCCTGTATATCCCGGAATCGGCCCGTATAGTCAAAAGTATACAAAGAAAGTACCCAGGGAATAAACTCATTTCCCGAACGATTCTTTAAATTATTTTTCACCACTAAAACGCATGAGACTTGTTGTTTTCAAAAATGATTTCGTTATTGATGAGACACTGAATAAAAGGAGTTTAATCGCCGGCAAACGAAAACCCGCGATTTGCCGTAAATCCCGGGCTTGACCCGTATAGTCGAATGTATACAAAGAATGTAAACTGGGAGTAAACTCATTTCCCGAACGATTTTTTAAATTAATTTTTTACCACTAAAACGCATAAGACTTGTAGTTTTCAAAAACGATTTCATTTTTGATGAGACGCTGAATAAAAGGAGTTTAATCGCCGGCAAACGAAAACCCGCAATTTCCTGTAAATCCCGGACTCGGCCCGTATAGTCAAAAGTACACAAAGAAAGTACCCAGGGAGTAAACTCATTTCCCGAACGATTCTTTAAATTATTTTTTCACCACTAAAACGCATGAGACTTGTAGTTTTCAAAAACGATTTTATTTTTGATGAGACGCTGAATAAAAGGAGTTTAATCTCCGGCAAACGAAAACCCGCGATTTCCCGTAAATCCCGGGTTTGGCCCGTATAGTCGAATGTATACAAAGAAGGTACCCAGGGAGTAAACTCATTTCCCGAACGATTTTTTAAATTATTTTTTCACCACTAAGACGCATGAGACTTGTAGTTTTTAAAAATGATTTCATTTTTTATGAGACGCTGAATAAAAGGAGTTAAATCGCCGGCAAACGAAAACCCGCGATTTCCCGTAAATCCCGGGCTTTACCCGTATAGTCAAATGTATACAAAGAAAGTAAACTGGGAGTAAACTTATTTCCCGAACGATTTTTTAAATTAATTTTTTACCACTAAAACGCATAAGACTTGTAGTTTTCAAAAACGATTTCATTTTTGATGAGACGCTGAATAAAAGGAGTTTAATCGCCGGCAAACGAAAACCCGCGATTTTCCGTATATCACGGACTCGGCCCGTACAGTGAAAAGTATACAAAGAAAGTACCCAGGGAGTAAACTCATTTCCCAAACGATTCTTTAAATTATTTTTTCACCACTAAAACGCATGAGACTTGTAGTTTTCAAAAATGATTTTATTTTTAAAGAGACGCTGTATAAAAGGAGTTTAATCGCCGACAAACGAAAACCCGCGATTTCCCGTAAATCCCGGGCTTTACCCGTATAGTCAAATGTATACAAAGAATGTAAACTGGGAGTAAACTCATTTCCCGAACGATTTTTTAAATTAATTTTTTACCACTAAAACGCATAAGACTTGTAGTTTTCAAAAACGATTTCATTTTTGATGAGACGCTGAATAAAAGGAGTTTAATCGCCGGCAAACGAAAAACCCGCAATTTCCCGTAAATCCCGGACTCGGCCCGTATAGTCAAAAGTATACAAAGAAAGTACCCAGGGAGTAAACTCATTTCCCGAACGATTCTTTAAATTATTTTTTCACCACTAAAACGCATGAGACTTGTAGTTTTCAAAAACGATTTTATTTTTGATGAGACGCTGAATAAAATGAGTTTAATCTCCGGCAAACGAAAACCCGCGATTTCCCGTAAATCCCGGGTTTGGCCCGTATAGTCGAATGTATACAAAGAAGGTACCCAGGGAGTAAACTCATTTCCCGAACGATTTTTTAAATTAATTTTTTACCACTAAAACGCATAAGACTTGTAGTTTTCAAAAACGATTTCATTTTTGATGAGACGCTGAATAAAAGGAGTTTAATCGCCGGCAAACGAAAACCCGCAATTTCCCGTAAATCCCGGACTCGGCCCGTATAGTCAAAAGTATACAAAGAAAGTACCCAGGGAGTAAACTCATTTCCCGAACGATTATTTAAATTATTTTTTCACCACTAAAACGCATGAGACTTGTAGTTTTCAAAAACGATTTTATTTTTGATGAGACGCTGAATAAAAGGAGTTTAATCTCCGGCAAACGAAAACCCGCGATTTGCCGTAAATCCCGGGCTTGACCCGTATAGGTAAATGTATACAAAGAAAGTAAACTGGGAGTAAACTCATTTCCCGAACGATTTTTTAAATTAATTTTTTACCACTAAAACGCATAAGACTTGTAGTTTTCAAAAACGATTTCATTTTTGATGAGACGCTGAATAAAAGGAGTTTAATCGCCGGCAAACGAAAACCCGCAATTTCCCGTAAATCCCGGACTCGACCCGTATAGTCAAAAGTATACAAAGAAAGTACGCAGGGAGTAAACTCATTTCCCTAACGATTCTTTAAATTATTTTTTCACCACTAAAACGCATGAGACTTGTAGTTTTCAAAAATGATTTCATATTTGATGAGACGCTGAATAAAAGGAGTTTAATCGCCGGCAAACGAAAACCCGCGATTTCCTGTATATCCCGGAATCGGCCCGTATAGTCAAAAGTATACAAAGAAAGTACCCAGGGAATAAACTCATTTCCCGAACGATTCTTTAAATTATTTTTCACCACTAAAACGCATGAGACTTGTTGTTTTCAAAAATGATTTCGTTATTGATGAGACACTGAATAAAAGGAGTTTAATCGCCGGCAAACGAAAACCCGCGATTTGCCGTAAATCCCGGGCTTGACCCGTATAGTCGAATGTATACAAAAAATGTAAACTGGGAGTAAACTCATTTCCCGAACGATTTTTTAAATTAATTTTTTACCACTAAAACGCATAAGACTTGTAGTTTTCAAAAACGATTTCATTTTTGATGAGACGCTGAATAAAAGGAGTTTAATCGCCGGCAAACGAAAACCCGCAATTTCCCGTAAATCCCGGACTCGGCCCGTATAGTCAAAAGTACACAAAGAAAGTACCCAGGGAGTAAACTCATTTCCCGAACGATTCTTTAAATTATTTTTTCACCACTAAAACGCATGAGACTTGTAGTTTTCAAAAACGATTTTATTTTTGATGAGACGCTGAATAAAAGGAGTTTAATCTCCGGCAAACGAAAACCCGCGATTTCCCGTAAATCCCGGGTTTGGCCCGTATAGTCGAATGTATACAAAGAAGGTACCCAGGGAGTAAACTCATTTCCCGAACGATTTTTTAAATTATTTTTTCACCACTAAGACGCATGAGACTTGTAGTTTTTAAAAATGATTTCATTTTTTATGAGACGCTGAATAAAAGGAGTTAAATCGCCGGCAAACGAAAACCCGCGATTTCCCGTAAATCCCGGGCTTTACCCGTATAGTCAAATGTATACAAAGAAAGTAAACTGGGAGTAAACTTATTTCCCGAACGATTTTTTAAATTAATTTTTTACCACTAAAACGCATAAGACTTGTAGTTTTCAAAAACGATTTCATTTTTGATGAGACGCTGAATAAAAGGAGTTTAATCGCCGGCAAACGAAAACCCGCAATTTTCCGTATATCACGGACTCGCCCGTACAGTGAAAAGTATACAAAGAAAGTACCCAGGGAGTAAACTCATTTCCCAAACGATTCTTTAAATTATTTTTTCACCACTAAAACGCATGAGACTTGTAGTTTTCAAAAATGATTTTATTTTTAAAGAGACGCTGTATAAAAGGAGTTTAATCGCCGACAAACGAAAACCCGCGATTTCCCGTAAATCCCGGGCTTTACCCGTATAGTCAAATGTATACAAAGAATGTAAACTGGGAGTAAACTCATTTCCCGAACGATTTTTTAAATTAATTTTTTACCACTAAAACGCATAAGACTTGTAGTTTTCAAAAACGATTTCATTTTTGATGAGACGCTGAATAAAAGGAGTTTAATCGCCGGCAAACGAAAAACCCGCAATTTCCCGTAAATCCCGGACTCGGCCCGTATAGTCAAAAGTATACAAAGAAAGTACCCAGGGAGTAAACTCATTTCCCGAACGATTCTTTAAATTATTTTTTCACCACTAAAACGCATGAGACTTGTAGTTTTCAAAAACGATTTTATTTTTGATGAGACGCTGAATAAAAGGAGTTTAATCTCCGGCAAACGAAAACCCGCGATTTCCCGTAAATCCCGGGTTTGGCCCGTATAGTCGAATGTATACAAAGAAGGTACCCAGGGAGTAAACTCATTTCCCGAACGATTTTTTAAATTATTTTTTCACCACTAAGACGCATGAGACTTGTGGTTTTTAAAAATGATTTCATTTTTTATGAGACGCTGAATAAAAGGAGTTAAATCGCCGGCAAACGAAAACCCGCGATTTCCCGTAAATCCCGGGCTTTACCCGTATAGTCAAATGTATACAAAGAAAGTAAACTGGGAGTAAACTTATTTCCCGAACGATTTTTTAAATTAATTTTTTACCACTAAAACGCATAAGACTTGTAGTTTTCAAAAAGGATTTCATTTTTGATGAGACGCTGAATAAAAGGAGTTTAATCGCCGGCAAACGAAAACCCGCGATTTTCCGTATATCACCGACTCGGCCCGTACAGTGAAAAGTATACAAAGAAAGTACCCAGGGAGTAAACTCATTTCCCAAACGATTCTTTAAATTATTTTTTCACCACTAAAACGCATGAGACTTGTAGTTTTCAAAAATGATTTTATTTTTAAAGAGACGCTGTATAAAAGGAGTTTAATCGCCGACAAACGAAAACCCGCGATTTGCCGTAAATCCCGGGCTTGACCCGTATAGTCGAATGTATACAAAGAATGTAAACTGGGAGTAAACTCATTTCCCGAACGATTTTTTAAATTAATTTTTTACCACTAAAACGCATAAGACTTGTAGTTTTCAAAAACGATTTCATTTTTGATGAGACGCGGAATAAAAGGAGTTTAATCGCCGGCAAACGAAAACCCGCAATTTCCCGTAAATCCCGGACTCGGCCCGTATAGTCAAAAGTATACAAAGAAAGTACCCAGGGAGTAAACTCATTTCCCGAACGATTCTTTAAATTATTTTTTCACCACTAAAAGGCATGAGACTTGTAGTTTTCAAAAACGATTTCATTTTTGATGAGACGCGGAATAAAAGGAGTTTTATCGCCGGCAAACGAAAACCCGCAATTTCCCGTAAATCCCGGACTCGGCCCGTATAGTCAAAAGTATACAAAGAAAGTACCCAGGGAGTAAACTCATTTCCCGAACGATTCTTTAAATTATTTTTCACCACTGGAACGCATGAGACTTGTAGTTTTCAAAAATGATTTCGTTATTGATGAGACGCTAAATAAAAGGAGTTTAATCGCCGGCAAACGAAAACCCGCGATTTCCCGTAAATCCCGGCCTTGACCCGTATAGTCGAATGTATACAAAGAAAGTAAACTGGGAGTAAACTCATTTCCCGAACGATTTTTTAAATTATTTTTTCACCACTAAAATGCATGAGACTTGTAGTTTTCAAAAATGATTTCGTTTTTGATGAGACGCTGAATAAAAGGAGTTTAATCGCCGGCAAACAAAAACCCGCGATTTGCCGTAAATCCCGGGCTTCACCCGTATAGTCAAATGTATACAAAGAAAGTAAACTGGGAGTAAACTCATTTCCCGAACGATTTTTTAAATTAATTTTTTACCACTAAAACGCATAAGACTTGTAGTTTTCAAAAACGATTTCATTTTTGATGAGACGCTAAATAAAAGGAGTTTAATCGCCGGCAAACGAAAACCTGCAATTTCCCGTAAATCCCGGACTCGGCCCGTATAGTCAAAAGTATACAAAGAAAGTACGCAGGGAGTAAACTCATTTCCCTAACGATTCTTTAAATTATTTTTTCACCACTAAAACGCATGAGACTTGTAGTTTTCAAAAATGATTTCATATTTGATGAGACGCTGAATAAAAGGAGTTTAATCGCCGGCAAACGAAAACCCGCGATTTCCTGTATATCCCGGAATCGGCCCGTATAGTCAAAAGTATACAAAGAAAGTACCCAGGGAGTAAACTCATTTCCCGAACGATTCTTTAAATTATTTTTCACCACTAAAACGCATGAGACTTGTTGTTTTCAAAAATGATTTCGTTATTGATGAGACACTGAATAAAAGGAGTTTAATCGCCGGCAAACGAAAACCCGCGATTTGCCGTAAATCCCGGACTCGGCCCGTATAGTCAAAAGTATACAAAGAAAGTACCCAGGGAGTAAACTTATTTCCCGAACGATTCTCTAAATTATTTTTTCACCACTAAAACGCATGAGATTTGTAGTTTTCAAAAATGATTTCATTTTTGATGAGACGCTGAATAAAAGGAGTTTAATCGCCGGCAAATGAAAACCCGCGATTTCCTGTATATCCCGGAATCGGCCCGTATAGTCGAATGTATACAAAGAAAGTACCCAGGGAGTAAACTCATTTCTTGAACGATTTTTTAAATTCTTTTTTCACCACTAAAATGCATGAGACTTGTAGTTTTCAAAAATGATTTCATTTTTGATGAGACGCTGAATAAAAGGAGTTTAATCTCCGGCAAATGAAAACCCGCGATTTCCCGTAAATCCTGGACCCGGCCCGTATAGTCAAAAGTATACAAAGAAAGTACCCAGGAAGTAAACCCATTTCCCGAACGATTCTTTAAATTATTTCTTCACCACTAAAACGCATGAGACTTGTACTTTTTAAAAATGATTTCATTTTTGATGACACGCTGAATAAAAGGAGTTTAATCGCCCGCAAACGAAAACCCGTGATTTGCCGTAAATCCCGGGCTTGACCCGTATAGGTAAATGTATACAAAGAAAGTAAACTGGGAGTAAACTCATTTCCCGAACGATTTTTTAAATTAATTTTTTACCACTAAAACGCATAAGACTTGTAGTTTTCAAAAACGATTTCATTTTTGATGAGACGCTGAATAAAAGGAGTTTAATGGCCGGCAAACGAAAACCCGCAATTTCCCGTAAATCCCGGACTCAGCCCGTATAATTAAAAGTATACAAAGAAAGTACGCAGGGAGTAAACTCATTTCCCTAACGATTCTTTAAATTATTTTTTCACCACTAAAACGCATGAGACTTGTAGTTTTCAAAAATGATTTCATATTTGATGAGACGCTGAATAAAAGGAGTTTAATCGCCGGCAAACGAAAACCCGCGATTTCCTGTAAATCCCGGAATCGGCCCGTATAGTCAAAAGTATACAAAGAAAGTACCCAGGGAATAAACTCATTTCCCAAACGATTCTTTAAATTATTTTTCACCACTAAAACGCATGAGACTTATTGTTTTCAAAAATGATTTCGTTATTGATGAGACACTGAATAAAAGGAGTTTAATCGCCGGCAAACGAAAACTCGCGATTTGCCGTAAATCCCGGGCTTGACCCGTATAGTCGAATGTATACAAAGAATGTAAACTGGGAGTAAACTCATTTCCCGAACGATTTTTTAAATTAATTTTTACCACTAAAACGCATAAGACTTGTAGTTTTCAAAAACGATTTCATTTTTGATGAGACGCTGAATAAAAGGAGTTTAATCGCCGGCAAACGAAAACCCGCAATTTCCCGTAAATCCCGGACTCGGCCCGTATAGTCAAAAGTATACAAAGAAAGTACCCAGGGAGTAAACTCATTTCCCGAACGATTCTTTAAATTATTTTTTCACCACTAAAACGCATGAGACTTGTAGTTTTCAAAAACGATTTTATTTTTGATGAGACGCTGAATAAAAGGAGTTTAATCTCCGGCAAACGAAAACCCGCGATTTCCCGTAAATCCCGGGTTTGGCCCGTATAGTCGAATGTATACAAAGAAGGTACCCAGGGAGTAAACTCATTTCCCGAACGATTTTTTAAATTATTTTTTCACCACTAAGACGCATGAGACTTGTAGTTTTTAAAAATGATTTCATTTTTTATGAGACGCTGAATAAAAGGAGTTAAATCGCCGGCAAACGAAAACCCGCGATTTCCCGTAAATCCCGGGCTTTACCCGTATAGTCAAATGTATACAAAGAAAGTAAACTGGGAGTAAACTTATTTCCCGAACGATTTTTTAAATTAATTTTTTACCACTAAAACGCATAAGACTTGTAGTTTTCAAAAAGGATTTCATTTTTGATGAGACGCTGAATAAAAGGAGTTTAATCGCCGGCAAACGAAAACCCGCGATTTTCCGTATATCACGGACTCGGCCCGTACAGTGAAAAGTATACAAAGAAAGTACCCAGGGAGTAAACTCATTTCCCAAACGATTCTTTAAATTATTTTTTCACCACTAAAACGCATGAGACTTGTAGTTTTCAAAAATGATTTTATTTTTAAAGAGACGCTGTATAAAAGGAGTTTAATCGCCGACAAACGAAAACCCGCGATTTGCCGTAAATCCCGGGCTTGACCCGTATAGTCGAATGTATACAAAGAATGTAAACTGGGAGTAAACTCATTTCCCGAACGATTTTTTAAATTAATTTTTTACCACTAAAACGCATAAGACTTGTAGTTTTCAAAAACGATTTCATTTTTGATGAGACGCGGAATAAAAGGAGTTTAATCGCCAGCAAACGAAAACCCGCAATTTCCCGTAAATCCCGGACTCGGCCCGTATAGTCAAAAGTATACAAAAAAAGTACCCAGGGAGTAAACTCATTTCCCGAACGATTCTTTAAATTATTTTTTCACCACTAAAAGGCATGAAACTTGTAGTTTTCAAAAACGATTTCATTTTTGATGAGACGCGGAATAAAAGGAGTTTAATCGCCGGCAAACGAAAACCCGCAATTTCCCGTAAATCCCGGACTCGGCCCGTATAGTCAAAAGTATACAAAGAAAGTACCCAGGGAGTAAACTCATTTCCCGAACGATTCTTTAAATTATTTTTTCACCACTAAAAGGCATGAGACTTGTAGTTTTCAAAAATGATTTCATTTTTGATGAGACGCTGAATAAAAGAAGTTTAATCGCCGGCAAACGAAAACCCGCGATTTCCCGTAAATCCCGGGCTTGACCCGTATAGTCGAATGTATACAAAGAAAGTACCCAGGGAGTAAACTCATTTCCCGAACGATTTTTTAAATATTTTTTTTTTACCACTAAGACGCATGAGACTTGTAGTTTTCAAAAATGATTTCATTTTTGATGAGACGCTGAATAAAAGGAGTTTAATCGCCGACAAACGAAAACCCGCGATTTCCCGTATATCCTGGAATCGGCCCGTATAGTCAAATATATACAAAGAAAGTAAACTGGGAGTAAACTCATTTCCCGAACGATTTTTTAAATTAATTTTTTACCACTAAAACGCATAAGACTTGTAGTTTTCAAAAACGATTTCATTTTTGATGAGACGCTGAATAAAAGGAGTTTAATCGCCGGCAAACGAAAACCCGCAATTTCCCGTAAATCCCGGAGTCGGCCCGTATAGTCAAAAGTATACAAAGAAAGTACCCAGGGAGTAAACTCATTTCTTGAACGATTTTTTACATTGTTTTTTCACCACTAAAACGCATGAGACTTGTAGTTTTCAAAAATGATTTCATTTTTGATGAGACGCTGAATAAAAGGAGTTTAATCTCCGGCAAACGAAAACCCGCCATTTCCCGTAAATCCCGGGCTTGGCCCGTATAGTCGAATGTATACAAAGAAAGTACGCAGGGAGTAAACTCATTTCCCAAACGATTTTTTAAATTATTTTTTCACCACTAAGACGCATGAGACTTGTAGTTTTCAAAAATGATTTCAATTTTTATGAGACGCTGAATAAAAGGAGTTTAATCGCCGGCAAACGAAAATCCGCGATTTCCCGTAAATCCCGGACTCGGCCCGTATAGTCAAAAGTATACAAAGAAAGTACCCAGGGAGTAAACTCATTTCCCAAACGATTCTTTAAATTATTTTTCGCCACTAAAACGCATGAGACTTGTAGTTTTCAAAAATGATTTTATTTTTGATGAGACGCTGAATAAAAAGAGTTTAATCTCCGGCAAACGAAAACCCGCGATTTCCCGTAAATCCCGGGCTTGGCCCGTATAGTCGAATGTATACAAAGAAGGTACCCAGGGAGTAAACTCATTTCCCGAACGATTCTTTAAATTATTTTTTCACCACTAAAACGCATGAGACTTGTAGTTTTCAAAAATGATTTCATTTTTTATGAGACGCTGAATAAAAGGAGTTAAATCGGCGGCAAACGAAAACCCGCGATTTCCCGTAAATCCCGGGCTTGACCCGTATAGTCAAATGTATACAAAGAAATTAAACTGGGAGTAAACTTATTTCCCGAACGATTTTTTAAATTAATTTTTTACCACTAAAACGCATAAGACTTGTAGTTTTCAAAAACGATTTCATTTTTGATGAGACGCTGAATAAAAGGAGTTTAATCGCCAGCAAACGAAAACCCGCGATTTTCCGTATATCACGGACTCGGCCCGTACAGTGAAAAGTATACAAAGAAAGTAAGCAGGGAGTAAACTCATTTCCCAAACGATTCTTTCAATTATTTTTTCACCACTAAAACGCATGAGACTTGTAGTTTTCTAAAATGATTTCATTTTTAAAGAGACGCTGTATAAAAGGAGTTTAATCGCCGACAAACGAAAACCCGCGATTTGCCGTAAATCCCGGGCTTGACCCGTATAGTCGAATGTATACAAAGAATGAAAATTGGGAGTAAACTCATTTCCCGAACGATTTTTAAATTATTTTTTTACCACTAAAATGCATAAGACTTGTAGTTTTCAAAAACGATTTCATTTTTGATGAGACGCTGAATAAAAGGAGTTTAATCGCCGGCTAACGAAAAACCGCGATTTTCCGTATATCACGGCCTCGGCCCGTACAGTGAAAAGTATACAAAGAAAGTACCCAGGGAGTAAACTCATTTGCCGAACGATTTTTTGAATTATTTCTTCACCACTAAAACGCATGAGACTTGTAGTTTCCAAAAATGATTTCATTTTTGATGAGACGCACAATAAAAGGAGTTTAATCGCCGGCAAACGAAAACCCGCAATTTCCCGTAAATCCCGGGGTCGGCCCGTATAGTCAAAAGTATACAAAGAAAGTACCCAGGGAGTAAACTCATTTCTTGAACGATTTTTTACATTGTTTTTTCACCACTAAAACGCATGAGACTTGTAATTTTCAAAAATGATTTCATTTTTGATGAGACCCTGAATAAAAGGAGTTTAATCTCCGGCAAACGAAAACCCGCCATTTCCCGTAAATCCCGGGCTTGGCCCGTATAGTCGAATGTATACAAAGAAAGTACGCAGGGAGTAAACTCATTTCCCAAACGATTTTTTAAATTATTTTTTCACCACTAAGACGCATGAGACTTGTAGTTTTCAAAAATGATTTCATTTTTTATGAGACGCTGAATAAAAGGAGTTTAATCGCCGGCAAACGAAAATCCGCGATTTCCCGTAAATCCCGGACTTGGCCCGTATAGTCAAAAGTATACAAAGGAAGTACCCAGGGAGTAAACTCATTTCCCAAACGATTCTTTAAATTATTTTTCACCACTAAAACGCATGAGACTTGTAGTTTTCAAAAATGATTTTATTTTTGATGAGACGCTGAATAAAAAGAGTTTAATCTCCGGCAAACGAAAACCCGCGATTTCCCGTAAATCCCGGGCCTGGCCCGTATAGTCGAATGTATACAAAGAAGGTACCCAGGGAGTAAACTCATTTCCCGAACGATTTTTTAAATTAATTTTTTACCACTAAAACGCATGAGACTTGTAGTTTTCAGAAATGATTTCATTTTTGATGAGACGCTGAATAAAAGGAGTTTAATCGCCGGCTAACGAAAAACCGCGATTTTCCGTATATCACGGACTCGGCCCGTACAGTGAAAGGTATACAAAGAAAGTACCCAGGGAGTAAACTCATTTCCCAAACGATTCTTTAAATTATTTTTTCACCACTAAAACGCATGAGACTTGTAGTTTTCAAAAATGATTTCATTTTTGATGAGACGCTGAATAAAAGAAGTTTAATCGCCGGCAAACGAAATCCCGCGATTTTCCGTATATCCTGGAATCGGCCCGTATAGTCGAATGTATACAAAGAAAGTAAACTGGGAGTAAACTCATTTTCCGAACGATTTTTTAAATTAATTTTTTACCACTAAAACGCATAAGACTTGTAGTTTTCAAAAACGATTTCATTTTTGATGAGACGCTGAATAAAAGGAGTTTAATCGCCGGCAAACGAAAACCCGCAATTTCCCGTAAATCCCGGACTCGGCACGTATAGTCAAAAGTATACAAAGAAAGTACCCAGGGAGTAAACTCACTTCCCGAACGATTCTTTAAATTATTTTTTCACCACTAAAACGCATGAGACTTGTAGTTTTTAAAAAGGATTTCATTCTTGATGAGACGCTGAATAAAAGGAGTTTAATCGCCGGCAAACGAAATCCCGCGATTTTCCGTATATCATGGCCTCGGCCCGTACAGTGAAAAGTATACAAAGAAAGTACCCAGGGAGTAAACTCATTTGCCGAACGATTTTTTGAATTACTTCTTCACCACTAAAACGCATGAGACTTGTAGTTTCCAAAAATGATTTCATTTTTGATGAGACGCACAATAAAAGGAGTTTAATCGCCGGCAAACGAAAACCCGCGATTTGCCGTAAATCCCGGGCTTGACCCGTATAGTGAAATGTATTCAAAGAAAGTAAACTGGGAGTAAACTCATTTCCCGAACGATTTTTTAAATTAATTTTTTACCACTAAAACGCATAAGACTTGTAGTTTTCAAAAATGATTTCATTTTTGATGAGACGCTGAATAAAAGGAGTTTAATCTCCGGCAAACGAAAACCCGCGATTTCCCGTAAATCCCGGACCCGGCCCGTATAGTCAAAAGTATACAAAGAATGTACGCAGAGAGTAAACTCATTTCCCGAACGATTCTTTAAATTATATTTTCACCACTAAAACGCATGAAACTTGTACTTTTCAAAAATGATTTCATTTTTGATGAGACGCTGAATAAAAGAAGTTTAATTGCCGGCAAACGAAAACCCGCGATTTCCCGTAAATCCCGGGCTTGGCCCGTATAGTCGAATGTATACAAAGAAAGTACCCATTGAGTAAACTCATTTCCCGAAAGATTTTTTAAATAATTTTTTCACCACTAAGACGCATGAGACTTGTAGTTTTCAAAAATGATTTCGTTATTGATGAGACGCTGCATAAAGGGAGTTTAATCGCCGGCAAACGAAAACCCGCCATTTCCCGTAAATCCCTGGCTTGGCCGTATAGTCGAATGTATACAAAAAAAATACCCAGGGAGTACACTCATTACCCGAACGATTTTTTAAATTATTTCTTCACCACTAAAACGCATGAGACTTGTAGTTTTCAAAATTGATTTCATTTTTGATGAGACGCGGAATAAAAGAAGTTTAATCGGCGGCAAACGAAAACCCGAGATTTCCCGTAAATCCCGGGCTTGGCCCGCATAGTCGAATGTATACAAAGAAAGTACCCAGGGAGTAAACTCATTTCCCGAACGATTTTTTACATTATTTTTTCACCACTAAGACGCATGAGACTTGTAGTTTTCAAAAATGATTTCATTTTTTATGAGACGCTGAATAAAAGGAGTTTAATCGCCGGCAAACGTAAGCCCTCCATTTTCGTAAATCCCGGACTCGGCCCGTATAGTCAAAAGTATACAAAGAAAGTACCCAGGGAGTAAACTCATTTCCCGAACGATTCTTTAAATTATTTTTCACCACTGGAACGCATGAGACTTAGTTTTCAAAAATGATTTCGTTTTTGATGAGACGCTGAATAAAAGGAGTTTAATCGCCGGCAAACAAAAACCCGCGATTTGCCGTAAATCCCGGGCTTGACCCGTATAGTCAAATGTATACAAAGAAAGTAAACTGGGAGTAAACTCATTTCCCGAACGATTTTTTAAATTAATTTTTTACCACTAAAATGCATAAGACTTGTAGTTTTCAAAAACGATTTCATTTTTGATGAGACGCTGAATAAAAGGAGTTTAATCGCCGGCAAACGAAAACCCGCAATTTCCCGTAAATCCCGGACTCGGCCCGTATAGTCAAAAGTATACAAAGAAAGTAAACTGGGAGTAAACTCATTTCCGGAACGATTCTTTAAATTATATTTTCACCACTAAAACGCATGAAACTTGTACTTTTCAAAAATGATTTCATTTTTGATGAGACGCTGAATAAAAGAAGTTTAATCGCCGGCAAACGAAAACCCGCGATTTCCCGTAAATCCCGGGCTTGGCCCGTATAGTCGAATGTATACAAAGAAAGTACCCATTGAGTAAACTCATTTCCCGAACGATTTTTTAAATTATTTTTTCACCACTAAGACGCATGAGACTTGTAGTTTTCAAAAATGATTTCGTTATTGATGAGACGCTGCATAAAGGGAGTTTAATCGCCGGCAAACGAAAACCCGCCATTTCCCGTAAATCCCTGGCTTGGCCGTATAGTCGAATGTATAGAAAAAAAAATACCCAGGGAGTACACTCATTACCCGAACGATTTTTTAAATTATTTCTTCACCACTAAAACGCATGAGACTTGTAGTTTTCAAAATTGATTTCATTTTTGATGAGACGCGGAATAAAAGAAGTTTAATCGGCGGCAAACGAAAACCCGAGATTTCCCGTAAATCCCGGGCTTGGCCCGCATAGTCGAATGTATACAAAGAAAGTACCCAGGGAGTAAACTCATTTCCCGAACGATTTTTTACATTATTTTTTCACCACTAAGACGCATGAGACTTGTAGTTTTTAAAAATGATTTCATTTTTTATGAGACGCTGAATAAAAGGAATTTAATCGCCGGCAAACGAAAACCCTCCATTTTCCGTAAATCCCGGACTCGGCCCGTATAGTCAAAAGTATACAAAGAAAGTACCCAGGGAGTAAACTCATTTCCCGAACGATTCTTTAAATTATTTTTCACCACTGGAACGCATGAGACTTGTAGTTTTCAAAAATGATTTCGTTTTTGATGAGACGCTGAATAAAAGGAGTTTAATCGCCGGCAAACAAAAACCCGCGATTTGCCGTAAATCCCGGGCTTGACCCGTATAGTCAAATGTATACAAAGAAAGTAAACTGGAAGTAAACTCATTTCCCGAACGATTTTTTAAATTAATTTTTTACCACTAAAATGCATAAGACTTGTAGTTTTCAAAAACGATTTCATTTTTGATGAGACGCTGAATAAAAGGAGTTTAATCGCCGGCAAACGAAAACCCGCAATTTCCCGTAAATCCCGGACTCGGCCCGTATAGTCAAAAGTATACAAAGAAAGTACCCAGAGAGTAAACTCATTTCCCGAACGATTCTTTAAATTATTTTTTCACCACTAAAACGCATGAGATTTGTACTTTTCAAAAACGATTTCATTTTTGATGAGACGCTGAATAAAAGGAGTTTAATCGCCGGCAAACGAAAACCCGCAATTTCCCGTAACTCCCGGACTCGGCCCGTATAGTCAAAAGTATACAAAGAAAGTACCCAGGGAGTAAACTCATTTCCCGAACGATTCTTTAAATTATTTTTTCACCACTAAAACGCATGAGATTTGTACTTTTCAAAAACGATTTCATTTTTGATGAGACGCTGAATAAAAGGAGTTTAATCGCCGGCAAACGAAAACCCGCAATTTCCCGTAAATCCCGGACTCGGCCCGTATAGTCAAAAGTATACAAAGAAAGTACCCAGGGAGTAAACTCATTTCCCGAACGATTCTTTAAATTATTTTTTCACTACTAAAACGCATGAGATTTGTAGTTTTCAAAAATGATTTCATTTGTGATGAGACGCTGAATAAAAGGAGTTTAATCGCCGGCAAATGAAAACCCGCGATTTCCTGTATATCCCGGAATCGGCCCGTATAGTCGAATGTATACAAAGAAAGTACCCAGGGAGTAAACTTATTTCTTGAACGATTTTATAAATTATTTTTTCACCACTAAAACGCATGAGACTTGTAGTTTTCAAAAATGATTTCATTTTTGATAAGACGCTGAATAAAAGGAGTTTAATCTCCGGCAAACGAAAACCCGCGATTTCCCGTAAATCCTGGACCCGGCCCGTATAGTCAAAAGTATACAAAGAACGTACGCAGGGAGTAAACTCATTTCCCGAACGATTCTTTAAATTATATTTTCACCACTAAAACGCATGAGACTTGTACTTTTCAAAAATGATTTCATTTTTTATGAGACGCTGAATAAAAGGAGTTTAATCGCCGGCAAACGAAAAACCGCGATTTCCCGTAAATCCCGGACTCGGCCCGTATAGTCAAAAGTATACAAAGAAAGTACCCAGGGAGTAAACTCATTTCCCGAACGATTCTTTAAATTATTTCTTCACCACTAAAACGCATGAGACTTGTAGTTTTCAAAAATGATTTCATTTTTGATGACACGCTGAATAAAAGGAGTTTAATCGCCGGCAAAAGAAAACCCGCGATTTGCCGTAAATGCCGGGCTTGACCCGTATAGGTAAATGTATACAAAGAAAGTATACTGGGAGTAAACTCATTTCCCAAACGATTTTTTAAATTAATTTTTTACCACTAAAACGCATAAGACTTGTAGTTTTCAAAAACGATTTCATTTTTGATGAGACGCTGAATAAAAGGAGTTTAATCGCCGGCAAACGAAAACCCGCAATATCCCGTAAATCCCGGACTCGGCCCGTATAGTCAAAAGTATACAAAGAAAGTACCCAGGGAGTAAACTCATTTCCCGAACGATTCTTTAAATTATTTTTTCACCACTAAAACGCATGAGATTTGTACTTTTCAAAAACGATTTCATTTTTGATGAGACGCTGAATAAAAGGAGTTTAATCGCCGGCAAACGAAAACCCGCAATTTCCCGTAAATCCCGGACTCGGCCCGTATAGTCAAAAGTATACAAAGAAAGTACCCAGGGAGTAAACTCATTTCCCGAACGATTCTTTAAATTATTTTTTCACTACTAAAACGCATGAGATTTGTAGTTTTCAAAAATGATTTCATTTGTGATGAGACGCTGAATAAAAGGAGTTTAATCGCCGGCAAATGAAAACCCGCGATTTCCTGTATATCCCGGAATCGGCCCGTATAGTCGAATGTATACAAAGAAAGTACCCAGGGAGTAAACTTATTTCTTGAACGATTTTTTAAATTATTTTTTCACCACTAAAACGCATGAGACTTGTAGTTTTCAAAAATGATTTCATTTTTGATAAGACGCTGAATAAAAGGAGTTTAATCTCCGGCAAACGAAAACCCGCGATTTCCCGTAAATCCTGGACCCGGCCCGTATAGTCAAAAGTATACAAAGAACGTACGCAGGGAGTAAACTCATTTCCCGAACGATTCTTTAAATTATATTTTCACCACTAAAACGCATGAGACTTGTACTTTTCAAAAATGATTTCATTTTTTATGAGACGCTGAATAAAAGGAGTTTATTCGCCGGCAAACGAAAAACCGCGATTTCCCGTAAATCCCGGACTCGGCCCGTATAGTCAAAAGTATACAAAGAAAGTACCCAGGGAGTAAACTCATTTCCCGAACGATTCTTTAAATTATTTCTTCACCACTAAAACGCATGAGACTTGTAGTTTTCAAAAATGATTTCATTTTTGATGACACGCTGAATAAAAGGAGTTTAATCGCCGGCAAACGAAAACCTGCGATTTGCCGTAAATGCCGGGCTTGACCCGTATAGGTAAATGTATACAAAGAAAGTAAACTGGGAGTAAACCCATTTCCCAAACGATTTTTTAAATTAATTTTTTACCACTAAAACGCATAAGACTTGTAGTTTTCAAAAACGATTTTATTTTTGATGAGACGTTGAATAAAAGGAGTTTAATCGCCGGCAAACGAAAACCCGCAATTTGCCTTAAATCCCGTGCTTGACCCGTATAGTCAAATGTATACAAAGAAAGTAAACTGGGAATAAACTCATTTCCCGAACGATTTTTAAATTAATTTTTTACCACTAAAACGCATAAGACTTGTAGTTTTCAAAAACGATTTCATTTTTGATGAGACGCTGAATAAAAGGAGTTTAATCGCCGGCTAACGAAAAACCGCGATTTTCCGTATATCACGGACTCGGCCTGTACAGTGAAAAGTATACAAAGAAAGTACCCAGGGAGTAAACTCATTTCCCAAACGATTCTTTAAATTATTTTTTCACCACTAAAACGCATGAGACTTGTAGTTTTCAAAAATGATTTCATTTTTGATGAGACGCTGAATAAAAGAAGTTTAATCGCCGGCAAACGAAAACCCGCGATTTCCCGTATATCCTGGAATCGGTCCGTATAGTCGAATGTATACAAAGAAAGTAAACTGGGAGTAAACTCATTTTCCGAACGATTTTTTAAATTAATTTTTTACCACTAAAACGCATAAGACTTGTAGTTTTCAAAAACGATTTCATTTTTGATGAGACGCTGAATAAAAGGAGTTTAATCGCCGGCAAACGAAAACCCCCAATTTCCCGTAAATCCCGGACTCGGCCCGTATAGTCAAAAGTATACAAAGAAAGTACCCAGGGAGTAAACTCATTTCCCGAACGATTCTTTAAATTATTTTTTCACCACTAAAACGCATGAGATTTGTAGTTTTCAAAAATGATTTCATTTTTGATGAGACGCTGAATAAAAGGAGTTTAATCGCCGGCAAATGAAAACCCGCGATTTCCTGTATATCCCGGAATCGGCCCGTATAGTCGAATGTATACAAAGAAAGTACCCAGGGAGTAAACTCATTTCTTGAACGATTTTTTAAATTATTTTTTCACCACTAAAACGCATGAGACTGGTAGTTTTCAAAAATGATTTCATTTTTGATGAGACGCTGAATAAAAGGAGTTTAATCTCCGGCAAACGAAAACCCGCGATTTCCCGTAAATCCTGGACCCGGCCCGTATAGTCAAAAGTATACAAAGAACGTACGCAGGGAGTAAACTCATTTCCCGAACGATTCTTTAAATTATATTTTCACCACTAAAACGCATGAGACTTGTACTTTTCAAAAATGATTTCATTTTTTATGAGACGCTGAATAAAAGGAGTTTAATCGCCGGCAAACGAAAACCCGCGATTTCCCGTAAATCCCGGACTCGGCCCGTATAGTCAAAAGTATACAAAGAAAGTACCCAGGGAGTAAACTCATTTCCCGAACGATTTTTTGAATTATTTCTTCACCACTAAAACGCATGAGACTTGTAGTTTCCAAAAATGATTTCATTTTTGATGAGACGCACAATAAAAGAAGTTTAATCGCCGGCAAACGAAAACCCGCGATTTACCGTAAATCCCGGGCTTGACCCGCATAGTGAAATGTATTCAAAGAAAGTAAACTGGGAGTAAACTCATTTCCCGAACGATTTTTTAAATTAATTTTTTACCACTAAAACGCATAAGACTTGTAGTTTTCAAAAATGATTTCATTTTTGATGAGACGCTGAATAAAAGGAGTTTAATCTCCGGCAAACGAAAACCCGCGATTTCCCGTAAATCCCGGACCCGGCCCGTATAGTCAAAAGTATACAAAGAATGTACGCAGGGAGTAAACTCATTTCCCGAACGATTCTTTAAATTATATTTTCACCACTAAAACGCATGAGACTTGTACTTTTCAAAAATGATTTCATTTTTGATGAGACGCTGAATAAAAGAAGTTTAATCGCCGGCAAACGAAAACCCGCGATTTCCCGTAAATCCCGGGCTTGGCCCGTATAGTCGAATGTATACAAAGAAAGTACCCAGGGAGTAAACTCATTTCCCGAACGATTTTTTAAATTATTTTTTCACCACTAAGACGCATGAGACTTGTAGTTTTCAAAAATGATTTCGTTATTGATGAGACGCTGAAAAAGAGGAGTTTAATCGCCGGCAAACGAAAACCCGCGATTTCCCGTAAATCCCGGCCTTGACCTGTATAGTCGAATGTATACAAAGAAAGTAAACTGGGAGTAAACTCATTTCCCGAACGATTTTTTAAATTATTTTTTCACCACTAAAATGCATGAGACTTGTAGTTTTCAAAAATGATTTCGTTTTTGATGAGACGCTGAATAAAAGGAGTTTAATCGCCGGCAAACAAAAACCCGCGATTTGCCGTAAATCCCGGGCTTGACCCGTATAGTCAAATGTATACAAAGAAAGTAAACTGGGAGTAAACTCATTTCCCGAACGATTTTTTAAATTAATTTTTTACCACTAAAATGCATAAGACTTGTAGTTTTCAAAAACGATTTCATTTTTGATGAGACGCTGAATAAAAGGAGTTTAATCGCCGGCAAACGAAAACCCGCAATTTCCCGTAAATCCCGGACTCGGCCCGTATAGTCAAAAGTATACAAAGAAAGTACCCAGGCAGTAAACTCATTTCCCGAACGATTCTTTAAAGTATTTTTTCACCACTAAAACGCATGAGATTTGTAGTTTTCAAAAATGATTTCATTTTCGATGAGACGCTGAATAAAAGGAGTTTAATCGCCAGCAAATGAAAACCCGCGATTTCCTGTATATCCCGGAATCGGCCCGTATAGTCGAATGTATACAAAGAAAGTACCCAGGGAGTAAACTCATTTCTTGAACGATTTTTTAAATTATTTTTTCACCACTAAAACGCATGAGACTTGTAGTTTTCAAAAATGATTTCATTTTTGATGAGACGCTGAATAAAAGGAGTTTAATCTCCGGCAAACGAAAACCCGCGATTTCCCGTAAATCCTGGACCCGGCCCGTATAGTCAAAAGTATACAAAGAACGTACGCAGGGAGTAAACTCATTTCCCGAACGATTCTTTAAATTATATTTTCACCACTAAAACGCATGAGACTTGTAGTTTTCAAAAATGATTTCGTTATTGATGAGACGCTGAATAAGAGGAGTTTAATCGCCGGCAAACGAAAACCCGCGATTTCCCGTAAATCCCGGCCTTGACCTGTATAGTCGAATGTATACAAAGAAAGTAAACTGGGAGTAAACTCATTTCCCGAATGATTTTTTAAATTATTTTTTCACCACTAAAATGCATGAGACTTGTAGTTTTCAAAAATGATTTCGTTTTTGATGAGACGCTGAATAAAAGGAGTTTAATCGCCGGCAAACAAAAACCCGCGATTTGCCGTAAATCCGGGGCTTGACCCGTATAGTCAAATGTATACAAAGAAAGTAAACTGGGAGTAAACTCATTTCCCGAACGATTTTTTAAATTAATTTTTTACCACTAAAATGCATAAGACTTGTAGTTTTCAAAAACGATTTCATTTTTGATGAGACGCTGAATAAAAGGAGTTTAATCGCCGGCAAACGAAAACCCGCAATTTCCCGTAAATCCCGGACTCGGCCCGTATAGTCAAAAGTATACAAAGAAAGTACCCAGGGAGTAAACTCATTTCCCGAACGATTCTTTAAATTATTTTTTCACCACTAAAACGCATGAGATTTGTAGTTTTCAAAAATGATTTCATTTTTGATGAGACGCTGAATAAAAGGAGTTTAATCGCCGGCAAATGAAAACCCGCGATTTCCTATATATCCCAGAATCGGCCCGTATAGTCGAATGTATACAAAGAAAGTACCCAGGGAGTAAACTCATTTCTTGAACGATTTTTTAAATTATTTTTTCACCACTAAAACGCATGAGACTTGTAGTTTTCAAAAATGATTTCATTTTTGATGAGACGCTGAATAAAAGGAGTTTAATCTCCGGCAAACGAAAACCCGCGATTTCCCGTAAATCCTGGACCCGGCCCGTATAGTCAAAAGTATACAAAGAACGTACGCAGGGAGTAAACTCATTTCCCGAACGATTCTTTAAATTATATTTTCACCACTAAAACGCATGAGACTTGTACTTTTCAAAAATGATTTCATTTTTTATGAGACGCTGAATAAAAGGAGTTTAATCGCCGGCAAACGAAAACCCGCGATTTCCCGTAAATCCCGGACTCGGCCCGTATAGTCAAAAGTATACAAAGAAAGTACCCAGGGAGTAAACTCATTTCCCGAACGATTCTTTAAATTATTTCTTCACCACTAAAACGCATGAGACTTGTAGTTTTCAAAAATGATTTCATTTTTGATGACACGCTGAATAAAAGGAGTTTAATCGCCGGCAAACGAAAACCCGCGATTTGCCGTAAATCCCGGGCTTGACCCGTATAGGTAAATGTATACAAAGAAAGTAAACTGGGAGTAAACTCATTTCCCGAACGATTTTTTAAATTAATTTTTTACCACTAAAACGCATAAGACTTGTAGTTTTCAAAAACGATTTCATTTTTGATGAGACGTTGAATAAAAGGAGTTTAATCGCCGGCAAACGAAAACCCGCAATTTGCCTTAAATCCCGTGCTTGACCCGTATAGTCAAATGTATACAAAGAAAGTAAACTGGGAGAAAACTCATTTCCCGAACGATTTTTAAATTAATTTTTTACCACTAAAACGCATAAGACTTGTAGTTTTCAAACACGATTTCATTTTTGATGAGACGCTGAATAAAAGGAGTTTAATCGCCGGCAAACGAAAACCCGCAATTTCCCGTAAATCCCGGACTCGGCCCGTATAGTCAAAAGTATACAAAGAAAGTAGGCAGGGAGTAAACTCATTTCCCTAACGATTCTTTAAATTATTTTTTCACCACTAAAACGCATGAGACTTGTAGTTTTCAAATATGATTTCATATTTGATGAGACGCTGAATAAAAGGAGTTTAATCGCCGGCAAACGAAAACCCGCGATTTCCTGTATATCCCGGACTCGGCCCGTATAGTCAAAAGTATACAAAGAAAGTACCCAGGGAGTAAACTCATTTCCCGAACGATTCTTTAAATTATTTTTTCACCACTAAAACGCATGAGACTTGTAGTTTTCAAAAATGATTTCATTTTTGATGAGACGCTGAATAAAAGGAGTTTAATCGCCGGCAAACGAAAACCCGCGATTTGCCGTAAATCCCGGGCTTGACCCGTAAAGTCGAATGTATACAAAGAAAGTAAACTGGGAGTAAACTCATTCCCCGAACGATTTTTTAAATTAATTTTTCACCACCAAAACGCATAAGACTTGTAGTTTTCAAAAACGATTTTATTTTTGATGAGACGCTGAATAAAAGGAGTTTAATCTCCGGCAAACGAAAACCCGCGATTTCCCGTAAATCCCGGGTTTGGCCCGTATAGTCGAATGTATACAAAGAAGGTACCCAGGAAGTAAACTCATTTCCCGAACGATTTTTTAAATTATTTTTCACCACTAAGACGCATGAGACTTGTAGTTTTCAAAAATGATTTCATTTTTTATGAGACGCTGAATAAAAGGAGTTAAATCGCCGGCAAACGAAAACCCGCGATTTCCTGTAAATCCCGGGCTTTACCCGTATAGTCAAATGTATACAAAGAAAGTAAACTGGGAGTAAACTTATTTCCCGAACGATTTTTTAAATTAATTTTTTACCACTAAAACGCATAAGACTTGTAGTTTTCAAAAAGGATTTCATTTTTGATGAGACGCTGAATAAAAGGAGTTTAATCGCCGGCAAACGAAAACCCGCGATTTTCCGTATATCATGGACTCGGCCCGTACAGTGAAAAGTAAAGAAAGAAAGTACCCAGGGAGTAAAATCATTTCCCAAACGATTCTTTAAATTATTTTTTCACCACTAAAACGCATGAGACTTGTAGTTTTCAAAAATGATTTTATTTTTTAAGAGACGCTGTATAAAAGGAGTTTAATCGCCGACAAACGAAAACCCGCGATTTGCCGTAAATCCCGGGCTTGACCCGTACAGTCGAATGTATACAAAGAATGTAAACTGGGAGTAAACTCATTTCCCGAACGATTTTTTAAATTAATTTTTTACCACTAAAACGCATAAGACTTGTAGTTTTCAAAAACGATTTCATTTTTGATGAGACGCTGAATAAAAGGAGTTTAATCGCCGGCAAACGAAAACCCGCGATTTCCCGTATATCCTGGAATCGGCCCGTATAGTCGAATGTATACAAAGAAAGTACCCAGGGAGTAAACTCATTTCCCGAACGATTTTTTAAATTATTTTTTCACCACTAAAACGCATGAGACTTGTAGTTTTCAAAAATGATTTCATTTATGATGAGACGCTGAATAAAAGGAGTTTAATCTCCGGCAAACAAAAACCCGCGATTTCCCGTAAATCCCGGACCCGGCCCGTATAGTCAAAAGTATACAAAGAAAATACGCAGGGAGTAAACTCATTTCCCGAACGATTCTTTAAATTATATTTTCACCACTAAAACGCATGACACTTGTGCTTTTCAAAAATGATTTCATTTTTAATGAGACGCTGAATAAAAGAAGTTTAATCGCCGGCAAACGAAAACCCGCGATTTTCCGTAAATCCCGGGCTTGACCCGTATAGTCGAATGTATACAAAGAAAGTACCCAGGGAGTAAACTCATTTCCCGAACGATTTTTTAAATTTTTTTTTTTATCACTAAGACGCATGAGACTTGTTGTTTTCAAAAATGATTTCATTTTTGATGAGACGCTGAATAAAAGGAGTTTAATCGCCGGCAAACGAAAACCCGCGATTTCCCGTATATCCCGGAATCGGCCCGTATAGTCAAATGTATACAAAGAAAGTACCCAGGGAGTAAACTCATTTCTTGAACGATTTTTTACATTATTTTTTCACCACTAAAACGCATGAGACTTGTAGTTTTCACAAATGATTTCATTTTTGATGAGACGCTGAATAAAAGGAGTTTAATCTCCGGCAAACGAAAACCCGCCATTTCCCGTAAATCCCGGGCTTGGCCCGTATAGTCGAATGTATACAAAGAAAGTACCCAGGGAGTAAACTCATTTCCCAAACGATTTTTTAAATTATTTTTTCACCACTAAAACGCATGAGACTTGTAGTTTTCAAAAATGATTTTATTTTTTGATGAGACGCTGAATAAAAGGAGTTTAATCTCCGGCAAACGAAAACCCGCGATTTCCCGTAAATCCCGGGCTTGGCCCGTATAGTCGAATGTATACAAAGAAGGTACCCAGGGAGTAAACTCAGTTCCGAACGATTTTTTAAATTATTTTTTCACCAGTAAGACGCATGAGACTTGTAGTTTTCAAAAATGATTTCATTTTTTATGAGACGCTTAATAAAAGGAGTTAAATCGCCGGCAAACGAAAACCCGCGATTTCCCGTAAATCCCGGGCTTGACCCGTATAGTCAAATGTATACAAAGAAAGTAAACTGGGAGTAAACTTATTTCCCGAACGATTTTTTAAATTAATTTTTTACCACTACAACGCATAAGACTTGTAGTTTTCAAAAACAATTTCATTTTTGATGATACGCTGAATAAAAGGAGTTTAATCGCCGGCAAACGAAAACCCGCGATTTTCCGTATATCACGGACTCGGCCCGTACAGTGAAAAGTATACAAAGAAAGTAAGCAGGGAGTAAACTCATTTCCCAAACGATTCTTTAAATTATTTTTTCACCACTAAAACGCATGAGACTTGTAGTTTTCAAAAATGATTTCATTTTTAAAGAGACGCTGTATAAAAGGAGTTTAATCGCCGACAAACGAAAACCCGCGATTTGCCGTAAATCCCGGGCTTGACCCGTATAGTCGAATGTATACAAAGAATGTAAATTGGGAGTAAACTCATTTCCCGAACGATTCTTTAAATTATTTTTTCACCACTAAAAGGCATGAGACTTGTAGTTTTCAAAAATGATTTCATTTTTGATGAGACGCTGAATAAAAGGAGTTTAATCGCCGGCAAACGAAAACCCGCGATTTCCCGTATATCCTGGAATCGGCCCGTATAGTCGAATGTATACAAAGAAAGTACCCAGGGAGTAAACTCATTTCCCGAACGATTTTTTAAATTATTTTTTCACCACAAAAACGCATGAGACTTGTAGTTTTCAAAAATGATTTCATTTATGATGAGACGCTGAATAAAAGGAGTTTAATCTCCGGCAAACAAAAACCCGCGATTTCCCGTAAATCCCGGACCCGGCCCGTATAGTCAAAAGTATACAAAGAAAATACGCAGGGAGTAAACTCATTTCCCGAACGATTCTTTAAATTATATTTTCACCACTAAAACGCATGACACTTGTGCTTTTCAAAAATGATTTCATTTTTAATGAGACGCTGAATAAAAGAAGTTTAATCGCCGGCAAACGAAAACCCGCGATTTCCCGTAAATGCCGGGCTTGACCCGTATAGTCGAATGTATACAAAGAAAGTACCCAGGGAGTAAACTCATTTCCCGAACGATTTTTTAAATTTTTTTTTTTTACCACTAAGACGCATGAGATTTGTTGTTTTCAAAAATGATTTCATTTTTGATGAGACGCTGAATAAAAGGAGTTTAATCGCTGGCAAACGAAAACCCGCGATTTCCCGTATATCCTGGAATCGGCCCGTATAGTCAAATGTATACAAAGAAAGTACCCAGGGAGTAAACTCATTTCTTGAACGATTTTTTACATTATTTTTTCACCACTAAAACGCATGAGACTTGTAGTTTTTAAAAATGATTTCATTTTTGATGAGACGCTGAATAAAAGGAGTTTAATCTCCGGCAAACGAAAACCCGCCATTTCCCGTAAATCCCGGGCTTGGCCCGTATAGTCGAATGTATACAAAGAAAGTACCCAGGGAGTAAACTCATTTCCCAAACGATTTTTTAAATTATTTTTTCACCACTAAAACGCATGAGACTTGTAGTTTTCAAAAATGATTTTATTTTTGATGAGACGCTGAATAAAAGGAGTTTAATCTCCGGCAAACGAAAACCCGCGATTTCCCGTAAATCCCGGGCTTGGCCCGTATAGTCGAATGTATACAAAGAAGGTACCCAGGGAGTAAACTCAGTTCCGAACGATTTTTTAAATTATTTTTTCACCAGTAAGCCGCATGAGACTTGTAGTTTTCAAAAATGATTTCATTTTTTATGAGACGCTGAATAAAAGGAGTTAAATCGCCGGCAAACGAAAACCCGCGATTTCCCGTAAATCCCGGGCTTGACCCGTATAGTCAAATGTATACAAAGAAAGTAAACTGGGAGTAAACTTATTTCCCGAACGATTTTTTAAATTAATTTTTTACCACTACAACGCATAAGACTTGTAGTTTTCAAAAACGATTTCGTTTTTGATGAGACGCTGAATAAAAGGAGTTTAATCGCCGGCAAACGAAAACCCGCGATTTTCCGTATATCACGGACTCGGCCCGTACAGTGAAAAGTATACAAAGAAAGTAAGCAGGGAGTAAACTCATTTCCCAAACGATTCTTTAAATTATTTTTTCACCACTAAAACGCATGAGACTTGTAGTTTTCAAAAATGATTTCATTTTTAAAGAGACGCTGTATAAAAGGAGTTTAATCGCCGACAAACGAAAACCCGCGATTTGCCGTAAATCCCGGGCTTGACCCGTATAGTCGAATGTATACAAAGAATGTAAATTGGGAGTAAACTCATTTCCCGAACGATTTTTTAAATTAATTTTTTACCACTAAAACGCATAAGATTTGTAGTTTTCAAAAACAATTTCATTTTTGATGAGACGCTGAATAAAAGGAGTTTAATCTCCGGCAAACGAAAACCCGCGATTTCCCGTAAATCCCGGACCCGGCCCGTATAGTCAAAAGTATACAAAGAAAGTACGCAGGGAGTAAACTCATTTCCCGAACGATTCTTTAAATTATATTTTCACCACTAAAACGCATGACACTTGTGCTTTTCAAAAATGATTTCATTTTTAATGAGACGCTGAATAAAAGAAGTTTAATCGCCGGCAAACGAAAACCCGCGATTTCCCGTAAATCCCGGGCTTGACCCGTATAGTCGAATGTATACAAAGAAAGTACCCAGGGAGTAAACTCATTTCCCGAACGATTTTTTAAATTATTTTTTCACCACTAAGACGCATGAGACTTGTAGTTTTCAAAAATGATTTCATTTTTGATGAGACGCTGAATAAAAGGAGTTTAATCGCCGGCAAACGAAAACCCTCGATTTCACGTAAATCCCGGACTCGGCTCGTATCGTCAAAAGTATACAAAGAAAGTACCCAGGGAGTAAACTCATTTCCCGAAGGATTCTTTAAATGATTTTTCACCACTAAAACGCATGACACTTGTAGTTTTCAAAAAAGGATTTCGTTTTTGATGAGACGCTGAATAAAAGGAGTTTAATCGCCGGCAAACGAAAACCCGCAATTTCCCGTAAATCCTGGGCTTAGCCGTATAGTCGAATGTATACAAAGAAAATATCCAGGGAGAAAACTCATTTCTCGAACGATTTTTTAAATTATTTCTTCACCACTAAAACGCATGAGACTTGTAGTTTTCAAAAATGATTTTATTTTTGATGAGACGCTGAATAAAAGGAGTTTAATCGCCGGCAAACGAAAACCCGCGATTTCCCGTAAATCCTGGGCTTGGCCGTATAGTCGAATGTATACAAAGAAAATATCCAGGGAGTAAACTCATTCCCCGAACGATTTTTTAAATTATTTCTTCACCACTAAAACGCATGAGGCTTGTAGTTTTCAAAAATGATTTCATTTTTGATGAGACGCTGAATAAAAGGAGTTTAATCGCCGGCAAACAAAAAACCCGCGATTTCCCGTAAATCCCGGGCTTGACCCGTATAGTCAAATGTATACAAAGAAAGTAAACTGGGAGTAAACTCATTTCCCGAACGATTTTTTAAATTATTTTTTCACCACTAAGACGCATGAGACTTGTAGTTTTCAAAAATGATTTCATTTTTTATGAGACGCTGAATAAAAGGAGTTAAATCGCCGGCAAACGAAAACCCGCGATTTCCCGTAAATCCCGGGCTTGACCCGTATAGTCAAATGTATACAAAGAAAGTAAACTGGGAGTAAACTTATTTCCCGAACGATTTTTTAAATTAATTTTTTACCACTAAAACGCATAAGACTTGTAGTTTTCAAAAACGATTTCATTTTTGATGAGACGCTGAATAAAAGGAGTTTAATCGCCGGCAAACGAAAACCCGCAATTTTCCGTATATCACGGACTCGGCCCGTACAGTGAAAAGTATACAAAGAAAGTAAGCAGGGAGTAAACTCATTTCCCAAACGATTCTTTAAATTATATTTTCACCACTAAAACGCATGAGACTTGTAGTTTTCAAAAACGATTTCATTTTTGATGAGACGCTGAATAAAAGGAGTTTAATCGCCGGCAAACGAAACCCCGCAATTTCCCGTAAATCCCGGACTCGGCCCGTATAGTCAAAAGTATACAAAGAAAGTACCCAGGGAGTAAACTCATTTCCCGAACGATTCTTTAAATTATTTTTTCACCACTAAAACGCATGAGACTTGTAGTTTTCAAAAATGATTTCATTTTTGATGAGACGCTGAATAAAAGGAGTTTAATCGCCGGCAAACGAAAACCCGCGATTTCCCGTATATCCTGGAATCGGCCCGTATAGTCGAATGTATACAAAGAAAGTACCCAGGGAGTAAACTCATTTCCCGAACGATTTTTTAAATTATTTTTTCACCACTAAAACGCATGAGAGTTGTAGTTTTCAAAAATGATTTCATTTATGATGAGACGCTGAATAAAAGGAGTTTAATCTCCGGCAAACGAAAACCCGCGATTTCCCGTAAATCCCGGACCCGGCCCGTATAGTCAAAAGTATACAAAGAAAGTACGCAGGAATAAACTCATTTCCCGAACGATTCTTTAAATTATATTTTCACCACTAAAACGCATGACACTTGTGCTTTTCAAAAATAATTTCATTTTTAATGAGACGCTGAATAAAAGAAGTTTAATCGCCGGCAAACGAAAACCCGCGATTTCCCGTAAATCCCGGGCTTGACCCGTATAGTCGAATGTATACAAAGAAAGTACCCAGGGAGTAAACTCATTTCCCGAACGATTTTTTAAATTATTTTTTCACCACTAAGACACATGAGACTTGTAGTTTTCAAAAATGATTTCATTTTTGATGAGACGCTGAATAAAAGGAGTTTAATCGCCGGAAAACGAAAACCCGCGATTTCACGTAAATCCCGGACTCGGCTCGTATCGTCAAAAGTATACAAAGAAAGTACCCAGGGAGTAAACTCATTTCCCGAAGGATTCTTTAAATGATTTTTCACCACTAAAACGCATGAGACTTGTAGTTTTCAAAAATGATTTCGTTTTTGATGAGACGCTGAATAAAAGGAGTTTAATCGCCGGCAAACGAAAACCCGCGATTTCCCGTAAATCCTGGGCTTGGCCGTGTAGTCGAATGTATACAAAGAAAATATCCAGGGAGTAAACTCATTTCCCGAACGATTTTTTAAATTATTTCTTCACTACTAAAACGCATAAGACTTGTAGTTTTCAAAAATGATTTCATTTTTGATGAGACGCTGAATAAAAGGAGTTTAATCGCCGGCAAACGAAAACCCGCGATTTGCCGTAAATCCCGGGCTTGACCCGTATAGTCAAATGTATACAAAGAAAGTAAACTGGGAGTAAACTCATTTCCCGAACGATTTTTTAAGATAATTTTTTACCACTAAAACGCACAGGACTTGTAGTTTTCAAAAACGATTTCATTTTTGATGAGACGCTGAATAAAAGGAGTTTAATCGCCGGCAAACGAAAACCACCGATTTCCCGTAAATCCTGGGCTTGGCCGTATAGTCGAATGTATACAAAGAAAATATCCAGGGAGTAAACTCATTTCCCGAACGATTTTTTAAATTATTTCTTCACCACTAAAACGCATGAGACTTGTACTTTTCAAAAATGATTTCATTTTTGATGAGACGCTGAATAAAAGGAGTTTAATCGCCGGCAAACGAAAACCCGCGATTTTCCGTAAATCCCGGGCTTGACCCGTATAGTCAAATGTATACAAAGAAAGTAAACTGGGAGTAAACTCATTTCCCGAACGATTTTTTAAATTAATTTTTTACCACTAAAACGCACAGGTCTTGTAGTTTTCAAAAACGATTTCATTTTTGATGAGACGCTGAATAAAAGGAGTTTAATCGCCGGCAAACGAAAACCCGCAATTTCCCGTAAATCCCGGACTCGGCCCGTATAGTCAAAAGTATACAAAGAAAGTACCCAGGGAGTAAACTCATTTCCCGAACGATTCTTTAAATTATTTTTTCACCACTAAAACGCATGAGACTTGTACTTTTCAAAAATGATTTCATTTTTGATGAGATTCTGAATAAAAGGAGTTTAATCGCCGGATACGAAAACCCGCGATTTTCCGTAAATCCCAGACTCGGCCCGTATAGTCAAAAGTATACAAAGAAAGTACCCAGGGAGTAAACTCCTTTCCCGAACGATTCTTTAAATTATTTTTCACCACTAAAACGCATGAGACTTGTAGTTTTCAAAGATGATTTCGTTATTGATGAGACGCTGAATAAAAGGAGTTCAATCGCCGGAAAACGAAAACCCGCGATTTCCCGTAAGTCCTTGGCTTGGCCGTATAGTCGAATGTATACAAAGAAAATACCCAGGGAGTACACTCATTACCCGAACGATTTTTTAAATTATTTCTTCACCACTAAAACGCATGAGACTTGTAGTTTTTAAAAATGATTTCATTTTTGATGAGACGCTGAATAAAAGGAGTTTAATCGCCGGCAAACGAAAACTTGCGATTTGCCGTAAATCCCGGGCTTGACCCGTATAGTCGAATGTATACAAAGAAAGTAAACTTGGAGTAAACTCAATTCCCGAACGATTTTTTAAATTATTTTTTCACCACTAAAACGCATGAGACTTGTAGTTTTCAAAAATGATTTCATTTTTGATGAGACGCTGAATAAAAGGAGTTTAATCTCCGGCAAACGAAAACCCGCGATTTGCCGTAAATTCCGGGCTTGACCCGTATAGTCAAATGTATACAAAGAAAGTAAACTGGGAGTAAACTCATTTCCGGAACGATTTTTTAAAATATTTCTTCACCACTAAAACGCATGAGACTTGTAGTTTTCAAAAATGATTTCATTTTTGATGAGACGCTGAATAAAAGGAGTTTAATCGCCGGCAAACGAAAACCCGCAATTTGCCGTAAATCTAGGACTCGGCCCGTATAGTCAAAAGTATACAAAGAAAGTAAACTGGGAGTAAACTCATTTCCGGAACGATTTTTTAAATTATTTCTTCACCACTAAAACGCATGAGACTTGTAGTTTTCAAAAATGATTTCATTTTTGATCAGACGCTGAATAAAAGGAGTTTAAACGCCGGCAAACGAAAACCCGCAATGTGCCGTAAATCCCGGACTCGGCCCGTATAGTCAAAAGTATACAAAGAAGGTACCCAGGGAGTAAACTCATTTCCCGAAGGATTCTTTAAATTATTTTTCACCACTAAAACGCATGAGACTTGTAGTTTTCAAAAAAGATTTCATTTTTGATGAGACGCTGAGTAAAAGGAGTTTAATCGCCGGCAAACGAAAACCCGCGATTTCCCGTAAATCCCGGGCTTGGCCGTATAGTCGAATGTATACAAAGAAAATACCCAGGGAGTAAACTCATTTCCCGAACGATTTTTTAAATTATTTCTTAACCACTAAAACGCATGAGACTTGTAGTTTTCAAAAATGATTTCATTTTTGATGAGACGCTGAATAAAAGGAGTTTAATCGCCGGCAAACGAAAACCCACAATTTCCCGTAAATCCCGGACTCGGCCCGTATAGTCAAAAGTATACAAAGAAGGTACCCAGGGAGTAAACTCATTTCCTGAACGATTCTTTAAATTATTTTTTCACCACCAAAACGCATTAGACTTGTAGTTTTCAAAAATGATTTCATTTTTGATGAGACGCTGAATAAAAGGAGTTTAATCGCCGGCAAACGAAAACCCGCGATTTCCCGTATATCCTGGAATCGGCCCGCATAGTCAAATGTATACAAAGAAAGTAAACTGGGAGTAAACTCATTTCCCGAACGATTTTTTAAATTAATTTTTTACCACTAAAACGCATGAGACTTGTAGTTTTTAAAAATGATTTCATTTTTGATGAGACGCTGAATAAAAGGAGTTTAATCGCCGGCAAACGAAAACCCGCAATTTGCCGTAAATCCCGGACTCGGCCCGTATAGTCAAAAGTATACAAAGAAGGTACCCAGGGAGTAAACTCATTTCCCGCAGGATTCTTTAAATTATTTTTCACCACTAAAACGCATGAGACTTGTAGTTTTCAAAAATGATTTCGTTTTTGATGAGACGCTGAATAAAAGGAGTTTAATCGCCGGCAAACGAAACCCGCGATTTCCCGTAAATCTCGGGCTTGGCCGTATAGTCGAATGTATACAAAGAAAATACCCAGGGAGTAAACTCATTTCTCGAACGATTTTTTAAATTAATTTTTTACCACTAAAACGCATGAGACTTGTAGTTTTCAAAAATGATTTCATTTTTGATGAGACGCTGAATAAAAGGAGTTTAATCACCGGCAAACGAAAACCCACAATTTCCCGTAAATCCCGGACTCGGCCCGTATAGTCAAAAGTATACAAAGAAGGTACCCAGGGAGTAAACTCATTTCCTGAACGATTCTTTAAATTATTTTTTCACCACCAAAACGCATTAGACTTGTAGTTTTCAAAAATGATTTCATTTTTGATGAGACGCTGAATAAAAGGAGTTTAATCGCCGGCAAACGAAAACCCGCGATTTCCCGTATATCCTGGAATCGGCCCGCATAGTCAAATGTATACAAAGAAAGTAAACTGGGAGTAAACTCATTTCCCGAACGATTTTTTAAATTAATTTTTTACCACTAAAACGCATGAGACTTGTAGTTTTTAAAAATGATTTCATTTTTGATGAGACGCTGAATAAAAGGAGTTTAATCGCCGGCAAACGAAAACCCGCAATTTGCCGTAAATCCCGGACTCGGCCCGTATAGTCAAAAGTATACAAAGAAGGTACCCAGGGAGTAAACTCATTTCCTGAACGATTCTTTAAATTATTTTTTCACCACTAAAACGCATGAGACTTGTAGTTTTCAAAAATGATTTCGTTTTTGATGAGACGCTGAATAAAAGGAGTTTAATCGCCGGCAAACGAAAACCCGCGATTTCCCGTAAATCCCGGGCTTGGCCGTATAATCGAATGTATACAAAGAAAATACCCAGGGAGTAAACTCATTTCCCGAACGATTTTTTAAATTAATTTTTTACCACTAAAACGCACGAGACTTGTAGTTTTCAAAAAAGATTTCGTTTTTGATGAGACGCTGAATAAAAGGAGCTTAATCGCCGGCAAACGAAAACCCGCGATTTCCCGTAAATCCCGGGCTTGGCCGTATAGTCGAATGTATACAAAGAAAGTAAACTGGAAGGAAACTCATTTCCCGAACGATTTTTTAAATTAATTTTTTACCACTAAAACGCATGAGACTTGTAGTTTTTAAAAATGATTTCATTTTTGATGAGACGCTGAATAAAAGGAGTTTAATCGCCGGCAAACGAAAACCCACAATTTCCCGTAAATCCCGGACTCGGCCCGTATAGTCAAAAGTATACAAAGAAGGTACCCAGGGAGTAAACTCATTTCCTGAACGATTCTTTAAATCATTTTTTCACCACTAAAACGCATGAGACTTGTAGTTTTCAAAAATGATTTCATTTTTGATGAGACGCTGAATAAAGGGAGTTTAATCGCCGGCAAACGAAAACCCGGGAGTTCCCGTAAATCCCGGGATTGACCCGTATAGTTGAATGTATACAAAGAAAGTAAACTGGGAGAAAACTCATTTCCCGAACGATTTTTTAAATTAATTTTTTACCACTAAAACGCATGAGACTTGTAGTTTTTAAAAATGATTTCATTTTTGATGAGACGCTGAATAAAAGGAGTTTAATCGCCGGCAAACGAAAACCAACAATTTCCCTTAAATCCCGGACTCGGCCCGTATAGTCAAAAGTATACAAAGAAGGTACCCAGGGAGTAAACTCATTTCCTGAACGATTCTTTAAATTATTTTTTCACCACTAAAACGCATGAGACTTGTAGTTTTTAAAAACGATTTCATTCTTGATGAGACGCTGAATAAAAGGAGTTTAATCTCCGGCAAACGAAAACCCGCGATTTCCCGTAAATCCCGGACTCGACCGTCTGGTCAAAAGTATACAAAGAAAGTACCCAGGGAGTAAACTCATTTCCCGAAGGATTCTTTAAATTATTTTTCACCATTAAAACGCATGAGACTTGTAGTTTTCAAAAATGATTTCATTTTTGATGCGACGCTGAATAAAGGAGTTTAATCGCCGGCAAACGAAAACCCGGGAGTTCCCGTAAATCCCGGGATTGACCCGTATAGTTGAATGTATACAAAGAAAGTAAACTGGGAGAAAACTCATTTCCCGAACGATTTTTTAAATTAATTTTTTACCACTAAAACGCATGAGACTTGTAGTTTTTAAAAATGATTTCATTTTTGATGAGACGCTGAATAAAAGGAGTTTAATCGCCGGCAAACGAAAACCAACAATTTCCCGTAAATCCCGGACTCGGCCCGTATAGTCAAAAGTTTACAAAGAAGGTACCCAGGGAGTAAACTTATTTCCTGAACGATTCTTTAAATTTTTTTTTTCACCACTAAAACGCATGAAACTTGTAATTTTTAAAAACGATTTCATTCTTGATGAGACGCTGAATAAAAGGAGTTTAATCTCCGGCAAACGAAAACCCGCGATTTCCCGTAAATCCCAAACTCGACCGTCTGGTCAAAAGTATACAAAGAAAGTACCCAGGGAGTAAACTCATTTCCCGAAGGATTCTTTAAATTATTTTTCACCATTAAAACGCATGAGAATTGTAGTTTTCAAAAATGATTTCATTTTTGATGCTACGCTGAATAAAGGAGTTTAATCGCCGGCAAACGAAAACCCGCATTTTCCCGTAAATCCCGGACTCGGCCCGTATAGTCAAAAGTATACAAAGAAGGTACCCAGGGAGTAAACTCATTTCCCGAACGATTCTTTAAATTATTTTTTCACCACTAAAACGCATGAGACTTGTAGTTTTTAAAAACGATTTCATCCTTGATGAGACGCTGAATAAAAGGAGTTTAATCTCCGGCAAACGAAAACCCGGGAGTTCCCGTAAATCCCGGGATTGACCCGTATAGTTGAATGTATACAAAGAAAGTAAACTGGGAGAAAACTCATTTCCCGAACGATTTTTTAAATTAATTTTTTACCACTAAAACGCATAAGACTTGTAGTTTTCAAAAACGATTTCATTTTTGATGAGACGCTGAATAAAAGGAGTTTAATCGCCGGCAAACGAAACCCCGCAATTTCCCGTAAATCCCGGACTCGGCCCGTATAGTCAAAAGTGTACAAAGAAAGTACCCAGGGAGTAAACTCATTTCCCGAACGATTCTTTAAATTATTTTTTCACCACTAAAACGCATAAGACTTGTAGTTTTCAAAAACGATTTCATTTTTGATGAGACGCTGAATAAAAGGAGTTTAATCGCCGGCAAACGAAACCCCGCAATTTCCCGTAAATCCCGGACTCAGCCCGTATAGTCAAAAGTGTACAAAGAAAGTACCCAGGGAGTAAACTCATTTCCCGAACGATTCTTTAAATTATTTTTTCACCACTAAAACGCATGAGACTTGTAGTTTTCAAAAATGATTTCATTTTTGATGAGACGCTGAATAAAAGGAGTTTAATCGCCGGCAAACGAAAACCCGCGATTTCCCGTATATCCTGGAATCGGCACGCATAGTCAAATGTATACAAAGAAAGTAAACTGGGAGTAAACTCATTTCCCGAACGATTTTTTAAATTAATTTTTTACCACTAAAACGCATAAGACTTGTAGTTTTTAAAAATGATTGCATTTTTGATGAGACGCTGAATAAAAGGAGTTTAATCGCCGGCAAACGAAAACCCGCAATTTGCCGTAATTCCCGGACTCGGCCCGTATAGTCAAAAGTATACAAAGAAGGTACCCAGGGAGTAAACTCATTTCCCGCAGGATTCTTTAAATTATTTTTCACCACTAAAACGCATGAGACTTGTAGTTTTCAAAAATGATTTCGTTTTTGATGAGACGCTGAATAAAAGGAGTTTAATCGCCGGCAAACGAAACCCGCGATTTCCAGTAAATCTCGGGCTTGGCCGTATAGTCGAATGTATACAAAGAAAGTAAACTGGGAGAAAACTCATTTCCCGAACGATTTTTTAAATTAATTTTTTACCACTAAAACGCATGAGACTTGTAGTTTTTAAAAATGATTTCATTTTTGATGAGACGCTGAATAAAAGGAGTTTAATTGCCGGCAAACGAAAACCCACAATTTCCCGTAAATCCCGGACTCGGCCCGTATAGTCAAAAGTATACAAAGAAGGTACCCAGGGAGTAAACTCATTTCCTGAACGATTCTTTAAATCATTTTTTCACCACTAAAACGCATGAGACTTGTAGTTTTCAAAAATGATTTCATTTTTGATGAGACGCTGAATAAAGGGAGTTTAATCGCCGGCAAACGAAAACCCGGGAGTTCCCGTAAATCCCGGGATTGACCCGTATAGTTGAATGTATACAAAGAAAGTAAACTGGGAGAAAACTCATTTCCCGAACGATTTTTTAAATTAATTTTTTACCACTAAAACGCATGAGACTTGTAGTTTTTAAAAATGATTTCATTTTTGATGAGACGCTGAATAAAAGGAGTTTAATCGCCGGCAAACGAAAACCAACAATTTCCCGTAAATCCCGGACTCGGCCCGTATAGTCAAAAGTATACAAAGAAGGTACCCAGGGAGTAAACTCATTTCCTGAACGATTCTTTAAATTATTTTTTCACCACTAAAACGCATGAGACTTGTAGTTTTCAAAAATGATTTCGTTTTTGATGAGTCGCTGAATAAAAGGAGTTTAATCGCCGGCAAACGAAAACCCGCGATTTCCCGTAAATCCCGGGCTTGGCCGTATAGTCGAATGTATACAAAGAAAATACCCAGGGAGTAAACTCATTTCCCGAACGATTTTTTAAATTAATTTTTTACCACTAAAACGCACGAGACTTGTAGTTTTCAAAAATGATTTCGTTTTTGATGAGACGCTGAATAAAAGGAGCTTAATCGCCGGCAAACGAAAACCCGCGATTTCCCGTAAATCCCGGGCTTGGCCGTATAGTCGAATGTATACAAAGAAAGTAAACTGGGAGAAAACTCATTTCCCGAACGATTTTTTAAATTAATTTTTTACCACTAAAACGCATGAGACTTGTAGTTTTTAAAAATGATTTCATTTTTGATGAGACGCTGAATAAAAGGAGTTTAATCGCCGGCAAACGAAAACCCACAATTTCCCGTAAATCCCGGACTCGGCCCGTATAGTCAAAAGTATACAAAGAAGGTACCCAGGGAGTAAACTCATTTCCTGAACGATTCTTTAAATCATTTTTTCATCACTAAAACGCATGAGACTTGTAGTTTTCAAAAATGATTTCATTTTTGATGAGACGCTGAATAAAGGGAGTTTAATCGCCGGCAAACGAAAACCCGGGAGTTCCCGTAAATCCCGGGATTGACCCGTATAGTTGAATGTATACAAAGAAAGTAAACTGGGAGAAAACTCATTTCCCGAGCGATTTTTTAAATTAATTTTTTACCACTAAAACGCATGAGACTTGTAGTTTTTAAAAATGATTTCATTTTTGATGAGACGCTGAATAAAAGGAGTTTAATCGCCGGCAAACGAAAACCAACAATTTCCCGTAAATCCCGGACTCGGCCCGTATAGTCAAAAGTATACAAAGAAGGTACCCAGGGAGTAAACTCATTTCCTGAACGATTCTTTAAATTATTTTTTCACCACTAAAACGCATGAGACTTGTAGTTTTTAAAAACGATTTCATTCTTGATGAGACGCTGAATAAAAGGAGTTTAATCTCCGGCAAACGAAAACCCGCGATTTCCCGTAAATCCCGGACTCGACCGTCTGGTCAAAAGTATACAAAGAAAGTACCCAGGGAGTAAACTCATTTCCCGAAGGATTCTTTAAATTATTTTTCACCATTAAAACGCATGAGACTTGTAGTTTTCAAAAATGATTTCATTTTTGATGCGACGCTGAATAAAGGAGTTTAATCGCCGGCAAACGAAAACCCGCATTTTCCCGTAAATCCCGGACTCGGCCCGTATAGTCAAAAGTATACAAAGAAGGTACCCAGGGAGTAAACTCATTTCCCGAACGATTCTTTAAATTATTTTTTCACCACTAAAACGCATGAGACTTGTAGTTTTTAAAAACGATTTCATCCTTGATGAGACGCTGAATAAAAAAGTTTAATCTCCGTTAAACGAAAACCCGCGATTTCCCGTAAATACCGGACTCGGCCGTATAGTCAAAAGTATACAAAGAAAGTACCCAGGGGGTAAACACATTTCCCGAAGGATTCTTTAAATTATTTTTCACCACTAAAACGCATGAGACTTGTAGTTTTCAAAAATGATTTCATTTTTGATGAGACGCTGAATAAAAGGAGTTTAATCGCCGGCAAACGAAAACCCGCGATTTCCCGTATATCCTGGAATCGGCCCGTATAGTTGAATGTATACAAAGAAAGTACCCAGGGAGTAAACTCATTTCCCGAACGATTTTTTAAATTATTTTTTCACCACTAAAACGCATGAGAGTTGTAGTTTTCAAAAATGATTTCATTTATGATGAGACGCTGAATAAAAGGAGTTTAATCTCCGGCAAACGAAAACCCGCGATTTCCCGTAAATCCCGGACCCGGCCCGTATAGTCAAAAGTATACAAAGAAAGTACGCAGGAATAAACTCATTTCCCGAACGATTCTTTAAATTATATTTTCACCACTAAAACGCATGACACTTGTGCTTTTCAAAAATGATTTCATTTTTAATGAGACGCTGAATAAAAGAAGTTTAATCGCCGGAAAACGAAAACCCGCGATTTCCCGTAAATCCCGGGCTTGACCCGTATAGTCGAATGTATACAAAGAAAGTACCCAGGGAGTAAACTCATTTACCGAACGATTTTTTAAATTATTTTTTCACCACTAAGACGCATGAGACTTGTAGTTTTCAAAAATGATTTCATTTTTGATGAGACGCTGAATAAAAGGAGTTTAATCGCCGGTAAACGAAAACCCGCGATTTCACGTAAATCCCGGACTCGGCTCGTATCGTCAAAAGTATACAAAGAAAGTACCCAGGGAGTAAACTCATTTCCCGAAGGATTCTTTAAATGCTTTTTCACCACTAAAACGCATGAGACTTGTAGTTTTCAAAAATGATTTCGTTTTTGATGAGACGCTGAATAAAAGGAGTTTAATCGCCGGCAAACGAAAACCCGCGATTTCCCGTAAATCCTGGGCTTGGCCGTGTAGTCGAATGTATACAAAGAAAATATCCAGGGAGTAAACTCATTTCCCGAACGATTTTTTAAATTATTTCTTCACTACTAAAACGCATGAGACTTGTAGTTTTCAAAAATGATTTCATTTTTGATGAGACGCTGAATAAAAGGAGTTTAATCGCCGGCAAACGAAAACCCGCGATTTGCCGTAAATCCCGGGCTTGACCCGTATAGTCAAATGTATACAAAGAAAGTAAACTGGGAGTAAACTCATTTCCCGAACGATTTTTTAAATTAATTTTTTACCACTAAAACGCACAGGACTTGTAGTTTTCAAAAACGATTTCATTTTTGATGAGACGCTGAATAAAAGTAGTTTAATCGCCGGCAAACGAAAACCCGCGATTTCCCGTAAATCCTGGGCTTGGCCGTATAGTCGAATGTATACAAAGAAAATATCCAGGGAGTAAACTCATTTCCCGAACGATTTTTTAAATTATTTCTTCACCACTAAAACGCATGAGACTTGTACTTTTCAAAAATGATTTCATTTTTGATGAGACGCTGAATAAAAGGAGTATAATCGCCGGCAAACGAAAACCCGCGATTTTCCGTAAATCCCGGGCTTGACCCGTATAGTCAAATGTATTCAAAGAAAGTAAACTGGGAGTAAACTCATTTCCCGAACGATTTTTTAAATTAATTTTTTACCACTAAAACGCACAGGTCTTGTAGTTTTCAAAAACGATTTCATTTTTGATGAGACGCTGAATAAAAGGAGTTTAATCGCCGGCAAACGAAAACCCGCAATTTCCCGTAAATCCCGGACTCGGCCCGTATAGTCAAAAGTATACAAAGAAAGTACCCAGGGAGTAAACTCATTTCCCGAACGATTCTTTAAATTATTTTTTCACCACTAAAAGGCATGAGACTTGTACTTTTCAAAAATGATTTCATTTTTGATGAAATTCTGAATAAAAGGAGTTTAATCGCCAGATACGAAAACCCGCCATTTTCCGTAAATCCCAGACTCGGCCCGTATAGTCAAAAGTATACAAAGAAAGTACCCTGGGAGTAAACTCCTTTCCGGAACGATTCTTTAAATTATTTTTCACCACTAAAACGCATGAGACTTGTAGTTTTCAAAGATGATTTCGTTATTGATGAGACGCTGAATAAAAGGAGTTCAATCGCCGGCAAACGAAAACCCGCGATTTCCCGTAAGTCCTTGGCTCGGCCGTATGGTCGAATCTATACAAAGAAAATACCCAGGGAGTACACTCATTACCCGAACGATTTTTTAAATTATTTCTTCACCACTAAAACGCATGAGACTTGTAGTTTTTAAAAATGATTTCATTTTTGATGAGACGCTGAATAAAAGGAGTTTAATCGCCGGCAAACGAAAACTTGCGATTTGCCGTAAATCCCGGGCTTGACCCGTATAGTCGAATGTATACAAAGAAAGTAAACTTGGAGTAAACTCAATTCCCGAACGATTTTTTAAATTATTTTTTCACCACTAAAACGCATGAGACTTGTAGTTTTTAAAAATGATTTCATTTTTGATGAGACGCTGAATAAAAGGAGTTTAATCTCCGGCAAACGAAAACCCGCGATTGGCCGTAAATTCCGGGCTTGACCCGTATAGTCAAATGTATACAAAGAAAGTAAACTGGGAGTAAACTCATTTCCGGAACGATTTTTTAAATTATTTCTTCACCACTAAAACGCATGAGACTTGTAGTTTTCAAAAATGATTTTATTTTTGATGAGACGCTGAATAAAAGGAGTTTAATCGCCGGCAAACGAAAACTTGCGATTTGCCGTAAATCCCGGGCTTGACCCGTATAGTCGAATGTATACAAAGAAAGTAAACTTGGAGTAAACTCAATTCCCGAACGATTTTTTAAATTATTTTTTCACCACTAAAACGCATGAGACTTGTAGTTTTCAAAAATGATTTCATTTTTGATGAGACGCTGAATAAAAGGAGTTTAATCTCCGGCAAACGAAAACCCGCGATTTGCCGTAAATTCCGGGCTTGACCCGTATAGTCAAATGTATACAAAGAAAGTAAACTGGGAGTAAACTCATTTCCGGAACGATTTTTTAAATTATTTCTTCACCACTAAAACGCATGAGACTTGTAGTTTTCAAAAATGATTTCATTTTTGATGAGACGCTGAATAAAAGGAGTTTAATCGCCGGCAAACGAAAACCCGCAATTTGCCGTAAATCCCGGACTCGGCCCGTATAGTCAAAAGTATACAAAGAAAGTAAACTGGGAGTAAACTCATTTCCTGAACGATTTTTTAAATTATTTCTTCACCACTAAAACGCATGAGACTTGTAGTTTTCAAAAATGATTTCATTTTTGATGAGACGCTGAATAAAAGGAGTTTAAACGCCGGCAAACGAAAACCCGCAATTTGCCGTAAATCCCGGACTCGGCCCGTATAGTCAAAAGTATACAAAGAAGGTACCCAGGGAGTAAACTCATTTCCCGAAGGATTCTTTAAATTATTTTTCACCACTAAAACGCATAAGACTTGTAGTTTTCAAAAATGATTTCATTTTTGATGAGACGCTGAATAAAAGGAGTTTAATCGCCGGCAAACGAAAACTCGCGATTTCCCGTAAATCCCGGGCTTGGCCGTATAGTCGAATGTATACAAAGAAAATACCCAGGGAGTAAACTCATTTCCCGAACGATTTTTTAAATTATTTCTTAACCACTAAAACGCATGAGACTTGTAGTTTTCAAAAATGATTTCATTTTTGATGAAACGCTGAATAAAAGGAGTTTAATCGCCGGCAAACGAAAACCCACAATTTTCCGTAAATCCCGGACTCGGCCCGTATAGTCAAAAGTATACAAAGAAGGTACCCAGGGAGTAAACTCATTTCCTGAACGATTCTTTAAATTATTTTTTCACCACCAAAACGCATTAGACTTGTAGTTTTCAAAAATGATTTCATTTTTGATGAGACGCTGAATAAAAGGAGTTTAATCGCCGGCAAACGAAAACCCGCGATTTCCCGTATATCCTGGAATCGGCCCGCATAGTCAAATGTATACAAAGAAAGTAAACTGGGAGTAAACTCATTTCCCGAACGATTTTTTAAATTAATTTTTTACCACTAAAACGCATGAGACTTGTAGTTTTTAAAAATGATTTCATTTTTGATGAGACGCTGAATAAAAGGAGTTTAATCGCCGGCAAACGAAAACACGCAATTTGCCTAAATCCCGGACTCGGCCCGTATAGTCAAAAGTATACAAAGAAGGTACCCAGGGAGTAAACTCATTTCCCGCAGGATTCTTTAAATTATTTTTCACCACTAAAACGCATGAGACTTGTAGTTTTCAAAAATGATTTCGTTTTTGATGAGACGCTGAATAAAAGGAGTTTAATCACCGGCAAACGAAACCCGCGATTTCCCGTAAATCCCGGGCTTGGCCGTATAGTCGAATGTATACAAAGAAAATACCCAGGGAGTAAACTCATTTCTCGAACGATTTTTTAAATTAATTTTTTACCACTAAAACGCATGAGACTTGTAGTTTTCAAAAATGATTTCGTTTTTGATGAGACGCTGAATAAAAGGAGCTTAATCGCCGGCAAACGAAAACCCGCGATTTCCCGTAAATCCCGGGCTTGGCCGTATAGTCGAATGTATACAAAGAAAGTAAACTGGGAGTAAACTCATTTCCCGAACAATTTTTTAAATTATTTTTTCACCACTAAAACGCATGAGACTTGTAGTTTTCAAAAATGATTTCATTTTTGATGAGACGCTGAATAAAAGGAGTTTAATCGCCGGCAAACGAAAACCCGCAATTTCCCGTAAATCCCGGACTCGGCCCGTATAGTCAAAAGTATACAAAGAAGGTACCCAGGGAGTAAACTCATTTCCCGAACGATTCTTTAAATTATTTTTTCACCACTAAAACGCATGAGACTTGTAGTTTTCAAAAATGATTTCATTTTTGATGAGACGCTTTTAAAAATGATTTCATTTTTGATGGGACGCTGAATAAAAGGAGTTTAATCGCCGGCAAACGAAAACCCGCGATTTCCCGTATATCCTGGAATCGGCCCGTATAGTCAAATGTATACAAAAGAAGTAAACTGGGAGTAAACTCATTTCCCGAACGATTTTTTAAATTAATTTTTTACCACTAAAACGCATGAGGCTTGTAGTTTTTAAAAACGATTTCATCCTTGATGAGACGCTAAATAAAAGGAGTTTAATCTCCGGCAAACGAAAACCCGCGATTTCCCGTAAATCCCGGACTCGGCCGTATAGTCAAAAGTATACAAAGAAAGTACCCAGGGAGTAAACTCATTTCCCGAAGGATTCTTTAAATTATTTTTCACCACTAAAACGCATGAGACTTGTAGTTTTCAAAAATGATTTCGTTTTTGATGAGACGCTGAATAAAAGGAGTTTAATCGCCGGCAAACGAAAACCCGCGATTTCCCGTAAATCCCGGGCTTGGCCGTATAGTCGAATGTATACAAAGAAAATACCCAGGGAGTAAACTCATTTCCCGAACGATTTTTTAAATTAATTTTTTACCACTAAAACGCACGAGACTTGTAGTTTTCAAAAATGATTTCGTTTTTGATGAGACGCTGAATAAAAGGAGCTTAATCGCCGGCAAACGAAAACCCGCGATTTCGCGTAAATCCCGGCTTGGCCGTATAGTCGAATGTATACAAAGAAAGTAAACTGGGAGTAAACTCATTTCCCGAACAATTTTTTAAATTATTTTTTCACCACTAAAACGCATGAGACTTGTAGTTTTCAAAAATGATTTCATTTTTGATGAGACGCTGAATAAAAGGAGTTTAATCGCCGGCAAACGAAAACCCGCAATTTCCCGTAAATCCCGGACTCGGCCCGTATAGTCAAAAGTATACAAAGAAATTACCCAGGGAGTAAACTCATTTCCCGAACGATTCTTTAAATTATTTTTTCACCACTAAAACGCATGAGACTTGTAGTTTTCAAAAATGATTTCATTTTTGATGAGACGCTGAAAAAAAGGAGTTTAATCGCCGGCAAACGAAAACCCGGGAGTTCCCGTAAATCCCGGGATTGACCCGTATAGTTGAATGTATACAAAGAAAGTAAACTGGGAGAAAACTCATTTCCCGAACAATTTTTTAAATTAATTTTTTACCACTAAAACGCATGAGACTTGTAGTTTTTAAAAATGATTTCATTTTTGATGAGACGCTGAATAAAAGGAGTTTAATCGCCGGCAAACGAAAACCCACAATTTCCCGTAAATCCCGGACTCGGCCCGTATAGTCAAAAGTATACAAAGAAGGTACCCAGGGAGTAAACTCATTTCCTGAACGATTCTTTAAATCATTTTTTCACCACTAAAACGCATGAGACTTGTAGTTTTCAAAAATGATTTCATTTTTGATGAGACTCTGAATAAAGGGAGTTTAATCGCCGGGAAACGAAAACCCGGGAGTTCCCGTAAATCCCTGGATTGACCCGTATAGTTGAATGTATACAAAGAAAGTAAACTGGGAGAAAACTCATTTCCCGAACGATTTTTTAAATTAATTTTTTACCACTAAAACGCATGAGACTTGTAGTTTTCAAAAATGATTTCATATTTGATGAGACGCTGAATAAAAGGAGTTTAATCGCCGGCAAACAAAAACCAACAATTTCCCGTAAATCCCGGACTCGGCCCGTATAGTCAAAAGTATACAAAGAAGGTACCCAGGGAGTAAACTCATTTCCTGAACGATTCTTTAAATTATTTTTTCACCACTAAAACGCATGAGACTTGTAGTTTTTAAAAACGATTTCATTCTTGATGAGACGCTGAATAAAAGGAGTTTAATCTCCGGCAAACGAAAACCCGCGATTTCCCGTAAATCCCGGACTCGACCGTCTGGTCAAAAGTATACAAAGAAAGTACCCAGGGAGTAAACTCATTTCCCGAAGGATTCTTTAAATTATTTTTCACCATTAAAACGCATGAGACTTGTAGTTTTCAAAAATGATTTCATTTTTGATGCGACGCTGAATAAAGGAGTTTAATCGCCGGCAAATGAAAACCCGCATTTTCCCGTAAATCCCGGACTCGGCCCGTATAGTCAAAAGTATACAAAGAAGGTACCCAGGGAGTAAACTCATTTCCCGAACGATTCTTTAAATTATTTTTTCACCACTAAAACGCATGAGACTTGTAGTTTTTAAAAACGATTTCATCCTTGATGAGACGCTGAATAAAAAAGTTTAATCTCCGTTAAACGAAAACCCGCGATTTCCCGTAAATACCGGACTCGGCCGTATAGTCAAAAGTATACAAAGAAAGTACCCAGGGGGTAAACACATTTCCCGAAGGATTCTTTAAATTATTTTTCACCACTAAAACGCATGAGACTTGTAGTTTTCAAAAATGATTTCGTTTTTGATGAGACGCTGAATAAAAGGAGTTTAATCGCCGGCAAACGAAAACCCGCGATTTCCCGTAAATCCCAGGCTTGGCCGTATAGTCGAATGTATACAAAGAAAATACCCAGGGAGTAAACTCATTTCCCGAACAATTTTTTAAAGTATTTTTTCACCACTAAAACGCATGAGACTTGTAGTTTTCAAAATTGATTTCATTTTTGATGAGACGCTGAATAAAAGGAGTTTAATCGCCGGCAAACGAAAACACGCAATTTCCCGTAAATCCCGGACTCGGCCCGTATAGTCAAAAGTATACAAAGAAATTACCCAGGGAGTAAACTCATTTCCCGAACAATTCTTTAAATTATTTTTTCACCACTAAAACGCATGAGACTTGTAGTTTTCAAAAATGATTTCATTTTTGATGAGACGATGAATAAAAGGAGTTTAATCGCCGGCAAACGAAAACCCGGGAGTTCCTGTAAATCCCGGGATTGACCCGTATAGTTGAATGTATACAAAGAAAGTAAACTGGGAGAAAACTCATTTCCCGAACGATTTTTTAAATTAATTTTTTACCACTAAAACGCATGAGACTTGTAGTTTTTAAAAATGATTTCATTTTTAATGAGACGCTGAATAAAAGGAGTTTAATCGCCGGCAAACGAAAACCCGCAATTTGCCGTAAATCCCGGACTCGGCCCGTATAGTCAAAAGTATACAAAGAAGGTACCCAGGGAGTAAACTCATTTCCCGCAGGATTCTTTAAATTATTTTTCACCACTAAAACGCATGAGACTTGTAGTTTTCAAAAATGATTTCGTTTTTTGATGAGACGCTGAATAAAAGGAGTTTAATCGCCGGCAAACGAAACCCGCGATTTCCCGTAAATCCCGGGCTTGGCCGTATAGTCGAATGTATACAAAGAAAATACCCAGGGAGTAAACTCATTTCCCGAACGATTTTTTAAATTAATTTTTTACCACTAAAACGCATGAGACTTGTAGTTTTTAAAAATGATTTCGTTTTTGATGAGACGCTGAATAAAAGGAGCTTAATCGCAGGCAAAAGAAAACCCGCGATTTCCCGTAAATCCCGGGCTTGGCCATATAGTCGAATGTATACAAAGAAAGTAAACTGAGAGTAAACTCATTTCCCGAACAATTTTTTAAATTATTTTTTCACCACTAAAACGCATGAGACTTGTAGTTTTCAAAAATGATTTCATTTTTGATGAGACACTGAATAAAAGGAGTTTAATCGCCGGCAAACGAAAACCCGCAATTTCCCGTAAATCCCGGACTCGGCCCGTATAGTCAAAAGTTTACAAAGAAATTACCCAGGGAGTAAACTCATTTCCCGAACGATTCTTTAAATTATTTTTTCACCACTAAAACGCATGAGACTTGTAGTTTTCAAAAATGATTTCATTTTTGATGAGACGCTGAATAAAAGGAGTTTAATCGCCGGCAAACGAAAACCCGGGAGTTCCCGTAAATCCCGGGATTAACCCGTATAGTTGAATGTATACAAAGAAAGTAAACTGGGAGAAAACTCATTTCCCGAACGATTTTTTAAATTAATTTTTTACCACTAAAACGCATGAGACTTGTAGTTTTTAAAAACGATTTCATTCTTGATGAGACGCTGAATAAAAGGAGTTTAATCTCCGGCAAACAAAAACCCGCGATTTCCCGTAAATCCCGGACTCGACCGTATAGTCAAAAGTATACAAAGAAAGTACCCAGGGAGTAAACTCATTTCCCGAAGGATTCTTTAAATTATTTTTCACCACTAAAACGCATGAGACTTGTAGTTTTCAAAAATGATTTCATTTTTGATGAGACGCTGAATAAAAGGAGTTTAATCGCCGGCAAACGAAAACCCGCATTTTCCCGTAAATCCCGGTCTCGGCCGTATAGTCGAATGTATACAAAGAAAATACCCAGGGAGTAAACTCATTTCCCGAACGATTTTTTAAATTAATTTTTTACCACTAAAACGCATGAGACTTGTAGTTTTCAAAAATGATTTCGTTTTTGATGAGACGCTGAATAAAAGGAGCTTAATCGCCGGCAAAAGAAAACCCGCGATTTCCCGTAAATCCCGGGCTTGGCCATATAGTCGAATGTATACAAAGAAAGTAAACTGAGAGTAAACTCATTTCCCGAACAATTTTTTAAATTATTTTTTCACCACTAAAACGCATGAGACTTGTAGTTTTCAAAAATGATTTCATTTTTGATGAGACACTGAATAAAAGGAGTTTAATCGCCGGCAAACGAAAACCCGCAATTTCCCGTAAATCCCGGACTCGGCCCGTATAGTCAAAAGTTTACAAAGAAATTACCCAGGGAGTAAACTCATTTCCCGAACGATTCTTTAAATTATTTTTTCACCACTAAAACGCATGAGACTTGTAGTTTTCAAAAATGATTTCATTTTTGATGAGACGCTGAATAAAAGGAGTTTAATCGCCGGCAAACGAAAACCCGGGAGTTCCCGTAAATCCCGGGATTAACCCGTATAGTTGAATGTATACAAAGAAAATACCCAGGGAGTAAACTCATTTCCCGAACAATTTTTTAAAGTATTTTTTCACCACAAAAACGCATGAGACTTGTAGTTTTCAAAATTGATTTCATTTTTGATGAGACGCTGAATAAAAGGAGTTTAATCGCCGGCAAACGAAAACACGCAATTTCCCGTAAATCCCGGACTCGGCCCGTATAGTCAAAAGTATACAAAGAAATTACCCAGGGAGTAAACTCATTTCCCGAACAATTCTTTAAATTATTTTTTCACCACTAAAACGCATGAGACTTGTAGTTTTCAAAAATGATTTCATTTTTGATGAGACGATGAATAAAAGGAGTTTAATCGCCGGCAAACGAAAACCCGGGAGTTCCTGTAAATCCCGGGATTGACCCGTATAGTTGAATGTATACAAAGAAAGTAAACTGGGAGAAAACTCATTTCCCAAACGATTTTTTAAATTAATTTTTTACCACTAAAACGCATGAGACTTGTAGTTTTTAAAAATGATTTCATTTTTAATGAGACGCTGAATAAAAGGAGTTTAATCGCCGGCAAACGAAAACCCGCAATTTGCCGTAAATCCCGGACTCGGCCCGTATAGTCAAAAGTATACAAAGAAGGTACCCAGGGAGTAAACTCATTTCCCGCAGGATTCTTTAAATTATTTTTCACCACTAAAACGCATGAGACTTGTAGTTTTCAAAAATGATTTCGTTTTTTGATGAGACGCTGAATAAAAGGAGTTTAATCGCCGGCAAACGAAACCCGCGATTTCCCGTAAATCCCGGGCTTGGCCGTATAGTCGAATGTATACAAAGAAAATACCCAGGGAGTAAACTCATTTCCCGAACGATTTTTTAAATTAATTTTTTACCACTAAAACGCATGAGACTTGTAGTTTTTAAAAATGATTTCGTTTTTGATGAGACGCTGAATAAAAGGAGCTTAATCGCAGGCAAAAGAAAACCCGCGATTTCCCGTAAATCCCGGGCTTGGCCATATAGTCGAATGTATACAAAGAAAGTAAACTGAGAGTAAACTCATTTCCCGAACAATTTTTTAAATTATTTTTTCACCACTAAAACGCATGAGACTTGTAGTTTTCAAAAATGATTTCATTTTTGATGAGACACTGAATAAAAGGAGTTTAATCGCCGGCAAACGAAAACCCGCAATTTCCCGTAAATCCCGGACTCGGCCCGTATAGTCAAAAGTTTACAAAGAAATTACCCAGGGAGTAAACTCATTTCCCGAACGATTCTTTAAATTATTTTTTCACCACTAAAACGCATGAGACTTGTAGTTTTCAAAAATGATTTCATTTTTGATGAGACGCTGAATAAAAGGAGTTTAATCGCCGGCAAACGAAATCCCGGGAGTTCCCGTAAATCCCGGGATTAACCCGTATAGTTGAATGTATACAAAGAAAGTAAACTGGGAGAAAACTCATTTCCCGAACGATTTTTTAAATTAATTTTTTACCACTAAAACGCATGAGACTTGTAGTTTTTAAAAACGATTTCATTCTTGATGAGACGCTGAATAAAAGGAGTTTAATCTCCGGCAAACAAAAACCCGCGATTTCCCGTAAATCCCGGACTCGACCGTATAGTCAAAAGTATACAAAGAAAGTACCCAGGGAGTAAACTCATTTCCCGAAGGATTCTTTAAATTATTTTTCACCACTAAAACGCATGAGACTTGTAGTTTTCAAAAATGATTTCATTTTTGATGAGACGCTGAATAAAAGGAGTTTAATCGCCGGCAAACGAAAACCCGCATTTTCCCGTAAATCCCGGTCTCGGCCGTATAGTCGAATGTATACAAAGAAAATACCCAGGGAGTAAACTCATTTCCCGAACGATTTTTTAAATTAATTTTTTACCACTAAAACGCATGAGACTTGTAGTTTTCAAAAATGATTTCGTTTTTGATGAGACGCTGAATAAAAGGAGCTTAATCGCCGGCAAAAGAAAACCCGCGATTTCCCGTAAATCCCGGGCTTGGCCATATAGTCGAATGTATACAAAGAAAGTAAACTGAGAGTAAACTCATTTCCCGAACAATTTTTTAAATTATTTTTTCACCACTAAAACGCATGAGACTTGTAGTTTTCAAAAATGATTTCATTTTTGATGAGACACTGAATAAAAGGAGTTTAATCGCCGGCAAACGAAAACCCGCAATTTCCCGTAAATCCCGGACTCGGCCCGTATAGTCAAAAGTTTACAAAGAAATTACCCAGGGAGTAAACTCATTTCCCGAACGATTCTTTAAATTATTTTTTCACCACTAAAACGCATGAGACTTGTAGTTTTCAAAAATGATTTCATTTTTGATGAGACGCTGAATAAAAGGAGTTTAATCGCCGGCAAACGAAAACCCGGGAGTTCCCGTAAATCCCGGGATTAACCCGTATAGTTGAATGTATACAAAGAAAGTAAACTGGGAGAAAACTCATTTCCCGAACGATTTTTTAAATTAATTTTCTACCACTAAAACGCATGAGACTTGTAGTTTTTAAAAACGATTTCATTCTTGATGAGAAGCTGAATAAAAGGAGTTTAATCTCCGGCAAACAAAAACCCGCGATTTCCCGTAAATCCCGGACTCGACCGTATAGTCAAAAGTATACAAAGAAAGTACCCAGGGAGTAAACTCATTTCCCGAAGGATTCTTTAAATTATTTTTCACCACTAAAACGCATGAGACTTGTAGTTTTCAAAAATGATTTCATTTTTGATGAGACGCTGAATAAAAGGAGTTTAATCGCCGGCAAACGAAAACCCGCATTTTCCCGTAAATCCCGGTCTCGGCCCGTAAAGTCAAAAGTATACAAAGAAGGTACCCAGGGAGTAAACTCATTTCCCGAACGATTCTTTAAATTATTTTTTCACCACTAAAACGCATGAGACTTGTAGTTTTTAAAAATGATTTCATTTTTGATGGGACGCTGAATAAAAGGAGTTTAATCGCCGGCAAACGAAAACCCGCGATTTCCCGTATATCCTGGAATCGGCCCGTATAGTCAAATGTATACAAAGGAAGGAAACTGGGAGTAAACTCATTTCCCGAACGATTTTTTAAATTAATTTTTTACCACTAAAACGCATGAGATTTGTAGTTTTTAAAAACAATTTCATCCTTGATGAGACGCTGAATAAAAGGAGTTTAATCTCCGGCAAACGAAAACCCGCGATTTCCCGTAAATCCCGGACTAGGCCGTATAGTCAAAAGTATACAAAGAAAGTACCCAGGGAGTAAACTCATTTCCCGAAGGATTCTTTAAATTATTTTTCACCACTAAAACGCATGAGACTTGTAGTTTTCAAAAATGATTTCGTTTTTGATGAGACGCTGAATAAAAGGAGTTTAATCGCCGGCAAACGAAAACCCGCGATTTCCCGTAAATCCCGGGCTTGGCCGTATAGTCGAATGTATACAAAGCAAATACCCAGGGAGTAAACTAATTTCCCGAACGATTTTTTAAATTAATTTTTTACCACTAAAACGCACGACACTTGTAGTTTTCAAAAATGATTTCGTTTTTGATGAGACGCGGAATAAAAGGAGCTTAATCGCCGGCAAACGAAAACCCGCGATTTCCCGTAAATCCCGGGCTTGGCCGTATAGTCAAATGTATACAAAGAAAGTAAACTGGGAGTAAACTCATTTCCCGATCAATTTTTTAAATTATTTTTTCACCACTAAAACGCATGAGACTTGTAGTTTTCAAAAATGATTTCATTTTTGATGAGACGCTGAATAAAAGGAGTTTAATCGCCGGCAAACGAAAACCCGGGAGTTCCCGTAAATCCCAGGATTGACCAGTATAGTTGAATGTATACAAAGAAAGTAAACTGGGAGAAAACTCATTTCCCGAACGATTTTTTAAATCAATTTTTTACCACTAAAACGCATGAGACTTGTAGTTTTTAAAAATGATTTCATTTTTGATGAGACGCTGAATAAAAGGAGTTTAATCGCCGGCAAACGAAAACCCACAATTTCCCGTAAATCCCGGACTCGGCCCGTATAGTCAAAAGTATACAAAGAAGGTACCCAGGGCGTAAACTCATTTCCTGAACGATTCTTTAAATTATTTTTTCACCACTAAAACGCATGAGACTTGTAGTTTTCAAAAATGATTTCATTTTTGATGAGACGCTGAATAAAAGGAGTTTAATCGCCGGCAAACGAAAACCCGGGAGTTCCCGTAAATCCCAGGATTGACCAGTATAGTTGAATGTATACAAAGAAAGTAAACTGGGAGAAAACTCATTTCCCGAACGATTTTTTAAATCAATTTTTTACCACTAAAACGCATGAGACTTGTAGTTTTTAAAAATGATTTCATTTTTGATGAGACGCTGAATAAAAGGAGTTTAATCGCCGGCAAACGAAAACCCACAATTTCCCGTAAATCCCGGACTCGGCCCGTATAGTCAAAAGTATACAAAGAAGGTACCCAGGGCGTAAACTCATTTCCTGAACGATTCTTTAAATTATTTTTTCACCACTAAAACGCATGAGACTTGTAGTTTTCAAAAATGATTTCATTTTTGATGAGACGCTGAATAAAAGGAGTTTAATCGCCGGCAAACGAAAACCCGGGAGTTCCCGTAAATCCCGGGATTGACCCGTATAGTTGAATGTATACAAAGAAAGTAAACTGGGAGAAAACTCATTTCCCGAACGATTTTTTAAATTAATTTTTTACCACTAAAACGCATGAGACTTGTAGTTTTTAAAAATGATTTCATTTTTGATGAGACGCTGAATAAAAGGAGTTTAATCGCCGGCAAACGAAAACCCACAATTTCCCGTAAATCCCGGACTCGGCCCGTATAGTCAAAAGTATACAAAGAAGGTACCCAGGGAGTAAACTCAATTCCTGAACGATTCTTTAAATTATTTTTTCACCACTAAAACGCATGAGACTTGTAGTTTTTAAAAACGATTTCATTCTTGATGAGACGCTGAATAAAAGGAGTTTAATCTCCGGCGAACGAAAACCCGCGATTTCCCGTAAATCCCGGACTCGACCGTCTGGTCAAAAGTATACAAAGAAAGTACCCAGGGAGTAAACTCATTTCCCGAAGGATTCTTTAAATTATTTTTCACCATTAAAACGCATGAGACTTGTAGTTTTCAAAAATGATTTCATTTTTGATGCGACGCTGAATAAAAGGAGTTTAATCGCCGGCAAACGAAAACCCGCATTTTCCCGTAAATCCCGGACTCGGTCCGTATAGTCAAAAGTATACAAAGAAGGTACCCAGGGAGTAAACTCAATTCCCGAACGATTCTTTAAATTATTTTTTCACCACTAAAACGCATGAGACTTGTAGTTTTTAAAAATGATTTCATTTTTGATGAGACGCTGAATAAAAGGAGTTTAATCGCCGGCAAACGAAAACCCGCGATTTCCCGTATATCCTGGAATCGGCCCGTATAGTCAAATGTATACAAAGGAAGTAAACTGGGAGCAAACTCATTTCCCGAACGATTTTTTAAATTAATTTTTTACCACTAAAACGCATGAGACTTGTAGTTTTTAAAAACGATTTCATCCTTGATAAGACGCTGAATAAAAGAGTTTAATCTCCGGCAAACAAAAACCCCCGATTTCCCGTAAATCCCGGACTCGGCCGTATAATCAAAAGTATACAAAGAAAGTACCCAGGGGGTAAACTCATTTCCCGAAGGATTCTTTAAATTATTTTTCACCACTAAAACGCATGAGACTTGTAGTTTTCAAAAATGATTTCGTTTTTGATGAGACGCTGAATAAAAGGAGTTTAATCGCCGGCAAACGAAAACCCGCGATTTCCCGTAAATCCCGGTCTTGGCCGTATAGTCGAATGTATACAAAGAAAATACCCAGGGAGTAAACTCATTTCCCGAACAATTTTTTAAATTATTTTTTCACCACTAAAACGCATGAGACTTGTAGTTTTCAAAAATGATTTCATTTTTGATGAGACGCTGAATAAAAGGAGTTTAATCGCCGGCAAACGAAAACCCGGGAGTTGCCGTAAATCCCAGGATTGACCCGTATAGTTGAATGTATACAAAGAAAGTAAACTGGGAGAAAACTCATTTCCCGAACGATTTTTTAAATTAATTTTTTACCACTAAAACGCATAAGACTTGTAGTTTTTAAAAACGATTTCATCCTTGATGAGACGCTGAATAAAAGAGTTTAATCTCCGGCAACCGAAAACCCGCGATTTCCCGTAAATCCCGGACTCGGCCGTATAGTCAAAAGTATACAAAGAAAGTACCCAGGGGGTAAACTCATTTCCCGAAGGATTCTTTAAATTATTTTTCACCACTAAAACGCATGAGACTTGTAGTTTTCAAAAATGATTTCGTTTTTGATGAGACGCTGAATAAAAGGAGTTTAATCGCCGGCAAACGAAAACCCGCGATTTCCCGTAAATCCCGGGCTTGGCCGTATAGTCGAATGTATACAAAGAAAATACCCAGGGAGTAAACTCATTTCCCGAACAATTTTTTAAATTATTTTTTCACCACTAAAACGCATGAGACTTGTAGTTTTCAAAAATGATTTCATTTTTGATGAGACGCTGAATAAAAGGAGTTTAATCGCCGGCAAACGAAAACCCGCAATTTCCCGTAAATCCCGGACTCGGCCGGTATAGTCAAAAGTATACAAAGAAATTACCCAGGGAGTAAACTCATCTCCCGAACAATTCTTTAAATTATTTTTTCACCACTAAAACGCATGAGACTTGTGGTTTTCAAAAATGATTTCATTTTTGATGAGACGCTGAATAAAAGGAGTTTAATCGCCGGCAAACGAAAACCGGGAGTTCCCGTAAATCCCAGGATTGACCCGTATAGTTGAATGTATACAAAGAAAGTAAACTGGGAGAAAACTCATTTCCCGAACGATTTTTTAAATTAATTTTTTACCACTAAAACGCATGAGACTTGTAGTTTTTAAAAATGATTTCATTTTTGATGAGACGCTGAATAAAAGGAGTTTAATCGCCGGCAAACGAAAACCCACAATTTCCCGTAAATCCCGGACTCGGCCCGTATAGTCAAAAGTATACAAAGAAGGTACCCAGGGAGTAAACTCATTTCCTGAACGATTCTTTAAATTATTTTTTCACCACTAAAACGCATGAGACTTGTAGTTTTCAAAAATGATTTCATTTTTGATGAGACGCTGAATAAAAGGAGTTTAATCGCCGGCAAACGAAAACCCGGGAGTTCCCGTAAATCCCGGGATTGACCCGTATAGTTGAATGTATACAAAGAAAGTAAACTGGGAGAAAACTCATTTCCCGAACGATTTTTTAAATTAATTTTTTACCACTAAAACGCATGAGACTTGTAGTTTTTAAAAACGATTTCATTCTTGATGAGACGCTGAATAAAAGGAGTTTAATCTCCGGCAAACGAAAACCCGCGATTTCCCGTAAATCCCGGACTCGACCGTCTGGTCAAAAGTATACAAAGAAAGTACCCAGGAATAAACTCATTTCCCGAAGGATTCTTTAAATTATTTTTTCACCACTAAAACGCATGAGACTTGTAGTTTTCAAAAATGATTTCATTTTTGATGAGACGCTGAATAAAAGGAGTTTAATCGCCGGCAAACGAAAACCCGGGAGTTCCCGTAAATCCCAGGATTGACCCGTATAGTTGAATGTATACAAAGAAAGTAAACTTGGAGAAAACTCATTTCTCGAACGATTTTTTAAATTAATTTTTTACCACTAAAACGCATGAGACTTGTAGTTTTCAAAAATGATTTCATTTTTGATGAGACGCTGAATAAAAGGAGTTTAATCGCCGGCAAACGAAAACCCGGGAGTTCCCGTAAATCCCGGGATTGACCCGTATAGTTGAATGTATACAAAGAAAGTAAACTGGGAGAAAACTCATTTCCCGAACGATTTTTTAAATTAATTTTTTACCACTAAAACGCATGAGACTTGTAGTTTTTAAAAATGATTTCATTTTTGATGAGACGCTGAATAAAAGGAGTTTAATCGCCGGCAAACGAAAACCCACAATTTCCCGTAAATCCCGGACTCGGCCCGTATAGTCAAAAGTATACAAAGAAGGTACCCAGGGAGTAAACTCATTTCCTGAACGATTCTTTAAATTATTTTTTCACCACTAAAACGCATGAGACTTGTAGTTTTCAAAAATGATTTCATTTTTGATGAGACGCTGAATAAAAGGAGTTTAATCGCCGGCAAACGAAAACCCGGGAGTTCCCGTAAATCCCGGGATTGACCCGTATAGTTGAATGTATACAAAGAAAGTAAACTGGGAGAAAACTCATTTCCCGAACGATTTTTTAAATTAATTTTTTACCACTAAAACGCATGAGACTTGTAGTTTTTAAAAATGATTTCATTTTTGATGAGACGCTGAATAAAAGGAGTTTAATCGCCGGCAAACGAAAACCCACAATTTCCCGTAAATCCCGGACTCGGCCCGTATAGTCAAAAGTATACAAAGAAGGTACCCAGGGAGTAAACTCATTTCCTTAACGATTCTTTAAATTATTTTTTCACCACTAAAACGCATGAGACTTGTAGTTTTCAAAAATGATTTCATTTTTGATGAGACGCTGAATAAAAGGAGTTTAATCGCCGGCAAACGAAAACCCGGGATTTCCCGTTAATCCCGGGATTGACCCGTATAGTTGAATGTATACACAGAAAGTAAACTGGGAGAAAACTCATTTCCCGAACGATTTTTTGAATTAATTTTTTACCACTAAAACGCATGAGACTTGTAGTTTTTAAAAATGATTTCATTTTTGATGAGACGCTGAATAAAAGCAGTTTAATCGCCGGCAAACGAAAACCCACAATTTCCCGTAAATCCCCGACTCGGCCCGTATAGTCAAAAGTATACAAAGAAGGTACCCAGGGAGTAAACTCATTTCCTGAACGATTCTTTAAATTATTTTTTCACCATTAAAACGCATGAGACTTGTAGTTTTCAAAAATGATTTCATTTTTGATGCGACGCTGAATAAAAGGAGTTTAATCGCCGGCAAACGAAAACCCGCATTTTCCCGTAAATCCCGGACTCCGCCCGTATAGTCAAAAGTATACAAAGAAGGTACCCAGGGAGTAAACTCATTTCCCGAACGATTCTTTAAATTATTTTTTCACCACTAAAACGCATGAGACTTGTAGTTTTTAAAAATGATTTCATTTTTGATGAGACGCTGAATAAAAGGAGTTTAATCGCCGGCAAACGGAAACCCGCGATTTCCCGTATATCCTGGAATCGGCCCGTATAGTCAAATGTATACAAAGGAAGTAAACTGGGAGTAAACTCATTTCCCGAACGATTTTTTAAATTAATTTTTTACCACTAAAACGCATGAGACTTGTAGTTTTTAAAAATGATTTCATTTTTGATGAGACGCTGAATAAAAGGAGTTTAATCGCCGGCAAACGAAAACCCACAATTTCCCGTAAATCCCAGACTCGGCCCGTATAGTCAAAAGTATACAAAGAAGGTACCCAGGGAGTAAACTCATTTCCTGAACGATTCTTTAAATTATTTTTTCACCATTAAAACGCATGAGACTTGTAGTTTTCAAAAATGATTTCATTTTTGATGCGACGCTGAATAAAAGGAGTTTAATCGCCGGCAAACGAAAACCCGCATTTTCCCGTAAATCCCGGACTCCGCCCGTATAGTCAAAAGTATACAAAGAAGGTACCCAGGGAGTAAACTCATTTCCCGAACGATTCTTTAAATTATTTTTTCACCACTAAAACGCATGAGACTTGTAGTTTTTAAAAATGATTTCATTTTTGATGAGACGCTGAATAAAAGGAGTTTAATCGCCGGCAAACGGAAACCCGCGATTTCCCGTATATCCTGGAATCGGCCCGTATAGTCAAATGTATACAAAGGAAGTAAACTGGGAGTAAACTCATTTCCCGAACGATTTTTTAAATTAATTTTTTACCACTAAAACGCATGAGACTTGTAGTTTTTAAAAACGATTTCATCCTTGATGAGACGCTGAATAAAAGAGTTTAATCTCCGGCAACCGAAAACCCGCGATTTCCCGTAAATCCCGGACTCGGCCGTATAGTCAAAAGTATACAAAGAAAGTACCCAGGGGGTAAACTCATTTCCCGAAGGATTCTTTAAATTATTTTTCACCACTAAAACGCATGAGACTTGTAGTTTTCAAAAATGATTTCGTTTTTGATGAGACGCTGAATAAAAGGAGTTTAATCGCCGGCAAACGAAAACCCGCGATTTCCCGTAAATCCCGGGCTTGGCCGTATAGTCGAATGTATACAAAGAAAATACCCAGGGAGTAAACTCATTTGCCGAACAATTTTTTAAATTATTTTTTCACCACTAAAACGCATGAGACTTGTAGTTTTCAAAAATGATTTCATTTTTGATGAGACGCTTAATAAAAGGAGTTTAATCGCCGGCAAACGAAAACCCGCAATTTCCCGTAAATCCCGGACTCGGCCCGTATAGTCAAAAGTATACAAAGAAATTACCCAGGGAGTAAACTCATTTCCCGAACACTTCTTTAAATTATTTTTTCACCACTAAAACGCATGAGACTTGTAGTTTTCAAAAATGATTTCATTTTTGATGAGACGCTGAATAAAAGGAGTTTAATCGCCGGCAAACGAAAACCCGGGAGTTCCCGTAAATCCCGGGATTGACCCGTATAGTTGAATGTATACAAAGAAAGTAAACTGGGAGAAAACTCATTTCCCGAACGATTTTTTAAATTAATTTTTTACCACTAAAACGCATGAGACTTGTAGTTTTTAAAAATGATTTCATTTTTGATGAGACGCTGAATAAAAGGAGTTTAATCGCCGGCAAACGAAAACCCACAATTTCCTGTAAATCCCGGACTCGGAACGTATAGTCAAAAGAATACAAAGAAGGTACCCAGGGAGTAAACTCATTTCCTGAACGATTCTTTAAATTATTTTTTCACCACTAAAACGCATGAGACTTGTAGTTTTCAAAAATGATTTCATTTTTGATGAGACGCTGAATAAAAGGAGTTTAATCGCCGGCAAACGAAAACCCGGGAGTTCCCGTAAATCCCGGGATTGACCCGTATAGTTGAATGTATACAAAGAAAGTAAACTGGGAGAAAACTCATTTCCCGAACGATTTTTTAAATTAATTTTTTACCACTAAAACGCATGAGACTTGTAGTTTTTAAAAACGATTTCATTCCTGATGAGACGCTGAATAAAAGGAGTTTAATCTCCGGCAAACGAAAACCCGCGATTTCCCGTAAATCCCGGACTCGACCGTCTGGTCAAAAGTATACAAAGGAAGTACCCAGGAATAAACTCATTTCCCGAAGGATTCTTTACATTATTTTTTCACCACTAAAACGCATGAGACTTGTAGTTTTCAAAAATGATTTCATTTTTGATGAGACGCTGAATAAAAGGAGTTTAATCGCCGGCAAACCAAAACCCGGGAGTTCCCGTAAATCCCGGGATTGACCCGTATAGTTGAATGTATACAAAGAAAGTAAACTGGGAGAAGACTCATTTCCCGAACGATTTTTTAAATTAATTTTTTACCACTAAAACGCATGAGACTTGTAGTTTTCAAAAATGATTTCATTTTTGATGAGACGCTGAATAAAAGGAGTTTAATCGCCGGCAAACGAAAACCCGGGAGTTCCCGTAAATCCCGGGATTGACCCGTATAGTTGAATGTATACAAAGAAAGTAAACTGGGAGAAAACTCATTTCCCGAACGATTTTTTAAATTAATTTTTTACCACTAAAACGCATGAGACTTGTAGTTTTTAAAAATGATTTCATCTTTGATGAGACGCTGAATAAAAGGAGTTTAATCGCCGGCAAACGAAAACCCACAATTTCCCGTAAATCCCGGATTCGGCCCGTATAGTCAAAAGTATACAAAGAAGGTACCCAGGGAGTAAACTCATTTCCTGAACGATTCTTTAAATTATTTTTTCACCACTAAAACGCATGAGACTTGTAGTTTTCAAAAATGATTTCATTTTTGATGCGACGCTGAATAAAAGGAGTTTAATCGCCGGCAAACGAAAACCCGCAATTTCCCGTAAATCCTGGACTCGTCCCGTATAGTCAAAAGTATACAAAGTAGGTACCCAGGGAGTAAACTCATTTCCCGAACGATTCTTTAAATTATTTTTTCACCACTAAAACGCATGAGACTTGTAGTTTTCAAAAATGATTTCATTTTTGATGAGACGCTGAATAAAAGGAGTTTAATCGCCGGCAAACGAAAACCCGCGATTTCCCGTATATCCTGGAATCGGCCCGTATAGTCAAATGTATACAAAGAAAGTAAACTAGGAGTAAACTCGTTTCCCGAACGATTTTTTAAATTAATTTTTTACCACTTAAACGCATGAGACTTGTAGTTTTTAAAAATGATTTCATTTTTGATGAGACGCTGAATAAAAGGAGTTTAATCGCCGGCAAACGAAAACCCGCAATTTCCCGTAAATCCCGGACTCGGAACGTATAGTCAAAAGTATACAAAGAAGGTACCCAGGGAGTAAACTCATTTCCCGAACGATTCTTTAAATTATTTTTTCACCACTAAAACGCATGAGACTTGTAGTTTTCAAAAATGATTTCATTTTTGATGAGACACTGAATAAAAGGAGTTTAATCGCCGGCAAACGAAAACCCGCAATTTCCCGTAAATCCTGGACTCGGCCCGTATAGTCAAAAGTATACAAAGAAGGTACCCAGGGATTAAACTCATTTCCCGAACGATTCTTTAAATTATTTTTTCACCACTAAAACGCATGAGACTTGTAGTTTTCAAAAATGATTTCATTTTTGATGAGACGCTGAATAAAAGGAGTTTAATCGCCGGCAAACGAAAACCCGCGATTCCCCGTATATCCTGGAATCGGCCCGTATAGTCAAATGTATACAAAGAAAGTAAACTGGGAGTAAACTCATCTCCCGAACGATTTTTTAAATTAATTTTTTACCACTAAAACGCATGAGACTTGTAGTTTTCAAAAATGATTTCATTTTTGATGAGACGCTGAATAAAAGGATTTTAAACGCCGGCAAACGAAAACCCGCGATTTCCCGTAAATCCCGGGCTTGGCCGTATAGTCGAATGTATACAAAGAAAGTAAACTGGGAGTAAACTCATTTCCCGAACAATTTTTTAAATTATTTTTTCACCACTAAAACGCATGAGACTTGAAGTTTTCAAAAATGATTTCATTTTTGATGAGACGCTGAATAAAAGGAGTTTAATCGCCGGCAAACGAAAACCCGGGAGTTCCCGTAAATCCCGGGATTGACCCGTATAGTTGAATGTATACAAAGAAAGTAAACTGGGAGAAAACTCATTTCCCGAACGATTTTTTAAATTAATTTTTTACCACTAAAACGCATGAGACTTGTAGTTTTTAAAAATGATTTCATTTTTGATGAGACGCTGAATAAAAGGAGTTTAATCGCCGGCAAACGAAAACCCACAATTTCCTGTAAATCCCGGACTCGGAACGTATAGTCAAAAGAATACAAAGAAGGTACCCAGGGAGTAAACTCATTTCCTGAACGATTCTTTAAATTATTTTTTCACCACTAAAACGCATGAGACTTGTAGTTTTCAAAAATGATTTCATTTTTGATGAGACGCTGAATAAAAGGAGTTTAATCGCCGGCAAACGAAAACCCGGGAGTTCCCGTAAATCCCGGGATTGACCCGTATAGTTGAATGTATACAAAGAAAGTAAACTGGGAGAAAACTCATTTCCCGAACGATTTTTTAAATTAATTTTTCACCACTAAAACGCATGAGACTTGTAGTTTTTAAAAACGATTTCATTCCTGATGAGACGCTGAATAAAAGGAGTTTAATCTCCGGCAAACGAAAACCCGCGATTTCCCGTAAATCCCGGACTCGACCGTCTGGTCAAAAGTATACAAAGGAAGTACCCAGGAATAAACTCATTTCCCGAAGGATTCTTTACATTATTTTTTCACCACTAAAACGCATGAGACTTGTAGTTTTCAAAAATGATTTCATTTTTTATGAGACGCTGAATAAAAGGAGTTTAATCGCCGGCAAACCAAAACCCGGGAGTTCCCGTAAATCCCGGGATTGACCCGTATAGTTGAATGTATACAAAGAAAGTAAACTGGGAGAAGACTCATTTCCCGAACGATTTTTTAAATTAATTTTTTACCACTAAAACGCATGAGACTTGTAGTTTTCAAAAATGATTTCATTTTTGATGAGACGCTGAATAAAAGGAGTTTAATCGCCGGCAAACGAAAACCCGGGAGTTCCCGTAAATCCCGGGATTGACCCGTATAGTTGAATGTATACAAAGAAAGTAAACTGGGAGAAAACTCATTTCCCGAACGATTTTTTAAATTAATTTTTTACCACTAAAACGCATGAGACTTGTAGTTTTTAAAAATGATTTCATCTTTGATGAGACGCTGAATAAAAGGAGTTTAATCGCCGGCAAACGAAAACCCACAATTTCCCGTAAATCCCGGATTCGGCCCGTATAGTCAAAAGTATACAAAGAAGGTACCCAGGGAGTAAACTCATTTCCTGAACGATTCTTTAAATTATTTTTTCACCACTAAAACGCATGAGACTTGTAGTTTTCAAAAATGATTTCATTTTTGATGCGACGCTGAATAAAAGGAGTTTAATCGCCGGCAAACGAAAACCCGCAATTTCCCGTAAATCCTGGACTCGTCCCGTATAGTCAAAAGTATACAAAGTAGGTACCCAGGGAGTAAACTCATTTCCCGAACGATTCTTTAAATTATTTTTTCACCACTAAAACGCATGAGACTTGTAGTTTTCAAAAATGATTTCATTTTTGATGAGACGCTGAATAAAAGGAGTTTAATCGCCGGCAAACGAAAACCCGCGATTTCCCGTATATCCTGGAATCGGCCCGTATAGTCAAATGTATACAAAGAAAGTAAACTAGGAGTAAACTCGTTTCCCGAACGATTTTTTAAATTAATTTTTACCACTTAAACGCATGAGACTTGTAGTTTTTAAAAATGATTTCATTTTTGATGAGACGCTGAATAAAAGGAGTTTAATCGCCGGCAAACGAAAACCCGCAATTTCCCGTAAATCCCGGACTCGGAACGTATAGTCAAAAGTATACAAAGAAGGTACCCAGGGAGTAAACTCATTTCCCGAACGATTCTTTAAATTATTTTTTCACCACTAAAACGCATGAGACTTGTAGTTTTCAAAAATGATTTCATTTTTGATGAGACACTGAATAAAAGGAGTTTAATCGCCGGCAAACGAAAACCCGCAATTTCCCGTAAATCCTGGACTCGGCCCGTATAGTCAAAAGTATACAAAGAAGGTACCCAGGGATTAAACTCATTTCCCGAACGATTCTTTAAATTATTTTTTCACCACTAAAACGCATGAGACTTGTAGTTTTCAAAAATGATTTCATTTTTGATGAGACGCTGAATAAAAGGAGTTTAATCGCCGGCAAACGAAAACCCGCGATTCCCCGTATATCCTGGAATCGGCCCGTATAGTCAAATGTATACAAAGAAAGTAAACTGGGAGTAAACTCATCTCCCGAACGATTTTTTAAATTAATTTTTTACCACTAAAACGCATGAGACTTGTAGTTTTCAAAAATGATTTCATTTTTGATGAGACGCTGAATAAAAGGATTTTAAACGCCGGCAAACGAAAACCCGCGATTTCCCGTAAATCCCGGGCTTGGCCGTATAGTCGAATGTATACAAAGAAAGTAAACTGGGAGTAAACTCATTTCCCGAACAATTTTTTAAATTATTTTTTCACCACTAAAACGCATGAGACTTGAAGTTTTCAAAAATGATTTCATTTTTGATGAGACGCTGAATAAAAGGAGTTTAATCGCCGGCAAACGAAAACCCGGGAGTTCCCGTAAATCCCGGGATTGACCCGTATAGTTGAATGTATACAAAGAAAGTAAACTGGGAGAAAACTCATTTCCCGAACGTTTTTTTAAATTAATTTTTTACCACTAAAACGCATGAGACTTGTAGTTTTCAAAAATGATTTCGTTTTTGATGAGACGCTGAATAAAAGGAGTTTAATCGCCGGCAAACGAAAACCCGCGATTTCCCGTAAATCCCGGGCTTGGCCGTATAGTCGAATGTATAAAAAGAAAGTAAACTGGGAGTAAACTCATTTCCCGAACGATTTTTTAAATTAATTTTTTACCACTAAAACGCATGATACTTGTAGTTTTTAAAAATGATTTCATTTTTGATGAGACGCTGAATAAAAGGAGTTTAATCGCCGGCAAACGAAAACCCGCAATTTCCCGTAAATCCCGGACTCGGACTCATTTCCCGAACAATTTTTTAAATTATTTTTTCACCACTAAAACGCATGAGACTTGTAGTTTTCAAAAATGATTTCATTTTTGATGAGACGCTGAATAAAAGGAGTTTAAACGCCGGCAAACGAAAACCCGCAATTTCCCGTAAATCCCGGACTCGGCCCGCATAGTCAAAAGTATACAAAGAAATTACCCAGGGAGTAAACTCATTTCCCAAACGATTCTTTAAATTATTTTTTCACCACTAAAACGCATGAGACTTGTAGTTTTCAAAAATGATTTCATTTTTGATGAGACGCTGAATAAAAGGAGTTTAATCGCCGGCAAACGAAAACCCGGGAGTTCCCGTAAATCCCGGGATTAACCCGTATAGTTGAATGTATACAAAGAAAGTAAACTGGGTGAAAACTCATTTCCCGAACGATTTTTTAAATTAATTTTTTACCACTAAAACGCATGAGACTTGCAGTTTTCAAAAATGATTTCGTTTTTGATGAGACGCTGAATAAAAGGAGTTTAATCGCCGGCAAACGAAAACCGTGATTTCCCGTAAATCCCGGGCTTGGCCGTATAGTCGAATGTATACAAAGAAAGTAAACTGGGAGAAAACTCATTTCCCGAACGATTTTTTAAATTATTTCTTCACCACTAAAACGCATGAGACTTGTAGTTTTCAAAAATGATTTCATTTTTGATGAGACGCTGAATAAAATGAGTTTAATCGCCGGCAAACGAAAACCCGCGATTTGCCGTAAAACCCGGGCTTGACCCGTATAGTCAAATGTATACAAAGAAAGTAAACTAGGAGTAAACTCATTTCCCGAACGATTTTTTAAATTAATTTTTTACCACTAAAACGCATGAGACTTGTAGTTTTCAAAAATGATTTCGTTTTTGATGAGACGCTGAATAAAAGGAGTTTAATCGCCGGCAAACGAAAACCCGCGATTTCCCGTAAATCCCGGGCTTGGCCGTATAGTCGAATGTATACAAAGAAAGTAAACTGGGAGTAAACTCATTTCCCGAACGATTTTTTAAATTATTTTTTCACCACTAAAACGCATGAGACTTGTAGTTTTCAAAAATGATTTCATTTTTGATGAGACGCTGAATAAAAGGAGTTTAATTGCCGGCAAACGAAAACCCGGGAGTTCCCGTAAATGCCGGGATAGACCCGTATAGTTGAATGTATACAAAGAAAGTATACTGGGAGAAAACTCATTTCCCGAACGATTTTTTAAATTAATTTTTTACCACTAAAACGCATGAGACTTGTAGTTTTTAAAAATGATTTCATTTTTGATGAGACGCTGAATAAAAGGAGTTTAATCGCCGGCAAACGAAAACCCGCGATTTCCCGTAAATCCCGGGCTTGGCCGTATAGTCGAATGTATACAAAGAAAGTAAACTGGGAGTAAACTCATTTCCCGAACGATTTTTTAAATTAATTTTTTACCACTAAAACGCATAAGACTTGTAGTTTTCAAAAACGATTTCATTCTTGATGAGACGCTGAATAAAAGGAGTTTAATCTCCGGCAAACGAAAACCCGCGATTTCCTGTAAATCCCGGGCTTGGCCGTATAGCCGAATGTATACAAAGAAAATACCCAGGGAGTAAACTCATTTCCCGAACGATTTTTTAAATTATTTCTTCACCACTAGAACGCATGAGACTTGTAGTTTTCAAAAATGATTTCATTTTTGATGAGACGCTGAATAAAATGAGTTTAATCGCCGGCAAACAAAAACCCGCAATTTGCCGTAAATCCCGGGCTTGACCCGTATAGTCGAATGTATACAAAGAAAGTAAACTGGGAGTAAACTCATTTCCCGAACGATTTTTTAAATTAATTTTTTACCACTAAAACGCATGAGACTTGTAGTTTTCAAAAATGATTTCGTTTTTGATGAGACGCTGAATAAAAGGAGTTTAATCGCCGGCAAACGAAAACCCGCGATTTCCCGTAAATCCCGGGCTTGGCCGTATAGTCGAATGTATACAAAGAAAGTAAACTGGGAGTAAACTCATTTCCCGAACGATTTTTTAAATTAATTTTTTACCAATAAAACGCATGAGACTTGTAGTTTTTAAAAATGATTTCATTTTTGATGAGACGCTGAATAAAAGGAGTTTAATCGCCGGCAAACGAAAACCCGCAATTTCCCGTAAATCCCGGACTCTGACTCATTTCCCGAACGATTCTTTAAATTATTTTTTCACCACTAAAACGCATGAGACTTGTAGTTTTCAAAAATGATTTCATTTTTGATGAGACGCTGAATAAAAGGAGTTTAATCTCCGGCTAACGAAAACCCGCGATTTCCCGTAAATCCCGGACTCGGCCGTATAGTCAAAAGTATACAAAGAAAGTACCCAGGGAGTAAACTCATTTCCCGAAGGATTCTTTAAATTATTTTTCACCACTAAAACGCATGAGACTTGTAGTTTTCAAAAATGATTTCATTTTTGATGAGACGCTGAATAAAAGGAGTTTAATCGCCGGCAAACGAAAACCCGCAATTTGCCGTAAATCCCGGAATCGGCCCGTATAGTCAAATGTATACAAAGAAAGTAAACTGGGAGTAAACTCATTTCCCGAAGGATTTTTTAAATTAATTTTTTACCACTAAAACGCATGAGACTTGTAGTTTTTAAAAATGATTTCATTTTTGATGAGACGCTGAATAAAAGGAGTTTAATCGCCGGCAAACGAAAACCCGGGAGTTCCCGTAAATCCCGGGATTGACCCATATAGTTGAATGTATACAAAGAAAGTAAACTGGGAGAAAACTCATTTCCCGAACGATTTTTTAAATTATTTCTTCACCACTAAAACGCATGAGACTTGTAGTTTTCAAAAATGATTTCATTTTTGATGAAACGCTGAATAAAATGAGTTTAATCGCCGGCAAACGAAAACCCGCGATTTGCCGTAAATCCCGGGCTTGACCCGTATAGTCAAATGTATACAAAGAAATTATCCAGGGAGTAAACTCATTTCCCGAACGATTTTTTAAATTAATTTTTTACCACTAAAACGCATGAGACTTGTAGTTTTCAAAAATGATTTCATTTTTGATGAGACGCTGAATAAAAGGAGTTTAATCGCCGGCAAACGAAAACCCGCGATTTCCCGTAAATCCCGGGCTTGGCCGTATAGTCGAATGTATACAAAGAAAGTAAACTGGGAGTAAACTCATTTCCCGAACAATTTTTTAAATTATTTTTTCACCACTAAAACGCATGAGACTTGTAGTTTTCAAAAATGATTTCATTTTTGATGAGACGCTGAATAAAAGGAGTTTAATCGCCGGCAAACGAAAACCCGGGAGTTCCCGTAAATCCCGGGATTGACCCGTATAGTTGAATGTATACAAAGAAAGTAAACTGGGAGAAAACTCATTTCCCGAACGTTTTTTTAAATTAATTTTTTACCACTAAAACGCATGAGACTTGTAGTTTTCAAAAATGATTTCGTTTTTGATGAGACGCTGAATAAAAGGAGTTTAATCGCCGGCAAACGAAAACCCGCGATTTCCCGTAAATCCCGGGCTTGGCCGTATAGTCGAATGTATAAAAAGAAAGTAAACTGGGAGTAAACTCATTTCCCGAACGATTTTTTAAATTAATTTTTTACCACTAAAACGCATGATACTTGTAGTTTTTAAAAATGATTTCATTTTTGATGAGACGCTGAATAAAAGGAGTTTAATCGCCGGCAAACGAAAACCCGCAATTTCCCGTAAATCCCGGACTCGGACTCATTTCCCGAACAATTTTTTAAATTATTTTTTCACCACTAAAACGCATGAGACTTGTAGTTTTCAAAAATGATTTCATTTTTCATGAGACGCTGAATAAAAGGAGTTTAAACGCCGGCAAACGAAAACCCGCAATTTCCCGTAAATCCCGGACTCGGCCCGCATAGTCAAAAGTATACAAAGAAATTATCCAGGGAGTAAACTCATTTCCCGAACGATTCTTTAAATTATTTTTTCACCACTAAAACGCATGAGACTTGTAGTTTTCAAAAATGATTTCATTTTTGATGAGACGCTGAATAAAAGGAGTTTAATCGCCGGCAAACGAAAACCCGGGAGTTCCCGTAAATCCCGGGATTAACCCGTATAGTTGAATGTATACAAAGAAAGTAAACTGGGTGAAAACTCATTTCCCGAACGATTTTTTAAATTAATTTTTTACCACTAAAACGCATGAGACTTGCAGTTTTCAAAAATGATTTCGTTTTTTATGAGACGCTGAATAAAAGGAGTTTAATCGCCGGCAAACGAAAACCCGCGATTTCCCGTAAATCCCGGGCTTGGCCGTATAGTCGAATGTATACAAAGAAAGTAAACTGGGAGTAAACTCATTTCCCGAACGATTTTTTAAATTAATTTTTTACCACTAAAACGCATGGGACTTGTAGTTTTTAAAAATGATTTCATTTTTGATGAGACGCTGAATAAAAGGAGTTTAATCGCCGGCAAACGAAAACCCGGGAGTTCCCGTAAATCCCGGGATTGACCCGTATAGTTGAATGTATACAAAGAAAGTAAACTGGGAGAAAACTCATTTCCCGAACGATTTTTTAAATTATTTCTTCACCACTAAAACGCATGAGACTTGTAGTTTTCAAAAATGATTTCATTTTTGATGAGACGCTGAATAAAATGAGTTTAATCGCCGGCAAACGAAAACCCGCGATTTGCCGTAAATCCCCGGCTTGACCCGTATAGTCAAATGTATACAAAGAAAGTAAACTAGGAGTAAACTCATTTCCCGAACGATTTTTTAAATTAATTTTTTACCACTAAAACGCATGAGACTTGTAGTTTTCAAAAATGATTTCGTTTTAGATGAGACGCTGAATAAAAGGAGTTTAATCGCCGGCAAACGAAAACCCGCGATTTCCCGTAAATCCCGGGCTTGGCCGTATAGTCGAATGTATACAAAGAAAGTAAACTGGGAGTAAACTCATTTCCCGAACGATTTTTTAAATTAATTTTTTACCACTAAAACGCATGAGACTTGTAGTTTTTAAAAATGATTTCATTTTTGATGAGACGCTGAATAAAAGGAGTTTAATCGCCGGCAAACGAAAACACGCAATTTCCCGTAAATCCCGGACTCGGACTCATTTCCCGAACAATTTTTTAAATTATTTTTTCACCACTAAAACGCATGAGACTTGTAGTTTTCAAAAATGATTTCATTTTTGATGAGACGCTGAATAAAAGGAGTTTAATCGCCGGCAAACGAAAACCCGCAATTTCCCGTAAATCCCGGACTCGGCCCGTATAGTCAAAAGTATACAAAGAAATTACCCAGGGAGTAAACTCATTTCCCGAACGATTCTTTAAATTATTTTTTCACCACTAAAACGCATGAGACTTGTAGTTTTCAAAAATGATTTCATTTTTGATGAGACGCTGAATAAAAGGAGTTTAATCGCCGGCAAACGAAAACCCGGGAGTTCCCGTAAATGCCGGGATAGACCCGTATAGTTGAATGTATACAAAGAAAGTATACTGGGAGAAAACTCATTTCCCGAACGATTTTTTAAATTAATTTTTTACCACTAAAACGCATGAGACTTGTAGTTTTTAAAAATGATTTCATTTTTGATGAGACGCTGAATAAAAGGAGTTTAATCGCCGGCAAACAAAAACCCGCAATTTCCCGTAAATCCCGGGCTTGGCCGTATAGTCGAATGTATACAAAGAAAGTAAACTGGGAGTAAACTCATTTCCCGAACGATTTTTTAAATTAATTTTTTACCACTAAAACGCATAAGACTTGTAGTTTTCAAAAACGATTTCATTCTTGATGAGACGCTGAATAAAAGGAGTTTAATCTCCGGCAAACGAAAACCCGCGATTTCCTGTAAATCCCGGGCTTGGCCGTATAGCCGAATGTATACAAAGAAAATACCCAGGGAGTAAACTCATTTCCCGAACGATTTTTTAAATTATTTCTTCACCACTAGAACGCATGAGACTTGTAGTTTTCAAAAATGATTTCATTTTTGATGAGACGCTGAATAAAATGAGTTTAATCGCCGGCAAACAAAAACCCGCGATTTGCCGTAAATCCCGGGCTTGACCCGTATAGTCGAATGTATACAAAGAAAGTAAACTGGGAGTAAACTCATTTCCCGAACGATTTTTTAAATTAATTTTTTACCACTAAAACGCATGAGACTTGTAGTTTTCAAAAATGATTTCGTTTTTGATGAGACGCTGAATAAAAGGAGTTTAATCGCCGGCATACGAAAACCCGCGATTTCCCGTAAATCCCGGGCTTGGCCGAATAGTCGAATGTATACAAAGAAAGTAAACTGGGAGTAAACTCATTTCCCGAACGATTTTTTAAATTAATTTTTTACCACTAAAACGCATGAGACTTGTAGTTTTTAAAAATGATTTCATTTTTGATGAGACGCTGAATAAAAGGAGTTTAATCGCCGGTAAACGAAAACCCGCAATTTCCCGTAAATCCCGGACTCTGACTCATTTCCCGAACGATTCTTTAAATTATTTTTTCACCACTAAAACGCATGAGACTTGTAGTTTTCAAAAATGATTTCATTTTTGATGAGACGCTGAATAAAAGGAGTTTAATCTCCGGCTAACGAAAACCCGCGATTTCCCGTAAATCCCGGACTCGGCCGTATAGTCAAAAGTATACAAAGAAAGTACCCAGGGAGTAAACTCATTTCCCGAAGGATTCTTTAAATTATTTTTCACCACTAAAACGCATGAGACTTGTAGTTTTCAAAAATGATTTCATTTTTGATGAGACGCTGAATAAAAGGAGTTTAATCGCCGGCAAAGGAAAACCCGCAATTTGCCGTAAATCCCGGATTCGGCCCGTATAGTCAAAAGTATACAAAGAAGGTACCCAGGGAGTAAACTCATTTCCCGAACGATTCTTTAAATTATTTTTTCACCACTAAAACGCATGAGACTTGTAGTTTTTAAAAATGATTTCATTTTTGATGAGACGCTGAATAAAAGGAGTTTAATCGCCGGCAAACGAAAACCCGCGATTTCCCGTATATCCTGGAATCGGCCCGTATAGTCAAATGTATACAAAGAAAGTAAACTGGGAGTAAACTCATTTCCCGAACGATTTTTTAAATTAATTTTTTACCACTAAAACGCATGAGACTTGTAGTTTCTAAAAACGATTTCATTCTTGATGAGACGCTGAATAAAAGGAGTTTAATCGCCAGCAAACGAAAACCCACGATTTCCCGTAAATCCCGGGCTTGGCCGTATAGTCGAATGTATACAAAGAAAGTAAACTGGGAGTAAACTCATTTCCCGAAGGATTTTTTAAATTAATTTTTTACCACTAAAACGCATGAGACTTGTAGTTTTTAAAAATGATTTCATTTTTGATGAGACGCTGAATAAAAGGAGTTTAATCGCCGGCAAACGAAAACCCGGGAGTTCCCGTAAATCCCGGGATTGACCCGTATAGTCAAATGTATACAAAGAAAGTAAACTAGGAGTAAACTCATTTCCCGAACGATTTTTTAAATTAATTTTTTACCACTAAAACGCATGAGACTTGTAGTTTTCAAAAATGATTTCGTTTTTGATGAGACGCTGAATAAAAGGAGTTTAATCGCCGGCAAACGAAAACCCGCGATTTCCCGTAAATCCCGGGCTTGGCCGTATAGTCGAATGTATACAAAGAAAGTAAACTGGGAGTAAACTCATTTCCCGAACGATTTTTTAAATTAATTTTTTACCACTAAAACGCATGAGACTTGTAGTTTTTAAAAATGATTTCATTTTTGATGAGACGCTGAATAAAAGAAGTTTAATCACCGGCAAACGAAAACACGCAATTTCCCGTAAATCCCGGACTCGGACTCATTTCCCGAACAATTTTTTAAATTATTTTTTCACCACTAAAACGCATGAGACTTGTAGTTTTCAAAAATGATTTCATTTTTGATGAGACGCTGAATAAAAGGAGTTTAATCGCCGGCAAACGAAAACCCGCAATTTCCCGTAAATCCCGGACTCGGCCCGTATAGTCAAAAGTATACAAAGAAATTACCCAGGGAGTAAACTCATTCCCCGAACGATTCTTTAAATTATTTTTTCACCACTAAAACGCATGAGACTTGTAGTTTTCAAAAATGATTTCATTTTTGATGAGACGCTGAATAAAAGGAGTTTAATCGCCGGCAAACGAAAACCCGGGAGTCCCCGTAAATCCCGGGATTGACCCGTATAGTTGAATGTATACAAAGAAAGTATACTGGGAGAAAACTCATTTCCCGAAAAATTTTTTAAATTAATTTTTTACAAATAAAACGCATGAGACTTGTAGTTTTTAAAAATGATTTCATTTTTGATGAGACGCTGAATAAAAGGAGTTTAATCGCCGGCAAACGAAAACCCGCGATTTCCCGTAAATTCCGGGCTTGGCCGTATAGTCGAATGTATACAAAGAAAGTAAACTGGGAGTAAACTCATTTCCCGAACAATTTTTTAAATTATTTTTTCACCACTAAAACGCATAAGACTTGTAGTTTTCAAAAATGATTTCATTTTTGATGAGACGCTGAATAAAAGGAGTTTAATCGCCGGCAAACGAAAACCCGGGAGTTCCCGTAAATCCCGGGATTGACCCGTATAGTCGAATGTATACAAAGAAAGTAAACTGGGAGTAAACTCATTTCCCGAACGATTTTTTAAATTAATTTTTTACCACTAAAACGCATAAGACTTGTAGTTTTCAAAAACGATTTCATTCTTGATGAGACGCTGAATAAAAGGAGTTTAATCTCCGGCAAACGAAAACACGCGATTTCCTGTAAATCCCGGGCTTGGCCGTATAGCCGAATGTATACAAAGAAAATACCCAGGGAGTAAACTCATTTCCCGAACGATTTTTTAAATTATTTCTTCACCACTAGAACGCATGAGACTTGTAGTTTTCAAAAATGATTTCATTTTTGATGAGACGCTGAATAAAATGAGTTTAATCGCCGACAAACGAAAACCCGCGATTTGCCGTAAATCCCGGGCTTGACCCGTATAGTCGAATGTATACAAAGAAAGTAAACTGGGAGTAAACTCATTTCCCGAACGATTTTTTAAATTAATTTTTTACCACTAAAACGCATGAGACTTGTAGTTTTCAAAAATGATTTCGTTTTTGATGAGATGCTGAATAAAAGGAGTTTAATCTCCGGCTAACGAAAACCCGCGATTTCCCGTAAATCCCGGACTCGGCCGTATAGTCGAATGTATGCAAAGAAAGTAAATTGGGAGTAAACTCATTTCCCGAACGATTTTTTAAATTAATTTTTTACCACTAAAACGCATGAGACTTGTAGTTTTTAAAAATGATTTCATTTTTGATGAGACGCTGAATAAAAGGAGTTTAATCGCCGGCAAACGAAAACCCGCAATTTCCCGTAAATCCCGGACTCTGACTCATTTCCCGAACGATTCTTTAAATTATTTTTTCACCACTAAAACGCATGAGACTTGTAGTTTTCAAAAATGATTTCATTTTTGATGAGACCCTGAATAAAAGGAGTTTAATCGCCGGCAAACGAAAACCCGCAATTTCCCGTAAATCCCGGACTCGGCCCGTATAGTCAAAAGTATACAAAGAAGGTACCCAGGGAGTAAACTCATTTCCCGAACGATTCTTTAAATTATTTTTTCACCACTAAAACGCATGAGACTTGTAGTTTTTAAAAATGATTTCATTTTTGATGAGACGCTGACTAAAAGGAGTTTAATCGCCGGCAAACGAAAACCCGCGATTTCCCGTATATCCTGGAATCGGCCGGTATAGTCAAATGTATACAAAGAAAGTAAACTGGGAGTAAACTCATTTCCCGAACGATTTTTTAAATTAATTTTTTACCACTAAAACGCATGAGACTTGTAGTTTTTAAAAACGATTTCATTCTTGATGAGACGCTGAATAAAAGGAGTTTAATCGCCGGCAAACGAAAACCCGCGATTTCCCGTATATCCTGGAATCGGCCCGTATAGTCAAATGTATACAAAGAAAGTAAACTGGGAGTAAACTCATTTCCCGAACGATTTTTTAAATTAATTTTTTACCACTAAAACGCATGAGACTTGTAGTTTTTAAAAATGATTTCATTTTTGATGAGACGCTGAATAAAAGGAGTTTAATCGCCGGCAAACGAAAACCCGCAATTTCCCGTAAATCCCGGACTCTGACTCATTTCCCAAACGATTCTTTAAATTATTTTTTCACCACTAAAACGCATGAGACTTGTAGTTTTCAAAAATGATTTCATTTTTGATGAGACGCTTAATAAAAGGAGTTTAATCTCCGGCTAACGAAAACCCGCGATTTCCCGTAAATTCCGGGCTTGGCCGTATAGTCGAATGTTTACAAAGAAAGTAAACTGGGAGTAAACTCATTTCCCGAACAATTTTTTAAATTATTTTTTCACCACTAAAACGCATAAGACTTGTAGTTTTCAAAAATGATTTCATTTTTGATGAGACGCTGAATAAAAGGAGTTTAATCGCCGGCAAACGAAAACCCGGGAGTTCCCGTAAATCCCGGGATTGACCCGTATAGTCGAATGTATACAAAGAAAGTAAACTGGGAGTAAACTCATTTCCCGAACGATTTTTTAAATTAATTTTTTACCACTAAAACGCATAAGACTTGTAGTTTTCAAAAACGATTTCATTCTTGATGAGACGCTGAATAAAAGGAGTTTAATCTCCGGCAAACGAAAACACGCGATTTCCTGTAAATCCCGGGCTTGGCCGTATAGCCGAATGTATACAAAGAAAATACCCAGGGAGTAAACTCATTTCCCGAACGATTTTTTAAATTATTTCTTCACCACTAGAACGCATGAGACTTGTAGTTTTCAAAAATGATTTCATTTTTGATGAGACGCTGAATAAAATGAGTTTAATCGCCGGCAAACGAAAACCCGCGATTTGCCGTAAATCCCGGGCTTGACCCGTATAGTCGAATGTATACAAAGAAAGTAAACTGGGAGTAAACTCATTTCCCGAACGATTTTTTAAATTAATTTTTTACCACTAAAACGCATGAGACTTGTAGTTTTCAAAAATGATTTCGTTTTTGATGAGACGCTGAATAAAAGGAGTTTAATCTCCGGCTAACGAAAACCCGCGATTTCCCGTAAATCCCGGACTCGGCCGTATAGTCGAATGTATACAAAGAAAGTAAATTGGGAGTAAACTCATTTCCCGAACGATTTTTTAAATTAATTTTTTACCACTAAAACGCATGAGACTTGTAGTTTTTAAAAATGATTTCATTTTTGATGAGACGCTGAATAAAAGGAGTTTAATCGCCGGCAAACGAAAACCCGCAATTTCCCGTAAATCCCGGACTCTGACTCATTTCCCGAACGATTCTTTAAATTATTTTTTCACCACTAAAACGCATGAGACTTGTAGTTTTCAAAAATGATTTCATTTTTGATGAGACCCTGAATAAAAGGAGTTTAATCGCCGGCAAACGAAAACCCGCGATTTCCCGTAAATCCCGGGCTTGGCCGTATAGTCGAATGTATACAAAGAAAGTAAACTGGGAGTAAACTCATTTCCCGAACGATTTTTTAAATTAATTTTTTACCACTAAAACGCATGAGACTTGTAGTTTTTAAAAATGATTTCATTTTTGATGAGACGCTGAATAAAAGAAGTTTAATCACCGGCAAACGAAAACACGCAATTTCCCGTAAATCCCGGACTCGGACTCATTTCCCGAACAATTTTTTAAATTATTTTTTCACCACTAAAACGCATGAGACTTGTAGTTTTCAAAAATGATTTCATTTTTGATGAGACGCTGAATAAAAGGAGTTTAATCGCCGGCAAACGAAAACCCGCAATTTCCCGTAAATCCCGGACTCGGCCCGTATAGTCAAAAGTATACAAAGAAATTACCCAGGGAGTAAACTCATTCCCCGAACGATTCTTTAAATTATTTTTTCACCACTAAAACGCATGAGACTTGTAGTTTTCAAAAATGATTTCATTTTTGATGAGACGCTGAATAAAAGGAGTTTAATCGCCGGCAAACGAAAACCCGGGAGTCCCCGTAAATCCCGGGATTGACCCGTATAGTTGAATGTATACAAAGAAAGTATACTGGGAGAAAACTCATTTCCCGAACGATTTTTTAAATTAATTTTTTACAAATAAAACGCATGAGACTTGTAGTTTTTAAAAATGATTTCATTTTTGATGAGACGCTGAATAAAAGGAGTTTAATCGCCGGCAAACGAAAACCCGCGATTTCCCGTAAATTCCGGGCTTGGCCGTATAGTCGAATGTATACAAAGAAAGTAAACTGGGAGTAAACTCATTTCCCGAACAATTTTTTAAATTATTTTTTCACCACTAAAACGCATAAGACTTGTAGTTTTCAAAAATGATTTCATTTTTGATGAGACGCTGAATAAAAGGAGTTTAATCGCCGGCAAACGAAAACCCGGGAGTTCCCGTAAATCCCGGGATTGACCCGTATAGTCGAATGTATACAAAGAAAGTAAACTGGGAGTAAACTCATTTCCCGAACGATTTTTTAAATTAATTTTTTACCACTAAAACGCATAAGACTTGTAGTTTTCAAAAACGATTTCATTCTTGATGAGACGCTGAATAAAAGGAGTTTAATCTCCGGCAAACGAAAACACGCGATTTCCTGTAAATCCCGGGCTTGGCCGTATAGCCGAATGTATACAAAGAAAATACCCAGGGAGTAAACTCATTTCCCGAACGATTTTTTAAATTATTTCTTCACCACTAGAACGCATGAGACTTGTAGTTTTCAAAAATGATTTCATTTTTGATGAGACGCTGAATAAAATGAGTTTAATCGCCGGCAAACGAAAACCCGCGATTTGCCGTAAATCCCGGGCTTGACCCGTATAGTCGAATGTATACAAAGAAAGTAAACTGGGAGTAAACTCATTTCCCGAACGATTTTTTAAATTAATTTTTTACCACTAAAACGCATGAGACTTGTAGTTTTCAAAAATGATTTCGTTTTTGATGAGATGCTGAATAAAAGGAGTTTAATCTCCGGCTAACGAAAACCCGCGATTTCCCGTAAATCCCGGACTCGGCCCGTATAGTCAAAAGTATACAAAGAAGGTACCCAGGGAGTAAACTCATTTCCCGAACGATTCTTTAAATTATTTTTTCACCACTAAAACGCATGAGACTTGTAGTTTTTAAAAATGATTTCATTTTTGATGAGACGCTGACTAAAAGGAGTTTAATCGCCGGCAAACGAAAACCCGCGATTTCCCGTATATCCTGGAATCGGCCGGTATAGTCAAATGTATACAAAGAAAGTAAACTGGGAGTAAACTCATTTCCCGAACGATTTTTTAAATTAATTTTTTACCACTAAAACGCATGAGACTTGTAGTTTTTAAAAACGATTTCATTCTTGATGAGACGCTGAATAAAAGGAGTTTAATCGCCGGCAAACGAAAACCCGCGATTTCCCGTATATCCTGGAATCGGCCCGTATAGTCAAATGTATACAAAGAAAGTAAACTGGGAGTAAACTCATTTCCCGAACGATTTTTTAAATTAATTTTTTACCACTAAAACGCATGAGACTTGTAGTTTTTAAAAATGATTTCATTTTTGATGAGACGCTGAATAAAAGGAGTTTAATCGCCGGCAAACGAAAACCCGCAATTTCCCGTAAATCCCGGACTCTGACTCATTTCCCAAACGATTCTTTAAATTATTTTTTCACCACTAAAACGCATGAGACTTGTAGTTTTCAAAAATGATTTCATTTTTGATGAGACGCTTAATAAAAGGAGTTTAATCTCCGGCTAACGAAAACCCGCGATTTCCCGTAAATTCCGGGCTTGGCCGTATAGTCGAATGTTTACAAAGAAAGTAAACTGGGAGTAAACTCATTTCCCGAACAATTTTTTAAATTATTTTTTCACCACTAAAACGCATAAGACTTGTAGTTTTCAAAAATGATTTCATTTTTGATGAGACGCTGAATAAAAGGAGTTTAATCGCCGGCAAACGAAAACCCGGGAGTTCCCGTAAATCCCGGGATTGACCCGTATAGTCGAATGTATACAAAGAAAGTAAACTGGGAGTAAACTCATTTCCCGAACGATTTTTTAAATTAATTTTTTACCACTAAAACGCATAAGACTTGTAGTTTTCAAAAACGATTTCATTCTTGATGAGACGCTGAATAAAAGGAGTTTAATCTCCGGCAAACGAAAACACGCGATTTCCTGTAAATCCCGGGCTTGGCCGTATAGCCGAATGTATACAAAGAAAATACCCAGGGAGTAAACTCATTTCCCGAACGATTTTTTAAATTATTTCTTCACCACTAGAACGCATGAGACTTGTAGTTTTCAAAAATGATTTCATTTTTGATGAGACGCTGAATAAAATGAGTTTAATCGCCGGCAAACGAAAACCCGCGATTTGCCGTAAATCCCGGGCTTGACCCGTATAGTCGAATGTATACAAAGAAAGTAAACTGGGAGTAAACTCATTTCCCGAACGATTTTTTAAATTAATTTTTTACCACTAAAACGCATGAGACTTGTAGTTTTCAAAAATGATTTCGTTTTTGATGAGACGCTGAATAAAAGGAGTTTAATCTCCGGCTAACGAAAACCCGCGATTTCCCGTAAATCCCGGACTCGGCCGTATAGTCGAATGTATACAAAGAAAGTAAATTGGGAGTAAACTCATTTCCCGAACGATTTTTTAAATTAATTTTTTACCACTAAAACGCATGAGACTTGTAGTTTTTAAAAATGATTTCATTTTTGATGAGACGCTGAATAAAAGGAGTTTAATCGCCGGCAAACGAAAACCCGCAATTTCCCGTAAATCCCGGACTCTGACTCATTTCCCGAACGATTCTTTAAATTATTTTTTCACCACTAAAACGCATGAGACTTGTAGTTTTCAAAAATGATTTCATTTTTGATGAGACCCTGAATAAAAGGAGTTTAATCGCCGGCAAACGAAAACCCGCAATTTCCCGTAAATCCCGGACTCGGCCCGTATAGTCAAAAGTATACAAAGAAGGTACCCAGGGAGTAAACTCATTTCCCGAACGATTCTTTAAATTATTTTTTCACCACTAAAACGCATGAGACTTGTAGTTTTTAAAAATGATTTCATTTTTGATGAGACGCTGACTAAAAGGAGTTTAATCGCCGGCAAACGAAAACCTGCGATTTCCCGTATATCCTGGAATCGGCCCGTATAGTCAAATGTATACAAAGAAAGTAAACTGGGAGTAAACTCATTTCCCGAACGATTTTTTAAATTAATTTTTTACCACTAAAACGCATGAGACTTGTAGTTTTTAAAAACGATTTCATTCTTGATGAGACGCTGAAAAAAAGGAGTTTAATCGCCGGCAAACGAAAACCCGCGATTTCCCGTATATCCTGGAATCGGCCCGTATAGTCAAATGTATACAAAGAAAGTAAACTGGGAGTAAACTCATTTCCCGAACGATTTTTTAAATTAATTTTTTACCACTAAAACGCATGAGACTTGTAGTTTTTAAAAATGATTTCATTTTTGATGAGACGCTGAATAAAAGGAGTTTAATCGCCGGCAAACGAAAACCCGCAATTTCCCGTAAATCCCGGACTCTGACTCATTTCCCAAACGATTCTTTAAATTATTTTTTCACCACTAAAACGCATGAGACTTGTAGTTTTCAAAAATGATTTCATTTTTGATTAGACGCTGAATAAAAGGAGTTTAATCTCCGGCTAACGAAAACCCGCGATTTCCCGTAAATCCCGGACTCGGCCGTATAGTCAAAAGTATACAAAGAAAGTACCCAGGGAGTAAACTCATTTCCCGAAGGATTCTTTAAATTATTTTTCACCACTAAAACGCATGAGACTTGTAGTTTTCAAAAATGATTTCATTTTTGATGAGACGCTGAATAAAAGGAGTTTAATCGCCGGCAAACGAAAACCCGCAATTTTCCGTTAATCCCGGACTCGGCCCGTATAGTCAAAAGTATACAAAGAAGGTACCCAGGGAGTAAACTCATTTACCGAACGATTCTTTAAATTATTTTTTACAAATAAAACGCATGAGACTTGTAGTTTTTAAAAATGATTTCATTTTTGATGAGACGCTGAATAAAAGGAGTTTAATCGCCGGCAAACGAAAACCCGCGATTTCCCGTATATCCTGGAATCGGCCCGTATAGTCAAATGTATACAAAGAAAGTAAACTGGGAGTAAACTCATTTCCCGAACGATTTTTTAAATTAATTTTTTACCACTAAAACGCATGGGACTTGTAGTTTTTAAAAACGATTTCATTCTTGATGAGACGCTGAATAAAAGGAGTTTAATCGCCGGCAAACGAAAACCCGCGATTTCCCGTATATCCTGGAATCGGCCCGTATAGTCAAATGTATACAAAGAAAGTAAACTGGGAGTAAACTCATTTCCCGAACGATTTTTTAAATTAATTTTTTACCACTAAAACGCATGAGACTTGTAGTTTTTAAAAATGATTTCATTTTTGATGAGACGCTGAGTAAAAGGAGTTTAATCGCCGGCAAACGAAAACCCGCAATTTCCCGTAAATCCCGGACTCTGACTCATTTTCCGAACGATTCTTTAAATTATTTTTTCACCACTAAAACGCATGAGACTTGTAGTTTTCAAAAATGATTTCATTTTTGATGAGACGCTGAATAAAAGGAGTTTAATCTCCGGCTAACGAAAACCCGCGATTTCCCGTAAATCCCGGACTCGGCCGTATAGTCAAAAGTATACAAAGAAAGTACCCAGGGAGTAAACTCATTTCCCGAAGGATTCTTTAAATTATTTTTCACCACTAAAACGCATGAGACTTGTAGTTTTCAAAAATGATTTCATTTTTGATGAGACGCTGAATAAAAGGAGTTTAATCGCCGGCAAACGAAAACCCGCAATTTTTCGTTAATCCCAGACTCGGCCCGTATAGTCAAAAGTATACAAAGAAGGTACCCAGGGAGTAAACTCATTTCCCGAACGATTCTTTAAATTATATTTTCACCACTAAAACGCATGAGACTTGTAGTTTTCAAAAATGATTTCATTTTTGATGAGACGCTGAATAAAAGGAGTTTAATCGCCGGCAAACGAAAACCCGGGTGTTCCCGTAAATCCCGGGATTGACACGTATAGTCGAATGTATACAAAGAAAGTAAACTGGGAGTAAACTCATTTCCCGAACGATTTTTTAAATTAATTTTTTCCACTAAAATGCATAAGACTTGTAGTTTTCAAAAACGATTTCATTCTTGATGAGACGCTGAATAAAAGGAGTTTAATCTCCGGCAAACGAAAACCCGCGATTTCCCGTAAATCCCGGGCTTGGCCGTATAGTCGAATGTATACAAAGGAAATACCCAGGGAGTAAACTCATTTCCCGAACGATTTTTTAAATTATTTTTTCACCACTAAAACGCATGAGACTTGTAGTTTTCAAAAATGATTTCATTTTTGATGTGACGCTGAATAAAATGAGTTTAATCGCCAGCCAGCGAAAACCCGCGATTTGCCGTAAATCCCGGGGTTGACCCGTATAGTCGAATGTATACAAAGAAAGTAAACTGGGAGTAAACTCATTTCCCGAACGATTTTTTAAATTAATTTCTTACCACTAAAACGCATGAGACTTGTAGTTTTCAAAAACGATTTCATTCTTGATGAGACGCTGAATAAAAGGAGTTTAATCGCCGGCAAACGAAAACCCGCGATTTCCCGTATATCCTGGAATCGGCCCGTATAGTCAAATGTATACAAAGAAAGTAAACTGGGAGTAAACTCATTTCCCGAACGATTTTTTAAATTAATTTTTTACCACTAAAACGCATGAGACTTGTAGTTTTTAAAAATGATTTCATTTTTGATGAGACGCTGAGTAAAAGGAGTTTAATCGCCGGCAAACGAAAACCCGCAATTTCCCGTAAATTCCGGACTCTGACTCATTTTCCGAACGATTCTTTAAATTATTTTTTCACCACTAAAACGCATGAGACTTGTAGTTTTCAAAAATGATTTCATTTTTGATGAGACGCTGAATAAAAGGAGTTTAATCTCCGGCTAACGAAAACCCGCGATTTCCCGTAAATCCCGGACTCGGCCGTATAGTCAAAAGTATACAAAGAAAGTACCCAGGGAGTAAACTCATTTCCCGAAGAATTCTTTAAATTATTTTTCACCACTAAAACGCATGAGACTTGTAGTTTTCAAAAATGATTTCATTTTTGATGAGACGCTGAATAAAAGGAGTTTAATCGCCGGCAAACGAAAACCCGCAATTTTCCGTTAATCCCGGACTCGGCCCGTATAGTCAAAAGTATACAAAGAAGGTACCCAGGGAGTAAACTCATTTCCCGAACGATTCTTTAAATTATATTTTCACCACTAAAACGCATGAGACTTGTAGTTTTCAAAAATGATTTCATTTTTGATGAGACGCTGAATAAAAGGAGTTTAATCGCCGGCAAACGAAAACCCGGGTGTTCCCGTAAATCCCGGGATTGACCCGTATAGTCGAATGTATACAAAGAAAGTAAACTGGGAGTAAACTCATTTCCCGAACGATTTTTTAAATTAATTTTTTCCACTAAAATGCATAAGACTTGTAGTTTTCAAAAACGATTTCATTCTTGATGAGACGCTGAATAAAAGGAGTTTAATCTCCGGCAAACGAAAACCCGCGATTTCCCGTAAATCCCGGGCTTGGCCGTATAGTCGAATGTATACAAAGAAAATACCCAGGGAGTAAACTCATTTCCCGAACGATTTTTTAAATTATTTTTTCACCACTAAAACGCATGAGACTTGTAGTTTTCAAAAATGATTTCATTTTTGATGTGACGCTGAATAAAATGAGTTTAATCGCCAGCCAGCGAAAACCCGCGATTTGCCGTAAATCCCGGGCTTGACCCGTATAGTCGAATGTATACAAAGAAAGTAAACTGGGAGTAAACTCATTTCCCGAACGATTTTTTAAATTAATTTCTTACCACTAAAACGCATGAGACTTGTAGTTTTCAAAAATGATTTCTTTTTTGATGAGACGCTGAATAAGATGAGTTTAATCGCCGGCAAACGAAAACCCGGGATTTCCGGTAAAATCCCAGGCTTGGCCGTATAGTCGAATGTATACAAAGAAAGTAAACTGGGAGTAAACTCATTTCCCGAACGATTTTTTAAATTAATTTTTTACCACTAAAACGCATGAGACTTGTAGTTTTTAAAAATGATTTCATTTTTGATGAGACGCTGAATAAAAGGAGTTTAATCGCCGGCAAACGAAAACCCGGGATTTCCGGTAAATCCCGGGCTTGGCCGTATAGTCGAATGTATACAAAGAAAGTAAACTGGGAGTAAACTCATTTCCCGAACGATTTTTTAAATTAATTTTTTACCACTAAAACGCATGAGACTTGTAGTTTTTAAAAATGATTTCATTTTTGATGAGACGCTGAATAAAAGGAGTTTAATCGCCGACAAACGAAAACCCGGGATTTCCGGTAAATCCCGGGCTTGGCCGTATAGTCGAATGTATACAAAGAAAGTAAACTGGGAGTAAACTCATTTCCCGAACGATTTTTTAAATTAATTTTTTACCACTAAAACGCATGAGACTTGTAGTTTTTAAAAATGATTTCATTTTTGATGAGACGCTGAATAAAAGGAGTTTAATCGCCGGCAAACGAAAACCAGCAATTTCCCGTAAATCCCGGACTCGGACTCATTTCCCGAACGATTCTTTAAATTATTTTTTCACCACTAAAACGCATGAGACTTGTAGTTTTCAAAAATGATTTCATTTTTGATGAGACGCTGAATAAAAGGAGTTTAATCGCCGGCAAACGAAAACCCGCAATTTCCCGTAAGTCCTGGACTCGGCCCGTATAGTCAAAAGTATACAAAGAAGGTACCCAGGGAGTAAACTCATTTCCCGAACGATTCTTTAAATTATTTTTTCACCACTAAAACGCATGAGACTTGTAGTTTTCAAAAATGATTTCATTTTTGATGAGACGCTGAATAAAAGGAGTTTAATCGCCGGCAAACGAAAACCCGCAATTTCCCGTAAATCCCGGGCTCGGCCGTATAGTCAAAAGTATACAAAGAAAGTACCCACGGAGTCAACTCATTTCCCGAAGGATTCTTTAAATTATTTTTCACCACTAAAACGCATGAGACTTGTAGTTTTCAAAAATGATTTCATTTTTGATGAGACGCTGAATGAAAGGAGTTTAATCGCCGGCAAACGAAAACCCACAATTTCCCGTAAATCCCGGGCTCGGCCCGTATAGTCAAAAGTATACAAAGAAGGTACCCAGGGAGTAAACTCATTTCCCGAACGATTCTTTAAATTATTTTTTCACCACTAAAACGCATGAGACTTGTAGTTTTTAAAAATGATTTCATTTTTGATGAGACGCTGAATAAAAGGAGTTTAATCGTCGGCAAACGAAAACCCGCGATTTCCCGTATATCCTGGAATCGGCCCGTATAGTCAAATGTATACAAAGAAAGTAAACTGGGAGTAAACTCATTTCCCGAACGATTTTGTAAATTAATTTTTTACCACTAAAACGCATGAGACATGGAGTTTTTAAAAACGATTTCATTCTTGATGAGACGCTGAATAAAAAGAGTTTAATCGCCGGTAAACAAAAACCCGCGATTTCCCGTATATCCTGGAATCGGCCCGTATAGTCAAATGTATACAAAGAAAGTAAACTGGGAGTAAACTCATTTCCCGAACGATTTTTTAAATTAATTTTTTACCACTAAAACGCATGAGACTTGTATTTTTAAAAAACGATTTCATTCTTGATGAGACGCTGAATAAAAGGAGTTTAATCTCCGGCAAACGAAAACCCGCGATTTCCCGTAAATCCCGAACTCGGCTGTATAGTCAAAAGTATACAAAGAAAGTACCCAGGGAGTAAATTCATTTCCCGAAGGATTCTTTAAATTATTTTTCACCACTAAAACGCATGAGACTTGTAGTTTTCAAAAATGATTTCATTTTTGATGAGACGCTGAGTAAAAGGAGTTTAATCGCCGGCAAACGAAAACCCGCAATTTCCCGTAAATCCCGGACTCGGCCCGTATAGTCAAAAGTATACAAAAAAAGTACCCAGGGAGTAAACTCATTTCCCGAACGATTCTTTAAATTATTTTTTCACCACTAAAACGCATGAGACTTGTAGTTTTTAAAAATGATATTATTTTTGATGAGACGCTGAATAAAAGGAGTTTAATCGCCGGCAAACGAAAACCCGCGATTTCCCGTATATCCTGGAATCGGCCCGTATAGTCAAATGTATACAAAGAAAGTAAACTGGAAGTAAACTCATTTCCCGAACGATTTTTTAAATTAATTTTTTACCACTAAAACGCATGAGACTTGTAGTTTTTAAAAACGATTTCATTCTTGATGTGACGCTGAATAAAAGGAGTTTAATCGCCGGCAAACGAAAACCCGCGATTTCCCGTATATCCTGGAATCGGCCCGTATAGTCAAATGTATACAAAGAAAGTAAACTGGGAGTAAACTCATTTCCCGAACGATTTTTTAAATTAATTTTTTACCACTAAAAAGCATGAGACTTGTAGTTTTTAAAAACGATTTCATTCTTGATGAGACGCTGAATAAAAGGAGTTTAATCTCCGGCAAACAAAAACCCGCGATTTCCCGTAAATCCCGGACTCGGCCGTATAGTCAAAAGTATACAAAGAAAGTACCCAGGGAGTAAACTCATTTCCCGAAGGATTCTTTAAATTATTTTTCACCACTAAAACGCATGAGACTTGTAGTTTTCAAAAATGATTTCATTTTTGATGAGACGCTGAGTAAAAGGAGTTTAATCGCCGGCAAACGAAAACCCGCAATTTCCCGTAAATCCCGGACTCGGCCCGTATAGTCAAAAGTATACAAAGAAAGTACCCAGGGAGTAAACTCATTTCCCGAACGATTCTTTAAATTATTTTTTCACCACTAAAACGCATGAGACTTGTAGTTTTTAAAAATGATTTCATTTTTGATGAGACGCTGAATAAAAGGAGTTTAATCGCCGGCAAACGAAAACCCGCGATTTCCCGTATATCCTGGAATCGGCCCGTATAGTCAAATGTATACAAAGAAAGTAAACTGGAAGTAAACTCATTTCCCAAACGATTTTTTAAATTAATTTTTTACCACTAAAACGCATGAGACTTGTAGTTTTTAAAAACGATTTCATTCTTGATGAGACGCTGAATAAAAGGAGTTTAATCGCCGGCAAACGAAAACCCGCGATTTCCCGTAAATCCCGGGCTTGGCCGTATAGTCGAATGTATACAAAGAAAGTAAACTGGGAGTAAACTCATTTCCCGAAGGATTTTTTAAATTAATTTTTTACCACTAAAACGCATGAGACTTGTAGTTTTTAAAAATGATTTCATTTTTGATGAGACGCTGAATAAAAGGAGTTTAATCGCCGGCAAACGAAAACCCGGGAGTTCCCGTAAATCCCGGGATTGACCCGTATAGTTGAATGTATACAAAGAAAGTAAACTGGGAGAAAACTCATTTCCCGAACGATTTTTTAAATTATTTCTTCACCACTAAAACGCATGAGACTTGTAGTTTTCAAAAATGATTTCACTTTTGATGAGACGCTGAATAAAATGAGTTTAATCGCCGGCAAACGAAAACCCGCGATTTGCCGTAAATCCCGGGCTTGACCCGTATAGTCAAATGTATAAAAAGAAAGTAAACTAGGAGTAAACTCATTTCCCGAACGATTTTTTAAATTAATTTTTTACCACTAAAACGCATGAGACTTGTAGTTTTCAAAAATGATTTCGTTTTTGATGAGACGCTGAATAAAAGGAGTTTAATCGCCGGCAAACGAAAACCCGCGATTTCCCGTAAATCCCGTAAATCCCGGGCTTGGCCGTATAGTCGAATGTATACAAAGAAAGTAAACTGGGAGTAAACTCATTTCCCGAACGATTTTTTAAATTAATTTTTTACCACTAAAACGCATGAGACTTGTAGTTTTTAAAAATGATTTCATTTTTGATGAGACGCTGAATAAAAGGAGTTTAATCGCCGGCAAACGAAAACACGCAATTTCCCGTAAATCCCGGACTCGGACTCATTTCCCGAACAATTTTTTAAATTATTTTTTCACCACTAAAACGCATGAGACTTGTAGTTTTCAAAAATGATTTCATTTTTGATGAGACGCTGAATAAAAGGAGTTTAATCGCCGGCAAACGAAAACCCGCAATTTCCCGTAAATCCCGGACTCGGCCCGTATAGTCAAAAGTATACAAAGAAATTACCCAGGGAGTAAACTCATTCCCCGAACGATTCTTTAAATTATTTTTTCACCACTAAAACGCATGAGACTTGTAGTTTTCAAAAATGATTTCATTTTTGATGAGACGCTGAATAAAAGGAGTTTAATCGCCGGCAAACGAAAACCCGGGAGTCCCCGTAAATCCCGGGATTGACCCGTATAGTTGAATGTATACAAAGAAAGTATACTGGGAGAAAACTCATTTCCCGAACGATTTTTTAAATTAATTTTTTTCCACTAAAACGCATGAGACTTGTAGTTTTTAAAAATGATTTCATTTTTGATGAGACGCTGAATAAAAGGAGTTTAATCGCCGGCGAACGAAAACCCGCGATTTCCCGTAAATCCCGGGCTTGGCCGTATAGTCGAATGTATACAAAGAAAGTAAACTGGGAGTAAACTCATTTCCCGAACAATTTTTTAAATTATTTTTTCACCACTAAAACGCATTAGACTTGTAGTTTTCAAAAATGATTTCATTTTTGATGAGACGCTGAATAAAAGGAGTTTAATCGCCGGCAAACGAAAACCCGGGAGTTCCCGTAAATCCCTGGATTGACCCGTATAGTCGAATGTATACAAAGAAAGTAAACTGGGAGTAAACTCATTTTCCGAACGATTTTTTAAATTATTTTTTTACCACTAAAACGCATAAGACTTTTAGTTTTCAAAAACGATTTCATTCTTGATGAGACGCTGAATAAAAGGAGTTTAATCTCCGGCAAACGAAAACACGCGATTTCCTGTAAATCCCGGGCTTGGCCGTATAGCCGAATGTATACAAAGAAAATACCCAGGGAGTAAACTTATTTCCCGAACGATTTTTTAAATTATTTCTTCACCACTAGAACGCATGAGACTTGTAGTTTTCAAAAATGATTTCATTTTTGATGAGACGCTGAATAAAATGAGTTTAATCGCCGGCAAACAAAAACCCGCGATTTGCCGTAAATCCCGGGCTTGACCCGTATAGTCGAATGTATACAAAGAAAGTAAACTGGGAGTAAACTCATTTCCCGAACGATTTTTTAAATTAATTTTTTACCACTAAAACGCATGAGACTTGTAGTTTTCAAAAATGATTTCGTTTTTGATGAGACGCTGAATAAAAGGAGTTTAATCTCCGGCTAACGAAAACCCGCGATTTCCCGTAAATCCCGGACTCGGCCGTATAGTCGAATGTATACAAAAAAAGTAAATTGGGAGTAAACTCATTTCCCGAACGATTTTTTAAATTAATTTTTTACCACTAAAACGCACGAGACTTGTAGTTTTTAAAAATGATTTCATTTTTGATGAGACGCTGAATAAAAGGAGTTTAATCGCCGGCAAACGAAAACCCGCAATTTCCCGTAAATCCCGGACTCTGACTCATTTCCCGAACGATTCTTTAAATTATTTTTTCACCACTAAAACGCATGAGACTTGTAGTTTTCAAAAATGATTTCATTTTTGATGAGACCCTGAATAAAAGGAGTTTAATCGCCGGCAAACGAAAACCCGCAATTTCCCGTAAATCCCGGACTCGGCCCGTATAGTCAAAAGTATACAAAGAAGGTACCCAGGGAGTAAACTCATTTCCCGAACGATTCTTTAAATTATTTTTTCACCACTAAAACGCATGAGATTTGTAGTTTTTAAAAATGATTTCATTTTTGATGAGACGCTGAATAAAAGGAGTTTAATCGCCGGCAAACGAAAACCCGCGATTTCCCGTATATCCTGGAATCGGCCTGTATAGTCAAATGTATACAAAGAAAGTAAACTGGGAGTAAACTCAATTCCCGAACGATTTTTTAAATTAATTTTTTACCACTAAAACGCATGAGACTTGTAGTTTTTAAAAACGATTTCATTCTTGATGAGACGCTGAATAAAAGGAGTTTAATCGCCGGCAAACGAAAACCCGCGATTTCCCGTATATCCTGGAATCGGCCCGTATAGTCAAATGTATACAAAGAAAGTAAACTGGGAGTAAACTCATTTCCCGAACGATTTTTTAAATTAATTTTTTACCACTAAAACGCATGAGACTTGTAGTTTTTAAAAATGATTTCATTTTTGATGAGACGCTGAATAAAAGGAGTTTAATCGCCGGCAAACGAAAACCCGCAATTTCCCGTAAATCCCGGACTCTGACTCATTTCCCGAACGATTCTTTAAATTATTTTTTCACCACTAAAACGCATGAGACTTGTAGTTTTCAAAAATGATTTCATTTTTGATGAGACGCTGAATAAAAGGAGTTTAATCTCCGGCTAACGAAAACCCGCGATTTCCCGTAAATCCCGGACTCGGCCGTATAGTCAAAAGTATACAAAGAAAGTACCCAGGGAGTAAACTCATTTCCCGAAGGATTCTTTAAATTATTTTTCACCACTAAAACGCATGAGACTTGTAGTTTTCAAAAATGATTTCATTTTTGATGAGACGCTGAATAAAAGGAGTTTAATCGCCGGCAAACGAAAACCCGCAATTTTCCGTTAATCCCGGACTCGGCCCGTATAGTCAAAAGTATACAAAGAAGGTACCCAGGGAGTAAACTCATTTCCCGAACGATTCTTTAAATTATTTTTTCACCACTAAAACGCATGAGACTTTTAGTTTTTAAAAATGATTTCATTTTTGATGAGACGCTGAATAAAAGGAGTTTAATCGCCGGCAAACGAAAACCCGCGATTTCCCGTATATCCTGGAATCGGCCCGTATAGTCAAATGTATATAAAGAAAGTAAACTGGGAGTAAATTCATTTCCCGAACGATTTTTTAAATTAATTTTTTACCACTAAAACGCATGAGACTTGTAGTTTTTAAAAACGATTTCATTCTTGATGAGACGCTGAATAAAAGGAGTTTAATCGCCGGCAAACGAAAACCCGCGATTTCCCGCATATCCTGGAATCGGCCCGTATAGTCAAATGTATACAAAGAAAGTAAACTGGGAGTAAACTCATTTCCCGAACGATTTTTTAAATTAATTTTTTACCACTAAAACGCATGAGACTTGTAGTTTTTAAAAATGATTTCATTTTTGATGAGACGCTGAATAAAAGGAGTTTAATCGCCGGCAAACGAAAACCCGCAATTTCCCGTAAATCCCGGACTCTGACTCATTTCCCGAACGATTCTTTAAATTATTTTTTCACCACTAAAACGCATGAGACTTGTAGTTTTCAAAAATGATTTCATTTTTGATGAGACCCTGAATAAAAGGAGTTTAATCGCCGGCAAACGAAAACCCGCAATTTCCCGTAAATCCCGGACTCGGCCCGTATAGTCAAAAGTATACAAAGAAGGTACCCAGGGAGTAAACTCATTTCCCGAACGATTCTTTAAATTATTTTTTCACCACTAAAACGCATGAGATTTGTAGTTTTTAAAAATGATTTCATTTTTGATGAGACGCTGAATAAAAGGAGTTTAATCGCCGGCAAACGAAAACCCGCGATTTCCCGTATATCCTGGAATCGGCCTGTATAGTCAAATGTATACAAAGAAAGTAAACTGGGAGTAAACTCATTTCCCGAACGATTTTTTAAATTAATTTTTTACCACTAAAACGCATGAGACTTGTAGTTTTTAAAAACGATTTCATTCTTGATGAGACGCTGAATAAAAGGAGTTTAATCGCCGGCAAACGAAAACCCGCGATTTCCCGTATATCCTGGAATCGGCCCGTATAGTCAAATGTATACAAAGAAAGTAAACTGGGAGTAAACTCATTTCCCGAACGATTTTTTAAATTAATTTTTTACCACTAAAACGCATGAGACTTGTAGTTTTTAAAAATGATTTCATTTTTGATGAGACGCTGAATAAAAGGAGTTTAATCGCCGGCAAACGAAAACCCGCAATTTCCCGTAAATCCCGGACTCTGACTCATTTCCCGAACGATTCTTTAAATTATTTTTTCACCACTAAAACGCATGAGACTTGTAGTTTTCAAAAATGATTTCATTTTTGATGAGACGCTGAATAAAAGGAGTTTAATCTCCGGCTAACGAAAACCCGCGATTTCCCGTAAATCCCGGACTCGGCCGTATAGTCAAAAGTATACAAAGAAAGTACCCAGGGAGTAAACTCATTTCCCGAAGGATTCTTTAAATTATTTTTCACCACTAAAACGCATGAGACTTGTAGTTTTCAAAAATGATTTCATTTTTGATGAGACGCTGAATAAAAGGAGTTTAATCGCCGGCAAACGAAAACCCGCAATTTTCCGTTAATCCCGGACTCGGCCCGTATAGTCAAAAGTATACAAAGAAGGTACCCAGGGAGTAAACTCATTTCCCGAACGATTCTTTATATTATTTTTTCACCACTAAAACGCATGAGACTTTTAGTTTTTAAAAATGATTTCATTTTTGATGAGACGCTGAATAAAAGGAGTTTAATCGCCGGCAAACGAAAACCCGCGATTTCCGGTATATCCTGGAATCGGCCCGTATAGTCAAATGTATATAAAGAAAGTAAACTGGGAGTAAACTCATTTCCCGAACGATTTTTTAAATTAATTTTTTACCACTAAAACGCATGAGACTTGTAGTTTTTAAAAACGATTTCATTCTTGATGAGACGCTGAATAAAAGGAGTTTAATCGCCGGCAAACGAAAACCCGCGATTTCCCGTATATCCTGGAATCGGCCCGTATAGTCAAATGTATACAAAGAAAGTAAACTGGGAGTAAACTCATTTCCCGAACGATTTTTTAAATTAATTTTTTACCACTAAAACGCATGAGACTTGTAGTTTTTAAAAACGATTTCATTCTTGATGAGACGCTGAATAAAAGGAGTTTAATCTCCGGCAAACGAAAACCCGCGATTTCCCGTAAATCCCGGACTCGGCCGTATAGTCAGAAGTATACAAAGAAAGTACCCAGGGAGTAAACTCATTTCCCGAAGGATTCTTTAAATTATTTTTCACCACTAAAACGCATGAGACTTGTAGTTTTCAAAAATAATTTCATTTTTGATGAGACGCTGAATAAAAGGAGTTTAATCGCCGGCAAACGAAAACCCGCAATTTCCCGTAAATCCCGGATTCGGCCCGTATAGTCAAAAGTATACAAAGAAGGTACCCAGGGAGTAAACTCATTTCCCGAACAATTTTTTAAATTATTTTTTCACAACTAAAACGCATGAGACTTGTAGTTTTCAAAAATGATTTCATTTTTGATGAGACGCTGAATAAAAGAAGTTTAATCGCCGGCAAACGAAAACCCGGGAGTTCCCGTAAATCCCGGGATTGACCCGTATAGTCGAATGTATACAAAGAAAGTAAACTGGGAGAAAACTCATTTCCCGAACGATTTTTTAAATTAATTTTTTACCACTAAAACGCATGAGACTTGTAGTTTTCAAAAATGATTTCCTTTTTGATGAGACGCTGAATAAAAGGAGTTTAATCGCCAGCAAATGAAAACCCGCGATTTCCCGTAAATCCCGGGCTTGGCCGTATAGTCGAATGTATACAAAGAAAGTAAACTGGGAGTAAAGTCATTTCCCGAACAATTTTTTAAATTATTTTTTCACCACTAAAACGCATGAGAGTTGTAGTTTTCAAAAATGATTTCATTTTTGATGAGACGCTGAATAAAAGGAGTTTAATCGCCGGCAAACGAAAACCCGGGTGTTCCCGTAAATCCCGGGATTGACCCGTATAGTCGAATGTATACAAAGAAAGTAAACTGGGAGTAAACTCATTTCCCGAAGGATTTTTTAAATTAATTTTTTACCACTAAAATGCATAAGACTTGTAGTTTTCAAAAACGATTTCATTCTTGATGAGACGCTGAATAAAAGGAGTTTAATCTCCGGCAAACGAAAACCCGCGATTTCCCGTAAATCCCGGGCTTGGCCGTATAGTCGAATGTATACAAAGAAAATACCCAGGGAGTAAACTCATTTCCCGAACGATTTTTTAAATTATTTTTTCACCACTAAAACGCATGAGACTTGTAGTTTTCAAAAATGATTTCATTTTTGATGTGACGCTGAATAAAATGAGTTTAATCGCCAGCAAACGAAAACCCGCGATTTGCCGTAAATCCCGGGCTTGACCCGTATAGTCGAATGTATACAAAGAAAGTAAACTGGGAGTAAACTCATTTCCCGAACGATTTTTTAAATTAATTTCTTACCACTAAAACGCATGAGACTTGTAGTTTTCAAAAATGATTTCTTTTTTGATGAGACGCTGAATAAGAGGAGTTTAATCGCCGGCAAACGAAAACCCGGGATTTCCGGTAAATCCCGGGCATGGCCGTATAGTCGAATGTATACAAAGAAAGTAAACTGGGAGTAAACTCATTTCCCGAACGATTTTTTAAATTAATTTTTTACCACTAAAACGCATGAGACTTGTAGTTTTTAAAAATGATTTCATTTTTGATGAGACGCTGAATAAAAGGAGTTTAATCGCCGGCAAACGAAAACCCGGGATTTTCGGTAAATCCCGGGCTTGGCCGTATAGTCGAATGTATACAAAGAAAGTAAACTGGGAGTAAACTCATTTCCCAAACGATTTTTTAAATTAATTTTTTACCACTAAAACGCATGAGACTTGTAGTTTTCAAAAATGATTTCGTTTTTGATGAGACGCTGAATAAAAGGAGGTTAATCGCCGGCAAACGAAAACCCGGGATTTCCGGTAAAACCCGGGCTTGGCCGTATAGTCGAATGTATACAAAGAAAGTAAACTGGGAGTAAACTCATTTCCCGAACGATTTTTTAAATTAATTTTTTACCACTAAAACGCATGAGACTTGTAGTTTTTAAAAATGATTTCATTTTTGATGAGACGCTGAATAAAAGGAGTTTAATCGCCGGCAAACGAAAACCCGCAATTTCCCGTAAGTCCTGGACTCGGCCCGTATAGTCAAAAGTATACAAAGAAGGTACCCAGGGAGTAAACTCATTTCCCGAACGATTCTTTAAATTATTTTTTCACCACTAAAACGCATGAGACTTGTAGTTTTCAAAAATGATTTCATTTTTGATGAGACGCTGAATAAAAGGAGTTTAATCGCCGGCAAACGAAAACCCGCAATTTCCCGTAAGTCCTGGACTCGGCCCGTATAGTCAAAAGTATACAAAGAAGGTACCCAGGGAGTAAACTCATTTCCCGAACGATTCTTTAAATTATTTTTTCACCACTAAAACGCATGAGACTTGTAGTTTTCAAAAATGATTTCATTTTTGATGAGACGCTGAATAAAAGGAGTTTAATCGCCGGCAAACGAAAACCCGCAATTTCCCGTAAATCCCGGGCTCGGCCGTATAGTCAAAAGTATACAAAGAAAGTACCCACGGAGTAAACTCATTTCCCGAAGGATTCTTTAAATTATTTTTCACCACTAAAACGCATGAGACTTGTAGTTTTCAAAAATGATTTCATTTTTGATGAGACGCTGAATGAAAGGAGTTTAATCGCCGGCAAACGAAAACCCGCAATTTCCCGTAAATCCCGGGCTCGGCCCGTATAGTCAAAAGTATACAAAGAAGGTACCCAGGGAGTAAACTCATTTCCCGAACGATTCTTTAAATTATTTTTTCACCACTAAAACGCATGAGACTTGTAGTTTTTAAAAATGATTTCATTTTTGATGAGACGCTGAATAAAAGGAATTTAATCGTCGGCAAACGAAAACCCGCGATTTCCCGTATATCCTGGAATCGGCCCGTATAGTCAAATGTATACAAAGAAAGTAAACTGGGAGTAAACTCATTTCCCGAACGATTTTGTAAATTAATTTTTTACCACTAAAACGCATGAGACATGTAGTTTTTAAAAACGATTTCATTCTTGATGAGACGCTGAATATAAAGAGTTTAATCGCCGGCAAACAAAAACCCGCGATTTCCCGTATATCCTGGAATCGGCCCGTATAGTCAAATGTATACAAAGAAAGTAAACTGGGAGTAAACTCATTTCCCGAACGATTTTTTAAATTAATTTTTTACCACTAAAACGCATGAGACTTGTAGTTTTTAAAAACGATTTCATTCTTGATGAGACGCTGAATAAAAGGAGTTTAATCTCCGGCAAACGAAAACCCGCGATTTCCCGTAAATCCCGAACTCGGCTGTATAGTCAAAAGTATACAAAGAAAGTACCCAGGGAGTAAATTCTATTCCCGAAGGATTCTTTAAATTATTTTTCACCACTAAAACGCATGAGACTTGTAGTTTTCAAAAATGATTTCATTTTTGATGAGACGCTGAGTAAAAGGAGTTTAATCGCCGGCAAACGAAAACCCGCAATTTCCCGTAAATCCCGGACTCGGTCCGTATAGTCAAAAGTATACAAAGAAAGTACCCAGGGAGTAAACTCTTTTCCCGAACGATTCTTTAAATTATTTTTTCACCACTAAAACGCATGAGACTTGTAGTTTTTAAAAATGATTTCATTTTTGATGAGACGCTGAATAAAAGGAGTTTAATCGCCGGCAAACGAAAACCCGCGATTTCCCGTATATCCTGGAATCGGCCCGTATAGTCAAATGTATACAAAGAAAGTAAACTGGAAGTAAACTCATTTCCCGAACGATTTTTTAAATTAATTTTTTACCACTAAAACGCATGAGACTTGTAGTTTTTAAAAACGATTTCATTCTTGATGAGACGCTGAATAAAAGGAGTTTAATCGCCGGCAAACGAAAACCCGCGATTTCCCGTATATCCTGGAATCGGCCCGTATAGTCAAATGTATACAAAGAAAGTAAACTGGGAGTAAACTCATTTCCCGAACGATTTTTTAAATTAATTTTTTACCACTAAAAAGCATGAGACTTGTAGTTTTTAAAAACGATTTCATTCTTGATGAGACGCTGAATAAAAGGAGTTTAATCTCCGGCAAACAAAAACCCGCGATTTCCCGTAAATCCCGGACTCGGCCGTATAGTCAAAAGTATACAAAGAAAGTACCCAGGGAGTAAACTCATTTCCCGAAGGATTCTTTAAATTATTTTTCACCACTAAAACGCATGAGACTTGTAGTTTTCAAAAATGATTTCATTTTTGATGAGACGCTGAGTAAAAGGAGTTTAATCGCCGGCAAACGAAAACCCGCAATTTCCCGTAAATCCCGGACTCGGCCCGTATAGTCAAAAGTATACAAAGAAAGTACCCAGGGAGTAAACTCATTTCCCGAACGATTCTTTAAATTATTTTTTCACCACTAAAACGCATAAGACTTGTAGTTTTTAAAAATGATTTCATTTTTGATGAGACGCTGAATAAAAGGAGTTTAATCGCCGGCAAACGAAAACCCGCGATTTCCCGTATATCCTGGAATCGGCCCGTATAGTCAAATGTATACAAAGAAAGTAAACTGGAAGTAAACTCATTTCCCAAACGATTTTTTAAATTAATTTTTTACCACTAAAACGCATGAGACTTGTAGTTTTTAAAAACGATTTCATTCTTGATGAGACGCTGAATAAAAGGAGTTTAATCGCCGGCAAACGAAAACCCGCGATTTCCCGTATATCCTGGAATCGGCCCGTATAGTCAAATGTATACAAAGAAAGTAAACTGGGAGTAAACTCATTTCCCGAACGATTTTTTAAATTAATTTTTTACCACTAAAAAGCATGAGACTTGTAGTTTTTAAAAACGATTTCATTCTTGATGAGACGCTGAATAAAAGGAGTTTAATCTCCGGCAAACGAAAACCCGCGATTTCCCGTAAATCCCGGACTCGGCCGTATAGTCAAAAGTATACAAAGAAAGTACCCAGGGAGTAAACTCATTTCCCGAAGGATTCTTTAAAATATTTTTCACCACTAAAACGCATGAGACTTGTAGTTTTCAAAAATGATTTCATTTTTGATGAGACGCTGAATAAAAGGAGTTTAATCGCCGGCAAACGAAAACCCGCAATTTCCCGTAAATCCCGGACTCGGCCCGTATAGTCAAAAGTATACAAAGAAGGTACCCAGGGAGTAAACTCATTTCCCGAACGATTCTTTAAATTATTTTTTCACCACTAAAACGCATGAGACTTGTAGTTTTTAAAAATGATTTCATTTTTGATGAGACGCTGAATAAAAGGAGTTTAATCGCCGGCAAACGAAAACCCGCGATTTCCCGTATATCCTGGAATCGGCCCGTATAGTCAAATGTATACAAAGAAAGTAAACTGGGAGTAAACTCATTTCCCGAACGATTCTTTAAATTATTTTTTCACCACTAAAACGCATGAGACTTGTAGTTTTCAAAAATGATTTCATTTTGATGAGACGCTGAATAAGAGGAGTTTAATCGCCGGCAAACGAAAACCCGCGATTTCCCGTATATCCTGGAATCGGCCCGTATAGTCAAATGTATACAAAGAAAGTAAACTGGGAGTAAACTCATTTCCCGAACGATTTTTTAAATTAATTTTTTACCACTAAAACGCATGAGACTTGTAGTTTTTAAAAACGATTTCATTCTTGATGAGACGCTGAATAAAAGGAGTTTAATCTCCGGCAAACGAAAATCCGCGATTTCCCGTAAATCCCGGACTCGGCCGTATAGTCATAAGTATACAAAGAAAGTACCCAGGGAGTAAACTCATTTCCCGAAGGATTCTTTAAATTATTTTTCATCACTAAAACGCATGAGACTTGTAGTTTTCAAAAATGATTTCGTTTTTGATGAGACGCTGAATGAAAGGAGTTTAATCTCCGGCAAACGAAAACCCGCGATTTCCCGTAAATCCCGGACTCGGCGGTATAGTCAAAAGTATACAAAGAAAGTACCCAGGGAGTAAACTCATTTCCCGAAGGATTCTTTAAATTATTTTTTACCACTAAAACGCATGAGACTTGTAGTTTTCAAAAATGATTTCGTTTTTGATGAGACGCTGAATAAAAGGAGTTTAATCGCCGGCAAACAAAAACCCGCGATTTCCCGTAAATCCCGGGCTTGGCCGTATAGTCGAATGTATACAAAGAAAATACCCAGGGAGTAAACTCATTTCCCGAACGATTTTTTAAATTATTTCTTCATCACTAAAACGCATGAGACTTGTAGTTTTCAAAAATGATTTCATTTTTGATGAGACGCTGAATAAAAGGAGTTTAATCGCCGGCAAACGAAAACAAGCAATTTCCCGTAAATCCCGGACTCGGCCCGTATAGTCAAAAGTATACAAAGAAGGAACCCAGGGAGTAAACTCATTTCCCGAACGATTCTTTAAATTATTTTTTCACCACTAAAACGCATGAGACTTGTAGTTTTCAAAAATGATTTCATTTTTGATGAGACGCTGAATAAAAGGAGTTTAATCGCCGGCAAACGAAAACCCGCGATTTCCCGTATATCCTGGAATCGGCCCGTATAGTCAAATGTATACAAAGAAAGTAAACTGGGAGTAAACTCATTTCCCAAACGATTTTTTAAATTAATTTTTTACCACTAAAACGCATGAGACTTGTAGTTTTTAAAAACGATTTCATTCTTGATGAGACGCTGAATAAAAGGAGTTTAATCGCCGGCAAACGAAAACCCGCGATTTCCCGTATATCCTGGAATCGGCCCGTATAGTCAAATGTATACAAAGAAAGTAAACTGGGAGTAAACTCATTTCCCGAACGATTTTTTAAATTAATTTTTTACCACTAAAAAGCATGAGACTTGTAGTTTTTAAAAACGATTTCATTCTTGATGAGACGCTGAATAAAAGGAGCTTAATCTCCGGCAAACAAAAACCCGCGATTTCCCGTAAATCCCGGACTCGGCCGTATAGTCAAAAGTATACAAAGAAAGTACCCAGGGAGTAAACTCATTTCCCGAAGGATTCTTTAAATTATTTTTCACCACTAAAACGCATGAGACTTGTAGTTTTCAAAAATGATTTCATTTTTGATGAGACGCTGAGTAAAAGGAGTTTAATCGCCGGCAAACGAAAACACACAATTTCCCGTAAATCCCGGACTCGGCCCGTATAGTCAAAAGTATACAAAGAAAGTACCCAGGGAGTAAACTCATTTCCCGAACGATTCTTTAAATTATTTTTTCACCACTAAAACGCATGAGACTTGTAGTTTTTAAAAATGATTTCATTTTTGATGAGACGCTGAATAAAAGGAGTTTAATCGACGGCAAACGAAAACCCGCGATTTCCCGTATATCCTGGAATCGGCCCGTATAGTCAAATGTATACAAAGAAAGTAAACTGGAAGTAAACTCATTTCCCATACGATTTTTTAAATTAATTTTTTACCACTAAAACGCATGAGACTTGTAGTTTTTAAAAACGATTTCATTCTTGATGAGACGCTGAATAAAAGGAGTTTAATCGCCGGCAAACGAAAACCCGCGATTTCCCGTATATCCTGGAATCGGCCCGTATAGTCAAATGTATACAAAGAAAGTAAACTGGGAGTAAACTCATTTCCCGAACGATTTTTTAAATTAATTTTTTACCACTAAAAAGCATGAGACTTGTAGTTTTTAAAAACGATTTCATTCTTGATGAGACGCTGAATAAAAGGAGTTTAATCTCCGGCAAACGAAAACCCGCGATTTCCCGTAAATCCCGGACTCGGCCGTATAGTCAAAAGTATACAAAGAAAGTACCCAGGGAGTAAACTCATTTCCCGAAGGATTCTTTAAAATATTTTTCACCACTAAAACGCATGAGACTTGTAGTTTTCAAAAATGATTTCATTTTTGATGAGACGCTGAATAAAAGGAGTTTAATCGCCGGCAAACGAAAACCCGCAATTTCCCGTAAATCCCGGACTCGGCCCGTATAGTCAAAAGTATACAAAGAAGGTACCCAGGGAGTAAACTCATTTCCCGAACGATTCTTTAAATTATTTTTTCACCACTAAAACGCATGAGACTTGTAGTTTTTAAAAATGATTTCATTTTTGATGAGACGCTGAATAAAAGGAGTTTAATCGCCGGCAAACGAAAACCCGCGATTTCCCGTATATCCTGGAATCGGCCCGTATAGTCAAATTTATACAAAGAAAGTAAACTGGGAGTAAACTCATTTCCCGAACGATTCTTTAAATTATTTTTTCACCACTAAAACGCATGAGACTTGTAGTTTTCAAAAATGATTTCATTTTTGATGAGACGCTGAATAAGAGGAGTTTAATCGCCGGCAAACGAAAACCCGCGATTTCCCGTATATCCTGGAATCGGCCCGTATAGTCAAATGTATACAAAGAAAGTAAACTGGGAGTAAACTCATTTCCCGAACGATTTTTTAAATTAATTTTTTGCCACTAAAACGCATGAGACTTGTAGTTTTTAAAAACGATTTCATTCTTGATGAGACGCTGAATAAAAGGAGTTTAATCTCCGGCAAACGAAAATCCGCGACTTCCCGTAAATCCCGGACTCGGCCGTATAGTCAAAAGTATACAAAGAAAGTACCCAGGGAGTAAACTCATTTCCCGAAGGATTCTTTAAATTTTTTTTCATCACTAAAACGCATGAGACTTGTAGTTTTCAAAAATGATTTCGTTTTTGATGAGACGCTGAATAAAAGGAGTTTAATCTCCGGCAAACGAAAACCCGCGATTTCCCGTAAATCCCGGACTCGGCCGTATAGTCAAAAGTATACAAAGAAAGTACCCAGGGAGTAAACTCATTTCCCGAAGGATTCTTTAAATTATTTTTCACCACTAAAACGCATGAGACTTGTAGTTTTTAAAAATGATTTCGTTTTTGATGAGACGCTGAATAAAAGGAGTTTAATCGCCGGCAAACAAAAACCCGCGATTTCCCGTAAATCCCGGGCTTGGCCGTATAGTCGAATGTATACAAAGAAAATACCCAGGGAGTAAACTCATTTCCCGAACGATTTTTTAAATTATTTCTTCATCACTAAAACGCATGAGACTTGTAGTTTTCAAAAATGATTTCATTTTTGATGAGACGCTGAATAAAAGGAGTTTAATCGCCGGCAAACGAAAACAAGCAATTTCCCGTAAATCCCGGACTCGGCCCGTATAGTCAAAAGTATACAAAGAAGGAACCCAGGGAGTAAACTCATTTCCCGAACGATTCTTTAAATTATTTTTTCACCACTAAAACGCATGAGACTTGTAGTTTTCAAAAATGATTTCATTTTTGATGAGACGCTGAATAAAAGGAGTTTAATCGCCGGCAAACGAAAACCCGCGATTTCCCGTATATCCTGGAATCGGCCCGTATAGTCAAATGTATACAAAGAAAGTAAACTGGGAGTAAACTCATTTCCCGAAGGATTTTTTAAATTAATTTTTTGCCACTAAAACGCATGAGACTTGTAGTTTTTAAAAACGATTTCATTCTTGATGAGACGCTGAATAAAAGGAGTTTAATCTCCGGCAAACGAAAATCCGCGATTTCCCGTAAATCCCGGACTCGGCCGTATAGTCAAAAGTATACAAAGAAAGTACCCAGGGAGTAAACTCATTTCCCGAAGGATTCTTTAAATTATTTTTCATCACTAAAACGCATGAGACTTGTAGTTTTCAAAAATGATTTCGTTTTTGATGAGACGCTGAATAAAAGGAGTTTAATCTCCGGCAAACGAAAACCCGCGATTTCCCGTAAATCCCGGACTCGGCCGTATAGTCAAAAGTATACAAAGAAAGTACCCAGGGAGTAAACTCATTTCCCGAAGGATTCTTTAAATTATTTTTCACCACTAAAACGCATGAGACTTGTAGTTTTTAAAAATGATTTCGTTTTTGATGAGACGCTGAATAAAAGGAGTTTAATCGCCGGCAAACAAAAACCCGCGATTTCCCGTAAATCCCGGGCTTGGCCGTATAGTCGAATGTATACAAAGAAAATACCCAGGGAGTAAACTCATTTCCCGAACGATTTTTTAAATTATTTCTTCATCACTAAAACGCATGAGACTTGTAGTTTTCAAAAATGATTTCATTTTTGATGAGACGCTGAATAAAAGGAGTTTAATCGCCGGCAAACGAAAACAAGCAATTTCCCGTAAATCCCGGACTCGGCCCGTATAGTCAAAAGTATACAAAGAAGGAACCCAGGGAGTAAACTCATTTCCCGAACGATTCTTTAAATTATTTTTTCACCACTAAAACGCATGAGACTTGTAGTTTTCAAAAATGATTTCATTTTTGATGAGACGCTGAATAAAAGGAGTTTAATCGCCGGCAAACGAAAACCCGCGATTTCCCGTATATCCTGGAATCGGCCCGTATAGTCAAATGTATACAAAGAAAGTAAACTGGGAGTAAACTCATTTCCCAAACGATTTTTTAAATTAATTTTTTACCACTAAAACGCATGAGACTTGTAGTTTTTAAAAACGATTTCATTCTTGATGAGACGCTGAATAAAAGGAGTTTAATCTCCGGCAAACGAAAACCCGCGATTTCCCGTAAATCCTGGACTCGGCCGTATAGTCAAAAGTATACAAAGAAAGTACCCAGGGAGTAAACTCATTTCCCGAAGGATTCTTTAAATTATTTTTCACCACTAAAACGCATGAGACTTGTAGTTTTCAAAAATGATTTCGTTTTTGATGAGACGCTGAATAAAAGGAGTTTAATCGCCGGCAAACGAAAACCCGCGATTTCCCGTAAATCCCGGGCTTGGCCGTATAGTCGAATGTATACAAAGAAAATACCCAGGGAGTAAACTCATTTCCCGAACGATTTTTTAAATTATTTCTTCATCACTAAAACGCATGAGACTTGTAGTTTTCAAAAATGATTTCATTTTTGATGAGACGCTGAATAAAAGGAGTTTAATCGCCGGCAAACGAAAACCCGCAATTTCCCGTAAATCCCGGACTCGGCCCGTATAGTCAAAAGTATACAAAGAAAGTACCCAGGGAGTAAACTCATTTCCCGAACGATTTTTTAAATTATTTCTTCACCACTAAAACGCATGAGACTTTTAGTTTTCAAAAATGATTTTATTTTTGATGAGACGCTGAATAAAAGGAGTTTAATCGCCGGCAAACGAAAACCCGCAATTTGCCGTAAATCCCTGACTCGGCCCGTATAGTCAAAAGTATACAAAGAAGGTACCCAGGGAGTAAACTCATTTCCCGAACGATTCTTTAAATTATTTTTTCACCACTAAAACGCATGAGACTTGTAGTTTTCAAAAATGATTTCATTTTTGATGAGACGCTGAATAAAAGGAGTTTAATCTCCGGCAAACGAAAACCCGCGATTTCCCGTATATCCTGGAATCGGCCCGTATAGTCAAATGTATACAAAGAAAGTACCCAGGGATTAAACTCATTTCCCGAACGATTCTTTAATGTATTTTTCACCACTAAAACGCATGAGACTTGTAGTTTTCAAAAATGATTTCGTTATTGATGAGACGCTGAATAAAAGGAGTTTAATCGCCGGCAAACGAAAACCCGCAATTTCCCGTAAATCCCGGACTCGGCCCGTATAGTCAAAAGTATACAAAGAAAGTACCCAGGGAGTAAACTCATTTCCCGAACGATTTTTTAAATTATTTTTTCACCACTAAAACGCATGAGACTTGTAGTTTTTAAAAATGATTTCATTTTTGATGAGACGCTGATTAAAAGGAGTTTAATCTCCGGCAAACAAAAACCCGCGATTTCCCGTAAATCTCGGTTCCGGCCCGTATAGTCAAAAGTATACAAAGAACGTACGCAGGGAGTAAACTCATTTCTCGAACGATTTTTTAAATTATTTCTTCACCACTAAAACGCATGAGACTTGTAGTTTTCAAAAATGATTTCATTTTTGATGAGACGCTGAATAAAAGGAGTTTAATCGCCGGCAAACGAAAACCCGCAATTTCCCGTAAATCCCGGACTCGGCCCGTATAGTCAAAAGTATACAAAGAAGGTACCCAGGCAGTAAACTCATTTCCCGAACGTTTCTTTAAATTATTTTTTCACCACTAAAACGCATGAGACTTGTAGTTTTCAAAAATGATTTCATTTTTGATGAGACGCTGATTAAAAGGAGTTTAATCGCCGGCAAACGAAAACCTGCAATTTCCCGTAAATCCCGGACTCGGCCCGTATAGTCAAAAGTATACAAAGAAGGTACCCAGGGAGTAAACTCATTTCCCGAACGTTTCTATAAATTATTTTTTCACCACTAAAACGCATGAGACTTGTAGTTTTCAAAAATGATTTCATTTTTGATGAGACGCTGATTAAAAGGAGTTTAATCTCCGGCAAACGAAAACCCGCGATTTCCCGTAAATCCCGGACCCGGCCCGTATAGTCAAAAGTATACAAAGAACGTACGCAGGGAGTAAACTCATTTCCCGAACGATTTTTTAAATTATTTCTTCACCACTAAAACGCATGAGACTTGTAGTTTTCAAAAGTGATTTCATTTTTGATGAGACGCTGAGTAAAAGGAGTTTAATCGCCGGCAAACGAAAACACACAATTTCCCGTAAATCCCGGACTCGGCCCGTATAGTCAAAAGTATACAAAGAAAGTACCCAGGGAGTAAACTCATTTCCCGAACGATTCTTTAAATTATTTTTTCACCACTAAAACGCATGAGACTTGTAGTTTTTAAAAATGATTTCATTTTTGATGAGACGCTGAATAAAAGGAGTTTAATCGACGGCAAACGAAAACCCGCGATTTCCCGTATATCCTGGAATCGGCCCGTATAGTCAAATGTATACAAAGAAAGTAAACTGGAAGTAAACTCATTTCCCATACGATTTTTTAAATTAATTTTTTACCACTAAAACGCATGAGACTTGTAGTTTTTAAAAACGATTTCATTCTTGATGAGACGCTGAATAAAAGGAGTTTAATCGCCGGCAAACGAAAACCCGCGATTTCCCGTATATCCTGGAATCGGCCCGTATAGTCAAATGTATACAAAGAAAGTAAACTGGGAGTAAACTCATTTCCCGAACGATTTTTTAAATTAATTTTTTACCACTAAAAAGCATGAGACTTGTAGTTTTTAAAAACGATTTCATTCTTGATGAGACGCTGAATAAAAGGAGTTTAATCTCCGGCAAACGAAAACCCGCGATTTCCCGTAAATCCCGGACTCGGCCGTATAGTCAAAAGTATACAAAGAAAGTACCCAGGGAGTAAACTCATTTCCCGAAGGATTCTTTAAAATATTTTTCACCACTAAAACGCATGAGACTTGTAGTTTTCAAAAATGATTTCATTTTTGATGAGACGCTGAATAAAAGGAGTTTAATCGCCGGCAAACGAAAACCCGCAATTTCCCGTAAATCCCGGACTCGGCCCGTATAGTCAAAAGTATACAAAGAAGGTACCCAGGGAGTAAACTCATTTCCCGAACGATTCTTTAAATTATTTTTTCACCACTAAAACGCATGAGACTTGTAGTTTTTAAAAATGATTTCATTTTTGATGAGACGCTGAATAAAAGGAGTTTAATCGCCGGCAAACGAAAACCCGCGATTTCCCGTATATCCTGGAATCGGCCCGTATAGTCAAATTTATACAAAGAAAGTAAACTGGGAGTAAACTCATTTCCCGAACGATTCTTTAAATTATTTTTTCACCACTAAAACGCATGAGACTTGTAGTTTTCAAAAATGATTTCATTTTTGATGAGACGCTGAATAAGAGGAGTTTAATCGCCGGCAAACGAAAACCCGCGATTTCCCGTATATCCTGGAATCGGCCCGTATAGTCAAATGTATACAAAGAAAGTAAACTGGGAGTAAACTCATTTCCCGAACGATTTTTTAAATTAATTTTTTGCCACTAAAACGCATGAGACTTGTAGTTTTTAAAAACGATTTCATTCTTGATGAGACGCTGAATAAAAGGAGTTTAATCTCCGGCAAACGAAAATCCGCGACTTCCCGTAAATCCCGGACTCAGCCGTATAGTCAAAAGTATACAAAGAAAGTACCCAGGGAGTAAACTCATTTCCCGAAGGATTCTTTAAATTTTTTTTCATCACTAAAACGCATGAGACTTGTAGTTTTCAAAAATGATTTCGTTTTTGATGAGACGCTGAATAAAAGGAGTTTAATCTCCGGCAAACGAAAACCCGCGATTTCCCGTAAATCCCGGACTCGGCCGTATAGTCAAAAGTATACAAAGAAAGTACCCAGGGAGTAAACTCATTTCCCGAAGGATTCTTTAAATTATTTTTCACCACTAAAACGCATGAGACTTGTAGTTTTTAAAAATGATTTCGTTTTTGATGAGACGCTGAATAAAAGGAGTTTAATCGCCGGCAAACAAAAACCCGCGATTTCCCGTAAATCCCGGGCTTGGCCGTATAGTCGAATGTATACAAAGAAAATACCCAGGGAGTAAACTCATTTCCCGAACGATTTTTTAAATTATTTCTTCATCACTAAAACGCATGAGACTTGTAGTTTTCAAAAATGATTTCATTTTTGATGAGACGCTGAATAAAAGGAGTTTAATCGCCGGCAAACGAAAACAAGCAATTTCCCGTAAATCCCGGACTCGGCCCGTATAGTCAAAAGTATACAAAGAAGGAACCCAGGGAGTAAACTCATTTCCCGAACGATTCTTTAAATTATTTTTTCACCACTAAAACGCATGAGACTTGTAGTTTTCAAAAATGATTTCATTTTTGATGAGACGCTGAATAAAAGGAGTTTAATCGCCGGCAAACGAAAACCCGCGATTTCCCGTATATCCTGGAATCGGCCCGTATAGTCAAATGTATACAAAGAAAGTAAACTGGGAGTAAACTCATTTCCCGAAGGATTTTTTAAATTAATTTTTTGCCACTAAAACGCATGAGACTTGTAGTTTTTAAAAACGATTTCATTCTTGATGAGACGCTGAATAAAAGGAGTTTAATCTCCGGCAAACGAAAATCCGCGATTTCCCGTAAATCCCGGACTCGGCCGTATAGTCAAAAGTATACAAAGAAAGTACCCAGGGAGTAAACTCATTTCCCGAAGGATTCTTTAAATTATTTTTCATCACTAAAACGCATGAGACTTGTAGTTTTCAAAAATGATTTCGTTTTTGATGAGACGCTGAATAAAAGGAGTTTAATCTCCGGCAAACGAAAACCCGCGATTTCCCGTAAATCCCGGACTCGGCCGTATAGTCAAAAGTATACAAAGAAAGTACCCAGGGAGTAAACTCATTTCCCGAAGGATTCTTTAAATTATTTTTCACCACTAAAACGCATGAGACTTGTAGTTTTTAAAAATGATTTCGTTTTTGATGAGACGCTGAATAAAAGGAGTTTAATCGCCGGCAAACAAAAACCCGCGATTTCCCGTAAATCCCGGGCTTGGCCGTATAGTCGAATGTATACAAAGAAAATACCCAGGGAGTAAACTCATTTCCCGAACGATTTTTTAAATTATTTCTTCATCACTAAAACGCATGAGACTTGTAGTTTTCAAAAATGATTTCATTTTTGATGAGACGCTGAATAAAAGGAGTTTAATCGCCGGCAAACGAAAACAAGCAATTTCCCGTAAATCCCGGACTCGGCCCGTATAGTCAAAAGTATACAAAGAAGGAACCCAGGGAGTAAACTCATTTCCCGAACGATTCTTTAAATTATTTTTTCACCACTAAAACGCATGAGACTTGTAGTTTTCAAAAATGATTTCATTTTTGATGAGACGCTGAATAAAAGGAGTTTAATCGCCGGCAAACGAAAACCCGCGATTTCCCGTATATCCTGGAATCGGCCCGTATAGTCAAATGTATACAAAGAAAGTAAACTGGGAGTAAACTCATTTCCCAAACGATTTTTTAAATTAATTTTTTACCACTAAAACGCATGAGACTTGTAGTTTTTAAAAACGATTTCATTCTTGATGAGACGCTGAATAAAAGGAGTTTAATCTCCGGCAAACGAAAACCCGCGATTTCCCGTAAATCCTGGACTCGGCCGTATAGTCAAAAGTATACAAAGAAAGTACCCAGGGAGTAAACTCATTTCCCGAAGGATTCTTTAAATTATTTTTCACCACTAAAACGCATGAGACTTGTAGTTTTCAAAAATGATTTCGTTTTTGATGAGACGCTGAATAAAAGGAGTTTAATCGCCGGCAAACGAAAACCCGCGATTTCCCGTAAATCCCGGGCTTGGCCGTATAGTCGAATGTATACAAAGAAAATACCCAGGGAGTAAACTCATTTCCCGAACGATTTTTTAAATTATTTCTTCATCACTAAAACGCATGAGACTTGTAGTTTTCAAAAATGATTTCATTTTTGATGAGACGCTGAATAAAAGGAGTTTAATCGCCGGCAAACGAAAACCCGCAATTTCCCGTAAATCCCGGACTCGGCCCGTATAGTCAAAAGTATACAAAGAAAGTACCCAGGGAGTAAACTCATTTCCCGAACGATTTTTTAAATTATTTCTTCACCACTAAAACGCATGAGACTTTTAGTTTTCAAAAATGATTTTATTTTTGATGAGACGCTGAATAAAAGGAGTTTAATCGCCGGCAAACGAAAACCCGCAATTTGCCGTAAATCCCTGACTCGGCCCGTATAGTCAAAAGTATACAAAGAAGGTACCCAGGGAGTAAACTCATTTCCCGAACGATTCTTTAAATTATTTTTTCACCACTAAAACGCATGAGACTTGTAGTTTTCAAAAATGATTTCATTTTTGATGAGACGCTGAATAAAAGGAGTTTAATCTCCGGCAAACGAAAACCCGCGATTTCCCGTATATCCTGGAATCGGCCCGTATAGTCAAATGTATACAAAGAAAGTACCCAGGGATTAAACTCATTTCCCGAACGATTCTTTAATGTATTTTTCACCACTAAAACGCATGAGACTTGTAGTTTTCAAAAATGATTTCGTTATTGATGAGACGCTGAATAAAAGGAGTTTAATCGCCGGCAAACGAAAACCCGCAATTTCCCGTAAATCCCGGACTCGGCCCGTATAGTCAAAAGTATACAAAGAAAGTACCCAGGGAGTAAACTCATTTCCCGAACGATTTTTTAAATTATTTTTTCACCACTAAAACGCATGAGACTTGTAGTTTTTAAAAATGATTTCATTTTTGATGAGACGCTGATTAAAAGGAGTTTAATCTCCGGCAAACAAAAACCCGCGATTTCCCGTAAATCTCGGTTCCGGCCCGTATAGTCAAAAGTATACAAAGAACGTACGCAGGGAGTAAACTCATTTCTCGAACGATTTTTTAAATTATTTCTTCACCACTAAAACGCATGAGACTTGTAGTTTTCAAAAATGATTTCATTTTTGATGAGACGCTGAATAAAAGGAGTTTAATCGCCGGCAAACGAAAACCCGCAATTTCCCGTAAATCCCGGACTCGGCCCGTATAGTCAAAAGTATACAAAGAAGGTACCCAGGCAGTAAACTCATTTCCCGAACGTTTCTTTAAATTATTTTTTCACCACTAAAACGCATGAGACTTGTAGTTTTCAAAAATGATTTCATTTTTGATGAGACGCTGATTAAAAGGAGTTTAATCGCCGGCAAACGAAAACCTGCAATTTCCCGTAAATCCCGGACTCGGCCCGTATAGTCAAAAGTATACAAAGAAGGTACCCAGGGAGTAAACTCATTTCCCGAACGTTTCTATAAATTATTTTTTCACCACTAAAACGCATGAGACTTGTAGTTTTCAAAAATGATTTCATTTTTGATGAGACGCTGATTAAAAGGAGTTTAATCTCCGGCAAACGAAAACCCGCGATTTCCCGTAAATCCCGGACCCGGCCCGTATAGTCAAAAGTATACAAAGAACGTACGCAGGGAGTAAACTCATTTCCCGAACGATTTTTTAAATTATTTCTTCACCACTAAAACGCATGAGACTTGTAGTTTTCAAAAGTGATTTCATTTTTGATGAGACGCTAAATAAAAGGAGTTTAATCGCCGGCAAACGAAAACCCGCAATTTGCCGTAAATCCCGGACTCGGCCCGTATAGTCAAAAGTATACAAAGAAGGTACCCAGGGAGTAAACTCATTTCCCGAACGATTCTTTAAATTATTTTTTCACCACTAAAACGCATGAGACTTGTAGTTTTCAAAAATGATTTCATTTTTGATGAGACGCTGAATAAAAGGAGTTTAATCGCCGGCAAACGAAAACCCGCGATTTCCCGTATATCCTGGAATCGGCCCGTATAGTCAAATGTATACAAAGAAAGTACCCAGGGAGTAAACTCATTTCCCGAACGATTCTTTAATGTATTTTTCACCACTAAAACGCATGAGACTTGTAGTTTTCAAAAATGATTTCGTTATTGATGAGACGCTGAATAAAAGGAGTTTAATCGCCGGCAAACGAAAACCCGCGATTTGCCGTAAATCCCGGGCTTGGCCCGTATAGTCGAATGTATACAAAGAAGGTACCCAGGGAGTAAACTCATTTCCCGAACGATTTTTTAAATTATTTTATCACCACTAAGACGCATGAGACTTGTAGTTTTCAAAAATGATTTCATTTTTTATGAGACGCTGAATAAAAGGAGTTTAATCGCCGGCAAACGAAAACCCGCGATTTGCCGTAAATCCCGGGCTTGACCCGTATAGTCGAATGTATACAAAGAAAGTAAACTGGGAGTAAACTCATTTCCCGAACGATTTTGTAAATTAATTTTTTACTACTAAAACGCATGAGACTTGTAGTTTTCAAAAATGATTTCATTTTTGATGAGACGCTGAATAAAAGGAGTTTAATCTCCGGCAAACGAAAACCCGCGATTTCCCGTAAATCCCGGACCCGGCCCGTATAGTCAAAAGTATACAAAGAACGTACGCAGGGAGTAAACTCATTTCCCGAACGATTTTTTCAATTATTTCTTCACCACTAAAACGCATGAGACTTGTAGTTTTCAAAAATGATTTCATTTTTGATGAGACGCTGAATAAAAGGAGTTTAATCGCCGACAAACGAAAACCCGCAATTTGCCGTAAATCCCGGACTCGGCCCGTATAGTCAAAAGTATACAAAGAAGGTACCCAGGGAGTAAACTCATTTCCCGAACGTTTCTTTAAATTATTTTTTCACCACTAAAACGCATGAGACTTGTAGTTTTCAAAAATGATTTCATTTTTGATGAGACGCTGATTAAAAGGAGTTTAATCGCCGGCAAACGAAAACCCGCAATTTCCCGTAAATCCCGGACTCGGCCCGTATAGTCAAAAGTATACAAAGAAGGTACCCAGGGAGTAAACTCATTTCCCGAACGTTTCTTTAAATTATTTTTTCACCACTAAAACGCATGAGACTTGTAGTTTTCAAAAATGATTTCATTTTTGATGAGACGCTGATTAAAAGGAGTTTAATCTCCGGCAAACGAAAACCCGCGATTTCCCGTAAATCCCGGACCCGGGCCGTATAGTCAAAAGTATACAAAGAACGTACGCAGGGAGAAAACTCATTTCCCGAACGATTTTTTAAATTATTTCTTCACCACTAAAACGCATGAGACTTGTAGTTTTCAAAAGTGATTTCATTTTTGATGAGACGCTGAATAAAAGGAGTTTAATCGCCGGCAAACGAAAACCCGCAATTTGCCGTAAATCCCGGACTCGGCCCGTATAGTCAAAAGTATACAAAGAAGGTACCCAGGGAGTAAACTCATTTCCCGAACGATTCTTTAAATTATTTTTTCACCACTAAAACGCATGAGACTTGTAGTTTTCAAAAATGATTTCATTTTTGATGAGACGCTGAATAAAAGGAGTTTAATCGCCGGCAAACGAAAACCCGCGATTTCCCGAATATCCTGGAATCGGCCCGTATAGTCAAATGTATACAAAGAAAGTACCCAGGGAGTAAACTCATTTCCGAACGATTCTTTAATGTATTTTTCACCACTAAAACGCATGAGACTTGTAGTTTTCAAAAATGATTTCGTTATTGATGAGACGCTGAATAAAAGGAGTTTAATCGCCGGCAAACGAAAACCCGCGATTTGCCGTAAATCCCGGGCTTGGCCCGTATAGTCGAATGTATACAAAGAAGATACCCAGGGAGTAAACTCATTTCCCGAACGATTTTTTAAATTATCTTATCACCACTAAGACGCATGAGACTTGTAGTTTTCAAAAATGATTTCATTTTTTATGAGACGCTGAATAAAAGGAGTTTAATCGCCGGCAAACGAAAACCCGCGATTTGCCGTAAATCCCGGACCCGGCCCGTATAGTCAAAAGTATACAAAGAACGTACGCAGGGAGTAAACTCATTTCCCGAACGACTTTTTCAATTATTTCTTCACCACTAAAACGCATGAGACTTGTAGTTTTCAAAAATGATTTCATTTTTGATGAGACGCTGAATAAAAGGAGTTTAATCGCCGGCAAACGAAAACCCGCGATTTCCCGTATATCCTGGAATCGGCCCGTATAGTCAAATGTATACAAAGAAAGTACCCAGGGAGTAAACTCATTTCCCGAACGATTCTTTAATGTATTTTTCACCACTAAAACGCATGAGACTTGTAGTTTTCAAAAATGATTTCGTTATTGATGAGACGCTGAATAAAAGGAGTTTAATCGCGGGCAAACGAAAACCCGCAATTTCCCGTAAATCCCGGACTCGGCCCGTATAGTCAAAAGTATACAAAGAAAGTACCCAGGGAGTAAACTCATTTCCCGAACGATTTTTTAAATTATTTTTTCACCACTAAAACGCATGAGACTTGTAGTTTTTAAAAATGATTTCATTTTTGATGAGACGCTGATTAAAAGGAGTTTAATCTCCGGCAAACGAAAACCCGCGATTTCCCGTAAATCCCGGTTCCAGGCCCGTATAGTCAAAAGTATACAAAGAACGTACGCAGGGAGTAAACTCATTTCTCGAACGATTTTTTAAATTATTTCTTCACCACTAAAACGCATGAGACTTGTAGTTTTCAAAAATGATTTCATTTTTGATGAGACGTTGAATAAAAGGAGTTTAATCGCCGGCAAACGAAAACCCGCAATTTCCCGTAAATCCCGGACTCGGCCCGTATAGTCAAAAGTATACAAAGAAGGTACCCAGGGAGTAAACTCATTTCCCGAACGTTTCTTTAAATTATTTTTTCACCACTAAAACGCATGAGACTTGTAGTTTTCAAAAATGATTTCATTTTTGATGAGACGCTGATTAAAAGGAGTTTAATCTCCGGCAAACGAAAACCCGCGATTTCCCGTAAATCCCGGACCCGGCCCGTATAGTCAAAAGTATACAAAGAACGTACGCAGGGAGTAAACTCATTTCCCGAACGATTTTTTAAATTATTTCTTCACCACTAAAACGCATGAGACTTGTAGTTTTCAAAAGTGATTTCATTTTTGATGAGACGCTGAATAAAAGGAGTTTAATCGCCGGCAAACGAAAACCCGCAATTTGCCGTAAATCCCGGACTCGGCCCGTATAGTCAAAAGTATACAAAGAAGGTACCCAGGGAGTAAACTCATTTCCCGAACGATTCTTTAAATTATTTTTTCACCACTAAACCGCATGAGACTTGTAGTTTTCAAAAATGATTTCATTTTTGATGAGACGCTGAATAAAAGAAGTTTAATCGCCGGCAAACGAAAACCCGCGATTTCCCGTATATCCTGGAATCGGCCCGTATAGTCAAATGTATACAAAGAAAGTACCCAGGGAGTAAACTCATTTCCCGAACGATTTTTTAATGTATTTTTCACCACTAAAACGCATGAGACTTATAGTTTTCAAAAATGATTTCGTTATTGATGAGACGCTGAATAAAAGGAGTTTAATCGCCGGCAAACGAAAACCCGCGATTTGCCGTAAATCCCGGGCTTGGCCCGTATAGTCGAATGTATACAAAGAAGGTACCCAGGGAGTAAACTCATTTCCCGAACGATTTTTTAAATTATTTTATCACCACTAAGACGCATGAGACTTGTTGTTTTCAAAAATGATTTCATTTTTTATGAGACGCTGAATAAAAGGAATTTAATCGCCGGCAAACGAAAACCCGCGATTTGCCGTAAATCCCGGGCTTGACCCGTATAGTCGAATGTATACAAAGAAAGTAAACTGGGAGTAAACTCATTTCCCCAACGATTTTGTAAATTAATTTTTTACTACTAAAACGCATGAGACTTGTAGTTTTCAAAAATGATTTCATTTTTGATGAGACGCTGAATAAAAGGAGTTTAATCTCCGGCAAACGAAAACCCGCGATTTCCCGTAAATCCCGGACCCGGCCCGTATAGTCAAAAGTATACAAAGAACGTACGCAGGGAGTAAACTCATTTCCCGAACGACTCTTTAAATTATATTTTCACCACTAAAACGCATGAGACTTGTACTTTTCAAAAATGATTTCATTTCTCATGAGATTCTGAATAAAAGAAGTTTAATCGCCGGCAAACGAAAACCCGCGATTTCCCGTAAATCCCGGGCTTGGCCCGTATAGTCGAATGTATACAAAGAAAGTACCCAGGGAGTAAACTCATTCGCCAAACGATTTTTTAAATTATTTTTTCACCGCTAGAACGCATGAGACTTGTAGTTTTTAAAAATGATTTCTTTTTTTATGAGACGCTGAATAAAAGGAGTTTAATCGCGGGCAAACGAAAACCCGCGATTTTCCGTAAATCCCAGACTCGGCCCGTATAGTCAAAAGTATACAAATAAAGTACCCAGGGAGTAAACTCATTTCCCGAACAATTCTTTAAATCATTTTTCACCAGTAATACGCATGAGTCTTGTAGTTTTCAAAATTAATTTCGTTATTGATAAGACGCTGAATAAAAGGAGTTTAATCGCCGGCAAACGAAAACCCGCGATTTGCCGTAAATCCCGGGCTTGACCCGTATAGTCAAATGTATACAAAGAAAGTAAACTGGGAGTAAACTCATTTCCCGAACGATTTTTTAAATTATTTTTTCACCACTAAGACGCATGAGACTTGTAGTTTTCAAAAATGATTTCATTTTTTATGAGATGCTGAATAAAAGGAGTTAAATCGCGGGCAAACGAAAACCCGCGATTTTCCGTAAATCCCTGACTCGGCCCGTATAGTCAAAAGTATACAAAGAAAGTACCCAGGGAGTAAACTCATTTCCCGAAGGATTCTTTAAATTATTTTTCACCACTAAAACGCATGAGACTTGTAGTTTTCAAAAATGATTTCGTTATTGATGAGACGCTGAATAAAAGGAGTTTAATCGCCGGCAAACGAAAACCCGCGATTTTCCGTAAATCCCTGGCTTGGCCGTATAGTCGAATGTATACAAAGAAAATACCCAGGGAGTACACTCATTACCCGAACGATTTTTTAAATTATTTCTTCACCACTAAAACGCATGAGACTTTTAGTTTTTAAAAATGATTTCATTTTTGATGAGACGCTGAAAAAAGGAGTTTAATCGCCGGCAAACAAAAACCCGCGATTTGTCGTAAATCCCGGGCTTGACCCGTATAGTCGAATGTATACAAAGAAAGTAAACTTGGAGTAAACTCATTTCCCGAAGGATTTTTTAAATTATATTTTCACCACTAAAACGCATGAGACTTGTACTTTTCAAAAATGATTTCATTTCTCATGAGATTCTGAATAAAAGAAGTTTAATCGCCGGCAAATGAAAACCCGCGATTTTCCGTAAATCCCAGACTCGGCCCGTATAGTCAAAAGTATACAAATAAAGTACCCAGGGAGTAAACTCATTCGCCAAACGATTTTTTAAATTATTTTTTTACCGCTAGAACGCATGAGACTTGTAGTTTTCAAAAATGATTTCTTTTTTTATGAGACGCTGAATAAAAGGAGTTTAATCGCGGGCAAACGAAAACCCGCGATTTTCCGTAAATCCCAGACTCGGCCCGTATAGTCAAAAGTATACAAATAAAGTACCCAGGGAGTAAACTCATTTCCCGAACAATTCTTTAAATCATTTTTCACCAGTAATACGCATTAGTCTTGTAGTTTTCAAAATTGATTTCGTTATTGATAAGACGCTGAATAAAAGGAGTTTAATCGCCGGCAATCGAAAACCCGCGATTTCCCGTAAATCCCTGGCTTGGCCGTATAGTCGAATGTATACAAAGAAAATACCCAGGGAGTACACTCATTACCCGAACGATTTTTTAAATTATTTCTTCACCACTAAAACGCATGAGACTTGTAGTTTTTAAAAATGATTTCATTTTTGATGAGACGGTGAATAAAAGGAGTTTAATCGCCGGCAAACGAAAACCCGCGATTTGCCGTAAATCCGGGCTTGGCCCGTATAGTAGAATGTATACAAAGAAGGTACCCAGTGAGTAAACTCATTTCCCGAACGATTTTTTAAAATATTTTTTCACCACTAAGACGCATGAAACTTGTAGTTTTCAAAAATGATTTCATTTTTTATGAGATGCTGAATAAAAGGAGTTTAATCGCGGGCAAACGAAAACCCGCGATTTTCCGTAAATCCCTGACTCGGCCCGTATAGTCAAAAGTATACAAAGAAAGTACCCAGGGAGTAAACTCATTTCCCGAAAGATTCTTTAAATTATTTTTCACCACTAAAACGCATGAGACTTGTAGTTTTCAAAAATGATTTCGTTATTGATGAGACGCTGAATAAAAGGAGTTTAATCGCCGGCAAACGAAAACCCGCGATTTTCCGTAAATCCCTGGCTTGGCCGTATAGTCGAATGTATACAAAGAAAATACCCAGGGAGTACACTCATTACCCGAACGATTTTTTAAATTATTTCTTCACCACTAAAACGCATGAGACTTTTAGTTTTTAAAAATGATTTCATTTCTCATGAGATTCTGAATAAAAGAAGTTTAATCGCCGGCAAACGAAAACCCGCGATTTTCCGTAAATCCCAGACTCGGCCCGTATAGTCAAAAGTATACAAATAAAGTACCCAGGGAGTAAACTCATTTCCCGAACAATTCTTTAAATCATTTTTCACCAGTAATACGCATGAGTCTTGTAGTTTTCAAAATTGATTTCGTTATTGATAAGACGCTGAATAAAAGGAGTTTAATCGCCGGCAATCGAAAACCCGCGATTTCCCGTAAATCCCTGGCTTGGCCGTATAGTCGAATGTATACAAAGAAAATACCCAGGGAGTACACTCATTGCCCGAACGATTTTTTAAATTATTTTTTCACCACTAAGACGCATGAAACTTGTAGTTTTCAAAAATGATTTCATTTTTGATGAGACGCTGAATAAAAGGAGTTTAATCTCCAGCAAACGAAAACCCGCGATTTGCCGTAAATCCCGGGCTTGACCCGTATAGTCAAATGTATACAAAGAAAGTAAACTGGGAGTAAACTCATTTCCCGAACGATTTTTTAAATTATTTTTTCACCACTAAGACGCATGAGACTTGTAGTTTTCAAAAATGATTTCATTTTTTATGAGATGCGGAATAAAAGGAGTTTAATCGCGGGCAAACGAAAACCCGCGATTTTCCGTAAATCCCTGACTCGGCCCGTATAGTCAAAAGTATACAAAGAAAGTACCCAGGGAGTAAACTCATTTCCCGAAGGATTCTTTAAATTATTTTTCACCACTAAAACGCATGAGACTTGTAGTTTTCAAAAATGATTTTGTTATTGATGAGACGCTGAATAAAAGGAGTTTAATCGCCGGCAAACGAAAACCCGCGATTTTCCGTAAATCCCTGGCTTGGCCGTATAGTCGAATGTATACAAAGAAAATACCCAGGGAGTACACTCAATACCCGAACGATTTTTTAAATTATTTCTTCACCACTAAAACGCATGAGACTTTTAGTTTTTAAAAATGATTTCATTTTTGATGAGACGCTGAATAAAAGGAGTTTAATCGCCGGCAAACAAAAACCCGCGATTTGTCGTAAATCCCGGGCTTGACCCGTATAGTCGAATGTATACAAAGAAAGTAAACTTGGAGTAAACTAATTTCCCGAAGGATTTTTTAAATTATATTTTCACCACTAAAACGCATGAGACTTGTACTTTTCAAAAATGATTTCATTTCTCATGAGATTCTGAATAAAAGAAGTTTAATCGCCGGCAAACGAAAACCCGCGATTTCCCGTAAATCCCGGGCTTGGCCCTTATAGTCGAATGTATACAAAGAAAGTACCCAGGGAGTAAACTCATTCGCCAAACGATTTTTTAAATTATTTTTTCACCGCTAGAACGCATGAGACTTGTAGTTTTCAAAAATGATTTCTTTTTTTATGAGACGCTGAATAAAAGGAGTTTAATCGCGGGCAAACGAAAACCCGCGATTTTCCGTAAATCCCAGACTCGGCCCGTATAGTCAAAAGTATACAAATAAAGTACCCAGGGAGTAAACTCATTTCCCGAGCAATTCTTTAAATCATTTTTTACCAGTAATACGCATGAGTCTTGTAGTTTTCAAAATTGATTTCGTTATTGATAAGACGCTGAATAAAAGGAGTCTAATCGCCGGCAATCGAAAACCCGCGATTTCCCGTAAATCCCTGGCTTGGCCGTATATCGAATGTATACAAAGAAAATACCCAGGGAGTACACTCATTACCCGAACGATTTTTTAAATTATTTCTTCACCACTAAAACGCATGAGACTTGTAGTTTTTAAAAATGATTTCATTTTTGATGAGACGGTGAATAAAAGGAGTTTAATCGCCGGCAAACGAAAACCCGCGATTTGCCGTAAATCCGGGCTTGGCCCGTATAGTAGAATGTATACAAAGAAGGTACCCAGTGAGTAAACTCATTTCCCGAACAATTTGTTAAAATATTTTTTCACCACTAAGACGCATGAAACTTGTAGTTTTCAAAAATGATTTCATTTTTGATGAGACGCTGAATAAAAGGAGTTTAATCTCCGGCAAACGAAAACCCGCGATTTGCCGTAAATCCCGGGCTTGACCCGTATAGTCAAATGTATACAAAGAAAGTAAACTGGGAGTAAACTCATTTCCCGAACGATTTTTTAAATTATTTTTTCACCACTAAGACGCATAAGACTTGTAGTTTTCAAAAATGATTTCATTTTTTATGAGATGCTGAATAAAAGGAGTTTAATCGCGGGCAAACGAAAACCCGCGATTTTCCGTAAATCCCTGACTCGGCCCGTATAGTCAAAAGTATACAAAGAAAGTACCCAGGGAGTAAACTCATTTCCCGAAGGATTCTTTAAATTATTTTTCACCACTAAAACGCATGAGACTTGTAGTTTTCAAAAATGATTTCGTTATTGATGAGACGCTGAATAAAAGGAGTTTAATCGCCGGCAAACGAAAACCCGCGATTTTCCGTAAATCCCTGGCTTGGCCGTATAGTCGAATGTATACAAAGAAAATACCCAGGGAGTACACTCATTACCCGAACGATTTTTTAAATTATTTCTTCACCACTAAAACGCATGAGACTTTTAGTTTTTAAAAATGATTTCATTTTTGATGAGACGCTGAATAAAAGGAGTTTAATCGCCGGCAAACAAAAACCCGCGATTTGTCGTAAATCCCGGGCTTGACCCGTATAGTCGAATGTATACAAAGAAAGTAAACTTGGATTAAACTCATTTCCCGAAGGATTTTTTAAATTATTTTTTCACCACTAAAACGTATGAGACCTGTAGTTTTCAAAAATGACTTCGTTTTTGATTAGACGTTGAATAAAAGGAGTTTAATCGCCGGCAAACGAAAACCCGCAATTTGCCTTAAATCCCGTGCTTGACCCGTATAGTCAAATGTATACAAAGAAAGTAAACTGGGAGTAAACTCATTTTCCGAACGAGTTTTTAAATTAATTTTTTACCACTAAAACGCATAAGATTTGTAGTTTTCAAAAACGATTTCATTTTTGATGAGACGCTGAATAAAAGGAGTTTAATCGCCGGCAAACGAAAACCCGCAATTTCCCGTAAATCCCGGACTCGGCCCGTATAGTCAAAAGTATACAAAAAAAGTACCCAGGAAGTAAACTCATTTCCTGAACGATTCTTTAAATTATTTTTTCACCACTAAAACGCATGAGACTTGTAGTTTTCAAAAATGTTTTCATTTTTGATGAGACGCTGAATAAAGCAGTTTAATCGCCGGCAAACGAAAACCCGCGATTTCCCGTATATCCCGGAATCGGCCCGTATAGTCGAATGTATACAAAGAAAGTACCCAGGGAGTAATCTCATTTCTTGAACGATTTTTTAAATTATTTTTTCACCACTAAAACGCATGAGACTTGTAGTTTTCAAAAATGATTTTATTTTTGATGAGACGCTGAATAAAAGGAGTTTAATCTCCGGCAAACGAAAACCCGTGATTTCCCGTAAATCCCGGGCTTGGCCCGTATAGTCGAATGTATACAAAGAAAGTACCCAGGGAGTAAACTCATTTCTTGAACGATTTTTTAAATTATTTTTTCACCACTAAAACGCATGAGACTTGTAGTTTTCAAAAATGATTTCGTTATTGATGAGACGCTGAATAAAAGGAGTTTAATCGCTGGCAAACGAAAACCCGCGATTTGCCGTAAGTCCCAGACTCGGCCCGTATAGTCAAAAGTATACAAAGAAAGTACCCAGGGAGTAAACTCATTTCCCGAACGATTCTTTAAATTATTTTTCACCACTAAAACGCATGAGACTTGTAGTTTTCAAAAATGATTTCGTTATTGATTAGACGTTGAATAAAAGGAGTTTAATCGCCGGCAAACGAAAACCCGCAATTTGCCTTAAATCCCGTGCTTGACCCGTATAGTCAAATGTATACAAAGAAAGTAAACTGGGAGTAAACTCATTTCCCGAACGAGTTTTTAAATTAATTTTTTACCACTAAAACGCATAAGATTTGTAGTTTTCAAAAACGATTTCATTTTTGATGAGACGCTGAATAAAAAGAGTTTAATCGCCGGCAAACGAAAACCCGCAATTTCCCGTAAATCCCGGACTCGGCCCGTATAGTCAAAAGTATACAAAAAAAGTACCCAGGAAGTAAACTCATTTCCTGAACGATTCTTTAAATTATTTTTTCACCACTAAAACGCATGAGACTTGTAGTTTTCAAAAATGTTTTCATTTTTGATGAGACGCTGAATAAAGCAGTTTAATCGCCGGCAAACGAAAACCGGCGATTTCCCGTATATCCCGGAATCGGCCCGTATAGTCGAATGTATACAAAGAAAGTACCCAGGGAGTAATCTCATTTCTTGAACGATTTTTTAAATTATTTTTTCACCACTAAAACGCATGAGACTTGTAGTTTTCGAAAATGATTTCATTTTTGATGAGACGCTGAATAAAAGGAGTTTAATCTCCGGCAAACGAAAACCCGTGATTTCCCGTAAATCCCGGGCTTGGCCCGTATAGTCGAATGTATAAAAAGAAAGTACCCAGGGAGTAAACTCATTTCTTGAACGATTTTTTAAATTATTTTTTCACCACTAAAACGCATGAGACTTGTAGTTTTCAAAAATGATTTCGTTATTGATGAGACGCTGAATAAAAGGAGTTTAATCGCTGGCAAACGAAAACCCGCGATTTGCCGTAAGTCCCAGACTCGGCCCGTATAGTCAAAAGTATACAAAGAAAGTACCCAGGGAGTAAACTCATTTCCCGAACGATTCTTTAAATTATTTTTCACCACTAAAACGCATGAGACTTGTAGTTTTCAAAAATGATTTCGTTATTGATGAGACGCTGAATAAAAGGAGTTTAATCGCCGGCAAACGAAAACCCGCGATTTCCCGTAAATCCCTGGCTTGGCCGTATAGTCGAATGTATACAAAGAAAATACCCAGGGAGTACACTCATTACCCGAACGATTTTTTAAATTAATTCTTCACCACTAAAACGCATGAGGCTTGTAGTTTTTAAAAATGATTTCATTTTTTATGAGACGCTGAATAAAAGGAGTTTAATCGCCGGCAAACGAAAACCCGCCATTTCCCGTAAATCCCGGACTCGGCCCGTATAGTGAAAAGTATACAAAGAAAGTAACGAGGGAGTAAACTCATTTCCCGAACGATTCTTTAAATTAGTTTTCACCACTAAAACGCATGAGACTTGTAGTTTTCAAATATGATTTTATTTTTGATGAGACGCTGAATAAAAGGAGTTTAATCTCCGGCAAATGAAAACCTGCGATTTCCCGTAAATCCCGGGCTTGGCCCGTATAGTCGAATGTATACAAAGAAGGTACCCAGGGAGTAAACTCATTTCCCGAACGATTTTTTAAATTATTTTTTTCACCACTAAGACGCATGAGACTTGTAGTTTTCAAAAATGATTTCATTTTTATGAGACGCTGAATAAAAGGAGTTTAATCGCCGGCAAACAAAAACCCGCGATTTCCCGTAAATCCCAGACTCGGCCCGTATAGTCAAAAGTATACAAAGAAAGTACCCAGGGAGTAAACTCATTTCCCGAACGATTCTTTAAATTATTTTTCACCACTAAAACGCATGAGACTTGTAGTTTTCAAAAATGATTTCGTTATTGATGAGACCCTGAATAAAAGGAGTTTAATCGCTGGCAAACGAAAACCCGCGATTTGCCGTAAATCCCGGTCTTGACCCGTATAGTCAAATGTATACAAAGAAAGTAAACTGGGAGTAAACTCATTTCCCGAACGATTTTTTAAATTATTTTTTCACCACTAAGACGCATGAGACTTGTAGTTTTCAAAAATGATTTCATTTTTTATGAGATGCTGAATAAAAGGAGTTTAATCGCGGGCAAACGAAAACCCGCGATTTTCCGTAAATCCCAGACTCGGTCCGTATAGTCAAAAGTATACAAAGAAAGTACCCAGGGAGTAAACTCATTTCCCGAACGATTCTTTAAATTATTTTTCACCACTAAAACGCATGAGACTTGTAGTTTTCAAAAATGATTTCGTTATTGATGAGACGCTGAATAAAAGGAGTTTAATCGCCGGCAAAGGAAAACCCGCGATTTCCCGTAAATCCCTGGCTTGGCCGTATAGTCGAATGTATACAAAGAAAATACCCAGGGAGTACACTCATTACCCGAACGATTTTTTAAATTATTTCTTCACCACTAAAACGCATGAGACTTGTAGTTTTTAAAAATGATTTCATTTTTGATGAGACGCTGAATAAAAGGAGTTTAATCGCCGGCAAACGAAAACCCGCGATTTGCCGTAAATCCCGGGCTTGACTCGTATAGTCGAATGTATACAAAGAAAGTAAACTTGGAGTAAACTCATTTCCCGAAGGATTTTTTATATTATTTTTTCACCACTAAAACGCATGAGACTTGTAGTTTTCAAAAATGATTTCGTTTTTGATGAGACGCTGAATAAAAGGAGTTTAATCTCCGGCAAATGAAAACCCGCGATTTCCCGTAAATCCCGGGCTTGGCCCGTATAGTCGAATGTATACAAAGAAGGTACCCAGGGAGTAAACTCATTTCCCGAACGATTTTTTAAATTATTTTTTTCACCACTAAGACGCATGAGACTTGTAGTTTTCAAAAATGATTTCATTTTTATGAGACGCTGAATAAAAGGAGTTTAATCGCCGGCAAACAAAAACCCGCGATTTCCCGTAAAATCCCGGACTCGGCCCGTATAGTCAAAAGTATACAAAGAAAGTACCCAGGGAGTAAACTCATTTCCCGAACGATTCCTTAAATTATTTTTCACCACTAAAACGCATGAGACTTGTAGTTTTCAAAAATGATTTCGTTATTGATGAGACCCTGAATAAAAGGAGTTTAATCGCTGGCGAACGAAAATCCGCGATTTGCCGTAAATCCCGGGCTTGACCCGTATAGTCAAATGAATACAAAGAAAGTAAACTGGGAGTAAACTCATTTCCCGAACGATTTTTTAAATTATTTTTTCACCACTAAGACGCATGAGACTTGTAGTTTTCAAAAATGATTTCATTTTTTATGAGATGCTGAATAAAAGGAGTTTAATCGCGGGCAAACGAAAACCCGCGATTTGCCGTAAATCCGGGCTTGGCCCGTATAGTAGAATGTATACAAAGAAGGTACCCAGTGAGTAAACTCATTTCCCGAACGATTTTTTAAAATATTTTTTCACCACTAAGACGCGTGAAACTTGTAGTTTTCAAAAATGATTTCATTTTTGATGAGACGCTAAATAAAAGGAGTTTAATCTCCGGCAAACGAAAACCCGCGATTTGCCGTAAATCCCGGGCTTGACCCGTATAGTCAAATGTATACAAAGAAAGTAAACTGGGAGTAAACTCATTTCCCGAACGATTTTTTAAATTATTTTTTCACCACTAAGACGCATGAGACTTGTAGTTTTCAAAAATGATTTCATTTTTTATGAGATGCTGAATAAAAGGAGTTTATTTGCGGGCAAACGAAAACCCGCGATTTTCCGTAAATCCCAGACTCGGCCCGTATAGTCAAAAGTATACAAAGAAAGTACCCAGGGAGTAAACTCATTTCCCGAAGGATTCTTTAAATTATTTTTCACCACTAAAACGCATGAGACTTGTAGTTTTCAAAAATGATTTCGTTATTGATGAGACGCTGAATAAAAGGAGTTTAATCGCCGGCAAACGAAAACCCGCGATTTTCCGTAAACCCCTGGCTTGGCCGTATAGTCGAATGTATACAAAGAAAATACCCAGGGAGTACACTCATTACCCGAACGATTTTTTATATTATTTCTTCACCACTAAAACGCATGAGACTTTTAGTTTTTAAAAATGATTTCATTTTTGATGAGACGCTGAATAAAAGGAGTTTAATCGCCGGCAAACAAAACCCGCGATTTGCCGTAAATCCCGGGCTTGACCCGTATAGTCGAATGTATACAAAGAAAGTAAACTTGGAGTAAACTCATTTCCCGAAGGATTTTTTAAATTATTTTTTCACCACTAAAACGCATGAGACTTGTAGTTTTCAAAAATTATTTCGTTTTTGATGAGACGTTGAATAAAAGGAGTTTAATGGCCGGCAAACGAAAACCCGCAATTTGCCTTAAATCCCGTGCTTGACCCGTATAGTCAAATGTATACAAAGAAAGTAAACTGGGAGTAAACTCATTTCCCGAACGATTTTTTAAATTATTTTTTCACCACTAAGACGCATGAGACTTGTAGTTTTCAAAAATGATTTCATTTTTTATGAGATGCTGAATAAAAGGAGTTTAATCGCGGGCAAACGAAAACCCGCGATTTGCCGTAAATCCGGGCTTGGCCCGTATAGTAGAATGTATACAAAGAAGGTACCCAGTGAGTAAACTCATTTCCCGAACGATTTTTTAAAATATTTTTTCACCACTAAGACGCGTGAAACTTGTAGTTTTCAAAAATGATTTCATTTTTGATGAGACGCTAAATAAAAGGAGTTTAATCTCCGGCAAACGAAAACCCGCGATTTGCCGTAAATCCCGGGCTTGACCCGTATAGTCAAATGTATACAAAGAAAGTAAACTGGGAGTAAACTCATTTCCCAAACGATTTTTTAAATTATTTTTTCACCACTAAGACGCATGAGACTTGTAGTTTTCAAAAATGATTTCATTTTTTATGAGATGCTGAATAAAAGGAGTTTATTTGCGGGCAAACGAAAACCCGCGATTTTCCGTAAATCCCAGACTCGGCCCGTATAGTCAAAAGTATACAAAGAAAGTACCCAGGGAGTAAACTCATTTCCCGAAGGATTCTTTAAATTATTTTTCACCACTAAAACGCATGAGACTTGTAGTTTTCAAAAATGATTTCGTTATTGATGAGACGCTGAATAAAAGGAGTTTAATCGCCGGCAAACGAAAACCCGCGATTTTCCGTAAACCCCTGGCTTGGCCGTATAGTCGAATGTATACAAAGAAAATACCCAGGGAGTACACTCATTACCCGAACGATTTTTTATATTATTTCTTCACCACTAAAACGCATGAGACTTTTAGTTTTTAAAAATGATTTCATTTTTGATGAGACGCTGAATAAAAGGAGTTTAATCGCCGGCAAACAAAACCCGCGATTTGCCGTAAATCCCGGGCTTGACCCGTATAGTCGAATGTATACAAAGAAAGTAAACTTGGAGTAAACTCATTTCCCGAAGGATTTTTTAAATTATTTTTTCACCACTAAAACGCATGAGACTTGTAGTTTTCAAAAATTATTTCGTTTTTGATGAGACGTTGAATAAAAGGAGTTTAATGGCCGGCAAACGAAAACCCGCAATTTGCCTTAAATTCCGTGCTTGACCCGTATAGTCAAATGTATACAAAGAAAGTAAACTGGGAGTAAACTCATTTCCCGAACGATTTTTTAAATTAATTTTTTACCACTAAAACGCATAAGATTTGTAGTTTTCAAAAACGATTTCATTTTTGATGAGACGCTGAATAAAAGGAGTTTAATCGCCGGCAAACGAAAACCCGCAATTTCCCGTAAATCCCGGACTCGGCCCGTATAGTCAAAAGTATACAAAAAAAGTACCCAGGAAGTAAACTCATTTCCTGAACGATTCTTTAAATTATTTTTTCACCACTAAAACGCATGAGACTTGTAGTTTTCAAAAATGTTTTCATTTTTGATGAGACGCTGAATAAAGGAGTTTAATCGCCGGCAAACGAAACCCCGCGATTTCCCGTATATCCCGGAATCGGCCCATATAGTCGAATGTATACAAAGAAAGTACCCAGGGAGTAAACTCATTTCTTGAACGATTTTTTAAATTATTTTTTCACCACTAAAACGCATGAGACTTGTAGTTTTCAAAAATGATTTCATTTTTGATGAGACGCTGAATAAAAGGAGTTTAATCTCCGGCAAACGAAAACCTGCGATTTCCCGTAAATCCCGGGCTTGGCCCGTATAGTCGAATGTATACAAAGAAAGTACCCAGGGAGTAAACTCATTTCTTGAACGATTTTTTAAATTATTTTTTCACCACTAAAACGCATGAGACTTGTAGTTTTCAAAAATGATTTCATTTTTGATGAGACGCTGAATAAAAGGAGTTTAATCTCCGGCAAATGAAAACCCGCGATTTTCCGTAAATCCCGGGCTTGGCCCGTATAGTCGAATGTATACAAAGAAGGTACCCAGGGAGTAAACTCATTTCCCGAACGATTTTTTAAATTATTTTTTTCACCACTAAGACGCATGAGACTTGTAGTTTTCAAAAATGATTTCATTTTTATGAGACGCTAAATAAAAGGAGTTTAATCGCCGGCAAACAAAAACCCGGGATTTCCTGTAAATCCCGGACTCGGCCCGTATACTCAAAAGTATACAAAGAAAGTACCCAGGGAGTAAACTCATTTCCCGAACGATTGTTTAAATTATTTTTCACCAATAAAACGCATGAGACTTGTAGTTTTCAAAAATGATTTCGTTATTGATGAGACGCTGAATAAAAGGAGTTTAATCTCCGGCAAATGAAAACCCGCGATTTCCCGTAAATCCCGGGCTTGGCCCGTATAGTCGAATGTATACAAAGAAGGTACCCAGGGAGTAAACTCATTTCCCGAACGATTTTTTAAATTATTTTTTTCACCACTAAGACGCATGAGACTTGTAGTTTTCAAAAATGATTTCATTTTTATGAGACGCTGAATAAAAGGAGTTTAATCGCCGGCAATTAAAAACCCGCGATTTCCCGTAAATCACGGACTCGGCCCGTATAGTCAAAAGTATACAAAGAAAGTACCCAGGGAGTAAACTCATTTCCCGAACGTATTTTTAAATTATATTTTCACCACTAACACGCGTGAGACTTGTAGTCTTCAAACTTGTTTTCATTTTTGATGAGACGCTGAATAAAAGACGTTTAAACGCCGGCAAACGAAAACCTGCGATTTCTCGTAAATCCCGGACTCGGCCTGTAAAGTCAAAAGTAAACAAAGAAAGTACCCAGGGAGTAAACTCATTTCCCGAACGATTTTTCAAATTATTTCTTCACCACTAAAACGCATGAGACTTGTAGTCTTCAAACTTGTTTTCATTTTTGCTGAGACGCTGAATAAAAGAAGTTTAATCGCCGGCAAACGAAAACCTGAGATTTCCCGTAAATCCCGGACTCGGCCCGTATAGTCAAAAGTATACAAAGAAAGTACCCAGGGTGTAAACTCATTTCCCGAACGATTTTTTAAATTATTATTTCACCATTAAAGCCCATGAGACTTGTAGTTTTTAAAAATGTTTTCATTTTTGATGAGACGCTTAATGAAAGAGGTTTAATCGCCGGCAAACGAAAACCCGCGATTTCCCGTAAATCCCGGGCTTGTCCCGTATAGTCGAATGTATACAAAGAAAGTGCCCTGTGAGTAAACTCATTTCCAGAACGATTTTTTAAATTATTTTTTCACCACTAAAACGCATAAGACTTGTAGTTTTCAAAAATGTTTTCATTTTTGATGAGACGCTGAATAAAAGAAGTTTAATCGCCGGCAAACGAAAACCCGCGATTTTCCGTAAATCCCAGACTCGGTCCGTATAGTCAAAAGTACACAAAGAAAGTACCCAGGGAGTAAACTCATTTCCCGAACGATTCTTTAAATTATTTTTCACCACTAAAACGCATGAGACTTGTAGTTTTCAAAAATGATTTCGTTATTGATGAGACCCTGAATAACAGGAGTTTAATCGCTGGCAAACGAAAACCCGCGATTTGCCGTAAATCCCGGGCTTGACCCGTATTGTCAAATGTATACAAAGAAAGTAAACTGGGAGTAAACTCATTTCCCGAACGATTTTTTAAATTATTTTTTCACCACTAAGACGCATGAGACTTGTAGTTTTCAAAAAAGATTTAAATTTTTATGACATGCTGAATAAAAGGAGTTTAATCGCGGGCAAACGAAAACCCGCGATTTTCCGTAAATCCCAGACTCGGTCCGTATAGTCAAAAGTATACAAAGAAAGTACCCAGGGAGTAAACTCATTTCCCCAACGATTCTTTAAATTATTTTTCACCACTAAAACGCATGAGACTTGTAGTTTTCAAAAATGATTTCGTTATTGATGAGACGCTGAATAAAAGGAGTTTAATCTCCGGCAAATGAAAACCCGCGATTTCCCGTAAATCCCGGGCTTGGCCCGTATAGTCGAATGTATACAAAGAAGGTACCCAGGGAGTAAACTCATTTCCCGAACGATTTCTTAAATTATTTTTTTCACCACTAAGACGCATGAGACTTGTAGTTTTCACAAATGATTTCATTTTTATGAGACGCTGAATAAAAGGAGTTTAATCGCCGGCAAACGAAAACCCGCGATTTCCCGTAAATCCCGGACTCGGCCCGTATAGTCAAAAGTATACAAAGAAAGTAAACTGGGAGTAAACCCATTTCCCGAACGATTTTTTAAATGAATTTTTTACCACTAAAACGCATAAGACTTGTAATTTTCAAAAACGATTTCATTTTTGATGAGACGCTGAACAAAAGGAGTTTAATCGCCGGCAAACAAAAACCCGCAATTTCCCGTAAATCCCGGACTCGGCCCGTATAGTCAAAAGTATACAAAGAAAGTACCCAGGGAGTAAACTCATTTCCCGAACGATTCTTTAAATTATTTTTCACCACAAAAACGCATGAGACTTGTAGTTTTCAAAAATGTTTTCAATATTGATGAGACGCTGAATAAAAGGAGTTTAATCGCTGGCAAACGAAAACCCGCGATTTCCCGTAAATCCCTGGCTTTGCCGTATAGTCGAATGTATACAAAGAAAGTACCCAGGGAGTACACTCATTACCCGAAAGATTCTTTAAATTATTTTTTCACCACTAAAACGCATGAGACTTGTAGTTTTCCAAAATGATTTCATTTTTGATGAGACGCTGAATAAAAGGAGTTTATTCGCCGGCAAACGAAAACGAAATACAAAGAAAGTAAACTGGGAGAAAACTCATTTCCCGAACGATTTTTTAAATTAATTTTTTACCACTAAAACGCATAAGATTTGTAGTTTTCAAAAACGATTTCATTTTTGATGAGACGCTGAATAAAAGGAGTTTAATCGCACGCAAACGAAAACCCGCAATTTCCCGTAAATCCCGGACTCGGCCCGTATAGTCAAAAGTATACAAAAAAAGTACCCAGGAAGTAAACTCATTTCCTGAACGATTCTTTAAATTATTTTTTCACCACTAAAACGCATGAGACTTGTAGTTTTCAAAAATGATTTCGTTATTGATGAGACGCTGAATAAAAGGAGTTTAATCTCCGGCAAATGAAAACCCGCGATTTCCCGTAAATCCCGGGCTTGGCCCGTATAGTCGAATGTATACAAAGAAGGTACCCAGGGAGTAAACTCATTTCCCGAACGTTTTTTTAAATTATTTTTTTCACCACTAAGACGCATGAGACTTGTAGTTTTCAAAAATGATTTTATTTTTGATGAGACGCTGAATAAAAGTAGTTTAATCTCCGGCAAATGAAAACCCGCGATTTCCCGTAAATCCCGGGCTTGGCCCGTATAGTCGAATGTATACAAAGAAGGTACCCAGGGAGTAAACTCATTTCCCGAACGATTTTTTAAATTATTTTTTCACCACTAAGACGCATGAGACTTGTAGTTTTCAAAAATGATTTCATTTTTATGAGACGCTGAATAAAAGGAGTTTAATCGCCGGCAAACAAAAACCCGCGATTTCCCGTAAATCCCGGACTCGGCCCGTATAGTCAAAAGTATACAAAGAAAGTACCCAGGGAGTAAACTCATTTCCCGAACGATTCTTTAAATTATTTTTCACCACTAAAACGCATGAGACTTGTAGTTTTCAAAAATGATTTCGTTATTGATGAGACCCTGAATAAAAGGAGTTTAATCGCTGGCAAACGAAAACCCGCGATTTGCCGTAAATCCCGGGCTTGACCCGTATAGTCAAATGTATACAAAGAAAGTACCCAGGGAGTAAACTCATTTCCCGAACGATTCTTTAAATTAGTTTTCACCACTAAAACGCATGAGACTTGTAGTTTTCAAAAATGATTTTATTTTTGATGAGACGCTGAATAAAAGGAGTTTAATCTCCGGCAAATGAAAACCCGCGATTTCCCGTAAATCCCGGGCTTGGCCCGTATAGTCGAATGTATACAAAGAAGGTACCCAGGGAGTAAACTCATTTCCCGAACGATTTTTTAAATTATTTTTTTCACCACTAAGACGCATGAGACTTGTAGTTTTCAAAAATGATTTCATTTTTATGAGACGCTGAATAAAAGGAGTTTAATCGCCGGCAATTAAAAACCCGCGATTTCCCGTAAATCCCGGACTCGGCCCGTATAGTCAAAAGTATACAAAGAAAGTACCCAGGGAGTAAACTCATTTCCCGAACGTATTTTTAAATTATATTTTCACCACTAACACGCGTGAGACTTGTAGTCTTCAAACTTGTTTTCATTTTTGATGAGACGCTGAATAAAAGACGTTTAAACGCCGGCAAACGAAAACCTGCGATTTCTCGTAAATCCCGGACTCGGCCTGTAAAGTCAAAAGTAAACAAAGAAAGTACCCAGGGAGTAAACTCATTTCCCGAACGATTTTTCAAATTATTTCTTCACCACTAAAACGCATGAGACTTGTAGTCTTCAAACTTGTTTTCATTTTTGCTGAGACGCTGAATAAAAGAAGTTTAATCGCCGGCAAACGAAAACCTGAGATTTCCCGTAAATCCCGGACTCGGCCCGTATAGTCAAAAGTATACAAAGAAAGTACCCAGGGTGTAAACTCATTTCCCGAACGATTTTTTAAATTATTATTTCACCATTAAAGCCCATGAGACTTGTAGTTTTTAAAAATGTTTTCATTTTTGATGAGACGCTTAATGAAAGAGGTTTAATCGCCGGCAAACGAAAACCCGCGATTTCCCGTAAATCCCGGGCTTGTCCCGTATAGTCGAATGTATACAAAGAAAGTGCCCTGTGAGTAAACTCATTTCCAGAACGATTTTTTAAATTATTTTTTCACCACTAAAACGCATAAGACTTGTAGTTTTCAAAAATGTTTTCATTTTTGATGAGACGCTGAATAAAAGAAGTTTAATCGCCGGCAAACGAAAACCCGCGATTTTCCGTAAATCCCAGACTCGGTCCGTATAGTCAAAAGTACACAAAGAAAGTACCCAGGGAGTAAACTCATTTCCCGAACGATTCTTTAAATTATTTTTCACCACTAAAACGCATGAGACTTGTAGTTTTCAAAAATGATTTCGTTATTGATGAGACCCTGAATAACAGGAGTTTAATCGCTAGCAAACGAAAACCCGCGATTTGCCGTAAATCCCGGGCTTGACCCGTATTGTCAAATGTATACAAAGAAAGTAAACTGGGAGTAAACTCATTTCCCGAACGATTTTTTAAATTATTTTTTCACCACTAAGACGCATGAGACTTGTAGTTTTCAAAAAAGATTTAAATTTTTATGACATGCTGAATAAAAGGAGTTTAATCGCGGGCAAACGAAAACCCGCGATTTTCCGTAAATCCCAGACTCGGTCCGTATAGTCAAAAGTATACAAAGAAAGTACCCAGGGAGTAAACTCATTTCCCCAACGATTCTTTAAATTATTTTTCACCACTAAAACGCATGAGACTTGTAGTTTTCAAAAATGATTTCGTTATTGATGAGACGCTGAATAAAAGGAGTTTAATCTCCGGCAAATGAAAACCCGCGATTTCCCGTAAATCCCGGGCTTGGCCCGTATAGTCGAATGTATACAAAGAAGGTACCCAGGGAGTAAACTCATTTCCCGAACGATTTCTTAAATTATTTTTTTCACCACTAAGACGCATGAGACTTGTAGTTTTCACAAATGATTTCATTTTTATGAGACGCTGAATAAAAGGAGTTTAATCGCCGGCAAACGAAAACCCGCGATTTCCCGTAAATCCCGGACTCGGCCCGTATAGTCAAAAGTATACAAAGAAAGTAAACTGGGAGTAAACCCATTTCCCGAACGATTTTTTAAATGAATTTTTTACCACTAAAACGCATAAGACTTGTAATTTTCAAAAACGATTTCATTTTTGATGAGACGCTGAACAAAAGGAGTTTAATCGCCGGCAAACAAAAACCCGCAATTTCCCGTAAATCCCGGACTCGGCCTGTATAGTCAAAAGTATACAAAGAAAGTACCCAGGGAGTAAACTCATTTCCCGAACGATTCTTTAAATTAGTTTTCACCACTAAAACGCATGAGACTTGTAGTTTTCAAAAATGATTTTATTTTTGATGAGACGCTGAATAAAAGGAGTTTAATCTCCGGCAAATGAAAACCCGCGATTTCCCGTAAATCCCGGGCTTGGCCCGTATAGTCGAATGTATACAAAGAAGGTACCCAGGGAGTAAACTCATTTCCCGAACGATTTTTTAAATTATTTTTTTCACCACTAAGACGCATGAGACTTGTAGTTTTCAAAAATGATTTCATTTTTATGAGACGCTGAATAAAAGGAGTTTAATCGCCGGCAATTAAAAACCCGCGATTTCCCGTAAATCCCGGACTCGGCCCGTATAGTCAAAAGTATACAAAGAAAGTACCCAGGGAGTAAACTCATTTCCCGAACGTATTTTTAAATTATATTTTCACCACTAACACGCGTGAGACTTGTAGTCTTCAAACTTGTTTTCATTTTTGATGAGACGCTGAATAAAAGACGTTTAAACGCCGGCAAACGAAAACCTGCGATTTCTCGTAAATCCCGGACTCGGCCTGTAAAGTCAAAAGTAAACAAAGAAAGTACCCAGGGAGTAAACTCATTTCCCGAACGATTTTTCAAATTATTTCTTCACCACTAAAACGCATGAGACTTGTAGTCTTCAAACTTGTTTTCATTTTTGCTGAGACGCTGAATAAAAGAAGTTTAATCGCCGGCAAACGAAAACCTGAGATTTCCCGTAAATCCCGGACTCGGCCCGTATAGTCAAAAGTATACAAAGAAAGTACCCAGGGTGTAAACTCATTTCCCGAACGATTTTTTAAATTATTATTTCACCATTAAAGCCCATGAGACTTGTAGTTTTTAAAAATGTTTTCATTTTTGATGAGACGCTTAATGAAAGAGGTTTAATCGCCGGCAAACGAAAACCCGCGATTTCCCGTAAATCCCGGGCTTGTCCCGTATAGTCGAATGTATACAAAGAAAGTGCCCTGTGAGTAAACTCATTTCCAGAACGATTTTTTAAATTATTTTTTCACCACTAAAACGCATAAGACTTGTAGTTTTCAAAAATGTTTTCATTTTTGATGAGACGCTGAATAAAAGAAGTTTAATCGCCGGCAAACGAAAACCCGCGATTTTCCGTAAATCCCAGACTCGGTCCGTATAGTCAAAAGTACACAAAGAAAGTACCCAGGGAGTAAACTCATTTCCCGAACGATTCTTTAAATTATTTTTCACCACTAAAACGCATGAGACTTGTAGTTTTCAAAAATGATTTCGTTATTGATGAGACCCTGAATAACAGGAGTTTAATCGCTAGCAAACGAAAACCCGCGATTTGCCGTAAATCCCGGGCTTGACCCGTATTGTCAAATGTATACAAAGAAAGTAAACTGGGAGTAAACTCATTTCCCGAACGATTTTTTAAATTATTTTTTCACCACTAAGACGCATGAGACTTGTAGTTTTCAAAAAAGATTTAAATTTTTATGACATGCTGAATAAAAGGAGTTTAATCGCGGGCAAACGAAAACCCGCGATTTTCCGTAAATCCCAGACTCGGTCCGTATAGTCAAAAGTATACAAAGAAAGTACCCAGGGAGTAAACTCATTTCCCCAACGATTCTTTAAATTATTTTTCACCACTAAAACGCATGAGACTTGTAGTTTTCAAAAATGATTTCGTTATTGATGAGACGCTGAATAAAAGGAGTTTAATCTCCGGCAAATGAAAACCCGCGATTTCCCGTAAATCCCGGGCTTGGCCCGTATAGTCGAATGTATACAAAGAAGGTACCCAGGGAGTAAACTCATTTCCCGAACGATTTCTTAAATTATTTTTTTCACCACTAAGACGCATGAGACTTGTAGTTTTCACAAATGATTTCATTTTTATGAGACGCTGAATAAAAGGAGTTTAATCGCCGGCAAACGAAAACCCGCGATTTCCCGTAAATCCCGGACTCGGCCCGTATAGTCAAAAGTATACAAAGAAAGTAAACTGGGAGTAAACCCATTTCCCGAACGATTTTTTAAATGAATTTTTTACCACTAAAACGCATAAGACTTGTAATTTTCAAAAACGATTTCATTTTTGATGAGACGCTGAACAAAAGGAGTTTAATCGCCGGCAAACAAAAACCCGCAATTTCCCGTAAATCCCGGACTCGGCCTGTATAGTCAAAAGTATACAAAGAAAGTACCCAGGGAGTAAACTCATTTCCAGAACGATTTTTTAAATTATTTTTTCACCACTAAAACGCATAAGACTTGTAGTTTTCAAAAATGTTTTCATTTTTGATGAGACGCTGAATAAAAGAAGTTTAATCGCCGGCAAACGAAAACCCGCGATTTTCCGTAAATCCCAGACTCGGTCCGTATAGTCAAAAGTACACAAAGAAAGTACCCAGGGAGTAAACTCATTTCCCGAACGATTCTTTAAATTATTTTTCACCACTAAAACGCATGAGACTTGTAGTTTTCAAAAATGATTTCGTTATTGATGAGACCCTGAATAACAGGAGTTTAATCGCTAGCAAACGAAAACCCGCGATTTGCCGTAAATCCCGGGCTTGACCCGTATTGTCAAATGTATACAAAGAAAGTAAACTGGGAGTAAACTCATTTCCCGAACGATTTTTTAAATTATTTTTTCACCACTAAGACGCATGAGACTTGTAGTTTTCAAAAAAGATTTAAATTTTTATGACATGCTGAATAAAAGGAGTTTAATCGCGGGCAAACGAAAACCCGCGATTTTCCGTAAATCCCAGACTCGGTCCGTATAGTCAAAAGTATACAAAGAAAGTACCCAGGGAGTAAACTCATTTCCCCAACGATTCTTTAAATTATTTTTCACCACTAAAACGCATGAGACTTGTAGTTTTCAAAAATGATTTCGTTATTGATGAGACGCTGAATAAAAGGAGTTTAATCTCCGGCAAATGAAAACCCGCGATTTCCCGTAAATCCCGGGCTTGGCCCGTATAGTCGAATGTATACAAAGAAGGTACCCAGGGAGTAAACTCATTTCCCGAACGATTTCTTAAATTATTTTTTTCACCACTAAGACGCATGAGACTTGTAGTTTTCACAAATGATTTCATTTTTATGAGACGCTGAATAAAAGGAGTTTAATCGCCGGCAAACGAAAACCCGCGATTTCCCGTAAATCCCGGACTCGGCCCGTATAGTCAAAAGTATACAAAGAAAGTAAACTGGGAGTAAACCCATTTCCCGAACGATTTTTTAAATGAATTTTTTACCACTAAAACGCATAAGACTTGTAATTTTCAAAAACGATTTCATTTTTGATGAGACGCTGAACAAAAGGAGTTTAATCGCCGGCAAACAAAAACCCGCAATTTCCCGTAAATCCCGGACTCGGCCTGTATAGTCAAAAGTATACAAAGAAAGTACCCAGGGAGTAAACTCATTTCCCGAACGATTCTTTAAATTATTTTTCACCACAAAAACGCATGAGACTTGTAGTTTTCAAAAATGTTTTCAATATTGATGAGACGCTGAATAAAAGGAGTTTAATCGCTGGCAAACGAAAACCCGCGATTTCCCGTAAATCCCTGGCTTTGCCGTATAGTCGAATGTATACAAAGAAAGTACCCAGGGAGTACACTCATTACCCGAAAGATTCTTTAAATTATTTTTTCACCACTAAAACGCATGAGACTTGTAGTTTTCCAAAATGATTTCATTTTTGATGAGACGCTGAATAAAAGGAGTTTATTCGCCGGCAAACGAAAACGAAATACAAAGAAAGTAAACTGGGAGTAAACTCATTTCCCGAACGATTTTTTAAATTAATTTTTTACCACTAAAACGCATAAGATTTGTAGTTTTCAAAAACGATTTCATTTTTGATGAGACGCTGAATAAAAGGAGTTTAATCGCCGGCAAACGAAAACCCGCAATTTCCCGTAAATCCCGGACTCGGCCCGTGTAGTCAAAAGTATACAAAAAAAGTACCCAGGAAGTAAACTCATTTCCTGAACGATTCTTTAAATTATTTTTTCACCACTAAAACGCATGAGACTTGTAGTTTTCAAAAATGTTTTCATTTTTGATGAGACGCTGAATAACGGAGTTTAATCGCCGGCAAACGAAAACCCGCGATTTCCCGTATATCCCGGAATCGGCCCATATAGTCGAATGTATACAAAGAAAGTACCCAGGGAGTAAACTCATTTCTTGAACGATTTTTTAAATTATTTTTTCACCACTAAAACGCATGAGACTTGTAGTTTTCAAAAATGATTTCATTTTTGATGAGACGCTGAATAAAAGGAGTTTAATCTCCGGCAAACGAAAACCTGCGATTTCCCGTAAATCCCGGGCTTGGCCCGTATAGTCGAATGTATACAAAGAAAGTACCCAGGGAGTAAACTCATTTCTTGAACGATTTTTTAAATTATTTTTTCACCACTAAAACGCATGAGACTTGTAGTTTTCAAAAATGATTTCATTTTTGATGAGACGCTGAATAAAAGGAGTTTAATCTCCGGCAAATGAAAACCCGCGATTTTCCGTTAAACCCGGGCTTGGCCCGTATAGTCGAATGTATACAAAGAAGGTACCCAGGGAGTAAACTCATTTCCCGAACGATTTTTTAAATTATTTTTTTCACCACTAAGACGCATGAGACTTGTAGTTTTCAAAAATGATTTCATTTTTATGAGACGCTAAATAAAAGGAGTTTAATCGCCGGCAAACAAAAACCCGCGATTTCCTGTAAATCCCGGACTCGGCCCGTATACTCAAAAGTATACAAAGAAAGTACCCAGGGAGTAAACTCATTTCCCGAACGATTCTTTAAATTATTTTTCACCAATAAAACGCATGAGACTTGTAGTTTTCAAAAATGATTTCGTTATTGATGAGACGCTGAATAAAAGGAGTTTAATCTCCGGCAAATGAAAACCCGCGATTTCCCGTAAATCCCGGGCTTGGCCCGTATAGTCGAATGTATACAAAGAAGGTACCCAGGGAGTAAACTCATTTCCCGAACGATTTTTTAAATTATTTTTTTCACCACTAAGACGCATGAGACTTGTAGTTTTCAAAAATGATTTTATTTTTGATGAGACGCTGAATAAAAGTAGTTTAATCTCCGGCAAATGAAAACCCGCGATTTCCCGTAAATCCCGGGCTTGGCCCGTATAGTCGAATGTATACAAAGAAGGTACCCAGGGAGTAAACTCATTTCCCGAACGATTTTTAAATTATTTTTTCACCACTAAGACGCATGAGACTTGTAGTTTTCAAAAATGATTTCATTTTTATGAGACGCTGAATAAAAGGAGTTTAATCGCTGGCAAACAAAAACCCGCGATTTCCCGTAAATCCCGGACTCGGCCCGTATAGTCAAAAGTATACAAAGAAAGTACCCAGGGAGTAAACTCATTTCCCGAACGATTCTTTAAATTATTTTTCACCACTAAAACGCATGAGACTTGTAGTTTTCAAAAATGATTTCGTTATTGATGAGACCCTGAATAAAAGGAGTTTAATCGCTGGCAAACGAAAACCCGCGATTTGCCGTAAATCCCGGGCTTGACCCGTATAGTCAAATGTATACAAAGAAAGTACCCAGGGAGTAAACTCATTTCCCGAACGATTCTTTAAATTATTTTTCACCACTAAAACGCATGAGACTTGTAGTTTTGAAAAATGATTTCGTTATTGATGAGACGCTGAATAAAAGGAGTTTAATCTCCGGCAAATGAAAACCCGCGATTTCCCGTAAATCCCGGGCTTGGCCCGTATAGTCGAATGTATACAAAGAAGGTACCCAGGGAGTAAACTCATTTCCCGAACGATTTTTTAAATTATTTTTTTCACCACTAAGACGCATGAGACTTGTAGTTTTCAAAAATGATTTTATTTTTGATGAGACGCTGAATAAAAGTAGTTTAATCTCCGGCAAATGAAAACCCGCGATTTCCCGTAAATCCCGGGCTTGGCCCGTATAGTCGAATGTATACAAAGAAGGTACCCAGGGAGTAAACTCATTTCCCGAACGATTTTTTAAATTATTTTTTCACCACTAAGACGCATGAGACTTGTAGTTTTCAAAAATGATTTCATTTTTATGAGACGCTGAATAAAAGGAGTTTAATCGCCGGCAAACAAAAACCCGCGATTTCCCGTAAATCCCGGACTCGGCCCGTATAGTCAAAAGTATACAAAGAAAGTACCCAGGAAGTAAACTCATTTCCCGAACGATTCTTTAAATTATTTTTCACCACTAAAACGCATGAGACTTGTAGTTTTCAAAAATGATTTCGTTATTGATGAGACCCTGAATAAAAGGAGTTTAATCGCTGGCAAACGAAAACCCGCGATTTGCCGTAAATCCCGGGCTTGACTCGTATAGTCAAATGTATACAAAGAAAGTACCCAGGGAGTAAACTCATTTCCCGAACGATTCTTTAAATTAGTTTTCACCACTAAAACGCATGAGACTTGTAGTTTTCAAAAATGATTTTATTTTTGATGAGACGCTGAATAAAAGGAGTTTAATCTCCGGCAAATGAAAACCCGCGATTTCCCGTAAATCCCGGGCTTGGCCCGTATAGTCGAATGTATACAAAGAAGGTACCCAGGGAGTAAACTCATTTCCCGAACGATTTTTTAAATTATTTTTTTCACCACTAAGACGCATGAGACTTGTAGTTTTCAAAAATGATTTCATTTTTATGAGACGCTGAATAAAAGGAGTTTAATCGCCGGCAATTAAAAACCCGCGATTTCCCGTAAATCCCGGACTCGGCCCGTATAGTCAAAAGTATACAAAGAAAGTACCCAGGGAGTAAACTCATTTCCCGAACGTATTTTTAAATTATATTTTCACCACTAAAACGCGTGAGACTTGTAGTCTTCAAACTTGTTTTCATTTTTGATGAGACGCTGAATAAAAGACGTTTAAACGCCGGCAAACGAAAACCTGCGATTTCTCGTAAATCCCGGACTCGGCCTGTAAAGTCAAAAGTAAACAAAGAAAGTACCCAGGGAGTAAACTCATTTCCCGAACGATTTTTCAAATTATTTCTTCACCACTAAAACGCATGAGACTTGTAGTCTTCAAACTTGTTTTCATTTTTGCTGAGACGCTGAATAAAAGAAGTTTAATCGCCGGCAAACGAAAACCTGAGATTTCCCGTAAATCCCGGACTCGGCCCGTATAGTCAAAAGTATACAAAGAAAGTACCCAGGGTGTAAACTCATTTCCCGAACGATTTTTTAAATTATTATTTCACCATTAAAGCCCATGAGACTTGTAGTTTTTAAAAATGTTTTCATTTTTGATGAGACGCTTAATGAAAGAGGTTTAATCGCCGGCAAACGAAAACCCGCAATTTCCCGTAAATCCCGGGCTTGTCCCGTATAGTCGAATGTATACAAAGAAAGTGCCCTGTGAGTAAACTCATTTCCAGAACGATTTTTTAAATTATTTTTTCACCACTAAAACGCATAAGACTTGTAGTTTTTAAAAATGTTTTCATTTTTGATGAGACGCTGAATAAAAGAAGTTTAATCGCCGGCAAACGAAAACCCGCGATTTTCCGTAAATCCCAGACTCGGTCCGTATAGTCAAAAGTACACAAAGAAAGTACCCAGGGAGTAAACTCATTTCCCGAACGATTCTTTAAATTATTTTTCACCACTAAAACGCATGAGACTTGTAGTTTTCAAAAATGATTTCGTTATTGATGAGACCCTGAATAACAGGAGTTTAATCGCTGGCAAACGAAAACCCGCGATTTGCCGTAAATCCCGGGCTTGACCCGTATAGTCAAATGTATACAAAGAAAGTAAACTGGGAGTAAACTCATTTCCCGAACGATTTTTTAAATTATTTTTTCACCACTAAGACGCATGAGACTTGTAGTTTTCAAAAAAGATTTAAATTTTTATGACATGCTGAATAAAAGGAGTTTAATCGCGGGCAAACGAAAACCCGCGATTTTCCGTAAATCCCAGACTCGGTCCGTATAGTCAAAAGTATACAAAGAAAGTACCCAGGGAGTAAACTCATTTCCCCAACGATTCTTTAAATTATTTTTCACCACTAAAACGCATGAGACTTGTAGTTTTCAAAAATGATTTCGTTATTGATGAGACGCTGAATAAAAGGAGTTTAATCTCCGGGAAATGAAAACCCGCGATTTCCCGTAAATCCCGGGCTTGGCCCGTATAGTCGAATGTATACAAAGAAGTTACCCAGGGAGTAAACTCATTTCCCGAACGATTTCTTAAATTATTTTTTTCACCACTAAGACGCATGAGACTTGTAGTTTTCAAAAATGATTTCATTTTTATGAGACGCTGAATAAAAGGAGTTTAATCGCCGGCAAACGAAAACCCGCGATTTCCCGTAAATCCCGGACTCGGCCCGTATAGTCAAAAGTATACAAAGAAAGTAAACTGGGAGTAAACCCATTTCCCGAACGATTTTTTAAATGAATTTTTTACCACTAAAACGCATAAGACTTGTAATTTTCAAAAACGATTTCATTTTTGATGAGACGCTGAACAAAAGGAGTTTAATCGCCGGCAAACAAAAACCCGCGATTTCCCGTAAATCCCTGGCTTTGCCGTATAGTCGAATGTATACAAAGAAAGTACCCAGGGAGTACACTCATTACCCGAAAGATTCTTTAAATTATTTTTTCACCACTAAAACGCATGAGACTTGTAGTTTTCCAAAATGATTTCATTTTTGATGAGACGCTGAATAAAAGGAGTTTAATCGCCGGCAAACGAAAACCCGCGATTTCCCGTATATCCAGGAATCGGCCCGTATAGTCGAATGTATACAAAGAAAGTACCCAGGGAGTAAACTCATTTCCCGAACGATTCTTTAAATTATTTTTCACCACTAAAACGCATGAGACTTGTAGTTTTTAAAAATGATTTCATTTTTGATGAGAGGCTGAATAAAAGGAGTTTAATCGCTGGCAAACGAAAACCCGCGATTTGCCGTAAATCCCGGACTCGGCCCGTATAGTCAAAAGTATACAAAGAAAGTACCCAGGGAGTAAACTCATTTCCCGAACGATTCTTTAAATTAGTTTTCACCACTAAAACGCATGAGACTTGTAGTTTTCAAAAATGATTTTATTTTTGATGAGACGCTGAATAAAAGGAGTTTAATCTCCGGCAAATGAAAACCCGCGATTTCCCGTAAATCCCGGACTTGGCCCGTATAGTCGAATGTATACAAAGAAGGTACCCAGGGAGTAAACTCATTTCCCGAACGATTTCTTAAATTATTTTTTTCACCACTAAGACGCATGAGACTTGTAGTTTTCAAAAATGATTTCATTTTTATGAGACGCTGAATAAAAGGAGTTTAATCGCCGGCAAACGAAAACCCGCGATTTCCCGTAAATCCCGGACTCGGCCCGTATAGTCAAAAGTATACAAAGAAAGTAAACTGGGAGTAAACCCATTTCCCGAACGATTTTTTAAATGATCTTTTTACCACTAAAACGCATAAGACTTGTAATTTTCAAAAACGATTTCATTTTTGATGAGACGCTGAACAAAAGGAGTTTAATCGCCGGCAAACAAAAACCCGCAATTTCCCGTAAATCCCGGACTCGGCCCGTATAGTCAAAAGTATACAAAGAAAGTACCCAGGGAGTAAACTCATTTCCCGAACGATTCTTTAAATTATTTTTCACCACAAAAACGCATGAGACTTGTAGTTTTCAAAAATGTTTTCGTTATTGATGAGACGCTGAATAAAAGGAGTTTAATCGCTGGCAAACGAAAACCCGCGATTTCCCGTAAATCCCTAGCTTTGCCGTATAGTCGAATGTATACAAAGAAAGTACCCAGGGAGTACACTCATTACCCGAAAGATTCTTTAAATTATTTTTTCACCACTAAAACGCATGAGACTTGTATTTTTCCAAAATGATTTCATTTTTGATGAGACGCTGAATAAAAGGAGTTTAATCGCCGGCAAATGAAAACCCGCGATTTCCCGTATATCCAGGAATCGGCCCGTATAGTCGAATGTATACAAAGAAAGTACCCAGGGAGTAAACTCATTTCCCGAACGATTCTTTAAATTATTTTTCACCACTAAAACGCATGAGACTTGTAGTTTTTAAAAATGATTTCATTTTTGATGAGAGGCTGAATAAAAGGAGTTTAATCGCTGGCAAACGAAAACCCGCGATTTGCCGTAAATCCCGGGCCTGGCCCGTATAGTCGAATGTATACAAAGAAGGTACCCAGGAAGTAAACTCATTTCCCGAACGATTTTTTAAATTATCTTATCACCACTAAGACGCATGAGACTTGTAGTTTTCAAAAATGATTTCATTTTTTATGAGACGCTGAATAAAAGGAGTTTAATTGCCGGCAAACGAAAACCCGCGATTTGCCGTAAATCCCGGGCTTGACCCGTATAGTCGAATGTATACAAAGAAAGTAAACTGGGAGTAAACTCATTTCCCGAACGATTTTGTAAATTAATTTTTTACTACTAAAACGCATGAGACTTCTAGTTTTCAAAAATGATTTCATTTCTGATGAGATTCTGAATAAAAGAAGTTTAATCGCCGGCAAACGAAAACCCGCGATTTCCCGTAAATCCCGGGCTTGGCCCGTATAGTCGAATGTATACAAAGAAAGTACCCAGGGAGTAAACTCATTCGTCAAACGATTTTTTAAATTATTTTTTCACCACTAGAACGCATGAGACTTGTAGTTTTCAAAAATGATTTCTTTTTTTATGAGACGCTGAATAAAAGGAGTTTAATCGCTGGCAAACGAAAACCCGCGATTTTCCGTAAATCCCAGACTCGGCCCGTATAGTCAAAAGTATACAAAGAAAGTACCCAGGGAGTAAACTCATTTCCCGAACGATTCTTTAAATTATTTTTCACCACTAAAACGCATGAGACTTCTAGTTTTCAAAAATGATTTCGTTATTGATGAGACGCTGAATAAAGGCAGTTTAATCGCTGGCAAACGAAAACCCGCAATTTGCCGTAAATCCCGGGCTTGACCCGTATGGTCAAATGTATACAAAGAAAGTAAACTGGGAGTAAACTCATTTCCCGAACGATTTTGTAAATTAATTTTTTACTACTAAAACGCATGAGACTTCTAGTTTTCAAAAATGATTTCATTTTTGATGAGACGCTAAATAAAAGGAGTTTAATCTCCGGCAAACGAAAACCCGCGATTTCCCGTAAATCCCGGACCCGGCCCGTATAGTCAAAAGTATACAAAGAACGTACGCAGGGAGTAAACTCATTTCCCGAACGATTCTTTAAATTATATTTTCACCACTAAAACGCATGAAACTTGCACTTTTCAAAAATGATTTCATTTCTGATGAGATTCTGAATAAAAGAAGTTTAATCGCCGGCAAACGAAAACCCGCGATTTCCCGTAAATCCCGGGCTTGGCCCGTATAGTCGAATGTATACAAAGAAAGTACCCAGGGAGTAAACTCATTCGTCAAACGATTTTTTAAATTATTTTTTCACCACTAGAACGCATGAGACTTGTAGTTTTCAAAAATGATTTCTTTTTTTATGAGACGCTGAATAAAAGGAGTTTAATCGCTGGCAAACGAAAACCCGCGATTTTCCGTAAATCCCAGACTCGGCCCGTATAGTCAAAAGTATACAAAGAAAGTACCCAGGGAGTAAACTCATTTCCCGAACGATTCTTTAAATTATTTTTCACCACTAAAACGCATGAGACTTGTAGTTTTCAAAAATGATTTCGTTATTGATGAGACGCTGAATAAAGGGAGTTTAATCGCTGGCAAACGAAAACCCGCGATTTGCCGTAAATCCCGGGCTTGACCCGTATGGTCAAATGTATACAAAGAAAGTAAACTGGGAGTAAACTCATTTCCCGAACGATTTTTTAAATTATTTTTTCACCACTAAGACGCATGAGACTTGTAGTTTTCAAAAATGATTTCATTTTTTATGAGATGCTGAATAAAAGGAGTTTAATCGCGGGCAAACGAAAACCCGCGATTTTCCGTAAATCCCAGACTCGGCCCGTATAGTCAAAAGTATAGAAAGAAAGTACCCAGGAAGTAAACTCATTTCCCGAACGATTCTTTAAACTATTTTTCACCACTAAAACGCATGAGACTTGTAGTTTTCAAAAATGATTTCGTTATTGATGAGACGCTGAATAAAAGGAGTTTAATCGCCGGCAAACGAAAACCCGCAATTTCCCGTAAATCCCTGGCTTGGCCGTATAGTCGAATGTATACAAAGAAAATACCCAGGGAGTACACTCATTACCCGAACGATTTTTTAAATTATTTCTTCACCACTAAAACGCATGAGACTTGTACTTTTTAAAAATGATTTCATTTTTTATGAGACGCTGAATAAAAGTAGTTTAATCGCCAGCAAACGAAAACCCGCGATTTGTCGTAAATCCCGGGCCTGGCCGTATAGTCGAATGTATACAAAGAAAATACCCAGGGAGTACACTCATTACCCGAACGATTTTTTAAATTATTTCTTCACCACTAAAACGCATGAGACTTGTTGTTTTCAAAAATGATTTTATTTTTGATGAGACGCTGAATAAAAGGAGTTTAATCGCCAGCAAACGAAAACCCGCGATTTGCCGTAAATCCCGGGCTTGACCCGTATAGTCGAATGTATACAAAGAAAGTAAACTGGGAGTAAACTCATTTCCCGAACGATTTTGTAAATTAATTTTTTACTACTAAAACGCATGAGACTTCTAGTTTTCAAAAATGATTTCATTTTTGATGAGACGCTGAATAAAAAGAGTTTAATCTCCGGCAAACGAAAACCCGCGATTTCCCGTAAATCCCGGACCCGGCCCGTATAGTCAAAAGTATACAAAGAACGTACGCAGGGAGTAAACTCATTTCCCGAACGATTCTTTAAATTATATTTTCACCACTAAAACGCATGAGACTTGTACTTTTCAAAAATGATTTCATTTCTGATGAGATTCTGAATAAAAGAAGTTTAATCGCCGGCAAACGAAAACCCGCGATTTCCCGTAAATCCCGGGCTTGGCCCGTATAGTCGAATGTATACAAAGAAAGTACCCAGGGAGTAAACTCATTCGTCAAACGATTTTTTAAATTATTTTTTCACCACTAGAACGCATGAGACTTGTAGTTTTCAAAAATGATTTCTTTTTTTATGAGACGCTGAATAAAAGGAGTTTAATCGCTGGCAAACGAAAACCCGCGATTTTCCGTAAATCCCAGACTCGGCCCGTATAGTCAAAAGTATACAAAGAAAGTACCCAGGGAGTAAACTCATTTCCCGAACGATTCTTTAAATTATTTTTTTCACCACTAAGACGCATGAGACTTGTAGTTTTCAAAAATGATTTCATTTTTATGAGACGCTGAATAAAAGGAGTTTAATCGCCGGCAAACAAAAACCCGCGATTTCCCGTAAATCCCGGACTCGGCCCGTATAGTCAAATGTATACAAAGAAAGTACCCAGGGAGTAAACTCATTTCCCGAACGATTCCTTAAATTATTTTTCACCACTAAAACGCATGAGACTTGTAGTTTTCAAAAATGATTTCTTTTTTTATGAGACGCTGAATAAAAGGAGTTTAATCGCTGGCAAACAAAAACCCGCGATTTTCCGTAAATCCCAGACTCGGCCCGTATAGTCAAAAGTATACAAAGAAAGTACCCAGGGAGTAAACTCATTTCCCGAACGATTCTTTAAATTATTTTTTTCACCACTAAGACGCATGAGACTTGTAGTTTTCAAAAATGATTTCATTTTTATGAGACGCTGAATAAAAGGAGTTTAATCGCCGGCAAACAAAAACCCGCGATTTCCCGTAAATCCCGGACTCGGCCCGTATAGTCAAAAGTATACAAAGAAAGTACCCAGGGAGTAAACTCATTTCCCGAACGATTCCTTAAATTATTTTTCACCACTAAAACGCATGAGACTTGTAGTTTTCAAAAATGATTTCATTTTTATGAGACGCTGAATAAAAGGAGTTTAATCGCCGGCAAACAAAAACCCGCAATTTCCCGTAAATCCCGGACTCGGCCCGTATACTCAAAAGTATACAAAGAATGTACCCAGGGAGTAAACTCATTTCCCGAACGATTCTTTAAATTATTTTTCACCACTAAAACGCATGAGACTTGTAGTTTTCAAAAATGATTTCGTTATTGATGAGACGCTGAATAAAAGGAGTTTAATCGCTGGCGAACGTAAACCCGCGATTTGCCGTAAATCCCGGGCTTGACCCGTATAGTCAAATGTATACAAAGAAAGTAAACTGGGAGTAAACTCATTTCCCGAACGATTATTTAAATTATTTTTTCACCACTAAGACGCATGAGACTTGTAGTTTTCAAAAATGATTTCATTTTTTATAAGATGCTGAATAAAAGGAGTTTAATCGCGGGCAAACGAAAACCCGCCATTTTCCGTAAATCCCAGACTCGGCCCGTATAGTCAAAAGTATAGAAAGAAAGTACCCAGGCAGTAAACTCATTTCCCGAACGATTCTTTAAATTATTTTTCACCACTAAAACGCATGAGACTTGTAGTTTTCAAAAATGATTTCGTTATTGATGAGACGCTGAATAAAAGAAGTTTAATCGCCGGCAAACGAAAACCCGCGATTTCCCGTAAATCCCTGGCTTGGCCGTATAATCGAATGTATACAAAGAAAATACCCAGGGAGTACACTCATTACCCGAACGATTTTTTAAATTATTTCTTCACCACTAAAACGCATGAGACTTGTAGTTTTTAAAAATGATTTCATTTTTTATGAGACGCTGAATAAAAGGAGTTTAATCGCCGGCAAACGAAAACCCGCCATTTCCCGTAAATCCCGGACTCGGCCCGTATAGTCAAAAGTATACAAAGAAAGTACCCAGGGAGTAAACTCATTTCCCGAACGATTCTTTAAATTAGGTTTCACCACTAAAACGCATGAGACTTGTTGTTTTCAAAAATGATTTTATTTTTGATGAGACGCTGAATAAAAGGAGTTTAATCTCCGGCAAATAAAAACCCGCGATTTCCCGTAAATCCCGGGTTTGGCCCGTATAGTCGAATGTATACAAAGAAGGTACCCAGGGAGTAAACTCATTTCCCGAACGATTTTTTAAATTATTTTTTTCACCACTAAGACGCATGAGACTTGTAGTTTTCAAAAATGATTTTATTTTTAATGAGACGCTGAATAAAAGGAGTTTAATCTCCGGCAAATGAAAACCCGCGATTTCCCGTAAATCCCGGGCTTGGCCCGTATAGTCGAATGTATACAAAGAAGGTACCCAGGGAGTAAACTCATTTCCCGAACGATTTTTTAAATTATTTTTTTCACCACTAAGACGCATGAGACTTGTAGTTTTCAAAAATGATTTCATTTTTATGAGACGCTGAAAAAAAGGAGTTTAATCGCCGGAAACGAAAACCCGCGATTTCCCGTAAATCCCGGACTCGGCCCGTATAGTAAAAAGTATACAAAGAAAGTAAACTGGGAGTAAACCCATTTCCCGAACGATTTTTTAAATTAATTTTTTACCACTAAAACGCATAAGACTTGTAATTTTCAAAAACGATTTCATTTTTGATGAGACGCTGAACAAAAGGAGTTTAATCGCCGGCAAACAAAAACCCGCGATTTCCCGTAAATCCCGGACTCGGCCCGTATAGTCAAAAGTATACAAAGAAAGTACCCAGGGAGTAAACTCATTTCCCGAACGATTCCTTAAATTATTTTTCACCACTAAAACGCATGAGACTTGTAGTTTTCAAAAATGATTTCATTTTTATGAGACGCTGAATAAAAGGAGTTTAATCGCCGGCAAACAAAAACCCGCAATTTCCCGTAAATCCCGGACTCGGCCCGTATACTCAAAAGTATACAAAGAATGTACCCAGGGAGTAAACTCATTTCCCGAACGATTCTTTAAATTATTTTTCACCACTAAAACGCATGAGACTTGTAGTTTTCAAAAATGATTTCGTTATTGATGAGACGCTGAATAAAAGGAGTTTAATCGCTGGCGAACGTAAACCCGCGATTTGCCGTAAATCCCGGGCTTGACCCGTATAGTCAAATGTATACAAAGAAAGTAAACTGGGAGTAAACTCATTTCCCGAACGATTATTTAAATTATTTTTTCACCACTAAGACGCATGAGACTTGTAGTTTTCAAAAATGATTTCATTTTTTATAAGATGCTGAATAAAAGGAGTTTAATCGCGGGCAAACGAAAACCCGCCATTTTCCGTAAATCCCAGACTCGGCCCGTATAGTCAAAAGTATAGAAAGAAAGTACCCAGGCAGTAAACTCATTTCCCGAACGATTCTTTAAATTATTTTTCACCACTAAAACGCATGAGACTTGTAGTTTTCAAAAATGATTTCGTTATTGATGAGACGCTGAATAAAAGAAGTTTAATCGCCGGCAAACGAAAACCCGCGATTTCCCGTAAATCCCTGGCTTGGCCGTATAATCGAATGTATACAAAGAAAATACCCAGGGAGTACACTCATTACCCGAACGATTTTTTAAATTATTTCTTCACCACTAAAACGCATGAGACTTGTAGTTTTTAAAAATGATTTCATTTTTTATGAGACGCTGAATAAAAGGAGTTTAATCGCCGGCAAACGAAAACCCGCCATTTCCCGTAAATCCCGGACTCGGCCCGTATAGTCAAAAGTATACAAAGAAAGTACCCAGGGAGTAAACTCATTTCCCGAACGATTCTTTAAATTAGGTTTCACCACTAAAACGCATGAGACTTGTTGTTTTCAAAAATGATTTTATTTTTGATGAGACGCTGAATAAAAGGAGTTTAATCTCCGGCAAATAAAAACCCGCGATTTCCCGTAAATCCCGGGTTTGGCCCGTATAGTCGAATGTATACAAAGAAGGTACCCAGGGAGTAAACTCATTTCCCGAACGATTTTTTAAATTATTTTTTTCACCACTAAGACGCATGAGACTTGTAGTTTTCAAAAATGATTTTATTTTTAATGAGACGCTGAATAAAAGGAGTTTAATCTCCGGCAAATGAAAACCCGCGATTTCCCGTAAATCCCGGGCTTGGCCCGTATAGTCGAATGTATACAAAGAAGGTACCCAGGGAGTAAACTCATTTCCCGAACGATTTTTTAAATTATTTTTTTCACCACTAAGACGCATGAGACTTGTAGTTTTCAAAAATGATTTCATTTTTATGAGACGCTGAAAAAAAGGAGTTTAATCGCCGGAAACGAAAACCCGCGATTTCCCGTAAATCCCGGACTCGGCCCGTATAGTAAAAAGTATACAAAGAAAGTAAACTGGGAGTAAACCCATTTCCCGAACGATTTTTTAAATTAATTTTTTACCACTAAAACGCATAAGACTTGTAATTTTCAAAAACGATTTCATTTTTGATGAGACGCTGAACAAAAGGAGTTTAATCGCCGGCAAACAAAAACCCGCAATTTCCCGTAAATCCCGGACTCGGCCCGTATAGTCAAAAGTATACAAAGAAAGTACCCAGGGAGTAAACTTATTTCCCGAACGATTCTTTAAATTATTTTTCACCACTAAAACGCATGAGACTTGTAGTTTTCAAAAATGTTTTCGTTATTGATGAGACGCTGAATAAAATGAGTTTAATCGCTGGCAAACGAAAACCCGCGATTTCCCGTAAATCCCTGGCTTGGCCGTATAGTCGAATGTATACAAAGAAAATACCCAGGGAGTACACTCATTACCCGAACGATTTTTTAAATTATTTCTTCACCACTAAAACGCATGAGACTTGTAGTTTTCAAAAATGATTTCATTTTTAATGAGACGCTGAATAAAAGGAGTTTAATCGCCGGCAAACGAAAACCCGCGATTTGCCGTAAATCCCGGGCTTGACCCGTATAGTCGAATGTATGCAAAGAAAGTAAACTGGGAGTAAACTCATTTCCCGAACGATTTTTTAAATTAATTTTTTTACCACTAAAACGCATAAGACTTGTAGTTTTCAAAAACGATTTCATTTTTGATGAGACGCTAAATAAAAGAAGTTTAATCTCCGGCAAACGAAAACCCGCGATTTCCCATAAATCCCGGACCCGGCCCGTATAGTCAAAAGTATACAAAAAACCTACGCAGGGAGAAAACTCATTTCCCGAACGATTCTTTAAATTATATTTTCACCACTGAAACGCATGAGACTTGTACTTTTAAAAAATGATTTCATTTTTTATGAGACGCTGAATAAAAGTAGTTTAATCGCCGGCAAACGAAAACCCGCGATTTCCCGTAAATCCCGGACTCGGCCTGTAGAGTCCAATGTATACAAAGAAAATACCCAGGGAGTACACTCATTACCCGAACGATTTTTTAAATTATTTATTCACCACTAAAACGCATGAGACTTGTAGTTTTTAAAAATGATTTCATTTTTGATGAGACGCTGAATAAAAGGAGTTTAATCGCCGGCAAACAAAAACCCGCGATTTGCCGTAAATCCCGGGCTTGACCCGTATAGTCGAATGTATACAAAGAAAGTAAACTTGGAGTAAACTCATTTCCCGAACGATTTTTTAAATTATTTTTTCACCACTAAAACGCATGAGACTTGTAGTTTTCAAAAATGATTTCGTTTTTGATGAGACGCCGAATAAAAGGAGTTTAATCTCCGGCAAACGAAAACCCGCGATTTCCCGTAAATCCCGGACCCGGCCCGTATAGTCAAAAGTATACAAAAAACGCACGCAGGGAGTAAACTCATTTCCCGAACGATTCTTTAAATTATATTTTCACCACTAAAACGCATGAGACTTGTATTTTAAAAAATGATTTCATTTTTTATGAGACGCTGAATAAAAGTAGTTTAATCGCCGGCAAACGAAAACCCGCGATTTCCCGTAAATCCCGGACTCGGCCTGCATAGTCAAAAGTATACAAAGAAAGTACCCAGGGAGTAAACTCATTTCCCGAACGATTCTTTAAATTATTTTTCACCACTAAAACGCATGAGACTTGTAGTTTTCAAAAATGATTTCGTTATTGATGAGACGCTGAATAAAAGGAGTTTAATCTCCGGCAAATGAAAATCCGCGATTTCCCGTAAATCCCGGGCTTGGCCCGTATAGACGAATGTATACAAAGAAGGTACCCAGGGAGTAAACTCATTTCCCGAACGATTTTTTAGATTATTTTTTTCACCATTAAGACGCATGAGACTTGTAGTTTTCAAAAATGATTTTATTTTTGATGAGACGCTGAATAAAAGGAGTTTAATCTCCGGCAAATGAAAACCCGCGATTTCCCGTAAATCCCGGGCTTGGCCCGTATAGTCGAATGTATACAAAGAAAGTAAACTTGGAGTAAACTCATTTCCCGAACGATTTTTTAAATTATTTTTTCACCACTAAAACGCATGAGACTTGTAGTTTTCAAAAATGATTTCGTTTTTGATGAGACGCCGAATAAAAGGAGTTTAATCTCCGGCAAACGAAAACCCGCGATTTCCCGTAAATCCCGGACCCGGCCCGTATAGTTAAAAGTATACAAAAAACGCACGCAGGGAGTAAACTCATTTCCCGAACGATTCTTTTAATTATATTTTCACCACTAAAACGCATGAGACTTGTATTTTAAAAAATGATTTCATTTTTTATGAGACGCTGAATAAAAGTAGTTTAATCGCCGGCAAACGAAAACCCGCGATTTCCCGTAAATCCCGGACTCGGCCTGCATAGTCAAAAGTATACAAAGAAAGTACCCAGGGAGTAAACTCATTTCCCGAACGATTCTTTAAATTATTTTTCACCACTAAAACGCATGAGACTTGTAGTTTTCAAAAATGATTTCGTTATTGATGAGACGCTGAATAAAAGGAGTTTAATCGCCGGCAAACGAAAACCCGCGATTTCCCGTAAATCCCTGCCTTGGCCGTATAGTCGAATGTATACAAAGAAAATACCCAGGGAGTACACTCATTACCCGAACGATTTTTTAAATTATTTCTTCACCACTAAAGCGCATGAGACTTGTAGTTTTTAAAAATGATTTCATTTTTGATGAGACGCTGAATAAAAGGAGTTTAATCGCCGGCAAACGAAAACCCGCGATTTGCCGTAAATCCCGGGCTTGACCCGTATAGTCGAATGTATACAAAGAAAGTAAATTTGGAGTAAACTCATTTCCCGAACGATTTTTTAAATTATTTTTTCACCACTAAAACGCATAAGACTTGTAGTTTTCAAAAATGATTTCATTTTTGATGAGACGCTGAATAAAAGGAGTTTAATCGCCGGCAAACGAAAACCCGCAATTTGCCTTAAATCCCGTGCTTGACCCGTATAGTCAAATGTATACAAAGAAAGTAAACTGGGAGTAAACTTATTTCCCGAACAATTTTTTAAATTAATTTTTTACCACTAAAACGCATAAGACTTGTAGTTTTCAAAAACGATTTCATTTTTGATGAGACGCTGAATAAAAGGAGTTTAAACTCCGGCAAACGAAAACCCGCGATTTCCCGTAAATCCCGGACCCGGCCCGTATAGTCAAAAGTATACAAAAAACGTACGCAGGGAGTAAACTCATTTCCCTAACGATTCTTTAAATTATTTTTCACCACTAAAACGCATGAGACTTGTAGTTTTCAAAAATGATTTCATTTTTGATGAGACGCTGGATAAAAGGAGTTTAATCGCCGGCAAACGAAAACCCGCGATTTCCCGTAAATCCCGGGCTTGGCCCGTATAGTCGAATGTATATAAAGAAAGTACCCAGGAAGTAAACTCATTTCCCAAACGATTTTTTAAATTATTTTTTCACCACTAAGACGCATGAGACTTGTAGTTTTCAAAAATGATTTCATTTTTGATGAGACGCTGAATAAAAGGAGTTTAATCGCCGGCAAACGAAAACCCGCGATTTCCCGTATATCCTGGAATCGGCCCGTATAGTCGAATGTATACAAAGAAAGTACCGAGGGAGTAAACTCATTTCCCGAACGATTTTTTAAATTATTTTTTCACCACTTAAACGCATGAGACTTGTAGTTTTTAAAAATGATTTTATTTTTGATGAGACGCTGAATAAAAGGAGTTTAATCTCCGGCAAACAAAAACCCGCGATTTCCCGTAAATCCCGGGCTTGGCCCGTATAGTCGAATGTATACAAAGAAAGTACCCAGGGAGTAAACTCATTTCCCAAACGATTTTTTAAATTATTTTTTCACCACTAAGACGCATGAGACTTGTAGTTTTCAAAAATGATTTCATTTTTTATGAGACGCTGAATAAAAGGAGTTTAATCGCCGGCAAACGAAAACCTGCGATTTCCCGTAAATCCCGGACTCGGCCCGTATAGTCAAAAGTATACAAAAAACGCACGTAGGGAGTAAACTCATTTCCCGAACGATTCTTTAAATTATATTTTCACCACTAAAACGCATGAGACTTTTAGTTTTCAAAAATGATTTCGTTTTTGATGAGACGCTGAATAAAAGAAGTTTAATCGCCGGCAAACGAAAACCCGTGATTTCCCGTAAATCCCGTGGCTTGGCCGTATAGTCAAAAGTATACAAAGAAAGTACCCAGGGAGAACACTCATTTCCCGAACGATTTTTTAAATTATTTCTTCACCACTAAAACGCATGAGACTTGTAGTTTTCAAAAATGATTTCATTTTTGATGAGACGCTGAATAAAAGGAGTTTAATCGCCGGCAAACGAAAACCTGCGATTGCAAGTAAATCCCGGACTTGGCCCGTATAGTCAAAAGTATACAAAGAAAGTACCCAGGGAGTAAACTCATTTCCCGAACGATTCTTTAAATTATTTTTCACCACTAAAACGCATGAGACTTGTAGTTTTCAAAAATGATTTGGTTTTTGATGAGACGCTGAATAAAAGGAGTTTAATCGCCGGCAAACGAAAAACCGCGATTTCCAGTAAATCCCGGGCTTGGCCGTATAGTCGAATGTATACAAAAAAAATACCCAGGGAGAACACTCATTTCCCGAACGATTTTTTAAATTATTTCTTCACCACTAAAACGCATGAGACTTGTAGATTTCAAAAATGATTTCATTTTTGATGAGACGCTGAACAAAAGGAGTTGAATCGTCAGCAAACGAAAACCCGCAATTTGCCGTAAATCCCGGGCTTGACCCGTATAGTCGAATGTATACAAAGAAAGTAAACTGGGAGTAAACTCATTTCCCGAACGATTTTTTAAATTATTTTTTCACCACTAAAACGCATGAGACTTGTAGTTTTAAAAAATGATTTCGTTTTTGATGAGACGCTGAATAAAAGGAGTTTAATCGCCGGCAAACGAAAACCCGCGATTTCCCGTAAATCCCGGACTTGGCCCGTATAGTCAAAAGTTTACAAAGAAAGTACCCAGGGAGTAAACTCATTTCCCGAACGATTTTTTAAATTATTTTTTCACCACTAAGACGCATGAGACTTGTAGTTTTTAAAAATGATTTCATTTTTTATAAGACGCTGAATAAAAGGAGTTTAATCGCCGGCAAACGAAAACCCGCGATTTCCCGTAAATCCCGGACTTGACCCGTATAGTCAAAAGTATACAAAGAAAGTACCCAGGGAGTAAACTCATTTCCCGAACGATTTCTTTAAATTATTTTTCACCACTAAAACGCATGAGACTTGTAGTTTTCAAAAATGATTTGGTTTTTGATGAGACGCTGAATAAAAGGAGTTTAATCGCCGGCAAACGAAAAACCGCGATTTCCAGTAAATCCCGGGCTTGGCCGTATAGTCGAATGTATACAAAAAAAATACCCAGGGAGAACACTCATTTCCCGAACGATTTTTTAAATTATTTCTTCACCACTAAAACGCCCGAGACTTGTAGTTTTCAAAAATGATTTCATTTTTGATGAGACGCTGAATAAAAGAAGTTTAATCGCCAGCAAACGAAAACCCGCGATTTGCCGTAAATCCCGGGCTTGACCCGTATAGTCGAATGTATACAAACAAAGTAAACTGGGAGTAAACTCATTTCCCGAACGATTTTTTAAATTATTTTTTCACCACTAAGACGCATGAGACTTGTAGTTTTCAAAAATGATTTCATTTTTTATGAGACGCTGAATAAAAGGAGTTTAATCGCCGGCAAACGAAAACTCGCGATTTGCCGTAAATCCCGGGCTTGACCCGTATAGTCAAAAGTATAGAAAGAAAGTAAACTGGGAGTAAACTCATTTCCCGAACGATTCTTTAAATTATTTTTCACCACTAAAACGCATGAGACTTGTAGTTTTCAAAAATTATTTGGTTTTTGATGAGACGCTGAATAAAAGGAGTTTAATCGCCGGCAAACGAAAAACCGCGATTTCCAGTAAATCCCGGGCTTGGCCGTATAGTCGAATGTATCCAAAAAAATACCCAGGGAGAACACTCATTTCCCGAACGATTTTTTAAATTATTTCTTCACCACTAAAACGCCTGAGACTTGTAGTTTTCAAAAATGATTTCATTTTTGATGAGACGCTGAATAAAAGGAGTTTAATCGCCAGCAAACGAAAACCCGCGATTTGCCGTAAATCCCGGGCTTGACCCGTATAGTCGAATGTATACAAAGAAAGTAAACTGGGAGTAAACTCATTTCCCGAACGATTTTTTAAATTATTTTTTCACCACTAAGACGCATGAGACTTGTAGTTTTCAAAAATGATTTCATTTTTTATGAGACGCTGAATAAAAGGAGTTTAATCGCCGGCAAACGAAAAACCGCGATTTCCAGTAAATCCCGGGCTTGGCCGTATAGTCGAATGTATACAAAAAAAATACCCAGGGAGTAAACTCATTTCCCGAACGATTCTTTAAATTATTTTTCACCACTAAAACGCATGAGACTTGTAGTTTTCAAAAATGATTTGGTTTTTGATGAGACGATGAATAAAAGGAGTTTAATCGTCGGCAAACGAAAAACCGCGATTTCCAGTAAATCCCGGGCTTGGCCGTATAGTCGAATGTATACAAAAAAAATACCCAGGGAGAACACTCATTTCCCGAACGATTTTTTCAATTATTTCTTCACCACTAAAACGCATGAGACTTGTAGTTTTCAAAAATGATTTCATTTTTGATGAGACGCTGAATAAAAGGAGTTTAATCGCCAGCAAACGAAAACCCGCGATTTGCCGTAAATCCCAGGCTTGACCCGTATAGTCGAATGTAGACAAAGAAAGTAAACTGGGAGTAAACTCATTTCCCGAACGATTTTTTAAATTACTTTTTCACCACTAAAACGGATGAGACTTGTAGTTTTCAAAAATGATTTCATTTTTTATGAGACGCTGAATAAAAGGAGTTTAATCGCCGGCAAACGAAAACCCGCGATTTCCCGTAAATCCCGGACTTGACCCGTATAGTCAAAAGTATACAAAGAAAGTACCCAGGGAGTAAACTCATTTCCCGAACGATTCTTTAAATTATTTTTCACCACTAAAACGCATGAGACTTGTAGTTTTCAAAAATGGTTTGGTTTTTGATGAGACGCTGAATAAAAGGAGTTTAATCGCCGGCAAACGAAAAACCGCGATTTCCAGTAAATCCCGGGCTTGGCCGTATAGTCGAATGTATACAAAAAAAATACCCAGGGAGAACACTCATTTCCCGAACGATTTTTTAAATTATTTCTTCACCACTAAAACGCATGAGACTTGTAGTTTTCAAAAATGATTTCATTTTTGATGAGACGCTGAATAAAAGGAGTTTAATCGCCAGCAAACGAAAACCCGCGATTTGCCGTAAATCCCGGGCTTGACCCGTATAGTCGAATGTATACAAAGAAAGTAAACTGGGAGTAAACTCATTTCCCGAACGATTTTTTAAATTATTTTTTCCCCACTAAGACGCATGAGACTTGTAGTTTTCAAAAATGATTTCATTTTTTATGAGACGCTGCATAAAAGGAGTTTAATCGCCGGCAAACGAAAACCCGCGATTTCCCGTAAATCCCGGACTTGGCCCGTATAGTCAAAAGTATACAAAGAAAGTACCCAGGGAGTAAACTCATTTCCCGAACGATTCTTTAAATTATTTTTCACCACTAAAATGCATGAGACTTGTAGTTTTCAAAAATGATTTGGTTTTTGATGAGACGCTGAATAAAAGGAGTTTAATCGCCGGCAAACGAAAAACCGCGATTTCCAGTAAATCCCGGGCTTGGCCGTATAGTCGAATGTATACAAAAAAAAAATACCCAGGGAGAACACTCATTTCCCGAACGATTTTTTAAATTATTTCTTCACCACTAAAACGCATGAGACTTGTAGTTTTCAAAAATGATTTCATTTTTGATGAGACGCTGAATAAAAGGAGTTTAATCGCCAGCAAACGAAAACCCGCGATTTGCCGTAAATCCCGGGCTTGACCCGTATAGTCGAATGTAGACAAAGAAAGTAAACTGGGAGTAAACTCATTTCCCGAACGATTTTTTAAATTATTTTTTCACCACTAAAACGCATGAGACTTGTAGTTTTCAAAAATGATTTCATTTTTTATGAGACGCTGAATAAAAGGAGTTTAATTGCAGGCAAACGAAAACCCGCGATTTCCCGTAAATCCCGGACTTGACCCGTATAGTCAAAAGTATACAAAGAAAGTACCCAGGGAGTAAACTCATTTCCCGAACGATTCTTTAAATTATTTTTCACCACTAAAACGCATGAGACTTGTAATTTTCAAAAATGATTTCATTTTTGATGAGACGCTGAATAAAAGGAGTTTAATCGCCAGCAAACGAAAACCCGCGATTTGCCGTAAATCCCGGGCTTGACCCGTATAGTCGAATGTATACAAAGAAAGTAAACTGGGAGTAAACTCATTTCCCGAACGATTTTTTAAATTATGTTTTCACCACTAAGACGCATGAGACTTGTAGTTTTCAAAAATGATTTCATTTTTTATGAGACACTGAATAAAAGGAGTTTAATCGCCGGCAAACGAAAACCTGCAATTTCCCGTAAATCCCGGACTTGGCCCGTATAGTCAAAAGTATACAAAGAAAGTACCCAGGGAGTAAACTCATTTCCCGAACGATTCTTTAAATTATTTTTCACCACTAAAATGCATGAGACTTGTAGTTTTCAAAAATGATTTGGTTTTTAATGAGACGCTGAATAAAAGGAGTTTAATCGCCGGCAAACGAAAAACCGCGATTTCCAGTAAATCCCGGGCCTGGCCGTATAGTCGAATGTATACAAAAAAAAATACCCAGGGAGAACACTCATTTCCCGAACGATTTTTTAAATTATTTCTTCACCACTAAAACGCATGAGACTTGTAGTTTTCAAAAATGATTTCATTTTTGATGAGACGCTGAATAAAAGGAGTTTAATCGCCAGCAAACGAAAACCCGCGATTTGCCGTAAATCCCGGGCTTGACCCGTATAGTCGAATGTAGACAAAGAAAGTAAACTGGGAGTAAACTCATTTCCCGAACGATTTTTTAAATTATTTTTTCACCACTAAAACGCATGAGACTTGTAGTTTTCAAAAATGATTTCATTTTTTATGAGACGCTGAATAAAAGGAGTTTAATCGCCGGCAAACGAAAACCCGCGATTTCCCGTAAATCCCGGACTTGACCCGTATAGTCAAAAGTATACAAAGAAAGTACCCAAGGAGTAAACTCATTTCCCGAACGATTCTTTAAATTATTTTTCACCACTAAAACGCATGAGACTTGTAGTTTTCAAAAATGATTTGGTTTTTGATGAGACGCTGAATAAAAGGAGTTTAATCGCCGGCAAACGAAAAACCGCGATTTCCAGTAAATCCCGGGCTTGGCCGTATAGTCGAATGTATACAAAAAAAATACCCAGGGAGAACACTCATTTCCCGAACGATTTTTTAAATTATTTCTTCACCACTAAAACGCATGAGACTTGTAGTTTTCAAAAATGATTTCATTTTTGATGAGACGCTGAATAAAAGGAGTTTAATCGCCAGCAAACGAAAACCCGCGATTTGCCGTAAATCCCGGGCTTGACCCGTATAGTCGAATGTATACAAAGAAAGTAAACTGGGAGTAAACTCATTTCCCGAACGATTTTTTAAATTATTTTTTCACCACTAAAACGCATGAGACTTGTAGTTTTCAAAAATGATTTCGTTTTTGATGAGACGCTGAAAAAAAGGAGTTTAATCGCTGACAAACGAAAACCCGCGATTTCCCGTAAATCCCGGGCTTGGCCGTATAGTCGAATGTATACAAAGAAAATACCCAGGGAGTAAACTCATTTCCCGAACGATTTTTTAAATTATTTCTTCACCACTAAAACGCATGAGACTTTATAGTTTTCAAAAATGATTTCATTTTTGATGAGACCCTGAATAAAAGGAGTTTAATCTCCGGCAAACGAAAACCCGCGATTTCCCGTAAATCCTGGACCCGGCCCGTATAGTCAAAAATATACAAAAAACGTACGCAGGGAGTAAACTCATTTCCTGAAAGATTCTTTAAATTATATTTTCACCACTAAAACGCATGAGACTTGTACTTTTAAAAAATGATTTCATTTTTTATGAGACGTTGAATAAAAGAAGTTTAATCGCCGGCAAACGAAAACCCGCGATTTCCCGTAAATCCCTGGCTTGGCCGTAGAGTCAAATGTATACAAAGAAAATACCCAGGGAGTACACTCATTACCCGAACGATTTTTTAAATTATTTCTTCACCACTAAAACGCATGAGACTTGTAGTTTCTAAAAATGATTTCATTTTTGATGAGACGCTGAATAAAAGGAGTTTAATCGCCAGCAAACGAAAACCCGCGATTTGCCGTAAATCCCGGGCTTGACCCGTATAGTCGAATGTAGACAAAGAAAGTAAACTGGGAGTAAACTCATTTCCCGAACGATTTTTTAAATTATTTTTTCACCACTAAAACGCATGAGACTTGTAGTTTTCAAAAATGATTTCATTTTTTATGAGACGCTGAATAAAAGGAGTTTAATCGCCGGCAAACGAAAACCCGCGATTTCCCGTAAATCCCGGACTTGACCCGTATAGTCAAAAGTATACAAAGAAAGTACCCAAGGAGTAAACTCATTTCCCGAACGATTCTTTAAATTATTTTTCACCACTAAAACGCATGAGACTTGTAGTTTTCAAAAATGATTTGGTTTTTGATGAGACGCTGAATAAAAGGAGTTTAATCGCCGGCAAACGAAAAACCGCGATTTCCAGTAAATCCCGGGCTTGGCCGTATAGTCGAATGTATACAAAAAAAATACCCAGGGAGAACACTCATTTCCCGAACGATTTTTTAAATTATTTCTTCACCACTAAAACGCATGAGACTTGTAGTTTTCAAAAATGATTTCATTTTTGATGAGACGCTGAATAAAAGGAGTTTAATCGCCAGCAAACGAAAACCCGCGATTTGCCGTAAATCCCGGGCTTGACCCGTACAGTCGAATGTATACAAAGAAAGTAAACTGGGAGTAAACTCATTTCCCGAACGATTTTTTAAATTATTTTTTCACCACTAAAACGCATGAGACTTGTAGTTTTCAAAAATGATTTCGTTTTTGATGAGACGCTGAAAAAAAGGAGTTTAATCGCTGACAAACGAAAACCCGCGATTTCCCGTAAATCCCGGGCTTGGCCGTATAGTCGAATGTATACAAAGAAAATACCCAGGGAGTAAACTCATTTCCCGAACGATTTTTTAAATTATTTCTTCACCACTAAAACGCATGAGACTTTATAGTTTTCAAAAATGATTTCATTTTTGATGAGACCCTGAATAAAAGGAGTTTAATCTCCGGCAAACGAAAACCCGCGATTTCCCGTAAATCCTGGACCCGGCCCGTATAGTCAAAAATATACAAAAAACGTACGCAGGGAGTAAACTCATTTCCTGAAAGATTCTTTAAATTATATTTTCACCACTAAAACGCATGAGACTTGTACTTTTAAAAAATGATTTCATTTTTTATGAGACGCTGAATAAAAGAAGTTTAATCGCCGGCAAACGAAAACCCGCGATTTCCCGTAAATCCCTGGCTTGGCCGTAGAGTCAAATGTATACAAAGAAAATACCCAGGGAGTACACTCATTACCCGAACGATTTTTTAAATTATTTCTTCACCACTAAAACGCATGAGACTTGTAGTTTCTAAAAATGATTTCATTTTTAATGAGACGCTGAATAAAAGGAAATAATTGCCGGCAAACGAAAACCCGCGATTTGCCGTAAATCCCGGGTTTGACCCGTATAGTCGAATGTATACAAAGAAAGTAAACTTGGAGTAAACTCATTTCCCGAACGATTTTTTAAATTATTTTTTCACCACTAAAACGCATGAGACTTGTAGTTTTCAAAAATGATTTCGTTTTTGATGAAACACTGAATAAAAGGAGTTTAATTGCCGGCAAACGAAAACCCGCAATTTGCCTTAAATCCCGTGCTTGACCCGTATAGTCAAAAGTATACAAAAAAAGTACCCAGGGAGTAAACTCATTTCCCAAACGATTTTTTAAATTATTTTTCACCACTAAAACGCATGAAACTTGTAGTTTTCAAAAATGATTTTATTTTTGATGAGACGCTGAATAAAAGGAGTTTAATCTCCGGCAAACGAAAACCCGCGATTTCCCGTAAATCCCGGGCTTGGGCCGTATTGTCGAATGTATACAAAGAAGGTACCCAGGGAGTAAACTCATTTCCCGAACGATTTTTTAAATTATTTTTTCACCACTAAGACGCATGAGACTTGTCGTTTCTAAAAATGATTTCATTTTTGATGAGACGCTGAATAAAAGGAAATAATGGCCGGCAAACGAAAACCCGCGATTTGCCGTAAATCCCGGGTTTGACCCGTATAGTCGAATGTATACAAAGAAAGTAAACTTGGAGTAAACTCATTTTCCGAACGATTTTTTAAATTATTTTTTCACCACTAAGACGCATGAGACTTGTAGTTTTCAAAAATGATTTCGTTTTTGATAAGACACTGAATAAAAGGAGTTTAATTGCCGGCAAACGAAAACCCGCAATTTGCCTTAAATCCCGTGCTTGACCCGTATAGTCAAAAGTATACAAAAAAAAGTACCCAGGAAGTAAACTCATTTCCCGAACGATTCTTCAAATTATTTTTTCACCACTAAAACGCATGAGACTTGTAGTTTTCAAAAATGATTTCATTTTTGATGAGACGCTGAATAAAGGAGTTTAATCGCCGGCAAACGAAAACCCGCGATTTCCCGTAAATCCCGGGCTTGGCCCGTATAGTCGAATGTATATAAAGAAATTACCCAGGGAGTAAACTCATTTCCCAAACGATTTTTTAAATTATTTTTTCACCACTAAGACGCATGAGACTTGTAGTTTTCAAAAATGATTTCATTTTTTATGAGACGCTGAATAAAAGGAGTTTAATGGCCGGCAAACGAAAACCCGCGATTTCCCGTAAATCCCGGACTCGGCCCGTATAGTCAAAAGTATACAAAGAAAGTACCCAGGGAGTAAACTCATTTCCCGAACGATTCTTTAAATTATTTTTCACCACTAAAACGCATGAGACTTGTAGTTTTTAAAAATGATTTTATTTTTGATGAGACGCTGAATGAAAGGAGTTTAATCTCCGGCAAACGAAAACCCGCGATTTCCCGTAAATCCCGGCCTTGGGCCGTATTGTCGAATGTATACAAAGAAGGTACCCAGGGAGTAAACTCATTTCCTGAACGATTCTTTAAATTATTTTTCACCACTAAAACGCATGAGACTTGTAGTTTTCAAAAATGATTTGGTTTTTGATGAGACGCTGAATAAAAGGAGTTTAATCGCCGGCAAACGAAAAACCGCGATTTCCAGTAAATCCCGGGCTTGGCCGTATAGTCGAATGTATAAAAAGAAAATACCCAGGGAGAACACTCATTTCCCGAACGATTTTTTAAATTATTTCTTCACCACTAAAACTCATGAGACTTGTAGTTTTCAAAAATGATTTCATTTTTGATGAGACGCTGAATAAAAGGAGTTTAATCGCCAGCAAACGAAAACCCGCGATTTGCCGTAAATCCCGGGCTTGACCCGTATATTCGAATGTATACAAAGAAAGTAAACTGGGAGTAAACTCATTTCCCGAACGATTTTTTAAATTATTTCTTCACCACTAAAACGCATGAGACTTGTAGTTTTCAAAAATGATTTCGTTTTTGATGAGACGCTGAAAAAAAGGAGTTTAATCGCTGACAAACGAAAACCCGCGATTTCCCGTAAATCCCGGACTCGGCCCGTATAGTCAAAAGTATACAAAGAAGGTACCCAGGGAGTAAACTCATTTCCCGAAAGATTCTTTAAATTATTTTTTCACCACTAAAACGCATGAGACTTGTAGTTTTCAAAAATGATTTCATTTTTAATGAGACGCTGAATAAAAGGAGTTTAATCGCCGGGAAACGAAAACCTGCGCTTTCCCGTATATCCTGGAATCGGCCCGTATAGTCGAATGTATACAAAGAAAGTAGCCAGGGAGTAAACTCATTTCCCGAACGATTTTTTAAATTATTTTTTCACCACTAAAACGCATGAGACTTGTAGTTTTCAAAAATGATTTCATTTTTGAGGAAAGGCTGAATAAAAGGAGTTTAATCTCCGGCAAACGAAAACCCGCGATTTCCCGTGTATCCTGGAATCGGCCCGCATAGTCGAATGTATACAAAGAAAGTACCCAGGGAGTAAACTCATTTCCCGAACGATTTTTAAAATTAATTTTTTACCACTAAAACGCATAAGACTTGTACTTTTAAAAAATGATTTCATTTTTTATGAGACGCTGAATAAAAGTAGTTTAATCGCCGGCAAACGAAAACCCGCGATTTCCCGTAAATCACGGACTCGGCCCGTATAGTCAAAAGTATACAAAGAAAGTACCCAGGGAGTAAACTCATTTCCTGAACGATTCTTTAAATTATTTTTCACCACTAAAACGCATGAGACTTGTAGTTTTCAAAAATGATTTCGTTATTGATGAGACGCTGAATAAAAGGAGTTTAATAGCCGGCAAACGAAAACCCGCGATTTTCCGTAAATCCCTGGCTTGACCGTATAGTCGAATGTATACAAAGAAAATACCCAGGGAGTACACTCATTACCCGAACGATTTTTTAAATTATTTCTTCAACACTAAAACGCATGAGACTTGTAGTTTTTAAAAATGATTTTATTTTTGATGAGACGCTGAATAAAAGGATTTTAATCGCCGGCAAACGAAAACCCGCGATTTGCCGTAAATCCCGGGTTTGACCCGTATAGTCGAATGTATACAAAGAAAGTAAACTTGGAGTAAACTCATTTCCCGAACGATTTTTTAAATTGTTTTTTCACCACTAAAACGCATGAGACTTGTAGTTTTCAAAAATGATTTCATTTTTGATGAGACGCTGAATAAAAGGAGTTTAATCGCCGGGAAACGAAAACCCGCGATTTCCCGTATATCCTGGAATCGTCCCGTATAGTCGAATGTATACAAAGAAAGTACCCAGGGAGTAAACTCATTTCCCGAACGATTTTTTAAATTATTTTTTCACCACTAAAACGCATGAGACTTGTAGTTTTCAAAGATGATTTCATTTTTGATGAGACGCTGAATAAAAGGAGTTTAATCTCCGGCAAACGAAAACCCGCGATTTCCCGTGTATCTTGGAATCGGCACGCATAGTCGAATGTATACAAAGAAAGTACCCAGGGAGTAAACTCATTTCCCGAACGATTTTTTAAATTAATTTTTTACCACTAAAACGCATAAGATTTGTAGTTTTCAAAAACGATTTCATTTTTGATGAGACGCTGAATAAAAGGAGTTTAATCTCCGGCAAACAAAAACCCGCGATTTCCCGTAAATCCCGGACGCGGCCCGTATAGTCAAAAGTATACAAAAAACGTACGCAGGGAGTAAACTCATTTCCCGAACGATTCTTTAAATTATATTTTCACCACTAAAACGCATGAGATTTGTACTTTTAAAAAATGATTTCATTTTTTATGAGACGCTGAATAAAAGTAGTTTAATCGCCGGCAAACGAAAACCCGCGATTTTCCGTAAATCCCGGACCCGGTCCGTATAGTCAAAAGTATACAAAGAAAGTACCCAGGGAGTAAACTCATTTCCCGAACAATTCTTTAAATTATTTTTCACCACTAAAACGCATGAGACTTGTAGTTTTCAAAAATGATTTCGTTATTGATGAGACGCTGAATAAAAGGAGTTTAATCGTCGGCAAACGAAAACCCGTGATTTCCCGTAAATCCCTGGCTTGGCCATATAGTCGAATGTATACAAAGAAAATACCCATGGAGTACACTCATTACCCGAACGATTTTTTAAATTATTTCTTCACCACTAAAACGCATGAGACTTGTAGTTTTTAAAAATGATTTCATTTTTGATGAGACGCTGAATAAAAGGAGTTTAATCGCCGGCAGACGAAAACCCGCGATTTGCCGTAAATCCCGTGTTTGACCCGTATAGCCGAATGTATACAAAGAAAGTAAACTTGGAGTAAACTCATTTCCCGAACGATTTTTTAAATTGTTTTTTCACCACTAAAACGCATGAGACTTGTAGTTTTCAAAAATGATTTCGTTTTTGATGAGACGCTGAATAAAAGGAGTTTAATTGCCGGCAAACGAAAACCCGCAATTTGCCTTAAATCCCGTGCTTGACCCGTATAGTCAAAGGTATACAAAGAAAGTAAACTGGGAGTAAACTCATTTCCCGAACGATTCTTTAAAATATTTTTTCACCACTAAAACGCATGAGACTTGTAGTTTTCAAAAATGATTTCATTTTTGATGAGACGCTGAATAAAAGGAGTTTAATCGCCGGGAAACGAAAACCCGCGATTTCCCGTATATCCTGGAATAGGCCCGTATAGTCGAATGTATACAAAGAAAGTACCCAGGGAGTAAACTCATTTCCCGAACGATTTTTTATATTATTTTTTCACCACTAAAACGCATGAGACTTGTAGTTTTCAAAAATGATTTCATTTTTGATGAGACGCTGAATAAAAGGAGTTTAATCTCCGGCAAACGAAAACCCGCGATTTCCCGTGTATCCTGGAATCGGCCCGCATAGTCGAATGTATACAAAGAAAGTACCCAGGGAGTAAACTCATTTCCCGAACGATTTTTTAAATTAATTTTTTACCACTAAAACGCATAAGACTTGTAGTTTTCAAAAACGATTTCATTTTTGATAAGACCCTGAATAAAAGGAGTTTAATCTCCGGCAAACGAAAACCCGCGATTTCCCGTAAATCCCGGACGCGGCCCGTATAGTCAAAAGTATACAAAAAACGTACGCAGGGAGTAAACTCATTTCCCGAACGATTCTTTAAATTATATTTTCACCACTAAAACGCATGAGACTTGTACTTTTAAAAAATTATTTCATTTTTTATGAGACGCTGAATAAAAGTAGTTTAATCGCCGGCAAAGGAAAACCCGCGATTTTCCGTAAATCCCGGACTCGGCCCGTATAGTCAAAAGTATACAAAGAAAGTACCCAGGGAGTAAACTCATTTCCCGATCAATTCTTTAAATTATTTTTCACCACTAAAACGCATGAGACTTGTAGTTCTCAGAAATGATTTCGTTATTGATGAGACGCTGAATAAAAGGAGTTTAATCGTCGGCAAACGAAAACCCGTGATTTCCCGTAAATCCCTGGCTTGGCCATATAGTCGAATGTGTACAAAGAAAATACCCATGGAGTACACTCATTACCCGAACGATTTTTTAAATTATTTCTTCACCACTAAAACGCATGAGACTTGCAGTTTTTAAAAATGATTTCATTTTTGATGAGACGCTGAATAAAAGGAATTTTATCGCCGGCAAACGAAAACCCGCGATTTCCCGTGTATCTTGGAATCGGCCCGCATAGTCGAATGTATACAAAGAAAGTACCCAGGGAGTAAACTCATTTCCCGAACGATTTTTTAAATTAATTTTTTACCACTAAAACGCATAAGACTTGTAGTTTTCAAAAACGATTTCATTTTTGATGAGACGCTGAATAAAAGGAGTTTAATCTCCGGCAAACAAAAACCCGCGATTTCCCGTAAATCCCGGACGCGGCCCGTATAGTCAAAAGTATACAAAAAACGTACGCAGGGAGTAAACTCATTTTCCGAACGATTCTTTAAATTATATTTTCACCACTAAAACGCATGAGATTTGTACTTTTAAAAAATGATTTCATTTTTTATGAGACGCTGAATAAAAGTAGTTTAATCGCCGGCAAACGAAAACCCGCGATTTTCAGTAAATCCCGGACTCGGTCCGTATAGTCAAAAGTATACAAAGAAAGTACCCAGGGAGTAAACTCATTTCCCGAACAATTCTTTAAATTATTTTTCACCACTAAAACGCATGAGACTTGTAGTTTTCAAAAATGATTTCGTTATTGATGAGACGCTGAATAAAAGGAGTTTAATCGTCGGCAAACGAAAACCTGTGATTTCCCGTAAATCCCTGGCTTGGCCATATAGTCGAATGTATACAAAGAAAATACCCATGGAGTACACTCATTACCCGAACGATTTTTTAAATTATTTCTTCACCACTAATACGCATGAGACTTGTAGTTTTTAAAAATGATTTCATTTTTGATGAGACGCTGAATAAAAGGAGTTTAATCGCCGGCAAACGAAAACCCGCGATTTGTCGTAAATCCCGTGTTTGACCCGTATAGTCGAATGTATACAAAGAAAGTAAACTTGGAGTAAACTCATTTCCCGAACGATTTTTTAAATTGTTTTTTCACCACTAAAACGCATGAGACTTGTAGTTTTTAAAAATGATTTCGTTTTTGATGAGACGCTGAATAAAAGGAGTTTAATTGCCGGCAAACGAAAACCCGCAATTTGCCTTAAATCCCGTGCTTGACCCGTATAGTCAAAGGTATACAAAGAAAGTAAACTGGGAGTAAACTCATTTCCCGAACGATTCTTTAAATTATTTTTTCACCACTAAAACGCATGAGACGTGTAGTTTTCAAAAATGATTTCATTTTTGATGAGACGCTGAATAAAAGGAGTTTAATCGCCGGGAAACGAAAACCCGCGATTTCCGGTATATCCTGGAATAGGCCCGTATAGTCGAATGTATACAAAGAAAGTACCCAGGGAGTAAACTCATTTCCCGAACGATTTTTTAAATTATTTTTTCACCACTAAAACGCATGAGACTTGTAGTTTTCAAAAATTATTTCATTTTTGATGAGACGCTGAATAAAAGGAGTTTAATCGTCGGCAAACGAAAACCCGTGATTTTCCGTAAATCCCGGACTCGGCCCGTATAGTCAAAAGTATACAAAGAAAGTACCCAGGGAGTAAACTCATTTCCCGATCAATTCTTTAAATTATTTTTCACCACTAAAACGCATGAGACTTGTAGTTCTCAGAAATGATTTCGTTATTGATGAGACGCTGAGAAAAAGGAGTTTAATCGCCGGCAAACGAAAACCCGCGATTTGTCGTAAATCCCGTGTTTGACCCGTATAGTCGAATGTATACAAAGAAAGTAAACTTGGAGTAAACTCATTTCCCGAACGATTTTTTAAATTGTTTTTTCACCACTAAAACGCATGAGACTTGTAGTTTTTAAAAATGATTTCGTTTTTGATGAGACGCTGAATAAAAGGAGTTTAATTGCCGGCAAACGAAAACCCGCAATTTGCCTTAAATCCCGTGCTTGACCCGTATAGTCAAAGGTATACAAAGAAAGTAAACTGGGAGTAAACTCATTTCCCGAACGATTCTTTAAATTATTTTTTCACCACTAAAACGCATGAGACGTGTAGTTTTCAAAAATGATTTCATTTTTGATGAGACGCTGAATAAAAGGAGTTTAATCGTCGGCAAACGAAAACCCGCGATTTCCGGTATATCCTGGAATAGGCCCGTATAGTCGAATGTATACAAAGAAAGTACCCAGTGAGTAAACTCATTTCCCGAACGATTTTTTAAATTATTTTTTCACCACTAAAACGCATGAGACTTGCAGTTTTTAAAAATGATTTCATTTTTGATGAGACGCTGAATAAAAGGAATTTTATCGCCGGCAAACGAAAACCTGCGATTTTCCGTAAATCCCGTGTTTGACCCGTATAGTGGAATGTATACAAAGAAAGTAAACTTGGAGTAAACTCATTTCCCAAACGATTTTTTAAATTGTTTTTTCACCACTAAAACGCATGAGACTTGTAGTTTTCAAAAATGATTTCGTTTTTGATGAGACGCTGAATAAAAGGAGTTTAATCGCCGGCAAAGGAAAACCCGCGATTTTCCGTAAATCCCGGACTCGGCCCGTATAGTCAAAAGTATACAAAGAAAGTACCCAGGGAGTAAACTCATTTCCCGATCAATTCTTTAAATTATTTTTCACCACTAAAACGCATGAGACTTGTAGTTCTCAGAAATGATTTCGTTATTGATGAGACGCTGAATAAAAGGAGTTTAATCGTCGGCAAACGAAAACCCGTGATTTCCCGTAAATCCCTGGCTTGGCCATATAGTCGAATGTGTACAAAGAAAATACCCATGGAGTACACTCATTACCCGAACGATTTTTTAAATTATTTCTTCACCACTAAAACGCATGAGACTTGCAGTTTTTAAAAATGATTTCATTTTTGATGAGACGCTGAATAAAAGGAATTTTATCGCCGGCAAACGAAAACCTGCGATTTGCCGTAAATCCCGTGTTTGACCCGTATAGTGGAATGTATACAAAGAAAGTAAACTTGGAGTAAACTCATTTCCCAAACGATTTTTTAAATTGTTTTTTCACCACTAAAACGCATGAGACTTGTAGTTTTCAAAAATGATTTCGTTTTTGATGAGACGCTGAATAAAAGGAGTTTAATTGCCGGCAAACGAAAACCCGCAATTTGCCTTAAATCCCGTGCTTGACCCGTGTAGTCAAAGGTATACAAAGAAAGTAAACTGGGAGTAAACTCATTTCCAGAACGATTTTTTAAATTAATTTTTTACCACTAAAACGCATAAGACTTGTAGTTTTCAAAAACGATTTCATTTTTGATGGGACGCTGAATAAAAGGAGTTTAATCGCCGGCAAACGAAAACACGCAATTTCCCGTAAATCCCGGACTCGGCCGGTATAGTCGAATGTATACAAAGAAAGTACCCAGGGAGTAAACTCATTTCTTGAACGATTTTTTAAATTATTTTTTCACCACTAAAACGCATGAGAATTGTAGTTTTCAAAAATGATTTCATTTTTGATGAGACGCTGAATAAAAGGAGTTTAATATCCGGCAAACGAGAACCCGCGATTTCCCGTAATTCCCGGGCATGGCCCGTATAGTCGAATGTATACAAAGAAAGTGCCCAGGGAGTAAACTCACTTCCCAAACGAATTTTTAAATTATTTTTTCACCACTAAAACGCATGAGACTTGTAGTTTTCAAAAATGATTTCATTTTTGATGAGACGCTGAATAAAAGGAGTTTAATCTCCGGCAAACGAAAACCCGCGATTTCCCGTGTATCTTGGAATCGGCCCGCATAGTCGAATGTATACAAAGAAAGTACCCAGGGAGTAAACTCATTTCCCGAACGATTTTTTAAATTAATTTTTTACCACTAAAACGCATAAGACTTGTAGTTTTCAAAAACGATTTCATTTTTGATGAGACGCTGAATAAAAGGAGTTTAATCTCCGGCAAACAAAAACCCGCGATTTCCCGTAAATCCCGGACGCGGCCCGTATAGTCAAAAGTATACAAAAAACGTACGCAGGGAGTAAACTCATTTCCCGAACGATTCTTTAAATTATATTTTCACCACTAAAACGCATGAGATTTGTACTTTTAAAAAATGATTTCATTTTTTATGAGACGCTGAATAAAAGTAGTTTAATCGCCGGCAAACGAAAACCCGCGATTTTCAGTAAATCCCGGACTCGGTCCGTATAGTCAAAAGTATACAAAGAAAGTACCCAGGGAGTAAACTCATTTCCCGAACAATTCTTTAAATTATTTTTCACCACTAAAACGCATGAGACTTGTAGTTTTCAAAAATGATTTCGTTATTGATGAGACGCTGAATAAAAGGAGTTTAATCGTCGGCAAACGAAAACCCGTGATTTCCCGTAAATCCCTGGCTTGGCCATATAGTCGAATGTATACAAAGAAAATACCCATGGAGTACACTCATTACCCGAACGATTTTTTAAATTATTTCTTCACCACTAATACGCATGAGACTTGTAGTTTTTAAAAATGATTTCATTTTTGATGAGACGCTGAATAAAAGGAGTTTAATCGCCGGCAAACGAAAACCCGCGATTTGCCGTAAATCCCGTGTTTGACCCGTATAGTCGAATGTATACAAAGAAAGTAAACTTGGAGTAAACTCATTTCCCGAACGATTTTTTAAATTGTTTTTTCACCACTAAAACGCATGAGACTTGTAGTTTTCAAAAATGATTTCGTTTTTGATGAGACGCTGAATAAAAGGAGTTTAATTGCCGGCAAACGAAAACCCGCAATTTGCCTTAAATCCCGTGCTTGACCCGTATAGTCAAAGGTATACAAAGAAAGTAAACTGGGAGTAAACTCATTTCTCGAATGATTCTTTAAATTATTTTTTCACCACTAAAACGCATGAGACTTGTAGTTTTCAAAAATGATTTCATTTTTGATGAGACGCTGAATAAAAGGAGTTTAATCGCCGGGAAACGAAAACCCGCGATTTCCCGTATATCCTGGAATAGGCCCGTATAGTCGAATGTATACAAAGAAAGTACCCAGGGAGTAAATTCATTTCCCGAACGATTTTTTAAATTAATTCTTCACCACTAAAACGCATGAGGCTTGTAGTTTTTAAAAATGATTTCATTTTTTATGAGACGCTGAATAAAAGGAGTTTAATCGCCGGCAAACGAAAACCCGCCATTTCCCGTAAATCCCGGACTCGGCCCGCATAGTCGAATGTATACAAAGAAAGTACCCAGGGAGTAAACTCATTTCCCGAACGATTTTTTAAATTAATTTTTTACCACTAAAACGCATAAGACTTGTAGTTTTCAAAAACGATTTCATTTTTGATAAGACCCTGAATAAAAGGAGTTTAAACTCCGGCAAACGAAAACCCGCGATTTCCCGTAAATCCCGGACGCGGCCCGTATAGTCAAAAGTATACAAAAAACGTACGCAGGGAGTAAACTCATTTCCCGAACGATTCTTTAAATTATATTTTCACCACTAAAACGCATGAGACTTGTACTTTTAAAAAATGATTTCATTTTTTATGAGACGCTGAATAAAAGTAGTTTAATCGCCGGCAAACGAAAACCCGCGATTTGCCGTAAATCCCGTGTTTGACCCGTATAGTGGAATGTATACAAAGAAAGTAAACTTGGAGTAAACTCATTTCCCAAACGATTTTTTAAATTGTTTTTTCACCACTAAAACGCAAGAGACTTGTAGTTTTCAAAAATGATTTCGTTTTTGATGAGACGCTGAATAAAAGGAGTTTAATTGCCGGCAAACGAAAACCCGCAATTTGCCTTAAATCCCGTGCTTGACCCGTGTAGTCAAAGGTATACAAAGAAAGTAAACTGGGAGTAAACTCATTTCCCGAACGATTTTTTAAATTAATTTTTTACCACTAAAACGCATAAGACTTGTAGTTTTCAAAAACGATTTCATTTTTGATGGGACGCTGAATAAAAGGAGTTTAATCGCCGGCAAACGAAAACCCGCAATTTCCCGTAAATCCCGGACTCGGCCCGTATAGTCGAATGTATACAAAGAAAGTACCCAGGGAGTAAACTCATTTCTTGAACGATTTTTTAAATTATTTTTTCACCACTAAAACGCATGAGACTTGTAGTTTTCAAAAATGATTTCATTTTTGATGAGACGCTGAATAAAAGGAGTTCAATATCCGGCAAACGAGAACCCGCGATTTCCCGTAATTCCCGGGCATGGCCCGTATAGTCGAATGTATACAAAGAAAGTGCCCAGGGAGGACTTCCCAAACGATTTTTTAAATTATTTTTTCACCACTAAGACGCATGAGACTTGTAGTTTTCAAAAATGATTTCGATTTTGATGAGACGCTGAATAAAAGGAGTTTAATTGCCGGCAAACGAAAACCCGCAATTTTCCTTAAATCCCGTGCTTGACCCGTATAGTCAAAGGTATACAAAGAAAGTAAACTGGGAGTAAACTCATTTCCCGAACGATTCTTTAAATTATTTTTTCACCACTAAAACGCATAAGACTTGTAGTTTTCAAAAACGATTTCATTTTTGATGGGACGCTGAATAAAAGGAGTTTAATCGCCGGCAAACGAAAACCCGCAATTTCCCGTAAATCCCGGACTCGGCCCGTATAGTCGAATGTATACAAAGAAAGTACCCAGGGAGTAAACTCATTTCTTGAACGATTTTTTAAATTATTTTTTCACCACTAAAACGCATGAGACTTGTAGTTTTCAAAAATGATTTCATTTTTGATGAGACGCTGAATAAAAGGAGTTTAATATCCGGCAAACGAGAACCCGCGATTTCCCGTAATTCCCGGGCATGGCCCGTATAGTCGAATGTATACAAAGAAAGTGCCCAGGGAGTAAACTCAATTCCCGAACGATTCTTTAAATTATTTTTTCACCACTAAAACGCATGAGACTTGTAGTTTTCAAAAATGATTTCATTTTTGATGAGACGCTGAATAAAAGGAGTTTAATCGCCGGGAAACGAAAACCCGCGATTTCCCGTATATCCTGGAATCGGCCCGTATAGTCGAATGTATACAAAGAAAGTACCCAGGGAGTAAACGCATTTCCCGAACGATTTTTTAAATTATTTTTTCACCACTAAAACGCATGAGACTTGTAGTTTTCAAAAACAATTTCATTTTTGATAAGACCCTGAATAAAAGGAGTTTAATCTCCGGCAAACGAAAACCCGCGATTTCCCGTAAATCCCGGACGCGGCCCGTATAGTCAAAAGTATACAAAAAACGTACGCAGGGAGTAAACTCATTTCCCGAACGATTCTTTAAATTATATTTTCACCACTAAAACGCATGAGACTTGTACTTTTATAAAATGATTTCATTTTTTATGAGACGCTGAATAAAAGTAGTTTAATCGCCGGCAAACGAAAACCCGCGATTTTCCGTAAATCCCGGACTCGGCCCGTATAGTCAAAAGTATACAAAGGAAGTACCCAGGGAGTAAACTCATTTCCCGAACAATTCTTTAAATTATTTTTCACCACTAAAACGCATGAGACTTGTAGTTTTTAAAAATGATTTCATTTTTGATTAGACGCTGAATAAAAGGAGTTTAATCGCCAGCAAACGAAAACCTGCGATTTGCCGTAAATCCCGGGCTTGACCCGTATAGTCGAATGTATACAAAGAAAGTAAACTGGGAGTAAACTCATTTCCCGAACGATTTTTTAAATTATTTTTTCACCACTAAAACGCATGAGACTTGTAGTTTTCAAAAATGATTTCGTTTTTGATATGACGCTGAAAAAAAGGAGTTTAATCGCTGACAAACGAAAACCCGCGATTTCCCGTAAATCCCGGGCTTGGCCGTATAGTCGAATGTATACAAAGAAAATACCCAGGGAGTAAACTCATTTCCCGAACGATTTTTTAAATTATTTCTTCACCACTAAAACGCATGAGACTTGTAGTTTTCAAAAATGATTTCATTTTTGATGAGACGCTGAATAAAAGGAGTTTAATCTCCGGCAAACGAAAACCCGACATTTCCCGTAAATCCCGGACCCGGCCCGTATAGTCAAAAGTATACAAAAAACGTACGCAGGGAGTAAACTCATTTCTTGAAAGATTCTTTAAATTATATTTTCACCACTAAAACGCATGAGACTTATACTTTTAAAAAATGATTTCATTTTTGATAAGACCCTGAATAAAAGGAGTTTAATCTCCGGCAAACGAAAACCCGCGATTTCCCGTAAATCCCGGACGCGGCCCGTATAGTCAAAAGCATACAAAAAACGTACGCAGGGAGTAAACTCATTTCCCGAACGATTCTTTAAATTATATTTTCACCACTAAAACGCATGAGACTTGTACTTTTAAAAAATGATTTCATTTTTTATGAGACGCTGAATAAAAGTAGTTTAATCGCCGGCAAACGAAAACCCGCGATTTTCCGTAAATTCCGGACTCGGCCCGTATAGTCAAAAGTATACAGAGAAAGTACCCAGGGAGTAAACTCATTTCCCGAACAATTTTTTAAATTATTTTTCACCACTAAAACGCACGAGACTTGTAGTTTTCAAAAACGATTTCATTTTTGATAAGACCCTGAATAAAAGGAGTTTAATCTCAGGCAAACGAAAACCCGCGATTTCCCGTAAATCCCGGACGCGGCCCGTATAGTCAAAAGTATACAAAAAACGTACGCAGGGAGTAAACTCATTTCCCGAACGATTCTTTAAATTATATTTTCACCACTAAAACGCATGAGACTTGTACTTTTAAAAAATGATTTCATTTTTTATGAGACGCTGAATAAAAGTAGTTTAATCGCCGGCAAACGAAAACCCGCGATTTTCCGTAAATCCCGGACTCGGCCCGTATAGTCAAAAGTATACAAAGAAAGTACCCATGGAGTAAACTCATTTCCCGAACAATTTTTAAATTATTTTTCACCACTAAAACGCATGAGACTTGTAGTTTTCAAAAATGATTTCATTTTTGATTAGACGCTGAATAAAAGGAGTTTAATCGCCAGCAAACGAAAACCCGCGATTTGCCGTAAATCCCGGGCTTGACCCGTATAGTCGAATGTATACAAAGAAAGTAAACTGGGAGTAAACTCATTTCCCGAACGATTTTTTAAATTATTTTTTCACCACTAAAACGCATGAGACTTGTAGTTTTCAAAAATGATTTCGTTTTTGATGAGACGCTGAAAAAAAGGAGTTTAATCGCTGACAAACGAAAACCCGCGATTTCCCGTAAATCCCGGGCTTGGCCGTATAGTCGAATTTATACAAAGAAAATACCCAGGGAGTAAACTCATTTCCCGAACGATTTTTTAAATTATTTCTTCACCACTAAAACGCATGAGACTTGTAGTTTTCAAAAATGATTTCATTTTTGATGAGACGCTGAATAAAAGGAGTTTAATCTCCGGCAAACGAAAACCCGCGATTTCCCGTAAATCCCGGACCCGGCCCGTATAGTCAAAAGTATACAAAAAACGTACGCAGGGAGTAAACTCATTTCTTGAAAGATTCTTTAAATTATATTTTCACCACTAAAACGCATGAGACTTGTAGTTTTCAAAAATGATTTCATTTTTTATGAGACGCTGAATAAAAGTAGTTTAATCGCCGGCAAACGAAAACCCGCGATTTCCCGTAAATCCCGGACTCGGCCCGTATAGTCAAAAGTATACAAAAAACGTACGCAGGGAGTAAACTCATTTCTTGAAAGATTCTTTAAATTATTTTTCACCACTAAAACGCATGAGACTTATACTTTTAAAAAATGATTTCATTTTTTATGAGACGCTGAATAAAAGTAGTTTAATCGCCGGCAAACGAAAACCCGCGATTTCCCGTAAATCCCTGGCTTGGCCGTATACTCAAATGTATACAAAGAAAATACCCAGGGAGTACACTCATTACCCGAACGATTTTTTAAATTATTTCTTCACCACTAAAACGCATGAGACTTGTAGTTTCTAAAAATGATTTCATTTTTGATGAGACGCTGAATAAAAGGAAATAATCGCCGGCAAACGAAAACCCGCGATTTGCCGTAAATCCCGGGTTTGAGCCGTATAGTCGAATGTATACAAAGAAAGTAAACTTGGAGTAAACTCATTTCCCGAACGATTTTTTAAATTATTTTTTCACCACTAAAACGCATGAGACTTGTAGTTTTCAAAAATGATTTCGTTTTTGATGAGACGCTGAATAAAAGGAAATAATCGCCGGCAAACGAAAACCCGCGATTTGCCGTAAATCCCGGGTTTGACCCGTATAGTCGAATGTATACAAAGAAAGTAAACTTGGAGTAAACTCATTTCCCGAACGATTTTTTAAATTATTTTTTCACCACTAAAACGCATGAGACTTGTAGTTTTCAAAAATGATTTCGTTTTTGATGAGACACTGAATAAAAGGAGTTTAATTGCCGGCAAACGAAAACCCGCAATTTGCCTTAAATCCCGTGCTTGACCCGTATAGTCAAAAGTATACAAAAAAAGTACCCAGGAAGTAAACTCATTTCCCGAACGATTCTTCAAATTATTTTTTCACCACTAAAACGCATGAGACTTGTAGTTTTCAAAAATGATTTCATTTTTGATGAGACGCTGAATAAAGGAGTTTAATCGCCGGCAAACGAAAACCCGCGATTTCCCGTAAATCCCGGGCTTGTCCCGTATAGTCGAATGTATATAAAGAAAGTACCCAGGGAGTAAACTCATTTCCCAAACGATTTTTTAAATTATTTTTTCACCACTAAGACGCATGAGACTTGTAGTTTTCAAAAATGATTTCATTTTTTATGAGACACTGAATAAAAGGAGTTTAATGTCCGGCAAACGAAAACCCGCAATTTCCCGTAAATCCCGGGCTTGGGCCGTATTGTCGAATGTATACAAAGAAGGTACCCAGGGAGTAAACTCATTTCCCGAACGATTTTTTAAATTATTTTTTCACCACTAAGACGCATGAGACTTGTAGTTTCTAAAAATGATTTCATTTTTGATGAGACGCTGAATAAAAGGAAATAATCGCCGGCAAACGAAAACCCGCGATTTGCCGTAAATCCCGGGTTTGACCCGTATAGTCGAATGTATACAAAGAAAGTAAACTTGGAGTAAACTCATTTCCCGAACGATTTTTTAAATTATTTTTTCACCACTAAGACGCATGAGACTTGTAGTTTTCAAAAATGATTTCGTTTTTGATAAGACACTGAATAAAAGGAGTTTAATTGCCGGCAACCGAAAACCCGCAATTTCCCGTAAATCCCGGACTCGGCCCGTATAGTCAAAAGTATACAAAGAAGGTACCCAGGGAGTAAACTCATTTCCCGAAAGATTCTTTAAATTATTTTTTCACCACTAAAACGCATGAGACTTGTAGTTTTCAAAAATGATTTCATTTTTGATGAGACGCTGAATAAAAGGAGTTTAATCGCCGGGAAACGAAAACCCGCGCTTTCCCGTATATCCTGGAATCGGCCCGTATAGTCGAATGTGTACAAAGAAAGTAGCCAGGGAGTAAACTCATTTCCCGAACGATTTTTTAAATTATTTTTTCACCACTAAAACGCATGAGACTTGTAGTTTTTAAAAATTATTTTATTTTTGATGAGACGCTGAATAAAAGGAGTTTAATCGCCGGCAAACGAAAACCCGCGATTTGCCGTAAATCCCGGGTTTGACCCGTATAGTCGAATGTATACAAAGAAAGTAAACTTGGAGTAAACTCATTTCCCGAACGATTTTTTAAATTATTTTTTCACCACTAAGACGCATGAGACTTGTAGTTTCTAAAAATGATTTCATTTTTGATGAGACGCTGAATAAAAGGAGTTTAATTGCCGGCAAACGAAAACCCGCGATTTGCCGTAAATTCCGGGTTTGGCCGTATAGTCGAATTTATACAAAGAAAATACCCAGGGAGTAAACTCATTTCCCGAACGATTTTTTAAATTATTTCTTCACCACTAAAACGCATGAGACTTGTACTTTTAAAAAATGATTTCATTTTTTATGAGACGCTGAATAAAAGTAGTTTAATCGCCGGCAAACGAAAACCCGCGATTTTCCGTAAATCCCGGACTCGGCCCGTATAGTCAAAAGTATACAGAGAAAGTACCCAGGGAGTAAACTCATTTCCCGAACAATTTTTTAAATTATTTTTCACCACTAAAACGCATGAGACTTGTAGTTTTCAAAAACGATTTCATTTTTGATAAGACCCTGAATAAAAGGAGTTTAATCTCAGGCAAACGAAAACCCGCGATTTCCCGTAAATCCCGGACGCGGCCCGTATAGTCAAAAGTATACAAAAAACGTACGCAGGGAGTAAACTCATTTCCCGAACGATTCTTTAAATTATATTTTCACCACTAAAACGCATGAGACTTGTACTTTTAAAAAATGATTTCATTTTTTATGAGACGCTGAATAAAAGTAGTTTAATCGCCGGCAAACGAAAACCCGCGATTTTCCGTAAATCCCGGACTCGGCCCGTATAGTCAAAAGTATACAAAGAAAGTACCCATGGAGTAAACTCATTTCCCGAACAATTTTTTAAATTATTTTTCACCACTAAAACGCATGAGACTTGTAGTTTTCAAAAACGATTTCAATTTGATAAGACCCTGAATAAAAGGAGTTTAATCGCCAGCAAACGAAAACCCGCGATTTGCCGTAAATCCCGGGCTTGACCCGTATAGTCGAATGTATACAAAGAAAGTAAACTGGGAGTAAACTCATTTCCCGAACGATTTTTTAAATTATTTTTTCACCACTAAAACGCATGAGACTTGTAGTTTTCAAAAATGATTTCGTTTTTGATGAGACGCTGAAAAAAAGGAGTTTAATCGCTGACAAACGAAAACCCGCGATTTCCCGTAAATCCCGGGCTTGGCCGTATAGTCGAATTTATACAAAGAAAATACCCAGGGAGTAAACTCATTTCCCGAACGATTTTTTAAATTATTTCTTCACCACTAAAACGCATGAGACTTGTAGTTTTCAAAAATGATTTCATTTTTGATGAGACGCTGAATAAAAGGAGTTTAATCTCCGGCAAACGAAAACCCGCGATTTCCCGTAAATCCCGGACCCGGCCCGTATAGTCAAAAGTATACAAAAAACGTACGCAGGGAGTAAACTCATTTCTTGAAAGATTCTTTAAATTATATTTTCACCACTAAAACGCATGAGACTTATACTTTTAAAAAATGATTTCATTTTTTATGAGACGCTGAATAAAAGTAGTTTAATCGCCGGCAAACGAAAACCCGCGATTTCCCGTAAATCCCGGACTCGGCCCGTATAGTCAAAAGTATACAAAGAAAGTACCCAGGAAGTAAACTCATTTCCCTAACGATTCTTTAAATTATTTTTCACCACTAAAACGCATGAGACTTGTAGTTTTCAAAAATGATTTCGTTATTGATGAGACGCTGAATAAAAGGAGTTTAATCGCCGGCAAACGAAAACCCGCGATTTCCCGTAAATCCCTGGCTTGGCCGTATACTCAAATGTATACAAAAAAAATACCCAGGGAGTACACTCATTACCCGAACGATTTTTTAAATTATTTCTTCACCACTAAAACGCATGAGACTTGTAGTTTCTAAAAATGATTTCATTTTTGATGAGACGCTGAATAAAAGGAAATAATCGCCGGCAAACGAAAACCCGCGATTTGCCGTAAATCCCGGGTTTGACCCGTATAGTCGAATGTATACAAAGAAAGTAAACTTGGAGTAAACTCATTTCCCGAACGATTTTTTAAATTATTTTTTCACCACTAAAACGCATGAGACTTGTAGTTTTCAAAAATGATTTCGTTTTTGATGAGACACTGAATAAAAGGAGTTTAATTGCCGGCAAACGAAAACCCGCAATTTGCCTTAAATCCCGTGCTTGACCCGTATAGTCAAAAGTATACAAAAAAAGTACGCAGGAAGTAAACTCATTTCCCGAACGATTCTTCAAATTATTTTTTCACCACTAAAACGCATGAGACTTGTAGTTTTCAAAAATGATTTCATTTTTGATGAGACGCTGAATAAAGGAGTTTAATCGCCGGCAAACGAAAACCCGCGATTTCCCGTAAATCCCGGGCTTGTCCCGTATAGTCGAATGTATATAAAGAAAGTACCCAGGGAGTAAACTCATTTCCCAAACGATTTTTTAAATTATTTTTTCACCACTAAGACGCATGAGACTTGTAGTTTTCAAAAATGATTTCATTTTTTATGAGACACTGAATAAAAGGAGTTTAATGTCCGGCAAACGAAAACCCGCAATTTCCCGTAAATCCCGGGCTTGGGCCGTATTGTCGAATGTATACAAAGAAGGTACCCAGGGAGTAAACTCATTTCCCGAACGATTTTTTAAATTATTTTTTCACCACTAAGACGCATGAGACTTGTAGTTTCTAAAAATGATTTCATTTTTGATGAGACGCTGAATAAAAGGAAATAATCGCCGGCAAACGAAAACCCGCGATTTGCCGTAAATCCCGGGTTTGACCCGTATAGTCGAATGTATACAAAGAAAGTAAACTTGGAGTAAACTCATTTCCCGAACGATTTTTTAAATTATTTTTTCACCACTAAGACGCATGAGACTTGTAGTTTTCAAAAATGATTTCGTTTTTGATAAGACACTGAATAAAAGGAGTTTAATTCCCGGCAACCGAAAACCCGCAATTTCCCGTAAATCCCGGACTCGGCCCGTATAGTCAAAAGTATACAAAGAAGGTACCCAGGGAGTAAACTCATTTCCCGAAAGATTCTTTAAATTATTTTTTCACCACTAAAACGCATGAGACTTGTAGTTTTCAAAAATGATTTCATTTTTGATGAGACGCTGAATAAAAGGAGTTTAATCGCCGGGAAACGAAAACCCGCGCTTTCCCGTATATCCTGGAATCGGCCCGTATAGTCGAATGTGTACAAAGAAAGTAGCCAGGGAGTAAACTCATTTCCCGAACGATTTTTTAAATTATTTTTTCACCACTAAAACGCATGAGACTTGTAGTTTTTAAAAATGATTTTATTTTTGATGAGACGCTGAATAAAAGGAGTTTAATCGCCGGCAAACGAAAACCCGCGATTTGCCGTAAATCCCGGGTTTGACCCGTATAGTCGAATGTATACAAAGAAAGTAAACTTGGAGTAAACTCATTTCCCGAACGATTTTTTAAATTATTTTTTCACCACTAAGACGCATGAGACTTGTAGTTTCTAAAAATGATTTCATTTTTGATGAGACGCTGAATAAAAGGAGTTTAATTGCCGGCAAACGAAAACCCGCGATTTGCCGTAAATCCCGGGTTTGGCCGTATAGTCGAATTTATACAAAGAAAATACCCAGGGAGTAAACTCATTTCCCGAACGATTTTTTAAATTATTTCTTCACCACTAAAACGCATGAGACTTGTAGTTTTCAAAAATGATTTCATTTTTGATGAGACGCTGAATAAAAGGAGTTTAATTGCCGGCAACCGAAAACCCGCAATTTCCCGTAAATCCCGGACTCGGCCCGTATAGTCAAAAGTATACAAAGAAGGTACCCAGGGAGTAAACTCATTTCCCGAAAGATTCTTTAAATTATTTTTTCACCACTAAAACGCATGAGACTTGTAGTTTTCAAAAATGATTTCATTTTTGATGAGACGCTGAATAAAAGGAGTTTAATCGCCGGGAAACGAAAACCCGCGCTTTCCCGTATATCCTGGAATCGGCCCGTATAGTCGAATGTGTACAAAGAAAGTAGCCAGGGAGTAAACTCATTTCCCGAACGATTTTTTAAATTATTTTTTCACCACTAAAACGCATGAGACTTGTAGTTTTTAAAAATGATTTTATTTTTGATGAGACGCTGAATAAAAGGAGTTTAATCGCCGGCAAACGAAAACCCGCGATTTGCCGTAAATCCCGGGTTTGACCCGTATAGTCGAATGTATACAAAGAAAGTAAACTTGGAGTAAACTCATTTCCCGAACGATTTTTTAAATTATTTTTTCACCACTAAGACGCATGAGACTTGTAGTTTCTAAAAATGATTTCATTTTTGATGAGACGCTGAATAAAAGGAGTTTAATTGCCGGCAAACGAAAACCCGCGATTTGCCGTAAATCCCGGGTTTGGCCGTATAGTCGAATTTATACAAAGAAAATACCCAGGGAGTAAACTCATTTCCCGAACGATTTTTTAAATTATTTCTTCACCACTAAAACGCATGAGACTTGTAGTTTTCAAAAATGATTTCATTTTTGATGAGAGGCTGAATAAAAGGAGTTTAATCTCCGGCAAACGAAAACCCGCGATTTCCCGTAAATCCCGGACCCGGCCCGTATAGTCAAAAGTATACAAAAAACGTACGCAGGGAGTAAACTCATTTCTTGAAAGATTCTTTAAATTATATTTTCACCACTAAAACGCATGAGACTTATACTTTTAAAAAATGATTTCATTTTTTATGAGACGCTGAATAAAAGTAGTTTAATCGCCGGCAAACGAAAACCCGCGATTTCCCGTAAATCCCGGACTCGGCCCGTATAGTCAAAAGTATACAAAGAAAGTACCCAGGGAGTAAACTCATTTCCCTAACGATTCTTTAAATTATTTTTCACCACTAAAACGCATGAGACTTGTAGTTTTCAAAAATGATTTCGTTATTGATGAGACGCTGAATAAAAGGAGTTTAATCGCCGGCAAACGAAAACCCGCGATTTCCCGTAAATCCCTGGCTTGGCCGTATAGTCAAATGTATACAAAGAAAATACCCAGGGAGTACACTCATTACCCGAACGATTTTTTAAATTATTTCTTCACCACTAAAACGCATGAGACTTGTAGTTTCTAAAAATGATTTCATTTTTGATGAGACGCTGAATAAAAGGAAATAATCGCCGGCAAACGAAAACCCGCGATTTGCCGTAAATCCCGGGTTTGACCCGTATAGTCGAATGTATACAAAGAAAGTAAACTTGGAGTAAACTCATTTCCCGAACGATTTTTTAAATTATTTTTTCACCACTAAAACGCATGAGACTTGTAGTTTTCAAAAATGATTTCGTTTTTGATGAGACACTGAATAAAAGGAGTTTAATTGCCGGCAAACGAAAACCCGCAATTTGCCTTAAATCCCGTGCTTGACCCGTATAGTCAAAAGTATACAAAAAAAGTACCCAGGAAGTAAACTCATTTCCCGAACGATTCTTCAAATTATTTTTTCACCACTAAAACGCATGAGACTTGTAGTTTTCAAAAATGATTTCATTTTTGATGAGACGCTGAATAAAGGAGTTTAATCGCCGGCAAACGAAAACCCGCGATTTCCCGTAAATCCCGGGCTTGTCCCGTATAGTCGAATGTATATAAAGAAAGTACCCAGGGAGTAAACTCATTTCCCAAACGATTTTTTAAATTATTTTTTCACCACTAAGACGCATGAGACTTGTAATTTTCAAAAATGATTTCATTTTTGATGAGACGCTGAATAAAAGGAAATAATCGCCGGCAAACGAAAACCCGCGATTTGCCGTAAATCCCGGGTTTGACCCGTATAGTCGAATGTATACAAAGAAAGTAAACTTGGAGTAAACTCATTTCCCGAACGATTTTTTAAATTATTTTTTCACCACTAAGACGCATGAGACTTGTAGTTTTCAAAAATGATTTCGTTTTTGATAAGACACTGAATAAAAGGAGTTTAATTGCCGGCAACCGAAAACCCGCAATTTCCCGTAAATCCCGGACTCGGCCCGTATAGTCAAAAGTATACAAAGAAGGTACCCAGGGAGTAAACTCATTTCCCGAAAGATTCTTTAAATTATTTTTTCACCACTAAAACGCATGAGACTTGTAGTTTTCAAAAATGATTTCATTTTTGATGAGACGCTGAATAAAAGGAGTTTAATCGCCGGGAAACGAAAACCCGCGCTTTCCCGTATATCCTGGAATCGGCCCGTATAGTCGAATGTGTACAAAGAAAGTAGCCAGGGAGTAAACTCATTTCCCGAACGATTTTTTAAATTATTTTTTCACCACTAAAACGCATGAGACTTGTAGTTTTTAAAAATGATTTTATTTTTGATGAGACGCTGAATAAAAGGAGTTTAATCGCCGGCAAACGAAAACCCGCGATTTGCCGTAAATCCCGGGTTTGACCCGTATAGTCGAATGTATACAAAGAAAGTAAACTTGGAGTAAACTCATTTCCCGAACGATTTTTTAAATTATTTTTTCACCACTAAGACGCATGAGACTTGTAGTTTCTAAAAATGATTTCATTTTTGATGAGACGCTGAATAAAAGGAGTTTAATTGCCGGCAAACGAAAACCCGCGATTTGCCGTAAATCCCGGGTTTGACCCGTATAGTCGAATGTATACAAAGAAAGTAAACTTGGAGTAAACTCATTTCCCGAACGATTTTTTAAATTATATTTTCACCACTAAGACGCATGAGACTTGTAGTTTTCAAAAATGATTTCGTTTTTGATAAGACACTGAATAAAAGGAGTTTAATTGCCGGCAACCGAAAACCCGCAATTTCCCGTAAATCCCGGACTCGGCCCGTATAGTCAAAAGTATACAAAGAAGGTACCCAGGGAGTAAACTCATTTCCCGAAAGATTCTTTAAATTATTTTTTCACCACTAAAACGTATGAGACTTGTAGTTTTCAAAAATGATTTCATTTTTGATGAGACGCTGAATAAAAGGAGTTTAATCGCCGGGAAACGAAAACCCGCGCTTTCCCGTATATCCTGGAATCGGCCCGTATAGTCGAATGTGTACAAAGAAAGTAGCCAGGGAGTAAACTCATTTCCCGAACGATTTTTTAAATTATTTTTTCACCACTAAAACGCATGAGACTTGTAGTTTTTAAAAATGATTTTATTTTTGATGAGACGCTGAATAAAAGGAGTTTAATCGCCGGCAAACGAAAACCCGCGATTTGCCGTAAATCCCGGGTTTGACCCGTATAGTCAAATGTATGCAAAGAAAGTAAACTTGGAGTAAACTCATTTCCCGAACGATTTTTTAAATTGTTTTTTCATCACTAAAACGCATGAGACTTGTAGTTTTCAAAAATGATTTCGTTTTTGATGAGACGCTGAATAAAAGGAGTTTAATTGCCGGCAAACGAAAACCCGCAATTTGCCTAAAATCCCGTGCTTGACCCGTATAGTCAAATGTATACAAAGAAAGTAAACTGGGAGTAAACTCATTTCCCGAACGATTTTTTAAATTAATTTTTTACCACTAAAACGCATAAGACTTGTAGTTTTCAAAAATAATTTCATTTTTTATGAGACGCTGAATAAAAGGAGTTTAATCGCCGGCAAACGAAAACCCGCAATTTCCCGTAAATCACGGACTCGGCCCGTATAGTCAAAAGTATACAAAGAAGGTACCCAGGGAGTAAACTCATTTCCCGAACGATTCTTTAAATTATTTTTTCACCACTAAAACGCATGAGACTTGTAGTTTTCAAAAATGATTTCATTTTTGATGAGACGCTGAATAAAAGGAGTTTAATCGCCGGGAAACGAAAACCCGCGATTTCCCGTATATGCTGGAATCGGCCCGTATAGTCGAATGTATACAAAGAAAGTACCCAGGGAGTAAACTCATTTCCCGAACGATTTTTTAAATCATTTTTTCACCACTAAAACGCATGAGACTTGTACTTTTGAAAAATGATTTCATTTTTTATGAGACGCTGAATAAAAGTAGTTTAATCGCCGGCAAACGAAAACCCGCGATTTTCCGTAAATCCCGGACTCGGCCCGTATAGTCAAAAGTGTACAAAGAAAGTACCCAGGGAGTAAACTCATTTCCCTAACGATTCTTTAAATTATTTTTCACCACTAAAACGCATGAGACTTGTAGTTTTCAAAAATGATTTCGTTATTGATGAGACGCTGAATAAAAGGAGTTTAATCGCCGGCAAACGAAAACCCGCGATTTCCCGTAAATCCCTGGCTTGGCCGTATAGTCAAATGTATACAAAGAAAATACCCAGGGAGTACACTCATTACCCGAACGATTTTTTAAATTATTTCTTCACCACTAAAACGCATGAGACTTGTAGTTTCTAAAAATGATTTCATTTTTGATGAGACGCTGAATAAAAGGAAATAATCGCCGGCAAACGAAAACCCGCGATTTGCCGTAAATCCCGGGTTTGACCCGTATAGTCGAATGTATACAAAGAAAGTAAACTTGGAGTAAACTCATTTCCCGAACGATTTTTTAAATTATTTTTTCACCACTAAAACGCATGAGACTTGTAGTTTTCAAAAATGATTTCGTTTTTGATGAGACACTGAATAAAAGGAGTTTAATTGCCGGCAAACGAAAACCCGCAATTTGCCTTAAATCCCGTGCTTGACCCGTATAGTCAAAAGTATACAAAAAAAGTACCCAGGAAGTAAACTCATTTCCCGAACGATTCTTCAAATTATTTTTTCACCACTAAAACGCATGAGACTTGTAGTTTTCAAAAATGATTTCATTTTTGATGAGACGCTGAATAAAGGAGTTTAATCGCCGGCAAAAGAAAACCCGCGATTTCCCGTAAATCCCGGGCTTGTCCCGTATAGTCGAATGTATATAAAGAAAGTACCCAGGGAGTAAACTCATTTCCCAAACGATTTTTTAAATTATTTTTTCACCACTAAGACGCATGAGACTTGTAATTTTCAAAAATGATTTCATTTTTGATGAGACGCTGAATAAAAGGAAATAATCGCCGGCAAACGAAAACCCGCGATTTGCCGTAAATCCCGGGTTTGACCCGTATAGTCGAATGTATACAAAGAAAGTAAACTTGGAGTAAACTCATTTCCCGAACGATTTTTTAAATTATTTTTTCACCACTAAGACGCATGAGACTTGTAGTTTTCAAAAATGATTTCGTTTTTGATAAGACACTGAATAAAAGGAGTTTAATTGCCGGCAACCGAAAACCCGCAATTTCCCGTAAATCCCGGACTCGGCCCGTATAGTCAAAAGTATACAAAGAAGGTACCCAGGGAGTAAACTCATTTCCCGAAAGATTCTTTAAATTATTTTTTCACCACTAAAACGCATGAGACTTGTAGTTTTCAAAAATGATTTCATTTTTGATGAGACGCTGAATAAAAGGAGTTTAATCGCCGGGAAACGAAAACCCGCGCTTTCCCGTATATCCTGGAATCGGCCCGTATAGTCGAATGTGTACAAAGAAAGTAGCCAGGGAGTAAACTCATTTCCCGAACGATTTTTTAAATTATTTTTTCACCACTAAAACGCATGAGACTTGTAGTTTTTAAAAATGATTTTATTTTTGATGAGACGCTGAATAAAAGGAGTTTAATCGCCGGCAAACGAAAACCCGCGATTTGCCGTAAATCCCGGGTTTGACCCGTATAGTCGAATGTATACAAAGAAAGTAAACTTGGAGTAAACTCATTTCCCGAACGATTTTTTAAATTATTTTTTCACCACTAAGACGCATGAGACTTGTAGTTTCTAAAAATGATTTCATTTTTGATGAGACGCTGAATAAAAGGAGTTTAATTGCCGGCAAACGAAAACCCGCGATTTGCCGTAAATCCCGGGTTTGACCCGTATAGTCGAATGTATACAAAGAAAGTAAACTTGGAGTAAACTCATTTCCCGAACGATTTTTTAAATTATTTTTTCACCACTAAGACGCATGAGACTTGTAGTTTTCAAAAATGATTTCGTTTTTGATAAGACACTGAATAAAAGGAGTTTAATTGCCGGCAACCGAAAACCCGCAATTTCCCGTAAATCCCGGACTCGGCCCGTATAGTCAAAAGTATACAAAGAAGGTACCCAGGGAGTAAACTCATTTCCCGAAAGATTCTTTAAATTATTTTTTCACCACTAAAACGTATGAGACTTGTAGTTTTCAAAAATGATTTCATTTTTGATGAGACGCTGAATAAAAGGAGTTTAATCGCCGGGAAACGAAAACCCGCGCTTTCCCGTATATCCTGGAATCGGCCCGTATAGTCGAATGTGTACAAAGAAAGTAGCCAGGGAGTAAACTCATTTCCCGAACGATTTTTTAAATTATTTTTTCACCACTAAAACGCATGAGACTTGTAGTTTTTAAAAATGATTTTATTTTTGATGAGACGCTGAATAAAAGGAGTTTAATCGCCGGCAAACGAAAACCCGCGATTTGCCGTAAATCCCGGGTTTGACCCGTATAGTCGAATGTATGCAAAGAAAGTAAACTTGGAGTAAACTCATTTCCCGAACGATTTTTTAAATTGTTTTTTCATCACTAAAACGCATGAGACTTGTAGTTTTCAAAAATGATTTCGTTTTTGATGAGACGCTGAATAAAAGGAGTTTAATTGCCGGCAAACGAAAACCCGCAATTTGCCTAAAATCCCGTGCTTGACCCGTATAGTCAAATGTATACAAAGAAAGTAAACTGGGAGTAAACTCATTTCCCGAACGATTTTTTAAATTAATTTTTTACCACTAAAACGCATAAGACTTGTAGTTTTCAAAAATAATTTCATTTTTTATGAGACGCTGAATAAAAGGAGTTTAATCGCCGGCAAACGAAAACCCGCAATTTCCCGTAAATCACGGACTCGGCCCGTATAGTCAAAAGTATACAAAGAAGGTACCCAGGGAGTAAACTCATTTCCCGAACGATTCTTTAAATTATTTTTTCACCACTAAAACGCATGAGACTTGTAGTTTTCAAAAATGATTTCATTTTTGATGAGACGCTGAATAAAAGGAGTTTAATCGCCGGGAAACGAAAACCCGCGATTTCCCGTATATGCTGGAATCGGCCCGTATAGTCGAATGTATACAAAGAAAGTACCCAGGGAGTAAACTCATTTCCCGAACGATTTTTTAAATCATTTTTTCACCACTAAAACGCATGAGACTTGTACTTTTGAAAAATGATTTTATTTTTGATGAGACGCTGAATAAAAGGAGTTTAATCGCCGGCAAACGAAAACCCGCGATTTGCCGTAAATCCCGGGTTTGACCCGTATAGTCGAATGTATACAAAGAAAGTAAACTTGGAGTAAACTCATTTCCCGAACGATTTTTTAAATTATTTTTTCACCACTAAGACGCATGAGACTTGTAGTTTCTAAAAATGATTTCATTTTTGATGAGACGCTGAATAAAAGGAGTTTAATTGCCGGCAAACGAAAACCCGCGATTTGCCGTAAATCCCGGGTTTGACCCGTATAGTCGAATGTATACAAAGAAAGTAAACTTGGAGTAAACTCATTTCCCGAACGATTTTTTAAATTAATTTTTTACCACTAAAACGCATAAGACTTGTAGTTTTCAAAAATAATTTCATTTTTTATGAGACGCTGAATAAAAGGAGTTTAATCGCCGGCAAACGAAAACCCGCAATTTCCCGTAAATCACGGACTCGGCCCGTATAGTCAAAAGTATACAAAGAAGGTACCCAGGGAGTAAACTCATTTCCCGAACGATTCTTTAAATTATTTTTTCACCACTAAAACGCATGAGACTTGTAGTTTTCAAAAATGATTTCATTTTTGATGAGACGCTGAATAAAAGGAGTTTAATCGCCGGGAAACGAAAACCCGCGATTTCCCGTATATGCTGGAATCGGCCCGTATAGTCGAATGTATACAAAGAAAGTACCCAGGGAGTAAACTCATTTCCCGAACGATTTTTTAAATCATTTTTTCACCACTAAAACGCATGAGACTTGTACTTTTGAAAAATGATTTCATTTTTTATGAGACGCTGAATAAAAGTAGTTTAATCGCCGGCAAACGAAAACCCGCGATTTTCCGTAAATCCCGGACTCGGCCCGTATAGTCAAAAGTGTACAAAGAAAGTACCCAGGGAGTAAACTCATTTCCCAAACATTCCTTTAAATTATTTTTCACCACTAAAACGCATGAGATTTGTAGTTTTCAAAAATGATTTCGTTATTGATGAGACGCTGAATAAAAGGAGTTTAATCGTCGGCAAACGAAAACCCGTGATTTCCCGTAAATCCCTGGCTTGGCCATATAGTCGAATGTATACAAAGAAAATACCCATGGAGTACACTCATTACCCGAACGATTTTTTAAATTATTTCTTCACCACTAAAACGCATGAGACTTGTAGTTTTTAAAAATGATTTCATTTTTGATGAGACGCTGAATAAAAGGAGTTTAATCGCCGGCAAACGAAAACCCGCGATTTGCCGTAAATCCCGTGTTTGACCCGTATAGTCAAATGTATACAAAGAAAGTAAACTTGGAGTAAACTCATTTCCCGAACGATTTTTTAAATTGTTTTTTCACCACTAAAACGCATGAGACTTGTAGTTTTCAAAAATAATTTCATTTTTTATGAGACGCTGAATAAAAGGAGTTTAATCGCCGGCAAACGAAAACCCGCAATTTCCCGTAAATCACGGACTCGGCCCGTATAGTCAAAAGTATACAAAGAAGGTACCCAGGGAGTAAACTCATTTCCCGAACGATTCTTTAAATTATTTTTTCACCACTAAAACGCATGAGACTTGTAGTTTTCAAAAATGATTTCATTTTTGATGAGACGCTGAATAAAAGGAGTTTAATCGCCGGGAAACGAAAACCCGCGATTTCCCGTATATGCTGGAATCGGCCCGTATAGTCGAATGTATACAAAGAAAGTACCCAGGGAGTAAACTCATTTCCCGAACGATTTTTTAAATTATTTTTTCACCACTAAAACGCATGAGACTTGTACTTTTAAAAAATGATTTCATTTTTTATGAGACGCTGAATAAAAGTAGTTTAATCGCCGGCAAACGAAAACCCGCGATTTTCCGTAAATCCCGGACTCGACCCGTATAGTCAAAAGTATACAAAGAAAGTACCCAGGGAGTAAACTCATTTCCCGAACATTCCTTTGAATTATTTTTCACCACTAAAACGCATGAGACTTGTAGTTTTCAAAAATGATTTCGTTATTGATGAGACGCTGAAAAAAAGGAGTTTAATCGTCGGCAAACGAAAACCCGTGATTTCCCGTAAATCCCTGGCTTGGCCATATAGTCGAATGTATACAAAGAAAATACCCATGGAGTACACTCATTACCCGAACGATTTTTTAAATTATTTCTTCACCACTAAAACGCAGACTTGTAGTTTTTAAAAATGATTTCATTTTTGATGAGACGCTGAATAAAAGGAGTTTAATCGCCGGCAAACGAAAACCCGCGATTTGCCGTAATTCCCGTGTTTGACCCGTATAGTCGAATGTATACAAAGAAAGTAAACTTGGAGTAAACTCATTTCCCGAACGATTTTTTAAATTGTTTTTTCACCACTAAAACGCACGAGACTTGTAGTTTTCAAAAATGATTTTGTTTTTGATGAGACGCTGAATAAAAGGAGTTTAATTGCCGGCAAACGAAAACCAGCAATTTGCCTTAAATCCCGTGCTTGACCCGTATAGTCAAAGGTATACAAAGAAAGTAAACTGGGAGTAAACTCATTTCCCGAACGATTCTTGAAATTATTTTTTCACCACTAAAACGCATGAGACTTGCAGTTTTCAAAAATGATTTCATTTTTGATGAGACGTTGAATAGAAGGAGTTTAATCGCCTGGAAACGAAAACCCGCGATTTCCCGTATATCCTGGAATCGGCCCGTATAGTCGAATGTATACAAAGAAAGTACCCAGGGAGTAAACTCATTTCCCGAACGATTTTTTAAATTATTTTTTCACCACTAAAACGCATGAGACTTGTAGTTTTCAAAAATGATTTCATTTTTGATGAGACGCTGAATAAAAGGAGTTTAATCTCCGGCAAACGAAAACCCGCGATTTCCCGTGTATCCTGGAATCGGCCCGCATAGTCGAATGTATACAAAGAAAGTACCTAGGGAGTAAACTCATTTCCCGAACGATTTTTTAAATTAATTTTTTACCACTAAAACGCATAAGACTTGTAGTTTTCAAAAACGATTTCATTTTTGATAAGACCCTGAATAAAAGGAGTTTAATCTCCGGCAAACGAAAACCCACGATTTCCCGTAAATCCCGGACGCGGCCCGTATAGTCAAAAGTATACAAAAAACGTACGCAGGGAGTAAACTCATTTCCCGAACGATTCTTTAAATTATATTTTCACCACTAAAACGCATGAGACTTGTACTTTTAAAAAATGATTTCATTTTTTATGAGACGCTGAATAAAAGTAGTTTAATCGCCGGCAAAGGAAAACCCGCGATTTTCCGTAAATCCCGGACTCTGCCGGTATAGTCAAAAGTATACAAAGAAAGTACCCAGGGAGAAAACTCATTTCCCGAACAATTCTTTAAATTATTTTTCACCACTAAAACGCATGAGACTTGTAGTTTTCAAAAATGATTTCGTTATTGATGAGACGCTGAATAAAAGGAGTTTAATCGTCGGCAAACGAAAACCCGTGATTTCCCGTAAATCCCTGGCTTGGCCATATAGTCGAATGTATACAAAGAAAATACCCATGGAGTACACTCATTACCCGAACGATTTTTTAAATTATTTCTTCACCACTAAAACGCATGAGACTTGCAGTTTTAAAAAATGATTTCATTTTTGATGAGACGCTGAATAAAAGGAGTTTTATCGCCGGCAAACGAAAACCCGCGATTTGCCGTAAATCCCGTGTTTGACCCGTATAGTGGAATGTATACAAAGAAAGTAAACTTGGAGTAAACTCATTTCCCAAACGATTTTTTAAATTGTTTTTTCACCACTAAAACGCATGAGACTTGTAGTTTTTAAAAATGATTTCGTTTTTGATGAGTCGCTGAATAAAAGGAGTTTAATCTCCGGCAAACGAGAACCCGCGATTTCCCGTAATTCCCGGGCATGGCCCGTATAGTCGAATGTATACAAAGAAAGTGCCCAGGGAGTAAACTCATTTCCCAAACGATTTTTTAAATTATTTTTTCACCACTAAGACGCATGAGACTTGTAGTTTTCAAAAATGATTTCGATTTTGATGAGACGCTGAATAAAAGGAGTTTAATTGCCGGCAAACAAAAACCCGTAATTTGCATTAAATCCCGTGCTTGACCCGTATAGTCAAAGATATACAAAGAAAGTAAACTGGGAGTAAACTCATTTCCCGAACGATTCTTTAAATTATTTTTTCACCACTAAAACGCATGAGACTTGTAGTTTTTAAAAATGATTTCATTTTTGATGAGACGCTGAATAAAAGGAGTTTAATCGCCGGGAAACGAAAACCCGCGATTTCCCGTATATCCTGGAATCGGCCCGTATAGTCGAATGTATACAAAGAAAGTACCCAGGGAGTAAACTCATTTCCCGAACGATTTTTTAAATTATTTCTTCACCACTAAAACGCATGAGACTTGTAGTTTTCAAAAATGATTTCATTTTTGATGAGACGCTGAATAAAAGGAGTTTAATCTCCGGCAAACGAAAACCCGCGATTTCCCGTAAATCCCGGACCCGGCCCGTATAGTCAAAAGTATACAAAAAACGTACGCAGGGAGTAAACTCATTTCTTGAAAGATTCTTTAAATTATATTTTCACCACTAAAACGCATGAGACTTATACTTTTAAAAAATGATTTCATTTTTTATGAGACGCTGAATAAAAGTAGTTTAATCGCCGGCAAACGAAAACCCGCGATTTCCCGTAAATCCCGGACTCGGCCCGTATAGTCAAAAGTATACAAAGAAAGTACCCAGGGAGTAAACTCATTTCCCTAACGATTCTTTAAATTATTTTTCACCACTAAAACGCATGAGACTTGTAGTTTTCAAAAATGATTTCGTTATTGATGAGACGCTGAATAAAAGGAGTTTAATCGCCGGCAAACGAAAACCCGCGATTTCCCGTAAATCCCTGGCTTGGCCGTATACTCAAATGTATACAAAGAAAATACCCAGGGAGTACACTCATTACCCGAACGATTTTTTAAATTATTTCTTCACCACTAAAACGCATGAGACTTGTAGTTTCTAAAAATGATTTCATTTTTGATGAGACGCTGAATAAAAGGAAATAATCGCCGGCAAACGAAAACCCGCGATTTGCCGTAAATCCCGGGTTTGACCCGTATAGTCGAATGTATACAAAGAAAGTAAACTTGGAGTAAACTCATTTCCCGAACGATTTTTTAAATTATTTTTTCACCACTAAAACGCATGAGACTTGTAGTTTTCAAAAATGATTTCGTTTTTGATGAGACACTGAATAAAAGGAGTTTAATTGCCGGCAAACGAAAACCCGCAATTTGCCTTAAATCCCGTGCTTGACCCGTATAGTCAAAAGTATACAAAAAAAGTACCCAGGAAGTAAACTCATTTCCCGAACGATTCTTCAAATTATTTTTTCACCACTAAAACGCATGAGACTTGTAGTTTTCAAAAATGATTTCATTTTTGATGAGACGCTGAATAAAGGAGTTTAATCGCCGGCAAACGAAAACCCGCGATTTCCCGTAAATCCCGGGCTTGTCCCGTATAGTCGAATGTATATAAAGAAAGTACCCAGGGAGTAAACTCATTTCCCAAACGATTTTTTAAATTATTTTTTCACCACTAAGACGCATGAGACTTGTAGTTTTCAAAAATGATTTCATTTTTTATGAGACACTGAATAAAAGGAGTTTAATGTCCGGCAAACGAAAACCCGCAATTTCCCGTAACTCCCGGGCTTGGGCCGTATTGTCGAATGTATACAAAGAAGGTACCCAGGGAGTAAACTCATTTCCCGAACGATTTTTTAAATTATTTTTTCACCACTAAGACGCATGAGACTTGTAGTTTCTAAAAATGATTTCATTTTTGATGAGACGCTGAATAAAAGGAAATAATCGCCGGCAAACGAAAACCCGCGATTTGCCGTAAATCCCGGGTTTGACCCGTATAGTCGAATGTATACAAAGAAAGTAAACTTGGAGTAAACTCATTTCCCGAACGATTTTTTAAATTATTTTTTCACCACTAAGACGCATGAGATTTGTAGTTTTCAAAAATGATTTCGTTTTTGATAAGACACTGAATAAAAGGACTTTAATTGCCGGCAACCGAAAACCCGCAATTTCCCGTAAATCCCGGACTCGGCCCGTATAGTCAAAAGTATACAAAGAAGGTACCCAGGGAGTAAACTCATTTCCCGAAAGATTCTTTAAATTATTTTTTCACCACTAAAACGCATGAGACTTGTAGTTTTCAAAAATGATTTCATTTTTGATGAGACGCTGAATAAAAGGAGTTTAATCGCCGGGAAACGAAAACCCGCGATTTGCCGTAAATCCCGGGTTTGACCCGTATAGTCGAATGTATACAAAGAAAGTAAACTTGGAGTAAACTCATTTCCCGAACGATTTTTTAAATTATTTTTTCACCACTAAGACGCATGAGACTTGTAGTTTCTAAAAATGATTTCATTTTTGATGAGACGCTGAATAAAAGGAGTTTAATTGCCGGCAAACGAAAACCCGCGATTTGCCGTAAATCCCGGGTTTGGCCGTATAGTCGAATTTATACAAAGAAAATACCCAGGGAGTAAACTCATTTGCCGAACGATTTTTTAAATTATTTCTTCACCACTAAAACGCATGAGACTTGTAGTTTTCAAAAATGATTTCATTTTTGATGAGACGCTGAATAAAAGGAGTTTAATCTCCGGCAAACGAAAACCCGCGATTTCCCGTAAATCCCGGACCCGGCCCGTATAGTCAAAAGTATACAAAAAACGTACGCAGGGAGTAAACTCATTTCTTGAAAGATTCTTTAAATTATATTTTCACCACTAAAACGCATGAGACTTATACTTTTAAAAAATGATTTTATTTTTTATGAGACGCTGAATAAAAGTAGTTTAATCGCCGGCAAACGAAAACCCGCGATTTCCCGTAAATCCCGGACTCGGCCCGTATAGTCAAAAGTATACAAAGAAAGTACCCAGGGAGTAAACTCATTTCCCTAACGATTCTTTAAATTATTTTTCACCACTAAAACGCATGAGACTTGTAGTTTTCAAAAATGATTTCGTTATTGATGAGACGCTGAATAAAAGGAGTTTAATCGCCGGCAAACGAAAACCCGCGATTTCCCGTAAATCCCTGGCTTGGCCGTATAGTCAAATGTATACAAAGAAAATACCCAGGGAGTACACTTATTACCCGAACGATTTTTTAAATTATTTCTTCACCACTAAAACGCATGAGACTTGTAGTTTCTAAAAATGATTTCATTTTTGATGAGACGCTTAATAAAAGGAAATAATCGCCGGCAAACGAAAACCCGCGATTTCCCGTAAATCCCTGGCTTGGCCGTATAGTCAAATGTATACAAAGAAAATACCCAGGGAGTACACTCATTACCCGAACGATTTTTTAAATTATTTCTTCACCACTAAAACGCATGAGACTTGTAGTTTCTAAAAATGATTTCATTTTTGATGAGACACTGAATAAAAGGAGTTTAATTGCCGGCAAACGAAAACCCGCAATTTGCCTTAAATCCCGTGCTTGACCCGTATAGTCAAAAGTATACAAAAAAAGTACCCAGGAAGTAAACTCATTTCCCGAACGATTCTTCAAATTATTTTTTCACCACTAAAACGCATGAGACTTGTAGTTTTCAAAAATGATTTCATTTTTGATGAGACGCTGAATAAAGGAGTTTAATCGCCGGCAAACGAAAACCCGCGATTTCCCGTAAATCCCGGGCTTGTCCCGTATAGTCGAATGTATATAAAGAAAGTACCCAGGGAGTAAACTCATTTCCCAAACGATTTTTTAAATTATTTTTTCACCACTAAGACGCATGAGACTTGTAGTTTTCAAAAATGATTTCGTTTTTGATAAGACACTGAATAAAAGGAGTTTAATTGCCGGCAACCGAAAACCCGCAATTTCCCGTAAATCCCGGACTCGGCCCATATAGTCAAAAGTATACAAAGAAGGTACCCAGGGAGTAAACTCATTTCCCGAAAGATTCTTTAAACTATTTTTTCACCACTAAAACGCATGAGACTTGTAGTTTTCAAAAATGATTTCATTTTTGATGAGACGCTGAATAAAAGGAGTTTAATCGCCGGGAAACGAAAACCCGCGCTTTCCCGTATATCCTGGAATCGGCCCGTATAGTCGAATGTGTACAAAGAAAGTAGCCAGGGAGTAAACTCATTTCCCGAACGATTTTTTAAATTATTTTTTCACCACTAAAACGCATGAGACTTGTAGTTTTTAAAAATGATTTTATTTTTGATGAGACGCTGAATAAAAGGAGTTTAATCGCCGGCAAACGAAAACCCGCGATTTGCCGTAAATCCCGGGTTTGACCCGTATAGTCGAATGTATACAAAGAAAGTAAACTTGGAGTAAACTCATTTCCCGAACGATTTTTTAAATTATTTTTTCACCACTAAGACGCATGAGACTTGTAGTTTCTAAAAATGATTTCATTTTTGATGAGACGCTGAATAAAAGGAGTTTAATTGCCGGCAAACGAAAACCCGCGATTTGCCGTAAATCCCGGGTTTGACCCGTATAGTCGAATGTATACAAAGAAAGTAAACTTGGAGTAAACTCATTTCCCGAACGATTTTTTAAATTAATTTTTTACCACTAAAACGCATAAGACTTGTAGTTTTCAAAAATAATTTCATTTTTTATGAGACGCTGAATAAAAGGAGTTTAATCGCCGGCAAACGAAAACCCGCAATTTCCCGTAAATCACGGACTCGGCCCGTATAGTCAAAAGTATACAAAGAAGGTACCCAGGGAGTAAACTCATTTCCCGAACGATTCTTTAAATTATTTTTTCACCACTAAAACGCATGAGACTTGTAGTTTTCAAAAATGATTTCATTTTTGATGAGACGCTGAATAAAAGGAGTTTAATCGCCGGGAAACGAAAACCCGCGATTTCCCGTATATGCTGGAATCGGCCCGTATAGTCGAATGTATACAAAGAAAGTACCCAGGGAGTAAACTCATTTCCCGAACGATTTTTTAAATCATTTTTTCACCACTAAAACGCATGAGACTTGTACTTTTGAAAAATGATTTCATTTTTTATGAGACGCTGAATAAAAGTAGTTTAATCGCCGGCAAACGAAAACCCGCGAGTTTCCGTAAATCCCGGACTCGGCCCGTATAGTCAAAAGTATACAAAGAAAGTACCCAGGGAGTAAACTCATTTCCCAAACATTCCTTTAAATTATTTTTCACCACTAAAACGCATGAGACTTGTAGTTTTCAAAAATGATTTCGTTATTGATGAGACGCTGAATAAAAGGAGTTTAATCGTCGGCAAACTAAAACCCGTGATTTCCCGTAAATCCCTGGCTTGGCCATATAGTCGAATGTATACAAAGAAAATACCCATGGAGTACACTCATTACCCGAACGATTTTTTAAATTATTTCTTCACCACTAAAACGCATGAGACTTGTAGTTTTTAAAAATGATTTCATTTTTGATGAGACGCTGAATAAAAGGAGTTTAATCGCCGGCAAACGAAAACCCGCGATTTGCCGTAAATCCCGTGTTTGACCCGTATAGTCAAATGTATACAAAGAAAGTAAACTTGGAGTAAACTCATTTCCCGAACGATTTTTTAAATTGTTTTTTCACCACTAAAACGCATGAGACTTGTAGTTTTCAAAAATAATTTCATTTTTTATGAGACGCTGAATAAAAGGAGTTTAATCGCCGGCAAACGAAAACCCGCAATTTCCCGTAAATCACGGACTCGGCCCGTATAGTCAAAAGTATACAAAGAAGGTACCCAGGGAGTAAACTCATTTCCCGAACGATTCTTTAAATTATTTTTTCACCACTAAAACGCATGAGACTTGTAGTTTTCAAAAATGATTTCATTTTTGATGAGACGCTGAATAAAAGGAGTTTAATCGCCGGGAAACGAAAACCCGCGATTTCCCGTATATGCTGGAATCGGCCCGTATAGTCGAATGTATACAAAGAAAGTACCCAGGGAGTAAACTCATTTCCCGAACGATTTTTGAAATCATTTTTTCACCACTAAAACGCATGAGACTTGTACTTTTGAAAAATGATTTCATTTTTTATGAGACGCTGAATAAAAGTAGTTTAATCGCCGGCAAACGAAAACCCGCGATTTTCCGTAAATCCCGGACTCGGCCCGTATAGTCAAAAGTATACAAAGAAAGTACCCAGGGAGTAAACTCATTTCCCAAACATTCCTTTAAATTATTTTTCACCACTAAAACGCATGAGACTTGTAGTTTTCAAAAATGATTTCGTTATTGATGAGACGCTGAATGAAAGGAGTTTAATCGTCGGCAAACGAAAACCCGTGATTTCCCGTAAATCCCTGGCTTGGCCATATAGTCGAATGTATACAAAGAAAATACCCATGGAGTACACTCATTACCCGAACGATTTTTTAAATTATTTCTTCACCACTAAAACGCATGAGACTTGTAGTTTTTAAAAATGATTTCATTTTTGATGAGACGCTGAATAAAAGGAGTTTAATCGCCGGCAAACGAAAACCCGCGATTTGCCGTAAATCCCGTGTTTGACCCGTATAGTCAAATGTATACAAAGAAAGTGAACTTGGAGTAAACTTATTTCCCGAACGATTTTTTAAATTGTTTTCTCACCACTAAAACGCATGAGACTTGTAGTTTTCAAAAATGATTTCGTTTTTGATGAGACGCTGAATAAAAGGAGTTTAATTGCCGGCAAACGAAAACCCGCAATTTGCCTTAAATCCCGTGCTTGACCCGTATAGTCAAAGGTATACAAAGAAAGTAAACTGGGAGTAAACTCATTTCCCGAACGATTCTTGAAATTATTTTTTCACCACTAAAACGCATGAGACTTGTAGTTTTCAAAAATGATTTCATTTTTGATGAGACGCTGAATAAAAGGAGTTTAATCGCCGGGAAACGAAAACCCGCGATTTCCCGTATATCCTGGAATCGGCCCGTATAGTCGAATGTATACAAAGAAAGTACCCAGGGAGTAAACTCATTTCCCGAACGATTTTTTAAATTATTTTTTCACCACTAAAACGCATGAGACTTGTACTTTTAAAAAATGATTTCATTTTTTATGAGACGCTGAATAAAAGTAGTTTAATCGCCGGGAAACGAAAACCCGCGATTTTCCGTAAATCCCGGACTCGGCCCGTATAGTCAAAAGTATACAAAGAAAGTACCCAGGGAGTAAACTCATTTCCCGAACGATTTTTTAAATTATTTTTTCACCACTAAAACGCATGAGACTTGTACTTTTAAAAAATGATTTCATTTTTTATGAGACGCTGAATAAAAGTAGTTTAATCGCCGGCAAACGAAAACCCGCGATTTTCCGTAAATCCCGGACTCGACCCGTATAGTCAAAAGTATACAAAGAAAGTACCCATGGAGTACACTCATTACCCGAACGATTTTTTAAATTATTTCTTCACCACTAAAACGCAGACTTGTAGTTTTTAAAAATGATTTCATTTTTGATGAGACGCTGAATAAAAGGAGTTTAATCGCCGGCAAACGAAAACCCGCGATTTGCCGTAATTCCCGTGTTTGACCCGTATAGTCGAATGTATACAAAGAAAGTAAACTTGGAGTAAACTCATTTCCCGAACGATTTTTTAAATTGTTTTTTCACCACTAAAACGCATGAGACTTGTAGTTTTCAAAAATGATTTTGTTTTTGATGAGACGCTGAATAAAAGGAGTTTAATTGCCGGCAAACGAAAACCAGCAATTTGCCTTAAATCCCGTGCTTGACCCGTATAGTCAAAGGTATACAAAGAAAGCAAACTGGGAGTAAACTCATTTCCTGAACGATTTTTTAAATTAATTTTTTACCACTAAAACGCATAAGACTTGTAGTTTTCAAAAACGATTTCATTTTTGATAAGACCCTGAATAAAAGGAGTTTAATCTCCGGCAAACGAAAACCCACGATTTCCCGTAAATCCCGGACGCGGCCCGTATAGTCAAAAGTATACAAAAAACGTACGCAGGGAGTAAACTCATTTCCCGAACGATTCTTTAAATTATATTTTCACCACTAAAACGCATGAGACTTGTACTTTTAAAAAATGATTTCATTTTTTATGAGACGCTGAATAAAAGTAGTTTAATCGCCGGCAAAGGAAAACCCGCGATTTTCCGTAAATCCCGGACTCTGCCGGTATAGTCAAAAGTATACAAAGAAAGTACCCAGGGAGAAAACTCATTTCCCGAACAATTCTTTAAATTATTTTTCACCACTAAAACGCATGAGACTTGTAGTTTTCAAAAATGATTTCGTTATTGATGAGACGCTGAATAAAAGGAGTTTAATCGTCGGCAAACGAAAACCCGTGATTTCCCGTAAATCCCTGGCTTGGCCATATAGTCGAATGTATACAAAGAAAATACCCATGGAGTACACTCATTACCCGAACGATTTTTTAAATTATTTCTTCACCACTAAAACGCATGAGACTTGCAGTTTTAAAAAATGATTTCATTTTTGATGAGACGCTGAATAAAAGGAGTTTTATCGCCGGCAAACGAAAACCCGCGATTTGCCGTAAATCCCGTGTTTGACCCGTATAGTCGAATGTATACAAAGAAAGTAAACTTGGAGTAAACTCATTTCCCAAACGATTTTTTAAATTGTTTTTTCACCACTAAAACGCATGAGACTTGTAGTTTTTAAAAATGATTTCGTTTTTGATGAGACGCTGAATAAAAGGAGTTTAATTGCCGGCAAACAAAAACCCGCAATTTGCCTTAAATCCCGTGCTTGACCCGTATAGTCAAAGGTATACAAAGAAAGTAAACTGGGAGTAAACTCATTTCCCGAACGATTTTTTAAATTAATTTTTTACCACTAAAACGCATAAGACTTGTAGTTTTCAAAAACGATTTCATTTTTGATGAGACGCTGAATAAAAGGAGTTTAATCGCCGGCAAACGAAAACCCGCAATTTCCCGTAAATCCCGGACTCGGCCCGTATAGTCGAATGTATACAAAGAAAGTACCCAGGGAGTAAACTCATTTCTTGAACGATTTTTTAAATTATTTTTTCACCACTAATACGCATGAGACTTGTAGTTTTCAAAAATGATTTCATTTTTGATGAGTCGCTGAATAAAAGGAGTTTAATCTCCGGCAAACGAGAACCCGCGATTTCCCGTAATTCCCGGGCATGGCCCGTATAGTCGAATGTATACAAAGAAAGTGCCCAGGGAGTAAACTCATTTCCCAAACGATTTTTTAAATTATTTTTTCACCACTAAGACGCATGAGACTTGTAGTTTTCAAAAATGATTTCGATTTTGATGAGACGCTGAATAAAAGGAGTTTAATTGCCGGCAAACAAAAACCCGTAATTTGCCTTAAATCCCGTGCTTGACCCGTATAGTCAAAGATATACAAAGAAAGTAAACTGGGAGTAAACACATTTCCCGAACGATTCTTTAAATTATTTTTTCACCACTAAAACGCATGAGACTTGTAGTTTTCAAAAATGATTTCATTTTTGATGAGACGCTGAATAAAAGGAGTTTAATCGCCGGGAAACGAAAACCCGCGATTTCCCGTATATCCTGGAATCGGCCCGTATAGTCGAATGTATACAAAGAAAGTACCCAGGGAGTAAACTCATTTCCCGAACGATTCTTTAAATTATTTTTCACCACTAAAACGCATAAGACTTGTAGTTTTCAAAAATGATTTCGTTTTTGATGAGACGCTGAATAAAAGGAGTTTAATGGCCGGCAAACGAAAACCCGCGATTTCCCGTAAATCCCGGGCTTGGCCGTATAGTCGAATGTATACAAAGAAAATACCCAGGGAGTAAACTCATTTCCCGAACGATTTTTTAAATTAATTTTTTACCACTAAAACGCATAAGACTTGTAGTTTTCAAAAATGATTTCGTTATTGATGAGACGCTGAATAAAAGGAATTTAATCGTCGGCAAACGAAAACCCGTGATTTCCCGTAAATCCCTGGCTTGGCCATATAGTCGAATGTATACAAAGAAAATACCCATGGAGTACACTCATTACCCGAACGATTATTTAAATTATTTCTTCACCACTAAAACGCATGAGACTTGTAGTTTTTAAAAATGATTTCATTTTTGATGAGACGCTGAATAAAAGGAGTTTAATCGCCGGCAAACGAAAACCCGCGATTTGCCGTAAATCCCGTGTTTGACCCTTATAGTCGAATGTATACAAAGAAAGTAAACTTGGAGTAAACTCTTTTCCCGAACGATTTTGTAAATTGTTTTTTCACCACTAAAACGCATGAGACTTGTAGTTTTCAAAAATGATTTCGATTTTGATGAGACGCTGAATAAAAGGAGTTTAATTGCCGGCAAACGAAAACCCGCAATTTGCCTTAAATCCCGTGCTTGACCCGTATAGTCAAAGGTATACAAAGAAAGTAAACTGGGAGTAAACTCATTTCCCGAACGATTCTTTAAATTATTTTTTCACCACTAAAACGCATGAGACTTGTAGTTTTCAAAAATGATTTCGATTTTGATGAGACGCTGAATAAAAGGAGTTTAATTGCCGGCAAACAAAAACCCGTAATTTGCCTTAAATCCCGTGCTTGACCCGTATAGTCAAAGATATACAAAGAAAGTAAACTGGGAGTAAACTCATTTCCCGAACGATTCTTTAAATTATTTTTTCACCACTAAAACGCATGAGACTTGTAGTTTTCAAAAATGATTTCGTTTTTGATGAGACGCTGAATAAAAGGAGTTTAATTGCCGGCAAACGAAAACCCGCAATTTGCCTTAGATCCCGTGCTTGACCCGTATAGTCAAAGGTATACAAAGAAAGTAAACTGGGAGTAAACTCATTTCCCGAACGATTCATTTCCCAAACGATTTTTTAAATTTTTTTTTCACCACTAAGACGCATGAGACTTGTAGTTTTCAAAAATGATTTCGATTTTGATGAGACGCTGAATAAAAGGAGTTTAATTGCCGGCAAACGAAAACCCGCAATTTGCCTTAAATCCCGTGCTTGACCCGTATAGTCAAAGGTATACAAAGAAAGTAAACTGGGAGTAAACTCATTTCCCGAACGATTCTTTAAATTATTTTTTCACCACTAAAACGCATGAGACTTGTAGTTTTCAAAAATGATTTCGATTTTGATGAGACGCTGAATAAAAGGAGTTTAATTGCCGGCAAACAAAAACCCGTAATTTGCCTTAAATCCCGTGCTTGACCCGTATAGTCAAAGATATACAAAGAAAGTAAACTGGGAGTAAACTCATTTCCCGAACGATTCTTTAAATTATTTTTTCACCACTAAAACGCATGAGACTTGTAGTTTTCAAAAATGATTTCATTTTTGATGAGACGCTGAATAAAAGGAGTTTAATCGCCGGGAAACGAAAACCCGCGATTTCCCGTATATCCTGGAATCGGCCCGTATAGTCGAATGTATACAAAGAAAGTACCCAGGGAGTAAACTCATTTCCCGAACGATTCTTTAAATTATTTTTCACCACTAAAACGCATCAGACTTGTAGTTTTCAAAAATGATTTCGTTTTTGATGAGACGCTGAATAAAAGGAGTTTAATGGCCGGCAAACGAAAACCCGCAATTTTCCGTAAATCCCGGACTTGGCCCGTATAGTCAAAAGTATACAAAGAAAGTACCCAGGGAGTAAACTCATTTCCCAAACAATTCTTTAAATTATTTTTCACCACTAAAACGCATGAGACTTGTAGTTTTCAAAAATGATTTCGTTATTGATGAGACGCTGAATAAAAGGAATTTAATCGTCGGCAAACGAAAACCCGTGATTTCCCGTAAATCCCTGGCTTGGCCATATAGTCGAATGTATACAAAGAAAATACCCATGGAGTACACTCATTACCCGAACGATTATTTAAATTATTTCTTCACCACTAAAACGCATGAGACTTGTAGTTTTTAAAAATGATTTCATTTTTGATGAGACGCTGAATAAAAGGAGTTTAATCGCCGGCAAACGAAAACCCGCGATTTGCCGTAAATCCCGTGTTTGACCCTTATAGTCGAATGTATACAAAGAAAGTAAACTTGGAGTAAACTCATTTCCCGAACGATTTTGTAAATTGTTTTTTCACCAATAAAACGCATGAGACTTGTAGTTTTCAAAAATGATTTCGTTTTTGATGAGACGCTGAATAAAAGGAGTTTAATTGCCGGCAAACGAAAACCCGCAATTTGCCTTAAATCCCGTGCTTGACCCGTATAGTCAAAGGTATACAAAGAAAGTAAACTGGAAGTAAACTCATTTCCCGAACGATTTTTTAAATTAATTTTTTACCACTAAAACGCATAAGACTTGTAGTTTTCAAAAACGATTTCATTTTTGATGAGACGCTGAATAAAAGGAGTTTAATCGCCGGCAAACGAAAACCCGCAATTTCCCGTAAATCCCGGACTCGGTCCGTATAGTCGAATGTATACAAAGAAAGTACCCAGGGAGTAAACTCATTTCTTGAACGATTTTTTAAATTATTTTTTTGCACCACTAAAACGCATGAGACTTGTAGTTTTCAAAAATGATTTCATTTTTGATGAGACGCTGAATAAAAGGAGTTTAATCTCCGGCAAACGAAAACCCGCAATTTTCCGTAAATCCCGGACTTGGCCCGTATAGTCAAAAGTATACAAAGAAAGTACCCAGGGAGTAAACTCATTTCCCAAACAATTCTTTAAATTATTTTTCACCACTAAAACGCATGAGACTTGTAGTTTTCAAAAATGATTTCGTTATTGATGAGACGCTGAATAAAAGGAATTTAATCGTCGGCAAACGAAAACCCGTGATTTCCCGTAAATCCCTGGCTTGGCCATATAGTCAAATGTATACAAAGAAAATACCCATGGAGTACACTCATTACCCGAACGATTATTTAAATTATTTCTTCACCACTAAAACGCATGAGACTTGTAGTTTTTAAAAATGATTTCATTTTTGATGAGACGCTGAATAAAAGGAGTTTAATCGCCGGCAAACGAAAACCCGCGATTTGCCGTAAATCCCGTGTTTGACCCTTATAGTCGAATGTATACAAAGAAAGTAAACTTGGAGTAAACTCATTTCCCGAACGATTTTGTAAATTGTTTTTTCACCAATAAAACGCATGAGACTTGTAGTTTTCAAAAATGATTTCGTTTTTGATGAGACGCTGAATAAAAGGAGTTTAATTGCCGGCAAACGAAAACCCGCAATTTGCCTTAAATCCCGTGCTTGACCCGTATAGTCAAAGGTATACAAAGAAAGTAAACTGGGAGTAAACTCATTTCCCGAACGATTTTTTAAATTAATTTTTTACCACTAAAACGCATAAGACTTGTAGTTTTCAAAAACGATTTCATTTTTGATGAGACGCTGAATAAAAGGAGTTTAATCGCCGGCAAACGAAAACCCGCAATTTCCCGTAAATCCCGGACTCGGCCCGTATAGTCGAATGTATACAAAGAAAGTACCCAGGGAGTAAACTCATTTCTTGAACGATTTTTTAAATTATTTTTTTGCACCACTAAAACGCATGAGACTTGTAGTTTTCAAAAATGATTTCATTTTTGATGAGACGCTGAATAAAAGGAGTTTAATCTCCGGCAAACGAGAACCCGCGATTTCCCGTAATTCCCGGGCATGGCCTGTATAGTCGAATGTATACAAAGAAAGTGCCCAGGGAGTAAACTCATTTCGCAAACGATTTTTTAAATTATTTTTTCACCACTAAGACGCATGAGACTTGTAGTTTTCAAAAATGATTTCGATTTTGATGAGACGCTGAATAAAAGGAGTTTAATTGCCGGCAAACAAAAACCCGTAATTTGCCTTAAATCCCGTGCTTGACCCGTATAGTCAAAGGTATACAAAGAAAGTAAACTGGGAGTAAACTCATTTCCCGAACGATTCTTTAAATTATTTTTTCACCACTAAAACGCATGAGACTTGTAGTTTTCAAAAATGATTTCGATTTTGATGAGACGCTGAATAAAAGGAGTTTAATTGCCGGCCAACAAAAACCCGTAATTTGCCTTAAATCCCGTGCTTGACCCGTATAGTCAAAGATATACAAAGAAAGTAAACTGGGAGTAAACTCATTTCCCGAACGATTTTTTAAATTAATTTTTTACCACTAAAACGCATAAGACTTGTAGTTTTCAAAAACGATTTCATTTTTGATGAGACGCTGAATAAAAGGAGTTTAATCGCCGGCAAACAAAAACCCGCAATTTCCCGTAAATCCCGGACTCGGCCCGTATAGTCGAATGTATACAAAGAAAGTACCCAGGGAGTAAACTCATTTCTTGAACGATTTTTTAAATTATTTTTTTGCACCACTAAAACGCATGAGACTTGTAGTTTTCAAAAATGATTTCATTTTTGATGAGACGCTGAATAAAAGGAGTTTAATCTCCGGCAAACGAGAACCCGCGATTTCCCGTAATTCCCGGGCATGGCCTGTATAGTCGAATGTATACAAAGAAAGTGCCCAGGGAGTAAACTCATTTCCCAAACGATTTTTTAAATTATTTTTTCACCAATAAGACGCATGAGACTTGTAGTTTTCAAAAATGATTTCGATTTTGATGAGACGCTGAATAAAAGGAGTTTAATTGCCGGCAAACAAAAACCCGTAATTTGCCTTAAATCCCGTGCTTGACCCGGATAGTCAAAGGTATACAAAGAAAGTAAACTGGGAGTAAACTCATTTCCCGATCGATTCTTTAAATTATTTTTTCACCACTAAAACGCATGAGACTTGTAGTTTTCAAAAATGATTTCGATTTTGATGAGACGCTGAATAAAAGGAGTTTAATTGCCGGCAAACAAAAACCCGTAATTTGCCTTAAATCCCGTGCTTGACCCGTATAGTCAAAGATATACAAAGAAAGTAAACTGGGAGTAAACTCATTTCCCGAACGATTCTTTAAATTATTTTTTCACCACTAAAACGCATGAGACTTGTAGTTTTCAAAAATGATTTCATTTTTGATGAGACGCTGAATAAAAGGAGTTTAATCGCCGGGAAACGAAAACCCGCGATTTCCCGTATATCCTGGAATCGGCCCGTATAGTCGAATGTATACAAAGAAAGTACCCAGGGAGTAAACTCATTTCCCGAACGATTCTTTAAATTATTTTTCACCACTAAAACGCATGAGACTTGTAGTTTTCAAAAATGATTTCGTTTTTGATGAGACGCTGAATAAAAGGAGTTTAATGGCCGGCAAACGAAAACCCGCGATTTCCCGTAAATCCCGGGCTTGGCCGTATAGTCGAATGTATACAAAGAAAATACCCAGGGAGTAAACTCATTTCCCGAACGATTTTTTAAATTAATTTTTTACCACTAAAACGCATAAGACTTGTAGTTTTCAAAAACGATTTCATTTTTGATAAGACCCTGAATAAAAGGAGTTTAATCGCCGGCAAACGAAAACCCGCAATTTTCCGTAAATCCCGGACTTGGCTCGTATAGTCAAAAGTATACAAAGAAAGTACCCAGGGAGTAAACTCATTTCCCAAACAATTCTTTAAATTATTTTTCACCACTAAAACGCATGAGACTTGTAGTTTTCAAAAATGATTTCGTTATTGATGAGACGCTGAATAAAAGGAATTTAATCGTCGGCAAACGAAAACCCGTGATTTCCCGTAAATCCCTGGCTTGGCCATATAGTCAAATGTATACAAAGAAAATACCCATGGAGTACACTCATTACCCGAACGATTATTTAAATTATTTCTTCACCACTAAAACGCATGAGACTTGTAGTTTTTAAAAATGATTTCATTTTTGATGAGACGCTGAATAAAAGGAGTTTAATCGCCGGCAAACGAAAACCCGCGATTTGCCGTAAATCCCGTGTTTGACCCTTATAGTCGAATGTATACAAAGAAAGTAAACTTGGAGTAAACTCATTTCCCGAACGATTTTGTAAATTGTTTTTTCACCACTAAAACGCATGAGACTTGTAGTTTTCAAAAATGATTTCGTTTTTGATGAGACGCTGAATAAAAGGAGTTTAATTGCCGGCAAACGAAAACCCGCAATTTGCCTTAAATCCCGTGCTTGACCCGTATAGTCAAAGGTATACAAAGAAAGTAAACTGGGAGTAAACTCATTTCCCGAACGATTTTTTAAATTAATTTTTTACCACTAAAACGCATAAGACTTGTAGTTTTCAAAAACGATTTCATTTTTGATGAGACGCTGAATAAAAGGAGTTTAATCGCCGGCAAACGAAAACCCGCAATTTCCCGTAAATCCCGGACTCGGCCCGTATAGTCGAATGTATACAAAGAAAGTACCCAGGGAGTAAACTCATTTCTTGAACGATTTTTTAAATTATTTTTTTGCACCACTAAAACGCATGAGACTTGTAGTTTTCAAAAATGATTTCATTTTTGATGAGACGCTGAATAAAAGGAGTTTAATCTCCGGCAAACGAGAACCCGCGATTTCCCGTAATTCCCGGGCATGGCCCGTATAGTCGAATGTATACAAAGAAAGTGCCCAGGGAGTAAACTCATTTCCCAAACGATTTTTTAAATTATTTTTTCACCACTAAGACGCATGAGACTTGTAGTTTTCAAAAATGATTTCGATTTTGATGAGACGCTGAATAAAAGGAGTTTAATTGCCGGCAAACGAAAACCCGCAATTTGCCTTAAATCCCGTGCTTGACCCGTATAGTCAAAGGTATACAAAGAAAGTAAACTGGGAGTAATCTCATTTCCCGAACGGTTTTTTAAATTAATTTTTTACCACTAAAACGCATAAGACTTGTAGTTTTCAAAAACGATTTCATTTTTGATAAGACCCTGAATAAAAGGAGTTTAATCGCCGGCAAACGAAAACCCGCAATTTTCCGTAAATCCCGGACTTGGCCCGTATAGTCAAAAGTATACAAAGAAAGTACCCAGGGAGTAAACTCATTTCCCAAACAATTCTTTAAATTATTTTTCACCACTAAAACGCATGAGACTTGTAGTTTTCAAAAATGATTTCGTTATTGATGAGACGCTGAATAAAAGGAATTTAATCGTCGGCAAACGAAAACCCGTGATTTCCCGTAAATCCCTGCCTTGGCCATATAGTCGAATGTATACAAAGAAAATACCCATGGAGTACACTCATTACCCGAACGATTATTTAAATTATTTCTTCACCACTAAAACGCATGAGACTTGTAGTTTTTAAAAATGATTTCATTTTTGATGAGACGCTGAATAAAAGGAGTTTAATCGCCGGCAAACGAAAACCCGCGATTTCCCGTAATTCCCGTGCTTGACCCGTATAGTCAAAGGTATACAAAGAAAGTAAACTGGGAGTAATCTCATTTCCCGAACGATTCTTTAAATTATTTTTTCACCACTAAAACGCATGAGACTTGTAGTTTTCAAAAATGATTTCATTTTTGATGAAACGCTGAATAAAAGGAGTTTAATCGCCGGGAAACGAAAACCCGCGATTTCCCGTATATCCTGGAATCGGCCCGTATAGTCGAATGTATACAAAGAAAGTACCCAGGGATTAAACTCATTTCCCGAACGATTTTTTAAATTATTTTTTCACCACTAAAACGCATGAGACTTGTAGTTTTCAAAAATGATTTCATTTTTGATGAGACGCTGAATAAAAGGAGTTTAATCTCCGGCAAACGAAAACCCGCGATTTCCCGTGTATCCTGGAATCGGCCCGCATAGTCGAATGTATACAAAGAAAGTACCCAGGGAGTAAACTCATTTCCCGAACGATTTTTTAAATTAATTTTTTACCACTAAAACGCATAAGACTTGAAGTTTTCAAAAACGATTTCATTTTTGATAAGACCCTGAATAAAAGGAGTTTAATCTCCGGCAAACGAAAACCCGCGATTTCCCGTAAATCCCGGACGCGGCCCGTATAGTCAAAAGTATACAAAAAACGTACGCAGGGAGTAAACTCATTTCCCGAACGATTCTTTAAATTATATTTCCACCACTAAAACGCATGAGACTTGTATTTTTAAAAAATGATTTCATTTTTTATGAGACGCTGAATAAAAGTAGTTTAATCGCCGGCAAACGAAAACCCGCGATTTTCCGTAAATCCCGGACTCGGCCCGTATAGTCAAAAGTATACAAAGAAAGTACCCAGGGAGTAAACTCATTTCCCGAACAATTCTTTAAATTATTTCTTCACCACTAAAACGCATGAGACTTGTAGTTTTTAAAAATGATTTCATTTTTGATGAGACGCTGAATAAAAGGAGTTTAATCGCCGGCAAACGAAAACCCGCGATTTGCCGTAAATCCCGTGTTTGACCCGTATAGTCAAAAGTATACAAAGAAAGTAAACTTGGAGTAAACTCATTTCCCGAACGATTTTTTAAATTGTTTTTTCACCACTAAAACGCATGAGACTTGTAGTTTTCAAAAATGATTTCGTTTTTGATGAGACGCTGAATAAAAGGAGTTTAATTGCCGGCAAACGAAAACCCGCAATTTGCCTTAAATCCCGTGCTTGCGCCGTATAGTCAAAGGTATACAAAGAAAGTAAACTGGGAGTAAACTCATTTCCCGAACGATTTTTTAAATTAATTTTTTACCATTAAAACGCATAAGACTTGTAGTTTTCAAAAACGATTTCATTTTTGATGAGACGCTGAATAAAAGGAGTTTAATCGCCGGCAAACGAAAACCCGCAATTTCCCGTAAATCCCGGACTCGGCCCGTATAGTCGAATGTATACAAAGAAAGTACCCAGGGAGTAAACTCATTTCTTGAACGATTTTTTAAATTATTTTTTCACCACTAAAACGCATGAGACTTGTAGTTTTCAAAAATGATTTCATTTTTGATGAGACGCTGAATAAAAGGAGTTTAATCTCCGGCAAACGAGAACCCGCGATTTCCCGTAATTCCCGGGCATGGCCCGTATAGTCGAATGTATACAAAGAAAGTGCCCAGGGAGTAAACTCATTTCTCAAACGATTTTTGAAATTATTTTTTCACCACTAAGACGCATGAGACTTGTCGTTTTCAAAAATGATTTCATATTTTATGAGAGGCTGAATAAAAGGAGTTTAATCTCCGGCAAACGAAAACCCGCGATTTCCCGTAAATCCCGGACTCGGCCCGTATAGTCAAAAGTATACAAAGAAAGTACCCAGGGAGAACACTCATTTCCCGAACGATTTTTTAAATTATTTCTTCACCACTGAAACGCATGAGACTTGTAGTTTTCAAAAATGATTTCATTTTTGATGAGACGCTGAATAAAAGGAGTTTAATCGCCGGCAAACGAAAACCTGCAATTTGCCGTAAATCCCGGGCTTGACCCGATTAGTCGAATGTATACAAAAAACGTAAACTGGGAGTAAACTCATTACCCGAACGATTTTTTAAATTATTTCTTCACCACTAAAACGCATGAGACTTGTAGTTTTTAAAAATGATTTCATTTTTAATGAGACGCTGAATAAAAGGAGTTTAATCGCCGGCAAACGAAAACTCGCGATTTGCCGTAAATCCCGTGTTTGACCCTTATAGTCGAATGTATACAAAGAAAGTAAACTTGGAGTAAACTCATTTCCCGAACGATTTTGTAAATTGTTTTTTCACCACTAAAACGCATGAGACTTGTAGTTTTCAAAAATGATTTCGTTTTTGATGAGACGCTGAATAAAAGGAGTTTAATTGCCGGCAAACGAAAACCCGCAATTTGCCTTAAATCCCGTGCTTGACCCGTATAGTCAAAGGTATACAAAGAAAGTAAACTGGGAGTAAACTCATTTCCCGAACGATTTTTTAAATTAATTTTTTACCACTAAAACGCATAAGACTTGTAGTTTTCAAAAACGATTTCATTTTTGATGAGACGCTGAATAAAAGGAGTTTAATCGCCGGCAAACGAAAACCCGCAATTTCCCATAAATCCCGGACTCGGCCCGTATAGTCGAATGTATACAAAGAAAGTACCCAGGGAGTAAACTCATTTCTTGAACGATTTTTTAAATTATTTTTTTGCACCACTAAAACGCATGAGACTTGTAGTTTTCAAAAATGATTTCATTTTTGATGAGACGCTGAATAAAAATAGTTTAATCTCCGGCAAACGAGAACCCGCGATTTCCCGTAATTCCCGGGCATGGCCCGTATAGTCGAATGTATACAAAAAAAGTGCCCAGGGAGTAAACTCATTTCCCAAACGATTTTTTAAATTATTTTTTCACCACTAAGACGCATGAGACTTGTAGTTTTCAAAAATGATTTCGATTTTGATGAGACGCTGAATAAAAGGAGTTTAATTGCCGGCAAACGAAAACCCGCAATTTGCCTTAAATCCCGTGCTTGACCCGTATAGTCAAAGGTATACAAAGAAAGTAAACTGGGAGTAAACTCATTTCCCGAACGATTCTTTAAATTATTTTTTCACCACTAAAACGCATGAGACTTGTAGTTTTCAAAAATGATTTCATTTTTGATGAGACGCTGAATAAAAGGAGTTTAATCTCCGGCAAACGAGAACCCGCGATTTCCCGTAATTCCCGGGCATGGCCCGTATAGTCGAATGTATACAAAGAAAGTGCCCAGGGAGTAAACTCATTTCCCAAACGATTTTTTAAATTATTTTTTCACCACTAAAACGCATGAGACTTGTAGTTTTCAAAAATGATTTCATTTTTGATGAGACGCTGAATAAAAGGAGTTTAATCTCCGGCAAACGAAAACCCGCGATTTCCCGTGTATCCTGGAATCGGCCCGCATAGTCGAATGTATACAAAGAAAGTACCCAGGGAGTAAACTCATTTCCCGAACGATTTTTTAAATTAATTTTTTACCACTAAAACGCATAAGACTTGAAGTTTTCAAAAACGATTTCATTTTTGATAAGACCCTGAATAAAAGGAGTTTAATCTCCGGCAAACGAAAACCCGCGATTTCCCGTAAATCCCGGACGCGGCCCGTATAGTCAAAAGTATACAAAAAACGTACGCAGGGAGTAAACTCATTTCCCGAACGATTCTTTAAATTATATTTCCACCACTAAAACGCATGAGACTTGTATTTTTAAAAAATGATTTCATTTTTTATGAGACGCTGAATAAAAGTAGTTTAATCGCCGGCAAACGAAAACCCGCGATTTTCCGTAAATCCCGGACTCGGCCCGTATAGTCAAAAGTTCACAAAGAAAGTACCCAGGGAGTAAACTCATTTCCCGAACAATTCTTTAAATTATTTCTTCACCACTAAAACGCATGAGACTTGTAGTTTTTAAAAATGATTTCATTTTTGATGAGACGCTGAATAAAAGGAGTTTAATCGCCGGCAAACGAAAACCCGCGATTTTCCGTATATCACGGACTCGGCCCGTACAGTGAAAAGTATACAAAGAAAATACCCAGGGAGTAAACTCATTTCCCGAACGATTTTTTAAATTATTTCTTCACCACTAAAACGCATGAGACTTGTAGTTTTCAAAAATGATTTCATTTTTGATGAGACGCTGAATAAAAGGAGTTTAATCTCCGGCAAACGAGAACCCGCGATTTCCCGTAATTCCCGGGCATGGCCCGTATAGTCGAATGTATACAAAGAAAGTGCCCAGGGAGTAAACTCATTTCCCAAACGATTTTTTAAATTATTTTTTCACCACTAAAACGCATGAGACTTGTAGTTTTCAAAAATGATTTCATTTTTGATGAGACGCTGAATAAAAGGAGTTTAATCTCCGGCAAACGAAAACCCGCGATTTCCCGTGTATCCTGGAATCGGCCCGCATAGTCGAATGTATACAAAGAAAGTACCCAGGGAGTAAACTCATTTCCCGAACGATTTTTTAAATTAATTTTTTACCACTAAAACGCATAAGACTTGAAGTTTTCAAAAACGATTTCATTTTTGATAAGACCCTGAATAAAAGGAGTTTAATCTCCGGCAAACGAAAACCCGCGATTTCCCGTAAATCCCGGACGCGGCCCGTATAGTCAAAAGTATACAAAAAACGTACGCAGGGAGTAAACTCATTTCCCGAACGATTCTTTAAATTATATTTCCACCACTAAAACGCATGAGACTTGTATTTTTAAAAAATGATTTCATTTTTTATGAGACGCTGAATAAAAGTAGTTTAATCGCCGGCAAACGAAAACCCGCGATTTTCCGTAAATCCCGGACTCGGCCCGTATAGTCAAAAGTTCACAAAGAAAGTACCCAGGGAGTAAACTCATTTCCCGAACAATTCTTTAAATTATTTCTTCACCACTAAAACGCATGAGACTTGTAGTTTTTAAAAATGATTTCATTTTTGATGAGACGCTGAATAAAAGGAGTTTAATCGCCGGCAAACGAAAACCCGCGATTTGCCGTAAATCCCGTGTTTGACCCGTATAGTCGAAAGTATACAAAGAAAGTAAACTTGGAGTAAACTCATTTCCCGAACGATTTTTTAAATTGTATTTTCACCACTAAAACGCATGAGACTTGCAGTTTTTAAAACTGATTTCGTTTTTGATGAGACGCTGAATAAAAGGAGTTTAATTGCCGGCAAACGAAAACCCGCAATTTGCCTTAAATCCCGTGCTTGACCCGTATAGTCAAAGGTATACAAAGAAAGTAAACTGGGAGTAAACTCATTTCCCGAACGATTTTTTAAATTAATTTTTTACCATTAAAACGCATAAGACTTGTAGTTTTCAAAAACGATTTCATTTTTGATGAGACGCTGAATAAAAGGAGTTTAATCGCCGGCAAACGAAAACCCGCAATTTCCCGTAAATCCCGGACTCGGCCCGTATAGTCGAATGTATACAAAGAAAGTAACCAGGGAGTAAACTCATTTCTTGAACGATTTTTTAAATTATTTTTTCACCACTAAAACGCATGAGACTTGTAGTTTTTAAAAATGATTTCATTTTTGATGAGACGCTGAATAAAAGGAGTTTAATCTCCGGCAAACGAGAACCCGCGATTTCCCGTAATTCCCGGGCATGGCCCGTATAGTCGAATGTATACAAAGAAAGTGCCCAGGGAGTAAACTCATTTCTCAAACGATTTTTGAAATTATTTTTTCACCACTAAGACGCATGAGACTTGTCGTTTTCAAAAATGATTTCATTTTTTATGAGAGGCTGAATAAAAGGAGTTTAATCTCCGGCAAACGAAAACCCGCGATTTCCCGTAAATCCCGGACTCGGCCCGTATAGTCAAAAGTATACAAAGAAAGTACCCAGGGAGAACACTCATTTCCCGAACGATTTTTTAAATTATTTCTTCACCACTGAAACGCATGAGACTTGTAGTTTTCAAAAATGATTTCATTTTTGATGAGACGCTGAATAAAAGGAGTTTAATCGCTGGCAAACGAAAACCCGCAATTTGCCGTAAATCCCGGGCTTGACCCGTATAGTCGAATGTATACAAAGAACGTAAACTGGGAGTAAACTCATTTCCCGTACGATTTTTTAAATTATTTTTCCACCACTAAAACGCATGAGACTTGTAGCTTTCAAAAATGATTTCGTTTTTGATGAGACGCTGAAAAAAAGGAGTTTAATCGCTGGCAAACGAAAACCTGCGATTTCTCGTAAATCCCGGGCTTGGCCGTATAGTCGAATGTATACAAAGAAAATACCCAGGGAGTAAACTCATTTCCCGAACGATTTTTTAAATTATGTTTTCACCACTAAAACGCATGAGACTTGTAGTTTTCAAAAATGATTTCATTTTTGATGAGACGCTGAATAAAGGGAGTTTAATCTCCGGCAAACGAAAACCCGCGATTTCCCGTGTATCCTGGAATCAGCCCGCATAGTCGAATGTATACAAAAAAAGTACGCAGGGAGTAAACTCATTTCCCGAACGATTCTTTAAATTATTTTTTCACCACTAAAACGCATCAGACTTGTAGTTTTCAAAAATGATTTCATTTTTGATAAGACGCTGAATAAAAGGAGTTTAATCGCCGACAAACGAAAACCCGCGATTTGCCGTAAATCCCGGGCTTGACCCGTATAGTCAAATGTATACCAAGAAAGTAAACTGGGAGTAAACTCATTTCCCGAACGATTTTTTAAATTAATTTTTTACCACTAAAACGCATAAGACTTGTAGTTTTCAAAAACGATTTCATTTTTGATGAGACGCTGAATAAAAGGAGTTTAATGGCCGGCAAACAAAAACCCGTAATTTCCCGTAAATCCCGGACTCGGCCCGTATAGTCAAAAGTATACAAAGAAAGTACCCAGGGAGTAAACTTATTTCCCGAACGATTCTTTAAATTATTTTTCACCACTAAAACGCATGAGACTTGTAGTTTTTAAAAATGATTTCGTTATTGATGAGACGCTGAATAAAAGGAGTTTAATCGCTGGCAAACGAAAACCCGCGATTTCCCGTAAATCCCTGGCTTGGCCGTATAGTTGAATGTATACAAAGAGAATACCCAGGGAGTACACTCATTACCCAAACGATTTTTTAAATTATTTCTTCACCACTAAAACGCATGAGACTTGTAGTTTTCAAAAATGATTTCATTTTTAATGAGACGCTGAATAAAAGGAGTTTAATCGCCGGCAAACGAAAACCCGCGATTTGCCGTAAATCCCGGACTCGGCCCGTATAGTCAAAAGTATACAAAGAAAGTAAACTGGGAGTAAACTCATTTCCCGAACGATTTTTTAAATTAATTTTTTACCACTAAAACGTATAAGACTTGTAGTTTTCAAAAACGATTTCATTTTTGATGAGACGCTGAATAAAAGGAGATTAATCGCCGGCAAACGAAAACCCGCAATTTCCTGTAAATCCCGGACTCGGCCCGTATAGTTAAAAGTATACAAAGAAAGTACCCAGGGAGTAAACTCATTTCCCGAACGATTCTTTAAATTATTTGTCACCACTAAAACGCATGAAACTTGTAGTTTTTAAAAAAGATTTCGTTATTGATGAGACGCTGAATAAAAGGAGTTTAATCGCTGGTAAACGAAAACCCGCGATTTCCCGTAAATCCCTGGCTTGGCCGTATAGTCGAATGTATACAAAGACAATACCCAGGGAGTACACTCATTAGCCGAACGATTTTTTACATTATTTTTCACCACTAAAACGCATGAGACTTGTAGTTTTCAAAAATGATTTGGTTTTTGATGAGACGCTGGATAAAAGGAGTTTAATCGCCGGCAAACGAAAACCCGCGATTTCCAGTAAATCCCGGGCTTGGCCGTATAGTTAAATGTATACAAAAAAAATACCCAGGGAGAACATTCATTTCCCGAACGATTTTTTAAATTATTTCTTCACCACTGAAATGCATGAGACTTGTAGTTTTCAAAAATGATTTCATTTTTGATGAGACGCTGAATAAAAGGAGTTTAATCGCCGGCAAACGAAAACCCGCAATTTGCCGTAAATCCTGGGCTTGACCCGTATAGTCGAATGTATACAAAGAACGTAAACTGGGAGTACACTCATTTCCCGTAGGATTTTTTAAATTATTTTTTCACCACTAAAACGCATAAGACTTGTAGTTTTCAAAAATGATTTCGTTTTTGATGAGACGCTGAAAAAAAGGAGTTTAATCGCTGGCAAACGAAAACCTGCGATTTCTCGTAAATCACGGGCTTGGCCGTATAGTCGAATGTATACAAAGAAAGTACCCAGGGAGTAAACTCATTTCCCAAACGATTTTTTAAATTATGTTTTCACCACTAAAACGCATGAGACTTGTAGTTTTCAAAAATGATTTCATTTTTGATGAGACGCTGAATAAAGGGAGTTTAATCTCCGGCAAACGAAAACCCGCGATTTCTTGTGTATCCTGGAATCAGCCCGCATAGTCGAATGTATACAAAGAAAGTACGCAGGGAGTAAACTCATTTCCCGAACGATTCTTTAAATTATTTTTTCACCACTAAAACGCATGAGACTTGTAGTTTTCAAAAATGATTTCATTTTTGATAAGACGCTGAATAAAAGGAGTTTAATCGCCGACAAACGAAAACCCGCGATTTGCCGTAAATCCCGGGCTTGACCCGTATAGTCAAATGTATACAAAGAAAGTAAACTGGGAGTAAACTCATTTCCCGAACGATTTTTTAAATTAATTTTTTACCACTAAAACGCATAAGACTTGTAGTTTTCAAAAACGATTTCATTTTTGATGAGACGCTGAATAAAAGGAGTTTAATGGCCGGCAAACGAAAACCCGCAATTTCCCGTAAATCCCGGACTCGGCCCGTATAGTCAAAAGTATACAAAGAAAGTACCCAGGGAGTAAACTTATTTCCCGAACGATTCTTTAAATTATTTTTCACCACTAAAACGCATGAGACTTGTAGTTTTTAAAAATGATTTCGTTATTGATGAGACGCTGAATAAAAGGAGTTTAATCGCCGGCAAACGAAAACCCGCGATTTGCCGTAAATCCCGGACTCGGCCCGTATAGTCAAAAGTATACAAAGAAAGTAAACTGGGAGTAAACTCATTTCCCGAACGATTTTTTAAATTAATTTTTTACCACCAAAACGTATAAGACTTGTAGTTTTCAAAAACGATTTCATTTTTGATGAGACGCTGAATAAAAGGAGATTAATCGCCGGCAAACGAAAACCCGCAATTTCCTGTAAATCCCGGACTCGGCCCGTATAGTTAAAAGTATACAAAGAAAGTACCCAGGGAGTAAACTCATTTCCCGAACGATTCTTTAAATTATTTTTCACCACTAAAACGCATGAGACTTGTAGTTTTCAAAAACGATTTCGTTATTGATGAGACGCTGAATAAAAGGAGTTTAATCGCTGGTAAACGAAAACCCGCGATTTCCCGTAAATCCCTGGCTTGGCCGTATAGTCGAATGTATACAAAGACAATACCCAGGGAGTACACTCATTAGCCGAACGATTTTTTAAATTATTTCTTCACCACTAAAACGCATGAGACTTGTAGTTTTCAAAAATGATTTCATTTTTAATGAGACGCTGAATAAAAGGAGTTTAATCGCCGGCAAACGAGAACCCGCGATTTTCCGTAAATCCCGGACTCGGCCCGTATAGTCAAAATTATACAAAGAAAGTACCCAGGGAGTAAACTCATTTCCCGAACAATTCTTTAAATTATTTTTCACCACTAAAACGCATGAGACTTGTAGTTTTCAAAAATGATTTCGTTATTGATGAGACGCTGAATAAAAGGAATTTAATCGTCGGCAAACGAAAACCCGTGATTTCCCGTAAATCCCTGGCTTGGCCATATAGTCGAATGTATACAAAGAAAATACGCATGGAGTACACTCATTACCCGAACGATTTTTTAAATTATTTCTTCACCACTAAAACGCATGAGACTTGTAGTTTTTAAAAATGATTTCATTTTTGATGAGACGCTGAATAAAAGGAGTTTAATCGCCGGCAAACGAAAACCCGCGATTTGCCGTAAATCCCGTGTTTGACCCGTATAGTCGAAAGTATACAAAGAAAGTAAACTTGAAGTAAACTCATTTCCCAAACGATTTTTTAAATTGTTTTTTCACCACTAAAACGCATGAGACTTGTAGTTTTCAAAAATGATTTCGTTTTTGATGAGACGCTGAATAAAAGGAGTTTAATTGCCGGCAAACGAAAACCCGCAATTTGCCTTAAATCCCGTGCTTGACCCGTATAGTCAAAGGTATACAAAGAAAGTAAACTGGGAGTAAACTCATTTCCCGAACGATTTTTTAAATTAATTTTTTACCACTAAAACGCATAAGACTTGTACTTTTCAAAAACGATTTCATTTTTGATGAGACGCTGAATAAAAGGAGTTTAATCGCCGGCAAACGAAAACCCGCAATTTCCCGTAAATCCCGGACTCGGCCCGTATAGTCGAATGTACACAAAGAAAGTACCCAGGGAGAAAACTCATTTCTTGAACGATTTTTTAAATTATTTTTTCACCACTAAGACGCAAGAGACTTGTCGTTTTCAAAAATGATTTCATTTTTTATGAGAGGCTGAATAAAAGGAGTTTAATCGCCGGCAAACGAAAACCCGCGATTTCCCGTAAATCCCGGACTCGGCCCGTATAGTCAAAAGTATACAAGGAAAGTACCCAAGGAGTAAACTCATTTCCCGAACGATTCTTTAAATTATTTTTCACCACTAAAACGCATGAGACTTGTAGTTTTCAAAAATGATTTGGTTTTTGATGAGACGCTGGATAAAAGGAGTTTAATCGCCGGAAAACGAAAACCCGCAATTTGCCGTAAATCCCGGGCTTGACCCGTATAGTCGAATGTATACAAAGAACGTAAACTGGGAGTAAACTCATTTCCCGTACGATTTTTTAAATTATTTTTTCACCACTAAAACGCATGAGACTTGTAGTTTTCAAAAATGATTTCGTTTTTGATGAGACGCTGAAAAAAAGGAGTTTAATCGCTGGCAAACGAAAACCTGCGATTTCTCGTAAATCCCGGGCTTGGCCGTATAGTCGAATGTGTACAAAGAAAGTACCCAGGGAGTAAACTCATTTCCCGAACGATTTTTTAAATTATGTTTTCACCACTAAAACGCATGAGACTTGTAGTTTTCAAAAATGATTTCATTTTTGATGAGACGCTGAATAAAGGGAGTTTAATCGCCGACAAACGAAAACCCGCGATTTGCCGTAAATCCCGGGCTTGACCCGTATAGTCAAATGTATACAAAGAAAGTAAACTGGGAGTAAATTCATTTCCCGAACGACTTTTTAAATTAATTTTTTACCACTAAAACGCATAAGACTTGTAGTTTTCAAAAACGATTTCATTTTTGATGAGACGCTGAATAAAAGGAGTTTAATGGCCGGCAAACGAAAACCCGCAATTTCCCGTAAATCCCGGACTCGGCCCGTATAGTCAAAAGTATACAAAGAAAGTACCCAGGGAGTAAACTTATTTCCCGAACGATTCTTTAAATTATTTTTCACCACTAAAACGCATGAGACTTGTAGTTTTTAAAAGTGATTTCGTTATTGATGAGACGCTGAATAAAAGGAGTTTAATCGCTGGCAAACGAAAACCCGCGATTTCCCGAAAATCCCTGGCTTGGCCGTATAGTCGAATGTATACAAAGAGAATACCCAGGGAGTACACTCATTACCCAAACGATTTTTTAAATTATTTCTTCACCACTAAAACGCATGAGACTTGTAGTTTTCAAAAATGATTTCATTTTTAATGAGACGCTGAATAAAAGGAGTTTAATCGCCGGCAAACGAAAACCCGCGATTTGCCGTAAATCCCGGACTCGGCCCGTATAGTCAAAAGTATACAAAGAAAGTAAACTGGGAGTAAACTCATTTCCCGAACGATTTTTTAAATTAATTTTTTACCACTAAAACGTATAAGACTTGTAGTTTTCAAAAACGATTTCATTTTTGATGAGACGCTGAATAAAAGGAGATTAATCGCCGGCAAACGAAAACCCACAATTTCCTGTAAATCCCGGACTCGGCCCGTATAGTTAAAAGTATACAAAGAAAGTACCCAGGGAGTAAACTCATTTCCCGAACGATTCTTTAAATTATTTTTCACCACTAAAACGCATGAGACTTGTAGTTTTCAAAAATGATTTCGTTATTGATGAGACGCTGAATAAAAGGAGTTTAATCGCTGGCAAACGAAAACCCGCGATTTCCCGTAAATCCCTGGCTTGGCCGTATAGTCGAATGTATACAAAGACAATACCCAGGGAGTACACTCATTAGCCGAACGATTCTTTAAATTATTTTTCACCACTAAAACGCATGAGACTTGTAGTTTTCAAAAATGATTTCGTTATTGATGAGACGCTGAATAAAAGGAGTTTAATCGCCGGCAAACGAAAATCCGCGATTTGCCGTAAATCCCGGACTCGGCCCGTATAGTCAAAAGTATACAAAGAAAGTAAACTGGGAGTAAACTCATTTCCCGAACGATTTATTAAATTAATTTTTTACCACTAAAACGTATAAGACTTGTAGTTTTCAAAAACGATTTCATTTTTGATGAGACGCTGAATAAAAGGAGATTAATCGCCGGCAAACGAAAACCCGCAATTTCCTGTAAATGCCGGACTCGGCCCGTATAGTTAAAAGTATACAAAGAAAGTACCCAGGGAGTAAACTCATTTCCCGAACGATTTATTAAATTAATTTTTTACCACTAAAACGTATAAGACTTGTAGTTTTCAAAAACGATTTCATTTTTGATGACACGCTGAATAAAAGGAGATTAATCGCCGGCAAACGAAAACCCGCAATTTCCTGTAAATGCCGGACTCGGCCCGTATAGTTAAAAGTATACAAAGAAAGTACCCAGGGAGTAAACTCATTTCCCGAACGATTCTTTAAATTATTTTTCACCACTAAAACGCATGAGACTTGTAGTTTTCAAAAATGATTTCGTTATTGATGAGACGCTGAATAAAAGGAGTTTAATCGCCGGCAAACAAAAACCCGCAATTTGCCTTAAATCCCGTGCTTGACCCGTATAGTCAAATGTATACAAAGAAAGAAAACTGGGAGTAAACTCATTTCCCGAACGATTTTTTAAATTAGTTTTTTACCACTAAAACGCATAAGACTTGTAGTTTTCAAAAACGATTTCATTTTTGATGCGACGCTGAATAAAAGGAGTTTAATCGCCGGCAAACGAAAACCCGCAATATCCCGTAAATCCCGGACTCGGCCCGTATAGTCAAAAGTATACAAAAAAAGTACCCAGGGAGTAAACTCATTTCCCGAACGATTCTTTAAATTATTTTTTCACCACTAAAACGCACGAGACTTGTAGTTTTCAAAAATGATTTTGTTTTTGATGAGACGCTGAATAAAAGGAGTTTAATCGCCAGCAAACGAAAACCCGCAATTTCCCGTAAATCCCGGACTCGGCCCTTATAGTCAAAAGTATACAAAAAAAGTACCCAGGGATTAAACTCATTTCCCGAACGATTCTTTCAATTATTTTTTCACCACTAAAACGCACGAGACTTGTAGTTTTCAAAAATAATTTCGTTTTTGATGAGACGCTGAATAAAAGGAGTTTAATCGCCTTCAAACGAAAACCCACAATTTGCCTTAAATCCCGTGCTTGACCCGTATAGTCAAATGTATACAAAGAAAGTAAACTGGGAGTAAACTCATTTCCCGAACGATTTTTTAAATTAATTTTTTACCACTAAAACGCATAAGACTTGTAGTTTTCAAAAACGATTTCATTTTTGATGAGACGCTGAATAAAAGGAGTTTAATCTGCGGCAAACGAAAACCCGCTATTTCCCGTAAATCCCGGACCCGGCCCGTATAGTCAAAAGTATACAAAAAACGTACGCAGGGAGTAAACTCATTTCCCGAAGGATTCTTTCAATTATATTTTCACCACTAAAACGCATGAGACTTGTAGTTTTCAAAAATGATTTCATTTTTAATGAGACGCTGATTAAAATGAGTTTAATCGCCGGCAAACGAAAACCCGCGATTTGCCGTAAATCCCGGGCTTGACCCGTATAGTCGAATGTATACAAAGAAAGTAAACTGGGAGTAAACTCAATTCCCGAACGATTTTTTAAATTATTTTTTCACCACTAAAACGCATGAGACTTGTAGTTTTCAAAAATGATTTCATTTTTAATGAGACGCTGAATAAAAGGAGTTTAATCGCCGGCAAACGAAAACCCGCGATTTGCCGTAAATCCCGGGCTTGACCCGTATAGTCGAATGTATACAAAGAAAGTAAACTGGGAGTAAACTCATTTCTTGAACGATTTTTTAAATTCTTTTTTCACCACTAAAACGCATGAGACTTGTAATTTTCAAAAATGATTTCATTTTTAATGAGACGCTGAATAAAATGAGTTTAATCTCCGGCAAACGAAAACCCGCGATTTCCCGTAAATCCCGGACCCGGCCCGCATACTCAAAAGTATACAAAAAACGTACGCAGGGAATAAACTCATTTCCCGAACGATTCTTTAAATTATATTTTCACCACTAAAACGCATGAGACTTGTAGTTTTCAAAAATGATTTCATTTTTAATGAGACGCTGAATAAAAGGAGTTTAATCGCCGGCAAACGAAAACCCGCGATTTGCCGTAAATCCCGGGCTTGACCCGTATAGTTGAATGTATACAAAGAAGGTAAACTGGGAGTAAACTTATTTCCCGAACGATTTTTTAAATTATTTTTTCACCACTAAAACGCATGAGACTTGTAATTTTCAAAAATGATTTCATTTTTGATGAGACGCTGAATAAAAGGAGTTTAATCGCCGGCAAACGAAAACCCGCAATTTCCCGTAAATCCCGGACTCGGCCCGTATAGTCAAAAGTACACAAAGAAAGTACCCAGGGAGTAAACTCATTTCCCGAACGATTCTTTCAATTATTTTTTCACCACTAAAACGCACGAGACTTGTAGTTTTCAAAAATGATTTCGTTTTTGATGAGACGCTGAATAAAAGGAGTTTATTCGCCTTCAAACGAAAACCCGCAATTTGCCTTAAATCCCGTGCTTGACCCGTATAGTCAAATGCATACAAAGAAAGTAAACTGGGAGTAAACTCATTTCCCGAACGATTTTTTAAATTAATTTTTTACCACTAAAACGCATGAGACTTGTAGTTTTCAAAAATGATTTCATTTTTAATGAGACGCTGAATAAAAGGAGTTTACTCGCCGGCAAACGAAAACCCGCGATTTGCCGTAAATCCCGGGCTTGACCCGTATAGTCGAATGTATACAAAGAAAGTAAACTGGGAGTAAACTTATTTCCCGAACGATTTTTTAAATTATTTTTTCACCACTAAAACGCATGAGACTTGTAATTTTCAAAAATGATTTCATTTTTGATGAGACGCTGAATAAAAGGAGTTTAATCTCCGGCAAACGAAAACCCGCGATTTCCCGTAAATCCCGGACCCGGCCCGCATACCCAAAAGTATACAAAAAACGTACGCAGGGAGTAAACTCATTTCCCGAACGATTCTTTAAATTATATTTTCACCACTAAAACGCATGAGACTTGTAGTTTTCAAAAATGATTTCATTTTTAATGAGACGCTGAATAAAAGGAGTTTAATCGCCGGCAAACGAAAACCCGCGATTTGCCGTAAATCCCGGGCTTGACCCGTATAGTCGAATGTATACAAAGAAAGTAAACTGGGAGTAAACTCATTTCCCGAACGATTTTTTAAATTATTTTTTTACCACTAAAACGCATGAGACTTGTAATTTTCAAAAATGATTTCATTTTTGATGAGACGCTGAATAAAAGGAGTTTAATCTCCGGCAAACGAAAACCCGCGATTTCCCGTAAATCCCGGACCCGGCCCGCATACTCAAAAGTATACAAAAAACGTACGCAGGGAGTAAACTCATTTCCCGAACGATTTTTAAATTATTTTTTCACCACTAAAACGCATGAGACTTGTAATTTTCAAAAATGATTTCATTTTTGATGAGACGCTGAATAAAATGAGTTTAATCTCCGGCAAACGAAATCCCGCGATTTCCCGTAAATCCCGGACCCAGCCCGCATACTCAAAAGTATACAAAAAACGTACGCAGGGAGTAAACTCATTTCCCGAACGATTCTTTAAATTATATTTTCACCACTAAAACGCATGAGACTTGTAGTTTTCAAAAATGATTTCATTTTTAATGAGACGCTGAATAAAAGGAGTTTAATCGCCGGCAAACGAAAACCCGCGATTTGCCGTAAATCCCGGGCTTGACCCGTATAGTAGAATGTATACAAAGAAAGTAAACTGGGAGTAAACTCATTTCCCGAACGATTTTTTAAATTATTTTTTCACCACTAAAACGCATGAGACTTGTAATTTTCAAAAATGATTTCATTTTTGATGAGACGCTGAATAAAAGGAGTTTAATCGCTGGCAAATGAAAACCCGCAATTTCCCGTAAATCCCGGACTCGGCCCGTATAGTCAAAAGTATACAAAGAAAGTACCCAGGGAGTAAACTCATTTCCGGAACGATTCTTTCAATTATTTTTTCACCACTAAAACGCACGAGACTTGTAGTTTTCAAAAATGATTTCGTTTTTGATGAGACGCTGAATAAAAGGAGTTTATTCGCCTTCAAACGAAAACCCGCAATTTGCCTTAAATCCCGTGCTTGACCCGTATAGTCAAATTTATACAAAGAAAGTAAACTGGGAGTAAACTTATTTCCCGAACGATTTTTTAAATTAATTTTTTACCACTAAAACGCATGAGACTTGTAGTTTTCAAAAATGATTTTATTTTTAATGAGACGCTGAATAAAAGGAGTTTACTCGCCGGCAAACGAAAACCCGCGATTTGCCGTAAATCCCGGGCTTGACCCGTATAGTCGAATGTATACAAAGAAAGTAAACTGGGAGTAAACTCATTTCCCGAACGATTTTTTAAATTATTTTTTCACCACTAAAACGCATGAGACTTGTAATTTTCAAAAATGATTTCATTTTTGATGAGACGCTGAATAAAAGGAGTTTAATCTCCGGCAAACGAAAACCCGCGATTTCCCGTAAATCCCGGACCCGGCCCGCATACTCAAAAGTATACAAAAAACGTACGCAGGGAGTAAACTCATTTCCCGAACGATTCTTTAAATTATATTTTCACCACTAAAACGCATGAGACTTGTAGTTTTCAAAAATGATTTCATTTTTAATGAGACGCTGAATAAAAGGAGTTTAATCGCCGGCAAACGAAAACCCGCGATTTGCCGTAAATCCCGGCTGGACCCGTATAGTCGAATGTATACAAAGAAAGTAAACTGGGAGTAAACTCATTTCCCGAACGATTTTTTAAATTATTTTTTCACCACTAAAACGCATGAGACTTGTAATTTTCAAAAATGATTTCATTTTTGATGAGACGCTGAATAAAAGGAGTTTAATTGCCGGCAAACGAAAACCCGCGATTTGCCGTAAATCCCGATCTTGACCCGTATAGTCGAATGTATACAAAGAAAGTAAACTGGGAGTAAACTCATTTCCCGAACGATTCTTTAAATTATATTTTCACCACTAAAACGCATGAGACTTGTAGTTTTCAAAAACGATTTCATTTTTCATGAGACGCTGAATAAAAGGAGTTTAATCTGCGGCAAACGAAAACCCGCTATTTCCCGTAAATCCCGGACCCGGCCCGTATAGTCAAAAGTATACAAAAAACGTACGCAGGGAGTAAACTCATTTCCCGAAGGATTCTTTAAATTATATTTTCACCACTAAAACGCACGAGACTTGTAGTTTTCAAAAATGATTTCATTTTTAATGAGACGCTGAATAAAATGAGTTTAATCGCCGGCAAACGAAAACCCGCGATTTGCCGTAAATCCCGGGCTTGACCCGTATAGTCGAATGTATAAAAAGAAAGTAAACTGGGAGTAAACTCAATTCCCGAACGATTTTTTAAATTATTTTTTCACCACTAAAACGCATGAGACTTGTAGTTTTCAAAAATGATTTCATTTTTAATGAGACGCTGAATAAAAGGAGTTTAATCGCCGGCAAACGAAAACCCGCAATTTGCCTTAAATCCCGTGCTTGACCCGTATAGTCAAATGTATACAAAGAAAGTAAACTGGGAGTAAACTCATTTCCGGAACGATTTTTTAAATTAATTTTTTACCACTAAAACGCATAAGGCTTGTAGTTTTCAAAAACGATCTCATTTTTGATGAGACGCTGAATAAAAGGAGTTTAATCTACGGCAAACGAAAACCCGCGACTTCCCGTAAATCCCGGACCCGGCCCGTATAGTCAAAAGTATACAAAAAACGTACGCAGGGAGTAAACTCATTTCCCGAACGATTCTTTAAATTATATTTTCACCACTAAAACGCATGAGACTTGTAGTTTTCAAAAATGATTTCATTTATAATTAGACGCTGAATAAAAGGAGTTTAATCGCCGGCAAACGAAAACCCGCGATTTGCCGTAAATCCCGGGCTTGACCCGTATAGTCGAATGTATACAAAGAAAGTAAACTGGGAGTAAACTCATTTCCCGAACGATTTTTTAAATTATTTTTTCACCACTAAAACGCATGAGACTTGTAATTTTCAAAAATGATTTCATTTTTGATGAGACGCTGAATAAAATGAGTTTAATCTCCGGCAAACGAAAACCCGCGATTTCCCGTAAATCCCGGCCCCGGCCCGCATACTCAAAAGTATACAAAAACGTACGCAGGGAGTAAACTCATTTCCCGAACGATTCTTTAAATTATATTTTCACCACTAAAACGCATGAGACTTGTAGTTTTCAAAAATGATTTCATTTTTAATGAGACGCTGAATAAAAGGAGTTTAATCGCCGGCAAACGAAAACCCGCGATTTGCCGTAAATCCCGGGCTTGACCCGTATAGTCGAATCTATACAAAGAAAGTAAACTGGGAGTAAACTCATTTCCCGAACGATTTTTTAAATTATTTTTTCACCACTAAAACGCATGAGACTTGTAATTTTCAAAAATGATTTCATTTTTGATGAGACGCTGAATAAAAGGAGTTTAATCGCCGGCAAACGAAAACCCGCAATTTCCCGTAAATCCCGGACTCGGCCCGTATAGTCAAAAGCATACAAAGAAAGTACCCAGGGAGTAAACTCATTTCCCGAACGATTCTTTCAATTATTTTTTCACCACTAAAACGCACGAGACTTGTAGTTTTCAAAAATAATTTCGTTTTTGATGAGACGCTGAATAAAAGGAGTTTAATCGCCTTCAAACGAAAACCCGCAATTTGCCTTAAATCCCGTGCTTGACCCGTATAGTCAAATGTATACAAAGAAAGTAAACTGGGAGTAAACTCATTTCCCGAACGATTTTTTAAATTAATTTTTTACCACTAAAACGCATGAGACTTGTAGTTTTCAAAAATGATTTCATTTTTAATGAGACGCTGAATAAAAGGAGTTTACTCGCCGGCAAACGAAAACCCGCGATTTCCCGTAAATCCCGGACCCGGCCCGTATAGTCAAAAGTATACAAAAAACGTACGCAGGGAGTAAACTCATTTCCCGAACGATTCTTTAAATTATATTTTCACCACTAAAACGCATGAGACTTGTAGTTTTCAAAAATGATTTCATTTTTAATGAGACGCTGAATAAAAGGAGTTTAATCGCCGGCAAACGAAAACCCGCGATTTGCCGTAAATCCCGGGCTTGACCCGTATAGTCGAATGTATACAAAGAAAGTAAACTGGGAGTAAACTCATTTCCCGAACGATTTTTTAAATTATTTTTTCACCACTAAAACGCATGAGACTTGTAATTTTCAAAAATGATTTCATTTTTGATGAGACGCTGAATAAAAGGAGTTTAATCGCCGGCAAACGAAAACCCGCAATTTCCCGTAAATCTCGGACTCGGCCCGTATAGTCAAAAGTATACAAAGAAAGTACCCAGGGAGTAAACTCATTTCCCGAACGATTCTTTCAATTATTTTTTCACCACTAAAACGCACGAGACTTGTAGTTTTCAAAAATAATTTCGTTTTTGATGAGACGCTGAATAAAAGGAGTTTAATCGCCTTCAAACGAAAACCCGCAATTTGCCTTAAATCCCGTGCTTGACCCGTATAGTCAAATGTATACAAAGAAAGTAAACTGGGAGTAAACTCATTTCCCGAACGATTTTTTAAATTAATTTTTTACCACTAAAACGCATGAGACTTGTAGTTTTCAAAAATGATTTCATTTTTGATGAGACGCTGAATAAAAGGAGTTTAATCGCCTTCAAACGAAAACCCGCGATTTGCTGTAAATCCCGGGCTTGACCCGTATAGTCGAATGTATACAAAGAAAGTAAACTGGGAGTAAACTCATTTCCCGAACGAATTTTTAAATTATTTTTTCACCACTAAAACGCATGAGACTTGTAATTTTCAAAAATGATTTCATTTTTGATGAGACGCTGAATAAAAGGAGTTTAATCTCCGGCAAACGAAAACCCGCGATTTCCCGTAAATCCCGGACCCGGCCCGCATACTCAAAAGTATACAAAAAACGTACGCAGGGAGTAAACTCATTTCCCGAACGATTCTTTAAATTATATTTTCACCACTAAAACGCATGAGACTTGTAGTTTTCAAAAATGATTTCATTTTTAATGAGACGCTGAATAAAAGGAGTTTAATCGCCGGCAAACGAAAACCCGCGATTTGCAGTAAATCCCGGGCTTGACCCGTATAGTCGAATGTATACAAAGAAAGTAAACTGGGAGTAAACTCATTTCCCGAACGATTTTTTAAATTATTTTTTCACCACTAAAACGCATGAGACTTGTAATTTTCAAAAATGATTTCATTTTTGATGAGACGCTGAATAAAAGGAGTTTAATCTCCGGCAAACGAAAACCCGCGATTTCCCGTAAATCCCGGACCCGGCCCGCATACTCAAAAGTATACAAAAAACGTACGCAGGGAGTAAACTCATTTCCCGAACGATTCTTTAAATTATATTTTCACCAGTAAAACGCATGAGACTTGTAGTTTTCAAAAATGATTTCATTTTTAATGAGACGCTGAATAAAAGAAGTTTAATCGCCGGCAAACGAAAACCCGCGATTTGCCGTAAATCCCGGCTGGACCCGTATAGTCGAATGTATACAAAGAAAGTAAACTGGGAGTAAACTCATTTCCCGAACGATTTTTTAAATTATTTTTTCACCACTAAAACGCATGAGACTTGTAGTTTTCAAAAATGATTTCATTTTTAATGAGACGCTGAATAAAAGCAGTTTAATTGCCGGCAAACGAAAACCCGCGATTTGCCGTAAATCCCGGGCTTGACCCGTATAGTCGAATGTATACAAAGAAAGTAAACTGGGAGTAAACTCATTTCCCGAACGATTTTTTAAATTATTTTTTCACCACTAAAACGCATGAGACTTGTAGTTTTCAAAAATGATTTCATTTTTAATGAGACGCCTAATAAAAGGAGTTTAATCGCCGGCAAACGAAAAGCCGCAATTTGCCTTAAATCCCGTGCTTGACCCGTATAGTCAAATGTATACAAAGAAAGTAAACTGGGAGTAAACTCATTTCCCGAACAATTTTTTAAATTAATTTTTTACCACTAAAACGCATAAGACTTGTAGTTTTCAAAAACGATTTCATTTTTGATGAGACGCTGAATAAAAGGAGTTTAATCTCCGGCAAACGAAAACCCGCGATTTCCCGTAAATCCCGGACCCGGCCCGTATAGTCAAAAGTATACAAAAAACGTACGCAGGGAGTAAACTCATTTCCCGAACGATTCTTTAAATTATATTTTTACCACTAAAACGCATGAGACTTGTAGTTTTCAAAAATGATTTCATTTTTAATGAGACGCTGAATAAAAGGAGTTTAATCGCCGGCAAACGAAAACCCGCGATTTGCCGTAAATCCCGGGCTTGACCCGTGTAGTCGAATCTATACAAAGAAAGTAAACTGGGAGTAAACTCATTTCCCGAACGATTTTTTAAATTATTTTTTCACCACTAAAACGCATGAGACTTGTAATTTTCAAAAATGATTTCATTTTTGATGAGACGCTGAATAAAAGGAGTTTAATCGCCGGCAAACGAAAACCCGCAATTTCCCGTAAATCCCGGACTCGGCCCGTATAGTCAAAAGTATACAAAGAAAGTACCCAGGGAGTAAACTCATTTCCCGAACGATTCTTTCAATTATTTTTTCACCACTAAAACGCACGAGACTTGTAGTTTTCAAAAATAATTTCGTTTTTGATGAGACGCTGAATAAAAGGAGTTTAATCGCCTTCAAACGAAAACCCGCAATTTGCCTTAAATCCCGTGCTTGACCCGTATAGTCAAATGTATACAAAGAAAGTAAACTGGGAGTAAACTCATTTCCCGAACGATTTTTTAAATTAATTTTTTACCACTAAAACGCATGAGACTTGTAGTTTTCAAAAATGATTTCATTTTTAATGAGACGCTGAATAAAAGGAGTTTACTCGCCGGCAAACGAAAACCCGCAATTTCCCGTAAATCCCGGACTCGGCCCGTATAGTCAAAAGTATACAAAGAAAGTACCCAGGGAGTAAACTCATTTCCCGAACGATTCTTTCAATTATTTTTTCACCACTAAAACGCACGAGACTAGTTTTCAAAAATAATTTCGTTTTTGATGAGACGCTGAATAAAAGGAGTTTAATCGCCTTCAAACGAAAACCCGCAATTTGCCTTAAATCCCGTGCTTGACCCGTATAGTCAAATGTATACAAAGAAAGTAAACTGGGAGTAAACTCATTTCCCGAACGATTTTTTAAATTAATTTTTTACCACTAAAACGCATGAGACTTGTAGTTTTCAAAAATGATTTCATTTTTGATGAGACGCTGAATAAAAGGAGTTTAATCGCCTTCAAACGAAAACCCGCGATTTGCTGTAAATCCCGGGCTTGACCCGTATAGTCGAATGTATACAAAGAAAGTAAACTGGGAGTAAACTCATTTCCCGAACGAATTTTTAAATTATTTTTTCACCACTAAAACGCATGAGACTTGTAATTTTCAAAAATGATTTCATTTTTGATGAGACGCTGAATAAAAGGAGTTTAATCTCCGGCAAACGAAAACCCGCGATTTCCCGTAAATCCCGGACCCGGCCCGCATACTCAAAAGTATACAAAAAACGTACGCAGGGAGTAAACTCATTTCCCGAACGATTCTTTAAATTATATTTTCACCACTAAAACGCATGAGACTTGTAGTTTTCAAAAATGATTTCATTTTTAATGAGACGCTGAATAAAAGGAGTTTAATCGCCGGCAAACGAAAACCCGCGATTTGCAGTAAATCCCGGGCTTGACCCGTATAGTCGAATGTATACAAAGAAAGTAAACTGGGAGTAAACTCATTTCCCGAACGATTTTTTAAATTATTTTTTCACCACTAAAACGCATGAGACTTGTAATTTTCAAAAATGATTTCATTTTTGATGAGACGCTGAATAAAAGGAGTTTAATCTCCGGCAAACGAAAACCCGCGATTTCCCGTAAATCCCGGACCCGGCCCGCATACTCAAAAGTATACAAAAAACGTACGCAGGGAGTAAACTCATTTCCCGAACGATTCTTTAAATTATATTTTCACCAGTAAAACGCATGAGACTTGTAGTTTTCAAAAATGATTTCATTTTTAATGAGACGCTGAATAAAAGAAGTTTAATCGCCGGCAAACGAAAACCCGCGATTTGCCGTAAATCCCGGCTGGACCCGTATAGTCGAATGTATACAAAGAAAGTAAACTGGGAGTAAACTCATTTCCCGAACGATTTTTTAAATTATTTTTTCACCACTAAAACGCATGAGACTTGTAGTTTTCAAAAATGATTTCATTTTTAATGAGACGCTGAATAAAAGCAGTTTAATTGCCGGCAAACGAAAACCCGCGATTTGCCGTAAATCCCGGGCTTGACCCGTATAGTCGAATGTATACAAAGAAAGTAAACTGGGAGTAAACTCATTTCCCGAACGATTTTTTAAATTATTTTTTCACCACTAAAACGCATGAGACTTGTAGTTTTCAAAAATGATTTCATTTTTAATGAGACGCCTAATAAAAGGAGTTTAATCGCCGGCAAACGAAAAGCCGCAATTTGCCTTAAATCCCGTGCTTGACCCGTATAGTCAAATGTATACAAAGAAAGTAAACTGGGAGTAAACTCATTTCCCGAACAATTTTTTAAATTAATTTTTTACCACTAAAACGCATAACACTTGTAGTTTTCAAAAACTATTTCATTTTTGATGAGACGCTGAATAAAAGGAGTTTAATCTCCGGCAAACGAAAACCCGCGATTTCCCGTAAATCCCGGACCCGGCCCGTATAGTCAAAAGTATACAAAAAACGTACGCAGGGAGTAAACTCATTTCCCGAACGATTCTTTAAATTATATTTTTACCACTAAAACGCATGAGACTTGTAGTTTTCAAAAATGATTTCATTTTTAATGAGACGCTGAATAAAAGGAGTTTAATCGCCGGCAAACGAAAACCCGCGATTTGCCGTAAATCCCGGGCTTGACCCGTATAGTCGAATCTATACAAAGAAAGTAAACTGGGAGTAAACTCATTTCCCGAACGATTCTTTCAATTATTTTTTCACCACTAAAACGCACGAGACTTGTAGTTTTCAAAAATAATTTCGTTTTTGATGAGACGCTGAATAAAAGGAGTTTAATCGCCTTCAAACGAAAACCCGCAATTTGCCTTAAATCCCGTGCTTGACCCGTATAGTCAAATGTATACAAAGAAAGTAAACTGGGAGTAAACTCATTTCCCGAACGATTTTTTAAATTAATTTTTTACCACTAAAACGCATGAGACTTGTAGTTTTCAAAAATGATTTCATTTTTAATGAGACGCTGAATAAAAGGAGTTTACTCGCCGGCAAACGAAAACCCGCAATTTCCCGTAAATCCCGGACTCGGCCCGTATAGTCAAAAGTATACAAAGAAAGTACCCAGGGAGTAAACTCATTTCCCGAACGATTCTTTCAATTATTTTTTCACCACTAAAACGCACGAGACTAGTTTTCAAAAATAATTTCGTTTTTGATGAGACGCTGAATAAAAGGAGTTTAATCGCCTTCAAACGAAAACCCGCAATTTGCCTTAAATCCCGTGCTTGACCCGTATAGTCAAATGTATACAAAGAAAGTAAACTGGGAGTAAACTCATTTCCCGAACGATTTTTTAAATTAATTTTTTACCACTAAAACGCATGAGACTTGTAGTTTTCAAAAATGATTTCATTTTTGATGAGACGCTGAATAAAAGGAGTTTAATCGCCTTCAAACGAAAACCCGCGATTTGCTGTAAATCCCGGGCTTGACCCGTATAGTCGAATGTATACAAAGAAAGTAAACTGGGAGTAAACTCATTTCCCGAACGAATTTTTAAATTATTTTTTCACCACTAAAACGCATGAGACTTGTAATTTTCAAAAATGATTTCATTTTTGATGAGACGCTGAATGAAAGGAGTTTAATCTCCGGCAAACGAAAACCCGCGATTTCCCGTAAATCCCGGACCCGGCCCGCATACTCAAAAGTATACAAAAAACGTACGCAGGGAGTAAACTCATTTCCCGAACGATTCTTTAAATTATATTTTCACCACTAAAACGCATGAGACTTGTAGTTTTCAAAAATGATTTCATTTTTAATGAGACGCTGAATAAAAGGAGTTTAATCGCCGGCAAACGAAAACCCGCGATTTGCAGTAAATCCCGGGCTTGACCCGTATAGTCGAATGTATACAAAGAAAGTAAACTGGGAGTAAACTCATTTCCCGAACGATTTTTTAAATTATTTTTTCACCACTAAAACGCATGAGACTTGTAATTTTCAAAAATGATTTCATTTTTGATGAGACGCTGAATAAAAGGAGTTTAATCTCCGGCAAACGAAAACCCGCGATTTCCCGTAAATCCCGGACCCGGCCCGCATACTCAAAAGTATACAAAAAACGTACGCAGGGAGTAAACTCATTTCCCGAACGATTCTTTAAATTATATTTTCACCAGTAAAACGCATGAGACTTGTAGTTTTCAAAAATGATTTCATTTTTAATGAGACGCTGAATAAAAGAAGTTTAATCGCCGGCAAACGAAAACCCGCGATTTGCCGTAAATCCCGGCTGGACCCGTATAGTCGAATGTATACAAAGAAAGTAAACTGGGAGTAAACTCATTTCCCGAACGATTTTTTAAATTATTTTTTCACCACTAAAACGCATGAGACTTGTAGTTTTCAAAAATGATTTCATTTTTAATGAGACGCTGAATAAAAGCAGTTTAATTGCCGGCAAACGAAAACCCGCGATTTGCCGTAAATCCCGGGCTTGACCCGTATAGTCGAATGTATACAAAGAAAGTAAACTGGGAGTAAACTCATTTCCCGAACGATTTTTTAAATTATTTTTTCACCACTAAAACGCATGAGACTTGTAGTTTTCAAAAATGATTTCATTTTTAATGAGACGCCTAATAAAAGGAGTTTAATCGCCGGCAAACGAAAAGCCGCAATTTGCCTTAAATCCCGTGCTTGACCCGTATAGTCAAATGTATACAAAGAAAGTAAACTGGGAGTAAACTCATTTCCCGAACAATTTTTTAAATTAATTTTTTACCACTAAAACGCATAACACTTGTAGTTTTCAAAAACTATTTCATTTTTGATGAGACGCTGAATAAAAGGAGTTTAATCTCCGGCAAACGAAAACCCGCGATTTCCCGTAAATCCCGGACCCGGCCCGTATAGTCAAAAGTATACAAAAAACGTACGCAGGGAGTAAACTCATTTCCCGAACGATTCTTTAAATTATATTTTTACCACTAAAACGCATGAGACTTGTAGTTTTCAAAAATGATTTCATTTTTAATGAGACGCTGAATAAAAGGAGTTTAATCGCCGGCAAACGAAAACCCGCGATTTGCCGTAAATCCCGGGCTTGACCCGTATAGTCGAATCTATACAAAGAAAGTAAACTGGGAGTAAACTCATTTCCCGAACGATTTTTTAAATTATTTTTTCACCACTAAAACGCATGAGACTTGTAATTTTCAAAAATGATTTCATTTTTGATGAGACGCTGAATAAAAGGAGTTTAATCGCCGGCAAACGAAAACCCGCAATTTCCCGTAAATCCCGGACTCGGCCCGTATAGTCAAAAGTATACAAAGAAAGTACCCAGGGAGTAAACTCATTTCCCGAACGATTCTTTCAATTATTTTTTCACCACTAAAACGCACGAGACTTGTAGTTTTCAAAAATAATTTCGTTTTTGATGAGACGCTGAATAAAAGGAGTTTAATCGCCTTCAAACGAAAACCCGCAATTTGCCTTAAATCCCGTGCTTGACCCGTATAGTCAAATGTATACAAAGAAAGTAAACTGGGAGTAAACTCATTTCCCGAACGATTTTTTAAAATAATTTTTTACCACTAAAACGCATGAGACTTGTAGTTTTCAAAAATGATTTCATTTTTAATGAGACGCTGAATAAAAGGAGTTTACTCGCCGGCAAACGAAAACCCGCGATTTGCCGTAAATCCCGGGCTTGACCCGTATAGTCGAATGTATACAAAGAAAGTAAACTGGGAGTAAACTCATTTCCCGAACGAATTTTTAAATTATTTTTTCACCACTAAAACGCATGAGACTTGTAATTTTCAAAAATGATTTCATTTTTGATGAGACGCTGAATAAAAGGAGTTTAATCTCCGGCAAACGAAAACCCGCGATTTCCCGTAAATCCCGGACCCGGCCCGCATACTCAAAAGTATACAAAAAACGTACGCAGGGAGTAAACTCATTTCCCGAACGATTCTTTAAATTATATTTTCACCACTAAAACGCATGAGACTTGTAGTCTTTAAAAATGATTTCATTTTTAATGAGACGCTGAATAAAAGGAGTTTAATCGCCGGCAAACGAAAACCCGCGATTTGCCGTAAATCCCGGGCTTGACCCGTATAGTCGAATGTATTCAAAGAAAGTAAACTGGGAGTAAACTCATTTCCCGAACGATTTTTTAAATTATTTTTTCACCACTAAAACGCATGAGACTTGTAATTTTCAAAAATGATTTCATTTTTGATGAGACGCTGAATAAAAGGAGTTTAATCTCCGGCAAACGAAAACCCGCGATTTGCCGTAAATCCCGGGCTTGACCCGTATAGTCGAATGTATACAAAGAAAGTAAACTGGGAGTAAACTCATTTCCCGAACGATTTTTTAAATTATTTTTTCACCACTAAAACGCATGAGACTTGTAGTTTTCAAAAATGATTTCATTTTTAATGAGACGCCTAATAAAAGGAGTTTAATCGCCGGCAAACGAAAAGCCGCAATTTGCCTTAAATCCCGTGCTTGACCCGTATAGTCAAATGTATACAAAGAAAGTAAACTGGGAGTAAACTCATTTCCCGAACAATTTTTTAAATTAATTTTTTACCACTAAAACGCATAAGACTTGTAGTTTTCAAAAACGATTTCATTTTTTATGAGACGCTGAATAAAAGGAGTTTAATCTCCGGCAAACGAAAACCCGCGATTTCCCGTAAATCCCGGACCCGGCCCGTATAGTCAAAAGTATACAAAAAAAGTACGCAGGGAGTAAACTCATTTCCCGAACGATTCTTTAAATTATATTTTTACCACTAAAACGCATGAGACTTGTAGTTTTCAAAAATGATTTCATTTTTAATGAGACGCTGAATAAAAGGAGTTTAATCGCCGGCAAACGAAAACCCGCGATTTGCCGTAAATCCCGGGCTTGACCCGTATAGTCGAATGTATACAAAGAAAGTAAACTGGGAGTAAACTCATTTCCCGAACGATTTTTTAAATTATTTTTTCACCACTAAAACGCATGAGACTTGTAATTTTCAAAAATGATTTCATTTTTGATGAGACGCTGAATAAAAGGAGTTTAATCTCCGGCAAACGAAAACCCGCGATTTCCCGTAAATCCCGGACCCGGCCCGCATACTCAAAAGTATACAAAAAACGTACGCAGGGAGTAAACTCATTTCCCGAACGATTCTTTAAATTATATTTTCACCACTAAAACGCATGAGACTTGTAGTTTTCAAAAATGATTTCATTTTTAATGAGACGCTGAATAAAAGGAGTTTAATCGCCGGCAAACGAAAACCCGCGATTTGCCGTAAATCCCGGGCTTGACCCGTATAGTCGAATGTATACAAAGAAAGTAAACTGGGAGTAAACTCATTTCCCGAACGATTTTTTAAATTATTTTTTCACCACTAAAACGCATGAGACTTGTAATTTTCAAAAATGATTTCATTTTTGATGAGACGCTGAATAAAAGTAGTTTAATCGCCGGCCAACGAAAACCCGCAATTTCCCGTAAATCCCGGACCCGGCCTGCATACTCAAAAGTATACAAAAAACGTACGCAGGAAGTAAACTCATTTCCCGAACGATTCTTTAAATTATTTTTTCACCACTAAAACGCATGAGACTTGTAGTTTTCAAAAATGATTTCATTTTTAATGAGACGCTGAATAAAAGGAGTTTAATCGCCGGCAAACGAAAACCCGCGATTTGCCGTAAATCCCGGGCTTGACCCGTATAGTCGAATCTATACAAAGAAAGTAAACTGGGAGTAAACTCATTTCCCGAACGATTTTTTAAATTATTTTTTCACCACTAAAACGCATGAGACTTGTAATTTTCAAAAATGATTTCATTTTTGATGAGACGCTGAATAAAAGGAGTTTAATCGCCGGCAAACGAAAACCCGCAATTTCCCGTAAATCCCGGACTCGGCCCGTATAGTCAAAAGTATACAAAGAAAGTACCCAGGGAGTAAACTCATTTCCCGAACGATTCTTTCAATTATTTTTTCACCACTAAAACGCACGAGACTTGTAGTTTTCAAAAATAATTTCGTTTTTGATGAGACGCTGAATAAAAGGAGTTTAATGGCCTTCAAACGAAAACGCGCAATTTGCCTTAAATCCCGTGCTTGACCCGTATAGTCAAATGTATACAAAGAAAGTAAACTGGGAGTAAACTCATTTCCCGAACGATTTTTTAAATTAATTTTTTACCACTAAAACGCATGAGACTTGTAGTTTTCAAAAATGATTTCATTTTTAATGAGACGCTGAATAAAAGGAGTTTACTCGCCGGCAAACGAAAACCCGCGATTTGCCGTAAATCCCGGGCTTGACCCGTATAGTCGAATGTATACAAAGAAAGTAAACTGGGAGTAAACTCATTTCCCGAACGAATTTTTAAATTATTTTTTCACCACTAAAACGCATGAGACTTGTAATTTTCAAAAATGATTTCATTTTTGATGAGACGCTGAATAAAAGGAGTTTAATCTCCGGCAAACGAAAACCCGCGATTTCCCGTAAATCCCGGACCCGGCCCGCATACTCAAAAGTATACAAAAAACGTACGCAGGGAGTAAACTCATTTCCCGAACGATTCTTTAAATTATATTTTCACCACTAAAACGCATGAGACTTGTAGTTTTTAAAAATGATTTCATTTTTAATGAGACGCTGAATAAAAGGAGTTTAATCGCCGGCAAACGAAAACCCGCGATTTGCCGTAAATCCCGGGCTTGACCCGTATAGTCGAATGTATTCAAAGAAAGTAAACTGGGAGTAAACTCATTTCCCGAACGATTTTTTAAATTATTTTGTCACCACTAAAACGCATGAGACTTGTAATTTTCAAAAATGATTTCATTTTTGATGAGACGCTGAATAAAAGGAGTTTAATCTCCGGCAAACGAAAACCCGCGATTTGCCGTAAATCCCGGGCTTGACCCGTATAGTCGAATGTATACAAAGAAAGTAAACTGGGAGTAAACTCATTTCCCGAACGATTTTTTAAATTATTTTTTCACCACTAAAACGCATGAGACTTGTAGTTTTCAAAAATGATTTCATTTTTAATGAGACGCCTAATAAAAGGAGTTTAATCGCCGGCAAACGAAAAGCCGCAATTTGCCTTAAATCCCGTGCTTGACCCGTATAGTCAAATGTATACAAAGAAAGTAAACTGGGAGTAAACTCATTTCCCGAACAATTTTTTAAATTAATTTTTTACCACTAAAACGCATAAGACTTGTAGTTTTCAAAAACGATTTCATTTTTTATGAGACGCTGAATAAAAGGAGTTTAATCTCCGGCAAACGAAAACCCGCGATTTCCCGTAAATCCCGGACCCGGCCCGTATAGTCAAAAGTATACAAAAAACGTACGCAGGGAGTAAACTCATTTCCCGAACGATTCTTTAAATTATATTTTTACCACTAAAACGCATGAGACTTGTAGTTTTCAAAAATGAATTCATTTTTAATGAGACGCTGAATAAAAGGAGTTTAATCGCCGGCAAACGAAAACCCGCGATTTGCCGTAAATCCCGGGCTTGACCCGTATAGTCGAATGTATACAAAGAAAGTAAACTGGGAGTAAACTCATTTCCCGAACGATTTTTTAAATTATTTTTTCACCACTAAAACGCATGAGACTTGTAATTTTCAAAAATGATTTCATTTTTGATGAGACGCTGAATAAAAGGAGTTTAATCTCCGGCAAACGAAAACCCGCGATTTCCCGTAAATCCCGGACCCGGCCCGCATACTCAAAAGTATACAAAAAACGTACGCAGGGAGTAAACTCATTTCCCGAACGATTCTTTAAATTATATTTTCACCACTAAAACGCATGAGACTTGTAGTTTTCAAAAATGATTTCATTTTTAATGAGACGCTGAATAAAAGGAGTTTAATCGCCGGCAAACGAAAACCCGCGATTTGCCGTAAATCCCGGGCTTGACCCGTATAGTCGAATGTATTCAAAGAAAGTAAACTGGGAGTAAACTCATTTCCCGAACGATTTTTTAAATTATTTTGTCACCACTAAAACGCATGAGACTTGTAATTTTCAAAAATGATTTCATTTTTGATGAGACGCTGAATAAAAGGAGTTTAATCTCCGGCAAACGAAAACCCGCGATTTGCCGTAAATCCCGGGCTTGACCCGTATAGTCGAATGTATACAAAGAAAGTAAACTGGGAGTAAACTCATTTCCCGAACGATTTTTTAAATTATTTTTTCACCACTAAAACGCATGAGACTTGTAGTTTTCAAAAATGATTTCATTTTTAATGAGACGCCTAATAAAAGGAGTTTAATCGCCGGCAAACGAAAAGCCGCAATTTGCCTTAAATCCCGTGCTTGACCCGTATAGTCAAATGTATACAAAGAAAGTAAACTGGGAGTAAACTCATTTCCCGAACAATTTTTTAAATTAATTTTTTACCACTAAAACGCATAAGACTTGTAGTTTTCAAAAACGATTTCATTTTTTATGAGACGCTGAATAAAAGGAGTTTAATCTCCGGCAAACGAAAACCCGCGATTTCCCGTAAATCCCGGACCCGGCCCGTATAGTCAAAAGTATACAAAAAACGTACGCAGGGAGTAAACTCATTTCCCGAACGATTCTTTAAATTATATTTTTACCACTAAAACGCATGAGACTTGTAGTTTTCAAAAATGAATTCATTTTTAATGAGACGCTGAATAAAAGGAGTTTAATCGCCGGCAAACGAAAACCCGCGATTTGCCGTAAATCCCGGGCTTGACCCGTATAGTCGAATGTATACAAAGAAAGTAAACTGGGAGTAAACTCATTTCCCGAACGATTTTTTAAATTATTTTTTCACCACTAAAACGCATGAGACTTGTAATTTTCAAAAATGATTTCATTTTTGATGAGACGCTGAATAAAAGGAGTTTAATCTCCGGCAAACGAAAACCCGCGATTTCCCGTAAATCCCGGACCCGGCCCGCATACTCAAAAGTATACAAAAAACGTACGCAGGGAGTAAACTCATTTCCCGAACGATTCTTTAAATTATATTTTCACCACTAAAACGCATGAGACTTGTAGTTTTCAAAAATGATTTCATTTTTAATGAGACGCTGAATAAAAGGAGTTTAATCGCCGGCAAACGAAAACCCGCGATTTGCCGTAAATCCCGGGCTTGACCCTAATAGTCGAATGTATACAAAGAAAGTAAACTGGGAGTAAACTCATTTCCCGAACGATTTTTTAAATTATTTTTTCACCACTAAAACGCATGAGACTTGTAATTTTCAAAAATGATTTCATTTTTGATGAGACGCTGAATAAAAGGAGTATAATCGCCGGCCAACGAAAACCCGCAATTTCCCGTAAATCCCGGACCCGGCCCGCATACTCAAAAGTATACAAAAAACGTACGCAGGAAGTAAACTCATTTCCCGAACGATTCTTTAAATTATTTTTTCACCACTAAAACGCATGAGACTTGTAGTTTTCAAAAATGATTTCATTTTTAATGAGACGCTGAATAAAAGGAGTTTAATCGCCGGCAAACGAAAACCCGCGATTTGCCGTAAATCCCGGGCTTGACCCGTATAGTCGAATGTATACAAAAAAAGTAAACTGGGAGTAAACTCATTTCCCGAACGATTTTTTAAATTATTTTTTCACCACTAAAACGCATGAGACTTGTAATTTTCAAAAATGATTTCATTTTTGATGAGACGCTGAATAAAAGGAGTTTAATCTCCGGCAAACGAAAACCCGCGATTTCCCGTAAATCCCGGACCCGGCCCGCATACTCAAAAGTATACAAAAAACGTACGCAGGGAGTAAACTCATTTCCCGAACGATTCTTTAAATTATATTTACACCACTAAAACGCATGAGACTTGTAGTTTTCAAAAATGATTTCATTTTTAATGAGACGCTGAATAAAAGGAGTTTAATCGCCGGCAAACGAAAACCCGCGATTTGCCATAAATCCCGGGCTTGACCCGTATAGTCGAATGTATACAAAGAAAGTAAACTGGGAGTAAACTCATTTCCCGAACGATTTTTTAAATTATTTTTTCACCACTAAAACGCATGAGACTTGTAATTTTCAAAAATGATTTCATTTTTGATGAGACGCTGAATAAAAGGAGTTTAATCGCCGGCCAACGAAAACCCGCAATTTCCCGTAAATCCCGGACCCGGCCCGCATACTCAAAAGTATACAAAAAACGTACGCAGGGAGTAAACTCATTTCCCGAACGATTCTTTAAATTATATTTTCACAACTAAAACGCATGAGACTTGTAGTTTTCAAAAATGATTTCATTTTTAATGAGACGCTGAATAAAAGGAGTTTAATCGCCGGCAAACGAAAACCCGCGATTTGTCGTAAATCCCGGGCTTGACCCGTATAGTCGAATGTATACAAAGAAAGTAAACTGGGAGTAAACTCATTTCCCGAACGATTTTTTAAATTATTTTTTCACCACTAAAACGCATGAGACTTGTAGTTTTCAAAAACGATTTCATTTTTGATGAGACGCTGAATAAAAGGAGTTTAATCTCCGGCAAACGAAAACCCGCGATTTCCCGTAAATCCCGGACCCGGCCTGTATAGTCAAAAGTATACAAAAAACGTACGCAGGGAGTAAACTCATTTCCCGAACGATTCTTTAAATTATATTTTCACCACTAAAACGCATGAGACTTGTAGTTTTCAAAAATGATTTCATTTTTAATGAGACGCTGAATAAAAGGAGTTTAGTCGCCGGCAAACGGAAACCCGCGATTTGCCGTAAATCCCGGGCTTGACCCGTATAGTCGAATGTATACAAAGAAAGTAAGCTGGGAGTAAACTCATTTCCCGAACGATTTTTTAAGTTATTTTTTCACCACTAAAACGCATGAGACTTGTAATTTTCAAAAATGATTTCATTTTTGATGAGACGCTGAATAAAAGGAGTTTAATCTCCGGCAAACGAAAACCCGCGATTTTCCGTAAATCCCGGACCCGGCCCGTATAGTCAAAAGTATACAAAAAACGTACGCAGGGAGTAAACTCATTTCCCGAACGATTCTTTAAATTATATTTTCACCACTAAAACGCATGAGACTTGTAGTTTTCAAAAATGATTTCATTTTTAATGAGACGCTGAATAAAAGGAGTTTAATCGCCGGCAAACGAAAACCCGCAATTTCCCGTAAATCCCGGACTCGGCCCTTATAGTCAAAAGTATACAAAAAAAGTACCCAGGGAGTAAACTCATTTTCCGAACGATTCTTTAAATTGTTTTTTCACCACTAAAACGCACGAGACTTGTAGTTTTCAAAAATGATTTCGTTTTTGATGAGACGCTGAATAAAAGGAGTTTAATCGCCTTCAAACGAAAACCCGGAATTTGCCTTAAATCCCGTGCTTGACCCGTATAGTCAAATGTATACAAAGAAAGTAAACTGGGAGTAAACTCATTTCCCGAACGAATTTTTAAATTATTTTTTCACCACTAAAACGCATGAGACTTGTAATTTTTAAAAATGATTTCATTTTTGATGAGACGCTGAATAAAAGGAGTTTAATCTCCGGCAAACGAAAACCCGCGATTTCCCGTAAATCGCGGACCCGGCCCGTATAGTCAAAAGTATACAAAAATCGTACGCAGGGAGTAAACTCATTTCCCGAACGATTCTTTAAATTATATTTTCACCACTAAAACGCATGAGATTTGTAGTTTTCAAAAATGATTTCATTTTTAATGAGACGCTGAATAAAAGGAGTTTAATCGCCGGCAAACGAAAACCCGCAATTTCCCGTAAATCCCGGACTCGGCCCTTATAGTCAAAAGTATACAAAAAAAGTGCCCAGGGAGTAAACTCATTTTCCGAACGATTCTTTAAATTATTTTTTCACCACTAAAACGCACGAGACTTGTAGTTTTCAAAAATGATTTCGTTTTTGATGAGACGCTGAATAAAAGGAGTTTAATCGCCTTCAAACGAAAACCCGGAATTTGCCTTAAATCCCGTGCTTGACCCGTATAGTCAAATGTATACAAAGAAAGTAAACTGGGAGTAAACTCATTTCCCGAACGATTTTTTAAATTAATTTTTTACCACTAAAACGCATAAGACTTGTAGTTTTCAAAAACGATTTCATTTTTGATGAGACGCTGAATAAAAGGAGTTTAATCTCCGGCAAACGAAAACCCGCGATTTCCCGTAAATCCCGGACCCGGCCCGCATACTCAAAAGTATACAAAAAACGTACGGAGGGAGTAAACGCTTTTCCCGAACGATTCTTTAAATTATATTTTCACCACTAAAACGCATGAGACTTGTAGTTTTCAAAAATGATTTCATTTTTAATGAGACGCTGAATAAAAGGAGTTTAATCGCCGGCAAACGAAAACCCGCGATTTGCCGTAAATCCCGGGCTTGACCCGTATAGTCGAATCTATACAAAGAAAGTAAACTGGGAGTAAACTCATTTCCCGAACGATTTTTTAAATTATTTTTTCACCACTAAAACGCATGAGACTTGTAATTTTCAAAAATGATTTCATTTTTGATGAGACGCTGAATAAAAGGAGTTTAATCGCCGGCAAACGAAAACCCGCAATTTCCCGTAAATCCCGGACTCGGCCCGTATAGTCAAAAGCATACAAAGAAAGTACCCAGGGAGTAAACTCATTTCCCGAACGATTCTTTCAATTATTTTTTCACCACTAAAACGCACGAGACTTGTAGTTTTCAAAAATAATTTCGTTTTTGATGAGACGCTGAATAAAAGGAGTTTAATCGCCTTCAAACGAAAACCCGCAATTTGCCTTAAATCCCGTGCTTGACCCGTATAGTCAAATGTATACAAAGAAAGTAAACTGGGAGTAAACTCATTTCCCGAACGATTTTTTAAATTAATTTTTTACCACTAAAACGCATAAGACTTGTAGTTTTCAAAAACGATTTCATTTTTGATGAGACGCTGAATAAAAGGAGTTTAATCTCCGGCAAACGAAAACCCGCGATTTCCCGTAAATCCCGGACCCGGCCCGTATAGTCAAAAGTATACAAAAAACGTACGCAGGGAGTAAACTCTTTTCCCGAACGATTCTTTAAATTATATTTTCACCACTAAAACGCATGAGACTTGTAGTTTTCAAAAATGATTTCATTTTTAATGAGACGCTGAATAAAAGGAGTTTAATCGCCGGCAAACGAAAATCCGCGATTTGCCGTAAATCCCGGGCTTGACCCGTATAGTCGAATGTATACAAAGAAAGTAAACTGGGAGTAAACTCATTTCCCGAACGATTTTTTAAATTACTTTTTCACCACTAAAACGCATGAGACTTGTAATTTTCAAAAATGATTTCATTTTTGATAAGACGCTGAATAAAAAGAGTTTAATCGCCGGCAAACGAAAACCCGCGATTTCCCGTAAATCCCGGACCCGGCCCGCATACTCAAAAGTATACAAAAAACGTACGCAGGGAGTAAACTCATTTCCCGAACGATTCTTTAAATTATATTTTCACCACTAAAACGCATGAGACTTGTAGTTTTCAAAAATAATTTCGTTTTTGATGAGACGCTGAATAAAAGGAGTTTAATCGCCTTCAAACGAAAACCCGCAATTTGCCTTAAATCCCGTGCTTGACCCGTATAGTCAAATGTATACAAAGAAAGTAAACTGGGAGTAAACTCATTTCCCGAACGATTTTTTAAATTAATTTTTTACCACTAAAACGCATAAGACTTGTAGTTTTCAAAAACGATTTCATTTTTGATGAGACGCTGAATAAAAGGAGTTTAATCTCCGGCAAACGAAAACCCGCGATTTCCCGTAAATCCCGGACCCGGCCCGTATAGTCAAAAGTATACAAAAAACGTACGCAGGGAGTAAACTCTTTTCCCGAACGATTCTTTAAATTATATTTTCACCACTAAAACGCATGAGACTTGTAGTTTTCAAAAATGATTTCATTTTTAATGAGACGCTGAATAAAAGGAGTTTAATCGCCGGCAAACGAAAATCCGCGATTTGCCGTAAATCCCGGGCTTGACCCGTATAGTCGAATGTATACAAAGAAAGTAAACTGGGAGTAAACTCATTTCCCGAACGATTTTTTAAATTACTTTTTCACCACTAAAACGCATGAGACTTGTAATTTTCAAAAATGATTTCATTTTTGATAAGACGCTGAATAAAAAGAGTTTAATCGCCGGCAAACGAAAACCCGCGATTTCCCGTAAATCCCGGACCCGGCCCGCATACTCAAAAGTATACAAAAAACGTACGCAGGGAGTAAACTCATTTCCCGAACGATTCTTTAAATTATATTTTCACCACTAAAACGCATGAGACTTGTAGTTTTCAAAAATGATTTCATTTTTAATGAGACGCTGAATAAAAGAAGTTTAATCGCCGGCAAACGAAAACCCGCGATTTGCCGTAAATCCCGGGCTTGACCCGTATAGTCGAATGTATACAAAGAAAGTAAACTGGGAGTAAACTCATTTCCCGAACGATTTTTTAAATTATTTTTTCACCACTAAAACGCATGAGACTTGTAATTTTCAAAAATGATTTCATTTTTGATAAGACGCTAAATAAAAGGAGTTTAATCGCCGGCAAACGAAAACCCGCGATTTCCCGTAAATCCCGGACCCGGCCCGCATACTCAAAAGTATACAAAAAACGTACGCAGGGAGTAAACTCATTTCCCGAACGATTCTTTAAATTATATTTTCACCACTAAAACGCATGAGACTTGTAGTTTTCAAAAATGATTTCATTTTTAATGAGACGCTGAATAAAAGGAGTTTAATCGCCGGCAAACGAAAACCCGCGATTTGCCGTAAATCCCGGGCTTGACCCGTATAGTCGAATGTATACAAAGAAAGTAAACTGGGAGTAAACTCATTTCCCGAACGATTTTTTAAATTATTTTTTCACCACTAAAACGCATGAGACTTGTAATTTTCAAAAATGATTTCATTTTTGATGAGACGCTGAATAAAAGGAGTTTAATCTCCGGCAAACGAAAACCCGCGATTTCCCGTAAATCCCGGACCCGGCCCGCATACTCAAAAGTATACAAAAAACGTACGCAGGGAGTAAACTCATTTCTCGAACGATTCTTTAAATTATATTTTCACCACTAAAACGCATGAGACTTGTAGTTTTCAAAAATGATTTCATTTTTAATGAGACGCTGAATAAAAGGAGTTTAATCGCCGGCAAACGAAAACCCGCGATTTGCCGTAAATCCCGGGCTTGACCCGTATAGTCGAATGTATACAAAGAAAGTAAACTGGGAGTAAACTCATTTCCCGAACGATTTTTCAAATTATTTTTTCACCACTAAAACGCATGAGACTTGTAGTTTTCAAAAATGATTTCATTTTTAATGAGACGCTGAATAAAAGGAGTTTAATCGCCGGCAAACGAAAACCCGCGATTTGCCGTAAATCCCGGGCTTGACCCGTATAGTCGAATGTATACAAAGAAAGTAAACTGGGAGTAAACTCATTTCCCGAACGATTTTTTAAATTATTTTTTCACCACTAAAACGCATGAGACTTGTAATTTTCAAAAATGATTTCATTTTTGATGAGACGCTGAATAAAAGGAGTTTAATCTCCGGCAAACGAAAACCCGCGATTTCCCGTAAATCCCGGACCCGGCCCGCATACTCAAAAGTATACAAAAAACGTACGCAGGGAGTAAACTCATTTCTCGAACGATTCTTTAAATTATATTTTCACCACTAAAACGCATGAGACTTGTAGTTTTCAAAAATGATTTCATTTTTAATGAGACGCTGAATAAAAGGAGTTTAATCGCCGGCAAACGAAAACCCGCGATTTGCCGTAAATCCCGGGCTTGACCCGTATAGTCGAATGTATACAAAGAAAGTAAACTGGGAGTAAACTCATTTCCCGAACGATTTTTCAAATTATTTTTTCACCACTAAAACGCATGAGACTTGTAGTTTTCAAAAATGATTTCATTTTTAATGAGACGCTGAATAAAAGGAGTTTAATCGCCGGCAAACGAAAACCCGCGATTTGCCGTAAATCCCGGGCTTGACCCGTATAGTCGAATGTATACAAAGAAAGTAAACTGGGAGTAAACTCATTTCCCGAAGGATTTTTTAAATTATTTTTTCACCACTAAAACGCATGAGACTTGTAGTTTTCAAAAATGATTTCATTTTTAATGAGACGCTGAATAAAAGGAGTTTAATCGCCTGCAAACAAAAACCCGCAATTTGCCTTAAATCCCGTGCTTAACCCGTATAGTCAAATGTATACAAAGAAAGTAAACTGGGAGTAAACTCATTTCCCGAACGATTTTTTAAATTAATTTTTTACCACTAAAACGGATAAGACTTGTAGTTCTCAAAAACGATTTCATTTTTAATGAGACGCTGAATAAAAGGAGTTTAATCGCCGGCAAACGAAAACCCGCGATTTGCCGTAAATCCCGGGCTTGACCCGTATAGTCGAATGTATACAAAGAAAGTAAACTGGGAGTAAACTCATTTCCCGAACGATTTTTTAAATTATTTTTTCACCACTAAAACGCATGAGACTTGTAGTTTTCAAAAATGATTTCATTTTTAATGAGACGCTGAATAAAAGGAGTTTAATCGCCGGCAAACGAAAACCCGCGATTTGCCGTAAATCCCGGGCTTGACCCGTATAGTCGAATGTATACAAAGAAAGTAAACTGGGAGTAAACTCATTTCCCGAACGATTTTTTAAATTATTTTTTCACCACTAAAACGCATGAGACTTGTAGTTTTCAAAAATGATTTCATTTTTAATGAGACGCTGAATAAAAGGAGTTTAATCGCCGGCAAACGAAAACCCGCGATTTGCCGTAAATCCCGGGCTTGACCCGTATAGTCGAATGTATACAAAGAAAGTAAACTGGGAGTAAACTCATTTTCCGAAGGATTTTTTAAATTATTTTTTCACCACTAAAACGCATGAGACTTGTAGTTTTCAAAAATGATTTCATTTTTAATGAGACGCTGAATAAAAGGAGTTTAATCGCCGGCAAACGAAAACCCGCAATTTGCCTTAAATCCCGTGTTTGACCCGTATAGTCAAATGTATACAAAGAAATTAAACTGGGAGTAAACTCATTTCCCGAACGATTTTTTAAATTAATTTTTTACCACTAAAACGGATAAGACTTGTAGTTCTCAAAAACGATTTCATTTTTAATGAGACGCTGAATAAAAGGAGTTTAATCGCCGGCAAGCGAAAACCCGCGATTTGCCGTAAATCCCGGGCTTGACCCGTATAGTCGAATGTATACAAAGAAAGTAAACTGGGAGTAAACTCATTTCCCGAACGATTTTTTAAATTATTTTTTCACCACTAAAACGCATGAGACTTGTAGTTTTCAAAAATGATTTCATTTTTAATGAGACGCTGAATAAAAGGAGTTTAATCGCCGGCAAACGAAAACCCGCGATTTGCCGTAAATCCCGGGCTTGACCCGTATAGTCGAATGTATACAAAGAAAGTAAACTGGGAGTAAACTCATTTCCCGAACGATTTTTTAAATTATTTTTTCACCACTAAAACGCATGAGACTTGTAGTTTTCAAAAATGATTTCATTTTTAATGAGACGCTGAATAAAAGGAGTTTAATCGCCGGCAAACGAAAACCCGCGATTTGCCGTAAATCCCGGGCTTGACCCGTATAGTCGAATGTATACAAAGAAAGTAAACTGGGAGTAAACTCATTTTCCGAAGGATTTTTTAAATTATTTTTTCACCACTAAAACGCATGAGACTTGTAGTTTTCAAAAATGATTTCATTTTTAATGAGACGCTGAATAAAAGGAGTTTAATCGCCGGCAAACGAAAACCCGCAATTTGCCTTAAATCCCGTGCTTGACCCGTATAGTCAAATGTATACAAAGAAATTAAACTGGGAGTAAACTCATTTCCCGAACGATTTTTTAAATTAATTTTTTACCACTAAAACGGATAAGACTTGTAGTTCTCAAAAACGATTTCATTTTTAATGAGACGCTGAATAAAAGGAGTTTAATCGCCGGCAAGCGAAAACCCGCGATTTGCCGTAAATCCCGGGCTTGACCCGTATAGTCGAATGTATACAAAGAAAGTAAACTGGGAGTAAACTCATTTCCCGAACGATTTTTTAAATTATTTTTTCACCACTAAAACGCATGAGACTTGTAGTTTTCAAAAATGATTTCATTTTTAATGAGACGCTGAATAAAAGGAGTTTAATCGCCGGCAAACGAAAACCCGCGATTTGCCGTAAATCCCGGGCTTGACCCGTATAGTCGAATGTATACAAAGAAAGTAAACTGGGAGTAAACTCATTTCCCGAACGATTTTTTAAATTATTTTTTCACCACTAAAACGCATGAGACTTGTAGTTTTCAAAAATGATTTCATTTTTAATGAGACGCTGAATAAAAGGTGTTTAATCGCCGGCAAACGAAAACCCGCGATTTGCCGTAAATCCCGGGCTTGACCCGTATAGTCGAATGTATACAAAGAAAGTAAACTGGGAGTAAACTCATTTCCCGAAGGATTTTTTAAATTATTTTTTCACCACTAAAACGCATGAGACTTGTAGTTTTCAAAAATGATTTCATTTTTAATGAGACGCTGAATAAAAAGAGTTTAATCGCCGGCAAACGAAAACCCGCAATTTGCCTTAAATCCCGTGCTTGACCCGTATAGTCAAATGTATACAAAGAAAGTAAACTGGGAGTAAACTCATTTCCCGAACGATTTTTTAAATTAATTTTTTACCACTAAAACGGATAAGACTTGTAGTTTTCAAAAACGATTTCATTTTTAATGAGACGCTGAATAAAAGGAGTTTAATCGCCGGCAAACGAAAACCCGCGATTTGCCGTAAATCCCGGGCTTGACCCGTATAGTCGAATGTATACAAAGAAACTAAACTGGGAGTAAACTCATTTCCCGAACGATTTTTTAAATTATTTTTTCACCACTAAAACGCATGAGACTTGTAGTTTTCAAAAATGATTTCATTTTTAATGAAACGCTGAATAAAAGGAGTTTAATCGCCGGCAAACGAAAACCCGCAATTTGCCTTAAATCCCGTGCTTGACCCGTATAGTCAAATGTATACAAAGAAAGTAAACTGGAAGTAAACTCATTTCCCGAACGATTTTTTAAATTATATTTTCACCACTAAAACGCATGAGACTTGTAGTTTTCAAAAATGATTTCATTTTTAATGAGACGCTGAATAAAAGGAGTTTAATCGCCGGCAAACGAAAACCCGCGATTTGCCGTAAATCCCGGGCTTGACCCGTATAGTCGAATGTATACAAAGAAAGTAAACTGGGAGTAAACTCATTTCCCGAAAGATTTTTTAAATTATTTTTTCACCACTAAAACGCATGAGACTTGTAATTTTCAAAAATGATTTCATTTTTGATGAGACGCTGAATAAAAGGAGTTTAATCTCCGGCAAACGAAAACCCGCGATTTCCCGTAAATCCCGGACCCGGCCCGTATAGTTAAAAGTATACAAAAAACGTACGCAGGGAGTAAACTCATTTCCCGAACGATTCTTTAAATTATATTTTCACCACTAAAACGCATGAGACTTGTAGTTTTCAAAAATGATTTCATTTTTAATGAGACGCTGAATAAAAGGAGTTTAATCGCCTTCAAACGAAAACCCGGAATTTGCCTTAAATCCCGTGTTTGACCCGTATAGTCAAATGTATACAAAGAAAGTAAACTGGGAGTAAACTCATTTCCCGAACGATTTTTTAAATTAATTTTTTACCACTAAAACGCATAAGACTTGTAGTTTTCAAAAACGATTTCATTTTTGATGAGACGCTGAATAAAAGGAGTTTAATCTCCGGCAAACGAAAACCCGCGATTTCCCGTGAATCCCGGACCCGGCCCGCATACTCAAAAGTATACAAAAAACGTACGCAGGGAGTAAACTCATTTCCCGAACGATTCTTTAAATTATATTTTCACCACTAAAACGAATGAGACTTGTAGTTTTCAAAAATGATTTCATTTTTAATGAGACGCTGAATAAAAGGAGTTTAATCGCCGGCAAACAAAAACCCGCGATTTGCCGTAAATCCCGGGCTTGACCCGTATAGTCGAATGTATACAAAGAAAGTAAACTGGGAGTAAACTCATTTCCCGAACGATTTTTTAAATTAATTTTTTACCACTAAAACGCATAAGACTTGTAGTTTTCAAAAACGATTTCATTTTTGATGAGACGCTGAATAAAAGGAGTTTAATCTCCGGCAAACGAAAACCCGCGATTTCCCGTAAATCCCGGACCCGGCCCGTATAGTCAAAAGTATACAAAAAACGTACGCAGCGAGTAAACTCATTTCCCGAACGATTCTTTAACTTATATTTTCACCACTAAAACGCATGAGACTTGTAGTTTTCAAAAATGATTTCATTTTTAATGAGACGCTGAATAAAAGGAGTTTAATCGCCGGCAAACGAAAACCCGCGATTTGCCGTAAATCCCGGGCTTGACCCGTATAGTCGAATGTATACAAAGAAAGTAAACTGGGAGTAAACTCATTTCCCGAACGATTTTTTAAATTATTTTTTCACCACTAAAACGCATGAGACTTGTAATTTTCAAAAATGATTTCATTTTTGATGAGACGCTGAATAAAAGGAGTTTAATCTCCGGCAAACGAAAACCTGCGATTTCCCGTAAATCCCGGACCCGGCCCGCATACTCAAAAGTATACAAAAAACGTACGCAGGGAGTAAACTTATTTCCCGAACGATTCTTTAAATTATATTTTCACCACTAAAACGCATGAGACTTGTAGTTTTCAAAAATGATTTCATTTTTAATGAGACGCTGAATAAAAGGAGTTTAATCGCCGGCAAACGAAAACCCGCGATTTGCCGTAAATCCCGGGCTTGACCCGTATAGTCGAATGTATACAAATAAAGTAAACTGGGAGTAAACTCATTTCCCAAACGATTTTTTAAATTATTTTTTCACCACTAAAACGCATGAGACTTGTAATTTTCAAAAATGATTTCATTTTTGATGAGACGCTGAATAAAAGGAGTTTAATCTCCGGCAAACGAAAACCCGCGATTTCCCGTAAATCCCGGACCCGGCCCGCATACTCAAAAGTATACAAAAAACGCACGCAGGGAGTAAACTCATTTCCCGAACGATTCTTTAAATTATATTTTCACCACTAAATCGCATGAGACTTGTACTTTTCAAAAATGATTTCATTTTTAATGAGACGCTGAATATAAGGAGTTTAATCGCCGGCAAACGAAAACCCGCGATTTGCCGTAAATCCCGGTCTTGACCCGTATAGTCGAATGTATACAAAGAAAGTAAACTGGGAGTAAACTCATTTCCCGAACGATTTTTTAAATTATTTTTTCACCACTAAAACGCATGAGACTTGTAGTTTTAAAAATGATTTCTTTTTTAATGAGACGCTGAATAAAAGGAGTTTAATCGCCGGCAAACGAAAACCCGCAATTTCCCGTAAATCCCGGACTCGGCCCGTATAGTCAAAAGTATACAAAAAAAGTACTCAGGAAGTAAACTCATTTCCCGAACGATTTTTTAAATTATTTTTTCAGCACTAAAACACATGAGACTTGTAGTTTTCAAAAATGATTTCATTTTTGATGAGACGCTGAATAAAAGGAGTTTAATCGCCGGCAAACGAAAACCCGAGATTTCCCGTATATCCCGGAATCGGCCCGTATAGTCGAATGTATACAAAGAAAGTACCCAGGGAGTAAACTCATTTCTTAAACGATTTTTTAAATTATTTTTTCACCACTAAAACCCATGAGACTTGTAGTTTTCAAAAATGATTTCATTTTTGATGAGACGCTGAATAAAAGGAGTTTAATCGCCGGCAAACGAAAACCCGCGATTTTCCGTATATGCCGGAATCGGCCCGTATAGTCGAATGTATACAAAGAAAGTACCTAGGGAGTAAACTCATTTCTTGAACGATTTTTTAAATAATTTTTCACCACTAAAACGCATGAGACTTGTAGTTTTCAAAAATGATTTCATTTTTGATGAGACGCTGAATAAAAGGAGGTTAATCTTCGGCAAACGAAAACCCGCGATTTCCCGTAAATCCCGGACCCGGCCCGTATAGTCAAAAGTATACAAAGAACGTACGCAGGGAGTAAACTCATTTCCCGAACGATTCTTTAAATTATATTTTCACCACTAAAACGCATGAGACTTTTACTTTTCAAAAATCATTTCATTTTTGATGAGACGCTGAATAAAAGGAGTTTAATCGCCGGCAAACAAAAACCCGCAATTTCCCGTAAATCCCGGACTCGGCCCGTATAGTCAAAAGTATACAAAGAAAGTACCCAGGAAGTAAACTCATTTCCCGAACAATTTTTTAAATTATTTTTTCACCACTAAAACGCATGAGACTTGTAGTTTTCAAAAATGATTTTATTTTTGATGAGACGCTGAATAAAAGGAGTTTAATCTCCGGCAAACGAAAACCCGCGATTTCCCGTAAATCCCGGGGTTGGCCCGTATAGTCGAATGCATACAAAGAAAGTACCCAGGGAGTAAACTCATTTCCCGAACGATTTTTTAAATTATTTTTTCACCACTAAGACGCATGAGACTTGTAGTTTTCAAATATGATTTCATTTTTTATGAGACGCTGAATAAAAGGAGTTTAATCGCCGGCAAACGAAAACCCGCGATTTCCCGTAAATCCCGGACTCGGCCCGTATAGTCAAAAGTATACAAAGAAAGTACCCAGGGAGTAAACTCATTTCCCGAACGATTCTTTAAATTATTTTTCACCCCTAAAACGCATGAGACTTGTAGTTTTCAAAAATGATTTCGTCTTTGATAAGACGCTTAATAAAAGGAGTTTAATCGCCGGCAAACGAAAACCCGCGATTTCCCGTAAATCCCGGGCTTGGCCGTATAGTCGAATGTATACAAAGAAAATACCCAGGGAGTAAACTCATTTTCCGAACGATTTTTTAAATTATTTCTTCACCACTAAAACGCATGAGACTTGTAGTTTTCAAAAATGATTTCATTTTTGATGAGACGCTGAATAAAAGGAGTTTAATCGCCGGCAAACGAAAACCCGCAATTTCCCGTAAATCCCGGACTCGGCCCGTATAGTCAAAAGTATACAAAGAAAGTACCCAGGGAGTAAACTCATTTCCCGAACGATTCTTTAAATTATTTTTTAACCACTAAAACCCATGAGACTTGTAGTTTTCAAAAATGATTTCATTTTTGATGAGACGCTGAATAAAAGGAGTTTAATCGCCAGCAAACGAAAACCCGCGATTTTCCGTATATCCCGGAATCGGCCCGTATAGTCGAATGTATACAAAGAAAGTACCCAGGGAGTAAACTCATTTCTTGAACGATTTTTTAAATAATTTTTCACCACTAAAACGCATGAGACTTGTAGTTTTCAAAAACGATTTCATTTTTGATGAGACGCTGAATAAAAGGAGGTTAATCTTCGGCAAACGAAAACCCGCGATTTCCCGTAAATCCCGGACCCGGCCCGTATAGTCAAAAGTATACAAAGAACGTACGCAGGGAGTAAACTCATTTCCCGAACGATTCTTTAAATTATATTTTCACCACTAAAACGCATGAGACTTTTACTTTTCAAAAATGATTTCATTTTTGATGAGACGCTGAATAAAAGGAGTTTAATCGCCGGCAAACGAAAACCCGCAATTTCCCGTAATTCCCGGACTCGGCCCGTATAGTCAAAAGTATACAAAGAAAGTACCCAGGAAGTAAACTCATTTCCCGAACAATTCTTTAAATTATTTTTTCACCACTAAAACGCATGAGACTTGTAGTTTTCAAAAATGATTTCGTTTTTGATAAGACGCTGAATAAAAGGAGTTTAATCGCCGGCAAACAAAAACCCGCGATTTCCCGTAAATCCCGGGCTTGGCCGTATAGTCGAATGTATACAAAGAAAATACCCAGGGAGTAAACTCATTTTCCGAACGATTTTTTAAATTATTTCTTCACCACTAAAACGCATGAGACTTTTACTTTTCAAAAATGATTTCATTTTTGATGAGACGCTGAATAAAAGGAGTTTAATCGCCGGCAAACAAAAACCCGCAATTTCCCGTAAATCCCGGACTCGGCCCGTATAGTCAAAAGTATACAAAGAAAGTACCCAGGAAGTAAACTCATTTCCCGAACAATTTTTTAAATTATTTTTTCACCACTAAAACGCATGAGACTTGTAGTTTTCAAAAATGATTTTATTTTTGATGAGACGCTGAATAAAAGGAGTTTAATCTCCGGCAAACGAAAACCCGCGATTTCCCGTAAATCCCGGGGTTGGCCCGTATAGTCGAATGCATACAAAGAAAGTACCCAGGGAGTAAACTCATTTCCCGAACGATTTTTTAAATTATTTTTTCACCACTAAGACGCATGAGACTTGTAGTTTTCAAATATGATTTCATTTTTTATGAGACGCTGAATAAAAGGAGTTTAATCGCCGGCAAACGAAAACCCGCGATTTCCCGTAAATCCCGGACTCGGCCCGTATAGTCAAAAGTATACAAAGAAAGTACCCAGGGAGTAAACTCATTTCCCGAACGATTCTTTAAATTATTTTTCACCCCTAAAACGCATGAGACTTGTAGTTTTCAAAAATGATTTCGTCTTTGATAAGACGCTTAATAAAAGGAGTTTAATCGCCGGCAAACGAAAACCCGCGATTTCCCGTAAATCCCGGGCTTGGCCGTATAGTCGAATGTATACAAAGAAAATACCCAGGGAGTAAACTCATTTTCCGAACGATTTTTTAAATTATTTCTTCACCACTAAAACGCATGAGACTTGTAGTTTTCAAAAATGATTTCATTTTTGATGAGACGCTGAATAAAAGGAGTTTAATCGCCGGCAAACGAAAACCCGCAATTTCCCGTAAATCCCGGACTCGGCCCGTATAGTCAAAAGTATACAAAGAAAGTACCCAGGGAGTAAACTCATTTCCCGAACGATTCTTTAAATTATTTTTTAACCACTAAAACCCATGAGACTTGTAGTTTTCAAAAATGATTTCATTTTTGATGAGACGCTGAATAAAAGGAGTTTAATCGCCAGCAAACGAAAACCCGCGATTTTCCGTATATCCCGGAATCGGCCCGTATAGTCGAATGTATACAAAGAAAGTACCCAGGGAGTAAACTCATTTCTTGAACGATTTTTTAAATAATTTTTCACCACTAAAACGCATGAGACTTGTAGTTTTCAAAAACGATTTCATTTTTGATGAGACGCTGAATAAAAGGAGGTTAATCTTCGGCAAACGAAAACCCGCGATTTCCCGTAAATCCCGGACCCGGCCCGTATAGTCAAAAGTATACAAAGAACGTACGCAGGGAGTAAACTCATTTCCCGAACGATTCTTTAAATTATATTTTCACCACTAAAACGCATGAGACTTTTACTTTTCAAAAATGATTTCATTTTTGATGAGACGCTGAATAAAAGGAGTTTAATCGCCGGCAAACGAAAACCCGCGATTTCCCGTAAATCCCGGGCTTGGCCGTATAGTCGAATGTATACAAAGAAAATACCCAGGGAGTAAACTCATTTTCCGAACGATTTTTTAAATTATTTCTTCACCACTAAAACGCATGAGACTTGTAGTTTTCAAAAATGATTTCATTTTTGATGAGACGCTGAATAAAAGGAGTTTAATCGCCGGCAAACGAAACCCCGCAATTTCCCGTAAATCCCGGACTCGGCCCGTATAGTCAAAAGTATACAAAGAAAGTACCCAGGGAGTAAACTCATTTCCCGAACGATTCATTAAATTATTTTTTAACCACTAAAACCCATGAGACTTGTAGTTTTTAAAAATGATTTCATTTTTGATGAGACGCTGAATAAAAGCAGTTTAATCGCCGGCAAACGAAAACCCGCGATTTTCCGTATATCCCGGAATCGGTCGAATGTATACAAAGAAAGTACCCAGGGAGTAAACTCATTTCCCGAACGATTCTTTAAATTATTTTTTAACCACTAAAACCCATGAGACTTGTAGTTTTCAAAAATGATTTCATTTTTGATGAGACGCTGAATAAAAGGAGTTTAATCGCCAGCAAACGAAAACCCGCGATTTTCCGTATATCCCGGAATCGGCCCGTATAGTCGAATGTATACAAAGAAAGTACCCAGGGAGTAAACTCATTTCTTGAACGATTTTTTAAATAATTTTTCACCACTAAAACGCATGAGACTTGTAGTTTTCAAAAACGATTTCATTTTTGATGAGACGCTGAATAAAAGGAGGTTAATCTTCGGCAAACGAAAACCCGCGATTTCCCGTAAATCCCGGACTCGGCCCGTATAGTCAAAAGTATACAAAGAAAGTACCCAGGGAGTAAACTCATTTCCCGAACGATTCATTAAATTATTTTTTAACCACTAAAACCCATGAGACTTGTAGTTTTTAAAAATGATTTCATTTTTGATGAGACGCTGAATAAAAGGAGTTTAATCGCCGGCAAACGAAAACCCGCGATTTTCCGTATATCCCGGAATCGGTCGAATGTATACAAAGAAAGTACCCAGGGAGTAAACTCATTTCTTGAACGATTTTTTAAATAATTTTTCACCACTAAAACGCATGAGACTTGTAGTTTTCAAAAATGATTTCATTTTTGATGAGACGCTGAATAAAAGGAGGTTAATCTTCGGCAAACGAAAACCCGCGATTTCCCGTAAATCCCGGACCCGGCCCGTATAGTCAAAAGTATACAAAGAACGTACGCAGGGAGTAAACTCATTTCCCGAACGATTCTTTAAATTATATTTTCACCACTAAAACGCATGAGACTTTTACTTTTCAAAAATGATTTCGTTTTTGATAAGACGCTGAATAAAAGGAGTTTAATCGCCGGCAAACAAAAACCCGCGATTTCCCGTAAATCCCGGGCTTGGCCGTATAGTCAAATGTATACAAAGAAAATACCCAGGGAGTAAACTCATTTTCCGAACGATTTTTTAAATTATTTCTTCACCACTAAAACGCATGAGACTTGTAGTTTTCAAAAATGATTTCATTTTTGATGAGACGCTGAATAAAAGGAGTTTAATCGCCGGCAAACGAAAACCCGCAATTTCCCGTAAATCCCGGACTCGGCCCGTATAGTCAAAAGTATACAAAGAAAGTACCCAGGGAGTAAACTCATTTCCCGAACGATTCTTTAAATTATTTTTTAACCACTAAAACCCATGAAACTTGTAGTTTTCAAAAATGATTTCATTTTTGATGAGACGCTGAATAAAAGGAGTTTAATCGCCGGCAAACGAAAACCCGCGATTTTCCGTATATCCCGGAATCGGTCGAATGTATACAAAGAAAGTACCCAGGGAGTTAACTCATTTCTTGAACGATTTTTTAAATAATTTTTTCACCACTAAAACGCATGAGACTTATAGTTTTCAAAAACGATTTCATTTTTGATGAGACGCTGAATAAAAGGAGGTTAATCTCCGGCAAACGAAAACCCGCGATTTCCCGTAAATCCTGGACCGGGCCCGTATAGTCAAAAGTATACAAAGAACGTACGCAGGGAGTAAACTCATTTCCCGAACGATTCTTTAAATTATATTTTCACCACTAAAACGCATGAGACTTTTACTTTTCAAAAATGATTTCATTTTTGATGAGACGCTGAATAAAAGGAGTTTAATCGCCGGCAAACGAAAACCCGCAATTTCCCGTAAATCCCGGACTCGGCCCGTATAGTCAAAAGTATACAAAGAAAGTACCCAGGAAGTAAACTCATTTCCCGAACAATTCTTTAAATTATTTTTTCACCACTAAAACGCATGAGACTTGTAGTTTTCAAAAATGTTTTCATTTTTGATGAGACGCTGAATAAAAGAAGTTTAATCGCCGGCAAACGAAAACCCGCGATTTGCCGTAAATCCCGGGCTTGGCCCGTATAGTCGAATGTATACAAAGAACGTACGCAGGGAGTAAACTCATTTCCCGAACGATTCTTTAAATTATATTTTCACCACTAAAACGCATGAGACTTTTACTTTTCAAAAATGATTTCATTTTTGATGAGACGCAGAATAAAAGGAGTTTAATCGCCGGCAAACGAAAACCCGCGATTTTCCGTATATGCCGGAATCGGCCCGTATAGTCGAATGTATACAAAGAAAGTACCCAGGGAGTAAACTCATTTCCCGAACGATTCTTTAAATTATTTTTTAACCACTAAAACCCATGAGACTTGTAGTTTTCAAAAATGATTTCATTTTTGATGAGACGCTGAATAAAAGGAGGTTAATCTTCGGCAAACGAAAACCCGCGATTTCCCGTAAATCCCGGACCCGGCCCGTATAGTCAAAAGTATACAAAGAACGTACGCAGGGAGTAAACTCATTTCCCGAACGATTCTTTAAATTATATTTTCACCACTAAAACGCATGAGACTTTTACTTTTCAAAAATGATTTCATTTTTGATGAGACGCTGAATAAAAGGAGTTTAATCGCCGGCAAACGAAAACCCGCAATTTCCCGTAAATCCCGGACTCGGCCCGTATAGTCAAAAGTATACAAAGAAAGTACCCAGGGAGTAAACTCATTTCCCGAACGATTCTTTAAATTATTTTTTAACCACTAAAACCCATGAGACTTGTAGTTTTCAAAAATGATTTCATTTTTGATGAGACGCTGAATAAAAGGAGGTTAATCTTCGGCAAACGAAAACCCGCGATTTCCCGTAAATCCCGGACCCGGCCCGTATAGTCAAAAGTATACAAAGAACGTACGCAGGGAGTAAACTCATTTCCCGAACGATTCTTTAAATTATATTTTCACCACTAAAACGCATGAGACTTTTACTTTTCAAAAATGATTTCATTTTTGATGAGACGCTGAATAAAAGGAGTTTAATCGCCGGCAAACGAAAACCCGCAATTTCCCGTAAATTCCGGACTCGGCCCGTATAGTCAAAAGTATACAAAGAAAGTACCCAGGAAGTAAACTCATTTCCCGAACAATTCTTTAAATTATTTTTTCACCACTAAAACGCATGAGACTTGTAGTTTTCAAAAATGATTTCGTTTTTGATAAGACGCTGAATAAAAGGAGTTTAATCGCCGGCAAACAAAAACCCGCGATTTCCCGTAAATCCCGGGCTTGGCCGTATAGTCGAATGTATACAAAGAAAATACCCAGGGAGTAAACTCATTTTCCGAACGATTTTTTAAATTATTTCTTCACCATTAAAACGCATGAGACTTGTAGTTTTCAAAAATGATTTCATTTTTGATGAGACGCTGAATAAAAGGAGTTTAATCGCCGGCAAACGAAAACCCGCAATTTCCCGTAAATCCCGGACTCGGCCCGTATAGTCAAAAGTATACAAAGAAAGTACCCAGGAAGTAAACTCATTTCCCGAACAATTCTTTAAATTATTTTTTCACCACTAAAACGCATGAGACTTGTAGTTTTCAAAAATGTTTTCATTTTTGATGAGACGCTGAATAAAAGAAGTTTAATCGCCGGCAAACGAAAACCCGCGATTTGCCGTAAATCCCGGGCTTGGCCCGTATAGTCGAATGTATACAAAGAACGTACGCAGGGAGTAAACTCATTTCCCGAACGATTCTTTAAATTATATTTTCACCACTAAAACGCATGAGACTTTTACTTTTCAAAAATGATTTCATTTTTGATGAGACGCAGAATAAAAGGAGTTTAATCGCCGGCAAACGAAAACCCGCGATTTTCCGTATATGCCGGAATCGGCCCGTATAGTCGAATGTATACAAAGAAAGTACCCAGGGAGTAAACTCATTTCCCGAACGATTCTTTAAATTATTTTTTAACCACTAAAACCCATGAGACTTGTAGTTTTCAAAAATGATTTCATTTTTGATGAGACGCTGAATAAAAGGAGGTTAATCTTCGGCAAACGAAAACCCGCGATTTCCCGTAAATCCCGGACCCGGCCCGTATAGTCAAAAGTATACAAAGAACGTACGCAGGGAGTAAACTCATTTCCCGAACGATTCTTTAAATTATATTTTCACCACTAAAACGCATGAGACTTTTACTTTTCAAAAATGATTTCATTTTTGATGAGACGCTGAATAAAAGGAGTTTAATCGCCGGCAAACGAAAACCCGCAATTTCCCGTAAATCCCGGACCCGGCCCGTATAGTCAAAAGTATACAAAGAACGTACGCAGGGAGTAAACTCATTTCCCGAACGATTCTTTAAATTATATTTTCACCACTAAAACGCATGAGACTTTTACTTTTCAAAAATGATTTCATTTTTGATGAGACGCTGAATAAAAGGAGTTTAATCGCCGGCAAACGAAAACCCGCAATTTCCCGTAAATTCCGGACTCGGCCCGTATAGTCAAAAGTATACAAAGAAAGTACCCAGGAAGTAAACTCATTTCCCGAACAATTCTTTAAATTATTTTTTCACCACTAAAACGCATGAGACTTGTAGTTTTCAAAAATGATTTCGTTTTTGATAAGACGCTGAATAAAAGGAGTTTAATCGCCGGCAAACAAAAACCCGCGATTTCCCGTAAATCCCGGGCTTGGCCGTATAGTCGAATGTATACAAAGAAAATACCCAGGGAGTAAACTCATTTTCCGAACGATTTTTTAAATTATTTCTTCACCACTAAAACGCATGAGACTTGTAGTTTTCAAAAATGATTTCATTTTTGATGAGACGCTGAATAAAAGGAGTTTAATCGCCGGCAAACGAAAACCCGCAATTTCCCGTAAATCCCGGACTCCGCCCGTATAGTCAAAAGTATACAAAGAAAGTACCCAGGGAGTAAACTCATTTCCCGAACGATTTTTTAAATTATTTTTTCACCACTAAGACGCATGAGACTTGTAGTTTTCAAAAATGATTTCATTTTTGATGAGACGCTGAATAAAAGGAGTTTAATCGCCGGCAAACGAAAACCCGCGATTTTCCGTATATCCCGGAATCGGTCGAATGTATACAAAGAAAGTACCCAGGGAGTAAACTCATTTCCCGAACGATTCTTTAAATTATTTTTCACCCCTAAAACGCATGAGACTTGTAGTTTTCAAAAATGATTTCATTTTTGATAAGACGCTGAATAAAAGGAGTTTAATCGCCGGCAAACGAAAACCCGCGATTTCCCGTAAATCCCGGGCTTGGCCGTATAGTCGAATGTATACAAAGAAAATACCCAGGGAGTAAACTCACTTTCCGAACGATTTTTTAAATTATTTCTTCACCACTAAAACGCATGAGACTTGTAGTTTTCAAAAATGATTTCATTTTTGATGAGACGCTGAATAAAAGGAGTTTAATCGCCGGCAAACGAAAACCCGCAATTTCCCGTAAATCCCGGACTCGGCCCGTATAGTCAAAAGTATACAAAGAAAGTACCCAGGGAGTAAACTCATTTCCCGAACGATTCTTTAAATTATTTTTTAACCACTAAAACCCATGAGACTTGTAGTTTTCAAAAATGATTTCATTTTTGATGAGACGCTGAATAAAAGGAGTTTAATCGCCGGCAAACGAAAACCCGCAATTTCCCGTAAATCCCGGACTCGGCCCGTATAGTCAAAAGTATACAAAGAAAGTACCCAGGGAGTAAACTCATTTCCCGAACGATTCTTTAAATTATTTTTTAACCACTAAAACCCATGAGACTTGTAGTTTTCAAAAATGATTTCATTTTTGATGAGACGCTGAATAAAAGGAGTTTAATCGCCAGCAAACGAAAACCCGCGATATTCCCTATATCCCGGAATCGGCCCGTATAGTCGAATGTATACAAAGAAAGTACCCAGGGAGTAAACTCATTTCTTGAACGATTTTTTAAATAATTTTTCACCACTAAAACGCATGAGACTTGTAGTTTTCAAAAATGATTTCATTTTTGATGAGACGCTGAATAAAAGGAGGTTAATCTTCGGCAAACGAAAACCCGCGATTTCCCGTAAATCCCGGACCCGGCCCGTATAGTCAAAAGTATACAAAGAACGTACGCAGGGAGTAAACTCATTTCCCGAACGATTCTTTAAATTATATTTTCACCACTAAAACGCATGAGACTTTTACTTTTCAAAAATGATTTCATTTTTGATGAGACGCTGAATAAAAGGAGTTTAATCGCCGGCAAACGAAAACCCGCAATTTCCCGTAAATCCCGGACTCGGCCCGTATAGTCAAAAGTATACAAAGAAAGTACCCAGGAAGTAAACTCATTTCCCGAACAATTCTTTAAATTATTTTTTCACCACTAAAACGCATGAGACTTGTAGTTTTCAAAAATGATTTCGTTTTTGATAAGACGCTGAATAAAAGGAGTTTAATCGCCGGCAAACAAAAACCCGCGATTTCCCGTAAATCCCGGGCTTGGCCGTATAGTCGAATGTATACAAAGAAAATACCCAGGGAGTAAACTCATTTTCCGAACGATTTTTTAAATTATTTCTTCACCACTAAAACGCATGAGACTTGTAGTTTTCAAAAATGATTTCATTTTTGATGAGACGCTGAATAAAAGGAGTTTAATCGCCGGCAAACGAAAACCCGCAATTTCCCGTAAATCCCGGACTCCGCCCGTATAGTCAAAAGTATACAAAGAAAGTACCCAGGGAGTAAACTCATTTCCGGAACGATTTTTTAAATTATTTTTTCACCACTAAGACGCATGAGACTTGTAGTTTTCAAAAATGATTTCATTTTTGATGAGACGCTGAATAAAAGGAGTTTAATCGCCGGCAAACGAAAACCCGCGATTTTCCGTATATCCCGGAATCGGTCGAATGTATACAAAGAAAGTACCCAGGGAGTAAACTCATTTCCCGAACGATTCTTTAAATTATTTTTCACCCCTAAAACGCATGAGACTTGTAGTTTTCAAAAATGATTTCATTTTTGATAAGACGCTGAATAAAAGGAGTTTAATCGCCGGCAAACGAAAACCCGCGATTTCCCGTAAACCCCGGGCTTGGCCGTATAGTCGAATGTATACAAAGAAAATACCCAGGGAGTAAACTCACTTTCCGAACGATTTTTTAAATTATTTCTTCACCACTAAAACGCATGAGACTTGTAGTTTTCAAAAATGATTTCATTTTTGATGAGACGCTGAATAAAAGGAGTTTAATCGCCGGCAAACGAAAACCCGCAATTTCCCGTAAATCCCGGACTCGGCCCGTATAGTCAAAAGTATACAAAGAAAGTACCCAGGGAGTAAACTCATTTCCCGAACGATTCTTTAAATTATTTTTTAACCACTAAAACCCATGAGACTTGTAGTTTTCAAAAATGATTTCGTTTTTGATAAGACGCTGAATAAAAGGAGTTTAATCGCCGGCAAACAAAAACCCGCGATTTCCCGTAAATCCCGGGCTTGGCCGTATAGTCGAATGTATACAAAGAAAATACCCAGGGAGTAAACTCATTTTCCGAACGATTTTTTAAATTATTTCTTCACCACTAAAACGCATGAGACTTGTAGTTTTCAAAAATGATTTCATTTTTGATGAGACGCTGAATAAAAGGAGTTTAATCGCCGGCAAACGAAAACCCGCAATTTCCCGTAAATCCCGGACTCCGCCCGTATAGTCAAAAGTATACAAAGAAAGTACCCAGGGAGTAAACTCATTTCCGGAACGATTTTTTAAATTATTTTTTCACCACTAAGACGCATGAGACTTGTAGTTTTCAAAAATGATTTCATTTTTGATGAGACGCTGAATAAAAGGAGTTTAATCGCCGGCAAACGAAAACCCGCGATTTTCCGTATATCCCGGAATCGGTCGAATGTATACAAAGAAAGTACCCAGGGAGTAAACTCATTTCCCGAACGATTCTTTAAATTATTTTTCACCCCTAAAACGCATGAGACTTGTAGTTTTCAAAAATGATTTCATTTTTGATAAGACGCTGAATAAAAGGAGTTTAATCGCCGGCAAACGAAAACCCGCGATTTCCCGTAAACCCCGGGCTTGGCCGTATAGTCGAATGTATACAAAGAAAATACCCAGGGAGTAAACTCACTTTCCGAACGATTTTTTAAATTATTTCTTCACCACTAAAACGCATGAGACTTGTAGTTTTCAAAAATGATTTCATTTTTGATGAGACGCTGAATAAAAGGAGTTTAATCGCCGGCAAACGAAAACCCGCAATTTCCCGTAAATCCCGGACTCGGCCCGTATAGTCAAAAGTATACAAAGAAAGTACCCAGGGAGTAAACTCATTTCCCGAACGATTCTTTAAATTATTTTTTAACCACTAAAACCCATGAGACTTGTAGTTTTCAAAAATGATTTCATTTTTGATGAGACGCTGAATAAAAGGAGTTTAATCGCCAGCAAACGAAAACCCGCGTTATTCCGTATATCCCGGAATCGGCCCGTATAGTCGAATGTATACAAAGAAAGTACCCAGGGAGTAAACTCATTTCTTGAACGATTTTTTAAATAATTTTTCACCACTAAAACGCATGAGACTTGTAGTTTCCAAAAATGATTTCATTTTTGATGAGACGCTGAATAAAAGGAGGTTAATCTTCGGCAAACGAAAACCCGCGATTTCCCGTAAATCCCGGACCCGGCCCGTATAGTCAAAAGTATACAAAGAACGTACGCAGGGAGTAAACTCATTTCCCGAACGATTCTTTAAATTATATTTTCACCACTAAAACGCATGAGACTTTTACTTTTCAAAAATGATTTCATTTTTGATGAGACGCTGAATAAAAGGAGTTCAATCGCCGGCAAACGAAAACCCGCAATTTCCCGTAAATCCCGGACTCGGCCCGTATAGTCAAAAGTATACAAAGAAAGTACCCAGGAAGTAAACTCATTTCCCGAACAATTCTTTAAATTATTTTTTCACCACTAAAACGCATGAGACTTGTAGTTTTCAAAAATGATTTCGTTTTTGATAAGACGCTGAATAAAAGGAGTTTAATCGCTGGCAAACAAAAACCCGCGATTTCCCGTAAATCCCGGGCTTGGCCGTATAGTCGAATGTATACAAAGAAAATACCCAGGGAGTAAACTCATTTTTCGAACGATTTTTTAAATTATTTCTTCACCACTAAAACGCATGAGACTTGTAGTTTTCAAAAATGATTTCATTTTTGATGAGACGCTGAATAAAAGGAGTTTAATCGCCGGCAAACGAAAACCCGCAATTTCCCGTAAATCCCGGACTCGGCCCGTATAGTCAAAAGTATACAAAGAAAGTACCCAGGGAGTAAACTCATTTCCCGAACGATTTTTTAAATTATTTTTTAACCACTAAAACCCATGAGACTTGTAGTTTTTAAAAATGATTTCATTTTTGATGAGACGCTGAATAAAAGGAGTTTAATCGCCGGCAAACGAAAACCCGCGATTTTCCGTATATCCCGGAATCGGTCGAATGTATACAAAGAAAGTACCCAGGGAGTAAACTCATTTCTTGAACGATTTTTTAAATAATTTTTTCACCACTAAAACGCATGAGACTTGTAGTTTTCAAAAATGATTTCATTTTTGATGAGACGCTGAATAAAAGGAGGTTAATCTCCGGCAAACGAAAACCCGCGATTTCCGGTAAATCCCGGACCCGGCCCATATAGTCAAAAGTATACAAAGAACGTACGCAGGGAGTAAACTCATTTCCCGAACGATTCTTTAAATTATATTTTCACCACTAAAACGCATGAGACTTTTACTTTTCAAAAAATGATTTCATTTTTGATGAGACGCTGAATAAAAGGAGTTTAATCGCTGGCAAACAAAAACCCGCGATTTCCCGTAAATCCCGGGCTTGGCCGTATAGTCGAATGTATACAAAGAAAATACCCAGGGAGTAAACTCATTTTTCGAACGATTTTTTAAATTATTTCTTCACCACTAAAACGCATGAGACTTGTAGTTTTCAAAAATGATTTCATTTTTGATGAGACGCTGAATAAAAGGAGTTTAATCGCCGGCAAACGAAAACCCGCAATTTCCCGTAAATCCCGGACTCGGCCCGTATAGTCAAAAGTATACAAAGAAAGTACCCAGGGAGTTAACTCATTTCCCGAACGATTCTTTAAATTATTTCTTAACCACTAAAACCCATGAGACTTGTAGTTTTCAAAAATGATTTCATTTTTGATGAGACGCTGAATAAAAGGAGTTTAATCGCCGGCAAACGAAAACCCGCGATTTTCCGTATATCCCGGAATCGGTCGAATGTATACAAAGAAAGTACCCAGGGAGTAAACTCATTTCTTGAACGATTTTTTAAATAATTTTTTCACCACTAAAACGCATGAGACTTGTAGTTTTCAAAAATGATTTCATTTTTGATGAGACGCTGAATAAAAGGAGGTTAATCTCCGGCAAACGAAAACCCGCGATTTCCCGTAAATCCCGGACCCGGCCCATATAGTCAAAAGTATACAAAGAACGTACGCAGGGAGTAAACTCATTTCCCGAACGATTCTTTAAATTATATTTTCACCACTAAAACGCATGAGACTTTTACTTTTCAAAAATGATTTCATTTTTGATGAGACGCTGAATAAAAGGAGTTTAATCGCCGGCAAACGAAAACCCGCACTTTCCCTTAAATCCCGGACTCGGCCCGTATAGTCAAAAGTATACAAAGAAAGTACCCAGGAAGTAAACTCATTTCCCGAACAATTCTTTAAATTATTTTTTCACCACTAAAACGCATGAGACTTGTAGTTTTCAAAAATGTTTTCATTTTTGATGAGACGCTGAATAAAAGAAGTTTAATCGCCGGCAAACGAAAACCCGCGATTTCCCGTAAATCCCGGGCTTGGCCCGTATAGTCGAATGTATACAAAGAACGTACGCAGGGAGTAAACTCATTTCCCGAACGATTCTTTAAATTATATTTTCACCACTAAAACGCAGGAGACTTTTACTTTTCAAAAATGATTTCATTTTTGATGAGACGCAGAATAAAAGGAGTTTAATCGCCGGCAAACGAAAACCCGCGATTTGCCGTAAATCCCGGGCTTGACCCGTATAGTCGAATGTATACAAAGAAAGTAAACTGGGAGTAAACTCATTTCCCGAACGATTTTTTAAATTATTTTTTCACCACTAAAACGCATGAGACTTGTAATTTTCAAAAATGATTTCATTTTTGATGAGACGCTGAATAAAAGGAGTTTAATCTCCGGCAAACGAAAACCCGCGATTTCCCGTAAATCCCGGACCCGGCCCGCATACTCAAAAGTATACAAAAAACGTACGCAGGGAGTAAACTTATTTCCCGAACGATTCTTTAAATTATATTTTCACCACTAAAACGCATGAGACTTGTAGTTTTCAAAAATGATTTCATTTTTAATGAGACGCTGAATAAAAGGAGTTTAATCGCCGGCAAACGAAAACCCGCGATTTGCCGTAAATCCCGGGCTTGACCCGTATAGTCGAATGTATACAAAGAAAGTAAACTGGGAGTAAACTCATTTCCCGAACGATTTTTTAAATTATTTTTTCACCACTAAAACGCATGAGACTTGCAATTTTCAAAAATGATTTCATTTTTGATGAAACGCTGAATAAAAGGAGTTTAATCTCCGGCAAACGAAAACCCGCGATTTCCCGTATCCCGGACCCAGCCCGCATACTCAAAAGTATACAAAAAACGTACGCAGGGAGTAAACTCATTTCCCGAACGATTCTTTAAATTATATTTTCACCACTAAAACGCATGAGACTTGTAGTTTTCAAAAATGATTTCATTTTTAATGAGACGCTGAATAAAAGGAGTTTAATCGCCGGCAAACGAAAACCCGCGATTTGCCGTAAATCCCGGGCTTGACCCGTATAGTCGAATGTATACAAAGAAAGTAAACTGGGAGTAAACTCATTTCCCGAACGATTTTTTAAATTATTTTTTCACCACTAAAACGCATGAGACTTGTAGTTTTTAAAAATGATTTCATTTTTAATGAGACGCTGAATAAAAGGAGTTTAATCTCCGGCAAACGAAAACCCGCGATTTCCCGTAAATCCCGGGGTTGGCCCGTATATTCGAATGTATACAAAGAAAGTACCCAGGGAGTAAACTCATTTCCCGAACGATTTTTTAAATTATTTTTTCACCACTAAGACGCATGAGACTTGTCGTTTTCAAATATGATTTCATTTTTTATGAGACGCTGAATAAAAGGAGTTTAATCGCCGGCAAACGAAAACCCGCGATTTCCCGTAAATCCTGGACTCGGCCCGTATAGTCAAAAGTATACAAAGAAAGTACCCAAAGAGTAAACTCATTTCCCGAACGATTCTTTAAATTATTTTTCACCACTAAAACGCAGGAGACTTGTAGTTTTCAAAAATGATTTCGTTTTTGATAAGACGCTGAATAAAAGGAGTTTAATCGCCGGCAAACGAAAACCCGCGATTTCCCGTAAATCCCGGGCTTGGCCGTATAGTCGAATGTATACAAAGAAAATACCCAGGGAGTAAACTCATTTTCCGAACGATTTTTTAAATTATTTCTTCACCACTAAAACGCATGAGACTTGTAGTTTTAAAAAATGATTTCATTTTTGATGAGACGCTGAATAAAAGGAGTTTAATCGCCGGCAAACGAAAACCCGCAATTTCCCGTAAATCCCGGACTCGGCCCGTATAGTCAAAAGTACACAAAGAAAGTACCCAGGGAGTAAACTCATTTCCCGAACGATTCTTTAAATTATTTTTTAACCACTAAAACGCATAAGACTTGTAATTTTCAAAAATGATTTCATTTTTGATGAGACGCTGAATAAAAGGAGTTTAATCTCCGGCAAACGAAAACACGCGATTTCCCGTAAATCCCGGACCCGGCCCGCATACTCAAAAGTATACAAAAAACGTACGCAGGGAGTAAACTTATTTCCCGAACGATTCTTCAAATTATATTTTCACCACTAAAACGCATGAGACTTGTAGTTTTCAAAAATGATTTCATTTTTAATGAGACGCTGAATAAAAGGAGTTTAATCGCCGGCAAACGAAAACCCGCGATTTGCCGTAAATCCCGGGCTTGACCCGTATAGTCGAATGCATACAAAGAAAGTAAACTGGGAGTAAACTCATTTCCCGAACGATTTTTTAAATTATTTTTTCACCACTAAAACGCATGAGACTTGTAATTTTCAAAAATGATTTCATTTTTGATGAGACGCTGAATAAAAGGAGTTTAATCTCCGGCAAACGAAAACCCGCGATTTCCCGTAAATCCCGGACCCGGCCCGCATACTCAAAAGTATACAAAAAACGTACGCAGGGAGTAAACTCATTTCCCGAACGATTCTTTAAATTATATTTTCACCACTAAAACGCATGAGACTTGTAGTTTTCAAAAATGATTTCATTTTTAATGAGACGCTGAATAAAAGGAGTTTAATCGCCGGGAAACGAAAACCCGCGATTTGCCGTAAATCCCGGGCTTGACCCGTATAGTCGAATGTAAACAAAGAAAGTAAACTGGGAGTAAACTCATTTCCCGAACGATTTTTTAAATTATTTTTTCACCACTAAAACGCATGAGACTTGTAGTTTTTAAAAATGATTTCATTTTTAATGAGACGCTGAATAAAAGGAGTTTAATCGCCGGCAAACGAAAACCCGCAATTTCCCGTAAATCCCCGACTCGGCCCGTATAGTCAAAAGTATACAAAAAAAGTACTCAGGGAGTAAACTCATTTCCCGAACGATTTTTTAAATTATTTTTTCACCACTAAAACAAATGAGACTTGTAGTTTTCAAAAATGATTTCATTTTTGATGAGACGCTGAATAAAAGGAGTTTAATCGCCGGCAAACGAAAACCCGCGATTTCCCGTAAATCCCGGGGTTGGCCCGTATAGTCGAATGTATACAAAGAAAGTACCCAGGGAGTAAACTCATTTCCCGAACGATTTTTTAAATTATTTTTTCACCACTAAGACGCATGAGACTTGTAGTTTTCAAATATGATTTCATTTTTTATGAGACGCTGAATAAAAGAAGTTTAATCGCCGGCAAACGAAAACCCGCGATTTCCCGTAAATCCCGGACTCGGCCCGTATAGTCAAAAGTATACAAAGAAAGTACCCAGGGAGTAAACTCATTTCCCGAACGATTCTTTAAATTATTTTTCACCACTAAAACGCATGAGACTTGTAGTTTTCAAAAATGATTTCGTTTTTGATAAGACGCTGAATAAAAGGAGTTTAATCGCCGGCAAACGAAAACCCGCGATTTCCCGTAAATCCCGGGCTTGGCAGTATAGTCGAATGTATACAAAGAAAATACCCAGGGAGTAAACTCATTTTCCGAACGATTTTTGAAATTATTTCTTCACCACTAAAATGCATGAGACTTGTAGTTTTCAAAAATGATTTCATTTTTGATGAGACGCTGAATAAAAGGAGTTTAATCGCCGGCAAACGAAAACCCGCAATTTCCCGTAAATCCCGGACTCGGCCCGTATAGTCAAAAGTATACAAAGAAAGTACCCAGGGAGTAAACTCATTTCCCGAACGATTCTTTAAATTATTTTTTAACCACTAAAACCCATGAGACTTGTAGTTTTCAAAAATGAATTCATTTTTGATGAGACGCTGAATAAAAGGAGTTTAATCGCCGGCAAACGAAAACCCGCGATTTTCCGTATATCCCGGAATCGGCCCGTATAGTCGAATGTATACAAAGAAAGTACCCAGGGAGTAAACTCATTTCTTGAACGATTTTTTAAATAATTTTTCACCACTAAAACGCATGAGACTTGTAGTTTTCAAAAATGATTTCATTTTTGATGAGACGCTGAATAAAAGGAGGTTAATTTTCGGCAAACGAAAACCCGCGATTTCCCGTAAATCCCGGACCCGGCCCGTATAGTCAAAAGTATACAAAGAACGTACGCAGGGAGTAAACTCATTTCCCGAACGATTCTTTAAATTATATTTTCACCACTAAAACGCATGAGACTTTTACTTTTCAAAAATGATTTCATTTTTGATGAGACGCTGAATAAAAGGAGTTTAATCGCCGGCAAACGAAAACCCGCAATTTTCCGTAAATCCCGGACTTGGCCCGTATAGTCAAAAGTATACAAAGAAAGTACCCAGGAAGTAAACTCATTTCCCGAACAATTCTTTAAATTATTTTTTCACCACTAAAGCGCATGAGACTTGTAGTTTTCAAAAATGATTTCGTTTTTGATAGGACGCTGAATAAAAGGAGTTTAATCGCCGGCAAACAAAAACCCGCGATTTCCCGTAAATCCCGGGCTTGGCCGTATAGTCGAATGTATATAAAGAAAATACCCAGGGAGTAAACTCATTTTCCGAACGATTTTTTAAATTATTTCTTCACCACTAAAACGCATGAGACTTGTAGTTTTCAAAAATGATTTCATTTTTGATGAGACGCTGAATAAAAGGAGTTTAATCGCCGGAAACGAAAACCCGCATTTTCCCGTAAATCCCGGACTCGGCCCGTATAGTCAAAAGTATACAAAGAAAGTACCCAGGGAGTAAACTCATTTCCCGAACGTTTCTTTAAATTATTTTTTAACCACTAAAACCCATGAGACTTGTAGTTTTCAAAAATGATTTCATTTTTGATGAGACGCTGAATAAAAGGAGTTTAATCGCCGGCAAACGAAAACCCGCGATTTTCCGTATATCCCGGAATCGGTCGAATGTATACAAAGAAAGTACCCAGGGAGTAAACTCATTTCTTGAACGATTTTTTAAATAATTTTTTCACCACTAAAACGCATGAGACTTGTAGTTTGCAAAAATGATTTCATTTTTGATGAGACGCTAAATAAAAGGAGGTTAATCTCCGGCAAACGAAAACCCGCGATTTCCCGTAAATCCCGGACCCGGCCCGTATAGTCAAAAGTATACAAAGAACGTACGCAGGGAGTAAACTCATTTCCCGAACGATTCTTTAAATTATATTTTCACCACTAAAACGCATGAGATTTTAATTTTCAAAAATGATTTCATTTTTGATGAGACGCTGAATAAAAGGAGTTTAATCGCCGGCAAACGAAAACCCGCAATTTCCCGTAAATCCCGGACTCGGCCCGTATAGTCAAAAGTATACAAAGAAAGTACTTAGGAAGTAAACTCATTTCCCGAACAATTCTTTAAATTATTTTTTCACCACTAAAACGCATGAGACTTGTAGTTTTCAAAAGATATTTCATTTTTGATGAGACGCTGAATAAAAGAAGTTTAATCGCCGGCAAACGAAAACCCGCGATTTCCCGTAAATCCCGGACTTGGCCCGTATAGTCAAAAGTATACAAAGAAAGTACCCAGGAAGTAAACTCATTTCCCGAACAATTCTTTAAATTATTTTTTCACCACTAAAGCGCATGAGACTTGTAGTTTTCAAAAATGATTTCGTTTTTGATAGGACGCTGAATAAAAGGAGTTTAATCGCCGGCAAACAAAAACCCGCGATTTCCCGTAAATCCCGGGCTTGGCCGTATAGTCGAATGTATATAAAGAAAATACCCAGGGAGTAAACTCATTTTCCGAACGATTTTTTAAATTATTTCTTCACCACTAAAACGCATGAGACTTGTAGTTTTCAAAAATGATTTCATTTTTGATGAGACGCTGAATAAAAGGAGTTTAATCGCCGGAAACGAAAACCCGCATTTTCCCGTAAATCCCGGACTCGGCCCGTATAGTCAAAAGTATACAAAGAAAGTACCCAGGGAGTAAACTCATTTCCCGAACGTTTCTTTAAATTATTTTTTAACCACTAAAACCCATGAGACTTGTAGTTTTCAAAAATGATTTCATTTTTGATGAGACGCTGAATAAAAGGAGTTTAATCGCCGGCAAACGAAAACCCGCGATTTTCCGTATATCCCGGAATCGGTCGAATGTATACAAAGAAAGTACCCAGGGAGTAAACTCATTTCTTGAACGATTTTTTAAATAATTTTTTCACCACTAAAACGCATGAGACTTGTAGTTTGCAAAAATGATTTCATTTTTGATGAGACGCTAAATAAAAGGAGGTTAATCTCCGGCAAACGAAAACCCGCGATTTCCCGTAAATCCCGGACCCGGCCCGTATAGTCAAAAGTATACAAAGAACGTACGCAGGGAGTAAACTCATTTCCCGAACGATTCTTTAAATTATATTTTCACCACTAAAACGCATGAGATTTTAATTTTCAAAAATGATTTCATTTTTGATGAGACGCTGAATAAAAGGAGTTTAATCGCCGGCAAACGAAAACCCGCAATTTCCCGTAAATCCCGGACTCGGCCCGTATAGTCAAAAGTATACAAAGAAAGTACTTAGGAAGTAAACTCATTTCCCGAACAATTCTTTAAATTATTTTTTCACCACTAAAACGCATGAGACTTGTAGTTTTCAAAAGATATTTCATTTTTGATGAGACGCTGAATAAAAGAAGTTTAATCGCCGGCAAACGAAAACCCGCGATTTCCCGTAAATCCCGGGCTTGGCCCGTATAGTCGAATGTATACAAAGAACGTACGCAGGGAGTAAACTCATTTCCCGAACGATTCTTTAAATTATATTTTCACCACTAAAACGCATGAGACTTTTACTTTTCAAAAATGATTTCATTTTTGATGAGACGCTGAATAAAAGGAGTTTAATCGCCGGCAAACGAAAACCCGCAATTTCCCGTAAATCCCGGACTCGGCCCGTATAGTCAAAAGTATACAAAGAAAGTAAACTGAGAGTAAACTCATTTCCCAAACGATTTTTTAAATTAATTTTTCACCACTAAAACGCATAAGACTTTCTAGTTATCAAAAATGATTTCATTTTTGATGAGACGCTGAATAATATGAGTTTAATCTCCGGCAAACGAAAACCCGCGATACCCCGTAAATCCCGGACCCGGCCCGTATAGTCAAAAGTGTACAAAGAAAGTACCAAGGAAGTAAACTCATTTCCCGAACGATTTTTTAAATTAATTTTTCGCCACTAAAACGCATGAGATTGTAGTTTTCAAAAATGATTTTATTTTTGATGAGACGCTGAATAAAAGGAGTTTAATCTCCGGCAATCAGCGTCTCATCAAAAATGAAATCGTTTTTGAAAACTACAAGTCTTATGCGTTTTAGTGGTAAAAAATTAATTTAAAAAATCGTTCGGGAAATGAGTTTACTCCCAGTTTACTTTCTTTGTATACATTTGACTATACGGGTCAATCCCGGGATTAACGGCAAATTGCGGGTTTTCGTTTGGCGGCGATTAAACTCCTTTTATTCAGCGTCTCATCAAAAACGAAATCATTTTTGAAAACTACAAGTCTCATGCGTTTTAGTGGTGAAAAAATAATTTAAAAAATCGTTCGGGAAATGAGTTTACTTCCAGTTTACTTTCTTTGTATACATTCGACTATACGGGTCAAGCCCGGGATTTACGGCAAATCGCGGGTTTTGGTTTGCCAGCGATTAAACTCCTTTTATTCAGCGTCTCATCAAAAATGAAATCATTTTTGAAAACTACAAGTCTCATGCGTTTTAGTGGTGAAGAAATAATTTAAAAAATCGTTCGGGTAATGAGTGTACTCCCTGGGTATTTTCTTTGTATACATTCGACTATACGGCCAAGCCAGGAATTTACGGGAAATCGCGGGTTTTCGTTTGCCGGAGATTAAACTCCTTTTATTCAGCGTCTCATCAAAAATGAAATCATTTTTGAAAACTACAAGTCTCATGCGTTTTAGTGGTGATAAAATAATTTAAAAAATCGTTCAAGAAATGAGTTTACTCCCTGGGTACTTTCTTTGTATACATTTGACAATACGGGCCGATTCCGGGATATACAGGAAATCGCGGGTTTTCGTTTGCCGGCGATTAAACTCCTTTTATTCAGCGTCTCATCAAAAATGAAATCATTTTTCAAAACTACAAGTCTCATGCGTTTTAGTGGTGAAGAAATAATTTAAAAAATCGTTCGGGAAATGAGTTTACCCCCTGGGTATTTTCTTTGTATACATTCGACTATACGGCCAAGCCCGGGATTTACGGGAAATCGTGGATTTTCGTTTGCCGGCGATTAAACTCCTTTTATTCAGCGTCTCATCAAAAACGGAATCATTTTTGAAAACTACAAGTCTCAGGCGTTTTAGTGGTGAAAAAATAATTTAAAAAATCGTTCGGGAAATGAGTTTACTCCCAGTTTACTTTCTTTGTATACATTCAACTATACGGGTCAAGCCCGGGATATACGACAAATCGCGGGTTTTCGTTTGCCGGCGATTAAACTCCTTTTATTCAGCCTCTCATTAAAAATGAAATCATTTTTGAAAGCTACAAGTCTCATGCGTTTTAGTGGTGAAGAAATAATTTAAAAAATCGTTCGGGTAATGAGTGTACTCCCTGGGTATTTTCTTTGTATACATTCGACTATACGGCCAAGCCAGGAATTTACGGGAAATCGCGGGTTTTCGTTTGTCGGATATTAAACTCCTTTTATTCAGCGTCTCATCAAAAATGAAATCATTTTTGAAAACTACAAGTCTCATGCGTTTTAGTGGTGAAGAAATAATTTAAAAAATCGTTCGGATAATGAGTGTACTCCCTGGGTATTTTCTTTGTATACATTCGACTATACGGCCAAGCCAGGAATTTACGGGAAATCGCGGGTTTTCGTTTGCCGGAGAATAAACTCCTTTTATTCAGCGTCTCATCAAAAATGAAATCATTTTTGAAAACTACAAGTCTCATGCGTTTTAGTGGTGAAAAAATAATTTAAAAAATCGTTCAAGAAATGAGTTTACTCCCTGGGTACTTTCTTTGTATACATTTGACAATACGGGCCGATTCCGGGATATAAAGGAAATCGCGAGTTTTCGTTTGCCGGCGATTAAACTCCTTTTATTCAGCGTCTCATCAAAAATGAAATCATTTTTCAAAACTACAAGTCTCATGCGTTTTAGTGGTGAAGAAATAATTTAAAAAATCGTTCGGGAAATGAGTTTACCCCCTGGGTATTTTCTTTGTATGCATTCGACTATACGGCCAAGCCCGGGATTTACGGGAAATCGTGGATTTTCGTTTGCCGGCGATTAAACTCCTTTTATTCAGCGTCTCATCAAAAACGGAATCATTTTTGAAAACTACAAGTCTCAGGCGTTTTAGTGGTGAAAAAATAATTTAAAAAATCGATCGGGAAATGAGTTTACTCCCAGTTTACTTTCTTTGTATACATTCGACTATACGGGTCAAGCCCGGGATTTACGACAAATCGCGGGTTTTCGTTTGCCGGCGATTAAACTCCTTTTATTCAGCGTCTCATCAAAAATGAAATCATTTTTGAAAGCTACAAGACTCATGCGTTTTAATGGTGAAGATATAATTTAAAAAATCGTTCGGGTAATGAGTGTACTCCCTGGGTATTTTCTTTGTATACATTCGACTATACGGCCAAGCCAGGAATTTACGGGAAATCGCGGGTTTTCGTTTGCCGGATATTAAACTCCTTTTATTCAGCGTCTCATCAAAAATGAAATAATTTTTGAAAACTACAAGTCTCATGCGTTTTATTGGTGAAAAAATAATTTAAAAAATCGTTCAAGAAATGCGTTTACTCCCTGGGTACTTTCTTTGTATACATTTGACAATACGGGCCGATTCCGGGATATACAGGAAATCGCGGGTTTTCGTTTGCCGGCGATTAAACTCCTTTTATTCAGCGTCTCATCAAAAATGAAATCATTTTTCAAAACTACAAGTCTCATGCGTTTTAGTGGCGAAGAAATAATTTAAAAAATCGTTCGGGAAATGAGTTTACTCCCTGGGTATTTTCTTAGTATACATTCGACTATACGGCCAAGCCCGGGATTTACGGCAAATCGCGGGTTTTCGTTTGCCGGCGATTAAACTCCTTTTATTCAGCGTCTCATCAAAAATGGAATCATTTTTGAAAGCTACAAGTCTCATGCGTTTTAGTGGTAAAGAAATATTTAAAAAATCGTTTGGAAAATGAGTTTACTCCCTGGGTATTTTCTTTGTATACATTCGACTGTACGGCATAGCCCGGGATTTACGGGAAATCGCGGGTTTCGTTTGCCGGCGATTAAACTCATTTTATTCAGCGTCTCATCAAAAACGAAATCATTTTTGAAAACTACAAGTCTCATGCGTTTTAGTGGTGAAAAATAATTTAAAGAATCCTTCGGGAAATGAGTTTACTCCCTGGGTACTTTCTTTGTATACTTTTGACTATACGGGCCGAGTCCGGGATTTACGGGAAATTGCGGGTTTTCGTTTGCCGGCGATTAAACTCCTTTTATTCAGCGTCTCATCAAAATTGAGATTGTTTTTAAAAACTACAAGCCTTATGCGTTTTAGTGGTAAAAAATTAATTTAAAAAATCGTTCGGGAAATGAGTTTACTCCCTGGGTATTTTCTTTGTATACATTCGACTATACGGCCAAGCCCGGGATTTACGGGAAATCGTGGGTTTTCGTTTGCCGGCGATTAAACTTCTGTTATTCAGCGTCTCATTAAAAATGAAATCATTTTTGAAAAGAACAGGTGTCATGCGTTGTAGTGATGAAAATATAATTTAAAGAATCGTTCGGGAAATGAGTTTACTCCCAGCGTGCTTTCTTTGTATACTTTTGACTATACGGGCCGGGTCCTGGATTTACGGGAAATCGCGGGTTCTCGTTTGCTGGAGATTAAACTCCTTTTATTCAGCGTCTCATCAAAAATGAAATCATTTTTGAAAACTACAAGTCTCATGCTTTTTAGTGGTGAAAAAATAATTTAAAGAATCGTTCGGGAAATGAGTTTACTCCCTGGGTACTTTCTTTGTATAGTTTTGACTATACGGGCCGAGTCCGGGATTTACGGGAAATCGCGGGTTTTCGTTTGCCGGCGATTAAACTCCTTTTATTCAGCGTCTCATCAAAAATGAAATCGTTTTTGAAAACTACAAGTCTTATGCGTTTTAGTGGTAAAAAATTAATTTAAAAAATCGTTCGGGAAATGAGTTTACTCCCAGTTTACTTTCTTTGTATACATTCGACTATACGGGTCAAGCCCGGGATTTACGGCAAATCGCGGGTTTTCGTTTGCTGGCGATTAAACTCCTTTTATACAGCGTCTCATCAAAAATGAAATCATTTTTGAAAACTACAAGTCTTATGCGTTTTAGTGGTAAAAAATTAATTTAAAAAATCGTGCGGGAAATGAGTTTACTCCCAGTTTACTTTCTTTGTATACATTCGACTATACGGGTCAAGCCCGAGATTTACGGCAAATCGCGGGTTTTTGTTTGCCGGCGATTAAACTCCTTTTATACAGCGTCTCATCAAAAATGAAATCAGTTTTGAAAACTACAAGTCTCATGCGTTTTAGTGGTGAAAAAATAATTTAAAGAGTCGTTTGGGAAATGAGTTTACTCCCTGGGTACTTTCTTTGTATACTTTTCACTGTACGGGCCGAGTCCGTGATATACGGAAAATCGCGGGTTTTCGTTTGCCGGCGATTAAACTTCTTTTATTCAGCGTCTCATTAAAAATGAAATCGTTTTTGAAAAGTACAAGTGTCATGCGTTTTAGTGGTGAAAATATAATTTAAAGAATCGTTCGGGAAATGAGTTTACTCCCTGCGTACTTTCTTTGTATACTTTCGACTATACGGGCCGGGTCCGGGATTTACGGGAAATCGCGGGTTTTCGTTTGCGGGAGATTAAACTCCTTTTATTCAGCGTCTCATCAAAAATGAAATCACTTTTGAAAAGTACAAGTCTCATGCGATTTAGTGGTGAAAAAATAATTTAAAAAATCGTTCGGGAAATGAGTTTACTCCCTGGGTACTTTCTTTGTATACATTCGACTATACGGGCCGATTCCAGGATATACGGGAAATCGCGGGTTTTCGATTGCCGGCGATTAAACTTCTGTTATTCAGCGTCTCATTAAAAATGAAATCATTTTTGAAAAGAACAGGTGTCATGCGTTGTAGTGATGAAAATATAATTTAAAGAATCGTTCGGGAAATGAGTTTACTCCCAGCGGGCTTTCTTTGTATACTTTTGACTATACGGGCCGGGTCCTGGATTTACGGGAAATCGCGGGTTCTCGTTTGCTGGAGATTAAACTCCTTTTATTCAGCGTCTCATCAAAAATGAAATCATTTTTGAAAACTACAAGTCTCATGCGTTTTAGTGGTGAAAAAATAATTTAAAGAATCGTTCGGGAAATGAGTTTACTCCCTGGGTACTTTCTTTGTATACTTTTGACTATACGGGCCGAGTCCGGGATTTACGGGAAATCGCGGGTTTTCGTTTGCCGGCGATTAAACTCCTTTTATTCAGCGTCTCATCAAAAATGAAATCGTTTTTGAAAACTACAAGTCTTATGCGTTTTAGTGGTAAAAAATTAATTTAAAAAATCGTTCGGGAAATGAGTTTACTCCCAGTTTACTTTCTTTGTATACATTCGACTATACGGGTCAAGCCCGGGATTTTCGGCAAATCGCGGGTTTTCGTTGCTGGCGATTAAACTCCTTTTATACAGCGTCTCATCAAAAATGAAATCATTTTTGAAAACTACAAGTCTTATGCGTTTTAGTGGTAAAAAATTAATTTAAAAAATCGTGCGGGAAATGAGTTTACTCCCAGTTTACTTTCTTTGTATACATTCGACTATACGGGTCAAGCCCGAGATTTACGGCAAATCGCGGGTTTTTTTTGCCGGCGATTAAACTCCTTTTATACAGCGTCTCATGAAAAATGAAATCAGTTTTAAAAACTACAAGTCTCATGCGTTTTAGTGGTGAAAAAATAATTTATAGAGTCGTTTGGGAAATGAGTTTACTCCCTGGGTACTTTCTTTGTATACTTTTCACTGTACGGGCCGAGTCCGTGATATACGGAAAATCGCGGGTTTTCGTTTGCCGGCGATTAAACTTCTTTTATTCAGCGTCTCATTAAAAATGAAATCGTTTTTGAAAAGTACAAGTGTCATGCGTTTTAGTGGTGAAAATATAATTTAAAGAATCGTTCGGGAAATGAGTTTACTCCCTGCGTACTTTCTTTGTATACTTTCGACTATACGGGCCGGGTCCGGGATTTACGGGAAATCGCAGGTTTTCGTTTGCGGGAGATTAAAATCCTTTTATTCAGCGTCTCATCAAAAATGAAATCACTTTTGAAAAGTACAAGTCTCATGCGATTTAGTGGTGAAAAAATAATTTAAAAAATCGTTCGGGAAATGAGTTTACTCCCTGGGTACTTTCTTTGTATACATTCGACTATACGGGCCGATTCCAGGATATACGGGAAATCGCGGGTTTTCGATTGCCGGCGATTAAACTTCTGTTATTCAGCGTCTCATTAAAAATGAAATCATTTTTGAAAAGAACAGGTGTCATGCGTTGTAGTGATGAAAATATAATTTAAAGAATCGTTCGGGAAATGAGTTTACTCCCAGCGTGCTTTCTTTGTATACTTTTGACTATACGGGCCGGGTCCTGGATTTACGGGAAATCGCGGGTTCTCGTTTGCTGGAGATTAAACTCCTTTTATTCAGCGTCTCATCAAAAATGAAATCATTTTTAAAAACTACAAGTCTCATGCGTTTTAGTGGTGAAAAAATAATTTAAAGAATCGTTCGGGAAATGAGTTTACTCCCTGGGTACTTTCTTTGTATACTTTTGACTATACGGGCCGAGTCCGGGATTTACGGGAAATCGCGGGTTTTCGTTTGCCGGCGATTAAACTCCTTTTATTCAGCGTCTCATCAAAAATGAAATCGTTTTTGAAAACTACAAGTCTTATGCGTTTTAGTGGTGAAAAAATAATTTAAAAAATCGTTCGGGAAATGAGTTTACTCCCTGGGTACTTTCTTTGTATACATTCGACTATACGGGCCGATTCCAGGATATACGGGAAATCGCGGGTTTTCGATTGCCGGCGATTAAACTTCTGTTATTCAGCGTCTCATTAAAAATGAAATCATTTTTGAAAAGAACAGGTGTCATGCGTTGTAGTGATGAAAATATAATTTAAAGAATCGTTCGGGAAATGAGTTTACTCCCAGCGTGCTTTCTTTGTATACTTTTGACTATACGGGCCGGGTCCTGGATTTACGGGAAATCGCGGGTTCTCGTTTGCTGGAGATTAAACTCCTTTTATTCAGCGTCTCATCAAAAATGAAATCTTTTTTAAAAACTACAAGTCTCATGCGTTTTAGTGGTGAAAAAATAATTTAAAGAATCGTTCGGGAAATGAGTTTACTCCCTGGGTACTTTCCTTGTATACTTTTGACTATACGGGCCGAGTCCGGGATTTACGGGAAATCGCGGGTTTTCGTTTGCCGGCGATTAAACTCCTTTTATTCAGCGTCTCATCAAAAATGAAATCGTTTTTGAAAACTACAAGTCTTATGCGTTTTAGTGGTAAAAAATTAATTTAAAAAATCGTGCGGGAAATGAGTTTACTCCCAGTTTACTTTCTTTGTATACATTCGACTATACGGGTCAAGCCCGAGATTTACGGCAAATCACGGGTTTTTGTTTGCCGGCGATTAAACTCCTTTTATACAGCGTCTCATCAAAAATGAAATCAGTTTTGAAAACTACAAGTCTCATGCGTTTTAGTGGTGAAAAATTAATTTAAAGAGTCGTTTGGGAAATGAGTTTACTCCCTGGGTACTTTCTTTGTATACTTTTCACTGTACGGGCCGAGTCCGTGATATACGGAAAATCGCGGGTTTTCGTTTGCCGGCGATTAAACTTCTTTTATTCAGCGTCTCATTAAAAATGAAATCGTTTTTGAAAAGTACAAGTGTCATGCGTTTTAGTGGTGAAAATATAATTTAAAGAATCGTTCGGGAAATGAGTTTACTCCCTGCGTACTTTCTTTGTATACTTTCGACTATACGGGCCGGGTCCGGGATTTACGGGAAATCGCGGGTTTTCGTTTGCGGGAGATTAAACTCCTTTTATTCAGCGTCTCATCAAAAATGAAATCACCTTTGAAAAGTACAAGTCTCATGCGATTTAGTGGTGAAAAAATAATTTAAAAAATCGTTCGGGAAATGAGTTTACTCCCTGCGTACTTTCTTTGTATACATTCGACTATACGGGCCGATTCCAGGATATACGGGAAATCGCGGGTTTTCGATTGCCGGCGATTAAACTCCTTTTATTCAGCGTCTCATCAAAAATGAAATCGTTTTTGAAAACTACAAGTCTTATGCGTTTTAGTGGTGAAAAAATAATTTAAAGAGTCGTTTGGGAAATGAGTTTACTCCATGGGTACTTTCTTTGTATACTTTTCACTGTACGGGCCGAGTCCGTGATATACGGAAAATCGCGGGTTTTCGTTTGCCGGCGATTAAACTTCTTTTATTCAGCGTCTCATTAAAAATGAAGTCGTTTTTGAAAAGTACAAGTGTCATGCGTTTTAGTGGTGAAAATATAATTTAAAGAATCGTTCGGGAAATGAGTTTACTCCCTGCGTACTTTCTTTGTATACTTTCGACTATACGGGCCGGGTCCGGGACTTACAGGAAATCGCGGGTTTTCGTTTGCGGGAGATTAAACTCCTTTTATTCAGCGTCTCATCAAAAATGAAATCACTTTTGAAAACTACAAGTCTCATGCGATTTAGTGGTGAAAAAATAATTTAAAAAATCGTTCGGGAAATGAGTTTACTCCCTGGGTACTTTCTTTGTATACATTTGACTATACGGGCCGATTCCAGGATATACGGGAAATCGCGGGTTTTCGTTTGCCGGCGATTAAACTCCTTTTATTCAGCGTCTCATCAAAAATGAAATCGTTTTTGAAAACTACAAGCCTTATGCGTTTTAGTGGTAAAAAATTAATTTAAAAAATCGTTCGGGAAATGAGTTTACTCCCAGTTTAATTTCTTTGTATACATTCGACTATACGGGTCAAGCCCGGGATTTACGGCAAATCGCGGGTTTTCGTTTGCCGGCGATTAAACTCCTTTTATTCATCGTCTCATCAAAAATGAAATCATTTTTGAAAACTACAAGTCTCATGCGTTTTAGTGGTGAAAAAATAATTAAAAGAATCGTTCGGGAAATGAGTTTACTCCCTGGGTACTTTCTTTGTATACTTTTGACTATACGGGCCGAGTCCGGGATTTACGGGAAATCGCGGGTTTTCGTTTGCCGTCGATTAAACTCATTTTATTCAGCGTCTCATCAAAAATGAAATCATTTTTGAAAACTACAAGTCTTATGCGTTTTAGTGGTAAAAAATTAATTTAAAAAATCGTTCGGGAAATGAGTTTACTCCCAGTTTACTTTCTTTGTATACATTCGACTATACGTGTCAAGCCCGGGATTTACGGCAAATCGCGGTTTTCGTTTGCCGGCGATTAAACTCCTTTTATACAACGTCTCATCAAAAATGAAGTCATTTTTGAAAACTACAAGTTTTATGCGTTTTAGTGGTAAAAAATTAATTTAAAAAATCGTTCGGGAAATGAGTTTACTCCCAGTTTACTTTCTTTGTATACATTCAACTATACGGGTCAAGCCCGGGAATTACGGCAAATCGCGGGTTTTCGTTTGCCGGCGATTAAACTCCTTTTATACAGCGTCTCATCAAAAATGAAATCATTTTTGAAAACTACAAGTCCCATGCGTTTTAGTGGTGAAAAAATAATTTAAAGAATCGTTTGGGAAATGAGTTTACTCCCTGGGTACTTTCTTTGTATACTTTTCACTGTACGGGCCGAGTCCGTGATATACAGGAAATCGCGGGTTTTCGTTTGCCGGCGATTAAACTTCTTTTATTCAGCGTCTCATTAAAAATGAAATCATTTTTAAAAAGTACAAGTGTCATTCGTTTTAGTGGTGAAAATATAATTTAAAGAATCGTTCGGGAAATGATTTTACTCCCTGCGTACTTTCTTTGTATACTTTTGACTATACGGGCCGGGCCGGGATTTACGGGAAATCGCGGGTTTTCGTTTGCGGGAGATTAAAAATTAAATCGTTTTTGAAAACTACAAGTCTTATGCGTTTTAGTGGTAAAAAATTAATTTAAAAAATCGTTCGGGAAATGAGTTTACTCCCAGTTTACTTTCTTTGTATACATTCGACTATACGGGTCAAGCCCGGGATTTACGGCAAATCGCCGGTTTTCGTTTGCCGGCGATTAAACTCCTTTTATACAACGTCTCATCAAAAATGAAATCATTTTTGAAAACTACAAGTTTTATGCGTTTTAGTGGTAAAAAACTAATTTAAAAAATCGTTCGGGAAATGAGTTTACTCCCAGTTTACTTTCTTTGTATACATTCGACTATACGGGTCAAGCCCGGGATTTACGGCAAATCGCGGGTTTTCGTTTGCCGGCGATTAAAGTCCTTTTATACAGCGTCTCATCAAAAATGAAATCATTTTTGAAAAGTACAAGTGTCATGCGTTTTAGTGGTGAAAATATAATTTAAAGAATCGTTCGGGAAATGAGTTTACTCCCTGCCTACTTTCTTTGTATACTTTTGACTATACGGGAGGGGTCCGGGATTTACGGGAAATCGCGGGTTTTCGTTTGCGGGAGATTAAACTCCTTTTATTCAGCGTCTCATCAAAAATGAAATCACTTTTGAAAACTACAAGTCTCATGCGTTTTAGTGGTGAAAAAATATTTTAAAAAATCGTTCGGGAAATGAGTTTACTCCCTGGGTACTTTCTTTGTATACATTTGACTATACGGGCCGATTCCAGGATATACGGGAAATCTCGGGTTTTCGTTTGCCAGCGATTAAACTCCTTTTATTCAGCGTCTCATCAAAAATGAAATCGTTTTTGAAAACTACAAGTGTTATGCGTTTTAGTGGTAAAAATATAATTTAAAAAATCGTTCGGTAAATGAGTTTACTCCTAGTTTACTTTCTTTGTATACATTCGACTATACGGGTCAAGCCTGGGATTTACGGCAAATCGCGGGTTTTCGTTTGCCGGCGATTAAACTCCTTTTATACAGCGTCTCATCAAAAATGAAGTCATTTTTGAAAACTACAAGTCTCATGCGCTTTATTTGTGAAAAAATAATTTAAAGAATCGTTTGGGAAATGAGTTTACTCCCTGGGTACTTTCTTTGTATACTTTTCACTGTACGGGCCGAGTCCGTGATATACGGAAAATGGCGGGTTTTCGTTTGCCGGCGATTAAACTCCTTTTATTCAGCGTCTCATCAAAAACGAAATCATTTTTGAAAACTACAAGTCTCATGCGTTTCAGTGGTGAAAAAATAATTTAAAGAATCGTTCGGGAAATGAGTTTACTCCCTGGGTACTTTCTTTGTATACTTTTGACTATACGGGCCGAGTCCGGGATTTACGGGAAATTGCGGGTTTTCGTTTGCCGGCGATTAAACTCCTTTTATTCAGCGTCTCATCAAAAATGAAATCATTTTTAAAAACTACAAGTCTCATGCGTTTTAGTGGTGAAGAAATAATTCAAAAAATCGTTCGGCAAATGAGTTTACTCCCTGGGTATTTTCTTTGTATACATTCGACCATAAGGCCAAGCCCGGGATTTACGGGAAATCGCGGGTTTTCGTTTGCCGGCGATTAAACTCCTTTTATTCAGCGTCTCATCAAAAATGAAATCATTTTTAAAAACTACAAGTCTCATGCGTTTTAGTGGTGAAAAAATAATTTAAAGAATCGTTCGGGAAATGAGTTTACTCCCTGCGTACTTTCTTTGTATACTTTTGACTATACGGGCCGGGTCCGGGATTTACGGGAAATCGCGGGTTTTCGTATGCCGGAGATTAAACTCCTTTTATTCAGCGTCTCATCAAAAATGAAATCATTTTTGAAAACTACAAGTCTCATGCGTTTTAGTGGTTTAAAAATAATTTAAAGAATCGTTTGGGAAATGAGTTTACTGCCTGGGTACTTTCTTTGTATACTTTTCACTGTACGGGCCGAGTCCGTGATATACGAAAAATCGCGGGTTTTCGTTTGCCGGCGATAAAACTTCTTTTATTCAGCGTCTCATTAAAAATGAAATCATTTTTGAAAAGTAGAAGTGTCATGCGTTTCAGTGGTGAAAATATAATTTAAAGAATCGTTCGGGAAATGAGTTTACTCCCTGCGTACTTTCTTTGTATACTTTTCACTATACGGGCCGGGTCCGGGATTTACGGGATATCGCGGGTTTTCGTTTGCGGGAGATTAAAAATGAAATCGTTTTTGAAAACTACAAGTCTTATGCGTTTTAGTGGTAAAAAATTAATTTAAAAAATCTTTCGGAAATGAGTTTACTCCCAGTTTACTTTCTTTGTATACATTCGACTAAACGGGTCAAGCCCGGGATTTACGGCAAATCGCGGGTTTTCGTTTGCCGGCGATTATACTCCTTTTATACAATGTCTCATCAAAAATGAAATCATTTTTGAAAACTACAAGTTTTATGCGTTTTAGTGCTAAAAAATTAATTTAAAAAATCGTTCGAGAAATGAGTTTACTCCCAGTTTACTTTCTTTGTATACATTCGACTACACGGGTCAAGCCCGGGATTTACGGCAAATTGCGGGTTTTCGTTTGCCTGCGATTAAACTCCTTTTATACAGCGTCTCATCAAAAATGAAATCATTTTTGAAAACTACAAGTCTCATGCGTTTTAGTGGTGAAGAAATAATTCAAAAAATCGTTCGGCAAATGAGTTTACTCCCTGGGTATTTTCTTTGTATACATTCGACTATACGGCCAAGCCCGGGATTTACGGGAAATCGCGGGTTTTCGTTTGCCGGCGATTAAACTCCTTTTATTCAGCGTCTCATCAAAAATGAAATCATTTTTAAAAACTACAAGTCTCATGCGTTTTAGTGGTGAAAAAATAATTTAAAGAATCGTTCGGGAAATGAGTTTACTCCCTGCGTACTTTCTTTGTATACTTTTGACTATACGGGCCGGGTCCGGGATTTACGGGAAATCGCGGGTTTTCGTATGCCGGAGATTAAACTCCTTTTATTCAGCGTCTCATCAAAAATGAAATCATTTTTGAAAACTACAAGTCTCATGCGTTTTAGTGGTGAAAAAATAATTTAAAGAATCGTTTGGGAAATGAGTTTACTGCCTGGGTACTTTCTTTGTATACTTTTCACTGTACGGGCCGAGTCCGTGATATACGAAAAATCGCGGGTTTTCGTTTGCCGGCGATTAAACTTCTTTTATTCAGCGTCTCATTAAAAAATGAAATCAATTTTGAAAAGTACAAGTGTCATGCGTTTCGGTGGTGAAAATATAATTTAAAGAATCGTTCGGGAAATGAGTTTACTCCCTGCGTACTTTCTTTGTATACTTTTCACTATACGGGCCGGGTCCGGGATTTACGGGATATCGCGGGTTTTCGTTTGCGGGAGATTAAAAATGAAATCGTTTTTGAAAACTACAAGTCTTATGCGTTTTAGTGGTAAAAAATTAATTTAAAAAATCGTTCGGGAAATGAGTTTACTCCCAGTTTACTTTCTTTGTATACATTCGACTAAACGGGTCAAGCCCGGGATTTACGGCAAATCGCGGGTTTTCGTTTGCCGGCGATTAAACTCCTTTTATTCAGCGTCTCATCAAAAATGAAATCATTTTTAAAAACTACAAGTCTCATGCGTTTTAGTGGTGAAAAAATAATTTAAAGAATCGTTCGGGAAATGAGTTTACTCCCTGCGTACTTTCTTTGTATACTTTTGACTATACGGGCCGGGTCCGGGATTTACGGGAAATCGCGGGTTTTCGTATGCCGGAGATTAAACTCCTTTTATTCAGCGTCTCATCAAAAATGAAATCATTTTTGAAAACTACAAGTCTCATGCGTTTTAGTGGTGAAAAAATAATTTAAAGAATCGTTTGGGAAATGAGTTTAGTGCCTGGGTACTTTCTTTGTATACTTTTCACTGTACGGGCCGAGTCCGTGATATACGAAAAATCGCGGGTTTTCGTTTGCCGGCGATTAAACTTCTTTTATTCAGCGTCTCATTAAAAAATGAAATCAATTTTGAAAAGTACAAGTGTCATGCGTTTCAGTGGTGAAAATATAATTTAAAGAATCGTTCGGGAAATGAGTTTACTCCCTGCGTACTTTCTTTGTATACTTTTCACTATACGGGCCGGGTCCGGGATTTACGGGATATCGCGGGTTTTCGTTTGCGGGAGATTAAAAATGAAATCGTTTTTGAAAACTACAAGTCTTATGCGTTTTAGTGGTAAAAAATTAATTTAAAAAATCGTTCGGGAAATGAGTTTACTCCCAGTTTACTTTCTTTGTATACATTCGACTAAACGGGTCAAGCCCGGGATTTACGGCAAATCGCGGGTTTTCTTTTGCCGGCGATTATACTCCTTTTATACAACGTCTCATCAAAAATGAAATCATTTTTGAAAACTACAAGTTTTATGCGTTTTAGTGCTAAAAAATTAATTTAAAAAATCGTTCGAGAAATGAGTTTACTCCCAGTTTACTTTCTTTGTATACATTCGACTACACGGGTCAAGCCCGGGATTTACGGCAAATCGCGGGTTTTCGTTTGCCGGCGATTAAACTCCTTTTATACAGCGTCTCATCAAAAATGAAATCATTTTTGAAAACTACAAGTCTCATGCGTTTTAGTGGTGAAAAAATAATTTAAAGAATCGTTTGGGAAATGAGTTTACTCCCTGGGTACTTTCTTTGTATACTTTTCACTGTACGGGCCGAGTCCGTGATATACGGAAAATCGCGGGTTTTCGTTTGCCGGCGATTAAACTTCTTTTATTCAGCGTCTCATTAAAAATGAAATCATTTTTGAAAAGTACAAGTGTCATGCGTTTTAGTGGTGAAAATATAATTTAAAGAATCGTTCGGGAAATGAGTTTACTCCCTGCGTACTTTCTTTGTATACTTTTGATTATACGGGCCGGGTCCGGGATTTACGGGAAATCGCGGGTTTTCGTTTGCGGGAGATTAAACTCCTTTTATTCAGCGTCTCATCAAAAATGAAATCACTTTTGAAAACTACAAGTCTTATGCGTTTTAGTGGTAAAAAATTAATTTAAAAAATCGTTCGAGAAATGAGTTTACTCCCTGGGTACTTTCTTTGTATACTTTTGACTATACGGGCCGAGTCCGGGATTTACGGGAAATTGCGGGTTTTCGTTTGCCGGCGATTAAACTCCTTTTATTCAGCGTCTCATCAAAAATGAAATCATTTTTAAAAACTACAAGTCTCATGCGTTTTAGTGGTGAAGAAATAATTCAAAAAATCGTTCGGCAAATGAGTTTACTCCCAGTTTACTTTCTTTGTATACATTCGACTACACGGGTCAAGCCCGGGATTTACGGCAAATCGCGGGTTTTCGTTTGCCGGCGATTAAACTCCTTTTATACAGCGTCTCATCAAAAATGAAATCATTTTTGAAAACTACAAGTCTCATGCGTTTTAGTGGTGAAAAAATAATTTAAAGAATCGTTTGGGAAATGAGTTTACTCCCTGGGTACTTTCTTTGTATACTTTTCACTGTACGGGCCGAGTCCGTGATATACGGAAAATCGCGGGTTTTCGTTTGCCGGCGATTAAACTTCTTTTATTCAGCGTCTCATTAAAAATGAAATCATTTTTGAAAAGTACAAGTGTCATGCGTTTTAGTGGTGAAAATATAATTTAAAGAATCGTTCGGGAAATGAGTTTACTCCCTGCGTACTTTCTTTGTATACTTTTGATTATACGGGCCGGGTCCGGGATTTACGGGAAATCGCGGGTTTTCGTTTGCGGGAGATTAAACTCCTTTTATTCAGCGTCTCATCAAAAATGAAATCACTTTTGAAAACTACAAGTCTTATGCGTTTTAGTGGTAAAAAATTAATTTAAAAAATCGTTCGAGAAATGAGTTTACTCCCTGGGTACTTTCTTTGTATACTTTTGACTATACGGGCCGAGTCCGGGATTTACGGGAAATTGCGGGTTTTCGTTTGCCGGCGATTAAACTCCTTTTATTCAGCGTCTCATCAAAAATGAAATCATTTTTAAAAACTACAAGTCTCATGCGTTTTAGTGGTGAAGAAATAATTCAAAAAATCGTTCGGCAAATGAGTTTACTCCCTGGGTATTTTCTTTGTATACATTCGACTATACGGCCAAGCCCGGGATTTACGGGAAATCGCGGCTTTTCGTTTGCCGGCGATTAAACTCCTTTTATTCAGCGTCTCATCAAAAATGAAATCATTTTTAAAAACTACAAGTCTCATGCGTTTTAGTGGTGAAAAAATAATTTAAAGAATCGTTCGGGAAATGAGTTTACTCCCTGCGTACTTTCTTTGTATACTTTTGACTATACGGGCCGGGTCCGGGATTTACGGGAAATCGCGGGTTTTCGTATGCCGGAGATTAAACTCCTTTTATTCAGCGTCTCATCAAAAATGAAATCATTTTTGAAAACTACAAGTCTCATGCGTTTTAGTGGTGAAAAAATAATTTAAAGAATCGTTTGGGAAATGAGTTTACTGCCTGGGTACTTTCTTTGTATACTTTTCACTGTACGGGCCGAGTCCGTGATATACGAAAAATCGCGGGTTTTCGTTTGCCGGCGATAAAACTTCTTTTATTCAGCGTCTCATTAAAAATGAAATCATTTTTGAAAAGTACAAGTGTCATGCGTTTCAGTGGTGAAAATATAATTTAAAGAATCGTTCGGGAAATGAGTTTACTCCCTGCGTACTTTCTTTGTATACTTTTCACTATACGGGCCGGGTCCGGGATTTACGGGATATCGCGGGTTTTCGTTTGCGGGAGATTAAAAATGAAATCGTTTTTGAAAACTACAAGTCTTATGCGTTTTAGTGGTAAAAAATTAATTTAAAAAATCTTTCGGAAATGAGTTTACTCCCAGTTTACTTTCTTTGTATACATTCGACTAAACGGGTCAAGCCCGGGATTTACGGCAATTCGCGGGTTTTCGTTTGCCGGCGATTATACTCCTTTTATACAATGTCTCATCAAAAATAAAATCATTTTTGAAAACTACAAGTTTTATGCGTTTTAGTGCTAAAAAATTAATTTAAAAAATCGTTCGAGAAATGAGTTTACTCCCAGTTTACTTTCTTTGTATACATTCGACTACACGGGTCAAGCCCGGGATTTACGGCAAATCGCGGGTTTTCGTTTGCCTGCGATTAAACTCCTTTTATACAGCGTCTCATCAAAAATGAAATCATTTTTGAAAACTACAAGTCTCATGCGTTTTAGTGGTGAAAAAATAATTTAAAGAATCGTTTGGGAAATGAGTTTACTCCCTGGGTACTTTTTTTGTATACATTTGAATATACGGGTCAAGCCCGGGATTTACGGCAAATCGCGGGTTTTCGTTTGCCGGCGATTAAACTCCTTTTATTCAGCGTCTCATCAAAAATGAAATCATTTTTAAAAACTACAAGTCTCATGCGTTTTAGTGGTGAAGAAATAATTCAAAAAATCGTTCGGCAAATGAGTTTACTCCCTGGGTATTTTCTTTGTATACATTCGACTATACGGCCAAGCCCGGGATTTACGGGAAATCGCGGGTTTTCGTTTGCCGGCGATTAAACTCCTTTTATTCAGCGTCTCATCAAAAATGAAATCATTTTTAAAAACTACAAGTCTCATGCGTTTTAGTGGTGAAAAAATAATTTGAAGAATCGTTCGGGAAATGAGTTTACTCCCTGCGTACTTTCTTTGTATACTTTTGACTATACGGGCCGGGTCCGGGATTTACGGGAAATCGCGGGTTTTCGTATGCCGGAGATTAAACTCCTTTTATTCAGCGTCTCATCAAAAATGAAATCATTTTTGAAAACTACAAGTCTCATGCGTTTTAGTGGTGAAAAAATAATTTAAAGAATCGTTTGGGAAATGAGTTTACTGCCTGGGTACTTTCTTTGTATACTTTTCACTGTACGGGCCGAGTCCGTGATATACGAAAAATCGCGGGTTTTCGTTTGCCGGCGATTAAACTTCTTTTATTCAGCGTCTCATTAAAAAATGAAATCAATTTTGAAAAGTACAAGTGTCATGCGTTTCAGTGGTGAAAATATAATTTAAAGAATCGTTCGGGAAATGAGTTTACTCCCTGCGTACTTTCTTTGTATACTTTTCACTATACGGGCCGGGTCCGGGATTTACGGGATATCGCGGGTTTTCGTTTGCGGCAGATTAAAAATGAAATCGTTTTTGAAAACTACAAGTCTTATGCGTTTTAGTGGTAAAAAATTAATTTAAAAAATCGTTCGGGAAATGAGTTTACTCCCAGTTTACTTTCTTTGTATACATTCGACTAAACGGGTCAAGCCCGGGATTTACGGCAAATCGCGGGTTTTCGTTTGCCGGCGATTAAACTCCTTTTATTCAGCGTCTCATCAAAAATGAAATCATTTTTAAAAACTACAAGTCTCATGCGTTTTAGTGGTGAAAAAATAATTTAAAGAATCGTTCGGGAAATGAGTTTACTCCCTGCGTACTTTCTTTGTATACTTTTGACTATACGGGCCGGGTCCGGGATTTACGGGAAATCGCGGGTTTTCGTATGCCGGAGATTAAACTCCTTTTATTCAGCGTCTCATCAAAAATGAAATCATTTTTGAAAACTACAAGTCTCATGCGTTTTAGTGGTGAAAAAATAATTTAAAGAATCGTTTGGGAAATGAGTTTAGTGCCTGGGTACTTTCTTTGTATACTTTTCACTGTACGGGCCGAGTCCGTGATATACGAAAAATCGCGGGTTTTCGTTTGCCGGCGATTAAACTTCTTTTATTCAGCGTCTCATTAAAAAATGAAATCAATTTTGAAAAGTACAAGTGTCATGCGTTTCAGTGGTGAAAATATAATTTAAAGAATCGTTCGGGAAATGAGTTTACTCCCTGCGTACTTTCTTTGTATACTTTTCACTATACGGGCCGGGTCCGGGATTTACGGGATATCGCGGGTTTTCGTTTGCGGGAGATTAAAAATGAAATCGTTTTTGAAAACTACAAGTCTTATTCGTTTTAGTGGTAAAAAATTAATTTAAAAAATCGTTCGGGAAATGAGTTTACTCCCAGTTTACTTTCTTTGTATACATTCGACTAAACGGGTCAAGCCCGGGATTTACGGCAAATCGCGGGTTTTCGTTTGCCGGCGATTATACTCCTTTTATACAACGTCTCATCAAAAATGAAATCATTTTTGAAAACTACAAGTTTTATGCGTTTTAGTGCTAAAAAATTAATTTAAAAAATCGTTCGAGAAATGAGTTTACTCCCAGTTTACTTTCTTTGTATACATTCGACTACACGGGTCAAGCCCGGGATTTACGGCAAATCGCGGGTTTTCGTTTGCCGGCGATTAAACTCCTTTTATACAGCGTCTCATCAAAAATGAAATGATTTTTGAAAACTACAAGTCTCATGCGTTTTAGTGGTGAAAAAATAATTTAAAGAATCGTTTGGGAAATGAGTTTACTCCCTGGGTACTTTCTTTGTATACTTTTCACTGTACGGGCCGAGTCCGTGATATACGGAAAATCGCGGGTTTTCGTTTGCCGGCGATTAAACTTCTTTTATTCAGCGTCTCATTAAAAATGAAATCATTTTTGAAAAGTACAAGTGTCATGCGTTTTAGTGGTGAAAATATAATTTAAAGAATCGTTCGGGAAATGAGTTTACTCCCAGTTTACTTTCTTTGTATACATTCGACTAAACGGGTCAAGCCCGGGATTTACGGCAAATCGCGGGTTTTCGTTTGCCGGCGATTATACTCCTTTTATACAACGTCTCATCAAAAATGAAATCATTTTTGAAAACTACAAGTTTTATGCGTTTTAGTGCTAAAAAATTAATTTAAAAAATCGTTCGAGAAATGAGTTTACTCCCAGTTTACTTTCTTTGTATACATTCGACTACACGGGTCAAGCCCGGGATTTACGGCAAATCGCGGGTTTTCGTTTGCCGGCGATTAAACTCCTTTTATACAGCGTCTCATCAAAAATGAAATGATTTTTGAAAACTACAAGTCTCATGCGTTTTAGTGGTGAAAAAATAATTTAAAGAATCGTTTGGGAAATGAGTTTACTCCCTGGGTACTTTCTTTGTATACTTTTCACTGTACGGGCCGAGTCCGTGATATACGGAAAATCGCGGGTTTTCGTTTGCCGGCGATTAAACTTCTTTTATTCAGCGTCTCATTAAAAATGAAATCATTTTTGAAAAGTACAAGTTTCATGCGTTTTAGTGGTGAAAATATAATTTAAAGAATCGTTCGGGAAATGAGTTTACTCCCTGCGTACTTTCTTTGTATACTTTTGATTATACGGGCCGGGTCCGGGATTTACGGGAAATCGCGGGTTTTCGTTTGCGGGAGATTAAACTCCTTTTATTCAGCGTCTCATCAAAAATGAAATCACTTTTGAAAACTACAAGTCTTATGCGTTTTAGTGGTAAAAAATTAATTTAAAAAATCGTTCGAGAAATGAGTTTACTCCCAGTTTACTTTCCTTGTATACATTCGACTACACGGGTCAAGCCCGGGATTTACGGCAAATCGCGGGTTTTCGTTTGCCGGCGATTAAACTCCTTTTATACAGCGTCTCATCAAAAATGAAATCATTTTTTAAAACTACAAGTCTCATGCGTTTTAGTGGTGAAAAAATAATTTAAAGAATCGTTTGGGAAATGAGTTTACTCCCTGGGTACTTTCTTTGTATACTTTTCACTGTTAGGGCCGAGTCCGTGATATACGGAAAATCGCGGGTTTTCGTTTGCCGGCGATTAAACTTCTTTTATTCAGCGTCTCATTAAAAATGAAATCATTTTTGAAAAGTACAAGTGTCATGCGTTTTAGTGGTGAAAATATAATTTAAAGAATCGTTCGGGAAATGAGTTTACTCTCTGCGTACTTTCTTTGTATACTTTTGACTATACGGGCCGAGTCCGGGATTTACGAGAAATCGCGGGTTTTCGTATGCGGGAGATTAAACTCCTTTTATTCAGCGTCTCATCAAAAATGAAATCACTTTTGAAAACTACAAGTCTTATGCGTTTTAGTGGTAAAAAATTAATTTAAAAAATCGTTCGGGAAATGAGTTTACTCCCACTTTACTTTCTTTGTATACATTCGACTATACGGGTCAAGCCTGGGATTTACGGCAAATCACGGGTTTTCGTTTGCCGGCGATTAAACTCCTTTTATACAGCGTCTCATCAAAAATGAAATCATTTTTGAAAACTACAAGTCTCATGCGTTTTAGTGGTGAAAAAATAATTTAAAGAATCGTATGGGAAATGAGTTTACTCCCTGGGTAGTTTCTTTGTATACTTTTCACTGTAAGGGCCGAGTCCGTGATATACGAAAAATCGCGGGTTTTCGTTTGCCGGCGATTAAACTCCTTTTATTCAGCGTCTCATCAAAAATGAAATCATTTTTGAAAACTACAAATCTCATGCGTTTTAGTGGTGAAAAAATAATTTAAAAAATCGTTCGGGAAATGAGTTTACTCCCTGGGTATTTTCTTTGTATACATTCGACTATACGGCCAAGCCCGGGATTTACGGGAAATCGCGGGTTTTCGTTTGCCGGCGATTAAACTCCTTTTATTCAGCGTCTCATCAAAAATGAAATCATTTTTGAAAACTACAAGTCTCATGCGTTTTAGTGGTGAAAAAATAATTTAAAGAATCGTTCGGGAAATGAGTTAACTCCCTGCGTACTTTCTTTGTATACTTTTGACTATACGGGCCGGGTCCGGGATTTACGGGAAATCGCGGGTTTTCGTATGCTGGAGATTAAACTCCTTTTATTCAGCGTCTCATCAAAAATGAAATCATTTTTGAAAACTACAAGTCTCATGCGTTTTAGTGGTGAAAAAATAATTTAAAAAATCGTTTGGGAAATGAGTTTACTGCCTGGGTACTTTCTTTGTATACTTTTCACTGTACGGGCCGAGTCCGTGATATACGGAAAATCGCGGGTTTTCGTTTGCCGGCGATTAAACTCCTTTTATTCAGCGTCTCATCAAAAATGAAATCATTTTTGAAAACTACAAGTCTCATGCGTTTTAGTGGTGAAAAAATAATTTAAAGAATCGTTCGGGAAATGAGTTTACTCCCTGCGTACTTTCTTTGTATACTTTTGACTATACGGGCCGGGTCCGGGATTTACGGGAAATCGCGGGTTTTCGTTTGCGGTAGATTAAAAATGAAATCGTTATTGAAAACTACAAGTCTTATGCGTTTTAGTGGTAAAAAATTAATTTAAAAAATCGTTCGGGAAATGAGTTTACTCCCAGTTTACTTTCTTTGTATACATTCGACTATACGGGTCAAGCCCGGGATTTACGGCAAATCGCGGGTTTTCGTTTGCCGGCGTTTAAACTCCTTTTATACAACGTCTCATCAAAAATGAAATCATTTTTGAAAACTACAAGTTTTATGCGTTTTAGTGGTAAAAAATTAATTTAAAAAATCGTTCGAGAAATGAGTTTACTCCCAGTTTACTTTCTTTGTATACATTCGACTACACGGGTCAAGCCCGGGATTTACGGCAAATCGCGGGTTTTCGTTTGCCGGCGATTAAACTCCTTTTATACAGCGTCTCATCAAAAATGAAATCATTGTTGAAAACTACAAGTCTCATGCGTTTTAGTGGTGAAAAAATAATTTAAAGAATCGTTTGGGAAATGAGTTTACTCCCTGGGTACTTTCTTTGTATACTTTTCACTGTACGGGCCGAGTCCGTGATATACGGAAAATCGCGGGTTTTCGTTTGCCGGCGATTAAACTTCTTTTATTCAGCGTCTCATTAAAAATGAAATCATTTTTGAAAAGTACAAGTGTCATGCGTTTTAGTGGTGAAAATATAATTTAAAGAATCGTTCGGGAAATGAGTTTACTCCCTGCGTACTTTCTTTGTATACTTTTGACTATACGGGCCGGGTCCGGGATTTACGGGAAATCGCGGGTTCTCGTTCGCGGGAGATTAAACTCCTTTAATTCAGCGTCTCATCAAAAATGAAATCATTTTTGAAAACTAAAAGTCTCATGCGTTTTAGTGGTGAAAAAATAATTTAAAAAATCGTTCGGGAAATGAGTTTACTCCCTGGGTACTTTCTTTGTATACATTCGACTATACGGGCCGATTCCAGGATATACGGGAAATCGCGGGTTTTCGTTTGCCGGCGATTAAACTCCTTTTATTCAGCGTCTCATCAAAAATGAAATCGTTTTTGAAAACTACAAGTCTTATGCGTTTTAGTGGTAAAAAAATAATTTAAAAAATCGTTCGGGAAATGAGTTTACTCCCAGTTTACTTTCTTTGTATACATTCGACTATACGGGTCAAGCCTGGGATTTACGGCAAATCGCGGGTTTTCGTTTGCCGGCGATTAAACTCCTTTTATACAGCGTCTCATCAAAAATGAAATCATTTTTGAAAACTACAAGTCTCATGCGTTTTAGTGGTGAAAAAATAATTTAAAGAATCGTTTGGGAAATGAGTTTACTCCCTGGGTACTTTCTTTGTATACTTTTCATTGTACGGGCCGAGTCCGTGATATACGGAAAATCGCGGGTTTTCGTTTGCCGGCGATTAAAGTCCTTTTATTCAGCGTCTCATCAAAAATGAAATCATTTTTGAAAACTACAAGTCTCATGCGTTTTAGTGGTGAAAAAATAATTTAAAAAATCGTTCGGGAAATGAGTTTACTCCCTGGGTACTTTCTTTGTATACATTCGACTATACGGGCCGATTCCAGGATATACGGGAAATCGCGGGTTTTCGTTTGCCGGCGATTAAACTCCTTTTATGCAGCGTCTCATTAAAAATGAAATCATTTTTAAAAAGTACAAGTGTCATGCGTTTTTGTGGTGAAAATATAATTTAAAGAATCGTTCGGGAAATGAGTTTACTCCCTGCGTACTTTCTTTGTATACTTTTGACTATACGGGCCGGGTCCGGGATTTACGGGAAATCGCGGGTTTTCGTTTGCGGGAGATTAAACTCCTTTTATTCAGCGTCTCATCAAAAATGATATCACTTTTGAAAACTACAAGTTTTATGCGTTTTAGTGGTAAAAAATTAATTTAAAAAATCGTTCGGGAAATGAGTTTACTCCCAGTTTACTTTCTTTGTATACATTCGACTATACGGGTCAAGCCCGGGATTTACGGCAAATAGCGGGTTTTCGTTTGCCGGCGATTAAACTCCTTTTATACAGCGTCTCATCACAAATGAAATCATTTTTGAAAACTACAAGTCTCATGCGTTTTAGTGGTGAAAAAATAATTTAAAGAATCGTTTGGGAAATGAGTTTACTCCCTGGGTACTTTCTTTGGATTCTTTTCACTGTACGGGCCGAGTCCGTGATATACGGAAAATCGCGGGTTTTCGTTTGCCGGCGATTAAACTTCTTTTATTCAGCGTCTCATTAAAAATGAAATCATTTTTGAAAAGTACAAGTGTCATGCGTTTTAGTGGTGAAAATATAATTTAAAGAATCGTTCGGGAAATGAGTTTACTTCCTGCGTACTTTCTTTGTATACTTTTGACTATACGGGCCGGGTCCGGGATTTACGGGAAATCGCGGGTTTTCGTTTGCGGGAGATTAAACTCCTTTTATTCAGCGTCTCATCAAAAATGAAATCACTTTTGAAAACTACAAGTCTCATGCGTTTTGGTGGTGAAAAAATAATTTAAAAAATCGTTCGGGAAATGAGTTTACTCCCTGGGTACTTTCTTTGTTACATTTGACTATACGGGCCGGGTCCGGGATTTACGGGAAATCGCGGGTTTTCGTTTGCGGGAGATTAAACTCCTTTTATTCAGCGTCTCATCAAAAATGATATCACTTTTGAAAACTACAAGTTTTATGCGTTTTAGTGGTAAAAAATTAATTTAAAAAATCGTTCGGGAAATGAGTTTACTCCCAGTTTACTTTCTTTGTATACATTCGACTATACGGGTCAAGCCCGGGATTTACGGCAAATAGCGGGTTTTCGTTTGCCGGCGATTAAACTCCTTTTATACAGCGTCTCATCACAAATGAAATCATTTTTGAAAACTACAAGTCTCATGCGTTTTAGTGGTGAAAAAATAATTTAAAGAATCGTTTGGGAAATGAGTTTACTCCCTGGGTACTTTCTTTGGATTCTTTTCACTGTACGGGCCGAGTCCGTGATATACGGAAAATCGCGGGTTTTCGTTTGCCGGCGATTAAACTTCTTTTATTCAGCGTCTCATTAAAAATGAAATCATTTTTGAAAAGTACAAGTGTCATGCGTTTTAGTGGTGAAAATATAATTTAAAGAATCGTTCGGGAAATGAGTTTACTTCCTGCGTACTTTCTTTGTATACTTTTGACTATACGGGCCGGGTCCGGGATTTACGGGAAATCGCGGGTTTTCGTTTGCGAGAGATTAAACTCCTTTTATTCAGCGTCTCATCAAAAATGAAATCACTTTTGAAAACTACAAGTCTCATGCGTTTTGGTGGTGAAAAAATAATTTAAAAAATCGTTCGGGAAATGAGTTTACTCGCTGGGTACTTTCTTTGTTACATTTGACTATACGGGCCGGGTCCGGGATTTACGGGAAATCGCGGGTTTTCGTTTGCGGGAGATTAAACTCCTTTTATTCAGCGTCTCATCAAAAATGATATCACTTTTGAAAACTACAAGTTTTATGCGTTTTAGTGGTAAAAAATTAATTTAAAAAATCGTTCGGGAAATGAGTTTACTCCCAGTTTACTTTCTTTGTATACATTCGACTATACGGGTCAAGCCCGGGATTTACGGCAAATAGCGGGTTTTCGTTTGCCGGCGATTAAACTCCTTTTATACAGCGTCTCATCACAAATGAAATCATTTTTGAAAACTACAAGTCTCATGCGTTTTAGTGGTGAAAAAATAATTTAAAGAATCGTTTGGGAAATGAGTTTACTCCCTGGGTACTTTCTTTGGATTCTTTTCACTGTACGGGCCGAGTCCGTGATATACGGAAAATCGCGGGTTTTCGTTTGCCGGCGATTAAACTTCTTTTATTCAGCGTCTCATTAAAAATGAAATCATTTTTGAAAAGTACAAGTGTCATGCGTTTTAGTGGTGAAAATATAATTTAAAGAATCGTTCGGGAAATGAGTTTACTTCCTGCGTACTTTCTTTGTATACTTTTGACTATACGGGCCGGGTCCGGGATTTACGGGAAATCGCGGGTTTTCGTTTGCGAGAGATTAAACTCCTTTTATTCAGCGTCTCATCAAAAATGAAATCACTTTTGAAAACTACAAGTCTCATGCGTTTTGGTGGTGAAAAAATAATTTAAAAAATCGTTCGGGAAATGAGTTTACTCCCTGGGTACTTTCTTTGTTACATTTGACTATACGGGCCGATTCCAGGATATACGGGAAATCGCGGGTTTTCGTTTGCCGGCGATTAAACTCCTTTTATTTAGCGTCTCATCAAAAATGAAATCGTTTTTAAAAACTACAAGTCTTATGCGTTTTAGTGGTAAAAAATTAATTTAAAAAATCGTTCGGTAAATGAGTTTACTCCCAGTTTACTTTCTTTGTATACATTTGACTATAAGGGTCAAGCCTGGGATTTACGGCAAATCGCGGGTTTTCGTTTGCCGGCGATTAAACTCCTTTTATTCGGCGTCTCATCAAAAATGAAATCATTTTTGAAAACTACAAGTCTCATGCGTTTTAGTGGTGAAAAATTGATTTACAGAATCGTTCGGGAAGTGAGTTTACTCCCTGGGTACTTTCTTTGTATACTTTTGACTATACGGGCCGAGTCCGGGATTTACGGGAAATTGCGGGTTTTCGTTTGCCGGCGATTAAACTCTTTTATTCAGCGTCTCATCAAAAATGAAATCATTTTTGAAAACTACAAGTCTCATGCGTTTTAGTGGTGAAGAAATAATTTAAAAAATCGTTCGGCAAATGAGTTTACTCCCTGGGAATTTTCTTTGTATACATTCGACTATACGGCCAAGCCCGGGATTTACGGGAAATCGCGGGTTTTCGTTTGCCGGCGATTAAACTCCTTTTATTCAGCGTCTCATCAAAAATGAAATCGTTTTTAAAAACTACAAGTCTTATGCGTTTTAGTGGTAAAAAATTAATTTAAAAAATCGTTCGGTAAATGAGTTTACTCCCAGTTTACTTTCTTTGTATACATTTGACTATACGGGTCAAGTCTGGGATTTACGGCAAATCGCGGGTTTTCGTTTGCCGGCGATTAAACTCCTTTTATTCGGCGTCTCATCAAAAATGAAATCATTTTTGAAAACTACAAGTCTCATGCGTTTTAGTGGTGAAAAATTGATTTAAAGAATCGTTTGGGAAGTGAGTTTACTCCCTGGGTACTTTCTTTGTATACTTTTGACTATACGGGCCGGGTCCGGGATTTACGGGAAATCGCGGGTTTTCGTTTGCGAGAGATTAAACTCCTTTTATTCAGCGTCTCATCAAAAATGAAATCACTTTTGAAAACTACAAGTCTCATGCGTTTTGGTGGTGAAAAAATAATTTAAAAAATCGTTCGGGAAATGAGTTTACTCCCTGGGTACTTTCTTTGTTACATTTGACTATACGGGCCGATTCCAGGATATACGGGAAATCGCGGGTTTTCGTTTGCCGGCGATTAAACTCCTTTTATTTAGCGTCTCATCAAAAATGAAATCGTTTTTAAAAACTACAAGTCTTATGCGTTTTAGTGGTAAAAAATTAATTTAAAAAATCGTTCGGTAAATGAGTTTACTCCCAGTTTACTTTCTTTGTATACATTTGACTATAAGGGTCAAGCCTGGGATTTACGGCAAATCGCGGGTTTTCGTTTGCCGGCGATTAAACTCCTTTTATTCGGCGTCTCATCAAAAATGAAATCATTTTTGAAAACTACAAGTCTCATGCGTTTTAGTGGTGAAAAATTGATTTACAGAATCGTTCGGGAAGTGAGTTTACTCCCTGGGTACTTTCTTTGTATACTTTTGACTATACGGGCCGAGTCCGGGATTTACGGGAAATTGCGGGTTTTCGTTTGCCGGCGATTAAACTCTTTTATTCAGCGTCTCATCAAAAATGAAATCATTTTTGAAAACTACAAGTCTCATGCGTTTTAGTGGTGAAGAAATAATTTAAAAAATCGTTCGGCAAATGAGTTTACTCCCTGGGAATTTTCTTTGTATACATTCGACTATACGGCCAAGCCCGGGATTTACGGGAAATCGCGGGTTTTCGTTTGCCGGCGATTAAACTCCTTTTATTCAGCGTCTCATCAAAAATGAAATCGTTTTTAAAAACTACAAGTCTTATGCGTTTTAGTGGTAAAAAATTAATTTAAAAAATCGTTCGGTAAATGAGTTTACTCCCAGTTTACTTTCTTTGTATACATTTGACTATACGGGTCAAGTCTGGGATTTACGGCAAATCGCGGGTTTTCGTTTGCCGGCGATTAAACTCCTTTTATTCGGCGTCTCATCAAAAATGAAATCATTTTTGAAAACTACAAGTCTCATGCGTTTTAGTGGTGAAAAATTGATTTAAAGAATCGTTTGGGAAGTGAGTTTACTCCCTGGGTACTTTCTTTGTATACTTTTGACTATACGGGCCGAGTCCGGGATTTACGGGAAATTGCGGGTTTTCGTTTGCCGGCGATTAAACTCTTTTATTCAGCGTCTCATCAAAAATGAAATCATTTTTGAAAACTACAAGTCTCATGCGTTTTAGTGGTGAAGAAATAATTTAAAAAATCGTTCGGCAAATGAGTTTACTCCCTGGGAATTTTCTTTGTATACATTCGACTATACGACCAAGCCCGGGATTTACGGGAAATCGCGGGTTTTCGTTTGCCGGCGATTAAACTCCTTTTATTCAGCGTCTCATCAAAAATGAAATCGTTTTTGAAAACTACAAGTCTCATGCGTTTTAGTGGTGAGGAAATAATTTAAAAAATCGTTCGGCAAATGAGTTTACTACCTGGGTATTTTTACTTGTATACATTCGACTATATGGCCAAGCCCGGGATTTACGGAAAATCGGGGGTTTTCGTTTGCCGGCGATTAAACTCCTTTTATTCAGCGTCTCATCAAAAACGAAATCATTTTTGAAAACTACAAGTCTCATGCGTTTTAGTGGTGAAAAAATAATTTAAAGAATCGTTTGGGAAATGAGTTTACTCCCTGGGTACTTTCTTTATATACATTTGACTATGCGGGTCAAGCCCGGGATTTACGGCAAATCGCGGGTTTTCGTTTGCCGGCGATTAAACTCCTTTTATTCAGCGTCTCATCAAAAATGAAATCATTTTTGAAAACTACAAGTCTCATGCGTTTTAGTGGTGAAGAAATAATTTAAAAAATCGTTCGGGAAATGAGTTTACTCCCTGGGTATTTTCTTTGTATACATTCGACTATACGGCTAAGCCCGGGATTTACGGGAAATAGCGGGTTTTCGTTGGCCGGCGATTAAACTCCTTTTATTCAGCGTCTCATCAAAAACGAAACCATTTTTAAAAACTACAAGTGCGTTTTAGTGGTGAAAAAATAATTTAAAAAATCGTTCGGGAAATGAGTTTACTCCCAGTTTACTTTCTTTGTATACATTCGACTATACGGGTCAAGCCTGGGATTTACGGCAAATCGCAGGTTTTCGTTTGCCGGCGATTAAACTCCTTTTATTCAGCGTCTCATCAAAAATGAAATCATTTTTGAAAACTACAAGTCTCATAGGTTTTAGTGGTGAAAAAATAATTTAAAGAATCGTTTGGGAAATGAGTTTACTCTCTGGGTACTTTCTTTGTATACTTTTCACTGTACGGGCCGAGTCCGTGATTTACGGCAAATCGCGGGTTTTCGTTTGCCGGCGATTAAACTCCTTTTATTCAGCGTCTCATCAAAAATGAAATCATTTTTGAAAACTACAAGTCTTATGCATTTTAGTGGTGAAAAAATAATTTAAAGAATCGTTTAGGAAGTGAGTTTACTCCCTGGGTACTTTCTTTGTATACTTTTGACTATACGGGCCGAGTCCGGGATTTACGGGAAATTGCGGGTTTTCGTTTGCCGGCGATTAAACTCCTTTTATTCAGCGTTTCTTTAAAAACGAAATCATTTTTGAAAACTACAAGTCTCATGCGTTTCAGTGGTGAAAAAATAATTTAAAAAATCGTTCGGGAAATGAGTTTACTCCCAGTTTACTTTCTTTGTATACATTTGACTATACGGGTCAAGCCCGGGATTTACGGCAAATCGCGGGTTTTCGTTTGCCGGCGATTAAACTCCTTTTACTCAGCGTCTCATCAAAAATGAAATCATTTTTGAAAACTACAAGTCTCATGCGTTTTAGTGGTGAAGAAATAATTTAAAAAATCGTTTGGGAAATGAGTTTACTCCCTGGGTATTTTCTTTGTATACATTCGACTATACGGCCAAGCCCGGGATTTACGTGAAATCGCGGGTTTTCGTTGGCCGGCGATTAAACTCATTTTATTCACCGTCTCATCAAAAACGAAATCATTTTTGAAAACTACAAGTCTCATGCGTTTTAGTGGTGAAGAAATAATTTAAAAAATCGTTCGGGAAATGAGTTTACTCCCAGTTTACTTTCTTTGTATACATTCGACTATAGGGGTCAAGCCTGGGATTTACGGCAAATCGCAGGTTTTCGTTTGCCGGCGATTAAACTCCTTTTATTCAGCGTCTCATCAAAAATGAAATCATTTTTGAAAACTACAAGTCTCATAGGTTTTAGTGGTGAAAAAATAATTTAAAGAATCGTTTGGGAAATGAGTTTACTCTCTGGGTACTTTCTTTGTATACTTTCACTGTACGGGCCGAGTCCGTGATTTACGGCAAATCGCGGGTTTTCGTTTGCCGGCGATTAAACTCCTTTTATTCAGCGTCTCATCAAAAATGAAATCATTTTTGAAAACTACAAGTCTTATGCATTTTAGTGGTGAAAAAATAATTTAAAGAATCGTTTAGGAAGTGAGTTTACTCCCTGGGTACTTTCTTTGTATACTTTTGACTATACGGGCCGAGTCCGGGATTTACGGGAAATTGCGGGTTTTCGTTTGCCGGCGATTAAACTCCTTTTATTCAGCGTTTCTTTAAAAACGAAATCATTTTTGAAAACTACAAGTCTCATGCGTTTCAGTGGTAAAAAATTAATTTAAAAAATCGTTCGGTAAATGAGTTTACTCCCAGTTTACTTTCTTTGTATACATTTGACTATAAGGGTCAAGCCTGGGATTTACGGCAAATCGCGGGTTTTCGTTTGCCGGCGATTAAACTCCTTTTATTTAGCGTCTCATCAAAAATGAAATCGTTTTTAAAAACTACAAGTCTTATGCGTTTTAGTGGTAAAAAATTAATTTAAAAAATCGTTCGGTAAATGAGTTTACTCCCAGTTTACTTTCTTTGTATACATTTGACTATAAGGGTCAAGCCTGGGATTTACGGCAAATCGCGGGTTTTCGTTTGCCGGCGATTAAACTCCTTTTATTCGGCGTCTCATCAAAAATGAAATCATTTTTGAAAACTACAAGTCTCATGCGTTTTAGTGGTGAAAAATTGATTTACAGAATCGTTCGGGAAGTGAGTTTACTCCCTGGGTACTTTCTTTGTATACTTTTGACTATACGGGCCGAGTCCGGGATTTACGGGAAATTGCGGGTTTTCGTTTGCCGGCGATTAAACTCTTTTATTCAGCGTCTCATCAAAAATGAAATCATTTTTGAAAACTACAAGTCTCATGCGTTTTAGTGGTGAAGAAATAATTTAAAAAATCGTTCGGCAAATGAGTTTACTCCCTGGGAATTTTCTTTGTATACATTCGACTATACGGCCAAGCCCGGGATTTACGGGAAATCGCGGGTTTTCGTTTGCCGGCGATTAAACTCCTTTTATTCAGCGTCTCATCAAAAATGAAATCGTTTTTAAAAACTACAAGTCTTATGCGTTTTAGTGGTAAAAAATTAATTTAAAAAATCGTTCGGTAAATGAGTTTACTCCCAGTTTACTTTCTTTGTATACATTTGACTATACGGGTCAAGTCTGGGATTTACGGCAAATCGCGGGTTTTCGTTTGCCGGCGATTAAACTCCTTTTATTCGGCGTCTCATCAAAAATGAAATCATTTTTGAAAACTACAAGTCTCATGCGTTTTAGTGGTGAAAAATTGATTTAAAGAATCGTTTGGGAAGTGAGTTTACTCCCTGGGTACTTTCTTTGTATACTTTTGACTATACGGGCCGAGTCCGGGATTTACGGGAAATTGCGGGTTTTCGTTTGCCGGCGATTAAACTCTTTTATTCAGCGTCTCATCAAAAATGAAATCATTTTTGAAAACTACAAGTCTCATGCGTTTTAGTGGTGAAGAAATAATTTAAAAAATCGTTCGGCAAATGAGTTTACTCCCTGGGAATTTTCTTTGTATACATTCGACTATACGACCAAGCCCGGGATTTACGGGAAATCGCGGGTTTTCGTTTGCCGGCGATTAAACTCCTTTTATTCAGCGTCTCATCAAAAATGAAATCGTTTTTGAAAACTACAAGTCTCATGCGTTTTAGTGGTGAAGAAATAATTTAAAAAATCGTTCGGCAAATGAGTTTACTACCTGGGTATTTTTACTTGTATACATTCGACTATATGGCCAAGCCCGGGATTTACGGAAAATCGGGGGTTTTCGTTTGCCGGCGATTAAACTCCTTTTATTCAGCGTCTCATCAAAAACGAAATCATTTTTGAAAACTACAAGTCTCATGCGTTTTAGTGGTGAAAAAATAATTTAAAGAATCGTTTGGGAAATGAGTTTACTCCCTGGGTACTTTCTTTATATACATTTGACTATGCGGGTCAAGCCCGGGATTTACGGCAAATCGCGGGTTTTCGTTTGCCGGCGATTAAACTCCTTTTATTCAGCGTCTCATCAAAAATGAAATCATTTTTGAAAACTACAAGTCTCATGCGTTTTAGTGGTGAAGAAATAATTTAAAAAATCGTTCGGGAAATGAGTTTACTCCCTGGGTATTTTCTTTGTATACATTCGACTATACGGCTAAGCCCGGGATTTACGGGAAATAGCGGGTTTTCGTTGGCCGGCGATTAAACTCCTTTTATTCAGCGTCTCATCAAAAACGAAACCATTTTTAAAAACTACAAGTGCGTTTTAGTGGTGAAAAAATAATTTAAAAAATCGTTCGGGAAATGAGTTTACTCCCAGTTTACTTTCTTTGTATACATTCGACTATACGGGTCAAGCCTGGGATTTACGGCAAATCGCAGGTTTTCGTTTGCCGGCGATTAAACTCCTTTTATTCAGCGTCTCATCAAAAATGAAATCATTTTTGAAAACTACAAGTCTCATAGGTTTTAGTGGTGAAAAAATAATTTAAAGAATCGTTTGGGAAATGAGTTTACTCTCTGGGTACTTTCTTTGTATACTTTTCACTGTACGGGCTGAGTCCGTGATTTACGGCAAATCGCGGGTTTTCGTTTGCCGGCGATTAAACTCCTTTTATTCAGCGTCTCATCAAAAATGAAATCATTTTTGAAAACTACAAGTCTTATGCATTTTAGTGGTGAAAAAATAATTTAAAGAATCGTTTAGGAAGTGAGTTTACTCCCTGGGTACTTTCTTTGTATACTTTTGACTATACGGGCCGAGTCCGGGATTTACGGGAAATTGCGGGTTTTCGTTTGCCGGCGATTAAACTCCTTTTATTCAGCGTTTCTTTAAAAACGAAATCATTTTTGAAAACTACAAGTCTCATGCGTTTCAGTGGTGAAAAAATAATTTAAAAAATCGTTCGGGAAATGAGTTTACTCCCAGTTTACTTTCTTTGTATACATTTGACTATACGGGTCAAGCCCGGGATTTACGGCAAATCGCGGGTTTTCGTTTGCCGGCGATTAAACTCCTTTTACTCAGCGTCTCATCAAAAATGAAATCATTTTTGAAAACTACAAGTCTCATGCGTTTTAGTGGTGAAGAAATAATTTAAAAAATCGTTTGGGAAATGAGTTTACTCCCTGGGTATTTTCTTTGTATACATTCGACTATACGGCCAAGCCCGGGATTTACGTGAAATCGCGGGTTTTCGTTGGCCGGCGATTAAACTCATTTTATTCACCGTCTCATCAAAAACGAAATCATTTTTGAAAACTACAAGTCTCATGCGTTTTAGTGGTGAAGAAATAATTTAAAAAATCGTTCGGGAAATGAGTTTACTCCCAGTTTACTTTCTTTGTATACATTCGACTATACGGGTCAAGCCTGGGATTTACGGCAAATCGCAGGTTTTCGTTTGCCGGCGATTAAACTCCTTTTATTCAGCGTCTCATCAAAAATGAAATCATTTTTGAAAACTACAAGTCTCATAGGTTTTAGTGGTGAAAAAATAATTTAAAGAATCGTTTGGGAAATGAGTTTACTCTCTGGGTACTTTCTTTGTATACTTTTCACTGTACGGGCCGAGTCCGTGATTTACGGCAAATCGCGGGTTTTCGTTTGCCGGCGATTAAACTCCTTTTATTCAGCGTCTCATCAAAAATGAAATCATTTTTGAAAACTACAAGTCTTATGCATTTTAGTGGTGAAAAAATAATTTAAAGAATCGTTTAGGAAGTGAGTTTACTCCCTGGGTACTTTCTTTGTATACTTTTGACTATACGGGCCGAGTCCGGGATTTACGGGAAATTGCGGGTTTTCGTTTGCCGGCGATTAAACTCCTTTTATTCAGCGTTTCTTTAAAAACGAAATCATTTTTGAAAACTACAAGTCTCATGCGTTTCAGTGGTGAAAAAATAATTTAAAAAATCGTTCGGGAAATGAGTTTACTCCCAGTTTACTTTCTTTGTATACATTTGACTATACGGGTCAAGCCCGGGATTTACGGCAAATCGCGGGTTTTCGTTTGCCGGCGATTAAACTCCTTTTATTCAGCGTCTCATCAAAAATGAAATCATTTTTGAAAACTACAAGTCTCATGCGTTTTAGTGGTGAAGAAATAATTTAAAAAATCGTTTGGGAAATGAGTTTACTCCCTGGGTATTTTCTTTGTATACATTCGACTATACGGCCAAGCCCGGGATTTACGGGAAATCGCGGGTTTTCGTTGGCCGGCGATTAAACTCATTTTATTCACCGTCTCATCAAAAACGAAATCATTTTTGAAAACTACAAGTCTCATGCGTTTTAGTGGTGAAGAAATAATTTAAAAAATCGTTCGGGAAATGAGTTTACTCCCTGGGTATTTTCTTTTTATACATTCGACTATACGGCCAAGCGCGGGATTTACGGGAAATCGCGGGTTTTCGTTGGCCGGCGATTAAACTCCTTTTATTCAGCGTCTCATCAAAAACGAAATCATTTTTAAAAACTACAAGTCTCATGCGTTTTAGTGGTGAAAAAATAATTTAAAAAATCGTTCGGGAAATGAGTTTACTCCCAGTTTACTTTCTTTGTATACATTCGACTATACGGGTCAAGCCCGGCATTTACGGCAAATCGCAGGTTTTCGTTTGCCGGCGATTAAACTCCTTTTAATCAGCGTCTCATCAAAAATGAAATCATTTTTGAAAACTACAAGTCTCATGCGTTTTAGTGGTGAAAAAATAATTTAAAGAATCTTTTTGGAAATGAGTTTACTCCCTGGGTACTTTCTTTGTATACTTTTCACTGTACGGGCCGAGTCCGTGATATACGGAAAATCGCGGGTTTTCGTTTGCCGGCGATTAAACTCCTTTTATTCAGCGTCTCATTAAAAATGAAATCATTTTTGAAAACTACAAGTCTCATGCGTTTCAGTTGTGAAAAAATAATTTAAAAAATCGTTCGGGAAATGAGTTTACTCCCAGTTTACTTTCTTTGTATACATTTGACTATACGGGTCAAGCCCGGGATTTACGGCAAATCGCGGGTTTTCGTTTGCCGGCGATTAAACTCCTTTTATTCAGCGTCTCATCAAAAATGAAATCATTTTTGAAAACTACAAGTCTCATGCGCTTTAGTGGTGAAAAAATAATTTAAAAAATCGTTCGGGAAGTGAGTTTACTCCCTGGGTATTTTCTTTGTATGCATTCGACTATACGGGTCAAGCCCGGGATTTACGGCAAATCGCGGGTTTTCGTTTGCCGGCGATTAAACTCCTTTTAATCAGCGTCTCATCAAAAATGAAATCATTTTTGAAAACTACAAGTCTCATGCGTTTTAGTGGTGAAAAAATAATTTAAAGAATCGTTTGGGAAATGAGTTTACCCCCTGGGTACTTTCTTGGTATGCTTTTCACTGTACGGGCCGAGTCCGTGATATACGAAAAATCGCGGGTTTTGTTTTGCCGGCGATTAAACTCCTTTTATTTAGCGTCTCATTAAAAATGAAATCATTTTTGGAAACTACAAGTCTCATGCGTTTTAGTGGTGAAAAAATAATGTAAAGAATCGTTCGGGAAGTGAGTTTACTCCCTGGGTACTTTCTTTGTATACTTTTGACTATACGGGCCGAGTCCGGGATTTACGGGAAATTGCGGGTTTTCGTTTGCCGGCGATTAAACTCCTTTTATTCAGCGTCCCATCAAAAATGAAATCGTTTTTAAAAACTACAAGTCTTATGCGTTTTAGTGGTAAAAAATTAATTTAAAAAATCGTTTGGGAAATGAGTTTACTCCCAGTTTACTTTCTTTGTATACATTTGACTATACGGGTCAAGCCCGGGATTTACGGCAAATTGCGGGTTTTCGTTTGCCCGCGATTAAACTCCTTTTATGCAGCGTCTCATCAAAAATGAAATCATTTTTGAAAACTACAAGTCTCATGCGTTTTAGTGGTGAAGAAATAATTTAAAAAATCGTTCGGCAAATGAGTTTACTCCCTGGGTATTTTCTTTGTATACACTCGACTATACGGCCAAACCCGGGATTTACGGGAAATCGCGGGTTTTCGTTGGCCGGCGATTAAACTCCTTTTATTCAGCGTCTCATCAAAAACGAAATCATTTTTGAAAACTACAAGTCTCATGCGTTTTAGTGGTGAAAAAATAATTTAAAAAATCGTTCGGGAAATGAGTTTACTCCCAGTTTACTTTCTTTGTATACATTCGACTATACGGGTCAACCCCGGGATTTACGGCAAATCGCGGGTTTTCGTTTGCCGGCGATTAAACTCCTTTTATTCAGCGTCTCATCAAAAATGAAATCATTTTTGAAAACTACAAGTCTCATGCGTTTTAGTGGTGAAGAAATAATTTAAAAAATCGTTCGAGAAATGAGTTTACTCCCTGGGTATTTTCTTTGTATACATTCGACTATACGGCCAAGCCCGGGACTTACGGGAAATCGCGGGTTTTCGTTTGCCGGCGATTAAACTCCTTTTATTCAGCGTCTCATCAAAAACGAAATCATTTTTGAAAACTACAAGTCTCATGCGTTTTAGTGGTGAAAAATAAGTTAAAGAATCGTTCGTGAAATGAGTTTACTCCCTGGGTACTTTCTCTGTATACTTTTGACTATACGGGCCGAGTCCGGGATTTACGGGAAATCGCGGGTTTTCGTTTGCCGGCGATTAAACTCCTTTTATTCAGCGTCTCATAAAAAATGAAATCATTTTTGAAAACTACAAGTCTCGTGCGTCTTAGTGGTGAAGAAATAATTTAAAAAATCGTTCGGGAAATGGGTTTATTTCTCGGGTACTTTCTTTGTATACATTCGACTATACGGGCCGATTCCGGGATATACGGGAAATCGCAGGTTTTCGTTTGCCGGCGATTAAACTCCTTTTATTCAGCGTCTCATCAAAAATGAAATCATTTTTGAAAACTACAAGTCTCATGCGTTTTAGTGGTGAAAAAATAATTTAAAAAATCGTTCGGGAAATGAGTTTACTCCCAGTTTACTTTCTTTGTATACATTCGACTATACGGGTCAAGCCCGGGATTTACGGCTAATCGCGGGTTTTTGTTTGCCGGCTATTAAACTCCTTTTATTCAGCGTCTCATCAAAAACGAAATCATTTTTGAAAACTGCAAGTCTCATGCGTTTTAGTGGTGAAGAAATAATTTAAAAAATCGTTTGGGAAATGAGTTTACTCCCTGGGTATTTTCTTTGTATACATTCGACTATGCGGCCAAGCCCGGGATTTACGGGAAATCGCGGGTTTTCGTTGGCCGGCGATTAAACTCATTTTATTCACCGTCTCATCAAAAACGAAATCATTTTTGAAAACTACAAGTCTCATGCGTTTTAGTGGTGAAGAAATAATTTAAAAAATCGTTCGGGAAATGAGTTTACTCCCTGGGTATTTTCTTTTTATACATTCGACTATACGGCCAAGCGCGGGATTTACGGGAAATCGCGGGTTTTCGTTGGCCGGCGATTAAACTCCTTTTATTCAGCGTCTCATCAAAAACGAAATCATTTTTAAAAACTACAAGTCTCATGCGTTTTAGTGGTGAAAAAATAATTTAAAAAATCGTTCGGGAAATGAGTTTACTCCCAGTTTACTTTCTTTGTATACATTCGACTATACGGGTCAAGCCCGGCATTTACGGCAAATCGCAGGTTTTCGTTTGCCGGCGATTAAACTCCTTTTAATCAGCGTCTCATCAAAAATGAAATCATTTTTGAAAACTACAAGTCTCATGCGTTTTAGTGGTGAAAAAATAATTTAAAGAATCTTTTTGGAAATGAGTTTACTCCCTGGGTACTTTCTTTGTATACTTTTCACTGTACGGGCCGAGTCCGTGATATACAGAAAATCGCGGGTTTTCGTTTGCCGGCGATTAAACTCCTTTTATTCAGCGTCTCATTAAAAATGAAATCATTTTTGAAAACTACAAGTCTCATGCGTTTCAGTGGTGAAAAAATAATTTAAAAAATCGTTCGGGAAATGAGTTTACTCCCAGTTTACTTTCTTTGTATACATTTGACTATACGGGTCAAGCCCGGGATTTACGGCAAATCGCGGGTTTTCGTTTGCCGGCGATTAAACTCCTTTTATTCAGCGTCTCATCAAAAATGAAATCATTTTTGAAAACTACAAGTCTCATGCGCTTTAGTGGTGAAAAAATAATTTAAAAAATCGTTCGGGAAGTGAGTTTACTCCCTGGGTATTTTCTTTGTATGCATTCGACTATACGGGTCAAGCCCGGGATTTACGGCAAATCGCGGGTTTTCGTTTGCCGGCGATTAAACTCCTTTTAATCAGCGTCTCATCAAAAATGAAATCATTTTTGAAAACTACAAGTCTCATGCGTTTTAGTGGTGAAAAAATAATTTAAAGAATCGTTTGGGAAATGAGTTTACCCCCTGGGTACTTTCTTGGTATGCTTTTCACTGTACGGGCCGAGTCCGTGATATACGAAAAATCGCGGGTTTTGTTTTGCCGGCGATTAAACTCCTTTTATTTAGCGTCTCATTAAAAATGAAATCATTTTTGGAAACTACAAGTCTCATGCGTTTTAGTGGTGAAAAAATAATGTAAAGAATCGTTCGGGAAGTGAGTTTACTCCCTGGGTACTTTCTTTGTATACTTTTGACTATACGGGCCGAGTCCGGGATTTACGGGAAATTGCGGGTTTTCGTTTGCCGGCGATTAAACTCCTTTTATTCAGCGTCCCATCAAAAATGAAATCGTTTTTAAAAACTACAAGTCTTATGCGTTTTAGTGGTAAAAAATTAATTTAAAAAATCGTTTGGGAAATGAGTTTACTCCCAGTTTACTTTCTTTGTATACATTTGACTATACGGGTCAAGCCCGGGATTTACGGCAAATTGCGGGTTTTCGTTTGCCCGCGATTAAACTCCTTTTATGCAGCGTCTCATCAAAAATGAAATCATTTTTGAAAACTACAAGTCTCATGCGTTTTAGTGGTGAAGAAATAATTTAAAAAATCGTTCGGCAAATGAGTTTACTCCCTGGGTATTTTCTTTGTATACACTCGACTATACGGCCAAACCCGGGATTTACGGGAAATCGCGGGTTTTCGTTGGCCGGCGATTAAACTCCTTTTATTCAGCGTCTCATCAAAAACGAAATCATTTTTGAAAACTACAAGTCTCATGCGTTTTAGTGGTGAAAAAATAATTTAAAAAATCGTTCGGGAAATGAGTTTACTCCCAGTTTACTTTCTTTGTATACATTCGACTATACGGGTCAACCCCGGGATTTACGGCAAATCGCGGGTTTTCGTTTGCCGGCGATTAAACTCCTTTTATTCAGCGTCTCATCAAAAATGAAATCATTTTTGAAAACTACAAGTCTCATGCGTTTTAGTGGTGAAGAAATAATTTAAAAAATCGTTCGAGAAATGAGTTTACTCCCTGGGTATTTTCTTTGTATACATTCGACTATACGGCCAAGCCCGGGACTTACGGGAAATCGCGGGTTTTCGTTTGCCGGCGATTAAACTCCTTTTATTCAGCGTCTCATCAAAAACGAAATCATTTTTGAAAACTACAAGTCTCATGCGTTTTAGTGGTGAAAAATAAGTTAAAGAATCGTTCGTGAAATGAGTTTACTCCCTGGGTACTTTCTCTGTATACTTTTGACTATACGGGCCGAGTCCGGGATTTACGGGAAATCGCGGGTTTTCGTTTGCCGGCGATTAAACTCCTTTTATTCAGCGTCTCATAAAAAATGAAATCATTTTTGAAAACTACAAGTCTCGTGCGTCTTAGTGGTGAAGAAATAATTTAAAAAATCGTTCGGGAAATGGGTTTATTTCTCGGGTACTTTCTTTGTATACATTCGACTATACGGGCCGATTCCGGGATATACGGGAAATCGCAGGTTTTCGTTTGCCGGCGATTAAACTCCTTTTATTCAGCGTCTCATCAAAAATGAAATCATTTTTGAAAACTACAAGTCTCATGCGTTTTAGTGGTGAAAAAATAATTTAAAAAATCGTTCGGGAAATGAGTTTACTCCCAGTTTACTTTCTTTGTATACATTCGACTATACGGGTCAAGCCCGGGATTTACGGCTAATCGCGGGTTTTTGTTTGCCGGCTATTAAACTCCTTTTATTCAGCGTCTCATCAAAAACGAAATCATTTTTGAAAACTACAAGTCTCATGCGTTTTAGTGGTGAAAAATAAGTTAAAGAATCGTTCGTGAAATGAGTTTACTCCCTGGGTACTTTCTCTGTATACTTTTGACTATACGGGCCGAGTCCGGGATTTACGGGAAATCGCGGGTTTTCGTTTGCCGGCGATTAAACTCCTTTTATTCAGCGTCTCATAAAAAATGAAATCATTTTTGAAAACTACAAGTCTCGTGCGTCTTAGTGGTGAAAAAATAATTTAAAAAATCGTTCGGGAAATGAGTTTACTCCCAGTTTACTTTCTTTGTATACATTCGACTATACGGGTCAAGCCCGGGATTTACGGCTAATCGCGGGTTTTCGTTTGCCGGCGATTAAACTCCTTTTATTCAGCGTCTCATCAAAAATGAAATCATTTTTGAAAACTACAAGTCTCATGCGTTTTAGTGGTGAAAAAATAATTTAAAGAATCGTTTGGGAAATGAGTTTACTCCCTGGGTACTTTCTTTGTATACTTTTCACTGTACGGGCCGAGTCCGTGTTATACGGAAAATCGCGGTATTTCGATTGCCGGCGATTAAACTCCTTTTATTCAGCGTCTCATCAAAAATGAAATCATTTTTGAAAACTACAAGTCTCATGCGTTTTAGTGGTGAAAAAATAATTTAAAGAATCGTTCGGGAAGTGAGTTTACTCCCTGGGTACTTTCTTTGTATACTTTTGACTATACGGGCCGAGTCCGGGATTTACAGGAAATTGCGGGTTTTCGTTTGCCGGCGATTAAACTCCTTTTATTCTGCGTCTCATCAAAAATGAAATCGTTTTTGAAAACTACAAGTCTTATGCGTTTTAATGGTAAAAAAATAATTTAAAAAATCGTTCGGGAAATGAGTTTACCCCCAGTTTACTTTCTTTGTATACATTTGACTATACGGGTCAAGCCCGGGATTTACGGCAAATCGCGGGTTTTCGTTTGCCGGCGATTAAACTCCTTTTATTCAGCGTCTCATCAAAAACGAAATCATTTTTAAAAACTACAAGTCTCATGCGTTTTAGTGGTGAAAAAATAATTTAAAAAATCGTTCGGGAAATGAGTTTACTCCCAGTTTACTTTCTTTGTATACATACGACTATACGGGTCAAGCCCGGGATTTACGGCAAATCGCGGGTTTTCGTTTGCCGGCGATTAAACTCCTTTTATTCAGCGTCTCATCAAAAACGAAATCATTTTTAAAAACTACAAGTCTCATGCGTTTTAGTGGTGAAAAAATAATTTAAAGAATCGTTTGGGAAATGAGTTTACTCCCTGGGTACTTTCTTTGTATACTTTTCACTGTACGGGCCGAGTCCGTGTTATACGGAAAATCGCGGTATTTCGATTGCCGGCGATTAAATTCCTTTTATTCAGCGTCTCATCAAAAATGAAATCATTTTTGAAAACTACAAGTCTCATGCGTTTTAGTGGTGAAAAAGTAATTTAAAGAATCGTTCGGGAAGTGAGTTTACTCCCTGGGTACTTTCTTTGTATACTTTTGACTATACGGGCCGAGTCCAGGATTTACGGGAAATTGCGGGTTTTCGTTTGCCGGCGATTAAACTCCTTTTATTCAGCGTCTCATCAAAAATGAAATCGTTTTTGAAAACTACAAGTCTTATGCGTTTTAATGGTAAAAAATTAATTTAAAAAATCGTTCGGGAAATGAGTTTACCCCCAGTTTACTTTCTTTGTATACATTTGACTATACGGGTCAAGCCCGGGATTTACGGCAAATCGCGGGTTTTCGTTTGCCGGTGATTAAACTCCTTTTATTCAGCGTCTCATCAAAAACGAAATCATTTTTAAAAACTACAAGTCTCATGCGTTTTAGTGGTGAAAAAGTAATTTAAAGAATCGTTCGGGAAGTGAGTTTACTCCCTGGGTACTTTCTTTGTATACTTTTGACTATACGGGCCGAGTCCAGGATTTACGGGAAATTGCGGGTTTTCGTTTGCCGGCGATTAAACTCCTTTTATTCAGCGTCTCATCAAAAATGAAATCGTTTTTGAAAACTACAAGTCTTATGCGTTTTAATGGTAAAAAATTAATTTAAAAAATCGTTCGGGAAATGAGTTTACCACCAGTTTACTTTCTTTGTATACATTTGACTATACGGGTCAAGCCCGGGATTTACGGCAAATCGCGGGTTTTCGTTTGCCGGTGATTAAACTCCTTTTATTCAGCGTCTCATCAAAAACGAAATCATTTTTAAAAACTACAAGTCTCATGCGTTTTAGTGGTGAAAAATAAGTTAAAGAATCGTTCGTGAAATGAGTTTACTCCCTGGGTACTTTCTCTGTATACTTTTGACTATACGGGCCGAGTCCGGGATTTACGGGAAATCGCGGGTTTTCGTTTGCCGGCGATTAAACTCCTTTTATTCAGCGTCTCATAAAAAATGAAATCATTTTTGAAAACTACAAGTCTCGTGCGTCTTAGTGGTGAAGAAATAATTTAAAAAATCGTTCGGGAAATGGGTTTATTTCTCGGGTACTTTCTTTGTATACATTCGACTATACGGGCCGATTCCGGGATATACGGGAAATCGCAGGTTTTCGTTTGCCGGCGATTAAACTCCTTTTATTCAGCGTCTCATCAAAAATGAAATCATTTTTGAAAACTACAAGTCTCATGCGTTTTAGTGGTGAAAAAATAATTTAAAAAATCGTTCGGGAAATGAGTTTACTCCCAGTTTACTTTCTTTGTATACATTCGACTATACGGGTCAAGCCCGGGATTTACGGCTAATCGCGGGTTTTTGTTTGCCGGCTATTAAACTCCTTTTATTCAGCGTCTCATCAAAAACGAAATCATTTTTGAAAACTACAAGTCTCATGCGTTTTAGTGGTGAAAAATAAGTTAAAGAATCGTTCGTGAAATGAGTTTACTCCCTGGGTACTTTCTCTGTATACTTTTGACTATACGGGCCGAGTCCGGGATTTACGGGAAATCGCGGGTTTTCGTTTGCCGGAGATTAAACTCCTTTTATTCAGCGTCTCATCAAAAATGAAATCATTTTTGAAAACTACAAGTCTCATGCGTTTTAGTGGTGAAAAAATAATTTAAAGAATCGTTTGGGAAATGAGTTTACTCCCTGGGTACTTTCTTTGTATACTTTTCACTGTACGGGCCGAGTCCGTGTTATACGGAAAATCGCGGTATTTCGATTGCCGGCGATTAAACTCCTTTTATTCAGCGTCTCATCAAAAATGAAATCATTTTTGAAAACTACAAGTCTCATGCGTTTTAGTGGTGAAAAAATAATTTAAAGAATCGTTCGGGAAGTGAGTTTACTCCCTGGGTACTTTCTTTGTATACTTTTGACTATACGGGCCGAGTCCGGGATTTACAGGAAATTGCGGGTTTTCGTTTGCCGGCGATTAAACTCCTTTTATTCTGCGTCTCATCAAAAATGAAATCGTTTTTGAAAACTACAAGTCTTATGCGTTTTAATGGTAAAAAATTAATTTAAAAAATCGTTCGGGAAATGAGTTTACCCCCAGTTTACTTTCTTTGTATACATTTGACTATACGGGTCAAGCCCGGGATTTACGGCAAATCGCGGGTTTTCGTTTGCCGGCGATTAAACTCCTTTTATTCAGCGTCTCATCAAAAACGAAATCATTTTTAAAAACTACAAGTCTCATGCGTTTTAGTGGTGAAAAAATAATTTAAAAAATCGTTCGGGAAATGAGTTTACTCCCAGTTTACTTTCTTTGTATACATACGACTATACGGGTCAAGCCCGGGATTTACGGCAAATCGCGGGTTTTCGTTTGCCGGCGATTAAACTCCTTTTATTCAGCGTCTCATCAAAAACGAAATCATTTTTAAAAACTACAAGTCTCATGCGTTTTAGTGGTGAAAAAATAATTTAAAGAATCGTTTGGGAAATGAGTTTACTCCCTGGGTACTTTCTTTGTATACTTTTCACTGTACGGGCCGAGTCCGTGTTATACGGAAAATCGCGGTATTTCGATTGCCGGCGATTAAATTCCTTTTATTCAGCGTCTCATCAAAAATGAAATCATTTTTGAAAACTACAAGTCTCATGCGTTTTAGTGGTGAAAAAGTAATTTAAAGAATCGTTCGGGAAGTGAGTTTACTCCCTGGGTACTTTCTTTGTATACTTTTGACTATACGGGCCGAGTCCAGGATTTACGGGAAATTGCGGGTTTTCGTTTGCCGGCGATTAAACTCCTTTTATTCAGCGTCTCATCAAAAATGAAATCGTTTTTGAAAACTACAAGTCTTATGCGTTTTAATGGTAAAAAATTAATTTAAAAAATCGTTCGGGAAATGAGTTTACCCCCAGTTTACTTTCTTTGTATACATTTGACTATACGGGTCAAGCCCGGGATTTACGGCAAATCGCGGGTTTTCGTTTGCCGGTGATTAAACTCCTTTTATTCAGCGTCTCATCAAAAACGAAATCATTTTTAAAAACTACAAGTCTCATGCGTTTTAGTGGTGAAAAAATAATTTAAAAAATCGTTCGGGAAATGAGTTTACTCCCAGTTTACTTTCTTTGTATACATTCAACTATACGGGTCAAGCCGGGGATTTACGGCAAATCGCGGGTTTTCGTTTACCGGCAATTAAACTCCTTTTATTCAGCGTCTCATCAAAAATGAAATCATTTTTGAAAACTACAAGTCTCATGCGTTTTAGTGGTGAAAAAATAATTTAAAGAATCGTTTGGGAAATGAGTTTACTCCCTGGGTACTTTCTTTGTATAATTTTCACTGTACGGGCCGAGTCCGTGATATACGGAAAATCGTGGGTTTTCGATTGCCGGCGATTAAACTCCTTTTATTCAGCGTCTCATCAATAATGAAATCATTTTTGAAAACTACAAGTCTCATGCGATTTAGTGGTGAAAAAATAATTGAAAGAATCGTTTGGGAAATGAGTTTACTCCCTGCTTACTTTCTTTGTATACTTTTCACTGTACGGGCCGAGTCCGTGATATACGGAAAATCGCGGGTTTTCGTTTGCCGGCGATTAAACTCCTTTTATTCAGCGTCTCATCAAAAATGAAATCGTTTTTGAAAACTACAAGTCTTATGCGTTTTAGTGGTAAAAAATTAATTTAAAAAATCGTTCGGGAAATAAGTTTACTCCCAGTTTACTTTCTTTGTATACATTTGACTATACGGGTCAAGCCCGGGATTTACGGGAAATCGCGGGTTTTCGTTTGCCGGCGATTTAACTCCTTTTATTCAGCGTCTCATAAAAAATGAAATCATTTTTGAAAAGTACAAGTCTCATGCGTCTTAGTGGTGAAAAAATAATTTAAAAAATCGTTCGGGAAATGAGTTTACTCCCTGGGTACCTTCTTTGTATACATTCGACTATACGGGACAAGCCCGGGATTTACGGGAAATCGCGGGTTTTCGTTTGCCGGAGATTAAACTCTTTTTACTCAGCGTCTCATCAAAAATAAAATCATTTTTGAAAACTACAAGTCTCATGCGTTTTAGTGGTGAAAAATAAGTTAAAGAATCGTTCGTGAAATGAGTTTACTCCCTGGGTACTTTCTCTGTATACTTTTGACTATACGGGCCGAGTCCGGGATTTACGGGAAATCGCGGGTTTTCGTTTGCCGGCGATTAAACTCCTTTTATTCAGCGTCTCATAAAAAATGAAATCATTTTTGAAAACTACAAGTCTCGTGCGTCTTAGTGGTGAAGAAATAATTTAAAAAATCGTTCGGGAAATGGGTTTACTTCTCGGGTACTTTCTTTGTATACATTCGACTATACGGGCCGATTCCGGGATATACGGGAAATCGCAGGTTTTCGTTTGCCGGCGATTAAACTCCTTTTATTCAGCGTCTCATCAAAAATGAAATCATTTTTGAAAACTACAAGTCTCATGCGTTTTAGTGGTGAAAAAATAATTTAAAAAATCGTTCGGGAAATGAGTTTACTCCCAGTTTACTTTCTTTGTATACATTCGACTATACGGGTCAAGCCCGGGATTTACGGCTAATCGCGGGTTTTCGTTTGCCGGCTATTAAACTCCTTTTATTCAGCGTCTCATCAAAAACGAAATCATTTTTGAAAACTACAAGTCTCATGCGTTTTAGTGGTGAAAAATAAGTTAAAGAATCGTTCGTGAAATGAGTTTACTCCCTGGGTACTTTCTCTGTATACTTTTGACTATACGGGCCGAGTCCGGGATTTACGGGAAATCGCGGGTTTTCGTTTGCGGGCGATTAAACTCCTTTTATTCAGCGTCTCATAAAAAATGAAATCATTTTTGAAAACTACAAGTCTCGTGCGTCTTAGTGGTGAAGAAATAATTTAAAAAATCGTTCGGGAAATGGGTTTACTTCTCGGGTACTTTCTTTGTATACATTCGACTATACGGACCGATTCCGGGATATACGGGAAATCGCAGGTTTTCGTTTGCCGGCGATTAAACTCCTTTTATTCAGCGTCTCATCAAAAATGAAATCATTTTTGAAAACTACAAGTCTCATGCGTTTTAGTGGTGAAAAAATAATTTAAAAAATCGTTCGGGAAATGAGTTTACTCCCAGTTTACTTTCTTTGTATACATTCGACTATACGGGTCAAGCCCGGGATTTACGGCTAATCGCGGGTTTTCGTTTGCCGGCGATTAAACTCCTTTTATTCAGCGTCTCATCAAAAATGAAATCATTTTTGAAAACTACAAGTCTCATGCGTTTTAGTGGTGAAAAAATAATTTAAAGAATCGTTTGGGAAATGAGTTTACTCCCTGGGTACTTTCTTTGTATACTTTTCACTGTACGGGCCGAGTCCGTGTTATACGGAAAATCGCGGTATTTCGATTGCCGGCGATTAAACTCCTTTTATTCAGCGTCTCATCAAAAATGAAATCATTTTTGAAAACTACAAGTCTCATGCGTTTTAATGGTGAAAAAATAATTTAAAGAATCGTTCGGGAAGTGAGTTTACTCCCTGGTACTTTCTTTGTATACTTTTGACTATACGGGCCGAGTCCGGGATTTACAGGAAATTGCGGGTTTTCGTTTGCCGGCGATTAAACTCCTTTTATTCTGCGTCTCATCAAAAATGAAATCGTTTTTGAAAACTACAAGTCTTATGCGTTTTAATGGTAAAAAATTAATTTAAAAAATCGTTCGGGAAATGAGTTTACCCCCAGTTTACTTTCTTTGTATACATTTGACTATACGGGTCAAGCCCGGGATTTACGGCAAATCGCGGGTTTTCGTTTGCCGGCGATTAAACTCCTTTTATTCAGCGTCTCATCAAAAACGAAATCATTTTTAAAAACTACAAGTCTCATGCGTTTTAGTGGTGAAAAAATAATTTAAAAAATCGTTCGGGAAATGAGTTTACTCCCAGTTTACTTTCTTTGTATACATTCGACTATACGGGTCAAGCCCGGGATTTACGGCTAATCGCGGGTTTTCGTTTGCCGGCTATTAAACTCCTTTTATTCAGCGTCTCATCAAAAACGAAATCATTTTTGAAAACTACAAGTCTCATGCGTTTTAGTGGTGAAAAATAAGTTAAAGAATCGTTCGTGAAATGAGTTTACTCCCTGGGTACTTTCTCTGTATACTTTTGACTATACGGGCCGAGTCCGGGATTTACGGGAAATCGCGGGTTTTCGTTTGCGGGCGATTAAACTCCTTTTATTCAGCGTCTCATAAAAAATGAAATCATTTTTGAAAACTACAAGTCTCGTGCGTCTTAGTGGTGAAGAAATAATTTAAAAAATCGTTCGGGAAATGGGTTTACTTCTCGGGTACTTTCTTTGTATACATTCGACTATACGGACCGATTCCGGGATATACGGGAAATCGCAGGTTTTCGTTTGCCGGCGATTAAACTCCTTTTATTCAGCGTCTCATCAAAAATGAAATCATTTTTAAAAACTACAAGTCTTATGCGTTTTAGTGGTGAAAAAATAATTTAAAGAATCGTTCGGGAAATGAGTTTACTCCCTGGGTACTTTCTTTGTATACTTTTGACTATACGGGCCGAGTCCGGGATTTACGGGAAATTGCGGGTTTTCGTTTGCCGGCGATTAAACTCCTTTTACTCAGCGTCTCATCAAAAATGAAATCATTTTTGAAAACTACAAGTCTCATGCGTTTTAGTGGTGAAAAATAATTTAAAGAATCCTTCGGGAAATGAGTTTACTCCCTGGGTACTTTCTTTGTATACTTTTGACTATACGGCCGAGTCCGGGATTTACGGGAAATCGCGGGTTTTTGTTTGCCGGAGATTAAACTCCTTTTATTCAGCGTCTCATCAAGAATGAAATCGTTTTTAAAAACTACAAGTCTCATGCTTTTTAGTGGTAAAAAATTAATTTAAAAAATCGTTCGGGAAATGAGTTTACTCCCAGTTTACTTTCTTTGTATACATTTGACTATACGGGCCGATTCCAGGATATACGGGAAATCGCGGGTTTTCGTTTGCCGGCGATTAAACTCCTTTTATTCAGCGTCTCATCAAGAATGAAATCGTTTTTAAAAACTACAAGTCTCATGCGTTTTAGTGGTAAAAAATTAATTTAAAAAATCGTTCGGGAAATGAGTTTACTTCCAGTTTACTTTCTTTGTATACATTTGACTATACGGGCCGATTCCAGGATATACGGGAAATCGCGGGTTTTCGTTTGCCGGCGATTAAACTCCTTTTATTCAGCGTCTCATCAAAAATGAAATCATTTTTGAAAACTACAAGTCTCATGCGTTTTAATGGTGAAAAAATAATTTAAAGAATCGTTCGGGAAGTGAGTTTACTCCCTGGGTACTTTCTTTGTATACTTTTGACTATACGGGCCGAGTCCGGGATTTACAGGAAATTGCGGGTTTTCGTTTGCCGGCGATTAAACTCCTTTTATTCTGCGTCTCATCAAAAATGAAATCGTTTTTGAAAACTACAAGTCTTATGCGTTTTAATGGTAAAAAATTAATTTAAAAAATCGTTCGGGAAATGAGTTTACCCCCAGTTTACTTTCTTTGTATACATTTGACTATACGGGTCAAGCCCGGGATTTACGGCAAATCGCGGGTTTTCGTTTGCCGGCGATTAAACTCCTTTTATTCAGCGTCTCATCAAAAACGAAATCATTTTTAAAAACTACAAGTCTCATGCGTTTTAGTGGTGAAAAAATAATTTAAAAAATCGTTCGGGAAATGAGTTTACTCCCAGTTTACTTTCTTTGTATACATTCGACTATACGGGTCAAGCCCGGGATTTACGGCTAATCGCGGGTTTTCGTTTGCCGGCTATTAAACTCCTTTTATTCAGCGTCTCATCAAAAACGAAATCATTTTTGAAAACTACAAGTCTCATGCGTTTTAGTGGTGAAAAATAAGTTAAAGAATCGTTCGTGAAATGAGTTTACTCCCTGGGTACTTTCTCTGTATACTTTTGACTATACGGGCCGAGTCCGGGATTTACGGGAAATCGCGGGTTTTCGTTTGCGGGCGATTAAACTCCTTTTATTCAGCGTCTCATAAAAAATGAAATCATTTTTGAAAACTACAAGTCTCGTGCGTCTTAGTGGTGAAGAAATAATTTAAAAAATCGTTCGGGAAATGGGTTTACTTCTCGGGTACTTTCTTTGTATACATTCGACTATACGGACCGATTCCGGGATATACGGGAAATCGCAGGTTTTCGTTTGCCGGCGATTAAACTCCTTTTATTCAGCGTCTCATCAAAAATGAAATCATTTTTGAAAACTACAAGTCTCATGCGTTTTAGTGGTGAAAAAATAATTTAAAAAATCGTTCGGGAAATGAGTTTACTCCCAGTTTACTTTCTTTGTATACATTCGACTATACGGGTCAAGCCCGGGATTTACGGCTAATCGCGGGTTTTCGTTTGCCGGCGATTAAACTCCTTTTATTCAGCGTCTCATCAAAAATGAAATCATTTTTGAAAACTACAAGTCTCATGCGTTTTAGTGGTGAAAAAATAATTTAAAGAATCGTTTGGGAAATGAGTTTACTCCCTGGGTACTTTCTTTGTATACTTTTCACTGTACGGGCCGAGTCCGTGTTATACGGAAAATCGCGGTATTTCGATTGCCGGCGATTAAACTCCTTTTATTCAGCGTCTCATCAAAAATGAAATCATTTTTGAAAACTACAAGTCTCATGCGTTTTAATGGTGAAAAAATAATTTAAAGAATCGTTCGGGAAGTGAGTTTACTCCCTGGGTACTTTCTTTGTATACTTTTGACTATACGGGCCGAGTCCGGGATTTACAGGAAATTGCGGGTTTTCGTTTGCCGGCGATTAAACTCCTTTTATTCTGCGTCTCATCAAAAATGAAATCGTTTTTGAAAACTACAAGTCTTATGCGTTTTAATGGTAAAAAATTAATTTAAAAAATCGTTCGGGAAATGAGTTTACCCCCAGTTTACTTTCTTTGTATACATTTGACTATACGGGTCAAGCCCGGGATTTACGGGAAATCGCGGGTTTTCGTTTGCCGGAGATTAAACTCCTTTTATTCAGCGTCTCATCAAAAACGAAATCATTTTTAAAAACTACAAGTCTCATGCGTTTTAGTGGTGAAAAAATAATTTAAAAAATCGTTCGGGAAATGAGTTTACTCCCAGTTTACTTTCTTTGTATACATACGACTATACGGGTCAAGCCCGGGATTTACGGCAAATCGCGGGTTTTCGTTTGCCGGCGATTAAACTCCTTTTATTCAGCGTCTCATCAAAAACGAAATCATTTTTAAAAACTACAAGTCTCATGCGTTTTAGTGGTGAAAAAATTATTTAAAAAATCGTTCGGGAAATGAGTTTACTCCCAGTTTACTTTCTTTGTATACATACGACTATACGGGTCAAGCCCGGGATTTACGGCAAATCGCGGGTTTTCGTTTGCCGGCGATTAAACTCCTTTTATTCAGCGTCTCATCAAAAACGAAATCATTTTTAAAAACTACAAGTCTCATGCGTTTTAGTGGTGAAAAAATAATTTAAAGAATCGTTTGGGAAATGAGTTTACTCCCTGGGTACTTTCTTTGTATATTTTTCACTGTACGGGCCGAGTCCGTGTTATACGGAAAATCGCGGTATTTCGATTGCCGGCGATTAAATTCCTTTTATTCAGCGTCTCATCAAAAATGAAATCATTTTTGAAAACTACAAGTCTCATGCGTTTTAGTGGTGAAAAAGTAATTTAAAGAATCGTTCGGGAAGTGAGTTTACTCCCTGGGTACTTTCTTTGTATACTTTTGACTATACGGGCCGAGTCCAGGATTTACGGGAAATTGCAGGTTTTCGTTTGCCGGCGATTAAACTCCTTTTATTCAGCGTCTCATCAAAAATGAAATCGTTTTTGAAAACTACAAGTCTTATGCGTTTTAATGGTAAAAAATTAATTTAAAAAATCGTTCGGGAAATGAGTTTACCCCCAGTTTACTTTCTTTGTATACATTTGACTATACGGGTCAAGCCCGGGATTTACGGCAAATCGCGGGTTTTCGTTTGCCGGTGATTAAACTCCTTTTATTCAGCGTCTCATCAAAAACGAAATCATTTTTAAAAACTACAAGTCTCATGCGTTTTAGTGGTGAAAAAATAATTTAAAAAATCGTTCGGGAAATGAGTTTACTCCCAGTTTACTTTCTTTGTATACATTCGACTATACGGGTCAAGCCGGGGATTTACGGCAAATCGCGGGTTTTCGTTTACCGGCAATTAAACTCCTTTTATTCAGCGTCTCATCAAAAATGAAATCATTTTTGAAAACTACAAGTCTCATGCGTTTTAGTGGTGAAAAAATAATTTAAAGAATCGTTTGGGAAATGAGTTTACTCCCTGGGTACTTTCTTTGTATAATTTTCACTGTACGGGCCGAGTCCGTGATATACGGAAAATCGTGGGTTTTCGATTGCCGGCGATTAAACTCCTTTTATTCAGCGTCTCATCAAAAATGAAATCATTTTTGAAAACTACAAGTCTCATGCCTTTTAGTGGTGAAAAAATAATTTAAAGAATCGTTTGGGAAGTGAGTTTACTCCCTGGGTACTTTCTTTGTATACTTTTCACTGTACGGGCCGAGTCCGTGATATACGGAAAATCGCGGGTTTTCGTTTGCCGGCGATTAAACTCCTTTTATTCAGCGTCTCATCAAAAATGAAATCATTTTTGAAAACTACAAGTCTCATGCGTTTTAGTGGTGAAAAAATAATTTAAAGAATCGTTCGGGAAGTGAGTTTACTCCCTGGGTACTTTCTTTGTATACTTTTGACTATACGGGCCGAGTCCGGGATTTACGGGAAATTGCGGGTTTTCGTTTGCCGGCGATTAAACTCCTTTTATTCAGCGTCTCATCAAAAATGAAATCGTTTTAGAAAACTACAAGTCTTATGCGTTTTAGTGGTAAAAAATTAATTTAAAAAATCGTTCGGGAAATGAGTTTACTCCCAGTTTACTTTCTTTGTATACATTTGACTATACGGGTCAAGCTCGGGATTTACGGCAAATCACGGGTTTTCGTTTGCCGGCGATTAAACTCCTTTTATTCAGCGTCTCATCAAAAATGAAATCATTTTTTAAAACTACAAGTCTCATGCGTTTTAGTGGTGAAGAAATAATTTAAACAATCTTTCGGCAAATGAGTTTACTCCCTGGGTATTTTCTTTGTATACACTCGACTATACGGCCAAACCCGGGATTTACGGGAAATTGCGGGTTTTCGTTGGCCGGCGATTAAACTCCTTTTATTCAGCGTCTCATCAAAAACGAAATCATTTTTGAAAACTACAAGTCTCATGCGTTTTAGTGGTGAAAAAATAATTTAAAAAATCGTTCGGGAAATGAGTTTACTCCCAGTTTACTTTCTTTGTATGCTTTTGACTATACGGGCCGAGTCCGGGATTTACGGGAAATCGCGGGTTTTCGTTTGCCGGTGATTAAACTCCTTTTATTCAGCGTCTCATCAAAAATGAAATCTTAAATCAAGTTTTATGCGTTTTAGTGGTGAAGAAATAATTTAAAAAATCGTTCGGCAAGTGAGTTTACTCCCTGGGTATTTTCTTTGTATACACTCGACTATACGGCCAAACCCGGGATTTACGGGAAATCGCGGGTTTTCGTTGGCCGGCGATTAAACTCCTTATATTCAGCGTCTCATCAAAAACGAAATCATTTTTGAAAACTACAAGTCTCATGCGTTTTAGTGGTGAAAAAATAATTTAAAAAATCGTTCGGGAAATGAGTTTACTCCCAGTTTACCTTCTTTGTATACATTCGACTATACGGGTCAACCCCGGGATTTACGGCAAATCGCGGGTTTTCGTTTGCCTGCGATTAAACTCCTTTTATTCAGCGTCTCATCAAAAATGAAATCATTTTTGAAAACTACAAGTCTCATGCGTTTTAGTGGTGAAGAAATAATTTAAAAAATCGTTCGGGAAATGAGTTTACTCCCTGGGTATTTTCTTTGTATACATTCGACTATACGGCCAAGCCTGGGACTTACGGGAAATCGCGGGTTTTCGTTTGCCGGCGATTAAACTCCTTTTATTCAGCGTCTCATCAGAAACGAAATCATTTTTGAAAACTACAAGTCTCATGCGTTTTAGTGGTGAAAAATAAGTTAAAGAATCGTTCGTGAAATGAGTTTACTCCCTGGGTACTTTCTCTGTATACTTTTGACTATACGGGCCGAGTCCGGGATTTACGGGAAATCGCGGGTTTTCGTTTGCCGGTGATTAAACTCCTTTTATTCAGCGTCTCATAAAAAATGAAATCATTTTTGAAAACTACAAGTCTCATGCGTTTTAGTGGTGAAAAAATAATTTAAAAAATCGTTCGGGAAATGAGTTTACTCCCAGTTTACTTTCTTTGTATACATTCGACTATACGGGTCAAGCCCGGGATTTACGGCAAATCGCGGGTTTTCGTTTGCCGGCGATTAAACTCCTTTTATTCAGCGTCTCATCAAAAACGAAATCATTTTTGAAAACTACAAGTCTCATGCGTTTTAGTGGTGAAAAAATAATTTAAAGAATCGTTTGGGAAATGAGTTTACTCCCTGGGTACTTTCTTTGTATACTTTTCACTGTACGGGCCGAGTCCGTGTTATACGGAAAATCGCGGTATTTCGATTGCCGGCGATTAAACTCCTTTTATTCAGCGTCTCATCAAAAATGAAATCATTTTTGAAAACTACAAGTCTCATGCGTTTTAGTGGTGAAAAAATAATTTAAAGAATCGTTCGGGAAGTGAGTTTACTCCCTGGGTACTTTCTTTGTATACTTTTGACTATACGGGCCGAGTCCGGGATTTACGGGAAATTGCGGGTTTTCGTTTGCCGGGGATTAAACTCCTTTTATTCATGGTCTCATCAAAAATGAAATCGTTTTTGAAAACTACAAGTCTTATGCGTTTTAATGGTAAAAAATTAATTTAAAAAATCGTTCGGGAAATGAGTTTACCCCCAGTTTACTTTCTTTGTATACATTTGACTATACGGGTCAAGCCCGGGATTTACGGCAAATCGCGGGTTTTCGTTTGCCGGCGATTAAACTCCTTTTATTCAGCGTCTCATCAAAAACGAAATCATTTTTAAAAACTACAAGTCTCATGCGTTTTAGTGGTGAAAAAATAATTTAAAAAATCGTTCGGGAAATGAGTTTACTCCCAGTTTACTTTCTTTGTATACATTCGACTATACGGGTCAAGCCCGGGATTTACGGCAAATCGCGGGTTTTCGTTTGCCGGCGATTAAACTCTTTTTATTCAGCGTCTCATCAAAAATGAAATCGTTTTTGAAAACTACAAGTCTCATGCGTTTTAGTGGTGAAAAAATAATTTAAAAAATCGTTCGGGAAATGAGTTTACTCCCAGTTTACTTTCTTTGTATACATTCGACTATACGGGTCAAGCCGGGGATTTACGGCAAATCGCGGGTTTTCGTTTACCGGCGATTAAACTCCTTTTATTCAGCGTCTCATCAAAAATGAAATCATTTTTGAAAACTACAAGTCTCATGCGTTTTAGTGGTGAAAAAAAATTTTAAAGAATCGTTTGGGAAATGAGTTTAATCCCTGGGTACTTTCTTTGTATAATTTTCACTGTACGGGCCGAGTCCGTGATATACGGAAAATCGTGGGTTTTTGATTGCCGGCGATTAAACTCCTTTTATTCAGCGTCTCATCAAAAATGAAATCATTTTTGAAAACTACAAGTCTCATGCGTTTTAGTGGTGAAAAAATAATTTAAAGAATCGTTCGGGAAGTGAGTTTACTCCCTGGGTACTTTCTTTGTATACTTTTGACTATACGGGCCGAGTCCGGGATTTACGGGAAATTGCGGGTTTTCGTTTGCCGGGGATTAAACTCCTTTTATTCATGGTCTCATCAAAAATGAAATCGTTTTTGAAAACTACAAGTCTTATGCGTTTTAATGGTAAAAAATTAATTTAAAAAATCGTTCGGGAAATGAGTTTACCCCCAGTTTACTTTCTTTGTATACATTTGACTATACGGGTCAAGCCCGGGATTTACGGCAAATCGCGGGTTTTCGTTTGCCGGCGATTAAACTCCTTTTATTCAGCGTCTCATCAAAAACGAAATCATTTTTAAAAACTACAAGTCTCATGCGTTTTAGTGGTGAAAAAATAATTTAAAAAATCGTTCGGGAAATGAGTTTACTCCCAGTTTACTTTCTTTGTATACATTCGACTATACGGGTCAAGCCCGGGATTTACGGCAAATCGCGGGTTTTCGTTTGCCGGCGATTAAACTCTTTTTATTCAGCGTCTCATCAAAAATGAAATCATTTTTGAAAACTACAAGTCTCATGCGTTTTAGTGGTGAAAAAAAATTTTAAAGAATCGTTTGGGAAATGAGTTTAATCCCTGGGTACTTTCTTTGTATAATTTTCACTGTACGGGCCGAGTCCGTGATATACGGAAAATCGTGGGTTTTTGATTGCCGGCGATTAAACTCCTTTTATTCAGCGTCTCATCAAAAATGAAATCATTTTTGAAAACTACAAGTCTCATGCCTTTTAGTGGTGAAAAAATAATTTAAAGAATCGTTTGGGAAGTGAGTTTACTCCCTGGGTACTTTCTTTGTATACTTTTCACTGTACGGGCCGAGTCCGTGATATACGGAAAATTGCGGGTTTTCGTTTGCCGGCGATTAAACTCCTTTTATTCAGCGTCTCAGCAAAAATGAAATCATTTTTGAAAACTACAAGTCTCATGCGTTTTAGTGGTGAAAAAATAATTTAAAGAATCGTTCGGGAAGTGAGTTTACTCCCTGGGTACTTTCTTTGTATACTTTTGACTATACGGGCCGAGTCCGGGATTTACGGGAAATTGCGGGTTTTCGTTTGCCGGCGATTAAACTCCTTTTATTCAGCGTCTCATCAAAAATAAAATCGTTTTAGAAAACTACAAGTCTTATGCGTTTTAGTGGTAAAAAATTAATTTAAAAAATCGTTCGGGAAATGAGTTTACTCCCAGTTTACTTTCTTTGTATACATTTGACTATACGGGTCAAGCTCGGGATTTACGGCAAATTGCAGGTTTTCGTTTGCCGGCGATTAAACTCCTTTTATTCAGCGTCTCATCAAAAATGAAGTCATTTTTTAAAACTACAAGTCTCATGCGTTTTAGTGGTGAAGAAATAATTTAAAAAATCTTTCGGCAAATGAGTTTACTCCCTGGGTATTTTCTTTGTATACACTCGACTATACGGCCAACCCGGGATTTACGGGAAATCGCGGGTTTTCGTTGGCCGGCGATTAAACTCCTTTTATTCAGCGTCTCATCAAAAACGAAATCATTTTTGAAAACTACAAGTCTCATGCGTTTTAGTGGTGAAATAATAATTTAAAAAATCGTTCGGGAAATGAGTTTACTCCCAGTTTACTTTCTTTGTATACTTTTGACTATACGGGCCGAGTCCGGGATTTACGGGAAATTGCGTGTTTTCGTTTGCCGGCGATTAAACTCCTTTTATTCAGCGTCTCATCAAAAATGAAATCTTAAATCAAGTCTTATGCGTTTTAGTGGTGAAGAAATAATTTAAAAAATCGTTCGGCAAATGAGTTTACTCCCTGGGTATTTTCTTTGTATACACTCGACTATACGGCCAAACCTGGGATTTACGGGAAATCGCGGGTTTTCGTTGGCCGGCGCTTAAACACCTTTTATTCAGCGTCTCATCAAAAATGAAATCATTTTTGAAAACTACAAGTCTCATGCGTTTTAGTGGTGAAAAAATAATTTAAAGAATCGTTCCGGAAGTGAGTTTACTCCCTGGGTACTTTCTTTGTATACTTTTGACTATACGGGCCGAGTCCGGGATTTACAGGAAATTGCGGGTTTTCGTTTGCCGGCGATTAAACTCCTTTTATTCAGCGTCTCATCAAAAATGAAATCGTTTTTGAAAACTACAAGTCTTATGCGTTTTAATGGTAAAAAATTAATTTAAAAAATCGTTCGGGAAATGAGTTTACCCCCAGTTTACTTTCTTTGTATACATTTGACTATACGGGTCAAGCCCGGGATTTACGGCAAATCGCGGGTTTTCGTTTGCCGGCGATTAAACTCCTTTTATTCAGCGTCTCATCAAAAACGAAATCATTTTTGAAAACTAAAAGTCTCATGCGTTTTAGTGGTGAAAAAATAATTTAAAGAATCCTTTGGGAAATGAGTTTACTCCCTGGGTACTTTCTTTGTATACTTTTCACTGTACGGGCCGAGTCCGTGTTATACGGAAAATCGCGATATTTCGATTGCCGGCGATTAAACTCCTTTTATTCAGCGTCTCATCAAAAATGAAATCATTTTTGAAAACTACAAGTCTCATGCGTTTTAGTGGTGAAAAAATAATTTAAAGAATCGTTCGGGAAGTGAGTTTACTCCCTGGGTACTTTCTTTGTATACTTTTGACTATACGGGCCGAGTCCGGGATTTACGGGAAATTGCGGGTTTTCGTTTGCCGGCGATTAAACTCCTTTAATTCAGCGTCTCATCAAAAATGAAATCGTTTTTGAAAACTACAGGTCTTATGCGTTTTAATGGTAAAAATTTAATTTAAAAAATCGTTCGGGAAATGAGTTTACCCCCAGTTTACTTTCTTTGTATACATTTGACTATACGGGTCAAGCCCGGGATTTACGGCAAATCGCGTGTTTTCGTTTGCCGGCGATTAAACTCCTTTTATTCAGCGTCTCATCAAAAACGAAATCATTTTTAAAAACTACAAGTCTCATGCGTTTTAGTGGTGAAAAAATAATTTAAAAAATCGTTCGGGAAATGAGTTTACTTCCAGTTTACTTTCTTTGTATACATTCGACTATACGGGTCAAGCCGGGGATTTACGGCAAATCGCGGGTTTTCGTTTACCGGCGATTAAACTCTATTTATTCAGCGTCTCATCAAAAATGAAATCATTTTTGAAAACTACAAGTCTCATGCGTTTTAGTGGTGAAAAAATAATTTAAAGAATCGTTTGGGAAATGAGTTTACTCCCTGGGTACTTTCTTTGTATAATTTTCACTGTACGGGCCGAGTCCGTGATATACGGAAAATCGTGGGTTTTCGATTGCCGGCAATTAAACTCCTTTTATTCAGCGTCTCATCAAAAATGAAATCATTTTTGAAAACTACAAGTCTCATGCCTTTTAGTGGTGAAAAAATAATTTAAAGAATCGTTTGGGAAGTGAGTTTACTCCCTGGGTACTTTCTTTGTATACTTTTCACTGTACGGGCCGAGTCCGTGATATACGGAAAATTGCGGGTTTTCGTTTGCCGGCGATTAAACTCCTTTTATTCAGCGTCTCATCAAAAATGAAATCATTTTTGAAAACTACAAGTCTCATGCGTTTTAGTGGTGAAAAAATAATTTAAAGAATCGTTCGGGAAGTGAGTTTACTCCCTGGGTACTTTCTTTGTATACTTTTGACTATACGGGCCGAGTCCGGGATTTACGGGAAATTGCGGGTTTTCGTTTGCCGGCGATTAAACTCCTTTTATTCAGCGTCTCATCAAAAATAAAATCGTTTTAGAAAACTACAAGTCTTATGCGTTTTAGTGGTAAAAAATTAATTTAAAAAATCGTTCGGGAAATGAGTTTACTCCCAGTTTACTTTCTTTGTATACATTTGACTATACGGGTCAAGCTCGGGATTTCCGGCAAATCGCGGGTTTTCGTTTGCCGGCGATTAAACTCCTTTTATTCAGCGTCTTATCAAAAATGAAGTCATTTTTTAAAACTACAAGTCTCATGCGTTTTAGTGGTGAAGAAATAATTTAAAAAATCTTTCGGCAAATGAGTTTACTCCCTGGGTATTTTCTTTGTATACACTCGACTATACGGCCAAACCCGGGATTTACGGGAAATCGCGGGTTTTCGTTGGCCGGCGATTAAACTCCTTTTATTCAGCGTCTCATCAAAAATGAAATCTTAAATCAAGTCTTATGCGTTTTAGTGGTGAAGAAATAATTTAAAAAATCGTTCGGCAAATGAGTTTACTCCCTGAATATTTTCTTTGTATACACTCGACTATACGGCCAAACCTGGGATTTACGGGAAATCGCGGGTTTTCGTTGGCCGGCGCTTAAACACCTTTTATTCAGCGTCTCATCAAAAATGAAATCATTTTTGAAAACTACAAGTCTCATGCGTTTTAGTGGTGAAATAATAATTTAAAAAATCGTTCGGGAAATGAGTTTACTCCCAGTTTACTTTCTTTGTATACTTTTGACTATACGGGCCGAGTCCGGGATTTACGGGAAATTGCGGGTTTTCGTTTGCCGGCGATTAAACTCCTTTTATTCAGCGTCTCATCAAAAATGAAATCTTAAATCAAGTCTCATGCGTTTTAGTGGTGAAAAAATAATTTAAAAAATCGTTCGGGAAATGAGTTTACTCCCAGTTTACTTTCTTTGTATACATTCGACTATACGGGTCAAGCCGGGGATTTACGGCAAATCGCGGGTTTTCGTTTACCGGCGATTAAGCTCTATTTATTCAGCGTCTCATCAAAAATGAAATCATTTTTGAAAACTACAAGTCTCATGCGTTTTAGTGGTGAAAAAATAATTTAAAGAATCGTTTGGGAAATGAGTTTACTCCCTGGGTACTTTCTTTGTATAATTTTCACTGTACGGGCCGAGTCCGTGATATACGGAAAATCGTGGGTTTTCGATTGCCGGCGATTAAACTCCTTTTATTCAGCGTCTCATCAAAAATGAAATCATTTTTGAAAACTACAAGTCTCATGCCTTTTAGTGGTGAAAAAATAATTTAAAGAATCGTTTGGGAAGTGAGTTTACTCCCTGGGTACTTTCTTTGTATACTTTTCACTGTACGGGCCGAGTCCGTGATATACGGAAAATTGCGGGTTTTCGTTTGCCGGCGATTAAATTCCTTTTATTCAGCGTCTCATCAAAAATGAAATCATTTTTGAAAACTACAAGTCTCATGCGTTTTAGTGGTGAAAAAATAATTTAAAGAATCGTTCGGGAAGTGAGTTTACTCCCTGGGTACTTTCTTTGTATACTTTTGACTATACGGGCCGAGTCCGGGATTTTCGGGAAATTGCGGGTTTTCGTTTGCCGGCGATTAAACTCCTTTTATTCAGCGTCTCATCAAAAATAAAATCGTTTTAGAAAACTACAAGTCTTATGCGTTTTAGTGGTAAAAAATTAATTTAAAAAATCGTTCGGGAAATGAGTTTACTCCCAGTTTACTTTCTTTGTATACATTTGACTATTCGGGTCAAGCTCGGGATTTCCGGCAAATCGCGGGTTTTCGTTTGCCGGCGATTAAACTCCTTTTATTCAGCGTCTCATCAAAAATGAAGTCATTTTTTAAAACTACAAGTCTCATGCGTTTTAGTGGTGAAGAAATAATTTAAAAAATCTTTCGGCAAATGAGTTTACTCCCTGGGTATTTTCTTTGTATACACTCGACTATACGGCCAAACCCGGGATTTACGGGAAATCGCGGGTTTTCGTTGGCCGGCGATTAAACTCCTTTTATTCAGCGTCTCATCAAAAACGAAATCATTTTTGAAAACTACAAGTCTCATGCGTTTTAGTGGTGAAATAATAATTTAAAAAATCGTTCGGGAAATGAGTTTACTCCCAGTTTACTTTCTTTGTATACTTTTGACTATACGGGCCGAGTCCGGGATTTACGGGAAATTGCGGGTTTTCGTTTGCCGGCGATTAAACTCCTTTTATTCAGCGTCCCATCAAAAATGAAATCTTAAATCAAGTCTTATGCGTTTTAGTGGTGAAGAAATAATTTAAAAAATCGTTCGGCAAATGAGTTTACTCCCTGGGTATTTTCTTTGTATACACTCGACTATACGGCCAAACCTGGGATTTACGGAAATCGCGGGTTTTCGTTGGCCGGCGCTTAAACACCTTTTATTCAGCGTCTCATCAAAAATGAAATCATTTTTGAAAACTACAAGTCTCATGCGTTTTAGTGGTGAAAAAATAATTTAAAGAATCGTTCCGGAAGTGAGTTTACTCCCTGGGTACTTTCTTTGTATACTTTTGACTATACGGGCCGAGTCCGGGATTTACGGGAAATTGCGGGTTTTCGTTTGCCGGCGATTAAACTCCTTTTATTCAGCGTCTCATCAAAAATGAAATCGTTTTTGAAAACTACAAGTCTTATGCGTTTTAATGGTAAAAAATTAATTTAAAAAATCGTTCGGGAAATCAGTTTACTCCCAGTTTACTTTCTTTGTATACATTTGACTATACGGGTCAAGCTCGGGATTTCCGGCAAATCGCGGGTTTTCGTTTGCCGGCGATTAAACTCCTTTTATTCAGCGTCTCATCAAAAATGAAGTCATTTTTTAAAACTACAAGTCTCATGCGTTTTAGTGGTGAAGAAATAATTTAAAAAATCTTTCGGCAAATGAGTTTACTCCCTGGGTATTTTCTTTGTATACACTCGACTATACGGCCAAACCCGGGATTTACGGGAAATCGCGGGTTTTCGTTGGCCGGCGATTAAACTCCTTTTATTCAGCGTCTCATCAAAAACGAAATCATTTTTGAAAACTACAAGTCTTATGCGTTTTAGTGGTGAAATAATAATTTAAAAAATCGTTCGGGAAATGAGTTTACTCCCAGTTTACTTCCTTTGTATACTTTTGACTATACGGGCCGAGTCCGGGATTTACGGGAAATTGCGGGTTTTCGTTTGCCGGCGATTAAACTCCTTTTATTCAGCGTCTCATCAAAAATGAAATCTTAAATCAAGTCTTATGCGTTTTAGTGGTGAAGAAATAATTTAAAAAATCGTTCGGCAAATGAGTTTACTCCCTGGGTATTTTCTTTGTATACACTCGACTATACGGCCAAACCTGGGATTTACGGGAAATCGCGGGTTTTCGTTGGCCGGCGCTTAAACACCTTTTATTCAGCGTCTCATCAAAAATGAAACCATTTTTGAAAACTACAAGTCTCATGCGTTTTAGTGGTGAAAAAATAATTTAAAGAATCGTTCCGGAAGTGAGTTTACTCCCTGGGTACTTTCTTTGTATACTTTTGACTATACGGGCCGAGTCCGGGATTTACGGGAAATTGCGGGTTTTCGTTTGCCGGCGATTAAACTCCTTTTATTCAGCGTCTCATCAAAAATGAAATCGTTTTTGAAAACTACAAGTCTTATGCGTTTTAATGGTAAAAATTAATTTAAAAAATCGTTCGGGAAATGAGTTTACCCCCAGTTTACTTTCTTTGTATACATTTGACTATACGGGTCAAGCCCGGGATTTACGGCAAATCGCGGGTTTTCGTTTGCCGGCGATTAAACTCCTTTTATTCAGCGTCTCATCAAAAACGAAATCATTTTTGAAAACTACAAGTCTCATGCGTTTTAGTGGTGAAAAAATAATTTAAAGAATCGTTTGGGAAATGAGTTTACTCCCTGGGTACTTTCTTTGTATACTTTTCACTGTACGGGCCGAGTCCGTGTTATACGGAAAATCGCGATATTTCGATTGCCGGCGATTAAACTCCTTTTATTCAGCGTCTCATAAAAAATGAAATCATTTTTGAAAACTACAAGTCTCATGCGTTTTAGTGGTGAAAAAATAATTTAAAGAATCGTTCGGGAAGTGAGTTTATTCCCTGGGTACTTTCTTTGTATACTTTTGACTATACGGGCCGAGTCCGGGATTTACGGGAAATTGCGGGTTTTCGTTTGCCGGCGATTAAACTCCTTTAATTCAGCGTCTCATCAAAAATGAAATCGTTTTTGAAAACTACAGGTCTTATGCGTTTTAATGGTAAAAAATTAATTTAAAAAATCGTTCGGGAAATGAGTTTACCCCCAGTTTACTTTCTTTGTATACATTTGACTATACGGGTCAAGCCCGGGATTTACGGCAAATCGCGTGTTTTCGTTTGCCGGCGATTAAACTCCTTTTATTCAGCGTCTCATCAAAAACGAAATCATTTTTAAAAACTACAAGTCTCATGCGTTTTAGTGGTGAAAAAATAATTTAAAAAATCGTTCGGGAAATGAGTTTACTCCCAGTTTACTTTCTTTGTATACATTCGACTATACGGGTCAAGCCGGGGATTTACGGCAAATCGCGGGTTTTCGTTTACCGGCGATTAAACTCTATTTATTCAGCGTCTCATCAAAAATGAAATCATTTTTGAAAATTACAAGTCTCATGCGTTTTAGTGGTGAAAAAATAATTTAAAGAATCGTTCCGGAATTGAGTTTACTCCCTGGGTACTTTCTTTGTATACTTTTGACTATACGGGCCGAGTCCGGGATTTACGGGAAATTGCGGGTTTTCGTTTGCCGGCGATTAAACTCCTTTTATTCAGCGTCTCATCAAAAATGAAATCGTTTTTGAAAACTACAAGTCTTATGCGATTTAATGGTAAAAATTAATTTAAAAAATCGTTCGGGAAATGAGTTTACCCCCAGTTTACTTTCTTTGTATACATTTGACTATACGGGTCAAGCCCGGGATTTACGGCAAATCGCGGGTTTTCGTTTGCCGGCGATTAAACTCCTTTTATTCAGCGTCTCATCAAAAACGAAATCATTTTTGAAAACTACAAGTCTCATGCGTTTTAGTGGTGAAAAAATAATTTAAAGAATCGTTTGGGAAATGAGTTTACTCCCTGGGTACTTTCTTTGTATACTTTTCACTGTACGGGCCGAGTCCGTGTTATACGGAAAATCGCGATATTTCGATTGCCGGCGATTAAACTCCTTTTATTCAGCGTCTCATAAAAAATGAAATCATTTTTGAAAACTACAAGTCTCATGCGTTTTAGTGGTGAAAAAATAATTTAAAGAATCGTTCGGGAAGTGAGTTTATTCCCTGGGTACTTTCTTTGTATACTTTTGACTATACGGGCCGAGTCCGGGATTTACGGGAAATTGCGGGTTTTCGTTTGCCGGCGATTAAACTCCTTTAATTCAGCGTCTCATCAAAAATGAAATCGTTTTTGAAAACTACAGGTCTTATGCGTTTTAATGGTAAAAAATTAATTTAAAAAATCGTTCGGGAAATGAGTTTACCCCCAGTTTACTTTCTTTGTATACATTTGACTATACGGGTCAAGCCCGGGATTTACGGCAAATCGCGTGTTTTCGTTTGCCGGCGATTAAACTCCTTTTATTCAGCGTCTCATCAAAAACGAAATCATTTTTAAAAACTACAAGTCTCATGCGTTTTAGTGGTGAAAAAATAATTTAAAAAATCGTTCGGGAAATGAGTTTACTCCCAGTTTACTTTCTTTGTATACATTCGACTATACGGGTCAAGCCGGGGATTTACGGCAAATCGCGGGTTTTCGTTTACCGGCGATTAAACTCTATTTATTCAGCGTCTCATCAAAAATGAAATCATTTTTGAAAACTACAAGTCTCATGCGTTTTAGTGGTGAAAAAATAATTTAAAGAATCGTTTGGGAAATGAGTTTACTCCCTGGGTACTTTCTTTGTATAATTTTCACTGTACGGGCCGAGTCCGTGATATACGGAAAATCGTGGGTTTTCGATTGCCGGCGATTAAACTCCTTTTATTCAGCGTCTCATCAAAAATGAAATCATTTTTGAAAACTACAAGTCTTATGCCTTTTAGTGGTGAAAAAATAATTTAAAGAATCGTTTGGGAAGTGAGTTTACTCCCTGGGTACTTTCTTTGTATACTTTTCACAGTACTGGCCGAGTCCGTGATATACGGAAAATCGCGGGTTTTCGTTTGCCGGCGATTAAACTCCTTTTATTCAGCGTCTCATCAAAAATGAAATCATTTTTGAAAACTACAAGTCTCATGCGTTTTAGTGGTGAAAAAATAATTTAAAGAATCGTTCGGGAAGTGAGTTTACTCCCTGGGTACGTTCTTTGTATACTTTTGACTATACGGCCGAGTCCGGGATTTACGGGAAATTGCGGGTTTTCGTTTGCCGGCGATTAAACTCCTTTTATTCAGCGTCTCATCAAAAATGACATTGTTTTAGAAAACTACAAGTCTTATGCGTTTTAGTGGTAAAAAATTAATTTAAAAAATCGTTCGGGAAATGAGTTTACTCCCAGTTTACTTTCTTTGTATACATTTGACTATACGGGTCAAGCTCGGGATTTACGGCAAATCGCGGGTTTTCGTTTGCCGGCGATTAAACTCCTTTTATTCAGCGTTTCATCAAAAATGAAATCATTTTTTAAAACTACAAGTCTCATGCGTTTTAGTGGTGAAAAAATAATTTAAAAAATCTTTCGGCAAATGAGTTTACTCCCTGGGTATTTTCTTTGTATACACTCGACTATACGGCCAAACCCGGGATTTACGGGAAATCGCAGGTTTTCGTTGGCCGGCGATTAAACTCCTTTTATTCAGCGTCTCATCAAAAACGAAATCATTTTTGAAAACTACAAGTCTCATGCGTTTTAGTGGTGAAATAATAGTTTAAAAAATCGTTCGGGAAATGAGTTTACTCCCAGTTTACTTTCTTTGTATACTTTTGACTATATGGGCCGAGTCCGGGATTTACGGGAAATTGCGGGTTTTCGTTTGCCGGCGATTAAACTCCTTTTATTCAGCGTCTCATCAAAAATGAAATCTTAAATCAAGTCTTATGCGTTTTAGTGGTGAAGAAATAATTTAAAAAATCGTTCGGCAAATGAGTTTACTCCCTGGGTATTTTCTTTGTATACACTCGACTATACGGCCAAGCCCGGGATTTACGGGAAATCGCGGGTTTTCGTTGGCCGGCGATTAAACTCCTTTTATTCAGCGTCTCATCAAAAATGAAATCATTTTTGAAAACTACAAGTCTCGTGCTTTTTAGTGGAGAAAAAATAATTTAAAAAATCGTTCGGGAAATGAGTTTACTCCCAGTTTACTTTCTTTGTATACATTTGACTATACGGGTCAAGCCCGGGATTTACGGCAAATCGCGGGTTTTCGTTTGCCGGCGATTAAACTCCTTTTATTCAGCGTCTCATCAAAAATGAAATCATTTTTAAAAACTACAAGTCTCATGCGTTTTAGTGGTGAAAAAATAATTTAAAAAATCGTTCGGGAAATGAGTTTACTCCCAGTTTACTTTCTTTGTATACATTTGACTATACGGGTCAAGCCCGGGATTTACGGCAAATCGCGGGTTTTCGTTTGCCGGCGATTAAACTCCTTTTATTCAGCGTCTCATCAAAAATGAAATCATTTTTGAAAACTACAAGTCTCATGCGTTTTAGTGGTGAAGAAATAATTTAAAAAATCGGTCGGGAAATGAGTTTACTCCCTGGGTATTTTCTTTGTATGCATTCGACTATACGGCCAAGCCCGGGATTTACGGGAAATCGCGGGTTTTCGTTGGCCGGCGATTAAACTCCTTTTATTCAGCGTTTCATCAAAAACGAAATCATTTTTAAAAGCTACAAGTCTCATGCGTTTTAGTGGTGAAAAAATAATTTAAAAAATCGTTCGGGAAATGAGTTTACTCCCAGTTTACTTTCTTTGTATACATTCGACTATACGGGTCAAGCCCGGGATTTACGGCAAATCGCGGGTTTTCGTTTGCCGGCGATTAAACTCCTTTTATTCAGCGTCTCATCAAAAATGAAATCATTTTTGAAAACTACAAGTCTCATGCGTTTTAGTGGTGAAAAAGTAATTTAAAGAATCGTTTGGGAAATGAGTTTACTCCCTGGGTACTTTCTTTGTATACTTTTCACTGTACGGGCCGAGTCCGTGATATACGGAAAATCGCGGGTTTTCGTTTGCCGGCGATTAAACTCCTTTTATTCAGCGTCTCATCAAAAATGAAATCATTTTTGAAAACTACAAGTCTCATGCGTTTTAGTGGTGAAAAAATAATTTAAAGAATCGTTCGGGAAGTGAGTTTACTCCCTGGGTACTTTCTTTGTATACATTCGACTATACGGGTCAGGCCCGGGATTTACGGCAAATCGCGGGTTTTCGTTTGCCGGCGATTAAACTCCTTTTATTCAGCGTCTCATCAAAAATGAAATCATTCTTGAAAACTACAAGTCTCATGCGTTTTAGTGGTGAAGAAATAATTTAAAAAATCGTTCGGGAAATGAGTTTACTCCCTGGGTATTTTCTTTGTATACATTCGTCTATACGGGCCAAGCCCGGGATTTACGGGAAATCGCGGGTTTTCGTTTGCCGGCGATTAAACTTCTTTTATTCAGCGTCTCAATAAAAATTAAATCATTTTTGAAAAGTACCAGTCTCATGCGTTTTAGTGGTGAAAATATAATTTAAAGAATCGTTCGGGAAATGAGTTTACTCCCTGCGTACTTTCTTTGTATACTTTTGACTATACGGGCCGGGTCCGGGATTTACGGGAAATCGCGGGTTTTCCTTTGCCGGAGATTAAACTCCTTTTATTCAGCGTCTCATCAAAAATGAAATCATTTTTGAAAACTACAAGTCTCGTGCGTTTTAGTGGTGAAAAAGTAATTTAAAGAATCGTTTGGGAAATGAGTTTACTCCCTGGGTACTTTCTTTGTATACTTTTCACTGTACGGGCCGAGTCCGTGATATACGGAAAATCGCGGGTTTTCATTTGCCGGCGATTAAACTTCTTTTATTCAGCGTCTCATCAAAAATGAAATCATTTTTGAAAACTACAAGTCTCATGCGTTTTAGTGGTGAAAAAGTAATTTAAAGAATCGTTTGGGAAATGAGTTTACTCCCTGGGTACTTTCTTTGTATACTTTTCACTGTACGGGCCGAGTCCGTGATATACGGAAAATCGCGGGTTTTCGTTTGCCCGCGATTACACTCCTTTTATTCAGCGTCTCATCAAAAATGAAATCATTTTTGAAAACTACAAGTCTCATGCGTTTTAGTGGTGAAAAAATAATTTAAAGAATCGTTCGGGAAGTGAGTTTACTCCCTGGGTACTTTCTTTGTATACTTTTGACTATACGGGCCGAGTCCGGGATTTACGGGAAATTGCGGGTTTTCCTTTGCCGGCGATTAAACTCCTTTCATTCAGCGTCTCATCAAAAATGAAATCGTTTTTGAAAACTACAAGTCTTATGCGTTTTAGTGGTAAAAAATTAATTTAAAAAATCCTTCGGGAAATGAGTTTACTCCCAGTTTACTTTCTTCGTATACATTTGACTATACGGGTCAAGCCCGGGATTTACGGCAAATCGCGGGTTTTCGTTTGCCGGCGATTAAACTCCTTTTATTCAGCGTCTCATCAAAAATGAAATCATTTTTGAAAACTACAAGTCTCATGCGTTTTAGTGGTGAAGAAATAATTTAAAAAATCGTTCGGCAAATGAGTTTACTCCCTGGGTATTTTCTTTGTATACACTCGACTATACGGCCAAACCCGGGATTTACGGGAAATCGCGGGTTTTCGTTGGCCGGCGATTAAACTCCTTCTATTCAGCGTCTCATCAAAAACGAAATCATTTTTGAAAACTACAAGTCTCATGCGTTTTAGTGGTGAAAAAATATTTTAAAAAATCGTTCGGGAAATGAGTGTACTCCCAGTTTACTTTCTTTGTATACATTCGACTATACGGGTCAACCCCGGGATTTACGGCAAATCGCGGGTTTTTGTTTGCCGGCGATTAAACTCCTTTTATTCAGCGTCTCATCAAAAATGAAATCATTTTTGAAAACTACAAGTCTCATGCGTTTTAGTGGTGAAGAAATAATTTAAAAAATCGTTCGGGAAATGAGTTTACTCCCTGGGTATTTTCTTTGTATACATTCGACTATACGGCCAAGCCCGAGATTTACGGGAAATCGCGGGTTTTCGTTTGCCGGCGATTAAACTCCTTTTATTCAGCGTCTCATCAAAAACAAAATTATTTTTGAAAACTACAAGTCTCATGCGTTTTAGTGGCGAAAAATAATTTAAAGAATCGTTCGGGAAATGAGTTTACTTCCGGGGTACTTTCTTTGTATACATTCGTCTATACGGGCCAAGCCCGGGATTTACGGGAAATCATGGGTTTTCGTTTGCCGGCGATTAAACTTCTTTTATTCAGCGTCTCAATAAAAATTAAATCATTTTTGAAAAGTACCAGTCTCATGCGTTTTAGTGGTGAAAATATAATTTAAAGAATCGTTCGGGAAATGAGTTTACTCCCTGCGTACTTTCTTTGTATACTTTTGACTATACGGGCCGGGTCCGGAATTTACGGGAAATCGCGGGTTTTCCTTTGCCGGAGATTAAACTCCTTTTATTCAGCGTCTCATCAAAAATGAAATAATTTTTGAAAACTACAAGTCTCGTGCGTTTTAGTGGTGAAAAAATAATTTAAAAAATCGTTCGGGAAATGAGTTTACTCCCTGGGTACTTTCTTTGTATACATTCGACTATACGGGTCAAGCCCGGGATTTACGGCAAATCGCGGGTTTTCGTTTGCCGGCGATTAAACTCCTTTTATTCAGCGTCTCATCAAAAACGAAATCATTTTTGAAAACTACAAGTCTCATGCGTTTTAGTGGTGAAAAAATAATTTAAAGAATCGTTTGGGAAATGAGTTTACTCCCTGGGTACTTTCTTTGTATACTTTTCACTGTACGGGCCGAGTCCGTGATATACGGAAAATCGCGGGTTTTCGATTGCCGGCGATTAAACTCCTTTTATTCAGCGTCTCATCAAAACTGAAATCATTTTTAAAAACTAAAAGTCTCATGCGTTTTAGTGGTGAAAAAATAATTTAAAGAATCGTTCGGGAAGTGAGTTTACTCCCTGGGTACTTTCTTTGTATACTTTTGACTATACGGGCCGAGTCCGGGATTTACGGGAAATTGCGGGTTTTCGTTTGCCGGCGATTAAACTCCTTTTATTCAGCGTCTCATCAAAAATGGAATCATTTTTGAAAACTACAAGTCTCATGCGTTTTAGTGGTGATGAAATAATTTAAAAAATCGTTCGGGAAATGAGTTTACTCCCTGGGTATATTCTTTGTATACATTCGACTATACGGCCAAGCCCGGGATTTACAGGAAATCGCGGGTTTTCGTTGGCCGGCGATTAAAGTCCTTTTATTCAGCGTCTCATCAAAAACGAAATCATTTTTAAAAACTACAAGTCTCATGCGTTTTAGTGGTGAAAAAATAATTTAAAAAATCATTCGGGAAATGAGTTTACTCCCAGTTTACTTTCTTTGTATACATTCGACTATACGGGTCAATCCCGGGATTTTACGGGAAATCGCGGGTTTTCGTTGGCCGGCGATTAAACTCCTTTTATTCAGCGTCTCATCAAAAACGAAATCATTTTTAAAAACTACAAGTCTCATGCGTTTTAGTGGTGAAAAAATAATTTAAAGAATCGTTTGGGAAATGAGTTTACTCCCTGGGTACTTTCTTTGTATACTTTTCACTGTACGGGCCGAGTCCGTGATATACGGAAAATCGCGGGTTTTCGTTTGCCGGCGATTAAACTCCTTTTATTCAGCGTCTCATCAAAAATGAAATCATTTTTAAAAACTACAAGTCTCATGCGTTTTAGTGGTGAAAAAATAATTTAAAGAATCGTTCGGGAAGTGAGTTTACTCCCTGTGTACTTTCTTTGTATACTTTTGACTATACGGGCCGAGTCCGGGATTTACGGGAAATTGCGGGTTTTCGTTTGCCGGCGATTAAACTCCTTTTATTCAGCGTCTCATCAAAAATGAAATCGTTTTTGAAAACTACAAGTCTTATTCGTTTTAATGGTAAAAAATTAATTTAAAAAATCGTTCGGGAAATGAGTTTACTCCCAGTTTACTTTCTTTGTATACATTTGACTATACGGGTCAAACCCGGGATTTACGGCAAATCGCGGGTTTTCGTTTGCCGGCGATTAAACTCCTTTTATTCAGCGCTTCATCAAAAATGAAATCATTTTTAAAAACTACAAGTCTCATGCGTTTTAGTGGTGAAAAAATAATTTAAAGAATCGTTCGGGAAGTGAGTTTACTCCCTGTGTACTTTCTTTGTATACTTTTGACTATACGGGCCGAGTCCGGGATTTACGGGAAATTGTGGGTTTTCGTTTGCCGGCGATTAAACTCCTTTTATTCAGCGTCTCATCAAAAATGAAATCGTTTTTGAAAACTACAAGTCTTATGCGTTTTAATAGTAAAAAATTAATTTAAAAAATCGTTCGGGAAATGAGTGTACTCCCAGTTTACTTTCTTTGTATACATTTGACTATACGGGTCAAACCCGGGATTTACGGCAAATCGCGGGTTTTCGTTTGCCGGCGATTAAACTCCTTTTATTCAGCGTCTCATCAAAAATGAAATCATTTTTGAAAACTACAAGTCTCATGCGTTTTAGTGGTGAAGAAATAATTTAAAAAAATCGTTCGGGAAATGAGTTTACTCCCTGGGTATTTTCTTTGTATACATTCGACTATACGGCTCAAGCCCGGGATTTACGGCAAATCGCGGGTTTTCGTTTGCCGGCGATTAAACTCCTTTTATTCAGCGTCTCATCAAAAATGAAATCATTTTTGAAAACTACAAGTCTCATGCGTTTTAGTGGTGAAGAAATAATTTAAAGAATCGTTTGGGAAATGAGTTTACTCCCTGGGTACTTTCTTTGTATACTTTTCACTGTACGGGCCGAGTCCGTGATATACGGAAAATCGCGGGTTTTCGTTTGCCGGCAATTAAACTCCTTTTATTCAGCGTCTCATCAAAAATGAAATCATTTTTGAAAACTACAAGTCTCATGCGTTTTAGTGGTGAAAAAATAATTTAAAGAATCGTTCGGGAAATGAGTTTACTCCCTGGGTACTTTCTTTATATACTTTTGACTATACGGGCCGAGTCTGGGTTTTACGGGAAATTGCGGGTTTTCGTTTGCCGGCGATTAAACTCCTTTTATTCAGCGTCTCATCAATAGCGAAATCATTTTTGAAAACTACAAGTCTCATTCGTTTTAGTGGTGAAAAGTAATTCAAAGAATCGTTCGGGAAATGAGTTTAATCCCTGGGTACTTTCTTTGTATACATTAGACTATACGGGCCAAGCCCGGGATGTACGGGAAATCGCGGGTTTTCGTTTGCCGGCAATTAAACTCCTTTTATTCAGCGTCTCATCAAAAATGAAATCATTTTTGAAAACTACAAGTCTCATGCGTTTTAGTGGTGAAGAAATAATTTAAAAAATCGTTCGGGTAATGAGTGTACTCCCTGGGTATTTTCTTTGTATACATTCGAATATACGGCCAAGCCAGGGATTTACGGGAAATCGCGGGTTTTCGTTTGCCGGCGATTAAACTTCTTTTATTCAGCGTCTCATCAAAAATGAAATCATTTTTGAAAACTACAAGTCTCATGCGTTTTAGTGGTGAAGAAATAATTTAAAAAATCGTTCGGGTAATGAGTGTACTCCCTGGGTATTTTCTTTGTATACATTCGACTATACGGCCAAGCCAGGGATTTACGGGAAATCGCGGGTTTTCGTTTGCCGGCGATTAAACTCCTTTTATTCAGCGTCTCATCAAAAATGAAATCATTTTTTAAAACTACAAGTCTCATGCGTTATAGTGGTGAAGAAATAATTTAAAAAAATCGTTCGGGAAATGAGTTTACTCCCTGGGTATTTTCTTTGTATACATTCGACTATACGGGTCAAGCGCGGGATTTACGGCAAATCGCAGGTTTTCGTTTGCCGGCGATTAAACTCCTTTTATTTAGCGTCTCATCAAAAATGAAATCATTTTTGAAAACTACGAGTCTCATGCGTTTTAGTGGTGAAAAAATAATTTAAAGAATCGTTTGGGAAATGAGTTTACTCCCTGGGTACTTTCTTTGTATACTTTTCACTGTACGGGCCGAGTCCGTGATATACGGAAAATCGCGGGTTTTCGTTTGCCGGCAATTAAACTCCTTTTATTCAGCGTCTCATCAAAAATGATATCATTTTTGAAAACTACAAGTCTCATGCGTTTTAGTGGTGAAAAATTAATTTAAAGAATCGTTCGGGAAATGAGTTTACTCCCTGGGTACTTTCTTTTTATACTTTTGACTATACGGGCCGAGTCCGGGTTTTACGGGAAATTGCGGGTTTTCGTTTGCCGGCGATTAAACTCCTTTTATTCAGCGTCTCATCAATAGCGAAATCAATTTTGAAAACTACAAGTCTCATTCGTTTTAGTGGTGAAAAATAATTTAAAGAATCGTTCGGGAAATGAGTTTACTCCCTGGGTACTTTCTTTGTATACTTTTGACTATACGGTCTGAGTCCGGAATTTACGGGAAATCGCGGGTTTTCGTTTGCCGGCAATTAAACTCCTTTTATTCAGCGTCTCATAAAAAATGAAATCATTTTTGAAAACTACAAGTCTCATGCGTCTTAGTGGTGAAAAAATAATTTAAAAAATCGTTCGGGAAATGAGTTTACTCCCTGGGTACTTTCTTTGTATACATTAGACTATACGGGCCAAGCCCGGGATTTACGGGAAATCGCGGGTTTTCGTTTGCGGGCGATTAAACTTCTTTTATTCAGCGTCTCATCAAAAATGAAATCATTTTTGAAAACTACAAGTCTCATGCGTTTTAGTGGTGAAGAAATAATTTAAAAAATCGTTCGGGTAATGAGTGTACTCCCTGGGTACTTTCTTTGTATACATTAGACTATACGGGCCAACCCCGGGATTTACGGGAAATCGCGGGTTTTCGTTTGCGGGCGATTAAACTTCTTTTATTCAGCGTCTCATCAAAAATGAAATCATTTTTGAAAACTACAAGTCTCATGCGTTTTAGTGGTGAAGAAATAATTTAAAAAATCGTTCGGGTAATGAGTGTACTCCCTGGGTATTTTCTTTGTATACATTCGACTATACGGCCAAGCCAGGGATTTACGGGAAATCGCGGGTTTTCGTTTGCCGGCGATTAAACTTCTTTTATTCAGCGTCTCATCAAAAATGAAATCATTTTTGAAAACTACAAGTCTCATGCGTTTTAGTGGTGAAGAAATAATTTAAAAAATCGTTCGGGTAATGAGTGTACTCCCTGGGTATTTTCTTTGTATACATTCGACTATACGGCCAAGCCAGGGATTTACGGGAATCGCGGGTTTTCGTTTGCCGGCGATTAAACTCCTTTTATTCAGCGTCTCATCAATAACGAAATCATTTTTGAAAACTACAAGTCTCATTCGTTTTAGTGGTGAAAAATAATTTAAAGAATCGTCGGGAAATGAGTTTACACCCTGGGTACTTTCTTTGTATACTTTTGACTATACGGGCCGAGTCCGGGATTTACGTGAAATCGCGGTTTTTGTTTGCCGGCAATTAAACTCCTTTTATTCAGCGTCTCATAAAAATTGAAATCATTTTTGAAAACTACAAGTCTCATGCGTCTTAGTGGTGAAAAAATAATTTAAAAAATCGTTCGGGAAATGAGTTTACTCCCTGGGTACTTTCTTTGTATACATTCGACTATACGGGCCAAGCCCGAGATTTACGGGAAATCGCGGGTTTTCGTTTGCCGGCGATTAAACTCCTTTTATTCAGCGTCTCATCAAAAACGAAATGATTTTTGAAAACTACAAGTCTCATGCGTTTTAGTGGTGAAAAATAATTTAAAGAATCGTTCGGGAAATGAGTTTACTCCCTGGGTACTTTCTTTGTATACTTTTGACTATACGGGCCGAGTCCGGGATTTACGGGAAATCGCGGGTTTTCGTTTGCCGGCGATTAAACTCCTTTTATTCAGCGTCTCATAAAAAATGAAATCATTTTTGAAAATTACAAGTCTCATGCGTCTTAGTGGTGGAAAAATAATTTAAAAAATCGTTCAAGAAATGAGTTTACTCCCTGGGTCCTTTCTTTGTATACCTTATACTATACGGGCCAAGCCCGGGATTTACGGGAAATCGCGGGTTTTCGTTTGCGGACGATTAAACTTCTTTTATTCAGCGTCTCATCAAAAATGAAATCATTATTGAAAACTACAAGTCTCATGCGTTTTAGTGGTGAAGAAATAATTTAAAAAATCGTTCGGGTAATGAGTGTACGCTCTGGGTACTTTCTTTGTATACATTAGACTATACGGGCCAAGCCCGGGATTTACGGGAAATCGCGGGTTTTCGTTTGCGGGCGATTAAACTTCTTTTATTCAGCGTCTCATCAAAAATGAAATCATTTTTGAAAACTAAAAGTCTCATGCGTTTTAGTGGTGAAGAAATAATTTAAAAAATCGTTCGGGTAATGAGTGTACTCCCTGGGTATTTTCTTTGTATACATTCGACTATACGGCCAAGCCAGGGATTTACGGGAAATCGCGGGTTTTCGTTTGCCGGCGATTAAACTCCTTTTATTCAGCGTCTCATAAAAAATGAAATCATTTTTGAAAACTACAAGTCTCATGCGTTTTAGTGGTGAAGAAATAATTTAAAAAAATCGTTCGGGAAATGAGTTTACTCCCTGGGTACTTTCTTTGTATACATTAGACTATACGGGCCAAGCCCGGGATTTACGGGAAATCGCGGGTTTTCGTTTGCGGGCGATTAAACTTCTTTTATTCAGCGTCTCATCAAAAATGAAATCATTTTTGAAAACTACAATTCTCATGCGTTTTAGTGGTGAAGAAATAATTTAAAAAATCGTTCGGGTAATGAGTGTACTCCCTGGGTACTTTCTTTGTATACATTAGACTATACGGGCCAACCCCGGGATTTACGGGAAATCGCGGGTTTTCGTTTGCGGGCGATTAAACTTCTTTTATTCAGCGTCTCATCAAAAATGAAATCATTTTTGAAAACTACAAGTCTCATGCGTTTTAGTGGTGAAGAAATAATTTAAAAAATCGTTCGGGTAATGAGTGTACTCCCTGGGTATTTTCTTTGTATACATTCGACTATACGGCCAAGCCAGGGATTTACGGGAAATCGCGGGTTTTCGTTTGCCGGCGATTAAACTTCTTTTATTCAGCGTCTCATCAAAAATGAAATCATTTTTGAAAACTACAAGTCTCATGCGTTTTAGTGGTGAAGAAATAATTTAAAAAATCGTTCGGGTAATGAGTGTACTCCCTGGGTATTTTCTTTGTATACATTCGACTATACGGCCAAGCCAGGGATTTACGGGAATCGCGGGTTTTCGTTTGCCGGCGATTAAACTCCTTTTATTCAGCGTCTCATCAATAACGAAATCATTTTTGAAAACTACAAGTCTCATTCGTTTTAGTGGTGAAAAATAATTTAAAGAATCGTCGGGAAATGAGTTTACACCCTGGGTACTTTCTTTGTATACTTTTGACTATACGGGCCGAGTCCGGGATTTACGTGAAATCGCGGTTTTTGTTTGCCGGCAATTAAACTCCTTTTATTCAGCGTCTCATAAAAATTGAAATCATTTTTGAAAACTACAAGTCTCATGCGTCTTAGTGGTGAAAAAATAATTTAAAAAATCGTTCGGGAAATGAGTTTACTCCCTGGGTACTTTCTTTGTATACATTCGACTATACGGGCCAAGCCCGAGATTTACGGGAAATCGCGGGTTTTCGTTTGCCGGCGATTAAACTCCTTTTATTCAGCGTCTCATCAAAAACGAAATGATTTTTGAAAACTACAAGTCTCATGCGTTTTAGTGGTGGAAAAATAATTTAAAAAATCGTTCAAGAAATGAGTTTACTCCCTGGGTCCTTTCTTTGTATACCTTAGACTATACGGGCCGAGTCCGGGATTTACGGGAAATCGCGGGTTTTCGTTTGCGGACGATTAAACTTCTTTTATTCAGCGTCTCATCAAAAATGAAATCATTATTGAAAACTACAAGTCTCATGCGTTTTAGTGGTGAAGAAATAATTTAAAAAATCGTTCGGGTAATGAGTGTACGCTCTGGGTACTTTCTTTGTATACATTAGACTATACGGGCCAAGCCCGGGATTTACGGGAAATCGCGGGTTTTCGTTTGCGGGCGATTAAACTTCTTTTATTCAGCGTCTCATCAAAAATGAAATCATTTTTGAAAACTAAAAGTCTCATGCGTTTTAGTGGTGAAGAAATAATTTAAAAAATCGTTCGGGTAATGAGTGTACTCCCTGGGTATTTTCTTTGTATACATTCGACTATACGGCCAAGCCAGGGATTTACGGGAAATCGCGGGTTTTCGTTTGCCGGCGATTAAACTCCTTTTATTCAGCGTCTCATAAAAAATGAAATCATTTTTGCAAACTACAAGTCTCATGCGTCTTAGTGGTGAAAAAATAATTTAAAAAATCGTTCGGGAAATGAGTTTACTCCCTGGGTACTTTCTTTGTATACATTCGACTATACGGGCCAAGCCCGAGATTTACGGGAAATCGCGGGTTTTCGTTTGCCGGCGATTAAACTCCTTTTATTCAGCGTCTCATCAAAAACGAAATGATTTTTAAAAACTACAAGTCTCATGCGTCTTAGTGGTGGAAAAATAATTTAAAAAATCGTTCAAGAAATGAGTTTACTCCCTGGGTCCTTTCTTTGTATACATTCGACTATACGGGCCGATTCCGGGATATACGGGAAATCGCGGGTTTCTGTTTGCCGGCGATTAAACTCCTTTTATTCAGCGTCTCATCAAAAATGAATTCATTTTTGAAAACTACAAGTCTCATGCGTTTTAGTGGTGAAAAATAATTTAAAGAATCGTTCGGGAAATGAGTTTACTCCCTGGGTACTTTCTTTGTATACTTTTGACTATACGGGCCGAGTCCGGGATTTTCGCGAATTCGCGGGTTTTTGTTTGCCGGCGATTAAACTCCTTTTATTCAGCGTCTCATCAAAAATGAAATCATTTTTGAAAACTGCAAGTCTCATGCGTTTTAGTGGTGAAGAAATAATTTAAAAAATCGTTCGGGAAATGAGTGTTCTCCCTGGGTGTTTTCTTTGTATACATTCGACTATACGGCCAAGCCCGGGATTTACGGGAAACCGCGGGTTTTCGTTTGCCGGCGATTAACCTCCTTTTATTCAGCGTCTCATCAAAAATGAAATCACTTTTGAAAACTACAAGTCTCATGCGTTGTAGTGGTGAAAAAATAATTTGAAAAATCGTTCAAGAAATGAGTTTACTCCCTGGGTACTTTCTTTGTATACATTCGACTATACGGCCGATTCCGGGATATACGGGAAATCGCGGGTTTTCGTTTGCTTCGATTAAACTCCTTTTATTCAGCGTCTCATCAAAAATGAAATCATTTTCGAAAACTGCAAGTCTCATGCGTTTTAGTGGTGAAGAAATAATTTAAAAAATCGTTCGGAAAATGAGTTTACTCCCTGGGTATTTTCCTGGTATACATTCGACTATACGGCCAAGCCCGGGATTTACGGGAAATCCCGGGTTTTCGTTTGCCGGCGAATAAACTCCTTTTATTCAGCGTCTCATCAAAAACGAAATCATTTTTGAAAACTACAAGTCTCATGCGTTTTAGTGGTGAAGAAATAATTTAAAAAATCGTTCGGGAAATGAGTGTTCTCCCTGGGTATTTTCTTTGTATACATTCGACTATACGGCTAAGCCCGGAATTTACGGGAAATCGCGGGTTTTCGTTTGCCGGCAATTAACCTCCTTTTATTCAGCGTCTCATCAAAAATGAAATCATTTTTGAAAACTACAAGTCTCATGCGTTTTAGTGGTGAAGAAATAATTTAAAAAATCGTTCGGGAAATGAGTGTTCTCCCTGGGTATTTTCTTTGTATACATTCGACTATACGGCCAAGCCCGGGATTTACGGGAAATCGCGGGTTTTCGTTTGCCGGCGATTAAACTCCTTTTATTCAGCGTCTCATCAAAAATGAAATCATTTTTGAAAACTACAAGTCTCATGCGTTTTAGTGGTGAAGAAATAATTTAAAAAATCGTTCGGGAAATGAGTGTTCTCCCTGGGTATTTTCTTTGTATACATTCGACTATACGGCCAAGCCCGGGATTTACGGGAAATCGCGGGTTTTCGTTTGCCGGCGATTAAACTCCTTTTATTCAGCGTCTCATCAAAAACGAAATGATTTTTGAAAACTACAAGTCTCATGCGTTTTAGTGGTGAAAAATAATTTAAAGAATCGTTCGGGAAATGAGTTTACTCCCTGGGTACTTTCTTTGTATACTTTTGACTATACGGGCCGAGTCCGGGATTTTCGCGAATTCGCGGGTTTTTGTTTGCCGGCGATTAAACTCCTTTTATTCAGCGTCTCATCAAAAATGAAATCATTTTTGAAAACTACAAGTCTCATGCGTTTTAGTGGTGAAGAAATAATTTAAAAAATCGTTCGGGTAATGAGTGTACTCCCTGGGTATTTTCTTTGTATACATTCGACTATACGGCCAAGCCAGGGATTTACGGGAAATCGCGGGTTTTCGTTTGCCGGCGATTAAACTTCTTTTATTCAGCGTCTCATCAAAAATGAAATCATTTTTGAAAACTACAAGTCTCATGCGTTTTAGTGGTGAAGAAATAATTTAAAAAATCGTTCGGGTAATGAGTGTACTCCCTGGGTATTTTCTTTGTATACATTCGACTATACGGCCAAGCCAGGGATTTACGGGAATCGCGGGTTTTCGTTTGCCGGCGATTAAACTCCTTTTATTCAGCGTCTCATCAATAACGAAATCATTTTTGAAAACTACAAGTCTCATTCGTTTTAGTGGTGAAAAATAATTTAAAGAATCGTCGGGAAATGAGTTTACACCCTGGGTACTTTCTTTGTATACTTTTGACTATACGGGCCGAGTCCGGGATTTACGTGAAATCGCGGTTTTTGTTTGCCGGCGATTAAACTCCTTTTATTCAGCGGTCTCATAAAAAATGAAATCATTTTTGAAAACTACAAGTCTCATGCGTCTTAGTGGTGAAAAAATAATTAAAAAAATCGTTCGGGAAATGAGTTTACTCCCTGGGTACTTTCTTTGTATACATTCGACTATACGGGCCAAGCCCGAGATTTACGGGAAATCGCGGGTTTTCGTTTGCCGGCGATTAAACTCCTTTTATTCAGCGTCTCATCAAAAACGAAATGATTTTTGAAAACTACAAGTCTCATGCGTTTTAGTGGTGAAAAATAATTTAAAGAATCGTTCGGGAAATGAGTTTACTCCCTGGGTACTTTCTTTGTATACTTTTGACTATACGGGCCGAGTCCGGGATTTACGGGAAATCGCGGGTTTTCGTTTGCCGGCGATTAAACTCCTTTTATTCAGCGTCTCATAAAAAATGAAATCATTTTTGAAAATTACAAGTCTCATGCGTCTTAGTGGTGGAAAAATAATTTAAAAAATCGTTCAAGAAATGAGTTTACTCCCTGGGTCCTTTCTTTGTATACCTTAGACTATACGGGCCAAGCCCGGGATTTACGGGAAATCGCGGGTTTTCGTTTGCGGGCGATTAAACTTCTTTTATTCAGCGTCTCATCAAAAATGAAATCATTTTTGAAAACTACAAGTCTCATGCGTTTTAGTGGTGAAGAAATAATTTAAAAAATCGTTCGGGTAATGAGTGTACGCTCTGGGTACTTTCTTTGTATACATTAGACTATACGGGCCAAGCCCGGGATTTACGGGAAATCGCGGGTTTTCGTTTGCGGGCGATTAAACTTCTTTTATTCAGCGTCTCATCAAAAATGAAATCATTTTTGAAAACTACAAGTCTCATGCGTTTTAGTGGTGAAGAAATAATTTAAAAAATCGTTCGGGTAATGAGTGTACTCCCTGGGTATTTTCTTTGTATACATTCGACTATACGGCCAACCCAGGGATTTACGGGAAATCGCGGGTTTTCGTTTGCCGGCGATTAAACTCCTTTTATTCAGCGTCTCATAAAAAATGAAATCATTTTTGAAAACTACAAGTCTCATGCGTCTTAGTGGTGAAAAAATAATTTAAAAAATCGTTCGGGAAATGAGTTTACTCCCTGGGTACTTTCTTTGTATACATTCGACTATACGGGCCAAGCCCGAGATTTACGGGAAATCGCGGGTTTTCGTTTGCCGGCGATTAAACTCCTTTTATTCAGCGTCTCATCAAAAACGAAATGATTTTTAAAAACTACAAGTCTCATGCGTTTTAGTGGTGAAAAATAATTTAAAGAATCGTTCGGGAAATGAGTTTACTCCCTGGGTACTTTCTTTGTATACTTTTGACTATACGGGCCGAGTCCGGGATTTACGGGAAATGGCGGGTTTTCGTTTGCCGGCGATTAAACTCCTTTTATTCAGCGTCTCATAAAAAATGAAATCATTTTTGAAAATTACAAGTCTCATGCGTCTTAGTGGTGGAAAAATAATTTAAAAAATCGTTCAAGAAATCAGTTTACTCCCTGGGTCCTTTCTTTGTATACATTCGACTATACGGGCCGATTCCGGGATATACGGGAAATCGCGGGTTTCTGTTTGCCGGCGATTAAACTCCTTTTATTCAGCGTCTCATCAAAAATGAATTCATTTTTGAAAACTACAAGTCTCATGCGCTTTAGTGGTGAAGAAATAATTTAAAAAATCGTTCGGGAAATGAGTGTTCTCCCTGGGTCTTTTCTTTGTATACATTCGACTATACGGCCAAGCCCGGGATTTACGGGAAATCGCGGGTTTTCGTTTGCCGGCGATTAAACTCCTTTTATTCAGCGTCTCATCAAAAACGAAATGATTTTTGAAAACTACAAGTCTCATGCGTTTTAGTGGTGAAAAATAATTTAAAGAATCGTTCGGGAAATGAGTTTACTCCCTGGGTACTTTCTTTGTATACTTTTGACTATACGGGCCGAGTCCGGGATTTTCGCGAATTCGCGGGTTTTTGTTTGCCGGCGATTAAACTCCTTTTATTCAGCGTCTCATCAAAAATGAAATCATTTTTGAAAACTACAAGTCTCATGCGTTTTAGTGGTGAAGAAATAATTTAAAAAATCGTTCGGGAAATGAGTGTTCTCCCTTGGTATTTTCTTTGTATACATTCGACTATACGGCCAAGCCCGGAATTTACGGGAAATCGCGGGTTTTCGTTTGCCGGCAATTAACCTCCTTTTATTCAGCGTCTCATCAAAAATGAAATCATTTTTAAAAACTACAAGTCTCATGCGTTGTAGTGGTGAAAAAATAATTTAAAAAATCGTTCAAGAAATGAGTTTACTCCCTGGGTACTTTCTTTGTATACATTCGACTATACGGCCGATTCCGGGATATACGGGAAATCGCGGGTTTTCGTTTGCCGGCGATTAAACTCCTTTTATTCAGCGTCTCATCAAAAATGAAATCATTTTTGAAAACTACAAGTCTCATGCGTTTTAGTGGTGAAGAAATAATTTAAAAAATCGTTCGGGAAATGAGTGTTCTCCCTGGGTATTTTCTTTGTATACATTCGACTATACGGCCAAGCCCGGGATTTACGGGAAATCGCGGGTTTTCGTTTGCCGGCGATTAAACTCCTTTTATTCAGCGTCTCATCAAAAACGAAATGATTTTTGAAAACTACAAGTCTCATGCGTTTTAGTGGTGAAAAATAATTTAAAGAATCGTTCGGGAAATGAGTTTACTCCCTGGGTACTTTCTTTGTATACTTTTGACTATACGGGCCGAGTCCGGGATTTTCGCGAATTCGCGGGTTTTTGTTTGCCGGCGATTAAACTCCTTTTATTCAGCGTCTCATCAAAAATGAAATCATTTTTGAAAACTACAAGTCTCATGCGTTTTAGTGGTGAAGAAATAATTTAAAAAATCGTTCGGGAAATGAGTGTTCTCCCTGGGTGTTTTCTTTGTATACATTCGACTATACGGCCAAGCCCGGGATTTACGGGAAACCGCGGGTTTTCGTTTGCCGGCGATTAACCTCCTTTTATTCAGCGTCTCATCAAAAATGAAATCATTTTTGAAAACTACAAGTCTCATGCGTTGTAGTGCTGAAAAAATAATTTGAAAAATCGTTCAAGAAATGAGTTTACTCCCTGGGTACTTTCTTTGTATACATTCGACTATACGGCCGATTCCGGGATATACGGGAAATCGCGGGTTTTCGTTTGCTTCGATTAAACTCCTTTTATTCAGCGTCTCATCAAAAATGAAATCATTTTCGAAAACTGCAAGTCTCATGCGTTTTAGTGGTGAAGAAATAATTTAAAAAATCGTTCGGAAAATGAGTTTACTCCCTGGGTATTTTCCTGGTATACATTCGACTATACGGCCAAGCCCGGGATTTACGGGAAATCCCGGGTTTTCGTTTGCCGGCGAATAAACTCCTTTTATTCAGCGTCTCATCAAAAACGAAATCATTTTTGAAAACTACAAGTCTCATGCGTTTTAGTGGTGAAGAAGTAATTTAAAAAATCGTTCGGGAAATGAGTGTTCTCCCTTGGTATTTTCTTTGTATACATTCGACTATACGGCCAAGCCCGGAATTTACGGGAAATCGCGGGTTTTCGTTTGCCGGCAATTAACCTCCTTTTATTCAGCGTCTCATCAAAAATGAAATCATTTTTAAAAACTACAAGTCTCATGCGTTGTAGTGGTGAAAAAATAATTTAAAAAATCGTTCAAGAAATGAGTTTACTCCCTGGGTACTTTCTTTGTATACATTCGACTATACGGCCGATTCCGGGATATACGGGAAATCGCGGGTTTTCGTTTGCCGGCGATTAAACTCCTTTTATTCAGCGTCTCATCAAAAATGAAATCATTTTTGAAAACTACAAGTCTCATGCGTTTTAGTGGTGAAGAAATAATTTAAAAAATCGTTCGGGAAATGAGTGTTCTCCCTGGGTATTTTCTTTGTATACATTCGACTATACGGCCAAGCCCGGGATTTACGGGAAATCGCGGGTTTTCGTTTGCCGGCGATTAAACTCCTTTTATTCAGCGTCTCATCAAAAACGAAATCATTTTTGAAAACTACAAGTCTCATGCGTTTTAGTGGTGAAGAAGTAATTTAAAAAATCGTTCGGGAAATGAGTGTTCTCCCTTGGTATTTTCTTTGTATACATTCGACTATACGGCCAAGCCCGGAATTTACGGGAAATCGCGGGTTTTCGTTTGCCGGCAATTAACCTCCTTTTATTCAGCGTCTCATCAAAAATGAAATCATTTTTAAAAACTACAAGTCTCATGCGTTTTAGTGGTGAAGAAATAATTTAAAAAATCGTTCGGAAAATGAGTTTACTCCCTGGGTATTTTCCTGGTATACATTCGACTATACGGCCAAGCCCGGGATTTACGGGAAATCCCGGGTTTTCGTTTGCCGGCGAATAAACTCCTTTTATTCAGCGTCTCATCAAAAACGAAATCATTTTTGAAAACTACAAGTCTCATGCGTTTTAGTGGTGAAGAAATAATTTAAAAAATCGTTCGGGAAATGAGTGTTCTCCCTTGGTATTTTCTTTGTATACATTCGACTATACGGCCAAGCCCGGAATTTACGGGAAATCGCGGGTTTTCGTTTGCCGGCAATTAACCTCCTTTTATTCAGCGTCTCATCAAAAATGAAATCATTTTTAAAAACTACAAGTCTCATGCGTTGTAGTGGTGAAAAAATAATTTAAAAAATCGTTCAAGAAATGAGTTTACTCCCTGGGTACTTTCTTTGTATACATTCGACTATACGGCCGATTCCGGGATATACGGGAAATCGCGGGTTTTCGTTTGCCGGCGATTAAACTCCTTTTATTCAGCGTCTCATCAAAAATGAAATCATTTTTGAAAACAACAAGTCTCATGCGTTTTAGTGGTGAAGAAATAATTTAAAAAATCGTTCGGGAAATGAGTGTTCTCCCTGGGTATTTTCTTTGTATACATTCGACTATACGGCCAAGCCCGGGATTTACGGGAAATCGCGGGTTTTCGTCTGCCGGCGATTAAACTCCTTTTATTCAGCGTCTCATCAAAAACGAAATGATTTTTGAAAACTACAAGTCTCATGCGTTTTAGTGGTGAAAAATAATTTAAAGAATCGTTCGGGAAATGAGTTTACTCCCTGGGTACTTTCTTTGTATACTTTTGACTATACGGGCCGAGTCCGGGATTTTCGCAAATTCGCGGGTTTTTGTTTGCCGGCGATTAAACTCCTTTTATTCAGCGTCTCATCAAAAATGAAATCATTTTTGAAAACTACAAGTCTCATGCGTTTTAGTGGTGAAGAAATAATTTAAAAAATCGTTCGGGAAATGAGTGTTCTCCCTGGGTGTTTTCTTTGTATACATTCGACTATACGGCCAAGCCCGGGATTTACGGGAAACCGCGGGTTTTCGTTTGCCGGCGATTAACCTCCTTTTATTCAGCGTCTCATCAAAAATGAAATCAATTTTGAAAACTACAAGTCTCATGCGTTGTAGTGGTGAAAAAATAATTTAAAAAATCGTTCAAGAAATGAGTTTACTCCCTGGGTACTTTCTTTGTATACATTTGACTATACGGCCGATTCCGGGATATACGGGAAATCGCGGGTTTTCGTTTGCTTCGATTAAACTCCTTTTAATCAGCGTCTCATCAAAAATGAAATCATTTTCGAAAACTGCAAGTCTCATGCGTTTTAGTGGTGAAGAAATAATTTAAAAAATCGTTCGGAAAATGAGTTTACTCCCTGGGTATTTTCTTGGTATACATTCGACTATACGGCCAAGCCCGGGATTTACGGGAAATCCCGGGTTTTCGTTTGCCGGCGAATAAACTCCTTTTATTCAGCGTCTCATCAAAAACGAAATCATTTTTGAAAACTCCAAGTCTCATGCGTTTTAGTGGTGAAGAAGTAATTTAAAAAATCGTTCGGGAAATGAGTGTTCTCCCTGGGTATTTTCTTTGTATACATTCGACTATACGGCCAAGCCTGGAATTTACGGGAAATCGCGGGTTTTCGTTTGCCGGCGATTAACCTCCTTTTATTCAGCGTCTCATCAAAAATGAAATCATTTTTGAAAACTACAAGTCTCATGCGTTGTAGTGGTGAAAAAATAATTTAAAAAATCGTTCAAGAAATGAGTTTACTCCCTGGGTACTTTCTTTGTATACATTCGACTATACGGCCGATTCCGGGATATACGGGAAATCGCGGGTTTTTGTTTGCCGGCGATTAAACTCCTTTTATTCAGCGTCTCATCAAAAATGAAATCATTTTTGAAAACTACAAGTCTCATGCGTTTTAGTGGTGAAGAAATAATTTAAAAAATCGTTCGGGAAATGAGTGTTCTCCCTGGGTATTTTCTTTGTATACATTCGACTATACGGCCAAGCCCGGGATTTACGGGAAATCGCGGGTTTTCGTTTGCCGGCGATTAAACTCCTTTTATTCAGCGTCTCATCAAAAACGAAATGATTTTTGAAAACTACAAGTCTCATGCGTTTTAGTGGTGAAAAATAATTTAAAGAATCATTCGGGAAATGAGTTTACTCCCTGGGTACTTTCTTTGTATACTTTTGACTATACGGGCCGAGTCCGGGATTTTCGCGAATTCACGGGTTTTTGTTTGCCGGCGATTAAACTCCTTTTATTCAGCGTCTCATCAAAAATGAAATCATTTTTGAAAACTACAAGTCTCATGCGTTTTAGTGGTGAAGAAATAATTTAAAAAATCGTTCGGGAAATGAGTGTTCTCCCTGGGTGTTTTCTTTGTATACATTCGACTATACGGCCAAGCCCGGGATTTACGGGAAATCGCGGGTTTTCGTTTGCCGGCGATTAACCTCCTTTTATTCAGCGTCTCATCAAAAATGAAATCATTTTTGAAAACTACAAGTCTCATGCGTTGTAGTGGTGAAAAAATAATTTAAAAAATCGTTCAAGAAATGGGTTTACTCCCTGGGTACTTTCTTTGTATACATTCGACTATACGGCCGATTCCGGGATATACGGGAAATCGCGGGTTTTCGTTTGCTTCGATTAAACTCCTTTTATTCAGCGTCTCATCAAAAATGAAATCATTTTCGAAAACTACAAGTCTCATGCGTTTTAGTGGTGAAGAAATAATTTAAAAAATCGTTCGGAAAATGAGTTTACTCCCTGGATATTTTTTTTGTATACATTCGACTATACGGCCAAGCCCGGGATTTACGGGAAATCCCGGGTTTTCGTTTGCCGGCGAATAAACTCCTTTTATTCAGCGTCTCATCAAAAATGAAATCATTTTCGAAAACTACAAGTCTCATGCGTTTTAGTGGTGAAGAAATAATTTAAAAAATCGTTCGGGAAATGAGTTTACTCCCTGGATATTTTTTTTGTATACATTCGACTATACGGCCAAGCCCGGGATTTACGGGAAATCCCGGGTTTTCGTTTGCCGGCGATTAACCTCCTTTTATTCAGCGTCTCATCAAAAATGAAATCATTTTTGAAAACTACAAGTCTCATGCGTTGTAGTGGTGAAAAAATAATTTAAAAAATCGTTCAAGAAATGAGTTTACTCCCTGGGTACTTTCTTTGTATACATTCGACTACACGGCCGATTCCGGGATATACGGGAAATCGCGGGTTTTCGTTTGCCGGCGATTAAAATCCTTTTATTCAGCGTCTCATCAAAAATGAAATCATTTTCGAAAACTACCAGTCTCATGCGTTTTAGTGGTGAAGAAATAATTTAAAAAAACGTTCGGAAAATGAGTTTACTCCCTGGGTATTTTCTTTGTATACATTCGAATATACGGCCAAGCCGGGGATTTTCGGGAAATCCCGGGTTTTCGTTTGCCGTTGAATAAACTCCTTTTATTCAGCGTCTCATCAAAAACGAAATCATTTTTGAAAACTACAAGTCTCATGCGTTTTAGTGGTGAAAAAATAATTTAAAGAATCGTTCGGGAAGTGAGTTTACTCCCTGGGTACTTTCTTTGTATACTTTTGAATATACGGGCCGAGTCCGGGATTTACGGGAAATTGCGGGTTTTCGTTTGCCGGCGATTAAACTCCTTTTATTCAGCGTCTCATCAGAAATGAAATCGTTTTTGAAAACTACAAGTCTTATGCGTTTTAATGGTAAAAAATTAATTTAAAAAATTGTTCGGGAAATGAGTTTACCCCCAGTTTACTTTCTTTGTATACATTTGACTATACGGGTCAGGCCCGGGATTTACGGCAAATCGCGGGTTTTCGTTTGCCGGCGATTAAACTCCTTTTATTCAGCGTCTCATCAAAAATGAAATCATTTTTGAAAACTAAAAGTCTCATGCGTTGTAGTGGTGAAAAAATAATTTAAAAAATCGTTCAAGAAATGAGTTTACTCCCTGGGTACTTTCTTTGTATACATTCGACTATACGGCCAAGCCCGGAATTTACGGGAAATCGCGGGTTTTCGTTTGCCGGCGATTAACCTCCTTTTATTCAGCGTCTCATCAAAAATGAAATCATTTTTGAAAACTACAAGTCTCATGCGTTGTAGTGGTGAAAAAATAATTTAAAAAATCGTTCAAGAAATGAGTTTACTCCCTGGGTACTTTCTTTGTATACATTCGACTATACGGCCGATTCCGGGATATACGGGAAATCGCGGGTTTTCGTTTGCCGGCGATTAAACTCCTTTTATTCAGCGTCTCATCAAAAATGAAATCATTTTTGAAAACTACAAGTCTCATGCGTTTTAGTGGTGAAGAAATAATTTAAAAAATCGTTCGGGAAATGAGTGTTCTCCCTGGGTATTTTCTTTGTATACATTCGACTATACGGCCAAGCCCGGGATTTACGGGAAATCGCGGGTTTTCGTTTGCCGGCGATTAAACTCCTTTTATTCAGCGTCTCATCAAAAACGAAATGATTTTTGAAAACTACAAGTCTCATGCGTTTTAGTGGTGAAAAATAATTTAAAGAATCGTTCGGGAAATGAGTTTACTCCCTGGGTACTTTCTTTGTATACTTTTGACTATACGGGCCGAGTCCGGGATTTTTGCGAATTCGCGGGTTTTGTTTGCCGGCGATTAAACTCCTTTTATTCAGCGTCTCATCAAAAATGAAATCATTTTTGAAAACTACAAGTCTCATGCGTTTTAGTGGTGAAGAAATAATTTAAAAAATCGTTCGGGAAATGAGTGTTCTCCCTGGGTGTTTTCTTTGTATACATTCGACTATACGGCCAAGCCCGGGATTTACGGGAAACGGCGGGTTTTCGTTTGCCGGCGATTAACCTCCTTTTATTCAGCGTCTCATCAAAAATGAAATCATTTTTGAAAACTACAAGTCTCATGCGTTGTAGTGGTGAAAAAATAATTTAAAAAATCGTTCAAGAAATGAGTTTACTCCCTGGGTACTTTCTTTGTATACATTTGACTATACGGCCGATTCCGGGATATACGGGAAATCGCGGGTTTTCGTTTGCTTCGGTTAAACTCCTTTTATTCAGCGTCTCATCAAAAATGAAATCATTTTCGAAAACTGCAAGTCTCATGCGTTTTAGTGGTGAAGAAATAATTTAAAAAATCGTTCGGAAAATGAGTTTACTCCCTGGGTATTTTCTTGGTATACATTCGACTATACGGCCAAGCCCGGGATTTACGGGAAATCCCGGGTTTTCGTTTGCCGGCGAATAAACTCCTTTTATTCAGCGTCTCATCAAAAACGAAATCATTTTTGAAAACTACAAGTCTCATGCGTTTTAGTGGTGAAGAAGTAATTTAAAAAATCGTTCGGGAAATGAGTGTTCTCCCTGGGTATTTTCTTTGTATACATTCGACTATACGGCCAAGCCCGGGATTTACGGGAAATCGCGGGTTTTCGTTTGCCGGCGATTAACCTCCTTTTATTCAGCGTCTCATCAAAAATGAAATCATTTTTGAAAACTACAAGTCTCATGCGTTGTAGTGGTGAAAAAATAATTTAAAAAATCGTTCAAGAAATGAGTTTACTCCCTGGGTACTTTCTTTGTATACATTCGACTATACGGCCGATTCCGGGATATACGGGAAATCGCGGGTTTTCGTTTGCCGGCGATTAAACTCCTTTTATTCAGCGTCTCATCAAAAATGAAATCATTTTTGAAAACTACAAGTCTCATGCGTTTTAGTGGTGAAGAAATAAATTAAAAAATCGTTCGGAAAATGAGTGTTCTCCCTGGGTATTTTCTTTGTATACATTCGACTATACGGCCAAGCCCGGGATTTACGGGAAATCGCGGGTTTTCGTTTGCCGGCGATTAAACTCCTTTTATTCAGCGTCTCATCAAAAACGAAATGATTTTTGAAAACTACAAGTCTCATGCGTTTTAGTGGTGAAAAATAATTTAAAGAATCGTTCGGGAAATGAGTTTACTTCCTGGGTACTTTCTTTGTCTACTTTTGACTATACGGGCCGAGTCCGGGATTTTCGCAAATTCGCGGGTTTTTGTTTGCCGGCGATTAAACTCCTTTTATTCAGCGTCTCATCAAAAATGAAATCATTTTTGAAAACTACAAGTCTCATGCGTTTTAGTGGTGAAAAAATAATTTAAAAAATCGTTCGGGAAATGAGTGTTCTCCCTGGGTGTTTTCTTTGTATACATTCGACTATACGGCCAAGCCCGGGATTTACGGGAAATCGCGGGTTTTTGTTTGCCGGCGATTAACCTCCTTTTATTCAGCGTCTCATCAAAAATGAAATCATTTTTGAAAACTACAAGTCTCATGCGTTGTAGTGGTGAAAAAATAATTTAAAAAATCGTTCAAGAAATGGGTTTACTCCCTGGGTACTTTCTTTGTATACATTCGACTATACGGCCGATTCCGGGATATACGGGAAATCGCGGGTTTTCGTTTGCTTCGATTAAACTCCTTTTATTCAGCGTCTCATCAAAAATGAAATCATTTTCGAAAACTACAAGTCTCATGCGTTTTAGTGGTGAAGAAATAATTTAAAAAATCGATCGGAAAATGAGTTTACTCCCTGGATATTTTCTTTGTATACATTCGACTATACGGCCAAGCCCGGGATTTACGGGAAATCCCGGGTTTTCGTTTGCCGGCGAATAAACTCCTTTTATTCAGCGTCTAATCAAAAACTAAATCATTTTTAAAAACTACAAGTCTCATGCGTTTTAGTGGTGAAGAAATAATTTAAAAAATCGTTCGGGAAATGAGTGTTCTCCCTGGGTATTTTCTTTGTATACATTCGACTATACGGCCAAGCCCGGAATTTACGGGAAATCGCGGGTTTTCGTTTGCCGGCGATTAACCTCCTTTTATTCAGCGTCTCATCAAAAATGAAATCATTTTTGAAAACTACAAGTCTCATGCGTTGTAGTGGTGAAAAAATAATTTAAAAAATCGTTCAAGAAATGAGTTTACTCCCTGGGTACTTTCTTTGTATACATTCGACTACACGGCCGATTCCGGGATATACGGGAAATCGCGGGTTTTCGTTTGCCGGCGATTAAACTTCTTTTATTCAGCGTCTCATCAAAAATGAAATCATTTTCGAAAACTACAAGTCTCATGCGTTTTAGTGGTGAAAAAATAATTTAAAAAATCGTTCAGGAAATGAGTTTACTCCCAGTTTACTTTCTTTGTATACATTCGACTATACGGGTCTAGCCGGGGATTTACGGCAAATCGCGGGTTTTCGTTTACCGGCGATTAAACTCCTTTTATTGAGCATCTCATCAAAAATGAAATCATTTTTGAAAACTACAAGTCTCATGCAATTTAGTGGTGAAAAAATAATTTAAAGAATCGTTTGGGAAATGAGTTTACTCCCTGGGTACTTTCTTTGTATACTTTTCACTGTACGGGCCGAGTCCGTGATATACGGAAAATCGTGGGTTTTCGATTGCCGGCGATTAAACTCCTTTTATTCAGCGTCTCATCAAAAATGAAATCATTTTTGAAAACTACAAGTCTCATGCCTTTTAGTGGTGAAAAAATAATTTAAAGAATCGTTTGGGAAGTGAGTTTACTCCCTGGGTACTTTCTTTGTATACTTTTGACTATACGGGCCGAGTCTGGGATTTACGGGAAATTGCGGGTTTTCGTTTGCCTGCGATTAAACTCCTTTTATTCAGCGTCTCATCAAAAATGAAATCGTTTTTGAAAACTACAAGTCTCATGCGTTTTAGTGGTGAAGAAATAATTTAAAAAATCGTTCGGGAAATGAGTGTTCTCCCTGGGTATTTTCTTTGTATACATTCGACTATACGGCCAAGCCCGGAATTTACGGGAAATCGCGGGTTTTCGTTTGCCGGCGATTAACCTCCTTTTATTCAGCGTCTCATCAAAAATGAAATCATTTTTGAAAACTACAAGTCTCATGCGTTGTAGTGGTGAAAAAATAATTTAAAAAATCGTTCAAGAAATGAGTTTACTCCCTGGGTACTTTCTTTGTATACATTCGACTACACGGCCGATTCCGGGATATACGGGAAATCGCGGGTTTTCGTTTGCCGGCGATTAAACTTCTTTTATTCAGCGTCTCATCAAAAATGAAATCATTTTCGAAAACTACAAGTCTCATGCGTTTTAGTGGTGAAAAAATAATTTAAAAAATCGTTCAGGAAATGAGTTTACTCCCAGTTTACTTTCTTTGTATACATTCGACTATACGGGTCTAGCCGGGGATTTACGGCAAATCGCGGGTTTTCGTTTACCGGCGATTAAACTCCTTTTATTGAGCATCTCATCAAAAATGAAATCATTTTTGAAAACTACAAGTCTCATGCAATTTAGTGGTGAAAAAATAATTTAAAGAATCGTTTGGGAAATGAGTTTACTCCCTGGGTACTTTCTTTGTATACTTTTCACTGTACGGGCCGAGTCCGTGATATACGGAAAATCGTGGGTTTTCGATTGCCGGCGATTAAACTCCTTTTATTCAGCGTCTCATCAAAAATGAAATCATTTTTGAAAACTACAAGTCTCATGCCTTTTAGTGGTGAAAAAATAATTTAAAGAATCGTTTGGGAAGTGAGTTTACTCCCTGGGTACTTTCTTTGTATACTTTTGACTATACGGGCCGAGTCTGGGATTTACGGGAAATTGCGGGTTTTCGTTTGCCTGCGATGAAACTCCTTTTATTCAGCGTCTCATCAAAAATGAAATCGTTTTTGAAAACTACAAGTCTTATGCGTTTTAATGGTAAAAAATTAATTTAAAAAATCGTTCGGGAAATGAGTTTACTCCCAGTTTACTTTCTTTGTATACATTTAACTATACGGGTCAAGCCCGGGATTTACAGCAAATCGCGGATTTTCGTTTGCCGGCGATTAAACTCCTTTTATTCAGCGTCTCATCAAAAATGGAATCATTTTTGAAAACTACAAGTCTCATGCGTTTTAGTGGTGAAAAAATAATTTAAAAAATCGTTCGGGAAATGAGTTTACTCCCTGGGTATATTCTTTGTATACATTCGACTATACGGCCAAGCCCGGGATTTACGGGAAATCGCGGGTTTTTGTTGGCCGGCGATTAAAGTCCTTTTATTCAGCGTCTCATCAAAAACGAAATCATTTTTAAAAACTACAAGTCTCATGCGTTTTAGTGGTGAAAAAATAATTTAAAAAATCATTCGGGAAATGAGTTTACTCCCAGTTTACTTTCTTTGTATACATTCGACTATACGGGTCAAGCCCGGGATTTACGGGAAATCACGGGTTTTCGTTGGCCGGCGATTAAACTCCTTTTATTCAGCGTCTCATCAAAAATGAAATCATTTTTGAAAACTACAAGTCTCATGCAATTTAGTGGTGAAAAAATAATTTAAAGAATCGTTTGGGAAATGAGTTTACTCCATGGGTACTTTCTTTGTATACTTTTCACTGTACGGGCCGAGTCCGTGATATACGGAAAATCGTGGGTTTTGGATTGCCGGCGATTAAACTCCTTTTATTCAGCCTCTCATCAAAAATGAAATCATTTTTGAAAACTACAAGTCTCATGCCTTTTAGTGGTGAAAAAATAATTTAAAGAATCGTTTGGGAAGTGAGTTTACTCCCTGGGTACTTTCTTTGCATACTTTTGACTATACGGGCCGAGTCTGGGATTTACGGGAAATTGCGGGTTTTCGTTTGCCTGCGATTAAACTCCTTTTATTCAGCGTCTCATCAAAAATGAAATCGTTTTTGAAAACTACAAGTCTTATGCGTTTTAATGGTAAAAAATTAATTTAAAAAATCGTTCGGGAAATGAGTTTACTCCCAGTTTACTTTCTTTGTATACATTTAACTATACGGGTCAAGCCCGGGATTTACGGCAAATCGCGGGTTTTCGTTTGCCGGCGATTAAACTCCTTTTATTCAGCGTCTCATCAATAATGGAATCATTTTTGAAAACTACAAGTCTCATGCGTTTTAGTGGTGAAAAAATAATTTAAAAAATCGTTCGGGAAATGAGTTTACTCCCTGGGTATATTCTTTGTATACATTCGACTATACGGCCAAGCCCGGGATTTACGGGAAATCGCGGGTTTTTGTTGGCCGGCGATTAAAGTCCTTTTATTCAGCGTCTCATCAAAAACGAAATCATTTTTAAAAACTACAAGTCTCATGCGTTTTAGTGGTGAAAAAATAATTTAAAAAATCATTCGGGAAATGAGTTTACTCCCAGTTTACTTTCTTTGTATACATTCGACTATACGGGTCAAGCCCGGGATTTACGGGAAATCACGGGTTTTCGTTGGCCGGCGATTAAACTCCTTTTATTCAGCGTCTCATCAAAAACGAAATCATTTTTAAAAACTACAAGTCTCATGCGTTTTAGTGGTGAAAAAATAATTTAAAGAATCGTTTGGGAAATGAGTTTACTCCCTGGGTACTTTCTTTGTATACTTTTCACTGTACGGGCCGAGTCCGTGATATACGGAAAATCGCGGGTTTTCGTTTGCCGGCGATTAAACTCCTTTTATTCAGCGTCTCATCAAAAATGAAATCATTTTTGAAAACTACAAGTCTCATGCGTTTTAGTGGTGAAGAAATAATTTAAAAAAATCGTTCGGGAAATGAGTTTACTCCCTGGGTATTTTCTTTGTATACATTCGACTATACGGGTCAAGCCCGGGATTTACGGCAAATCGCGGGTTTTCGTTTGCCGGCGATTAAACTCCTTTTATTCAGCGTCTCATCAAAAATGAAATCATTTTTGAAAACTACAAGTCTCATGCGTTTTAGTGATGAAAAAATAATTTAAAGAATCGTTTGGGAAATGAGTTTACTCCCTGGGTACTTTCTTTGTATACTTTTCACAGTACGGGCCGAGTCCGGGATTTACGGAAAATTGCAGGTTTTCGTTTGCCGGCGATTAAACTCCTTTTATTCAGCGTCTCATCAAAAATGAAATCGTTTTTGAAAACTACAAGTCTTATGCGTTTTAATGGTAAAAAATTAATTTAAAAAATCGTTCGGGAAATGAGTGTACTCCCAGTTTACTTTCTTTGTATACATTTGACTATTCGGGTCAAACCCGGGATTTACGGCAAATCGCGGGTTTTCCTTTGCCGGCGATTAAACTCCTTTTATTCAGCGTCTCATCAAAAATGAAATCATTTTTGAAAACTACAACTCTCATGCGTTTTAGTGGTGAAGAAATAATTTAAAAAAATCGTTCGGGAAATGAGTTTACTCCCTGGGTATTTTCTTTGTATACATTCGACTATACGGGTCAAGCCTGGGATTTACTGCAAATCGTGGGTTTTCGTTTGCCGGCGATTAAACTCCTTTTATTCAGCGTCTCATCAAAAATGAAATCATTTTTGAAAACTACAAGTCTCATGCGTTTTAGTGGTGAAAAAATAATTTAAAGAATCGTTTGGGAAATGAGTTTACTCCCTGGGTACTTTCTTTGTATACTTTTCACTGTACGGGCCGAGTCCGTGATATACGGAAAATCGCGGGTTTTCGTTTGCCGGCAATTAAACTCCTTTTATTCAGCGTCTCATCAAAAATGAAATCATTTTTGAAAACTACAAGTCTCATGCGTTTTAGTGGTGAAAAAATAATTTAAAGAATCGTTCGGGAAATGAGTTTACTCCCTGGGTACTTTCTTTATATACTTTTGACTATACGGGCCGAGTCCAGGTTTTACGGGAAATTGCGGGTTTTCGTTTGCCGGCGATTAAACTCCTTTTATTCAGCGTCTCATCAATAGCGAAATCATTTTTGAAAACTACAAGTCTCATTCGTTTTAGTGGTGAAAAATAATTTAAAGAATCGTTCGGGAAATGAGTTTACTCCCTGGGTACTTTCTTTGTATACTTTTGACTATACGGTCCGAGTCCGGAATTTACGGGAAATCGCGGGTTTTCGTTTGCCGGCAATTAAACTCTTTTTATTTAGCGTCTCATAAAAAATGAAATCATTTTTGAAAACTACAAGTCTCATGCGTCTTAGTGGTGAAAAAATAATTTAAAAAATCGTTCGGGAAATGAGTTTACTCCCTGGGTACTTTCTTTGTATACATTAGACTATACGGGCCAAGCCCGGGATTTACGGGAAATCGCGGGTTTTCGTTTGCCGGCGATTAAACTTCTTTTATTCAGCGTCTCATCAAAAATGAAATCATTTTTGAAAACTACAAGTCTCATGCGTTTTAGTGGTGAAGAAATAATTTAAAAAATCGTTCGGGTAATGAGTGTACTCCCTGGGTATTTTCTTTGTATACATTCGACTATACGGCCAACTCAGGGATTTACGGGAAATCGCGGGTTTTCGTTTGCCGGCGATTAAACTTCTTTTATTCAGCGTCTCATCGAAAATGAAATCATTTTTGAAAACTACAAGTCTCATGCGTTTTAGTGGTGAAGAAATAATTTAAAAAATCCTTCGGGTAATGAGTGTACTCCCTAGGTATTTTCTTTGTATACATTCGACTATACGGCCAAGCCAGGGATTTACGGGAAATCGCGGGTTTTCGTTTGCCGGCGATTAAACTCCTTTTATTCAGCGTCTCATTAATAACGAAATCATTTTTGAAAACTACAAGTCTCATGCGTCTAAGTGGTGAAAAAATAATTTAAAAAATCGTTCGGGAAATGAGTTTACTCCCTGGGTACTTTCTTTGTATACATTCGACTATACGGGCCAAGCCCGAGATTTACGGGAAATCGCGGGTTTTCGTTTGCCGGCGATTAAACTCCTTTTATTCAGCGTCTCATCAAAAACGAAATGATTTTTGAAAACTACAAGTCTCATGCGTTTTAGTGGTGAAAAATAATTTAAAGAATCGTTCGGGAAATGAGTTTACTCCCTGGGTACTTTCTTTGTATACTTTTGACTATACGGGCCGAGTCCGGGATTTACGGGAAATCGCGGGTTTTCGTTTGCCGGCGATTAAACTCCTTTTATTCAGCGTCTCATAAAAAATGAAATCATTTTTGAAAATTACAAGTCTCATGCGTCTTAGTGGTAGAAAAATAATTTAAAAAATCGTTCAAGAAATGAGTTTACTCCCTGGGTCCTTTCTTTGTATACATTCGACTATACGGGCCGATTCCGGGATATACGGGAAATCGCGGGTTTTCGTTTGCCGGCGATTAACCTCCTTTTATTCAGCGTCTCATCAAAAATGAAATCATTTTTGAAAACTACAAGTCTCATTCGTTTTAGTGGTGAAAAATAATTTAAAGAATCGTTCGGGAAATGAGTTTACTCCCTGGGTACTTTCTTTGTATACTTTTGACTATACGGTCCGAGTCCGGAATTTACGGGAAGTCGCGGGTTTTCGTTTGCCGGCAATTAAACTCCTTTTATTCAGCGTCTCATCAAAAATGAAATCATTTTTGAAAACTACAAGTCTCATGCGTTTTAGTGGTGAAAAAATAATTTAAAGAATCGTTCGGGAAATGAGTTTACTCCCTGGGTACTTTCTTTATATACTTTTCACTGTACGGGCCGAGTCCGTGATATACGGAAAATCGCGGGTTTTCGTTTGCCGGCAATTAAACTCCTTTTATTCAGCGTCTCATCAAAAACGAAATGATTTTTGAAAACTGCAAGTCTCATGCGTTTTAGTGGTGAAAAATAATTTAAAGAATCGTTCGGGAAATGAGTTTACTCCCTGGGTACTTTCTTTGTATACTTTTGACTATACGGGCCGAGTCCGGGATTTACGGGAAATCGCGGGTTTTCGTTTGCCGACGATTAAACTCCTTTTATTCAGCGTCTCATAAAAAATGAAATCATTTTTGAAAATTACAAGTCTCATGCGTCTTAGTGGTAGAAAAATAATTTAAAAAATCGTTCAAGAAATGAGTTTACTCCCTGGGTCCTTTCTTTGTATACATTCGACTATACGGGCCGATTCCGGGATATACGGGAAATCGCGGGTTTTCGTTTGCCGGCGATTAACCTCCTTTTATTCAGCGTCTCATCAAAAATGAAATAATTTTTGAAAACTACAAGTCTCATTCGTTTTAGTGGTGAAAAATAATTTAAAGAATCGTTCGGGAAATGAGTTTACTCCCTGGGTACTTTCTTTGTATACTTTTGACTATACGGTCCGAGTCCGGAATTTACGGGAAGTCGCGGGTTTTCGTTTGCCGGCAATTAAACTCCTTTTATTCAGCGTCTCATCAAAAATGAAATCATTTTTGAAAACTACAAGTCTCATGCGTTTTAGTGGTGAAAAAATAATTTAAAGAATCGTTCGGGAAATGAGTTTACTCCCTGGGTACTTTCTTTATATACTTTTCACTGTACGGGCCGAGTCCGTGATATACGGAAAATCGCGGGTTTTCGTTTGCCGGCAATTAAACTCCTTTTATTCAGCGTCTCATCAAAAATGAAATCATTTTTGAAAACTACAAGTCTCATGCGTTTTAGTGGTGAAAAAATAATTTAAAGAATCGTTCGGGAAATGAGTTTACTCCCTGGGTACTTTCTTTATATACTTTTGACTATACGGGCCGAGTCCGGGTTTTACGGGAAATTGCGGGTTTTCGTTTGCCGGCGATTAAACTCCTTTTATTCAGCGTCTCATCAATAGCGAAATCATTTTTGAAAACTACAAGTCTCATTCGTTTTAGTGGTGAAAAATAATTTAAAGAATCGTTCGGGAAATGAGTTTACTCCCTGGGTACTTTCTTTGTATACTTTTGACTATCCGGTCCGAGTCCGGAATTTACGGGAAATCGCGGGTTTTCGTTTGCCGGCAATTATACTCTTTTTATTCAGCGTCTCATAAAAAATGAAATCATTTTTGAAAACTACAAGTCTCATGCGTCTTAGTGGTGAAAAAATAATTTAAAATCTCGTTCGGGAAATGAGTTTACTCCCTGGGTACTTTCTTTGTATACATTAGACTATACGGGCCAAGCCCGGGATTTACGGGAAATCGCGGGTTTTCGTTTGCCGGCGATTAAACTTCTTTTATTCAGCGTCTCATCAAAAATGAAATCATTTTTGAAAACTACAAGTCTCATGCGTTTTAGTGGTGAAGAAATAATTTAAAAAATCGTTCGGGTAATGAGTGTACTCCCTGGGTATTTTCTTTGTATACATTCGACTATACGGCCAACTCAGGGATTTACGGGAAATCGCGGGTTTTCGTTTGCCGGCGATTAAACTTCTTTTATTCAGCGTCTCATCAAAAATGAAATCATTTTTGAAAACTACAAGTCTCATGCGTTTTAGTGGTAAAGAAATTATTTAAAAAATCCTTCGGGTAATGAGTGTACTCCCTAGGTATTTTCTTTGTATACATTCGACTATACGGCCAAGCCAGGGATTTACGGGAAATCGCGGGTTTTCGTTTGCCGGCGATTAAACTCCTTTTATTCAGCGTCTCATTAATAACGAAATCATTTTTGAAGACTACAAGTCTCATTCGTTTTAGTGGTGAAAAATAATTTAAAGAATCGTCGGGAAATGAGTTTACACCCTGGGTACTTTCTTTGTATACTTTTGACTATACGGGCCGAGTCCGGGATTTACGTGAAATCGCGGTTTCTGTTTGCCGGCGATTAAACTCCTTTTATTCAGCGTCTCATAAAAAATGAAATCATTTTTGAAAATTACAAGTCTCATGCGTCTTAGTGGTAGAAAAATAATTTAAAAAATCGTTCAAGAAATGAGTTTACTCCCTGGGTCCTTTCTTTGTATACATTCGACTATACGGGCCGATTCCGGGATATACGGGAAATCGCGGGTTTTCGTTTGCCGGCGATTAACCTCCTTTTATTCAGCGTCTCATCAAAAATGAAATCATTTTTGAAAACTACAAGTCTCATTCGTTTTAGTGGTGAAAAATAATTTAAAGAATCGTTCGGGAAATGAGTTTACTCCCTGGGTACTTTCTTTGTATACTTTTGACTATACGGTCCGAGTCCGGAATTTACGGGAAGTCGCGGGTTTTCGTTTGCCGGCAATTAAACTCCTTTTATTCAGCGTCTCATCAAAAATGAAATCATTTTTGAAAACTACAAGTCTCATGCGTTTTAGTGGTGAAAAAATAATTTAAAGAATCGTTCGGGAAATGAGTTTACTCCCTGGGTACTTTCTTTGTATACATTAGACTATACGGGCCAAGCCCGGGATTTACGGGAAATCGCGGGTTTTCGTTTGCCGGCGATTAAACTTCTTTTATTCAGCGTCTCATCAAAAATGAAATCATTTTTGAAAACTACAAGTCTCATGCGTTTTAGTGGTGAAGAAATAATTTAAAAAATCGTTCGGGTAATGAGTGTACTCCCTGGGTATTTTCTTTGTATACATTCGACTATACGGCCAACTCAGGGATTTACGGGAAATCGCGGGTTTTCGTTTGCCGGCGATTAAACTTCTTTTATTCAGCGTCTCATCAAAAATGAAATCATTTTTGAAGACTACAAGTCTCATTCGTTTTAGTGGTGAAAAATAATTTAAAGAATCGTCGGGAAATGAGTTTACACCCTGGGTACTTTCTTTGTATACTTTTGACTATACGGGCCGAGTCCGGGATTTACGTGAAATCGCGGTTTCTGTTTGCCGGCGATTAAACTCCTTTTATTCAGCGTCTCATAAAAAATGAAATCATTTTTGAAAATTACAAGTCTCATGCGTCTTAGTGGTAGAAAAATAATTTAAAAAATCGTTCAAGAAATGAGTTTACTCCCTGGGTCCTTTCTTTGTATACATTCGACTATACGGGCCGATTCCGGGATATACGGGAAATCGCGGGTTTTCGTTTGCCGGCGATTAACCTCCTTTTATTCAGCGTCTCATCAAAAATGAAATCATTTTTGAAAACTACAAGTCTCATTCGTTTTAGTGGTGAAAAATAATTTAAAGAATCGTTCGGGAAATGAGTTTACTCCCTGGGTACTTTCTTTGTATACTTTTGACTATACGGTCCGAGTCCGGAATTTACGGGAAGTCGCGGGTTTTCGTTTGCCGGCAATTAAACTCCTTTTATTCAGCGTCTCATCAAAAATGAAATCATTTTTGAAAACTACAAGTCTCATGCGTTTTAGTGGTGAAAAAATAATTTAAAGAATCGTTCGGGAAATGAGTTTACTCCCTGGGTACTTTCTTTGTATACATTAGACTATACGGGCCAAGCCCGGGATTTACGGGAAATCGCGGGTTTTCGTTTGCCGGCGATTAAACTTCTTTTATTCAGCGTCTCATCAAAAATGAAATCATTTTTGAAAACTACAAGTCTCATGCGTTTTAGTGGTGAAGAAATAATTTAAAAAATCGTTCGGGTAATGAGTGTACTCCCTGGGTATTTTCTTTGTATACATTCGACTATACGGCCAACTCAGGGATTTACGGGAAATCGCGGGTTTTCGTTTGCCGGCGATTAAACTTCTTTTATTCAGCGTCTCATCAAAAATGAAATCATTTTTGAAAACTACAAGTCTCATGCGTTTTAGTGGTAAAGAAATTATTTAAAAAATCCTTCGGGTAATGAGTGTACTCCCTAGGTATTTTCTTTGTATACATTCGACTATACGGCCAAGCCAGGGATTTACGGGAAATCGCGGGTTTTCGTTTGCCGGCGATTAAACTCCTTTTATTCAGCGTCTCATTAATAACGAAATCATTTTTGAAGACTACAAGTCTCATTCGTTTTAGTGGTGAAAAATAATTTAAAGAATCGTCGGGAAATGAGTTTACACCCTGGGTACTTTCTTTGTATACTTTTGACTATACGGGCCGAGTCCGGGATTTACGTGAAATCGCGGTTTTTGTTTGCCGGCGATTAAACTCCTTTTATTCAGCATCTCATAAAAAATGAAATCATTTTTGAAAACTACAAGTCTCATGCGTCTAAGTGGTGAAAAAATAATTTAAAAAATCGTTCGGGAAATGAGTTTACTCCCTGGGTACTTTCTTTGTATACATTCGACTATACGGGCCAAGCCCGAGATTTACGGGAAATCGCGGGTTTTCGTTTGCCGGCGATTAAACTCCTTTTATTCAGCGTCTCATCAAAAAGGAAATGATTTTTGAAAACTACAAGTCTCATGCGTTTTAGTGGTGAAAAATAATTTAAAGAATCGTTCGGGAAATGAGTTTACTCCCTGCGTACTTTCTTTGTATACTTTTGACTATACGGGCCGAGTCCGGGATATACGGGAAATCGCGGGTTTTCGTTTGCCGGCGATTAAACTCCTTTTATTCAGCGTCTCATAAAAAATGAAATCATTTTTGAAAATTACAAGTCTCATGCGTCTTAGTGGTAGAAAAATAATTTAAAAAATCGTTCAAGAAATGAGTTTACTCCCTGGGTCCTTTCTTTGTATACATTCGACTATACGGGCCGATTCCGGGATATACGGGAAATCGCGGGTTTTCGTTTGCCGGCGATTAACCTCCTTTTATTCAGCGTCTCATCAAAAATGAAATCATTTTTGAAAACTACAAGTCTCATTCGTTTTAGTGGTGAAAAATAATTTAAAGAATCGTTCGGGAAATGAGTTTACTCCCTGGGTACTTTCTTTGTATACTTTTGACTATACGGTCCGAGTCCGGAATTTACGGGAAGTCGCGGGTTTTCGTTTGCCGGCAATTAAACTCCTTTTATTCAGCGTCTCATCAAAAATGAAATCATTTTTGAAAACTACAAGTCTCATGCGTTTTAGTGGTGAAAAAATAATTTAAAGAATCGTTCGGGAAATGAGTTTACTCCCTGGGTACTTTCTTTATATACTTTTCACTGTACGGGCCGAGTCCGTGATATACGGAAAATTGCGGGTTTTCGTTTGCCGGCAATTAAACTCCTTTTATTCAGCGTCTCATCAAAAACGAAATGATTTTTGAAAACTACAAGTCTCATGCGTTTTAGTGGTGAAAAATAATTTAAAGAATCGTTCGGGAAATGAGTTTACTCCCTGGGTACTTTCTTTGTATACTTTTGACTATACGGGCCGAGTCCGGGATTTACGGGAAATCGCGGGTTTTCGTTTGCCGGCGATTAAACTCCTTTTATTCAGCGTCTCATAAAAAATGAAATCATTTTTGAAAATTACAAGTCTCATGCGTCTTAGTGGTAGAAAAATAATTTAAAAAATCGTTCAAGAAATGAGTTTACTCCCTGGGTCCTTTCTTTGTATACATTCGACTATACGGGCCGATTCCGGGATATACGGGAAATCGCGGGTTTTCGTTTGCCGGCGATTAACCTCCTTTTATTCAGCGTCTCATCAAAAATGAAATCATTTTTGAAAACTACAAGTCTCATTCGTTTTAGTGGTGAAAAATAATTTAAAGAATCGTTCGGGAAATGAGTTTACTCCCTGGGTACTTTCTTTGTATACTTTTGACTATACGGTCCGAGTCCGGAATTTACGGGAAGTCGCGGGTTTTCGTTTGCCGGCAATTAAACTCCTTTTATTCAGCGTCTCATCAAAAATGAAATCATTTTTGAAAACTACAAGTCTCATGCGTTTTAGTGGTGAAAAAATAATTTAAAGAATCGTTCGGGAAATGAGTTTACTCCCTGGGTACTTTCTTTATATACTTTTCACTGTACAGGCCGAGTCCGTGATATACGGAAAATCGCGGGTTTTCGTTTGCCGGCAATTAAACTCCTTTTATTCAGCGTCTCATCAAAAATGAAATCATTTTTGAAAACTACAAGTCTCATGCGTTTTAGTGGTGAAAAAATAATTTAAAGAATCGTTCGGGAAATGAGTTTACTCCCTGGGTACTTTCTTTATATACTTTTGACTATACGGGCCGAGTCCGGGTTTTACGGGAAATTGCGGGTTTTCGTTTGCCGGCGATTAAACTCCTTTTATTCAGCGTCTCATCAATAGCGAAATCATTTTTGAAAACTACAAGTCTCATTCGTTTTAGTGGTGAAAAATAATTTAAAGAATCGTTCGGGAAATGAGTTTACTTCCTGGGTACTTTCTTTGTATACTTTTGACTATCCGGTCCGAGTCTGGAATTTACGGGAAATCGCGGGTTTTCGTTTGCCGGCAATTAAACTCTTTTTATTCAGCGTCTCATAAAAAATGAAATCATTTTTGAAAACTACAAGTCTCATGCGTCTTAGTGGTGAAAAAATAATTTAAAAAATCGTTCGGGAAATGAGTTTACTCCCTGGGTACTTTCTTTGTATACATTACACTATACGGGCCAAGCCCGGGATTTACGGGAAATCGCGGGTTTTCGTTTGCCGGCGATTAAACTTCTTTTATTCAGCGTCTCATCAAAAATGAAATCATTTTTGAAAACTACAAGTCTCATGCGTTTTAGTGGTGAAGAAATAATTTAAAAAATCGTTCGGGTAATGAGTGTACTCCCTGGGTATTTTCTTTGTATACATTCGACTATACGGCCAACTCAGGGATTTACGGGAAATCGCGGGTTTTCGTTTGCCGGCGATTAAACTTCTTTTATTCAGCGTCTCATCAAAAATGAAATCATTTTTGAAAACTACAAGTCTCATGCGTTTTAGTGGTGAAGAAATTATTTAAAAAATCCTTCGGGTAATGAGTGTACTCCCTAGGTATTTTCTTTGTATACATTCGACTATACGGCCAAGCCAGGGATTTACGGGAAATCGCGGGTTTTCGTTTGCCGGCGATTAAACTCCTTTTATTCAGCGTCTCATTAATAACGAAATCATTTTTGAAGACTACAAGTCTCATTCGTTTTAGTGGTGAAAAATAATTTAAAGAATCGTCGGGAAATGAGTTTACACCCTGGGTACTTTCTTTGTATACTTTTGACTATACGGGCCGAGTCCGGGATTTACGTGAAATCGCGGTTTTTGTTTGCCGGCGATTAAACTCCTTTTATTCAGCGTCTCATAAAAAATGAAATCATTTTTGAAAACTACAAGTCTCATGCGTCTAAGTGGTGAAAAAATAATTTAAAAAATCGTTCGGGAAATGAGTTTACTCCCTGGGTACTTTCTTTGTATACATTCGACTATACGGGCCAAGCCCGAGATTTACGGGAAATCGCGGGTTTTCGTTTGCCGGCGATTAAACTCCTTTTATTCAGCGTCTCATCAAAAAGGAAATGATTTTTGAAAACTACAAGTCTCATGCGTTTTAGTGGTGAAAAATAATTTAAAGAATCGTTCGGGAAATGAGTTTACTCCCTGGGTACTTTCTTTGTATACTTTTGACTATACGGGCCGAGTCCGGGATATACGGGAAATCGCGGGTTTTCGTTTGCCGGCGATTAAACTCCTTTTATTCAGCGTCTCATAAAAAATGAAATCATTTTTGAAAATTACAAGTCTCATGCGTCTTAGTGGTAGAAAAATAATTTAAAAAATCGTTCAAGAAATGAGTTTACTCCCTGGGTCCTTTCTTTGTATACATTCGACTATACGGGCCGATTCCGGGATATACGGGAAATCGCGGGTTTTCGTTTGCCGGCGATTAACCTCCTTTTATTCAGCGTCTCATCAAAAATGAAATCATTTTTGAAAACTACAAGTCTCATGCCTTTTAGTGGTGAAAAAATAATTTAAAAAATCGTTTGGGAAATGAGTTTACTCCCTGGGTACTTTCTTTGTATACTTTTGACTATACGGTCCGAGTCCGGAATTTACGGGAAGTCGCGGGTTTTCGTTTGCCGGCAATTAAACTCCTTTTATTCAGCGTCTCATAAAAAATGAAATCATTTTTGAAAACTACAAGTCTCATGCCTTTTAGTGGTGAAAAAATAATTTAAAAAATCGTTTGGGAAATGAGTTTACTCCCAGTTTACTTTCTTTGTATACTTTTGACTATACGGGCCGAGTCTGGGATTTACGGGAAATCGCGGGTTTTCGTTTGCCTGCGATTAAACTCTTTTTATTCAGCGTCTCATCAAAAATGAAATCGTTTTTGAAAACTACAAGTCTCATTCGTTTTAGTGGTGAAAAATAATTTAAAGAATCGTTCGGGAAATGAGTTTACTCCCTGGGTACTTTCTTTGTATATTTTTGACTATACGGTCCGAGTCCGGAATTTACGGGAAGTCGCGGGTTTTCGTTTGCCGGCAATTAAACTCCTTTTATTCAGCGTCTCATAAAAAATGAAATCATTTTTGAAAACTACAAGTCTCATGCCTTTTAGTGGTGAAAAAATAATTTAAAGAATCGTTTGGGAAGTGAGTTTACTCCCTGGGTACTTTCTTTGTATACTTTTGACTATACGGGCCGAGTCTGGGATTTACGGGAAATTGCGGGTTTTCGTTTGCCTGCGATTAAACTCTTTTTATTCAGCGTCTCATCAAAAATGAAATCGTTTTTGAAAACTACAAGTCTTATGCGTTTTAATGGTAAAAAATTAATTTAAAAAATCGTTCGGGAAATGAGTTTACTCCCAGTTTACTTTCTTTGTATACATTTGACTATACGGGTCAAGCCCGGGATTTACGGCAAATCGGGGGTTTTCGTTTGCTGGCGATTAAAGTCCTTTTATTCAGCGTCTCATCAAAAACGAAATCATTTTTAAAAACTACAAGTCTCATGCCTTTTAGTGGTGAAAAAATAATTTAAAAAATCGTTTGGGAAATGACTTTACTCCCTGGGTACTTTCTTTGTATACTTTTGACTATACGGTCCGAGTCCGGAATTTACGGGAAGTCGCGGGTTTTCGTTTGCCGGCAATTAAACTCCTTTTATTCAGCGTCTCATAAAAAATGAAATCATTTTTGAAAAATACAAGTCTCATGCCTTTTAGTGGTGAAAAAATAATTTAAAAAATCGTTTGGGAAATGAGTTTACTCCCAGTTTACTTTCTTTGTATACTTTTGACTATACGGGCCGAGTCTGGGATTTACGGGAAATCGCGGGTTTTCGTTTGCCTGCGATTAAACTCTTTTTATTCAGCGTCTCATCAAAAATGAAATCGTTTTTGAAAGCTACAAGTCTCATTCGTTTTAGTGGTGAAAAATAATTTAAAGAATCGTTCGGGAAATTAGTTTACTCCCTGGGTACTTTCTTTGTATACTTTTGACTATACGGTCCGAGTCCGGAATTTACGGGAAGTCGCGGGTTTTCGTTTGCCGGCAATTAAACTCCTTTTATTCAGCGTCTCATAAAAAATGAAATCATTTTTGAAAACTACAAGTCTCATGCCTTTTAGTGGTGAAAAAATAATTTAAAGAATCGTTTGGGAAGTGAGTTTACTCCCTGGGTACTTTCTTTGTATACTTTTGACTATACGGGCCGAGTCTGGGATTTACGGGAAATTGCGGGTTTTCGTTTGCCTGCGATTAAACTCTTTTTATTCAGCGTCTCATCAAAAATGAAATCGTTTTTGAAAACTACAAGTCTTATGCGTTTTAATGGTAAAAAATTAATTTAAAAAATCGTTCGGGAAATGAGTTTACTCCCAGTTTACTTTCTTTGTATACATTTGACTATACGGGTCAAGCCCGGGATTTACGGCAAATCGGGGGTTTTCGTTTGCCGGCGATTAAACTCCTTTTATTCAGCGTCTCATCAAAAATGGAATCATTTTTGAAAACTACAAGTCTCATGCGTTTTAGTGGTGAAAAAATAATTTAAAAAATCGTTCGGGAAATGAGTTTACTCCCTGGGTATATTCTTTGTATACATTCGACTATACGGCCAAGCCCGGGATTTACGGGAAATCGCGGGTTTTTGTTGGCCGGCGATTAAAGTCCTTTTATTCCGCGTCTCATCAAAAACGAAATCATTTTTAAAAACTACAAGTCTCATGCGTTTTAGTGGTGAAAAAATAATTTAAAAAATCATTCGGGAAATGAGTTTACTCCCAGTTTACTTTCTTTGTATACATTCGACTATACGGGTCAAGCCCGGGATTTACGGGAAATCACGGGTTTTCGTTGGCCGGCGATTAAACTCCTTTTATTCAGCGTCTCATCAAAAACGAAATCATTTTTAAAAACTACAAGTTTCATGCGTTTTAGTGGTGAAAAAATAATTTAAAGAATCGTTTGGGAAATGAGTTTACTCCCTGGGTACTTTCTTTGTATACTTTTCACTGTACGGGCCGAGTCCGTGATATATGGAAAATCGCGGGTTTTCGTTTGCCGGCGATTAAACTCCTTTTATTCAGCGTCTCATCAAAAATGAAATCATTTTTGAAAACTACAAGTCTCATGCGTTTTAGTGGTGAAGAAATAATTTAAAAAAATCGTTCGGGAAATGAGTTTACTCCCTGGGTATTTTCTTTGTATACATTCGACTATACGGGTGAAGCCCGGGATTTACGGCAAATCGCGGGTTTTCAGTTGCCGGCGATTAAACTCCTTTTATTCAGCGTCTCATCAAAAATGAAATCATTTTTGAAAACTACAAGTCTCATGCGTTTTAGTGATAAAAAAATAATTTAAAGAATCGTTTGGGAAATGAGTTTACTCCCTGGGTACTTTCTTTGTATACTTTTCACTGTACGGGCCGAGTCCGGGATTTACGGAAAATTGCGGGTTTACGTTTGCCGGCGATTAAACTCCTTTTATTCAGCGTCTCATCAAAAATGAAATCGTTTTTGAAAACTACAAGTCTTATGCGTTTTAATGGTAAAAAATTAATTTAAAAAATCGTTCGGGAAATGAGTGTACTCCCAGTTTACTTTCTTTGTATACATTTGACTATACGGGTCAAACCCGGGATTTACGGAAAATCGCGGGTTTTCGTTTGCCGGCAATTAAACTCCTTTTATTCAGCGTCTCATCAAAAATAAAATCATTTTTGAAAACTACAAGTCTCATTCGTTTTAGTGGTGAAAAATAATTTAAAGAATCGTTCGGGAAATGAGTTTACTCCCTGGGTACTTTCTTTGTATACTTTTGACTATACGGTCCGAGTCCGGAATTTACGGGAAATCGCGGGTTTTCGTTTGCCGGCAATTAAACTCTTTTTGTTCAGCGTCTCATAAAAAATGAAATCATTTTTGAAAACTACAAGTCTCATGCGTCTTAGTGGTGAAAAAATAATTTAAAAAATCGTTCGGGAAATGAGTTTACTCCCTGGGTACTTTCTTTGTATACATTAGACTATACGGGCCAAGCCCGGGATTTACGGGAAATCGCAGGTTTTCGTTTGCCGGCGATTAAACTTCTTTTATTCAGCGTCTCATCAAAAATGAAATCATTTTTGAAAACCACAAGTCTCATGCGTTTTAGTGGTGAAGAAATAATTTTTAAAATCGTTCGGGTAATGAGTGTACTCCCTGGGTATTTTCTTTGTATACATTCGACTATACGGCCAACTCAGGGATTTACGGGAAATCGCGGGTTTTCGTTTGCCGGCGATTAAACTTCTTTTATTCAGCATCTCATCAAAAATGAAATCATTTTTGAAAACTACAAGTCTCATGCGTTTTAGTGGTGAAGAAATAATTTAAAAAATCCTTCGGGTAATGAGTGTACTCCCTAGGTATTTTCTTTGTATACATTCGACTATACGGCCAAGCCAGGGATTTACGGGAAATCGCGGGTTTTCGTTTGCCGGCGATTAAACTCCTTTTATTCAGCGTCTCATTAATAACGAAATCATTTTTGAAAACTACAAGTCTCATTCGTTTTAATGGTGAAAAATAATTTAAAGAATCGTCGGGAAATGAGTTTACACCCTGGGTACTTTCTTTGTATACTTTTGACTATACGGGCCGAGTCCGGGATTTACGTGAAATCGCGGTTTTTGTTTGCCGGCGATTAAACTCCTTTTATTCAGCGTCTCATAAAAAATGAAATCATTTTGGAAAATTACAAGTCTCATGCGTCTTAGTGGTAGAAAAATAATTTAAAAAATCGTTCAAGAAATGAGTTTACTCCCTGGGTCCTTTCTTTGTATACATTCGACTATACGGGCCGATTCCGGGATATACGGGAAATCGCGGGTTTTCGTTTGCCGGCGATTAAACTCCTTTTATTCAGCGTCTCATCAAAAATGAAATCATTTTTGAAAACTACAAGTCTCATGCGTTTTAGTGGTGAAGAAATAATTTTAAAAATCGTTCGGGAAATGAGTGTTCTCCCTGGGTACTTTCTTTGTATACTTTTCACTGTACGGGCCGAGTCCGTGATATACGGAAAATCGCGGGTTTTCGATTGCCGGCGATTAAACTCCTTTTATTCAGCGTCTCATCAAAAATGAAATCATTTTTAAAAACTAAAAGTCTCATGCGTTTTAGTGGTGAAAAAATAATTTAAAGAATCGTTCGGGAAGTGAGTTTACTCCCTGGGTCCTTTCTTTGTATACTTTTGACTATACGGGCCGAGTCCGGGATTTACGGGAAATTGCGGGTTTTCGTTTGCCTGCGATTAAACTCCTTTTATTCAGCGTCTCATCAAAAATCAAATCGTTTTTGAAAACTACAAGTCTCATGCGTTTTAGTGGTGAAAAAATAATTTAAAGAATCGTCGGGAAATGAGTTTAATCCCAGTTTACTTTCTTTGTATACATTCGACTATACGGGTCAACCCCGGGATTTACGGCAAATCGCGGGTTTTCGTTTGCCGGCGATTAAACTCCTTTTATTCAGCGTCTCATCAAAAATGAAATCATTTTTGAAAACTACAAGTCTCATGCGTTTTAGTGGTGAAGAAATAATTTAAAAAATCCTTCGGGTAATGAGAGTACTCCCTAGGTATTTTCTTTGTATACATTCGACTATACGGCCAAGCCAGGGATTTACGGGAAATCGCGGGTTTTCGTTTGCCGGCGATTAAACTCCTTTTATTCAGCGTCTCATTAATAACGAAATCATTTTTGAAAACTACAAGTCTCATTCGTTTTAGTGGTGAAAAATAATTTAAAGAATCGTCGGGAAATGAGTTTACACCCTGGGTACTTTCTTTGTATACTTTTGACTATACGGGCCGAGTCCGGGATTTACGTGAAATCGCGGTTTTTGTTTGCCGGCGATTAAACTCCTTTTATTCAGCGTCTCATAAAAAATGAAATCATTTTTAAAAACTACAAGTCTCATGCGTCTAAGTGGTGAAAAAATAATTTAAAAAATCGTTCGGGAAATGAGTTTACTCCCTGGGTACTTTCTTTGTATACATTCGACTATACGGGCCAAGCCCGAGATTTACGGGAAATCGCGGGTTTTCGTTTGCCGGCGATTAAACTCCTTTTATTCAGCGTCTCATCAAAAACGAAATGATTTTTGAAAACTACAAGTCTTATGCGTTTTAGTGGTGAAAAATAATTTAAAGAATCGTTCGGGAAATGAGTTTACTCCCTGGGTACTTTCTTTGTATACTTTTGACTATACGGGCCGAGTCCGGGATTTACGGGAAATCGCGGGTTTTCGTTTGCCGGCGATTAAACTCCTTTTATTCAGCGTCTCATAAAAAATGAAATCATTTTTGAAAATTACAAGTCTCATGCGTTTTAGTGGTGAAGAAATAATTTAAAAAATCGTTCGGGAAATGAGTGTTCTCCCTGGGTATTTTCTTTGTATACATTCGACTATACGGCCAAGCCCGGGATTTACGGGAAATCGCGGGTTTTCGTTTGCCGGCGATTAAACTCCTTTTATTCAGCGTCTCATCAAAAACGAAATGATTTTTGAAAACTACAAGTCTCATGCGTTTTAGTGGTGAAAAATAATTTAAAGAATCGTTCGGGAAATGAGTTTACTCCCTGGGTACTTTCTTTGTATACTTTTGACTATACGGGCCGAGTCCGGGATTTTCGCGAATTCGCGGGTTTTTGTTTGCCGGCGATTAAGCTCCTTTTATTCAGCGTCTCATCAAAAATGAAATCAATTTTGAAAACTACAAGTCTCATGCGTTTTAGTGGTGAAGAAATAATTTAAAAAATCGTTCGGGAAATGAGTGTTCTCCCTGGGTGTTTTCTTTGTATACATTCGACTATACGGCCAAGCCCGGGATTTACGGGAAACCGCGGGTTTTCGTTTGCCGGCGATTAACCTCCTTTTATTCAGCGTCTCATCAAAAATGAAATCATTTTTGAAAACTACAAGTCTCATTCGTTTTAGTGGTGAAAAGTAATTTAAAGAATCGTTCGGGAAATGAGTTTACTCCCTGGGTACTTTCTTTGTATACTTTTGACTATACGGTCCGAGTCCGTGATATACGGAAAATCGCGGGTTTTCGATTGCCGGCGATTAAACTCCTTTTATTCAGCGTCTCATCAAAAATGAAATCATTTTTAAAAACTAAAAGTCTTATGCGTTTTAGTGGTGAAAAATAATTTAAAGAATCGTTCGGGAAATGAGTGTTCTCCCTGGGTATTTTCTTTGTATACATTCGACTATACGGCCAAGCCCGGGATTTACGGGAAATCGCGGGTTTTCGTTTGCCGGCGATTAAACTCCTTTTATTCAGCGTCTCATCAAAAACGAAATGATTTTTGAAAACTACAAGTCTCATGCGTTTTAGTGGTGAAAAATAATTTAAAGAATCGTTCGGGAAATGAGTTTACTCCCTGGGTACTTTCTTTGTATACTTTTGACTATACGGGCCGAGTCCGGGATTTTCGCGAATTCGCGGGTTTTTGTTTGCCGGCGATTAAACTCCTTTTATTCAGCGTCTCATCAAAAATGAAATCAATTTTGAAAACTACAAGTCTCATGCGTTTTAGTGGTGAAGAAATAATTTAAAAAATCGTTCGGGAAATGAGTGTTCTCCCTGGGTGTTTTCTTTGTATACATTCGACTATACGGCCAAGCCCGGGATTTACGGGAAACCGCGGGTTTTCGTTTGCCGGCGATTAACCTCCTTTTATTCAGCGTCTCATCAAAAATGAAATCATTTTTGAAAACTACAAGTCTCATTCGTTTTAGTGGTGAAAAGTAATTTAAAGAATCGTTCGGGAAATGAGTTTACTCCCTGGGTACTTTCTTTGTATACTTTTGACTATACGGTCCGAGTCCGTGATATACGGAAAATCGCGGGTTTTCGATTGCCGGCGATTAAACTCCTTTTATTCAGCGTCTCATCAAAAATGAAATCATTTTTAAAAACTAAAAGTCTTATGCGTTTTAGTGGTGAAAAATAATTTAAAGAATCGTTCGGGAAATGAGTTTACTCCCTGGGTATTTTCTTTGTATGCATTCGACTATACGGCCAAGCCCGGGATTTACGGGAAATCGCGGGTTTTCGTTGGCCGGCGATTAAACTCCTTTTATTCAGCGTTTCATCAAAAACGAAATCATTTTTAAAAACTACAAGTCTCATGCGTTTTAGTGGTGAAAAAATAATTTAAAAAATCGTTCGGGAAATGAGTTTACTCCCAGTTTACTTTCTTTGTATACATTCGACTATACGGGTCAAGCCCGGGATTTACGGCAAATCGCGGGTTTTCGTTTGCCGGCGATTAAACTCCTTTTATTCAGCGTCTCATCAAAAACGAAATCATTTTTGAAAACTACAAGTCTCGTGCCTTTTAGTGGTGAAAAAATAATTTAAAAAATCGTTCGGGAAATGAGTTTACTCCCAGTTTATTTTCTTTGTATACATTCGACTATACGGGTCAAGCCCGGGATTTACGGCAAATCGCGGGTTTTCGTTTGCCGGCGATTAAACTCCTTTTATTCAGCGTCTCATCAAAAATGAAATCATTCTTGAAAACTACAAGTCTCATGCGTTTTATTGGTGAAGAAATAATTTAAAAAATCGTTCGGGAAATGAGTTTACTCCCTGGGTATTTTCTTTGTATACATTCGTCTATATGGGCCAAGCCCGGGATTTACGGGAAATCGCGGGTTTTCGTTTGCCGGCGATTAAACTTCTTTTATTCAGCATCTCAATAAAAATTAAATCATTTTTGAAAAGTACCAGTCTCATGCGTTTTAGTGGTGAAAATATAATTTAAAGAATCGTTCGGTAAATGAGTTTACTCCCTGCGTACTTTCTTTGTATACTTTTGACTATACGGGCCGGGTCCGGGATTTACGGGAAATCGCGGGTTTTCCTTTGCCGGAGATTAAACTCCTTTTATTCAGCGTCTCATCAAAAATGAAATCATTTTTGAAAACTACAAGTCTCGTGCGTTTTAGTGGTGAAAAAATAATTTAAAAAGTCGTTCGGGAAATGAGTTTACTCCCTGGGTATTTTCTTTGTATACATTCGACTATACGGGTCAAGCCCGGGATTTACGGCAAATCGCAGGTTTTCGTTTGCCGGCGATTAAACTCCTTTTATTCAGCGTCTCATCAAAAACGAAATCATTTTTGAAAACTACAAGTCTCATGCGTTTTAGTGGTGAAAAAATAATTTAAAGAATGGTTTGGGAAATGAGTTTACTCCCTGGGTACTTTCTTTGTATACTTTTCACTGTACGGGCCGAGTCCGTGATATACGGAAAATCGCGGGTTTTCGATTGCCGGCGATTAAACTCCTTTTATTCAGCGTCTCATCAAAAATGAAATCATTTTTGAAAACTACAAGTCTCATGCGTTTTAGTGGTGAAAAAGTAATTTAAAGAATCGTTTGGGAAATGAGTTTACTCCCTGGGTACTTTCTTTGTATACTTTTCACTGTACGGGCCGAGTCCGTGATATACGGAAAATCGCGGGTTTTCATTTGCCGGCGATTAAACTCCTTTTATTCAGCGTCTCATCAAAAATGAAATCATTTTTGAAAACTACAAGTCTCATGCGTTTTAGTGGTGAAAAAGTAATTTAAAGAATCGTTTGGGAAATGAGTTTACTTCCTGGGTACTTTCTTTGTATACTTTTCACTGTACGGGCCGAGTCTGGGATTTACGGGAAATTGCGGGTTTTCGTTTGCCGGCGATTAAACTCCTTTCATTCAGCGTCTCATCAAAAATGAAATCGTTTTTGAAAACTACAAGTCTTATGCGTTTTAGTGGTAAAAAATTAATTTAAAAAATCCTTCGGGAAATGAGTTTACTCCCAGTTTACTTTCTTTGTATACATTTGACTATACGGGTTAAGCCCGGGATTTACGGCAAATCGCGGGTTTTCGTTTGCCGGCGATTAAACTCCTTTTATTCAGCGTCTCATCAAAAATGAAATCATTTTTGAAAACTACAAGTCTCATGCGTTTTAGTGGTGAAGAAATAATTTAAAAAATCGTTCGGCAAATGAGTTTACTCCCTGGGTATTTTCTTTGTATACACTCGACTATACGGCCAAACCCGGGATTTACGGGAAATCGCGGGTTTTCGTTGGCCGGCGATTAAACTCCTTCTATTCAGCGTCTCATCAAAAACGAAATCATTTTTGAAAACTACAAGTCTCATGCGTTTTAGTGGTGAAAAAATATTTTAAAAAATCGTTCGGGAAATGAGTTTACTCCCAGTTTACTTTCTTTGTATACATTCGACTATACGGGTCAACCCCGGGATTTACGGCAAATCGCGGGTTTTCGTTTGCCGGCGATTAAACTCCTTTTATTCAGCGTCTCATCAAAAATGAAATCATTTTTTAAAACTACAAGTCTCATGCGTTTTAGTGGTGAAGAAATAATTTAAAAAATCGTTCGGGAAATGAGTTTACTCCCTGGGTATTTTCTTTGTATACATTCGACTATACGGCCAAGCCCGTGATTTACGGGAAATCGCGGGTTTTCGTTTGCCGGCGATTAAACTCCTTTTATTCAGCGTCTCATCAAAAACGAAATTATTTTTGAAAACTACAAGTCTCATGCGTTTTAGTGGCGAAAAATAATTTAAAGAATCGTTCGGGAAATGAGTTTACTTCCGGGGTACTTTCTTTGTATACATTCGTCTATACGGGCCAAGCCCGGGATTTACGGGAAATCATGGGTTTTCGTTTGCCGGCGATTAAACTTCTTTTATTCAGCGTCTCAATAAAAATTAAATCATTTTTGAAAACTACAAGTCTTATGCGTTTTAATGGTAAAAAATTAATTTAAAAAATCGTTCGGGAAATGAGTTTACTCCCAGTTTACTTTCTTTGTATACATTTGACTATACGGGTCAAGCCCGGGATTTACGGCAAATCGCGGGTTTTCGTTTGCCGGCGATTAAACTCCTTTTATTCAGCGTCTCATCAAAAATGGAATCTTTTTTGAAAACTACAAGTCTCATGCGTTTTAGTGGTGAAGAAATAATTTAAAAAATCGTTCGGGAAATGAGTTTACTCCCTGGGTATATTCTTTGTATACATTCGACTATACGGCCAAGCCCGGGATTTACGGGAAATCGCGGGTTTTCGTTGGCCGGCGATTAAAGTCCTTTTATTCAGCGTTTCATCAAAAACGAAATCATTTTTAAAAACTACAAGTCTCATCCGTTTTAGTGGTGAAAAAATAATTTAAAAAATCATTCGGGAAATGAGTTTACTCCCAGTTTACTTTCTTTGTATACATTCGACTATACGGGTCAAGCCCGGGATTTACGGGAAATCGCGGGTTTTCGTTGGCCGGCGATTAAACTCCTTTTATTCAGCGTCTCATCAAAAACGAAATCATTTTTAAAAACTACAAGTCTCATGCGTTTTAGTGGTGAAAAAATAATTTAAAGAATCGTTTGGGAAATGAGTTTACTCCCTGGGTACTTTCTTTGTATACTTTTCACTGTACGGGCCGAGTCCGTGATATACGGAAAATCGCGGGTTTTCGTTTGCCGGCGATTAAACTCCTTTTATTCAGCGTCTCATCAAAAATGAAATCATTTTTAAAAACTACAAGTCTCATGCGTTTTAGTGGTGAAAAAATAATTTAAAGAATCGTTCGGGAAGTGAGTTTACTCCCTGTGTACTTTCTTTGTATACTTTTGACTATACGGGCCGAGTCCGGGATTTACGGGAAATTGCGGGTTTTCGTTTGCCGGCGATTAAACTCCTTTTATTCAGCGTCTCATCAAAAATGAAATCGTTTTTGAAAACTACAAGTCTTATTCGTTTTAATGGTAAAAAATTAATTTAAAAAATCGTTCGGGAAATGAGTTTACTCCCAGTTTACTTTCTTTGTATACATTTGACTATACGGGTCAAACCCGGGATTTACGGCAAATCGCGGGTTTTCGTTTGCCGGCGATTAAACTCCTTTTATTCAGCGCTTCATCAACAATGAAATCATTTTTGAAAACTACAAGTCTCATGCGTTTTAGTGGTGAAGAAATAATTTAAAAAATCGTTCGGGAAATGAGTTTACTCCCTGGGTATTTTCTTTGTATACATTCGACTATACGGGTCAAGCCCGGGATTTACGGCAAATAGCGGGTTTTCGTTTGCCGGCGATTAAACTCCTTTTATTCAGCGTCTCATCAAAAATGAAATCATTTTTGAAAACTACAAGTCTCATGCGTTTTAGTGGTGAAAAAATAATTTAAAGAATCGTTTGGGAAATGAGTTTACTCCCTGGGTACTTTCTTTGTATACTTTTCACTGTACGGGCCGAGTCCGTGATATACGGAAAATCGCGGGTTTTCGTTTGCCGGCAATTAAACTCCTTTTATTCAGCGTCTCATCAAAAATGAAATTATTTTTGAAAACTACAAGTCTCATGCGTTTTAGTGGTGAAAAAATAATTTAAAGAATCGTTCGGGAAATGAGTTTACTCCCTGGGTACTTTCTTTATATACTTTTGACTATACAGGCCGAGTCCGGGTTTTACGGGAAATTGCGGGTTTTCGTTTGCCGGCGATTAAACTCCTTTTATTCAGCGTCTCATCAATAGCGAAATCATTTTTGAAAACTACAAGTCTCATTCGTTTTAGTGGTGAAAAGTAATTCAAAGAATCGTTCGGGAAATGAGTTTAATCCCTGGGTACTTTCTTTGTATACATTAGACTATACGGGCCAAGCCCGGGATGTACGGGAAATCGCGGGTTTTCGTTTGCCGGCAATTAAACTCCTTTTATTCAGCGTCTCATAAACAATGAAATCATTTTTGAAAACTACAAGTCTCATGCGTCTTAGTGGTGAAAAAATAATTTAAAAAATCGTTCGGGAAATGAGTTTACTCCCTGGGTACTTTCTTTGTATACATTAGACTATACGGGCCAAGCCCGGGATTTACGTGAAATCGCGGGTTTTCGTTTGCCGGCGATTAAACTTCTTTTATTCAGCGTCTCATCAAAAATGAAATCATTTTTGAAAACTACAAGTCTCATGCGTTTTAGTGGTGAAGAAATAATTTAAAAAATCGTTCGGGTAATGAGTGTACTCCCTGGGTATTTTCTTTGTATACATTCGACTATACGGCCAAGCCAGGGATTTACGGGAAATCGCAGGTTTTCGTTTGCCGGCGATTAAACTCCTTTTATTCAGCGTCTCATCAAAAATGAAATCATTTTTTAAAACTACAAGTCTCATGCGTTATAGTGGTGAAGAAATAATTTAAAAAAATCGTTCAGGAAATGAGTTTACTCCCTGGGTATTTTCTTTGTATACATTCGACTATACGGGTCAAGCCCGGGATTTACGGCAAATCGCGGGTTTTCGTTTGCCGGCGATTAAACTCCTTTTATTCAGCGTCTCATTAAAAATGAAATCATTTTTGAAAACTACAAGTCTCATGCGTTTTAGTGGTGAAAAAATAATTTAAAGAATCGTTTGGGAAATGAGTTTACTCCCTGGGTACTTTCTTTGTATACTTTTCACTGTACGGGCCGAGTCCGTGATATACGGAAAATCGCGGGTTTTCGTTTGCCGGCAATTAAACTCCTTTTATTCAGCGTCTCATCAAAAATGATATCATTTTTGAAAACTACAAGTCTCATGCGTTTTAGTGGTGAAAAATTAATTTAAAGAATCGTTCGGGAAATGAGTTTACTCCCTGGGTACTTTCTTTATATACTTTTGACTATACGGGCCGAGTCCGGGTTTTACGGGAAATTGCGGGTTTTCGTTTGCCGGCGATTAAACTCCTTTTATTCAGCGTCTCATCAATAGCGAAATCAATTTTGAAAACTACAAGTCTCATTCGTTTTAGTGGTGAAAAATAATTTAAAGAATCGTTCGGGAAATGAGTTTACTCCCTGGGTACTTTCTTTGTATACTTTTGACTATACGGTCCGAGTCCGGAATTTACGGGAAATCGCGGGTTTTCGTTTGCCGGCAATTAAACTCCTTTTATTCAGCGTCTCATAAAAAATGAAATCATTTTTGAAAACTACAAGTCTCATTCGTCTTAGTGGTGAAAAAATAATTTAAAAAATCGTTCGGGAAATGAGTTTACTCCCTGGGTACTTTCCTTGTATACATTAGACTATACAGGCCAAGCCCGGGATTTACGGGAAATCGCGGGTTTTCGTTTGCGGGCGATTAAACTTCTTTTATTCAGCGTCTCATCAAAAATGAAATCATTTTTGAAAACTACAAGTCTCATGCGTTTTAGTGGTGAAGAAATAATTTAAAAAATCGTTCGGGTAATGAGTGTACTCCCTGGGTACTTTCTTTGTATACATTAGACTATACGGGCCAACCCCGGGATTTACGGGAAATCGCGGGTTTTCGTTTGCGGGCGATTAAACTTCTTTTATTCAGCGTCTCATCAAAAATGAAATCATTTTTGAAAACTACAAGTCTCATGCGTTTTAGTGGTGAAGAAATAATTTAAAAAATCGTTCGGGTAATGAGTGTACTCCCTGGGTATTTTCTTTGTATACATTCGACTATACGGCCAAGCCAGGGATTTACGGGAAATCGCGGGTTTTCGTTTGCCGGCGATTAAACTTCTTTTATTTAGCGTCTCATCAAAAATGAAATCATTTTTGAAAATTACAAGTCTCATGCGTTTTAGTGGTGAAGAAATAATTTAAAAAATCGTTCGGGTAATGAGTGTACTCCCTGGGTATTTTCTTTGTATACATTCGACTATACGGCCAAGCCAGGGATTTACGGGAAATCGCGGGTTTTCGTTTGCCGGCGATTAAACTCCTTTTATTCAGCGTCTCATCAATAACGAAATCATTTTTGAAAACTACAAGTCTCATTCGTTTTAGTGGTGAAAAATAATTTAAAGAATCGTCGGGAAATGAGTTTACACCCTGGGTACTTTCTTTGTATACTTTTGACTATACGGGCCGAGTCCGGGATTTACGTGAAATCGCGGTTTTTGTTTGCCGGCGATTAAACTCCTTTTATTCAGCGTCTCATCAAAAATGATATCATTTTTGAAAACTACAAGTCTCATGCGTTTTAGTGGTGAAAAATTAATTTAAAGAATCGTTCGGGAAATGAGTTTACTCCCTGGGTACTTTCTTTATATACTTTTGACTATACGGGCCGAGTCCGGGTTTTACGGGAAATTGCGGGTTTTCGTTTGCCGGCGATTAAACTCCTTTTATTCAGCGTCTCATCAATAGCGAAATCAATTTTGAAAACTACAAGTCTCATTCGTTTTAGTGGTGAAAAATAATTTAAAGAATCGTTCGGGAAATGAGTTTACTCCCTGGGTACTTTCTTTGTATACTTTTGACTATACGGTCCGAGTCCGGAATTTACGGGAAATCGCGGGTTTTCGTTTGCCGGCAATTAAACTCCTTTTATTCAGCGTCTCATAAAAAATGAAATCATTTTTGAAAACTACAAGTCTCATTCGTCTTAGTGGTGAAAAAATAATTTAAAAAATCGTTCGGGAAATGAGTTTACTCCCTGGGTACTTTCTTTTTATACATTAGACTATACGGGCCAAGCCCGGGATTTACGGGAAATCGCGGGTTTTCGTTTGCGGGCGATTAAACTTCTTTTATTCAGCGTCTCATCAAAAATGAAATCATTTTTGAAAACTACAAGTCTCATGCGTTTTAGTGGTGAAGAAATAATTTAAAAAATCGTTCGGGTAATGAGTGTACTCCCTGGGTACTTTCTTTGTATACATTAGACTATACGGGCCAACCCCGGGATTTACGGGAAATCGCGGGTTTTCGTTTGCGGGCGAATAAACTTCTTTTATTCAGCGTCTCATCAAAAATGAAATCATTTTTGAAAACTACAAGTCTCATGCGTTTTAGTGGTGAAGAAATAATTTAAAAAATCGTTCGGGTAATGAGTGTACTCCCTGGGTATTTTCTTTGTATACTTTTGACTATACGGGCCGAGTCCGGGATTTACGTGAAATCGCGGTTTTTGTTTGCCGGCGATTAAACTCCTTTTATTCAGCGTCTCATAAAAAATGAAATCATTTTTGAAAACTACAAGTCTCATGCGTCTTAGTGGTGAAAAAATAATTTAAAAAATCGTTCGGGAAATGAGTTTACTCCCTGGGTACTTTCTTTGTATACATTCGACTATACGGGCCAAGCCCGAGATTTACGGGAAATCGCGGGTTTTCGTTTGCCGGCGATTAAACTCCTTTTATTCAGCGTCTGATCAAAAACGAAATGATTTTTGAAAACTACAAGTCTCATGCGTTTTAGTGGTGAAAAATAATTTAAAGAATCGTTCGAGAAATGAGTTTACTCCCTGGGTACTTTCTTTGTATACTTTTGACTATACGGGCCGAGTCCGGGATTTACGGGAAATCGCGGGTTTTCGTTTGCCGGCGATTAAACTCCTTTTATTCAGCGTCTCATAAAAAATGAAATCATTTTTGAAAATTACAAGTCTCATGCGTCTTAGTGGTGGAAAAATAATTTAAAAAATCGTTCAAGAAATGAGTTTACTCCCTGGGTCCTTTCTTTGTATACCTTAGACTATACGGGCCAAGCCCGGGATTTACGGGAAATCGCGGGTTTTCGTTTGCGGGCGATTAAACTTCTTTTATTCAGCGTCTCATCAAAAATGAAATCATTTTTGAAAACTACAAGTCTCATGCGTTTTAGTGGTGAAGAAATAATTTAAAAAATCGTTCGGGTAATGAGTGTACTCTCTGGGTACTTTCTTTGTATACATTAGACTATACGGGCCAAGCCCGGGATTTACGGGAAATCGCGGGTTTTCGTTTGCGGGCGATTAAACTTCTTTTATTCAGCGTCTCATCAAAAATGAAATCATTTTTGAAAACTACAAGTCTCATGCGTTTTAGTGGTGAAGAAATAATTTAAAAAATAGTTCGGGTAATGAGTGTACTCCCTGGGTATTTTCTTTGTATACATTCGACTATACGGCCAAGCCAGGGATTTACGGGAAATCGCGGGTTTTCGTTTGCCGGCGATTAAACTCCTTTTATTCAGCGTCTCATCAATAACGAAATCATTTTTGAAAACTACAAGTCTCATTCGTTTTAGTGGTGAAAAATAATTTAAAGAATCGTCGGGAAATGAGTTTACACCCTGGGTACTTTCTTTGTATACTTTTGACTATACGGGCCGAGTCCGGGATTTACGTGAAATCGCGGTTTTTGTTTGCCGGCGATTAAACTCCTTTTATTCAGCGTCTCATAAAAAATGAAATCATTTTTGAAAACTACAAGTCTCATGCGTCTTAGTGGTGAAAAAATAATTTAAAAAATCGTTCGGGAAATGAGTTTACTCCCTGGGTACTTTCTTTGTATACATTCGACTATACGGGCCAAGCCCGAGATTTACGGGAAATCGCGGGTTTTCGTTTGCCGGCGATTAAACTCCTTTTATTCAGCGTCTCATCAAAAACGAAATGATTTTTAAAAACTACAAGTCTCATGCGTTTTAGTGGTGAAAAATAATTTAAAGAATCGTTCGGGAAATGAGTTTACTCCCTGGGTACTTTCTTTGTATACTTTTGACTATACGGGCCGAGTCCGCGATTTACGGGAAATCGCGGGTTTTCGTTTGCCGGCGATTAAACTCCTTTTATTCAGCGTCTCATAAAAAATGAAATCATTTTTGAAAATTACAAGTCTCATGCGTCTTAGTGGTGGAAAAATAATTTAAAAAATCGTTCAAGAAATGAGTTTACTCCCTGGGTCCTTTCTTTGTATACATTCGACTATACGGGCCGATTCCGGGATATACTGGAAATCGCGGGTTTCTGTTTGCCGGCGATTAAACTCCTTTTATTCAGCGTCTCATCAAAAATGAATTCATTTTTGAAAACTACAAGTCTCATGCGTTTTAGTGGTGAAGAAATAATTTAAAAAATCGTTCGGGAAATGAGTGTTCTCCCTGGGTCTTTTCTTTGTATACATTCGACTATACGGCCAAGCCCGGGATTTACGGGAAATCGCGGGTTTTCGTTTGCCGGCGATTAAACTCCTTTTATTCAGCGTCTCATCAAAAACGAAATGATTTTTGAAAACTACAAGTCTCATGCGTTTTAGTGGTGAAAATTAATTTAAAGAATCGTTCGGGAAATGAGTTTACTCCCTGGGTACTTTCTTTGTATACTTTTGACTATACGGGCCGAGTCCGGGATTTTCGCGAATTCGCGGGTTTTTGTTTGCCGGCGATTAAACTCCTTTTATTCAGCGTCTCATCAAAAATGAAATCATTTTTGAAAACTACAAGTCTCATGCGTTTTAGTGGTGAAGAAATAATTTAAAAAATCGTTCGGGAAATGAGTGTTCTCCCTGGGTGTTTTCTTTGTATACATTCGACTATACGGCCAAGCCCGGGATTTACGGGAAACCGCGGGTTTTCGTTTGCCGGCGATTAACCTCCTTTTATTCAGCGTCTCATCAAAAATGAAATCATTTTTGAAAACTACAAGTCTCATGCGTTGTAGTGGTGAAAAAATAATTTGAAAAATCGTTCAAGAAATGAGTTTACTCCCTGGGTACTTTCTTTGTATACATTCGACTATACGGCCGATTCCGGGATATACGGGAAATCGCGGGTTTTCGTTTGCTTCGATTAAACTCCTTTTATTCAGCGTCTCATCAAGAATGAAATCATTTTCGAAAACTGCAAGTCTCATGCGTTTTAGTGGTGAAGAAATAAATTAAAAAATCGTTCGGAAAATGAGTTTACTCCCTGGGTATTTTCCTGGTATACATTCGACTATACGGCCAAGCCCGGGATTTACGGGAAATCCCGGGTTTTCGTTTGCCGGCGAATAAACTCCTTTTATTCAGCGTCTCATCAAAAACGAAATCATTTTTGAAAACTACAAGTCTCATGCGTTTTAGTGGTGAAGAAATAATTTAAAAAATCGTTCAGGAAATGAGTGTTCTCCCTGGGTATTTTCTTTGTATACATTCGACTATACGGCCAAGCCCGGAATTTACGGGAAATCGCGGGTTTTCGTTTGCCGTCGATTAACCTCCTTTTATTCAGCGTCTCATCAAAAATGAAATCATTTTTAAAAACTACAAGTCTCATGCGTTGTAGTGGTGAAAAAATAATTTAAAAAATCGTTCAAGAAATGAGTTTACTCCCTGGGTACTTTCTTTGTATACATTCGACTATACGGCCGATTCCGGGATATACGGGAAATCGCGGGTTTTCGTTTGCCGCCGATTAAACTCCTTTTATTCAGCGTCTCATCAAAAATAAAATCATTTTTGAAAACTACAAGTCTCATGCGTTTTAGTGGTGAAGAAATAATTTAAAAAATCGTTCGGGAAATGAGTGTTCTCCCTGGGTATTTTCTTTGTATACATTCGACTATACGGCCAAGCCCGGGATTTACGGGAAATCGCGGGTTTTCGTTTGCCGGCGATTAAACTCCTTTTATTCAGCGTCTCATCAAAAACGAAATGATTTTTGAAAACTACAAGTCTCATGCGTTTTAGTGGTGAAAAATAATTTAAAGAATCGTTCGGGAAATGAGTTTACTCCCTGGGTACTTTCTTTGTATACTTTTGACTATACGGGCCGAGTCCGGGATTTTCGCGAATTCGCGGGTTTTTGTTTGCCGGCGATTAAACTCCTTTTATTCAGCGTCTCATCAAAAATGAAATCATTTTTGAAAACTACAAGTCTCATGCGTTTTAGTGGTGAAGAAATAATTTAAAAAATCGTTCGGGAAATGAGTGTTCTCCCTGGGTGTTTTCTTTGTATACATTCGACTATACGGCCAAGCCCGGGATTTACGGGAAACCGCGGGTTTTCGTTTGCCGGCGATTAACCTCCTTTTATTCAGCGTCTCATCAAAAATGAAATCAATTTTGAAAACTACAAGTCTCATGCGTTGTAGTGGTGAAAAAATAATTTAAAAAATCGTTCAAGAAATGAGTTTACTCCCTGGGTACTTTCTTTGTATACATTTGACTATACGGCCGATTCCGGGATATACGGGAAATCGCGGGTTTTCGTTTGCTTCGATTAAACTCCTTTTAATCAGCGTCTCATCAAAAATGAAATCATTTTCGAAAACTGCAAGTCTCATGCGTTTTAGTGGTGAAGAAATAATTTAAAAAATCGTTCGGAAAATGAGTTTACTCCCTGGGTATTTTCTTGGTATACATTCGACTATACGGCCAAGCCCGGGATTTACGGGAAGTGGTGAAGAAGTAATTTAAAAAATCGTTCGGGAAATGAGTGTTCTCCCTGGGTATTTTCTTTGTATACATTCGACTATACGGCCAAGCCCGGAATTAACGGGAAATCGCGGGTTTTCGTTTGCCGGCGATTAACCTCCTTTTATTCAGCGTCTCATCAAAAATGAAATCATTTTTGAAAACTACAAGTCTCATGCGTTGTAGTGGTGAAAAAATAATTTAAAAAATCGTTCAAGAAATGAGTTTACTCCCTGGGTACTTTCTTTGTATACATTCGACTATACGGCCGATTCCGGGATATAAGGGAAATCGCGGGTTTTCGTTTGCCGGCGATTAAACTCCTTTTATTCAGCGTCTTATCAAAAATGAAATCATTTTTGAAAACTACAAGTCTCATGCGTTTTAGTGGTGAAGAAATAATTTAAAAAATCGTTCGGGAAATGAGTGTTCTCCCTGGGTATTTTCTTTGTATACATTCGACTATACGGCCAAGCCCGGGATTTACGGGAAATCGCGGGTTTTCGTTTGCCGGCGATTAAACTCCTTTTATTCAGCGTCTCATCAAAAAACGAAATGATTTTTGAAAACTACAAGTCTCATGCGTTTTAGTGGTGAAAAATAATTTAAAGAATCGTTCGGGAAATGAGTTTACTCCCTGGGTACTTTCTTTGTATACTTTTGACTATACGGGCCGAGTCCGGGATTTTCGCGAATTCACGGGTTTTTGTTTGCCGGCGATTAAACTCCTTTTATTCAGCGTCTCATCAAAAATGAAATCATTTTTGAAAACTACAAGTCTCATGCGTTTTAGTGGTGAAGAAATAATTTAAAAAATCGTTCGGGAAATGAGTGTTCTCCCTGGGTGTTTTCTTTGTATACATTCGACTATACGGCCAAGCCCAGGATTTACGGGAAATCGCGGGTTTTTGTTTGCCGGCGATTAACCTCCTTTTATTCAGCGTCTCATCAAAAATGAAATCATTTTTGAAAACTACAAGTCTCATGCGTTGTAGTGGTGAAAAAATAATTTAAAAAATCGTTCAAGAAATGGTTTTACTCCCTGGGTACTTTCTTTGTATACATTCGACTATACGGCCGATTCCGGGATATACGGGAAATCGCGGGTTTTCGTTTGCTTCGATTAAACTCCTTTTATTCAGCGTCTCATCAAAAATGAAAATCATTTTCGAAAACTACAAGTCTCATGCGTTTTAGTGGTGAAGAAATAATTTAAAAAATCGTTCGAAAAATGAGTTTACTCCCTGGATATTTTTTTTGTATACATTCGACTATACGGCCAAGCCCGGGATTTACGGGAAATCCCGGGTTTTCGTTTGCCGGCGAATAAACTCCTTTTATTCAGCGTCTCATCAAAAACGAAATCATTTTTAAAAACTACAAGTCTCATGCGTTTTAGTGGTGAAGAAATAATTTAAAAAATCGTTCGGGAAATGACTGTTCTCCCTGGGTATTTTCTTTGTATACATTCGACTATACGGCCAAGCCCGGAATTTACGGGAAATCGCGGGTTTTCGTTTGCCGGCGATTAACCTCCTTTTATTCAGCGTCTCATCAAAAATGAAATCATTTTTGAAAACTACAAGTCTCATGCGTTGTAGTGGTGAAAAAATAATTTAAAAAATCGTTCAAGAAATGAGTTTACTCCCTGGGTACTTTCTTTGTATACATTCGACTACACGGCCGATTCCGGGATATACGGGAAATCGCGGGTTTTCGTTTGCCGGCGATTAAACTCCTTTTATTCAGCGTCTCATCAAAAATGAAATCATTTTCGAAAACTACAAGTCTCATGCGTTTTAGTGGTGAAGAAATAATTTAAAAAATCGTTCGGAAAATGAGTTTACTCCCTGGGTATTTTCTTTGTATACATTCGAATATACGGCCAAGCCGGGGATTTTCGGGAAATCCCGGGTTTTCGTTTGCCGGCGAATAAACTCCTTTTATTCAGCGTCTCATCAAAAACGAAATCATTTTTGAAAACTACAAGTCTCATGCGTTTTAGTGGTGAAAAAATAATTTAAAGAATCGTTCGGGAAGTGAGTTTACTCCCTGGGTACTTTCTTTGTATACTTTTGAATATACGGGCCGAGTCCGGGATTTACGGGAAATTGCGGGTTTTCGTTTGCCGGCGATTAAACTCCTTTTATTCAGCGTCTCATCAAAAATGAAATCGTTTTTGAAAACTACAAGTCTTATGCGTTTTAATGGTAAAAAATTAATTTAAAAAATTGTTCGGGAAATGAGTTTACCCCCAGTTTACTTTCTTTGTATACATTTGACTATACGGGTCAACCCCGGGATTTACGGCAAATCGCGGGTTTTCGTTTGCCGGCGATTAAACTCCTTTTATTCAGCGTCTCATCAAAAATGAAATCATTTTCGAAAACTGCAAGTCTCATGCGTTTTAGTGGTGAAGAAATAATTTAAAAAATCGTTCGGAAAATGAGTTTACTCCCTGGGTATTTTCTTGGTATACATTCGACTATACGGCCAAGCCCGGGATTTACGGGAAATCGCGGGTTTTCGTTTGCCGGCGATTAAACTCCTTTTATTCAGCGTCTCATCAAAAACGAAATGATTTTTGAAAACTACAAGTCTCATGCGTTTTAGTGGTGAAAAATAATTTAAAGAATCGTTCGGGAAATGAGTTTACTCCCTGGGTACTTTCTTTGTCTACTTTTGACTATACGGGCCGAGTCCGGGATTTTCGCAAATTCGCGGGTTTTTGTTTGCCGGCGATTAAACTCCTTTTATTCAGCGTCTCATCAAAAATGAAATCATTTTTGAAAACTACAAGTCTCATGCGTTTTAGTGGTGAAAAAATAATTTAAAAAATCGTTCGGGAAATGAGTGTTCTCCCTGGGTGTTTTCTTTGTATACATTCGACTATACGGCCAAGCCCGGGATTTACGGGAAATCGCGGTTTTCGTTTGCCGGCGATTAACCTCCTTTTATTCAGCGTCTCATCAAAAATGAAATCATTTTTGAAAACTACAAGTCTCATGCGTTGTAGTGGTGAAAAAATAATTTAAAAAATCGTTCAAGAAATGGGTTTACTCCCTGGGTACTTTCTTTGTATACATTCGACTATACGGCCGATTCCGGGATATACGGGAAATCGCGGGTTTTCGTTTGCTTCGATTAAACTCCTTTTATTCAGCGTCTCATCAAAAATGAAATCATTTTCGAAAACTACAAGTCTCATGCGTTTTAGTGGTGAAGAAATAATTTAAAAAATCGATCGGAAAATGAGTTTACTCCCTGGATATTTTCTTTGTATACATTTGACTATACGGCCAAGCCCGGGATTTACGGGAAATCCCGGGTTTTCGTTTGCCGGCGAATAAACTCCTTTTATTCAGCGTCTCATCAAAAACTAAATCATTTTTGAAAACTACAAGTCTCATGCGTTTTAGTGGTGAAGAAATAATTTAAAAAATCGTTCGGGAAATGAGTGTTCTCCCTGGGTATTTTCTTTGTATACATTCGACTATACGGCCAAGCCCGGAATTTACGGGAAATCGCGGGTTTTCGTTTGCCGGCGATTAACCTCCTTTTATTCAGCGTCTCATCAAAAATGAAATCATTTTTGAAAACTACAAGTCTCATGCGTTGTAGTGGTGAAAAAATAATTTAAAAAATCGTTCAAGAAATGAGTTTACTCCCTGGGTACTTTCTTTGTATACATTCGACTACACGGCCGATTCCGGGATATACGGGAAATCGCGGGTTTTCGTTTGCCGGCGATTAAACTCCTTTTATTCAGCGTCTCATCAAAAATGAAATCATTTTCGAAAACTACAAGTCTCATGCGTTTTAGTGGTGAAGAAATAATTTAAAAAATCGTTCGGAAAATGAGTTTACTCCCTGGGTATTTTCTTTGTATACATTCGAATATACGGCCAAGCCGGGGATTTTCGGGAAATCCCGGGTTTTCGTTTGCCGGCGAATAAACTCCTTTTATTCAGCGTCTCATCAAAAACGAAATCATTTTTGAAAACTACAAGTCTCATGCGTTTTAGTGGTGAAAAGATAATTTAAAGAATCGTTCGGGAAGTGAGTTTACTCCCTGGGTACTTTCTTTGTATACTTTTGAATATACGGGCCGAGTCCGGGATTTACGGGAAATTGCGGGTTTTCGTTTGCCGGCGATTAAACTCCTTTTATTCAGCGTCTCATCAAAAATGAAATCGTTTTTGAAAACTACAAGTCTTATGCGTTTTAATGGTAAAAAATTAATTTAAAAAATTGTTCGGGAAATGAGTTTACCCCCAGTTTACTTTCTTTGTATACATTTGACTATACGGGTCAACCCCGGGATTTACGGCAAATCGCGGGTTTTCGTTTGCCGGCGATTAAACTCCTTTTATTCAGCGTCTCATCAAAAATGAAATCATTTTTGAAAACTACAAGTCTCATGCGTTGTAGTGGTGAAAAAATAATTTAAAAAATCGTTCAAGAAATGAGTTTACTCCCTGGGTACTTTCTTTGTATACATTCGACTATACGGCCAAGCCCGGAATTTACGAGAAATCGCGGGTTTTCGTTTGCCGGCGATTAACCTCCTTTTATTCAGCGTCTCATCAAAAATGAAATCATTTTTGAAAACTACAAGTCTCATGCGTTGTAGTGGTGAAAAAATAATTTAAAAAATCGTTCAAGAAATGAGTTTACTCCCTGGGTACTTTCTTTGTATACATTCGACTATACGGCCGATTCCGGGATATACGGGAAATCGCGGGTTTTCGTTTGCTTCGGTTAAACTCCTTTTATTCAGCGTCTCATCAAAAATGAAATCATTTTCGAAAACTGCAAGTCTCATGCGTTTTAGTGGTGAAGAAATAATTTAAAAAATCGTTCGGAAAATGAGTTTACTCCCTGGGTATTTTCTTGGTATACATTCGACTATACGGCCAAGCCCGGGATTTACGGGAAATCGCGGGTTTTCGTTTGCCGGCGATTAAACTCCTTTTATTCAGCGTCTCATCAAAAACGAAATGATTTTTGAAAACTACAAGTCTCATGCGTTTTAGTGGTGAAAAATAATTTAAAAAATCGATCGGAAAATGAGTTTACTCCCTGGGTACTTTCTTTGTCTACTTTTGACTATACGGGTTGAGTCCGGGATTTACGGGAAATCCCGGGTTTTCGTTTGCCGGCGAATAAACTCCTTTTATTCAGCGTCTCATCAAAAACTAAATCATTTTTAAAAACTACAAGTCTCATGCGTTTTAGTGGTGAAGAAATAATTTAAAAAATCGTTCGGGAAATGAGTGTTCTCCCTGGGTATTTTCTTTGTATACATTCGACTATACGGCCAAGCCCGGAATTTACGGGAAATCGCGGGTTTTCGTTTGCCGGCGATTAACCTCCTTTTATTCAGCGTCTCATCAAAAATGAAATCATTTTTGAAAACTACAAGTCTCATGCGTTGTAGTGGTGAAAAAATAATTTAAAAAATCGTTCAAGAAATGAGTTTACTCCCTGGGTACTTTCTTTGTATACATTCGACTACACGGCCGATTCCGGGATATACGGGAAATCGCGGGTTTTCGTTTGCCGGCGATTAAACTCCTTTTATTCAGCGTCTCATCAAAAATGAAATCATTTTCGAAAACTACAAGTCTCATGCGTTTTAGTGGTGAAGAAATAATTTAAAAAATCGTTCGGAAAATGAGTTTACTCCCTGGGTATTTTCTTTGTATACATTCGAATATACGGCCAAGCCGGGGATTTTCGGGAAATCCCGGGTTTTCGTTTGCCGGCGAATAAACTCCTTTTATTCAGCGTCTCATCAAAAACGAAATCATTTTTGAAAACTACAAGTCTCATGCGTTTTAGTAGTGAAAAAATAATTTAAAGAATCGTTCGGGAAGTGAGTTTACTCCCTGGGTACTTTCTTTGTATACTTTTGAATATACGGGCCGAGTCCGGGATTTACGGGAAATTGCGGGTTTTCGTTTGCCGGCGATTAAACTCCTTTTATTCAGCGTCTCATCAAAAATGAAATCGTTTTTGAAAACTACAAGTCTTATGCGTTTTAATGGTAAAAAATTAATTTAAAAAATTGTTCGGGAAATGAGTTTCCCCCAGTTTACTTTCTTTGTATACATTTGACTATACGGGTCAAGCCCAGGATTTACGGCAAATCGCGGGTTTTCGTTTGCCGGCGATTAAACTCCTTTTATTCAGCGTCTCATCAAAAATGAAATCATTTTTGAAAACTACAAGTCTCATGCGTTTTAGTGGTGAAAAAATAATTTAAAAAATCGTTCGGGAAATGAGTTTACTCCCAGTTTACTTTCTTTGTATACATTCGACTATACGGGTCTAGCCGGGGATTTACGGCAAATCGCGGGTTTTCGTTTACCGGCGATTAAACTCCTTTTATTGAGCGTCTCATCAAAAATGAAATCATTTTTGAAAACTACAAGTCTCATGCAATTTAGTGGTGAAAAAATAATTTAAAGAATCGTTTGGGAAATGAGTTTACTCCCTGGGTACTTTCTTTGTATACTTTTCACTGTACGGGCCGAGTCCGTGATATACGGAAAATCGTGGGTTTTCGATTGCCGGCGATTAAACTCCTTTTATTCAGCGTCTCATCAAAAATGAAATCATTTTTGAGAACTACAAGTCTCATGCCTTTTAGTGGTGAAAAAATAATTTAAAGAATCGTTTGGGAAGTGAGTTTACTCCCTGGGTACTTTCTTTGTATACTTTTGACTATACGGGCCGAGTCTGGGATATACGGGAAATCGCGGGTTTTCGTTTGCCGGCGATTAAACTCCTTTTATTCAGCGTCTCATCAAAAATGAAATCATTTTCGAAAACTACAAGTCTCATGCGTTTTAGTGGTGAAGAAATAATTTAAAAAATCGTTCGGAAAATGAGTTTACTCCCTGGGTATTTTCTTTGTATACATTCGAATATACGGCCAAGCCGGGGATTTTCGGGAAATCCCGGGTTTTCGTTTGCCGGCGAATAAACTCCTTTTATTCAGCGTCTCATCAAAAACGAAATCATTTTTGAAAACTACAAGTCTCATGCGTTTTAGTGGTGAAAAAATAATTTAAAGAATCGTTCGGGAAGTGAGTTTACTCCCTGGGTACTTTCTTTGTATACATTCGACTATACGGCCAAGCCCGGAATTTACGGGAAATCGCGGGTTTTCGTTTGCCGGCGATTAACCTCCTTTTATTCAGCGTCTCATCAAAAATGAAATCATTTTTGAAAACTACAAGTCTCATGCGTTGTAGTGGTGAAAAAATAATTTAAAGAATCGTTCGGGAAGTGAGTTTACTCCCTGGGTACTTTCTTTGTATACTTTTGAATATACGGGCCGAGTCCGGGATTTACGGGAAATTGCGGGTTTTCGTTTGCCGGCGATTAAACTCCTTTTATTCAGCGTCTCATCAAAAATGAAATTGTTTTTGAAAACTACAAGTCTTATGCGTTTTAATGGTAAAAAATTAATTTAAAAAATTGTTCGGGAAATGAGTTTACCCCCAGTTTACTTTCTTTGTATACATTTGACTATACGGGTCAAGCCCAGGATTTACGGCAAATCGCGGGTTTTCGTTTGCCGGCGATTAAACTCCTTTTATTCAGCGTCTCATCAAAAATGAAATCATTTTTGAAAACTACAAGTCTCATGCGTTTTAGTGGTGAAAAAATAATTTAAAAAATCGTTCGGGAACTGAGTTTACTCCCAGTTTACTTTCTTTGTATACATTCGACTATACGGGTCTAGCCGGGGATTTACGGCAAATCGCGGGTTTTCGTTTACCGGCGATTAAACTCCTTTTATTGAGCGTCTCATCAAAAATGAAATCATTTTTGAAAACTACAAGTCTCATGCAATTTAGTGGTGAAAAAATAATTTAAAGAATCGTTTGGGAAATGAGTTTACTCCCTGGGTACTTTCTTTGTATACTTTTCACTGTACGGGCCGAGTCCGTGATATACGGAAAATCGTGGGTTTTCGATTGCCGGCGATTAAACTCCTTTTATTCAGCGTCTCATCAAAAATGAAATCATTTTTGAAAACTACAAGTCTCATGCCTTTTAGTGGTGAAAAAATAATTTAAAGAATCGTTTGGGAAGTGAGTTTACTCCCTGGGTACTTTCTTTGTATACTTTTGACTATACGGGCCGAGTCTGGGATATACGGGAAATCGCGGGTTTTCGTTTGCCGGCGATTAAACTCCTTTTATTCAGCGTCTCATCAAAAATGAAATCATTTTCGAAAAACTACAAGTCTCATGCGTTTTAGTGGTGAAGAAATAATTTAAAAAATCGTTCGGAAAATGAGTTTACTCCCTGGGTATTTTCTTTGTATACATTCGAATATACGGCCAAGCCGGGGATTTTCGGGAAATCCCGGGTTTTCGTTTGCCGGCGAATAAACTCCTTTTATTCAGCGTCTCATCAAAAATGAAATCATTTTTGAAAACTACAAGTCTCATGCGTTGTAGTGGTGAAAAAATAATTTAAAAAATCGTTCAAGAAATGAGTTTACTCCCTGGGTACTTTCTTTGTATACATTCGACTACACGGCCGATTCCGGGATATACGGGAAATCGCAGGTTTTCGTTTGCCGGCGATTAAACTCCTTTTATTCAGCGTCTCATCAAAAATGAAATCATTTTCGAAAACTACAAGTCTCATGCGTTTTAGTGGTGAAGAAATAATTTAAAAAATCGTTCGGAAAATGAGTTTACTCCCTGGGTATTTTCTTTGTATACATTCGAATATACGGCCAAGCCGGGGATTTTCGGGAAATCCCGGGTTTTCGTTTGCCGGCGAATAAACTCCTTTTATTCAGCGTCTCATCAAAAACGAAATCATTTTTGAAAACTACAAGTCTCATGCGTTTTAGTGGTGAAAAAATAATTTAAAGGATCGTTCGGGAAGTGAGTTTACTCCCTGGGTACTTTCTTTGTATACTTTTGAATATACGGGCCGAGTCCGGGATTTACGGGAAATTGCGGGTTTTCGTTTGCCGGCGATTAAACTCATTTTATTCAGCGTCTCATCAAAAATGAATTCGTTTTAGAAAACTACAAGTCTTATGCGTTTTAATGGTAAAAAATTAATTTAAAAAATTGTTCGGGAAATGAGTTTACCCCCAGTTTACTTTCTTTGTATACATTTGACTATACGGGTCAAGCCCAGGATTTACGGCAAATCGGGGGTTTTCGTTTGCCGGCGATTAAACTCCTTTTATTCAGCGTCTCATCAAAAATGAAATCATTTTTGAAAACTACAAGTCTCATGCGTTTTAGTGGTGAAAAAATAATTTAAAAAATCGTTCGGGAAATGAGTTTACTCCCAGTTTACTTTCTTTGTATACATTCGACTATACGGGTCAAGCCGGGGATTTACGGCAAATCGCGGGTTTTCGTTTACCGGCGATTAAACTCCTTTTATTGAGCGTCTCATCAAAAATGAAATCATTTTTGAAAACTACAAGTCTCATGCAATTTAGTGGTGAAAAAATAATTTAAAGAATCGTTTGGGAAATGAGTTTACTCCCTGGGTACTTTCTTTGTATACTTTTCACTGTACGGGCCGAGTCCGTGATATACGGAAAATCGTGGGTTTTCGATTGCCGGCGATTAAACTCCTTTTATTCAGCGTCTCATCAAAAATGAAATCATTTTTGAAAACTACAAGTCTCATGCCTTTTAGTGGTGAAAAAATAATTTAAAGAATCGTTTGGGAAGTGAGTTTACTCCCTGGGTACTTTCTTTGTATACTTTTGACTATACGGGCCGAGTCTGGGATATACGGGAAATCGCGGGTTTTCGTTTGCCGGCGATTAAACTCCTTTTATTCAGCGTCTCATCAAAAATGAAATCATTTTCGAAAACTACAAGTCTCATGCGTTTTAGTGGTGAAGAAATAATTTAAAAAATCGTTCGGAAAATGAGTTTACTCCCTGGGTATTTTCTTTGTATACATTCAAATATACGGCCAAGCCGGGGATTTTCGGGAAATCCCGGGTTTTCGTTTGCCGGCGAATAAACTCCTTTTATTCAGCGTCTCATCAAAAACGAAATCATTTTTGAAAACTACAAGTCTCATGCGTTTTAGTGGTGAAAAAATAATTTAAAGAATCGTTCGGGAAGTGAGTTTACTCCCTGGGTACTTTCTTTGTATACTTTTGAATATACGGGCCGAGTCCGGGATTTACGGGAAATTGCGGGTTTTCGTTTGCCGGCGATTAAACTCCTTTTATTCAGCGTCTCATCAAAAATGAAATCGTTTTTGAAAACTACAAGTCTTATGCGTTTTAATGGTAAAAAATTAATTTAAAAAATTGTTCGGGAAATGAGTTTACCCCCAGTTTACTTTCTTTGTATACATTTGACTATACGGGTCAAGCCCAGGATTTACGGCAAATCGCGGGTTTTCGTTTGCCGGCGATTAAACTCGTTTTATTCAGCGTCTCATCAAAAATGAAATCATTTTTGAAAACTACAAGTCTCATGCGTTTTAGTGGTGAAAAAATAATTTAAAAAATCGTTCGGGAAATGAGTTTACTCCCAGTTTACTTTCTTTGTATACATTCGACTATACGGGTCTAGCCGGGGATTTACGGCAAATCGCGGGTTTTCGTTTACCGGCGATTAAACTCCTTTTATTGAGCGTCTCATCAAAAATGAAATCATTTTTGAAAACTACAAGTCTCATGCAATTTAGTGGTGAAAAAATAATTTAAAGAATCGTTTTGGAAATGAGTTTACTCCCTGGGTACTTTCTTTGTATACTTTTCACTGTACGGGCCGAGTCCGTGATATACGGAAAATCGTGGGTTTTCGATTGCCGGCGATTAAACTCCTTTTATTCAGCGTCTCATCAAAAATGAAATCATTTTCGAAAACTACAAGTCTCATGCCTTTTAGTGGTGAAAAAATAATTTAAAGAATCGTTTGGGAAGTGAGTTTACTCCCTGGGTACTTTCTTTGTATACTTTTGACTATACGGGCCGAGTCTGGGATTTACGGGAAATTGCGGGTTTTCGTTTGCCTGCGATTAAACTCCTTTTATTCAGCGTCTCATCAAAAATGAAATCGTTTTTGAAAACTACAAGTCTTATGCGTTTTAATGGTAAAAAATTAATTTAAAAAATCGTTCGGGAAATGAGTTTACTCCCAGTTTACTTTCTTTGTATACATTTAACTATACGGGTCAAGCCCGGGATTTACGGCAAATCGCGGGTTTTCGTTTGCCGGCGATTAAACTCCTTTTATTCAGCGTCTCATCAAAAATGGAATCATTTTTGAAAACTACAAGTCTCATGCGTTTTAGTGGTGAGAAAATAATTTAAAAAATCGTTCGGGAAATGAGTTTACTCCCTGGGTATATTCTTTGTATACATTCGACTATACGGCCAAGCCCGGGATTTACGGGAAATCGCGGGTTTTTGTTGGCCGGCGATTAAAGTCCTTTTATTCAGCGTCTCATCAAAAACGAAATCATTTTTAAAAACTACAAGTCTCATGCGTTTTAGTGGTGAAAAAATAATTTAAAAAATCATTCGGGAAATGAGTTTACTCCCAGTTTACTTTCTTTGTATACATTCGACTATACGGGTCAAGCCCGGGATTTACGGGAAATCACGGGTTTTCGTTGGCCGGCGATTAAACTCCTTTTATTCAGCGTCTCATCAAAAATGAAATCATTTTTGAAAACTACAAGTCTTATGCGTTTTAATGGTAAAAAATTAATTTAAAAAATCGTTCGGGAAATGAGTTTACTCCCAGTTTACTTTATTTGTATACATTTAACTATACGGGTCAAGCCCGGGATTTACGGCAAATCGCGGGTTTTCGTTTGCCGGCGATTAAACTCCTTTTATTCAGCGTCTCATCAAAAATGGAATCATTTTTGAAAACTACAAGTCTCATGCGTTTTAGTGGTGAAAAAATAATTTAAAAAATCATTCGGGAAATGAGTTTACTCCCTTGGTATATTCTTTGTATACATTCGACTATACGGCCAAGCCCGGGATTTACGGGAAATCGCGGGTTTTTGTTGGCCGGCGATTAAAGTCCTTTTATTCAGCGTCTCATCAAAAACGAAATCATTTTTAAAAACTACAAGTCTCATGCGCTTTAGTGGTGAAAAAATAATTTAAAAAATCATTCGGGAAATGAGTTTACTCCCAGTTTACTTTCTTTGTATACATTCGACTATACGGGTCAAGCCCGGGATTTACGGGAAATCACGGGTTTTCGTTGGCCGGCGATTAAACTCCTTTTATTCAGCGTCTCATCAAAAATGAAATCATTTTTGAAAACTACAAGTCTCATGCAATTTAGTGGTGAAAAAATAATTTAAAGAATCGTTTGGGAAATGAGTTTACTCCCTGGGTACTTTCTTTGTATACTTTTCACTGTACGGGCCGAGTCCGTGATATACGGAAAATCGTGGGTTTTCGATTGCCGGCGATTAAACTCCTTTTATTCAGCGTCTCATCAAAAATGAAATCATTTTTGAAAACTACAAGTCTCATGCCTTTTAGTGGTGAAAAAATAATTTAAAGAATCGTTTGGGAAGTGAGTTTACTCCCTGGGTACTTTCTTTGTATACTTTTGACTATACGGGCCGACTCTGGGATTTACGGGAAATTGCGGGTTTTCGTTTGCCTGCGATTAAACTCCTTTTATTCAGCGTCTCATCAAAAATGAAATCGTTTTTGAAAACTACAAGTCTTATGCGTTTTAATGGTAAAAAATTAATTTAAAAAATCGTTCGGGAAATGAGTTTACTCCCAGTTTACTTTCTTTGTATACATTTAACTATACGGGTCAAGCCCGGGATTTGCGGCAAATCGCGGGTTTTCGTTTGCCGGCGATTAAACTCCTTTTATTCAGCGTCTCATCAAAAATGGAATCATTTTTGAAAACTACAAGTCTCATGCGTTTTAATGGTAAAAAATTAATTTAAAAAATCGTTCGGGAAATGAGTTTACTCCCAGTTTACTTTCTTTGTATACATTTAACTATACGGGTCAAGCCCGGGATTTACGGCAAATCGCGGGTTTTCGTTTGCCGGCGATTAAACTCCTTTTATTCAGCGTCTCATCAAAAATGGAATCATTTTTGAAAACTACAAGTCTCATGCGTTTTAGTGGTGAAAAAATAATTTAAAAAATCGTTCGGGAAATGAGTTTACTCCCTGGGTATATTCTTTGTATACATTCGACTATACGGCCAAGCCCGGGATTTACGGGAAATCGCGGGTTTTTGTTGGCCGGCGATTAAAGTCCTTTTATTCAGCGTCTCATCAAAAACGAAATAATTTTTAAAAACTACAAGTCTCATGCGTTTTAGTGGTGAAAAAATAATTTAAAAAATCATTCGGGAAATGAGTTTACTCCCAGTTTACTTTCTTTGTATACATTCGACTATACGGGTCAAGCCCGGGATTTACGGGAAATCACGGGTTTTCGTTGGCCGGCGATTAAACTCCTTTTATTCAGCGTCTCATCAAAAATGAAATCATTTTTGAAAACTACAAGTCTCATGCAATTTAGTGGTGAAAAAATAATTTAAAGAATCGTTTGGGAAATGAGTTTACTCCCTGGGTACTTTCTTTGTATACTTTTCACTGTACGGGCCGAGTCCGTGATATACGGAAAATCGTGGGTTTTCGATTGCCGGCGATTAAACTCCTTTTATTCAGCGTCTCATCAAAAATGAAATCATTTTTGAAAATTACAAGTCTCTTGCCTTTTAGTGGTGAAAAAATAATTTAAAGAATCGTTTGGGAAGTGAGTTTACTCCCTGGGTACTTTCTTTGTATACTTTTGACTATACGGGCCGAGTCTGGGATTTACGGGAAATTGCCGGTTTTCGTTTGCCTGCGATTAAACTCCTTTTATTCAGCGTCTCATCAAAAATGAAATCGTTTTTGAAAACTACAAGTCTTATGCGTTTTAATGGTAAAAAATTAATTTAAAAAATCGTTCGGGAAATGAGTTTACTCCCAGTTTACTTTCTTTGTATACATTTAACTATACGGGTCAAGCCCGGGATTTACGGCAAATCGCGGGTTTTCGTTTGCCGGCGATTAACTCCTTTTATTCAGCGTCTCATCAAAAATGGAATCATTTTTGAAAACTACAAGTCTCATGCGTTTTAGTGGTGAAAAAATAATTTAAAAAATCGTTCGGGAAATGAGTTTACTCCCTGGGTATATTCTTTGTATACATTCGACTATACGGCCAAGCCCGGGATTTACGGGAAATCGCGGGTTTTTGTTGGCCGGCGATTAAAGTCCTTTTATTCAGCGTCTCATCAAAAACGAAATCATTTTTAAAAACTACAAGTCTCATGCGTTTTAGTGGTGAAAAAATAATTTAAAAAATCATTCGGGAAATGAGTTTACTCCCAGCTTACTTTCTTTGTATACATTCGACTATACGGGTCAAGCCCGGGATTTACGGGAAATCACGGGTTTTCGTTGGCCGGCGATTAAACTCCTTTTATTCAGCGTCTCATCAAAAACGAAATCATTTTTAAAAACTACAAGTCTCATGCGTTTTAGTGGTGAAAAAATAATTTAAAGAATCGTTTGGGAAATGAGTTTACTCCCTGGGTACTTTCTTTGTATACTTTTCACTGTACGGGCCGAGTCCGTGATATACGGAAAATCGCGGGTTTTCGTTTGCCGGCGATTAAACTCCTTTTATTCAGCGTCTCATCAAAAATGAAATCATTTTTGAAAACTACAAGTCTCATGCGTTTTAGTGGTGAAGAAATAATTTAAAAAAATCGTTCGGGAAATGAGTTTACTCCCTGGGTATTTTCTTTGTATACATTCGACTATACGGGTCAAGCCCGGGATTTACGGCAAATCGCGGGTTTTCGTTTGCCGGCGATTAAACTCCTTTTATTCAGCGTTCAGCGTCTCATCAAAAATGAAATCGTTTTTGAAAACTACAAGTCTTATGCGTTTTAGTGATGAAAAAATAATTTAAAGAATCGTTTGGGAAATGAGTTTACTCCCTGGGTACTTTCTTTGTATACTTTTCACAGTACGGGCCGAGTCCGGGATTTACGGAAAATTGCGGGTTTTCGTTTGCCGGCGATTAAACTCCTTTTATTCAGCGTCTCATCAAAAATGAAATCGTTTTTGAAAACTACAAGTCTTATGCGTTTTAGTGATGAAAAAATAATTTAAAGAATCGTTTGGGAAATGAGTTTACTCCCTGGGTACTTTCTTTGTATACTTTTCACAGTACGGGCCGAGTCCGGGATTTACGGAAAATTGCGGGTTTTCGTTTGCCGGCGATTAAACTCCTTTTATTCAGCGTCTCAGCAAAAATGAAATCGTTTTTGAAAACTACAAGTCTTATGCGTTTTAATGGTAAAAAATTAATTTAAAAAAACGTTCGGGAAATGAGTGTACTCCCAGTTTACTTTCTTTGTATACATTTGACTATTCGGGTCAAACCCGGGATTTACGGCAAATCGCGGGTTTTCCTTTGCCGGCGATTAAACTCCTTTTATTCAGCGTCTCATCAAAAATGAAATCATTTTTGAAAACTACAACTCTCATGCGTTTTAGTGGTGAAGAAATAATTTAAAAAAATCGTTCGGGAAATGAGTTTACTCCCTGGGTATTTTCTTTGTATACATTCGACTATACGGCCAAGCCAGGGATTTACGGGAAATCGCGGGTTTTCGTTTGCCGGCGATTAAACTCCTTTTATTCAGCGTCTCATTAATAACGAAATCATTTTTGAAAACTACAAGTCTCATTCGTTTTAGTGGTGAAAAATAATTTAAAGAATCGTCGGGAAATGAGTTTACACCCTGGGTACTTTCTTTGTATACTTTTGACTATACGGGCCGAGTCCGGGATTTACGTGAAATCGCGGTTTTTGTTTGCCGGCGATTAAACTCCTTTTATTCAGCGTCTCATAAAAAATGAAATCATTTTTGAAAACTACAAGTCTCATGCGTCTAAGTGGTGAAAAAATAATTTAAAACATCGTTCGGGAAATGAGTTTACTCCCTGGGTACTTTCTTTGTATACATTCGACTATACGGGCCAAGCCCGAGATTTACGGGAAATCGCGGGTTTTCGTTTGCCGGCGATTAAACTCCTTTTATTCAGCGTCTCATCAAAAACGAAATGATTTTTGAAAACTACAAGTCTCATGCGTTTTAGTGGTGAAAAATAATTTAAAGAATCGTTCGGGAAATGAGTTTACTCCCTGGGTACTTTCTTTGTATACTTTTGACTATACGGGCCGAGTCCGGGATTTACGGGAAATCGCGGGTTTTCGTTTGCCGGCGATTAAACTCCTTTTATTCAGCGTCTCATAAAAAATGAAATCATTTTTGAAAATTACAAGTCTCATGCGTCTTAGTGGTAGAAAAATAATTTAAAAAATCGTTCAAGAAATGAGTTTACTCCCTGGGTCCTTTCTTTGTATACATTCGACTATACGGGCCGATTCCGGGATATACGGGAAATCGCGGGTTTTCGTTTGCCGGCGATTAACCTCCTTTTATTCAGCGTCTCATCAAAAATGAAATCATTTTTGAAAACTACAAGTCTCATTCGTTTTAGTGGTGAAAAATAATTTAAAGAATCGTTCGGGAAATGAGTTTACTCCCTGGGTACTTTCTTTGTATACTTTTGACTATACGGTCCGAGTCCGGAATTTACGGGAAGTCGCGGGTTTTCGTTTGCCGGCAATTAAACTCCTTTTATTCAGCGTCTCATCAAAAATGAAATCATTTTTGAAAACTACAAGTCTCATTCGTTTTAGTGGTGAAAAAATAATTTAAAGAATCGTTTGGGAAATGAGTTTACTCCCTGGGTACTTTCTTTGTATACCTTTCACTGTACGGGCCGAGTCCGTGATATACGGAAAATCGCGGGTTCTCGTTTGCCGGCAATTAAACTCCTTTTATTCAGCGTCTCATCAAAAATGAAATCATTTTTGAAAACTACAAGTCTCATGCGTTTTAGTGGTGAAAAAATAATTTAAAGAATCGTTCGGGAAATGAGTTTACTCCCTGGGTACTTTCTTTATATACTTTTGACTATACGGGCCGAGTCCGGGTTTTAAGGGAAATTGCGGGTTTTCGTTTGCCGGCGATTAAACTCCTTTTATTCAGCGTCTCATCAATAGCGAAATCATTTTTGAAAACTACAAGTCTCATTCGTTTTAGTGGTGAAAAATAATTTAAAGAATCGTTCGGGAAATGAGTTTACTCCCTGGGTACTTTCTTTGTATACTTTTGACTATCCGGTCCGAGTCCGGAATTTACGGGAAATCGCGGGTTTTTGTTTGCCGGCAATTAAACTCTTTTTATTCAGCGTCTCATAAAAAATGAAATCATTTTTGAAAACTACAAGTCTCATGCGTCTTAGTGGTGAAAAAATAATTTAAAAAATCGTTCGGGAAATGAGTTTACTCCCTGGGTACTTTCTTTGTATACATTAGACTATACGGGCCAAGCCCGGGATTTACGGGAAATCGCGGGTTTTCGTTTGCCGGCGATTAAACTTTTTTTATTCAGCGTCTCATCAAAAATGAAATCATTTTTGAAAACTACAAGTCTCATGCGTTTTAGTGGTGAAGAAATAATTTAAAAAATCGTTCGGGTAATGAGTGTACTCCCTGGGTATTTTCTTTGTATACATTCGACTATACGGCCAACTCAGGGATTTACGGGAAATCGCGGGTTTTCGTTTGCCGGCGATTAAACTCCTTTTATTCAGCGTCTCATTAATAACGAAATCATTTTTGAAAACTACAAGTCTCATTCGTTTTAGTGGTGAAAAATAATTTAAAGAATCGTCGGGAAATGAGTTTACACCCTGGGTACTTTCTTTGTATACTTTTGACTATACGGGCCGAGTCCGGGATTTACGTGAAATCGCGGTTTTTGTTTGCCGGCGATTAAACTCCTTTTATTCAGCGTCTCATAAAAAATGAAATCATTTTTGAAAACTACAAGTCTCATGCGTCTAAGTGGTGAAAAAATAATTTAAAACATCGTTCGGGAAATGAGTTTACTCCCTGGGTACTTTCTTTGTATACATTCGACTATACGGGCCAAGCCCGAGATTTACGGGAAATCGCGGGTTTTCGTTTGCCGGCGATTAAACTCCTTTTATTCAGCGTCTCATCAAAAACGAAATGATTTTTGAAAACTACAAGTCTCATGCGTTTTAGTGGTGAAAAATAATTTAAAGAATCGTTCGGGAAATGAGTTTACTCCCTGGGTACTTTCTTTGTATACTTTTGACTATACGGGCCGAGTCCGGGATTTACGGGAAATCGCGGGTTTTCGTTTGCCGGCGATTAAACTCCTTTTATTCAGCGTCTCATAAAAAATGAAATCATTTTTGAAAATTACAAGTCTCATGCGTCTTAGTGGTAGAAAAATAATTTAAAAAATCGTTCAAGAAATGAGTTTACTCCCTGGGTCCTTTCTTTGTATACATTCGACTATACGGGCCGATTCCGGGATATACGGGAAATCGCGGGTTTTCGTTTGCCGGCGATTAACCTCCTTTTATTCAGCGTCTCATCAAAAATGAAATCATTTTTGAAAACTACAAGTCTCATTCGTTTTAGTGGTGAAAAATAATTTAAAGAATCGTTCGGGAAATGAGTTTACTCCCTGGGTACTTTCTTTGTATACTTTTGACTATACGGTCCGAGTCCGGAATTTACGGGAAGTCGCGGGTTTTCGTTTGCCGGCAATTAAACTCCTTTTATTCAGCGTCTCATCAAAAATGAAATCATTTTTGAAAACTACAAGTCTCATTCGTTTTAGTGGTGAAAAAATAATTTAAAGAATCGTTTGGGAAATGAGTTTACTCCCTGGGTACTTTCTTTGTATACCTTTCACTGTACGGGCCGAGTCCGTGATATACGGAAAATCGCGGGTTTTCGTTTGCCGGCAATTAAACTCCTTTTATTCAGCGTCTCATCAAAAATGAAATCATTTTTGAAAACTACAAGTCTCATGCGTTTTAGTGGTGAAAAAATAATTTAAAGAATCGTTCGGGAAATGAGTTTACTCCCTGGGTACTTTCTTTATATACTTTTGACTATACGGGCCGAGTCCGGGTTTTAAGGGAAATTGCGGGTTTTCGTTTGCCGGCGATTAAACTCCTTTTATTCAGCGTCTCATCAATAGCGAAATCATTTTTGAAAACTACAAGTCTCATTCGTTTTAGTGGTGAAAAATAATTTAAAGAATCGTTCGGGAAATGAGTTTACTCCCTGGGTACTTTCTTTGTATACTTTTGACTATCCGGTCCGAGTCCGGAATTTACGGGAAATCGCGGGTTTTTGTTTGCCGGCAATTAAACTCTTTTTATTCAGCGTCTCATAAAAAATGAAATCATTTTTGAAAACTACAAGTCTCATGCGTCTTAGTGGTGAAAAAATAATTTAAAAAATCGTTCGGGAAATGAGTTTACTCCCTGGGTACTTTCTTTGTATACATTAGACTATACGGGCCAAGCCCGGGATTTACGGGAAATCGCGGGTTTTCGTTTGCCGGCGATTAAACTTTTTTTATTCAGCGTCTCATCAAAAATGAAATCATTTTTGAAAACTACAAGTCTCATGCGTTTTAGTGGTGAAGAAATAATTTAAAAAATCGTTCGGGTAATGAGTGTACTCCCTGGGTATTTTCTTTGTATACATTCGACTATACGGCCAACTCAGGGATTTACGGGAAATCGCGGGTTTTCGTTTGCCGGCGATTAAACTTCTTTTATTCAGCGTCTCATTATTAACGAAATCATTTTTGAAAACTACAAGTCTCATTCGTTTTAGTGGTGAAAAATAATTTAAAGAATCGTCGGGAAATGAGTTTACACCCTGGGTACTTTCTTTGTATACTTTTGACTATACGGGCCGAGTCCGGGATTTACGTGAAATCGCGGTTTTTGTTTGCCGGCGATTAAACTCCTTTTATTCAGCGTCTCATAAAAAATGAAATCATTTTTGAAAACTACAAGTCTCATGCGTCTAAGTGGTGAAAAAATAATTTAAAAAATCGTTCGGGAAATGAGTTTACTCCCTGGGTATTTTCTTTGTATACATTCGACTATACGGGCCAAGCCCGAGATTTACGGGAAATCGCGGGTTTTCGTTTGCCGGCGATTAAACTCCTTTTATTCAGCGTCTCATCAAAAACGAAATGATTTTTGAAAACTACAAGTCTCATGCGTTTTAGTGGTGAAAAATAATTTAAAGAATCGTTCGGGAAATGAGTTTACTCCCTGGGTACTTTCTTTGTATACTTTTGACTATACGGGCCGAGTCCGGGATTTACGGGAAATCGCGGGTTTTCGTTTGCCGGCGATTAAACTCCTTTTATTCAGCGTCTCATAAAAAATGAAATCATTTTTGAAAATTACAAGTCTCATGCGTCTTAGTGGTAGAAAAATAATTTAAAAAATCGTTCAAGAAATGAGTTTACTCCATGGGTCCTTTCTTTGTATACATTCGACTATACGGGCCGATTCCGGGATATACGGGAAATCGCGGGTTTTCGTTTGCCGGCGATTAACCTCCTTTTATTCAGCGTCTCATCAAAAATGAAATCATTTTTGAAAACTACAAGTCTCATTCGTTTTAGTGGTGAAAAATAATTTAAAGAATCGTTCGGGAAATGAGTTTACTCCCTGGGTACTTTCTTTGTATACTTTTGACTATACGGTCCGAGTCCGGAATTTACGGGAAGTCGCGGGTTTTCGTTTGCCGGCAATTAAACTCCTTTTATTCAGCGTCTCATAAAAAATGAAATCATTTTTGAAAACTACAAGTCTCATGCGTCTTAGTGGTGAAAAAATAATTTAAAAAATCGTTCGGGAAATGAGTTTACTCCCAGTTTACTTTCTTTGTATACATTCGACTATACGGGTCAAGCCGGGGATTTACGGCAAATCGCGGGTTTTCGTTTACCGGCGATTAAACTCCTTTTATTCAGCGTCTCATCAAAAATGAAATCATTTTTGAAAACTACAAGTCTCATGCCTTTTAGTGGTGAAAAAATAATTTAAAGAATCGTTTGGGAAGTGAGTTTACTCCCTGGGTACTTTCTTTGTATACTTTTGACTATACGGGCCGAGTCTGGGATTTACGGGAAATTGCGAGTTTTCGTTTGCCTGCGATTAAACTCTTTTTATTCAGCGTCTCATCAAAAATGAAATCGTTTTTGAAAACTACAAGTCTTATGCGTTTTAATGGTAAAAAATTAATTTAAAAAATCGTTCGGGAAATGAGTTTACTCCCAGTTTACTTTCTTTGTATACATTTGACTATACGGGTCAAGCCCGGGATTTACGGCAAATCGCGGGTTTTCGTTTGCCGGCGATTAAACTCCTTTTATTCAGCGTCTCATCAAAAATGGAATCATTTTTGAAAACTACAAGTCTCATGCGTTTTAGTGGTGAAAAAATAATTTAAAAAATCGTTCGGGAAATGAGTTTACTCCCTGGGTATATTCTTTGTATACATTCGACTATACGGCCAAGCCCGGGA